>NC_049224.1:77845618-80833118 GCF_011100685.1 Canis lupus familiaris
ATTTGAACAGCAGTGGGCCTTAATTCATAACCGCTTCTGCTGAAAACAAAAGTACTTTATAGCTCGGAATAGGATGTGTGTGAGGGGCCCTCCCCTTTTATCTGATGATGAACATCATTTCCGGAAATACTGCTCCCTCAGAGGTGATAATTATCCCTGTGAGCAGCCTGGGAGCATCCCTGCTGCTACATAGCAGTGCAGTTAGCAAACTCTGTCTAGAGTCTCTCCCCTACTCCCCCCCCCCCCCAATGCTCCAATGTTCCCAAATGATCTAATCACTGCTTTATTTTGGGAGAGGAGATTAAGAGTGTATGAATCATGGTTATCCTTTTAAACTTTCTGTTTTAAATGGAATTATCCTACTGGCATACACACTTTCAATTCTCCCCTAGCTAGTGTAGCTCTGAAATAGAAGTGATCCTATTGATCCAATTATTAAAATGGTTATACTGTCCATACGTTCTAAAAAGTCTGGGGGCACCTGGGGGGCTCAGTGGTTGAGTATCTGCCTTTGGCTCAGGTCATGATCCTGGAGTTCCAGGATCGAGTCTTGAATCAGGTTCCCCACATGGAGCCTGCTTCTCCCTCTGCCTATGTCTCTGCCTCTCTCTCTGTGTCTCTGATGAATAAAAAATAAATAAAATCCTAAAAAAAAAATAAAAAGTCTGTAAATAGGAAAAATATACTCTCAGGAAGTGTTTAATATCTCTTTTTACCTGTATGTATTTTTTTCTCTGTAAATCCTATTTCAGTATAGTATTCTTATACATAGTACATAGCTCTACTTAGCACCTATTCCACTGTGTGTGTGTGTGTGTGTGTGTGTGTGTGTGTGTGTGTGGTAAATTGCATCAGTAAACTGTAAAGGCCTTAAAGAAAGAGCCATTTTATAACTTCTAGAGGAAACAAATAATAATAGATCCCACCTGAATACAATACATTCATATTGAATGAATAGATGACACATAAAATACATGACTAGAGTATTCATGATAAGTCATGAATAGTCATGATAAGGCTCATACTATCTTTCTATCTACCTATCTATCTGCCTACTTACATATCCATAGTTACATGTATACCTACATATAAATAAATAAATAGTCTATAAACATTCACATACATCGAAGAGATTTTGATGTTAGGGAAATCTAACAAAATATATATTTACTTGATTATATCTTTACTATATTCTCTGAAGTAAATCAAAAAAGATAAAGCAGAACTGAGAGACACACAGTGATATTCAAATAATATGATAAAGACTATCGAAGATAACAAGATATGTTACAAAGACCCCTGATCTCTAATTCAGAAAGTGCTCTTTCAACTTCGAAGTCTGCCATGATTAACTGTGTGATAATGACAAATTTACTTAGCTTTTCTTGTCTTTATTTCCCCCATTTTTATATTGAAGGATATGTTCTAAATAATGAACAGTGGTCAAAGTGGTCTGAGTTCTATAAGTGCACACAATGCAAACTGCAAGGTGAGTATTATCAGGACCAGTCCTGAGCTGTTTGCCTCTCTCTTGTTCAGTACCAAAACCAATAAAAAAAAGCTCTATTTCTGGATCCTTGAGAAGTCCTTGCTCTCTTTGTTCCTCCAACACCAGTAACATCACAGCTGCAATGCAGCTGCTAATAATTAGCTCCTTGGTTCATTATAGGCCTGGTTTATTAAGAGAATTTATAGATGGGGAAAAGAAAGTGTTCCACAAGTAGTTAATGATTTGTTGAAGTTCACACTGTGCCTATTATAGGTAATAACATATCCCTTAAAGAGAGGTGTGAACTCAACCCTCTCGTCAGTGATTATTTGCTAGAAAAGTACAATCGGGCTGACTTTTCAAATTCTTTATGTAATTTACATTCTTTATTCATTTATTCTTGTTTATATTCCCTGAGATCTGCAATGCATTGGACTATCTTTACACAATCTCTCCATCTTTAAGACCTCAAAGAATCTCTAGTGCAGATTTCCAGGATATGCAAGCAAAGCCTGGATTATTCTTTCCAAGCGTACTTTACTGTTAGTGTATCTGATTATTTGACCATTTCAATATACTCCTTGAGTACGTTCTTCACATTTTTTAAAAAAAATACCTCCTACAATGTGCTTTTTAGATTAGTCTCTTTCACTATTGTGTTTTATTTAATGTGTTTGCTATTATAGTGCATGATGCTAATTATTCAATCAAGA
Organism: Canis lupus familiaris; assembly: GCF_011100685.1. NCBI lineage: Eukaryota > Metazoa > Chordata > Mammalia > Carnivora > Canidae > Canis > Canis lupus. The sequence continues at coordinate 77,847,821 of NC_049224.1, forward strand.
ATGTGACATCTCAAAATTAATAGAGATTCTACAATGAAGGATAAGAACAATAAGATAATATGTAATATGTTATATATATTATAATACCATATATACAGATATGTTTCTGGAGTTTGATCATTAAAAGATAATTAAATATTAAAATAAAACCTAAGGTAAGAATATTTTAATAGATAAATTTATATCCAGAGAGATGTTACTAGTCAAATATATTTGGGCTTGGTCTCTTCTGAGTGTAAATTTTTAAACTAAAAGGCATGAAATGTTTATTTCATAGTATAGACTTATTCCCTCACTATACATACACACATACATACACATGTACATGCACACCAAATTTACAATCCTCTTTTCCAAAATCAAATAACTACACTTGGAAAAGGACAACTGTTGTGCTGTTAATATTCTATTTCGTTTTTTTTAAAAGATTTTACTTGAAATTAATAGTACACTGTATGTTAACTAACTGGAATTTAAATGAAAATTTAATAAGAATCAATCAATCAATCAATCTAGAGTGGAGGTTCCTCAAACAGTTAAAAATATACCTGCCCTACGACCCAGCAATTGCACTGCTGGAGATTTACCCCAAAGATACAGATGCAGTGAAACGCCGGGACACCTGCACCCCGATGTTTCTAGCAGCAATGGCCACGATAGCCAAACTGTGGAAGGAACCTCGGTGTCCAACGAAAGATGAATGGATAAAGAAGATGTGGTTTATGTATACAATGGAATATTACTCAGCTATTAGAAATGACAAATACCCACCATTTGCTTCAACGTGGATGGAACTGGAGGGTATTATGCTGAGTGAAGTAAGCCAGTCGGAGAAGGACAAACATTATATGTTCTCATTCATTTGGGGAATATAAATAATAGTGAAAGGGAATATAAGGGAAGGGGGAAGAAATGTGTGGGAAATATCAGAAAGGGAGACAGAACGTAAAGACTGCTAACTCTGGGAAACGAACTAGGGGTGGTGGAAGGGGAGGAGGGCGGGGGGTGGGAGTGAATGGGTGACGGGCACTGGGTGTTATTCTGTATGTTAGTAAATTGAACACCAATTAAAAAAAAAATTAAAAAAAAAAAAAAAAAAAAAAGACTGCTAACTCTGGGAAATGAACTAGGGGTGTTGGAAGGGGAGGAGGGCGGGGGGTGGGAGTGAATGGGTGACGGGCACTGGGGGTTATTCTGTATGTTAGTAAATTGAACACCAATAAAAAATAAATAAATAAAAAAAAACAAAAAAAACAAACAAACAAACAAAACAAAAACAAACCTAAAACTTAGTTTAAGAACAGCCCATATACAAATATATCTGAAGCATTATGCCATTGTCCTTTCTGGAAAATGAAATAAAGATTCTTCTACGTGGTTCAATGTTTCTTGGTTGGTTTTATTTTATCATACAGGAGAGGGAGGGAGGAAAGAACTCAATTGAATTAACATTTGCCTAGTTCAGATTATTTATTTAAAAAAATTTTAAGCAATAAACTCTTCACAATCTGTGAAAGACTTATCTATTTATTCATATAATTTTAGCTGAAATCTATGTGGAATTTATGATGTTTTACTCTTTCTAAAAAAAAATTGTCCTTGAGTTTTAATACAATCACAAATGCAATTAGTTTTCTTTTTTCATTTAACCTGTTCCATCCTATTGGCAATGACAATTTTATAAATGGCAAAATAAATGGCTTCTGCCTCAACAAACATGTATTTTCAAAAGCCCTATTTTTGACAGTTCACTTAAATAAAATATTCAATAAAAATATTTGTAGATATCTTATTTTTTGGACCTAGCCATAATAGGAAGAGACTCATGGTTTTATTAACTTGCCCATTCCCCCCCCTCCTTTTTTTGCCATGTGAATACTTAAGGATCAACTGAAGTTTGAAACATTCAATAGCTTCTCTGAGTGGCCACTTGGAATTCTACTCTAAATTTAATAGGAAATAACAAAAACACAAAATTTACTAATTAAATGCCTACACACTTTGCAGTTAAGTTAGATATATATCTTTCATGCATACAATGTTGGAATTCTTTGCTATTACTCACCTAATCAAATCTGGAACTACCTTAGGAACATGGAGTCTCACTAATTTACAGAGGCCAAAGATGATTTCAAATTCCAGGAAAGACAGAGTGTACCTGGGCCACAGCAAGAACTGTGACATGCTTGAGTGTCACTCGAGTTTTCTCTCCATGTGTCACACTTGGTATTATCTTCACGATGTCCTCCATCTGTCTCATTAAAGCCAGGTTTTCTTCTCCGATTGACTTATTTCACTCAGCATAATACCCTCCAGTTCCATCCACGTCGAAGCAAATGGTGGGTATTTGTCATTTCTAATGGCTGAGTAATATTCCATTGTATACATAGACCACATCTTCTTTATCAATTCATCTTTCAGTGGACACCGAGGCTCCTTCCACAGTTTGGCTGTTGTGAACATTGCTGCTATGAACATAGGGGTGCAGGTATCCCGACGTTTCCTTGTATCTGTATCTTTGGGGTAAATCCCCAGCATCATTCATTTGAGGAATATAAAAAATAGTGAAAGGGAATAAAGGTGAAAGGAGAAAAAATGAGTGGGAAATATCAGAAAGGGAGACAGAACATGAGAGACTCCTAACTCTGGGAAATGAACTAGGGGTTGTAGAAAGGGAGGTGGGTGGGGGGTGGGGGTAACTAGGTGACGGGCACTGAGGTTGCACTTGATGGGATGAGCACTGGGTGTTATTTTATATGTTGGCAAATAGAACACCAATAAAAATAAATTTATTTTTTTAAAAAGCCGGGTTTTCTCAGTGAGAGGGAAGTTTGACTGCAAATAGCTCTATTGCTTTTGCTTCTGAAGAATGCCTTATTAACCATTCCCATCTTTAAAAAATAAAATTGTGGGGAGGACACTGATTTTCTCCAAAATGTACTTCTAGACTACAGCAAGACAAGGGGAGAAAAGTATGATTCTCCTGCATGGATTAGAAGTCTACCCACTGATAAAAGAATTGTGACCAATGGCAGATTTTACCATCTGATTGGAGCAGAACCTTCGGAGTGAATAGTAGATGTATGACACTTGGGTTGTTCCATTGAGGTATTTTTTTTCCATTTAGATATTTAAGATGATTCAGTATGTCTCAAAATGAAGTAAATTAAAAGAAAAAAATACCTTCAAACAAACAAACATTTTAGGAGCAGATAAGAGTTCCAATAGCAAAATAGCAATTCTCTATGTGTAGTCGCTAGATGGTTGAATGACCTTAGGCAGATCACATTTGTTTCTTTGTGTGGAGAGTGGGAAATAATGCTATTTAAACCTACCAGAAATAGTGAGGGTGCATTAAGAAAACACACTTAGATGACTCAAACCCGCAAAGCTTAGTTCTCACACGTTAAAGGGCAATCAGATCTTGCAATGAAGTGTGCTCTGCTTAATTTAGTTACTTACAGACTCAAACTGATACAATTATGTCAAATGCTTGTCACTATGCCAATAGGAAAGGGAAATCTGAAAAGTTTTGATCTAACAATTAAATGATGTCTTCTGGAGTTGACACCTGCCATTTTTGTGCTCACAATTTATTAGAAAGAAATTGTCACCTGGTTTTACTCAACCACAGTTGAGCCTGGAAGTATAATGCCACCTATTAACAGATTTGGGACTATTGATACATGGACAGAACGATTTTTTCAACACTCTATCCACCTTCTAGTCACCAAATATTTGGTTCTTCTTTCACTCTATACATATAAGGCACTAATCTCCTTTCAAGAGAGCTATCATTGAACTACGCCATCTACTTCTGGCATCGAGTTTAACATCCAAGATTTGTGTATTGCTTGTTTTAATCTGCATCATAATATTATTTGTATGAGTCCCTTAAACTCCTATGTGGTTCTTCTTGATACAAATATTTATGAACTAAATAGATAAGTTATATAATATATCCTGGAAATTGGAATTTCAGCAAACACCTTCATTCAGAAAGAGGAAAAATCACGTATTATATGTCAATTTTGGAATCTACCTGGACAGTCACTGTAAGGGTATATTCTGTTCAGTTCCTTGTTTATTTTCTGGACTTCTTGAGTCCATTCTCCTGAATAATTCTCTTCTCTCCTCCTCTCCTTTATTCCATAAGTCTCAGATGGAAGGAGCAGTAGAAAATAATACCCTCTCTGGAAACTTAGTAGCATTTACTAAGCTTGCTTCTTGTCTTAGAAGATTGAAGATCTTTAATAGTCTGGAATTTCTGGTAAATTCTGATCTTAAATAGATCAGATACTTCTTTTACTTTAACCCATGATTTCATCAATATTCCAAGTATCTTCAAAACATAGTAAGCTTTGGGATGCTTGGGTGGCTCAGTGGTTGAGCGCCTGCCTTCTGTACAAGGCGTGATCCTGGAGTCCTGGGGTTGACTCCCACATTGGGCTCCCTGCATGGAGCCTGCTTCTCCCTCTGCCTGTGTCTCTGCCTCTGTGTGTGTGTGTGTGTGTCTCTCATGAATAAATAAATAAAATCTTATAAAAAAACATAGTAGCCTTTCCATCAATTTGATTTAGTCAGCAATATGTGCCAAGAGATTCATCCACTTTTCTTTCCTACATACATTTCTTAGATTTGTGACAAATCTTTGCTTTTTTGAATCTGCTTGTTCTTCTTTCTTAATAGCTAGTATCTTAACTATATCAGGTTTCTTTGAAGAAACCTATTTTTACTCTACTTTCCTGGAGTCATTATGTCCCAAAGAGAGAATTTATTGAGAGTCAAACATGAATTGAGTCTTTGATCTTGAGATGCCTAAATCAAATCAGAGCTTTTAAGAATGAATGTGACAGCTGTGCCCTGACTTGATTCTTGCTGCAAGAATGAGTCTAATCAGACTTTATTGCTCAAAGATCTTAACTTGATTTTTTTTCCTGACTGCAGATGAGAAGCAGTTATTTCTTCCAAACTTGCAAGTCTTCAGATTTCTGGACTCAGTTTTTATTATTTCATTCTTCTGTATTTTGAGCCAATTCTTGCAGTAATTTGACAAATGCAGTCAACAGTAACTAATACAATCAATGACCTTGTTGTTCAACTTCTTCCTCTGCACCTATAAGATCACCAGGTAGCAGAAAGTCAGCCATTCTCAATATACTCCTTTATTATTTAGGTCAGCAGCAGGCACCGTGTGGTTCCACTTTGTTTCTGAATGCCACTAGTTCATGGCTACTGCTCACAATGGCAATGGACAAAAGTTTACATTAGTGGCTTCTAGACAAGAGTGTCATAAGTGCTTATATAAACACACCTAAGATAATGTCTGATAGAGGCTGTTGATATGCACAATAAAAATATATGTTTTCCATAACCTATCCCTCTTTATCCTTCAATCCTCTTTTCTAGAGGGAGGGAGAGAAGAATAGGTACATAGATGGATAGATAGATTAATAGATGATAGATAGATAGATAGATAGATAGATAGATAGATAGAGACAGAAATATGAAGATGAGAGAACAAGAGAGACATAGGAGAAAAGGGAGATAGAAAAGAAAATGGTATAAAAAGTTAAGGGCTGTGTTTTATACCCATTTAATATATAATTTAAAAGCAATGACAATGTAATAAAGATTTAATTATCCAAGAGAAAATGAAGGCTACAGCTTTATTTCGATATATGATTCAGTTCTGCTTCTGGAATAAGAACAGAGTATAATATTTTGATAACTAAGATTTTCTTTATCTAGTGGTCCAGGAAATTTCTCTTTATAGGATTTCTTCTTTGATGAACATTTCTTCTGGCATCCAGTTCTAGTCTGAAGGTCAATTATGCCTCATGTGTTATTCGCAGCCACATGAGCTGCTGGTAGAAATCTAATCATGTTTTATACTCTGTCAAAGTCCGTGGACATTTTAAAGTAACTGACCAATATTACAAAAAATAAAGGGAAAGTTTAACCATTTTGCAATCTATCCAAGATCTTTGATTTTTCCCTTGATCTCCCTTGATGACATTGTCAAATAATATACTATTGTAATAGAAATATTAGAAAACAATTAAGGAAAACTTGATACAAATTTTTATCATTCTAAATTCCAGGACAGAAAACTACTGATTCAATTTTGGTGCATCTTTCCAGCATGATCTCTATTAGTATTATTATTATAGAAATGGGATCAAACTTTGGCATTATTTTTTCTCTTCTTACTCAATTAGCAGTATACTATAAATACATTCCTCCATATTCCTTCCCAGCTTACTCTTGATCCTCTATCTGCAGTGACCTCTGTTTGATTTCTACCACCATAGGGAAATTTTTCTGCACCAGTAGTCAATAAAATATTTTAGACTTCAAAATATCCTAGTCCATTATTACTTTAGGGACAAGAATAGTTCACATCTAAAACTAAAATTTTATCTTTGGTTTTCTCTTTTATAATTAACCCCTTACTGGCATTCAAGTTAGGGTACTTAGTGAGCCTTTCTTGTGGGTGGGTAGACCTGATAGTGAATGGATTAATATCGAAATGCATCTTAGAAACTGCCTACAATGTTATTAAGTAACAAACATGACAATCATATCATTAGACCAAAGAGTCACATATTTTTACCCTGCATTGTAATAATCAAACTAGTTCTAAATAAAAATGTGATTCATGTAGAATATTGTATCACTGGCCATAATGATTTTATACATGGAGTATTAATATTTAACTGTAATTCAATTAATTAATAAAAATCACACTTCCTTTGAAATTTATATCAAATCATACATTATTTTAATACATACTTAACCTACCTAAGCAAGATTTTTCATATACATTGACATAGAACAAGAGGAAATTGTCAAGGCATTCTCTATTTCCAGCCATATTTGAAAAGTAAAATTTATTTTTTTTTACTTTTCCCATAATTGGGTGCTAATAGAAAAATGTATCAAATCTCAGGAGACCTGTGTCATTCTCCTATAGTGAAGAAACTTTATGACTTTAAATCAGTACTTTCATTCTCTCTAACTACTAGCACCGTTACCAAATGTGTAAAAATGAGAAATGGACAATGTTCTTTTAATGTCTCTTCCAAAAAAAAAAAAAATGTCTCTTCCAACTCTACAAGCATTATGCAATGTCACTGATCTGCCAGGATGTAACGCAGAAATTTATTTTTCAAGAAAATTCTTTGAGGAAAAACTACAGCTTTAAGTTTGTCAAAAGACTTTACCAGGGAAGATGTAAATATAAATAGATAGATAGATCAAATGATCTTAATGTGTGTTTGTGTATTCATTTGATAAGTATTGGTTATTGATCTACTGATATATTCCATGGTCCAATGGTCTAATACAATATTTTTATGATAATTAATTTCTTATACTTTGAGGAAACATTTCAGAGTGATACATCATCATAAGATTAATCTAGATATTATGTATAACTCAGACATTTTGAAGGATATTAGTATAAATTAATGCCCATTTTGAGATGATAATTCACATTTAATTAATCACTTTTCACACATAATTCAATGTCAAAAATTTACTATTTTAAGAGGTTTTATATTTTTAATCACTGAATTATGTTTTAATAATAGTGAATACATAAGATAATTTTTGTCTCTTCAATTAGTATTTCTTTTATTAATTTACATAAAATTAATAAACTCTATCAAAATGGAAACTACTATCTTATGTCTCTTTAAATGAATATGGTCTGGTCTCTCTCCCTTAACAAAGAGAATACCAGGATACTGGGAAAAGAATAGTCACATACTTAGGTTTTAGGGCATATCCTATGTGTTGGATCTGAGAAAAGACAATTTAGAAATTGAAAATAAAATCAGGTTATTTAAGGGATTTGTTTGAGTAAAAAAAAAAAATCCATGGAAGAGGCAGCTGAATAACTACAGTATAACTATGCTCCTAATATCAAGAACAACAGACAATTAGAGAGAAGCGCCTAAAACTCCTCTGAGCCAAGAGTATGAATATAAATTGTTATGGTGCTTGTCTTGTGGCATCCTACATGTTCACAAATGAGGAATTTAAAAGCTGGAAGTTGGGATTGTTTCGTCAACTGATTGTTGGTGCTTATTATTAATCTTCCTCTCATGAGTAAATCTACAGTGAGATTAGCTAGCATCAGTTTTTTTAAACTGTATTACCTCACTTATTCTATTGATTGTATAAAACCCCAATATTCCTGTTCAAAATACACAGAGTGGCATCTGTCTGACTGAAATAGACATCAAAGATGGTGGAAGCATAATTGAACACCCAAATTGAACACCTTCAGTAAAATAAATAGATAAAATCTGGTAACTAAAATGTAGTCTCAGCTTTAAGTCCAATGATCCTTTTACAGGGCCACATTACCATGTAAGAAATCAATAGGCTTTTTATACAGAATTTCTTATAAAGATGACCACATCTGTGAAAATTTAATTTTTGATGGTTTTACATTTTGGGGAAAGGTATTATGACACGTAAAGATAGTCCCCAATTTACAATGGTTTGACTTAAAATTTTTCATCTTTATCATGGTGAGAAAGTGATACAAATTCAATAGAAGCAGTACATTGAATTTTGAATTTTGATCTTTGGTCTCTTCCTGGGCTAGTGGTACAGTGTGCTAATTCCCTGTGATGCCCAGCAGGGCAGTGAGCCACAGTTCCCAGTCAGCCACAAGATCCAGAAGCTGAAAAGCTGATACACTAACAATCATTTTGTCTCCATACAACCATTCTGTTCTTCACTTTGTTCAATAAATTACATGAGGTATTGAATATTTTATTATAAAATAGGCTTTGTGTTAGACGATTTTGCCCAACTGTAGGTTAATGAAAGTGTTCTGAGTATGTAGGCTAAGCTATGATGTTAGAAAGATCGGGTATATTAAATGCATTTTGACTTATACTATTATCAACTTATGGTGAGTTTATCAAGACATAGCCCCATGGTTAACAGTCAAGGAAGATCTGTAGTTCAAAATTTAAAGTGCCATGGCTTACTTCTTCATAGTAGAGATTTATCTACTTGACTATCTTTTAATATTATACTAATTTTCAATAATTTAGTATTTCTTCTTCATTTAGGTGTTTGTTTTTCAAGAGCTCACAGGTGTCATTTATCACCCATAACTGTGTTGGTCAACCAGAGTTTCTTTGGGAGAGCAGCAGAACCATTGAAAGTGAGAGATAAAAGCCTCAAGCATGGATGCCTTTCATTAATCTAGACTGTCCCCTTTGGTCTTGGTTGTGGTGGCGTCACTGCCTCCTCCATTTTTACCAACGTTTGTCCTCTGGAAGTCTCACCTGGTCTTCACAATTCCGGTTCCTCTCTAGTTATTTCTTTGTCTTCTTTTCCTCCAGTTAAAAATGAGCACAGATCGATTGAGACAGAATAATTTTTAGTGTGTCCAATAAAAGTTTTTAGTAGGTAAAAGATTGATGGGTATTCAAAACTCCAGCTATTTTAACATTATTTTTTCAGTCAGTAATCACTCAGTTCCCACATTGTACAGGATCTCCATAGATGGGTGAGAATTCAGAGTTGTTTGTGGAACATTGTATGAACCAAGACAAAGTATATTTCCCCAAATACATGCTTATTTCACATACAACTCCTTTGCTAATTTATTGATTTTTACTGTAGACTTATTAAATATTACTAGGGAAAATATATTCATTGTAAAATATTTTAGAAATACAATAGGAAATGAAAAAAAGTCTCTCTTCCACTTTTTTTTCCTATCTCACCAGTTATCTTTCTCAAAGGCAATCATTCTGACATTTGTGTGTGTGTGTGTGTGTGTGGTTGTTCAATCTGTGTACCTATAATCATCTTCACGTATATTTATTTTACATAAATATATCATATTCTATATACTGGTTTAACTTTATCTTTTTTCATTTTTTAACCTAGTGTTTGCCTTGTTTTGGGGACTATGTTCTTTAAAAAAAATCACTGTATTTTTATTCAACTGGTTACTTTACAACTTTGTTTTTATGTAATATTCTTAATCACTTATTTCTCCAATATCTACTGATTCTTAAGTGAGTGAGGAAATTGATTTTCTCTTTTCTCTGTTTTTCCTCCCCCCAGGTATTCAGTAGTTTTATCATTTTGTTATTGATTAGTTTTATAACTTTACATCACTTATACTTCTCTTACTTATTACCCTCAAATATTTTGACTTTGTCCACAAAAGAGGAAACCACTGTTACTTCCACCTTTTCCCTCTTCTCATTAAATTTATGTATAAAACACCATTTCCATGCTGTCACACTTTGTAACATTATCTTGTGACATATTTATAATGTTCACATGTGTTTTAGTTTAAGCCATACAAATAAATGGACATGTTGTTCAATAATAGTTATTTTACTAAGTTTCTCCTTTAAATCTCTTCATTACTAGAAACTTGTCCTCTGATAGTTTCTTTGAGAAGGACTCATACAACCTTGGATTGGTTTTTCATGTTAAAAATGGCTTCCGAAAAAAATAAAATAAAATAAAATACAAATGGCTTCCATGTTCAAAACTGATATGAGTGTCAGTCAGCTTGCCTGAATATGGAGTTTTGGAGTCATGTTTTGTTTTTATAAAAATATTATACACAGCGTTCCTCTGTCATGAAGGAGATGTGAAAAGATAGACTGATTTTTTTTTTTTTGTCTTTAAGGATGACTTGATATTTTTTTGTCTAGATAACCAGCGGAAATTCATTCTTTGCATTTAAGATTTATCATCTTTCCTACAATGTCTGTTTGACATTTATTTTATTATCTTGTGTCAACTTTTCATGGAACATCTTGTTCTCCTTAAATCTGTAGATTCAAGTTTCCTTTATACCAGTCATTTTTTCTTAAATTTTATCTTCCTATTTTTCTTCCTTTTTATATTCCTATTCTTCTTCAAGAAAATCAGTTATATATTTATTGCTTCTCCTTGTCTGTCTTTCAAAGGTATTACTTTTCCATAATATTTGTTGAGTAAACTTTACATTTGGCATAACTTCAGGTTTCCAGAAATGTTGTGTGATGGCAGATAGTTCGAATTCCATTTCAAATACGTGATTTAGATATTTCACACTAAATATGCATGTAGTCACTAAAAGAAAATATAAGTGAAATGGGGCAAGGAAAATTGTAGACCATTTCGTTGGAAATATGAATTGTAAATATATAATAACCTGTTTTATACAGGATTTGGAAAAAAGTGAATGTGACTAGTTCTCCATTTTGTCTTGATAGACTAGGGATGCTTAAACCTGAGTGAAATTGTGTGTAGTAGTTTTCAGGATTCTCTGTGTTTGTTTTAGCTGAAACTGACATAATTATCACTTTGCCACTATCATCTCAATCTGCTGCCTTGTGTCACTGCCCAACAAATAACAACACTTTGTTGTCATGGAGATGTTCTAATCAAAGTCACATTGTGGGAACTTATGAAATAGTGAAATGAAACCAACGATGCAAATTTAAAGGATAACTGGATTTTCACCAAAGCCAATAACAAAGGAGTAAGCAAAGGAATTACAGAAATATCAAGAAGTATGTAGTAGGCTGGTAATAGCCCTCAAATATATCATATCTTAATACCTAGAACAAGTAAATGTTACCTTATTTGAAAAAAGAGTCTTTGCCTATGTGATTAAATCCAAGATCTGAAAATGGATGGATTAACGTGGATTATCTGGATGAGTTCAAAATGCCATCACCTGAATCCTTATAGAGGGAGATTAGACACATGAATACAACTACACCAACATATACACAAACACACACACGTATACACACTTACACACACAAACACAGAAGACATGATATGAAGCCAGAGGCAAAGATTAGGCCCATGTGGGAAGGCTGGAAGAAACAAGGAACAGATTCTATTATAAAGCTGACGCAGCCTGGCCAATACCTTGATTTTGGTTCAGTGAAGGTGTTTGGATTTTTGGTGTACAGAACTGTAAAAGGATAATTTTTTTGTTGTTTTAAGTCACTGACTTTATAGTAATTTGTTATAGTAGTCACAGAAAAGTAATACAAATCACTTGTTTATTAAGAAGAATATTGGCAGTTTTTATGCATATGCAAGGATTGGAAGTTTTAAGTAAAATACAAGTTCCCCTCTTCTGTCTAAAATAATTAACAAATGTATTATGTATGTGTTTGTTTTAATCATTGGACATCCCTAAATTCTACACTCATTTAGAGATATATAAACTCCTTGTATGCAATCTCAACTGAGTATAGGGGTGTGTGTGTGTGTGTGTGTGTGTGTGTGTGTGTGTATACCTAATTTTTATATAGATTTTTTGTTTCTACAGAAAAATAGTTTGGTGTTTTCATTCAGATTTATCTTGTTAGCAGGAGAGTAATGTGATCTGAGTTGAAAGCCACATATGAGTTGTATGAACTTGGGAAATCTTCCTATCCATAGAGCCTATCTCTTCTGGAGCAATGTGGGAATAGCACCATCTAAAAGTCATTGGTTATTGTCAGGGTATACCAGATAGTAAAATTAAAATGCATAGCCCAGTGTGGCCTAGTGCTCGAAACATAGTAGGCACTCAATAAATAATATGGACTTATATTCCCTCTTCTCAAAGGCAAACAATATATTCCTTAGGGAATTACTCTGGCAAAAGACCAGAATTGTGAAGATTGTTGTTTTGAGAAGTAGATTGCTTCAGTTCCATTTTCCTTATAAATGGTTAAGTTTGGATATTGTGGAGGTTGAATCTAATTTATCATTACTGTGAAGATGTCATGTAATACTGTGTAGAAAACTGGCTTTTGTGAGTGCAAGGATGTTATGGTTTCCAATAAAATTACAAAATATTTACTGCATCCAGACCAGAAACTGTGTCTGATTTCAATAGCAGGTAAATAAAGACCTGTTCTCACAGCCTTAAATCACTGTCATCCCTGCACAGACAAGTTATTCATTTCCAGACGAAAAGCCCAACACCGCCCAGTTCTATTGAATGTGAATTTTCTTCCTACTGAATTTTACAGTCTGATGCAAATAACAGTGGCTCAAAAGGAACAGTCACAGAATTATTAAAACTCAAGTAAAATTCATTTTAATAATGTATTTTAAAAGCTCTGAAGTTGAAGTATTAATCAAATTTCTAAAATTCAATTAATCATACCATAAATGTTTTTAAAGCAATCTTTCCCTAGGGGGTGAAATCAAATTAATCATAGGAAAGTTTGCTGACAAATGTTTGTTAAATGCATAATGTAAAGACATGATGAGGATTCTATTTTCTGCTCTAAATGATGTGACTGCCAATTTTGAGGTTGTAGAAAGAAATAGTGCCTCCAGTAAGCTCAGAGCTAACACTGCATGTTTTGTATCCATCTCCTGATATAAGTCTCAGACTTTTTGTTATAGAGGAACAGTCATAGACCAAACATATAAGCCATAATTAAAAATTACAATTCCATCTATTTATGGCATACAGACCATATCATAGTAAAACCCAGCGACTAAGTGGATTAGAATAATAAATCTGTAGCTATTTTATAAATACCATCCTCTAATACTGCTCCCAGAATTGTGGATACGCCATGAGCAATTCCATCATTTAACTATTCCTATGAGCATGTCATTTACACTATATACCAGGATACTACAAATAGATTAAATATCTAAATGCAAAAAAAGGCACCAGAAAAGTACTAGAGGAAAGCTTGACTACATTCCTTTACATGCCGGAGTGGGAAAGACCACTGACACTTGAAAGGTAGTGTCAGTATATTAATTAAGCTCTGAGTTCTCTATCATTGCTGCCCATTTTTTAAATAAAAAATGTTTTAAAAGAACTCATAGAATTCAAAAATCTCAAAACTCCACCTTGATCATTTCTCAGAATATTCTGACTAGACCTTAGGTCTTGTCAAGCATTTCCAATCATTATTCCCCTGAGCATAGTTTGACAATCCTTCTGTGTCATGTGCGTGTTTCTGTTTTTACTTTAATCTGTTTTTAATATAACTTTATTTGTGAGCATGATTGAACAAGATATTTGCCATTTTCTTTTAACCCTTAGTTCACTCTTCTATGTGCTTTTTTGTGATCTTAGGCCTGAGAGACTACACCCTGAATTTCCCAGAGTATCTCACCAGATGGTTTTCTCTTAATTTGTATCAATAGGAGACACTCATGAAAGATTGCAAAGAAAAAAAGGCAGAAGAAAAGATTCATTATAGGCTTCCAGAGTCTCCCCACATCCCACTAACAGCAAAAGACAGTATGTTCCAGTCTTAGAACCTCTAATTACCCCCAGGACCCACCATCTGATCATGTCAGAAATACCAGTACCAGTCCCATCATTCCCAGCTCTGGCCATGAGCGCCATTTTAGAGTTGTTGGCACTGGCTGCAGGGTGATAGCCTCCCCCCACAACCCACACAAAAGAAGTCCAAGCACTTACTATGAATCAGGAGCCTGAAAAACCCTTTTCCTGATCTTCAGAGATTAAGTGACAACTGTTTACTCACCCCTACCCACCCCTAACTCCTAGGTTTTGTGACAGCATCTCTTCCCTTGGATTTCAAGTCCAACAAGTGGTAGCTTTTCAAAAGCCATGTAACCAATTTCCTTTATTTAATTGTCTCTGCCACAATACCAACTATGGTTTCCATTTTCTGGTCATGTCCCTAACTGATACTATAAGAGGCACCAGGATTGGTCACAGGAACCATACCATTAAATGAGGAGCCCTGGAATTTTTTTTTTTTTCCTGGAATTGGTTTTGATGATGAAACAGTTTTTGGAAACTAGCAATCTGTGGCATACAGTGGTATCCGAATTACTTGAATTAGCAATTGTCATTCCTTTGAACCAAACTGTTTTACACCATATGCAGAATATCAAGTGACTATAGTAATTGATCATTTTCATATTAATGGTGATATTAAGATACTAAGATTGGGATACCACTTTGTGATTCTCCTAAAAGTTTTACACAAAGAAAATGACGAGCACAGGGTCATACGGTCTTTGTTCCATCACAGTCAGATGATCAGAGAGCTACTACTGTGGTTCTAAAATATCTGAAAATGGCTGAACAGATATCAATGAAAATTATATTCCAAATTTAATTATGCTGAGTGCAAATTAATCATGCAAGTTGAATTCCCACTTTCCTTGCCACTATGTAAAAAATAAGGGAGTAGAATGAGGAGTGGGATTCTGATTGTGCAATATGAAAAATTCCTTATACCTGATAGAAGTTGAAATCCTTGAATATACAACTCTCCTTGAGACTTTCTTAATAATGGAAGCAGCACCTCTACCTGTGGGTGAGGAGATAAACTTTCCTTGCTTGATGACTCAGGACAGTTTTCTTGCAAAGGGATGCCATTTCTCTGAAGACCCAATCTCACTACATCTTCTGGTTCAAGATTTACAATTACAACCATATTTTAGCTTTAGAGAGACTAGAGCAACATCAGACCCAGATGAATAGTTTTTACATGAAAGTATTGGTAAGATTTGCTAATTTATAGAAGTATATAACCTGTAAAATTTATCCGGGAATAGATCCAAGAAAGCTAAATCAAGGAAACCAATATATCAATAGATGGGGATAATATATTGATATGGAGACCCGTTTTAACTGAATTCTTCAGCTCAGGCAATGTACTAGCTCTACTATTTATTTGACTGCTTGACTGAAAGCTAACCTTGACAATGCCAAATAGTCAATGAGGTTGAGATGTGTCGCAGTTTGGGTTTAATGGAAACAGAAGCTGAGGTGGAGTTTGAGGTGCAATATATTTCCTTAGGCTCAATCCCTGTGAAAAGAAGGGGGAAATCGATTGTATAGAGCAAAGGGCTAACATACAAATACAAAGAAAATACAATACTGTCCTGGCAAATTCAGTCAAATCAGTGGTGAAGAGCTTGGAAGAATTCCATCCTCAACTTTACTGCATTGGGGGCCAAAATAGTTGGAACTCTCCCCACTTAGCTGCAGAATGTGGGCTGCCTCAGGAGAAGCTGCTCCCTGCAACCAACATAGACTCTGAAGGAGCCAGTAGCAGAGCGTTGTCTTCATCCTCTCTTTAAATGTGCAGCACTTCCTTCCTTTAAGGGGAAGATGGGGGGCTCAGAAGGAGAATCAGGGTGTCACCATCTGTCTGCCACAAGATGTCAGAAGGTCCCTGGCTTGAAACTATGGGAAGAAATTCAATGTCAGGGAGATATGAAGGTTGAAATGGATTCTTCATGCATGATGTGAACATTGCCCCATATTCCCTGAGAGCCTAAAAAGCTCTGGTCTCATTAACTCTGCAAACCATGGTGCAGTTAGTGCTTCTCCCCGTAGTATTCTATTCAGAGGATATTTCCACTTTTATCACTTTTTAAAATCTTGAGCTGCACTTGAGCTGGAGCAACATTCCATATTGTCTCCTGTAATGTAACCAGAAGTATTCATCTTTGTCTGAACCCATCAGCCTTTTAGACTACCATCCTCTTGTTCGTGATGTTTCTTTATTGAGATGCCATCCCTTCCCTCTTGTTTGGAAAATGAGGTCCTGCTCATTCTCTAAGTTGTGCTTTAAACATTATATTCTTTAAAACTCCTTGGACTCCTGCCGACAAACTCGACTGGTCTATCCCATCACCTGTAAATACCAAGACATTATATTAGTACATTTTCTGTGTGTTAATCTTCCACGTGACTTTAATATCTTTGAGACCCTGGGCCGAATCTTAAATATCTTCTTTTATTCAGTTCTTGCCTTACTTTATATCTCCTCATTAAGATTTGCTGAGGAAAAAAGTAGCTTTTATGGCAAATTGTGAAGTGATGGCGCAATTAACTGAGATTAAGAAGCTGTGAAGAGGAGGTTTGTGAAGAACATAGGAAAATAACAGGCTGAATGTGAGACAATTTGAGTTTGAAGTGTCTGAGACAGAGTCTGCCACAGATAATATGTGTTTGTGAGATGATGAGTGAAAGAATAAATGAATGAACAAATGAATGTGAAATACTTCAGTGGAAGATTTCTGTAGCCAATCCTGCAGTCGAGGCTAGAGATGGAATGAGGAGATTGTTTAGCAAAGTAAACACATTTTTCTCTGGCTCCCTTATCTTTAGACTGCAGAGTATGGGGATGTCGCAGTTTCTCCAAAAGTCTCAGAATCACCCCGTGAATAAAAAGTCTCATATTTTTTTCAAGGATTATTTAGGTATAATTGATGTTCAATGAAATGCCCATATATTAATATTGTGAGACTTGACATATACATACACAATAGAAATAAACACTAGAATTAGGAGAATATATCCATTACCCCCATCAGTTCATCATGCCTCTGATAATCCCTCCTTCACACTTCTCCTCCCTACCCCATTATCTCCAAAACACTGATTCATTTTCTATCACTGTATATTAGTATTTATTTTCTTGAGATTTATATACAATATATTTCTTTTTTTTTTTGTCTGGTTTATTTCACAAAGCAGAATTATTTTGAGATTCATCCATCTTTTTGCATGCACCAACAGATATTTCCTTTTATTTATTAATAATATTTCATTTATGGATATACACGAACTGTTTATCCATTCATAAACAGTTGATTATATTTTGGGTAGTTTGTATATCATGATATCATTTGGATATCCATTGGACAATCAATGGGTAAATTGCTTATCTATTTTCTTGACATACATATTTGGTAGGTATCCAAGTTTTGGTTATCAAAAATAAAGGCACAATTAACAACTGTGTGTCAGTCTTTAAGTGGACATGTATTTATTTCCTTTTTCTTTTTGGAAAAAATCTAGGAGTGGGATGGTTAGGTAAAATGATAAGTCTGTGTTTAATTTTTATTTTTTTTATTTTTTATTTTTTTAAATTTTTATTTATTTATGATAGTCGCACACACAGAGAGAGAGAGAGAGAGGCAGAGACATAGGCAGAGGGAGAAGCAGGCTCCATGCACCGGGAGCCCGACGTGGGATTCGATCCCGGGTCTCCAGGATCCCGCCCTGGGCCAAAGGCAGGTGCTAAACCACTGCGCCACCCAGGGATCCCATGTGTTTAATTTTTAAAGGAATCTATTAATATTTCCCAAGAGGTTATACAGTTTTACATTCATACCAGCAGTTTTTGAGAGTCTCAGGATGAAATTTTTCCAATACTTCAGAATCATCACATGAGGAAAGAACTACCTGAATGCCATTTATTAAATATTACAGAATTTTTTATGTCATGTGATCTTTTTCACATTCTTATCCAAAGCCATTCATATTTTAACTACTTTTGGAATCTTGAGCATGTTGTAATTCCTGGTTCACTTTTCTTAGCATTTCCTTCTTCCTGTTTAAGAACCATTCATTCTATTTTCTAAGCTGTTGAGTAGAGTGGTTCTTCTTAAATCTTCTCTCTTTCTGAGGCGAAGAAAGCAGCATGTATGAGCTTCACGGAGACCCGGCATTGAATTCTGTCTGTCAGGGAATATCTTTGGCACAGAATCTTCAATTTCCAAACCTTTTATTACAAATGGGATTTTCCTGATTTGTGACCCCTCAGAGTAGCTACCTTAGATGTCTGACTGTTTCTATTCAGGCTTCTTGAACAACTTTCTTCATATGATCTTACAATTTTTCTCTTTCTTACTTAGGTCAACAAAATTTCCTTCATGAAGGTCACAACTAATTACTAATAAATTTTAATTAACAAAACTGAGGATAGCTACCAAGTGAGAATGGGAATTTTTAGAACTTCACTTATATCCCTCCTTCCATTATTTGCCCAAATCTTGAATACTTTTTACCCTTTTCTGGAGAATATCAGCATTACCATAGATACTGATATTTTCTCTCTCAGCTTAGTGCAATGAGGTCTTTCATGAGAAAATATTCCACTATCCCATTCTCTCTCCCCAGTAAGGTAGCTGCAATTATGTATCCTCTTTAACTGCTTGTGTAGGGAGTATACTTTACTATTATAGCACCTCTCATATTATTGGAATTGTATCTTCATAATTTTGTTTTCCATTATTATGGTGAGTCTTACAATGACAGCTGTCTTATTAGAATTTTTTATTTTCATACTTATTAGAATTTTTTATTTTCATTCTGTTCACATGTAATCTTGTCATCATATGCTGCATGTGTTATTTCTGCTTTGCTGATTCTAGAACTTGTAAGACCAAAGCATCTAACAAGCAATATTTTAAGATTTATAGATTGATAAATCAATAAAGGGATTCTTTAGAACCATTAAGTACTATCTTCATTCATTCTGGACTAGCGTGCATTCATCCTGAAATGACCTCTTTAAAATGATTTCTTGAGAGAATCTGAACATGACAATCTTTCCTTTCTCCATTCATGAGTAAAAAATGTTTATGATCTGTGGTGGTTTATGACTATATGACAGTCAATGGTAACTTTTTTGTTACCATTTATGTATTTCAGGCCTACATTTTGTCTTGGGAAGAAATACTAAGTTCAAAAATCAGAATTCTATATTACCTTATAATTACTGAGTCATTTCACAATAGTTAATCCTGTTTGATCTATACCAGCCTGATGATGTAGATAATGCAGGTTGGAAAAGTTACCTACACTTAAGACCATTTAGGCTGCAATTTATTCAGAAGTTGCCAGAAAGAGACATATATCTACTCATTAATCATGAAAATCAACAATGAAGCTATAAAAGTAAGGGCATGTCCGTGAACAATAAAAATACTAAATAATGGCCTTGCATTAGGTCCTTTTGTCTGCCCTCACAATCACCATGTTCTTGTGAAAGCCCAAAGTTATCTTAGAAAGATAGAGTAGAACTTTGAAGGGTATATAATAAATACCAGAACACTCAGAAATGAAATGGATTTGAATGGCAATGCTCATTTTGCTCTTAGCTAAGGGTTATCTCTTTTAAAGAGAGGCAGTACATTGGCAAGGAAGATAGGAATGGTATTCATCTCTAATATTCCTCCCACCCCCTCCAACATTTTTTTTGAAATGGTCTGTCTTTATTATGCCAACAGAAAACAAAAAAATTCCCCAAGTGTAAACAGGAGAAAGGTGCTGGTTAAGTTACTCATCATTATCTTATTATTAACAAAATAAAGCACTATCTATGTTTACAGTCATAAAAAAAAAACAGCCTGGAGAGAAGTTGGAGTTGAGGGAATGGGGGGGGGCAGAGGAAGGAGAGAAGATTTGGGGTGGTAGGCACAGATGCCACATCTGCCCCTGTGGGGTTTGCAAGGGCTGTTCTGGATCTTTGGAGTCAGGTGCCAGTGGGATTTCTTAGGGAAATAACTTGTCCATGGGAGCTCTATCAATAACAGATGTTTGCTCTAAAAGTTCCTCTTCTGTGTTGCTTGTGCCCCCTAGAGAGTTAATCCTCATTGTTGTCTTCTCATAGGAGTGACTTAATCAGATAATGGAAGTTCATTTGGGTTAACTGACCAGAGTGAGGATGAGTATAGTGGGATGGGCCTATGATAACTGTAATGAGTGCCCAGTGTTCAAGGAAAGAGAAAGCTGTTGGAAAGTAGGAGCACAAACATGTCAGATTTTACTTACTATGTTAAGGAATTGACAAAGGACTAATTTTAATCTATCCAGCTTGGTATATGCCCTGTCCTGTAACCCATAATGCTAATCCCAAGGATTCTATCAATTGGACCCTCTTGCCTTTGGCTTCTGGTCACATTCAATCACTAAGATACAACAGTAGTTAGTAGATTTAAGGGCAGAATGAAACAGAGGTGAAGAAATCCCCCGCCCCTGCTCCCTTCCTGCTTTCTTTCTGTGAATATAGAGAAATCTGTACTCCTCCAGGAATACGGTTACCACTAAGTGGAGCCTTTCCAATGACTCCAGCTCCCATCGGGCTCTATGGGAGCCATCAGCAGCATCTCTGCACCATCAGCTTGAAGGTGACAATTGTTCTACTGCTATTAATATTTGAGTACTTCAGCATCCCTGACTGGTTCTCCTTTTGGTCTCTTTAATCTTTCTTACACCTCAGTCAAGAATCCCATCATTAAAATCTTGGTTTCTCTATCTGACTATAAAACCTCAGTATTCTGATATTTGTTTCCGATTTGATTTCTGCCACTTGTCTTTTCTCAGGTAAGGAGGGGTGGAGGCTGTCTATGTAGAGTTGATGAAAGCACAGGGATCTGCTTAAGAAGAATGTGAAGCAACTATCCTAGATTCCCTACTCTCTAGAAATATACTATTTTTTGTTTAATAACACCCTACTCTCTAGAAATATACTATTTTCTGTTTAATAACAGATGTGGTAGAAGTAGGATTCAGAGGACACTTCTTCAAAAGTTGACTATTTCTTTACTCTGTGACTTCAGTAAGAGTTAAATAGATTAACCTCATGAAGTTGTTCTATTTCTTATATCATAGCAGCCCTAAAAACAGTCCGGCTTGCCTAAGAGTTGCTTTGAGGACCGAATGAGGTAATATAAGTGAAAGTACTTTGAAAACTCAAAGGCAATATCTGAGCATAAGATAATATTATTTTATTGATTACTTAGGGGTCTAAAATGAACCCCTTATCATCATTTGTGATATATTACACTACAAATCTTGGAAAATGATACTTGGAAAACTGTAAACTATTTCATGCATAATTATTTGAAATTTAGATAAAGCGGCATTTTCTCCTAAGAAGAGAGAAGAAATTATGAACAATTCCTTACATACTCTAATCCCATTAAAGATATAATAAATGGAAAATAATGGTAACACCCAGCCTCATCTCCCCCTAAACTATATTATATTACATTTCATGTTTGTTCAGCTTTAGATTGATCTCGGTATATTTTTATATCTTTTTCTATAGTTTTTTGACCAATCAAGGTTAGAGCAGAGCAGTTTTCAATATCTTTTATCAAAAGAAAAAAAAGATTAAAGATGTTTGCTAAGATTTTTTCCAGTCTTAATTATAATAAAATATGTACTTTCCCTTTATTTCTTTATAAGAGATCAAGTTAGTCTACAATGCATTTTTCTTTTTTTTACTGCAGTCTCAGCGTATGGATTATAGGATGATAGGAAAATGCACAACTCTGTTGAATGCACAACTCTGCCATGTAGAAGTGTGCCCTTTATATATCTTGAATAAAATATGACAAATACTATATAGACACAGGTATATGGATAATATACATACATACACATAGTATACATATATATAATTTATTTATATATGTATGTCATGCCAGACCTACACAAAACCCTCTTGATGGAAAGAAAGTTCTTCCAAAACTCTCATTCTGTACATAGTACTTCCATTGGTAATCAGATTGCTCATCAAAGTGACATTGTAATTCCCATTTACTTAGCCATTTTTATTTTAAATAAGACATAACTCTCCTTTTTCTTTTCAAGGTGGTATTAGTTTCCACCATCATGTCTCAGCCACCCTATTTCCCTGTTTTAACATTCAATGATAATCAAGTTGAAACCTTCTTTACTGGAATGTATTTAACAAAGAAGAAAGGTAACCTTCAATAAGTATCCATTAAAATATTCTAGCTCAGTATGTCACAGAAGATCAATTTGAAAGTTGTCTTGTTTAAATGAGAGCATCAATTTAAAAATTCCACTAATGTCTTCTGGAATCATTAGTAGTTTGGCCACAATTAGAGAGAGAGAGAGAGAAACATATTCTCTAGACAGTTAAAAATATTGAGCAAAATTTCAGGCAGGCATTAGCAAAGCATAAAGATGCTACTGCATTGTACTTTTAGCAGTATCTTTTTCATATCAAAAGCATAGTTTCCCACCTTATAACAGAGCAAGTATTCTATTTAGTATTCATCATCTGAAAGAAATTGTGATAATTAACTGTATCCTCTGAGATAGCTGCTAATGATATGTGCGGAAACTGGGCTGCTGATGTTTGAAATATATCGAACTAAAGACAGATATTTCTAAAATTCAATTGTGAGCTTTTCTCTTCCTTAGAAAAATGTGGATAAGAACTATGATATAATAGGAATTACTAATTGCTTGATGGGGGATTGTATCTCAGCGATGATTCATTGTTTAAAAAATGGCATTTTGTTCCTTAAAATTTTAACTCTATTTCTGAGAACTGCCAAGCTATTTCTGAGTTTTTTATCTGTAATGATGTAGCTTAAAAGCTTCAAAAAATATACAACAATGATAGAATAACATTGTTGTTTTACTTTTACTTAAACTATCTTTTTGAACAAAATGCTATTGAGATATGCAAGGTTATATTCATAATTTGTGGCTAATGAATTTTTAAAAATTCAAGGGATATTTGAAAGCTCCATGAAAAGAACTTGAGGTAATACTGTTACCAATGACTAAAAATAGTAGTTCCTGAGGGAAAAAAACACACACTGTGTGAAATAGAACAGTCAGTTATCCAGATATGTTCCCATTCTTTAACAATCATCAAAAAATTATATAATACTTTTCTTAATAGATAATTTTTAGAGAAGTTTTAGGTTCATGGCAATAGTGAGGAGAAGGTGAAGAGATTTCTTATATGACCTGCTAAGTTTCCCAACTCTAACCTGGGGGTGGAGGGGGAGTTCCCCACACCAAAAAAATGCCAAGCAATTCTTGAACCCTTTTTGGATGTCTGTCTCAATTCTGACACTTTCTACCCAGAGATAGTATCAGATTCCATACATTAAGTGTTTGGCCCCAACCCCCCACTTCAGCTGCCAATATCAAGCCCCAGACTGTTAACCATGCTTCTGACCAACCAGCTATTGATTAGAGGTTTCAATGACCCTTTCCTTGGGTTTCAGATAGCAGTTGCAATTCCAAGTTGATAGCTGTACTTCTGACTAGCTATAAATCAGAGAGTCTCAGGATTTCTTCCTCAGGTCTGATTAATTTGTTAGAAGAACTCACAGAACTCAGCAAAACATTGGGACTAAAAGTGCCAACCCTCGGGGATCCCTGAGTGGCTCAGCGGTATAGCACCTGCCTTCCATCCAGGGCATGATCCTGGGATCCCGAGATCGAATCCCACATTGGGCTCCCTGCATGGAGCCTGCCTCTCCCTCTCTGCCTATGTCTCCGCCTCTCTCTCTCTCTCTCTCTGTGTCTCTCATGAATAAATAAATAAAATCTTAAAAAAAAAAAGTCCCAACCCTCTAATTACATGGTTGGTCTTCCTGGCAACCACCCCCTACCTTTGGGTGGAGTCCAAAAGTCACCTTTATTAATTTAACAAAGGACACCTGTATCACTCCAACATTTGAGAAATTTCAAGGGCTTTGGGAACTGTGAGCCAGGAACTGTGGACACAGACCAAATATAGATAAGAAATATATTTTGGTCATCTGAATGACTAAACTTATATTTCTTATGAATCACATTATCACATACTGCCTGCCCCAACACATGTGTACCCTCCCCCATTATCAACATTCTCCAGTAGAGTGTTACATTTATTATAATTGATGAACCTACATTGATTTTATTCCCCAACATCCACATCCTATATTAGGCTTGACCTTTTTGTTGTATGTTCTATGAGTTTAGACAATTTTTTAAGACATGTAACCATCATTATAGTAGCACTCAGAATATTTTCACCACCTTAAAAATCATCTGTGTTTTGCCTATTCATCCTATGTTCCTCCTTAACCTATGGCAAACACTGCCCTGTATTGTCTCCATAGTTATGCCTTTTCCAAAATGGGGTTTTTATCTTATTTTATTTTTTCTTCTCTTGCCCTATGTTCATTTGTTTTGTTTCTTAATTTCCACATGTGAATGGAATCATATGGTATTTATCTTTCTCTGACTGACTTATTTCACTTAACATAATACACCCTAGCTCCATCCATATCATTGCAAATGGCAAGATTTCATTATTTTTGATGGCTGAGAAATATTCCATGGTAAATATATAGCACATCTCTTTTTATCCATTCATCTGCCAGTGGGCATCTGGACTCTTTCCATTATTTGACTATTATGGACATTTCTGCTATAAACATTGGTGTTCATGTACCCTTCAGATCACTATGTTTGTATCCTTTGGGTAAATGCTTGGTAGTACAATTTCTGGGTCATAGAGTAGTTCTTTTTTTTTTTTTTTTTTTTTTTTTCTTTTCTTTTAAATCTTTTTGAGGAAACTCCATACTGTTTTCCAGAGTGATTACTTTGGATTTCCACCAACAGTGAAAGAGGGTTCCCCTTTTTCTGTATCCTCAGCAATGTCTGTTGCTTTCTGAGTTGTTAATTTTAGCCATTCTAAAAGGTTTGAGGTGGCATCTCATTGTGGTTTTGATTTGTGTTTCCCTGATGCCAAGAGATATGGAACATTTTTTTCATGTGTCTGTTGACCATTTGTATATTTTCTTTGGAGAAATGTCTGTTCATGTATTCTGCCCATTTAGTGACAGGATTTTTTTTTGGGGGGGGGTATTGAATTTTTGTGTTTTCTTAATAGATTTTGGTTATTAGCCCTTTATCTGATAAGTCATTTGCAAATATCTTCTCCCATTCTGTAAGTTGACTTTTAGTTTTGTTGAGTGTTTCCTTAGCTGTGCAAAAGCTTTTTATCCCAATGAAGTCTGAATAGTTCATTTTTGCTTTTGTTTCCCTTGCCTTTAGACAGGTCTAGCAAGAAGTAGCTGTGGCCTGGGACAAAGAGGTTACTACCTATGTTCTTATCTAGGATTTTGATGGATTCTGGTATTACTTTTAAGTCTTTCATCCATTTCGGGTTTATTTTTGTGTATGGTGTAAGAAAATGGTCCAGCTTCATTCTTCTGCATGTGGCTGTCCAATTTTCCCAACACCATTTGTTGAAGAGACTTTTTCCCACTGGATATTTTTTCCTACTTTGTCAAAGATTAGTGGATCGTAGTGTTGAGGGTCCATTCCTTGGTTCTCTATTTTGTTTCATTGATCTATGTGCTGTTTTTGTCTTGATGATTGAAGCTTTGTAATACAGCTTGAAGTCCGAATTTGTGATGCCTCCAGCTTTGGTTTTCTTTTCTAAAATTATTTTGGCTATTTGGGACCTTTTCTAGTTCCATGCAAATTTTAGGATTGTTTGTTCCAGCTCTGTGAAAACTGGTGGTATTTTGATAAAGTTTGCATTGAATGTGTAGATTCTTTAGGTAGCATAAATGGGCATGGAATATTTTCTATTTATTTGTGTCTTCCTCAATTTCTTTCAGAAATGTTCTATAATTTTCAGGCACAGATCCTTTACTTCTTTGATTAGATTTATTCCTAGGTATCTTATGGTTTGGGGTCCAATTGTAAAAGGGATTGATTCCTTGATTTCTCTTTCTTCTGTTTCATTGGTAGTGTATAGAAATGCAACTGACTTATGTGCATTGATTTTATATCCTGTGACTTTGCTGAATTCATGTATCAGTTCTAAAAATTTTTGGTGGAGTCTTTCAGATTTTCTACATAGAGCATTATGTCATCTGTGAAGAGTGAAAATTTGGCTTCTTCTTTGCCAATTTGGATGCCTTTTATTCCTTTTTGTTGTCTGACTACTGAGGCTAAGACTTCTAGTACTATGTTGAACAACAGTGGTGAGAGTGGACATCCCTGTCATGTTCCTCACCTTAGGGGAAAAGTTCTCAATTTTTCCCTGTTGAAGATAATATTCACTGTGGGTCTTTAATATATGGCTTTTATGATATTGAGGCGTGTTTCCTATCCTTACAGGGTGGGGATTTTTATCAAGAAATGATACCGTATTTTGTCAAATGCTTTTCTGCATCTCTTGAGAGGATCTTGTCCTTTCTCTTATTAATGTGGTGTAACACATTGATTGATTTGCAGATGTTGAAGCATGCACCCCTGCAGCCCAAGGATAAATCCCACTTGGTCGTGGTGAATATTCCCTTTAAATGTATTCCCTTTAAATGGATCCTCTTTGCTAGCATCTTGGTGAGAATTTTTACATCCATGTTCATCAGGGATATGGGTCTATAATACTTCTTGTTAGTGGGGTCTTTGTCTAGTCTTGGGATCCAGGTAATGCTGGCCTCATAAAATGAATTTGGAAGTTTCCATTTCTTTCTTTTTTTTTTCTTTTTTCTTATTTATTTATTTATTTATTTATTTATTTATTTTTTGAATGGTTTCAGAAGATTTCAAAACAGTTTCATATTAATTCTTCTTTAAATGTTTCATACAATTCCCTGTGAATCCATCTGGCCCTGGACTCATTTGCTGGGAGATTTTTCTATTACTGATTCGATTCCTGTGCTAGTTATGGATATGTTCAGGTTTTCTATTTCTTCTTGTTTCAGTTTGGTAGTTTACATGTTCCTGAGAATTTATCCATTTCTTCCAGATTGCCTAATTTGTTAACATATAATTGTTCACAGTATTCTCTTAAAATTATTTGTATTTCTTCAATGTTGGTTGTGATCTCTCCTCTTTCATTCACAATTTTACTTATTTGGACCCCTTCTCTTTTCTTTTTGATAAGTCTGGCTAGGGGCTTATCAATGTTTTTAATTCTTTCAAAGAACCATCTCCTAGTTTTGTTGATTTGTTCTGCTGTTTATTTGTACTAGTATTTTGATGAGGACTTCTTCATCTATATTCATGAGAAATATTGGTCTTTAATTTTTATTATTTGTAATGTCTTTGTCTGGTTTTTATATCAGGGTAATGCTGGCCTCATAGAACAAGTTAGAAAGTATTACCTATGCTTCTATCTTCTGAAAGAAGGGAATTGTAAAGAATTGGTAACATTTCTTTTTTAATGTTTGATATAATTCACTAATGAATTTATTTGGGCCTCCTGCTTTCTGTTTTGGAAGGTTATTAAGTATTGATTTGATTTATTTAATTGATGAAGTCTTATTCAGATTGTATATCTCTTCTTGTGTGAATTTTGAATGATTGTTTTCTTTTTCAAAGAATCGGTCCATTTCATCTAAGTTATTAAATTTGTGGCCTACAGTTGTTCATAATATTCCTTTATTAATATGTTAATATCATTGATTGTAAAGATCCCCTTTTGCATTTTTGACAATTAGTAAAGTCTTTTTTAAAATTTATTATTATTATTTTTTAGTTAGCCTGGCTTATGCTGATTCTTTTTGTATTGTGTTTTCTGTTTTTGTTCCCTTTGGTGATTGCTTGTTTGTAGGCAATGACAATGTGCACTATATATTACTTCAATATAATTTACATAAAATTTTACTCTATAATATTTTGACATTGCTGAATGTATTAGTGTTAGTACTATACATTAGTATATATTATTACATATTCATCAGTATTAACTGAATGAAATCTGAGAGAAGCATACCTAAATGATTTCATATTCAATGTTTCATTATAAATTTAGTTTCTTATACAATTGGATACGTGTGTCAAAAGAATAGGACCATTGAAAATTTGATATAACATAACTATCTTTTAAGAAATTCTTATTCCTATAACAAGGCCACTCATAAAAAATGATGATTTCTTTAGGCTGAATTTATTGTATTAATTCATTTAATGATTATTTTGGGAAAAAAAACATTTAGGGAACATCTATTATGGTACAGATAAATGATATATGATTTATACTCTGAGGGATGCACTTTGAGGAGAAAACACAGACATGCTAGCATGTGACACATTGCCATGCAATTATCAGTCATGGCATATAGATGCTCTTATTTTAACTTAATTCCTATGGTGGTCCTGACATGTAGCCACACTGGCAAATCCATGGTTCAACAAGATGTTCACAAACTAGCGTGGAAAAAATATATATATATATGAAAGATTTATTTCTCCAGACTAGCTTTAGTTTAGATTCCTGAAAGTTAGTTTTTCATGTTTACTTTTAAAAGTTTCAGTTATGCTTTAACCTATTCCCCTTTGATTTGTAAAACTATACTAATCCTGGCAAGATCACTGTTGTTTTTAGTCAATGACTTTTATTCAAGAAAGTTTTATCGTAACCATTATTGGGAGATAAAGATGTATAAGAGGGTGAAAATTCCATAGTAGAGCATTAGTTACCTTATTCTTTACCTTTCATACTGATGTTTCTTTTCCTAAGTATATTTGGAAAAGCACAAGAATGATAAGCCAAGGATTTCATGTGTGTTTGTGTTTTAAAAAATTCTTTCCACACTCTCATAGACCCACAATGAATAAATATAAGGCTTTTTAGATGTAATGGATCCATTGGATGTTTCTGTGTACTTTTCTAAATTTGGATAGAAAAAATGTATTCTATCTTGGGAAAATATAAAATATGTGTATCTTTATTTGCAGAGAGATCTCAATCTGCTTTAAATAAAAAGATAAGACATATAAGTAAAATATATAAATTTACACATGAAAGTACAGAAAATAACATCTTGTTTTGAAATGGCCTAGGACCAAATATTCTTGTTTTTTTTTTTGTTTTTTTTTTTTTACTTTTTCATATACACTAGCACCAGTGAGAGCTGAAATGATCCTATTGCTTCTGGAAAATAATGGAACAGCAAGCCATAATAGCTTTGTTTCCCTATTTTCCAGTGAATTATAAAAAAAACTATATTTAGAATATGATAAAAGATCATAAGCATCTTTCACATGTCCATAATTTTTATTTCATAAAAATGTAATTAGAGTCAGGAATTTTCCCTCTGAGTAGAATAACTTTACAGTGCTCAATATAAATGGACTAAAAGCAGAATGATAAATAATTAATAATTCTTTATCTTTCTCAAAAAATCTTAGATACTTTGCAATTAGTAAAAATGATTGCTTTGCTCATTTATTTTTTTAAAGTTGTAAATGTGTATTATGTTCCAGACATTTTTATATATTCTATTCATGTATTATTTTTTTTCTTTTCATTAACCTGATCTCAATTTTATTTTTTCAAAGATTTTATTTGTTTATTTGAGAGAGAGAGAGAGAGTATGAGCTGGGGAAGGAGACGGAGAAGCAGACTCCCCCCTGAGCACAAAGCCCAACACGGGGTTAAGCCTAGAACCCTGAGATCATGACCTGAGCTGAAGTCAGATGCTACAGTGATTGAGCCACCCGAGTGCCCCTGATCTCCATTTTAGAGTATTGGAAGGTAAGTCTTGGAAGGTAAGTCTCCTAAATTGGAGAATGAAATTAATGTTAAAACTATGAAATCTAAATATGTCTACTTCAAAATTCTTACTAATAAATATCTGACATGTATAACGCGATGAATATTTATCCTCACATTCATGTCTACTAGGAACCTGTGAATGTGACTTTATTCAGAAACGGAGTCTTTGCAATTATAATCAAGTTAGAAAGAAGCCACTCTGGGTTACAGTGGGCCCTAATCCAGTGACTGGTGTCCCTAAAAGAAGATGAGCAATCTGGACAAAAACCTACACAGGAAGAGCATGATAGAGACAGAGAGGGGCATTATGCTGCTATAAGCCATGGAAGACCAAGGATTGCTGGCAACTACCAGCTGCTGGAACAGAGGGATAAAACAGATTCTCCTACTGAGCCTCCAAAAAGGAACTAACCCTGCTGGTATTTTGATTTTGTACTTTGGCCTCCCGAGTTGTGAAAGAGTTTATTTCTGTTGTTTTAAACCAGGGAGTCAGTGGCAATTTGTTATGACAGCTGGGTGAAACTAATACAGCACGCAACCATCAAAATGAATGAGCTAACTTTTCTCCATCTGTCCCTTTCGAGTGATCAGTGGTTTAGTTCTTTCCCTGTATATGGATAATATTTTAGCCAGGTTCTTAAAGATACAAATTATCTCATTTTCATTAATTAAAGCTTTCCCCAGTATACTGTAATAATACGATACTTAAAAGTCAATACAAAAGTAAATTGTCTCCCCGCGATCATCTTGAGTCAGCTGTAGATTGGGAAGCTTGCACTGTGGTATTATTAGCTTCTTTTCTCCACTACTCTTGTCTACTCCTTGTCCCTCATTTATTATCTAATTTAGACACCTCAATGAGGAAGAAAAAAAAAGGAAAAGATAGAAAACTGAATGTCTTGTGTTTTCTTAGATGTATAATCCTCAACACTCTCTCTGACTGTATACTTTTATTTATTTATTTTTTTAAATATTTTTTTTAATTAATTTATTTATTTATGATAGTCACACAGAGAGAGAGAGAGAGAGAGGCAGAGACACAGGCAGAGGGAGAAGCAGGCTCCATGCACCGGGAGCCTGACGTGGGATTCGATCCCGGGTCTCCAGGATCGCACCCTGGGCCAAAGGCAGGCGCCAAACCGCTGCGCCACCCAGGGATCCCCTCTGACTGTATACTTTTAATTAGATATCTCATTTCCACCCTCCCCTCTTGATGGGAAATTACAATTCTTAGTATCACAGAGATATCTTCTACAGTTGGCATTGTATGATGCTAGCACTAAGGCCTTGGCTTCCTGTGGTCCCTATAATGCTGGGTCAATTACAGCTCCTGGCAGGACTCTTGAGTAGATTCTCTTTTAAGAAAGCTTCAACTAGGTTCCTCCTGCATGGCCTACTTTTGGCTCAGAGAATGCAAGATTTTTCAAACTGCTATTTATATGGAAACATAGGTCACAACTCGTGATCACTATGACTCTCTGATCTCCTGCCATTCTGATCTAATGGCCATCTAGCCCAGCCACTCAGAGTCCTCATGTTTCCCAAACTTAATAGGATATTACTCTCTGAGCAATCACCTTGAAACCCTGTCTTGTTTTTTAGCTTCAAATATGTTGGTAGTGTACTTGGCACCTATCGGATTAATTTCTGCACTCAGGACCTCCACAGAAACTCTGAGTTGACATAAAAATATCACGTTAAACATTCTGGTGTATAAGGATCTTAAGATATTGTCTTCTTTGATTCTTCTCTGTTTAACTCACATCCAGAATTTTTAAGATTAAGAGTTTTGTTTTTATTTTGAATCTACTCATAAAACCTGCAAATTTTTATGGTCTTGTAGCATAATTTAACTAAAAGCCTAATATAGTCTCTACCCTGTTATCTTCACTTCTGTCATACAGGTAATCACAAAGTTAAGTAGTCACATGTATAGATTAGGGCTTCATGCTTTGTTCATCCTCAAAGTGATTAAAATAGATCAAAACCCAATTTGTCTAATGTTCTAGTTGCAAAGGTTTTTCAAGTTTTGTGAGATTATTAACTGCATAGAACTGTATTGTTCTCTTCAAACATACATAGAACTGAATTTTATATGGCCTTGAGTATTCTTTTTGATTATAAATTAAGGATACTAAATGTCTTGAATCCCCCATGCCTCATCTGCTCTCTAGAATGCAGAAGGCAAAGAGGAATTGATTACTTGATGTCAAGAACCTGGAGAGAGTGGATTTCTCCTCTTGCCAGAGTAAGAAGAGTTTGTGGGCATTCTAGGGGAATCAGAGACCTATTAGATTAATCAAAGTGCTTACCTGAGGAGAAATGAATAATCCTGCAGAGGCTCTCCTCTGGATCTGGCATAGTATATAAAGAGGCACTGTCAACCTGAATGTCCACACAAATAATCTTTTCTGCTTGACAAATTGACTGAAATTTAGATTTTCATAATAAAGCATGTAATCAAGATTCCTTGCGGTTTGACTAGATTCCTTGGTGTGAGTAGACACCATCACTATTGACTACACACCAAGCTCAAAATTAGCAAGGTTGTGTCTGATGTGTCACTTCCCTGTCTGTCACTAATGACACATCCTCTCTCTGGGACAAAACGTGTGCTAATGAAAAATTAAAATTAAAAAATAATAACTAAAGTATAATTTAAATGATATTTAATAGAATGATATAAATTTCTATGTGAAATAAATCTATTAAATTTTTTAAAGACTTATTTATTCATGATAGACAGAGAGAGAGAGAGAGGAGCAGAGACACAGGCAGAGGGAGAAGCAGGCTCCATGCAGGGAGCCGGACGCAGGACTCGATCCTGGAACTCCAGGTCATGCCTTGGGCCAAAGGCAGATGCCACACCACTGAGCCACCCAGGGATCCCTATTAATATTTAATAGTAAAAGAATCATAACCATATTATGTATAATATTTTCATATATTTTCTCACATATTTTCATATATAAGTACATATATATGAAGAGGAACACATTGCTTTGTACTCTGGTTATTGTGACAAGCATACCAGTAATAATAATTATAAATAAAGCTTACAGAACCCTTTATTCTGAACTGGTCTGAGAACTGTATACAGATGAACTCACAGAGATGAACGTTATACAGAGGAATATCCAGAGAATACCATTATTATTTCCATTTTACCCATAAGGAAGCTGAGGCCCACAGAGGTTATACTTCTTGCGCAAGGTCAAACAGTTTGTAAGTGATAGGGCCAGGATTTGAATTTAACAAAATTGACTTCAGCGTTCATGCTCTTACCTATTATACTGTACTGCTTCTCTAGAAACATATTAAAATTTACAAAGCAAGAACTGAATTTCATAAATCCAAAGCTGTAGAGTAGCAGTAAACATTTCCATGTACAAGACAGATTGCTTCATTTATATATTTCCATATGAACTATTTAAGACCAGTGAATTATCCCTATCTGAAGACAAGAAGTTTATCCTTACGTATAATACGGATATATTTCTTTGTAAGAAATGTTACCGCTTTTTAAACACAGATGGAAAGCAAAAGCGGAGAACCTAGGCATTGAAAGACATTCTTAAAAATATATTATCTTTTTTGGCAAATTGCATATAGAGTTATGTATATGGAGAAAATTGTCTTAGGTTCAATAAATCTACAAGGAAATATGGTTGTAGATATTTCTATTATATTCAAAGTGACCCCTCAGTTATGTGGATGCCCTGAAGAAAAACAGAATTAATTATATTATATAATTAGCCCTCTCTGTTTTCTTGGTGCAGCTAAGAAAAATTCCTCTTGCCTGTGTGTAAATGCAATCAAAGCTATACAAAGGCCAGAACATGGGGCACTTTACATTTCCTTTTTGGGGTGGGAAGGCATCATATTTAAGCGAAAGGTTAAGAACAGGATTTTGGAGACCTAGATTTTCCTGTTTGTCATGCTTCTTTTTTTTTTTTTTTTTTTTTTTTTTGTCATGCTTCTAACAAGCGGAGTTTCACTAAATTTTTCAGACTCTAGTTTCTCTATCTGAACAGCAAAAGCAATGAATCATTTCATCTCTATTTCTTTCCAATTTAAATATTCCAAAATCAACTAAATACTTGAGATAATGGAAAAGACATAGAAAAGCATGTTGTGCAAAGTGGGTAAGAATTCTGAATATTCCTAGTTCTGTGGAGATACTATTTTTTCTCTTCAGTTTCTCACAGTTCATCAAAACAGACCTAGGAATATTAATCATTCTAATGAAATGTTAAGAAACTTATTTTTATCTTTGTTTTATGTTTATGATGGCAGATTTTAAGGAAAAAGACGTGGCACTTAAAAACATGTTCTATGAGTTAATAGAAATGAAGATAACTATAAAATGCAAATTAGGGTTACTTTTTGGTTTTTCTAAAACATATTATTTACACAAAATGGCTTAGTATCTTGTCATAATGTATCAATCTTTACTCTAGTTCAAAATTTTATTTTAATTTTAAAAGTGTGAAGTTTAATTTTTAAAGTGTGAAGTTGTTTGCAGAAGCCAAGGGACTTACTGAATGAAGACAAAAATTATCCAGATTATAGTAAAAGAAAATGTGTTCTAAATTTTACACAGTCATGATTTCTGTGTATCCATATCTAAGAACATTTTTCTAAACACATGCTGAAAGTTTTTATTTCTATTTCACAATTGGAATTACTGCGAGAGGAGACAATATCAAAAATGTATCCAGCAATTTTATAAATCCCCACCACATCATACGGTTGTAGTTTCTGTAAATGGCATTCCTGGACCTGTACAGTGCCCAACCTGTTCACTTGTACCCTGTATCATTGAACATATAAGAGGTTTGCAAATAAGGAAATTCTTTGAAAATGAATACATGTACTACCTATTTTTTATACATATTGGCTGATGGGCAGACTAAGATTTTAATACTGAAAGACCAAGTAAGATATGTGAAGAAATAATTATGGAGACTGCCTCTCAGTACAGCAGATAAATTAGCAAATGGAACACAGGATCAACCAAGATTAATCCATCTTTTTGGTTCCTTCACCATTTTAAAACCTTTAGAACTAAAACATTTTGATAACCATATACATCCATTAAAAAGATAAAAATGAAACATAAAAGTTAAGCATCTTGACCAAGGTCATATGTACAACCAATGGAGTAATTATGATTGAAGCAGGAGAGCTTGGGTTCACATCTTTACTTCTAATTTCAAAGTTAATTCACTCTTTTGCCTTCTGTACTGACACCATTTTTAACAATTCTAGGGTTGGCTAGAGTATCTTACTCTAATCCTTTCTCAGTTTTTTCATTAAGAGATAAAATTAGTAGTAATAACATTCATATCAGAATGTTGTTGAGATGTTTACATGTGTTGTGTCAAAACCTTAAAGTAGTGCTCAGCACATAGAGACTGATAATGAAAGTTTGATAATTTGATGACTAATATTATTTTTGTTACTACTCATTTGATGTATATTATCTTTAGCAAAAGATTTTTTTAAGTTCAGTTGATACATATTATAACATTAATTTCAGATGTAAAACACAGTGATTCAACAAGTCCATAAGTTATGGCATCCTCACCACAAGTTAGCCAACATACAACACTGTTATAACACCGTAGATGATATTCCCTATCCTATATCTTTCATTCCCATGATTTTTTTATTCATTCCATACCTGGAAGCACTCTCCTTCACTCATCTTGCCCATCCCCCAATACCCTTCCTCTCTGACAACTATCAGTTCATTGTCTCTATTTATGGGTCTGTTTCCAACCTAAAGACTTTTTAATTGACCAAGAATTCAATGTTTTATGCTAAATTCCAAACTTCCTCTCAATGAAGATTAAAACAATTTTTTTCAAATAATTGTCTCCAGAAGGTGACAGAAACTATAGTTTATTTCCTGTATATTTGGAAATAGAGTGGTGGTATACAAACAAATATAGTCTTCCTAGTATAGGTAAAGCTAAATAAATAAAATTATTTCTATTCAACAGTGAAAAAGTTAAGTTTCACTTTTATTTTTCAGTAACATTGAATTTTAAATAAGATAATTGTAAGTACAAAATGTGCTTTAAACCACAATATGCTTTAATTCAAAAACAGACAATAGAGAGAAGCCAAACTGGGCACTGACATGTGGGTGAACACCATTTGACAACCACTTAAGAAGGAATAAAAAAAGAAAACACCTGCATCAGAAAATAATTATTTGTATAACAATAACAACAACCACAAATAGAGAAAGGAAAAAAATGGTGACTAAAATTTAATGGAAAATTTTAAGTTTTTCTTCAGTTCTCTAAAGGGCTTTGGAAGGATTCATTAATCTGCACTCAGAGTAGAAAAAAACGAAAAATGTTTTATAGCCTTAAAAGATCGTACCATCAACCCTTGACACATATATTAGAGAATAGCACTGTCCAATAAAACTGTCTACCATGATGGAGGTGATCTATGAATGCTCTGTTCAGTGTGGTAACCACTAATCACTTGTGACCATTGAACAGTTGAAATTGGGCTAGTGTTACTAAGGAAATACTACTTAATATTATTTATATCAATTACTTTGAACTTAAACTTCATGAGCCCTCTGGCTGATGGCCACCATATTGGATCATGCATTTAGAAATAGGCAGTCACTGCATGTTTTATCTTAGGCACGAAGAAGAAGAGTAGTGGCAAAGAGTGAGGTGTTCCACTAGGAACATTTCAGCAAGTGAACTTAGTCAAGTGCCCTTGCCGACAGGGTAAAAAATGTATGACTAGGCTCTAAGATTGAGGGGCTGGTATGATATCTCTCTTCCTCGCAATATTTGCAGTTGCTTAGTATAGTACCTAATATAGAGCTAGAAAATGAAAATATTTCTGAATGAAGTATAAAAATACGGAGGCAACTATTAAATGCATGATAGAATCATTTAAATGAGAAAAAAACATCTTTGACAAAAAAATTTTTAAAAAGGGAAAGAAAAAATACTGAATATATATTTTTACCTGGAGAAAGAGAAACTTTCAATTACTCAGAATAGTATAAGATAGATAAAGTGATGCGGGAGAGCTAGATTCTTGCCTCATGGAGTCGGAGAATGAATCTCATAGACAAAGGAAAGTGAGTAAAGTGGTAGAAATTTATTAAGCAGGGCTCTCAGAGGTGAGAGGGGTCCCAACAGGGTTGAAGGTTTTTTTGTTTTGTTTTGTTTCTTTTTTTGCCTTTTATAGAGAACCTGACTGGGGAGTTTATGGCTTTGAGATTCCTTATGTCATCTTGAGTGAATGACATATGGCTGTTTTGGGGCTTGGTGAGTCTCTGTGGTTATAGCCTTCAAAGATGATACTCCCTAACATTTGGGGCCAGGTGGCTGGATCTACTTCCTTACCTCTGATTTTGTTGCATCTCAGTGTCCTTGGAACTTATGGGAGCCTGACTCGGGGGCCTTCCCCTTATCTTTCCCTACCTAGTCAAAAAGAAAAGATGAATATGAAACAGTTAACAATGGAATGGAAATAGTGGTGATGTATATGGTCTTACACAGCAGCAGGGTTTACCTAAGTGAGAAGCATTAGTAAGAAATTCCCAATAGAAGAAGGTTAGCCAAAAAAAAAAAAAAAAAAAAAAAATAATAATAATAATAATAATAATAATAAGAAGAAGAAGAAGAAGAAGAAGAAGAAGAAGAAGAAGAAGAAGAAGAAGTTTAGCCAGATTTGGACAATGGAAGTTAAAAGTTAATAAGAGATATTTAGAGCATAATATGCATTTATGACACTTTCTATCCTGAAATTTATGAAAATGAGTCCAAATATTGAATGCAGGTGTGCATGTGAGTCATTGTCTTATATTGTTTTTATTTTTTCTCATTCCTGCATGTTTATCCGGTTGCTCTTTACTAGACTCATAAGAGATGGTATTTTTCTACACACACACACACGCACACATAAAAGCAGAGGAAGATTTAAATAAAGAGGGAAAAAGATGGGATCCCTGGGTGGCACTGCGGTTTAGCGCCTATCTTTGGCCCAGGGCGCCATCCTGGAGACCCGGGATCGAATCCCACGTCGGGCTCCCGGTGCATGGAGCCTGCTACTCCCTCTGCCTTCCTCTCTCTCTCTCACTCTCTCTCTCTGTGACTATTATAAATAAATAAAAATTTAAAAAAATTTAAAAAAGAGGGGAAAAAGAGAGATGGAAAAATATATGTATATGAAAAATATCATAGAAAGTTTATGATAGAATAGAATATTATGGATATCAGCACCAAGCCTGACTAGGGCAGTGATTTTTTTCCCCTAAAATGTCCAGTATCCTTTCTTAATTTTTTAAAAGATTTTATTTATTTATTAGAAACAGAGAGAGAGAGGCAGAGACACAGGCAGAGGGAGTAGCAGGCTCCATGCAGAAAGCCCGACGTGGGACTTGATCCCAGGTCTCCAGGATCACGCCCTGGGCTGAAGGCAGCGCTAAACCGCTGAACCACCCAGGCTGCCCCCTTTCTTAATTTTGATCTATATTCCACTGTGCTGGTATCCATGGTCAGTGGTTTGGGGTTGTCTGGTGCTGTCTTCCAGTCTCATGATAGCCTATATATGTATGCATATATAGATATGTATATTCTATCACATTTTCTATCAGCCTTGTAGTTTCATAGTAGAGTATATCAATAAACTCAAATTATATGACCATATATACCAGCACAGTAGAATTTAGACCAAAATTAAGGAAGGCTATCAGACATTTTACGGAAAAAATTTACTGTGCTAGAGACCAGGCTCAGGGCTAACCCATCATCTAAAACTAAGAGAGAGACCTTCTAGTAGATTACCTTTCTGCTTCATCCCCATGGTACATTATGTCACATAAACCATCTTTAAATTGAACAGGAAACCTATTTTACCCTATAATTAAAACAATGTCCATTTACTTGCAATGAGCATGAAGACAACGGGGGAAAAAAAAACTGACTAATCTATTTAAAATCTGTTGCCATATAATTTTTGCATTGTAGAATTTTAAACATGTACTATGGAGATTTACATCTGCCCTTTTATTTAGGTCTGTAGTGATGTTACCTGTTATGTAATTGCTCTTTACAGAACATGGAAAATGTTGAAATAAGATGCTATCTGACACAAATGAAAATTCATTGCATTGTGCTCTACTGTCTAGTATATATTTATGAGTTTATTATCTTCAGGGTAAATTTCATACCCATGTAATGTTCCCAGATATACTTTCTGCCTTAATTTGGAAATAAAAAAATAAGCGTATTTGAGGGCATGCATCATTTCCTTGTTAAATGCAAATTTTATAGAATTTGAGCAAAACAATTTATGCTTAGGACAAAACTGGGTCATTAAAATTGCCAATTATTTTATACATGCCTGACATATTTTATTTATTTAAAAATTCCCCTCTCCTATATGTAAGCATGTGCTTTCTTTACCACTCATCCATGCATAGGAAAGGCATAAATCATGATACATACAATTTCATTTTTTTACTCCTCGCACAGAGCACATTTGCAAACCTTGTTTCTTGCCCTTGTTCAGTTCTTTATCCTTTTATCCTAGCATTATGATGTATGTTTCTCTAACTCATTACCCACCTTCTTCAGCCTACTTTTTGTAGGATTACTTAGCTGTCTCCAGGGGAGCATACCTTTTTTGTCATTCTTAACCTCTGCCCTGGAGTGTCCATTCTACCTTTGTCTAATTTACACTCATCCAACTGTAAAATTTCCTTATTATTTATCCACCAACAGCTTTGATGATTTTCTTTTACTTTTCTTTTTTTTTCTTTTTTATTATTTTATTTTATTTTATTTATTTATTTATTTATTTATTTATTTATTTTTTTTTTTTTTTTTGAGAGAGAGAGAGAGAGAGAGAGCACATGTGAGTTGTGGGGAGGGGCAGAGGGAGAGACAATTTTAAGCAGGTTCCACATTCAGCACACAAGCCACTTAGTGTGGCTTGATCTATACCCTGAGATCATGATCTGAGCCTACATGTCAGGTCATGACCTACATCAGGAGTCTGATGCTTAACCTACTGAGCTCCCCAGCACCCCTGATGATTTCCTCTTTCTAACACTGTGTTCATACACGCATACATGTGATTGCCTCCTCAAGCATTAATAAGGTCCTTGAGGACCTTATTCTCTGTACCTCAAGCCCCTACAGACTTGTACATAATACAAGTCTAATCGATACTGTGAAAGAATGAAGAATATGGATATGTTTCTTCTGTAAAACTGATGGGAAGATTTTTATAAATGTCACTATATTAGTATGAATCCCTGCCTGACCCCAACAAAGGGT
Organism: Canis lupus familiaris; assembly: GCF_011100685.1. NCBI lineage: Eukaryota > Metazoa > Chordata > Mammalia > Carnivora > Canidae > Canis > Canis lupus. The sequence goes on from NC_049224.1 coordinate 77,888,241, forward strand.
AGGAAAAAAGTTTATTACCTAGTAGTGTGTCCTGAGAAAAAGCTTCTTGGTCCTGTGGGTTAGGCTGACTTTTAAGAAAGAGAAATAATCTGCAAGTTCACAGAATCCGTGTATGGTAGGTGAATGACTTGTCAGTGGTATATACTGACAGATGAAGATGTATTTCGCATTGAAGCTAACTTGCATTTGAAGCTAACTTGTATTTACACGGACATTCTTATAGTTACAGTGTGTTGGAGCAGATGGCATGCTTTTTACATATGTAGAATTATATTTAACCCGCTCAGAAACCTTTTTAAATGTTAAACAATAGTGACAGTATGAATGTGGAAAAACCTTAAAAACAGCGAGAAATGATAGGTTGATTTTATACATTCCGCAATGATATTATCTAAACAAATTTAAGTTTATGATTTCTGTTCTTGACAGGCAGTCTTGTGTGTCCTTGCTGAACCAAGCTAATGATTATTAATATTTTAAATTTTTTTTTCTTATTCTTTCCACCACAGGAGCAATTTCAGAATATTCTATAACTTCTCTTGAAAGTAGGTGAAAAGTTTTAAATTGCTGTCTTTCCATATCCTCCTACACAGTCTCACAATGGAAATCACTTGCCTCTCCTCTGTCCTACACTTAACTTTACCATGAATAGAAAATATAACAATCTTCCACTGCTCTTAAAGCATCTGTTCTTTTGTGAGTTTCTTACTACCTTCCAAGTAAGTCAGCATTTTAGAACATGCTGTTCCTGTTCATAGCTCTGCCCCCTTTACATGGGGAAAAAGAATGCATGCATAGAGAAAATGAGCCATGAAGTTGTTTTTATGATGTGTAGGATTTACAGAAAGAGAGACTCCATGCAGTTGAAATAAAGCTTAATTTTAAACTTGTTTCTAAAGAAGAAAATATACAATATTATTGTAGATGAAAAGAAATCAGAACACTTAGACATATTTATGGGACAATGTATTTATACAAATTTATGGAGGGCAATTTGAATAAAGGAATGTTGTTTCACATAATCTAAAATCTAGAAATTTACTCTGAACTATTATATTCTTAGGATAGATAAAAAACATGTATACAAATATTTTGTTGCAGAATGCTCAGCATGGTGCTATTTTACTCCTTCAAAATTTTTAGAGCCACTCAGATAAATACAAATAGGTAATTGGCCAAATGAATGATAATGCATGCTTGCAATGCCATGAAGCTGTGTTGCTTAATAAATGTGCTCATATTGGAGTCACACTATTGTCACACCATTTACATAGAATCCTAATTTTGCTACTCTTTTAATAGGAGACTTCTAATACATTATGTGTTCTCTTCGTGTCTCACCCCACTAAAATGAGGCATAGCAACACTAATACTATCTACCTCTGTGGCTTTTGTCAGCATTAAATAAGTTAACATATGCTAACTTTTTGGAATAATGGCTAACATGTAATAAGCACTGAATTACTGTTACCTTTGATTATATAGCCAAGTATATTAACTTTGTGTAAAACATGGAAAGATTTTCTAAGGAAAGAGAATGCATTATTGCCTAGATCTTAAACCAACCAATTGCCTTCCTAAATATTCTTCCCTTCATTTCTAAAAACAAAACCATAGTTAATGAAAAGTGTTGGATATAAGCCAATATTCAACATATTACTTTCACTATTATGTGTTTTATAAATGAAGAAGATGATAGATGGAAGTTTGGTGTGGAAGACTCAAAGAAATCCAGTGACTTTGGTTTAAGACTGTAGAGCGAATTTTAGTGCTACTAGTTCTTTTAACATAAGTAAGAAGGTAAAGAAGGGCATCCCAGGTGGCTCAGCGGTTTAGTGCTGCCTTCGGCCCAGGATGTGATCCCGGAGACCTGGGATCGAGTCCCATGTCAGGCTCCCTGCATGGAGCCTGCTTCTCCCTCTGCTTGTGTCTCTGCCTCTCTCTCTCTCTCTCTCTCTCTCTCTCTCTCTGTCTCTCAGGAATAAATAAATAAAAATTTTTAAAAAGAAGGTAAAGATATCTTCTGAATATATGGGGTAAGGCTATTGATCTTCATGCCAGATATTGGTATCAGAGATCTAATGCTATGAATAATGATTCACCTATTCTAGTGGCTTGGTGTACTACATGAAAGTTGAGGAAAATCTTTTCTTTGAACAGTGCAGTAGGCTATCAACAGCCCGTAAAGAATGCAGGGGACAGGATGACAGAAAGCAAACACAAACAATCAAAAACATTAAAAGACTCTCACCATAGATTGCTATGATCATCAATTTATGAATTCAGAGATTCAGCCTTCAATTTTTATAGTTCTTAAAACTGCATCATTCATGAAGCAAACTGTATACACATAATGTGTATAAAGGTGATTAGTAACCTTTTGAGCTCTCATGCATCAGTATTATTTCAGAGTTGCTGGTTTTATCACTTTTCTGCTCAGCATGACTTATGATGTTATAATTTCATTATTCAAATTTTGCACGTTTTACATTCCTACACATTTCTGGAGACATTGTGCATAAGTGAAGAAGCTTAACTGTACTTTTGACAATTACAGTAGTAGAAGCCATACAATATTCCAAAAGAAATTTTACAAGTTTTTAGACTCTAAATTCTGATACATTTTTTTAAAGCTCAGCATGATATCCTCTGGCTACTCTTTAATATTATCTGCAGAATTCCCAGCTGACTAATTTCTTCTACTTGAAAGCTGCTCCAAAAATTTCACTTTTTTTCTTAAAATATTTCTATATGCAAACTTTCTATTCTGAATCACATTCTTTTTCCTCTGAATCATTTTATAAACTGCTGATAGAGTAGTTCTCCTAAAATACAAATATAATCGATTTGACTTTTTGTCTATTTGTTTAAATCTCCAACACACCTATCTTTGTATTCCTTTTCTGTGGTTTACTTTTCTCCACACATCTGTCTTTTTTTTAAAGATTTTATTTATTTATTCTTAAAGACAGAGAGAAAGAGAGACAGACAGACAGAGACAGAGACACAGGCAGAGAGAAAGAAGCAGGCTCCATGCAGGGAGCCCAATGTGGGACTCCATCCCCGGTCTCCAGGATCAAGCCCTGAGCCGAAGGCAGATGCTCAACCGCTGAGCCACCCAGGCGTCCCCATCTGTATTGATCTAAGATAGAATACATATATTACTTACTAATGATGTATTGATTCACTCCTAAAAATAAAAGTTAGTATCAATGAGGCAGAGTCTTTTGTTTGTTTTCATTTGTTGCAAAATTCTTTCTATTCACTACCCATTTTCCCTTGCCTTGTACAGTCACTGTCACATAGTAAATGGCAAAACTCAAATAAATAAATAGATATTAACAGGCAGATTGTCTTAATGGTTGAAAACATGTTGCCTAACAGATAAAATGCCTATCTTTGTCCCTCTCCATCTGTGTCATTTATTACCAACAGGATTCTGGGCAATTAGTCCACATTTCTGTGCTTTATTTTTTTTTTTTTATCAAAAAATCAAAAAATACCACAGATAATGGATGTGAGAAAATTAATGACATAAAACAAATAAATCACTTAAAAATTTTACCTTACTTTTGATTATCAATACATTTTTATTCTCTTTGGTAAGTAGATTTAACACTCCTTTATTCTATACATTTTCCTTCTCTCAAGGAGGACTGGAGGGAAACATTCCATACATTAGATTTCTCCCTGCCTTTTAAAAAAATGTATTAAGGATGTTAATTTCTTATCATAGAAGGAAATCTATTGGTTCTTATGATGACAGACAGGAAAAGAGAATTAAGTGGTTATTGGAGAAAATAGATTATGATAGTTTAGGTTAAACTTAAACAATTTTAGCGACAGATTACTGCTTTGAGTTGACCTTGACTGGGGTTTAACTTGCTACTAGCTTGACGTGGGTACATACAAATTCATTATAATCTCTTAATATTTGGGGCACCTGGTGGCTGTTGTAAGCTTTTGAGTCTTGATTTTTGGCTCAGGTCCCGATCTTGGGGTCTTGAGATGGAGACGAGGGATGAATCTGCTTAAGATTCTCTCTCTTCCTCTCCCTCTGCCCTTCTTCATACCACCCCTCTTTCTCTTTCTCTAAACAAACAAACAAACAAACAAAATAACCCTCTATATTTAGAGGGTCTCTGAGCCAAACTTGGTTCTGGTATTAGCTTTGAGAAGCCAATAAGTTTTTATTGAAATACAATAGCTAACAAATACTTTAGATGCCACCTAAAGTTTGATTTTTAAAATATTCTTTGTTGTCTGTGGATGGGACTCTGTGCATCAATTATGTGATTACTGACGTGTGGGCTTGTGCAGGTCTAGACCTACAAAATTCACAAACTGTTTAGAAAGATACTCAGAGCCACCTAGAAAATGTTGAAGCTCTCATAAGAGATTTCACATTTTCTGTTGAATTAACTCTTGATATTTTGTCCAGTGTAGAAATCTCCAGGAATAATTAAAAAAAAAATGGGACAGAAGAGGGCAATTACACAGACACCAAAAATTTTACCTTATGCCTTTTTATTCTTGACATTGACATACAATTTCATAAGTATGAGGGCTTTGTGCTTCCCGAGAGACAATTATTGGTAGATTTAAGCAAAGTGTAAGTCTTTTCCTAGAACACTGTGTTCTGGTGGCAAGAGGAGTGGGGAAGGCAGAAAAGTGTTTTTGAATTGTAAATGGTGGAAAAAAAATACTAAGCTCCCAAATTCTAAATTACTATTTTAGTTTCTATTTTATTTTATTTTTATAAAAGATTTTGCTTATTTATTCATGAGAGATACAGAGAAAGAGGCAGAAACATAGGCAGAGGGAGAAGCAGCCTCCCTATGAGGACCCCAATGTAGGACTGGATTCCAAGACCCTGGGATCATGACCTAAGCCAAAAGCAGATACTCAACCACTAAACCACCCAGGTGTCCCCTATTTTAGGTTTTAAAACCTGCATTCTCCCTTCAGATCTACTAAGTGTGATTATTAGAAAAAGCCAAAAGAATAGAACACTGCCTGTTTAAATATATTATATACATAAATATATTTAAGATATAAAGTATTCTATTTTGAGAATTAGACAGTATATAAGCCTTAAAGTAACTATTGATAAAACATTCGAGTTATAGACTTTAATGCATTTTTTTTAAAAAAGCAGATATTTAAATTACACCAAAAGTCTCAGGATGAATTAGATTTTAAAATTAATTTTCTTTACTCCCTAAAATGTTCCAGATATTATTTTTTTAATATTTTTTTCAATTTTTATTTATTTATGATAGTCATAGAGAGAGAGAGAGAGAGAGAGGCAGAGACATAGGCCGAGGGAGAAGCAGGCTCCATGCACCAGGAGCCCGACGTGGGATTCGATCCCGGGTTTCCAGGATCGCGCCCTGGGCCAAAGGCTGGTGCCAAACCGCTGCGCCACCCAGGGATCTCCAGATATTAATTTAAAGCATTATATACCACTGTTTTTAACATAGCTTTTAGTTAATATTTTTTGTTGGGTTGTCCAAGGCTGGAGAAAAATATACATAGTAGAAATAAACTTATGGTTTCTTTTTTCAATGGCATATTAAAACAACAATCATAAATATAGCAAGTAAATGCAATTCTTTTGTTTTGTTTTATTTTGAAACTTTAATGAGAAAAAAATATATTTACCTCAAGAACTCTATGTTTTGCATGTCACTGAGTCAATGGTTGGGAATACACATCACAGACCTACCACTCAGGATATATGTAAACAAAGATATACATGGTCACAGAATAAAAAACTAGCGCCTGGCATGATTAGGTTTTGGTTTCCTCATCACTCAGCAACTTATTGGGGATCAGGCTCTGGGCATTGCAGAGTGCTCTCCAATACATTCACCTCCAGCCACGTGTGGTGCATCTTCCTCAGAAATTTCTCGTCATGCTTATACCCTTCAACTGACCCTTTGGTACCTGTCAATGACCTAGAGGCACAGAGGGAAACACAGGGTCCCAGCCTTTGCACATGCAAGCTCTGCAGTGGTGAGCAGCTTCATGCTGCTTGCCCCCACCACCCTTAATATATTTACATTTTATTGAAATATAAGCAGAGAAATTATTTGTAAAGAATTATCACCTCTAATCATTACTATAAAAATGAACACTATAGCAATTGCTTTTCTGGAGATCATTTTAAGTATGTAAAGAAGATAGTATCTGTGAAAAACATGCAAATTATTGTAAATAATTAAGGCAGTTATTTAGATGTTGAAATAAGGGGTTACTCCAAAGCACAGCAATGAACTTAGAGATAGATGGCACATGAGGAAAACAGGATTTGGGGATTCATCATTTTGATGTCTTCAGTTCTCCATTCAAAAGAATTGAGTCTGGGCCACAAAATCACTAAATTAAACCAAGCAAATAAACACCTCCTACCTTATTTTTCAATAAATAGTGAGGTGTTTAAGGATCCAGTGTACCCTTTACCTAGGTTATTAATGATTTGTCTACATATATAGATTATGGAGATATTCACTCATGAGTCATTTGAAAGAAGATTGGAGCACACATCTTACTAAAATATTTTCTTTGGAAAGGATTTCAGTTGTTCACAATAATCAGAATAAATATAACACTGAAGAACTTTTTACATGGAGACATTTAAAAGAGTGGTTTCTGACACTACTCAACAGATCACAAATAATGAGTAGAAATAAGAAAAAAGAAAAGAAAAAAGAACAGAAAATATTGAATTTAAAGGAGGAAAAAACTCTGAAGTCCTGTGAGGTCTTCTGCGATTCTTTTGGCAAATACTTAAGGTATATTCAAATTACTTATACTACTGTGTGGAGATTTAAAGGAGTTAATAATGTATATTTTTTCATTTGTTTCTGTCTTTAAACATCTAGTAAAGACATTGAACAGAACAAATGGGAGCTAACAGATAATTTCCTAAGAAGACGTAGATTCATGAAAGATGACCCTTACCATTTTGAGCAGACAGCTATGAAAAATCCATGGCCTTCTGTTCATTTCCCTACCCTTTAATCATACATGAGTCCTTCAAAAATGAGCTTGATTAACTCAACCTCCTTGTATCTTATATATGTTGATAGGTTAAACCTCTTTTCTTCTTTGTTTAACTACAATAAATACCAAATCGTTTATTAAATTTTAATTTTGTAACTAAATTTAATTTTGAACATTTTACCAATATCTCAGTATCATTGCATTTTTCTTTCTAGCCAAACTGAGACTCCTCACATAACGAGTATGTGAGTCTTTCCAAATGTTGGGTCTATCTTTATCTCCCTTAATTTTATTAGATTATCTTTGTAGACAAACCACACTAAATTGATAATTCATTTTTTCTATGTAAAAAAAGTATGTCTTTTTTTGTCCTTGTTTTTAGAAGCTGAAATTTAGTGTATATTATTTTTCTACACAAAAGCTGAACATGAGTCTTAGGAATAAATTTATACACACACATACAAATGCACACACGCATATATATGTATATACGTATACATCTATATAAATATACACATATATATTATCTATTACATTTCAGTAATATTTGAGTTAAATGCAAGTGGTCTGATATAATTATGTGTACTTTTGAAAATATACTGTATAATAAGAGCTTTTTGTACACTTAAAAGGTGAGTTTCTCCTCTTGACATGGGCTTTAAAATTAAAGAGACTGGTCAGCTTAAATTAGAAAGCTCTGCTGGATTATCTTGCAAACTTTCTCAAGCTTTTAAATACTATTAATTTTTTCTAGTCTCTCCCCTGCCGTATGTATAAAATTGTGTGAATATGATTTTGATAAGCTTGTTAAGCTATACTACATCAGCATTTCTCATTCATGTCAATATGGATTCCTTCTTAGGGTAATATTTTCATTGAGGGAATTGATTTCTGTTTGTTAGACATGTGTTAAAATAACTTTATGACATCCATACATTTCAGATTTAAAAATCATTGCCAGAATTCAAATGCATTCTTTCTGACTTTAAATCTCAGGCTCTATTACATGCATGTGTAGAAATAGGTAAAAAGTAATACAGTACCTTAAAATTATTCTAATAAATCATGTTATAATTAAACATTCTAATTAGAAAAATAACATGCCAACTATTCTATGACATTAAAAGTGAAATGTGCAAAATTGTGGAATACGAAAGTGTGAATTTTGGCATCATTTCATTGATAAATGATCACATAACAAACATCGATGTCTCTAACCATAAGTGAATTGTCAGTGTGTTTTTCACGTTGTCATAGCCTGTCATACTTTCTTATATTCAAACATTTTCAAATAATTAAATAGTGCTATTATCGTCCAGGTCATTCTAGCTTCTGAAAAGATGAAAGAAAACTGCTATGACACCGAAAAAAAATGCTTTGTACTTATTTGTTTTTGTTCCAAGTCAAAACTTTCATTTTGTAATCATAAATTACTAAAGCAAAGACAAACATATGCAGAATGGCATCATTTTTCCAAAGAGAGTTGCTACACAAATCAAATAAGAACACTTTGAAACATTCTCCTAAGAGGTATCACAGAACATATGCTGTGTGTTTGTGAGCCAGTGGTTTTAATAATCCTCCAGTGCTTTTTAGCCAATCTTGCCTCATGGTAGATGTATTATTCATAGAAATATATTTACAAAATTGTATACTTATTTTATTTAAACAAGAAAAACTGTGGGATGCATAATTCAATTGCAACACATTTCCTGTTCTCTCATCATCTAGTACTTGGAAATTATCTTTATTAAGCTTACTCATTCTTGGGACGCCTGGGTGGGTCAGCAGTTGAGCGTCTGTCTGGCTCAGGGCATGATCTGAGTCCCAGGATCGAGTCCCATATCAGGCTTCCTGCACAGAGCCTGCTTCTCCCTCTGCCTATGTTCTGCCTCTCTTCTCTCTCTCTCTCTCAATCTGTCTCGAATGAATGAATGAATGAATGAATGAATAAATAAATAAATAAATAAATAAATAAAATCTTAAAAAAATAAACTTACTCATTCTTCTCAAAAAACTAAAGGCAGTTGATATCTGAGATCAAGTACCTCTAGTTTTACATTAATAGAAGTTTAACCATAGTTTGTGAGAAGTCTTAAAGGTTCATGAATGAACAAAATTATATTCAACTACAAGCTTTCTCCTAAATACCTGAGACAAATAAGGCTAATGTCTTCTTTAAAGGTTAAACTTGAATAGTTTACAAACAAACAAACAAAAAAAGGTTTGAAGTGTCATACTAATGCATATATAACATAATCTTCCCCAAGACTTAAACCCTAAAGTAAAGGTAGATAATTCATTGGTATTACTTTCTTAAGGAATTCACTCTTATATGATACTATAAACATCATTTCTAAATTATTGTTTCTGGCTGGGTTGACAAGAGCAATAGAGACAAATGATAACGACTTAAGTGCTTGCTGCATGCCAGGAACATTATACTTATTCCTCATTCAGCTGTCTAAGATGGACATTCTTATTATCTTATAGATGACTATGGGCTTGAGAAAGTTTACTTGCCTTACTCAAGGTCATGAAATTATCATGTAGTAAGATTCAGGTCACTCTGGCTTGAAAGTTTATCATCTTTCCATGAATATATTATGAATGTTAAGTATTAGTTTGTGAAAGGGGTCAAGATATATCATTAAGACCTTGGATTTGGCTGATGAATTTCCCATGAGATAGACTTTTGGACATGATATTGCTATGTATGTCAGCATAATGAGCGTGGTAAGTTTTTAATTATATACATATCTGCAAAAAGAAAATAAATGACAAGATTATTATAGAGGTGCTTATTCTTTCTGGCCTATATCCTTTATTTTATTGCCTTATATAAATATATTTTCCAAGTGTTTCAACAGTCATCACAATATGAGTAGACATCCATATTAGCCCATGTCTCATTAATCTGATTTTCTTATGGCTCATGATATTGCATCCAATGTGATAGGTGATAATAAGTTGATTTTATTACCAAGAACTTATTGGATGATACTTGTAGAATTAATAACGTATGCTATTTTCAAATGTATCACTTTTACTTTTCATGTGTCTATTATTAAAGTTGGTATTTTACAATATGCATAAACATAGGCATGATTGAAGTTTGCTTTTGGAAGTTAAGATAAGGTAATGATGCATAATATTCTTTTCGATTTCAGTAATAATTGCACCTCAGATAAACCTTTTTGGCTATGATATTACCACTTCGCAAAGCTAATATTCCTATTCAAATATGTAGATTCAGTGGCAACATCAAAAAACATTATTTCATAACTACAACACCTAGGGAACTAGTTGAATGTTATTTTTCCTTTCTTACCAATATTATAGTGAAGTTGCACAGAGGATGTTTTCATAAAGTCAGTCATATAAAATTATGAAGTAATACTTAATAATTGTGAAAGAAGAGATCTAGATAGGTTCTCCTCTAAGAATTCAGAAGAGTAGTGACCAGTGAGGGATGATGTGCTCATAAGATATTGTTTAAAAAGCAAATTACTAGAAGTCAAATAAAACCTTTAAACTACAATGTAGGTCTGATGCTTGAGAAACAAGAGTGGGAAGAATGGAAAGTAGGAAAAGATTCATATTGCAGTGAAGTTGCCAAAATGTTTTTGCCATGCCAATGGGTAGTCTTCAAATCAAAATATCTTACTAAAGGATTCCATGTATCAAGACAGAGTTTCTTCATGGATCCACTCATAATTACAATAGCAGAAGGGAGTATTGAGACATGGAAACGTGGATAACCAGAGTTCCACACATATCCCTCCTTAGTCTTGTAATAAGCAGTCTCCCCTCGTCTTGCTCCTCAGAGTCAATTGACTTACCAAGAGAGTGGCTCTAACTCCTGTCTGCTGGATCTTGATCTTGAGAACTCCAAATGGCTCTGAAAATAGCCATAGTTTGTAACTTAATGGTATCCTTGCTACATCCTCTGGCAAGAGCATTTTTTGTTTTGCGAACTAAAAGCTCAAATCATTCATATCTCAGAATTTCAAGGACCTGATGCAAAAAAGTCTCTCCATTGGCTAGTTGGAAAGGTAGTAAATAGATCCACTCCTGATTCCTTCTCTTTTTTCCTGAACGAAATTTTTGGTTTTTTTTGGACTGCTTGCTGGTTTTGTTTCCATTAGGCACACAGTTCCATATACAGGTGTCTGATTTAATGCATAGATTATAACATGAAGGATGCCACTCCACTCTCTCAGATTATTGTATCTTCAGTTGGCACATAATTTATTCCTTTAGAAGCCCATTCCAGTACTCTGTGAGACCAGATGCTTCTGAATGGTATGGTAAGTGATATCACAAGTGGATCCCATAGTTCACTGTGAAGAGGATCTATTGGTCTGATGCTTCATTGTGTGGAATTCTATGCTTGTGGATCAGTTATTCTGTGAGCACGTAGATAGTGTTATTGAATGAGACTCTGTGTACAAGAACTTTTTGTGTACAAGAACTTTTATGATCCAAGAGAAGGTGTTGGAGAAGCCACTAGATACAATTTCTCTTCACTTGAGGATGAATTGCTGGAATGTGCAGGCTAGACAGGTATCAACATAGTCAACTTATGAAATAATTAGTCTTGCCAAGAATAATTCCATATTGAAGTGTAAATGTTGTTTTCTATTTTTGGATTGTTTAATATTAAGCAGTAAGTAAGTATTGGAAAGTAGGAATTCATGCTGTTGAGCTCATGCACAGGGTCCACTTCCACCATCCTGGCCACCTTGTTTGTGTGCCTGTTATGCTGGTTCTAGAATCACCAATGATAAGAACCAAAAATCGCTGCCCAAGTCACTTTGTCTAATTGGTGGTTTGCTACCCCTTCCATGATACTGTCTGTAAAGGTCATGGATATATTAACCTTCTCTTGCTCCTCATCCTATTTAATCAGCAATTTGTCATTGATACAATGTATCAGTGTGATCTAGGGAATGGACAGATGATCTAGATCTCTTCAGACTATATTTTGACATAGGGTGGCAACAGTTAAAAACATTAATAAATAGTGTCCATTACATAAAAATATGAACTATTTCTGTTTCTTGTTTCTAGTCAGGATAGAAAAGAAAATGACTACATATCATATTCCACAGGCCTTGTTAATTTCTTCTAGCAAAAATACCATATTCAATACAGCAAATGTGACCATGACTGCACTTTGTTGAGTTTGTGAGTCCTTAGTCATTACCCAGGATCCTTCTTGTTTTTTTCAGGGTCTAACCTGGTAAATTGAACTGGATAAGTTAGGGGTAACCACACCTGTACCCTTTAGGTAACTAAGAGTTCACAAATCTCTACCTGCCTCATCCTTCCCACTTACCAAGATCTTTTGTTTTTATTTTTACACTGGCTTGAGAAAGGCAGTTTCAGTTGTTTCTTTTATATCTATTACCTCATAGGCTAAGGACCCAATGTGGAAGTCACTCCAACTAACACAGCTAATCAAATATATCAACCCAAATTAACTATATCATTTGGTGATTATATTCATGCTATGCAACACTATGAGCCAAACTTTAGACACAAATGCATCATTACCTACCCCCCTTAAGGCATCACTCTAAAGCAGAAGAAATGTCGAAAAGATGCCTAGGTTCTTTAGGTTTCTAAATCAGCACAGACTTTGTGTCCAATTGATTTAAAATCCCCTGAATATTTTCCTTTCCCCAGTGTAAATGGTTGTAAATCACTTTGGAAAAGTATCTGGGGAATCTTAAGCAGTGAGATAGCACTAACCATGATGTACCAGCTCCTACTTCCTACGCACCTGATCTCTTCTTCAGTCAATGTATACTGCACCTAAAAATTGGATCAAGTGCAGGAACTAAGCAAGGGATCTTGATTTGCTATGTGGGTGACAACTGTCAGCCTCTTGATTCTACTTTTTTTTTCCTGATTAGAAATGTTAAGCATAAACCTTATTGCCACTTTTTTTGCCCCTAGATGTATCATATTCTAATAATCACCTTTAAAACTTCCTGTGGTTCAAAATGTTTTGGCTGCTCTTCTAGACTCACCAATCTCCATGATCATTGCAGCCTCCTGTCCTTTGGCATTTCCACACCTGCACCTGGCTGCTATTACTGGGGGGGGGGGGGCAAGCAGAGGAGGAAAGAGGTGCATAATTACCTCGATATGAAGAAGCCAATATTTGTGACCTACTGCCAGCCTTGGCTTGAGAAGAGATACAGTACTAAACTTCTTAGTGATGCTTAGAAGTGGTGTACCTCTCACCAGTGCCTTCCTGATGACTAAAGTGAAGGCCATCTTCTAAATTTACATACTGTATTCAACCCAGCACTCCAACTTACTCAGTCTTCTTAGATCTTCCGCATCTACTTCAGTTATCTATTGCTGCACAATAAATCATTCTAAACCTTTTAAACCATCAAACATTTTTCATTTGATTTATTATTTCTTAGAGTCAGGAATCTGAGAAGGTTAAGCTAGGTGGTTTGGGCTTGGGGTATTTCTTTCAGAAAATTGCAGTCAAGATGTTAGCCAGAGCTGAAGTCATCTAAAAGCTGAACAGGGACTGGAGGACTGGAAAATCCATCCCATGATAGCTCACTTACACACTTACACTTCCTGGAAAATTAGTTCCAGTCAGTATTAAGAGGTATTAACACCTAACTACATGGGGTTCTTCATAGGTTACTTGAGTATTCTCATGACATAGCAGCAGCCTTTCACCAAAATGAATGATCCAAGAGAAGGTGTTGGAGAAGCCACAATATTCTTATACATGACTTAGCCTTGGAGGTCAGACACCACCACTTCTGCCATATGTTATTGGTCACACAGAATTCAACATGTCTGATATAATGTGAGATGGCACTGCTCAATGTGAGATGGCCATCTTGGGGCCGACAGTCATAGTCTGCTTTCTGGATTGCAACATTAATATCTCTTCCACATAAAAATACACCTTCCCTTTCCAGTATACCAAACATCTCATCCATTTTCGTACAGTTCAAAGTCTAGAATTGCATCATCTTAATCAAGTGCAGGTGTGGATAAATTTCCTCTTTATCTTTTCTTAAGATTTATTTATTTATTTGAGAGAGAGTAATCGGGGAGTGGGGGAAGTGGCAAAGGGAGAGAAAGATTCTCAAGCAGACTCTTTACTGAGTGTGGAGCCTGATGTGGGCTCCATCTCACAACCCTAAGATGATAACCTGAGCTGAGATCAAGAGTCAATCACTTAACTGAATGAGCCACCCAGATGCCTCTAGTGTAATTTAAATATAGCTCTTCAATACAATTCTTCTCATGAAGAATATGAACTATTCTATAATGATGTATCATACATTTGAGCAGATACAGACCTTTTCTAAAAATTTTAATCAACATTTTCTGTGATTTAAGCAGAAAGGGTTTATGTTTATTGGAAACTCACAAAAATAAGTTTATAAGTAAAAGTGTTTAATATGTAAACTGGATTTAAGAGAATATTCAAGTGAGACACAATAGATAATTTCAAATATTCATTATGTGACAATATGAGTAAGGATTTCCTTAGGGTCATTATAAAAGTACAAATATTTCTGGAATGTCCTGGCAAGAAGTGGGAGAAAGAACATAGAATTAATGGATCAACTTAAGAGAGGGATGGGACAGCCTCATGAATGCATAGTTGACTTACCAGGTTGGGGATGATGTTATTATTTTCCAGAATGCTATATACATGCTAAATCAGTTACCATTATACACGCCTATATTTCCAATAGATATATACATGGAGATCTATAACTAAGGGACAGAGACAGGAGTATCCCACTTTACCAGTCACTTCCCTTGACTCACTGGTGGAGTTTGTGGTTCCATCCTCATAACTCAGTACTTTACAAAATTAGATTCCTATTTCTCAAAAGAGGAACATTTCCACTAAGATAAAAAGCAAGAGAAAGTCCTATTGGATTTTAAGCCATAACTGTTGTCAGAGCATTTTATGCACCCTGTGTTAAGGAATCAACAGGCAAGATAATGAATCATCATGCTGGAAGGGTTAATCAATTTTAGTCATTAAGAGGAGGTAGGGTAGGGATAAATACATTTGGCAACTATGCATCTCTCATATCTGTCAAGACGAGCCTTGTCCAGCATGCAGACTTTTACCTTTTGCCTCTTTATTTCAGCACAGTTAGATAAATCCCTGCCTCAATACCCATGCCATGCTATAGGATTAGCTTTAAATGCATGTTCCAGAATAATAATCAAATACTTTGATGCACTCTGTGGTAACTGACAAGAAGATGCTAATTTGAAAGGTGTCATGTGTTCTCCCAGAAACAGATACTGAGACGAACATTGTGCAAAGGACATTTATTACTGAGCACTCTTGTGATCAATGTTTGGGGGGGAAACAGTTGAAACAAAATTGATCAGAAAGAGATGTTGGGCAGCAGTGGAGTCAGACCAATACCTCTGCCAACTCTGAGAGAATCTTTGAAGTTGGGCGAGCCCTTCGGAGCTGCCTTGAGTTTCAGGGAGAAGGCTAAGACTCTATACCCCTGTGTCGATCATCACTAAACCTAGGTTGACTGGAAAAGGAGACATGGACAAAAGGGGGATGAATTTCTTCAGCAAAAACAATTCCTGAAGAGGACTGAGATGTCAGATGACAATTTTCTCAACAGAGTAACAAATCTGTCAGTCCTATATGGAAGGAGGGTGTGCTGTATGGTTTGAACGGTGAAGCAGAACATGAGAGTCCCCTCTTTATGCCACTTAGGCTCACTTACCTCGTTTGAATCCTGGCAACAGCTGCTTCAGTGCAATAAGCCCCTTTTCCTGGGAGGGAAAACATAAAAGAAAGATTAATTGAATAAAGACAACACCATTTCCTGCAGATGGTTTACAAACAGCACATTATCTCTATTCTCTACCTTACTAAATTTCCCCACCCTGCAGTAGAAGCACTTCTGTGATCAAGATGGGTCACCTGGGGTAGTCAGATGACCAGGTTTCACTCTGCACTGTCTCCATCCCAGACAGATCATTCATCTTGTTTTATCTGTGCCTCTTTCTTTCTGCTACCTGAAGCGCTATCTCCTCAACCTCTTCCATAATATCCATGACATTTGTTCAGGTTTCAACTCAAAGCACTCACCCAAGAAAGCCTTTTCCAATCCCCATATAAGATCAGCTATTCTTCTTCCATAATGCTTAGAAGAGGCTGCTTAGTTTCCTTTTATCATTTATGGTTTGAAATATTATATTTTTATGAAAAATTGATGAAAGCCAATCTTTTCTAGTAACTAGTAGGGGTAAATACTGAGTTTTCCCTTACCATTGTATCCTTAGAGGCCAACAGTGCCTTCCCCAGAGTAAAATCATGAAGTATTTGTTGAATAAATAAATGTTGGTATTCGTTTTATTTGAAACCTCTTGAAAACATTTCAGCCAGAAATTCCCAGTTTGTGTTTTTGAGAAGAAAAAGTAAACTTGTAATGTATGGAATGTGCTTTGCATCTATCATTTGCTATTTGAATACATGTTAAATGTAAATTCATATGCTTACAGGGGATCCCTGGGTGGCTCAGCGGTTTAGTGCCTGCCTTTGGCCCAGGGCATGATCCTGGAGTCCCGGGATCGAGTCCCACGTCGGGCTCCCTGCATGGAGCCTGCTTCTCCCTCTGCCTGTGTCTCTGCCTCTCCCTCTCTCTCTGTGCCTCTCATGAGTAAATAAATGAAATCTTTAAAAAAGAATTCATATGCTTGCTGTAAGAAGCTGTCTTCAGGGGAGCCCATTTTGGCCATATTCTCAGCACATGTACAGTATCTTTTATTCTGTCAAACATGTCAAACATTCCCTTATATGTTGCCTTTAATTATTCTGTGTTCATTTGCATTGAATTTACTTCCTTGTCTCAACATGTAGCAACCTGAGAACAAAAATCCTCTCCATATTTTATTACAAACCAGAGTACAACTCATAAAAGGAGAGACCCCCATTGGCATAAGAGATACATTGTTAAATGGATGTATGATTACATTCTACATGTCACACTTAATTGAAAAGCAACCTTGAAATTCAGTAATATCTCACTCAGGAAAGCAGAACTCTAAAATAAATTAAAATGCAGTGGTTTATGCCTTTTTGCCCTTATGACAGACTGGCCTGACTTAAGCAGTCTTGATTTACTAAAATCTCTTGAGGCTCAAGTCACTAAAAAAATAGTGTAAGTCACTACTGCTATATTTCAGTAAAGGCTAACATTTTGCCTCAGCATATGAACAAATTGGATCTTCAGAAGAGATGTTAACAGAATGATAAATGATATTATCTTTAAATTTAGGACTTTGGGTTGAATGCTACCCAACGTGTTTCCTCACAGAAATTATAAAACCACATGGATGAAAAGCCAGTTTTAATATCAACAGAGATAAAAAAAAAAGAAGAGGAAAAATTAAACTCTTTAGATGTTGAATTTTTCCCTTCTCACAAATAATTTTTACTATGAATCATAGACTCTATATAATTCATGGGCATAATTAATTTTCTTTTAATTTATTTCATGGACTTCCACTTCCAGCTATTACGAATTAGAATATTGCAGAGCAATACTCTCATTGAGAATGATTAGAAAATAGAAACAAACTAAAATATAAAACAAACTAAATATAAAACAACGTTGAGAATGATTAGAAAACAGAAACAAACTAAAATATAAAAGAGGACTGACATATCAGTCCTCTTCAGGAATTACCTCCTCTTTAATGCGAGGAGAGAGATGGTAAGATTAATAAGACTATGAGACTTAGGGGACAAATCAGAAATACAAAAATACTCATAAAGGATATATTAACATAGAAATACTAAGTGAGAACTATCTTAGGAGGCAGAGAATCTTAATCAATCCTTCCAAGTATTAGCAGTCAAAAATTGAAATTTAGGATAACCAATGCATCAGGACTTGAACAGTTAGATACCAGAGAGAAGCGAAGGACATTGAAATGAAGCCAACATTCGGAGCTGGCTTTCTCTCAAAGATTTCACCACACCATAAGGTTCCTGGGTCACAAAGTGCAGAAGCTGCTCAGAGTCATTGAGACTCATCGCAGTGAGCAGATAAACACTGGAGTTGAAGACCAACCACGATAGAAAAAGTCTGGGAATCACTTTTCACTGGGGCTCCTGAAAGAAACTAGGTATCTTGTGGGTATGTATTTATTTTATTTTTTAAATATTTATTTATTAGAGAGAGAGAGTGAGGGGACAGGACAGAGGGAAAGAATTTCAAGCAGACTCCCTCTTGAGTGAGGACCCCAATGCAGGGCTGGATCCTAGGATCCTGAGATCGAGACCTGAGCCGTGGACACTTAACCGACTGAGCCACCCAGACGCCCCATATGTGCTAATTTCATGGTAACTTAAGAACTACTTAAAGGTTAGTTGTACCTTATATTTTGAGATAAGATCTTGTTTTGATGAAGATACTGTACACTAATATTAGTCCCCTTCAACTAGACTCATCATGCTGTTTTTCTGTCCTAAATGAGTGTTCTGTTACCTTCATGGGTTAAAGTTTTTGAAATTGCAGGAATACCACCATGTCAGCTATCACTTTTCTGAGTAAACCGATAAACATCTCTCCTTGCCAGTTGGCACAATGCTAACTTTGTCAGTGGAGGGCAGTGGAAAGACTATGCCACTCAGAAGGTGCCTATCTTCCCATTTCCAGGGAGCTTGTCTCTCTTGCTCCAGCAGGACTACCAGGATGCCGCTGGTTCTCACTCTCCAGTGGAGTCTAGGGGCACTTCAGCAGGCAACTCCGTGCGAGTTTCAGCATTATGCCAGTGGGCAGCTTCCTAGGGCAGCCTGCTAGCACATGAATGAGAAGTTTCTCAGTGCTTCTCCCCAGCACCCTGGAAAGCTCCTGATCAATACTTACCAATGCCCGTTGGTCGATTTCCCGATTTTCAACCCTTGACTGGGGCACCTCAGCAAACTTCTCCAGCAGATAGTAGAGTACAAACACATGCTTTCCAATGAAGTCTGCATCCCAGACTTGAGAGGCAAGGTTCTCTCAAGTTAGTTCTATTCTTGGGTACTCTTCTTCGGTCTTAGCTGGTCCTTATGTATGCTATTTTTTTTTCTCCTTTAGCATGCTCTTTAATCCTTTTTAATTAGCAGTTACTAGTGAATAAATTTTTGTCTTAAAAATCTTGGGTTCAAATTACTGGTGTGATTTCTGTCCCCTAACAGGAGCCTGACTAATATATCCACCACTTTCCTTCTTTCTTTTATTTTTTAAGAATGAATTTATTTATTTATTTATTTATTTATTTATTTATTTATTTATTTATTATTTATTTATGCAACACAGAGAGAGGGGGGTGCAGAGACATAGACAGAGAAAGAAGCAGGTTCCCCACAAGGAACTCGATGTGGGGCTCTATCCCAGACCCTGGGATCACTCCCTGAGCTGAAGATAGATGCTCAATCACTGAGTCACCCAGGTGTCCCCATCACTTTATTTTCTATCTACTTTAATATCCTCTTATCTACATACTTTTTAATTATATCAACTTATACCTTATCTACAGCTTGTCCCATGGCATACCTCATGCATCTCATTAGTCTTGCTAAGACACAGCCATGTAAAATAATACTTGCTTGTAGAAAAAAAAAAATATTGAGAAGTCAGCAGCCCACACATGAAGAATTGGTTTTATCACCAATTTTATTATTATTTAAAAGTTTGAGTTTTATTATTATTTAAAACTCAACAAGACATTATTTAAAAATAAACAAGGAAAAAAATCAGCCTAGAATCTGAAATTTCTCCCCAGAAAATACTGTAATGTAATCATCCTAATAATAGGAGTTTTCTGTTCAGTGAAGATGTCATTGAGTTTGTTTGAAGTTGTGTATTTGTCTTAACAATATTCTGACAAACAATTTTTAAGTAAGGATGATTGGCAGGTTTGGGCAAATTACACATATTATATTAATAAAGGATTCCCAATAATTTTATAGATGATGAAAATGTTCATTCAATCATAATAAATTAAATTTTAGGATGTTTCCTAAAAAATTATACAATTGAGTTTGTTCTCACTTTTATTATAGTGAAATTTTAGTAGTTCTTTACAACATGATTTTCATATCGATATTTCACTTAAGTTTTGAAGAACTATGGTCAAAGAAGCATAGAGAGGGCAAGATTGTCTTTATCTTTTTCTTGGTCTTCCAATCCATGTGTATAAATGAATTATTGATTCCAACAAAATAACCAAAACCAATGAAAATTATTACATATTTTATCTTAAATTAAGACTGAATTTTTCTTACCTTCATTATCAATGATGATAAAGCAACTTCTCCCACCTGTTATTTTGTGGCAACCAGAAGCATTTAAGCAATAGTGAGGTTATGAGTGTCATCAAATATCGCCATACATACATGAGCATAGGAATTAAGCAATGAAAACCAGAGACCAGTATTAGTATGAACTATTTTTTTAAGTTTCTATTTAAATTCCAGGTAGTTAGCATACAGTGTAATATTGGTTTTATGTGACCAATAAAGTCATTCCATACTTTCGTAAAATACTCGGTGCTCCTTAAAATGACTGTTCTTAAGCACAGACACTTCGGTACAACTGAAACTACAAAGAATTACAAGCTACACATTCCTGTGATGGCTAACACTGAAAGGCATTTTATATTACACATTTTTGTGATAAGATCTCAAATAATTAAGCATCAATAAACAGCATTATTAGAAATGATCTCCTAAGTGTGTGTAGTATCTGTTCACATTTCTTCTTGAACTTTTAAAAAGAAGTAAGTGATTTCCAAGACCATTGGGAAAATGAATTTCTTCTCATCATACTATTTCAAAGCCATATTTACTGAGACTATCTAGTTATGACTGAAGAAGAATTGGGTAACTTGAAAAGAGCACCACCTTCTCTGCAGTTGAACCCAGCTGTTTGCCTTGCCTTAATTAATTTTTACTGGAATTTCTTCCTCAAAAATGGTAATGGTAATGGAAGTAAACTAATGATCCCACTTAAATTCTTTCATATGTCTTTCTAGACTAAACATATTTCCAGTAATACTAAGGAGTAAACAACTTTCTTCCATCTGGAATGAGTAAACTGAGGCTTGCGGAAAGTAAGGGTTTCACAAGTGTCATAATGTGTGTGTGTGGAGGGCCTAGATTCAAACCAAGGACTTCGGAGGGTTGGTAAAATTAATGGCTTTCGGATCAGAAGTTGCAAGTTACCAAAGAGGCATAATTAAGGTAATAATGGCAATAGCAACAATCGTCTTTATGGTGACTTTACTATGTGATAGGGAATAGTAACAAGTAGCTTGTGCAGAGTATATTTTGTACCTCTCTATATAGATATAGATATAGATATAGATATAGATGATATAGATAGATATAGATATAAACTATAGTTATAGCTCTATCTTTACCTCTATATCTATAATCTATCAAAGCTTGGAGACTTGACCCAAGTCAAATATTCAAAAAACAGCAGAAAAAAATGAAAAGGTAAATCAATAACATACCTTGTGCATTACTGTGTCAAATCCTTCCTTAAAAATATATTGAATTATAGGGACTACCCAGTTCCTAGTTCTGTTGTTAATGTACCTCCTTGTTCACAAGGGAATTCAAATTCTGCCATAGGAAGCTTCCAAGGATAAGAACAAAATGGTAGTTTCTCCTTTCGAGAAATATATGTTAAGTGATCCATTTATTTAGCAAACATTTCTTTCCTGCATGCCATGCAGGAAAATGGTAAATTTCATCTATTTATTGAGCTTTTTCAATAATATCCATTATTTATTTATTTATTTATTTATTTATTTATTTATTTATTTATTTATTTATTTTGAGAGAAAGAGAAAGAGATTGGTGTGTGAGGCAGAGGGCAAGAGAGAAAAAGAATCTGAAGCACTCAGCACAGAGCCCTAAGCAGTGTCTGATCCCAGGACCCTGAGATCATGACCTGAGCTGAAATCAAGAATTGGAAGCTCACTGACTGAGCCACCCAGGTGCCCCTATTTATTAAGATTTTTTTTATGTCTTTCAGTAAAATTTTACTGTTGGCTTATGTCTTGCACATTCTTCCTATGGCTTTTTTGAAGATATTTTATGTTTTATTTTTATTATTGTTGAAATTATGACTTAAATTAACTTTTCATTATATTTTCTAAATTTCAAAAGGGCTACTTTTTATTACATTTTGCATCTTTGTGTGTAGGCATGTGTTCCCATACTTCATAGGATTTAAGAAAAGAAGAGAACTAAAAACTTGTGTTTATTTTGCCAGTGACCAAGAAAATAGAAGAAAAATTATCAAAGCTTAACACTTTCTTTTCAGTGATAAACTAGAAATTCTCAGAAGAAAAAGATCAATTTTATAAAAGATGCAATTCACAAAAACTTTTATGAAACTTAACTTTTATGAATTATAAATAATCTGCAATTACAAAAAAAATGGAGGGCTGTCTCTCACCAATATGAATTAGGCACCAAATTATCTTTCTCTTTTATCCAATTTAGACTTAATTACAGACTTATCAGGGTTTATCAATTGTGTTAAGTTTGTTGATCTAAATCTGAAGAAGACACAGATTAGCCTCAAAGAGTTTATGACTGTTTGGACAGCCCTACAACTAAAAATAGAAATTTTGAAGCAGTGTGGTAAATGCTATTATAGAGATATTCCTGCTTAATCAATCATTCTTTTAAGAAAAATGAGCATCTAATGAAAGTAATGTGAGTGTTCTGAGTCTGTCATTGATTATTTTAGATTAAAAAAATACATCTATATTCTTACATGTGTGTGTTTTAGTGAAATTATTTTTAAAACCATTCCCTCAGGTTATTTTGTTCCAAATCTGGTAACTGTTACTTTTAATAAAACTCTTAAGGATTCATCCTATTCCTTCTGAGGATCTTAGTCAACAACACAATCTTATTGGGGAAGGACATTTAAAAATTGAAAACTTTGGGCAGCCCAGGTGTCTCAGCGGTTTAGCGCCACCTTCAGCCCAGGGTCTGACCCTGGTGACCTGGAATCAAGTCCCACGTCGGGCTCCCTGCATGGAGCCCGCTTCTCCCTCTGCCTGTGTCTCTGCCTCTCTCACTCTCTCTGTGTCTCTCATGAATAAATAAATAAAATTTTTTTTTTAAATTGCAAACATTTGTTTTAGTAGTTGGTTGAATTATTTTCTTCTATAAGAATTCCTGTGATTTCTTTGAATTAAATATATTCTGAATCTCCATGGTAATTCTACTCTCAGATACTTAGTATTTAAGAGAATATACCATTGGTTTCCATGTTACATCCATGATATCCAGGTCCGGTGGAAGTAAGCTACCTCGGTGTTGAAGATGTGGAATCCACAAGTAGCCTTTCATTGTTCGTGTGATTATTTCTTCAGCTTTAGAGTCAGTTTACCCAGGTTCAAACTGTCATTTTGCCTGTCCGCAGCTTCTTTTCAACAGATTTTTATCCAGTTAACTTTTCTGTACTTGTCTAGGATTGATATGACTCATGAGGATTAAATAGGGTAAAGTATGTAATAGTGAATGCATGCCCGACAATTGGCATTATTTCAAAATATAATTTATTTTATAATGATGAACTTGTATCTATATCATTTACTTAACAGTATTTAGAATTATTACAAAAATAATAGTGCATACTGGAATTACCTACTTCCAAAGAGAATTTGAAAAATGGCCATCATGTACTTTTTTTTAATGGAAGTGAAAGATAAAACCTATAAAAATCCCTCAGTAAATTTTTACAATCTCTTAATGTCAACAATCATTTTGAACAAGTGATTCTCAAATATAAATCCTCACTCTTGATTTGTTCTGACAAATCCCTGTGTTTTCAGTATTCTACTGTATACTCTTCACACATTCCACTTCAAATTCAGCTTTCATGGTGCCCAATTCTGTTTTCATTTGGGAACTGTTCCTCCTCCTCCTCTTCATTTTCTCCCTCTACCTTCTGTTGCTTTTCCTTTTCCTCCTCCTCTATACCTGAGCACTGCTATCTAGTCAGTTACTCAAGATGGAAATCTTGAAATTTTATTTGAATTTACCTCCTCACTTGGCAATCTCTATATTCATCATTTGTGCTGTATGATTCCCTTAAGAGGTCAATATTTGCACAACTAGCTTAATGCTACCTCTCCAACACTCTAGAGGTGTGACTTTTAAGGAAAACCCATATTTACAAAATTTATTTTTTTTAATATTAAGTGAAGATTACATAAATTCCTAGCTTTATCAGACTTGTACTGTGGATTTCTATCAGGAAACAAAACAAGAAACAAATAACAAATGTACATATCAAAAATGGCTTCATTTATAATGCTGAAATGTTTCCTACTCTCTTTTTCTCTGTAATCTCATTGTTTTTAAAAATATAGATCCACTGTGAATAGATGCCAATATGTCATCAACATCTCAGATATTGGCAATACAAGGAGCACTCTCACTTTTTAAAAGTTTATAATTTTGTGACAAAATATATTCTACATGTAATGCACACACACTGAGAGGATAAATGCAAAAGTAGAGTGAGAAATACTGTGATATGGAAACCTGAATTATTATGATAAATAAAGGCTTGCAAAGGATTCTGACAGAGGGAGCAGAATGTGTAAACCATTAGAGGTAAAAGATGTTCTGAGAACTCAATTTGTATAATAGAGCTGGAATCCTGAGTTTGAAATGTATAAGAATAAGAATTTTAAGAATTGAAACTAGCAGATAATAGAAATGCAATTTCTTTTTTGCCATGCTACAGGGTCTTGGATTTATCCTGAGGATAATCAAAAGTCATTGTAGGTTTATAGATTGAAAGGAATTAATTAAAACTGAGCTTTTGTAGTATGGTTTTAACTTCAGTATAGAAGTAGACCACAGAGACCACATTAAGACCACAGACCACAATTATGTACCTAGAAAGAGGAGGTAGAAACACCTACTGGGAGTCCAGAAATATCATAAACTAGGTGAAAAATGGTGACTTAAGTAAAGCTAATGCCAATGGAGATTGGGGATATATGATTTATACTATATCAATATACAGAATTGATAGGTTTTAGAAATGAGAGTCTCTAAATGGAGAAATCAGGAAAGACACAAACATGTCTGATTTGCTCAAAATGAGGCATACCAATCACTATGTTGGTGATAAAAAAGAAGTGAAAGTTTAGGGAAGATCCACTATTATGAATATAGTCTTACAACTGTTGAGTCAGGTGCCTGTGCCATCTGTTAAAATACCAAGAAGACATTTGAAAACATAGGCCCAGATGTCAGGAGAGGAATCCGGGCTAAGCAAATTGTCTGAGAGTTACAATATATAGATTACAAATATTTGCCACTGGAGGGAAAGGTTTCTACAGAAATGATGGAAGAAGTGAGAAGAGAGCCGACGATTGAATATTGAGGAAAATATCAGAGACTATTTAAAGAAAAAGCAACCCTTTCTTCTGCAACCCACAGCTTTGTAACTTAACTTAAAAATTTCCATCAGGACACTATTGACCTGCAGCATTGTTATCTGGAAGCTATTCATTTTCTCATACTCTGTAAGAAGGAAAAAGGAAACTCTCTCCCACTTACTAAATATCTTTCCACTATTCTGCAATTAAATGCTTACCACATCTTCTTCCTCCTTTGAGGATCATGCCATTCACCTATGGTATATTTACCTTAACTAATGATTAGTGGAAAAAAATCTTAGAGTACTCATTGTATAATTGCTATAACATCTCTTAAGCTTCACATTTTTCAGTATCTCATTTACCTACTATCTGCATTGAGATCCTAAACCAAGAACCGAAATCCATAGTTTAAGCCTTTCTGGATAAAATACTCATGCCCATTGACTTATTGATTTTATTTTTTTCGTCATATACACCTTGCTGACCCCAACCTAAAATCAATTATGTACCTAGTTGTCCCTCCTAGCTTCCTTTTTTTAAAGTTTTATTTATTTATTTGAGAGAGAGAGAGAGAGACAGAAAGCAAGATAGAGAAAGCAGGTGGAGGGGCAGAGGCAAAAGGAAAGAGAGAATCCTCAAGCAGACTCCCCACTGAGCATGGAGCCCCATGCAGGGTTCAATTCCAGGACCCCGAGATCATGACCTGAGCTGAAATCAGGAGTCTAACACTTAACTAACTGAGCCACCCAGAAGCCACTGTCCCTCCTAATTTCTAACTGACTAAGAAACCCTAGGTACAACCACAGAAATTAGCAGTTTGAAAGTGCGAGAAATATATCATTTCCTACATGAACTCTGGACTAGTCCCTCTTTTTTTCATTAATGTCTAAGCCCACATCCCTCTCTAAACTTAACTCCTTTATTTCTCTTCTGTTTCATTTTCTTTGGAAGAATAGACTCTACTGTTCTAAGTCCTTCCTTCCTTCTATACACTCTTGGATCTACAAACAATCTGACTCTAATCCCATATCTGTTAAGAAACAGCTTTTTATGATTCCGTAGTGTCCTGCTGGGGCCAAAGATTGATGAGTTTTGATATATCCATGATGATAGAGTAAGTGTATCTATTTCTTTGACATTACCTACAAGATCACTCACTCCTCCTTGGCTAGACAAATGCACAGTCTCCATTCACAGTACCCAGACTCTTATTTCACATGAAATCTCTAACCAAACCTTAGCCACAGGAAATAAATAAATAAATAAATAAATAAATAAATAAATAAATAAATAAATAAATTTCTGAGATCGCCAAATACAAGGGAAAACTATTCCAACCATGAGAATGCAGATTGCAAAGAATATGACAGTTCTAATTTTTTTTAATCTTTATTTCCACAAACTTCCACAATAACAGAGGTAAAGATCATATAATTTTAGATCTACTTATGGAGATCCCACTCATCATACAGATAAACTTAACTAAAAATGATGCTAACCCAGAGGAATTCAGAGCTGAAACAACAGCTTCTTATTTTCTTTAAACTAGTTGAGTTTTATTTTTATTTAAATGCACAAGAATTAGTTTAAAATAATCCCCATATCTACCTTGAATATTTGCTTTAGAAATTGAAAGCAAAGTATAATTTATATTTCAGGCACAAAAATTTAGATATGGGTTTTAACTACAGCATGTTCTAACTACAAAAAAAAATTCCTTGCAGTCTTAAAGGATAAACCTTAATTACTATTTAAAAAAGAAAAATAAGCAGATTAGCTTTGAAGGATATAATCTAGATATATTTAGCTGAAATGGAGAGTCAGTGGTGAAGAGTGTTAAGACAGAGTGGTCTTCAGATTTGAAATGAGCAAATACAAATGCCTTCAAGTTATTTATTTGTATCATAATATCCTTATAAGTAACATTTAATTACAGGATAAAAATATAGGTAAAATATACAAGTTATAAAACATTATTTTTTGCTTATTTTTGAGCTTCATAAAAAATATTATCACCATACATGCAGTGTTTTGAGACTTCCAAATTAAAAATTTTGAAATCCACCCATGTTGTTGAGTGTAGTTATCTTTCATTTACACAGGTACAGAATATGGTGAATGTATCACAAATTATTTCTCCATTGTCATGAAGATAGACGATTTGTGCCCATTAAAAAAATTAAACAAGTAAAACTTCTGTGAACATTCTTATACATTCTTGCACCCAAGTTCAACAGTTTCTCCAGAGATTATACTGAGAAAAGAAACGGCTAGGTCATATCATAGAGGATTTAATGTTCAATTCTTTAGGACAATACCAAATGGGTTTCTACTTTTTTATTATCAATGTACACTGCCATTAGCAATATGTAATAGTTCCCTATTATCCACATCCTACCCAACATTCCTGCTGCCCCATCAGTAAAATGTAGTGTCTCCTTTTGTTCTCAATTTTCTTTTCCTGATTCCTTATGTAGGAGAGCATACTTTCTTGTATTAGTTGTCCATATGTACTTAGTCTTCTGGGAAATTTTTGTGCATCTCATTAGACTACTTTTGTTACTTTTACTTTTTAAACGTTTAAGAATTAATCTGTATACTAATCCACCCTCAGCATTTTGTTTTCCTATAATCTACATCCAACAGATCTGCCTTTTTACTTTTGTTATGGTGTTTTTCTTAGGTTAATATACGTTCTTAATTTCCATATCGTGACATGTATCAACTTTTTTTCTTTACAAATAGTGGTTTTAGGAACTTGCTTAAGAAAATGTTTTCTTTTTCCAATGTCGAAATATTATTCCTTTTTAAAGTTTTTCAAATGTTTAAATATTTAATTTATCGGCAATTCAGTATTTTGTAAGGTATAAAAACCATCTTTTTATCTTACTAAGAACACAGTTTTCTCAGTTTTATTTATTTTATATTCTGTTTTTCTTTGCAGGTTTTCAATTTTACCTCTCCTGTATATATATACTATTTTCAATTACTTAAGAGTTTTTGTATGGGTTCTTTAGATTTTTCTATTGGTCAATTTCTTTTTCTATCTTTGTACTGAAATCACACTAATTTATTATTATCTTTTTATAGTAAGATTTGACTGCATGTTGGAAAAATTGCCTCTTGTCATTCATCATTAGTTTCAGTTGTCATATTTCTCCTATGACCCTATTGAAATTTTGTTTGAAGTTATAATAAATACATCAATTTGAAGAGATCAGATGCCTGTATGATGCTATTTCTTTTGAGTAAGCATTGGATATTTTTTCTTTAATTCAGTCCTTATTTAATGTTTTCAATAAAGTTTTACAGATTGAGGCACAGAGGTATTGAATATATGCTGTCAGATTTATTCTCAGTCACTTAAATTTCATAGCTAATGTCACTAGTGTTATTTAAAGTTCTAATTTTTAAACTGTAGGTTACCATTTTGGAAATATAGATTATATTTGTAGTGGAATTTTTTAATAGCTATAGAAATTTTCAGGTTTTTAAAATTTTTTTGAGTCACTGTGATGGCTTACATTGAATGTAGAATTTTACATTTTTTCTAGGTTTTTTAAAAAAATAGTTTTAAGTTGCTTCTGGTATGGCATTTTAATTTCTTAAACAATATTTGAATTTGGTATGTTTTTATCCATGCTATGTTGTGTATGCCACACTCTCTTTTCTTGGCCAATCTTGTATTTAATATTTCGTCTTCAAAGAAACATTTTTTTTTTTACTTTTTTAAATTTATTTTTATTTTTTAAAGATTTTACTTATTTATTCATGAGAGACACAGAGAGACAGAGAGAGAGAGAGAGAGAGAGAGAAGAAGACATAGGCAGAGGGAGAAGCAGACTCCATGCAGGAAGCCCAGTGTGGGGCTTGGGGATCAGGCCCTCAGCCAAAGGCAGACGCTCAACCACTGAGCCACCCAGGCATCACAATTTTTTACTTTTAAAATCTCCTTTTTGTGTTTTCATTTTTTTCTTCCTTCTGTCTTCTCTTCTTCTCTCTTCCTCCTACTCTCTCTCTTGCTCCCTCCCTCCTTCCCTTCTTTCTTTTTTAATGGAGTAAAACAAAAAACATAGTGGAAGAAAGCACACAAACAGAGGCATTCAATATGATGAATTATTCCAAATTTATGTATGTATGTATGTATGTATGTATGTATGTATTTATTTTTATTCCAAATTTAATACACACTATACCTGCCATACAAACAAAGAAATAAGGAAAGGGCATGTTAGGAAGGGGCGTGTGCTTCTCCCAAGAGAGAGAGCCTTTTAGCAGGGCTTGTGGTCCCTAACTTCAGGTGCATGAACTTGAGCAGAATTTTTCGCCTTGCTCCTGTCCCTAGGCTTTCTCACAAGAGCCGTACTGCTCGCTTCAAGAGAATTCTGAACAAACCTTGGCTCCCACTACAGTAGTTTAAACTGAATTTAAGGGAGGACACAACCTTGCTGACCGATTTTCACTTGTCAAACCAGTGATAACTCAAGAGTTTCTTCTGCAGGTGGAGTTTCCTCACTGACAAAAATGGTGCAAGTACAGCTATACTGTTTGTTATTAAAGTTAGTCTTTTCATCTTAAGGAAGACAGGACAGCACAGTTCTTTGAATTAAAAAAAAAAAAAAAAACAGCAAAGTCTCTGAATTATCATTTAGATTTGAGGGCAAGTTGCACCACATATTCTTTGGATTAGTACCTACAAATTATGCTTTTGCACTTCGATTTCCTTGTCTCTAAAATAGGAGCAATAATAGTACTTCTGACAAATATAGGAATATTTGCTATTATTACTAAATTAGTTTCATTTAGAATATGTTTAAGTCATTGGTGCTTCAAAATACTTTTTGCAAAGGCACTTTAAGCTAACTATACTCAGATTAATGAGTAATTACTATGATTACATTTTTTTACATATTTTATTTATTTATTCATGAGAGACACAGGGAGAGAGAGAGGCAGAGACACAGGTAGAGGGAGAAGCAGACTCCATGCAGGGAGCCCGACATGGGACTCGATCCCAGGTCTCCAAGATCAGGACCTAGGCTGAAGGCAGTGCTAAACCACTGAGCCACGGGGGCAGCCCCATTTTTATTTAATTTACCGATTGATTCACAAATGTTTTTTTTTCCTTTCGTAAAACTGTTATGATTGGATTTATCATCTTCTTGTCAATGACACTTTGCTGACTTTGGTTTTAATAATTTATCATTAAATTGTTTTCTTAGAAAAATATTGTCAGAGATCAGAAGGCTAAAGTGAATCCATGACTACATAAATAACAGTATGACATGAAATTTTCTTTGTAAGACTATAAGCATTTTTTTTACTAGTCTGTCTGCTTTTGAAGTGCAAATAATACATTATAAAATACATCAAACTTGTTTTTTTCATTGAATAAGCTTAAGATAAAATGAATTATACTGCATTTACTTCATTTATTTGCAATTACTTATACTGTTAGTGAACATTTTGGAATAAAAGTAAGCAAAACATCAAATAAGGAATAATAAAACATTTGTTGTTTAACAAAATGAAATATAACTTTTAAAATATAATTCTGAAATTATGTTCTAGCGAAATTGCAAGAGTTGTCAAAATTGGCTCACATAAATACTTTGAAATGTGAGTCAGCCACAGTGAGTTAATAATATATAAATATGTTTTTGTGTCCTGCGTATTTCCATATGGTATTTATTAATGCATGGTATACATGATTGTACTTCACACTCCTGACATATCTCCTAGAAGTAATAAGAATTCAAAAAAAAAAAAAAACAGAAAATGAATACATTTATTAAATATATAAAATAAATGTAGGTGTTCTCCCTCTTATTGTACAGACACTTAGAAAGTGCAAGAGTCTAAACATCTTTTTCCTTCTTAATGTGTATTTCACAGGGTCAAAAAAAAACTTTTCCTTTCTTCTAGAGGTGAGGCATACCTAAATCATTTGGACCTAGCCCAGTAATTGTGAAAACTAATGAATACTGGCATTATATATAGAAAAAGAAGTTATTTTAATAATGGAGTATCTTTTGAGGCATTTTGTTTTTTAGGGTGTGTATGTGTTTAAACTGAGCATCACATTTCAGAATTTAATTGACATCATTGATTTTTATGAAGCGACTCTAGTTTGGTTTAAAAAAAATACAGAATTTCAATTAAACAACTAGGTAACAGAACCTGGGGAAAATAGCCTTTGGTCACAATCTAGATCTAGCAATTATTAGTTAGAATTCATACATGTTTTATAGCAAATTCTCTAGTTCATTTAAAAATTCTACCTCTTTCTTTTAATGGAACAATGTGACAGAAAGTGAGATGAAGAGCGAGATGGCAGGAAATAAAACAAAAATGATCAAAGAGCAAAAGGGAACAATTGTTTTTATTAATTTTGTGGGGCTTTTTCCAGGTCAGACTCAATGCTTGGGATAACCAAAAACAAAAGTAAAAAATAAAATAAGTGACGTAGATCACTCTAATCAATTTTTAAGATTAAAGCTCTACAAATTTAGCTTAATATTTCCAAATGAAAGATAAATTGTGATGTTACTTTGGAATACAGTATCAAATATTACAAGAAAAATCATTGCTATCAGCAATTGCTTTGGTATAGGAAATTTCTTTCAAACATAAAAATAAAATAATAATAGCATGGGTAACCCCTACTATAAGTAAATACTGATTATACTTGATATTTTCCAAACTTTAGCTACTCTAATTTCAAATGTAAGGAAACTTTAAAAATCTGAAATAATATCTAGATTATTAACTAGTTTTAATTCCACTGAATTCCTCTAGTTTTGCATAATAAAGATAAATTATTAATTATGGTAATAACATATGATTTTAAAAACTAATCTTGGACAAAAAGGATCTTCAAGGCAGTTCTTATTTTTTGTATATCATTTATATATGTATGTATACATAGATACATAAGAGGTTTTTAGGCAAAACAATGTCTGTGAAGAACATCCATGATGAAAATTACCTAACTATAATTAGGTACAGAATAAATAATAAACTTGAGAAATAAGAAACATAAAAATATTCCTGATTTTAGTGAATAAGATTCTTTCATTTTCTGGATAATTCTGTTGACTCGTATATTCAGAAGACAAGGACATAGAGTTACAGGATTTTTTAAGGATTCCAGGGTTACTAATGCTACAAGATTTGAAATAATAAAATAATAAATTGTTCTCCCACTGTTCAGTTGATTCCTAATTATTGGGCTAATAATACAAATCTGACAGGTGCAACTGTACCCTCTGATATCTTTCCCTAAAGTAAAAATAGTTACTTAACCATAACTAAACACTGGGATTTAAAAATATAAAAGAAAATTATGGGACTCTTCCCCCAAAATGTAATAATTATCACCTAACAATTTATACTTGGAACTAATCAAAATCTTTTCTCTAACAAAGTTACTCTCCAAGAAATAAAATATTTTACTAACAAAGCCAAGCATATATCTAATTAGCTCTTTATTTTTTTAAGTTCAAATAAATTATTTATTGTCTCCAAACTTATCAAGATATAGCTTGGATAAAATAAAATTTACTCATTTTAAGAATACAGCTTGATATATTTTAGCAATTATATAAAATTGTGTAACCTTCACCAAAATGACATCAAATTTTTCCTTTGATGATTTCCCATTAATTTCCTCTACTTTGCCTTTTAATAAGTTTAATAAATTATTTATAAATGGAATACCAGTATAGTTTTGGGTTTGACTGCTTTCACATAGCATAGTATTGTTAAGATTCAGCAATTTTGTTGCAGTGTCAATGGTTAATTCTTTTATTTTATTGAGAAGTATTCCATAATATGTGTACAGCACAGTTTGTTTTGTTTATACATTCGGTATTTGACGAATATTGCATTAATTCCACTCTTAACAGTTATGAATATTGCTTCTATGAGCATACACATAAAAGTCTTTGTGTTGAGGGCAGCCCAGGTGGCTCAGCAGTTTAGCACCGCCTTCAGCCCCAGGGTGTGATCCTGGAGACCCTGGATGAAGTCCCAGGTCAGGCTCCCTGCATGGAGCCTATTTCTTCCTCTGCCTGTGTCTCTGCCTCTCTTTCTCTGTGTATCTCTCATGAATAAATAAATAAAATCTTAAAAAAAAAGTCCAACGAAAGATGAATGGATAAAGAAGATGTGGTTTATGTATACAATGGAATATTACTCAGCTATTAGAAATGACAAATACCCACCATTTGCTTCAACGTGGATGGAACTGGAGGGTATTATGCTGAGTGAAGTAAGTCAGTCGGAGAAGGACAAACATTCTATGTTCTCATTCATTTGGGGAATATAAATAATAGTGAAAGGGAATATAAGGGAATGGAGAAGAAATGTGTGGGAAATATCAGAAAGGGAGACAGAACGTAAAGACTGCTAACTCTGGGAAACGAACTAGGGGTGGTAGAAGGGGAGGAGGGCGGGGGGTGGGAGTGAATGGGTGACGGGCACTGGGTGTTATTCTGTATGTTAGTAAATTGAACACCAATAAAAAATAAATTAAAAAAAAAAAGTCTTTATGTTGAAATAGGCTTTCATTTCTTTTTGAAAATGTCCTGAGTGAGCATGCTAAGCTATATAGTAAATAACTATTTAACAGGAAAAGACTCTGCCAAAGTATCCTCAAAA
Organism: Canis lupus familiaris; assembly: GCF_011100685.1. Lineage (NCBI taxonomy): Eukaryota > Metazoa > Chordata > Mammalia > Carnivora > Canidae > Canis > Canis lupus. The sequence continues at coordinate 77,922,375 of NC_049224.1, forward strand.
TGGCTATACAATTTTGCATTTCAAACAGCAATGTGTAAGGATTCTGATTGCCTCATATTAAAGTGAAAACAAAATCTACACATTAGCAGAAAACATTTGGAAATCTTGTATTTGATAAGGTCTAATATCTAAAATATATAAAGAACTCTTACAACTTAACAGAAAAGACAAATAAGCCAATTAAAAAAACAGTAACAGAGTTGTATAGATATTTTTCAAAGAAGTTAAAGAAGTAGCCAAGAAAAACATGAAAAGATCCTCAGCATCATTAACCATTAATGAAATTAAAGTCAAAATAATAGCAAGATATTACTTCGCACCCATGGAGTAGCTATTTAATAATAATAATTGAAGTGGAAAGTTACAAATGTATCAAGGATGTGGAGGAATGGATTGCAATCCTTAGATTTTTTTGCGGGGGGTGTCTACCAGTATAAAATGGTGCAAGCGCTGTTGAAACAATTTACCAATTTTCAAAAAATAAAAAATAAATATAGTATTACATCTAACTCTGCAATTCCACTCCTAAATATATGCAAAGATAATTAAAAATGAGTATTCAAACAAATACTTATAGTTTAAATGTTCATAGCAGCACTATTCACTGTAGGCAAAAGTGAAAAAACTCCAAATCTTCATCCACAGATGAATAAATAAAGCAAATGTGTTATATTCATAAAATGGAATATTATTCAGGGTCAAACGGAATGAAACACTTATCCACGAATGCTGAAAACATTTTCCTGATCTAAAAAAAAAAAAAGACATAAAGGAGCATATATCATATTCTTATATGAATATCCAAGATAGGTAAATCTGCAGAGACAGAGCTGACTAGTTGTGGAAAGCTGGGGAAAGAGGGATCAGTGTGAGTGACTGTGCAATGAGTTAAGAGTTTTCTCTGGAGGTGGTGAAAACTTTTGGGAAATTAACAGAGGTGGTGATTGTACAATATTGTGAATATACTAAATGCCAAGGTAGTGTGTACTTCACACTTGGGAGCTGGATTTGTTTACAAAGTGATGGTTTCACAGTTCCAAAAGGGCAAGCCCAAATGCTCAAGAACATTTGGATCCTGTGCTGACATCATGTTTGCTAACATCCTATTGGAAAAAGCAAACCACTGGACCAGCCTCAATTCAAGAGGTGAGCAATTGTTTCCCTGCCCCCCAAAAAGATTCATAACAGCCATGTTTTTGGTTTTGAAGGAGAAGAAAAAACACTTTATCCGTGTTATAAAGTAAAAATCTAGTGGAAATAGAAAAAAAAAAAGTGAAAAATCTACACATAGGGCAATAGTGAGCAGCAAAGGAGAATGAGATAAAGTTTCATCAGATGGGGGACTACTTCCAACCTCATCAGGTGGGGAAGCCCGGTGGAGACAACCAGGCTAAGGTCCCTATGGAGAGGCCTAGGGACGGGGGGTGAGACTTTGAGACTTCCAACTGACCATCCCCATCAGGACCGTATTTATTAGAGCAAATGACGGGGTCCAAAGTTAATCATGTGTTTGCCTACATGCAGTTTGGAGTGAGCTGCATTCCTATATTATCATGTCTTTGTATTTTCAAGAAGCCTGGGCTAAATGTGCTTGCTTCCTCCCTCCTGGATTCCATTCCAGGGGTCATCCCAGCCTGGAGCCAGACAGGATGCAAGGCAAATGTTATAGCTCTTGGCTCTAGACCAGAAGAGCCAGTTCTGACCTGGAGGCCAGTTAATGTCAACTAGCCAGGCTTCCGAGGTCACTTATGCAGCCTAAGTCTCACAAACAACATACTTTAGCCTGCCTGCATTCGAGCAGGTCGGGGTAAGGGGTTATGCAGGCTAAATCACAGAAACCCCATCCAGACAAGAACTAAACTTCATATCTTGATGGAAGAAACTTTAAGTTCACTTTGCAAAGGGGCATGAATATAGGAATGTAAGGAAGCATGGTAGTCATTTTCAAGACTCCACCCACTGGTTGCCCCAAAATAAAAATCATAATTGCAATACAAATAAAATGTTCACAGCATAAGGTATAGAGAGCTTGCATCATTGTACTGTACACCTGAAATCAATGAAACTTTGTGTGTCAACTATAATCAATTTTTTAAAATGCAATGCTGTAAAATAAATGTCTATACTAATAATATCTCCTATTTATATATTACTTTACAGATTACAAATTGGACAAATAATTATGTTATTTTAGGAACTTTATGTGTACATATTATATATGAACAAATCAAACAAATAGATTATCCTCTTAATTTAAGCAGTTTACTCAAGCTTACTCAGCATTAATCTCATTTCTCCTTTCTGCACACCATATATACTTAACTCTCTGGAAGTGGATCAATAACCTCTGGAAAAGAATCAGAAGCTGGGTTGACAACACAGTAGTCGTGATGGTTAATTTCATATGTCAACTCAACTGGGCCACAGGGGGGGAACAGATTAAATATTATATTCTGTGTGGGTCTGTAAGGGTGTTTCCAGATGAGATTAGCATTTGAACTGGTGAACGTAAATTTTCTTCCCCAGCATGGGTGGGCATCACCAAGTTCCTTGAGGGCTTGAATAGAACAGAAAAGATAGAAAAGGATCCTGCTTCTGCCCTGCTTACTTTAGCAGGAACATTGGTCTTCTGCCTTTGTCCTGGGATTTACACCATGAGTTTTGTACCTGTCCCCCCTGACCCCTCCATTCTCAGACCTTCTGACTCAATGTTAGAATTACACCATTAGATTAGATTTTCTGGGTCTCCAAGCTTGCAGAGAGCAGATCATGAGATTTATATATGTGTATACATGGAAAGAGAGCGTATCCCCATATACACATATTATATCTATTATATTTATCATATACCAAATATATTATCTGTCTCCTATTTGTTCTGTTTCTCTGGAAAACCTTGACTAATCACAGTGGTTGAAGTCATCTCTTTAGTTTGTGGAGTTCAAAAATTGTTCTTAGTAGCTTTACAAATGATGACTGAAGCAACTGAAAATTAACTAACTACTCAGATATTTTAGTATTTAATGGGTGGAACAGTTTCCTGAGAAGCCATGTGTATAAGCCACTTTATCTTTCTCTCCCAGGCTTTTTTATGCTTTGGGTTTTTTAAATTTTTCCAGGCTCTTGCAACCTGAGTGCAGGTGACATTTCTTGGAAAGTAGTTTACTGCCAGAGATCTACTTTCAATCTTGCATCAAATAGCATTTTTTTGGGGTGGGGGTTGTTCTTTTAATTTTGAGTGGTTTTTGTTTGCTTGGTTTCTGGTTTTTGTTTTGCTTTGCTTTTTTTGTTTGGTTGGTTTGCTTTCCCCAAAGCATTTTAGTGAGTTTTGAAAGGATTATGCGTTGTTTAGAAAATTCCGCCTTAAAAAAACAAAAAAAACCAAAAAGAAAACAACAAAAAAAGAAAATTCCGCCTTAATGAGGGGATAGCTATATGAATGAGCCCCCAAATACCTCCCTCTATGATTTCATGGCTACTTTTGTTTTCTCCAAGAGCTCAGTGGAAAATAATAGGATTGTTGCAGAAAGAGGCTAAATGACTTCTATTTTCTTTTCCATCTTCCTCACAGGGATCTTTAAATAAGTGTGAAATGGCAACAAATAATATTTTAAAAATCTTGTAATCTCATAATTGTAGACCTTTGTAGAATACTCTATCACAAACTATGCTTTACAGAACTCTATAGAACTCCTTGTCACCAATTTTATAGAGAGTACTCTACAAAGGTATATATATATCTCCCTGAGCATGCAGTCAAAGGGTTAGTCTGCCCATATATGGACGTATTTCCACACATCTTGTCTCACCTTCAGGCAAAGTAAACAGACATATATAATGCTTAAAGCGTTAGAAGGATTTCCTTCTCTCCTTTTCCTTCAGACTACTTCATGGGGAGTTGTCTCCTGCAGCAATTTTGCACATGCCAACATATCTTGCAGAGCCAACTAAGTTTGAATTCTTCTTAGTCATTCATATTTTTATTGTGAAACACGAATAAAGCTGTGCTTATAAGCTGAGAGGAAGGTGGCAATACAAGCAGAAGTAAGGTCACTGGAGCTATGAATTGTCAGCTCAGGCAAAGTACCTGTGCATTCAGAAGGCCTAGGAGCCCTACTCTATACGTAGCTAGACCATTTTACTTGATAATGATGGGATGTTGATGGGCACACATAACTTTATGGCTTCAAGGCCCGAAGAAATGCAGTTTTTGAAGAGCAGCTCAGACTTCTAGGCCTAATAGAGGCCATCAAAGAGGAAGGCAGTGATCTTCAAAGAGAGAACAGCTATTTGAGAAAAGGGGTACTTTGGGGATCCCTGGGTGGCTCAGTGGTTTAACGCCTGCCTTCGGCCCAGGGCCTGATCCTGGAGTCCTGGGATCAAGTCCCACATCGGGTTCCCTGCATGGAGCTGCTTCTCCCTCTGCCCGTGTCTCTGCTTCTCTCTCTGTGTCTCTCATAAATAAATAAATAAAATCTTAAAAAAAAAAAAAAAAGGAAAAGGGCACTTTTGTGCTCTAAAACCATCGACATCTTCAGTGTAATTTTCTAATTAAACTATGCTACCAATTGAAGGGAACATCAGAATTTGCCACATATTGATTCAAATGTCAAGTGACAGAGTGACTTGTTGTGCAGACCGGATCAGTGAGGAGACTTTCTCAACTCTATGACCATTTATTTAAACCAGGTTGCCTTACCATTTTCTACCAGAAGTGGGTTGAGGAAGTAATTTCTAAATATGTCAAATTATTTTTTTTTCAAATTACCAACATATTTTTACCTTCTGACCAGTGCTTTTGATTCAATGTTTAGGAAAGTTTTTACTTTCATTCTGAAAGAGATGCCACAATATGCCCTAGACCACTGAGTTCCCAGAAACTTCTATAAGAGGAGAGGCCATGAATTTTGAAAGTTTTGTTCCCACTCTTTGGAATACATATCTCTTTTAAAATTTTTATGAAATTCATATGAAAAGAGAATTTGTTTAAAAAAAGGAATAGTAAAATAAACACCAATGTTCTGAACAATCACATACATCTTCTTCCTCCCAAAGGAAACAAGTGTGATGAATTTTATTAATTATTTTATTTCAGTTTTTGGATATTATCACTTATAAATCCATCCTTATAAAGTGTTTAATTTTACACTTTATGTAGCTAGAATGTACATATATTATATATATATATAATATTATTGAGTTTCACATTTAAGAGATTTATGCCAGTGATGAATATAGCTATAGTTCATTTGTCTTAACCACTGTATCTTATTTTATTATACATATATACACAAGACTTTTGTTGGCAGGTGGACTGGGGAGACCCCAGGGCCATGAGGCCTCGTCCCAGCCTGTCCTCAGGATGTCGCCAAAGGCTCTTGGTCTTAGTGCAAGAAAGGATTCAAAGAGACCAGGCACAAGGGTTGAGTGGTGCAAGTAGGAAACTTTATTAAAGTGAGGGTACACTCTCAAGATGTGAGAGTGGGCGAGCCAAAGGGAGAGCTGTGTATTGACGGTCATTTACTAGGGAGTGGAATCTTTATTACTCCGGGACACGGGAGGGGAATCGTTGGGAGCAGGGTTTCCTGACTTTTTCACCTTACTTGGTCAGAGTCTCTGGCCTTCTTTCACTTGGGCCTGCTTGGTTTGATCCAGCTTCTTAAGACTTTGTTTCTGGAATGCTGCCAGGACAGGTCTCTAATTGGCCCCCACCCTCAAGGTGGTCCATGATTTATTTCCTCATTGTGTCCTCCAAGCATCCTGTTAAAGTCTGTCTACTCTAACACTTTTATACATTTTACTGCACATAGAGATTTGAATGTACTATCACTACATTCTAATCCATATGATGGCTGCTCTCACATCATATGGTGAAGAAACAACATAGGACTGTAATCTTTGGATCATAAGATTCAACATTTTCAACTTTACGAGTTATTGCCAAAATGTGGATTCAATTTATAGTTATTCTGCATCCCGTACAGCTTCTACTGGTGTTGAAAATTAAAATATTCACCCATTTTATAGTTGTGAAATGGCATCACGTTGTAAATTTGGTTTGTGTTTTCTCAGTATTAATAAGTTGCAGTGGCTTTTCAAATATTAATGAGCTGTTTGTTTTTTCTGTGAAATGTCATATTAATCATTGTGCTTTTTATTATATACCCTATTTATCAAAAGAAGTGTTTTTTCGTATGTCTTGCATGTTAATCCTTTAAATATATAGGTATGAATACTTTCACCCATCTTCCAGTATGTGGCTTGATTTTTGATTAACATAAGATCTTATTTGAATAAATCAATTGTTTCTGGGATCCCTGGGTGGCGCAGCGGTTTGGCGCCTGCCTTTGGCCCAGGGCGCGATCCTGGAGACGCGGGATCGAATCCCACGTCAGGCTCCCGGTGCATGGAGCCTGCTTCTCCCTCTGCCTGTGTCTCTGCCTCTCTCTCTCTCTCTCTGTGACTATCATAAATAAATAAAATCTTTAAAAAAAAAAAAAAAAAAAAAAATCAATTGTTTCTTTCATCATTTGCACGGTGTCTTGTTGAAGCAATTCTTCCTTACTCTGCAATCATAAAGACATTCCCCCACGTTACCTCCTAAATGTTTCATAGATTTGAATTTTATACTTAAGACTTTAATCCACCTGAAATTGATTTTCGAGTATGGTATGATGTAGGGTTTCAATTTCATTTTTTTCCATATTGTTAACCACTTGTTCCGGAATCATTTATTGAATTCTTAGTCTAGCTCAGAATTTGCAGTGCTCTCTTTCACAATTCAAGTTCCCATATGTACCAGGACCAGGGAATGATTTTGGAATATTCATTTTGTTTCATTTGTCTATTTCTTTATGATACTTTTAATCCAGAAATGGCATAGTTTTGCATTTGCAAATTTTAAAATAACTCTATTTTGCATGATAATATTTCACAATACTGAGTTATGTTATACATATTTAGTTATGCTTTTTTCTAAGGTTAAGATACATATATTCTAACAAACACACTTTTTTAAACACATTTTTATATAATGTAGGTAGGTATGTATCTATCCAAATGTTTTTCAAGTGGTATTTTATACTTTACTAATTGTTATTGGCATATAGAATTGCAAACCTACTCAATCTGCTTTTTTTTAAAAAAAGATTTTATTAATTTATTCTTGAGAGACACACAGAGAGAGACAGGCAGAGACAGAAACAGGCTCCATGTAAGGAGCCTGATGAGGGACTCGATCCTTGGTCTCCAGATTAGGCCCTGGACTGAAGGCGGTGCTAAACCGCTGAGCCACCCGGGATGCCCTCAATCTACTTTTAATTGTAGATTTTGTATTCAGCAATATGTTAAACAACCTGATTAGTGTTTTTTACAGTTTTTTTTTCTTGTAGTTTTTTATGTAGTTTTATTGAATGCAAATAATGGGTATACATTTACTTTTCAATTATTAACATTTTTTTTTCTATTATTACAATGTACTGGCCACACTTTGAGCCAAAGCATAAATATAGCTGGTGACTTAATGGATCCTCACTTTTTTCAAAATCTTAAGAATGTGCTTTGGACATTTCCTTCTAGCATGCCATTATGTGAGGATTTTATAGATAAAGTATATTTGTTTAATACTTGTTTCTTATACTTGCTATTATAATGGGTTGTTGAAATCTAGCAAAACATTTTATTCCAGGGTAATAAAATTAAAGATAATGTAGTGAATGGAATAACAGATTTTCTAGTGCCAAAGTATTGTTAAATACTTTGTGAAAATCCATATGGTTAAGATATACTCTTTTTGTATTGCTATTTTTGTTAAATAGGTTGTTCATGATTTTGACATCTATGTTTGAGCACATTTAATTTTAAATATTTATTTTCCATAATGTCCTTTAATGGTTTTGATATTAGGTGTGGCAGCCTCATAAAGTAATTTGAGAAGATGTGTTGTTTTCCTTTGCTAGAGTTTTGTGCAAGTGGAATTAGTGGCTCCTTAAATACTTGATGAACTATGCTATAAATCTGTCTGGGAACTTGATATGTTTTTAGTAGAGGTTTTTTTTTTAAGAGGTTTTTTTTTATTTATTTATTTGAGAAAGAGAATGAGAGAACACAAGCAGGAGGAGGGGCAGAGGGAGAAGCAGACTCCCTGCTGAGCAGGGAGCCCAATGTGGGGCTCAATCCCAGGACCTTGGGATCATGACCTGAGCTGATGGCAGCCTCTTAACTGACTGAGCCACCCAGATGCCCTTACTTGAGTTTTAACTACTAAATCTATTTGTTTAATTATTATGTTAGTTCAGATCCTATAATTTTTCTTGAGTTAATTTGTTAAATTATAATTTTAGTAATCTCTCCATCTGTTTTACTTATGTTTTCAAATCTATTGCCTATAATTGTCCATAATATTCACTTTTCTATTTAATTTTAGTAGCATCAATAGTCATGTCCCTTTCTTCATTCATAAAATATTCTCTTTTTTCTTTTAGTCAATTTGTCTTGGATTTGCCTAAATAATTCCATTTACAAATTAACTGAATTTTCACTTAATTTTTATGTTTTTTTCTTTCCATTTTCTGTCAGCATATTCTGCCTTAAGCATTTAAACTTTGTGATTCATATGTTTAGCTAGTTATCTTTATCCTTTCTTCTCTTAAAATCAAGTTTTTAAGGTCATAAAACTCCTTATATATGTTTCAACTACATACCATAAATTGTGATATCTATTGTGATTTTTAGCATTACTCTATAAATCAATTACAAAAATTGCTATCATTTATTTCTAAATCATTTACACTGAATGTGAAAATATTTTGCTATCATGGTGGAATTGACTGAGATCTGGGCTACAACAGTGAACCAACTTTGGAAGACAATAATCTCTGCACTCATGAGATTATTGTAATGAAGGGAAATATAAAATTAAAATACTACAAGAAGTAAAACATATCATTGTTAGAAGATGATCCCTTTAAATTTTTTTTTTTAATTTATTTATGATAGTCACACAGAGAGAGAGAGAGAGAGGCAGAGACACAGGCAGAGGGAGAAGCAGGCTCCATGCACCGGGAGCCCGACATGGGACTCGATTCCGGGTCTCCAGGATCGCGCCCTGGGCCAAAGGCAGGCGCCAAACCGCTGCGCCACCCAGGGATCCCAGATGATCCCTTTAAAGAGGTAAATAGACAAGGTTAGTGAGTCAAGCATGCTGGCCAAGAAGATGGGTTGTAATTACTGTACTCAGAGCAGACTTTGCTGAGAAAGTGATAAGATCTGTGAAGATGACAAAATGAGTCATTTGGTAATATGAGCAAAAGTCGTTTCAATCAGGTAAAAGCAGTGCAGAGGTCCCAAGGCTTGAGTATACCAGGCACAGGCACATTTGAAGAACAATAAAAAGGGCACTGTGGCTGAAATTACAGCTAAGATGGAAAATAATAAGGAATTTGGCAGAAAAAAGAGGATGGTTGGCCCAAAATATTGGTGCATTTTATTTATTTTATTACTTTATTATTATTTTTTAGCAGAGGATGGCACTAGATAACAAGAGATGAAAAGCCACCATGGCACCTAACCAGAATCCCAAAGACGGTATATCTGAGGGTATCTAGAAAAAAAGTGCCCATTTGCAAGAATTTCTAGGATCTCCAAAGTTTTAACAATACAAAATTTTGTTGTTGTTGTTGTTGTTTATTTATTTTTAATAAGTCTGAAAAGCTAAAAAATTTGATAACAGAGCTGGAGACAAAGAATTGTCTTTATTTTCTGAATCTTTTATCAGAAAGTTATTTGTTTTTAATCATCACTTTACATACTTAATATCATGTTTTGCCCACAGACAATCAATGTAAAAATTACTTTTTAAATTGGCCATTTGTTGAGAATCTTTTGGGAGAGTTGAGTTCCTCATTGATTATGTGATGCTGTGAAGAGAAATCTCACCTAATGCTATCTGGAATGGATGCAAAATCATCCATAAATATTATGTTATATAAACTAACTTTCCCTTATAATCTAAAAACAACTCAAGTGACTAATAGTTCTTAGCTTTAGATTTCTCATTTTTAATTGGAATTTAAGCTATTTTAGAAGCCAGCAGACAAAAGTGTTTAGAGGGCCACTTAAATAACACGTCAGGGTATTATAATTACTTATTGTCATGTTATTTTTTAAGCTTTGGCAATATTTTTGTGTAAAAGATATTAAAGTATATTTGAATCTGATCACCCCCTTTCAACACCAATGTATGAGATGTCTAGAACTTTATTGCTATTACTTATCAGATAATCAAAGAATTTGTAGCACTATCTTTTTCAATTTTGATTTCAGATAATTTTTAAATCAATGTCTCCAATTTTGATTTTATATAATTAAGAAAACATTATATAAAGACAGAGTATATTGCATGTACATTTGAATACAGGCTTTGAAAATAAAGAGCAATATTGATAATGAAATCATGACTAGAAAACAAGAAAGATTGAACTAAAAATTAAATTGAGGAGTCTTTCGAGTGCTCATTATTTTCCATGACATATTCTCACACAGTTTAGTCCATATCCAACTGACTGCTAGGACCAGATTCTTGTTTCCTTGCCTTTGGATTCCTAGTCAGATTCTACCAAAGGGAGGAACTGGCCAGAGATTGCAAAACAGACAAAAGGAGAGGAAAAACTTTATCCCAATCCCTCTTCACCAACATACTCGCTCCTCATCCAGTCTTACTTTTTAATGTGACTCTCTTCTTTACCCTTGACTAGGGTTCCTCTCTTGAAGCCCTCCCCTGGCTAGAGTGCTTGCCAGATAATAGTAACATCACTCCCTCCTTTTGCCCCTATAAACTTAGGGGACTAAACATTTCCTGATCCCATCAATTTTGATTTTCTCAACTCTGTCCACATCTCTGTCAAAAGATCTCTTCTATTAAACCTTTAACTGTTACATCTATTTCCCATCAGTATCTTGACTGATACTTGGATCAATGATTCCCTGAATATGGCTGCTATTTGAAACACTTGAAAAGCTTTGAAATAATACAGATCTTAAAATATATATCATACCTTACTCCCAGACCAATTAAATCAGAATCTCTAGTACTACTTGTACATAGATATATTTTTAAGGTTTCTTCGTGCACTAGCAGGACTGAAAAAAATTGCTCTAAAAGCTGGAGTCTCAAACAGACACAGATCCTTTGTGTATTAACTCTGAAGAGAAACCTGAAATCAAATGCTCCTTCTCTTGCCACTCATTTTATACATTAAAAAGGGGCTACTTTACTGACACTTTGAGTAAATATAAATGTGCAAAATTGATTATCAATAGGCACACAGGGGATAAGAATATAAGGATACATGAGTATCCTCATTTATTTTGGAATATTATAGCTAATTATGGGAATGATAAAAATTTGCAGATTCTATGCTGCATAAAGTAGAATAGATATAATAATATTGTATGTTAGAGCAGGCACTCAAATGTGTTTTTGTATGTATGTATGCATGTATTTATTTTTAAAGTTTTTATTTATTCATGAAAGAAACAGAGATAGAGGCAGAGACAGAGGCAGAGGGAGAAGTAAGCTCCATGCAGTGAGCCCAATGTGGGACTCGATCGAGGACTCTGGGATCACGCCCTGAGCCAAAGGCAGATGCTCAACCACTGAGCCACTCAGGCATCTCTCAAATGTGTTTTTAAAAGTGATTGAAATCTCAAATCTCAAAAACATGTGAGTATTAAAGATATTAGTCACTATTGGGTTCCTTATTTATTACATTTAGTTATTTGATCACAGTCAGAAAGACATTAAAACATATCATAGAGGTAGTTTTGGGGTCTGAATATCATTTTAGTAGCAAATTCCTCTGGGGCCTTAATTTTCTAAATGCACAACTTCCATGCTCAATCTTGTACACAGATATTATGTATGTATCTATTAATGCACTATTCCATTCATGCTTTTTTTTTTACATATCTTGCTTAATATGACTCCTATCTTTTTTTTATTTATCAGTGTCGATAGTATGATTTTATATTATGTGTTCTAAATTACCAATTTTTATTTGCAGTATTTTGAAGTTTCATAGGACTCAGCAAAATGGATTCAGTAGTGCCTTTTAGAGTATTGTATGCTCTAATGCCTGAAGTTTCATATTATAGTCAAATGTCCTAAGAATCAAAACGAAGATACATCCTCAACAAATATTTCTGAAAAAAACCCAGCATGTATGTATGATCTTTTCTGGCTGGTTAAAAATTAAAATTTCCACACTTATAAAAGTGCTTTGAACATAAAAATGAAATATGTGCTAAAAGTTTGATAGAATGAATAAATGAATTAATTAATCAAGAAAATGTATATACATGACTCTAAAATTCAGGGCAGCAAAAAAATAAAATAAAATAAAATAAAATTCAGGGCAGCATTTAGAGCTATAGACACCCATATGAGTTAGAGACATATAGATAGAAAGATTCATATTTATAACCAGGATAAGATTAAAATAATATAGGCTATAAAAAAAGTGCAAATTAAAAAAAAATGAAAAATAAAAGAACCTAGGAACAAGCAAATCCCTGAGACAAACTATATTTAGAAGTTAAGAAAAGAAATAGAACTTAAAATATTGACCTCAGAAGGAGACATCGGTAAGGCAGGAGGACAAGCAAGAAACAATAAGTATTATAGAAGTCCAGAGAAGTTAGGGTTTGAAGACAGAGGAGCCGTTCAATTTTTTTGAATGCTTCTGAGAGAGTGTGAAAGGCAAGGAGAGACTCAGGACTATTGTTCTTGAAATCAAGGAAGGTCAGTGGTGATAGATACCTGAACAGCTTCAATAGAGTGCTGTGCAGACATTCAGCACAAAAAAGAAATTCAGAAAGTTAAAATGGATTATAGTAAACCATTTGAGTTTTTGTGTGAAAAACAACAAAAAAATAAGACAAGTACCTGAAGGCAGATAGAGTCAAGAGAAGTAGAGAAAGAGTCATAAGTTAATAGGAATTACGTCTTAGTTTCACAATAATTATGCATTTTAAGTCACATAAACCTGGAATAAGTTAATTTTATTTAATCCATATTAATAAATGGTATTAAATTCCTTCACTTTGTTATAAAAAGGGAACTGAGAAGTGAATAGGTGGTGGAAAATGCTAGTCATGAATATAGATAGAAATGGAAGAATATCCATATATTCTTCACATATATAAGTTAAGGGATACATTGAACCCGTTCAATTTATTATCTGGCCTAATGACTATTAAAATGCCCTGGAAGCAACATGGTAATGAATTAAGGTGACTAATCCAAAAATATTTTCCATCTAAATGTAGTGTTGCATCTTCTATATCTTACCATGACAACATGTGCATAATTTTGTGTTGAATTGTGGTGCAAATATTTGTTTAATTTTTGACTTCTGCTACTATATTATGAGAATTCCTACATAGGAAACATCATTTTTTCGTCATAAACAGTGTAGTCTCTGGAGTCCTAATTGAACTCAAATTGTTTTATGTCCCTGGTTAGCTGGGTAGCCCTACTTAAGTGAATTATGTAACTTATTTAACCCTCAGTTTGTTTTCCCCTACAGTGGGCACAATGCTAGCACATACCTCATATGATTTTGCAAGCTAACAAATGAGTGTCATGCTTTTAGCTCAATGTGTATAGGGAACACCCAGTGAAAGCTGGCTCTTATGATTATTATTATTTCTGGGTCTATGAATGTTTACATATATAATGGGCACTATTCAAGGCACATTAGACCTGAAATCTCAACCCAGGAACTATTAAAACATCAGACCCAAACGTGAAAGTAGTATTGTTTGAAGATCTGTCCATTTTTCTGGGAGTGGTACCAAGGTCTTTGCTGGCTAAAGTGGTGATTCTGAGATGGGCAAAAAATTAGGAATATCATGATTTTACTTGATTTGTTCTTTGATACTTGACTCAGGAACAAGAAGGAATGTGTGCTCATGATAATCACAAAAAGGGGAACCTTAATGAAAACAAGAGATGGAGGGAGTGTAGCTTCGTGACAAGGAAAGGGGTATAGAGTTGAGTCTACAGATCTAGTAAGAAGCAGGTGGTTTGTGTAGGTGGCTTTCATTTTGTTCAGAATACAGCTAGGATTACGGGATATAAAGACATAAATACCTTTAGGAAAGATTGTATAGAATTTAGCCACAAAAAAGTAAGCGCTTATTTTATCATTATAACAGTTCTTTTTTTTAAAGGAAATTTTACATTGTCATTGGTATCTATAGTCTAAATATGACTGATCATACATAGTAAACAGAATATCTGGTTAATAATGCATTTCAAGTTCCAGAGAAAAAATACAATTAATTTCTTACTCTCCTTGCTTTCTTGTAAATATGTTTGGTGATTCATGATAAGAGTGCCTACATTTACCTCCTATAAGTTTAACTTCTAAACCCATGCAGAGTTTTAAGTACAGAATGAACACCATAATTCTCCAATGACTACAAACTGTTAAGGAATGTTGATACCGTCTTGAGATTTTTGATACACTCACAAGCAATTAAGATTGGATTTTTAAAAATAAATTTTGTCAAAGGTGTGAGTATGAAAAAGAGAGTTCTTCACAGAACTGAAAAGATGAATCCTGGCAGGGATGGAGAGGAGGGCTTGCATTAAACAATAGATATAAATGCTAGTTAAGAAACTTTAAATACAAACTGACTTTGACTACTTACAGAATATATTTGATAGATTCACCTGAGAATATAAAACCGGTGAATTTCCCTCTGGATTTATCCTTGAACAACAAAAAAAGGGGTGAATTTCCATTTCCACAGAGACACTACAAAATCTCCTTGTTATTTTTTTTCTTTTTCTTACCATAGTAAATTATTCTTTGATCTTAGGTGCATAATATCTTTGTGATTGTCGTTAGTTCTTTTTTCAAACATTCCTCTCCACACATGGGTAATTGAGTCTAAATATTTGGAACTGGTTTACACATTTAAACTCTGTCAAAATACCTCTAGGAGTTAGTAAAGAAATTGCATCTGCTCTAAATGAGTGGGGGAAAAAAAAACACTACCGTACTGCTATCATTGGGTAGCTCACAGGGATATAGGCATAAACTATTTCCAACTAAATAAGAGCATTCAGGGTACACAATACAGATACAGGGTATGACATTGGATGACATTTGCTGGTTTCTATTGGTTTTCTTTTTAAGACCTATAAAGTCAGTTAGGGTTGGGAAATGATATTTGTCTCACACTGGGAAAATCTATATTCCTTCACACTACCGTTCCTCATGTAGTGCTCATATCATTTAGATGGAAATTGCTCTTAAAAACCATCCTACATTATCTAGTGCATCTGGCCCTTCTTTTTATCATTGTTGTTGCATTTATTCCTGCTTCTGTTCTTGTTATTTGGGGGAGAGGATAACTGTCATTTGCTTATTTGTTTAATTATGTCAATTCATTTTTAAATACGAGTTTTAGGAAAACAAATGAGAAATGAAAGAGGAGTAATGCAAATATTAATTATTAATTAGGGTAATTAATTATTATATGAAGAAGCTTGTCATATTGCAAATATTTGAATACTTAATTATGTGGTAGGTTATCAGTGGAGTATTTTTTATAGCAATCAGCCATATGAGACACCATGTGAACTTCTTTTTAAATAATATTTATGTAAAATGGAACTAGAATTATTTCAATTATGGTATTTAAAAATTAATCCACTGTGTACTATATATTTAAATCTATTAAAAGTTTACAAGATAAATTAGCATCTTGGATACATATTGAAGAAAGAAACACCCAAAGACAAATCATGTCTACTTTTACAGGAACAGATATATCTCTTCCATCTTCATGAAATCTCTTTAATTTCTCATAAATAATCTGGCGCCCTTTAACTACTGCTTTTCCTGTTTAGTTTCATTTCTCACCTTTGGGGTGTTGACACCTTATTTTGAGTCAGCAGATGTTCATTTGATTTTCCCTCCCTATCCAAGCGCTCTATCTTCCTCCTTTATAATGTAAGGAACCAGCTCATTCTTCACCTGTCATATTATGTTATTCCTTGCCCTCTACTTCTCCCTATCTCTGAATTGCAGTGCCCTAATTGTTTCCTGCCTATCACACTGCCCTAATTTTTAACAGCTTATTTTACTGTCCTGTTTCTTTGGATCTGAATCCTTTTGTCCTTCATCCATCTTTTCATTTGCATGTGTCGGTGCACGGACAAATTTATTTTGGGATCAAAAACTGAAAGAACATGGAATATTTACAAGGACACGAGACAATATAAGATAATGTGTACCTTGCCTCTATTTTTATTTTCAACATGTTTTCAATTTTACTATTTAAATGAAATGCACTAAATTTATACAGCATTCAAATAAAATATGGTATCTTTAGAAATATATAGAATATTAAAGGAAAGTCTGAAATACAAAGGAAAAAGGATGTGCTTTTTAAGTATTTCATTGATCAGTAGGCCACAGTGTCAAAAATTAACTCATAGTGTGTGTTTTCTGTTATTTCTTAAGGCAAACTCTAGCCAACTGAATTTAAAAGATATGAAGACCATTTTGAAGAGTTCAAGAGTATGCTTTTTAAAACAAAACAAAAGACAAACAAAAAAACAGATTCTTAAATATAAAGAGCCAGCTGGTGGTTCTAGAGGAGAGGTTGGTAGCGGGGGTGGTGGGTGAAATAAGTGAAGGGGAATAAGAGTGCATTTATTTTCATGAGCACTGAGTAATGCATGGAATTGTTGAGTCACTATACTGTACACCTGAGACTAATATAATGATGTATATTAATTATACTAGAATTTAAAAATTAAGGAGTATGCTTTTCAAAAGATGCTTATATAGATAAAGCATTGTTTTATTTTAACATTAAATAAAATACTATGTTCAAGAGTAATAAGAAAATTTCTGAAAAAGAGTAGTAAATATCTATTTAATTTCAATTTTAGAATTTGTAGATGTGATTCAAGCTAGTGGTTATTTGATCACAAATAGGAAACTAATCTTCCTAGGCAGAAAAATGAGTTACAAAATTTACAAGAGAAGTTTACTAGAAAAACTAAAGCTTTAGAGCCTCCTGAATTCAGAATGTATTCTTTGCAATTAAGTATGTGGATGGACTTTATTCTATCTCTGTGATTCACATCCAAGAAAATAAGCAAACCATAAACAAAGTCAACGTGGATACTTTGTCTGGTTCCATATTAAATTTTAATGTCTCGTTTGATATTTTTGGAGTGATGATTTACTCAACGAAGTCACTAGGAATATACAGACATGATCTTACCCCATATTCCAGACCATGTGTGTAAACTTTACCGTATAGGGCCATATTGCATTACATTTTAGGTTTTGAAGGCTATACGGTTTCTATTGCAACTACTCAAGCCAGCCATTGTGGCACTAAAGCAGCCATACACAATACCTAAACTTATGAACATGCCTGTGTTCTAATTTTATTTTTGGACACTCAAATTTTAATTTCACATCATTTGCATGTGTTACAAAATATTATTCTCCTTTAAAAAAAATCTGCATTAAAAAACACGAAAAGCATTCTTAGGTCATGGGCCACAGAAAAGTAGTTAATGGATCAGATCCGTCCAAATCAATGCTCTTCTGTGAATGAAAGACAGTCATAGTGTTGGTGAACATTGGAGTATGGTTGGAAAACTTTAGTGGAGTCTACCATTAAAAATGTAATTAAAAGAATAAAACTGATTTTATTCTTCAGAAGTATGCTGGGATATGGATAAGGGAGACTCTCTCACTGAGCATGCATGATGTTCCAGACCCTCTTTAGATACATTGCAGACATGTAAGCAGATGTGGTTACTACAACCTGTTAGGTGAGATTTGAGAATAAGAGGGGTACTAGGAAGGAGTTGACTAATTCAGCCAGAAGCACTCAACTATTAGGGGGCTGACCTGGGGGTTGTAATCCAAGTCTGTTGGAATCAGAAGCCTGTATTCAATCTACTTACTATGCCCAAATAAAATGAATATTAAGTAAAGAAAAATGTATGCAGTTTGACTCTTGAGTGATACATAATAGTTCTTTAAAAAAGTCTGAGATCGATCAGTGGCGACAGTATTTCAGATATCATTATGCAGAAGAGGCTCCTGAGAATGTCTCCTGAAAAGCAGATACAAGCTTGCAGAAAAGGATGAAAGGACAAGCTTAGTCAAACCTACTCAAGAAAATTTGACCTGCCCTTTTATGTTGAGGCATCTAAAGGCCACAGGGTGATGTGAGTTCAAAATTGCTGCTTACCCCAAATGAAAAGCAGTCTTTAGGAATGGAGGAATCCTTTGCATTTCTACAAGGTCTTGTTTATGAATGCAGAGAACCGCTGTTCTAGGAAACTGGCAAAAACTTACATTTCTTTAGTTTTGCTGGCTCTGCAAAACAGTGAGCACAGCTGTACTCAAACCCATTAGCTCAACCTTTCAGAAAATTCTCTCACAGAAATTGCTTAGAGGTACATAGGCTGACAGTTGCTGTGTGTTTTGAGAGCTTTACCTGTCAGAAGCCGGCTCAGCATTCTTTTGCTTAATTGGTCTGTAGAGACTGGTCATTTTAGAGAGAGAAGTTCCACACCTCAGAGAGAATGACATCTACCTCAGCCCATAATCAGCTAATTTAAAGAATGGGAATACCACCAGCTCCAGGGGCTGCTTACCCTCCACTCTAAGTTGAGATGGGGTGAGAGAGCTGCGGAGAGCACATCAAGCAATGTAAAATTAAGGGGAAACTGGGAATACAGAAAAACAGTGTTCACAATACATGAAATCTATTTCTTCAAAATCCAGCTATACAGTCACCTCTGAGCACATTAATATTTTAAAGTTTAAAACTAAATATCTGATTTTGATTACAGACCACAGAATTGTGATATTTCACATTTAGTTATGGCACTGTCCCTCACACAGGGCAATTTTCCTAAGATCAGTGGTTTTTAGTTGGGGAAAATGATCAAAAATAGAGCAAATTAGACCTTGAATCATGGATGTGCCAGATAACGCTCTAGGGAGTAGAGAAGGGAAATGCATGCTCACTTCCAAGCAATTTGCTAAGGAGGGAGCTTTGCCTCATGCTAGAAGCTTGGGCCATACCATCAGAAGAGACGAATACCCACCATTCGCTTTGACGTGGATGGAACTGGAGGGCATTATGCTGAGTGAAGTAAGTCAATCAGAGAAGGATAATCATCATATAGGTTCACTCATATGTGGAATATAAGAAATATTGAAAGGGATTAGAAGGGAAAGGAGGGGAACTGAGTGGGAAAAATTAGAAAGAGAGACAAACCATGAGAAACTCCTAACTCTGGGAAACAAACAGTTGCAGAAGGGGAAGTAAGTGAGGGGATGGGGTAACTGGGTGACGGGCCCTGAGGAGGGAACTTGATAGGATGAGCACTGGGTGCTATACTGTATATTGGTAAATTGAATTTAAATAAAAAAAATGTAAAAAAAAAAACACTTTGCTGATGAAAACAAAAACAAATAAACAAACAAAAAGAAGTTTGGGCCACGGTGCATACAGATCCTGAGTCAGGTCCTTGTTATGCCACCTCCTAACATTGCAACTTTGGGCAACTTACTTAACCTCCCTGTACTCCTATTTCTTTAACCTAAACATCAGACTCGGTTAAATTGTCTTCTATGACAAAACACAGTTAAAAATCTTCATCTCCAATCTTATCAGTCTACTTTTAAATCAAGATTTTTATTTGTGATGAACTTGGTAAAAGTGCATTTATAAGAGTTAATAGCCATGGATGAAATTTCAGCTAGTTGATGATTACAAAGGGGAAAAAAAGCCTAGCTAATTACATTAAATAGTACAGTCTTTATACTTTAAAATATTACATTTAAATCTTACTATTTTGAATTAACATTAAAAGATAGTCCTGAAAGCATTCTGGTGTCAAATCAGTTAAGATGATGAATAATCCATCATAATTTCTCTTGAAAATTATAAAAATTTCCTATCACTCACTACGTGATCATTAAAGAGTCCATAAATTATTATATAATTCTATTTTATAGAGAACACTCTTTTTGAAAAATAAAACCAACAAAAAATGATAAACTTTCACAAAGAAAATATATCAATAAGAACTGTATAATATATGGCTAATTGTTTATTCCAGCTCTCACTTTAGAAAATATTATGAAAGCAAGTTAAAATATCAGAAAGATACTCAAAGAGATAAGTCCTTATCATTTGAGTGAGGACCATTAAAAATTGAAGCAGCCAGATACATTTTTTAAATATATGGCATATAAGAGAATAATGATGGACATCATTTCAGGTGAATCATGTGGCAAAAAGTATTGCAATATAATAAGGTAAATATGAAATAGAAAAAAATCAGGACGTGCTATAATAAGCTAGATATATGAGTTTTAGAAAGGGAGAATAGGTGCTTGGAAAAATATCTGGAATATTTTTATTGGCATACAAATTTAATCATAATTCATCATGTATATAATATGAATAGTTGAGAGTTATAAAATAATATTCTAGAGTTTGTTATAAATTATTATGAAGAATGTGTGTATAGCTCTTTAAGTGATGGAGGCTGGTCTGACACTATCAGATACAAAATAATGTAACAATACAGTAAAATATTTTAATAAAAGTTTTTCTTAAAATCATTGTTTTACATTTATTTAGCAATCTTTAAATTACTAGTGGAGTATTTTGGTAGTCTCTAACATTTAGATTAACCTACGGCAAAAAAAAATGTTAGTCCAATAAAAGCAAAAATTGTGCAGGACAAAGTCAAACAGGCAAGGAAGACTTTATTCATGCTATTGTAATGTGGTGGGGTGATCATGGCCCATTTAGGTGTGCTGATAGGCCTTATCCAAAGAAAAAGCAAACTTTCTTAAGATTGTTTCACAACCTGGATCACAGCACCCACTGAAGTTACTGGGAGATTGGGTGCCATCTTCCTTGATTACATTTCAAACGGATGGCTCCAAGGTCCTTGAGAAAGACAGTTCTGGGTTGTAAAACTGCCAAGAAGCTTTTAAAAAGTTTTAAATCTCAAAGGGACAAAGAATTTTGTAGTTACAAGTTTTCTAAAGTGAATGCTCCAAGAAAAGGGAAGTCAGGGGCTAGGAGACAGGAAGAAGGCTCTCTAAAGTTGAGTCAATTTGAGTAGAACCTTAAGGCCCTCTTGGTGAGTCCTAATTCTAGGAAAGTGTTAACTTTTTCATCAGGAACCTCTTATGGCTCTACCGATAGGTACATCTTTAGAAAATCTACAGGAAATTAACAGCAACTTTGACAACAAATGGGAGAGTATCAGTGGCAAAGACTAGACCTAGCAGTGCCAGAATGGCAATTGACTCCAGAAATTAATTTTGTTAGAAGAGACACCAATAACACAGTAAATCAGAGGCAGGCATACCTAAGAAAGCAAAGATTAAGGACAAAAGGATACACAAATAAAGGTAAAATCAGTTTAGAGATAATAGTTGAAGCAGAGATAGAGAAATGTGGAACTGGAAGATCTGAAAATTACATGTGGAAGCATTCAGT
Organism: Canis lupus familiaris; assembly: GCF_011100685.1. Classification (NCBI taxonomy): domain Eukaryota; kingdom Metazoa; phylum Chordata; class Mammalia; order Carnivora; family Canidae; genus Canis; species Canis lupus. The sequence continues at coordinate 77,943,957 of NC_049224.1, forward strand.
AGTCTGCACATATCCTTGGATCAATTTTTATGCTTAAATAATAGAAGCTATTCCTAAAATCTTTGGGAGAACTCCATGGGCCACACTCATCTATATGGTTGTCCAAACTTTGAAAAATCATTTATATACAGACAGAAGAATTTAATCTTGTAATGGCTGAAATGTCATTATTTTTGCTAAGTCAGGGCATTAAAAAGTTCTACTGTCCCCCAAATCTTTGTGAGTATGAAGGCTAGCTTGAGAGAAGGTGCCTTGGGCCAAAGATTCCTACTTATTAAAAGGTATATCCAATGGTGAACTCATTTTTCCAAATGATTGCATATCAGAATGGCACTGGGGATTTTTAGTGACACAAAATTCAGCTCTGTTTAAGATTCCAGAACTAGGATGTTTTGGTGTTTTGGTCTGTAGGATATAATTTATATATTTTATACATAAATTCAAATATGTATCTATAAATGTATTATTTATATTTCAAATCCCCCCCCCCAAAAAAAGTGAACTAAATCACATGCTGCAATCCAGAATTTAGGAATCAATGAGGTAGATCATCTAAGTGCTCTGGTTCAAGGCAAGACAACTGGGCAAGGTTGACTGGCTGCTAAAGATAGATGATTTCTATGCCCAAATGAAATTCTGTGAAGACGTTGAGGATTCTGACTTTAAGTGAGATCAGTTTTAGAACCTCAATGTCCCTGTCTTCTAACAGTCATTATGTGATGATCATTAAGTGAACATCAGAAGTCTTTGAAGAAGATACACAAGACATTATTATAGTCACTTTTCTATCCTTCACCTTAGTTAATCCCTGATCCTCTGCCCTCTCCTGTCAGGTTGTTAATCCTCTATGCCCAAAGCCAATTGACCTTCCAATAATAAATTAGACCAAAAGCACCTTAATGAACTGCAATGCACAAGAAGGTCAATCTACAAGTTGCAGAAGGAACAACAACAGAGCGTGAGCTCTGTTACTTTTCACAAATAAACTTACATGTAGGAAAAGGCAGTGTAAAGGAAAGTAGATTAGAGAAAGTGTAGGAAACCAGTTATATACCAGGGATTACTTTCTTCTTAATATGGGAAATATTAAATATGATGTATCATAAGTAAATGGAGTTTACTGAAAATATTTAAAGTTAATAATTTTATGTTTTATCAATTATTCTTTAGCTAACCTAAGAATCTTCTAGATTCCTGAAAACCAATGTATTCTATATTTATGCTAATAAAACTATGGTCTGTGAACCAGACTCAGTCCACAATGAGAAACTGACTATAACTATTTTGGATTTTCTAGAAATGTGGAAGGATTATTTTATCCCTATTGAAGCTAAAAATGAAAATCAGAAGTTTTTAAAAATTTTATGCTTATAATGTTATATTTTTATAGTATTTTATAGAAGCATTATATCAGGATGACTTAGAAAACAAAAACAAAAAACAAAATTTTTCTTCAACAGATATATTTTGACAAATTTCACTCTAAAGATATATAAATAAAGTGCTAGGGAAATTCTAGCTTAAATATAAAAGAAACAATTTTCTTCCTTTCAGGTCTCCAGAATGTTTAAAATTGAAATGTGCAGTGCGATTCTCCAAATGAAAGTTGAGCAGTTTTCCCAATGTATGTGGGCACAGATTTTTTTAATTTAATTTAATTTTATTTTATTATTATTTTATTTTATTTATTTTATTTTTTCATTTATTTATTTATTTCCACACCACATTTTTATGATCTCTTGAGTCTAGGAGTACTCAGAACATATGAGACATACTTTTTTCAAAATTAATTGATGCATGGGAAATGTTTTTTTTTTAAGTTATTACATAGCCATGAATCAAGTATTTTCCAGAAATCCCCTATGAGCTTCATTTTTTAGAGAAATAATTAGATACTAGAAAAAAAATTCTATCCAGTTTAACTAAAAAGATATGGAAATACACAAGAGAGAAAGCTGAATTTGATTACCCTGTACCTTTAAATTCAATGAATATAGACTTTTTGAAGACTTACTATGTGCTATATTCTACTCTTAAGCCACATCTATTCAAGCAGCAGCAATTGAAGCAATAAAGTAATAAAGACACTTATAGCTTCCCTAAAGGAAACTCAGTGCAAATGGAAAATATTCCTAGTTTTACTTTGGAAAGTCTTATGTACAAACTGTTTGAAAGTGTAGTTTCCCTGTCTTTTATAACTTTGGAGAGTCCTAGAAGATGATAAAGTATATGTATTTTTTTTTATGAAGAGACTAGAAACAAATTGACTTCAATACATTTCATACATTTAATAGGATAGAAACAAAGACAATACATTATGTAAGAGAAAGATGAGCAGTACTGTAGCCTATTGAATAAGGATATTTTCTGCCGCTTGAAGGGCCTGAAGGTACTTTTCATCTTAGAACAATTCTCTGATGCTCCAGCTTGTTTATTTCATTCACCTGCCTGTTAACTCCCAGTGAACCAAATCACTCTGTGTTTCTACCTCATGGTCCTAACTCTTCAGCAGGATTTCTATAAACCATGCCAATGCCTTATTGAATGTCAGATCTCTAAAATGATGGCACTCAACAAAGAAGGTGTCTATACACAGTAGTTTTCAGTGTCTAAACGCTGTCTGTGACAAACTCCCTGATCATGAGATTTTACATATCTAATATGGGAGAAAAAATAAATACAAATAAAACAGTGAAATGACAGTCAAGATCAGGGTAAAACACTTGTGCAGTACAAATGAACATTGAGTCCATTACCTTCCAAGATTCAGCTGACCCTGAGGATTACATACTTGGGAAGGTGTCAGGAAAGAGGGATTTGAAATGGAAATTAAAGGATGAACGGAACTCAGAGAAAGAGTATTCTAAGCAGGGAGAATATGTGATCAGGGAAAGAAGTTAAAAAATGCACGGCATATTCAAGGCATAGGAAGTGGACCAGCATGGCTAGTACTGAGAATAGAATTTTTAACTACAAGATTTTTTTAAAGACTTTAATTTATTTGAGAGAGTGAGCAAGACAGAGGGAAGGAGCAAGGGGAGGGGCAGGATTTTGACCTGAGCCAAAGACAGATGCTCAACCACTGAGCTACCCAGGTGCACCTCTAAAAGAATTTTTAAAAAACACTACAAGAGGGTGTTCATTGGTCAATATTTAGCTATGAAGGCAGAGATTTGAAGATAGAACAATAGCTTAGAAATGTGGACTAGTTTGCATGTGAGAGTGGATTGAATCTTAGTAGAAAGGTCATAATAAAAATTTAATATTCAGGAGTCAACTGCTAACAGATAATATTTGAAGATGTAACAATACATGGGATATCTGAGTGAATAAAGGCAGATAAAATTTGCGAGGAAGCTTAGGACTTAATTTTGGTATGCATTGAACATGTGAGAACCATATAACTGTATTCTGTAAAGGAGGTAGAAAAAAGTGCAAGTATTAGGAGCTCTAGAATGTTGTAATGCAAAAACAAATAAAAAATCAAAATTGAGTCAAGCCTTAATATATAGAAGTAATGATAGTGCAAAAATAAGAAAGGAATCCATGTGTCTAAAGCAAACAAAGCCTTAATAACTGAAACCAAATAATTTTCTGTCTCTGTGTTAATATTGGGTCTGGTAACACTTCCTGGTCTCTGTGTTAAACAATTCATGGATGAAGCATAATTTCCTGTTCTTTACTAAGCAATACTGAGAACAAGCAAAAATAACTCAGATGCTTACTGCAGGAAATATCAGTTCCTAGAAAATAAGATGCCGAAACAACTGAACAGCTTACTTATCATGACTCATTGCAAATTCCTCATCTTGCTGTGCCCATCAATCCAAAACAATTACATCATAATAGTAATCCAGCTACTTGCCAATCCTGTAAGGCTCACCTCAAAATCACTCAGCTCAAGGCCTAAAAATTTATACCATACCCCAATTATCCTTTGTAAGAAGGTATTATTCTCCCCGAGTACAAGAAATCTGATAAACTGTATTATGTTTCATCAACAGAATTTTCTGGTGATCTTTTTCAGAATAAACAGTTGACATTTCTGATGAAAAAAGCAGGAAGAGGGAGGAATTTATTCTTAAAACAACAAATATTTACATGGGGCCTATTAGATGCCAGGATAGATAGAGCATGGCAAGACAAAGTCTGTTCTCTCGCAGATAGACATTGGAATTGGAAATTATTTATAAAATAGTAAATAAATAAATCAATAATACAGTGATCCTAAATGGGGAAGAATAAAATAGCATACTTAGATAGAATCTCTTGTTGGAACTAATTATACTAGTAACACAGGAAGGCTTCTTCAGAAAGATTATACCTGAGAGTAAAAACAAAGGTCTAGGGAAATTTAAGAAAAAAAAAAAATGTTTGCTACATTTTCAGATTCCTCCTTCTGTCATACAACCATAGGACTAAGAAGTAAGAAAAGGAGGAGAGGGAAAAGGAGGGAGAAGAGGAGAAAGAGAAATGCTAAAATGTGCTACAAACTCTGTGCCAGCTCTTTTATATGCATTTTCTTTTCATACTTTAAACAATCTTGGGAGATAAGTACTGTTAGTTAATATTCCCATTTTATAAAAGAGACTACTGAAGTAAGTAGAGTTTAGTAATTAACCAAGTTACATAATTTGTGGATGGCAGAAATCAGACATTACCCAGAGCTGCCTAATTAAAACGCCTATATTCTTAAGTTACGTGGTGTAATGTCAAGAATGCATCGCCACATGTAGAATTACTCTTTAGCTTACAATTATGTCTTCGCACTAGTTCTTTCTGTACCCTTCATAGTCTTAATTTGATAGGCTAAAGACCCTGGGAATTTATTCAGTTATTTGCTTTACTATTTAAGCAGAATTGGGAATAATTTTTAAAGGCCTCTTCCTCATTAGGAGTTTATTGTCATACTTGCCTAACCAAGTAAATATAAAAAATGCTTCAATCATTTCCTTTTAAAGATTGACACCAAAATTTAATTACAGGAGAATATGGCGGACCCTGATTCCATTGACAAGATGCATTTGCCATTCACAATGCGTGGTAGCTGTAGGGTGATTGAATACTTCTGTCAGAGATACTAGTAAACATATTCTGGAACACCCTTTTCAGTTTGCTTTTTTCTTACACTGAAAACGGACTATTTATGGCAACTCCTGCCTTAGGGGCTATGTGAGCAGTTGTGTTCATTGATTAAAGAAACTAAAGACACATCAGGACAGAGCGAAACACAAATAAGGGCTTTCAAAGGCATCTAATGATGAGATTTCTTCAGGGCACACAGAGTATCTTAAGCTTCTAAACTTCACATAAAAGATCTTTAAATAATCTCAACCTCATTTAATTTTTAGAAGGTACTATCACTCTTTGTAGCCTGCAATGGGAAAAAAAAAAAAAAAAGGAAGTTTTCCAAGTCTAAATTAAACAAAAAAAAGACTATCCTGGTAAAAATAAAGCAAAGACTGAAGTTGGTTTTGCAAGTACATATAAATATGGTTGATTGCAGTGCCTTTGCTTAATTTAACACTGTAGGTAAATGAAATGCCTCATTATTAGAGAATCTTGGATAAAAATTTCTGATCTCAAAAAACCTCAATTCAAAACTAGACCTCCAACCCACCCTTGTGCCTTATCCAAATCATAGACTTAAATTAAAAATTACTTCACCAGTCTTATAGATGGACTATCACCATTTGAGGGCAAAATATTGCAATGGATTTAATTTTGTATCATTGGTTCATTACTTCTTAGATAACAAAGCTGAAACTAGGGAGATGAGGTAACTTATACATGGTATATCAGTTAGATGATGGTAAGTAACAGAAAAAGTAGCAAGCTATCACACTAATTTTTTTTTTTCTTGAAAGCAGTGTTGGGAGCCAGTGATTGGGAGGGATAGTTACTTAAAAAGCACTAAGCATTAAAAAAATGACATCAAGAAAACTGTGATTTAGAAATATTACACAAAATAATGATATTTGTGAGAAAATGTAAATAACGTTCTGTATAGAGTAGACATTTTGTGGGATGGTCATACTTCTGATTATATACATGGCTTAAATGATGGCAGTTGTAGCAGTCTGGGTGCTCCAGAAAGGAGAAGAAAATGAAGTGTTGCAGGCCAGGAGTTTATTGGAGTACACCGTGGAAGGGGATGAAGGAAGCAAAAGTGATCAGGGAAAAGAGTTGCAAGATGGACCCCCAAAGACTCAGTCAACTGGTGTTAAATAGCCCTCCAGAGTAGTGCCACATTGAGGTAAAATGCCCAGGTATTTATTTTGTATCCTTGTTTCCATCCTTTGGCCAACCAGGAGGCATGTCACTGTGAAAGAGGTACAACTGTATGCTCAAGCAACCCTAAAGAGGCTGAGCACTGGCTGTCTGCTGCAGCCTAGGCAGCAATAGAGGCCTCAAGTCCATCACTGAAAGGAGGTCACCTGGCCCATCTGTCAATCTCTTCTGCCATTTAGACCTACTTCCTTGTTCAGAGGGCTGCTCCTCTAGGATTCTGGATAAAACTTAGAAAAGGAAAGGTGAGCTGTAAGCCTCTATTCTATGGCTGATGTCTGGACTACAGCTTCTATTTATCACCTCCTTCCTCCACTATCCATTCTGGATTCCCTTCATCATCTGTGAATACCTCTGTTAGTGTTAGCTACCTGTGGGGATGACACTAAGATAATCTTCAAGGTGTCCAAGTCCCTTGACACAGGGTCTTAAGGTTGCTTCATTTAAACATTCTCAAAATCAGATAAGGGGATGTCAAGAGGAACCCAAGAAGATTGCTTTGTTTCAGCATGTACTTCTCTGCCCTCTCTCACACAGGAGCAGCAGTCTCCTCCTCCCGCCACATTAACTGCTTCTCATGCTTACTGGTCTCTCCATATGAGGCACCTACCATGACTAGGCGGCACCCAGAGGTGACCATCTTTTGGAACTCCAGTTTGATTCTCAGGCACAGGCTTTCTTCCTTTGAGAACTTCATGGTTCTTTATGGAATCCTTTATTACCCATATATATTCAAACCTTTGCCATGTCGCTTTATACACAAAGTTGGTGATGAAGTGTGGCATCAAAACTCTGCCTCTTTTGTAAAGTATTCTTTCATATATGTCTTTCAGGGCTATGCCTGAATGAGGGTGTAATGCAGCTGTTTTCCATTTTCAGCTTACACAGATTCTGAGCTACCTTTTTTTGAAAGATTTTACTTATCTATTTGGGGTGATGGGAAGAAGGAGAGGGAGAAAGAGAATCCCAACAGACTCCCCACTGAACATGGAGCCCAACACAGAACTCGAGCTCATGACCCTGAGATCATGACAATGAGCTGAAATCAAGAGTTGGAAGCTTAACCGACTAAGCCACCTAGACACCCCCTGAGCAAACCTTTTTAGTGGCTTTTTCTTCCTCTGTTAGTTGGTCATAAGTGTTTTTTTCTATGGAGCCAAGAGTGTGAGCTAAAGAAAGGACATGGTGCACTATAGTGGATGATAATGGGTTCAAAGTAACTTGCTTATGCAGACTGCTTTTGCTCTCTGGTCTTGTTTGTGCTATCCTGCATGTACTGATTGCATCCTGTAATGGACTACTCTTGGCCTTGCCCAATCTTAATGACTTGATGAACAGAAATAATTTCGTTCATAATTAGAATTCCAAAATTATGATCACTTGAATCCTTATGTTCATGTGCTTCATCTATACTACTGCTCAGAACATACCACGGGTTGTTTTATAAAAGATGATATGAACTTACCTTAGACCTTTGGGATCCAGCATCATTGTTCTGTCACTAGGGCTTGCCATAAATGTCACATATCTTTTTCTACCATTGATACATCTATAGTCACAGACTTGGACAGATCACTAGTCCCAAATGGCAGGGCTACTTGCACCACAGACTGGACCTCCTCAGAGCCATTTCTTGTTCTATGTCCCAATCAAAATCAGCAGCCATTTTTTTAGGCTTTTTTTTATTTTTATTTATTTATGATAGTCACACAAAGAGAGAGAGAGAGAGAGAGAGGCAGAGACAGGCAGAGGGAGAAGCAGGCTCCATGCACCGGGAGCCCGACGTGGGATTCGATCCCGGGTCTCCAGGATCGCGCCCTGGGCCAAAAGCAGGCACTAAACCGCTGCGCCACCCAGGGATCCCAAGATCAGCAGTCTTAATGTCACTGAAATCATGGACCTGAGTCATATTCTTAGATGTGAAATATATTACCTTTATAATGTGAGAAGTCCTGCAAGGAATTATGCACACTTTCTTGTAGTCTTGAGCAAAGATGTTATAATTTGTCTTTTATTTTAAACATCATGTGCCAAAATGCCCCCAAGCACAGAACTCTTGAAGAAGTGAATGAAGTGATACTGTGATGAGATGATTTTCATAAGGTTCACCCTCTACCTTCTAGTGTATGTATCAACCAAGGCTTCTAACCTGCTAGGCACTTCTTGCCCATGTAACCAAATTAGCATGATGTCATTAATATAATGGGTCATTTTAATGTTCTGCAGGATGTCTAGATAGTCTCAATCTCTTTGGTCAATATTATTATGTTAATTAAAGAATAAATATACTTCTCTCTGGTAGGCTGGAGATATATATTGTTATCTATTCCATGTGAGTGCAAACTGTGCCTTATCCTTTATTTTGTACAAAGAAGAGAATGTGTTCACAAAATCAATGTCCATACACCAAGACCTAGAGAACATAAAAATCTGCTCTAGCAGTTATCACATCTGGCATAGTGAGTGAAAGTGGTGCTGCCAAGTTAAGTTTGTAGAAGGTTAGTGTCATTCAGGATTGGTAGCTCTACTGCAGGAACAAACTTGGTGTATTAAGTGGAGAAATCATAGGGATCCCGGCCTTTCATTCTTTATACAGTCCAGGTATGTATTTAGTTTTACAACCTTCCCACCGTGCCACCATGACATGACTTTTGTTTTCTTATTTACTCTCTTGACTACTGAAGGGAGCTGTTTCTGAGGCCCTCACTCAGCTTTTACCCCATCATAATCTTTATGCAACAAGAAAATGATCTAATTGGTAATCTGGGAGTCATGCCAAATCATAGGTGAGATTATTCCAAGAATATATTTGGTATATTAGTTTCTTATTATTGCATAACAAATTACCACACACTTAATGTTTTAACACATTTATTATTTCATAATATAATACATATTTATTATTTAATATTTTTCATGGGCTAGTATTCTGGAAGAAAAAAAAAAAGAACTTAATCCAAGGATCTCACAAGGTTGCAGTCAAGATGTGCTCATACTACATTCACATCTGGGAGCTTGATTGGGAAATAATCCAATTCCAAGCTCCTGAGGTTATTTGGAAAAATTCATCTCCTTGTGTTTAGGACTTAGGTTCCTGTTCTCTTGCTGGTCATTGGCCAGGGCTATTCTCAGCACCTAGAGGAGACACATAGTTGCTGGCCAGGTAACCCTCTTCATAGACCCTCATATAGCACTGTAGCTTGATTCTTTAAGGTTATCAAGTGTGTCTCTCTCTTTGGTTTGATGAAATAGGACTGGCAGTCCTTAACCTTTGTTGTAGAGCATAAGCTAATTGAGAGAGTGACAGTTCATCATTTTTCTAATAGCCTTTAGAAAGGAGCAAGTCAGGGGTTCCACGTGCATCAAGGGGGGTGATTTCACTAGCATGTAACTCATTAGGGTCACCTTGGTTTAATTTGGTAAGTTTGAGGACCAGGTAAATTCCTCTTTTCCTGAACAGGATAGTAATTTTTTCTAAGGAAAGGGGCTTCTGCATTATTTTCAAGCAGGGGACAAGTGATAGTAATTAAAATTGAGTGCCACATATCCATGTTCATTATAGCATATCATATATTGGAGATGGAAGGGTCAGCAATTGTATGTCCTCTCCTCTCTAACCACATTGAATAAAATTGAGATAGAAATGTCAGTTTTGGAAAAATGGAGATCAAATTTTATTCATTATTTTTATTGTTAAAATAACTTATGGGGCATCTTCGAGACTCAGTCAGTTGAGCAACCGACTTTTGATTTTGGCTCCCATCATGACCTCAGGGTTGTGAGATTGAGCCCTATGTGGGGCTCTGCACTGAGCATGGAGCCTGCTTAAGATTCTCTCTCTCCCTAACAAAACAGATGAACAATAGGGGAAGGGAAGGAAAAATAAAATAAGATGAAAATTGAGAGGGAGGCAAACTATAAGAGATGCTGAACTCTAGGAAATAATTGAGTGTTTCTGGAAAGGATTAGGGTTTGGGGAAGGAATAGTTGGGTAATGGGCATTAAGGAAGACGCTTGATGTGATCAGCACCGGGTGTTGTTATATGCAATTAATGAATCACTAAATTCTATCTCTGAAATTAATTAAAATATTTAACTAGGTATATATCAAATGTCTTGAAGACAAAAAAAAAAGACATCCTCTTCCTCTCCCTCTGCCCTTCCCCCATATGTACACTCCCTCTCTCTTTCTCTCAAAAAAAAAAAAAAGGAAATAAATTACTTCTTTTTTTAGATTTTATTTATTTATTCATGAAAGACACACACACACAGAGAGAGAGAGAGAGAGAGAGAGAGGCAGAGACACAGGCAGAGGGAGAAGCAGGTTCCATGCCACGTCAGGAGCCTGACGCAGGACTTGATCCTGGGACTCCAGGATCACACCCTGGACTGAAGGCAGCGCTAAACTGCTGAGCTACCCAGGGATCCCCAAGAAGTTACTATAAAAAGTTAATTTTAAAGCCAAGTGGGGTTGCTGACATTATCTGAATTGAACTTAGTCACTTAGTCCCCCTCAGAAGTTGCAGCCCTTACCCATTTAATCCTGCTAAGTTTACTGCATGCCAAGGAAGCTGACTAGCCTGCTTCTCTGCAGATAAGGAGAGAAAAGTACCAAGCATGGGAAGTCACCTCTCTCATCTTACAAATAAGCAAATACACCTGTCTCTCCTTGGTGTGAAGGAATTAAGGATAAGTAATCAGACAAGTGAATAAACAGAAAAGCAGAATCAGGTCTATAAATACAAAAAGCAGAGGGGAGGGGAGTAGGGGACAGGCAAATGGGTGACGAGGGGTGGGAGATATAGGTCTGGTTATGGAATGAATGAGTGGTGGTGGTGAAAGGTATAGCATAGGGAATATAGCTAACAGTATGGTAATAACATTGTATGGTGACAGATGGTAGCTAAGCTTGTGGTGAGCATAGCATAATGCACAGTTGTTGAATCACTATTCTGTATACCTGAAACTAATGTAACATTGTGTGTCAATTATATTCAAATTAAAAAAAATAAAGGTAAGTAGTGAGAAGACAAGCCAAGAGTTTTAGTTATATCTGCACCTACAACATGGAGATTAAGCTAATATCAGAATCATCATGAGTAATAATTAGAATCACTTATGAATTTAGGAGTTTGCATATCAAAAGTAATTTTTTTAACTTTGGTCGAGTTAGGTAACTATTCTGTGTCTTGGTTTGCTGTACCTACAATGAAGATGATAATAAATATTGTTTATCTCATGAGGCCTTGTATTAAATAAATATAACATATATAAAAGTTCATGCCAGTAATCCCACTTCTGAATATTTATCCAGAGGAAATGAAATCTGGACCTCAAAGAGATACTTATATTATTTGCAGTAATCAAGATAGGGAAACAGTCTACATGCTTGTCAATGGACCAATAAATAAAGAAAATACATATACGTGTATCTATAAGTTTATATATATGAGCACTGGATGTATTTTATATGTGAGTGTGTGTGCGTGCATACAATGGACTATTATTCAGCCTAAAAAAGGAAATTCTACTGTTTGGGGTGAAATGAATGTATCTAGAGCTAGAAGATATAATATTAATTGAAATAAGCCTGACACAGAAAGACAAATCCTGCATGCTTCTACTTATATGTGGAATCTAAAATAGTCACTCAGAGATGCAGAGTAGAGTGGTGGTTACCAGGGAAGAGAGAACTGTAGAATATGAGAAAATGTTGGTCAAAGGGTACAAAGTTGCAATTATGCAAGATGAATGTGTTCTGGAAATCTAACGTACAACATGGTGATAATACTATTGTATACTTGGAATTTGCTAACAGGATAGATCTTACCAACACACACACACACACACACACACACACACCAATAGTAACTATGTAGAGGTGATGGATAAGTCATTTAGCTTAATTATGATGATCTTTGCATAATATATACATATATCTAAATACCAAATTGTGTGCCTTAAATATATACAATTTTTGTAAGTCATAGATATCTCAATAAAATTGCCTTTTATTAAAGAATTTATTTATTCATGAACGACAGAGAGAGAGAGAGAGAGAGAGAGAGAGAGAGGCAGAGACAGGCAGAAGGAGAAGCAGGCTCCATGCAAGGAGTCTGACACAGGACTTGATCCTGGAGTCCCAGGCTGAAGGCGGTGCTAAACCGCTGAGCCACCTGGGCTGCCCTAAAATGTCTTAGAAAAATAATAGAAAGAATTCTAAAACTGTTGGCAAGTGGTTATTATTATTATTGTAGTTACTTTTAAAAAAAGATTCTGGGCCCTTTGTTTTCTGTAATGATACACTACTTGCTACCAGATTCATATGTCGGATGTATCTTCATTTTTTCCCCTTTCTTATCACTTTCTCCCTTCTAAATTAGAATGTGCTGAGAGAGGCTAGGCATCACATTTTGCTCTTTCTCAGAGAGTCTAGGTAGTCACACAGAGAGGTTTGATGCTCCCCTCCAGAGAATGAAGCCTTAAAACTGGATTCTGAGCATCTCTAATCAACCACTAATATCTGATTCTATTATTGCTTTATCATCTGAAATTTATCATGCTGAAAACTAATTCTCCATCTTCCTCTAAAACCTTCTTGCTTTATCAGTTAAGCCAAAGACACTACCATTCTTTCTGTCCTCCATTTCTCAAATTTGAAGCATCTCTGACTCCACCTGTTTCCATTTTCTTTTCTTTAAAAAAAAAATATTTATTTATTCATGAGAGACACAGAGAGAGAGGCAGAGACACAGGCAGAGGGAGAAGCAGGCTCCATGCAAGGAGCCCAATGCAGGACTTGATCCCGGGTCTCCAGGATCACACCCTGGACTGAAGGCGGCGGTAAACTGCTGAGCCACCCGGGCTGCCTGCCATTTTCATCTCTAGAGAACTGTTGCATATAATCTATCATTTTCAAGTCTTTCCATTTTCTCAGATTTATTTACATTTACTTTATATTCTCAAAATTACAGCCACAGTTCATTCTTCACTTTCTTTGTGGACCATTGCAAAATTTTCCAACTGATGCCAGCCATTTCTTCCTATTCCAATAGATTCTCTATGGTTCTTAGGACAACATTCTTAAAACATAATTTAATATACATTAAAGCATTATACAAAACCTAAGAAATATCCCATTTATGATAAAATGAATTCCATACTCCCATCTGGCATTTGATACTCTTCGTGATCTATATATAGTTGTTTATCACAACTTTTTCTTTAAACAAATTATCTACTAGTTATTACCTTATGCAAATTCTAACATGTCATACCTTTTCTTCATTTTTCTTCTTTCATGAGCCCATCTCTGACTTTTACAAAGGCTTTTCCTTTGAGCTACTATACAATGTGTTAGCATCACTCCAGGCATCATACACATATTATTGCATCTCTATTTCCTCGTTTGAAAAAATGAGGGAAATAAGACCCTTACAAATGGAACAATTTAAATAAATTGCCAAGTATAGCTCCTTTAATATGTTAAATGTTGAAAACAGATAGCTCTTCTATCCTTTTTAAAAACAATTTCTTATATACTTCTATCAATGGCAGAAAAGGAAATTATATGAATAATCAGAAAGGTAAGGGGTATAGAATACAAAATTATAAAATATAGAAAGAAAAAGAGGAGAAATGTAATTGTCAATTTCTGTGTCAACTAAAATTAAATTATCTTGCTTTTATAGCTTTAGCACACATTTTCTATACTGGCAAGACCAATAGATGCTTATTGCTTAAGGATTAATTCAGCTCTTTTATATTTAAATGTACTAGGCATTTGCAACATTATGATGAATTAATGTGAACTATTATGATGATTGCATAAAATATGTTTTAGAAGGACAATTGATTGTAATAAGTCAAATGTAGTATATGGATCAATATGCATGCTAAGAATGAAATTATCTATAATATATTTCAGCTTCTTTTTAAGGATTCTTAGGTAATAATTTGTGGGAGGTAGCATCATCAGAAATTTAACAGTAGCCATTTATGTTAAAAGAAAGGATTTATGATAGGTATATTTTTATTCATGAAATAAGATAAATTGGAATTATCCATCTCTACTGTCTAGAAGAGTTTGGCTTCTTGTAATTTATTTTATAGAGTATTCTGTAGGAAATAGAGTTGGCTAGCTTACATTTTATTATTAGATTCACATCATTTTTATTCCATAAGGATCACCTGCCAAAAATGTAATGTTATGAAAAATAGACTTGGAATCTATTAAGAAAACCTTTAAAAAAATATTTCCCACTTTTTGTATTTAAAACAAATTTAAAATATCAATGTAGAAAGCACAGTTCTGAATTATTTTCTTTACTGTCAATTCATTAAAATACCAAATTGCAACCGTGATTACTATGAACAGTGGCTAGACAAGCACATTGATCTTTTCTAATGGTGGCAATTCGTATAGTCCTTCATCATACTAAATATTAACATCATAAAGCGTTATTCATTCAACTCACTAATTAAAACAGGCATTTCTGAGAACCTATGATGTGCCTAAGATAGTGTTAGAACTATGAACAAATAAAGTAATAACCTTCAATTCTTTTTTTATTTTTTTATTTTTTTTATTTTTTTTTTATTTTGTTTTTTCAATTCTTTTTTTAAAAAAGATTTTATTTGGGATCCCTGGGTGGCTCAGTGGTAGAGTGTCTGCCTTCGGCTCAGGGTGTGACCCCAGGTCCCGGCATCAAGTCCCATATCAGGCTACTTTCAGGGAGCCTGCTTCACTCTCTGCCTGTTTCTGCCTCTCTCTGTGTATCTCTTATGAATAAATCAATAAAATCTCAAAAAAAAAAAGAAAAAGATTTTATTTATTTATTTGAAAGCAAGAATGAGCAAGAGAGAGAGTATTAGCAGGGGCAGAGGGAGAGGGAGAAGCAGACTCTCCTGCTGATCAGAGAGCCTCACCTGGGGCTTGATCCCAGGGCCCTGAGATCATGACCTGAGGCAAAGGTAGACAATCAACTGAGCTACCCAGGCACCCCATGACTTTTGATTCTATTTGAAGAGATTTTAATCTAGTGGGTTAGAAAAAAAATTTAAAAGCTATATATATATATATATATATATATATATATATATATATATATGTCTATAGACATAGAGCATACACATATACATACTGCAGATATGCTGTAGTAAAGATAAGAACATTATGCTATGAAATGAGAATTCTTCTTGTTCTTCTAACACAAAGTGACATCTTCCAAAGATAAGTTAGAGATTGTCATTTTGAGCAGAAGGAATTTGATGTTCAAAGACACAAAAATGTGGAAGACATAAGAGATTCTAGTAGATGCAATACATTCCAAATGGCTAGAACAAGTACTTGCTTTGGGGAGAAAAGAAGGAAGCAGTGGCAAGAAGCTCTGGAATCATGAGTGGTTAGAATAGATTTTTTTTTTTTTTTTTTAGAATAGATTTTTGATGACCCTCGTCATGGTATTACTTCCAAATTGAGTATTATCTTTTGTAACTGGAGATAATATTAGGAAACTTATGAGAGTGTTCTGAAAATGAAATCATGACAACTGTATTTGATTTCTAGCAGACAGTTGAGTATGTGCCACTAATAGTTGTATAGTAGATGCTCGCACAATTCACACAGTTATAAACCAAAGACGTCTTCTAGTTGAAAGCAATAGAATTATCACTTTAGGAAAATACAGACTAAATCATTAGTGATGAAAGATGGGGCGTGGGAATTAGGAAAAAAAGTACAGATAGTTACCTACAGAGAAATAATATAAAATAAATATGAAGTTACCACAATGTAGAAAGGTACAATATTTAAGAGAGGCAGGAAGAATTGATGGGAATATAAAACACAAATTAGTCCCTTGAGAATGACTGAATGGCAATGCTGTGCGGTATTTTCCCAAGTTTTTATTTAAATTCCTGTTAGTTAATACACAGTGCAACATTGATTACAGGTGTAGAACCTAGTAATTTATCAGTTCAGTACCCAGTGCTCATCACAAGTGCCCTCCTTAATCCCCATCATCTATTTTATCTATCCCCCCACTCACTACTCTCCAGTAACCTTCAGTTTGTTCTCTAGAGTTACAAGTCTGTTTTCTGGTTAATGGCAAAATTTTTTAAGCTTAAATATTTTATAGCAAAAGCAATTACATTACTTTATTAATACTTTAAAATTATTCATTAAATACTTAAATGCTTTATTATGATAAGAAGAATATTATTACTTATATTGCTCTTGGTTGAATGTACTATGTAATGTAACCCTTGTGGAAATCCTGTGAAAGAGGATCTATTATTAACTCTATTCTTCAAATACAAAACTTAGTGTTTAACAAGCTAGTTAGTGATGGAACTACATTTTATTTATTTATTTTTTTTAAATTTTTTTTAAAATTTTTATTTATTTATGATAGTCACACAGAGAGAAAGAGAGAGAGGCAGAGACACAGGCAGAGGGAGAAGCAGGCTCCACGCACCAGGAGCCCGATGTGGGATTCGATCCCGGGTCTCCGGGATCGCGCCCTGGGCCAAAGGCAGGCACCAAACCGCTGCGCCACCCAGGGATCCCTGGAACTACATTTTAATCCCCACAATGTGTCACATTTTCAGAGCCTGAATTCTTAACTCCTATTTTATTGCTTGTGCACTAAATCCCATTCAAAAAAATTTTATGAAAAAAAAAAATTTATGAGGTTAAAATTAGAAGGCTAAAAATTCAAATTCTAATGAATTTCTATTTGTGATTTACTTAACAATAAAACGCTTTGTTATTGAATCAGATCCTATGTCTACAAGTCTAATGTTTTTAAATATAAAAATGTCATGAAACCAAAAGGATTTTTTGCATTTGCTTTGGGTCTGTGTATTGATAATCCCTTTCTTTGTGGTTTATTGTTGTTTTCTTATGGACTTCTTGGATTTGTTTAATATTTTCAGTCTCATTATTCTAGATCTCATCATTTTTTTACTTTTTAAGATTAGAGAGACTTTAAATAACTTTCATCCTTTAGAAGGATGAAACCATCCCTCTAATAGGTAAACCTTGCAACTTTCCAAGTATCCTCATGGCATCTTGGAGAACATGACAACTTTAGAAGCAGTTCCATGTCATGACAATCATGATCCACTTGGCTTGGAAATCTAGCATCAGATGTGATTAGGTACAAGAGGGCAAAAATTTTCTCACTTCACAAATTACATTTTGGTGATTAATTAAAGAATAAGATGCCAATAATGAGGGGACATATATATTTTTATAATCATGTCAAATTAGACAAATATAGGCCACTAATGCATTATATATAGAAATATAGTCTTAGGATCCCTGGGTGGCGCAGCGGTTTGGCGCCTGCCTTTGGCCCAGGGCGCGATCCTGGAGACCCGGGATCGAATCCCACATCGGGCTCCAGGTGCATGGAGCCTGCTTCTCCCTCTGCCTGTGTCTCTGCCTCTCTCTCTCTCTCTCTCTCTGTGACTATCATAAATAAATTAAAAAAAAAAAAAAAGAAATATAGTCTTAGAAATATCATGCCTTGAGCTTTCTTTGGTTTCAGCTTTTTCATGGAGCACAGCATTTCCATTATCTCTGATAGATCAAAATATATCCTGGTAGTATATTTTTTTTCTAAAGAGTTTATTTATTTATTTGACAGAGAGAAAGAGAGAGTGAGAGATTGAGAACACAAGCAGGAGAGGGAGAAGCAGGCTTTCTGCTTAGAGAGGCTCAGTCCCAGGACCCTGAGATCATGACCTGAGCCAAAGGCAGATGCTTAACCAGCTGAGCCACCCAGACCCCCCCTTATTCTGGTGGTATAGTAATAGAATGGAGCACTAATATACACTGGAAATATAATAGAAGTACCAGAGAGGGATGGCTACACGAGATAAATTCACTCATTCTATAAGATACAGATTACTATATATTTACTCAAAAGAAATTACAGTTTAATTTAGAAGTGGTTTCTAATGGTTTGCATTTATGATATATTTACTCTGAATGTCTTTGACTCTTATCGTATAGATTCTGGTGTACCAGCTCCCTTCCCCATATAAACACCATTTTCCCTGAAGCCTCCTGATTCTCAAGATAGGGATAGAGAAAAAGCTTTAAAAATGGAACTTACAGTAGAGCAGATGGTAACATTCCTATTAAAATAATGCACAAAAATATTAGTAATTGGCATGCACTTATCATTTGATAGTTTACTAGGTGAACACACCATTATGATGACCTCCTCTCTTTCTGCCGTCTTAGGATTTGAGTCCATGAGTCCCAACCAACTGACTGAAAGCCTTGGCAGTCTTGACAGCCTTCCCTGGAGGCTGAGAATAAGATGAAAACTGAAGTTGAGCGAAGAATGGGACAAGGCAATTCAAGAGCAGAATAGACTGGTGATCTCAAGGTTGGGAGAAGAGAGATAGCACATAAACAGAGTGGATCTAAGTTATGAAATCAAACTCAACCTCTCTCCCTCTCTCTTTCTCCATCTCATTCTTTTTTTTCTAAGAGGAAGCACAGAATTGTTTTAGATAATGCAAATTTAGAACAAAACTATTTGTGTTTGAATTCCACTTTCACTACTTCTTAGTGACTTGAGTAAGTTCATAACCTCTCTTTGTCTCATAAAATGGGTAGAATAATGATGTGTCATACTCATAAAGTTGTTGCCATGATGAAATGAGCTAATATTAATAAAAGATTTAGAATAACACCTGGCAATTAAAAGCATTATAAAAATCAAGGTTGCATTTACTATTTTGTGCTTGTTTAGCTTTTAATTCTTATCTTCCCTTACATATTTGGAATTTCAAAGTATTTGTGACAAGGCCTCTCAAATCTACTGTCTAGACAGTCATCTCAGGTAACAAGTAATCTGCCTCAGGTCTGATAACTTTAGGGCAATCAACCAGCAGGATATTGGATATCCTGGGATCATAAATCATGTAGATATGAGTAACCCTAAAAAAATTCCCCTTATGTTATGATTTTTAAGGCCCCAGAATGCTGGCAGTATTCTCTCCTAGCAATTTGCCTTTATATCTGAAACTTACATCATTAGAAATATATATATATATATATATATTTTTTTTGGAATACAGAGGGTGCTTATTTAAATTTATGTCCAGATTGGGATACTATTGAGTGTAAAAGGGCTTGTTATGAGTAATTACACTGGCACAACTGGGGATATTAACTGTACTGAGTTAATCAAAATGTATAGTGTGGTCACCAAAGGGTTAAATTTCTCTCTCCATAAGTCTCTGTTAAAACACCAATATGAAGGCACCTGGGTGGCTCAGCAGTTGAGCATCTACCTTTAGCTCAGGTCATGATCCTGGGGTCCTGGGATTGAGTTCTATATCAGGCTCCCTGCAGGAGCCTGCTTTTCCCTCTATGTCTCTGCCTCTCTTTCTGTGTGTGTCTCATGAATGAATAAATAAAATCTTAAAAAAAAAAAAAAACACCAATATGATACCTGTAAAGGCAACCTAATTTGCTCACTAGTTCACATCACTCATTAGGCTCATCAGTGAACAGAACTGCGAAGAATAGAATGGGGTGGAGAGGCTTGGTAAAAATAAAATGGCAACTTCCTGAGGAGGTATATTCAGTTACGGTATTTATGTTAGAGGTCCAGAAATAAAGGCTGCAGTGAGGGCTCATAAAAATGAGAAAGGAGTTAAAGGAATAATCCTGAAATAAGAGAATCTGAAGTCCACACTTCACAAATTAACCTAGAGCAGAACCCAGCTCTCTGACCAAGATCTTCCTCTGAATCCAGGCCTTACCTTCAGTTCACTTCCAGATTTGTGCTGCTCAGACTCAGTGTTTAAATAAGTTCTTTTCTAAGTGGGTTAACTAATTTGTATTTTATGCAACACATTTTAGGTCAAGTCTGAAGAACTCAAATTGCTTTCCTCATTTAAACTGCCTTCAGGCATGTACTCATATGTATTTCCGATAAACTTACACTTCCCATAGCCTTATTTAAAGATCAAAAAAAAATTTTAAGAACTTGGTTTAAAATAATGATGAAGTAAAAAGAGAGAGGGAGAGAGAGTGTGTGTGTGTTGTTCCATATTTTACTTGAAACTGAAATTAGACAATATGACTGCTAATCGCCCCAAATTAGGAAAATATGAAGTAAGAGAGAAAATATGAAGAAAATGAGAAAAAAAAGAGTAGGAATGGTGACAGATTTTATATATTTCTTGGACTATTGGCCTTGCACCTCCTAAGAATTCTGAAAGAAAAATTGTAACAGACTAAACAGGCACAGAAGTATTCAAGACTATCACAGTCAGAGAGAGCGACTGAATTCAACTCCATGCTTTTTAAAAGATGAGGTGAGATAATGGAAGAGTACTGGAGGGTATTACCTGAGAGGTCAGTCAACGTGCTTAGTCTGTCTGTGTTTGCTAACTGATCTTTACTGAAGTTAGACTCCCACACTCCCAGAGTCTTGGGTATAAGAACTCTGTCTTTGGGCAGCCCTGGTGGCTCAGAGGTTTAGGGCTGCCTTTAGCCTGGGGTGTGACCTGGAGACCCGGGATTGAGTTTCATGTCGGGCTCCCTGCATGGACCCTGCTTCTCCATCTGCCTGTGTCTCTGCCTCTCTCTCTGTGTCTCTCATGAATAAAAATATAAAATATTAAAAAAAGAACTCTGTCTTTTATTATGGTTACATTTCAAAGGGATGGGTCCTAGGTCCTTGAGAAAGACATTTTTGGATTGCAGAAGATTTGCATCACAAAGGGGCAGAGAAAGAATTTATAATTGAAAGTTTTCTAAAGCAAATTCTCTAAGAAAAGCAAAGCCTGACTAAAGGTTAGTCAAGGCCAAGGGATGTAAGCCCATCTTGGTCAGAACTGCTAAAAGTGTGATTAAATAATAAATTAAACATTTATGAGTCTGCATTGCCTTACCTTTCTTATCTAAATGGACAGAAAAATAGGCTGAGAAGGGTTAACAAATGCAAATATTCCTATAATCACAGTCAATTAAAGAACTATTAACAGTTTGTATTATTTTAACTCTCTTCATATTTTGGGACCATCTGTGAAAATAGCTCCCTTTCTATGTTCCTAAATTATCATTCACACACCCTGTCTGTATCAACTTCAGTGGTATCCTCTCTTCTTTATTACCTGGTGGTTGTGTTTATGAATGGATGAGAAATACAAAGACACACTATAGTGAGCCTCTCATGATAAAATTGTCAAGAAAACACAGCAAACATGCATTTCACTAATACAGACTTGAGCTTTCATAAGTTTTTAAATAAATTATCATTTAAAAATAGTGACACTATACAAAGGGATTCTAACACAGATCTAATTCACAAAGAAATCTAAAAGATAAATTAGTATGTTGTTCATTATGTGGATAAGATTTAACTCTAAATTAAACCATGATTTTATTTTAACATTTAGCTTTGAGAGGTGCCTGTGAGGCTCAGTCAGTTAAGAGGCTGCCTTCCGCTCAGGTCATGATATTGGGGTCCTGGGATCAAGCCCCATGGGCAGACACGCTGCTCAGCGGGGAGTCTGCTTCTCCCTCTACTCTGCTGCTCCTGAGCTGTGTGCTCACGTTCTCTCTCTCTCAAAATAAATGAATAAATAAAATATTTTAAAAAGTCTAGATTTGAGATAACATTAGATCAGAGCCACATATTATCAAATTGAGAAGACATTAGGCGTGCTGACCCTAACTTTGTATTTTACATTAATCAAATGATGTCCTAGATTCACTTATGACTATAAATGTTCATCTTTAATAAAAATACCTTCAAGTATCTTTCATTTGAAATTTGCAAAGAACCAGGTGTAAGGTCTGACATCTTATATTTTTATGCAAGGGGAGTACTTATTTTGTTTCCAGCACTAATATAGGCCAGTAGGGGATATTAAATAATGATAAATTTCCCTCTTATACTGATCTTTTCTTGTGAGATTTTAATTGTGCCTGGAAAATAAGACTAATATTTACTTATTCGAAGCTTACTGAATATTGAACTTCAGAATTAGATGTGGTAGATGAAGAGAGTGAAATATGAGATGCTTCAGTATAAGTGGGATAAAAGGAGCATTGGCTATCTCAAATGATATATTCAATTTGGAATCAATCACTTACTGAGTTTCTAATATATATCCGACATTGTGCTAGGAGTTGAAAATATGGATGCAATCCCTACTGCAGGAAATCTTAATCTTGCAACAGAGAATTCCACATAATCCAGGGAACTTAGTAATAGACATGATCTTTGGAACATGATCTTTGCATAAGGAGTAAGGGTATCTGTCTCAGGATAGGAGCAGAAAAATGTGAGAAAATTTTTCCTGATTGAATTAATGTCTAAACCAAATTATAAGAGATGGTTACTATTTTTCTAGTTGATCAGAAAACACACACACCTACACACACACACACACACACACACACACACGGAAAGAATTAAAGTTTGAAAAAGCATACCTTTGGAGCAACATGAGCCCAGGGTAAGAATCTGCCTTTGTTTATGGCTAACTAGCTGACACGTTCCATAATGCCATCTACATAAGAGACACTCAATTAATGTGTGATGAATGAAGTCATGCATGGGTGGGTGAATAAATAAACAAAGTGACAGCATCTGCAGAAAACATGAAGACATATTTTGATACTAATCCATAATTTGTGAGGTAAATTCTGGCAGGGCTGAGACTGGAAGCATATGGGAAGACAGAAGCATAACTACTGACATTCCTATATACCAAATTAAAGAGTGAATTTAGGTTAGGATCTGCTGGAGAAGGAAGAGTCAATATAGAAGAGGGATATCTGAATGTTCTCAGGTGATTTTCAGTTACCTCCATAAAGTGGATGTAACTTCAACATTACTAACGTCATGAAGTTTCCAGAGGGCATAGCAAAAAAGGGATAGCAGTGAGTATTGATGGTGAATGAACTAGACTGAGCACATCAGGACAGTAAGGCAGTGAAATTAAGATATTAATAGTAGATGGAAGAAAGAGGAGATGGTGCTTTCCTTTCTTTAGTGAAGTGGGGTAATAGAAGATGATTTGGGGACTGACCTCAAATATCACCTAAGCGGTTCAACTCCTTAATGTTCACGAACTAATATTGTTCAAATTACAGAGAATGTTAAGTGCCAGAATAAGGGACTTTGATTCAAATACCTTTGAATAGGAAATAGAAGGTCAGACTTTGCACGGCATTAAACAATGATTAGACAAAAGAAGAGATGACATTTTTCTAATCGCAATAGCTAAGCTTACCTGGCATTTAACATGACATCCTTTCAATTACCTTACCCATATCAATCTGTTTCCTTCTTGCCACAGCTCCAGGTAATAAGTATTATTATTTCTTCCATTTTACTGATTAGAGAATTTAGTATAGTGCTGATGAGCAACTGGCTCAAGGTTACTCAGGCAGTAAATTTCAGAGATGGGACTTAAAATATGTGATATCTGATTGAAAACGCTGTACCTTTGAATATGGCCCCTTGCTGCATGTGGAAGAAACTTTAATCTACCTTTGTTTTTGTTAATAAAGACTCAAAAATATCAGAATTAAAAAAAGAAATCTCACTTACTTCTACTAAAGCACATTTTTTTTTTTGCCTAGAACTGAACCCTAAAACATGTATTTCCATATAGTGTAAAAGGCTTATGCCTTGGAAGACCCTTACTATAACTCTGGTTTTAACATCTAGATCTACATTTCAATGCATGCATGCACAAAATCTTTGTTTGCTTTTTTGTTAAAATGGGTAAATAATCAATGAGATCAGCACTGGAAATTATGGCTGCTAATGGAGGATCTCCCAATTGCAATAGAGGGCTATTTACTAAAGCACACTCTCACATACAACGTGGGATGAACTGTGCTTTAGGAATTTACTCTCCTCTGTCACATATAGCAGTTGCTTGGGGTGCTGCCAGTATATTATTGCCAGCATTGCTGCAATAGCTGTAAGCATAAAGTGCACCTTGCTTTGCAATAAATTTTCCACACTCTGCGAGGAAGTCAGCAGTACCGTTGAACTCAGACTGGTGGGAAAAAGATTGGCTTTGTCAAGGGTGACTATGACAAGCAGTGAAACTGGAGCAAAGCTGCAGCTCATGGTACATGACATTTTCTAAAACAAAGAAAACCCAAAAAGTTATAGTATTTAAAGGCAACACTGAAAATGACAGCTGGCATACGCTGCAACCCCAGAGATTGCCTTTGCTTTCTGTTCTTTCTCTCCCACATATCTTTCTAGAACTATTCTCTTTTTTAAGCGTGGTGCTTAACTCATCAGTTTATGCGTGAGCACCATGTCATAAAACCCAAAGAACACACATATATACATACTTAAGATCTTTAAATAAAACATCTATGTCTCCTTAAAACGTTGCTATTCTTGTTTTGCTTGTTTCAATTTACTTATAATTTTGACATATTTTGTCAGGTTTTTCCATTTATAATTAATAGACAGCAAATTATAGATCTTTAATTTAAGGTTTTTGTTCAGTGTGTAAACACTTTCTAAGTCATGCCTCATGTTTTCCTTTCTGATTTATTAACTAAGAGATGAACTTTTTGAAACTGGAAAAAAAAATTCTATCTGCAGCATCTACTGATCTTTGTACAAAATGGGGAAAATTGAGAAAATAATTAATGAAACAATGTCAATCATGTTTCTCTTTTTCAGTAAAGTAGCTTCTGCTAGTCAGTTTTCATTTGAGAAAAATGTGTTGGCTTTTTTAGGAGTAGTAAAATGCAGGTCAATACTTTAAAATTCCATCTTTACAAGGAAATGCATTAAAAAGAAGACTGAATGGTCCTGTTCTTTCTCATTGGAGAATAGGTTTATATTTCAAAGTTTTATAATCCTATTGCATTTTTTGTCCCAGTTATAAGATAAAAATAACATGAATGCCTTTTAAAAGTTTGTTATATACATGGTACTTAATGCTTCACAACATTAATTTATATCCCCTTCTCCACTTGAGCACAAATAGGTATTACATGCCCTCACACCCTTGAAATAAGTACTGCCACGTATTTTCCTTTGGGCACTGAAGTCTGCTTGCAAGTTAACAGCCTTTCTCTTCCCCTTTTACAGTGGTCATGGTAGCACATCTTGATAGAGAGTGGCCACAAGATTTAAAAAGTTCAGAATGCTGTGCCATAAAATGAAAGTCAGGTGTCCCAAAGGGTCACTGAAACTTGACATGGGATAGCAGGAGCAAGAAATAAATTTTGGTTGTAAAGCCAACTGGGATCTGGTGTTTCTTGTTATGAAAATATAACTAGTGTATTCTGAGATAAAAAGTAAACCATTTCAAGCTCAATTAAATGTTGCACACAACCTAAACTACAACAACTATATTTCTAAAGGTAGTTGTCTATGACTATGACAAATGAGCCCATTAAAATGTTATAGACTCATAATACTTAACCCTTTAAAATTCAACCAGTAATGATTAACATAATGTGTGATTATTCTTATTTATGAAAAAAGAATGGAGCTACAGAAACCACAGAATGAAGTGGCCGTTTGATAATTAATGAACTGAAACATTCATATATGTGTGCAATTCACATGTATACACTGTCACTCCTAGAATCTAAACAAAGAAAGGATCACATCAAATTCAGTAAGTGATGATAACTCTATGTGGTGTGTGTGTGTGTGTGTGTGTGTATGTGTGTGTGTGTGTGTGAGAGAGAGAGAGAGAGAAATTAAAGTGGGGATAAAATGAGGCAGTATTAACACCATGGAAAGGCTCCTAGTCATATTCCTATACCTAGAAGCCACATTGGTATGTAGAAAAAAGTTCTCATCAATGGACTCCAACTGTAAAATCAAGTCTTCACGGATATCCTTAGGCATTTGAAGAAACATCTATGTGGAAGAATCTGGTGAAACATGGAAAGTGAATAACTGGAACTAATCAAGCTTATAAGTCAAAGCTCCAGTGCTATGGACTGAGTTATGTTTCAAATTCAAAGTCATGAAATGCATATTAGAATGAGATACACACAGTCCTAACTACATAAATATTTCCTTGGCCTAAATTTTGTAACAAATTTTCAAAATCAAAAGCAAATTACTGATAATACAATGAAGAGTGATAATATAATGAAGAGTGAATATAATGAAGAGTGATAATATAATGAATATGATAGCTGACATAGAGAGGTCTTATTGCACGGCAAGATTCAAACAAAGCTCTAGACATGAGACTATATGATTCTTAAGATTTTACCAAACATAAAGAATGTGACAGGCACCCAGAGTCTTCACCCAAACTGAAGAGTGCAAAAGAATAAATAAAAAGAAAGAAAAAAATGAGATAGACACTTGATTTCTCCAGGGTTCTTTGCAGAAACCCAGTTACAAAATATAACAGTAAGATCAACAAAATTATAAAGAACACAAAAGTTATGTCTCAAAAGTTGATATTCAAATAAAAAAATGGCATTCTCAAATTTGAAAACATTTGGAAATAGAAAATCTACAAGCTCCTTAAACAAAAATTAAGACTTACCAATTAATCTAGTCAAATATGAGAGAATTAAGAAGCATTTTTTTTAAAAAATTAAAATTCTGGAATGGTAAGGCTATAGTAAAAAAAAAAAAATTGTTGTGAAAGAGAAGGAATGGAATACCAATAAAGAAGAAGAAGGAAATTTTGGTAGAATGAAGCAGGCTGAGAAAGATTGAAAGGTAGGAATGAATGCCAGCAAGAACTTGCAATGGCCATGTCTAAGATCAGTACCTGGGAGTTCTGAGGAACACTGATAAATTTGGGGAGCTGTAGGTATAAAACACATTAGAGGGATCCCTGGGTGGCGCAGCGGTTTGGCGCCTGCCTTTGGCCCAAGGTGTGATCCTGGGGACCCGGGATCGAGTCCCACGTCGGGCTCCCAGTGCATGGAGCCTGCTTCTCCCTCTGCCTGTGTCTCTGCCTCTCTCTCTCTCTCTCTCTCTCTGTGACTATCATTAAAAAAAAAATTAGGAAAGAAATTACAAAAGAAGACCTCTGAGCAAGAATATGAAACAAAATTTTGTTGATTATAACATATTCTGAAAAATTATGCAGGGTTACTTAGAAAAAAGAAGAAATAGAATTAACAGAACTATGAGTTTATTATTATAATCTCTATGCAAGGGGAGTAAAAAGATAAGATGAATGTAATACAATAATGGACACAATTGACATCTTAAATTGGGAAAAGAAAAAGAAGGTAGAAAGAGTGTTGCTCTAATGAAAGAGAGAAGGTGTAAATTTACTTCATTTCACATTGTTGTGTTTGAATTGTGGAACATCCAAGTGGTAATGTTAAGAAGAGAGTTTGAAATACATATAATGGAATATTACTCAACCAACAAAAATAATGAAATCTTGCCATTTGCAATGATGTGGATGGAATAAGTCAATTAGAGAAAGACAAATACCATATAATTTCTCTTATATGTGAAATTTAAGAAACAAAATAGATGAACATAGGAGAAGGGAAAAAAAGAGAGAAGAAGCAAACCAGAAGACACTCAATTATAGAGAACAAACTAAAGGTTGCTGGAGGTGAGGTGAGCTGGAGATGGGCTAAATGTGTGATGGGCATTAAGAAGGGTACTTGCTGTGATGAGCACTGATGGTTGCCAGAAGAGACAGGAGTGGGAGGATGGGCAAAACAATTGAAGGGGAGTGAGAAATACAGGCTTCCAGTTATGGAATGAATAAGTCATGGGAATAAAAGATACAGCAGAGATAATACAGTTAATGATACTATAATAGTGTTTTATGGTGTTAGATGGTATATACACTTGTGGTGAGCATAACATAACACATTAACTTGTTGAATCACTATGTTGCAATACCTCAAGCTAATGTAACATGGTGTGTCAACTATACTCAAATTTTTTTTAATAAAATAAAATAAAATTGAAACTCAGAATAGATGAATTCTTTGAGGATGAAAATACAAAAATAAACAATGAGACAGAAATTCATTTGTACTCAGAGCGTATGAAGAGAAGCAGAAATAGGCAATCAATGAGAGTAACAGCTCATAAAGAGGTGAAAGAAGAAAAAGAAAGAAAGAAAGAAAGAAAGAAAGAAAGAAAGAATAAGAGAAAAAAGAAAAAGAAAGAAACGAAGGAAGAACGAAGGAAGGAGGAAGGAGGAAGGAAGAAGGAAGCCGTACTTACCAGGACTGGCATTCCGGTACTTTCGTTGTCTTTCTTTCGTTCTTGGTGGTGTCGGAAAGAGGTATAATTTAGCATGACACAGGCAAGAATGGAGATTACCTAATTAATTTATGGATTGGCAGTTAACACTATCAAATGCTATATGTCAAAGGGTTCAGCCAGGGAAGCAGAAACTCTATGAGTTAACTGTAGGAAACTTTTTAAAAATAGGAATTAGACTATGCACAACTTTGAGAGATGGAGATGTAAAGGCATCAAAAGGAAATGAAAAAAACAATCCATAGAATTGGAGAAAATATTTGTAAATCATACATATAGCAAAGGACTTGTATTGATAATTTATTTTAAAAAACTTTTATGATAACAAAAAAGTCAAATAGCTCAATTTAAAAATTAGGAAATTATTAACACTCTGTACATCTTATTTTTTTAAAAGTCTATTCATGTCTTCTGCTCATTTCTTAACTGGATTATTTGTTTTTGGGGGGTATTGACTTTAATAAGTTCTTTAGAGATATTGGATACTAACCCTTTATCAGATATGTCATTTGCAAATATTTTCACTCACTCTGTATGTTGCCTTTTAGTTTTGTTGATTGTTTCCTGAAGTCAGAAGTTTCTTTTTGCTTTTGTTTCCCTTGCCTCAGGAGACCAGTCAAGACAAAAGTTGCTATGTTTGATGTCAAAGAGGTTGATGCTTGGGTTCTCCTCTGGGATTTTGATAGTTACCTATCTCATATTTATGTCTTTCATCCATTTGGAATTTATTTTTGTGGATGGTGTAAGAAAGTACTCCAGTTTCATTCTTTTGCATGTTGCTATCCAGTTTTCCTAGCACCATTTGTTGAAGACTGTCTTTTTTCCATTGGATATTCTTTTCTGCTTTGTTAAAGATCAGTTGACCATATAGCTGTGGATTCATTTCTGAGTTTTCTCTTCTGTTCCATAGATCTGTCTGTTTTGTGCCACTACTGTACTGTCTACAGTTTTGTAGGATAACTAGATGTCTGAAATTGTGATGCCTCCAGCTTTGTTTTTTTTTACTATGCTCAATATCATTCATTATCAAGGAAATATAAATCAAAGTTACAATGAGATATCAGCTCACATCTGTCAGAATGGCTAAAATTAACAACACAAGAAACAACAGATGTTGGCCAGGCTGTGGAGAAAGGGGAATCCTCTTTCATTGTTGATGGGAATGCAAAGTGGTGTAGCCACTCTGGAAAACAGAATGGGAGTTTCTCAAAGGTTAAAAATAGAATTACCCTAAACATCCAGCAATTGCACTACTAGATATTTAAGCAAAGAGTAAAAAAAGAATACTGATTCGAAGGGGTACATATACCGTGATGTTTATAGCAGTATTATCAATCATAGCCAAATTATGGAAAAAGCCCAAATGCCCATCAATTGATTAATGAATAAAGAAGATATGAAATGGAATATTACTCCACCATAAAGGAGAATGAAATCTTGCCATTTGCAATAACATGGATGGAGTTAGAGAGTATTATGCTAAGTGAAATAATTCATTTAGGAAAAAGACAAATACTGTGTGATTTCACTCATATGTGGAATTTATGAAATATGAAAAATATGAATTTATGAAACAAAACAGATGAACATGGGGGAACGCGGGGAAACCAGAAAGCAGACTCTCAATTAGAGAACAAACTAAGGGTTATTGGAGGGGAGGTGTGGGGAGGGTTAAATAGGTGATAAGTACTAAGGAGTACACTTGTGGGGATCCCTGGGTGGCGCAGCGGTTTGGCGCCTGCCTTTGGCCCAGGGCGCGATCCTGGAGATCCGGGATTGAATCCCACATCAGGCTCCCGGTACATGGAGCCTGCTTCTCCCTCTGCCTGTGTCTCTGCCTCTCTCTCTCTCTCTCTCTCTCTCTCTCTCTCTGTGACTATCATAAATAAATAAAAATGTAAAAAAAAAAAAAAAAGGAGTACACTTGTGATGAGCACTGGGTGTTATATATAAGTGATGAATCATTAAATTCTACATCTGAAACTAATCTTACACTGTATGGTAACTAACAGGAATTTAAATAAAAACTTGAAAAAGAAAAAAATCAGAAATTATTTAAATAGAATTTTTATCCAAAGAAGACATACATGTGACAGGCCCATACATGTGACAGGCCAAGACAGGCCAATACACATGTGAATAGACTTTCAACCTCATTACCCATTAGGGAAATGCAAATCTAAACCAAAATGAGAGGCCACATCACACTAAGAAGGCTATAATCAAAAATACAGATGAAACAAATTTTAGAAACCCTTGAAATTTTTGGTGAACTTATAAATTCTTGACAGGAATTTAAAATGAGATAGCCACCTTGCAAAACAGTTTGACAGTTCCTCAAAATGTAAATGTGGAGGTATCCTATATCACCCAGCAATTCAATTATTGTGTGTATACCAAGAGAAATGAAAATATATGACTACATAAAACTTGTACAAGAATATTTATAAGGGCATTATTTACAAAAACAAAATGTGAAAATAACCTAAATGTCTAACAGTTAATGAATAGATAGGCAAACTTTCCTATATATATATATAAGAAATGTTACTTAGTAATAGAGTATCAACATGTGCTACCTCATGAACTAACCTTTAAAACATTCTGTTAAGTGAAAGAAGCTAATCAAATTATCACATGCTGTAATATGCCATTTGTGTGAAATTTCCAGAACAAGTAGATGCATAGAGACAGGAATTAGCATTGGCCTTGAGCTGTTGGTAGGTGGGAAGAGGAGTCAGAGAGGAGAATGAGAATGACTAATGCACAAGATTTCTTTTGGAAGGGTTGAAATATTCTCAAATTAGATTATGCTGATGGTCGTACAAATCTATAAATACACTAAAAACCATTGATCTGTATGCACACCTTACTGGGTAAGTTTTGTGGTATGAAAAATATATCTTAATAAAGCTTTAAAATATTATTCTGTTAAAATTATTAAAAAATAAAAAATGAGAGGGGCACTTGATGGGATGAGCACTGGGTGATATGCTATATTGTAGCAAATTGAACTCCAATAAAAAATAATTTTAAAAAATATAAATAAATAAATAAATAAATGTTTTTTTTTTGTTTTATGGCTTTTTAGTAATATACTACTTTCTCCCCTCAGCATGTATGCATATATATTTATATAAAATAGAATTTTACACTTAACTGACTTAATTACCTATACCTTAGTTCCTATTCTTACTACTGTCTCATAAACTTTGTATCATGGTCCTTTAACCTTCTTAGGTGACATACTTCTGTCCATTTTTTCTTTTTGTTTTGTGTTTGTGTATAATTACACTCTTTTTTCTTTATCTAAAAATAATACGGAAATAGGAAGACATAAAATACCCATATCGAGTCACTTTTATGTTATTATAACATGCTCTGAAATTCTCTCGTAACTCCTCTATTTGAAGAGCAGTTCTTATGATCAAGAACTGCGGGTAGCAAATTTTAGATGTGCATGACAATATTAGTCAAGTAAAGCTGATATTAGAATATGTAAGTTAGTACTGGAAGTGTCAAAATAGGATGTTTATAACAAAGTTTCACATATAATGTGTAGCTGATATAAATAGAAGGTAATATTTAGAGAAATTTTATTTAACAAGTTATGATTTATGAAGAAATTCTAATTAGTAATTTAAAAATGCTGGCATCATTTTCCATTAATACATGCAGTAAAGGAAAATCTGAAAGTACATCTATTTCTCATATAATTGATTCTTAAAGTTAAGATGGTAACATAGTTTACAAACTCTAAGACTTTATGAACAATTAAAATAAAAATACCACAATAGTACCTCCACCTGCATGTGTAAACATTTATAAAGTCAACTGAGTCGACACTTTCATATTTGGTAAATTTTTTGTGTCTGTAAGTTCATCAATATTGACAAAATAGTTAACCTATAATCCTCTAACCACTGCCTTTTTTTAACTATTTATTTCCTTGACCTCGCTTTCCCTCCATATTCTCTGCTAATTAGCCCTCACTGTATTTTTATTCAGTTTGAATGAACTAGCATTTAGAACTTAAATATAATTTATAACCTTTCCGGAGTAGCCATCTTACAATCATGTGGTGGCAATTAATCTGACGATTATTAATGACCCTGGATGCATATAACCTTAATTAAAAATGTTCTTTGTCATAGAAAAATGAGAGTAATAAGAAACAGTAGAATTCCAATGAAGTTTTAAAAGTATTTTGAAAAAAAAAAAGAATATTTTAACAATTTGCATTGGTTCCTTCATTAAAATAAGGAAAGCATCTTTAAGAAATAATATTTTAGGTGTGTATATAAATAAAATATGTATATATACATATGTGCATATATATGTACACCATGTAGGTACCCATATTAGCAAAGAGATAAATCTATTTGCATTTGTGTATAGCAAAAAGTTGTGTTCCAATAATGTTGTGGATTAATAATAAATAAATATCTGCATAAAATTAACTAGGCTTTTCTAATTGAGGAATGCTGCTATCTTTGGATTCCTGACCTAGCATTTAATGGGAAATTGAAAAAAGGAAAAGAAAAATAGACCAGATGGTTACCTCCACCAAAAAAAAAAAAAAAAAAAGGAAGAAAGGGTAATCCTGAGTTCGTCCTAGAAATGAACAGTGTGACTCACTTTAATAAAATTTATTAACAGTTGTGCTATATTCTCTCAGTGTCCACAGTTTTGAAGTAAGCCTAGGATTTTTTGAGAAGTTAAGTGAACCTATGTCAGTCAAGTACTTATAATGGACATAGATCAGTCCTGGGTTCTTTATTAAATCCATGAAGAAGTGAAACAATCTTCTGTCTTATAAAGTGCTTATAACTTTACAGAACGATGACTAACACTCATATACATGTGAATGAAGTAGACAAAAACATTCTAAACAGATCTGGTGCTGTAAGAGGTCAATTTTCTTCCTATAATCCAGGTTGTGAGTTGTGTAATGCAAAGTAGTATTCTCCTTCAGTTATCTAAACACAGTAGAGAAGGTAATAAAAGAAGTTGATTTTTAAAAACCCAACAGAAACACTGATTAAATTTAAGTTGACATTTTCTAAAAACTAAGATCCACAGATATATTTAAGATTCCACTAATCAAATTTTGAGCATGGTAATATTTAAATATTTACATTATAGTTTTGCTAAATTTTTCTTTCCTGAAGTAGTGCCCTAGACAACTATTTAAGACGAAAAACAAAAATAAAGACAACAGAATTTTTATTAGTCAATCTCTTACTTTATGAGTGGGTAATAATTTTTTAAAGATTTTATTTATTTATTCATGAGAGACACAGAGAGGAGGCAGAGACACTGGCAGAGAAGCAGGCCCCATGCAGGGAGCTGGATGCGGAGCTCGATCCCAGGACCCCGGAATCACGTCCTGAGCCAAAGTCAGACGCTCAACAACTGAGCCACCCAGGTGTCCCTAAATATATTATATTTTAAGAAATACTGGATATAGCTTTAGAAATGACACCTATGATGATATCAAATAGAAATGAGAGAAGTTCTTATTAACACCCGCTCTACTTGCATATATTCATTATGATAATTACCAGCAGGATAAATTGATACTGTAGTTCTAACTGTTACCTCTGCAAGATCAACATTTCAAAAGAATCTTCAAATCAAACTTAATTTGGTTTACACTGCCCATATCTAAATGGTAGATCTAAGAGAACATGTGGAATAAATGAAGAAAGTATCCTTATTTCCAAGTCACTTATTTCTACACAAACGTTTATGAAGTCAGTTGGATTGTCACCCAAGAAACAATAAGACTGCTGAGTTTTTAACATTTTGATATGCTTAAAATCTCTTCCCTCCCTTATCAGAAGAGTTGAGGACCGATATTTTATTTACTTTCCTTTTTTTAATAATAAGTTTATTTTTTTATTGGTGTTCAATTTGCCAACATACAGAATAACACCCAGTGCTCATCCCATCAAGTGCCCCCCTCAGTGCCCGTCACCCAGTCACCCCCAACACCGAGCCCTCCTCCCTTTCCACCACCCTAGTTCGTTTCCCAGAGTTAGGAGTCTTTATGTTCTGTCTCCCTTTCTGATATTTCCTACCCATTTCTTCTCCCTTCCCTTCTATTCCCTTTCACTATTATTTATATTCCCCAAATGAATGAGAACATATAATGTTTGTCCTTCTCCAATTGACTCATTTCACTCAGCATTTCCCTCCAGTTCCATCCACGCAGAACTCAACGAAATCGAGACCAGAAGAACTGTGGAACAGATCAACAAAACCAAGAGTTGGTTCTTTGAAAGAATTAATAAGATACATAAACCATTAGCCAGCCTTATTAAGAAGAAGAGAGAGAAGACTCAAATTAATAAAATCATGAATGAGAAAGGAGAGATCACTACCAACACCAAGGAAATACAAACGATTTTAAAAACATATTATGAACAGCTATACGCCAATAAATTAGGCAATCTAGAAGAAATGGATGCATTCCTGGAAAGCCACAAACTACCAAAACTGGAACAGGAAGAAATAGAAAACCTGAACAGGCCAATAACCAGGGAGGAAATTGAAGCAGTCATCAAAAACCTCCCAAGACACAAAAGTCCAGGGCCAGATGGCTTCCCAGGGGAATTCTATCAAACGTTTAAAGAAGAAACCATACCTATTCTGCTAAAGCTGTTTGGAAAGATAGAAAGAGATGGAGTACTTCCAAACTCGTTCTATGAGGCCAGCATCACCTTAATTCCAAAACCAGACAAAGACCCTACCAAAAAGGAGAATTATAGACCAATATTCCATGATGAACATGGTTGCAAAAATTCTCAACAAGATACTAGCCAATAGGATCCAACAGCACATTAAGAAAATTATTCACCATGACCAAGTAGGATGTATCCCTGGGACACAAGGCTGGTTCAACACTCGTAAAACAATCAATGTGATTCATCATATCAGCAAGAGAAAAACCAAGAACCATATGATCCTCTCATTAGATGCAGAGAAAGCATTTGACAAAATACAGCATCCATTCCTGATCAAAACTCTTCAGAGTGTAGGGATAGAGGGAGCATTCCTCGACATCTTAAAAGCCATCTATGAAAAGCCCACAGCTTCATTTACTTTCCAAATTTTGTAGATATTGTTATTATCTGTCACTTGCATAGCAGTTCTAGAAACAAACAGGTAGTCGCTTTTTTTTTTTACCAGAATTGCCAGTTCTGTCATCAAATTACCTTGTTTAATGATTGATCATCACTTGCATGCTTAGAATGTTATTTTTCTCTTCCTAATCTTCACATAACTAAGGTGTGTGTGTATGTGTGTGTGTCTGTGTGTGTGTGTGTGTGTGCGGGTGTTGTTCTTTATATTCTAACATGTCAATCCTTTTATGGTAATATATTTTCCTCTACCTACTTTTCCATTTCCCATTACATACTAGGCCAAGAATAAGAAAATAGACTTCTCCAAAAACATTGGAATTTTTAGAAAATTTAGCAAATCAATTTTGATTAGAGACCCCAGTAAAAAAAAAAAAAACAAAAAAAACAAAAAAAAAACAGCCTCCCTTGTGCAGTTTATCAATTAATACTGAAGATGCATTAGCTTTGACTTACAATAAAAGAATATTCTTCTATAGAAAAGCTTCTTTATATATTCATTAAGTTGTTTTTAAAATTATGTTTTAAAAAAGTAATACGTTTAAATCTTTCCAGGTGTCAGACACAGTTGAATTGCAACAGAATATGGCCTATGGGGCTTTTTCCCTTTCAAAGAGATGTGAAGGAGAAACCTTTTAACAGGTGTCTCATGAAATTTGGCTCAGTAAGCCTGAGGTCTCTCAAGAGTCTGCAGTGTTAAGAGAAGTAGAATACTGATGGAGAAAAGAAGGAGGGAGGGAAGAAAAAGTAAAACTGGAGCTTACATGCCTGTCAGCTCTCATAAAGGAAATAATAGCTCGACAATGTGTGTGTGATCAGACGGCAAAATTTACTAAGGATCTTTGATTTAGTTATTTTTTAAATTTCGTTATTTTTAATTGTATTGTCTTGCATCATAAATCATTCACAAAAGTTAAAATAAATTTTAAAATATACATATTATCCCCTTCCTTATTAGAGTAGAAGACTTCCCTTCTCCACTCCCTCCCCTGTACAATTATTAAGTTAAATGGTCCATATGTATCATCACCCTTGGGGAAGATCCATTTTTATGGAACGATCTTCATCTTGACCCACTCAGTAAAAATTGAATTTTACTGTATTATGATTCACATTTTATGGGCATAGGAACTAAAGAGCAATTACGTCAAGCACCTTACAACAACTGCTGCAAGTGTGACTAGAAATCAGGTCCCTTTATTATGATTTATATATTGGAATTATAAAGAGAATACATAGCATAAATGTTTATAATATATTACAGATACATAAAATAGGCTAATTCATCATGGATGAACTGCTCATGGTGATGTAGAACCACAATGAAAACACAGGGCCTCCTGGAGGGAAACTATGTATTCATTGTTTCTATCATAGTCCAGCTTTGGGGCTGATTCAAGAAGACATGCTGCTTAAAAAGTTTCAGTGGTGCTGATGAGAAAATCTAATATTTATGACACAGAAGTGACTTTCCTATTTTTTAAAAATATATTTCTAATACTTAGACCAATGTTTCCTCTATTATTTGTACTCCATGCACACTGGTTAAATACATAAATACATCATCAACTCATTCTTTTTTGTTCTTGCTAGAGTATTGAACCACCAAGTAGAAAGCATGATCCAGAGTGCTCTCTTTCCAGCCATATCTCCATCCCCCTGCCCTGTGGTGCTTCCACACACTACCTCTCATCTAGCCCAATATTGTGATGATATCATGCAGTATTCTTTTTTAATGAAATCTGAACATGGCTGTGTTGGAGGAGCTAATTGAAAGGACACGACCAGCAGTTGACCCTCAATCTGGACCTGGACAATAGGAGTTTCCTCAAACTACCTTCCCCTGTGCTTGGACCATGTGCTACACTTGTCTTCCCTGCACTAGAAGGATGCAACCCAAGGACACAACCTTGAGAGAGCAGTGTGTTTGCACCATCTGGATGGTAAACATAACTGAGTCCAGTTAAGGCCTCGATATAAACTTCTAAGATTTTGGCAGGTAGGTGTGGAAATCTCTTGGTCCTGCAACTGCCTAAGACAAGCTTCATATGTAAGTTCTCTTACTCTTTGAAACCTGTCACCTATCAATCTAGAACAACATGCCTTTTTCCTCAGTATCTCATTGCCATGTTTTTATAGGTCCAGTTTGCAAACTGATACATTGATTAAGAAGAAAGAGAAAAAATATTGATAATACTAATAATTGGTATTCATAACATGATACTTTATTATAGTAAAGCCCAGATCATAAAATTGTTTCTTACTAAACACAAAAATCTAAAAAAAAAATCCCATTAATAAGCACATTTCTTTGTAAGAAGATTATTTTATCCCAAAATAGTGGTAACAGCAATAAAAAAAAATACATGCAAATGTCCACTAGAACAAATTAGAGCCATGGTAAGTAATTTAAGTTATGACTCAATATTCAAAAATCTATTTTAAAATTATAACTCTTTTGGAGTTTTGTTATTGTCTATAGTTCACATTGCCATTTATAATATTTTAATGTTACTTTCAACAAAATAATATGAACTATACTAATAAGAATAGACCTGCAATTAATTTTTGAAAAAAAAAACTTTTAATGGTCATATATGAATACATTATATGTGTTTTCTTTCAGTGGATTAACCAACATTGTGAGACCTTTTTTCCCCTGAAGGCATATCCTGTGTGTCTTCACCTGAAGAATCACCCACTGATGCAATTAAATGAGGCCTTTGTTGCTTGACTAAGTGAAACACATACCAATGCTCAGTGAACAGGTTTCATCAGCTTAAGGAACTCATCGTTCAACACCTTCTACTGTCTTACCATTATGCAGCTTTACCATCTGCATTATTTGGATACTGTAATAAGAGCAGTCTCTTGGGTGGTGAAGCTCATTAAAAGTTTTTAAGTTTTTATTCAAAAGGTTAGACTTTCAACATGTTTCTCAACAAGAGATCTCCACTAAATTAATTAAAAAAAAAAAGGCACAGTCAGAGGATTCTATTTACATAGGGGGAAAATGAATACAATAAGGATTGAGAATTGTTCACAAATCTTTGGATTAGAGGAAAGCAGATGGAAAACTAGGCAGATGAATATGGGAAATTAAAATGACCAGGTAGGAAATAGTTTGAGGGTACTTTCAGGTGGGTGAAAATAGCATGAAACACAAAGTTAAGTTATTATTGCAAACAAGCAGGATTTGACTTCCCAGTCTCTGTGTCTTCCGCTGATATGCTCATCTGCTACCACCGTGTCCTACAGAATTAAGTCTGCTTAGTTTCTAAGTCAAGATGAATGGGAGCCAAGGAGGAAGTGACTGCTTATCTGGCCCCAGTCAAATTACATTATAGGGTTTATCCCAACACAGTGTTGCTACTACTGGGTCACTTTTGCAGGTTTCCTGGCTGTAGATATAGAGTTTTTTTTTTTTTTTCTTACGTGGTTTGTCTTCTGCTTTAGTTAGTGGGGGTGTGCTAGTTTCCCAGTAAATGGGGGGCTTGTGGACATTCATCACTTCATTTATTTGGTAATTTACTAATAAAGTATTAATGAGCAACTACTATGTGGTAAGGTCTGTGCTAGGTGCTGGGAGATAGTGGAGAACAAGACACTGATGTGGCCCGTAAGAATGAGGTGGAGGGCAGCTGTCAGGAACCAGCATTTGTATATAGCATGAGAACAGCTGCAGCAGGGTTAAGCAGAAAAAGCAATGAGAACAACACGGATAACAAGAGCAAACCAGATATCTAATCCAATCAGGACATCAGGAGTGTGAGCTGAGACCTGGTGGTGTAGGAGGAATTTTTTAGGAAAAAAAGGAGAAATGAATTTGGGAGCTTTCTAGTGATACAGCATGTGCAGGAATACAGACATAAGTGAAATCATTTTATTCCTTGCTACTCATTGAAAGTAGTATGGAATTTGATGAGAAGGTGAGTGAGACAAGAGATGAGTGGGGGGAAAGAAAGATAATGCAGATCCATCATTAGAAATGGCAAAAAAGGGCAGCCCGGGTGGCTCAGCGGTTTAGCGCCTGCCTTCAGCCCAGGGCCTGATCCTGGAGACCTAGGATCGAGTTCCACCTCGAGCTCCCTGCATGGAGCCTGCTTCTCCCTCTGCCTCTCTCTCTCATTCTCTGTGTGTCTCTCATGAGTAAATAAATAAAAACTTAAAAAAAAAAAAAAAAAGAGATGGCAAAGAAAAATAAATCCAGAGGA
Organism: Canis lupus familiaris; assembly: GCF_011100685.1. Lineage (NCBI taxonomy): Eukaryota > Metazoa > Chordata > Mammalia > Carnivora > Canidae > Canis > Canis lupus. The sequence continues at coordinate 77,983,854 of NC_049224.1, forward strand.
AGGAAAGTGAGGCTTCCTTCATTCCAAAAGGCTGTTACAGTAAGGGAGAATGCTCTGATCCCAGCATTGGCAGTGATCTCAAATAAAACAAAACAGAAAGAGGCTTCTTTTATAGGGCAGGATAAGCAGGGATGGCAGGGACTTTGAGGGGAAACTAGGCAGGTTGGGAGGAGCCAGCAAACAGCCTGCCTGGGGCAGTTCCACAGGAAATGTTGCTGCGCTCAGCCAGTTCTTGGAGTGAGCGTCTTCTGTACTTCTATGTCTGCCTCCAAGCCGAACCTTGGGGATGGGCCAAAGTCCAGAGGCCTGTAGGGAACACAGAGGCCTGACCAAAGCTCGGTCAAGCCAAGCCAGTGGGTAAGGAATGGACAATTGTGAACTGGGACAAGACTCAAGCAACCTGCCAGCCCATTATTTGCCAGCCAGTTTCCCTTGACACTAAGTCCTAGACTCCCATTTTTTGTTAGAGAACTCTCCAATTTGGAAGGGACTGGTTCCTCAGGCCTGGCACGCCATCATCTCGCTGCCCAAACTCTGCCAAAATTGGTTTGACAGGTTTGCATGCCCTTGTAACACACTGCATTGGAAACTGCAATACCTCGGGGCAGCCGGCCTCCCATCCACCCCTGGCCGGGGGGGGGGGCAGCTTCCTTCAGCCTTCACTTGGAAAAGAACAGCCTGACTTGAGTCAGGTCAGGGGATTTCATGCTCAGAACAGTTTCTTATACTTCTCTGTAGCTCTCTGTATTTTCAAATTACTGTATTTTGTGCAGTTTGGGGAGCCTTGAGCAGGATTCTTTCCAGATGCCAAAATTATTTCAGGATTAGCAATTATAACAGCAGAGATTATTGAATGCATTGAAATGTGATGATTTCATATTTTTATATGCATTTTGCATATAGGTCCAGACTACTGCTGGAAAAAAGATCCAGAAAAATGCATGTTAGTCCAGTCATGTTTCTTCACATTATTTTTAAAATCTTAATTATTCGGATTAGGTATGTGTCTTTTTAAATTTTTGTTGTTGTTGCTATGTACCTTGAAGTCACATTTTGTCCAAACCTCAGGCTAAACCCCGGGACAAGATATTCAAATTCTGATATTTAAAAAAAACATAACTTGCAATTTTATTCTTATTTTTGAAAGAAATAGCATTTTACAAAAGTCAGGTCTAATTCATTTAATTAATTAAAGTCTAATTTAAGTTTTATAATTTTAGCAAGGTTCATCTCAAGTAAAAAAAAAACAGAAAACAAAACAATGACAGAATAATAGGCCATATTTTTAAAAATTCAGTTTTATTACTGCACACTATGGCTAAACTAGGCTAACAAAATATTGCCTAGCAGAGGGAAACAGCTTTAATGATCAAGTAAGAAAGAATCGTAATTAGCTCTGAAAAACTTTTACATTATTAATTTGCTTAGCAAACCACCTTTTTGCAAAGGAAAAAAAAATCTCTTCTCAGTCTTTCACACTCCTTATCCCTACAGTTAGGAGTTCCAGATACTTTGCCAATTCAGTTATCTCTGACACGCTGACATATCATACAAAAATGGGCAACCTAAATGTCGATTTGTTGCAATTATGAATAAGAATAGCTGATAGTTTTCTTGTCTTTTTGTTTGATCTTGCTCAGAGTAAAAGAGTGTATTTATTTATTTATTTTTTTTACACAAAGGTTGTAGAAGTAGTGGTTACAGAACTTCCAGAGAGGAAGACACTTGAGGACAGAAGCCAGGACAGAGGTGTTATTTCCAAGGCCAAAGACAAAGAGGAGGCCAGTTGTCAAAGGCAAGGGGAGAGCCCAGGCCTGATCCACAGCAAGATCGGCAGACAGGGGGGACTGGAAGTGGCTGCTCTTAGTGACATCTCTATCCTAGCTGCTGTCTGCTTTTACAACCTCATCTTCAGCACAGGATGAGAGGAAGAGTGAAGAAACATGACTGGAGGTGATATGATTAATATTTCAAATTGTAACATAGAAGGGGCTCCTTTCTGTGTGATCCTTATAAAGCCACTACTCAATAGATATTAAAAGCAAGCCACATACATCCTTTATGTTGTCTGGTAGCCATATTTTTCAAAATTTAAAGAGAATAAATTTATCTTAAGAATGTATTTCATTTAATTCAACATATCGTAAAATGTTATCTGTTTAGTGTGTAATAAAATTACTAATGGCATCTTATACCTTGTTTTTTGTTTTTTTCTGTTTTGTTTTGTTTTTATAATAAGTCTTTTAAAAGCTGTTGGTGTTTGGTCCCTGGAGGATATCTCCATTTGGACTAGCCACATCTTCTTTGCTTAGTAAGCCCCAGGACCACAAGCGAAAGTCTCTCCTCCTCACTATGCTTTACATTGTGAGTCATTTCTGGGATGTTGTTCAGTCAACTACTAAGAAACACAGCCAAGGTGAGACTGAAATTTGGTATTGATTAGCAAGTTAGTCAGCTGACCCCAAATTCTCTAGAATACTCTACATTGTATGACGACTGGTTTTCGAACTTTTCTGTGTGTGTTTTTTGTTTAAATTAAAGAAATATCTCATTGTACTTGTGAAGAGGCACTTTTCAAAACCTTTTATTTAGATCCTTGTAGACTCATTTCTCACATTCTCTCAATTTTTTTCTCAAGCTTAATTTTCTGCTAAAATATTCCAAAAAGATTCTAATGCTATCTTTGTAATTGTTAATTATTTTGCATAAGGAATAGCACCTGTTCATGTGATTTTTTTTTCTTTGAGGATGGTGGGATTACTGATATTACTTAAACTATATGAATAATTCCATAAATTGTGAGTTCTTTAGTTTACTATAAGGAATTTATAATATTAAGGCAAATCATAGTTTAAAATTATCAAATATTTATTTATTTATTTTAAAATTTTTAAAAATATTTTATTTACTTATTTATTCATTCATGAGAGACAGAGAGAGAGGCAGAGACACAGGCAGAGACACAGGCAGAGGGAGAAGCAGGCTCCATGCAGGGAGCCTGATGTGGGACTTGATCCCGGGACTCTAGTATCACACCCTGGGCTGAAGGTGGCACTAAACTGCTGAGCCACCCAGGGATCCCAGATTATCAAATATTTAGAAATGGCAGAAGTAAAACCAGTGAATCACCAAAGAAGTAATTAGTCAAAGTTTATTTTGCACACACCAAAAGCCAGTTTGCAGACCTGGAGGTCTCAAACCAAGACATTTAATGAGGTTCAGAAGTATAATGTTATAAAGTAGCTCATATAGTGAGAAAGTGGAGAGTATTTATTATCTACAGTGATTGCTTATAACATTAGAATTTTTGTAAATAATAGGAAATTGTTCCATCGTTATTTCATCTTCACCTTGGGAAACATTTCAAGCTTTGCTTCTGATTTCCAGAGGCTTAAGCAAGAAATGATCATGGTTGAATTAGTCTTGCAAAATAAGCTAAATTAAGTTTTGTTCTTATGACTAAACTGGTTGTGTCTGTTCAGAGAATTCCCAAGGCTGTTCTCTCCTTGAGAGAGAAATGATTCTCCTTGAGAGAGAAATGACTGTGATTTTAAGAGGATGATACAGAACCTGTATCCCCCTAAGAAATTCTGTACCTATTTTTAAAGTTTATCTTCAAAGATAGGGCATTGAAAATAACCCTGATGATATGGGACAAGGAGTCATTGAACTGGATGGTCTATTTGCAGCAGCTTCTTTTGAGTTGTTTAAAGGTGTTAACAAATAAAGTGTTAGTGAGACATCATTCTTCCCAGTAATGTATCCAGCTTCAGTTCAGAGTCAAAGTAGAGAATCAATCTGCCCAAAGATGTTAATCATATCCTTCCTATTACTGCTTCAAGAGAATAAGAATTTGCCAGGAAGAATGCAGCAGTCAAGAAAGAAAAAAAAAAAAGAAAAAAAAAAAGAAAAAGACAAAAGCATAGCAGAGATCTAGTGATTTTTCCCCTCCAAAAAATATTGTCTTCAATCTACCTGAAAAAGAAATATAGTAGTTGGTCGAGAGAAAGAGAGAAAGATTGATTCCTAAGTATCAGAACAGAATTACTGAATCAGATTCTCTTGAGATGGGGCTCTGTAATTTGCATTTTAAATAAGATTCCCAATTGATTCTTATGTGCTTTAAGTTTGAAAACCTCTAGCTAAAGAGCCTATTCAGGGGCATCATTCAACCATTTTTGCAGGTCCAGAGAGGGGTCTTAATTTAAGTAGGCAGCTGTAATTTGCAGAACACATTTGAGTTAACAAAAACTGATAATTGATTTTGTACTTACAGTACTTGAAGCATTTGTGTAATCAAAGACTACAGAATTCAATGGAGGCACCATGGCAGAGGGGTGTGTGGGGTGTCCCGGAAGAATTTCCAAAACCGAAGGTAAATATTTTGGTCAATCTATAATTCTTTAATAATATTATATTATTTCCCCCATCTCTTATCCCCTAAAATTATTCGTAACCAGAAAAAAAAAGATCTTAATATACAAATGGAAAATTGTGCCTGCTTAGTCAGTACTTGCTCATGGGAGACAACAGTTCTTCTCTTCAAGGAGTGCAGTATGGAATGCTTGGAAAGTTAAAAGAATTTCCTATAAATTCCTTCGGTGATACCTATTGTCCATGGAATTTAAAACAAACTGTTCTGGGGTGCCTGTTCTGGGTGCAGTCCGTTAGGTATCTAACTCAGTTTCAGCTCAGTTTGTGATCTCAGGGTCATGATCTCAGAGTCATGAACTTAGGATCATGAGATCGAGCCCCACGCCAGGCTTCACACTGTGCGGAGTCTGCTTAAGACTCTCTCTCCTTCTCTCGTTGCCCCTCTCACCAATGTGTACTCTCTCTCTTACTAAAATAAATAAATAAATCTTAAAAAAAAATAAAATAAAACAAACTTTTCTAACTTTGATGGGTACTTCATACATTCAGGTCTCAAACTATCTTCCTAGATTTTCTCCTTATGCTTCTTCTCATAAATCCTATGTCTGCCTAGCTACACAGGGCTTAGCCAATCCCTAGCAATATCTTCATGCCTTGTTTTCTTCACTTAAATCATCTTTAAACAAACAAACAAACAAAAAAAAAAACAAAAAAAACATAGGGCACATATTTAACAGTAGTGTGAATACACAAATACCAAAGAATTAAATAATTCTACAAAGATTTAATAGGATAAAAACAATCTTCTGTGATCCTCCTCCAACTTCCTACTCACCAGAGGCAACCACTTTGAACAATTTTGGCTTTCTTACTTTTGTTATGTTATATCTCTATTTTGGAATATTTAGATTATTTAGATTTTTTCACCTTATTCCTGGGAAAATAATGATTTTATACTTCTTCACAGCACTTATTTCAATGCCATCATTATTCAAAATACTTCTGCTCACCCATTTCTAGAAAAATAGTATCATGATTACAGATATACTCTCTATATTATGACTGTTTGCAGCAGAGACACAAACTGCACTGGGGCAACATTTATTTTCTTCCACAAGTAACACAAGTCACACCTTAATAGTTCAATGTAAATATAAATCACATATTCAAAACCATCAAGAATTATTACTCACTTTTGTGCATATTTAACATTATAGCAAATTGCCATGTCAAGAGTAACCATTATGTAACTTATGTTAGATATATGTAAATAATAGATAATAGAATGCCTCAGAACAAGGCTCTGAGTCATGCCGATGGCATTCAAATCTTGGACTCCCCACACACTGGCCGCCTGATTTAGACCAATTGTTTAATGTTCTGTTCCTCAGTTCTTTCATTTGTAAAATGGAAGTAATTGGACCAGTCAGATAGAGTGTTATGAGGATTAATCCAAACACATGCTTGAAACAGTGCTTAGCAGATAGTAAGCTGCAATATATTTATTATGGGTATTATACAAAGTTGGATAAGTTGTGTAGACATATATCTTTTAGGATGTGATACTAGCTTGTATGCTAATATAATAATGTCAGCACTTAATCTTGAAGAGATCATAATTTATAAACCGAAGAATACTCATTAATTTCCTGAAGATCTAACACTTGAATTCAGTATCTTTGTTTTTATAAGGAAGCTTTCCATCACACCTAAGGGGATGCACCACAACAATTGTTTAGAGGGCTTTGGAAAATTATCAGTAATGAAGTAAACCAATCCAATAAGACATATGGGCAAAAAAAATTGGGCGATGGTTTTTAATGTTATGAATGAAAATCTGATAGACTTTTCTTAATATATGTAAATAAATAATAAGATAAATATTAAAATATAAAAATTGTAAAGGAATTTAGATGTTTAAAATATATAAAAAGAAGACAGGAATGAGAGGAAAGGAGTTTATGTATTCTTTAGTCATTTCCAATTCATTGTAATTTCTAACTCAGTAAAGGACAGAAAAATACTTTCGTGGCTTTATACAGCTCAATAAATATATATGTATAGCTTTTGAGATCTGATATTTAAAATTCTAGAATCTAGGTCATATGCCTGTAGCTGTCATCAATGTTACATCGTAGAGATTGAAGGAAAACAGGTTTAATTACAGGAGGATGAAGAAATGGAATAATGTAATGTTAGAACTTGCAGCAATATTAGAGATCATTTAATACATATGCTGCATTTCACAGATAATAAAACCATGTCCAGAAAGGGTGATGGATATACCAAGGGTCATATTAAAATTTTAATGGAAATTCTGAAGCTCGTATGCAGTTAACTTGCATAATATTAAGGAATTGGTAGCAGAACTGGTTTCTTATTATATACTATTATACTTCAGCATTTCTAGAAATATCAAAGAAATGAAAATTTTCTGTGTAGATTATGACTTCTGGTTAGGATTGATTATGAGACAGTTGAAAACTTGAGTAGGCACCATGATAAATCCTCAGCAGTCACATGACGAAACTCTCTAGTGAACTGGATCATCTCTGCCTCCCGGTTTAATATCAACTCACATATGATGACCTCATATTCTTTCAGCTTATTGCCAGATTAGTGACACTATTAACATGTTATTCTTTCACAAGTACAATCAAATGGCATCTGACCATGTTTGTGATTTAGGTTCTCCCTCTACCTTCTTTAACAACCTTCTTCTGCTACCATTGTCCTCTCTCTATGCTTTTACTTTCAAGTTCTCTGAGTAAGGAACTGGAAGTTTTACCACTATTCAATAACCTTTGTGTGCAGAATTCTCATGCCTGCCCCTTAATTTATTGATACTCTGAGGAATATTGAACGGAGGAAAACTTCAGTTGCGGCCTGAGTGCAAACAATTGTGGCGTAAGTTGAAAAAGTATGTGAGTATGAATAATTTATAACCATAAACATCTATGGCTGCTTCCCAGAGAAAAGTTGATAGGTGTGAGAGAAGCTATCAGAGACTATGAGAGACAAGCTACATCTCAAGGATAATCTGACTCTCTATATTACTTGCTTTCTTTTCCAAACATAATCCCCTTCATACTACTAATCTCAGAAGCTATACACAACTTTATTATTATTATTATTAACATTGAAAGAATATTCAGAGTATGGGATCCAGGATAGCACTGTTCAAATCACTTTGCTTTTCAAAGTTTCATTCCTCCTTTAAAAAATAAGGAAAATAGGGGCACCTGGGTGGCTCAGCGGTTGAGCATCTGCCTTTGGCTTGGGGCATGATCCCCATCCCGGGATCTAGTCCTGCATCGGGCTCCCTGCATGGAGCCTGCTTCTCCCTGTGTCTCTTCTTCCTGTCTGTGTCTCTGCCTCTGTCTGTGTGTCTCATGAATAAATAAATAAAAATCGTAAAAAAAAGAAAAATAAGGAAAATATTAGCATTATCACATAAGATTACTGTAATTGTTAATTGAGATTATATAGAAAATATTTAGGAGCATCTGGGTGGCTCAGTCAGCTAAGTGTCCAACTCTTTCTTTCCACTCTGGTGTGATCTCAGGGTGCTAAGATCAAGGCCCATGTAGGACTCTGCACTGAGCATGGAGCCCTCTTGGGATTCTCTTTCTTTCCCTCTGTCTCCCCCTGGCCACCGCCCCCCCCAACCTCCCACTTGGACAGGGAGGTATTAAATAAATAAATAAATAAATAAATAAATAAATAAATAAATAAATAGATAAAATAAGGGAAATGTCTAGAATATTTAGCAGGTAAATGGTAAGAACTCAATAAATGTTAATTATTATTTGATTTCATTTTATGTGATGTTCCTTTCATTTTATGTATCCTATATGCATATAATTCAATAAAATAACTCCTTATCAGATTTTTTTAATAATGACCTTGAAATTCAGTATGAAATTATAAGTAATGAAGCAAAATTTAGATAGGTAATATAATGTAATATCTAAGAGCATGGATTTTAGTGAGATACATGTATAGGGTCAAGTCCTGGATCCTCCACTTATGACTTAAATGTTTGACAAGTGCCCCTCATATTTGAGGGGTTCATAGGATTTATTCAGTGATTATTAAACTCTTATACTTAAGAGACATGTATATACAAAATGCATAAAACAGGATAAATGCTTATGAAAAGCACAGAAGAGTGAAGAGTTCCTAAAGACTGGATATGTATTTTTTAAACTGAGTTTGGGATAAACCAAGGATAGACAAACTGCAGCCTGTGTGCCAAATCCATCCAGCCTCAGTCTGTTTTTGTAAATAAGGAGTTATTGGAACATGGTCCATTCATTTACACATTTACACATTCCCTGTGGCTGCTTCTTCCCTACAGTGACTAAGTTGGGTACTGAACAAGAACCACATGGCTCACAAAGCCTGAAATGTTGATCTTTACAGAATTTTTTACAAATTCTGGAATAAAGGAAGGCATAATAAACTTGATTTAGTTCGTGTTAAGAGTAGGATAAATGAAAAACATCAAGGGAAAAGTTGTTTACAGTCAAATGGAGAAAACAAAGTGAATTTGAATGAGGACTGAGATAAATCATTATTTCTGACAATGGGTTCATTGTATTTTCACTTTCAGGAATATAAATGTATATTATTTAAAAACAAGGCAAGTACATTCAGAATTTAAAGCTATGGATTCTGAAACCAGACTGCCTTGGTTCAATCCTGATTGTAACTTACCCTGAAACCTTGGTCAAATTAATATCCTGTGCCTGAAATTCCTCGTTTGTAAAATTGGAATAATGATAAGATCACTCACATAAGATGTTAGTGAGTTTGTATATATAAATAAAAAACTTCGGCAAACTTGATATGCCAGATATTTCTAGCTTTATTTATATCAAGACACTTAATGACAGGGATAAGAAAGCCATTATTAGTGTTTTTTTCAAGGATATTTAAATAATAGTAAGTCTCATTGAAGAGATTCAATGTTAATAAAGCTTTTCAGCAGTAATAGGAACCCAATGGATTGGAGAGCTTCACTCCTGAGGCTAGGTCACTAATTTTTTTTATCTAATTTGATACAGTACTTTAAATAACACTCAATTAGCATAGCATGAACCTTAAGGAAAGAAAGAGATGAGGAAAATAAAATTCTTCTTAATACCCATTTTGTTTTCTTAAGAAGTTATGAGAAAGGTCCGGAATGGAATATTCTTCAAAAAGTTTGAGTTGAAGGGCACCTGGGTGGCTCAGTTGGCTAACAGTCTGTCTTCTCCTTTGGTCCTGATCTCAGGGTCTTGGGATAGAGCCCTGAGTTGGGCCCCCAGCTCAGTGAGGAATTCGCTTCTCCCTCTCTCTCTCTGCCCCTCCCCTGGGCTTGAGTGCATGCTCTCTCTCTCTCTCTCTCTCTCTCTCTTTCTCAAATAAATAATTTTTTTAAGTTTGAGTTGAAATTCTAACCAAAGTAAAACAACAACAACAACAACAACAAAAAGTAAAGAGTTAATTTAAGAATACATTATTTGAACACAGAAGAAATAATAGAGAAATGCCACTTTTTTTTATGCTTGAAGTGTCCTAAAATGCCATTTTACCTAAAACGGCCTTAAATTTTATTCTATAAGTAAAGTAATATTTTAAAAAATAATTTTAATGGTGGAATGATAGAATTTTAAAAAGTATGACCATAAAGGATTTAATACATTAGTTTGACATTTGAAATCATTTTATTGAATACCTATAATGGGGTAGTAGTGATATTAAGCAATAAACTTGTCCTTTACAATGAACTGCTATAGAATGATTAAATGATAAGTAAAAAGACACTTCTGATTGGAATGTAGAAAGTCATAAGAAACAATTCATAATCCCATATATAACTGAGAGCAGTAAGCTGAATAAGATAGAAAGTCATGGTCTTTCACATTTAACCAACAATGGAGCTGAGGATGTAAAAATATTAAAAAATAAAGCATTAAAAAGCAACATTAAAAATAAAATAAAACCTAAATGAAAACAAATCCAGAGAGTGACATACAACTAACTAGGACAGAAAACAGCTGTAGCTGTTTTCATTCCTGGTTAAGTGGTGGAAGGAGAAGAAACCAATCTAAACAAGCAATGGAGAAACCAACCAAACCAGCCACAAACTCTAGCAGTTTTGTGCAGGCAGATGTATGGTTCAGAAACCTAAGAGGCACAGAGAGAGTGCTCATGCCCATGCAGACTACCCACCCCCACCGATCCACCTGGCCTTCTCAGGTATGAGGAGCAGTGTACAGTGTGCAGAAGGTGGGAGCAGTGCACAATGTGCAGAAGGTCTTGTCAAGGGAGAGATTGCTAAGTTTGCATGATCTTCTCAAGTGGAAGGCAGTGGCCTACTGAACTCTTAGGGGCAGCAAGGAGAAAGGAGAAATCCCTCTAATGGATGCTTTAAAGGGTGCAAGGCAACTGCTTCAAAATGCTAACTTAAGGCCTTCTTGGGGATGATGGCCTTTACTGAGGTCAAGGCAATGTTCAGTGCAGGCTAGGCACAGGGCAGAAGGGATGAGACAAATTCTCATCCCTTCTCAATGAATTCTGATCTTTCGTTGCAAGATGGCAGCTGCTGAAGACTTGTACAAGGTAGGAAACTTGATAGGCATTCCTACAAGGTATTGGAGTCTTCACTGATTCCAAACAGAAAAGCTGAGAGAGATTTCATTTTATTTCCACTGCTTTTCCCCCTTTGGATTTTATTCAAAAGTTTGGAAGGTGGAATTGGGACTTCAGCATGAGCATGAGAAGATTCTGGATATTTCTTTGTGATTCACAACCTTGATGCCACCCTATAGAGTTACCGAGAAATTCTCTTTTCTCTCTTGCTCTACTCCAGGGTTTTGGTTCTTTGGAGAGTTTCTTTCCTTCCTGTTATCCTGACAGCAGCCATTCCCCTGACTCAGATGAAAGTGTCAAGGATTTCAGAAGGACTTGTGTAATGTATCTTCTAGACATTTACTTTACAGAAATGTCCACAAAACTACTTAAAGCATCTTTATTCATAACACATCCAAACTGTAAACATCAAAATGTCCATCCACAACAGAATGGGATAAACAAATCATAGCATGTTCATACCATGAAATATGACTCAGTGATTAAAAAAAAAACTATCATACACCCCACCACATGGATAAACCACAAAAACACAGTGTTGAACAGAAGCCAGAGACAAAGAATACATCATCCAGTAGATAATGTTTATGTTAAGTGCAAGAAAAAGCAAAACTAAACTGTGGCAATAAAAATCAAAATAGCAATCATACTGGTGGTAAGGGTTCAGAGGGTGAATGGAAAAGACATGAGGAAAAATTTTGGAATGAGATGAAAGCTTCTATATTGCTTTGGTAGAATGGTATCTACATGGGTGTGTGCCATTGTCAAAATTAATCAAACTGGACATTTATAATCTCCACATTTTATAATATAACTCCCAACAGTACCACAAAGCCTACATCATAAGCAATAGTTATGACAACAAACATTCAGATTTGAAAATACCAGGCTTTGATGATGGATAGAATGATTCTTAAGAATCAGAAGTCTTTCAAAGTAACATGGTGTAGAGTTCATAATGCCCAAATTATTTGACAAGGCTTAAAGACCTAACTCCCAGGCAATCTAGATCAATGAGGAATTCAATTAGGCATGAGGAGGATTAAGCATTAGAGGACGATTGATGTGGAGGGAAGCACATGCAGACAAGCAGAGAAAGCATTAATAGGTAGCCTAGAATATGCTAGGAATGCGATAGAGTAGGATAGAAGCTCAGGTTATATACTTGGGCATATATTCAAAACTCACATCTATTGCTCTCAAGTCATTTACAGAGAACAGATTCTGACCCTATCCCAGAATGCCTAAGCAGATGGGGATTTATCATAAGATATTAATAAGCTTTCAAAATATTTGAGATGGCTAAGAAACAGACCTTAGGCTGAGCTTTTAGTAATGACTTCCAAAGCCTACAACATACATCTGGGCCCCTGAGGGAGCCACTGCTTCTGCAACAATCAGGAAATGCCTGCCCAATCAGAAAGCTCCTGCAACACTGGCCAGATCCAGAGCCTGTTTTTCCTTTGAAGCAGCTAATGTTTCTGAGAAGTGAAATTGATTCGATAAACCAAATCACATCTAGATACTTCAAGGGAATCTGTGTTTAACCCTTCAGCCTCTGCAATATAAGAAAGTTTGAAATAAGCAGTTTGAAATAGATGTTGAGTAAACCAGAAGGTTTTACTGGTTGGTTTTACCAACCCAAATATATCATCACTCAAAACTTTTCATACTTAAACTTTCAAACAGCAATACCAAAACCACAAAAATTCTCCTAACACAATATGCTTATGCTCTCTTAAAGGCAAGCAACAAAGATCTCAAATACTCCATATTTTTTTCTGGGTGATGCTTACTCCTCCTTGATTACAATCTTTCTTGACATTGTGTAATTTATGAAATAAATTATCATTTTCATTGCCATCAATATCTTCTGTAAAAGACTAGGAAAGGAGGAGAGATAAAGAGAAATCAAATAACATTTATAAAAAAATAGAAATAAAACTGATTAAAAAATTAAGTAGATAGACCAATCCTTATTTCTACAGCTGAACACTAGTTCATAGTCAGAGTTTATAACTTGACCCTCAGAGATGGTGATAATGTAGAGTTTGGAGTTCAGTAACCCTTAAATTTAAATTTTGCACTTGATTTTGGAATTTTGATTTTATGATTCTAAAAAATAATAGATAATTTTAGAACATTCATGGAAGCTCTCTGGTTCTTAGACAATGAATTGAGCTGAAGTTAAAATTCCTAAGCTTGTTATTTTTCTGTACGTGCTCCATTTCACTAAAGAAATCCCAGCAAACTTTGCAGTCACTATCATTGAAGCACAGCAGCCAATGGACTTTCAAGGGACCTGATTCAATTGTCACTTTATCACAATCAACCACAGATGATATCTTGACTAACTCTTATGCTGTCGCATGCCACAGATTACTAGTATCTTGTTTCCTTTTGATGAGAGTCTCCCCCTAATGCTCAAGCCCAAGAGTATGAATAAACCAATTTCCAAATTCTCTCTTTTCAGGTCTATCTCCCAGGATCACCCTACCTCCTCATCAGTTAGAGTTCAATCAAGAGACAGATGCCAAAAACTAAGTTGAACAGAGAAAGTTGATAAACTCTTAGGGAATTAGCTACTATGGGAAGAAGAGAATGCTAAATAACCCAGGGATAGCATAGAGAGGGAGCAGCCACATCCTTTGGGACTGAGGCAGAGTAAAGAAAGAACAGAACTGAGACGTAGAGCTCCTTGAAGAAGGCTTAACTATGGCTCACCAAAGTATGGAGAAGTTCCTTTAGATGCTACATGGTGGAACTAGTTAGGAAGGTTCTCTTTAGGGTACTAGAAGAAATTGCCTATAGGGAGGTGCCATGTATTTTGGGAAATTTTACACTGCTCGCCACCACATACTGTTAGTTGCTCTGCACTCTTGGAGCATGTCTGAAAAAGAATACTGGAACCATAAAGATCAGATCCTTTCATCCAATGTCATCCCAGCATCCTTTATTGACACTTTCAGATAATCTCACCTGGCAAAAATAAATGTTTAGAGATCCAAGTTAATTATTAGAGACCAGACAATGAAGGATGAATTTGGAGCTGAGAGGCAATAGATTGATAGTTGAACACCAAGTACAAAATTACAATGTCGTATATGCACCTAGAATGTCAGCTGTGGTTGGGAAGAATAACTACCTTTTCAAAGCACTAATGTTTGCATCAGGCAAGTACTTGATATCTTAAATATAGAGATTCTTTGTGTCATTAATTACAGAAAAATACAAATATAATAGAAATCCTTGTATCTCCTGATTCCTTCTGGAAAAAAAAATTCACCAATGCAATCTTCCAAATTAAAATTTAAGAATTTGTGTTTTGGAGATTCCTTAATCATAAAGCAGTAGTGGAAGAAAAGAGGAAATTTACAGTGCTGTAATAATAATTTTTCTCCCTATATATGATAAGTGGATATTGTTCTTTTTTGTAACTATGGATATAACCAGATGGTTCCAACCTTTTCTTGGAAAATTCCAGAGAAATTAAATATTCTCAAATGAAAATACTGGGACAGCTTACTATAGAATTACTAACAAATGACGGAATCTTTAGTCCCCCTTATTAAAGAAGTATGACTGAACTCTGAGAAAATAGGGATGAGTTTGAATATCATTCTAAGTATTTGAATTAATATAGATAGGTACCCTGTGCATTCAGTTCAACATAATTTGAACTGTTTCAAAATATTATTTTTTTTAGTATTGAGTTAAAGAGGGAATACTACAAAAAAATCTATAGTTGATGTGGAAAAACATTAACTTGCCTTCATATGCCCTGTGGGTTTCCATTCATTTGAAAGAGTGTCCAACATTGCTTCTGGGATCTGTATAATCTTCAGTGGATGAAAATAATTGTTAACATTTACTGAGCAAATATTGTGTGCCAGGCACTATTATTAGAGCTCTCCACATATTAATGCATTTAGTACTCACAAGAAGTCAATAAAATAAAAAAAAAACAGTATTATCATTTCCATTTTATATGTAAGGAAACTTGCCAAAATATGACTTCCAAAAGTCAATTAGCCAGATAATAGCAGAGAAATTCCATTAAATCTGGTTCCAAAAATTGGTATTTCTACCACACTCCCTTCATAATAAAAAATAACTGAAAACATGAAGAACTTGGAAATGTACCTCTATTCTGATTACAATTTTTTTCCTTCATAATCCTGGAGGACAAGATCTATGACCTTGTTAAGCCCTCACCACCATAGGTTTAGAAGTATAAAGTTTTGCAATCTGTGATAATGTACTTTAGGCATTTGAAAATAATCTCTTTTTGTCTATTGACACCTATTTTTGAGAATAAAACGTTTACATGTAATAACAGGAGAAATCTGTGATTAGCATTTAAGGCATTGATAAATTCTCTAATTGCAAACTCTTGATTTAGCTTTTGCTGATTCTGTTAAATTTCTTTCATTTATTGCAAAGAGAATATTTTCCAATGTCTGACTCATTTAAAGTGGGATTCCATACACCAGTGTTGGAATTTCAGGAAATAAACAAAAAAAACATCTGCCTATTTCTCTTTGGATTTTAAAACAGATTGAAAATACACTTCCCCGCCACTACTGGAATATATATAAAATACCAAAATGTATTTATCTTGAAAACAGATTGGCTCTAAATGAGAATATTCAGAAACGCTAAACTGAGCATGCTCTGATTATTCTCCCAAACTCACCATAGTGATGACTCACTATTCTTCTTCCTGGGAGTAACTAAGGGATTGGAGTAAATGTGGAAGAGTTCCTACAATACTTCACCTCAGAGGGGGCACATTTTCTTCCCTCAATAGCATGATGATCTAAACCTAGGATGGCAAAAGGAAGAGCCAAGATTCTTTACAGTCAGATTTTGATGTGAGTCTGTAGGAAACTGTCTCATTAATGACATCTAAGATTGGCAATGCCCAATTCAAGAAGAGCAGACAATTGCTGTTTTGAAAAATATCTTTGGTCAGTGGGGATAGGAGAGATCTTAGTGCAAACTGAACTTAACTATTATTACACAGAATAACAGAGAGGTCCAGTCCGAATATGAGATCTGTGTACACTCTATCCAATTAGGTCTATCCAAAGGATAAACCTACCTACATGGCAGTTTACTTGGTCAATAGTCAAGTTAGCAAATCACTACTATCAGTATGCCTAGATTTTCTGTCCTTGGGACCTGACAGCCAGAATCTTGGGCCATAATTATTTCATCTAAGTTCAGAACAAATAACAGAGATGGCTTGATAATATTGGGAATGAATGAAAGTTTCTCTCAGAATTTACTCAAATAGATGTGAGATTTGGAATGTCACCAACTTGAGGATATACTCCACCTAACTATACTATTGAAATCCAAACCTATCCTCTAGCATCCACAAGGGAACATGGCTGGATATGTTGGCACCAATTTCTCCAGTGCAGAAAGGACCATTACAGAAAGGAGTGAAGAATTCATACCTATAATGTCATGAAGACAGATGATACAGATTTTGCTCATTATTTCATCATGTTTAGATTGTCTACTAAATTCCTGCTGTGTGTGAAGGGGTAAAATATCAAGGATGATGATTGGTCTTGGAATTTGTGCTTTTTATTCTTTCTCTATTGCAGCCTATTCCATTAGATAAGGTAATTTCTTAATTGAATCTTGACTTTGGGTGTGGAAAAATACTTCTTCACATTGACTTTTAACTAATCCTGTGACTGTACCATTATATTGCACAAATAAAAGAGATACTTTTAGTATAGGAATTGGGAAATTTCAGGGAGAATCTGTAAAGTAGAAGTTGATTTTCAGTATACATAATTTTAGATTTTACTTCCTCCCACCTTCCTTCATAGAAGGTTATTACTAATTAGTTGTCCCCTTCCAAGAGATCCATTCCTGGTCATACTAAATTTTAGACTTGCTTTCCTTGCTCTCAAATGTATGTCTTTCTAAACCTCTGCAGGAACATGACAATTACAGACATGGAGGAGAAGTTTTATCTACAATATTCAGAAGACCTAGAAGAAGATCTTGGGTGGCTTAATCCGTTAAGCATTTGCCTTCAGCTTAGGTTTTTGAGATCTCCTGGTTTTTGAGAACAGGACCCACATCAGGCTTCCTATTCAGCAGGGAGTCAGTCCACTTCTTCCTTTCTCTCTGTCCATTCTCACTGCTCATGCTCCCTCCCTCTCAAATATTTTTTAATTAAATAAATAAAGCATTCAGAGTCTAAAGCGTTCACTATGAACTAATGTCTGGGTTCCTTGATAGCGATAGCATTTGATGCCAAGTCTAGTGTAATTATTGCTGAAGTGTTCTAGCGCTCTAGATTTTTCTTTCAGTATTGTTATAGTTCTTTCAGGGCATATTTCCTCTTCAATACTGCCAATGTGAGATCCAAAAAAAATAGTAAAAAATATTATTTTACTATTGAAGATACTAAAGCAAATAGATGAAAATCTCCTAGGAACAAGCAATAATTAAGGTAAGATGTTGGGGAAATGCAGTGTAAGCCCATTGGCAAAGCATATATTGCCTTAGTTAATAATGCCCACTGTTATGAACATATTTTAAATGACCACATGCTACAGTGGTAATAATAAAAACCAAGTAATTAAAGCATTATTTTAAAAATATCATTTGTATTTCAGGATATAAAGCACCTATTTTAATTGCTTATTATGCTTTTTGATAATAAGAGTATCAAAAAGGCTAATGATTATTAACAGATGGTCAGGTACTAAGTGTCATTTCCAAGCTCAAGGGAATCTGATAATCACATTTTATTACCCAGAATACTTTGGCCTTTATATTTCACACCGTAGATTCAAATGACTTGCCCTCACTTGATAATTCTCTATTACCCTCAACCACTGCTGAGGAGGATAGAAAGAGGGATGTGATTAATGCTTTAGTCAATGAGCTGTCAAATAGCAAAGAGAAGCACAGTAATTGTAAAGCAAACTGTTAGTCCTATCTCAGGCTTTCTATTCATTATTTATGTACAATATTGGTATACCATTGGCAATCGTTACTCAGAATTACTAAATTTTGTAACTAGTGAAAGACAATGAAACCAAGCTTTGATATAGTTGTGCATGTTGTTTAATATAGAACTCATCATATGTGCATCCCATATTGTGGAATAGTACAAAGAATAGAAAAAGAGATGAAAACAGTAAAATATAAATCAAAAAGCTTTCTAAGCAGCAACTCATTTTCCAAAATTCAAATTTGAGTCAAGGGCTTTTATTTAAAAAATTGAGCAACCAAGTCTTCTGCTACTAGAAAATGGACGAATGGGAATGTTTCTAAAAAGTCATCACACACACACACACACACACACACAATCATCACACAAAGCTAGAGTCTTTTTATATGAGAATGAAAAAGAAGTGGCAGATTTCTGCATTTCTACATAGTGCCAGTTAAACTTTCAAGAAACATTTTGGGCAAAAATCTGCTCCCACAATTAAGACTAGAGATAATGTGAGAATAAATTCTAACACTTTGAAACCATGAGATAAATAACATTGACCAGCTAACTTAACTCAGTCTCAACAGGACAGAAGAGAAGAGCATCTGCTAGCATACCAGTTAAAGTCTAAGTTCCAGATTTAGAATTTTATTAGACAAACAAGACACGTCTAAGGCCAACCAATATTTTATATGAAGCCACCCAGATATTCCAAGTTAATAAAAATATACTAGGTTCACTTTTGTGAAACCAGATATTTACCCACAAACAAAAATAAAGGGGGCATCTAATATATATTTGCCCAAGAAATAAAGTGTGTCAAGACTGTGAAGACAAAACAAGTGATTTTTAAAAGCATTTCAATATTTTGCTTATTTAGTACAAGTGTTTAGGCAAAAACAAAAAAGTGTATTTCAGGATCAATTTGAGTAATATGTTATTAAAAATAGATTATTAATCGCCAAACCAATTCAAGTGAATTATATTTTGGAGAAGATGTCATTAAATGCACATTTTAATAGACTTTCAAGGAAATTCTCATGTTCATCAAAGTCTAAGACACTCTGTACTATATAGTCTGTCATCTGATGTTATGTAATTATAACTAAATCCCTACTCTTCATTAGAAATCATTACCATATATAGTTGTCATTTGTATTAGATAATTATTGCTACAATGATGACCATATAACAAACCATTTTAAGTATCAGTGATTTACTGAAATAAAAGTATATGTTATTTATTTGCTTATAGATGTGCCTGTGACCGGGGCATATTTGTTTCAAGATGTGGGTCAACTGAACTTGTTTCCAGTCTTCAGATCAGGTCAAAATGTGTTCTGTGTGCCCATTACTGGGGCCCATACTAAAGTATCAGCAGATCTCTAGCATATGCTCTGAAAAGCATAGACACGTAAGAATAAGTGTGTATGCCCACACACATTAAGTGGCTTTTTGCTTCACAAATTAGTTTTCTCATGTGTTCCATCAGACATCTACATCTGCTGTTCTAGTGATCTAATATGATCTACCTCCAGATAGTTTCCTGCAGTCTCCTTTGTCCCTCCAACCAGTTGTTTGTTTGTTTTTTGTTTGTTCCAAGCTATTATTTAAATTCTAGTTAATTAACATATAGTGCAATATTGATTTCAGGAGCAGAATTAAGTGATTCATTGCTTACATATAACCCAATGGTCATCCCAACAAATGCCTTGCTTAATGCCCATCACCCAATTACCCCATCCCCTCACCCACCTCTCCTCCAGCAACCCTCAGTTTGTTTTCTATAGTTAAGGGTCTCTTATGATTTGCCTTCCTCTCTTTTCCTCCCTTCCCCTATGTTTGTTTTGTTTCTTAAATTCCACATACGTGTAAAATTGTATGGTATTTATCTTCCTCCGACTAATTTATTTTGCTTACCCTAATACTCTCTAGCTCCATACACATCATTGCCAATGGCAAGATTCCATTCCCATTTATGGCTGAGTAAACTCCATTGTACATATATACTTCTTCTTTATCCAGTCATCAGTCAATGGACATTGGGCTGTTTCCATAACATGGCTATTGTCAATAAACATCAGGGTGCATGTGCCACTTTGAATCAGTATTTTTGAATCCTTTTAAAAAATAATTTTAATTAGTTAAATTGGTTAACATACAGTGCAAAATTGGTTTCTGGGATAGAATCCCAGTGACTCACCACTTACATACAACACCCAGTGCTCATCACAAGAGCCCTCTTTAGTACCCATCACTCATCTAGCTTATCACCCAACCACCTCCCTCTATTAACCTTAAGTTTGTTCTCTATCATTTAGAGTCTCTTAGGTTTGTTTTGCTCTCTCCTTTTATTTTTCTTTTCATATATATATATATATATATATATATATATATATATATATATTCTTTAATTGATAGACATTTGGACTCTCTATAGTTTGGCTATTATTCATAATGCTGATATAAATATCAGGGTGCATGTACCCTTTGGAATCTATTTTTTTGGTATCCTTTGGATAAATACTTAGTAGTGAAATTGCTGGATCTTAGGGTAATTCTATTATTGACTTTTTGAGGAATCTCCAAATGGTCCTCCATAATGGCTACACCAGTTTGTATTTCCACCAACAATCAACAGCGCAAGAGGGTTCCCCATTCCCCACATCCTCACCACCTGTTGTTTCTTATGTTGTCAATTTTAGCCATTCTGACAAGTATGAGATAGTATCTCATCATGGTTTTGACTCGTATTTCCCTGATGAGTGATGTTGAGCATCTTTTCATGTGTCTGTAAGCCAATTGGATGTGTTCTTTGGAAAAGTTGTCTATTCATGCCTTCTGTCCATTTTTTAACTGGATTATTTGTTCTTTGGGCATTGATTTTGATCCAAAAGTTCTTTCTAAGATTTTGGATACTAACCCTTTATCAAATATGTCATTTGCAAATATCTTCTCCCACCCCGTAGGGTGTCTTTTAGTTTGGTTGATTATTTCCTTAGCTGTGCAAAAGCTTTTTTATCTTGATGAAGCCCCAATTGTTCATTTTTGCTTTTTTTACCCTTGCCTCAGGGGATCTATCAAGTAAGAAGTTGCTATGGCCAATAAAAAAAAAGGTTGCCACTTGTGTGTTCTCCTCTAGGATTTTGATGGTTTCCTGTCTCACAATTAGGTCTTTCACCATTTTGAATTTATTTTTGTATATGGTATATGAAAGTGATCCAGTTTCACTCCTCTGTGTGTCACTGTCCAGTTTTTGTAAAATAATTCTTTGAAAAGACTGTCACTTTTCCATTGCATATTCTTTCCTACTTTTTTGAAGATTGGTTGACAATATATCTCTGAGTCCATTTCTGGGTTTTCTTTTCTGTTCCATTTGTCTATGTGTCTGTTTTTGTACTAGTACCACACTGCCTTGATGACTACAGTTTTGTAATATAGCTTGAAACATGGAATCATGATGCCTCCAGTTGTGTTTTTCTTCTTTGGGATTGTTTTGGTTATTTGTTTTTTTTGTTTTTTTTTGTTTTTTTTTTTTGTTGTTTGTTTGTTTTTGTGTGTGTGTGTGTGTGTTTTGTTGTTGTTGTTTGGTTTTTGTTTTTGTTTTTTGGTTTTTTTTTTGTTTTTTTTTGTTTTGGTTATTTGGAGTCTTTTGTGGTTCCATTCAAATTTTAGGATTGTCTATTCTAGCTTCTTAAAAAATATTGGTGGTATTTTGATGAGATTGCATTAAATGTGTAGATTACTTTGGGTAGTATAAACGTTTTAACAATGTTTGTTCTTCCAATCCATGAGCATGGAATCTTTTTTTCCATTTCTTTGTGTCCTCTTCATGTCTTTCATAAGTGTTCTAGAGTTTTCAAAGGATAGAACTTTTACCTCTTTAATTAGGTTTATACCTAGGTATCTTACTGTTTTGTATGCAATTGCAAATGGGATTGATTTCTTTTTCTGCTGCTTCATTATTGGTGTATAGATATGCAAAAACTTCTGCACATTGATTTTATATCCTGCAACTGTGCTGAACTCACATATTAGTTCTAGCAATTTCTTGGTGGAATCTCTCTGGGTTTCTTCTGTAAAGAGTGAAAATTTGGCTTCTTCCTTGACAATTTGGTTGTTGTTGTTGTTTTTTTTTTTTTCTTGTTGTTGTCTGATTGCTGAGGTGAAGATATCCAGTCCTGTGTTAAACTGTAATGGTGAGAATGGACATCCTTGTCTTGTTCCTGACCATAGTGAAAGGCTCTCAGTTTTTCCCCATTGAAGAAGATATAACCTGTAGGTTTTTTGTGTATGCCCTTTATGACATTGAGCTACATTCCGCATATTTCTACTTTGTTGGGAGTCTTTTATCAAAAACGGATGCAGTATTTTGTCTAATATTTTTTCTGGATCTATTGAGAGGAGCATGTTTGTTATCATTTCTTTTATTTATGTGGTGTATCACATTAATTGACTAGTGAATATTGAATCACTCCTGCAGCCCAGGAATAAATACCACTTGATTGTAGTGAATAATTATCTTATTTTAATGTACTTTTGAATTATATTTGCAAGTACTTTATTAAAATTTTTTGCACCCATGTTCTGTGATTCTCATTGTTAGTGGTGTTTTTGTCTGGTTTTGGAATCAAGGTAACACTAACTTTGTAGAATGATTTTGGAAGTTTTCCTTCCACCTCTATTTTTTGGAACTGTTTGAGGAGAATAGGCATTAACTCCTCTTTAAAAGTTTGGCAGAATTCTCCTGGGACTCCCGCTGGCACTGAACATTTGTTTGTTGGAGATTTTAGATTACTGATTCAATTTCTTTGTTTGTTATGGGTCTGTTCAAATTTTCTCTTTGAGGAGGGCACTTGATGGGATGAGCACTGAGTATTATACTATATATTGGCAAATCAAACCACTAAAAATAAAAAAAAAAATTGGGAAATAGTACAACAAAAATAATGAATGATAATAAACAATTTAAAAGAGTAAGAGTCAAAAAAATTTTCTCTTCCTATTTCAGTTTTGGTAGCTTCTAGTTTCTAGAAATTTGTCCATTTCTTCCAGGTCATGCAGTTTGTAAGCATATAATTTTTTTTTTGTTAGCATATAATTTTTCATAACATTCTCTTATAATTGCTTGGATTTCTGTGGTGTTGGTTGTGATCTCTCTTATTTGTGATTCTATCTATTTAGGTCCTTTCTCTGTTTTCTGTTTGGTTTTTTTTTTTTGGATATGTATAGCTAGGGGTTTATCAGTTTTATTAATTCTTTCAAAGAACTAGATTTTAATTTTATTATTCTGTTCTGTTGTTTTTGTATGTTTCTTATAATTTATTTCTGACCTAATATTTATTATTTCCCTTCTTCTGCTGGCTAAAGCATAAAGGCATTATTTACCGTTCCTTTTCAGCTCTTTTAGGTGGTACATTAGGTTGTGTATTTGAGACTTTTCTTGCTTCTGGAGGTAGGCCTGTATTGCAATATATTTCCCTCCTAGGACTGCCTTTACTGCATCCCAAAGGTATTGAACATTCATGTTTTCATTTTCATTTGCTTCCATGTATTTTTTTAATTTCTTCTTTAATTTCCTGTTTAACCTATTCATTCTTTAGTAAGACATTCTTTAATCTCCATGCATTTATGGACTTTCCAAATTTTTTCTTGTTTGACTTCAAGTTTCATAATGTTGTGGGGTCAAAATATGCATGATAGGATCTTCATCTTTTAGTATTTGTTGAGGACTGATCTGTGACCAGGTACGTGATCTACTCTGGAAATGTTCCAAGTACATTTGAAAGATTGAATCTTCTGCTGCTTTGGGGATGAAATGTTCTGAATATGTCTAAAGTCCATCGGATCAGTGTGTCATTCAAAGTCAGTGTTTCCTTGTTTATTTTCTGCTTAGATGATATGTCCATTGCTGTAAGTGAGGTGTTAAAGTCCCTTATATTATAGTATTATTATCAATGAGCTTATGTTTATTATTAATGAACTTATTTGTTTGGATGCTCCCAAGTTGGGAGAATAAATATTTATAACTGTTAGATCTTCTTGATGGATAGAACTCTTAATTAAAATATAATGCCCTTTTTCATCTCTTATTACATTCTTCTTTTTAATTTAGTTTATCTGGTGTAAGTATGGCTACCCTGCCTTTCTTTGATGTCTATTAGCTTGTTAGATGGTTCTTCATTCCTTCATTTTCAAACTTCAGTTGTCCTTAGGTCTAAAATGAATCTCTTGTAGGCAGCATATAGATGGATCTTGTTTTGGTTTTTTGTTTGTTTGTTGTATTTTATCCATTCAGATACCCTGTGCTTTTTATTGGGTATGTCATCCACTTACATTTAGATTGATTATTGGAAGATAAGAATTTAGTGCTATTGTGTTCCCTGTAGAGCTGATGTTTCTGGTGATGTTCTCTTATCCTTTCTAGTCTTCATTACCTTGGGTCTTTTTTCTATCCTTAAAGACTTCCCCTTAAAATTTCATGCAGGGCTGGTTAGTGGCCAGATACTCCTTCAATTTTTGTTTGGGAAATTCTATTATGAGTGACTGCCTTGCTGGAAAAAGAATTCTTGGCTGCATATTTTTCCCATTCAGCACATTGCATATTTCTTGCCCCTTCTTCTGGTTTGTTACATTTCTGTGGACAGACTTGCTGCAAATTTAGTCTATCTTCCTATGTAGGTTAAAGACTTTGCTCTTGCTGCTTTCAGGATTCTTTCTTCTAATACTTTCTGAATTTGTCTATGATATGCCTTGGTGATGGTTGGCTTTTGTGAATTTAATGGAAGTTCTCCATGCTTCTTGAATTTTGATGTCTGTGTCCTTCCCAGATTATGGAAGTTTTAGGCTATAATTTGTTTGAATAAACCTTCAGTCCCTTTTTTCTCTCTCTTCATCTTCTGGGACTCCTATGATATGAATATTATTATGTTTTAATAAGTCACTGAGTTCTTTAGGTCTAGCTTCGTGGTACATTACCTCCTTTTAAGCTTCATTATTTTCCATAATTTTATCTTCTATATCACTATTCACTCCTCTGCTTCATCCAGCCTCATTTTTATGGCCTTCACTTGGGATTGCATCTCAGTTATAGTGTTTTTAATTTCAGCCTGAGTAGAGTTTAGTTCTTTTATCTCTGCAGTAACAGATTCTCTAGAGTCTTCTATGCTTTTTTCAAGCCCAACTAGCATCCTTATAATTGTCATTTTAAATTCCAGTTTAGACATATTACTTATATTTATATTGATTAAATCTTTAGCTGTGAGTTCTACTTTCCCATTCTTTCTTTGATGTGAATTTGTCTATCTCATCATTTTATCCAGAAAAGAAAGGAAGAAACAAAACACACACACATACACACACACACACACACCAAAAATGAAAATAAATAACAGAAAAACAACAACAACAAAAAGATCTTGGGTATGTTTCAATCTGCTTGTTAAAAGAATCTAGATCCCATAGTAATAGTAGTAGTAGTAGCAATAATAATAATAAGAAGAAGAAGAAGAAGAAGAAGAAGAAGAAGAAGAAGAAAGTAAAAAAAAATATATATATATATATAAAATATATACATTTTTTGAAATAATAAAAAAGAAAAAGGGAATTGAAAAAAGACAAACAAAAAAGTAATAATAAAAAACAAAGAATAATAGTAAAAAGGCAACTAGATCCTGTTTTCCCCTAGAGCTAAAGCTTTGCAGCTCTTTGTGGTCAGTAAAATTGGCATGAGTTGTTCATGCTGTTCTTCTTGGGGAGGAGCCTGTTGTGCTGATTCTCAGGTGGACCTGGCCTAGTGGAAATGTGCCTCCAGAGTGCAGGAGATTTGATCAAGCATCACAGCATCCACTACTGGCACTGACGGATGGGATGAATGTGGTAGCACCGTGCTCTCTAGTCAGCTGAAAGTTCACCCCCACCCCATACTCCTCAAGTAAGCCCTCACAGAAGGCTTTTCAATCACCCTATTTGAGTACCCTGTTTCCATTTGAACCCGGCTTTCACCTTTCCTGTGTCTAAGCTTTTTTATCTCAGGCACATGACTGAATTTTAAAATTCCAAATTTTAGGGACTCCTGTGGTGTGGCCCAGACTATTCCTCCTCTGGGGAAGGATCTTGCCATGTTTTTGCTGTTTTCTAGCCTTTCCCAAGAAAGTGGTCACACAATCATGCTGCAGTTTGCAGTTTATGGCAACACAGTAGCAAGCTAGCACCAACATTTACTTTTCTCAGCTGGCTTGCATGCTCCTATGCTTGGGAAGAGTATAGCTCTTAGGTGCCACTCATTCTTTTTATGACCTGGGGGACCCTGAGACCATGGTGTCACACCTGGGATCCTGTCTGGCTTTGCCACCTAAGCACATTTAAGTCAGGCATGTTCTACACTGTAGCAAACTTCTAAAACTTCAGATTTTGTGCCCTGCTTATAATACTTTGTGGTAGCCTCCAAAAGCAGGCTCCCTCCTCACCACCGTATTAATTTCTATATCTCCCCCAATACAATTTTCCATGCTTCCTACCTTCAAAAAGGGTGATAAATTTTCTACTTGTAGATTTGAAGTTTTTGTTCTCTCAGAGCTCCAATTGATTTGTTGGGTGTTTAGAAAGATTTGATAACTATCTAGCTGTGTTCAAGGGATCAGACAAATTTAGCATCCCCCTAATCTTCTGCCATCTTAACTCCTCTCCCAAATCAGTATTTTTTTTTTTATATCTTTTGGGTAAATATCTAATAGTCCAATTGCTGGGTCATAAGGTAACTCTCTTTATAACTTTTTGAGGAAACTCCATATTGTTTCCCAGAGTCACTACACCAATTTGTATTCCTATTAACAGTGCAAGATAGTTCTCTTCTCCACATCCTCACTAACATCTGCTGTTTCCTGTGTGTTAATTTTAGCCATTCTGACAGATGTGAGACGGGTATCTCATCATAGTTTTGATATGTATTTCTCTGATGATAAGTTATGATGAGCATATTTTCATGTGTCTATTATCCATTTGCGTGTCTTCTGTCTCCCCCAGTTCTTAAATTAAATGTCATCTTCTCAGAGATACCTCCCTTGACTCTCCACTCCTCCAATCCACTCTTTACTATATCCTCCAATTTTATTTTATTCCTACAATGTAAGCATCTGAACTTGTCCTATTGTATGCTTTATTTTAAAGCTAAGATTATTTTGTTGAGGTATAATTTACATAAGTTAAAATTTGCAATTTACATAAGTTAAAATGTGCAAATCTCAAGGGTCTACACTTAATTTTGAGAGATGTAAAAATACATGTAACAATCACAAAGAATAAAATAAATATTTCCGTAGCCTCAGAAAATTCTTTGTACCTTTTCTAAGCAATTTAGCCTACTGGAGGCAACCAAGCATCTGATTTCTATCACTGTAGATCCATTTTGTCTACCTTTTAACTTCATATAACTGAAATCACACAGTATGCATTATTCTGTAATCAGCTTTTCCTAAATATAATGCTTTGGGCAGAAACTTATAGAACAATTTTAGTTTTTACCATCAATTTTTAACATCAGTTTGCACAGTTTCAGCTTACAAAATCAGGACTGTCTTTTATTCACATGATTGCCCCCCCCCCAATTCTGTGCTTTTGTTTTCATATATCTTATTTTTGTGTATATTATATACATCAGAGTACATTGTAATTATTTTTAAAATATTTAGTACTATTTAAAAAATATTTACTATTTTGGATTCTCTTAGTTTTCTTGATATTTCAACTTCTTCCTTGATTATTTCTTTTTAACCCTTAAACTTACTTTTTTCTATACCGTTTAAAAATTTAATTTTAAATTAAAAAAAGAAAAGAAAAATGTAAATTAGTGCTTCAATTCTTATTTATCAAAAAATGTATAATTATTTTACTGAAATTTTGAGGTAGATTTTCAACTGAATATGGATTTCTAAATTGACTTTTCTTTTGGCACTTACAGATGTTATTTATTATTGTCTCCTGGCTTCCACTGTTTTAGAGAAGGTGAGAGTTATTATTCATAGCATTTTCCCTTTGATTATTTATGAATTTTTTAAAAGAAGTTTCTTAGAATACTTTTATCTTAATTTTTAGCAATTTATTTTGTGCCTGGGTGTGATATCCATATTTATCCTTTGGGATTGTAATGAGCTTCATAGATCTGTGGGATTGTATTTATTAACTTGGAAAAAAAGAACTAAATGCCCATTATCTTTTCATGTTTATTTTGATCCATTCAGAATATTTCCTCTGTTTATTTTTCACAATCTACCGTCCAGTGCCTGAAAATAATTCCTTTGCATATTTTTCCCACTATTACACACATTTATGTATATGGAGTATGTCTGATGCCAACTCTTCCATCATGGCCAGAAATAGTGCTTATTATATGTTAATGGGTTTATTTTTCTTTTATTCTACCAGGGGAAAGAGTTTATTCATTTTTGTGTGTGTGTGTGTATTTTCTTGGCATCAATATAAGTGAACATATTTATTTTTTAATTTTTATTTTTTTAAGATTTTATTTTATCTATTCATGAGAGAGAGAGGCAGAGACACAGGCAGAGGGAGAAGCAGGCTCCATACAGGGAGCCAGATGTGGGACTCCATCCCAGGACCCCTGGATGAGGAACTGAGCCGAAGGCAAAAGCTCAATCAGTGAGCCACCCAGGCATCCCACTGAACATATTTATTGAAGAAGAAATTATACTATTATTTGAAGACATTATCTCATGCACCTGTTTTCAGATGACTCAAAGCATTATAAGCGTAGGTGTTGGAAAATATATCAAAATTCTCTAAATCCCAGGACTGGAATACAATTAGTATACACTGATACATATATGATCTTTAAAGTTCTATCCTCATTTAAATTACTGTTTCTTTCATATTGTTTATGTAAGAAAAATAATTCCATATAAATTTGCTTTATTTATTCTTTATTTCCAATTTTTAATAGGACATATTTTCCAATAGTGTACACTTATTTGTTTACACTGTTAATTATATTCATTCATATTCACAGTAAAATTAATTCCAATTAATTATAATATTTTGTTATATAGCACTTATAATTTTAATAATTACCAAGCTTCACTACAGAGAAGATAATAAAGCTCTTTTTATAGATGAGTATTAATGAAATAATTTTACAAAATATGTATTTTGAAATCCTCCATACTACATGCAAAATTGCCAATTTCTGTAATAATCATCACACTTTTCATTATTAAAATTTTGAATCACTTCAATTTTTTCCATGCTTGTTTTGATTTATTGTTCATTCTCAAGTTTCAAGTAGCTTTGCATTCGCTGTTCTGATTATAGAATTGTTGTATCATTGAAAACAAATAGTATTACGTCAAACAGAAAGGAAGAGAGAAGAAAGACAAAAATGCCATATTTCTCACACATCTTATTGGCTTATAGTATCTTTTCTTTCTTTATTTTTGGAAAGTCTTGATATCAGAGTTAAACTAACTTGATAAGTAGAAAAGCTGTCTTTCTTTTATATTCTAAAACTGTTCGGGGATCCCTGGGTGGCGCAGCGGTTTGGCGCCTGCCTTTGGCCCAGGGGCGATCCTGGAGACCCGGGATCGAATCCCACATCAGGCTCCCGGTGCATGGAGCCTGCTTCTCCCTCTGCCTGTGTCTCCGCCTCTCTCTCTCTCTCTCTCTGTAACTATCATAAATAAAAAAAAAAAAAAAAAAAAAAAAATTAAAAAATTAAAACTGTTCAAAACACTAGAAAAATATTTCCTTTTGATGAGTTGAAAATACTCATCTGCCTGTTAAATGATCTCTTTTGTTATCTTTTATATCTTTTATATATGTTATAGCGTAAAAATATCTTCCAATTTTTATTCAGAAAAGTTAACTCAACTGTGACTTACCTATACATAATAGGTGCTCAGTAATAAATTAGGAGTCTAATCAATAGTTATCTCAGTAAAATCCATGAACTCATTATTCTTATCTTTACTATAAAGCCAGAAACACATTCTTAACATTTTGTCTTATTAATGCACATACGTCAATCATTTTTTTAAAAATATATTCTGTAATTCAGACTTTTCATCATTTCAGCACTACAGGAGTTCCCATTTCTCTTCCTCTACTCACAGCTTTCTTGGATACATTACTGAGCCTTTACAGTAAATAAATGTGGTAATATCTATTTTGGACTTCCAGAATGTAATCACCACAGCTGTGTTTTATTTTTGAGAGGGTTTCATTTTTCAGCTTATGAAATTGTAGGGAAGATGATGAGATAAGTAGAAAGCAAGTAAAAGCTCCAACTTAAGGATGGGAAACATTTTGCTCTTGCTCCCTAAAGATAATGATAAAGAAAATTTGTTTTACTCCTGATGGAATGAAATTTTAAGATAGAAACAATAACAAAGGTATTTATTGATAACCTCCTTCATGCATATTCCTTGAAATCATTTCAATAGCCATCCCCTAACCATGATGTTCAGGGATATATGGATCCCTAAAAATACATGAGATAGAGATAGATAGAGATAGAGATAGAGATTAGAGATAGAGATAGAGGTAGAGATAGAGATAGATAGAGATAGAGATAGAGACAGAGATAGAGATAGAGATAGATCTTTTTAACAACTTTGTGAATTTGGGGACAACACATAATGACGTGTATGCAAATTTAAATTAATAATACAAAATTATATAGAAAGTATAGATTAAATAAGTGCAGAGAATTTATGTTTTTTTATTTTCCAGAAGCAAAATAAACTATATACTAGAAAGTATATATTTATAAAAATGTTATCACATCTATCTTACACCTTTCATATCTAAGTTTATTTTTTATTATTGAATCTCTGTTTCCTTAGCCATATTTTCTCCTTCCAATGTCTTTGAGACATGATTACTCATGTTTAATTTTTAATTAATCAAACAAGTCATACAAATATTTTAGATCTTATAGGATCCTTTGGAAACTTGTCATTCCCTAATCAAGAGGTGGAGCATATGTCCCTTCCCCTTGAGCCTAGGCTGCTCTTTGTGATTATCCTAATAAGAGTGGCAGAGGTGAAGGTATATAACTTCCAAGGCCAGTTTATTAAAATCAATTGAGCTCCCACCTGCCTGTCTCTCTTTCTTGGGATAACTGTCCTTGGAATATAACCATCATACCTAGGAAGTCCAAACTATGTGAATTGGAACCAAGGCCCCAGGTCTTCAGCTTCATTTTAGATCCCAGCCAATGGCCAACACCACCTTGCCAGTCCTGTGAGCAAGCCATCTTGGAAGTAGATCCTCAATCCTTGGTCAGGTTGCCTCAGCTGACACTGCATGAAGTAGACAAGCCTTTCCCCCATGTTGTGTCCAAATTGCAGATTTGCAAGCCAAATAATTAACTATTGTTTCAAGCCACTAAGCATTGAGGTGGTTTGTTTTTCAGCAAAAGATAACAAGAATAACTGAAATGAGAAAAGTAATAGTTGCTAACTTTCAGCAAGATGTACAAATAAAAGACACAAATAAAAGATGTTTTGAACTCTGCCATAACTTCATTAAATCTCAGCTTTGTCTTCAAGAATCTAATTACCATTTTCGTGAACAGTCCACCATTTACCTAGTTTATATGTAAAATATGTGGGTTTTGTGAGACATTTCACATTAAATTTGAAATATCAAACTCTGTAAGTCAACAACAAAAATTTTGACTCCAAATTCGTAAAAATGGAACTGACAATGTTTAACTTTACCTGAGACCTGTATTCCTGTAAAAACATGCACTGTCACCAAACTTTCCACTTCCTAATTTTTTTCTACATTTTTATCACAAGAACCACCCTTCTCATATAACTTGATAAGATATTCTTGAATTACTCCTTGTTTGTGACAAGACCAGACACAGACCCTCCAAATATTCACTTTGTGTTTCATAAATGATTAAATGACTTGTTTGACTTCACCAACTAATCAGGACAGAATTCTTTCCATGAACAACCTTTCCTCAAAGGGCCTTCCTGAGAATCTGCTGACAGCAGAGAAAAGTATTCTCTGATCAGCTGTCCAATCACACCATTCCTGCTTCCCCAAAGCCAGTTCTTTCTAGCTTTGTTTGCTCCTCCTCAAAAAATAAAAAATATTTTTCTGCTTTACTTTTGATGCTTGTGCAGATCTTTGGGTAAACTGGAACTTTCTTCTGCTGCATGAGTTCCTTTCCTCTATTACAATAATCTCTTTAAATAAATTATCTCATTACCCACATCTAGATTTGCTTTTACTTGACAGAATCAGTAGTGATAATTTGAGAATCTTTGAGTTTTATATCAAGAGACATCAAAAAATTATCACTTCTATCTAGTACTACATTCCACCTCGTTCTATCTAATCTCTACATTGCAATAGACTGTGATCTTAAAGGAAAAAGGTTGATGTTTTTAACTTCTGTAACTGAATTTTGTGATAAATAAATTCAAATAAAATCATTCTTATGAGATTGAAGAAATAAAAATTTAAAAGATATATGTGGCAACTCTCTGGATTTTCTCAGCACCACTGATCTGGAATAATCCTGCCCATGCTTAAAAGTGCTTTGTACATTCAACAGAATAATATCCCCTTAAAAAAAAACAACTCATAAACTTGAAAAGAAGGTAACATTGTATATCAAGAATA
Source organism: Canis lupus familiaris (assembly GCF_011100685.1). Classification (NCBI taxonomy): domain Eukaryota; kingdom Metazoa; phylum Chordata; class Mammalia; order Carnivora; family Canidae; genus Canis; species Canis lupus. The sequence continues at coordinate 78,016,492 of NC_049224.1, forward strand.
ATCTGTGAGGATCTAAATATCCTAATCAGAAAGAGAGAATTAATGCCTTGAATAATTTCTGTGGAATATGTAATCTACCAAGCATAATGGTCTCCTCTGAAAGAATTCCTAATAAAACACCAATGGCCACTGACATGTGAATTGGGGATATGTAAGTTGCTCTTCAATAGAAGGCAGCTCAGCATAGAAGTCACACTACCTACTACACACTGAACAAAGGATTTGAGCCCAGGACCTGGAGCCACCACTTGCTAGATGTTTGACATCAGAAAAGTACTAAATTCACTAATTATTTCATGAAATCATTAATTTTTGTGATCAAAAATATACATATTAGTTTCAAATAAATTCAAACAAAACTCAACGTATACAGTGGCAAACTAATAATGTCTAACTACTAGCTTTCTGAGAAAAAATAAGAAAATAAATAAAAGCCCACAACCCTGATTTTTAATGTTTTCCAATTTGTGTGATGTAAATACTCCTATCATTGCTAGTTTTAAAATACCAACTGGAGTTTGATTGAACCTAGCATTCCACTCAATATATATGTGCATTTATATATATGTCAGTGTGTATGTGTTTACCTACACATATCTATGTCTACTCACATATATATTCAGTTCATATATTCTATATTCTGTATACATGTTCAGTATATGTATATATTTTATATATACTGAAAATTAATTAAAAAAACCCCAAAGTCTATCTAAAGTTGGAAATATAGTGATACATTTTGAATAAAAGATTAGGCATGACATTAAAATGCAGAACCTCCTGCCTTTGGCCCAGGGCGCGATCCTGGAGACCCGGGATCGAATCCCACGTCAGGCTCCCGGTGCATGGAGCCTGCTTCTCCCTCTGCCTATGTCTCTGCCTCTCTCTCTCTCTCTCTGTGACTATCATAAATAAATAAAAATTTAAAAAAAATTTAAAAAAATAAAAAATAAAATAAAATAAAATGCAGAACCTCAGGGAACTAATAACCTTTAAGAAAACTTAGAAAATAACAATACAAAAAGTTTTGTAATTACCATACTTCTTTAATATTTAACATATATAAATACTGAAAATATTTTAAATATTCTATAATTTATATTTCTAAATACCTAGATACAATAGTTTGATCTCCTGCTCAAATGTCTCACAAATTCCATGTTCTATATAAATCCATTGTTATTTTGGCCTAGATTATTGTAGTAAATTTAACTGCCTTTAATGGCAACATAATCAGACAGTGATAAAAAATGGCCCTTTTGCATTTGCCTTCCAGACAAACACATGCAGAGCTTATAAAACCAGGCAACAGGTTGTGGCCAATAGAGCTTTACTGCATGTAATTAAATCAGCATTGCCATTACGATAGCCAAGTGCTTTGGAAAATTGAGTGGACTTTTTTTTTTTTTTTAAAGAGAGGGAAATCGATAAATCTTTGGAAAGAGTATGGTAATCAGTACTATAATAAAACATATTCAACCAGATGATTGATTACAAATGGATTTACAAAGAATGGCTATAATTCCATTGCATGAAATCTGAGCACATGTATAGAGTTAAAATGGCTCATGAAAAATTTACACTTACCATGCAAAAAGCAAGGAAATGCTTTTTTCTACTCTGTATCTTCAAGTAAATTAGGAAAATATCATTATGTCTTTTTTGTCTCTCTCAATCTAAGTATGCTTTTAAAGGACTAAGAGTTGAGATCAATCTGAACTAGAAAATAAAAAAAAAGGTGATCTGAAATAAATATAAATATATATATTTTTTTAATCACTAAGGCACAGGGAGAAAGAAACTATAAACAGTTTTTCAGAAACTATGTTTTAGAAGAAACAATCACTGATATACTCAATGAATGGCAAAGAAAAATCTCTGCAAGATTCCTTGGCCTATATATTTATGTTTTAAAGAAGTAGAATGGGGCAGGTCATGATATAGTCCTACTAGTGTGTACCTCTTATTGTTCCATTTTATTTCATTTTATTTCTTAAATTTTTAAATTTAAATTCCTGTTAGTTAACATACAGTATACTATTACTTTCATGTGCACAATATAGCGATTCAACACTTACATAAAACAGTTAGTGCTCATGACAAGTGCGCTTCTTAATCCCTGTCACCTATTTCACGCATTCCATACCCACCTTCCCTCTAGTAAATATCCGTTTGTTCTCTATAGTTAAGAGTCTGTTTCTTTGTTTGCCTCTCTCTCAATCTCTTTTTTTTCCCTTTGCTCATCTGCTTTGTTTCTTAAATCCCACATATGAGTGAAATTATATGGTATTTGCCTTCTCTGACTGACTTATTTCACTTAGCATAATACTCTCTTGGTCCACCATGGTTGCAAATGGCCAGATTTCATTCTTTTTTATGGCTGAGTAATACAAACATATATAATATATATAATCCCATATATACACATTATATATAAATATATATTTAAAATTATAATGTATACACACATACTACATCTTTATCCATTCATCAGTGGATGGACACTTGGGCTCTTTCCATAATTTGAATATTATTGATAATGCTGCTATAAACAAGGGGGCTTATGTATCCCTTTGAATTAATATTTTTGTATTCTTTGGGTAAGTACCTAGTTGTGCAATTGCTGGATTATAGGGTAGTTCTATTTCTAACTTTCTGAAAAACCCCCATATAGTTTTCTAGTGCTGTTGATTTTAGCCATTTTGATAGGTGTGAGGTGCTATCTCCTTGTAGCTTTGATTTTTATTTCCCTTATAATGAGTAATGTTGAGCATCTTTTCATGTATCTGCTGGCCATCTTGATGTCTTTGGGAAAATGTCTCTAGATACTTTTAAAAACAGTGTCACCAAAAAGCAGAAAATACCAAATGGAAAAGGAAGAAAAAAAACTCCACACTTGAGTGCCTCTGCCAAGGCTCCCTCTCTCTCTGTCTGTTTCTTTTTAACTTGATATTATAAGAAGGTCCCGATATCAAGTTGGTTACATAAAAAGGGTACATGCTGCTACATAGGTAGTAATTCCTGAAAAATGATTTTTTTTAATTTTTTTAAATTTATTTATGATACTCATACAGAGAGAGAGAGAGAGGCAGAGACATAGGCAGAGGGAGAGGGAGAGGGAGAAGCAGGCTCCATGCACCGGGAGCCCGACGTGGGACTCGATCCCGGGTCTCCAGGATCGCGCCCTGGGCCAAAGGCAGGCGCTAAACCACTACTTCACCCAGGGTTCCCCTGAAAAATGATTTTTGAATCTGTAGGACTTGACCATTCTTGAGAAATTTCACTGTCTACTTCCTCCAGACCTCTACTTCTTTAATACTATTTGATTTATACTGGAAAGTTATGTTTTCTCTTTCATTCGCATGGCCACAATTATGCATTCTGAGCCTCTCTGGAGTAGGGTCCTCTAATTTTGGTGTAATATCCAATCATCTGAATGGTTTAATAATATTTTGGTCTCCTTGGAAATCCATAGATCAACTATTTAAGATTTAACTGGAGTAAACATGGAAATCTTTTAACAAATGCTTTAAATCATATATATTATATATATATATTTCAAATATATATATAATTCAATATATATATCAAATATATGATCAAATAACATATAATCAAATATATAATTCAAATTACATATATATTTATATGTATAACCTCTAACTTATAACAAATGCTTCAAATTATATATATAAAACCTCTACCATAGAAAATTGGAGTAACCTGTCCTGTGCTCATTACAAATTTGTAGGAGTGTCTCATTAACTTTCTTCCACAAACCAGCTTTAATACTAGCAAAATAATTTTATTATTACAAAATATGGCATAGATGGAAGATTATGCTTTTTCTTCCTTTTGACTTAGAGGTAATTAATACTTACTTTTTTTCACATTGAAATGCTTAATGAAAATTACTCATTCACTAGAATGTAGCATAAGAAAATTAATGAACATCTTAAGTGCCAGAATTCCTAGGTTTTAATCTAGATTGGGCACTAAGTAACATATTCACCTTGGGCTGTTCGGTTAAATTTTCTCTTTTATTTTTTTGAATATATAAATCATACATTAATGTTATACTCTTTAAAAAGGAAAATTCAAATATTATATATGAAGCTCAACTTCCTTTTGACAATCACCACAATTTTATTTTCTTCCCAGAATTAGCAGCTTTGGTTTATCTCCATCCAGATAAATATATGTAGATAGATGATAGGTAGGTAGATAAATATATATTAATACAGATGAATATAAATCTGCAAATATGCAAATGCATAATTACATTGTATGCTTTACAGAGAGCATATTACTGTACCCTTTGCTTATAATTTTATTTTTCTATTGAACACTGTATCACCTCAATTTTTCTATTTTAGTCCATTGAAAGCATACTTATATTCTTTAACTGTTGTATAATATGCTATAACATGGATATCATAGAAGTTATTTGTTCATTTCATTTCTGACAGCATTTAGTATCTCTGTATTTTCCTTTGTTTTGTTTTCACTTTTTGTTGTCATTATTAATATAACTCCTATTTCATATAATATTCTTGTATGAACTTCCTTGTTAACATAGATAATGCTCCTCCAAGGTATACATCACAATCTGGAAAGTAATTCCAGCTATGTATCAAAAAAGTACATGCATTTCATTTTTCCCCAACTTTATTGAGATCATAACTGACATATAACATGGTTTAAGTTTATGTTGTGCAATATGTTGACTTGATACATTTATATCTTGCAAAATGATTACCACAGTACTATTAGTCAACCCCTTCATCCCCTTCATAACTCACATAATTACCAGTAATGGGTGAGAATGTTTAAGATGTACTCTCTCGGCAGCATTCAAATATACAATATAGTATTGTTAAGTGTAATCATCATATTGTACATTAAATATCCAGAACTTACTCTTCTTCTAACTGTAGGTTTGTACCCTTTGACCAATATCTCCTCACTTCAATCACCTCCAAGCCCCTGGCAACCATCATCCTATTCTTTTTATGAGTTTAATTTTAGTTTTCTTTTCTTTTTTTTTTTTTTTCTCTCTCTGACTCATTTCACCTATAGCAATGCCTTCAGGGTACATCCAAGTTGTCCAAAATGATGAGATTTCCTTCTTTCTCATGACTGAATAATACTCCATTATATACCTCATCTTCTTTATTTATTAATACATTGATGAACACTTAGGTTATTTCCCTATCTTGTCTATTGTGAATAATGCTGCAATTAACATGGGTGTGCAGATATTTCTTTGATATCCTATTTCTGTCTCCTTTGGAAATATACACAGAAGTGGAATCATTGCATCATATAGTACTATTTTTACTTTTTGAAACAACTCCATATTATTTTTCATAGTGGCTACACCAATTTACATTCCCAGCAACAGTGCACTAGAATACCCTTTTCTCCACATCCTTTGCCAACTCTTTGTATTTCTTGCCTTCTTAATGATAGCCATTCTAATATGTTTGAGGTGATATTTCATTTTGATTGGATTTGCATTTCCCTAGTGATTCGTGATATTGAGCATCTTGTCATGTACCTGCTGGCTATTTGGATATCTTCTTTGCAAAAATGTCTATTCAGTTCTCTGGCCATTTTTAAAAATAAGACTATTTGAAATTTTTTTTTTTGTTATTGAGTTTTATACAGTCTTTACATATTTGGGATACTAACCCCTTATCCAACAAATGTTTTGCAAATATTTTCTCCCATTCCATTGGTTATCTTTTTGTTTTGTTGATTATTTCTTTTGCTGAGGAGAAGCCTTGTCATTTCATGTAGCTCCACTTGTCTATTTTTGCTTTTGTCACTTCTAATTTTTGTGTCATATCCAAAACATTGTTGCCAGGACCAATATCAAGGAGATTTTTCCCCTATGTTTTCTTCCAAGAGTTTTATGGTTTCAGGGCTTATGATTAAGTCGTCAATATATCTCATTAACTTTTATGAGTGATGTAAAATAAGGGCATGATTTTATTCTTCTAAATGTATTTATCCAGTTTCTCCAATACACTTCTTTGAAAAGAATATACTTTCCCCATTGAGTATTCTTGATTCCTTTGTCAAATATTAATTAAGTTATAAGTAGGATTTTACTTCTGGGCTCTCCATTGTGTTCCATTGCTCTTCCTGTCTGTTTTTATTGCTACAGCTTTGTTTTTTGTTTCAAATCAGGGCATATAGTGCCCCCAGCTTTGTTCTTCCTCATGATTGTCTTGGTTATTCCAGACCTTTTGTGGTTCTATACAAGTTTTAGGGTTGTTCTTTCTAGTTCTGTAAAAAAAAAAAAAAAATGCCTTCAGAGTTTTGATAGTTTACAGATAGCTTTAGGTACATGGAATAACAATAATATATTTTAACAATATTAGATCCCCCAATCCATGAACGCATGGTATCTTTTGACTTGTGTCTGGTCACTTTCTTTCATTAAAGTATTATGGTTTACAGTGCACAAAACTTTCACTTCCTAAATTTATTTCTAAGTATTGCACTGTTTTTAATGATACTGTGAATGGTACTGGTTTCTTTTTTAGATATTTTATCTTTAGTGTATAGAAACAGAGCTGCTTTTTTATATGTTGATTTTGTATCCTGTAACTCTACTGAATTCATTGAATAGTTCTAACAGTTGTTTGGTGGATTCTGTAAGATATTTTATAAATAATGTCATATAGGATCTGCAAACAAAGACTTTACTTCTTCTTAGATGAAAAAGTCATTTTTTTTCCCAATGTTACTTTAAACAGATTTAGCTCCCAGAATCTTAACTGTACAACAATGCACTCAGCTTGTTCTTAACTGGATCGGCAGCAGAAATTATTCCAAAACAGTTACATAATTCTTACTTAGAAATTTCACTAGTAGCTTCTGAACATTTTGTATGATTGATTTCCAATTCACTGGCATGTATATGTTTACCATGTCAGGTTGTGTACCTGCTACTTCATACTTTCCATATTCAATATTAAGCACTATGCCATCAACTCAGTGAATCAATATGGTATCTTTTGAATTTGAATAAATTATGGTCAAGAGTTAAGAGAGCTCATGCATGTCTAAGGTAACATAATAGGTTACACATTAAAGATGTAAATTATCTGGGCCTGATGAAAACAAAATTATGTAGGATATTTTTAGTCTAGCTAAGTGTAGTAGAAAAATAATTTCCCTGTTAACTATCTGCATTCCAATTCTCATAACCTGAATTGATTGAGTACAATAAAGACACCACATTTGAAATAACAGCAAACTATTCTTATTGTATTTATTACTCTATTACTTATTTTCATTGGTCAGCTAAGAGAATGAAAGGTGGATGTGAAGGCAATCACTTCCCAGCATTATTAAAACTTTCCAATGTGGCATTAACCTAGCCATGGCAATGTTTTTCTTCTTGCAAGCCTCACTCAAAATTCAATTTCTTAGAAGTATTTTTGTTGTTGTTGTTGTTGTTAAGTTTAAGCTACATAATTGACCGCTGGCAGAACTAAGGAAGTAAGAGCAGGAGGAAGTAAGAGCAGGAATCCATCCCAACTTCTAACCTAGTTGGAGGCACACCCCTGGATATATCATTCCAAAATGAAAAATGACATGCTATCAAAAGGAGGAATGGAGGCTTTAATCAACAAAGTCAACTACCAACTTCTCTTCATGACATTCTCTTCACATCAAAACTTGTGAAACATTGATTATATACCTACTTTTGTACATGAAGCCCATGCTATATTATCAAGCAGATGTGAATTTTGAAGACAAAAGAGAAAAGATGTACAGTTAAGGCTTGTTCTTTTATCAATTTTTACTGAGAAAGAGAAGTAATGGAATGAGATTTAATAATTTGGAGAATAAAACCTATTTTAAGAACTTTTCCCATCAAATTTTGACCTATAGCTACTGAAATTTTGACCTGTCTATAAGTAAAGGAAGCAATAATGTCTGTCACCTCAGAAGATAGAGTGATGAAATTTGTTACCTCTAAAGCCAGCAGGAGGGCAGCCCGTGGGGGGCTCAGTGGTTTAGGGCCATATTGAGCCCAGGGCCTGATCCTGGAGACCCGGGATCGAGTCCCATGTCAGGCTACCTGAATAGAGCCTGCTACTCCCTCTGCCTTGCCCCTCTCTCTCTCTCTCTCTCTCTCATAAATAAATAAAAACTTTAAAAAAATTAAAACTAAAGCTAGCAGGAAAACAACTTTTTTTTTTCATTAGAGCACCAACTCACCTTCAACCAGTGAGTGGAAAGAATGTTGCTTTTCTAAGTAAATAGTGTCTATCCTTCATATACATATTGGTCATATATTCTTGTATCGATTTTACACAACTGCATTTTTATGCCAAATTAAATAAAATATGTTTAGCTATGGATTTCTGAAGAATAAAATTTCATGTCAGCATTCATTTTCTCCCCTTCCTTCAAACACTGGAAGTTACTTTATTAGAATATACTGAAAGAGTCTTGAGATCAAGGAAACTATACCAATTGCAATTGCTGCATAAAATTAAGCATATCGAAGACAATTAAAACCACATATTTTCATAATAGTAGACTTCTTTAAATTAGCATTTGAGTCTGATTTGAACAAAAAGCTCTTCCTATTTCATGTGAATATACATTGCTGTTGTAAATAAAAATATACTTTTTTATTATATAAGCAACATATTGTGGAAAATTATGAAATTGAAATAAGCCAACATTTTAAAAAAATACAACCATGTATAATATTCTACATATTTAACATCCTATAGTGTATGGATCCCATCAATCATAATGGACACTGTAAATAACACCACACCATTATGATCTGGCTAGATTCAGCTGTGTCCAGAATATCCTCCTGGCATAGCTGGCTTTAAACTATGGTTGCAAATCTCATGAGACTCATGGGTATTGGGTAATTCTGAATCTTATATTATTTTAGAATATGTTAAAAGCCCTCAAATTTGTTTCTTTTTTTCTTATGCAGGGAGATTCTATTAGATGCAAAACAACAAATAACTATAATAAAATATAACAGCTTATTTTTCCTGTTAATAACATACAGATACATAAATAATAGGTAATTATTAATATTTCTATCATAATATACCACTATATGGAATTACTTAACCATTCCCCCATTCCTCAAATTTTAATTCTTAAAAATATTTTGGTCTTATAAACAGTTTTATGAATATTATTGTTAAGTCATAGTCAGACTTGTTTACATATTTTCATAGGGACATTTCACCAGAGTAAATTTGCTTTGTCAAAAAGTATTTAGTTCAACATTGTGAATTGGGTGCATTGCATCTGTATCAAAGTATATCAAAGCATATGAAGCTTTAGTGTCTTTTGTAGTATTATTTTCAAATGTCCTTCCAGTAACATTACACCATTTTCCCCATCATTACAAAAAAAAAAAAAAAAAAAAAGTCATTTCTCCAAACCCTTGCTTCATTAGTGGTGTTATTGGTGCCCTGCATGGACTCTCACCAACAGACAGTCAGATGCACACATTACCCAGCTTCTGACTATTAGTGCTGAAGGCTCATAACCACCACCTTCTCTGGAGAATTGACACCAGAGCCATCTCACCCAAATTATGATTACCCTCTTCTTCAGACAGGCAGGCTAATGACTTATTGAAATGAAAGTGTGGTAGAAAACTTACCTCTCTCTCTTTAAGGTGAGGCTAACTCTGTAGTGAAGTTTGTGCAACAGAAATTTTCATGAAATCAGACTGAAGCTAGTCTCCAGCTGAGATTATTTACCTCTTTCAACTTTTTTCCCTTGTTCTGCCCTGCTTCTTCCATTCCCCTTCTTATGAGAGAATTTCTTCAACACTTCCTCCAAGAACTCCTGTCTTAAGCTCTGCTTCTAGGGAACTTAAGCTCAGATAGTTGGGGCCATGATGATTCTACGAAGCAGAGTCTAACAATGGTATACTGAAAAAGGCCATTCAGTGGCCATATGGCAATGAAGACCCCATTATTGATGGTAGGTTGATTACTGATAGTTCTTGGAAAGTTGTAGCAGTGGTACTTCTAAAATTCTTACCTGTGGTGAGTGAAGATGGGAAGCAGTGAGAGTGATGTATAAAGTGGAATACCATTAACACTTGAGATTTAAAAGGAAATTGTAAAAAAAAAAAAAAAAAAAAAAAAGGAAATTGTAACCTTAAAAGACTATGAAATTAGGTGGCTATTATTAAGTAATGTTGGGACACTTGGGTGGCCCAGCAGTTGAGCATCTGCCTTTGGCTCAGGGCATGATCCCAGTCCCAGGATTGAGTCCCTGCGATGCAACTTTGCTTCTCCCTCTGTCTGTGTCTCTGCCTGCGTTTCTATGTCCCTCATAAATGAATAAATAAAATATTTTTAAAAAAATAAGTAATGCTAATGCATGAAGCAATCTATTAATTAGGAACATGCAAGAGCCAGAAAGTCTCTTAGACAAAAGTTAAGGAGGCACTCATCTTCTACAGACGGAACTGAAGACCTAAGTGTTAAATGTAGTGAGCACATCAAATAAGGTTGAAATCTCAGAGGAAAGTAATCTTCTAGGCCAAAGTCAGAGCACTCATGAGTCATGATTTCAATTTAGTTTCTTTTTTTCTTTTTTTTTTTCTTTTTTTGGTTTATATAAATTTTATAATTTTTCCACAGTATAGTGTTAGGTCATAAAAAGTTTCCTTTTATTTTTATTTATTTGTTGTTATTATTATTATTTTATTTTTTATTTAAATTAAATTAATTTACATATAGTGTATTATTAGTGTCAGAGGTAAAGCTCAGTGACTTATCAATTGTACACAATACCCAGTGCTCATTTGCCTGTCACTTAGTTACCCTGTTCCCCCATTCTCCTCCCCTCCAGCAACCCTCAGTTTGTTTCCTATGATTAAGAGTCTCTTAATTATTCGTCTCCCTCTATGATTTTGTGTTGTTTTATTTTTCTCTCTCATCCCCTATGCTCTTGTTTTGTTTCTTAAATTCCACATATGAGTGCGATAATATGATAAATTTCTTTCTCTGATTGACTTATTTGTAGCTGAAATACATGTCTTTATATCAAAATAAGGAGGAAGCTTTTTTGTCTAATCAGAATCATATGTTTAATTGCTTAAAGAAATATTTATTATTGTAAAAAAAAGGTCCTAATTCTACTTAACATAATACCACTGTCTTTCATACAACCAAAATTGTACTAACCCTCCCTCAGTAAAAGAGATAAAGTTCAAGAAAGATGATCGGTTACACTACTGCATATCTTGTAGCTTAAAACTATGATGTAAATTAGCTAAAATACTATTTAGAAAGTAAGTGCATCTTGTATTACATGATCAGGGAAAAATAGAATAAGGAAAATAAATATTTGCTATACACACATGTGCAAGTGCACAAACACATTTAAAGTGAGAAATAATCATGACATCACCATTCCTAATTCTGTAGCTGGTCACGTGATCATAGCCAATATTTATAACTTCATTTTTCCACTACCCATTCTTGTTTTCAACAAGCACCTCAGCTGGTCATTTTTCCTTACCAATCTTCATTCCTGAAGGGCCTGGGCCATTGGTAGTTGTGCCTAGATTGGTTTGTTTTTATTTTTCATTGACCTTAATCACAAGGTATGGTAATACTCAGAGACATTTTAAGGGATATTCTGTATTCTACAAATACTCTTCTTTACCTCTATTGTGGAGTGAGAGTTCAATTTATCCTTGATAGTCAGGATCAATCATCCCAGCCGATACTGCAATGCCCTCCTATGCCTGTTGATTCAGTGGCATGAAGACATTTAAGTGGCTGAGAAGCAATCTAAACTTACAGTGCAGTGGCAGAATCACTGTTTATATCTCCTGATGTAAGTATTCCTCCCTCTGGAACTAAGACATTTAGGCCAGCATAATATAAGATCATGAGAACAGGAAGCAAAAATTTTGTTTGTGAGTGGTGTCACTCTCACTTCTACCCCTAGATTCCTATGCCTATGAACTCTGGCTACTGGAGAAGCACCATATATTAGACACTTATTTAGAACATTTGCAGCTTCCTAGAAAACCTGGCATCAGCCCTGCAAAGTATTGCCACCCACTTGGCTCTGTAACTAAGTCTCCAAAAACTCATTCCACTCTTCTATCAGAAGGACTGCTTTAGGGTGGTGGGGAAAATGGTAAGATCAGGGAAAATTCTATAAGCATGGATCCATTGTTGTACTTCTTTTCACTGTGGGGTTCCTTGATCAGAAGCAATGTTGTATGAAATAACATGACTATGGATAAGGCATTCTGTAAGTCCATGGATAGTAGTTTGGCAGAAGCATCACATTCATGGAAAAAAAAAAAAAAACCATAGTCAGAGTAAGACTCTATTCTAGTATGAAAAAATGCTACCCTTTGCATGATGGAAGCAATCCAATGTAATCTATCTGCCACCAGGTAGCTGGCTGAATATCCAGGGAATGATGCCATATTGGGAGCTCAGTGTTGATCTCTGATGCTGGCAGATTGGGTGCTCAGCAGTGGCAATAGCCAGGAGTCCATATTGCTGTGCCCAAGCATAATATCCTTTGCCACCATGACCACTTTGCTCGTGAGCCCATTTGGCATGACAGAGGTGGCTGGAGAAAGAAGAGTGACTATCCACAAAACAGGACATCCTATCTACTTGGTTATTAAAATCTTGGTTATTAAAATGTTACACTGTTGAAGTTACCCTTTCTTTGACATTCACATGGGACAGAAGTTCCTTCATGTTATTGTCTATTCAGAGAGGTCTCACCCCATACTTCTCACCCAAACTTCCTTGTTAGCAATTTTGCAATCATGTTCCTTCCAAGTCCCTTGACCAACTAGCCAAACCATTAGCTAGATCCCATATATCAGCACATAATCACATGTCTGGCTATTTCACCTTCTAAGCAAAGTGAATAATCAGATACACTGCTTAAAACATCTGTCAGTTGGAAGATTTTCATTCACCTGTTTCCTTCCAGGATGTTCCAAAGGGGGCTGTAATGCTGTATCTGCTCACTTGCAGGTGGTGCCTGTATATCATGTGGAATCTGTGTAACCTGGGTTTGAGTCTTCTCTTCCACTGTCAGTTGATCACCAAGAACTTCCCATGAGGACATAGGTACAAGCTGAGAGATAGAAAACACTGTAGCAGAAGCAGAAACCATAAGTATTTTGGCACTTCTTTAACTTTTTTGTGCTTAAGGGCCTATTTGGGCTCAAACATGGATATAACACCCCCAACTGCTAATGTACTGTTGCTGTGAAATTTATGATTTTATGGGTTAGATAACACTCAGCTTATGATTTAAAGTTCAGGTTGCATGGCAACTTGGTGGCCATGATTAAACAATTGATCCATTCAGCTCCTACTAAGGCATAGTAGCAGGCCAAGAGCTATTTCTTAAAAGAAAAGTATTTATCTGTGGAGGACAGCAAGGCTTTGCTTGCTGTTGTAATTCACAAACTGGGTCTGCAAAAGACTGCAATGAGAATTTCTGTCTGCCACTGTCCCTTTAACCATCATTGCATTTGCTGGATCATATGCCCTAAACAGAAGAGCATCAGAGGAACTTATACAGCAGCCTGGACCTATCACAGAGCCTTCTCTTGTTCATGGTCCCACTCAAATTCAGCAGCTTTTGAAGTCATCTGGTAAATAGACCTAAGTAACACCCTCAAATGAAGAGCATGATGCCTCCAAAATCCAAAGATGTGCCCACTAGGCATTGTACCTCTTTTTTGTTTGTAGAAGGGCCAGGTCTAACAACTTATCCTTCACCTTTGAAATGATATATCAAAATAGAAATGACCCACATTACTTGACCCTTAGAAATATCACTGAGGTCAGCCCCTAAATTTTAGTCAGATTTATTTCCCACCATCTGGCGTATAAATGTCTTATCAATAAGTCTAGAGTAGTTACTACTGACTGCTCTTTTGATCCAATTATGATAATGTCAGCAATATAATAAACCAGTGTGATTTCTTTGTGGAAGAGAAAGGCAATCAAGGCCCCTGCAAACTGAATTATGGCATAGGGCTAAAGAGTTGATGTACTACCCCGAAGGTAGAACAGTGAAGTGTATTTTTGGCCTTGCCAGCTTGAAGCAAGCTACTTCTGGTGGATCTGTTGACAGGAATAGAGAAAAATGTATTTGCCAGATTAGTAGCCACATACAAGGAATGTGTTAATTCACTTAACAATAAAGCCACATCTGTTATAGCAACAGCGATTGTAACTACCATGTGGTTGCATTGGTGGAAATGTACTCTTACTCTCCAAATTCAGCCATCTTTTATAAAGGCCAAACAGGTAAGTTCAATAGAGATGTGGTAGGAATCATTACTTCTGTATCCTTTATGTCCTTGGTGGTGGCATTAATCTTTGCAATCCATTCTGAAATGTGGTATTGCTTCTGGAAGAAGGTTCAGGAGAACTTTGGACCCACTGTGAGAGGAACCTGAGCAAAAACTCCATTGATCACCTGGTCTCCATAAGCCCCTACCTTCCCTGTGGACCACAGTGCATTTCAAGTCTCCCAGAATTACTGTCAGATCAGAGCCAGTATCCAGTAGTGCCTGGAAAGTCTGACTATTTCCTTTTCATCAATGTACCACTACTCAAGTAAAAGGCCAGAGATCTTCCTTTGGGGAAGGCTAGGAGAAAGGATAATAGCATAGAATTTTGGAAGCGTACCACAATCCTTCCTCAAGAGAAACCTTCCCTTCATTTAAGGGGTTCTGAATCTGTAAATTGGCTCAAGTCTAGCAATTGATTGAAGGATTAGGACTCTCTGTTTTTACGACTCAAGTTTGACTTTCATTCGCTTCACTTAGAATTTTTATGCTTATACAGATTGGTTAGAATTTAGTAGGTTTCTTACCTAATTTACTTCTAGGTACACCATGAACAAATATCAATGCCAAACATAAGTCTGTGGGAGTCAGATTATCCTGACTGCTGCTTTGGCTACACTGCCCATCACACTAACCATACATGCTTTGCCTTTGGTAGTTGAGTAACCCCATTAGACCCCTGCTATCCTCAGATCCAGTTGTTTCTATTGCACTTAGAATTCCCCGTTTGTGGCTGCTGTTCCCCCTATAAAGTATGGCCAACGGAGAAGTGCAGTCATGAAGATCTTCAAGGATGACTGGAAAGAACTAAAAAAGTATATCTCATAATACTGGTGAAAGATATGTCCTCTGGACACTCCGAGTGCTGGTGAGTAGGTCTTAAATGACAAATCCACTCTAACATTCTGGTCTCTCTAAGCCTTTGAATTCTTTCCTTTAGATTAAACCATGGCAGATCTGATATTCCAATTTATTTTCTGTGTGCCAGCTTTTGGCCTGTGTTTCAGCTAGCCAAACAAATTTTAGATCTCTCTAACTCCCCAAGCTGCAGCATTAAATGTAAAATCTCTGCTTAGTAAGCCCAAATCAATAAATTTGGCCTGATGTAACTTTATTTCCCTTCTACTATTATTCCATACCCACTCCCACATGTTTTCCAGATTTCTGTTTGAACAAATTAGTTCTTTTGGAGTATAGTACATCTTCTCATGGGTTCCACTTTGTACCTTACCTTAAGTGCCTGCTGGGATTTATTCCAATTATAGATCTAGAAACAGGTGGGGATAGGTCCTGAGGAAAGAATCAGCACCCTTTGCAATTGCTGTCAGGTAAAGATAGTCCAGTCTCCTCAGGCCAGGCAGATTTAATCCTTTCAGATGGGATTGGAAAGATAATAATATTTCTGGGGCTGGGGAGGCCACTTCCACTCACCAAGAAGACACAACAATACTTAGGGGCTCAACATCCCCAGCTTTATCAAAGTCTTCCCTCATGCTGCTATACTAACTTAGGAGATCTCATTCTCTCCCCATGTTCTTACTTTGACACTAGATACCCTGGAAGGCTAGGACTTTAACTTGCATTTTAATGGTATGATTCTGTGTTTGATTTTCACCACTCATAGCCCTGCAACTACAGGAGACCAGGATTTCCTTCAGACTACATGTAGATGTGTTAAGTTCACTTCTACAGCACTTTAACTGGGAACATAAATCGTTGAGTTCACACTTTTTTCACCACTTTGTCCAGCATGATTACTATTAGCCACCTCATTATATTTGTTAGTTTTATTAAAATATCCAAAAGTAATCAGTCACTAGCTCCCTGCTTCATAAGTGGTTGATTAGGAGTGCCCAGCGCAGATATTTTGTGTGCCTCTACTGCCAGTTCACATCACAGTGCTCCTTTATTACTGGAAATAGAATCATTGACATCTTTACATTTAATCAAATAATCTGTTCCAGAAACCAGGAACTAAATCAGAAAACTCATTCTTAAAATTCTGTTGCTCTAGAACTACTCACATACCAAAATCTGTGTTAGGATTTCTTAGAGAAACAGAGTATATATGTTACTATATGTCCTATATATTATATCATCTAGCTATATTCTATCTATCTAATTATTCATCTATTTATCATCATCTATCTATCTAGAGATTTATAGGGAATTAGCTCATATGAATATGAAGGTTACAGGCTGGAGGACCAAGAAATTGGGTGCTGTAGTTCTTATCCAAGTCTGAAGGCCTGAGAACTAGTGGAGACAATTATGCAAGTCCTATGCAGAGTCCAAAGGTTCAGGAACTAGAGGATCCAAAGGTGAAGTCTCAATCTGAATGCAGGAGATGACTGATGTCCCAGGTCAGGAATAAAAAATTCTTCCTTCCTCTACATTTCTGTTCTGTTCAGGCCCTGAACAGATTGGATACTGCCCACTTACCTTCAGAAGGACAATCTTCTCTACTCAGTCAATTCAAATGCCAATCTCATTCACCAAACACCCTCACAGATGTACCCAGAAATAATATTTAGTCAGATATCTGGGCACCTCTTGTCCAGGTCAAACTGACACATAAAATTAACCATTAAAGAAATCTCTGAAAAAGTTCTTGGTGACACAGTCTAACTTAATCATGTATTTGAGAAAATTAAGAAATAGGATATTCTTTGGGAAAATATAACTAAATCCTTAATTAAATTAAAACTAAATAATTAATTTTACATTTAAAAAGCCAAAGATTTCTGTGCAATGTTTCTTCATGATTTAAATGGAAATTTTCTAATGATACATTATTTGTCTTATAAAATATTTATGATTTTTAATTCAATGCCTCCTTCAGCTTCTAACTTTGGACCATTTTATAAATCATCATCATCTTCAGATGAGGTAGATCCACTAAAGAAAGAGAGAAAATCTCAAATGAGCTAATGCCATGTTTTTGAAGATGAGGTAAATTTAAATCGATAAATTACATATTTATGTCTTCTTCTCAGTCAAGAGTTATCTCAATTAATCACTAAATCATATTAATTATATATTTTTAAGTACAGGAAAACTTTTCAGAGAAAAGAAAATTTAACTGTGTCAAAGAGGGATGCTACTTCATTAAAATTCTGTTGATAAAACATGAAAGCTAGAGGCCACTGATGTCATGCAGGCTGTCATTAGTAAGGTTGCTTCTCCGTGTTACATCTTGTGTTGGTAGATTATTAACCACAGCTTCCATGAATTTCATCTAAGTAATAGTGCAACATTAGCTACAATACAGTTAATGTTGGTAATCATTTTATATAGAATATTCATAAGTATTTATATTATTCTTTTATGAATAAAAATAGTATAGTAATGCAAAAATATAAAACAGGTCATGATCATTTAATTAAATGCCCTTGAATTTGTGTATTTAAATTTCTCTTCAAGAATAATGAACTAATTTTTTAAATCTTCATCTGTATTATACTCCTGAATTTTCTTGATTATGATTTTTAAATTACTGAATATAAAAACTCTATATGTAAATTAGAAAGATTTAATTATACGTGACTTAGAAGTTTTATGATTATCACATACTTTCTATTTTTCACATATAGGAAAAGATTAAAAAATAATATAATTAGGGGCACCTGGATGACTCAGTCAGTTAAATATCTGTCTTTGGTTCAGGTCATGATCCCAGGGTCCTGGGATCAAGTTCTGCATCAGGCTCCCTACTTAGTGGGGAGTTTGCCTTCCCCTCTTCTTCCACCCTTCCCTCACTGCTAGTGCTCTGTCTCCCTCTCACATTCTTTTTCTCACTCTCAAGTTAATAAATAAAATCTTCACACTCTCTTTCTCACTCTCAAGTTAATAAATAAAATCTTTTGAAAAATTGTATACTTAATACCAATTAAATGAGATAGGTTTGCATGGAAATTTCACCATTTATTTTTTTTCTCATTTTCTACATCATATTTTTAGGTAAGATTGAGTTGAATATGACTTTAAGTAGCTTTTGTTTCTGGGATGACCCTAATAATGGTTTATATTCACAACAACTGTTCCCTCTTCATAAAATCCAAATCCCCTGGTGTATAGATTTGATGAAGTTATGCACTCATAAAGACTTGCAAACACAGACTGTAAAATCTGCACTATATCCACTTTGTACCTGCTGGATTATGGCTTCCCTGGGGTTCCCAGGGAGCCTGGTAACACAGTCTCAAGAATGAATGAGTGGGAGAATTACTGCCTCATTGAGTAGCAGTTGACCAATAAAAGGCGTAAGTTGAGCAAGAGGCAACAGACAAATTTTTGTATTTTGTGTCACCAAGAACTGTCCCTAGAAAGAATAGTGCTCTACTGGTATCTCTAGAGACACTCAACATGTACCCAGTACCCAGCTATACCTACTGTAAACTTTTGATGGGTTCTTTAACTTTCTTGCATTTGCTCTCCCTATCTCCACACCCCCATTTTCTTTTTGCTTTGACTGATGGTTCTAGGAATTGCACTTCTAATAAAGTGTTAGCTCATAAGCTTTGTTTCAAACTTTGTTCCCTAGGAACCCAGTGGAAGACATTCCTTTAATGGGATGTATCATCTCACTCCCTCATCTCCTAAATGAAAAGCCCTGCTTTATGGAGTTGTATTTCACACAATGATTTCATAAAGATAATAATTTGATAATATATTTAGTTGATCTTCACAATAAGAATTTTTTTCTTCTTAATTTCATAATAACTAGAAAACAACAGCTTACAATTACAGTATATTTAATATGTTTATATTCAGATCACATATTAATAATGATATAAATAGCAATGTATTAGACACTCTGGTAGGAGTATATGACTTTCTGAGAACTGAAGGAACATAGGTCCACATAAGGCAAGATAAAACTATCTTACATGAAGTAATTATTGAACAATTAAACATTAAAATTTGAGAGATTAGCTATAACTATTGTGGGGATTAAGATAAAGTAGTGATCACTTAGCTCATTGGAAATGACTTTAAAGGGAGTAAAATGATTCAAATCTTTCTAAATTAATAGTTGCAAAACAACTAGAATGAGAATAGTTGAATCCTTTTGCCTCTAATGATAAGAAGCATGACCAAGGAAGGATGGATTAAAATTAATAGGAAACAATAACTTACTCGGTAGAATCATTTAAGTATGTGAAATAACTATGATCATTTAATTAAAAGAGACAATTAAAAATTTAATTCCAATAAAGGAGTTTAGATAAGCTAAAGTCTTCAAACCATTGTTTAATGTCATATATAATTGCTATTGATTCTGAACCATCTCAAATTGATTTATACTTAATGCTGACATCAATTATCATAATACCCTTAGATTCTGTTTTTTTATTCAAATAATTTAATTAATTAGTCTTAAGCAATAAAAATACATGATTAATTATTTTTCATTAATAATAATTAAAGCACCATTATTTGAGTCCCTATTAGTCTTTTACTGAAGCTAATAATTCAAAAAATTAGCTTCTTAGTTTTAAAATACCATTTAAGTACCATTATTATTTTCAAATTAAGAAGCTGATGACAAGAAAAGTAAACTACTATTTACATAAGAAAGGTTAAGTTTAGTTTCTATTTTCAAGTTTTCTTGATTTCAAAGCTCAAATATGTCATCAACATTCCATACTAGCCATAGGTTGAAATTATGTCAAATATACTATTCTTAAGCATGACAAAAATTAATGTTCTAAAATGAAATAAACATTAAGATACATAAAGTATCTTTAGACAATAGAGGAGAGATTAATAATGCTGAAGCAGATTTCAAATTTTTAGTATACAATGTGGAGGAAGTAGTAAAGGTCACAACAAATACTTAGGAAATAAAAATGCTTAAATGGGTTAAATTTTTTAACATCAATAATTTTGGGTCAGAGTGTGACAGAACATGAGAGACTCCTAACTCTGGGAAATGAACAAGGGCTAGTGGGAGGGGAGGTGGGCAGGGGGATGGGTGACTAGGTGATAGGCACTGAGGGGGGCACTTGACAGGGTGAGCACTGGGTGTTATACTATATGTTGACAAATTGAGCTCCAATAAAAAAATAATAACTAAAGGGAAAAAATAATAAATACAATAAAAACAAGACCTATCAGAAAAACAGTAGATAGATATAACACTACTCTAAAGAGACAAAAATGGGAGATACTCACTTAAGATATTAAAAAAAATAGGAGATATTCTATAAACCTTCAGTCTATACAGGTTACTTAATTTCAACTTCCATTATAAAATTATAGGTCTCCAAGGATATATTGTTTTTTGTTTTTTAAAAGATTTTATTTATTCATGAGAGACACACAGAAAGAGGCGGAGACACAGGCAGAGGGAGAAGCAGGCTCCCTGTGGGGAGCTTATATGTGACTTGATCCCAGGACCCCAGGATTGTGACCTGAGCCAAAGGCAAACTCAACCACTGAGCCATCCAGGCACCCCTCCAAAGATATATTGTTATAGGCAGTTGGGGTAATATTGAGCATCAGTCTTTATTGATGGTATTTCAGCATATGAAAGTCAATAATGTGATACACCACATTAGCAAAACAAAGCATTAAAAAAAGACTACAGGATTTTAATAGAAAACATTTGAAACAATACAGGATTCTTCCAGGATAAAAGCTCTCAGCAGTTTATGAATAGGAGGAATATATTTCAACATAATAAGGGCCATATAAGTCAAGCCCATAGCTAAAATCATACTCAATGGCAAGAAGTGAAAAGGCTTTCCACTAAGATAAGGAACAAAGCAATGGTGTCTATTTTTATCCTTTCTCTTCAATGGAAATTCTAGCCAAAGGAATTAGGCAAAGAAAAGAAATATGAGGCATCTAAATCAGAAAGAAAGAAGTAAAATTATCTCTGTTTGCAAATGCTATGATCTTATACATAGAAAACCCTCAAGACTCCAACAAAAAATCATTTTAAGTAGTCAATAAATTCAGTAAAGTTTCTAGATACAAAATCAACATACAAAATTCAGCTTATTTTTTAAAGTGAGAAATAATTTATATAAAATGTTATATTGGTTTCAGTTATACATAATTAAATATTGGTATATATAGCAAAATGACACCAAATAAGTCTAGTTAACATCCATCACCATACACAGTTATATTGTTTCCTTATGATAAGAACTTTAATATTTATTCTCCCAGAAACTTTCAAATATACAACAGTATTATTAACTCTAGTCATCATGCTGTACACTATATTCCCATAACTTATTTATTTTTTAACTATGAGTTTGTACCTTTTGACCACCTTCATCCATTTTGCTCACCTCCCCACCTCCTGTCTCAGACAACTATCAATATATTTTCTGTATATTTGGGTCCCCCAACACCTTTTTTTGTAAGTTTCCACATATAAGAGAAATTTTTATTTCTCATAAAAAAACAGTATCTGTTTTTCTTTGATTTATTCCACTTAGTATAATGCTCTCAAGTTTTGTCCATATTGTTGTAAATGTCAGGACTTCTTTCTTCTTTACAGTTGAATAATAATCTGTGAGACATACATATATGTATGTGCACATGCATATATAAATATATATGTATATACATATATATGTGTATATGTATTATGTATCTATATATGTGTGTATATATGAAGAAGAAAATACATGCATATATATGTATATATATGTATTTTCTTCTTAATCTTTCTACATATGTATAGAAATACATACATATGTATGTGTATATATATATATAATCTTTCTATATATGTATGTATTTTCTTCTTAATCTTTTCTACATATATGTATATATGTATGTCTTTTCTTAATCTTTCTATATACGTATAGAAATACATACAAATATATATGTGTATATATAATCTTTCTATATATGTATGTATTTTCTTCTTGATCTTTCTATATATATGTATATATGTATGTATTTTCTTCTTCATCCATTCATCCATTGATGGACACTAAGTAGTTTCCATGTCTTGGTTATTATAAATAAAGCTGCAATAGACATGGGAGTGCATATATCTTTTCAAGTTAGTTTTTTCATTTCTTTCAGATAAATACCCAGAATTAGATTGCTAGATGACATGATAGTTCTATTTTTATTTTTTGGAACTTCCATACAGCTTTCAATAGTAGTTGGACCAATTTACATTCCCACCAACATAGCGCAGGGTTCTCTTTTCTCCACATCCTCTCCGAAATGTTTTGGACCTTAACTCCTTATCAGATATATGATTTGCAAATGTGTTGTCCCATTTGGTAGGCTACTTTTTCATTTTATTGATGGTTTCCTTTGCTGCATAGAAGCTTTTTAGTTTGATATAATCCCACTTGCTTATTTGTGCTCTTGTTGCCTTTGCTTTTGGCGTAAAATACAAAAATCATTCCTAAGACCAGAGTCAAGGAGCTTATCACAATGTTTTCCACTAGGAGTTTTATGTTTACGGGTCTTACATTCAAGTGTTGAATCCGTATGACTTAAGTTTTGTATACAGCCTGAGATAGTCGTCCAGTTTCATTCTTTTGCATGTGGCTGTCCAGTTATCCCAACACCGTTTATTGAAGACATTATCAATCAACTATTGATTGAACTATTACAATACATTTCTACCAAATCTTCATGATTTTTCTATTGTCCTATAACAAATACTGATGAGAGGTTGAATATGAGGATGGAGAAATAACCATTAGATTTGGAAATAAGGAAGTGTTTGATATACTGCAAAAACTGCACTGGAACTGACTGGTCAATGCTGAAAATTTCAGGTAGCTTGGTAATGGAATATGCCTTTATAAAAATAGACAATTATGAATTTAAGTTCTGTTCTGAAGTAAAAGGGAATATGATAAGAAGTAAAACTGAAGTATTTATTAATCTCCTTACTGCAAGTTTCAGCTTCGTTGCTGAGTCTATTGACCTGAAGTCACAAGTCCTATCATGTAGTCCTTTTTGAACACCTACTGTTTTAGTTATGATAACCATTTCTACTCTACTCTTTGTGCTTTCAGACTCAGTAGTGGTAAGGAAGTTGTAGTGATGCTTGTCGTAGAGATCTCTAGGGCCTTTTTAAACTGGAATAATGAGCCCTAAAGAACATACATGGTGTGGTTTCTATCTATGGCTAGTCTTGGCACAGTGTACTATATACTTCACTGGTTTCCCTAAATCTGAGCTCTCTTCAAATCACCCAATTTGATTGTGCCATCTATCTCCCAGGATCCTGACTGGTACAAGACAACTAAAACAAAATGGTAGCATCAGTAGATTATTTTCAACATGGTTAGATTATTGATAGATTCAGGAGCAAATGAACTTGGTACTACTTCAGAATTTTAAGTATGAAGAAGAGCAAAAAAGGCATAAGAAAGGGGACCGGTGATAACTGAATTGGGGGTGGCTTATTCTAGATGACATGGACAAGGAGTATCTTTCTGAATGACATATGGGAAGAATGCTACATTCTGAGGAGGAATGAGCTGCTGGAAGATCTGGGCCTAAAGTATTCCAGCTTTCCCACCATTCCAAAGGGAATGAAGAAGGGCTCACAAATAATTAACAATCTGGTAATTTAATAACAGGAGATGAAAGATCAGACAGACAGAAATTTAGTGAGGGAGAAAGGTAGGAGATAAGGTGAGAGGCTTATGAAGAAGCATATCGAGCAGACTCATGTTGGCCATAAGAAAGAGTTTGGAATTCTAGGAGTAATGGGAAACTATTAGAGTATTTAATTATGGAAGGGTGTGCTCTAATCAGCATTTTAATAGCTGGCTGCTATTGGATTGAGAGAGGGAAAGACCAAAATTCAAAGGTGAGCTAGGATGTTACTTCTGTAGTACAAGTGAGAGATGATGATAGAAATAGGATACTAGTGATAGAATAAGGACTTTAACAATTATTTTGACAGTAGAGCCACAGGACTTTTTGATGACAATATATGTAAGGATAGGAAATAAAGGCTTGAACACCTAAACATGTGACAGTGTGATTTATAGAACAAGGAAATATTAGGGAGGGGGGAGATTTGTTGAAAGAAAAAGAAGTTATAGTTAGGAGTTATATCTTGGTTGTGTTTATTTTTATAAAATCCTATTAGAATAGGTAGGAGAGGTCAATGACATCTTTGTTACATCTGAAAGAATTTCTTAGCATGGGGATTAGAAGGAATTCAAGAAGAAATCTATTTAGATTCTTTAAATATTCTCTAAATTCTTTAGACCTAAGTTTAAAATAAATACTAGTGGTTGCAATTAAGCGAAACTCTGCATCCTTCTAACAATTTTGGCAACTATACCACATGTGTTGTTTAGCGTACGCTATCCTGGTTTAAGAAAGTGCTAGAAAAGACACTAGAGTAAGCAGCACTATAGTTTCCTTCTAACAAGGGATGGGTGTAAGACAAAAAACACAGCTAATGTGTAACTGCCACAGCAAACAAGGAAAAGAGGTTTTCAGCTCAGAGACAAATTTTCTGATGTGAAAGCCTCTGTTTCTAGCCTCCTTCTAGTAAACCCTCAAGCTTCCAATTTGCAGGACTACAGAATACAATTCTAGTAAACTTTCTGATCAGCTTTTCTTTGGGCCTTAAAGATTCTGAATCCTATTATCAATTCTAATCCATTATTTTGCCTGTTTTCATTTAGAATCCTTTCCCTACTAATGCCAAGGGTTTTCTCAGTGTCTTCAATACTGTTTTTTGCCCCCTTAGGTTTCAGATAACTCTTGTATTCAGCCTTGTTCTTACCTGCACCTTTAGACTATGTCTGCCAGCCAGAGACCAGTCTAGTCACTGGTATATGCAGCCTCAGAACAAGCGCCCTTATAGGAAGGGGTAGGTTATAATACAGCTGCCGGCTCTAACCTTCTGTGATTCTGTGATCTGAGCTACTGCCTCTAGCATGCTATGTATTATAACTAAGCTTTGTGCTATTCTGTTTTTTTTTTTCCCTCCTACCAATGAAGTTCACTATATCTTTCTGGCAAAGAAAAAGTTTATTTTAAAATTCACACACACACACACACACACACACACACACACACAATGAACAAATAAAATAAAATCCACACACTAAAACTCTGTTTACTGTAGAGAGAGTTACAATTTCAGCTTCAACTGAAATACAACTTTATATATGTGAGAATTTTGAGCTTAGTGATATGTTCCTATTAATTACAGGCAGTGACAAGACCCCAATTTGTTTTGCTCCAAAGTTAGAATTCTGAACTAAACAACGTTCATATTTCAAAGTGAGAATCAGATTAATATTTGCTTTATTCAACCTCTGGTGCCAAGATCTCTTTTCTTTTTCACATGAAATATAAAAATGAATCTCAAAAGACTGATCTCCACAGCCACTTATACAGTGAATGTGTGACCACAGACACAATCCCAAAGGTCATTAATCAGTCACAGCTTAGCATTTTATCAACATCAGTACAAATTTCTAAGTACCTGAATCTTATGCTGCCATTTGCCAGGATTAATAGATCACACTGTTCCTACTCCTAATACTCCAAAGGGATGTAGAAAATAGGAAAGTAGATTTTCAAGGAAGAAAAAGGAAAAGGGAAAAAAGAAATTACACAGAGTTAAAATAAGTGAGTGAAATAAAACAAGCAAGGGATAAAGTAAAAAAAAGAAAATGAGAGCTCCTTGAATCTTAAGGGAAAAGTGCATAGATTCTCTTCCACACTGAAATTGAATTCCATGACTTCTCCACACTGAATGTTGTCTTTCTTTCCCAATCCTCACATAAAGTATTTCAGGATGACAAATTGTGCCTTTGAGTAACATTTTAAACAGGTGTATGACTTTCAGATATAGGCGAGGTTGATTCTAGGAAATATTGTGATGTGAGAGAAATGTGCTGGAGCCAAACTCTTGCCTCTGAGCACTTCCCCTGTGTCCCTGTACATTTTCATTTCCCCCTGACCTGTAGCCCTCACAGTCATCCTCCTGCCCCAAGCTCAAGACACAAGTCACTTAATACCCTCAAGCAGAGACACATGGGGAGTCCATAAAATTAAATATAAAATATGAAAGCATATATGTGACAGCTGTGGAGAGGTGGCCCTCAGATCTGCTGTGCAGATACTACTTTACCAAAGCCTCTAGCTGTTGCACCTTTGGATTCAGCACTTCATTTCTATTGAGGTTATGCTTCCACCAGGCTTTTCTGTGTCAATGACTGAGCACAAAATGGATACTTAAGCGGACTCATTACAGAGAGATATAGAAGCTTTCCAAAAGGAGATTGTGGATCAAAGACTCCTTTCTTATTTGGCAGAATTTTGTTGGAACCATGTCACGTGTAAGAATCTTTTTCCAGAACCCTCTTCCCCTCTTTCTTTCCTTCCACAGGTCTCAGATCCACTCTATGGTATACTCTATTCTTCATTTCTTGCTCTCTTCTAGAGTATATCTAGTTCTATTTCAGTTCTATTTATATTTCAGTTCTATTTCAGTTTTTACACTTGATGGTCCTGATGCAAATGGTACTATTTGAGAAAAAAAAAAAAAGATAAAATGAAGATTTTGGACTTGGTCATTCATTCCCTAGAAGAAAAAGATGTAATCCTGAATCATAAGAGGGAAACCAATAGAACACGATGTAAGATGGCATTCTGACTCCCATAGATTTCTCCTGTAGCTAACTGGGGGGATGGTGGAAGTGCACTGATTTAGGTATTTTAAATAATTGTTTCATGGTGAGGGTGACAAGGTCTAACAAAAGGGCAAAATTGGCTAGTTATTGCTAACTTGAATTAATTCACTGAAGAGGGATAATGAGGAATGGTTAATAAGCAATTAAAGACTGTGAGAGCAGAAACTTCTGAGTATCAGAATGAGCACCTGATAGAATCACAGATATCCAGAAGCACTTTAATGCTGGTTCAAAGCAGATCTTTTATGTTAACGTCAAGGTCCTAGTTGGGCCCCTACCGCATAGGATGGGGACATATGTAATGGGACATCTGTGGATATTGGATTTGCAGATTCCCTCGGGCCCTTAGAACTTGCAGAATTAAGGCTTAACAGCACCCTGTGATGAAGAGGCCTCTTTATCCTATCACTAGGAACCCTCAGAAGCTGCACTTACTGAAATTAGTGTTAATTCCAGTGTAGCCTGGCTAAGGGAATGATAAGGCAGGAAAAAGATTATAAATAAATGGGAAAGTAAGAGTTACTCAACACATACTGACAGAGGGCAAGGTGGTCATCCTGGGATTGAGTTTTTAGTGTGTGATCAATGAGACCAGAATGCAAAACTGGATAAATAAGAATTAGTTGACTGGGAGTACTTTATCAAAGCAGAGACTCCAGATAAGGGTGCAAACTCACCACCAAGGGTCAATTAGAGGTTGAGTGAAGTGGAGTTGTCCAAGGTGTCCTGCAGACTAGAAAAGTAGAAATAAAGAGGTTAAAGGAATTGGTCATGGGGCAGCTGAGTGGCTCAGTTGGTTGAGCATCCAATCTTGATTTTGGCTCAGGTCATGATCTCAGTATCCTGAGATCAATTCAGGCAACAGACTCCACACTAACTATGGAGCTTGCTTGAGATTCTCTCTGTCCTTCTCTTTCTGCCCCACCCCTACTTGCATTCTCTCTCTCTCTCTCTCTCTCTCTCTCAAAAAGAAAGAAAAAAAGAAGGAAGTGATCATGTTGAAATGGTACACAGTGGAAGGCCAGTTGAGCAACCAGATGATTATGTTTTACAGGGTAGGCCAAATGGGCATACTCTTCTCTAGGGCCATCTGCAATGCACTTGTAGGAAGGACACAGAGATCACTAAGGGTTTCAGTGATGATTACCCTCTATAGGTCCAGTATGAAGGTAAGAGACAATCACAAAATGCAGCTCATTAATATCCATTGCAAGGGATAGGTCTTGAATGAACAGAGGCCAGGTGACAACACTTAATCTCCAGGAAATGGAAGATTATATTTAGTTCAATGACCAGTCAAATTGGAGGAAAAATAAAAAGACATGACTCATGAGGGGTCATAGTGATGTTAATAGTGTATGTTATGCCTTAAGACAAGATAGGCTGGCAGTCAACAGGGGTGCTATTTAACATATGAAATTAAAATAAAATTGAGATTGAAGTAACAGGAGGCCGAGGCAATTTCCCCAATAAAAAGCTACAGTCCTTTGCTCAGTACCTGAATCTGATCTAATTTTTTTAAGATTTTATTTATTTATTCATGAGATACACAGAGAGAGAGAAAGAGAGAGAGCATGAGCAAAGACACAGGCAGAGGGAGAAGCAGGCTCCATGCAGGGAGCCTGACATGGGTCTCGATTCAGGGACCCCAGGATCACGCCCTGGGCCGAAGGCAGGGGTTAAACCACTGAGTCACCCAGGGATCCCTGATCTAATTTTTGAATCTGGAACCCAATGACTGAAGAAGTGGTTGCTTTCCTAAAAGTAAGGGATGTAACACAGCAATAATTATACACAGAAAAGGGCTTCACCCATGTGCCCAGTAGTATCAAACATTGAGGGAAGGGAAATACCCAGACATTTTAAGGACAATGTATACAGCATCAGGGTTGTCATTAATAACCTGAAACTGACAATTCAAAGTGCCTCCTGTTACAATGGTGACTAAGAAGGGCCATATTGGTTTTGTTCTTTATTTAAATTCAATTTTCCAACATATAGTACAATACCCAGTGCTCATCACATCATGTGCCCTCCTTAATGCTCATCATCCAGTTACCCCATTCCCTCATACACCTCCCCTTCAGCAACCCTCAGTTTGTTTCCAGAGTTAAGGGTGTCTCATGGGTTGTCTTCCTCTCTATTTTTTCTTCACTGATTTTTCCCCCTTCCCTTATGGTCCCTTGCACTATTTCTTATATTCCACATATGAGTGAAACCACATGATAACTATCTCTCTCTGATTGTCTTTCAGTCAGTATAATAAACTCCAGTTCCATCCATGTCAATGTAA
This sequence comes from Canis lupus familiaris, assembly GCF_011100685.1. Classification (NCBI taxonomy): domain Eukaryota; kingdom Metazoa; phylum Chordata; class Mammalia; order Carnivora; family Canidae; genus Canis; species Canis lupus. The sequence continues at coordinate 78,045,827 of NC_049224.1, forward strand.
ATGGTAGGTATTCATCCTTTCTGATGTCTGAGTAATAAGCAAATAATCACATCTTCTTTATGCATTCATCTGTCAAAGGACATCTCGGATCCTTCCACAGTTTGGCTATTGTAGACATTGTTGCTATGAAAGGGTACAGATGTCCCATCTTTTCACTACATCTGTACCTTTGGGGTAAATACCCAGTAATGCAATTGCTGGGTTGTAGGGTAACTCTATATTTAACTTCTTGAAGATCCTCCACACTGTTTTCCAAAGTGGCTATACCAGCTTGCATTCCCACCAACAGTGCAAGAGACTTCCCCTTTCTCCACATCCTCACCAACATTTGTTGTTTCCTGCTTGTTAATTTTAACCATTCTTACCAGTGTAAAGTGGTATCTCATTGTGGCTTTGATTTGTATTTCCTGGATAGCAAGTGATGTGGAGTATTTTTTCATGTGCTTGTCGGCCATGTGTAGGCTTCTTTGGAGAAATGTCTGTCCATGTCTTCTGCTCATTTCTTGACTGCATTGTTTGTTTCTTGGGTGTTGAGTTTGATAAGTTCTTTATAGATCTTAGATACTTGCCATTAATCTGATGTCATTTGCAAATATATTTTCCCATTCTGCACATTGCCTTTTAGTTTTGTTGACTGTTTTCTTAGCTGTGCAGGCATCTCAATAGTTCATTTCTTCTTTTGTTTCCCTTGCCTTTAGAGACGTGTCTTGCAAGAAATGCTGCAGCTGATGTAAAAAAGGTTGCTGCCTGTGTTCCCCTCTAGGATTTTGATGTTTTCCTGCCTCACATTTAGGTCTTTCATCCACTTTGAGTTTATCTTTGTGTATGCGTAAGAGGATGGTCCAATATCATTCTTTTGAATGTAGCTGTCCAATTTTCCCAGCACCATCTATTGAAGAGACTGTCTTTTTTCTAGTGGATATTATTTCCTGTTTTGTTGAAGATAAGTTGACTATAGAGTTGAGGGTCCATTATTGGGTTCTCTATTCTGTTCCATTGATCTGTGTGTCTGTTTTTGTGCCAGTAAAATGCCGTCCTGATGATCACAGCTTGAAGTCAGGCATTGTAATGCTTCCAGCTTCGGTTTTCTTCTTCAACACTCCTCTGGCTATTTGGGATCATTTTTGGTTCTATACAGATTTTAGGATTATTAATTCCAACTCTATGAAAAAGGCCCATGGTATTTTGATAGAGATTGCGTTGAATGTGTAAATTGCCCCGAGTAGCATAGACATTTTCTTAATATTTATTCTTCCAGTCCATGTTCATGAAATGTTTTTCCATCTCTTTGTGTCTTCCTCAATTTCTTTCATAAGCGTTCTGCAGTTTTTAGAGTATAGATCCTTTTTGGTCAGGTTTATTCTTAGGCATCTTATGGTTTTCAGTGCAATTGTAAATGGGATTGATTCCTTGATTTCTCTTTCTTCAGTCTCATTGTTAATGTGTAGAAATGCGACTGATTTTTATGCACTGATTTTGTATCCTGCCATGTTGTTGAATTGTTGTATGAGTTCTAGCAATTTTGAGGTGGAGTCTTTTGGGTTCTCCACATACAGTATCATGTCATCTGCAAAGAGTGAGATTTTGACTTCTTCTTTGCCAGTTTGAATGCTTTTTATTTCTTTTGGTACCTGATTGCTGAGGCTAGGACTTCCAGTACTGTGTTGAACAACAGTGGTGAGTGGATATCCCTGTCATGTTTCTGACCTTAGAGGAAAAGCTCTCAGTTTTTCATCATTTGCTGTGGGCTTTTCATAGATGACTTTTATGATATTGAAGTATGTCCCCTCTATCCCTATACTTTGAAGAGTTTTAATCAAGAAAATATGCCTCATTTTGTCAAATACTCTTTGTTCAATTGACAGGATCATATAGTTCTTGTCTTTTCTTTCATTAATGTGATCTAATAAAATTGATTGATTTGTGAATGTTGAACTATCCTTGCATTGTAGGAATAAATCCCACTTGGTCATGGTAAAAATCCTTTTAATGTATCATTGGATCCTATTATCTATTATCTTGGTGTGTATTTTGACATCCATGTGCATCAGGGATTTTGGTTTGTAATTCTCCTTTTTGATGGGGGGGTCTTTTTCTGGTTTTGGGATCAAGGAAATGCTGGACTCATAGAACAAGCTTAGAAGTTTTCCTTCCATTTCCACAGCCTTTTAAACAGCTTCAGTAGAATAGGTATTATTTCTTTTTAAAAGTTTGGTGGAATTCCCCAACAAATGCATCTGGACCTGGACTCTTGTGTCTTGGAAGGTTTTTGATGACTACTTCAATTTCCATGCTGGTTATGTGTCTGTTCAGGTTTTCTATTTCTTCCTGCTTTGGTGTTGGTACTTCATAAGTTTTCAGGAATGCATCCATTTCTTCCAGATTGCCTAATTTGTTTGCATGTAATTGCTCATACTATGTTCTTAAAATTGTTTGTATTTCCTTGTTGTTGATTGTGATCTGTCCTCTTTCATTCATGATTTTATTAGTTCAGGCCTTTTTTTCTTTTCTTTTTAATAAGTCTGGCTAAGGATTTAAGTACCTTATTAATTCTTTAAAAGAACCAGCTTCCAGTTTCATTGATCTCTTCTACTATTCTTCTGATTTCTAGTTCATTGAGTTTTGCTCTAATCTTAATTATTTTTTTTCTTCTGCTTGATTTAGGCTTCTTTGCTGTTCTCCGTCCATGTCCTTTAGGACATGTTTAGCTAGTATACTAGATTAGCTAGTATATTTGAGATTTTTCTAATTTTTTGAGAGAGGCTTATATTGAAATGTACTTCCCTCTTGGGACCACCTTGCTGTATCCCAACCATTTCAAACAGTTGTGCTTTAATTTTCTTTAGTTTGTATGAATCTTTTTAATTCTTTCCTAGTTTCCTGGTTGACCCATTCATTCTCTAGTAGGATGCTCTTAGCCTCCAAGTGTTTGAGTTCCTTCCAAATTTCTTCTTGTTGTTGAGTTCAAGTTTCAAAGCACTGTGGTCTGAAAATATGCAGGGAATAATTCCAATCTTTTTGTACCAATTGAAACCTAATATGTGACCCATTAGGTGCATTCTGAAGAAAGTTCCATGTGCAGTTGAGAAGAATGTGTATTCTGTTGCATTAGGATGGAATGTTTTGTATATATCTGTGAAGTCCCATGGTCTAGTGTATCATTCAAAGCCTTTGTTTCTTGGGTGATCTTCTGCATACATGAACCTTCCCTTGCTGTGAGTGGAGTGTTGAAATCTCCTACTATTAATGTATTATCTATGTGCTTCTTTACTTTGGTTATTAATTGTTTGATATAATTGTCTGCTCCCACATTAGAATCATAAATATTTATAATTGTTAGATCTTCTTGTTGGATAGACCCTTTAAGTATGACATAGTGTCCCTCTTCATCTCTTACTACAGTCTTGGTTTACAGTCTAATTTATCTGATATGAGGACTTCTACCCCAGCTTTCTTTTTAGGTCCATTTATATGATAAATTTTTCTCTACCCTCTCTCATTTTAAGTCTGAAGGTGTCTTTAGATCTAAAATGAGTCTCTCCCTCTTTTTTTTTTAAGATTTTACTTATTTATTCATGAGACACATATATAGAGAGAGGCAGAGACATAGGCAGAGGGAGAAGCAGAGTCCCCAAGGGTAGCCCAATATGGGACTCAATGTGGGACTCGATCCCAGGACTCCAGGATGACACCCTGAGCCAAAGCCAGATGCTCAACCACTGAGCCACCCAGGCATCCCTAAAATGAGTCTCTTATAGACAGTATATGGATAGGTCTTTTTTTTTTTTTTTTTATCCAAACTAACACTTTATAACTTTTGACTGGAGTATTTAGCTCATTCACATTTAGAGTAACTATTGAAAGATATGAGTTTAGTGTCATCATATTGCATGTCCAGTCCCAGTTTCTGCAGACTATCTCTGTTTCTTTGAGTTTCCTCTTCACTTATAGGATCTCCTTAATATTTCTGGTATATCTTGCAGAGCTGGTTTGGTGGCCACATATTCTTTCTGTGTACCGGAAGCTCTTTAGTTCTCCTCCATTCTGAATGACAGCCTTGCTGGATAAAGTATTCCAGGTTGTATATTTTTCTCATTTAGTACCCTGAATATATCATACCAGCCCTTTCTGGCCTTCCAGGTCTCTATCAAGAGGTCTGCTATTAATCTAATATTTTTCTCTCTGTATGTTAGGAGTCTCTTGTCTCATGATGTTTCAGGATTTTCTCTTTATCTCAGAAATTTGCAAGCTTAATTATTACATGTTAGGGAGCTGATCTATTTTTATTGATTTGGGGAGATGTCCTCTAACTCTTGGATATGAATCTGTCTCCTTCCCCAGTTTAGAGTAGTTTGCTACTACTACCTTAGAGTGATTTGCTCAAATGTACTTTCTCTCTCTCTCTCTCTCATTCTCTCTCCCCCCCCCCAGGAATTCCAATAATACGGATGCTATTTTTTTTTCAAACTATTACTTATCTCTTAGAGCTTCTTGTCATGGGCTCTTAGCTCTTCATTTCTCTTTTCCTCAGCTTCCTTCCTTCCCATCAACTCGTCTTCTGTGTCACTTATTCTCTCCTTTGTCCCATTTACCCTAGCTGTTAGAGCATTCAGTTTAGACTGCATCTCAGTTACAGTATTTTTAATTTCAGCCTAAGTAGATCTCATTTCTGCACTAAGAGATTCTCTAGTGTCTTTTATGCTTTTTTCAAGCCCAACTAGTAACTTTATAATTGGTATCCTGAACCCCATCTCTGACATCTTACTTAAGTCCACATCCATTAGATCAGTGGAAGAGTATTACTTCTGGTTCTTTCTTTTGTTGTGAATTCTTCCTTCTAGTCATTTTGTCTAGTGAAGAATGGCTGTAGGAGTTGGCAGAGTCAAAAATATCAACTACAACCCAAGCAAAATACACACTAGATAATTCTGAAGAAGTCAGGAATGAGAAACTAAAAGAAAAAAAGATGTAGACAAAAAAAAAAGTAAAAAGAGAGAGGGAAAAAAGAGAGAGGAGACAGAAATAGAGAGGAAAGAACAAGGAAGGAGAGAGAGAATATAATCTCACAGAGTGAATGAAACAGGGTTATCCACTAGGTCCTGAGGATATTTTGGTCTATTGAAAAAGGTACTAAATTCCAAAATTATTAAAAAATCAAAACATATATATATGTATATATATACACATATATATATACAAAAAATGAATACATTGAAAGGAAGACAAAAATGAAGAATTTATCTACAACATGTACTTGTAAAATATGAAAGTTAAAAAAAGATCAGTTATGTGACCTAAGTCAAGGTCACTCATGCCTAGGATCTTTTTTTTTTTTTTTTTTTAGATTTTATTTATTTATTTATGAGAGACACGGAGGGAGAAGCAGAGACACAGTCAGAGGGAGAAGCAGGGTCCCTGAGGGAAGCTCAATATCAGACTTAAAAATACAGATTTTAAAAAATAAGAAACTAGTTGAAATGAGAAAAAAATGGAAAATTTTGAACTGAAACATAAATAAATCATAAGAAAATAAAACCTCAAGTTCTATATTTGTGCAATTATCAGGGCCCCATCTGGGAGCACTTTTGCCTGCCTGTGTGCACACCTGTCCCACCCCCTGGAGGAAGCAGAGGATCACCCCACTTATGTCTGTTGCAGGGCCCTGGCACAGAGAGCATTCATCTGGTCGAATGTGCACTTACTCCACCTCTCCCACAGCAGGGTGAAGGGTTGCTGTGTTCCAGTCCTTTGCAGGGACCCAGCATGGGGAGCAGTCACCTGATACAGCTGTGATCCTCAGTTTATGGCAAAACAAGCTGAATCTTCTCCCAGGCTCACTGACCTAAACCCGTTTCTCTACTCCAATGCCTGGGAACTCTGCTGGCTCAGCTTCCTCTGTTCTTTTTGTGCCTCCAGGAATATTGAGACACCACTGTCTCTCCTGGGATTCTTCCCCGTTTCACCACTGAGCATGTGTCAGGCAAGGAACACTCTTACAGGAGCAGATTTCTAAAGGTCCTGATTTTGACTCCCAGGGCTGCATCACTTTCCTGAGGCCTGCTTATGAAGGATCCCACCCCTGCTCTTTATTTTCTGATATATTCTCTCCATTTCTCTTCCCTGCACTCCTACCTTGCAAAAAATGCTCACCTTTTTATTTGTAGAGGTTCCCCCACATTCTTTCCTTACATTTCAGGTTGAATTGATAGGGTTCAGGTTGGTTTAATAGTTATATAGCTAAATTAAGAGGATCAGATTGATTGAGGATGCCTACTCTTCTTCCATCGTGGCTCCTCTCTAAATTATTAAGTGGATTTCTGACTAAAGTCTGGTTCATAGTGGACTCTCTGGTCTTTCAGGCCCACCCAGTGGTCCCAAAATATATAATGAAATTGAGGTGCTGAGAAAGTGAGTAAGGTGAGCATTTACTCCTTGGAATGTGGAATAAGTTAACAAAGTGAGAAAGACCAAGTAGAAACCTCTGAAGCATGATGCCTCTTTCTACCCAAGACAAAAAGTAAAAAACTTTATTTTATCCTATGTATGATCCTATGTATGATGGCAATAATTAGTGCCACCATTAAAATTTTAGTAAGTGCAGGGGTGAGTCAATCATATTTTGGCTTTTTTTTTTTTTTTTTTTTTTTTTTGACCAGTCAGCCTCCAGAAAAATCCAGATGACTCCTGAAGAACTGTGGACTATCACAGGCACAATCATGCAGTAAGCGATCATCACAACTATGGTGCCAGATATTTCACATATTATTCAGCAATTTATTGAGGAGTACTCTCTTCTCCATTACAATCAATCAAGAGGGTCAGAAACCATTTACATTTATATGGGAGTGAACAAGAGTATCCATTTCTGATTTTCCTTCAAGTCCTGTTAACTCCAACGGTGGGTGTCATAATATAACCTAGAGATATCTGAACCACTTGAACAAACCATCAATCTCCTGCTACATGATCGTCTCTTAGTGAATGTGTCTTGAGGATTCTGAACTAAAACTAAGGCACTATATAAAGTATTTTTGTTGGAGAGGGTCATTTTTTGCCATGACTTAAAAAATTACTTTATCAAAATATTCTATTATTCAAAAATGGTCTGTTTGCTGGCCTAAATCAGGTGTCCAAAGATTTTGTTCATAGATCAAGTCTTCAGTTAAAAGATAAACAACTAAGTAAGAAGGAAACCATAGGTAAACAGTTTAGAGACAAAATATAAAGTAGTAGTCAACATGTTGCTAACATTTACATCATCCACACTATAAATATATCACATCATGATGTCTGCAAAATCGAATATATCTCACTAATTTTCTTAATTTTACCATGATTGTCTGTTGCAGCTTATACAGTTAGGTTATATTGTTAGGGAGCATATTAAATATCAAGTGAAATTTATGAGAAGCATTTAGGAAGTGTCACTGATCAGGAAATTGGACAGATTGGATTGTATATATGTGTGTGTCTATCTATCTTTCAATATGTCCTTATGCTTTGGTGACTAACAATATAAAGGAGTTTTATTTCAAAAGTAACATAAATTATGTTTTACTGTTTTTGGAAAGCATAGGTCTAAAGTGCTATAATGTAAAATATGCTTACAACTGAAATAGCCAGTAAAAATAGTGAATACTTATTAAAGTTTTGTTACTGTTATGAGTGCTATTCTCAGTACTCTATATATATATTGATAAATTTACTCTTCATAAAAATCTTGAGGTAAATACAATTATTATAATAGAGTCCTGGCAAAAGATGCAATACTCAAAACTGAATTTATAGCATATACATCAAAGGGAGGGGCATTTAAAAGTCCGTGGGTATAGTAAAGATATAAGGGGTGGTTCTACATCTTGGAAATTTATGACAGTGGTTTAAAAATTTGGAAAATGCCGATAACTGGAATTGATAAAGAGATACCTTAGATATCAAGAGTAAGTGAAAAGAAATGATTCCTGTGTTTTCCTTATGCACTTAGAGGGATGCATATCTGATTACTTGAAGTAAGTAACATGGGGCAATAATCAGATTAAGAAAATTTTAGTTTGAGGCAAGAGAGAGAGGAGAGATTAACAGTCAGTTGCACATGAGTTTTGGAATTCATAGATTTCTAGGTCAGAGATATAATTTGGGGAGCTAACCTGCACTTTAAAAAATGGAGTAAAATTTGAAGGTTTGATCATGCACTCCATGCTATCCTAAAGCAAAATAAGAAATATTTTAAGATTTAAAAAAGGCATTTCAACTAATCATTGAGATTGACTTTAAAAATATTATACAATGTAATCTGAATTCATGTCAGGGCTTATATTCTTTGAAACTATAAATTGAAATTTATGGAAATATTTAGGGATATAATTATGATGCCTAGCTTTTTAAAAAACGAATGTAATATATAGATTTTTTTCTTTCTTTCTTTCTTTTAAAGATTTTATTTATTTATTCATGAGAGACACACAGAGAGAGGGGCAAAGACACAGGCAGAAGGAGAAGCAGACTTCATGCAGGGAGCCTGAGGCGGGACTCCAGGATCATGCCCTGGGCCAGAGGCAGGCGCTAAACCGCTGAGCCACCCAGGGATCCCTAGATTTTTTTCTTTAATATTATTATTAAGATTTAGCAATACACAATTTAAAATTTGACACATTGGTAGAAATTATGTTTCTTAGAGTTACAGAAATTATAAGAGTTTTTGAGAAATCATTAGGCTATAAAGAAATAAATATTCTAACTCTTAATGATATAAAATATAAATGTATCACTTTGGTTTCATGATTTTTTCCCCACTATTTTCAATCACTTTTTTGTTTAGATTGAGATAAATTGGGTCTATTTCTTTAAAGAATAGATAACTTTTTTTCTCTGCTAGTGGTTATTTGTGTAGTCCTTCAGGAACTCTTAATTCAGCATAAGTACAAGTGGTTCAGATATATATCCAATGTGATAAAGAAATTGACAATGAAATTGTCACCGAGATGTTCCATGATTGATGATCCATCTTAAACATAAGATATCATTATCAATTCAGGGTCACCCAAAAGGAAATCACAGAACTGTCAAAAGCTTCACACTACTACTTTTCTCAAAAGAGACATTGCCTAAGTTTTGTGTAGTTAGTAAGTTTTCTGTTTTGTATGGAAAAATAAAATAAAACCTACATAATAAAAAAATTTTTTAAAAAAATAACTAAACTCACTGATAACTCCTAAGGTAGAAATATCTTTCACTTTTCTTTCTACATTTAAACTGAAAACCCAATAGAACTGTTTTTATTATTACACTTTAATTTATAGGGACTATATTAGATTTGCACTTTTGATAATAAAATAATGCCTATTATGTGGCATAGGCACTTTCTAAAAAACAAAATCTCTCTTTATACTGCTGTAAATATATGCATGCATGTATTAGAGTCGATATTTTTTAAATCTGCACTTTTCACTTGTATGTGGAACCTAAAAAACAACAACAAATGAGTAAGCAAACAAAAAGCAGAATGAGATATATAAATACAGAGAGCAAATTGATGGTTGCCAATGGAGAGGGGTATAGAAGGATGGGTAAAATGGGTGAGGAGGAGTAGAAGTTACAGGCTTCCAGTTATGGAATGAATAAGTCATGGTAATAAAAGGTTCACAGTAGGGAATATGCTCAATGATATTGTAATAGCATTATATGGTAACATATGAAAGCTACACTGTGGTGAGCATAGCATAATGCATAGAGATGTTAAATCATCATGTTATACACCTGAAACTAATATAACATTGTGTGCCAACTATACTCAATTTAAAAAAGCATAAAAGAGCATTAAAAAAGTAAAATTATTAATTCAGTGGACTTTCAGAATGACATTCATATGAATATATGCAAATTTGTATATATACACATTTATGTATACATATTAATTTAGGGTTAGAAATAAACTGATTTATTAATTCAAAATTTAACACATGGGATATTTGTGCATATCCATGCTGTATGGAAATTGTTTTAATCCTCTTATGTGAAGATGCAGATTTCCTCTGGCTTTACTTATTTTTGCCAAGAGAAATAATTTGTGTGTGTGTGTGTGTGTGTGTGTGTGTGTGTGTGTGAAAGAGAGATTTCCCAAATAAATTGGAGTTAAATTCATTTGAGGAAGAATTTGAAGGATTTGCAACATAATATTATCAATTTACCACACAGAGTGTAAGTTAGATGCTCAAAGAGGCCGTTTTGGGTCATTTATAGCCCTACTATTGATTAAGTTTAAGTGTAGAATAAAATGATAAAAAACAAACAAACAAACAAACAAACATGATGTTCAACCCCAGGCATTTTCAGGGAGCTCCTTAAGATTTCTATAAAATAGAATGGTGTCTTGGAAAATGGTGTCTTGGAATATTATTTTACTTACAAGGCAAGTATGTCTTTCAAAGCAGGTAGTTACAAACTTGTTACTGCCTTGAATATTGTTTTAATTCTGAAACAATTGTGTCTATCATCAGCAAGAAGTTGCAAAAATGTCCTATTTGTTCAGTTATTAAGGCTGCCACTTGAATGTGCTATATTCTTATCTTAGGGACTTAGAGTTTCTGGACCTTCCTGATTTGTTAAAACTCTATTTGAGAAGGTGTTAGTCTTGGAGATACTTTAAATATTACTAGATATATTAAAGAACCCATGACTTAACAATCAGATTTTTTTGGATGGAGAGCTATCCCAAGGAAAAATCTGTTCATTTGGGTTTAGGCATGATTGCCTATTTTTTTTAAGATTCATGAGAGACACAGAGAGAGAGGGAGAGGCAGAGACACAGGTAGAGGGAGAAGGAGGCTCCAAGCAGGGAGCCTGATGTGGGACTCGATCCCGGGACTCCAGGATCACGCCCTGGGTCGAAGGCAGGTGCTAAACTGTTGAGCCACCCAGGGATCCCCATGTTTGCTTATTTTTAACTTAATCAGTAATTTGAGACTATTTTAAGTGAATTTTAACAAAATTGGTTTTGATTAAAAATAATTAAGATGTGTTTATTTCTTTCATTCTTTTATTATAATATTAAAAACTAATTTCTGAACAACCATCATATACCAAGAAATTAAGTAAGTACAGGATAGGCAATGCTCTAACAGACAAGGCTTCTGAGCACTTGCAATAGCCTGATTTGCTGAATTACATATATAAGATTCTAAGCAAACAAAAGGAATTACTACCCAATTTTGTTACCAATAACCTGAAATGTTTCCAGGGCTTTCATATTATTATCACTGTAAACTCAAAGCTACCTTACTACATTTTGGAAATGAAAGAATATTGTTTATATCATTATCATCTGGAATTTCACTTATAATGTATTTACCTGGATTTTGGATAATATTTTAAAAACACTATGAATAATATGTTTATCTCATTAAAACCTAATGAGGTTCTTCTCAACATTCACATCTGATCTTTACCATCAGTTCTATGCCTGTCTCATTCATGAAAAACAAATGCTATTAAACATAGAATGGCTCCACTAAGATTCAACTTCTTTTACCTGTTCCATCCAAAGGATGAAATTGAGTCCTCTTGTCCTAGATCTTAGGTTTTTGAGTTTTTGTTTTGTTTTGTTTGTTTGCTTTTAGTACCACAAAGAGACTACTCTACAAATAGCGATAAAATTTAAAATCTATTCTTGTTTTCTTAATCATGTTTTATTCAATTATATAGACCATCACTTCTTAAACTACACTAGAGTTATGCTTATATATCTAGAGGCAACATTATATGAGATTAATATTTTTGAACCATTTATATCCAAGTATACATTTTATGTGATTAAGCTTTTGAAGAAAATATACTTGTATTGCTGAAGGTGAGAATAGGTTGAGTGAGTGTACCATACTTCAGCTTTTCCTGATAGCATCATCTTCACCCAACCATCAATATTAGTTATCTAAACCCTAGCTTAGCACAGAAGACTTTGAGAACTTTTATGCATGTAGTAAATGTCCTGCTATACATATACATGTTTGTGCTTTATAGAGTAGTGAATTCTTTTTTTGGGGGGGGAGGGGGGGCTGGAGGGTGGATCTTTCTGCTTGAGGCATGATCTAATGCAGTTATTGAAATTATTATTTTCTCAAGATGGTGTGGAGTGGCCAGTTTTGCTTCTTTCTTGAATTCCAACATGCTTTTTTTTTTGAGTCAAATAGATATATCCTATTTAATCTATAATAATAACCACTTCTCTCTCTCTCTCTCTCTCTCTTTCTCTCTCTCTCTCTCTCTCTTATCAGTATGTGGTGCTTCTGAGGAACTATAGGGCTATTGTGGAGTTTTGAAAGCAGATGATGAACTCAAATGGCACTGGGCCCCTAATCTACTTTGCAATATGCTTGAGTAGGTGATCCAATTCTCCCCATTCTGCTCTTCCTTCTCTTTCTCCTTTTCTGTCTTCCTCTCCCTTTCTCCCTCCTCATCTTCCCTGCTCTTCTCTCCCTCCCTTTCTTACAAATTTCAGATCACAGGTTGAGTAAAACTGTGATAATCAGGTGGAGTGGAGTCTGTCGATGTTTTGAAAGGACAAGGAACTCTGATTCTTATAGATTGCCTCTAGCGCATTCATCTCTCCTCTCCTACAAACCCTCTTCTTCTTTTGTCAACCTTCTACCTCCTTGTCTCCTTTGTTATACTGTCTCTTTGTATTGGTATGTCCTAATCCAAATTAGAAGTCCTCCTAGGGATCCCTGGGTGGCGCAGCGGTTTGGTGCCTGCCTTTGGCCCAGGGCGCGATCCTGGGGACCTGGGATTGAATCCCACATCGGGCTCCTGGTGCATGGAGCCTGCTTCTCCCTCTGCCTGTGTCTCTGCCTCTCTCTCTCTCTGTGACTATCACAAATAAATAAAAATTAAATAAATAAATAAAACATTAAAAAGAAAATAGAAGTCCTCCTAAAAGGGATGCCTGGGTGGCTCAGCATTTGAGCATCTCTCTTTGGCCCAGGGCATGATCCTAGAGTCCCGGGATTAAGTCCTGCATTGGGCTTCTTGCATGGAGCCTGCTTCTCTCTCTCACTGTGTCTCTGCCTCTCTCTCTGTCTCTCATGAATAAATAAATGAAACCTTAAAAAAAATAAAGTTAAAAAAAGTCCTCCAAAAAGAAGGGGATTGAAGAGTTGACCTTCACAGAACATTATTTGTCCTGAGAGACTGCTGCACAATGTCAGAAAATACGTGAGGTGAGTAACTGTCAAGTAAGAAAAAAAAAAAGAGCACCTTTTTATGTTGTGTTTTGGGAATATATTTATCCCTTTATTTACTAAGGCCTTGTTCTGCTCTTATCTCAGAAATCATCCAAATAGTAAGTATTAATGCTTTATGCATACCAAGGACAATATAAATTTGGTAAAATTTCAGAGATTGCTGGCAGTTAAGTGCCTTCTTTTTAAATATCAATTGTACTCCAGCCACTTAAAACCAATAGTTATGTATGTTGTTTTTATGGTGCATATAGTTTTTTTTTTTTTACATGAAAGTCTTGGACTTTTTTTATTTTTTTATTTTAATTACTTTTTAAAAAAGATTTTATTTATTTATTCATAAGAGACAGAGTGAGAGAGAGAGAGAGGCAAAGACACAGGCAGAGGGAGAAGCAGGGTCCATGCAGGGAGCCTAACGTGGGACTCAATCCCAGGTCTCCAGGATCACGCCCTGGGCTGAAGGCAGTGCTAAACTGCTGAGCCACCCGGGCTGCCCTTAGACCTCTTTTTAAAATAACTCTGAAGAAGCAATATGCATATATGTTTTCACTCATTGGAAATCAATGGAACTTCTTTAAAAAGATTGTATGTATGTATGTATGTATGTTGAGAGAGAATCAGGGGAGGGGCAGTGGGTAAAGGGAGAGAGGAAAACTCAAGCAGACTCTGCATGCAACATGGAGCCCAATTCAGGGCTTGATCTCGTTACATATGAGATCATGACCTGAGCTGAAACCAAGAGTGGGATGCTTAACTGACTGAGCCACCTATGTGCCCCTCAATGAAACTTAGAAAAAAATTAAAAGACAGAGAAAAGCAGAGAAGAGAAGAAGATGAGCTGGCAAATACAAAATAGCAATTTAAATAGTGCATACTACTTACCATTGCATCCAATGAGTAGATGTCTCCTAATGAATGCGAGATGGTAAAAGTGAACTCACTATTCCTTCTCCAAATTTCAGTACCCAACTGCCACTTGCAAAACTGAATTGAGTAGTCTTTGAAGGTAACATATATTCTTATTTCTTGGCCCTTGAATTCAAGCAAGTTGGTACTTCATTTAGTATTCAACTGGAAAAATATTAAGGAAAACTTCACTGTGTTGATTTACTTAAGAACTAATATCCAATCCCCAGTATGATAGCTAACAGATTTCCAAAAGTAATTTTCACTTTATGAGATATTTGCCTTTTGTTGTCTTTAGATATAAACTTACATCAAAATCCAACTCTATTTCTTCCTTGATGCCCCTGAGTTCTGTACTGATTTTGTTGTTTTTGTTTTGTTTTATTTGGACAGTAAATCATCTGAAACAAAGGATGTTTTCTTTCTTAGTTCTACAGAATATAACATTACCATGAACATAATATGTGCTCAATAAAAATGTATGGTTTAATTTCCTTAATGAGTGGATAGTTATCAATGGATTCAAACACTTTGCAATTTGCAAAAATTATTTTATTTTTAATAAAAATAAGTCAGAGATAAAAATGGAAAATCGCCATGAACATCATGGATATACCCAGTAGTATATATTATAACTAGTTACGTATAGAAGTACTATAATTAATTTATTGTTAAATGGGGAATAGGTAGGATCCACATTTTCTGATTTTAAAATAGTCTAAGAGCACAGATATTTATAGTGTACAAATCATATTCCCCTGACTCTGCAACTTGGGTTGTAGAAACATTAACTCCATTGTCTGGATCAAATAAAAAGTGATTTTCTTATCAATATCTTCCAACCTCTACTTTGTCTCCTTACTCAGCAGCTTGGCTTTCATTTTTGTAGTGATCTTCCTATATAGAGGGCTCCAAGCTGGGGAGTGGAGCACTGGAAACTGAGGGGGACTCTAAGGACCCCTATGAATGAGGTGAATATCCTTATAAGAGGCATTCAGAGAGATTCTTTGTCCCTTCTGTCATGTGAGGACACAGTGAAAAGATTACCATCTATGAACTAAGAAGAAGGCCTTCACTGAACACTGTGTCTGTCAGCTTCCAGGTCTATGAAGAATAAAATTCTGTTGCTTATAAACCACCCAGTTCATGGTATTTTGCTATAGTACACCAAATTTTTCTTTTTCTTTTTTTAAATGTATTTTATTTATTCAAGTAATCTCTACACCCAATGGAGGGCTCAAACTCACAACCCCAAGATCAAGCATTGCAAGCTCTTCCAGCTGAGTCAGCCAGGCACTCCTTACTAAGTAAGTTGTTTTTTTTTTTTTTAAGATTTTATTTGTTTATTAATGATAGACACCGAGAGAGAGAGAGAGAGAGAGAGAGAGAGAGAGGCAGAGACACAGATGGAGGGAGAAGCAGGCTCCATGCAAGGAGCCTGATGTGGGACTTGATCCCAGGTCTCCAGGATCACGCCCTGGGCTGAAGGCTCTCTTCAGCTGAGCCACCCAGGCTGCCCTATAGTACACCAAACTAAGACAAATCTTAATGTGTTAAACATGTAGCATTTATAAAAGATAGTCCTTCTTTCATATTTACTATGGTATTTATTTCTTACCAGAGATCACTGCTGAATTGCATAGGGTAGGGGCACCTGAGTGGCTCAGTTGGTTAAACATCTGCCTTTGGCTTAGGTCAAGCTCTCAGGGTCCTGTGATTGAGGCTTCCATCATTCTCCCTGCTCAGTGAGGAGTCTGCTTCTCCTTCTCCCTCTGCTGCTCCTCCTGCTTGTATGCTTGCACACTCTCTCTCACTCTACCAAATAAATATATTTTAAAAATCTAAAAAAAAAAATTGCATGTGGTAGATTGACATTCAGTATCAATCTGGATATGCCTTTAAAAAATATTTTATTTATTTGTACATGAGAGACACACAAACAGAGAGGCAGAGCCACAGTCAGAGGGAGAAGCAGGCTCCCTGCGGGGAGCCCGATGTGGGATTCCACCCCAGGACCCCGGAACCACAACCTGAGCTGAAGGCAGATGCTCAACCACTGAGTTACCCAGGTGCCCCTGCCATATGTCTTTTCTTGTTCTCTCTATAAAATACATATTGGACCATTCTTTAGTCATCAAACTTCAACTCAGAAGGAGTTAAGTAAAACAAATGAGAAGTTAAAGTAACAAGCACCTAGTAAAGGAACTAGTAACAATAAATAGTATTTTTTTTTCTTAGCCAAATACTGTTTACTCTGGGCCTTTTAGATAATGCAGAAGTCACAAGGTTTCTAACTGGGGCACAACAGGTAGCTCTGCTGCTGCTCCTGTTTCCCAGCATTCCACAGCTTTACCATATGGTCAAAAGTACACCAGGGCCTTTTAAAGCACATCCTTTAGCTATCCTGCCTGTGGTGGGCTCACCACAGCCCTGTAGTCTACAGATGACTAAAGGGGCCTGCTGTTTCACTTCTTCATATGCCCCCAGCCCAGCAGATTTGCAATGCAGGAAACATTGCTGCAAGCCTAGAGAACTGGCTGCTTTCCAAGTCTTCAAATTTACTCCTCAGGCTGTATCATTTATGGAAATTGATTCTTTTTTATTTATGTCTGGGAGGTGCCAGCAACTCTCTGTGGAATGCCTCCATAGGAACAGCATAAGAGAGCTAATAAGAGAGGCAGGACACTTGCATATGTATGGAGAAGTACAAGGAAAGGGACAATTTTCTATGCAAATGTCAAACAATCCCTTCCTTTTATTCAATACCTCAGAACTAGTCAGTATCAGACCAGGGTTTACTGATTATAAATGTAGTGCTGTTTCCAATATACTGCAATCTTGTTACTAAAGATATTTCTGTTAACCATTATCATTACTATTGTTTGAATTAAACCTCCTCCAAACAAGAGGTTTAAAAGGCTGTGATTTGCTCACTCAATATGACTTCAGATACTCAGTGTACCTGGCTGGCTTAGTTGGTTAAGTGTCTGCCTTCAGCTTGGGTTATGATCTCAGGGTTCTGGGATCCAGCCCTGAGTTGGGCTCCTCGCTTGATGGGGAGCCTACTTCTTCTCCCTCAGCTCCTTCCCCTGCTCATGCTTTCTCTCTCTCTCTCTCAATCAAGAAAAAAAAAAAAAAAAGACTTCAGATACTCATATGGGTAAGTAAAATCTTAGGTTCTCACTTCCTGTAAACTCACACAGTCTTGTTCTGGAAAACAGAAAAAGCAAGAGAAATGGTGAGTTTTAGGAGCACCCAGAAAGTCAAAGGTCAAAAGGTCACTCAGAGCTAAATGTTTTTCTCTTTTCTGAAATTGTTTACATTCATCTAACAACAACAACAACAAAAAGAGTTTAGGCACTGTTTTTGACATGGAAAAATAAGAGATAACAGAAGAATATTTTTTGCTCTCAATATCTTGTAAGCTCAAAACAAGGAAGATAAATAAATACTGACAATAAAATTTGGTCACTTCTAAGAGTGAGGTCAGCCCAGAATGCGTATAAAATGAACACGAACCTAGACTAGAGGGAACAAGTAAACATTCTGAAGAAAATAACATCAGATTTCCTTTCCCCTGTCTCCCCTATCAAATAAAACATAAAGTTCTATTAAAATATTCAGCAAGTCTCTTCTTTCTACCGCCACTCCAACATCCTAGTTCAACTCATCATCATTTCTTATCTGAAGTCTGTAATAACTTCCTAATCTGTTTCCTTATATACACTCTCGCATATTTGTAGTCCAACTGTTCTCAGCAACATCTCAAATTATGTTTTAAAAATTTATGTCTTATCAAGTCACATATTTGCTTAAAAACATATAGAGCATTTTCCTCTGATCTTAGAGCAAAGAACAACCATATATTATTTATTTTTTATCAGGGCTCATAAACTCCTACATAAATAATTGTGCCCTGATTTATATCTCTAGCCTAAGTTCATGCTACTCTTTCTCACTGTTAAATTTCTTTCTGGATATTCTGGCCTTCTGTACATTTCTCCAATGTTCAGAGATCTAATTTCATCTTTGAAGTGTTTAGATTCTTCTCTTACAGTGCTTCTTCTAAATCCTTCCCACTTTGATTTTGCTTCTCAATCAAGTTTCATACTAAATATTATTTATTCCTGATTCTTGAATATTTCCAAAGAGCTAAGGCATTTTACTATACATTTTCATGGTATCCTATAATTTTACCTCATTTTAATGGTACTTGTTAATTAAATTTAATAATATATGTTTATAAAACCTGTTTTTTCTTTGTTGTAACACTAAGATTTATTTTGCTCCATAAATTTCCAAGGGAAAAATTAGAAAAAAGCTATTTTAATTGGTCTGAAATAAAGGATTAGGGGAATAAGAGGGATAGAAAACTTTGACCTAGAGTTAAGACACTGAGGTATATACTCTTTAAATATATATATATATATCTATATACTCTTATTATTATTCACAATAAATATTGTTGAATAAATGAATAATCTAAATTCTAAAGAATGAACCAACCTGGTGACGAGGGGAAGAAAGAGTGTTTCAGGAAGAATAAAAAGCTGTGCCAATGTTTCTAAAGTCTATAGATATAATCATCTATAGAAAGATTCCAGAAGGCATGTCTGAAGACAAGATGGTAAAATGTAGGCCTGAAGTATTAGTAAGGGACTCATTAATGAAAGACATTTTATTGCATCATAAAAAAATGAATTTTAGTCCATAAGGCTTTAATGACAGACTTTATAAGTTGGTAGTTTTGTGTTTTAGATACTAAGGTACTAACTGTATTAGAAAGCAGCAACAGTGAGCTGTGGTTGGCATTGGAAATCAAAAAGCAGTGGATAGTAGAGGAAACTAAGAAGTGCAAGATTATCCATGTCCTTCTGAATTGGAATCGCTGACTCATTTATTCTTTTGGAAATGTAAACATTTTACATTGATTCAATCATAAAAGAGTAAGTACAAAAGAAAGATATAAAAAATAAACAAGCTTCCTTTGATCCTAAATACCCATTATCTACAGTCCTATTTATCTGTTCCAATTAATAATCAATTCTTGAACTATATCCACTGTTTCTTATCTTGCATTCAACCCTCAGATGATTTCAGTATGATTTCTACTCACCGCTAATGAAAATGCAGCAGTAACATCACCTTTATAACAAATCCAATGAACATTTTTAATCACATCATATTTTATCATCTAGGGCACTTTCAAATTCTCAGAATCTTCACCATTTTAAATGCAAATGAAAAATATTTTGCAAAGTCAATTAATAATGAATCATCAAAGAGAATGAATGCAGCCACCCAAGGAAACAAAGTTTGAAGAAGTTGGGAAAGGTTAGCAGTTTTGGTGTCTACATATGCCAAAAAATAATTGAAAAGAAATTTTAGCTAATAATATGCCATTGTTTATGTGCTGCTGAAGTGAGCACAATAATATGCCATTGTTATCAATGTAAGCTAGTTTCAGGAAACCATTGAAATAGGTAATTGGTAGATAAGCAAGTAAATACATTTATCTTGGAAGCACAGATCTAAAAGGAAGGTTGACATGGGTAATAGCTAGATATTAAGAACTAGAATTAGTAAAAGATGGGTGTTTATTATGGCGATTATTATAATAATCACTATCACTATATTTTGTCCAATTTAGAAGAGCATAAAAGATAGAAAATGAAGAAATCTCTTGAGGAGATAGAGACAGATAATAGACACAGTAACAAGCCTTCCATAGGAGAGGAAATTCTGCTTCTACTGAACTCCAAGGAAACATGTCTATAGGTACAGATAGCATTATTAGGCATAGAAGGAAGTAATGTGTAGTTTCCTAATATGCTAATTTCCAAGAGAAATTACACATGGATATATGTCCTAAGAGCTGTGTTTATGTTGAATTATAATTAAGAGTGAAAGCTAGAAATAGTTTTTGTGGGGACAGGAAATTTCTTAGGAACATTTGAAAATTTCAAGGCAGCTTCACTAAAAAGTGTATTTTTGTGTGTTTTATAAAGTTTTTCAGCTTTTTGTGCAAAATGGAGTCATATGGTAGTGTTGAATTCAAGTTCATGTTTTTCCACAGAGACATAATAAGAGAAAGTATTGCATCCTAGTTTGTCTAGGTTGCTCTAACCAGTAGGTATTATGTCTGATGAGATCCCACTTCCTGGTTTATAGACAACCCTCTGCTTTCAGGGACCTCAGATAGTGCAAGGAGTGAAAAGGTCTCTAAGGTCTTTTTCATAAGGGCACTAATCCAACTAATGAGTTAATCACATCCCAAAGGTTCCACCTTCAAATATCATCACATTTGGGGGGTTAGGATTTAATATATGAATTTTATGAAGACATAAACATTGTCTATAGTATACAACAGCAGTGATAAAAATTAGTAAATAGGATAAAGACAGAGAATAAAAGAGACCATTGTTTCAAAGGAAAAAATAGAAAAAAAAAAACAATTTTAATCGGTCTGAAATAAAGGATTCTAGGGAAAAAAAGTGGGATAGAAAACTTATGATCAAGAGTTAAGACACTGAAGTATGTACTCTCTAAATTTAAGCAATTTCTAGAGATGATGTTAAGGTAGGAACTATCTTAGATATCTAGAAAATGTACTGAACTTGAGGTCAACCAGACTTTTTTTATCCAGAAAGTTATCTAATTATTTCTGCTGAAGAAGTTTGTCATTTATAAAACATAAATATACAAGAATTTGTCATTTGGTAATATGATCAAATGTTTTCTTTCTTTTTTTTTTTTTTTTTTGTTTATTTATGATAGTCACAGAGAGAGAGAGAGGCAGAGGGAGAAGCAGGCTCCATGCACCAGGAGCCCGACATGGGATTCGATCCCGGGTCTCCAAGATCACGCCCTGGGCCAAAGGCAGGTGCCAAACCACTGCACCAGCCAGGGATCCCTCAAATGTTTTCATAACACTCATCCTCCCACCCATCTCTCCCCTGATAACCATAAGTTTGTCCTCTGTAGTTATGAGTCTGTTTCATGGAGTTTCCTCTCTCTTTTTTCTCCCTAAGATTCTTCTGTTTCTTAAATTTCATGCATAAGTGGAATTATAAGATATTTGTCCTTCTCTGACTGACTTATTTCACATAGCATAATATTCTTTAGCTCTATCCATATCCTTGTGAATGGCAAGATTGTGTTCTTTTTATGGTTAATAATCCATTATATAAAAGGAATATATGTATATGTATATATATATATAAATTCTTCTTTATCTATTCATCAGTCAATGGACTTTTGAGCTATTTGTGATCTTTCCATAATTTGTCTTTTGTTGATAATGCAGCATTTATCCCTTCAAATTAGTATTTTTGGTATTATTTGGATAAATACCTTGTAGTCTAATTGCTGGATGGTAGGGTACTTCTATTTGTAGCTTTCTAAAGAAACTCCATACTCTTTTCTAGAATGATTGCACCAGTTTGCATTCCCATGAACATTATAAGAGCATTCCCCTTTCTTCACATCTTCCCTAACACAGGATGTTTTCTGCGTTGTTAATTTTAGCCATTCTGACTGGCATGAGGTAATATCTTACTGTGGTTTGGATTTGCATTCCCCTGATGATGAGTGATATTGAACATTTTTTCTTCTGTCCATTAGCCACCTGCAGGTCTTCTTGGGAGAAATGTCAATTCATGTCTTCTGCCCATTTTTTAAACTGGAGTATTTGTTTTCTGGTGTTGAGTTTTTTAAGTTCTTTGTGTATTTTGGATACTTTATCGAATATATCATTTGTAGATATCTTCTCCCATTTGGTAGGTTGTCTTTTGATTTTGTTGACTGTGTTCTTCCCGCTCAGAAACTATTTATCTTCATGAAGTCATTTTTGCTTTGGTTTCCCTTGCCTTTGGAGAAATGTCTAGCAAGAAGTAACTGTGTCCAGGGACAAAGAGGTTACTGCTTGTGTTATTCTCTAGAATATCTAGAAAACAGTTGCTTCGGCTGATGCCACAGAAATTACTGACTCAGTTCTCCTCTAGATTTTGCATGGCTTCCTGTCTCACATTTAGGTCTTTTTTTTTTTTTTTTCATTTAGGTCTTTAATGCATTTTGAATTTATTTGTGTGGATGGTGAAGAAAGTGGTCCAGTTTAATTTTTTTACATGCTGCTCTCCAGTTTTCCCAAAACAATTTTTTGAAGAGACTGTCTTTTTTACATTGCATGTTCTTTCCTGCTTTGTGGAAGAGCAGTTTGCCATATAGTTTTGGGTTTATTTCTAGATTTTGTATTCTGTTCTATTGATCGTTGTATGTGTTTTTTGTGTTAGTAGTATACTCTCCTGATCACTACAGCTTTGTAATATAACTTGAAGTCCAGAATTGTGCTGCCTTAAGTTTCCCTTTTCTTTTTCAATGTTGCTTTGGTTATTTGGGGTCTTTTATGGTTCCATACAAATTTAAGAACTGTTTGATTTAGTTCTATGAAAAATGCTGGGTATTTTGATAGGGATTGCATTAAATGGGTAGATTGCTTTGGGTAATACTGACATTTTAATAATATTTTTTCTTTTAATCCATGAGCATGGGATGTTTTTCCATTTCATTGTGTCATCTTCAATTCTGTAGTTATCAGCATAAGATCTTTTACCTCTATTGGTTAGGTTTATTCCTAAGTATCTTATGGTTTTTGGTGCAATTGTAAATGGGATTGATTCTTTAATTTCTCCTGCTGCTTAGTTGCATATGTGGGTTTTTTTCAATATTTTATTTTTAAGTAATCTCTATACCCAACAATGGCCTCAAACTCACAACCCCAAAATCAAGAGTCACATACTCTACTGACTTAGCCAGCCAGATGCTCTTATATGTTTTCTTTAAAACAGTTTATTGATATATGATTTATATGTAGAAAATGTACATCATCTACCAAAGTTTGAGTTTATATATGACTCTGTTATACATGCCTTTTTATTCAGACCAAATGACTCTTCCTCTAAGTTAATTCTGCTCATTTTCAATGCTAATTTTTCTGGTGCATACAGGAAAAGAAAACTAAAATGTATTAATATCTATAATGTTTAACAGAAAAAGAAGGTAAAAAAAAGTCTATTGGTGTCATTAGTTTCCTCAAATAAGAATTTACTTAATTTTAAATATGGTTCTTTATTTTCATGCAATTTTCAGATTAAAATTTAACTTTTATGGGCAGCCCTGGTGGTGCGGTTTAGCGCCGCCTCCAGCCCAGGGCGTGATCCTGGAGACCGGGGATCGAGTCCCACGTCGGGCTCCCGGTGCATGGAGCCTGCTTCTCCCTCTGCCTGTGTCTCTGCGCCTCTCTCTCTCTGTCTCTATGAATAAATAAATAAATAAATATTTTTTTTAAAAATTAACTTTTATGTTTATTATCTCAAAAATGAAATATGTGACATTGTGAAAGTTGTTAAAATTCAGTTTCATAGGCCAAAGTTGAAAATAAATTATTTGTTTATGCAGATTACTATGAATACAAATCCATACTGCCACAATTAAAACATTATTCTTAATAAATTAAGCATCTATGGGGAAGGAATGTGCTTGGAATTGGTGAAAATAACTAAAATTTATAGTTGTCAAATTTTACAAGTGTTTTAAACATTCACAAAATAAATCATATAAAGTACATACATTACGTAAAATATGTACAAATCTAATATTGAAAACAAAAAAATAATTCAGCAAGGCAATATGCAATTTCTCCCTCATTGCCTATCAACTGAAAATACTTTAGCTTTTGAGAAACTACTTAATAAATTAACATAAATACTCTACTATCAAATTGTAGCTTTTTGCAAATGAGTCATATAAAGTGTAATTACATTTCCAAAATAGTTGGGAATTGCTAATTTTAAAATTAATGAATGAAATACCAACAAGAAAAACCATTTTTCAAGTCCTCAGAAAATTGGAATTATTTAAAATAACTCATAAAGTTAAAAATTAATAAAAATGAAAACAAAATAAAAAGATTTAGAAATCTATATGGAGGCCCTAAACAAATTAAATAATGATATGGATCAAATAGTACACAATATTTAATTTTGAAATATTATAAGAATTTTTTGAAGTGCTTCAACTTGTGGAAACAATTTGATTCCTGTTTTTGGTTTGATAAACAAGATTTCCTGTTTTAAGTTGATAAATTTTTAATCGGTAACATGTTGAAAAATGTATTCGTCAGAAAAAGAGACTTAGTATTAGAAATCAGTGCAATTAAGGAATTAAAATATATAAATATATAACTAGAAATATTTTTGTATATAAATATATAACTAGAAATATTTTCTTCTTTTGACAACGTTGAGAAATAAAAATAAGATTTTTACTTAATGTATATGTATATATTTATACATTTAATTTTTTTGAAATATATTTTAGAATATGATTATATTTAGGTCCTCCAATATACTATAACCAATTTGTTACTTAAGATGTGAATACGCAAATTATACATTTGAAGTCTTTTTATACTCTTTCATAGTCAATAGTATGCCTACTTGGACAATAAATCATATTGTCACACCCTCATTGGTGATACTAAAAATATGGGATCAAAGCATAAAATTTAGACAGGATGGAATATTATGGAACAAGATAAACAGAGCCTGCTACATGATCAGGACACCAGGAGAAAAGCAGATTCTGCTGCAGTTGACCTGTCAACAGAAGACTTGCTGTTGTAGTATTACTGAGTGTTCTGGTAGGCTAAGGGATGATAGATCTTTATTATGTATTCTGTAAAAACTTACACTCAACAAAATGTAATTATTATTATATATCATCAGTGTATCTGGAGACTTGTTAGCTTTTTTTACATATCTCGTTTTAGTAGAAATAAAGTTTTGCAGCATGAGCAAAAGAATGAAAAAATGAATTACAGAATCACCTAGATGTCATTAGAGAAGAGATTAGGATTGTGAAAGCATTAGTAGAAAAAAGAAGTAATGAGATACCAGTTTAAGAATTGGGGAAATTTTATATTATGTTATTAATAGGTGTCCTGGAGATGGATTTTAAAATCCTTAAATAAAAGGGCATGGGAAACACTTGAAAATTTTTGTGTTGATTATAGAAAAACAAGAGATAAAAATTAGGTAAAATGTAAGTAGAGAAAATTTACTAAGAGAAATCAGTAAGAAAAATATAAGAGAAAATAAAAATGGAGAGAGAGAAAGACAAAACTAGTTTAAGAAGATATGTAAAGTACACAATAATAAATTTTATACAACATGGATGGAGCTAGAGAGTATAATGCTAAGTGAAATAGCAAGTACGGTTTCCACGTGAAAGACAAATACCATGTGATATCACTCATATATGTAATTTAAGAAACAACCGAACAAAGAAAAAGAGACAAAGTATAAAACAGACTGTTAAATATAAGGACAAACTGGTGGTTGCCAGACTGTAGGTGGGTAGGGGATTGGATGAAATATCAAGAAACGTATAGAATTGTTGGATCATTATATTGTGCATATGAAACTAACACAGCACTGTAAAAAAATGCATATCTATGTCCATGCAAATCCAGATAAATGTCTCCCATAGGATTAACAACTCGTAAGCTAGTCATATTACTTGTAAACTAGTTCATATTACTGTTAAATCAATTAAGTATTTAATTTATATTGCACTTATTTATCTTACACTGACATACATTCTTTTGTCAAGTTAAAATGAACTTAAGCAAAAAAAGTGTTCATAATTTTAGGCCATTCATCTACATTAAAATGTGTTCTAGACATCATGATTTTGTGAAACAGAAAATATGACAAGGCCACAGTGAATTAGCATTTAGTTGGAAATAATTAACTCATTTATCTTTGATAATTGATTAAAAACTCCTACTCTGAATAGTTTCAAGGAAGTAGAAATTTCTGCATCTAATAAAAAGCCTTTTAGTGTTTTCAGAAAATATGTTTGCTCTATTTCAGAGATTCAAAATGAGAAAAAAAAAAGCCATTCCCTCTGGATATGTGAAACATAATTTAAAGTCCTGCAAATATGTTATAGAAATAAGGAAGAAAATACATTAACATATAATGTTTCAGCTAAACATTACATTGTGTATTAATAGCAGATCATTATTATATAATATAAAATTATTGTAAATTCAGTGTTGAAAACACTATAAAATGAGTTTACATTTTATTTAGATCCATATTTTACTTTCATTTTCTCCCATAAATGTGAAGTGATATTCATCCCCATCACTTTTTTTTAGAATTAATTATTTTCAGTTTCTGCAATATAACCCAAAACTAATGATCAAAGTTATTAATTTAAAAGTATTTTTCTGCCAAAATTAACATTGAATGCCCCCAAAAATATACAATGAAAACATAAATATTAGATCACTGATTTACATGAAATCAACAAATAAATAATAATCACTTGTCATGCACAAGAGAGTTAAGTATTTCTAGAGAAAAATGGATGTAAAAGTCATTTTTATGGGATTTAAAATTTAAGGAAATAATAAGGTAAAAAATAACAATAATAATTAAGTGGAATTTCAAAGTAATAAGAAATATGTTTTTTTAGGAGAAATATATAAAATAAAATTACTGATTAGGTTTATAGGAGCATATAGTTCAGAGAAATTGTTTCAGTCACTGGTGGTTTGAAAGTGTGTTTTAGGATTTATACATTTATTAACATTCTGTCCTCACCTGTACTGAAAATATTGTCATTGACTGAGGATGTACAATTAAAGCAAATGACAAAAATATAATGTATATTTTATCCAATATTTACAATTCTGAAAAGCAAGTATTATTTCAAAGGTGAAAGAGGAAAATGGATTTTAAATTGCTTTACCAAATTCATTACTCTTAAGAAATTAAACTGAAAATAAAACCCAGGTTTATCTGATTTCAAAGGTCATGTTCCTTTTCTTACACTATGATTTGTTTAATATTTTCTTTCCTAATTAAAATTATCTTTTTACTCTGACACTTTTTCATTAGGAAAGGAATTAGAGGAGTTCAAAAATTAAGAATTGGAAGCATATTGAAAAAGTTACTCAAAGTTTTATAAATATATATTTTATATTATTTTTTGTGAATATTACAATTGACATTACTTTTTTGTTTACCTTGTATGGCCTATTCCAACAATGAATGCATTCATAGTTAATCTAAGATTTTTCAGCTTTTTTTTTTTTTGCAGCAATTTTTGCCTATTTGTCTTATTTTTTGACTCATAATTCACTGTCAGAAAACAATATTATTATCTGTTTAACTGTCAGGTTCCTTCTACTTAAGCAACTAATGCAGATCAAATTCAAAAGATAAGGTTTAACAGATAAAAAGAAAAAGAATCAATAACTCTTTTCTTAAAAAAATATTTTATTGATTCATGAGAGACACAGAGAGAAGCAGAGACATAGGCAGAGGGTAAAGCAGGCTCCCCATGGAGAGCCTGATGCAGGACTCAGTCCTCAGAACCCTGGGATCATTACCCCAGCCAAAGGCAGACGCTCAACCACTGAGCCACCCAAGGGCCCCTCAATAACTATTTCAATTCAAACTTCCTCCCACTGAATTCAATACATA
Source organism: Canis lupus familiaris (assembly GCF_011100685.1). Taxonomy (NCBI): domain Eukaryota; kingdom Metazoa; phylum Chordata; class Mammalia; order Carnivora; family Canidae; genus Canis; species Canis lupus. The sequence goes on from NC_049224.1 coordinate 78,073,521, forward strand.
AGTAATATACATATTCTATTTAGTGATTACTACATGAATAGTTGTTTGCTTTCTATTTACTCCCAGGCTAGGCTCCAGGTGAATATAGGACAAGCTAAATTTGCTTAGTTTCACTCTTCCTAAAAAAAAAGATTATTAGAATCCAGAATTTGAGAACCACATGAAGAAAGCATCATCATGGAACCTCTATGTAACACTTCATAAGGTATTGAGTGGCAATCACAGAAACTTTTTTTTTTCCACAGAAAATTGATCAATCTCATTCTGGGGCTGGTAAATGATGAGAGGATAGAGTAGAAGAGCATTGTAACATGGTCTCTTTGAGTATTTTCAGATAATGTCTTAATTAGAACACAAGAGCTTAATTTTCTTAATTAGAATAGGCTGAGATTGTTCAATACTTTGGCTACTTTGGATTGAAAATACATTAGGAACATTTATGTAAGTTTTTTTTTTCTTTTCTTTTCTAATAAACAGCAAGTTTACCCAATTATGTAGAGAAATTTGTTTTTAAGATTTTATTTATTTATTTCTGAGAATATACAGAGAGGAGAGAGAAGCAGAGACACAGGCAGAGGAAGAAGCAGGCGCCATGCAAGGAGCCTGATGTGGGACTCGATCCTGGGTCTCCAGGATCAGGCCCTGGGCCAAAGGCAGTGCTAAACTGCTTGAGCCACCTGGGCTGCCCTAGAGAAATTTTTTAAAGGATTTTATTTATTTATTTATTCATGAGAGTATACAGAGAGAGGCAGAGACATTGGCAGAGGAAGAAGCAGGCTCCTGCGGGGAGCCTGATGTGGGACTTGATCTGAGGATTCCAAGATTATTCCCTGAACCTAAGGCAGATGCTCAACCACTGAGCCACCTAGGCATCCCTGTAGAGGGAAATTCACACTGATAGCTGGGGTATTTTTGTATTTGTCAATTGCTGTAGTACATACAGTAATATATATACATTTTTTATTAAAAATATCATACTGTTTTTCCATTATAGAGTATAAAACCAGATAAGCAGTCTTCGATTTGCACAAAAATATGTTGATTATATTAAAGTTCACAGGGTGTTGTTCTTTTTAATACTGTAATTAAAGGAATATGTCTTAAGGTTCCATTAGCTAACAGTTAGAGACTGGTAATCTAATGATACTTTGTATTATGTCCATTTCCTTATTGTTTTATGTTTAACATAAAGCAGTGTGAAACACTATCATCAGAATATTTTAATTATAAAAGCATGCAATTTGCAAGGATAAAACTATATATCAGCAATTCATAATACATTTATTGAAATACCAGAGAAAATCAATGTAATACCTATATGCCCACCATAGCAGGATAAATTTTGAGCTGAATATTTCACTTATTATTTCTTCTAATTTTTAATGAGATTATTTCAGTACATATGTAACTTTCAAATTGGTAGAATTATACAGTTAATACCTAGGATTAATATTTCACTGATAACTTTTTGGAAGTAAGTACAATGATAATGCTTACTTTAATTGCCTCCATCTTTGGTCTAAAATACAAATGAAATGCATCAAACGTACTAACCAAAGAAAACAGAAAAATAATACACTTTCAAGAATTCCTCAGCTGGCAATTAAAATGGAATATTGGTTTAAACATTTTCTCTAAATACATTCTCAGGTGGGAGGCCTTTGCCCAACATTATACTAATAATGTTATCCTCTTTATGCATGGTAATATCACAATCTCACAGCTGGAAGCAAAGCCATATAATCTCTTAAATAGGTCTTAGGTTTAAATCTGTTATTCGGTATCAGACAAAAATAGAGTCAAGTAATATGACAAAAATACTAAGTCTGTAGCTTTCAGGATCCATTTATCTTTGTTATCATTTAACTTTGTAATATTACTTAGCTTTCCCTTTTTAAAAGTTGGTATCCTAAAAAAATAAAAATAAATAAAATAAATAAATAAAAGTTGGTATCCTAAAATAAGCCAAACTCATAACCTATAAACCAGGGAATTATAAATTTATAAAGAGATTCCTTAGCTCATGGTTACCATTTTGTTTCTGAAGAATTATGGTTTCATCTTTTTCACAGATAAATTTCTGTTCTGTATGATTGGTTATGGCATAGATATTTTTTCATATGGAGGTATGCCTACAACAAATAGGCATAATCAATTGATAATCAATTTTTGGATATTACTCAAATAGTACACTATTATATATGTAAATATTAAAATTTTAACGAAGCTATAATGAACCATATTATAAGCCATCCAACATAGAACTATGTTATTAATATTGGTACTAAAAAGCAAGATAGATACTAAAGTTACTCCATTCCTGAAAATCTAACTCCTAAAAGTAAAATAATATTTTCTTCATTTCCTATTTTGATATAGTAACTAAAAATAGGCATTTAATGTCTCTTAGCCTTAAGCTGTATCAAAAAGTCCATGAAATTGTCTTTACTCTTTAACTTACTCTCTTCTTCACCCAATTATAACCTATCAAGTGTCAAGTCTGTTCTTTAAGCTAGGTTTTGAGATCTAGCAAACTCACAGTTGTTTCACTTATCTCTAACTCTCATATTTTCATAGACTGACTCTCCTCATAGGATTTTTTTTTCATGTTTAAGGATTTTTTATCATTTTATCTTGATTTTCCTGTGACTACTTCTTAACAGGTTTTTTTTTTTAAAAATGTAGTTATCAGGGTGCCTGGGTGGCTCAGTCAATTAAGCATCTGACTCTTGATTTTAGCTCAGGTGATGATCTCAGGATCATGAGATTGAGCCCCATATCAGGCTCCATGCTCAGCATGGAGTTTGCTTGTCCCTCTTCCTCTGCTCCTCCCCCTGTTCACATGCTCTTTCTCTCTCTCTCTCAAATAAATTAATTAATTTAAGAAAATTTTAAAAGATGCAGTTGTCATGTATGGTGTTATGTTTGTTATACTTCAAAGATTACAACCAGAATTATGCAAAGTATTCCATATGTGCCCACTGTATAATATTATCCAAGAATAAGTTAGCTTTATTCTTTCCATTGCCCTTTTTCATCATAATCAATTTTTGATTGACTTTTTATGCAGGGTAATCCAACATAATCTTGTTTTCTTAAATAACCTATAGTAATTCCATTTAAAATTTTTAGCTTGCAAATGACAACTGAGAGACTATAATTATATAAACTGTCCAATGGTAGTTGATCAGCAACTACTAGATTTTTTTTTTTTTTTTTTTTTGGCAGCCACTAGTTTTAATTCCAATACAACCCAAAGCATTTTGTCACCGGATGTAAATGATAGAATGAATATTCTCTATTGACTGCTTTCTTAACTTCTCCTCTTAAAATGTGAAACTATGTAGCTAATTCCCAGGAAAACTTTAAAAATTCTACCTTAGACAAAGTGAAAAACTAGATTATAAAATTTGTGTTCTAGGAATATGACACACAACACAGACATTCTAGTAAAGTAAAACTAAATGTATTTAAACAAATGTGGCAGTGCTTAGAAGTCAATGATAAGTCTCTGTGTTCCCAAAATTAAAGAGAAGCCATGATCCAGAGGAATGTATACAACAAGACACTGAGCTTTCTCTAAAAGAAACATGGATATTAATACTCATACATGAACAAGAAACAAGTTATCAGAGCAGTGGCAATACTATGGAATGACCAGAATAGGCTTCATGGAAACAATCACAGTTGAGCAAAGATTAGATGGTAAAGGAATGATCAAGATCTTGAGCTCAAGTATTATAATATAAGCAGAAGGAAATCATACACAAAGGTTGACATTAGAGGGCGATGAAGTCATAAAAATTGAGAATGGGCAATTAGATGTAAGATAATAAAAACCTGTGTAAACCTACATAGATAAGTCATGTCCTCAACAAAAAAAGTACATAATCTTCTCTCATACAGAGTTTTGGTTGGGGAAAAATCTCTTTTAGTAATTAATATTCAGATACAATACTACATGGTTATTTGGAGTGCAGTTTATTTCACTTATTAGTTACTCCAAGGTAAGATCAATTCTTAATAATGTCATAGGCAGAGAGGGACTTTTGGTATGGTAGAATGAGAAGGTCCTCTCCTGGAAAAAAAATATAAAACTGTGGAGAAGTATCAAACAACACCAAATGATGCATGTGCGTGTCCAATAATCAAAATTATACAACAAACTGAGAAGGGTATATTCATGCAAATGACTGAGCTTTGAGTACAAACAGTAAGAATCTGTAATATTCTTATCAGGGCTGTTCCTATTACTCCCAGTATGGTCAACTTGGTAGTTACATGACAGGGGAGTGGGGATTAGACCATGGCAGTCAACCACACTACTCATGACAGATATTTGCTTGATTTTGACCAGAAAAAAAAAATACTCATGCCAGTGGTGATGTCAATAAACTTTACAATATCAGTGGCAAACAAAAAGAGAAGTCCCAAAGACCAGCTAGTTAGATCTTGTGTCCTACTTAGGAGGAACAATGGACCACCCAAAAATCCAAAATTATAAAAAAAAAGATCCTATAAATGGGTCAGTCACAGAGGCGCTGTATAATCTTTCTACACATCACTGACATATTTGATGGCTTTGTGAACCTGCAAGGCAAGACAGAAAGCCCAGTATGTCAGGCTGTACACATATTATTTTCTGACATGGAGACTGTGAGCATGTGTATAGGAGAGATAAAAGGGTGAAGCAGAAAGAAAAAGCAAGGGTAGACCTGATATATGCCTCAGTTTTAAATCTTCCAAAACCTACAAAAATATCTATCTAAGGTGGAAGGAAGTCTTACTGGAACAAGACGTTCAAACACAGCTATAAGGACATAGAAGCAGCCACTAGGAATTAGACTTAAGAAAAATAAAGAACAACAACAACAAAAAAACTAAACAGAGACATCACCAGGCACACATCAAAATGAGGTTAGATTCTACTTATTAATCTAAAAACTTACTAAACCAATATTAAAACAAAAAAGTATCAGAAAAGCAACATCCTCAGGTGAAAAATTCAGAATCCAGAATTGCTGCAATATAATATCTAAAATGTCTAGGTTTTTTATAATTAAGAACAAAGAGAAAATTAATTCATAGTTGGAAAGATATAGCATCAATAGAAACTATCTCTGAGTGTACTCAGATGTTGAATTTGGTAGGTAGCAACTTTTAATCAGCTATAAAGATAGCTTCAAAGTACTAGAGAACAAAAAACATGTTTGAAAAATTAAAGAATGCATGGTGATACTGATCCATCAAATAGAAAGTATCAGCAAAACAATAAAAATAATACAGAATAACCAAATAGATATTCTAAAGTTGAAAAAATTAATAACTGAAATTAAGTTCACTGAAGTACTCAACAGATTGTGTGGATGAAAGAATAAGCAACTTTGAAGATACATAAATAAAAGTTATTCAATTTGAAGAGCAAAAATATATATAGAAGAAAATATACAGAAACACAGAGACCTGTGGGCAACATCAATCATACTACTATATATGTAATGTGAATTCCAGTAGTAAAATATAAATAAATAGAAAAAACTATCAAAAGGTATAATGGTCAGAGGCTTCCTAAATTTGATGAAAAACAAGTATCCACATATCCAGCAAGTTCAATGAAATATAAAGAAGATAAACAAGAATATGCCTCAACAATTTACAGACTTTTGAAAACAAAGAGAGTAAGATAACATTTAAAGCAAATAGAAGAAAATCATTCGTTGCACACAGAGGGACAGCTATTCATTTAACACTGACTTCTCATATGAAACAATGAAAACCAGAGTACAGAGAAATAGCATATATTCAAAGCACTAAAAGGAAAATAAAAAAAAAAAAAACTACAAGCAAGAATTCTATTTCCAGCAAAACTATTCTGCAAAACATGAGATATTATGAAAACATTCCCAGAAAAATGAAAATTGAAATAATTTGTCACTAATTTGCATGTCTTATAGGACATTCTTTTTTTTTAAGATTTTATTTATTTATTCATGAAAGACACAGAGAGAGAAAGGCAGATACATAGGCAGAGGGAGAAGCAGGCTCCAGGCAGGGAGCCTGATGTGGGACTCAATCCTGAGACTGCAGGATCACGGCCTGAGCCAGGGGCAGGTGCTCAACCACTGAGCATCCCCTTATAGGACATTCTTAAGGAAATCCTCCAAACTAAAAGAAAATGACACCAGAAGTTAATTCAAATCCTCAGGAAGAAATAAAAATAACCAAATAATTTGGTAAATATAAAATAATGTATATTTTTCTTAGCTTCTTACAAAGTTATTAGATGATATAAAGCAAATACTATAAAACTAATTGTTGAATCTATAGATAGATTTCATATATATGAATATCATAAGACCAAATAAAGAAAGAAATTGAACTGCATTGAAACAAAATCTCTATATTTTATAAAAATTGGCTTAGTATCAATCAATAGTGATACAACCCACATACACAAACATGCATATGCATACTACACACAAGAACAAGTAGGAAAGATGATATTGGACACTAACCTCACATTTAATTTTAATTTATGATATATTAAAGGCATAAATATGAGAATGATCATTTAAAACTGGTTCTTATTTGAAACATTTCCCAATGACTAAGTGAAAAATTGATTAAAGTTTTAATTAAACAGATTTTTAATATTTTTTTTTATTTGCCATAGATCCTTTTAGGTGCTAAGAATATCATAGTGAACATTACTGCCAAATATCCATCTGTCATGTAGCTTACATTCTCATGGGTTTAACAATATTTACACAATTGCATAAAGAAAATGTTGATAGAGTTGTCCACAATAAAATGAAAACTTTAAATGGCAAAATATAGTATAAACAAAGTAGAAAGACAAAACATAGACTGAAAAATGATATATGGTATATACATAGCAACAAGAAATTTTATTCTAGGGTGCCTGGGTGGCTTAGTTGGCTAAGCATCTGCCTCAGCTCAGGTCATGATCCTGGGGTCCTGGGATTGAGCCCTTCAGGGGGCTCCCTGCTCAGCAGTGGACCTGCTTCTCCCTCTCCTTCTGCCTTTACTCTTCTCCCCAAGCCCCTGCTCATGCTCTCTCTCTCTCTCTCTCTCTCTTTCTCTCTAAAGAAAAAGAACAAAGGATTTTATTCCAAAATGTATAAAAGACATCAACATAAGAAAACATGCCAAAATAACAATGAGAAAGTCTGTAGAGAGAAATCTTGAATAACCAATAAACAAATGAAAGATTCTCAAGCCATTCATTAAATTTTAAAAAGTTGTTTAAAACAATACTGAAAAATAATTTCACATCTATAGGATTATATGACTTAAAAAGTTGGCCAATAAGAAGGAGTTGGTGGGAAGTAGAAAAAAAGAACTACTGTACATTACAATTGAGAGCATAATTTGAGGAGAAATTGTTCATACACAATGAAGTGAAGGACAGCTTAACCTTAATTTACTCTAGAGAAAGTAACTTAACCTAGAGAAAGTCTGGTACATTGCAGAGGAAGCATTGGCCATCAGTGTCCATGGCAGCACTGTGTGTAATTATGAACACACTAGAACAGCCCAAAAGTTCAAGTTTTGGTAAAAGAAAAATGCAGTGGCTGATTCATACAAAGGAATATCATGCTAAAACGGGTTAATAAGTTACAGCTAGAAGGATTAATAATTCTCAAAATATAATGTTAAAGGAAAAATAGGTTTTATGAAGGTAAAGAAATGTCATTATTCAACTATGCAAAACCAATCCTCTATATTGTTTTGTGTGCGTATGTGAGCAGTTGTATATTAATATCACATTTTAGATATGAAATATTTAAATATTCACACCAATTTGAGATTATTCATGAGGGGATTGGAAAAACTGGCTATAGAGACTTGGATGTGAGCTATGCATTCACAATTAAGAAAAAGAATCTAGGGGATACCAAGGTGGCTCAGCAGTTTAGCACCTGCCTTCGGCCCAGGGCATGATCCTGGAGATGGGAGATTGAGTCCCACATCGGGCTCCCTGCATGGAGCCTGCTTCTCTCTCTGCCTGTGTCTCTGCCTCTCTCTCTCTCTCTCTCTTTCTCTCTCTGTCTTTCATGAATGAATAATAAATAAATAAAAATCTTTAAAAAAAACAAAAAGAAAAAAGAGCTATAAAGCTAATAAGTCAAAAATTTAATATCTTCCACCATATGTGGAAGTTATGTGTCCACTATATCATGTTTTGTATTATGTTGCATATCTTTGTGTATTTTTGAATAATGAATATTATAATGATTTTAATTTTAAATTAGTACATTTAGTTTTTTATTCTTAAAAATATAGGACTCAAAATGTCACAGTTAATAAAAAGAATAATATATAAAAACAAAGATTAAAAATCAGTTGAGACTTGCTAAACATATCCACTGTCATCTCACCAGTGCACTTCATTTTTTATTTAAAGATTAGTTACTACATGACAGAAACCAGGGATAAAAGAAAAATCATCTTGCATTTCTGTTCAAGAGGCCATTAATTAGCAACTAGGGATCTGAGAAACTTTAATCAAAATGTAGAGACATCAACAATTAAACAACAATCAGAAAATAAGCCATTTTCAAAACTAGGCCAATATGAGAATAGATATACGAGTTTTTAAAACCTAATTTACATATAGTTCTTTTTATGCTGTTGACAATGGAAACCTATTAAAAACCTTAGGAGTGGGGATCCCTGGGTTGCTTAGTGGTTTAGCACCTGCCTTTAGCCCAGGACATGATCCTGGAGTCCCGGGATCGAGTCCCGCATTAAGGTCCTTGCATGGAGCCTGCTTCTTTCTGCCTGTGTCTCTGCCTCTCTCTCTGTGTCTCTCATGAATAAATGAATAAAATCTTAAAAAAAAAAAAAAACTTAGGAATTGTTTTAGCACATGTGAGCCAACTCTCTTAGAGTCAGCTTGTCTTCCAAGGATGGGGCATGAATGCATAATTTATAAGTGAATATGTATATGTATCCATACATATGTGTGTATGTGTGTGTATATACTTATATATACATGTAGATACATGTATGTGTATAATAATTTTACTATGAAACAATATTTTAGTAAGTCTTTAATTTTCAAATATAAAAGTTTTGGTAAATATTAAATGTTAGTTCTTATTCAAAAAGTTCACTCTTGGAGTGCCTGGGTGGTTCAGTCGGTTAAGTGTCTGGATGGTTCAGTGGGTTAAGTGTCCAACTCTTGGTTTTGGCTCAGATCATGACCCCAGGGTCATGAGATTGAGCCCTGTGTCAGGTTCTGTGCTCAGCACAGAGTTTGCTTATCCTCTCCTTCTACTCCTTTCCCTGCTTTCTCTCTCAAATAAATATATATATATTTTAAAAGTTCTTTCTTAACTTTTTTGTCCTCTCAACCCTATGTGCTGAACCCCAAACACTTTGTATTTGCCAACACTGCCCTGTAAAATACAGCATTTGGGGTGTTATCAAAACCACTTTACTCTTTATTTGGTGTTACAGAGTGATTTTACTGAATACAAAGGTAAAATCAATTCTCTTGGGATCCCTGGGTGGCACAGTGGTTTGGCGCCTGCCTTTGGCCCAGGGCGCGATCCTGGAGACCCGGGATTGAATCCCACGTTGGGCTCCTGGTGCATGGAGCCTGCTTTTCCCTCTGCCTGTGTCTCTGCCTCTCTCTCTCTCTCTCTGAGACTACTATAAATAAATAAAAATTAAAAAAAAATTCTCTTAGTGTATACTGTAACAAAATTCTTAGGGTCTGATAATAAGCATGTTGTGAATTTTAGTTAACTAAAGTGAAAAATCACAAAACATTTTGTCTATAATATATGCATTAAAAATGGTCTCGAAAAAAAAAAACAAAAAAAAAAAAAAATAAAAAAAAAAAATAAAAAAAAAAACAAAAAAAAAAAAAAAATAAAATGGTCTCGAAAATTTTTCCTTTAAATTTGATAAATAAAGTTCAAGAAATAATCAATGCCAATGGCTATTTTTAGTAATACTAGGGCTAATGGAATATTTATGCATTCTGTAAGTACAAAAGAATCTAGTAGAAAAAAAAATCAGCAAATAGATAATAAGAACTTATCTAATATTTTAAACCATGTTCTTATTTATCCATGGTGCAATATTTAATGTGACATTCTTTGGAAAATATTTTTCAGTCTCCTTGTTAAGGAAATATAATTTAGTATTTTCCATAACAATTTCGTTTCCTAACATTAGAACATTTCACAAGACAGCCATTCATTCTATTGTGTGGCCTTCTGAACTTTATTCAAGAGGAAACCTGCTAGAAGGGAAATTAGCTGACAGTCACCAGGTGCTTTCAGGATCTGCCTCAGCATTTGTGCCATGGCACACAACAGAATTTCTGTACCCCATCCAATGCCTGAGCATCATGATGATATAAGACTTCAACATTTCAGACCACATGGAACTGTTTGAAAAACATCTTGGCATTGAAATTTCCTGTTGGACTAGCCAGGATTTTCTCTAGGCTATCCCACTGTCTATGAGTCTTCCTAGTCAGCCTTCTTTCTTTCATCCCAATGAATCTCAATAAATCTGTTGTACTTAATACACATTTGTGTTTGCTTCCTAAAAGATCCAAATTATAATGTAAGATTACAACAACTAAATCTTAAAGGAATATTCTACATTATTAAATAAAATTTGCCATAAGTCCTCATGTATCTTACTGACATTTTGAGCAATATTTTGAGAAAGAAAAAGCAGTGAATATAATAGTTGGCATGTAATATGCTTAATAATAATGTATTAGTAAATACCTATTGAATGAATGTCCTGCTTTCTTCAAAAGAGAATGTTAATACAACTGATTTATCTGTTAATGATTGTTCTCTATAACTAATCATAGTTAGATGGCAGCATAGTTCTTGCCTCTTAGTCCAATTCATCACCAACTTTCAACTGGATAATAATATCCAATTAGTCTTCCTGTTTCAACTTTTACTCCCTTTGGGACACTAGGTGTTCTATAATTCTTCAAATAATATGGGAATATAAGAACAATTTTATGCCAATAAATTCAACAAATTGGATGATGCACATAAATTTCTTGAAAGATACAAACTATAAAAACTCATTCAAGGGCACCTGGGGGGCTCAGTTGATTAAGCTTCCAACTCCTGATTTCAGTTCAGGTAATGATCTCAGGATTGTGAGATTAAGTCTTTCATTGAGCTCCACACTGGGTGTGGATCCTGCTTAAGATTCTCTTTCTCCCTCTCCCTCTATACCCCCTGCCCAACTCACACTTGTACTCATGCTCTCTATAAAGAAAAATAGACTTAAAAAGAAGGAATAACTTCAATAGTCTAATATTTACTTACTAGATGTTACATATTCAATAATTAGTGGGGAAGAAAACTAAACAGGAAGAAAACTCCAGGCCCCAACGGCTTCACTGATAAATTATACCAAACACATAAGAAACCAACAATTTCAATACTGTACAAATCCTTCCAAATAAGTTAAAAATAAAGAATATTTCCAATTGATTCTATGTGGTCAGCATTAGCCTTATAATAAAACCAGGGGAATCAGGTCATTACAAGACAATAAAACTACAGATAAATATCTCCTGTAAGCATAGATGCAAAAACTCTGCATAATATTTCCTCAAATAGGATCCAATAATATAGAAACTTGGTCTAGCACTTGAAAAAATGTGGTACAAAAACCATTGAAAGCGATAGATCTATTTTCTTAATTGCAGTGATGCTTTCACAGAACATACACATGTCAAAATACATCAGATTGTACATTTTATATGTTATGTAGTTTGTTGTATGTCAGTTAAATCTCAAGTCTGTTAAAAAGTAAAATGATTGCACTAAGTGACTATGTTTGGGGATAGTTTTGGTATCCCCAAACATAGCAAGGGGCAGTTAAAACAGTCTAATACTTATGCTCCCTTTCCCTTGAGTTGGATAATTTTGAGTCTAAGCTCTACCCTGACTCTTGGAGTTTCTCTAGGTGGTATTTTATTTGATAATAAACCCTTTTGTCCCTTTATTAGTGGGTCAATTAGGCCTTTGCAATGCCCCAGTCAGTTAAGCTTTGTAAAATAGGTTCTCATTAGGACAAGCTTTGTTAAGGAAAGCTGTAGGCATGTAGCAAAATGTTTGCTTTTCCCAACCCCTACTGGAAACACAAGGAGAGTTTTCTCTGATCCTCATAGTGAGAATCTAGTAGAGCTCCTGGAAGTAAAACCCAAGAACCTATTTGGTATTCTCTAAACTGGACCTTCTTAAAATTGTTAATGCTCAAATTAGTATACATTGTACCTCTTACAATTCATCAATTACATTTTAAAATGTTCCTACTCATACTGGCTCCAACTATAGGGTCTGCTTCCATGCTTTTGCTCCCAGTAAATTGTATTGCTTTGTTTCTGCCTTTTTCTCTTGTTTTAGGGCAAGCAGAGTTTGTCCTGGGTTCTCAATACTATGATATATGTATTAAGAGTTGTTGATGTTTGGTGTGTTCAGCTTTTCACTTGTTGTAATGACAGGAGTGACAAATTCCAAGCTTTTACATATCAAAAAGAAAATCAGAAGTCTACTGTATTTTACGGAATACTCCATCCAATAACAGCAGATTATGCGATCTTCTCACACTCACGTGGAACCTTCAAGATAAGCCATGTTCTAGACCATAAAATATATCTTAACAATTTAAGATAATCTCTTCCTCCCTTCTGCACTTTGTTTACTTGTTTTACCCAGATGTGGGGCTGGGCTTTTCAGCATCCATCTCCTAGCTGGGGGCTAGTAGCTGATTTGCTGGTTTCTGTCCAGCCTGTGTGGAAAGGAGGCCCACAGGCACTGAGGGAGCTAAAGTCTGCAAAAATAATAGAAATCACACAAAGTTAATTCTCAGATTATAGTGGAAATAAAGTGATTCATTACCATTAGAACTGCCTTATAAGAAATGCTAAAGGGAATTGTTCAAGTTGAAATGAAAGGATGCTAAGTAACAACAATGAAAACATATATAAGTATAAAACCTACTGGTAAGAGAAATATACAGTCAGGGTAGCTAGGATGGCAGCAGAGTAGGAGGACCCTGGGCTTGTCCTATCCCATGAATGCAGCTAGATAACTATCAAATCATTCTGAGTACCCGAGAAATCAATCTGAGGGCTGATAAAATAAACTGCACAACTAGAGGAAGAGGTCACATCAACAAAGGTAGGATGCATGGAGATGAGATGTAGCTTGGAGGAGAAATGGATCATAGGTGCTGCAGAGGGGAGGGAGCCCTGGTTGTGGAGAAAGGCAAGAGAGAGATCACAGGAGAGCACAGGAGAACGTTCAAAGAGAATACTTCTCCGAGGACACTGGCTGGGAAAATGAGATGGGTTAATTTTTGTGACTTTGAGCCCCAGAAGGAGTCAAAGTCTGGAATTTTAGAGATCAGTGGATGCAGCTGTGGTAGAGACCTGACAGTACTGCCCTGCTCCTGGAGGGAAGGCAGGCAAGCAACCCTGGGACAGATGGCACACATGACCTGAGGATTGCCTAAAGTGCACAGGGAGACTATTCCCTCTTCCTGGAGCACATCTGTGAGAGAGGCATTCCCAGAGATGCCTCTCCAGCAACAAAAGTGCCAACAGGCACCATTTCCCTACCCCACCCCTCAGTGTAGGCACAGAGATACCTGCTGAGGGCAGCTAACCCAACACTGACAGTTTAGCTTGTTTGCTCCAAATCCCATGCCCATGCACTCTGGCAAGACTGCCCCTCTGGTCCAACCAGCATCTCTGTAAATGCAGTGAGACCCTCCCCCAGAAGACCAGAACAGGTCCTTGCCACATCAGGTCCCTAAAATTAGGTGTTTTAAAAGTCAACAGACTCATCTGGGACACAGCCCAAAGTATACTGTGCTGCTCCAGGCCACATGAAAAGAGTGATCTGAAAAACACCTGGAATGCAGGAAGGGAAATAATTCACTCTAGTGGGAATGCTTCCATGTGAGCAGCAAGCAGAGTCCCCTCTCTGTGGACAAAGGAACTAGCTGGCACCATTTCCCTCCCCTACATCTCAGCAAAAAGCAACTTTAGTAATAGCACAGAACCAACCTTGTCTTCCTAAACTGCTTACACTAAGCAAGACCCCCCTGCACTCTGCTGGGACTCTAGCAAGTGTGCCTAAGGACCAGCACAGTGGACCAGCAGCATACACCACATTTTCTGACAGTAGAGTTCTACAAAGCTTCAGTTCTAGTAATAGCATCAAGTCTCATTTAACAAGCAGACCAGAGCACACCTAGTTAAAATTTGCCACACTCTGGTTAAGATCCAAACACTACCCATTGCAGGCAAGGAAAACCTCTGCAGATGACTGACCTTAGTGATAGAGCAGCCAAAACAGAGTAGCTGAATGCATGTAGCACACACGAGAGACCCGCCATGAAGCATCAGGACCTGGATACTAGGTGACCTCTTCTTCATAAGGGCATTACTCTCAGAAGGAGGAAGCATACTAGGCTTTTCTAATACAGATAAGACAGAGACATAGACAAAATGTCAAGATGGAAGAATTCATACTAAAAAAAGGACAAGAAAAGGCTATGGCAAGAGATCTAATCAAAACAGATATAAGTAATATGCATGATGAAAAATTTAAAACAACAATCATAATAATACTCATGGACTTGAGAAAACCATGGAAGACATCAGGAAGACCCTTATCAGAAATAAAAGAACTAAAAAAATAAAAAAAAAAATAAATAAATAAATAAATAAATAAACTAAAAAACAATTAGACAGAACTTAAAAATATAATAACTGATATTTGAAACCAAATGGATGTAATACTACAAGGCTGAAAGAAGCAGAGGAATGAGTAAGTGATATAGAAGTTGGAATTCTGAAAAATAATAAAGCTAAATAAAAGAGAGAAAGAAAAACTATGGATTATAAGAGTAGACTCAGTGAACTCAGTGACTCCACATAATATAATTACATTTAGATCATAGTAGTCCCAGGAGAAAAAAAAAAAGAGACAGAAGAAAGGCAGGAAATGATAGCTGACAAGTTCCCTAATCTGGAGGAGGAAACAGATATTCAAATCCAGTCACAGAGAATACCCATCAAAGTTAACAAAAGTAGGCCAACACCAAGACATATAGTAGTTAAATTTGCAAAACATAGTGATAAAGAAAAAATCCTAAAAGCAGAAAGAAAAAAGAAGCCCCTAACTTACAATGGAAGACCCATAAAGTTAGTTTCAGATCTATCTACAGAAACTTGGCAGGCCAGAAGAAAGTGGCATGATATATTCAATGTGCTGGATGGGAAAAATCTGCAGCCAATAATACTCTATCCAGCAAGGCTGTCATTCAGAATAAAAGGAGAGATAAAGAGTTTCCTAAACAAACAAAAACTAAAGGAATTCATGACCACTAAACCAGACCTGCAAAAAAATATTAAACTGGACTCTTTGAATGGAAAGAAAGACTAAAAGTCACAAATAGCAGAAAGGAACAGAGAAAATCTCCACAAAAAACAAAACAAGTTATACAGTGGCACTAAATACATATGTATCAATAATTACTCTGAACGTAAATGGATTAATACTCCAATCAAAAGACATAGTGTGTCAGAATGGATTAAAAAAAAAAAAAACAAGACCCCCAGAAAAAAAGACCCATCTATATATATGAGCATACTGCCTACAAGAGTCTCATTTGGGACATAAAGTCATCTGCAGATTGAAAGTGAGGAGATGGAGAAATACTTATCATGCTAATGAACATCAAAAGAAAGCCAGGGTAGCAATGCTTATATCATACAAACTAGATTTTAAACCAAAGACTATAGCAAGAGATGAAGAATGGCACTATATCAAAAAGAGAAAACTATCCAACAAGATTTAACAATTTTAAATATTTATGACCCCATCTTGGGAGCACTCAAATGCTCCCAAGAGCAAAGAGGTGTTAAAGTCCTTACTATTATTGTATTATTACCATAAGTTCCTTTATTTTTGTCTGGGATTCAGCAAAAGTGGTTCTAAGAAGGAAGTTTATAGCAATACAGGCCTAGCTTAAGAAGCAAGAAAAATATAAAATATGCAACTGTACCTTACACCTAAAGGAGTTAGAAAAAAAAACAATAAAAAAAGCCTAAAGCCAGAAGCAGAAGAAAAATAAATGATGCAGGTACTAAAAAGAAAACAGTAGAAGAGATCAATGGAGCTCATCCTTTGAAATAATTAATAAAATTGATAAACTCCAGGCCAGACTTATCAAAAAGAACAGAGAAAGGACCCAAATAGATAAAATCATAAATGAGAGAGGAGAAAGAAGAACCAACACTACGGAAATCCAGACAATTATAAGAAAATATTATAAAAAATTATATGCCAACAAATCAGACAATCTGGAAGAAATGAATAAATTCTAGAAACATATAAACTACTAAAACTGAAACAAGAATAAATAGAAAACTTGAACAGATAAATAACCAGCAAAGAAATTGAATCAGTAATAAAAAATCTCCTAACAAACAAAAATCCAGGGACAGATGGCTTCCCAGGGGAATTCTATCAAACATTTAAAGGATTAATACCTAGTCTTTTCAACTATTCCAAAAAAAATAGAAAAGGGAAGAAAACTTCCAAACTCATTCTACAAGGCTGGCAGTACCCTGGTTTAAAAAACAGAAAAAGACCCCAATATCCCTGATGAACATGGATACAAAAATTCTCAACAAACTACTAACAAATCAAATCCAACAGTACATTAAAGGAATCATTTACAATGATCAAGTGGGATTTATTTCCTGGGCTTCAAGGTGGTTCAATATTCACAAATCAATGTGATTTATATATACCACATTAATAAAAGTAAGAAAAGAAACATATGATCCTCTCAATAAATGCAGAAAGAACATTTGACAAAGTATAGCATCCAGATAAAAACAAATTATGGATAGAGGTAATATACCTCAACATAATAAAGACCATAGATGAAAAAACCACAGGTAATATCATCCTCAATGGGAAAAAACAGAGATTTTACTCTCAGGTCAGGAACAAGACAAGGATGTCCACTCTCACCATTATTATTTAACATGATACTAGAAGTCTTAATCTCAGCAATCAGATAGCAAAAAATATCCAAATTGACAAGGAAGAAGTCAAACTGTCACTATTTGCAGATGATAACATACTCTATATAGAAAACCCAAAAGACTCCACCAAAAAATTGCTAGAATGACACAAAAACTCAATAAAATCACAGGACACAAAATCAAATACAGAAATATGTTTCATTTCTATACACAAGTAAGGAAGCAGCAGAAAGAGAAATCAAGAAATTGATTCTATTTATAATTGAAAAAAAAAGATACTTAGGAATCAATCTAATCAAAGAGGCAAAAGATATGTACTCTGAAAACTATAGAACAGTGATGAAAGACATTGAAGATTACACAAAGAGATGGAAAGACATTCCATGCTCATGGATTGGAAGAAGAAATATTGTTAAAATGTCTATACTACCCAAAGCAATCTATCCACTGAATGCAACTCCTATCAAAATACCACTAGCATTTGCCACAAAGCTAGAACTTACAGTCCTAAAATTTGTATGGAACCACAAAAGATCCTGAATAGTCCAAGCAATCTTGAAAAAGAAAAGCAAAGCTGGAAACATCACAATTCTCAAATTCAAGTTATATTACTTGAAGCTGTAGTGATCAAGAGAGTATTGTACTGGCACAAAAATACATACATACATACATCAATGGAACAGAATAGAAAACCCAGAAATAAACCCAGAATTATATGGCCAATTGCTCTTCCACAAAGCAGGAAAGAATATGCAATGTGAAAAACACAGTCTCTTCAACAAATGATGTTGGGAAAACAGGACAGTAGCATCCAAAAGAATGAAACTGGACCACATTTTTACACCATCCACAAAAATAAATTCAAAATGCATTAAAGGGCTAAATGTGAGACAGGAAACCATCAAAATCCTAGAGAATAACACAGGCAGTAACCTCATTGATATAAACCATAGCAACTTCTTACTAGATCTGTGTCATGAGGCAAAAGAAATAAAAGCAAAAATAAACTATTTGGACTACATAAAAATAAAATTTTTCTGCAGATAAGAAAATAATCAACAAAATTAGAAGGCAATCTACTGAATGGGAAAAAATATTTGCAATTATATATCTGATAAAGTGTTAGTATCCAAAATATGAAAAGATCTGATACAACTCAATACCCTAAAACTAAATAATTCAATTTTTAAGAAAGTCATGGGTAGAAGACACAGACATTTCTCCAAAGGAGACATCCCAACGGCCAACAGACACATGAAAAGATGTTCAATATCACTCATCATCAGGGAATTCAAATAAAAACTACAATGAGCTATCAGCTCACACCATTCAAAATGGCTAAAATTAACAACACAGGAAACAATAGGTGTTGGTAATGATATGGAGAAAGGGGAATCTTCTTACACTGTTGGTGGGAATGCAAACTCATACAGTCACTCTGAAAAACAGTATGGTGTTCCTCAAAAAGCTAAAAATGGAACTACCCTAAGATTTAGTAGCATTTGAAATCTTGTCTTTTACAACAATGTGGCTGGAGCTGGAGAATATTACACTAAGGGGAAAAATTAATTAGAGAAAGGTAAATACCATATGATTTCACTCATGTGGAATTTCAAAAACTAAACAAATGAACATAGCAGGGATAAGAGACAAAGGCAAACCATGAAATAGACTCTTAACTATAAAGAACAAACAGGGTTATGAGAAGCCAGGTAGATGGGGTGATTGGGTAAATAGGTGATGACTATTGAAGAGGGAACTCTTGAGGTTCCTGGTTGGCTCAGTTAGTTGAGCATCCAACTCTTGAATTCAATTCACGTCATGATCTCAGTGTCATGATCACAGGATCATGAGATTGAGCTGCAAGTTGGGTCTCATGTTCAGCAAGGAGTCTCCTTGGGATTGTCTCCCTCCCTCTTCTTCTGCCCCCTCCTACCTGCTTCTCTATCTCAAATAAATAATAAATCTATAAAAATTAAAGAATGCACTTTTTGTGATGAGCACTGGGTGCGGTATGCAAGTGGTAAATCAGTAAATTCTACACCTAAAATTAATATTACACTGTATGTTAACTAACTGGAATTTTAATACAAACTTTAGAGAAAGAGAAATATATAGTCAAATTCAGATTATACCAGTACTGCCATGATAGTGTATAAATTAATTTTATCCTAGTTATAAAAGTTGAAAAAAATAATATTTAAAGTAATAATACTTACAATAAATTTTTAATGATGCATAATTTAAAAATATATAAAGTGTGATACCATTGACATAAAATTTCGGAGAAGGAGAAGGAAAAGTTTAGAGTTTTTGTTTGTGATTAAAGGTAAATTGTTGTCAGCTTAAAATAGACCATTCTATATACACAATGTTTTATTTAAGCTTCACTATAACAACAAAAAAAAGTGTATGATAAATAGAGAGGAAGCAAAGAATACCTTTGCAAAACAAAAACAAAAACACGAAGACAGTATGAGAGGAAGAAATGAATAAAGGAACTTTTAAAGAAAACAATTAATGAAATGGTAGTTTTTTCTTACCTGTCAGTAATGACTTTGAATCAAAATGAACTAAATTTTCGGGGATCCCTGGGTGGCTCAGCAGTTGAGCGCCTGCCTTCTGCCCAGGGCATGATCCTGGAGACCCGGGATGGGGCCCCACATCGGGCTCCCTGCATGGAGCCTGCTTCTCCCTCTGCATGTGTCTCTGCTTCTCTCTCTCTCTATCTCTCTCTCTCTCTATCTCTCATGAATAAATAAATAAAATCTTTAAAAAGAAATGAACTAAATTTTCAATCAAAAGGCACAAACTGGTTGACTGTGGGAAAAAAACAAGATCCAACAATATGCTGCCTAAGAGAGATTCACTTTCATGTTCAGGGCATGCATATGTTGAAAGTAAGGAGATGAAGACTTTCCAGGAAATGGTAACCACAAGAGAACAAGGGTAGCTATACTTATTTCAGATAAATTAGACTTTCACTCAAAATCAGTTACAAAAGACAAAGAGGGACACTTCATAGTATTAAAGGAGTCAATTCAACAGAAAGATATAGCAAATGTAAATATACACATACCCAGCATTGGAACACCTAAATATTTAAAGTAAACATTAACAATCTTGAAGGGAGAAATGGACAGCAATAAAATAAATAGTAGAACAATTTAATATGCTACTTTCAACACTGCATTAGTAACCCAGACAGAAAATTAGTAAGAAAGCAGTAGATATACCCTAAAACATCTAATAGTTAATGTAAGGATTACCAAAATTGCAATGGCACTTTTTACACAAATAGAAAAAATAATTACAAGATCCATAAGGAACCACAAAAGATCCCAAAGAGCTAAAGCAATTTGAGAAACAAACAAAACAAAACAAAACAAAACAAAAATAAAGCCAGAGATATCACACTTCCTGGTTTTAAACTATAGTCCAAAGCTTTACAATCAAAATCATATGGTACTGACATAAAAAAATAGATATATCAATCAATAAAATAGAATAGAGAACCCAGAAATAAGTCCATGTTTATATAGTTAACTGATTTTTGACAAGGAAGCTGTGAATACTCAATGGGGAAACAATAGTTTCCCAGTTCTGGAAAAAGTAGATACTCATATGCAAAAGTATAGAATTGGACCCCTATTGTATACTACTCATCAAAATTAACTTGAAATGGAGCAACGACTTAAATGTAAAATCTGAAACTATAAAATTCCTAGAAGAAAACACAGGGAGAAAAAAAAAAAAAAACTCCTCAGCATTGATCTTGGCAATGATTTTTTGGATATAACGCCAAAAGGAAAAGCTAAAATCAACAACTGGGACTACATCAAATTTAAAAGCTTCTGCACAGCAAAAGAAATAATTAACAGAACACAAAGGTAACCTACAGAATGGGAGAAAATATTTGCAAACCACATATCTCCCATAGAGTTAATATCCAAAATATATAAAGAACTCAAACAACTAAATAGCAGTGATAATAATAATAATTTTTTTAATGGGCAGAAAGCTTGAATAGACATTTTTTGAAAAGATGCTCAACACCACTATTCACCAGGGACATGCAAATGAGTATTACAATGATATATCACTTCAACATTATCAAACGATATGATATTCTCTTTATAATTTTTGTCAACATTTAACTTTTTAAAAATTTTTATTTATTTTTTTATTCATGATGGACATAGAGAGAGAGAGAGGCAGAGACATAGGCAGAGGGAGAAGTAGGCTCCATGCCAGGAGACCGACACAGGACTTGATCCTGGGACTCCAGGATCATGCCCTGGGCCAAAGGCAGGCGCCAAACCGCTGAGCCACCCAGGGATCCCCAACATTTAACTTTTAAAAATATTCTGAGACCTGTAGCTCTACTTTATTTAACTATGTAATTTTACATTTTATAAGTGTATTGTAACTTATTTATCCATTTGTCTACTGACAATTATTCCTCCACATACACTTTTTAAAAATTTTAAACATTACCACTATGAACACATTTCTTTCTTTTTTTTAAGATGTTTATTTATTTATTCATTCATGAGAGACAAAGAGAGAGGCAGAGACACAAACAGAGGGAGAAGCAGGCTCCCCATATGAGCCTGATGCAGAACTCAATCCCAGGACCCGGGATCATGCCCTGAGCTGAAGGCAGAAGCTTAACCGCTGAGCCACCCAGGCGTCCCTTGAACACATTTCTTATGTACTATGTTAGAGATTTTCTGCAAGTTGAATTACTGCAATATTTGTGCTTGGTATTAAAATACTATTTTAATTAATCTTATGGCCTCCTGTTCATTTATTTGTTTGTTTATTTGTTTTAAGTAGGTTCCATGTCCAGTGTGGAGCCCCATGAAAGACTTGAATTCACAACTCTGAGATCAAGACCTGAGACAAGATCAAGAGCCAGATGCTTTACCAATTGAGCCACCCAGTCACCCAATCTTATGGCACATTAATTTGTATTTCTCTGAAAAGTAGTGAAATCCTTTATTTATTTCCCACCCAAATTTCTTCTTCCATGACTTTATATTATTTATTCTGTTCTTTTTACTTTCTTAGTATTGATTTTAAGTATTTTATACATTTATGATATTAATCCTATGTCACTTATTTTACTGCAAGTATCTTCCACCTGTGTTTTCTTTACTTTGCCTGATGATTTTAATGATTACTCTGTGTTTGAAAAAGTCTTCCATTCAGTAGGTAATATTAATTGGAAAGCAAAAGTGGAGTTGTTTCTCTGAGTCTGCCCTACAGAAGAGTATTGTAAATACACATCTTTGATAATAGATTGACCATATTTTGACCAGTAGAAAGCACTCAGCAATTTCTCTAATCGAACTCAAATGCTGTCACCTTTCCTAATTTTCTAACTTGGTTACCCAGATTTGAGACAATGTTAAATCAACCATACTTCATTGTTCTTACTAAACAAAACATTTGCCACTTTTCTTTTTCTTTTTTTAGCTGCAGTAGGTAAAATAATTATTTATCCTCCTCAAATAAATGCATTCTGTCTATCTTCAGGGAAATTTCTGGTAGTCCTTAAGGAAGGTATATTATCTTTGAATGATACTCCTGTGGGCATTCTCACATACAGCTTCCTCCTAGAAGACTCAGGCATAAACGGCTATTTGCCCCTATCCAGTAAACTATTTTTCAACTATTTTGCCAAGTGGTTTTCCAAGTATGGCTATACTCAGGTGCTAAGATTTTTTTTTTCTATTAATCTACAAGTAATCACATGAAAATAGATATTAAAGGTTTTGCCTATTTTGTTGCCTTCAATATTACTAACTGTGTCATTTAAGTTAGACAAATCATTTAACTCTCTAAATCGTTTTTTTCTTACCTCAAAAAGCCTTTGAAATATTTCTTCTAGAACAAAGCCTACTTGATGCCTGGAACTTCAAATTGGATCCAAAAACCAGTCTTCTCAAGGAGCAACAGCTCTAAGAAATTATTTCAGCTTTATACACTAAAGAAAATCCTCAAAAGGAGCAGTTATGATCCCAGCAATCATATTTAGCCACCCAGAACACATGTACACTATGTGATGATGTGCTATTTTACAAAGAAATAGGACCCTTTATTTGTCTGGGAAAATAAGTTAGTGAGTTATTTGAAGTAGTGGAAATAATCTGAATGAGAGCTTAAATTTAAAAGAAAAACTTGCTCAATTGCTCAGCATTCTAAAGAGGAGAATAATGTGGAATGAAACAAACAGAAAATGTAGGGAGATGCCCAGGAATTTAAGGACTAGTTATTGCTAGAATGAGTGGTAATAAAATTACCTACATTAGCACAAGAAAGAGGTGCATTAGAGGTGTTGGGGTTAGAATATTATGACCTGGAAAGCATGAATCCTTGATATAAAACATAAAAGAATGTATGAGGTTATACCAGTTGTGGTGCCTATCTATGAGAAAGTGTATGATATGCATTTGACAAAATCATTTCCCAAGTTTTCCCAATATATGCCCAACCATCCAAATATTTTGTGACTTACTGCAGTCTTCCCTAAGGAATTTGACAGCCTTGTTGAGAGTGTATGCTGGAACTGCATGAAACTGCTGGGGGACACTTTAGAAGACCATGCAAAGAGTGTGCCTCAAAGTATTACGAAGGATGCCAAAGGGCAAAGGAGGAGTATAACAAAGAAATGATCAGAGTGCTTCCATGAACAAAAGCTTCTTAAGTGCCAAAGTGAGTGGACAGAGGTGCTTAGATGTTGACAAGCCAATTCTGGAAGCTAATAAAAGGAGGCTGTTAGAAACATCTATTTTCCTAAGTATTTCTTTCTGGAAAATATTTCCGCTGGAGTTAAAATTTGTGGACTGTGTTAGCAGTAGGATTCTTAAGCATCGGCAGTCAAGTGAACAGACGGGACACAACTTTAATCAGGTTATATAGAAGAAATGTTTTAAAGATGCACTGAAGCACAAATTCAAATGACACAGCACAACTGCGTGCTGTAGGAGAGCAACAGCTGGAGCCAGGCCTCCTGGCAGTTACTTATGGTTCCTGTCAAGTAGTGCTATCAGACAAATTTGATTTGTTGCAGTTAAATGATAGTGTCAAGAAGAAAGCAAAGGTGGCTCGTAAGCTAACAAGGCTAAAGGCAAAGTTCATTCAGAAGCAAAGCTGATTTTATTCTTTGGCATAGTCACTCCCTTTATATAAACGTCCTGAAATATTTCACCTTTGTTAAACTACATCTATTCTCTATTTAGATTTCTTTCATGAATAAAAATGACTTAATTTATATAAATGACTAGCACTAATCCCTGCCGCCTCACTTTTTCAACTGATCCACCTTGAACATGGTTTATGAGACGGCCCATCTACTGTTTGAATTCTCCTGTGCTCCAATTACTCCAAACAAGAGATCACAAGGCATTTTTACAGGAGTAGGACTTGAAGTGTCCTTTCTTGCACTGCAATAAAGCATTTTGTGCTTTACATTTTAAATGGTCTATAATAATTATGTATATTTCTCTAAGTAAACATTTGAAAATACAGTATCTTAAGGATTCTGCAAGCAACGTGTCCAAACAGAAAGAGATGTATTCTCTGTACGTTTATATTGCATAATTTACACAAATCATATCCATTACAGTGAAGGAGATGCATTTGCATGCAATGTCTCAGCAGTCCACATTCTTATATAAGCCAAGGATTTATTTCTGATTGTCTAGGCCAGTGTTTGACCATTAAAAACTCTCGAGATGGTGCTATGTTTGATTTATGGTAACTCTGCCTCCAAAAAGGACTTCATCAATTCTCAATAAAGCATTCAGAGTGATATTTTCAAAACTTAAGTCAGAAGATTTTATTGTTCTACTCCGAATCTGGCAACCTATGGCCTCTACCTCATTCACTTATAAGGCTTCATCCAATCTTGTCCTCAATTATTTCTCTGAATTCAACTCTTGTTATTCTCACGCCTTCCATTCTAACTATACTGGCTTCCCCAGTGTTACTGCATTGCACACCTTACATACTCCTGCCTGGGGACATTTGACTTCTTCTCCCCTTCACTAGCATGCTTCATTCCAGATATTTGCCATGTCTTGTTCTGTTACTTTCCCTTCAAATTTATACTCTGATAGCACCTTCATGGTTCAGTCTTCTCTAATCATACTATTTAAAATTATAGCCCTCATCCCCACCTCACACTTCTCCATTTTATTTTTAACTTATTTTCCTCTACTGCATTTAACAACTCCTAGCTTTTTTTTTTTTTTAAGATTTTATTTATTCATGAGAGACACGTAAAGAGAGGCAGAGACACAAGCAGAGGGAAAAGCAGGCTCCATGCAGGAAGCCCGATGTGGGACTCAAGGATCACACTCTGAGCTGGAGGCAGATGCTTAACTGCTGAGCCACCCAGGCATCCCAGGACAATTCTTTATTTAAGTATTATCTAAAAGACCAGTGATAGTACAGACATATGTTTTATCAGCCCTACAAATAAGAAGAGTAAAGCTTTCAACAACATAACTTTATTCCAAGGACACCGATACACAGTATTTTCTTAGGTAATATAGTAAAAATGGCATGGTTTCAAACATAATATTCATGACTAGAGAGTATTTAAAATATTATAAGAACGGGGGGGGTTGTTATTTATTCATTTTTAATGTGACAAATATGTCAGATAAACACGTGACTTGCAAATTAAATTTCCAAAATTGACAGATATTGGAGGCAGGTAATGAGTACTTTAGAATTTGTGTTCACTGTACTACTTGGCTGATAAAGATGTTCCTTTGTAGCAAAACATGAATCATACAGGATTGGCTATTTTATGACTTATACATCTAGCTGTAGATTGGCAGCCCAGTGCCTCAGTGCCCTTGATGGAAGGGCAAAGCACTGCCACATGCATAGTTGTATTTAAGTGGGACTAGAAAGGTAACCCTCATCGACATTAATTCTTTTAATCATCTTTGACCTAGGCAACTATTGCACAAGGCAGCAATTCTATAAACAGGGATTCCTATCGTGATTGCTGGTGAGACCATTTTGATCAGATCATGTGGCTTAAGAGCTACATTCCCTCAAGCCAGAATTCATGCTGCCAGCAAAGAAACACAATGTATGGTGTTTCAACCCTATTGAACTTAACTAGTTGTTGTTGAATAGAAGATGGGAATGTCTTAAATCAACTATGGGTACAATTCTGGGGAAAAAAAAAAAACAATTTAGTTTAAAGGCCTAGAAATATTCTAAAGATTTTCTATTAAAGTAAGTTGAAGCACAACTGAATGCTTTCTGTTACAGTATTTCAGATAACAGACATTCTAGCTCTTTCAGTAACCATAAAAGATCCGATGACACATAAAAACCTAGATTGCAGTGCCACTGATTCTTAGTATTTACAAAGTGCAGCTTAGATGCTTAGAATCAACAAGAGTGATGCCTCTCATCTCTAGGACACACAGATTTACTGTTTTATATTCCATAGTAAGAAACACATATTCTTAAGCTACAAAATATATGTAACTTTTATGTACATAGATTTAATATACAATACAGTATACCCTTTATAATCCCATGTTTCAATGTCAAATAGTTTGCTTTTTTATATTGCTCCTGGTTTCTTTTATATTTTGATCTATGTTAAAAATATTAAAGCAAACTTATTTATGAAGGCACATCGCAATGATAGGGGTCTAAAGATTAAATGAAGTAGGCATACATAAATTTGTCAGCACCTGTAAAATACCTACTTTGATCTGTAAAGTATAGATATAAGAGGAAATGTGGTAAAAGGAAAATGTCCTGGACTTTGAAACAGACAAGTATGGGGTCATATTCTCTATTTGGAATCTTTGCGACCTCAGGTAAGTTACTTAACTTACCTGTCTGCCTCATCAATCAGTTGTTCACAAAGGGATATACCTGCAGGTGAGGCAGCTCTCTTTAGATGTGAGCAATTTCTGAGGAGAGAGGTGACCCCCAATCTTCAGCAGGCAACACTCAGTATGAAAAGTGGGATGGATACTTCTGTTCTGAAGGAAGAGCTAAGAAAAGTACCACAGTACTGTGATTGTCAATGATTTTGTTAATACTCTATTTCCCAAACCAAATAATTCACCCCAAAATTATAAGCTTCTCCTGTTTAAATCTTGGAGATCACATCTGTACAAAAATTGTCCTCCTTTATTGTTGTTATTCTACACTACTTTCTAATCATTGACTTCTTGCAAAAATAATATAATAAAAGAGAGCAACAGTAGCTGAGCAGTTAAGAGTGTGGAATTTGGATCTAAATCATTTGGATCCATGCCTTAGTTCCACCAATTATCAGCCATGAGAAATTAGTGAAAATTTATCTCTCTATGCCTTGGTTTCCTAATCCACGAAGCGATGATGGTAATAGTACTTCATAGGTGGTGAGGATTTGTTATATTGACTAGCATAAGAAAAGCTCTTATCAGCACCTGGCAAAAAATAATCATCATGTATCAGCTTTTATTACTATTTTATTTATGTAGTCATAACTCAATATTTATTACCACATTTTGCATGTTTTGCTGCAATAGAAGAAAATGAATTCAAACTCCACCATTGTCTTTGAGTTTTATAACATTCAAATCCCTCCCAGAATTACTTTGTACATGAAAAATGGTGATTGGAGCAGGGTGGAGAACACCATTCTGCCTTTATGAGTTTATTTTGAAAACCATGTAAGATAATATATGTGAAAACACTCCATCCCACCGTAGAGAAATTTTATTTAAATGTTCCTAATATTCCATCCTTCCTCATTTCCCAGATCTTGGCATACAAGCTGTTCTGCCTAGAGTTTTTCCTTGTCTCTTTTCCATTTTTTGACTTTTACCTGCCTCTTAAGCTTCAGGTTCCTCCTTCTCTATTGAGATTTTTGTGGCACCTCAGAGCTCCCATGACACCTGTAACTAACAATAGCATCACTTTCATCCCACTTTTTTTGTAACTGTCTGTTTTCTTGGGGGCTTTTATTGTCGTTTTTTAGCTGATCTGACCAAGGCTGTTCTGAAGAAAGGCTGTATTCATTGCTCTGGTGTCCCCATGCCTAGCTCAGCATCTGGATATCTTACTGAGTAGAGCAGGGCAGGATGGGACAGACCGGGATGGGAGGGGTTTATGGAGTGAAAAAAATCTTCCACAAAGAGTTGGATCTTGGGAAATGATTTAAGATAACTAGCAAAATACTCATTTCTACTTTACAAGTAGAAATTCATCTCAGTTTTCTGCCAAAATTATCAAACCAATCTTTCCTAGATTGAATTTCTCAACACTACTTTGAAATTATTTCTATTGTTTGGCTCAGTAGCTCAACAGGGATCTAGGCAAATCCCCCTTTGTATCTCTAATGACCTTCTTTCAAAGTATGATCACTGTGCAGGTGATTTTTGAATGTTTATTAACATGACAAAAAAATACTTATAAGTAGGAAGAAGACCACCTGAAGTGACTTAGTGCTATATATAAATGATGTCTCCAGCTGGAAGTACAAACAGACACACCCCAAAGATGATAATGTCAATGAAGATTAAAGTCCATATTTTAATGTGTAGTTGTAAGGGCAACTGAACAATTTTGGCAGATCTTTTATTCCTTACATTGCATTCCTGTTTGTAGTTGGAACTGTGGAATTTAGTCCACCTCATTTTTCTGAAGACCGTAACAGAGAGAAAATAGGAGAGTATGATACCGAAGTGTTATCAATGTCTCAAAATTAAGGAACCATCAGCATACTTAAAAATAAGGATTATTCAATTAGTATTTGTTTGCAATGGAAAATAAATTGTTTTTAAAGTAGACACTGTTTGTATTATAAGATGTCTGTCTCATCATTTTGGGCTTTTTTTCCTCCCAATTTTATGGTGGTCTTTTTGGGGGATCTTGGTACTACTGCATCATTGAATTAGTAACACTTTTAACATTACATCCACTGTAAAAAGAAGATTGAAATATGATAACAGGAATCGCAAAAAACTAATGGACCAAATTATGAAGAATAATGCCTTCTTTGCCTTTCTTATGCCTTTCGTTGACTTTGCAGAATGAAGAACAGTGCTGCTGGGTCAAGTGAAGTTTCACATGCAAGGTTTGGCAAGATTCATTCCCATTTAAACCTTCATTAAACCCCCAAAGTTAGCTATGCTCTTCTAGATACCAGTGGTTTATGCTTTAATAAGTAAGAGTAGCAATACTGCTTAGTGACCCACACATATTTTCGCAAGAATATAGGGATAATGATGTTGCCCCTTACTTTCAGTGATGTGAAGTTCACTCTCAATTATCTAGGAGTGATTGTCCATTTTGCTCATTATTTCTAACCTTTACTTCTTCCTTTTCCCCTGTCCTAATATTTTTGGACTTTGCATTATGGCAGCAGAAAATGAAGAGGAAAAAATGATGAAATACAGAATACAAATGAATATCGTGTTGTCATTTCTACCTTTTTAAAAATAATTACATCAATTTTTGATCACTTGGCTTGTCTTTGTGGAATTTTCTTTGCATTGTCACCAAAGGAAATGGCTAAGTAAATTAACAGGATGATGATTCCAAAGGAAACAATTAAAAATACCGAGTAGGAGAAAGTTATAATAATCATAGCACATTAATTATTTACGTTATATGTATGAAACAATGGATTTCTAATAATGACAAATTAGATATGTATCAATTAAAGTCACTCCCTATAGAGTCTCTATGTGAAATCATTTATTAGACTAATTTAAGTTTCTATGTATATCCAGAATCAATTAAATTTATATATTCTATAATTATGACATGTTCCTGTTTTATATTTGAATTCATCTCCAATTATTTTGAATTTATGATGTGTTCTTTTATTTTTTGCAATACAATTTAAACATGTTAACTATTCAGTGACTATCCTTTATCCATGTATAGCATGAAGACAATTCCTTTTTCTCTCTTACACCAAAACATACTGCATACTGGGCAAAGCTGAATTCCCCAAAAAACATTTTTTTCAAAATTATGAAATCATTTTGTTGAATACCTGAAACTAATATAACATCGTGTGTCTACTATACTCAAACTAAAAAATAATGGGAAAGAAAAAGTCATATACATTTCGGTTTCACAGATCAGTATAATCTGGTCACAACGTTTCTGTTAAACCATGCTTGCCACTCTTCTCCAGTTTCTATACTCTGTGCTATTTAGATAATTTTCCTTGCTTTCTCACAAATATACCATGAAGTTTTAAAATCCATTTTCTGATATAGTTTTTTTTTAATCATCAGTAATGTATGTGCTTCAATTCTGTGTCTCTCCTCAGGAAGTACAGGTACTATGAAGTCATACAGAATTAGTTTTATATAATAGTCATTGTAATAAAAATTTATGAAAGCAATAGAAAGTAAACATATAGTAATTACAATGTGTAGTGTTTTTATGTTATCTCATTTAGTTCAAAATAACCCTATTATGAAGTACATATTACTGTAATTATGCAGATATACTTCCCAAGAAATTAAGGCCTAGAGGTTGACAGAACTTGCCCAAGGTCACGAATCTGGTAAGTGAAGGATGTTGGGATCTTAACACAGACGGCCTGTTCCAGCATCCACTCTTTGAATGAGAAATTTATGCTCTCTTTATCACTTATTTGCTTGTGACTTTCTGTAAGTGGCATAACCTCTCTGATTCTTTATTCCTTCCTTTTTGATGTGAATTTGTATTTGTTTATGTGCATCATTCATAGCAGCCATTCTCCAAGGAACACTAGGAAATCGTATATAGAAACTACGATTTATGGGCTACGTAGTAGGATCAAAATAACAGAGTTTTACTTCCAAGTGCCCTTAGGACATAGAGCTAGAAGATACATGTGCATACATCTATATCTGCTTCTAGATCTAGCAATTATATTACAATCTGCAAGTTTATATTGATGCCCTCACTGTGTATCACACACCAGAGTTTGTTCTAGTTCTCTCCCTTTCCATTTTTGTATCTTCCTTCTCCAACGTTTGTGAATCCCAATTTAAGTGTTTGTTGGCATACGAGTAGTTTGTGAAGACTGATGTATAATAAAATTTTATTCAAATAGCAATGAGATTACTATCTGTTTTGACCTGGTATGATTAATTTCATATTTGGGAAAAGGTAATCGTTTAGATTGCTTTTGAATATTTTCTGCTGAATTTTAGATTTGTGCTAGTTTTTGGTCAACATGACTACATGATAATTACACTATTATTAGATTTAAATTAAAATTGAAGATGCAAGAATAATGTGCATAAGGCAAGATGTTGAGGGCATGTTAAATATTTGAGCTTAATTCTGGAATTTTTCTTGGTAAGTGGAAGAAGAGAGTTAGCATTACAGCCAAATGTATTTTCCTTTTTTTTTTTTTTTTCCTTTGGTTTTAGTTTAAATTCCAGTTAGTTAACATAGAGAGTAATATTAGTTACAGTTGTGCAATTGAGTGATTCAAATGTATTTTCCAACATGTCTTTAAGTATGTTATTCCTGGGCAGCCCGGGTGGCTCATGGTTTAGCGCCGCCTTCAGCCCAGGGCCTGATCCTGGAGACCTGGGATCGAGTCCCGCATAGGGCTCCCTGCATGGAGCCTGCTTCTCCCTCTGCCTGTGTCTCTGCCTCTCTCTCCCCCCTTCTGTGTGTCTGTCATGAATAAATAAGTAAAATCTTTAAAAAGAAATGTTATTCCTAATTCTCATGCTTAATTAGGATCAGATAAATGTCTAGTAGGTTTTATAGATCTGGAGCCTACATATTGCCTTTGAGAATCATAGAACACATATGTGATCCGTGTTTGAAATACAATGAGACAATTTCAATTAGGCCCATTAGATAGAAATGAGCCATTAACATATGTCCCTCTGTTAACCATGTGACCTAAGGTTTTTCCAACTTCAGCCTAGTTCTCAAGGGTCTTAAATGTAGAGATTATTAAATTTAAACAACCTCAGATACAATCCAACCTTAACTAATGGAATTTAGCAAATGGTTGCAGAATATAGGGCTGAGCACCTGATAAGAGCAGATTTATGGTTGGAATGGCAAAGGTCTCTTTTTTTTTTTTTTTCTGGATATTCTTGTCTAACATAAAGGGAATAGGTTTTATGATGTGCTGGTTAAGGCCTGAGGTTTTCCTAGTAATCCTGTCCTACATGGGATCAGTTTCTTTACTGGTGCCTCAACCGGCTCAAACAGTTTGAAGATTCTGGCTGGATCATGTGAGGAACTATTTAAAGTTTTGTGTGTGTGTGTGTGTGTGTGTGTGTGTTTGTTTTCCAGGCTGCTCTCCCGAAGCTAAGATTCTTGATACATACTTGGCAGCTCAGCCAGAGATTCTAAAAATCAAGGGCCCAAAGGCTGTCTCTTAGCCCTTAGATGCTTGTCTGAATTCTACTCCTATTGCTGTTCTGTATGTTTCACATTTAAATAAAATCTACATACGAACATACTCTATGGACTCTGCTAGGTCTGTCAAATATCCAAAGGGGGAAAACAATGCATCATCACACCAAATATTGCAAATAATATTAGAATATTATTTCAGGCAACCCTAATATGGATTTAAGTTGTGAAAGGATTAGTAAGCAACTCCACCCTAGTTGAATGAAATTCCAAAAAATAAGACCCAATATTGAATAGGTAATTCAGAACAAACCAAACACATGGCTCTATACATCACTGAAGGTGTAAATCTTTGTAAGATTCAATGATATATTCTGATCTCACTGAAAGAAAATCTTGCGTGATCTTCATTCTGTGTTTTAATTGGGAAAAGTTGTAGTGTCCATATGATGCTTAATTCTTCCTCTGTATCCTGCAGAAGGAAAATTGACCCCTGTAGGGAATATTTGGTTCAGGATTGATTTTGGTAAATGGAATAAAAATTTATCTCTAGATTTTCTCTTATTTGTTGTTTCACACAAATGTGCCAATTGTAGTTGGTTTAGGCATGTTTTTAGAAAGGAAATGATCCAGAGTTCAAATTCCACCTCTAACACCAGCTAAATGATCTTTTGTTACATTATAGTCATTACCTATAAAGTGAGAACAAGAACACTACTTCCCTTGTGGAGTTTTGTGCATAAATAAGACAATGCCTTAGAAACCATTAATATAGTGCTGGCTTATAGGTGTTAATAATTGTGGGCTTATTTGTTATTTCTAGTCACATGCTTAGACATTTAAATATTCCCCACAAAGTTTGACTAGACAAAAGCAATTGAGCATTAAGTTAATTCTAAGAAGATGTAATCCATGTGCTTAGACTATCTAGTCCATAAGTTGTATTTAACTGGTAAATTTAACATATGTAGAACCATCAAATTCCAGCTATGTCTAAAATTACCACTGCTTGCATTAAAAATCAGTGGGACCCAGACCAACTGTGTGTGTGGTCTCAGAAAATACTCTTATGACCATCCAGTTTCTCTTTTTATTTATTTATTTATTTATGAAGGCATTACTATGCTTTTTTCTGGACATTATCCAGTAAAATATAGTGATCCTAGTCCCAGGAAGACATTATTGGTTGCTCTTTCTGAATGTAAGAATGCTGTGTTTGCTTTGTGTTTATAATCTTTACAATATTTGAGCTAAATTTATTATAATTCAAACTTCAGAGGGGTACTTTCCTGCTTAGGTTAGCACTTGAATAATGTCTTGTATTTTGTATCTAATCAGTACTATATCTCTTGAAGTTTTCTGGGGAAAAGAGATAAAAATAAAACTATTTATGGAATTAACAAATATAGAGGTTCTAATCTTGAAATGTTCCATCTGACTTTGAAATCAGACATTGACATTCTATAAATATTCAGTTGATATAACAAAAAAATAAAATGGTGGCCTTTGCTTTAGAGTCAGAAAACATACATATACAGCAAAATATTTAAATACAACTGACCTGTCTTATTCCTTTCAAAATACTTCTTTATTTTTTTTTTTAAGTAGAGCATTCTACATGATTATTAGCTTTAGAGCCCTTTAAAATACTTGAAAAGAAGTGCATTATTTGAGAATAGCACATAAAAGAGGACTGTCAGGACTTGGTGAAATTTTATTAATGACTCAGGTGATTTAATAAAACATCCTACCCACTGAGTGCTCAGGTCTGTTTGGTAAGAATGATATTTTAAATTGAAAATTAGATATTTCTCAGGTGATTTTGCCCTTTTGAAAGAAATAGTGATTAGAAAAAAAACCTACCTTCCTTTCAATATTAAATTAAATGTCACCAAAATCACTAATACCTTCAGTTTCTTTTCAGAAAATCCAATTGGAATTGCAAGAAATCTGTAAACTTTTTTAAAAAATAAAGAAGTGATTGAATTTATGTATGAGATATCAACTTTAAGAGAAATCTGACCATTACAAAAATGTAGTTGGGTGGGCATTATTAAAATGAATAGCTAAGTTTCATGTCCTAAGTGGAATCAATACTTGGTTTCATCTTCTATAAATAACAATCGTAAAGTATTAGTAAATCTGTAAGAGAAGTGAGATAGGCAGGAGTATAACATGGCTGGGGAGATCACCACCCTCCTGGTGAATGCATCCTGTACAATTCCCTCCTGTTGAGTATGGACAGAGCAGGAATCGTGATAGGATATAACTCTTATGATATTGTCTTTAATCAGTTGATGTGGCATTAAGCAATGAGTTAATAAAAAAAAAAGATTAATCTGAATGGGCCTGACTTAATTAGGTGAGCCCTAAAAGGTATAAGAAGCATCGGTGGACATCCTCCTGCTAAAAACTGACCCGTTGTAAAAGAGAGCCATGTCACCAGAACCCAAAGTGACCCCTAGGCCTAAGAGCATTCCCAGGCCCACAACTCAGAAGACACACCGTCTTTGCACTCTCTTCTTTCTCTTCTTTAAAATATGGTCATCAATCGATGGATCGATCAATAAATAAATAAATAAATAAATAAATAAATAAATAAAATATGGACACTATAGTGAGCTATTCTTAACTCTTAACGAAGACTGCTGATTCAATGAAAGATTAATATGGGACAGATTTCATTCCCTTAAATATCTTACAATCTGCCTGAAAGATAAAATTAAAAACAAAATAAACAACTCAAGCTGACATGTAATCAAAATTGCATAGACATGTATATATTGAATAACAGAACATCAATAATACATCATTAGATATGTATAATTATGTCTGTAATGCACACACACTAAAACATCCAAGAGTTACATATAGTTTAGAAATAGTTCATTAAAAATGACCAAAACAATGACTTGTTTATTTAACCTCAGTTTACCAGACAATCCATTAGTAGAACATTTTGGCTAATTATAGGTTTGCAATCGTATGTTAATTTCTTCTACATGCTGAAAGGCATTCATGAGATTAATGTTTTGCAACCAGTCAATTAATTTCCATTCAGATTTACTTAATAGGTAGCTGCTATAATAGGAAGATACCAGAATAAATAAGGAATGTTCCCCATCCAAATGAAGTCTATACATTAGAGACACATAAGGAAATAGATTTAAGATAATGTGGTAAAAGCTCCTATAAAAGAAGATATAGAAAGGACACCTGACTCAGACAAAGATGTCAAGTAAAAATCCTGGAGCAGATGACATTTGACAACTGAGATAGGAAATAAAGTAGGAAGGAAAAGACACTCCAGGGAGAGCAAAATGGATCAGCAAACAGGAAATATGATAGACGATTTGGGAAAACGTATGTAGTTTAGGCTTATTTAGAATCTAATGTAAGATAGAAGGTGGCAAAGATGAAATGGAAAGGAAGATAAAGACCAGATAATGAATGGCTTCATATGTCACATGAGGAAGTGAGACTTTATGCTGCAGTCAATAGGAATAGTAGGAAACACATGAAAGGGGGAATAGAGAAGAGAGTAATAACTAATCTTCCTTAACTATGGTCTTGTTTACACTTTATATTAATAAGTGTGATAGAAGTGTACCTATTCAATTTGATATTAAAAGGTATCTTTGGTAACCTATAGGCCTCGTGATGAGAATGAGAATCAACAGACATTATATTAGAAGAGAAGAAATTCTGAAAATTTAAGCTGTGTTCTTGAAATACATATTCACGATCATAAAAATGAACTTAATAGTGAATGTGAAAAATATTTATAATTACTAAATTATAAGTTAGATCTTGCAAATCTAGAAGATTTATGCTTTATATACTATATTTATATATACTTGATATACTATATGGCTTTATATATACTTCATATATTATAATGCATCCACAAGAGCAGCTCCTGTCTATAGCTGTGAGTGTTCAAGTAAGTGTAGTTTGTGTGCTGACCTAGATGATACAAAGAGCAAGAATGACAAATCCAGGATGAAGGCCAGAGCAGCTTCAAATTTAATCCACTCCTCTGTATAGTGAATCATGTGACTTTTGAAGAACCTCACTAATTCCATGGGAGCTTATGTTATGCTAGTTTATGTAATTGATCCTGCATAAAAGACAAAAATACTGATGGCTCAGCACTCCACAGATCTATGGGCATTGTATTCTCCTAGATAATTGCATGAGCAAAGAAAAAAAGACATAACTTCCTCCTCACTTTTTCCTTAAACATAAAAAAAAGAACACAAAGGAATTCTAGTCTTTTGATAAATGAAACTAAAGGTATAACTAAAAGAGCATTTTTCAAGCTTATTTTTATAACTTAATCTTATAGCTGGGATTATGCGTTCAGATAAATGCATAATTAAATTACTGCATTCAAAGATTTACAAACTAATTGCATTTGGGTAATTGAATATGTTCAGTTCCTAGAAAAAAAAAACAACTACATACACACAAGATCTGAAATTTATTCTATATGTCTTTACTGTTCTTTGTATTCAATTTTTTCTGACATCTAATGGGAAAGTACATGCTCCTAAATTATACTAAGAGCATAGTGTCTGGAAATAAAATGTTGATAGCTACTTTTATCTCTTTCTTTTTGTACATACAGTATTTGTAAAATGCAATATTTAAGGACTTAAAGATATTCATAAGTAGAGAAAGAAATCTGAAAATTTTGATATATCTAAAAAGAGATTTAAAAGTATGAGTCATAAATGAAATGCATGCTGCTAAAAACAGTTTATGGATTTTTAGAAAACAGATGTTTAATGATCCTGAAATTCAATAGAATTAGGAATATCAAAGAGAATCATTAATATATAAAATCACATCAAATTTACGGAAGTTTGAGAGTCATTATCACAATAATCACTTATTATGAAATAAGGAAACCAAAGAGAAGAGTAGAAGTTTCATTTCTCTGATCTGAATTTTACAATGTGAAGAATTGGATGATCCACTTGAACATTCTTTAAAAAATTTATTTATTTATTTCAGAGATAGCGTGAGTGCACAATCAAGCAGG
This sequence comes from Canis lupus familiaris, assembly GCF_011100685.1. Lineage (NCBI taxonomy): Eukaryota > Metazoa > Chordata > Mammalia > Carnivora > Canidae > Canis > Canis lupus. Next base: position 78,111,032 of record NC_049224.1, read on the forward strand.
GCAAGGGGAGGAGGAGAGAGGAATTCCAGCAAACTCCTCTGAGCCCTGAGCCCCATGCAGAGCTCAAGACTTTGAGATCACCATCTGAGCCAAAACCAAGAGTTGGTTGCCTAACTAACGGCACTACCTAGGTGCCTGTCCACTTGAATAATTTGATCTCTAAAAATATTAGTCGTAATAATTAATTGTCAGGACTCCATTACAAAATAAACATAATGCTTACCAATGTGAGTGTGTAATGTATTGATTTTTTCCCAGTGCAGTGATCATTTACACTAACTATTCTGACAAAACAAATTCAACTAACCTGAGAGTCATTTTTAGCACTGAACCATCAGTTGTTTTGTAAAGTTAAACACACAAAACTAGTTATTTTGATATAACTAGTCCATAAAGTATCTTTTTCAAATCTATTTTTGTAAAATGTCATCAGGTGTTATAAACTACAGTAATTTTACATATGTTTAGGCACTCCAAAAGAATCTCTGAAAGTGTCAGGATTCAGATGGATATATATTTAGCATATTCTTTATAAATTTACATTGAACTTTTCAGTGAGATTTAAAAATTTAAAATAAAAAAAATTTAAAATATAGTTATCAATATATGTTCAAGTGAGATTATTTTTTTTTTTAGATTAATGAATTGCTTTGTTGTGGTCTGGACTCACCACAGGAGCGCTTAAAAAGGATCTGGACTCACCACAGGAGCGTTTAAAACTCCAAAGGAAAAAAAAAAAAAGAAAAGAAAAGAAAAAAGATTATAATTCTCTTTGTCTCAGGCATAGGACTTGTCAGCCATCAAACACACCAAGAATTTTCTTGCCTTATGGCCTTTATACATACCGTTTTGCCTGATTAACACTGTAGTCTGATTTCACAGGTCTTAGTTTAACAATTTCTTCCCAAATGAGGACCAATGTAAAAGTCACTTGTGTTAGATCCTATACTGTAATTTTACAGCAATTTACTATTCTTTTGTAATTATGTAATTTCATGGTATTATTTAGTATCTTTCCATTCATTATCTGTAAGATCCATGAAGGCAGTAATCTTGCCCATTTGCTTTTCATTGATTGTCTCAGAATAAACTGTAAGTTTGGTATATAATAACCTATTAAATAATTATTTGCCACATGAATAAAAATAAATGTGGACATTTTTCCACATGAATCAAAGTAAGTTTGTTTATCATAGTGGTAATAAAAACAATTTGTATTCAAACTTCCTATCTCACTAAAAATTCACAATTTGTCTTTGTGTCTATATAGCTATATCACATGTAGTAGGGTTTATTTGTAGGGTAAAACTCATGCTTTGAGAAATAGGGGAGTGAAAATGGTGGAAGATAAGGTCAGAGATCATTTTTCAAAGTCTCTCTGCAAAGGAAAGAGTCAGAGCTAGCACTGAGATTTTGATCCATGGACATGCTTTCCATCAACAGAAACAAAAAGGCACATGATTAGGAATAGAAATGTTTTAAAATGAGTTTCAATTTAGATTATTTGGAGAAGGTTATGTCAGTTTGTAGGGCATTTTGTTAGAAAATTCTAACACACAACTGTAAATGTGAAACTATATTTCATGGAATGAAAGAGTGAAAGAGGGAGGGAAGGAAGGAAAGATAGCTGATTTGCAAGAACTTGGTCAGAAGCACAATAGTAGCATATATTCTTGTTGTGTTAGAATCATTCTCCCTGGTTATAAGAGTAGAAAGCTGCAGAGTGACTATTTTCCTTGGCAAAATCCCTGGGAGGCTGAAAGGCTGGGCATTTTCAGAATAACAGAAGGTAATTCTGGTTTATCAAAATCACATAAAATTGAAAATCCTACTGGGGGTGGCAAGCTTCTTGTGACTTGTCACCTGAGCCTAGATCATAAAAGCACATAAAGTCAGAAGTAAAAAATGAAATTGAGCAGTTGAGATATGGATCAAGAAACTCTACTGAATAAGTGCCTTTTGTAAATATCGAAATTATAAAAATGGAGAAAATGAATAAAATAAAAGCAGTGAGCATGAAGGCTTTAATAAAACTCTAGTTTGATTTGGCATGTCATAAATGTCAAAAGGGGCATCAGCCAAAGACATTTTATTGCTAAGTCCCTACAGCTCAAATAAAATCTGCTAACCATTGGCCTTTGAACAAGAGTAAAGAAAGAAAGGAATAGTAAATACAATCCTAGCTATCCCAGAGTCATAGATTATAACAAAATAACACAGAAGCTTTCCCTACTTATCATTTTGCAAGTGGAAATGTGGGAACAGAAGAGATCTTTGTTATTTCTGTGCTTGGAAGAAAGCCACCATCTGCAATATATTATAGTTTGCTGCTTAATATAGTTCAATATCTGTGGGGTATAGAGAATACAGGATCTGGAATGCTGTAAATGGGCATTCCTCTTTCCGTAAATTCGGAACTTGTTACTATTGGGACACTTGGGTGGCTCAGTGGTTGAGTGTCTGCCTTTGGCTCAGGGCGTGATCTCCCACCCTGAGATTGAGTCCCGCATCAGGCTCCCTGTGGGAACCTGCCTCTCCCTCTGCCTCTTTCTGAATAAATAAATGAAAATCTTAAAAAAAAAATAACTTGTTGCTATTTCTTAAGTTTCCCAAGTTAATGAGTTAACATAAGTTAATGGCATTTTGTGTGCTTTTTATGCATTTTATGAACTTGACTGTAAAAAATGGAAAAATAAATAAAGAGTTCTGATAAATGTCCATGTAAATGTGACACAGTTTTTATCTCCACTTTCTGTTATAATGCCTGTGAGTGTAAAAGAGTAATAAAATCAAGGATGGGTGTGTCCCAATAAAGAAGATAAACTACTTTAGAATTCTGTGGAAGACCTTACCAAGACAATGCCAAATATACTTCTAGCAAGTGAGTATTTGACATGAAGAGTAAAGGAAGACAGGAAGAATCAAAGTTGCCTTCAGCTTCTCTATGTGTGAATCTATTTTTTGCCATACTAGTAGAATATATGCATTACTGTTTAGCCTAAGGTATAGTCAGCTAAATGATTAGAGAAATACCTTTTTTTCCTGTTTTTTCCATTAGTTTTTCCAAAAGACGTTCTATCCATTTTAGCTAATCAACTGTAGCTAATTATTACAAAGAATGACAGCAATATTTCAGAAAAGAACACTTAGTTTGAATATTACCACGATTAAAATAATAGAAAAGACTTACAATTTTCTGATCATGGTATTTTGTTATTTTTCATATATGCAATATTTATGCATGCTACATTTGTATTCAGAAAACAAAATATGTCTTTATTTCTCCAAAGTTACATTTTTAAGTGTTCTCTGTCATTCATCAAATAAATTATCTACCAATGTTAATGCATCTCCCTCCCCAGTATTAAAATGGATGAACTTCCATCTCCCTTGCATTAGGTGTCAGACTTTGTTTCACTGGAAATGTCTGAACCATATATACAAATGTCCGTAACTATCCTGTTTCAAACTCCACCATAGAATGTTATGTTTATTGCTTAGCTTGAAATATACTATGAAACTGAGGGTCCCTGGAGGGGAGGGGGGCAGTGGACAGGGTAACTGGGTGAAGAACATTAAGGAGGGCATGTGATGTAATGAGCACTGGGTATTATATGAGACTGATAGATCACTGATCTTCCTCTGAAACCAATAATACATTATATGCTAATTAATTGAATTTAAAAAAAAATTTAAAAATTCAAGAACTCTGAGCACTGGTTGATGTTAGAGGATAGCTTGAAATTAACCACGTAGAAAATATACCATTAAAACTGGCAATGTCTACAGATGGAAAAAGTACAAATATATAAACATATACATATGTATATGTATATGTATATGTTTATATACACACACACACACACACACACACACAACCAAGTAAGGTCTAGGACTTAATTTTGAAAAATATATGGCTAAAGACAGTATTAAAATAATACAAGGAGACGGACAGTGCTTTTTGACAAAGAAATATCCATTATCTTCTCCAATCTGTACAATAGTACTCCAATATTTTGGGAGTCAGCATTGTGCCCAGTTAACAATATTGATTTTCCTAAATTCTTTTGAAACTCATTAATCTGGAAAGTACAGAAGTTTTAGTAGCACTGGATCTATAAAAAGAATTTCACACAAGCTGATTAATTTCTGAAATTATCTAAGAAAAATTAAAACTTAACCTCACTAAGAATAAGCATTAAATTTTCCTTGTTTTCTTGCTATTTAATATAAAAATTAAAAGAATTGTCTCTCTAATGTGAATGTCCTTCTATCTACAATGAAAACTTTCCAATATGTTGGAAATAATGAAATCTATTAGATGAGAAATTAAAATGCATGCCAAGTACAGATAAATTAATTTTTAAAGTATTTTAAATGATTTTACATGCAACCAAACTAAGTACAAATGTACACGGTTTTAGTTTCTTTAAGTTCTTCATGGCCAAAGTCAAAAAATTTTGGTAATATCTGGAAACAACAACTTAATACATTTTATCCATTTTGCAGAAACTCTGTAAAAAACGACTTCTAAAAAAATTCTATTCCAGAAGTATATTTGTCCATTTCTACAGTAGGACTGTCTTTTCTTCTCAGTGACTTTAAACTATATTTTAATTTATGGTAAATCTTGTAACCTTTGACCAGTCTGTTTTAACACTGTTATTGGCTATTCTGTAAACTTTGATTTATTTCTTCCATGCATGAATGATTTAAGATATTTTATCCAATTATGTTTATTAAAATATAATTGCAGTTACACTAAATTTATGTATTTAAAAAATTTTTATGCTATCTATTCTACTCATTCAAGAACAAATTTATACTTTCCTTTTGTTCAGATCATTTTATATTCTATAGTAAAATTATGTTTTATCATTTAGCTGTGCTGACCTTTATGTTAAATTTGTTACAAATAATTTAATAGATTGTGTTAACACTATTAGCAGAATTCTTTATCCTACCTTCATGTGTAAAGGTGTTTTTTTTTTAAGATTTTATTTATTCATTCATGAGAGAGAGAGAGAGAGAGGCAGAGAGACACAGGCAGAGGGAGAAGCAAGCTCCATGCAGGGAGCCTGATGTGAGACTCGATCCCAGGTCTTCAGGATCAGGGCCTGGGCTGAAGGTGGAGGTAAACCACTGAGCCATCTAGGCTGTTCATGTGTAGAGAGTTTTAAAGAAATCTTACATATTTCTTAATCTTATTTAGTACTAAAATTTCTTATTAATTCATAGATTCAGAAGAATTAGATTCTATTTATGATCTATTTCTAGTCTTCAAACATTATATTGTTATTGATATTATTACTATTATTTTGCTTTCATCAGCCCCTCCCAAAAATATTAAGTCTATCATCTGTGAATCCTTAAAATCACCCAACCATACCCTTTCCTGATGGCCTCACACTAAAGGGAAATATCTGGTAAAAGACTAAAAACTATCAGGACAAAGGATAACAGGAAGAGAGAAATTTTAAGGTCCAAATAAAAGAAAACAAAGGAGAAAAGAAAGAAGAAAGAGAAAGAAAGAAGAGAAAGAAAAGAAAGAAAGAAAGAAAGAAAGAAGAAAGAAAGAAAGAAGAAAGAAAGAGAGAAAGAAAGAGAGAAAGAAAGAGAGGAAGAAAGAAAGAAAGAAGAAAGAAAGAAAGAAAGAAAGAAAGAGAAAGAAAGAAAGAAAGAAAGAAAGAAAGAAAGAAAGAAAGAAAGAAAGAAAGAAAGAAAGAAAGAGGTGCCTGGATGGTTCAGTCAGTTAAGTGTCTGCCTCAGCTCAGGTCATGCTCTCAGGGTCCTGGGATCCAGTCTGCTTCTCCCTCTCCTCCCTGCTGGTGCTATCTCTGTCACTATTTCTTTCACTCTCAAATAAATAAAATCATTAAAACTAAATTTTAAAAAAGAAGAAAAAAAAGGAAATATAGTCAAGAAATATCAGAAGGCAGAGAAAATCGCCCTATTTTTTTAAAAAACAGCAAAAGAAGAAGCTATGAAAAGAAGAATGAGGAGCAACAGACACAGGAGGAGGAAGGTCATGAGGAAGGAGGTAGCTATCCTGAATTCATGCAACCTTCAAGGTTTGGGAAATCTATTTCCATATAAAAAATGAATAACAGAAATATATTGATGTCAAATACTATATAAAAAATTGCAGAAATAGAATAAGGAACAGAAGAGCATCCCGACAGTGAGAGCATCAGAAAGAAAAATGCACATAACATAAAACCATTACCTACTATTTCACCACAATTAATGATCCTTAAATTAACTGATACGAGAGAAAAAAATAACACAAATATAAGTGACACATACTTATTCTATTTAAGTGAGACAAACTTAAAGCATTTCTACAAAGTTACATAAGTGGACTAAGAATTATCTCTATTTTTACAAATCAGAAATGAAGTATAATGAAGAGTAATATAAGAAGGAATAAATAGATCAGATAATCCCTTAAATAAAACCTAATGAAAGTGCAAAATTTTATTTTTTCAAAGAGCAACAGTTCAAAATCAAAAAGAATAAAGAAAGAAATGAATAATAGTCCAGAGCAACTCATGTGGAGAAAAGCCAAAGAATATCCAATATGCAGATAATAAGAATCTCTGAAAAAGAAATTGTTTTAAAAGTTTTTATTTATTTATTCTTGAAAAACACAGAGAGAGACAAAGGGAGAAGCAGGCTCCCTGAGGGGAGCCCGATGCAGGACTCAATCCCAATACTTTGGGATCATAACTTGAGCCAAAGGCAGATGCTTAACCACTGAGCCATGCAAGGGATCCCTGAAAAAACAAAATATAAAACCTCAAAAATACCTGAAATTAGAAAAAAAGTAAGCCTTTATTTTGGAATAGCCTACCATGTACCTGAATTACCAGAGTTAAATCTTATTTTTAAAGATTTTTATTTATTCACTCATAGAAATGCAGGGAGAGAGAGGCAGAGACAATGGCATAGGGAGAAGCAGGCTTCATGCAGGGAGCCTGACGTGGGACTCGATCAAGAGTCTCCAGAATCACGCCCTGGGCTGCACGCAGCGCTAAACCACTACACCACCGGGGCTGCCCAAATTATCAGTGTTAAGGAGTCAGGTAAAATGTCTGGGCATTATTGAAAAAAGAAAAAAAAAAACACATACAAAAGAAACAACCACATACAAAAGAAAAAGTGACTAATAAAATGAAAATGAGATTATAATCAGACTTTTAAAGCACAATATATTTTATGATAAAATTAAATGAAGCACATGTAACTAGGAATTAACATGCAAGAACTCGATAGGTACTATTCTTATGAATCATTTCTGAGAATTCTACAAGTAGATCAGACAATCCAAACACTAAAGAAACATGGTCACAAACTGAAATAAACCTAAATAAGTCTTAAATGATAATGTATTAAAGAAATGGCTAGTTGATCTATCAATGTAGATAAAGTAAAACTACTTAAAGATGGAGAGAGAAGAGGAGAGTATGTGTGAAAAATACTTTTGTCAGCGCATTTATTGAGGCAATAATATATTACTGGTATTCTGAGATTGATCTGTGTATATCATTAAAGCAAATGAGTAATTAGAAGATATTATTTTGCCATTCTTTGTGTACATGAGAACCAACATTTTCAATATAGAAGAAAGAATAGATTATAAACATAGAGAATTATAGAATTACAATTATAATTATTCTAATAGTATAGATCATGGAAATACAAAAGTTAGTAAAAATACTTTAATTCTGTATTTTAATTGTGGTAAATTATATTTACATATTTTATATGTGTATTAATATAATATACATTTATAAACACAAATATGCAAATAATAATAGAAATATTTAATTTTTTCTATCTGTCCACTACAGTTCTATAAACAAGATATATGCAGTAGAAATAAATAACTCTAGCACCCACACTGTGGTTTTAAAATTTATTTCACATTCAGCAGAAACCAAGAGCTCCTGGAACAACGTCAGACTTCAGGTCAGCATGGAAACTGTACAAAATGAATCTGAAACTCCCATGTTACAATAGACGGCAAAGAAGTTTTAGTGGAAACCAGGGTCATATCAAAAATCTTCCTTATGAAGAGCTTCCCATTGATTGAACATTCACAATAAAAATGATTGTTAGAATGGATTAAAATCAACCCAATATGCTTACTTCTGTTACTTCACATTGATATTTTAAAATAATCTATAATTAAAGAATATTAGACAATTATTTTCTTAAAAGTTGGATAATAAAGACAGCTAAATAAGCTTTTAGTCTATTTTTCTTGTATTACTCTGAAATCATATAGTGGAGGAGGAATTGTAGCTATTTATAAAATAATTCCAAATAATAAATGAAACAGAAACACTTCAGTTACAACATCACTATTTTGAAATCCCTAAATAAATTAGTAAATCCAGACCTTGAGTTTCCCCAGTTTGCTAACCACAAAAATGAGGACAGTCAGAAATATATTCCTGATGAAAACAACATTCCTCTAAAGTCTTGACGAAGACACTGGACATAAACCTGGCAAATGCTTTGGATATAGCTACTAATTTACAGAAGGCAAAGAGGACAGAGGGAGAAGCTCAATTGCACTGTGCATTTGCACCCAGCAATATCTGGTCTAAGGGAAAAACCCTCTAGGTCAAATGGGTTGTGACACAGACAGATTTTAAGAAAATTAATGGAATGAGGAAAAAATAGGTAAAATAAGGAGGTTTAAAAGCAAATAATTTTCTAAAGTAGCATGTGCATGCATTCACATTTGAATAATAAAATAATCGTTTAAATAAAAGAAAGTAGTGTGTTAACGGTTCAGGATAACAATCACTAATGGGGGTGAGAGAGCTCATTGTGGAATGGCCAGTAATGTTTTATTTCTTCTTTGGTAGTAATTACAAAGGTCTCCACCTTAAAATAGTTCATATGAAAGATACTTAAAATAATTTGCCATTTGAGAATTTCAAATTAAAACAACAGTGAGATACCACAGCACACTCACTAAAGTGTGAGGCTAAAATCTAAAAACCCAACAACACCAAACCCTGTTTAGGATGCAAAGCAAGAGGAACCTTCATACAGTGCAAAATAATATAGCCACTTTGGAAAACAGTTTGACAATTTCTTATAAAGTTAAATATCACAGTAAGATATTATCCAGCCATTGTAGACTTAGATATTTACTCAATTGAGTGAAAACATACATTTACATAGAAACCTGCACTCAAATGTTTATAGTAGTTTTATTTATAATCACCAAAAACTGAAAGCAAGCACACTGTCCTTCGGGAATGGATAAACAAATTGTAGTACATTCCTACGATAAAATATTATTCAGTAATAAAATAAAATGTGCTGTCAAGTCACAAATAGACTTAAGGACCCTAAGTTTATATCATGAAGAGCAAGAAAGCAGTCTAAACATTATATGATGTGCTGGCTTTAAATGACACACTGGAGCAGATGGATTTAACACATATATTTAGAACATTCCATCCACAAACAGCAGCATACACATTCTTTTCAAGTGACTATGGAACATTCTCCAGAATAGATCACATATTAGGCCACAAAACAGGCCTCCATGAATTTAAAAAGTTTTAAGTCTTACCATACATCTTTTCTGACCACAATGCTATAAGAATAGAAATCAGGCACAAGAAAAAAAATCTGGAAAGACCACAAATACATGGAGATCAAATAACATGATACTAAACAATGAATGGGTCAACTAGGAAATCAAAGAAGAAATAAAAAAGGACATAGAAACAAATGAAAATGAAAACACAATGGTCCAAACCGTTGGGATGGAGCAAAAGCTACTCTAAAAGGGAAGTTTATAGCAGTATAGGCCTACCTCAAAAAGCAAGAAAAATCTCAAATAAACAACCTAACCTTATACTTAAAGGAACTAGAAAAGGAACAATAGAAAACCTGAAACCAGTAGAAGGAAGGAAATGATAAAGTTTTGAGTAAAAATAAATGACATAGAGACAAGTAAACAAAACATAAAAAACAACAGAACAGATCAATGAAACCAGAGGCTATTCTTTGAAAAAAATTTCAATAAAAATGATAAACCTCTAGCCATACACAAGAAAAAATAAGAAAGGACCCAAATAAATAATATCACAAATGAGAGAGAGAAATAACAACAAATACCACAGGAACGCAAAGAATTATAAGATACTACTATGAAAAATAATATCCCAACAAATTGGACAACCTAGAAGAAATGGATAAATTCCTAGAAACATATCCTATCAAAACTGAAATAGGAAGAAATCGAGAATTTGAAAAGACTAATTACCAGCAAAGAAATTGAATCAGTAATCAAAAACCTCCCAACAAGCAGTTGTTCAAGACCAGATACCTTCACAGGAAAATTATACCAAACATTTAAGGAAAAATTAACACCTATTCTTCTCCAACTATTCCAAAAAATAGAAAAGTGAATAAAACTCCCAAGTTCATCCTATGGAGCTAGTATCACCCTGATACCAAAACCAAACAAAGACACCACAAAAAAATAGCTATAGGTCAATCTCTCTAATAAATATACATGGAAAAATCCTCAACAAAATACTAGTAAACCAAATCCAAAAATACGTTTAAAAAAATCATTCACCACAATCAAGTGGGATTTATTCCTGGGTGACAAGCGTGGGTAAATACTCACAAGTGATCACCATGATATATCACATTAATAAGAGAAAGAAAAAGAACCATATGATCATTTCAATAGATGAAGAAAAAACATTTGACAAAGAACAGCATCATTCATGATAAAACCCCTCAACAAATGAGATTTAGAGGGAACATCTTTCAACATAATAAAACCATATATGAAAAACCCACAGTTAATATCCTCAGTGGGGGAAAAATTAAGATCCTTTTCCCTAATGTCAGGAATAAGAAAAAGATATCTAAACAATATCACCAGTTTTATTCAACACAGTACTGGAAGCACTAGCCACAGCAATCAGACAACATAATGAAATAATAGGATCTAAATCCACAAAGAAGTAAAATTTTCACTATCTGTAGGTGGCATAATACTGTATATATAAAACTTGAAAAATTCCGCCAAAAAAACTGTTGGAATCTTTTAAAAATTAGTAAAGTGACAGGATACAAATGAATCTACATAAACTTCTATATGCCAATAATGAAGCAGCAAAAAGAGAAATTAAGAAAACAATCCCATTTACAATTGCACCAAATACCATAAGATACTTAGGAATAAACTTAATCAAAGAGGTAAAAGATATCTACTCTGAAAACTAAAATGCTGATGAAAGAAATTGAAGATGACATGAAGAAATGGAAAGACATTCTATTCTCATGGATTGATAGAAGAAATACTGTTAAAATGTCTATACTACCCAAAGCAATCTATACATTTAATGCAATCCCTTTCAGAATACCACCAGCATTATTTTTACAGAGATAGAACAAACAATCCTATATTTTGTATGGAATAACAATAGCCAAAGCAATCCTGAAAAAGAAAAATAAAATTGGAAGCATCATGATTCTGCATTGCAAGCTATATTACAAAGCTATAGTCATGAAGACAGTGTGGTACTGGTATAAAAAGATACACATAGATCAATAGAACAGAATAGAAAACCCAAAAATGGACCCACAACTAATCTTCTACAAAGCAGGAAAGAACATGCAATGGAAAAAAGACAGTATCTTCAACAAATGGTGCTGGGAAAACTGGACAACATGCAAAAGAACAAAACTGGGCCACTTTTTCATACCATACACAAAAATAAATTGAAAATGGTGTAAAGACATAAATGTGAGACCTGAGACCATAAAAATCCTAGAAAAGAGCCCGGGCAGTAATTTCTCTGACATCAGTCTTAGCAACTTATTTTCTACATAGGCCCTCTGAGCCAAGGGAAACAAAAGAAAAATGGATTATTGAGACTTGATCAAAATTAAAACCTTCTGCAAAAGAAAGAAACAATCAAGAAAACTAAAAGGCAACCCATTGAATGGGAGAAGATATTTGCAAATGACATCTGATAAAGGGTTAAAATCCAAAATATATAAAGAACTTATAAAATGCAACATTGAAAACCTAATAATATAATTAAAAATGGGCAGAAGGCATGAACAGACATTTCTTCAAAGAAGGTATCCAGATGGCCAATGGACATATGAACAGATGCTCATCATCACTTATCATCAGGGAATACAAATCAAAACTACAATATCACCTCACACCTGTCAGGAAAGCTAAAATTAACAACACAAGAAACAAGTCACGTAGAGAAAGGGAAACCCTCTTACACAATTTGTGAGAATGCAAACTGGTGCAGCAACTCCAGAAAACAGTATGGAGATTCCTCAAAAAGTTAAAAATAGAACCATCCTACAATCCAGTAATCACACTAATGAGTAATTTACTCCCAAAATACAAAAACACTAATTCAAAGAGATACATGAACAGCATTATTTTACAATGTTTACAGCAGCATTGTTTACAATGCCCAAGATATGGAAACAACCAATTGATGAATGGACACATTAATGGAATATTATTCAGCCATAAAAAATAATGAAATCTTGCCATTTGCAACAACATAGATGAGGATTAGAGAGTACAATGCTAAATGAAATAACTCAGTGAAAGACAAATGCCATATGATTTCACTCATATATGGAATTTAAGAAACAAAACAAAGGAGCAAAGGGAAAAAAAAAGATAGACAGAGAAACCAAGAAATGGATTCTTAATGATACAGAATAAAATAAAGGTGACCAGATGGGAGGTAAGTGGGGGGACTAGGGGAAAAAGATGCTAGGGTTAAGGAGTGCACATACCACGATGAGCACTGTGTGATTAAATTAAAAACCTAAAAAAATATAGAGTGTGTTTTATAGCTTGGGATGTGTTTTATCTTGGTGAATATTACATATGAACTTGAGTATATTGAGTATATGAGTACATTCTGCTGTTGCTGGATTAAACGTTTCATACATGTCAATTAGACCTAATTAATTAATGCTACTGATAAGAGAAAAATAAGAAAAAATTGATTCTTATGGGAGCCAGGATAAAAATTCTGATACTGCTATTCAACTAAACATGAACTGAGTATTAAGTAAATGGATGGTATATAATGGGAGCCAGGTGTCTTACTGTTGGGATGGTAATTTCTAGCTCAGCAAGAGGAGGCTAAATGATTCAGGTGATAATGGATTAGAATTACAGACATCAGTAAGAACTAATGTTTAACATAGATCCAGATGTGTATATAAGGATATAATTATAGATATGTGTATATACACATATTAGTATAATTACATTTTTTTTTTTTTTTTTTGCTTTCAGTTGAGAGTGCCCAAAAGAAATGACACCATAGTAGCAATGGGTGCATTTAGCACTCTGATCTTGGTTTCAATTTTCCAATAAGAAACCCAGGATTCTTTGGGAAATAAATAAACTATGACTAGGGCAGGGAATTTACAAGATGATCCTGAGGCATCTTGTAATGTCAGAAAAAAGGAAGTTTTCAAAAACAAAACAAAACAAAATAAAATTTTTGACAAGATGTCAAAGGAGCACATGAGACAACTAAAAGAACTCCCAATGGCTAAACTGGAACTTTTAAAGCAATCATATAAATAAAGTATTGGGTTACAACCCAAAGAATGAAATAAAAATCATGAATCCATATTTACACAGATAAATGAATGAGTGCATAAAAAATAAAAGGAGGAGAAGACAAATCTGTTGTGCAGACAAATTCCAAATAAATTATGTAGATACTCTATAAAAGGAGGGGCATAACTCCTACTTCTTAAGCCTGGGCTATATATACTGATTTTCATCCAAAGAGTTTGGAAAGAAGGAATAAAGCTAACTTTACATGGAAAACCTGACAATAATTGTCTCAGTCAGATGATCAAGATCAATTTCATCAGTGCCAAGTCAGTTTGATTGTAGGTACACTTGATATGATACAAGGAGAATATCACCTTATCCTGTGTTTTTCCTCCTAAAAAATCATACTCAGCCTAATCATGAGAAAAATAGCTGAATTACAATAGAGAAATATCCCACAATACACCTAATAGTACTCAAAACTTTTAAGGTCATTAATAAGGAAAGTTTGAGAAACTACCACAGGCCAGAGAAACCTGAGGACACATTACAACTGAATGGAATATGATAATATGGATCGGATCTTGGAACAAAAATGGATATTAGATAAAAACTAAGGGATTCTGAATAGACTATGTATTTTTATTAATAACAAAACAACTTTGGTTCATTAATTGTCACAAATATGCCACACTCATCTGTTAATGATAGTAGAAACTATACTGGGGAAGGTGGGGTGTATTTGGGCACCCTTTAGTATCTGCTCAGTTTTTCTGTAAATCTAAAATTGTTCTAAAAAATAAATTTTATTTATATTTCAAAAAAACCCACATAACTGGCAATCCTGCAACACTATAAATTGTATAGGAAATACCTAAGGAAACTAAACTGATGAGTGTTCTAGTTCTGTTACTATCATTGAAAAGAAAATTACTTGAAATTTTCAGAAGGCTACTACGGGGCTTGCTGTTAACAATTCGAAACTGACCTTTCTTTTTTATTACTTCTTATAAGTAAAATTATGAAAACTTACTATTATTGCAACCATGATTACTTTTTGGTAATAGGCATCTTCTAGTAGACCCAATGAAAGTTTCCTACACAGCCAATAATTTGACATATCTAGAAGGAAGTCATCCCAAGAATTATTTAAAGAGTTTCCAACACCAGGCATAACAAGGAAATGAACACTTCTAATCTTTTATCACCTCCTTCACTCTATAATTTTAGATTCAAGTTATGTATTTAATATTCCCCAACACATTTGGTGGTCTGGAGACAGAATGAAGGAAAATAATGCCTATTTTCCTTCTACCCAACTAACTTACAGTAAGAAAGGCATTGTGAATACTACTCAGAGACCCACACAGTAAATTACAGATCTGTTGCTTTGAATTTAACATATTCAGACCATCTTACATAACAACATTATTAAAAACACTGTCAATAAAATTTGTATGTAAACATTTATTTGAGATTTTTTTCTTTATATGTCTAGAAAACAATGATCTCATTTGAGTAGTTGATAGACCCCCTTATGTTATATCAACTCATCTTTTTTTATCTTTACTTGTATACCAACAAGCTTAAAATAAACCTTTTACCTCAGTTTCCTATTTTCTCCTCCAGAATTCTTTTTTATAAAGTTGCTTTTTTAAGTTTATGTTACCTCAGATCGTTTTCAGAAACAAATAGATAAGTTAGAAATAAATATACAAGCAAAACACACGAACAAACAATTATCAAACAGCAGGATTATTAGAAAATCCTATATTATATTCACTTCTGACGCTGGCATAACACTTTAGGTCAGACAGTTATCTATGATTAGGAAAGGGTCCAAATATCTAATAAAAAACGTCTGTTTCTCTTGAAATTTCCTGTTGCCATTGGAAACCAAGCAATGAGAGATTTCAGTATTAAAAGGACTTAAAACTTGACCCAATAGTTTAAACAAGGTTCCTAGAAGCAAACTGCCCAGGCTATTTGCCCACAATTTTTATATAATTCCTCTTTTCTTTTCTTTTTTCTTTTTTTCTTTTTGCACCTCACAGGTTAATTTAACTGCACCACATAGAAAACAACGCATCAAGTGTACAGCAATGCACCCTGTCTCCATCTAACAGAGCTTGCTGAGATCTGCATCCAGACTGATTTCCATCTGATGTGTACTCCAAGTACGGCTGGTTAATGATGACCTGAGCAGGTACAGGAGTCGAAGCTTTCAAAGCTTTCTTCTTTCATGAGCACTCTTGATTTTATAAATGACAAAACCCATAAACCTCATTCCTACCTAAATCTCCTGGTACACTTGGGTATGGTAGGACTTCATGGGGACCCAAATATTTTTAAGGCTTTAAAGCATCTTGGGGCAGGAACCGCAGCTCAATCTGCCCTGACTCCCAAGGGCCAACAACTCAGGGAGGCCATTGAGTGGTAAGATTCCTCTTTAGGAAGTAAAGAGCAAGTTATTCATTCATTGAATTAAAAAAAAATCGTTGCGATGAATAACGTAGCTTCACTGTGTCATACAGTATCTAAGAAAATGTTCAAGTGTCTTTCTGAAACTTCACAACGGATAAATACAACATTTAACTTAAATGCTTTTTCCCCCTATTTGCATAACCTAATTGACTCTTTTATTAGTCAACTTTATCAAGGTTCATTAGAATTTGTAAAAACCTGGAATGTTCCTGGAAAAAGAAAAAAAGAAAGCCACACATTCAGCCTTAATCTTAGGCTTTTATGAAAGTTTGAATGTCTTTCCATTAAATTGGTAATAGAATTCTGAAACATTTTAAATTGAATTAATATAACCTCAAAGAAAAAAAAATATTTTGTATAGTGGGGGTTTTTTTGTTTTGTTTTGTTTTGTTTTTGTTTTTGTTTTTTTCTAAAATTTAAGTCAGGGGCAGCTCTGGTGGCTCAGCAGTTTAGCGTCGCCTTCAGCCCAGGACCTGATCCTGGAGACCTGGGATGAGTCCCACATCAGGCTCCCAGCATGGAGCCTGCTTCTCTCTCTGTCTCTCTCTGTCTCTGTCTCTGTCTCTCTCATGAATGAATAAATAAAATCTTAAAAAAAATTAAGTCAGAAATGTACTACTCAAAATCATCTGATCTTAGAAGAATTGAATACAAAGTGCCACAAAAGACATGCAGTGTTCACCTCCATAAATTTTTCTATTTTTCTTTGTGTCAAGTAATGCTGAGTAATCTATTCATTCTGACAGAACTAGCCAACCGAGTTCCACCAAATCAATATGCTGGTAGTAATCCCTAAGTTTCCAAAGATTTCTCACAACATCTGGCATAGTTGAAAGTATGTATACACCAATTTTAATTCATGTACGTCCTGGATTAATATCTAAATCTGGGAATTGGTAACTACCCAATCCTCACATTTAACTGTGTAAAACCTCTAATGCTTAGGGCTTAGCACAGCATTTAACAACAGTTACTCTGAAAATACGAAGGGAAGAAAAAAAAAAAAGGAACATTTCCAAAATTCTAAGACCTGTGTCTATTCTTTTCAGAATCTATTCTGACAAAATAATGAATGAATTCAAAAGGCCTACGCTATCTTTCTTACTTTCCAGAGGAAGAATCCTTTGTGTGAACTTAAAACCCACTTATCAAGGATGCTTGATAGTTTTAGCATCATCCATTCTACAATTAAAAGGTACAAGATAAAATGTCTTTAGGAGTGATAGCACTTTAAAATAAATTCACTTGAAGGCACTATCAAATATTTTCTGATAACCAGTGAATAGAATCAAATTCAGGAAAACTGAGCCTGAATGTTTCACCCTTGAAATATGGAGAAGGGACAAAGAACCAAGAAGTGAGGAATGCTGGCTCAAATTTATTGATAGTTTACTCGTTTAGCTAGACGTAGTCTTCTTCTTTTTGATAACTATGCATTTATGATCTTTCTTCTGTCCTGTAAAAGGAGAAGTTTTATGTTGCATGTATGTGATTATGGAAAAGGTCGAAAAGACATCAGAAGTAAAGGAAATGTCTACTTCGTTTCATCTCTGCCCTTAATTTACACACATGATGCACAGACATACAGTAAGTTGCAAATGAACAAGGCTCTAATTCGTTCATTCATTCATCCAGTCAGTCAGTCAAGTGTTCAATAAATACATGTTTTTGCCTCTTCTGCATGTGAACTAGAAATAAAATGATAAGGTAAAATGACACGTTTCTTGCTTTTGTAGAATTTAATGGAGAAGATAATTATAATAAAGCAGCCACATGCATACTATAGATTTATGATTCCAATCTGTGCTCATAGAAAGTAGAGAATGAGTTAATCAGTTTGCCTGGTTTAGGCCAGGGGGCCATGAGCAGCAGAGGCTTACCCTGAGAACTGATGTTTTAGCTGGCATTTCAAAGACAAGGAAGTTTGTTTTGTTTTGTTGTCTCTAAAATAAGTAAAAGTTGAACATGAAGAAGTTTGATGCCAAGATTTCTTTTCAGAATCAGGGGAAATTCAGATTAATTTATGCTACTGCAATATGGGAAATCTACAGCACTGCTGCACAGAACACATGCAGGGTAAATTGCTTTGAGCAAACTGCTACAAGTCCTTTAGAGATTTATCTTCCTTCTTTCCTTCCCCTTTTCTCTTTTTTTTACATTTCGTTCTCTCTGTAGCCTAGTTCTTAAGACTCTCACCTAATCTCTCAGCTTCAACTGTTATCACTACATGGCTGATTCTTAAATTCATTATTTTAGCCCAACTCAATCTTTGTGATTTCAGCCTTAAATTTACAACTTCCTGATGGAGGTTTTTACTTGAATATTCTTATCTCTTACCGTTCCTTAAACGTTATATATGTGATGAAAACTTCTCATTTTTCCCTCCATCATTATCCCAAATGGTTGTCTTACAGTTCTGAGTCTGGAAAATTTAGGATAATGCAGACCCCTCTCATACTCATTTATTCATTCTCTGATCCCACCTTTTGTGTGTGTGCGTATGTTTGTGTACATATCTAGGAGTGTAATTTCCCTGTCTTTTATTATTATTTTCTATCTATGTGTGTCACATATAGATAGAAATACAATTATAATACAATAATACAATTTTGGTTCTTAGTTTTTGGGTTTTGAATGACTTACATAAATGGAATCATTATCAAGGATATTCATTTAATATTTATCCAGTGTCTTGGGCATGGCTAATTCTTTCATTTTCTTTATGGTATAGAATTGTATGCATATGTTTAGAAGTGGGATTTCTGGGCTATGGATTATGTTCATTTTCAATTTGTCTAGATAATGCCACACAATTTGCTAAAAATGACTTTAATATTTTCCACAATGATGTAGGAAATTTCCTATTAGTTAATATCTTTGCCAACATTTGGCATTGTTAGGTTTTTACATTTCTCTCAATCTGATGAGTGCAAAATGGTATTTCATTGAGGTTTAGTTTGCATTTTTATGATTATTAATGAACTGATATGTTTTCAAATTGTTTTTCACTTTCTTAAATGTGTATGTGTGTGCACACTGATGTGTGTATATATAACAGAAGTTGTATGCTAAGTGCTTCATTTTATCTTTCTCTTTGGTTGTCTAACTTCTTATCCATAAAGGAGATGTTCCAATATATTCCATATATTCTTTGTTTCTTCCTTTCTCTTTTTGGTAATGTGCTACAGATATCATTTCTTCCTCTCTTTGGATTCTCTTTCCACTCTTCATATGTGTATTTAGTGAAGGAAAATTATTTTGGATGCAGGTGAGTATATAAATAAGCAAGTATTAAGTAGACAGATATTTGTATTGAATTTCTTCAGATTTCTAAAAACCATCAATTTGCATTGATTCTCAGTTCCCAGTGACCTAGTCAATGTTATACCTACTCAGCCTCTTTTCTCATTTAAACTGTCTTCTGTTAATCGTATATCCTCATTTATTCCTGTGTCTCCCACTCTGTCACTCAATCAATATCTTCATTCTCTGCAGGATATGCTCTGTTAAACTAACTGAAGCATATGTCTAAATTTTAAAGCCCACAGAACTAAACTATTAGCATATTTCAAATATGGTATGGTCTCCATGGATCTGAGATTTACTAGAACTAAGAAATTTAAGAATTAATTAGTCTTGAACACATTCATTTGTTAATATTATAGGTGGATCTTTTATTGCTTTTCTCTGTAACTCTATTTTCAAGTTAATATGATTCATACTAGCTCCCCTGACTCTGTTTTCTGAGAGAAGAGCTCCTCTAATCAAGAACGTTTATTTAACCTAAAAAAAAAAGTTATGGTCTTAGGACCCTTGAAATTTCATCATTTTAAATGCATTATTGTCCTGGAACAGTTTAGATCATTGCTTAGTAAGTAATTCATCTGTCTTCTTCTCCCACTCAGAGTAGAGAGTAGGTCCTTAACCCATTGATATTGTGCTTGGAAATTTAACTTGCTTTGACAAATGCAATGTTAATACAGGTTTTCCAAATAAAGTCCTTGAATAGGTTTATGATCTGGTTTTATGCCATGAGAAGTGTATGCCCAAGATAGCCATGAGCAAAACTAGTTGCTGCCTAGTGCAAGGCTATGGATCCACAATCTAAAGCAGCAATATCCAGTCAAAGCAATCCTAGGCAAATGGAACTACAGTCAACCTGCAGAATGAATGATTGTGTTGTAAGCCACTGAGATTTGGAATGGCTTCCAAATCAATTTTAATATGCATTAAGTATTATAAATATTTATATGCATATATTGTGAATAAAATACTTATTGTATTTTGTATAAACATTTCTTTATTGTGTATATTTATTTAGATATTTATTATATGTATATCTATTGATAATGTTTCTCTGAGGAACAACTGCTTAGATGTAGAGCAGTTATATTTGATTGGTTCTGGACCTCTATTATCTATATTCTTTTATCACATTCATTTGATTTGTTCTTACTCTTTGAGTACTGCCCTCTCCTCTCCTTTAGACCCATTTTAATCTATATATTTGTTCATTATACAGAACTGTTGAAGATAAAGATATTTTTTCTCAATTATTTAGCAGAAGAAAACACAAGCTTTGATAACACAATAAGTCAAAAATATCCTAATAAATTCTTTTTTAATATAAAATATGAAATCAAAGCCAGAACAAAATTCTGTTGGTGAAACAAATCCTAACATTATAACCTGACTTCATAGTTAGGTCTATACTGAGAACACTCCCATCAACCCAAATTTTCACTTAATTTTGGAACTTGTTATATAGTTGCCTGTTCACTCTGTGCTTTTTAAATGTGAGTTTCTATCAAAAATTTCTGTGTTTACTGATTGTTGTCTGGGAGAGTCTACCTGGAATTCCCAGTCTTTCTTTCACAGATCCATTCAGATCTGATATATAAATATCAAATGTGACTATTTCTGTCATGTAATGGAATTTCTCTAGTTGTTTCTCTGTTGCTGACTTTCTATCTTAACTTTAAGAAATAGTCTCTCAATAACTTTTTGGAAAGGATTTCCCTTCAGGGAAACAGTTTTGTTTATCCTCTGCGATCTTCATTTTTCCCTCTGTTAGAGTTCTCAGAGCCCGAGTAATCCTCACTGATTTTGTCATGAATAAAATATCTTCCTCTTTCCTCATTCCACATTTGAAAGCTGTTAGTTCCAGATATATTACTCTGGTTCCATTTCTGTTTCCTTTCACATAAGACTAGTTTGGCCTTCCAGTTCTCCAAGCAGTTTCCTGCTTTGCTCCATTCTCTGATATTTCCTGGTTTTCTCACTGACATTTCAAAAGCTAAGATTATCTATCACACTACAGTTTTCTGTTCATGAGAGTTTGTAAAGAATCATATTCTACAAAGGAGCCTTTGGTATCAGAACATATTAGAAATAATATCTGTGCGATTTTTGACAATTTATTTAATACCCTATACCTTCAGTATCTGATCTGTTAGATGGATATAATAATAGTTTGCGGGTACTTCACAGAGTTCTTCTGGGAAGTAAGTGTGACAGCTTATGTATATCTCATGGGATAGTTTTAGGGCATGTGAAACATTCATTAAATGTTGCTGCTAAAAAAAATAAAATAAAAAATAAAATGTTGCTGCTAATATTATTATCCTTATTCAAGTACTGTGAGACGTAAATGTGATATTCCATGTAAAGCATTTAGCATGAACCTGGTCTATAGTAAGCACTCTATGAATACTAATTCTTATTATCATTAAAATTGAAAATAACTTCCATTTAAGGTCTGTAACTATTTCCAGATACTTCTGGTTCCAAAGCTGAGATTCCTTAGTAAAAAAAAAATCCTCCTTACTTAAAATAATAGACTCACACATTCAAATATTACCCTTAAGCTTGTCCCCTCAAGCTTGTCCTGTAGTATGTTGTAATGTGAGATACCAAGCACTCATGCTCTCTTCTTTTCTTTTGAGATATAACTGATATATAAAACTTTATTAGTCTCAGGTATACAACATAATTTAATATTTTTATGTATCACAAAATAATCACCACAATAAGTCCAGTTAACATTTAATCACCACACCTTTTTTTTCTTGGGAATCATGCCCCCTGCTAATTAATAAAATATGAAAAGAAATAAAAAGATGAAATCCAATAATCCAAACTATTGGCTCTATGACTGCATGGGCAAATTTTCAATAACCTCTAACCCACAGTGCTTCTTAATAAAACAGGTCAAAGACCACAGCATTTTAAAGCCTCTTACTCCATGCCTAAAAGTAGATCAGAAGTAGGGTGAGGTAGATCTGCATGGTAGATTCAGTCCAATTAGCTACTATTCACTGCCTCAGAGTATTGAACATTTGATTAGCATTCAGTTTCTGGCAGAAGAGTTAATGTAATGGAACTCATGACCTTACAAGTCAGTGATATTATCTCTTGATAAACATACGTCCCAGTGAGCATCCTAGATTCTAACCATTCAGATTAGTTTTGTTCCTTCTTCGTGGAAGGGTGAGGGGGTGGAAAGACTATGATTATTTGTTCATTTCAAAATCCCCCTGTTCAGAAAGAAGTAAATTATATTTACATACTTTTATAAAACAGGAGGAAAAACATTTTTCTCAACATCCACCAGATTATAATCTTTATTTATGTAACATATCTCATTATATGCTTTATCTTGGATTCTTAGTAATCACTGAAGTATCTGGCAAACAGAATCAATAATTGTTGAGGAATAAATAAATATATTGGTGTTAAAATAGTCACAGTCTGCTGAAAGCCACTGTGTGAATTAATCAGTTTTATCTTTTCAATTTCTTTTGTTCAAAATCATTTTGCTTTTTAAAATCTGTGGTCATAAATAAATAAATAAATAAATAAATAAATAAATAAATAAATATAAATAAAATCTGTGGTTATGAGCAAAGGCCATCATGTGGCTCACATGAAATTCTTTTAATTTATTAATCTCCTTATAAATGAGAGAAGTGGTTTGTAACTTCCTTTAAGAATACCATGAATTCACATAATTAACCCTAAAATAGAAAACAAGATATTAGGTGTTTCATAAAGTAATATATATATATATATATATATATATATATATATATATATACAAGAATATGCCTGACAAAGCCCTTTAATTAGGCTATACCAAACCACATAAATAAGAAATTTTGGGACAAAATGGAGAAGGCTGAAAACATTGGGAGGAGTTTTATATCTATAAAAATATATGCATGGACATACACACAAACACATACAATTATACTTGACTCCTTATGTGCCATGTACAGAAATTTCCTGGGGCACCCGGGTGTCTCAGTGGTTGAGCATCTGCCTTTGGCTCACGGCGTGATCTCAGGGTCCTGGGATGGAATCCCGCATCAGGCTCCCCGCAAGAAGCCTGCTACTCCCTCTGCTTGTGTCTCTGCCTCTATCTGTGTGTCTTTCATGAATACATAAATAAATAAAATATTTTTTAAAAAAGAAAGAAGGAAACTTCCTTGGACTCAAACTCTGAGAATGAGCACGCTCAGATGAATCAACTCCTTTCTCATTTTCTCTAAGACAGTTGACCTATATGAAATAATCAATCTGGTCTCCTGTCCACCATTTTTTTAAAGGGTTAGAAAATCCATTTAGTGTACATCTGAGCATGTATTTCAATCTAACATGTATCATAATCTAATCTCATCTCTTATCCTTTTGGATGTATCAGTTAATTCTAAATATTGTGGAAAAATTTGATGCTTTTTGAAGACTCCTTGTATCTTGAACACATTCAAATATTCACCTGTATATGTACATGCATATTATAATTTGTGTATTGTTTGTGTGGTGTCAATATGCATGTGCATATGCACAATAATACTTGACTTATTTCTTAATCATTAAGATATATTCTACAGAAAACTAAAAAAGTTTTTCTTTGGTATTAAAATCTATACTGGGAACTCAAAGCTTCAAAGCTGGCAATCCTCTGTGTGTGTGTGTGTGTGTGTGTGTGTGTGTGTGTGTGTGTTTTAAATTCTAGAATATTTTATGCTGAATTCTACTATGATTTAAATTGTTTACGTTGTTTTATTTCAAAGTTTCTCAGAAATACTTTATACCTTAATTTTCTAAAACAGGAGAAACAATAGCAAAACTCAGGGTCCTAGCAGAACATGGGTGGTTGCTCTGGCTGGTTGCCCATCTTGTTTTTTCTCCCTGAGCTTGTTTTCAGATTGGTGCTATTCTCTTTGGCCCCAGATAAGCTTTCAAGTTCTTCTATGGTGTACTCTGCTTGAGCAGATTCTGCTTTACTTGTTCTTTCCAGGTACATCTCTTGTTTTTGATATATTATTAATATTAATATTCTAGTATAAAAATAGATTGTTTTGTACAGTAGATTAAACATACTAAGATTCCCTCCCAGAAGGACATGAAATCTAGCAGAATAGGTTTGTTATGAGAAAAATTAATTGAATGAAGTAGTTTTGCCACAAGCACACTGTTAAGTAACACAAAGTTGTATCCTCTGCTAAAAACATTTTTCTGCTTGTTTGTTCAAAATATCAAATTCCTTAATTCTGTTAAGGATGATATATGCAAACTAAAGATAACATAGGTGATATCTTAATATTTAAGTGGAGACTTTTTATGCCCTTCAAATTCTATAGGTTCTTTTGATAATTCTAAGGAAGGTGTGTTTTAAACATTTGGGGGAATTTGTACTTAATTTGTAGTAATCTAACAAAAATTTGAGCATTTATATGATATTTCTAGCTAAGAGAAATTCCTAAATTTACTCCAATTCTACCTTTTTAAAATTTTTAAAAAGATTTCATTTATTTGAGAGAGAAACAGCATGAATAGGGGGGAAGAGCATGAGTGGGGGGAAGGGACAGAGGGAACAAGGGAGGGCCTGACTCCCCATGGAACATGGCCACGGAGCTCCATCCCAGGGCTCTAAGATCATGACCTGAGCTGAAGTCAGACACTTAAGCCACTGAGCTACCCAGGCACCTTTCCAATTCCATCTCGATTCCACAGTATATCATAGTGTTTATTTCAGGCCAGATATTAACTTACTGGATGATTTGCAAGAAAGTTTTTAACTTCTCTGCATATTTCCAAAATACAAGTAATAATAAATTAGCATCAAATTAAAAAAAATGCATGCCTGGCTATAATCTAGAAGTTTAGATGAAGCCATCAAAGGCTGTAAAAATAATTTTCCTCCTGGTTTTAAAAATCTGTGCTAAGTTTCACTTGGGTTGCAGAGTTGGTTAAGTGACTCTTGGTTTCATTGAAGATCATGATCTCAGAGTTCTGAGATCAAGCCCACATAGGGCTGCATACTCAGTGAGGAGTCTTCTTGGCTTGGAATTATCTCTGCCTCTCCCTCTGCATCCCCCCCACCAAAAATAATAAATCTAAACAAACAAACAAACAAACAAAAAACCCTCTGTGTTGATCCCAGGAGAAAAATGTAGAACCGTACAGTAGGAAGACATGGAACATCATAGGGAAACCAGACACTAATATACTATAAGTGAAGTGATTTGTACTTTAACTTCATGCATTGATTTCTGAACATGTAATGATGGCAAAGCAGTAGATCATACGTTGGGTTACCTGAAAAGATAAAATATTGATTATCCATGGGATCAACATCAGTAGACAAGAGAAGAAAGAGGTATAATTTGTCCAGATGGAGAAATTGAACAGCAGTGAGGTCCAATGAACGTGTCAACCAATCCCCTAGGAGAGCTCTATAGTTAGATGGCTCCTCAGAGTTATCCTGAGTAGGGGCAAGAAGGCAGATTTTAACTTTAATGTTTATCAGTTATGGGCACCCCAAGAAGGCAGCGTGGCATTGCCTAAGGGGGCTGTCCACTGTGAGGCAATTCTTTTATTTTTCTTTGTTTTAAATTCATGAGACACAGAGAGAGACAGAGACACAGGCAGAGGGAGAGGCAAGCACACCACAGGAAGCCTGCTGGACGTGGGCCTCGAGCCCTGACCCTGGGATTATGACCTTAGCTGAATGCAGGTGGCCAACCACTGAGCCACCCAGGTGCCCTGAGGCAACTCTTGAAATAGCTAACAGCTAAGGGTGTCCACCAAAATTATGCCCAGCATCTAGAGAAAAGTTCCTCTAAATAGGAATCTTGGTTTGCTGGACAATGTTCATGGCAAGATGGACATAGGATGCTAATTCTTTATAAAGATCTTATGGAATAGAATTTGTTGTAGTACAAATTAAAATATTTTGGAAAGTCATAGGAAGAACATCACTGTGTATATGGCAACAATGACTATTTTAAGTGAAGATGTTAATTAACCTAAAGGACCAAAAATAAATAATAAATCTTATGTTATCTCTAATTCAATATAAAATATTTCAATATAAAGGGCACATGTGTATATACAAATATAAAGATATAAGTAATGATAAATAGATACAGATACATGTCATTGCCATGCTGGCCTAACATAGTATTTTAAAAGATCAAATTATAAACTCTACTCTAGAAATAAAAACTAGAACTCCCTTTATATCCAACCAATATTAAAGGACTTGTAAAAGAGTAAAATGGTTATTG
The DNA here is from genome assembly GCF_011100685.1 of Canis lupus familiaris. Taxonomy (NCBI): domain Eukaryota; kingdom Metazoa; phylum Chordata; class Mammalia; order Carnivora; family Canidae; genus Canis; species Canis lupus. The sequence goes on from NC_049224.1 coordinate 78,137,702, forward strand.
AAATTATTTTTATTGGTAAAATAATCAATGGTAAAACTATTCAGGTAATGAAGAAAAACTAGTAGAAATCACCATTCTGATAAGAAAAGTGAAAGAATCTGGCATATCTAGCAGTCTAGTTCAGAATGGAGTCCAAGGTTTTTGACTCTACCTCCCCTGTGTTCCAAGAATAGATAATTTTGTCATCTGATCAATTCTAACTAAATCCTGAAAAGACTTTCCAGACAAGGAACTTAGCTGATTGCTTAAAAGGCAGAGGATAGAATCTTTACAAAGATTTGCAAAAAAGGTTGTATGCATGTGTGTAGGTGTTCATGTGTGTACACATGCCTGCTTGTAAATGTGACAAAATTCGATCTGAGATTTTTTTATTGTATGATCCCTTGTAGTGGTAAGTTTTTTGAAGAGAAGATGTTCAACTCCAACTTATTGGAAGCTACCACTGGTTACTCAAAATGTCTCATAAATCTGAAAAACAAATTAGTTTAGGCCAGTTTGAAGTGCAAACTAAGAAACAATGAGGCTCTTTAATAGATTGAGTTAATATTTGAACTAAAATGAAGAGTTTTTTTTTAATATAAGAATTGATATCAGAACTTCCATTATACACTGGCAGAAATCACAAATCTATGTATTGCTGCCTTCCAAAAAAAGATTATAAGAGATGGTTTCAGCAAAGTTAAGCCTCTAACAAAAAAGAAAAAAAAAAATTGGTTGGTGAAAAATAAGTGAAACAATTTGAATTCAAACTGTAGGTAAAGAGGGCGCCTGGGTGGCTCAGTCGCTTAAGAGTTTGTCTTTGGCTCAGGTGGTGAGCCCTGGGTCCTGGGATCAAATCCCACATCAGGCTCCCTCTCGGGAGCCTGCTTCTCCCGCTGTCTATGTCTCTGTCACTGGGTGTGTGTGTCTCATTAATAAATAATCTTTAAAAAAACAAACTCTAGCTAAAGACTGATGCCATTTTTATATAAAACATAGTAGAAAGTTCTCATGTTTTTCTGTTGACTAAAACTATCTAAGAGGAAGCAAACATCAAAATATTAATTGTGGTCGTATTTCAGGGATGAGATTACAGCTGTTTTTTTTTTTTTTAAATTCTTGTCTTCACACTTTTTATTTACTTAAGAGTTTTCTTAGATGGTAAAGTATGACCTGTGTATTTTTAAAAGTTACTGAATTTGAATGAAATTATATATTCATTGTTTTTAAGGATTTTATTTATTTATTCATGAAAGACACACAGGGAGAGGCAGAGACATAGGCAGAGGAAGAAGCAGGCTTGCCACCAGGAGCCAGGTGCAGGACTCAATCCCAGGACCCCAAGATCGTGCCCTGAGCCAAAGGCAGAGGCTCAACCACTGAATCACCAAGGTGGAAATAATATGTTCAAATTTGTTTTATTGATTAAACTGTTATCATCTCTTGTCCTCCGCCATTGACTTCGTTTTTACAGACTTCTAAAGTTCTTCAACTGTTTTCTAACAGCTAAGTGCATTCATCCTCCAAGTCTTACATCCGCTTTAATTGATCATCTTCTGCTCCTTCATATAAACCCCTTATTAAAGCTGATTGACCCCTTTTATTTCTTTACCCTCCCCACCTCCAATCCATATAAAAAGGTAATTCTTTAAAATGCACCAGTCAGGCTTCTCCTATTGTTCAAGGTGTATGAGAAAGAAACTACATATCAAATCATTCATGGTAAATTTGAAAGTATTTACTCCTGCGACTTTCACTATTATTATCATCTCTGGAAAAGGAAATTGGAAAGTTACTGAATCCTTTATACCAGGGAAAGTGACAATATCATTTAAAACTACATGGTGGGTTTTTGTTTTGTTTTCTTTTGTTTTGTTTTTAAAAGAAGAGTAAAAGAGTATATTACTTATTCATGTCCTGCTGGCAAAAAGCAGATTTCCTATTTAAAGTATTTATTGCCAATACTAAAATATACATTTTCATCTGGCACCTCAAATACAAGATGTTACAAGATAGTAAATCTAGAGGTTAACAACATAAAATTGTTTAATTAATTCAGGGCCAGACTATAAAACATTAACTAATGAAACAAATAATGAAATTCATGTCCATTTTTATAAACTTTCTATGGCATTTTTGGTTAATGGATTTATTTAGTGTTGGAGGGTCTGTCCTGTTTCTCCTTTGTATCTATTTATCAAAATACCTAGTACACTGTTTTTCAATAAAGGATCAGGTAAATATTGAAAAACTGAGTCAACAAAAGAAATGAGTTAGATTATGTTTGTTCTAAGAAAAAGAAAATTAAATGACTAAGCAGAATTATTTTTTCATCTGTCTTCCTATGTCATAAACACAGCTGTTACAGTGTTTAACTATATATCTGCTCAGTATTCGTATTCAGTGGTCTGAATGGCAAATATGTGTGGTTCCAATGCATGCTGTATTTCTTACGATATTCCCCCTTGATTAGAATCCCTAAGGGCAATTAGAAGAAATTCTATCTGAGACAAAATGGCAAGTGAAATGTATTTCCAAATGGAAAAAAAAGTAACAAAGAATAATGGTTCATAGAACATGTAGAACAATTTCAAATAATGTTAATATGTTTACTTTGACTACCATTTTTCCTTGCTCCAGAAAATCCTACCTGCTAACCAGTTGATGTGAATTGAAAGATAAATGCAAAGGCATCAAGGGAATGATGGTTTGTACTATTATCAGAAAATTAGAATTTTTTTTTTAATTTAGAAAAGCTCACCCACACAAATTTTAGTTAAATATGTTTATCACTGCAAACAATATTTGGCACAAAATATTTGAATCAGTAAGTATCCTATGTGGACACCGTCAGCTACTTCATAAAAATCATGTGATAATTTTAATAAGTCCAATAAAAATACAAGCAAATTTTATTCCTTCCATTTCTAGAAATCAGAGTTTTCCTGTTATCTCAAGAATATCTGAAATATTGTAGGATGGTAAGTGGAAATTATATTATCAATGCATAGTCACCTATTATTTTACCAATATATTTGTGCCATTTTAAGTATTTTTGTGGAGAATTGTTTTATTTTTATTGTTAGTGTGTGAATGACCTCAAAGTTACAGATCACACAAATTGTAGTTACATGAATAAATTAGTAAATCCAGTATGTTTAGCTACATTCCTATTAAAGCATCCCTAATACTTGAGTTTATTAGGTATTATTCATTTTAACATCATTTAGAAGTGAAATTCATCATTTTCGAAAGTAAAATAGTAGAACACTGAGGGGGAAAAAATCATTCCACATACCTTTACAAATCATGGTTATATGTAATTTCATTGTGTTTTACTTTTTACTATCTTTACCTTTGGACTTTACGTGTCTTTGTATACTATGGAAGAATGCTTCAAATTGTGGTTGATTGTAACAGTTGACTACCTGCTTTATCTACAGTAATGCTTCTCTAGTGGGGAGCAGTAAACATTACATCCCTCTTGTTACACATATCACCACTGTGTGTGCTACAATTCACATTTATAATCTCTTAAGTGAGTTGCACGAACACTAATGTCTCAGATGCTACAACATTCAGCCTATGTTCCTAATATATTGGAGCTCAGAAAATATTAATTGAATGCATGAGTGACAAAATAAAATAAACGAAATTGGGTTTGCCATATTTTCATTGAATTGTTATTTTTATTTATTTATTCATGTATTTGTTTTTGCAGATAGGGAGAAACAATACTATCAACTCTAAAAAGAAAGTCTCCTTTTTGTCCCTAATTTAATCCTTCAGTCGTTTTGGAGGATTTATGCCTTGGAACACATCAAGTTATCACTTCTCCAGTATGTTCTGTGAATTAGTATTCTAAACTCTATATTTATTCCTCAGAAGATTCTATATCCCCCTGAAACACTGTTGATGTACCTGATGTTTCATGACAAAGGAAGGATCACACTGAGAGTTACTAAAGCTTCAGGCTCATAAGGATTAGTTCTGGCAGAGACTTTTTATTGTCTTACCACTCAGAACTACCCTCAAATTCAAGCAGTGGAAAAAATACAAAGGGCAGAAACATTCAGAATAAGGAGTAATGATCAATCTACTAAGAAGGCAATATTTTGAGTCTAAGCCAGTGAAACTGGATTATGTGCAAAAATGTGAACTAAGCAGAAAGTGACTATAAACTGAGGTAGTTTTCACAAATCAGATATATACACAAGCCTCAATTTTCTACGTTGTAAAGATCTGTTACTAAGGATAATTTATTTAAATTCCTTGAAACTTGATTTCGTCTGTAAAATGGGATCAATGATGGTATTTGCTTCTTAGGGTTTCTTGTTTGTTTTTATTTGCTTTATAGAATTGCACAAAGTGATGCATTGTAAGCTAGTATACATTACTGAAATGATGTTTATTAAATAAAAACATTAGCATTATGCAGTAAATCTCATAGTAGGCTGCATTTTAAATCAAGTTCAAACATAAACTGGGGCACCTCAGTCGGTAGATTTTCTGTCTTCAGTTCAGAGGGTCCTGGGATCGAGTCCCACATTGGGATCCCTGTTCAGCAGGGAGTCTGCTTCTCCCTCTGCCTCTGCTGCTCTCCCTGCTTCTGCTCTCTCTCTCTCTCTCTCTCTCTCAAATAAATAAATACAATCTTAAAAAGAAAAAAAAAAGGTACAACATAAACCTTGTGAACATAGTTGAAGATTTCTATCATCGGGCAGAAATTGTTAAATCTATGCCATGGTGGAAGAAAATATGGGAAGTGAAATAAAAACTGAAATGGGAATCAAAAAATCATGCTGTGGTCCCAGATCTGATTAAAACTAATTCTGACCTTGAACTAATTACTGAACGTTTCTGGGCCTCATGTTCCTCAACTTAAAAAGGAGAAGATTGGTCTAGATGGCTTCTGATGACATAACTACTTTCCAAATGTTAAGCTTTATAAACACTGTTCTTGGAACATTTTCCCATGATGTCACTTTATACAATCACGAGATTGTGCTGGTCGCAGGATTCCAAGAGGAGTGTACGTAATCCGTAAGCTTGTGAGTAGGTGAGAACACAAGCAGAATGCTAAGTCTCCTGCAAACTCGTCAGAGCATTCACAAGTCTGAATTCCCTGGACCAGTTCACATTGGTAAGGTTCATTCTGCTCTCTGCTTTCCCATTGCATTTTGCTTCCCTCATCAAAAGAACTATTCTTCTTTGCCATGAAGAAAAGATGAAGTTCAATGATATTCCCTTATAATGGATTTCCTTTTTCTGACAAAAATAGTCCCGAAATTTCAGCAAGAATACCAAGTTCGAGGAGATAGATAGGATGGATGGATGTAAAGTTCTACATTGTTCCTATAAACACAACATCTGGTGCATAAAAACATAATTGTTTCCCATTTCTTTTGTAAGAAATTTAAAAACTGTGGTCTTTGTACCTTCTCAAAGGGCCCTAAAGCTGTTTCCAGAAACAGAAAGAATGGGCAACAAAAGATGGGTACTCTACAATCATTTTGCAATGAGAAGAAAGAGATGAAAATTGCTTAATAAATTTTTATATACATATACACATTTCATTTTTTAAAAAATATGTATATTCATATCATGTTAGTTTGGCTTAGATATAAAACAACAGGAATATGTTTAAATTACCTTTACTATCATGGGCTTTTTATTTTAAAATCGTGCGGGAAAGAAAAAAAATGCAAGAAAATTATTCAACAAGTAAAATGAAAGCATCAAGGTTATGTGAGAGGACATTTATGATACTATGTCAGGTCTAAATGGCACCAAAGTCACTAACAATTAAATTCATGCACTATGACTGCTGTGGTATCTACTACAGCTTTTTCTCATGTTCCCATTTTTTTTTGAAATCTTACCTTTACCTCATATACATTTTTCTTTATTTTGGTTTCTAGTAGGACACAGTTTGTTCTGAATATTTTTTTCTATATATCACCTTGGTTTTTCTCTACTCAACAGCCTGCGAGATTCCTTATGTATCTTATGTTGATTGAACGCCAAGAGAGACTTGATTGGGAAGGTTAACAGAGATTCTAAATCAGTGTTTCTCATAAAGCCACTGGTCTTCCTTACATTTAATGTAACTTTGGTCAGACAACAATCTATAGTACAATCCAGTCTGAGGAAATTCTTCTGGACCTCAAACCCAAGGCATGGCAACCCACATACAAGGAGATCCATTTGAATACTTGACTTAAAATGGGAGCTACAGGCACAGCAAGAAAGCAGAGGATAGTTCATCATCCAGCACTCACACAGAATCTATCTTTTAATAAGTACTAAAAATTACTTTTAAAACATATATGTGAACATGCATACAACATTCTTACAAACATATATACTATGGATATTTATTTATATATTTGACGTGATGAAAATTTCTGATGACATCTATTTGTACTTGATACAGTAATAATATTGTGTATTCTATTAATAAACACATAATTGAACAGATAGAATAAAGAGGGATACAATAGTAGGGTTCTTTCTTTAAAAAAATCTGATGTTATTTAATCTTCAACAGGTAATTCTTGGAAAGCTAAAATTGGGGTATTTTTTTTTCCTTAGGGTGTGCTTTTAATTTCATTTATTTACTAACTTATTTCAAAAGTCATCACCACATTGATCTGTCACTGTGGTGAAATGTCGTGGTGCTTTACATGCCTAAGGATAATATATTGCTTTTTAAATTAAAGTTTACATTTCTCTGAGTACCTGAAAATATGCCCTAATACACTATCAATAAAGTTTACATTTCTCTGAGTACCTAAAAATATGCCCAAATACACTATCAAGGGCAAAATGAGTTCTTTGTGATTCTTTATTAAATAAGTGTTGTCTGTTTTACTCATCTTCACACACACACAAAAAAGTATGTTCCTTCTTTCTACTAACCTCATCACATATTCTTAAAATAAGATAAATCATCACAATTTGTATGATTGAACAAATCAGCAGTGATATTAATGGTACTTTTCAAAAATATTGCCTAAACTACTGAATCAACCAAAATTTATTTAGGCTACCTATTTAATATGTCCCAGCCATTGGTTAGTAAATAGCTTACTAGTCCTAACTTTGGTGTCTCTTCTGTGGTAGAGTGAAACTTATTCTGTTTGCTTTATTTATAAGTACTTAGGAGCACAAAAGATACTTTATTTGCTGTTATTACCATCAACCAAATGTTAAGTCAGCTATAATACATTAATAGTGGCTTCTATTTGAATCATGACCACTGAACTCAGTGTTGTTCATTATGTCAAATACATTTTTAAAAATATATTTATTTCCATGATTAAGTCCTATGTAAATGATAAATTTAAAATGATTAATGTATGAAATTGGTAAGGTTCTGAATTCATAGAACTTGGGCTAAATCTTGGTTTCACTACTCAATAAGCACTGTGTCTTTGGATGAAAGGCTTAATGTTTGGTCTATTTCCTCATAAGTTAATGTAGATAATAATAATATTCATTGTAATAATGTATGCAACATGCTTTATGTCATTTTTGGTAGTTCCTTAACTAATGAGAGCTCTTAAAGTGTCAAAGATCAGACAAGAGGACCAACACTTATTTTCTATGCCCATTTCCCAGGCCACATCCCTGGTGGCCTTTTGCTCTGGCCCACAGCTGAAGTGTCCTCCTCTACTGCTAAGATATTGGTTGAGAGAATACAAAGTTAAAAAGTTAGGATATTCATACAAGCACTCCTTTGAAATAGGAAGGAGAGGCAATCAAACATGTATTTTTTTTTAAGATTTTATTTATTTATTTGAGAAAGAGAGAGAGAGAGCAGGAGTAGGGGAAAGACACAGAAGGAGAAGAAGAAGCAGACTCCCCACCGAGTGGGAAGCCCCACCCAGGGCTCAATCCCAGAACCCCAGGATCACAACCTGAGCAGAAGCCAGACTCCTAACAGACTCAGCCACCTAGGCACCCCATGTGTATTTTTTAAAAACAAAAGTTTTGGTGTTCACAGACAGAAATGGCAGTTCCAGGCCATTTCTATCCTAGAGGATAAACCTTAGGTACTCAAGTTATATAGAGGAGTTCGAAATGTACCTTGAGCAGGGCTTTATAGCTTGTTAGTTTTCCAACATTAGTGGCCAGTTGAGGAAAGTGCAAATTCATATGTTCCATTTAAGTTTAATATGGGTCATACATTCATAGAGTGCAATGACGGGATGCAGCAGTATGCTCAAACCATCTTGTAGTAGTTTGCAAGAGCCAATTTGTAAATATTCAGAAAATATGTGAGCCAGGTTTTAGACATAGTTATGTTTAAAAATTAAAATTTGCATTACAGTTCCATAAATTATATTTTTAAGTGTTTTAAATACTTAAAACTTATCACATCCCAATGATCTTACTACATTTTTCTCTTATGTGTGCTCTTATATTTACATTTCTTGCATTTCTGTAACTATGTTACCGCACATCTCTTCCCAACTCTGTGGTAGGCCACATTTCACTGGAAGCTTAAAATTGGCTACAATAGAGATATATATACCAAGAAAATCTAAGAGCACTACAGATCAAGACTTGTTTTTGTTTTTTTTTTAATTGTGTAGCCTTAAAAAAAAAATGGAGAATGTCAGAAATGGAGAATCAACTTGAGTATTGTGTCTTTGACCATTAACATGAACACATTCCCTCCACAATAACTGAGCAATGAAGAATCCTACAAGATTTCACTTCAAGTCTTTATTTGCATGTAACTCAGAAAGGTCATGCCTGTCCCACAGGTACCTATAAGATTTGCACAAGATTCTGTTGCACAAGCATCACAATTCGACTTGTCCTGTTAATACCTGCCTCTCTCATTCTTTTAGAGATGTCATTCCCAAGAGTATTTCCAAGTAAACATACTGTATACAAGTCTCTAAGTCTGTTTCCTGAGAAACTCAAACTGAGACAGGTAATGTCTGGGGTGATTTGAGGAAGCAAATTATAAAATGGGATTTTGCAGCAGGCTGACAATGAAAACACTTTCCTTGATGGTATATGGACTATAGATAGCACCAGGTATGGTGTCATGGTGCAGTTGTTAAAATTGCAAATGAGGATGAACTATGGTGACATACAAGTGTAAAGGTATGGATTGTCAGGAACAGTATCTCAGGATATCGAGGGGTAAAAAGAATTAGTGATTGTAAGGATCACATAATAATATGGCTGTTGTTGATAGATTCACTCAAAGTCAATGAAAGGTTGAAGGTAAATTATCACCAGTTTACGGCAAAATGCAAAAAGCAGAGGGACTAACAGGCAGCATATAAAGAGATAATCCTCTCCTTCAGCAAGAGAGCAGAACAAAAAAGAGAAGCAGTTTTAGGATTTAATTGAAAGGGTAGCAGAGTGTCAAGGCAGTTTAAATTCTCAAATCCAGCAAATCTGTTAATGCCAAGATTAATATTTTATAGGAAAAAGTGGAAGCTATTTGAGATAGAATAGAGGCATGAGGATTGATGCACTGAAAAATCATGAATCTTCAGATTCCCTGGAATACTTTGGGTCTACCAAAGAGGCCAAATCCTCCATATTAGTGTGCCACATACCACCACCCCCATTTAAGATGGAAACAATACAAAGTCTCTATTTTAAAATAAAACATTCAGTACTCCACTCCCACCTGCCCTTCTGGCCACCAGGGAAGGAACTGGGATCAAGACATTACAGAATCTGGCTTGAGAAAGTGTTCAGTCTGATAAGAGAAGAAAGGGGGCTCTATGCTGAAGAAGCAGCAGGACCTAGCCAAAATACTCTGGCAGGAGCTAGGGGATAATATATAAGATTGGATCTTGAGGACGCTGGGAAATAGTACAAAATTGGATATGTTTTTTATATGGCAGCACTCTCTTATAACACAGGATTTGTCACCCCAACCAGGATTCTGGGAGATATGCTAACATCCTGCTAGGATGACTTTCGGAAGCTTGGAGAAACAGTATTCCACAGTAAAACTGATAAGCCAAAAATACATGGCAGATGGTAGAAGACAGGATCATAAGACTCAGATAAGCAGGGTTATTAGAATAAATCTACTAACAAAACCCATCCACCTATTCTTTCTCATGGGAAGATGCAGAGGACATTCTTTTCATTAAAGCAATAAAGATGCAGCGTTGAAGAGAGTTACCTTCTCTTATATGGCTGTTATCCCTTCTCAAATTGTTCTATAATTCCTGGATATTTTTTCTATTATTATTTTTTTTTCTTTGCATTTTAGTTTGGGGATTTTCTATTGATCTATCTTTAGACTCATTATTTCCTTTTCTGTGTCCAGTCTACTGCTAGACATTTCAAAAGCCTTCTTCATTTCTGCTAAGGTATTTTTAATTTTTCTCATTTCCTTTTGAATTTTTACTTAGACTCTCTTTTTGTTTATAGTATGAGTCCATTCTTGTATGTTGTCTGCTTTTTCCATTAGAATCCTTAGCATAGATCATAATTATTTTAAAATCCCTGTCTGATAATTCTAAAATCTATCATGTTAATCCAATTCTGATGCTTATTTTACTTCTTTAGACTATTTTTCTTCCTTGCCTTTTAGCATTACTTGCAATTTTTTTGTTGAAAACCCTCATGATATATTGGATGATGGGAATGGAGGACTAAAAGGGAAATGTGCTTCTGTAAGTCTCCCCTACTCATGGTAACATTGTACCATACTTCTGACATATGCAGGTTTTTCTAAACCAAAAACTTCTGCAATCCACAGGGGTGTCCTACAATTTAACTTAATTCCGACATTATCTGGAATAGTGCCGGCAACACAGGACCTTTCCCCACCCAACTCCACACTGAAGGTGCCAACTATGAATACAGGTTGTCACTGGTGTTTTTGACTGACTATAGAGTTTCCCACGACTCCCTCCTTGGATTTGATTAGTTTGTACAGTGGCTCCTAGAACTCAATAAAACAATCTACTTACTGGACCACTGGTGTATTACAAAAGATTTTAGAAAATACAAAATAGTAGCCATATGAAGAGATACATAAGACAAGTTATGGGGTGAGGAGCACACAACCTCCATGCTCTTTGCAGGCATGCCACCTTCTCCTCATTTCCACATGTTCACCAACCCAGAAGCTCTCTAAGCTCCTTTTGGGATTTTTAGGATGGTTTCACTGCTAAGCATGCTTGATTAATTCATTGGCCATTGGTGATTAATTCAATCTCTGACCATCATCTCCTCTGACATCAGGGAATGAAACAGAAAGTTTCAACTCTCTAATCTTGATTCCTTCCCCTGGCAACAAGCCCCCATCCTTAGGGACTTTTCAAAAGTCATCACATGAACATAAACTCATGTGCGGCTGAATGGGGATTGTTAGGAATAACAAGAGATCTATTTCATCTTTATGGCTCTGGAGCTATTTGAGGAAGAGATGATTGTGTGTATGTATATATAAGCATATACACAGAAGATCCTCCCATTGTTTTCATCACAGAGGAAATTCCAAGTGTTTTAGGGTCTCTGTGCCAGAAAAGAAGGCAATGACCAAATATATATATATATATATATATATTTCTTATTATAAATTGTAGTATCACTGGAGGTAAATAGGTATTTGATGTGAGGTTTTATATTAATAAGAATAGGAACTCCACTGTGTTTACTGTTTGCTGTAGCTGTAGGTAACAGAAGTTTCCATTTCCTCTAGGGTCTTTGCTTATGTTTTGTGTTTCCCTATGTCCTACTTCACTGAAAGATTTTTGCATCTTGCAGCTATGTCTATTGTAATTCACTGCTATTATACCAGAGCCCTGTTGTTTCATTGTTAAGGTTTGAAGAAACTGAAATCTTTTTCAATTTTATGATGAAATGGGAATATTTTAGTTAGTGAGTCTGGGTCCCTGAAATGAAGAACACATCCATTTCTTAGCTTTCTTCCTTCCCCTCATCCCCTTAAGTGATAGAAAAACTAGACAGGGCTGGAGTCTGAGAAATGCCCTTCCCTCAGGTAGGATAGGCTCCAGTAACATTTTTTTTTTTCCTGAAGAGTGGGCCTTTGTTATGGAAAATGTTCTTAATTTATTTCACAGCTATTATTCTACCCTTCCCCTGGGAGAGCCAAGAGTTGATCTTTCTTGACTCTTTACTGTGAGGACTTTGGGGGGGGGTTCTGGATATAAAACCCACAGAAGTGTGGGAGACACTCTAAGACTTGACTCCCAGAAACTTTTCACTCCATGTTAGTTCACACTCTGCCTCCAGCAATTCATTCAGTTTACCAAATAATTAAGTTATGGCTCAACAGCTTTTTCTGGTAAGTAGAAGTAGAAGAATCTCCTCTGTGACTGTCTGGATTCACTTCTCTCTAAAGATTTTAAGGTGGCATTTTGTCCTGTGACTTTTTTCTCTGATAAATTAGAGAAAGCCATCAATTTTGAGTTTGTTCAGCATTTATTTACCATAAAGATGGGACTGATAATTACTAAATGTCTTACATTGGAGATAAAACCAGAAGTCTTTTCACACTCTTTTAATAATTGACACACTGGGGGCACCTGGGTAGAGCAGTTGGTTAAGTAACCAGTTATTGATTCAGGCTCAGATCATCATCTCAAGTAGTGAGATGGAGCCCCATGTTGTGCTCTATGCTCAGTGGGGAGTCTGCTTGAGACTCTCTCTCCCTCTGCCTCTTCCCCTGATTTCTCTCTCTCTCTCCCATATATAAATAAATAAATCTTTAAAAAAATAATCAATACTCTGGTCAAGAGCCAAAGTGATATTGGTATCTTTCCTTTTTCCTTAATTGCACTTATCTTCTCTGCACTCACCAGTGTCCCATTATGTAACATCTTCTTTACCACAAAAGTATAACTTTTCAGATGTGGTTTTCTTCTAGATCAAATTTCTCAACTGGAAGATGATATTTCCTTTCCCCAGACAGCGTGGCCACAGGTATATGTTCTAGGCTTGACCAATAAGATATTCCTGTTATAATATATGAATCTTGAAGCAGTGGTTTCAAATACCCAGGAATAGCAGAGAAATTGAATGGACATTGTAGAAGGATCTTGTATGAAATGAAGTGGAGAGTAATGAATGATGTCTTTGTTATTGACAGAGGTCTTACCAGTTGCTTTGATTTGACCTCCTCTTTGTTTTACTGCAGCCCATTTTCCCTTAGCCCGTGACTACTTTTCAAAGCTGTACATTTTCAATCTAGCCTTTGGCTTTCCAATAAGTTAATTGTGTTCTTAAACTATTCAGGGTTAGTTTTTCTTGCATACAACCATGAAAATTGGCAAACGGGTATTCAAAATATTAAAATTTATTTGTATTTGCCTATTGACAACATCAAACCCATGACAATAATATCTTCATTATGGCATCATAGTTTTTTTTTAATCTTTTACTTTTCTGATAGGAATAATACAAGTAAAATACCTAAAATCTACTATTTACTGAGTACTTTACAATGGAAGTTAATTTACAATTTAGGTAATTCATTATTCACCCTACGTCTAATAGGAAAGTCTTTTGCTACTAAAAATAAGTAGTATATTGGAAGTTATAACTAGAATTAGTTATTAAAATTCACTAGCACAATAAATCCATCAGTAAAATATGATCTTCTAAAATATAGTAAATTGATATTCATTTCAAGGCAAAGCTATTCCTTGTGAGGTTAATTTCATATATACACCATAGACTCACAAAGATTGACTGTTCTATATATATTATACAAATGTAAAATACTTAATTGATAGTTTCAGAGAAAGTAGAAATTAATGAAATTAATGAGGAAAGAAAACATCTTGAATAAGAATTCCTGCACTTCAGTTAAAATACATTTATTCTATTAAAGTTTTACATTATATCCTGCTTTTCTTTTCAATCACAATGACCAGTAATATTAAACACTTAGTGATATTTAGCATAAAATAAGGAAATGAAAATCAGGAAGTAATATCAAAGGGCAATGTTTTTAAAAAATAAAATATCTATGAGCACTATTTTATAAATCACAATTTATTAATTATTAGGTTTTATATTCAGCTTAAGGTTGCCTCTGAGCTGATTTAATTCACAGTAACTGAGATTACTTTAAAAGCTCTAGGGAGGGAGTGAGAAACTAACTAGTGCTATATGGAAAAATGGTATTTTGTTATAGATATTCTGTTGAACTGAAACATTCAAATGTGTGCTAAGTGATGAGTGATTTCTTCAGTTTCTTAAGGCATTCTTTACTATGCGATCCCACTTTGATTTTATTTGCAAACATACCCACACACAGATAGAATACAGTTGTATGTTTAAAACCATATATATACAGGAATATTTGACATCCGTATATTCATTTCTAAAGTGCCATTTCTTATAGGGGTGGCTCAGTCCGTTAGGCATCTCATTTTTTATTTCAGCTCAGGTCATGATCTCAGGGTAGTGAAATTGAGCCCTACATTGGGTACCTCACTCAGCCAGAAGTCTGCTGGAGATTATCACTCTCCCTCTCCCTCTGCTCCTCTCTTTCTCTCTCTCTCTCTCTTTCTCTCTCCTTCTCATAAATAAATATTTTTTTAAAAAGTGTAATTCCTTATATACTTTAACCACAATGAGATTATCGAACAAAATTAGAAATGGTGACTGAGAAAATACATTCAATAAATAGTTAGATATCACATTATATGTCACTATTCTTGTTTGAAAAGGAATAAGATTTAGAATCAAATGGAAATTAGAATAAAGCTATACAAAAAAGCAATAGAGCAATAGGATGCAGAGTCATTTTGAATGTCTACAAATTAAAATTTACAGAAATTGTAAGCATTTCTGCAAAGTTAGTTGAGCTGGCTTCAATATTAAGAAATCCTCTTTAGAATGTGTAAATCTCACACAGTCTTCCTATTAGTGTTCTAATAAGCTCTTAAATTGTTATTGGTGGTGGTGGAGGTGATGGTGTGTTAATGAGTAGGGAAACGACAGAGAAATAAAGTTACTGGCAAAAGTTACTGTCTTTTGCGTCTCCAAATTCATGACATGTGAAGGATCATAAATGTTATATACAGTTGTGTATATTTTTTGTTAATCACCAAATCATAATCTTCAGTCAAAATAGTTTATTCCAAAGGAAATAATTAATTATTTTTGGATTTTTAAATTTAAACCAATGCCATACCTAATTTAATATTTAATTTCATTTAATTTGCCTTTTTTCCCCAACCCATAAGCCTATCTTTCCAGTTCATTTTCTCTTTACATTCTTTCCAATTTTCAACCCTTATCCTCACATCTCACAGACAATACAACAGTAGCCAGTATGTCTTAGACTCCATGCCCACCTCAGCCATTAACTTACTCTGAAATTTAGCAAAATTTCCTTCAAGTGATTTTTTTTCCTATTTTGTACTTCCTGTAATAGTTCCATATATTGCATCCACATTAATTTTCTCAAACCTTTTTTCTATGCAGTACTCTTGTTAAGCCTTTCTAATGGCTTTCATTGCAAAGTGAAAAAAGTCTTTCACAATTTTACATCAACCTATCCTCATTCTAAAATGGATCCAAAAGTTATTACTGATAAACCTGAAACCCAGTTGTTTTCTTTTACTTTTGTGTCTTTTTCTCTTCTCTCATTCCTAGGATAACTACCTTCCTATAGGTTTATAAACATAGAAATTTAACTTGGAATGATCTAATGACATTTTTCTATTTCTACTTGAAATCTTTGATATATTTTTGTCTTGTCTGAGAATTCCTGGTCTTCTCGCCTTTTATTGAGATCCCTCTAGATCTCTGTAAGTGTCTTTTGAGGATCCATACTTAGCAGGAGTAATAAAATCTTTTCTTACAATAGCTTCCAATTACCTATTTAGTGAGTGATTATTGGATAAATAAGGAACAAAGAAAAAGCCACAAAAAAATGTTAATTAGTTTAGTAAGGAAAACAAATCAATCTTGCAAGTTGAAATAAAACTTGCTTTTTTTTTTCTTTCTTGTGTTCCATTAGCATTGTTCCCTTGTATCTCTAAATGATACCATGTTTGATTTATCTTTAGAGCCAGCTTTTCTTTGAACCCTCCAAAATTAAGTCATCTGTCTCTACTTCTCCTATATTCAGTCTTTGTAGTAAGACGATCACTCTGTGATACCAACTCTTCATGTGGCAAACTTTCCTAAAAGTTGGAACTTTGTAGAACTTTGAAAATACAATGCATTATTGACCTGATTGTCTAATACCCAACAGATTACTTTTCTAGGGCTTAGTTCCCACATTATCTTTTGATGTTCCTGCGGAAGAGGTGAGTACTTGCAACACCAACAGCCTAATTAGGAGCACTCTTGTCACTAGGGGTTATCTCAGACCTTCTTCAAGCTCAATCATCATGTCCTGAAATATACAGGGTGGGGTAATGCATCTTATAAATGCCAATTTATTTAGGTTCTAATCACAGATACTTCATCAACTGACAAAAGAAAAACCTCAGTAGGTACACCACTTCAAAATCTGGGACAACTTACATGTAATTTCAGGAATCAGCAGGGACACACAGCTGGAGAAAAATAAAAAGCTTGCTGTAATTGAAAATTGCCTTGCAGCTTGTTTGTGATTAAAATGAAGTTCAGTTTCTTGAAATCTTGTTTAGCAATTAAATCTGTTTTACTTAGGCATTGAAATATTGTCTATTGTCCTGGAATGATCAAACTGGTACAGACATGTCTTAGCATTGAATGTTACATGAAAATGTGAATTTAGAAAAATTGTAGCTTGAATTGATCACCACAAGCAGAAGGCTGTCTTTGAAAGAAATGAGTGGAATAACCAGCTCAGTTAAATTGTCTGTCTGACTTGAAAATTCTGAAATAAATTAGATCATTATATTAGCAAGAAAGTTAATAATGACAAAGCTAAGTATCATACCTAGAAATGAACTATCTCAAGGCCAAATGCTCTATACACACACTTCTTTTGCTCAAGCTTTTCCAGTTCACTAATTTCCCTTGTGGTCTGTTATGCTAGTATATGCAAATAAATTTGTGGTTAATAATATCTATTATCTTCAACTAGGCTCCAAATTTCATTGTTTCCCAACAGCTGCTTCAAATAAATAAAAACGAAGGTAACATTTACAAAGGGAAGGAAATACTTCCTGTTCTTCTAAAAGGACTTCATTCTTAGTAGCAAAATAACAAAATGAAATTTATTTGATTCACTTTGCAGCTCTGGGAACCTGCAATCATCCTCCAAGTTCTTGGGAATATGGTTTTTGACAGCTTTGTTTTTTAGTTAATATTTTCACTGTTGAAAGGCTTATGTACATTTTCCTCCACTTTAATCTGTTTTCCCATAGAGAATGTAATAAATTCTCCTGCAAATATTTGCATGTCTGTGTATCTCTCTTGGTATGCTGTTTACATTAAGGCTCTCATATAAGTTAGATGAGTTCACCTCAGTAGCTACAGCTTCATTATTAACACAGTCTACATGGCATAGTTCAAGATCTTTCAAAGAGAAATTTTATATAATCACTGTTATTCTAAGTCCACATCACTGAATGAATACTGTCGATGTATTTCAGAAAGAAATAGAAGAGTTAATTTAGAAAAGGTCTATTAATAGGCAGATAGGTCTGGTTTTGCTTCACAAAAACTTTTGAATCATTCTCCCTCTCCCTCAAAGGAAGGTTTCTGTCTGATGTTTGATTATTCTTGATACACTTGATTGTAAATCACAAGTGGGTTTGCCTTGCCTTTTGAACCACAGCTGTCTGCCTGTGCTCCC
This sequence comes from Canis lupus familiaris, assembly GCF_011100685.1. Taxonomy (NCBI): domain Eukaryota; kingdom Metazoa; phylum Chordata; class Mammalia; order Carnivora; family Canidae; genus Canis; species Canis lupus. The sequence goes on from NC_049224.1 coordinate 78,155,448, forward strand.
TGGGATGCTCACCTCAAAAGCTAGTTTTAATCTTTTTGTAAAGAAAAAAATATGAATATATAAAACATAAAGATACCTAGGAAATGAGTATTTCACTGTGGTTCCTAAACTTGAAAAGAATCACATGTGTTAAGAGAAATAAAGGAGAGTCTCAGGGTTCAAAATGTTTGCCAAATGTCTGTCTCCTCTTTTCAATGTAAAAGATATTAGTATGTTTGTATCCACTCCTTCTCTGCCTAACATGATAGCAGTTGCATTAATATTAGAATGAAATGGATGTTGTGGTTATCCAACATTTTTATCTTTAGACTCCTTGATATAATTCTGGGAAAATATGTAGCCATAGTACATTTTAAATAGAAATCTAAATTTTATCATAAGTTTAATGACAAAAAAGCATAATGTACATTTCATGTGCTTTAAATATATTTTTATCAAATATTAGAACTACAAATTTAGCTTATTCTTTTTAAAGACAATGACCACTATAACCTAATTAGAGAAACCAATTCTTAAGGTCAGTAAGCCAAATCAAACTATGTCAGAAAAAAAAGCCTCTGGATCCCCCGGTTGGCTCAGTGGTTTCGAACCTGCCTTCAGCCCAGGGCGTGATCCTGAAGACCCTGGATCGAGTCCCATGTCAGGCTCCCTGCATGGAGCCTGCTTCTCCCTCTGCCTGGGTCTCTGCCTCTCTCTCTCTCTCTCTCTCTCTCTCTCTCTCTCATGAATAAATAAATAAAATCTTAAAAAGAAAAAAAGACTGATTCAATTTTTTATTTCTAAAGACCTACCTATTAATGCATACTCCCATGACAACAATCTCATATCTCCTCGATGAATTTCTATAATAGAATACTAGATAGGTTTGATGGGGAAATTTACTGAGTTTATTTTGGGGGTGAAATAAGGTACTGACCCCTCCAATATGTCTTGTTTGCTCTTACGAGGCTCTCAATCATATGCAAGACATTCTCAAAATGTGCTTTTTTTTTCATCAGCCCTCAAGGTTTTGCCATCACTAGGATGGCTCCGTAATGGGATTCAAGATGGAAAATTTGCCTTAATGTTGTGAAATGAGAGCAGACAGGTGATTGTAAAAAAATATTGGAACAGAGAGCCAAGAGACCCCAGGTTTTTTTGAGGTAGGAAGTTGGATATCTGAAAAATAATTTCCTAAAAATTATATATGCTTGTTGTATTTCCTAGAGAGACTTTAAGTATTCACAGGAGTATATACAGCCCAGTTTGACTTTGAAGACTTGCTTGGGACAGCGTGTAATCAGATTCTTCTACTTTTTAGGTAAGTAAATAAAGCTGAATGTCAATGAATTACCTGCACCAAAAATTGTGTGTCCCTTTAGAGTCTGCAAAACTAGTTCTTGTATTGTTTTCCTCTTGAAATCCTCCTCATCTGACTTTATCATATAGATATCATTTGTTTTCTAGAGAACTATTGTCTCCTTTTTCAAAAATCCGGTGGGCCCCAATTACCACAGACTGAGAAAGAGGGACCAGGACTTGTGGGCTTTCCAAACTAGGTTTTAAAATTTTTCCTTGTATCATTCATTCATGCTAGTAAAAAAAAAAAAAAAAAAGGTTTAGGAACATGTGACCTTCAGGGACATTGGAACATATTCAAAATATATGGTTTCTCTCTAGGTCACTCTGTCTAGACTAACACTGAACAAATTGTCTACTTTAGGTATATTATATATAACTGTACTTTAAATTTCTTTAAGTGAAGGATTAGTTATTTTTCCCTCTGATTATCTCATCAAGTAGCTTAGTATAGTGGTTTGCAAATAATAGACATTTAATAAATATTGAATGACTTGTTTTAGCAATCTTGATTTTAAAGTTAGAGGCCGAAAGATGATTGTTAGCAGGGAAATCTTGCTCCAGGGTACTCAATTAAAACGATGATCATAATCCAAGTAAACAAAGCATATGGTTAAAATTAAATAGAAGGTAGATCACACAAAGCAAAAATAAACTATGTTAGCATGCATTTTTCTCATTCATATTTTGTATTTGAAATTAAACAGAATCCTGAGAACTCCAACTAGTTCCATAAATATGAGTAAATTCTTTAAGTCTTCTCTTCTAAATTTTAAAGTCCATAAAATTTTTAAAAATTAACCTGGCTGACAAAATTATTTCTCTTTGCATGTCTCATGATTCTCTATGATCTTTTCTACGAAAGATCTGCCTATCTCCATGTTTTACTAAATTGTGTTTTGACTTTTAGACAATTTAACATCTTTCCCTACAGCAATTAGTACTTTTGAACTCCTAATTTACAACAGAGAAGTGGTTATTGTCTGATATGTCCCTGGCTCTGTGACTATCATTTATTCAAACACTAGTTCAAAACAACAATATTGAATGACAACCATGTACCAATCACTGGGGGTACCTCACTTGCTGAGTCAGGCCTGGTTCCTGATGCTTATGAAGACATAATCTATCCTGGGTACACAAACAAAGCATCACAACCATTTATGATAAATACTCATGGAAATGAGTAAGTAAAGGCCACAATAAAAACAATGTGGCTTTTTTTTTTTTAAATCAATACATCAGTGACATACTTTCCTTATCCTTATTCTTATCTACAGATATCCAGGGCACTTATACCATCTTCAAAGTTTAAAGCATTTTATCAATCATGACTTTCTGCTTAATAGCTAGGTACATCAACATCAAAGATTATTATCTTGATCTGTGTTCCACTTAGTTCTCTGACAAACTGACATGTATAAGACCTTAAGTACTCTTGAATTTGTTTTAATCTTGTTTCAATTTAAGATTTCAATTATAAATTGTTTTCTATTCATCAATAATCTGCTTTGCATTTTACATATATTAATTCATATAATCCTCATAACAAACCAATGAAACTGCTGTAGGTTGAATTGTGCTCCCTCAAAAAGATATGTTGAAATCCTTATCCCCAATAACTCCACAATAATTTTATTTGAAAATAGGGTCTTTACAGAGCCTATTAAAATGAAATCACATCATTAGGTGGGTCATAACACAATATGTCTGGTACCTTTATAAAAGGGGAAATTTGGACACAGGGACATGCACAGAGGGGAGACAATATGAAGAGACACAGGGGGAACATGACCATCTACAAACCAGAGAGTGCCTGAAGCTATAAAATCTATGAGAATGGCTTGGAACTAATCCTCCTCCAGTGCCTTCAGAGAGAGCACGGTCGTGCCAGTATGATCTCAGACTTCTGGCCTCCAGAATTTCATGAAAATAAATTTCTGTTGTTCTAAGCCACCCAATTTGTGGTACTACTTTGTTATGGCTATCCTAAGAAGTGAATTTAAAGGTAGTATAAAGAATTAACCTTGTCCAAGGAGAGGTCTGTCTTTTTCCTTCAATTCCTGGCTGATGTAAATCTATATCCTTTTGCTATTGAAAAAAAAACACATAAATATGAGTATAACAGCTTCTAGTGAGTTCTGTTCACCTACTAGTAAGCTTTTGAACCAGAAGGTGGGCTTCGGACCCCCCAAACTTGCAGAAGTCTTAAAAGTGAGGGTGGTCTTAGAGATTTCCTGGAATCTATGAATAGATGCTATGTTGATCTTTCTGTTACATTTGATGAAGAAAAATTCTAGGGAGCACCTGAGTAGCTGAGTCTGTTAAATGTCTGCTTTTGGCTCAGGTTATGATCACAGGGTCCTGGATCAAGCCTGGGATCTGGCTCCCTGCTCAGTGGGGAGTCTACTTCTTCCTCTTTCTCTGGCTAGTGCTCTTTCCTTCTCCTTCTCTCTCAAATAAATAGATAAAATCTTAAATAAAAAGAAGAAGAAGAAGAATTCCAGAGGATTTTTTCCTTGGTCTAAATCAGGAAACAGCAGGGTATGGCCTACAGGCCAAATAAGACCTTTTGGTTATTTTTGTCAATAAAAATTCATTAACACAAAGCACACCCATTCATTCACATATTGACTATGGTTGTTTTGCACTAAAATAACAAGAGTAGTAATGGAGAGAACTTACAGCTCTCAAAGCTTAAAATATATAATATCTGACCCCTTATGTATGAAAGCTTGCCAACCACTGTAATAAGTCATGGTATTCTGTTTGGTTGTGTTCAGATCTATGAAAAACTTGCCTGCCATATTGGTAAGGAGTTTAGGATGGTATCTGTTAGTACTGCAACCAATTTTCTGATGCCATTACAATTTGCAGTGGTAATCCTGTGTGCCTTGGTCCACAGAAAGTACATAATAAATATTACATTGATTTCAAGAAAAATCTTATTAGGCTTACTTTTATCTACAAAATTAAGTTCAAAATTATTTCCATGTCACACAAAGCTTTCCATGATTTGGGCCCACACCTTCCTTCCAATATCATCTACAGCTACTTTCATTCATATAGCCTCTGATTCCATCACACTAAACACGGCAAGAACTTTCAAGGCTCATCTTTCAAGGCTGAGCTGAAATGCCCTACTTCTTGAATTTTTTACGTCTCTTCCAGTGTAAATAATTCAGCACTTCCTTCAAACTTTTACAACTTTTATATGTCAACAAAACCTATCACAGTATTTTTCAGTAATATTACAGATAACTTAAAATGCATGACAAGTGAATGAATAACACTCAAGGAAGATTTCCTGAAAGATATATATATGTAACTACTGATCTAAGTCTCATATCTTGTGACTTAAAAATTTAATGGAAGATTAAAATTTATTTCTTCTAGCACTGACACTCAGTCATTAATATTACCTCTCTTCTAATAAAAGCACACCAAGATTGCCATGACCATGTCTTATTTTTTATATATTACAAGACTTATCAGACTATTTTATAATATTATAGTTGCTTAAAATTCATGATGAATAAATGAATAATATTCATGATCACCTTAGTGGACTTATATCTTTCCCTCTTTTTGTTTGTGATAAAGCCAAAACTTCATTTCCTCCTTATTTCCTTCAGCTTGATTTCACCATATAATTCCAGATGGTATTCTTATTTTTCCTGTGTTGTAGCACACCTAGCAGAAAGAGAGTTGACTTTTTTATGATCTACTATTCTTCTTTAACTAGAAGAAGATGATGAAATTATGTGCGTTGGATAGATCCCATGTACTTGGTATTTGCAACAGCTGGAACCTAAAATTGTTTGGCATTTTTATTCGTCTTTTTTAATACCAAACCCTACTTTTTAATATAACTGAGACAAACTTTTATTTGTCTAAAGTATCTCACCTTTTCCTCCTCATCCCACCATGTGTACATACATGCTCACAAGACTGATTCACCAAATATAGAAAATTTTGAGGTGAAATAAATTAATCTCCTCATCTGATTATTATATCAAGCTATTAGTCTTTAAGAGCCAAGTATAAGTATACAAATACAGTTAATGTGACAATTTTACACATTAGAAAACTTATCCAGGTAAGTTTCTCTGTGGGGAAGTAGAAAAAGGACAAACCCTATGTGTACTGTTCTCTATATTCTGTAAGCTTTCTTGAAGAGACAAGTCCTGTGAAAATTTTATACGAATTCCAGTAATTTAAATAGTCTGATAATATCATGATTCAATGGTTGGAAATAGTAAAATATATATGCGTGGTCCTGCTTTAAAAAATCTGTTAGACCTGGTTTCTAATATAAGATAGGGCCTCACTATTCACCATGACATGAAAAGACAAGATAATTGAAGAAATTCATACAAATGTAAGGTTCTCATATAATATTGATAAAATAGGAATTAGATTAAGAAACAATATACCTAAGTAGCTATAATTCTCTGTGTGTTTCTTCTATAAAAGTCACCACCTATTAAAAGTCTATCAAAGGCCTTTTTAGGATTATCTTCCTTCACTGGGTCACTGGGTAATGGACGTCCATAAATTTGTTTATTCAATAAAATTTATTACATTCTCATTTGTAACTGTGTGTAAGTTTCTCCTAGTTAAAGATTATAAAGTAAAATACGGGACTCACATTTTCATGGCAGAAAAAGACAAACTTCCCATTTGGCGCTAATCGAGTTCTTCCACAAAAGCTAGAACCTGCCATAGTAACACATATGTAAAAACGGCTAACAATGGCTAACAAGTTGTTTTTGAAAAGATGGAAAAAAATTCCTTCTTCACAAATTGAAAGGAACCAATGTCTGTAATTTTAACTAAGTCTATACATGTATTAGAATCTTCGAAAAGTGAGTGGTTAAAAGCCTGACCATTAAAAAAAAATAATAATAAAAAATAAAAAAAAAAAGCCTGACCATTTAAATCCTGCCACATTTGTTTGCTTACTAGTTTGTGAATGTGAGCAAGTTTTTTAACCTCTACTTGGAGGCCTCAGCTTTCCTTATCTGTAAAATCTGAATACTTCTAGTATCATTTTATCTTTTCAGAATTAAATTCACTGATACAAGAAAAGCACTTACAGTAAGTTCTGGCTCATGGCCAGTGCTCAAGACATGGAAGATATTTTAAGGAAATTTCTTGCCATGAATCATTGATGTGGCAACAATCACACACTGAGAATCTGTAAAGTGAGTACCGTCATTCATGTACTCGTGGAATGGCTCTGCTCTTACAGTGTGCTTTTTCAAAAACAAAATAACAAAATAACAACAACAAAAAAAAAGATGAAAAAAAAAAAAAAACCCTGATGTTTCAGAGTTAATTCCTGGGAGCAATAAATGCTGATGACTTCTGTTCTTGCACCAGCTGTTGACATGTTGTACTGTCCCTGTATTGTACTGATTCCAGGTAGCTTTCTTATGACCCTTGGAATAGCCTTTTCCCATGTTTTCATTGATTAAAACAAAACCCTTGTTTTCCCAAAGTAAAAATCTCAAATTCCTCAATATGTCCAAGCTCTTGCCCCAGCTCACTTCTCTGGCTTAAATTTCTTCTGCTTCTCTGGCCCTCTATGATCTAACAATATCCAACTAAGAATTATTTCTTTCTCTTCAAGCTTGGAGTATTCACTTTACCTGAAAACCCTGGCCCACCCTGCCTAACTGGGAAAAATAAATACACTGTGCTAAATCACTATCATATTTTGAAAGCTTCTTTATCCCTATTCTGTCCCATTCTTGATATAGAGTTAACAGCTTTCTACACTTTTATATACTTTTATTATGTCAGATCAGCTTTCATTTTAAATTTTGTTTCCCTTTCCTGTCTTCAGTACAATGACCTGAGCTCCTGTGCTCACCCAAGTCTGGATAAAATTAAGTGTCCCATAAATACTGATTCATCAAATTTGTCAATGTCTTAAAGAAGAGTAAAGAAGAATATTTTCACAGTATAAGGGTGTTTTGGGTGAAATATATTGACTATGCCTACAAGTTAGAGATAGGAAATATATTTTTTAAAAATTTATTAACAGATCATAAAGTTAGCAAAGGAATGCCTCAGATGCCTTTAAAATAGAGGATGGCATTAAATTAAAACTTTTGGTAGTAGAATTGTTAAAATGAATTTAGATCCAGTGAGGAAATAGAAGCTGAAGACAGCTACTGGTTCACAGAAGTATAACCATGACTGGATAGCTCAGGTGATAGTGGCAGGTAGCACCAGTAACAAAGGACTTAGATTTTATGCCAGTGACAACTACATAGCTTCTCTCTGACCAATGCAACAGAAAAAGCTAGTACCCTTGGCCATGTACAGTATTGGAAGAGTGCTTTTGAGCAGATCAGGAAACATATGGCACCAATTCCATTAAAACGACAACAACAACAGCAGCACCTGTTCTTGTTGGCTCAGTTTTATCAACCCTACTCCCTAAGAACAATGACTTTGCAAGGATTTGAATTCTAAGTCCACACCAAAGAAATGTTCTTTACAGTTATATTATAAAATAATATATATTATGGCATATAATATATTATGGTATTATATATCAGAGATTGGTTTTAAAAAGTGTATGAGAATAGGGAAAAGTTTGCAAATGAAAAAGTGAACTTGCAGTAGTATCTTTTCTACACTGTGTTATGGGGAAAACAACAGACAGTCATCACCAGTGCTGCTTGTTTTCAACTTTTCTTGATAAACATGACTGTACAATAGCTCCTTTTCAGACATTCATATCTAATGAAGATGTTTGTAAGATTTTAACAATTTTTAAATAATTGTGAAAATATGTAAATGAAAAATGTTCTCTGGTTAAATGCACCAGGCTTTATTATTCATAAAGCTTCAAAAACAAGTCACATTGTTGTTAAAATTCTAATATCAAAATTCTGCCTCTAAATTAACTTCAGAGGTGCTAAGTGAGCTGCAGAACATTACGAGAAAGTGAGTGAGTATGTCTATCAGTTGGTCATCAGAAAACATTTCAGAATGTCCTAATACCACACAATAGGAGTCTATATAAGTCACTGGCAAATAAAAATAAACATAAGGGTATATCAGAGATTTTCATATTTTTTCAACTTCCCACATTTTAATAAAAACTTGAAAGTATGACAGTTTAAATGCTTAAATTTCAAAGATATTTGTTAGATTTTCTTTGAATATCAATAGATACATATACAAATGCATTTTTTAATTCAGTACTTGAGATTGTCACAGATGATATGCTTAAGGCACTTAAAAACTTTAGGCCAATAATATCTAATCCTATAACTCAGAATTTTAAAAATGGCAGTTTTGTCTAAGATAAACAAAAATGTGAAAGACAAATCATTATTACTCAGCTAATAGTCATATGTTACTTACATGATAAGCAAATAATTTTATATAAATCATTTTTACTGAAAATCTTTGCATGATACTTATTATATCCCCTACGGTATGAAACAGAAGGAGTTTATGGTACATTCCTGGGTAAGGAAACAGAGAATTGAAACAAATTTGTGAAAGGACTTCTCTGAGCACTAATATATTAATGGCTATTGTGCATATTCCAGATGGAGATATATTATGCAGCAATTGACTTGTTTGTTTAGTCAATAAGAACCTCCAAAGACTAATCTAAGAAAGATGAGATGAGGAATATACATTTGGAAATTTCAGATAGCCTGAGCCTGCTCTGTTCTCTTTGTTCAACAACTGGTAGGTAGAGACATCATTGTAAATATAAATACCTGGCTCATAGTGCAAGTCTTCCTTGCCTCTTTTTTTTTTTTTTTGCTTTTATTTTTAACAATTCAGTTCAATCACTTATTGGAGACTGGTAGTACACACTAAGTTAAGTTAACCCTTAGTGGGAAATGAAGAAAATAAAATGTTTTTTCTCTTCAGCAAAGCCTTATTAATTTAATGACTCAGAGCTATATGTAAATGCATCTCTCTGTATGCAATATTTACATAATAAAGATAAATTAAGGGCAGCCTGGGTAGCTCAGTGGTTTAGTGCTGCCTTCAGCCCAAGGTCTGGTCCTGAAGACCTGGGATTGAGTCCCACATCAGGGTCCCTGCATGGAATGGAGCCTGCTTCTCCCTCTGCCTGTGTCTGTGCCTCTCTCTCTCTCTCTCTCTTTTTCTCTCTCTCTCTCTCTCTCATGAATAAATAAATTAGATCTTAAAAAAAAGATAAATTAAGCCTAAGATTATATAACTAGTGTTCTCCTGAACCTGAAGGGACTAAATAACGCCATAATTATAATTGCAATCATTTATAAAAAGTTAAGCTTCAAGAAATATTCCTTTTAGTAATGGTCTTCAAACATATAATTAAATTTTCATTATTCCTTATGAGCCATATAGTATAAATTAAACTGCATATGAAAAAAAGCTATAAAAGATGTGGTTTTAAAAGTTAGTGCAGCATGGTGTGAAAGTATATACTTCTTTGTCATATTAAACAAAGGTTTGAATTTTAACTGTATGACTTTTTTTTTTTTTTTAAGATTCTATTTATTTATTCATGAGAGACACAGAGAGAGAAAGGCAGAGACACAGGCAGAAGGAGAAGCAGACTCCACGCAGGGACCCCAACATGGGACTTGATCCCAGGTCTCCAGAATCACACCCTGGGCTGAAGGCGGCACTAAACCGCTGAGCCACCTGGGCTGCCCAACTTATGACTTTGGATAAATTATCTCTTCATCTCCAAATTGGAGTGGTTAATAGCATCCAGGCCCTAATGGTGCTGAGGAAGATCAATTACAATTACTTATATATAAATATGCTTAATTACTGCTAGTAATTGTTTATCTTCTTGACTTAATAAAATATTACTAAAATTATTTTATATATTGTAAATTATTAATACTCCAAGTTATTTACATTATGATTACTTTATGACAGCCAAGGTGTTCTTTCCTAAAATGTTGATAAAATTATGTTAAATGTAATCTGAAAATAATATTACTATGCACCATTATGTATAAAATGAAAACCAATATTAGGGGAAACTCTTCTTAATTTATAGTTGCTTTTAAAAAAGTATATAAAAAATGTTTTGTTTTGCTTAAGGAGATCTGTTCATGAGATACTTAAAAAATAAAAGCTATTGTAAATGTGTCATTCACAGTCTACTGAAAAATAATTAAAAATTTGAAACAATATTTTATACTCGAATAGTTTATCTAGGCCACTCTAGTTAAATTTTAGCCTAAATGTGGGATATACATCATTTCTGATTATTGATTTTTCCAGGTTATATAGGATACAGGTAATATAAATTTTCATTAATTATGTGGAAATAATGCATGGATCTCCATTGACAATAACCAGTGTTTGTTGTACTCCCAGTATATACAAAAATTTCCATGGAATGTCTGAAATTATCCTATTAATTATCTTCACATATTGTTTTCTTGTTTCTTAAAGGGTCAAACAGGCAAAGAATAAATTATGCAAGACCATAATAAAACTAAATTTCTTAATCTCCGTGCCATGTAAAATTGGATATTTTATGAGAAAATAATTATATTCAATGCAGAAAATTTTATGATATAAGTACCTACTTTCTATACTGTCTTTTGGCGGTTCTGAGGGAATACTTATGTCACAGCTTCATTAGTATTACCAGGCAATAATAAAAACACATGATACAATATATAGAAATACAAGTAAGCTAAATAAGTATTTAATAATATAATACCCAAAGGCGCGCTCTCTCTATCTCTCTCTTTTTCCCTCTTTTAATTCTCTTGATCATGGGACAGTTCAGAAAAAGAAATGACCATATTTAGGCAACTTTTTGTAATTGTTTTGTAAATCATTCTAATCAATCATCTTCTCATGAGCAATTGAGTTACAATATCAAACTTGTTAATATGCTTGTTAATACTACGTCTTGAATTTTGGTTTTAAAATTAAAATCAATTAGGCATTAAAAAGTCTGTGTCATAATTTCTTGACATCTGAAAGTAGTCATTACTGATATGCATAAAGGAAAATAGAAGTAATAAGAAATGTAGTCTCTTTTGAGAACTGTCTATTGCAATAGTGTATCAGATTTACATCTATATATCCAGCCATTAAGTAAGTGATATAGTTACCTTCCTTTTCTCTAATGAGTGAGTTTTTAAAATCATATAAATAAATAGATTTATTGAGAAACTTTAAAAATATATATCAAAAACATATGCCAAAAATATATACCAAAGAAAGTGAAAGTCACTTAAAATGCCACTCCATAATTTAAACAGTAAATCTTCAATGACTATACTTCATGTATATTATTATGCAGACATACATGCATGCAGACACATGCAAATTTATTCCAATTAAGTTAGGTTATATATATTTTCTTTTCTTCTTTCCCAATCAAATATCCATCAATCTTAACAATCTTAACCAGTATGCCATATACACTATATTCCTTCATTCTTCAATGTATCTAATAACATTCATAAAAATCACAAAACCATATAAAATACCTACGCAAGTGCAAATATGGAATTGAAGAATTGCTATTGCTTTATAAGAAAAATTGGATAATGTTACATATTTTATCTAATCTTATGTTTTGCAACTGCCCCAAGTCAATATAGTTCATGGATGCCTGTCTTTTGTATTATAATATATCAACAGAGGATTCAACCAATTTTGTATTTGCAGACTCTCATTTTCCTCCTTTTTCTTTAATGTCTTATATTGCAGTATTATTTGCTATGATAAATAAGATACAATTGTCTCTCTGGAATAAATATGTATATTTACATACATATGTTATATATATTTATACATAACAAAATAATATTGGTTTCTATATTTCAACAAAAATCATGCCGTTTTAAAACTTTAAGTGTAAAATCATATATATAAAACAGAGTATTGGAGAGACTTAAAAAATTTAAAAGACAAACTAGGCAAAGATGGACATAAAATACATTAAAAAATCACACATTTTTATATAAAAATATAATCTTTGTTAGTAAATTAAACTTTGTTATTCATGTGACTAGTGTTGGTAAGGTGTGTGTGTGTGCGTGCATGTGTGTGCGTGTATGCATGTGTGTTATGCTGACAGGGTAATTTATAGCTATGAATGCCAATGTTACCAAACAAGAAAAAACTGAAATCAACAACCTGACATTATAACTTAAGGAGCTAGAAAAAAGGAACAAACTAAACCCAAACCCAACAGAAAGAAGGAAATAATAAAGATTAGAGCAGAAATAAAGGATAGAAAAAACAATAGAGAAAATGAACAAAACCAAAAGTTGGATCCTCAAAGACAATAACGAAGTTCACAAACCTTCACGTAGATGGGATGAAAAAAAAAAAAAGAGATGACTCAAATGACTAAAGTCAGAAATAAAAGCAGAGATATAAATACCAATTTTATAGAAATAGAAAGATTATGAGTATTATAAAAATTGGATAACCTAGATCAAAAGGACAAATGGACAAATTTCTAAAACACAACTCTACTAGCCTAGCACTGAATCATGAATAAATAGAACATCTGAATAAACCTGTAACTAGTGAACAAACTTAATCTGTAATCAGAAATCTCCCGACAATGAAAATTTCTGTCCCTGAAGGTTTCACTAAAAATTCTACACAAGATTTATTTATTTTTTTTAAGATTTTATTTATTTATTCATGAGAGACACATACAGAGAGAGAGCGAGAGAGAGGCAGAGACACAGGCAGAGGGAGAAGCAGGCTCCACGTTGGGAGCCTGATGTGGGACCTGATACCGGGACCCCAGGATCAGCCCTGGGCCAAAGGCAGATGCCAAACCGCTGAGCCACCCAGGGATCCCTCTCCACAAGATTAAAGAAGTAACATCAATCCTTCTCAAATTTTCTCAAAAAATTAGAGTGAACTCTTCCAAACTCATTCTATGAGGCTAGAAAATCTTTTTCTTTTTTTTTTTTAAGATTTATTTATTTATTTATTTGAGACACACAGAGAGAGAGAGGCAGAGACACAGGAGGAGGGAGAAGCAGGCTCCATGCCGGAAGCCCGACCCAGGTCTTGATCCTGGGACTCCAGGATCGTGCCCTGGGCCAAAGGCAGGCGCCAAACTGCTGAGCCACCCAGGCATCCCCAGGCTAGAAAATCTTAATAAAAAAGTCAGAAAATGAAACTACTAGAAAAATAACCCATAGACCAATATCTTTAATGAATGCTGATAGAAAATCCTCAACAGAGTATTAGAGTATTGAATTCAACAACCTATTAAAAGAAATATACATCATTACAAAATAGGATTTATCCCTGGGATGCAAATTTGGTTCAATATAAAGGAACATACCTTAACATAATAAAGACCATATATGACAGACCCACAGTCAACACTAAATCAATGGTGAAAAATGGAAAGCTTTTCCCTAAGATCAGAAAAAAGACAAAGATGTCTGCTCTTACCACTCTTATTCAATATAGTACTGAAAGTGCTAGCTAGAGTAATTAGGCAAGCCAAAGAAATAAAATTCAATTGAATTAGTAGCAGTAAAATTGCCATTATTTGCAAATTATATAATCTTTTATAGAAAATCCCAAAGACTCAACCAAAGAAGCTGTTGGAACTAATCAACAAATTCAATAAAGTTGCAGGATATAAAATCAATACATAGAAATAAACAATTTATACTAACAATTTAAAAAAAAAAGAAATGAAGAAAACTAACACATTCACAATAGCATCAAAAACAATAAAATACCTAGCAGTAAACTCAACTAAAGAAGTACAAGATCCATATAACAAAAATTACAAGATTTTATTGAAAGAAATTCCAGAAGACACAAACAAATGGAAAGATGTCTGTGTATATGGATAGGAAGAATTGATGCTGTTAAAACATTCATACTACCCAAAGTTGTCTACAGATTTAAACACAATCCCTGTCAAAATTCCTTTGGCAATTTCCAAAGAAACAGAAAAAAACAATTCTAAAATATATATGGAACCACAAAAGACCCTGAATATCCAAAGCAATAATAAGATGGAAGAGCAAAAGCCAGAAGCTTTCATTTCGTGATTTCAACTATACTACAAAGCTATGTCAATCAAAATATTATAATGCTGACATAAAAACAGACACATAGACCAATGAAATTCAATAAAGGACCCAAATTAAATTCCTGTATATATAATCAACTAATATATGATGAGGGAGTTGAGAACCTCCATTGGGGAAAGCATAATTTCTTCAACAAATGGTGTTAGGAAAACTGGATAACAACATGCAGAAAAGTGAAATTGGACCCTATCTTACACTACTCACATAAATTAACTTAAAATGAATCAAAGACTTAAACATAGGAGCACCTGAGTGGCTCAGTTGGTGTCTAACTCTTGATTTCAGCTCAGGTCATGATCTCAAGGTCATGAGATCAAGCCCTGTATCCAGTTCTGTGCTGGGCATGGAGCCTGCTTAAGAATCTCTCTCTCTCTCTCTCTCTCTTCCTCTCTCTCTCTCTCTCTCTCTCTCTCTCTCTCTCTCACACACACATACACACACACACAAAGTCTTAAACTTAAGACTACAAAAGACTCCTAGAAAAAATAGGGAAGAATTTCCTTGACATTGGTTTCAGCTATGGATTTTTTGGATATGACACCAAAAGCACAAACAACAACAACAACAACAAATCAGCAAATAAGACTACATCAAACTTACAGCTTTTGCACAGCAAAATAAATAATCAACAAAATGAAAGGCCACCTATGGCATAGGAGAAAATACTTCCAAATTATATATCTGATAAGGATTTAAGTATCTAAAATATGTTTTAAAAACTCATGCAACTCAATAACAACACAAATTCAATTAAAAAATGGCAGAGGAACTAATTAGACACTTTTTCAAAGAAGACATTTAAATGGCCAGCAGACACATGAAAAGAGGCTCACCACCATCATTAATCATCATGGAAATACAAGTCAAAACCACAATGAGATACTGCCTTACATACATGTTAGAATGACTATTATCAAGAAATGAGAGACATGTGTTAATAAGGATGTGGAGAAAGAAAAAAAAAAAAAAAACCTTGTGCACTATTGGGATTGTAAATTGATGAAACTAGTTTGGAAGACAAGATGGAGTTTCCTCTGAAAAAATTAAATAGAACTCCCATATGATCCAGCAATTTCACTTCTGGGTATATATGCAAAGGAAATGAAAAGAGAAAATTAAAGACATATATACACTTCTATATTTATTGTAGCATTATTTACAATAGCCATGATATGGAAACAACCTTTGTACCTGTCAATGAATGGATGGACAAAAAAGACTATTGTTTAGGCATGAGAAGAAATGAAATATTTCCATTTACAACATAGGTAGACCCTGAAGATATTATACTAAGAAAATTAGACAAAGACAAATATTGTATGATATCATTTATATTTGAAATCTAAAAAAGGGTAAACTTATAAAACCAGACAGTATGAGCGTGGTTACTAGAAGCTGGAAGTAGAAGGGTCGGATGTTGTTTAAGGGCAAACTTGCAACTAATGCAAGTAAGTCCTGGATATTTAATGTGCCATATAGTCATTATAGACAACACTTATTATAAAACATGAAATATTCTAAGAGACTAGATCTTAATTATTCCCATCACAAAAAAAAAAAAGATAATTACTTGATGTGATAGAGCTGTTAGGTAAGTTTACAAGGGCAATCGTATTGCAATTTATAAATATATAAGTTACCTTGCTGTATACCTTAAACTTACATAATATTATATGTCATATATATTTCAATTTAAAAAGACTACTGAATAAGAAAAAAATCTGGTCAACTGAACATTCAAAATGTGTATATTTGTCATATGTCAATTATCCCTCAATAATATTGATAAAAATTATTGGGCTGGGGGAAAAACAGTCAAAAGAAAATAAAGTGAAGGGAAATTAATATCAATCCAGGAGAATTGTCTTTGACAACATCAAGCATAGCCTGGTCTTCTCTTCATTCTGTCTGAAATTATATAGGCTTCTCATTTCTTTTAAATTTCTTCTTCCACACATTTAATATTCTCATATGTTAAGTTTATGGCTCTATAAGAAAGGGTTATCAGAAAGCCAGATTGAAACAGCTCAGTGCTTATTTCTAGAGATACACTGTTAGAGATGTACTGTCCCCTGAGCAAAATAACAATTACACTCGATTCATAATATGCTATTTAAAGTTTGGTGACAGCTTGTTCTACATTGTTGGAAGGTGATGAGCCAACTTGACTTATGTGACGAGCCATGTACCAAATACTCTGCTGTGAGTATCTGCCTAGGCTTCCCTGAAATCATAGTAATTGGCTGAAATCTTATCAGTTCGTTATACTGAATAGAAAGTTCTGTAAAGTCTTGTGAGACTGGAATCCTGGAGGAAATGTAGTGCTGTGCCTGAAAGGGTTGGATGCCCCCTATGATTTCCTGTAGGTCTTCATGTTGCGCCATGTACTTTACCTTTATTATATTAATGAGTACTAATTGTATGGGGCCATGAGAAATCTTTCAATTTTTCCACTTGCAATGATTCTTAGGTCATTGTTTTAATCTTAAGTAATACAATTTATTTGTATTATGGTTACACTGAAGTGAGGCCTCTAATATTAAAGTACCTTTTTAGAACGATACTACTTATAGATTTTCCAGCATGTCTTTCCTCCTCACTCCCCACCCCAGGTATCTATCAAGAACAAAAGCAATCTTAAAAAGGTTACATCTCCAGTATGGATGTTTTTACCACTTATAAAAGTCGGGGTTAAATAATAAAAAGGGAACTATGGGTAAAGTGGTATGATTTGGAATTGACCTGTGGTTTTCTAAATCTCAATTTAGCATCAGAGCGATACATTTGAAAGGACAAGCAGATACTTTTGTAATTGATCAATTATATTTAATTTTATTGTTTTATTGATGATTCACATTTTTTTGCTGTTTTTAGGCAAGAGACTTCAGAGGCCTAATTTATACTAACTAAGCAAAAAAGGTAGGTTTTATCAGTATAGAAAATCAAATAGCAGAAAAGACATTTGGAGATTTGACCTCAGGAAAGATTTGAAGAAAATACCCAAGGAAGTCTTTAACTCTCAACTCTTAACTTCTTTAAGAATCCATTTCATTGTCATTCTAGTTTATTTCTACAGCACAGGCAGGAATGGACTCATTCTTCCCATCTCTACCATCAGAACTAAACACTCTCCAATTCCTTTGAAAAAAATCTGAGAGATGCACTTTGATTGACTATCCTCAGATCATGGTATATTACCTCGATAAGAAATTGCTGCACATGGAAGCAGATAGGAGACTCTTCTGACATTAGCATCTCAAGGCTGGAATGAGCAGGGAGTAACTCCCCAATGAGAAGATATCAAAGTCATAATATTTCCATGGGCAGACTTTGATGAGAAAGGCAGACATCCCTTCATGTCAACTACATCTCTACTTTGAAAAGACAAAAAAGCTCATGCATATACAGAATCATACACTCATATATGTATGGTTTGTCACTGAAATTTTAACCGAAGTATTTCATTTAAGTGAATAGGTACTGCTACTTTATAGGAAATATCAATACTTAAATGATCTTTACCGCTCTGTAGACATAAGTAAAATAAAAGAATATCACACTTTACAAGTTGAGTAATAACTATCTAGCTTATTTATAAGTAAAGTTTCATAGTAAACTTCTTTAACATTTAAAATATGTTAAAAAGCCAATAACTTTCAATTAATTAATATCCTTTTCTAATATGCAGAATAAATATAAAGGAATAGCTCAAAATAATATTATGCCTGCACATATACATAGTTCCACTCAAAAGTCAATCCTAAATAATGAGGACTTATAGACAAAATTATAATTGAAAATACTCAATTATCTTACATGCAAATGATTTTTAATCAGAGACATCCAAATCACCTTACAGCCAAATATTTCACATTTAGTTTTTGACATATTCTGTGAACTATACTAAAGCCATGCCCTCAGCAATATAATAGCTCAAATGAAGCCAGGACTGTAGATAGCCATTTATTCATTTCTTCAGGTTAAGTACAATGGTGACTGCATTTTCAAAATTATCAGGGCCATACAGACTTTGGAGCTTAAGGATAAGATAACAATTTGTTAAACTATAAGACATTCTAATGATACAAATGTCCACCATAGTAATTAGCATCTTGAGTGATGATGCTATGAATACAAAGAACACTGAACACCTTAAATAAAAGTTAGATGACATGATATTAATTGGATGAAAAGAAAGCACAAATTGTAAATGAAAATTTAAGTTTTTTAAAAAAATATTTGTTTTTATTGTGCATACCCATATTTGCAAATACCATTTTAACTAAAAATGCAATCATGACATAAAGTAAAACAATACTGGAAACTTTGACTTTTTATTTTCAATGTTTGTGCACATGAAATAGCCTTCCAATGATAATGTATAGCTCCAAAATCTTGGAAGCTAGGATTATGCCTAGGAAAACAGGAGCTGTGACCATCTGACTATCAAGAAACATAGGGAATCATTTTCTTAGTTATTTTACTTCTAATGGATTCTGAGCATCAGTATATCCTGTCCAAATACCTTAGAATGAAAAAAAAAAATACCTGAGCATTATTCAAATTTTTTAGGGGAAAGCTAACATACCACTGAGACTGATATTTAAACCTGTTAAAGATAATTGCCATGGAAGCTGAAATATTCACTTGGAATTGACAAAAGTGTCCTCTCTATATAGACAAAGCTACAAAAGTACCCAAATTCTCATTGGAAAATCATTTGATGTGAGAACGGGGAAAATTAACAAGGCAGGAAACCACAAATGTTGGAGAAGATGCAGAGAAAAGGGAACTCTCTTACACTGTTGGTGGGAATGTGAACTGGTGCAGCCACTCTGGAAAACTGTGTGGAGGTTCCTCAAAGAGTTAAAAATAGACCTGCCTTATGACCCAGCAATTGCACTGTTGGGGATTTACCCCAAAGATTCAGATGCAATGAAACACAGGGACACCTGCACCCCGATGTTTATAGCAGCAATGGCAGCAATAGCCAAACTGTGGAAGGAGCCTCGGTGTCCATCGAAAGATGACTGGATAAAGAAGATGTGGTTTATGTATACAATGGCATATTCCTCAGCCATTAGAAACGACAAATACCCACCATTTGCTTCAATGTGGATGGAACTGAAGGGTATTATGCTGAGTGAAGTAAGTCAGTCGGAGAAGGACAAACAGTATATGTTCTCATTCATTTGAGGAATGTAATTAATAGTGAAAGGGAATATAAGGGAAGGGAGAAGAAATGTGTGGGAAATATCAGAAAGGGAGACAGAACATAAAGACTCCTAACTCTGGGAAATGAACTAGGGGTGGTGGAAGGGGAGGAGGGTGGGGGTGGGGGTGAATGGGTGACAGGCACTGAGGGGGGCACTTGACTGTATGAGCACTGGGTGTTATTCTGTATGTTGGTAAATTGGTAAATTGAACACCAATAAAAAAAATAAATTTATTAAAAAAAAGGAAAATCATTTGATGTCTACATGGGATCAATAAAAGGTAGTTTAGGAGGAGTGATGTTAGCAAGATGGTGTTATGCAAAGGTCCAGCACTTATGCCCTGACAGAAACACCAAATTTAATAAACACTCACAGAAAAGAACACCTTTATAGGAGTCAAGGAGTCCAGATGAGAGGTTCCAGCACTGTAGTGGAACCACAAATCCAAGAGTAGATGCACAGAAGGTAAAAAACAACATGTCATTTTACCTGCATCATGCATCTCCCAAGTGGCACATAGCTCCGTGCCCAATGAAATCCCTCAGCTCATGATTTTTCTCATGGAGGAAAGAGAGAGCAAAGTGACTGCCCACCTTCTCCAGACTCGCACAATGTTGCTCTTGAGGTCCAATTCTGTTTCAGCCCATCCAAAGCACTGTGGGCATTGGCCTAGCTGAATAGCTTGGGGACAGCCAGAAGCAGGGAAAAGCAGCAGGTGCTCCCAACAATCTCAGTAACTGACATTTCACCAAGAGTCCCACCCATGATCCCCTAAGGGTTCCTCATCCATTGACCCCCTCAACTAGATGATGTGTACGCACAGTTGTGGGTTGCAAACTCTTCAGGAGCTTTTAAGAGACTGCTCCCTGAATGCGGAAGTCAGGGAGAGACCAAAGAATAAGGCAGTCCACTCGAGGTTAGTGGGTGGCAGGTTTTTTTTTTTTAAGATTTTATTTATTTATGAGAGACAAAGAGAAAGAGAGACAGAGACAGAGACACAGGCAGAGGGAAAAGCAGACTCCATGCAAGGAGCCCAATGTGGGACTTGATCCTGGGACTCTAGGATCACGCCTTGGCCTGAAGGCAGGCACTAAACCACTGAGCCAGGGTGGCAGCTTTAATCAGGAAGGGAACTGACTTAAGAGGTTTGTCTTGGGCAGCTGCAAGGTGAGTTCATTTCCACACCTGCCCACCAGAATCTTAAATTTTATATAGAGGCCTTACTTGGCTCCAGTCACATTTACATTCAGGTGGTCTGAACCTAGAAAGGAAATAACAAGGATCAGGAAGAAATAAGTGAAATTGATACTAGAAATAAGAATTTATTTTTGGTAAAGATACACAAAATCAAGGAGCCCTTAACTAGAGTAAGGAAAAA
Organism: Canis lupus familiaris; assembly: GCF_011100685.1. Taxonomy (NCBI): domain Eukaryota; kingdom Metazoa; phylum Chordata; class Mammalia; order Carnivora; family Canidae; genus Canis; species Canis lupus. The sequence goes on from NC_049224.1 coordinate 78,176,477, forward strand.
AAAGAGAAGATTTGAATAAATAGAATTATATGATAGAAGAGAGATTACAACAGATACCCAGAAATACAAAAGATCATAAAAACTATGACAGTTTATACATCAATAAATTTAATAAGCCAAAAGAAATGAATAAATTCCCAGAAACATACAATGTACCAAGACTGACTAAAAAAGAAAGAAATAACGAATAGACCGATAATGAATAAGGAGATTGTATCAATAATCAAAAATCTCCTAACAAAAAAGCTCCTAGAAGAAAATGTAATTACTGACCTTCTAACACTAAAAATCCAGCAATGAGGTCAGTTCAATTCTGCAACATTCACTTCCTCCACCCACCCACTCCTTTCTGACTGATGATAGAATTTCATTCTTCTTGGTCTGGAATTCACTTTCCCCAAAATGAGTTTTTGACTACATGCTTTTATACTGACTTAAAATTCAATGGATGATACTGTTTCTCTATTTTCAAGATCATTCACTGTTCCTCAAAGTCAATGCTACATAACAGCTCCAGATAACAATTCAAGGAATTTCAGGATCAACCAGCATTCAACTGGAAGCATTTTTCAGGTTATCAATAGAGAAAATAAATTTCAGCCTAATCTATTCTCGTTAGTTAATGTGATGATTCTTTTTATTTCATGTGTTTCACATAAATACTTTCCATATTCTAATTTTTTCAGCTAAATGTAACATGTTACTCTTACATTTAATTATCAATGTGCGATCTTTTATCTTCTTGCGATCATCTTCCGGTCTTTTCGTCATACCATTGCATATTAGCTTTAGTTCCTTCAAACTTCTTTAAGGTACTTTGTGTTTCAGTATACTAGCAGATGTGTTTGTCTAATTATTTCTTATCTTTTTCTCCGCCTCATAATTTTGATCACATGTGCTGTGGAGATTTTAGAAATCATCTAGATTGTTTGGTACAGGAAGGAAATCAACCCTGGACTAATTACTTCCAATCTTCCTGTTTCTCCCTGGATACATTTTCATTCTTACATACATTGGGCATTTTTGTTAACCCTTTTTACATACAGCTCGGCTTCACTTCCCACCAGAGCTTGCTATACATGAAGTCAAACTATTTTTATATTGAATGTGGATAAAGGAAGCCATGGTCTTCTAGAAGAAAGTACATTTGATTCATCATTTTTAAAATAGACTATAGTTTTAAAGTTTTACATGCAATCATAGCGGAAAGAGAATTGGAAGAAAGAGTAGAGATACATATGAAAACTCTATCTATATTTTTCTTCGTCAATTGCTTTTACATCTCTGAGTTGGTTTTTTGTACTTTAAAAATAGTCTTGACATTTAGCTACATTCACTTCTGTTTGACTCACTTCTAAAAATAGAGAGGAATGAAAAGGACAACAAAAATAGAATACAAATTTAGAGAACACAAGTTCTTACAAAAATGCAGAAGCACAACATAGGACCATTCATTGCCCATAGAGAGAGTAAATCTCAACAAAACAATTAATCACTAGGTTGGGTCAAAACCTAATGCTCATTTTCTCTTGTTTCTCATCTTTTCACGACTCCACCTCCCAGAGCAGTTCTTCAAGGCATGATGGCAAAGGGAATGCTAGCATTGCTTGATATGGGAACTAGAGATTTGGTGGAGTGAAAGATTTTGCCATCAAGATTGAGTAAAAATAATTTTAATAATTAAAAATAATTTTAACACATAGGCTGTATAGTTATGTTCGCTAAATTGTTTTTACCTTTCTCCTTAGATTTCTTCCTATTCCAAATTCAAAGTTCATGGAAGAGTATGTAATAGCAATACTTGTTGAGCCATTTATATTTTCTAGGTAGGAAAACTGCTGAGGTATACTGCTAATACAGGTTTTCTCTTTTTCCCTTTGTCACCAATCTTATTTACAAATGTTATCGTCTTACTTTCCCTTCTATCTTCCTTTTATTACCTAAGAGATGCCATATGAATACTGTCAGGGAAACCTGAATTAATATTATATATCTGTCCAGTAGTTGACACTTTCCAGGTCCTCTGTAATATTCCAGTAAAGCATATACATGCCGTTAACCTCTTTCTCCTCTGTATTTCAGTGCTCAGACTTCTCTCATTAATCATCTGTACACCTAGAGATTCTGTTCTTTTCTAAAACTCACACCAGACTAAAGCTCTAGAGATTTGACAGGCATTAGATACTTTTTTTTTTTACTTCCAAAAGAAGAATCAAAACGTCTCATAACTATCAAAATGAGGCTTACAGAGAATATACTTTAGACAGACTTTGACTAAGAAAAAATATCATGAAGTCCAAGAACTCCTGTGACAAATTTCAAGTAAAAAAAAAAAAGTCCTTTTTATTTGACTGAGTTACTTATTCTAATCTAAGTAGATAATGCATGATATCAGACATTTTGGTATTTTATGGATAATTGGTAGGATTAATAATAGATTTTACAGAAAATCAGCTCATTTATCTCTGTGTGACATAAGATGCTAAAATTAACTAGAAAATAGAAAATAATTTTACTTGAATTTCAATCGCATCTTTGAGAGAATGTTATTTTTAAGCAACTTGTTTTCGTAAGTGTTAAGCATATGATAAAAGGATCTGGAAAATCAGAAAATACACTTAAAATGTGTGAAATGGTTCATTGGTTTATAGATTGAAACATTTACAAGGTTACTATATCCCTCACGAGGAAAACATGATTAGTTACTCACTGAAGAGAATATTTGGCTTTAATTTTCTTTTTCTTTTTCTTTTTCTTTTTCTTTTTCTTTTCTTTTTCTTTTTCTTTTTCTTTTTCTTTTTCTTTTTCTTTTTTTTTTTTTTAGAAAACCAGAAACTGTATTAACCTATTACCTATTGATGGAAAATGATATCATTTTATTGGCATATGGATAATTTTTTTGTGACTCTTTGTGACTTTTTGCTATTTGATTCACTTTGGTAAATTCTTTCATTCTACCCACATTCCCATCAACATTTTTCATTCATTTATTGATGATTCATCTATCTATCCATTCATCTGTAAGTATATATTGAGCTGAATTCATTGAGTAAATCAAAAACAAATTAAATTATTCTTGTTGTCAAACATAATCAAGGAAGCCGACATACAAAAAATATTTGACAAATGTTATACTAGACATTACTACTAAATATTAAAGTGGCACAAATTGAACTTGAAGGATAGTCTTCAGTTAGAGAGGAAACAAAGACTTTCTGGGGGCACCTGGGTGACTCAGTAGGTTAAGTGTCAGACTAGGTTTTGGTTCAAGTCATGATCTCAGTGTCATGAGATTAGCCCCACGTGGGGCTCTGTGCTCAATGCAGCGTTTGCTTGAGATTCTGTCTTTTTCTTTCTCTCTGCTTCTTTTCTCTCTCTCTCTCTCTCAAACAAATATATCTTAAACAAAAAGTGAGTAGACTAAGACTTTTCCAAAGTGCAGACATGAAGCAGATTTTGAAGGTTGAAAAGGTTGACTTAAGGAAGCCAGCAGGGGTTGGCAATCATGTGCTCACTCTTATGAAAGTGTAACCATGGGGAGTAATTGCAGAAATTGGCATAATTCATGAGATTAGTATGGCTTACACATTGAACAGAAGTGGCTAAAATTAAGACTAGATATGTTAGACCAGTATCAGGTTTACATGTCCAGATAGTGAGGTTTAACATTATTTCTTGAGGAATAGAGAGTAGTTATGAAGAAAAGGAGTCATATTGATAGATTTCTGTTTTAGTGAAATTATCCAAGTAACGATGAAAATGACTGAGTTGATGTAGGCAAAACTAGAAGCATAGAGACAATATTAAAGTTATTCAATAGTGTAGGTTTGGAAGAGTTGATCAAACACAGGAATAGCATGCATGATGAGAAAAGAATAAACATGGGAGATTATAATAAATGAGAGTTACAAGTCTGAGGTCAGGAGACATTAGTGAATAAATAGAAGTGGCAGATAAAGGAGAGGAAGTAGTTTTGATTTAAAAAAATCTGTGAAAAAAATAAAAATAAAAAACATAAAAAAATAAAATCTGTGAAAGAAGTACTATGTAGATATTTACTTTAAAATGATCATGGTTTCTTCAGATGATGATGTATAGCACTTAGCCAAATATACAGTCATAGAAGATTCTAGGCTGTAGATATAAAATTAGCAGTTTTCAATATACAAGTGGTAGTAGAAGTCATTTCTAGTAGAGGTATCCATGGTATGGTCTGAACACAAAAATTAGGATTAGGGAAGTGTTCAAAGCAGGTAAAAATGTCTTACATTTAACCAGAAATAACCTTTTGGAGAAACTTATTTGTAGTGAAAGTTATCCTTAGCTAACAAAAACTAAAGGAGAGGATGATTCTCTAGAATCCAAAGAAAAAAAAAATTATTCCTCTAGGCACTAATTTTTCCATCTGTTATGGAACGCTTTGGTAATAAGGGTTATATCATTCCTAGGGGCCAAAAATTGGCTATGCAGAGAGTATATGGGGGGGAAAAACACCTTACTTTTAATTTACTTTTATTTATAAGCACAGATGTAGATATAATAAATGCACGGATATATAGTATATCTTTAGCATTAAACTTCAGTGGGGCACAAACGATTTGGGGAAAAATACGTTTAAGAAGTCTGGGAGGGGGCAATAAAAAATTGAGAAACACTCATCTGGCAGTGGGTGGCAAACATTATAAAGATATTTCTGTGTGTCATCTATGATTTGTGAACCCTCGCATGTCAACTCTCCTACCGAAATGATTTAATGGCCACCAAATCACACGACTGGCAATTTCCCTCTCTTACATTCTTACTCCAAAGTCACAATCTGACATTTTGACATATTTTGGCTGCTCAGCTGTTGTGCGGAAGAATATTTCTTTGCTTAGTTCGTGTTCCTGAGGGACCATAAGCTTTTAATTTTAGAAAGCCAGGAACTTAGTGCCAAAACAATTTATGTTACTTATTGAAAGATCATTAATGGTGCCATCATCAAAAATCACTCCAATTATGAGAGCTTCCTTTCTCCTATGATGCTTTTATTTAGTCTATCATGTTTGTCCTTAATACAATCATCCAAATGACTCATATTTTAAAAGTTTTTTTTTGAGAATTTATGCACATTTGACCCTACTATAGATTTTACAGAAAGAATATTTTTAATTGCATGTTAAGTTAGGAGCTTTACTTACTTATTTATTTATTTTTTTGGACCTATGGTATCTGCATCAAGAAGCAGAGAATAGTAATGATGCAACCTCTTCCTTCCCTCAGGAACTACTACATAAATAATGGGTTGTAAACAGGCTTAAAGAAAAAGAATGTTCCTCTGGATAGATCCTGTGGAATAAGCAGTTGAATTCTCTGCCTTATGTATGCATGAGGCAAGCATATGAGATTTGTAATCTAATTCCTCTCAAGGAAAAATGCAGTTTGGATAGATAAGCTAAGCGCAGTCTAAACCCTACCTGTGGTGTGTGGAAATGGGTTTGTGTATGTAATTCCTAAATTTTAACAAAGTATTCTAAAACTAAGGTACCTGAACGTAACATTCTAAGTTGTACTTTTGAATTATTTCATAAACAAATTCATTAAAGAATTATTTAAAAAGAAGTCATGAACTAATATTTCTGATAAAAAATACCAATTGACTGTGCCTAGGTGCAAAAAATCTTTTCCCAAGAAAGTCCTTTTTATCTTTCAGGTTTTTTTTTTTTTTTTTTAAGGTTTTATTCACTTATTCATGAGAGATACAGAGAGAGAAAGAGGCAGAGACACAGGCAGAGGGAGAAGCAGGCTCCATGCAGGGAGACCCATGCAGGACTCTGTCCTGGGACTCCAGGGTCACACCCTGGGCCAAAGGTACTGCTAAACCGCTGAGCCACCAGGGCTGCCCCTTATCTTTCAGTTTTATGTTCTCTCTGGAGTTTTAGGTCTGTGAAAGCAAATGTAAGTTATTCTTTTCTAATAGTTTATTTTCCTGTAAGAGTGAAGTTTTAACTTAGAATTCTGAATGATGCCAGAGACGGTGGGGTGTCTCTTAAGCTACAAAAATGATAAAACAATTATTAGTGTGTGATCTTTTATTCTCCCCTCTCCCCCCATTTTGAGAGAGATTTTTCAAAGGAGCTCTTGACCTGTAAATATTAGCAATGTTTTGTCTTTCTTCTTCAACTTTACTCTTCTCTTTCTATTCAGAGGGACAAGTAACATTTTTTCTCCCTTGGCAGGAAAAAGAGAAAAGTCCCCTCCATCATATATTTCCATGGTTCCCCTTTAGCCAGGCTTAGGCTTAGCACAGTGACAGCCAATTTTGCCTTCTCAGCACAGATGCAGGCTAACTTGGCCGGGCTTGACTCTCTCTTTTCAAATCCACTTTTTTCTCATGCCTGGCCATTGCTAAAGTCTGCTCTTTGCCTGAGGAATCCATGATGCCTCACATAATCTTGCAAATTGTACATTATCTTAGGTAGGCTTTATGTTAATAAAAGAGTTTCATGGTGCACACATTACAAAGAATTCACTAGAATATTGGTGTTAGGAATAAAACATACCTATGGTGCCAATTATTTTTGCTTGGGTGTAAATTAATAGAACTACTTCATGATGTTGTCAGAAGTTATTAGTAAATATATAAAATATAGGGTGCAAAGCATTGATACCAGAACATTATCCCTGTGCATCTTTCAATATGGACTGAATATGTAAATATGTTTGTTTTGTTTTTTTTTAATTGGCAGCACTTCCCTTCAGGAAAAAAGAAAGCATATACTTTTGCCAAAGGACAAAATACACTTGCCTTGTAATAGCACATTATCTGTGTCTTTTATAACCCAGAGAACTTGAATGCTTGTGTGATGTCACTTTATAATGAGGAGTAAATATTCTGTGCGCAGAAAGTTCACCTTGAGAATGAATAGTAGCTAAAGCTGAGTAAATTAACTGAGGGAAAGGACAAAAAATATATGAATAGACAACAGCATGTTTTCCCTTGAGGAGAAGCAATAGAATACTCCCAGAAAAGCAATTACAGTGAAACTTAGTGAGGTATGCCGAAAAAGTGAAAGGAAAGTTAATGAGTTAAACAGAAAGATGGCAACAAAACGAATCCGTTGTTAAAATGTTAAAATTATAAACAAATAGACATCTATCTAAAGCGTCTGTAGGTCATATGCTTTTCGAGTGCACTCGGTTATATATGGATCTTATCATCTCTCCTTGCTTGCAAATTATATAAGAAAAAATGTGTAGTAGGTTCATTTTTAAATCACGGGCATCTCCCATTTGAGTGCCTAGCATTGGTGCTAGAGGCTCAGAAACAGATTTGTCTGACAAGGGAAACCTCACTGAGAAACTAGAATTTGTCTGGACATTCGGGTCGCACGAGTATAAAGTGCATGGGAATGTTTTCTCCACCAATCCTCGGCTGCCACTTAGAAGCTGTCTGAACTGGAAAATCCAGCTCTGGAAAGGTTTCTGTACTTCTGCTCTGATATTCTATGGTCAGACCTCTGAGTCCTAAAGCCCAGTGACCATTCAAGTAGGAACACACATCAAAAGTCTAAGCAAAAAGTTTGGTCTCTATACCATCCTGCCTCAGAGCCTCCCACTTAAAAGTGGTATCTAAAGAAGTAAGTCTACACCCTTTCCTAATCTACATTTTAAGGACATACCACAATTCCTTCCTTGTAAAGCTAAACACTTCACTAGATTGGCTAATTTTTTTGAAGTATTACCTCTATATTGTGGCCTAAATTATTATTGAATGTGATCACCAGGGCCTTAAACTTAACAAAATTTTAGACCACCTTTTTCCTGATGTGAAGCTCCTACCTTCTGTTTTCTTAGAAGATTTACAGTAGAAAGTTTATCATTCTAAATTATTTCTCTGCCCCTTTCAGATGTTATTTTTTTCCTCTTGCCAGTTTATTACCCAGAAATGTCTTCTTAAAAGATCTAGAAACCATCTCTTTGAAATGTAAACCTTGATGGAGATAGTACCCCCTTACCTTTCAGTCTCTATGAGAAGGTAGATTTCTAAATTAATGGGTGCTAATTAGCAAACACCATGGAGTCATTTCCGAGAAAAATATTTGCAGGCTCACAAATAACTCAACCTGCTCCACACATCCCATCATCCACCTCTCTCCCAATGTCCTCAAGTACCTTTCACTAGCTCACTCAACTTAAAAAGCTGGGAGAAAAAAAAGTAACAACAATAAACATTGGCTTTTGTTTCAGTGGAGGTGAGCCAGAAAAGTTATGGTCTCTCTCATCTATAACCCTGAGTAAAATCTTCCTTGCCTGTTTCACTTTGTCAGATACAATTTTTGCTTTGGCAAAGGTCATCAGCAGCCAAATGAAACAGGATTCTCATTTACCTTGTGATTGTTACAAAGTCTATTATCTGTTTTATTATTTGGAGGACTCAGATAATGTCTTTCATGAGACGATGACAGTAAAGCTGTTATTTATTTATCGGTTTTTCAGTGACAAAACTGAGTATTGATTGCTATTGAGGATATATTGCAATGGCTTTTATCTTAAAGCATCAGTTGGAGTATATTTCTCCTTTGTAGAGAGCAGCTTAGCAGTCTATATCAAGAATTTTATTTTATTTTTTAAATTTTATTTATTTATTCATGAGTGACACAGAGAGAGAGGCGGAGACATAGGCAGAGGGAGAAGCAGGCTCCATGCAGGGGAGCCTGATGCGGGACTCAATTCCAGGACCCCAGGATCAGGACTTGAGCCAAAGGCAAATGCTCAACCACTGAGCCACCCAGGTGCCTCTGTATCAAGAATTTTAACACATTCCTTTTTTACCAAGTAAATACAGAAGAATTTATGCTAAGGAGATAATCAGAGATTTGCACAATTATTGATGAAAATATTCCTAAAAATTAAACAATGAAATGACAGTTAAGTAAATTATGGTATGTCCAGAAGGAAAATTATTATAAAGATGCCAAATAACATTGGTGAATGATGCTTCATAGCATTCTTCATTATCCTTCTGTGGTTTTAGTGCCAATTGGGAGTCGGAAGAGATTTATTATGGCCATATGCTAAGTATGTTAAAAGAAATTATGTAAGCAATATGTAACTTTGACAGTTCAAGAAGAGTGAAATTTGGATATGAATTATCAGTGAACGAAAGACAAGTAATAAACAGATTTGTGCATGAGATAGTGCTGTTTGAATAAGACATCTGTAATTGGAATCTATCAATTCTCCATAAGAGTTTTAGGAAGTTTGTGCCTCTCTCAAATAACATGGAAATTTTATGATCTATATGTACTTTTCTGGTCAAAGAGTTCTTAGATTTAATCAGCTCTCAAAAGATTTGACAATGCCCCAAATTATAAAAGCAAAAACAAAAACAAAAACAAGAACAAACAAAACAAACAAAAAAACAAAAAACAAAAAACAAAAAAAAAGCAAAAACATTTGAATTAATAGAAGAGTGTCTCTTATATTGGACCAGGGTGTTTCTTTTAGCTATTCCAATGATGATACAAGGAGTGTATTTTTGGCCATTCTTACAAGCATTCACAGCTTTCTGGTAAATGCAGGCCCATAGTCTAAATATCATCAGATAAAAATGTAAAATGGAAACAAGAAAAATGATTTTATTAAACAGGTGTTCACCATTCCATTAACCAATGTTGCTTTTCTCACTGAAATTTCCATAATACCCACAATGTTGCTAAGAGTGAAGGACTAATAGAATCAAAAGTTAGCTCTCACTCATGCAGGTGCAAGCTAGCTTCAAATTATGTAGTCATTGGCTTTTTCTAGGAGAGCCTTTTTCTTTAGTAACAGCATTGAGCTTTCCATAAGCAAACTACTTCTATTATGCTTTGTTGAATGAAATTTCTATGGAATATATTAAGAATAGTGTTTCTTTAGATACTTTAAAAATTAGCTTATATTTTTTCATATGCTGTACAAGTACAATAAGCTGAACTCATTAAATACTTGTTTGACTGTGGTACAGAAAGGTAAAATACTATACTGTAAGAAATACCAGTGGTTATATTTTTCAGTATTTTAAAAGTGTTAATAACAATATCCATCCATCAAATCATTTATTTTAGACACATGCACCAAAGACTGAGCATGTCCAAAAGCATAAGGTAAATCTGGTCCCATGCATTTTAGTTAGATGAAACAGAATGTGCAAATGTAAGTGTAGTTAAAAAAAATAAAGCCAACACACCATGTTCGATGAAGTTCAACAATAGTAGAGTGTACATTCATGCCTGATTCTTTGGAAAACAAATGGAATACAAGTGAATGCAATTATTAAATTTTAAAATAAGAAAAAAGATTCATTATAAGATTGCTTTGAATTTTAGTATCATTATATTAAAAGAATGCTTCACAATCTTTTTAAAAAAATTTAGTCACCTCTTTTATTTTGCTTTTCTTTCCTCTCATTGTTTTCCTCTCTGAATCAGCTTGTATCAAATGGATATATGTGTAAATGCTGCAAGGTTGACTCCAAGTCTATATTAGACATGAGTGTGCTTGTATTTCAATTCTTGCAATTATAAGTGGCCCCTCTAAAGACTATTTTGTTTTCTATGAAACACAACAGAAAGCATCAAATTAGGGTAAAAGAGTGGCTCAGCCTGCCCCAAGCAATTAAGAGAATTAAAGAAAATTACTAGTGGATGTTTTATGTACAGCAGGGGCTCTGTGGATGAAGAAATATAACTGCTAGTCACACCTGTGCTGATTTGCAGTGTGGAATTGAAATTATCATGAGTAAATATAATTACTTAGCAAATTTAATAAATGTTGTTTGGGGTTCTGAAAGCAGCACTTAGTTCTACAAATTACATAGTGATAAATGTGGCAGCACACATTCAACAGTACCTTCAAACATCAAAATATGTAGAATATTCTGGAATGTAGCACAATGGTTATGGAGAAGGAAAGATGATAAATTCCTGAAACCATTGGGCACTGAGATGTTCACAGCTACCGTGCTCTCATGTTCTTTCTTTGATTATCTAATTTTGTCAAAATTACTTTTTTCTCTAAATTTCCAATTGGTTAGGTATCCAGGCCATCTTCCTCTATTATAAATATTTTTAAATTATTCTTAGTAAGAAATTAGTAATATTTGTTAACACTTGAAATGAAGTGCCCTAAATAAGTATTTAATTAACAAATAAAGCAGTTATTGCTCTTGAGCTGTAATGATTGGCAATAATTGCTTTACAGAATTTAATAGTTATGAAATTAACAGAGATAAGTAATAAAAGGAAGAAATTAAGCTACACTTTTCATCATAACTTTAATTTGTGTGCTCTTAAGAATCATAAAATGATTGGCCTTTTATTAAATGAATATTAAGATAAACATTCATGTATTCTATTTTATCTTTGGAGAACTATGTTGACCCACTAAGTCATAATTGGTAATTAAAATGTAGTACAATTTATTTTTATTAAATGGGAACAAAGTATTTATGTATTTTGCAGAATTGCCATATGGTACAAGCCTACTCAGTGTATAAGTCTTCTGTTACAATACTAATAACCATTAGTCTTCTACTTCAACCAATAAAATGTTAGAAAAAAACTTCAATAGTTTAAGTATGCTTAAGTATTTTAGCAAAATGGTTTTTAAAACACTCTATTAGTTTCCTAGGGCTGTTGGAACAAAGCAGTACAAATTAGGTGGCCTAAAACAATAGAAACATATTCTCTTACAGTTCTGGAGGCTAGAAGTCTAAAATTAGGTTTCTTCCAGACTGAGGCTCTAGGGGAGGATAATTCCTTGCCAGTTTTGGGTGTTCGCTATCAATCTTTGGCACTAGTTGGCTTATAGACTCATTGCTTCCACTTTGGCCCCCTTTGCCACATGGCCTTCTTTCCCGTGTCTTTGTATCTTCACATCTTCATTATGTGTATGTGTCTGTGCCCAAATGTCCCTCTTCTCATGAGAATATCCGTTATCCTGTTCAAATCCAGTATGACTACATCTTAATTTGATTACATCTGTAAAGACCCTATTTAACAAATAAGGGCACTATCTTAGTCCATTGAGTCTGCTCTAGCAAAAGTACAATACAGTGGGTGCTTTAAGCAACATAACATTTATTTCTCATAGTTCTGGAGGCTGGGAAGTCCAATATCACAGCACTGGCTGACTCAGTGTCTTATAAGAGTCTACTTTCTGTTTCACAGATGGATGGTCTGTTCACTGTGTTCTCACAGAACAGAAAGGACAAGAGAACTCTGCAATAATCCCAACATGAATGCTCCACCTTGTGACATAATCACTTCCCAAATGCCCTACTGCTTAATACCATCCCATTGTGTGGTAACATCTCAACATACCAAATTTTGGGACGATACCACCTTTCAATCCGTAACAGTCATATTCACAGAGTCTGAGTGGATGTAAATTTTTAGGGAACTCTTCAACCCAGTACACATGTGAAATATGAGTATTTTCCTAAGTTTCAAGACTGACTTCTGAGTTCTGTGAGTGTTCTACAATAAACAAAACTTCGACTGGAATATTCACCAACACACAACAGATAACATTTCCTATGCTATAGTTTAGAGACTGATAAACATTTTTTGTATAACAGGGCTAGCTAGTAAATATTTTAGGCTTTTCAGGCCAGATGTTTTCTGTCACAACTAGTCATGTCTGTGTTTAGAGCACAAAAACAACAGTAAGCAATAGGTAAATGGATGGGCATAGTTGAATTTGGAGCCAGGTCATGGTTTTGCCCTCCCTTGATATTGCGGAAAGAACTTATTTATTTACTTAAAAGAGTGAGTTTATTTAAAAAATAAATAAATACTAAGGAAAATGTGCTCACTGAAAGTTATGTCCTCATTTTTATTTTATTTTATTTTTAAATATTTTATTTATTTATTCATGAGAGACACACAAAGAGAGAGAGGGGCAAAGACACAGGCAGTGGGACAACCAGGCTCCATGCAGGGAGCCCCACGTGGGACTCGATCCCGGGTCTCCAGGATCATGCCCTGGGCCAAAGGCAGGCACTAAACTGCTGAGCCAACACAGCTGCCCCAATGTCCTCATTTAAAAAAAAAAAAAAAAAAAGTTGTGTTTATTTTTAATGTTATTTTAAGAACTGGAAAGCACCACACATTTTAAAAATCAAGTTCACAATAGAAACAAAGTATTCTAAATTTTAAAATGTGAATTTCAGGGTGAATTTTAAAGTCCTGATAAGTGACCTTTCTGAATTCATGTCCCTGGGTAACTTTGCAATTCGTCTGTCCATAAAATTAACACTGTCTAAAACTATTTTTGCTCTTTTACTCTTTCAAAACTCTATTCTTAATAAATGGAATTTTTAAAAACTCACTAATAAGAGCTCACAAATGGATCAAATGAATAATATATTACTTAAAGTATTTTGAACATTGAGTGACATACTGGTATGGAGATTTTAGTTGAATTTACTAGCATCCTCAACAATATTCATATTGGGTGATGACTGCTGCCTAATAAAGGTTTATTTTAAATTAAATTTATTATATAATTTATAATTTTATTCTTCTAGTTTTAGTAATATTGTGGTCAAATATCAATAAATAAGTTGTTACTGAGTTATATGATTTTAGTAAAAAACCCCAAATGTTTTATTTTTTTTATTTTTATTTTTTTTTTAACCCCAAATGTTTTAGCTGTGAATACTAAAGAATCAATATCCAGTGAACAGGTGGAATAACTGGAAAAAAATAAAGACCAGTATTGTAGAACTGTTGCAAATCTAATCCATTTAAGTTTGAGTAACAGACAAGGTTAGATTCCAAACAGCATTAAATTTTGCTTTTTCTCATTTTTAAACATGAGAACTTTCTTTAGGAATGAAAAATTTAACTTCATCTACTTGTCATTTTAAAGAACTCTGGCTACTAAAAAAGAATATCCTAAAACTTATGAATTGTACCAAAAAATTGATTAGGTCTGAAGAGTCCCAGATCCTTCGAGTCAGAACCTCATGACCTGAGCATATCATGCCTGTGAATTATGTAAGAGTTCTTTCTCTGAATGGCATGCATCATCCCACCACATCTGAGAAGTCATGAAATCTTGTTGTATTTATTCAACATTTTTTGTTAGATTGTTTTGACTCTGGCCAGCCTCTCCATTTCTAAAACGCTGCTTTATTTAAGCTTCTAGATATTTCCTCCTAAGTACTAAATATGTTGCTATCTTTCCTCCTCATATCAGTTGGTATCTTTTCCACTCTGGTCTCTGTATTCTTCTGAGAGTATTTTTAAAAATGCGAAGCTTATCACAAAACTTTCCACTTAAAGTACTTCAAGATTGTCATTGATTTCAAACTTTCTTTAAACAACTTACTGAGATACAATTGATAGATGAGAAATGTCTCATATGTAAAATACATGATTTAATAAATTTTAACATATGTATGTATTCATGAAGCCATTACTACAATCAAGGTAATAAACATATTCATCACCTCCAAGGTTTTTTCCTTCCCCTTTGTGTTGTTTATACATTTGTTTGGCATTTTGTTTTGTTTTGTTGCTTTTTTGTGTGCATCCTTTGTGTAAGAACACTTAACATGAGATTCTATCTCAACCATTTTTAAGTGCACAATATTGTATTGTTAACTAGAAGTACAATGTTATACAATAGATCTTTAGAACTTATTCATCCTGCATAACTGAAACTTTTATACTTCTTGAACAAGTTTTTTTTTTTTTTAAGATTTTATTTATTAATTCATGAGAGACAGAGAGAGAGAGAGAGAGAGAGAGGCAGAGACACAGGCAGAGGGAGAAGCAGGCTCCATGCAAGGAGCCTGACCTGGGACTCATCCTGGGTCTCGAGGATCAGGCCCTGGGCTGAAGGCAGCGCTAAACCACTGAGCCACCCAGGCTGCCCTTGAACAAGTTTTCATCAGTGTGATATACCACATTAACAGAATGAATGATAAAAATCACAAGATCATCTCAATAGATACAGAAATAGTATTTGACAAAATTCAATAAACTTTCATATTAAAAATATTCAACAAACTAAACATAGAAATTATTTATCTAAATATTAATAAAGGTCAAATATGACCATAGCTAACAGTATAATCAATTGTGAAAAACTGGGAGCTTTCCTTTTAAGGAAAGGAACAAGGCAGATATACCCACTCTTGACACTTTTATTCAATGTGGTACTGGAGTCCAAACTAGTGGAATTAGGCAAGAAAAGGAAAAAAAAAGGCATCCATATCAGAAAGGAAGAAGTAATATTATCTCTATGGATGACATGATCTTAAATGTGAAAATCCTAAAGACTCCCCAAGCTTCTTAAATTAACGCAAAACATCCTTGCAGAACTTGCTCATATATTATATATATGAATACATGCATGTGAGGTCTATATGTGTGTGTATATATATGATCCTTAGCTCCTATTAAGGCCATGGTGTTCTTTCTACAAAACATTCTTTTTACATGCAATATCATTGCATTCTGTCTTTTTTATTTAGCTAGATTCTAATTGCCCCTTAGGATCAATCAGCTCAGCTCTTATCCCTATGAGCCCATTCTTGATTCTCTCAATCTGATTTAGATGATCATCTTCTTTGAATTTAATGCAACCCACATTTAATTTGTACACAGTACATACTCTATTGCAATTGATGAATGATATCACCCAACAGACTATAAAGGTTGCTGAAAGCAAGCAATATGGTTATGTATTCCCATGAACCAGCAGTGTCATGCATATTTCAGACACTCTATAAGCTTTTGCTGGCTTAATGAATAAATTAATGAATGAATAATGCAAAGATAAGCTTTTTTTTTTTTAATGGAATGATGTTAGGTAGATCATAGTATGTAGGGAGGGTAGAAGATTGAGGAATTTTGCAGAGGCCAGTTGAAGCCACATGATAAAGGATCTGATACACTTGAGATAGAGGATTTTTATTGTCTGTGTGAGTGATGTAATACAATTGATAGTTTTTTCAAACAGAATTATGAATTAGGAAGTTCAACTACGCAACAATGACAAAAATGAAATGGAGAAGAGAGAAACTGTAAATGAAAGCAAACAGGATATAGCAGCATTAGTCTATAGTCTATTTTGGATGAAGTACTCTAGCACTGGAAAAGTGGCTATTGGGAAGATGATCAGTTGTTTTGTTTATTTTGCTTGCTTTCTCTTCCATGAGTTCCCTCACCAGTCCTGTACAACTTTGTGACTGGGAAAAGTATTTTTATACTTCAGAAGAGTTCAGAATTCTTCCCTATGCAGTAAAATCAAATGTTAGACCCTTTTCTTTCTTTTTTCATTATTCATTTATTGGAGAGAGAGATAGAGAGACAGAGAGAGAGAGAGAGAGAATGGGGAGGCAGAGTGGCAGAAGGAGAAGCAGACTCCGCACTGAGCAGAACCAACTCTGAGCTCAATCCCAGGACCCCAAGACCATGGCCTGACCCAAAGGCAGATTCTTAAACAACTGAGCCACCCAGGTGTCCCTAGACCCTTTACAAAAGATTTCTACTATGTTCTTTTCTTGGTCTTATTCCCTCATATATTTACCTGATGAACATATTTTCAGATTCTTGAACCCAAATCTTTTCATTAACTTTGTAGGACATCAAAGTTTAATTAGAATTTCAAAATTACAGGCTTCGGAAGATTTTATAACCCCAGAGTTTGTTATGCCAGTGAGTTAATTATAATTTTTACTAATATTTGTTTAAGGCTTACTATGAGCCAATTAGTACACTAAGCATCCTATTAAAAAAAAAAAAAGATTTCATCTATTTATTTTAGAGAGAGAGAAAAAGAGAGAGGTAACACCAGCAGGGGGAGGGGCAGTGAGAGGGACAAGTAGACTCCCCACGGAGCATGGAGCCCTGAGATTATGACTTGACATGAAACCAAGAGTTGGATGCTTAACTGAAGGAGTCAGCCAGGTACCCCTACACTAAGCACTTTAAATACTAGATCTCTTTGATTTATTCTCACAGCTCTGATTATAGGTCCTATTTTCAAAAGTGAGAAAATTGATGCTTCGATAGATGATGCAACTTGCAAAGGCCATATAAACAAGCACTAGAGGAAGAATTCCAACTTAAGTCAAACAATAAAACCTGTTGTCTTAGTTACAAGGAAGTTATCCGCTGAGGACTCTATATTCCAGAGATAAGATACATATATTTTTTATTAAGTGTTAAAGTGAACTGTGAGGGATAGAAGACAGAGCATATAAGCAACCCCAGGCTCTTACCTTTGCCACGGCAAAGATAATGATATGACTAATTTTAAAATTTGTACATTGAAGGGGAGCTAATGAATCTTATATAGAGGCAGATGAATAGAGTATATAAACAATAACCATGTTAGCATAATGGGAATATAGTTCTAAGTGGCTAGAGAGATTTATTTTTTAAACATTAACGCAAATATATATTGTTTCATTTCTTTATCATCTGATTATTTTATTTATTTTTATATTTTTAAAGACTTTATTTATTTATTTATTCATGATAGACACACACAGAGAGAGAGAGAGAGGCAGAGACACAGGCAGAGGGAGAAGAAGGCTCCATGCAAGGAGCCTGACACAGGACTCGATCCCAGGACTCCAGGATCATGCCCTGGGCCAAAGGCGTTGCTAAAACACTGAGCCACCTGGGCTGCCCTCATCTGATTATTTTAAATAATGTGTCAGGGGAGATCCCTGGGTGGCTCAGCCGTTTGGCACCCACCTTTGGCCCAGGTTGCAATCCTGGGGTCCCAGGATCGAGTCCCACATCAAGCTCCCTGCATGGAGCTTGCTTCTCCCTCTGCCTGTGTCTCTGCCCCCCTCTCTCTCTCTCTCTCTCTCTCACTCTCTGTCTATCATGATAAATAAATAAATAAATCTTTTTAAAAATTTAACTAATGTGCCAGGGCTTTTTTTTTTCCTACAAAATATCATTGTAAATTTTGGTTTTTCAAATTCAGTGAAATATTCCATGTGAGGTCATTTCTAAAGGTCTTGTAGACAAAACTTTAGCTCTACAAAATTTTCACTTCTTGTGGAATTATTTTTTGCATTTTGATACTTAAACAATCTAAAGTATTCTACCAGTTAATACATATTGATAAAATAATCCAGAATTCTAGTAAGTAATATAATAAAATTCAAATACTTGCTTTATATTTGAAATGTTTAAGATACAAGGGCTATTTATTTCTAACCTCAAAACTTATACTCTCTGAGATTATATAACTTCAAAATGCCATCATATTCCACCATAGGGAGAAGAGTACTATATTTTTTTAGATTAAAGAAATTCAAGCTACAGCACTTTTGGTGAAATAATTTACAATAACTCAGTGGGAATGCTGAACAAGAGGGCATGTGAAGGAAAACAATTCACTTGGTTCAAACACAGGGATGCAAAGCTTTATAAATTTACTTTGAAATATTGGCTCCCAAATTTCATTTCACTCCTTTATTCTGAGTGTAATAAATTGGTTCTATTTTTTAAAAGATTTTATTTATTTATTAATCAGAGAGAGAGAGAGAGAGGCACAGACACAGGCAGAGGGAGAAACAGGCTCCAGGCAGGGAGCCTGATGCAGGACTCATTCCCAGGTCTCCAGGATCACACCCTAGGCTGAAGGCGGCGCTAAACCGCTGAGCCACCAGGGCTGCCCAATTGATTCTATTTTTAAACTTAATTTTGTAAAAATTTTTCTGAAGCTTGGATATGACCCCTCACATATTTTCTAGACAATTTTTAAGTATATTTGTGGGTTGAAATTTCAGACTCCTTTCTTGAAGGTATGCAAAATAAACTCTATCCATAGCCCCCCTACTTTTTTTTTAGCCTAAACAGCATTCTCTGATCGAACATATGATAGCACTAAGACAGTGATATTAATCAATAACAAACATGATTTTTGCTACTTAGAGAATCAATTAACTTCTTCACAGTCATTTTGACCATCCATTCAACTATCTGTGAAATGGTTACTAGGTTACTTGATAAACTTCTAGTTTCTATAGGTATAAGTGTACTTGTTCTAGATTTCCATACTTTATATGACTGAAATTCTCATTATACTTCATATTTCTATTTACCTGTCCTTCCCAACCAAATAAATTAATGTTTGAAAATAAATATACAGAGTATAGAATTAGCTTATTATTTAATAACCAATAGTCATATTCAAGTGTGAACATCTATACAAATAATAGTTCACTCTATAAAAGCACTACTATTCTGTGTTTTAGTTCCTCAGTACATCACTCAACATTGAAAGCACCTATTATATTCCACATAGCGTGATGAGTTATGAAGAGACATAAAAATGATGTTTCTGCCATTAAAGACATGGGAAATACATTCATCATGAAATGCTAGTGACAACCCATGACTCAAAGAAGGATAAAAATATATTCTCTGTTAAGTTTTAACAGTGGAGAAATAGTCACAATGGTGAGGTGTGGTATTTGAGTTAGGCCTTAAAAATTAATTGAACTTTATTAAGCACGTATGGGACATCAAAGACAAATCTAGGTAAGGGGAATCATCTGAAGAAAGGCATAGAAGATAAAAATACAATTACACAATACTTTAAAACTTAGGAATTTCTAAGAAAGCAATTTGCAATTCTTTCTTCTCCTTAAATTCATGTCACCAGTCATTAATCTCATTAAATATTCCTCAAAATGACTCTTAATTTCATTATTTCTCCATTTTCATTGTTCCTGTACTAATATAGATTTGTATCATCTCTCTCAGTAGTTCTCAACTGAGGGTAGTTTTTCCCCCAAAGAGATATGTGACAATGTTTAGACATGTCTTGGGTACAATGGGGGCAGGATCCTACTAGAATCTAGTAACTAGAGGCCAAAGATGATTGTGAATATCATATAATCCACAGAGCAGGCCTCCACAGTGAAGAATTACCTGGCCATTATGCCAGCAGTGCCATGGTAGAGAACCTTGGCAATAACTATGGCAATAACTCCTTAACCTAATTCCTACCTCAAACATGGCCCAAATATACATTGGCATTACCAATGACATCCCTTATGTCATACCAGTTATTGGCTGAGTTCAAGTTGTCAATGAAATATCCAAGAAGAGATACTTATTAGCCAGTTAAAAATCTAATGTTTGGGATCAAGAGATAAATAATTTCTGGAGATATGAAATGGATATGAATAAAGGGAAAAGGGGATAGTTCAAAATACAGAGACGGCTAAATTCTCTTGTGTAAATCTTTAGAAGGAAGTAGTAAACAATAAAATATTTATAATTTAAGAGGCAAATGAAGATAAACCAGTAAGTAAAAAATAAATGCAAATTAATATAGAAACATCAGGAAGGTAGAAGCAGGAGAGAAGCTCCTCTTCTTTTCAGTGAAAGCATGTCTCAAGTCACTGTCCAAGTCCACCAACTGTGCTGCCACTTCAACATGCACTTGCTTCCTTTAAGGTTTGGTAGTAATTCCACTGTTCCCAAAGACACATTTATTATTAGCTTTCCAAACTTAAAAAAAAAAAAAAAAAGATTTATTTAGTTAGTTAGTTAATTATTTGAGAGAGAGGGAGAGTACTTGTGAGTGGGGAGAAGGGGTAGAGGGAGAGGGAGAGGGAGAGAAACCCAAGTAGACTGTGCTGAGCTCAGAGCCCAATAGGGGCTTGACCTATCCACCCTGAGATCATGACCCTGGCTGAAATCAAGAGTTGGACACTCAACTGACTGAGCCCTATTTTCCAAATATGTTTAAGCCCTCTGTTCATTCTTACTCTTAGAAAATCTTTAAAGGAATAGAATGGGGGTGGGGGGACAACACAGTTCCCATCAAAATGTGAAACTTTTGAGGTTATAAAAAAAGAAAGCAGAAGAAACATTGGTGGAAGCACATTCCCAGCTGACTACCAACCCTCTTTCAATCCATTTCTTGCTATACTAAGGAAGATCAGGGAAGTCAAATAGCATTATTTCATCAGTAATTTTTTGGAAATCTTTAAAATGCTGTCCAATTCAGATAGAGAGGCATCTTCTTTTACATAAAAAGAAAATTACCTTGACAGAAGTTGGGCTTAAATATTTTGCCCAACACAGTAACTTTGGCATTTTCAAAGTATACCAGGTGGTCACATTACACATGCTTGTAATCAATTGGATTCTAAAAATCTTGAAGTGGCTGTATTGGGTGAATAACCTATTTCAATATTTGGCCCAATTTTTCCCAGGTGGGAGGGAAAAGCCTTTATTTCATGTTAGATGCTGCCTGCATTAAAATAGCGTTTAAATATTTTGACTTCATTGATTTGTTAAAACTATCAAACGGTTTACCTAGCAAAATAAATATTCAATTCAGAAAATAAAATAAACCAATTGCTGCATGTAGATTCACCCATATAAATGGAAGGCATTACATTACCTCTAATTGCTTAGTGATGAAGACTTTCTTTCTTACTCTCAAGATCACATCTCTTTTATATTCCTGAGGCTGTGTACCCTGACTAAAGAAAGGTATTGAGAGGGAGGGAAAAAGGCAAGAAAGAGATCAGCAAATTTTAAAGTTGTAAAAAACATAGATGCCTGGGTGGCTCAGTGGTTGAGCTTCTGCCTTTGGCCCAGGGGCAGGATCCCAGTCCAGGGATGTAGTCCCGCATTGGGCTTCCTGAGAGGAACCTGCCTCTCTCTCTGCCTATGTCTCTGCCTCTCTCTCTCTCTCTTTGTCTCATGAATAAATAAATAAAATCTTAAAAAAATAAATTATAAAAAACAAAAAAAGAACCTAAAATTGAGAAAATACTATTTTATTTGTTTCTCTTATCTATATTCCTCAGTGTTTTTACTTGCAGAATGATGAATTACATTATACAGGTTGATGACTGAAACTGTGAAATAAGAATGAATTAAATATTATGTATTTATTAATTTATTTTTCAAATATTTACTGCCTACCTACTGTATCCAAGGCACTAAATTTGTCACTGCATTAGCAGCTGTTTACTACCAGACAAGGGAGCACTTTTTTTCACGTGGAGTCTAGAATTAGAGACAAAAATCAAAGAACCAATTATACAATTAATTATTTCCTAAATTCTAATAAAGGATGTTTGAGAAAATTGCAAGCTGCTATGAGAACAAATACCATAACACATGACTTACATTTAGAGATCTGGATAAAGCCTTCTCAATGAGATAATGAATGAATTGAACTCTGAGTAATTTGTGGCAATTGGGTAGGTGAGGAAAAATGGGAAAAGATCATTCCAAAAAGAGGCAAAGACATGGCAGGGTGTTCTTAGGAAGAAAGGAGCATATATCATTCCTGAAATTTGTCAGGACAAATGTAGGGTGGATAATGGATTGGGGGCAGCAGTACTGGAGATAATGTAAAAATAGGAGTAAGGGTCAAATCATGCATGTTCTTCTAATTCATGTTAAGATGTCAGTCTTTATCCCATATTAATTGAAAGCTGTTAAAATTTTGAAACAGTGTGCTGGGGCAAGGAATTTGTATTTCCATTATGTATATGCTACTTTGGCTGCGGTAAGGAAAGCAAATTGAATGGGGGAAGAATGCATTTAGGACAATAACTAAGATAGTGTCAGTGGAGATGTGAAAAAGCAGAAATTCATGTTAGGAGTTAAAATAAGCAGAACTTGATAATTTGTAAAACATAGACTAGGACTTCAGGTTTATAGTTTGGAAAAGTAATCTTTGGAAGTGTCATTCCATAAAATGGGGACAAACTTTCACTTAAAAATTAATGTTGCAGAGGGAGAAGTTTTCTTATACATTTTGGACGGTTTGAATTTGTGATGCCAGTTAGATACTCAAGTGGAGATAAAGTATCTAGGACAACTTATGGTGTTTAATATGTATTTAATATGTGTTAGCTTAAAAATGAATCTGTGAATGAATGAAGGAAGGAGGCATTTAACATGATATTTGTTTGCTATCATGACAAACAGAAAATACTTACTAGGCCAAAGTGGAAAATGCACAGAAAATTGAGTTACTTGCCAAAGGTCATCCGGAAACATCAAGGAAAGAATTAAAATAAAATGGGAAAGGAGCACCAGCTTATATTAAATTATGCTGAGACCAGTAGCTATTTATTTTTAAAATTGGAACACTTTTCTCTGAACTTATGATACATTGAAATTCATTGGAAATATTATTCATACACATATCTAAGTCAAATATATAATCTACCAAATGGTTTTTGGCATATATTTCCCCTTTCAGTATTTCTTCAGACATACCATGAAAATACATGAGATAAATGGGATTTATAAGGAGAGACTAAGCAATTTTTTTGGATAAGTAAATAAACGGAAATCTAATTTAAAAACATATCACAAAACTAGCTTATTTGTTATATATACAAAGTACAATTTAATAGATCACATACAAATGAGAATGTTTCTTTTACATTTCAATTGCATTTGTTAACAATGTTGTCCATTATCCATGATTACTCCTTGTTAGTTATGTCTTGCTTTTGTTGTTTTACTATTGGATTTGTTATAAAAAATTGTTTGGTTATAAGCTTTTAAATATAGCAATATTATTTTGGCATACTTTTTTTTTTAATTCAAATGAAATATTTTTCCAAGTTTGCAATCAACCATGTCCCTCCATAATTTAATTTGTTGAAAATAGGGAGCAGGCTGATAGTACATTTCAATAATTTAAAATCCTTTAAGAGTGGAAAAATTACATTTTTGGCTTTGAGAAATATTATTTTCATGAACAAAAGCATTTTTTTATGTTCATAGATCATAAGGTAATCATTCTGTGGTACATTTTTAGATTTGCAACTATTTTTGCAAAGAAGATGAGGGAAATTTTAAATCCCCAATTTCAGTGATGGAGTGAACTTCAAATTGTTATCTTTGATGGCCTTTGGTATTAGGTTATGTAGAAGAAACATAATTAAAAACAAAATCTTCAACCTTAAAAGCCTCTCCATAAAGGTAGAAGAGAAAGAAACAATTTTATTATTGACTGAGTATTAAATCAGAATGTGATGCACACCACAGTAATCCACTAAAGAGACTGTAGAAAAAAAGAAATTGCACCCATTTTTTTCCTTTTTATACACCCAATCATCCATCACAGAAATGTTCTCAAGATAAACAGTAACTAGCCTTCAGGTAAAAGGACTTCCCAGCACCATTTGTCACACCAAGTCCATTCTAAACTCACTTGGTGATTGGGGTGAACATTTGTTTTAGCTAACTGGCATCATTCAGAGGGAAACCAGAATTTTCACATCTTCATGACAAGAGCTAGTCTCCCAACATTGAGTGAAGCACAGCTGAAGTTAGGTTTCTATCCTCCTACAGAAAACAGGAGGACATAGAGATGTTATCCTCCTCAATGAATACAACTCAAAGGGATGGTTCCCAAGTCTTGAGAAAAATATTCCTGAGTCTTAACACTGGCAAGAAGCTTAGTTAGCTTTCAAATGATTTATATAAATTACAAAGAGATGCAGAAGAAAACCTTTAATCACAAGTTTTTTCAAGCAAATTCTCTAAGAAGAAGAGGGCAGTGGTGGTTGAGGGTCTCTCTTTTTTGTATATATTCAGCAGGAAGAATTAAGCCTCTTATTTTTAATTCTTATTTGCCTCCAATCTCTCTCCTCTGTTACTATAAAATAGTAACAATTTTATAATAATTTCCATTGCTGTTTCTACCTCTCACTGGGAAAATTGCACCCACCTAAATATCCCACGAAGTCCACAGTAAAATATAAAGTAAAACAATTATCAGAATTATGATGGAATAACAGAATTATTGATTTTTTTAAAAAAGTCAGTACATAAATTGCCTTTGGGGAATAACCCTTGAATATATCATGCCAATAGTGAATGGCTAAATACTGTTCTGAGTTAGCAATGCACAACTTTTATCCATCGTACAAAGATTTTACAAATTATGATATCTTTCCTGCTTGTTTTCAAAGATAAACTATCTGAACACTGTTTGGTAGATCCTTATGAACTCTTTCTCCACCTCAGTCTAAGGAGTTACTTAACTCTGGATCCTCATAATCTAAACTTTAACTAAGAGTTTCTCTTGCAAGGTCCAATAAACTTCTCCTGAGTTGCAAAGAACTCTATAAGTACCATCACATCCATATGACATACTACTAGGCTCTTTACTAAGTGATCTGTCTTTGCACATAGTTTTTTGTAGATATAAAACACAATTACATCCATGACCATCATCTAGTATAGAAATCTTATGAGGCACACACCAGAAGGTGCAGATTGAAATTCTAGCATTTAATGTATATGGCTCTGTTTGAAGCCTTGAGGACAAACTCATACTATGAGCATTTTCTTAAATCAGCAGCTTCACTGTAACTATTCCCTGAATAATAGGCATAATATTTATTTATCAGCCTCTACTGGAACTGGAGAGAAATTGCATCCTGAAGTTAACTCATATTAGACTTGTCTCTTCCAGTCTCCATCTTAAATGCCAGATGTCTGTTCTTCTATTAATTAGAAATTTCACATCATCCTTCCAACTAAACTGGTTCAAATATTCTTTTTTATTTGGGCTTGAGTGCCTGAATGCATAGTAGTTAACATTTACTTTGTTATTATCAAAAATTATTAATGAAAATGGTCTGTCTTTTACTCTGTGATTAATCAAATGTTGGACTTATAAGTCCAAACTCCGCTTATACCAGCAGAAAAATTTAGAGCCAGTTGGAAATGAGATTGTGAGAACCATTACTGGGAGAACAGAAAAAAAACATAAGGTAACAAATAATTTTTATTTTCTAGTAAAACGTGACTCTCAAATAATTGAAGAAACCTCACTGTGAATATGTTTATAGGTATGTGTATGGATATATTATATTTACATAACTACTTTATGGAAATACATAAATATTCATAGATATGAATATATATTTATTTTTACACTTCTACAGATTTTGAAATGAATATATTTGTTTGAAATTCAGAACTAAGACTTATTGCTCTACTGACTCCTATTAACTTAATCTGCCTGTGCAGAGTTAATTTCAGACAACATGTAAACATTCTAAAATTTTATAAGTTACCACAGCATAGGATGTTGTAAGAGAGCCAATTTTATCCTGAGTACATGAATCTTAGGAACATGGTCAAATATGCAATATGAGTCAGAGCATCAGATAAATCAGGTCAAAATCTGGAATGTCCAAATGTTAGAATCCCACAAATTTGGAGCCCCAAAAACTAGGACAGTAGTAGTCTAGGTAGTCAATTTCAGGTTTCAAAAGCCTCTTCAGATTCTAAGAACCAAACAAGAAGATCTGAAGAAATGATATGTAAATCAAAGTTGCTGTTTTTTCCCCACACTGCAAAAACTAGAATCCACTGTCTGCAATATTGTACTAGTCCCCAAAACTATTCAATATTTTTGTTGTTGTTCGTGGCACATTATATCACATCTGCAAAGTGAGCCAAATTCTAGATTGTAACATTCTGTGGCCTGTAGCTGACAATAGGTGTCATCAGTTAAGCAATTGGCTTAATGGAACTTTATGCCACTATGAAACAAAGAAGTATGACAAAGCTAAAGTATCGCTTCTGCATTCCTCTCTAATTTCTGAGGCTACCAGAAAATCATCTAAATTTATCTAATTATAGATCTCTTTGGGGAAAATGTTTTTTGTAGATTTCTTTTTGTCCGTTTGTTTATAAATAGCTAGAGAAAACAGCAGAGAGTTTAAAATCTTCGAGAAATCTTGCATAAAAAATTGGACTCCTTCATAAGCAAAAGGAAACAAGAATTTTAACTCTTATGCTAGAGGAACAGAGAAGAAAGGAAGGAAGGAAAGAAAGAAAAAGGAAGGGAGGAAGGTAGGACTGAAGGATGGAAAGAAGGGGAAAGAGAAGACGAAAAGAAAAAGAATAAAGAAAGAAAATAAGAAAAAAGAAAGAAAAAGAAAGAAGAAGAAAGAAAAAGAAAAGAAAGAAAGAAATACTGAAAAAGAAAGAAAAGAAAGAAAGACTCCGCCCTCCCCCCTAAAACTCCGAAGAAAGAAAGAAAGAAAGAAGAAATAAAAATAAAAGAAGAACAGAAAGAAACGAAAGAGAGAAAGGAAGCCATAGAAGGGACAGATGCAGAACATTAATCAATTACAGAGAAAATCTCTGCAGACAATAGTACTGAAGTCAGAAAAGTTGCATGAGGTACTATAGGGGTAAATGCAACAACACATGTATTTACTTCTCTAAAATCTTGTACAAATCTGTATCGTGGTCAATCATCTTTATCAGATTTATTTTCCTTCCTTATTGGAAGTACAGGAATATTACAGAGTAAATGTAAAATTATCATTGTTTTTCTAATTCTTTTATAACTGGTTTTATTCCTTTTACTGGGCCCTTAACACAAGAAGACCATTTTACATGTGGCCATGACTTCTTTATTTTATTGTTTCTACATGTCAAATAAAACCAGGATCATTGGGATCCCTGGGTGGTGCAGCGGTTAAGCGCCTGCCTTTGGCCCAGGGCGCGATCCTGGAGACCCGGTATGGAGTCCCACGTCGGGCTCCCGGTGCATGGAGCCTGCTTCTCCCTCTGCCTGTGTCTCTGCCTCTCTCTCTCTCTCTCTGTGACTATCATAAATAAATGAAAATTTAAAAAATAAAAAAAAATAATAAAATAATAAAAAAAAAAAAAAAACAGGATCATTATCCCCTAGCCTCCAAAAGTGATACACTGATTTGTTTGGGGTGTTTCTCTAGCATGAGGTGAGACCACCACTTTCTGCCATAATCTCTTTTCTTTCAGAAAGGCACTTGGTAACTAAATAAAATACCCTTTTTCTATGATGCTTCACAGACTGTCCTTTCGAAGTACAGAATAGGGTAGCATTTCTAACAACAGGTGTCTACCCAGCAGATTTACAGGAGTCAGAAGAAAGCAAGAATACATGTTCTTCAGTCAGAGGACCTATGTGTATGGGAACCACGGAGGCCAAGGAGCAACTATGAAAAAGAACAAGGCTTATATGAAATACCACCAACCTTCAGCGAACACAAAGTAAGAAACTGGGAAAACTACATGTGAAATATCACCAGTTTCCACCTCTGAGACTGCTCACATCTGTCTACTTGAAGTGGTTCACCAATCATTTCCTAGCTTTCTGGGTTTTTCTGAATCCCTTACTCTTGCATCCTACAGTGTCCCTTCCTACATTCTCTCTCCCAATATCCTGATTCCTCGTCAAAATGACATATCGTCCCTCTTCTTCCTTTCTTCCTTTTATAGTTTAGCCAGAGTGGGGGTTATTTCCTTCAGCAAAGAGTTCTAAATGAGCATCCAATCCAGCAGTCTTTAATTTTGTTGTTGTTGTTGTCTTTCTCTAGATTACCCCCAAACTGAGTAGTTGCTACTAATATCTGAACAATGGTCTGTCCTTTTTCCTAACTTGAGTTTGGAGAGTCTGCAAGAAAGCCAAGATAAAGGGTGACTATGGTAAGACAGCTATTTTGTTTCTGTTTTGCTTTGTTTGTTTAAAGATTTTATTTATTCATTCATGAGAGACACAGAGGGAGAGGCAGAGACATAGGCAGAGGGAGAAGCAGGATCCCTGTGAGGATTCCAATGTGGGACTTGATCCCAGGAACCCAGGATCACAACCTGAGCCAAAGGCAGATGCTCAACCACTGAGCTGCCCAGGCATCCCAAGATGGTAATTTTGATCCACCATTGGATCCATTCCAATAAATCTTGAGAAAGCCTCAACAAACCATTGATGGAGATCAACTGGGACAGACCTGTCTTCTGGGTTCAGTGCTACAACTTTTTCCAGGCTCACTTTCAGCGGTAAGGCTTCAGGTACAGCTGTTAGCCCCTCCTTTCACTGGGCCTCTTACACCCTTTGACCTTCCATACTTGCATGTTGGGGTGGCAGATGATTGACTTCCCCTGATCACCATAATTCTTTGATGTGGTAATCTTTGGAAACCCAATGTTCCTGATCCATCAAAGGAATGAAATAGACTGGCTGTAGAATTCCAAGCAGTAGCCAAGTTCACATCTCCATATGTGGACCTCTAAACTGAAAACAGAATACTGAAACTTCTGGAGGCCGGGTGAAGGAAGACTTTAAATGAGTAATATCAGCTAATGAGGAAGGTGTGGGATGACCCAGGAATCCCGGGTGGCTTCTCAATGACATCAGCTCTGCTCGTGATCCAAATAGGAAGGACTGGTTTTCCTCTCTTTGAGGCAAGAAAAATGTAAATTGTAGGCCTTTTTGCTTCCCTTCATATGTTAGCATTCATCTGATTAACACCTTGTTTGTTCATTTTTTGTTTTTTTTCCTAAGTGACCAGTGCACCTATTGTTCATCCTGTTGCGTTTTTCAGTCTTTTCTTCAAGTCCTCAATTATCTCCAGATCAAGTCTCATTGCATCTTCTTTCTTAACTACATGTCGTAGAGATGGTTGGAGATGGAATCTGGGCTACACTGTCAGCCATTCATACCCGCTCCTCAAACAGAGCAGATACTTCATTACTAGCTAACAAAGTGGTGTCCTCTTCATTCTTTTCAGGAGAACCATCCATCTAAAAGGTCATCACTCACCCCTTCTTCAGAGTCATTTTGAGACCATGAGAGATAAAAACAGAGGAAGAAAGAACGTGGAGAGTAGAGAAAGGAAGCAGTACCTCTATGAGAGAGAAGATACCTTTAATTCTTGTATTACTTCTTCCATTTCTCTCAATATTTTCTTTTGGCTATCTAAATTAGTTTTACTTTTTTTTCTGAAGGATATAACACCCCCAAACACCAGTAATTTATTTATTTGGGAGGAAGGCTCTATTAGTTTTCTAGGGCTGCCATAATATACTAGGGACTGGGTGGTTTACATGACATCTTATCTCCATTGCCAGAATTGTTGGGGAAACTAATTGAAAACAAAATCTCCTCCCAAATCTGAAAACTTCCCCACAAAGACAAAAAAAGATTTTTTTAAAAAGTATTACTGGGTAATCATTACACCAGAATATGATGTATATCACAAGAAACCTGCTAAAAAGATGGCAGACAGAAAGCAATCATGCCCTTTTATATAGTCAATCAGGTACAACACATTGCACACATGTTCTCAAGATAAACCATAACTAGTCCTCGATAAGAGGACTTGACAGCACCATTTGTCACAGAATTCATTTTAAAATCACTTGGTAATTGGAGTGACCATCTGTGTTAGTTAATTGGCTTTAACCAAAGGAAAAATTAAACCCTTATATCTTTACGATGAGGTAATTTTACAAAGGAAAGTGAGGCACATTCTCCAAGCTAGGCTCTTACCTTCTCATAGGAACTGTGAGAGGGGTACTATCTTCCTCAATGACTACCTTTTATTTTTATTTATTTTTCAACTTTTTATTTTAAGTTCTAGCTAGGTATCATATAGTGTAATATTGGTTTCAGGAGTAGAATTTAATAGTTCATCTCTTACATATAATACCCGGTGTTTCTATGATTACCCTTTAAAAAGATGATTCTCAAGTCATTAAGTAAAATACTTCTGAGGGCACCTGGGTGACTCAGTCAGTTAAGCTCTTGGTTTTGGCTCAGGTCTTGATCTTGGAGTCATGAGAACAAAATCCGCATCAGACTCAGCATGGAGCCTACTTGAGACTCTCTCCCTCTCCCTCTGCCCCTCCTCCCACTTATGAATGGGTTTTCTCTCTCTCTCTCTCTCTCTCAAATAAAGAAGTCTTAAAAAAAAAAAAAAGAAGTAGTTCTGGGTTTTCTTGCTATACATCCAGGTATTCACTGATTCTGTGAATAGTTCCTTAGCACTACTTTGCCAGACACTAGAGTAAGCACCATAATGGCCAAAGGCAGGCTGCCTCCAAATGTACTCCTTTGGCATATTGATGATTTGAACTAAAATTTCCTTAAGAAACAGCCCATGCAAGAATAGTCACACCCTCCTCTATCCCCCTGAAATTGGGAAATAAATCTCTCATGTGAAAAATACCTTCACTGTACTAAGGAGTGAAAAGACATCCTTATTACCTGAGACAGAGACGTTAAAGTGGAGAAAGCAGTGGAAACAAACCTTGTTATTATTTTTTTTTTCTAATCTACTACCTCAGCCTTAATTCTGTTTGGAATTCCATACTAATTAAAGTTTCCAACCCCTATTTTCTTTACTGTGTCAATTCCTTACAAATTTCTTGTCTGTTTGCCTAAAGAGTATAATAAGTACCTGCCTTGGTCATTACTTGAGGTCTCAATTTCATTATTGGGCCTCTGTGAAAATGAAATAAAACTTTGTGTTTTTCCTCCTGTTAATCTGTCTCATGTAAATTTAATTCTCACTCCAGCTGGAAGATCTTGAAGGGTAGAGGAAGAACTTTTCTTTCCCTACAGCATAGATTCATCATCATAATCATCTTATATTTTGGGAGCAGCAAATAATTTCATGGATTTGCACCAATGAGAATGATAATAAATATACTATTACTCTCATTATAAAGATGAAGAAACAGAAACACTGTTTATTTATTCAATATCACAAACCAGTTATTGGTAGGAAGGAAATTATAATTTTTCAAGGTCTAAGATGTACAGAAATCATTAGAATGTGAATGTTTTATTCACAGATATTTCTGTATATATATTTCATGTTTACAGATAAAATATTAATAGAGAATCACTAGTATAATTATGAAGAGATTTCTAAGATAATATTATTATTCATTTTTTAACTATGTGATCTCTTCTCTCAAACTGCAATCAAAATAAGACATAATTTATACTCTTGTTCAGTAGTATTGAAACTTAAAATCATGCTAAAAATATCAACTTTTTCAGGTATTTTTGTTTGAACAACTCTTCTATCTTAGTTCAGCTCCAAGAGTGGAATAGGAGATTTTTATCTTACTAAAAGAAATTTCAAAAAGGAAAAAAAAACAATTTAGAAAATATTTTCCAAAAAATGAAATTTCTTACAGCCCTAAAATGTGAAAGAGATGGGCCCCCCACCAGACTTTTCTTTAGAAGCCTCCAAATATTACAACTTTCCATACATTACATTATTTCAGAGCACACCGGCACCTTTTCAGGATTCAGTGCTCAGCGCTGACATAGGATCTCACTAGTGGCTAACATGCTTTATGCTCCAAGAAAATGTAACCCTTCTTCACAACTTTTACCCAGCAACAATTGCATCTGAAGGCCATGAAGCTTGTGGATTGTACTCCTCCTGCTGTCAGAGATGGACACTGCTTTATACAAAGAGATTGAACTACTTGAAAAGGAAAACACAAATTTGGTATCTAATACACAGCTTTGTGATTATAGCTAACAATACTATATTATATACTTGACAGTTGCTTGGAAACTAGATCTTAAATGTTCTTTCCCCACACACAAAAATGATGATTATGTGACATGATGAAGGTATTGGATTACACTATGGTGGCAATCATATTACAATATCTAAGTGTCTCAAATCAGTATATTTACAACTTTAACACAGCGTTATATGCCAATAATATCTCAAAAAATGCAACAGAAGAAAAAAGAAAAAAATTAAAAAGAAAAACACAAATTTAATGCACTTTTGAGGTCCTCTTTTTTTGGGAACCTAAAGGCAGTAAGTTCTCATAGATAGAAATATAATTTTCCAATCCCACCAAGAATCTATTTGCTTACTT
This sequence comes from Canis lupus familiaris, assembly GCF_011100685.1. Lineage (NCBI taxonomy): Eukaryota > Metazoa > Chordata > Mammalia > Carnivora > Canidae > Canis > Canis lupus. The sequence continues at coordinate 78,209,179 of NC_049224.1, forward strand.
TTGTTCATCTTCCAATTTGTGATTTTACAGGCTCCCAGGATTTATAGTAGGTTTTGAAGTGGTGGCACTTGGTCACTAATGAATACCTTTTATATAAAATAATTCATATAACCACCAAATTTTTATATATATAAGGTTTAATGCAAAAATTATATTTTTTTTACATTGTCACATTAGCCATCAGAATTGTGAATGGTTTTACTCTTATATAATGAGATACATTTTTTGAATTAATAAAAAAGTCAACTCATATTTACTTAATTTATTAAATTAAATAAATTAAATATTAAAAATATTTACTTTATTGAATATTCATGAATTATAATGTATATTTTATATTTTAACTTAGATAATTGAAGCATTTAGAGAAAAGTAGAGAAAATTTCATTTATATATTTAATAATTTACATTGTTTTTGAAAATATTTTCAATTATTTTTTCAGAGTAAGATTGCATTTTTTTCTACAATAAGAACACTTAACATGAAATCTACACCTTTATCAAGTTTTGATGTTAACAATACAATATGTTAACTATAAGCAGAATATTGTATATCCTAACTCTAGAACTTTCTCTTCTTGCATATCTAAAACTTTGTCCCCTTTGACCAACATCTCCCCACTTCTTCATCCCTCAGTCATTAGCAACTACCATTTTACTTGCTGTTTCTATGAGTTTGACTATTTTAGATTCCTCATATAAGTGGAATCATGCAGAATTTGTCCTTCTCTGCTTGCTTATGTCACTTAGCATAATATCCTCCAGGTTCCCTCTTAAATTCTATGGATGATTGGGACCAAATATAAAAGAATTGTAATATATCTATAATATATAAATAATGTAAATGTATAAATATCCTGTGTAGAATAAGAAAGTAAAGGCTAAAAGAGAAAGAGAAATTTTTTTTAAATGTTCTGTTTAGATTTCTAAAAAGAGGAAACAATAAAAAGTAAATTTTTTATCAAATATTTCTAAAAAGAGGAAACAATAAAAAGTGAATAATTTTATCAAATCTGGCCATTACAAAATGTACACACAGAAAATTATAAACTTTTATATTATAATTAATGCTGAAAACTATAAAAATGAGCAAAGAACTTATCTTCATCAAATGACATGATAATAGAGAAAACCCTAATGACTCTACCAAAAAACTAATAAAACTGATACACAAATTCAGTAAAGTTGCAAGATACTAAATCAACCCATGGAAATTAGCTACATTCTTATGCACTCATAATGAAGTGGCAGAAAGAGAAATTAAGAAAACAGTCCCATTTACAATTGCACCAAAAATAATAAATGCTTAGGAATAAACTTAACCAAGGAGGTGAAAAACTTGTACTTTGAAAACTGTAGAATACTGATGAAAGAAATTGAAGATGACACAGACAAATGAAAAGATATTCCATATTCATGGATTGGGAGAACCAATATTGTTAAAATGCCCATTGACTCAAAGCAACCTAAACATTCAATGGAATCCTTATCAAAATCGCAACTGCATTTTTCACAGAATACACTTTCAACTGAATTGAATAATTTAACAAAACTAAAAGTATAATGTTGAGAGAAACATTTTAAATGAGAACTCATTTTGAGATAAACTTTCTAAACAATACATAGAATATGAGAGAGATATAGATGTATAATATATACAATATACAAATTATATTAATTCTAGATCATTGATTATAGAAAATAGATAAAATAATGAGAATAGTATTCATTTTAGATTATTGATTTCCAATAGTGAGATCATGGGTTATTAATTTTCTTTTCTTCATTTTCTGTATTTTTTGAACAAGAGAAAATTAAATTAAATTAATTAAAATTAATTCCTTCTAAATTTATAGTAGAGAAATTATTTCCTTTTACTAATAGTTTATTCTTTTCTCATACAGATTTTCTTTAATTTCTTAGATTAAGCTGAAACTCGCTGCCATTTTACTCCTTAGAAACAAGTCTTCAGAATATAAAATGCCCATACAGTACTTTTTAAAATATAGAAATATAACTTTTGGTATTATTTATAATTACAAAAAGATAAAAGACTTTTTTTAAACAAGTGATCATGTTTGCCCAGTGACTATTTTCTCTATGCACTCCTATCCTATATATTCTGCATGTTCTAAATAAGTATGGTTTATTTATAATTTAAGAATAATCACAAACTCTTTGTTAAGTAAGGAAAGAAAAAGAAAGAAAGTTTAAAAAATGATTAGCAACATCAGTGAGGTAACATTTCCCCATTCCTGATAGTTTCGATTAAAAATTTCCTTATGGTGGAATGCCTGGGTTCAGCATCTGCCTTCGGCTCAGGGTGGGATCCCGAGGTCCTGGAATCGAGTCTCACATCAGGCTCCCTGTGAGGGGCTTGCTTCTTCCTCTGCCTGTGTCTCTGCCTCTCCTTCTATGTCTCTCATGAATGAATGAATGAATCTTTTTAAAAATGTCCTTATTGTAATTTATGTCAGAATTTGTAGCTTTTTGTGTGTGTAAAACTTTACATTGAAGACCATGAAAATTTAAAGTATGGGCAGTCTAAATATTTTAAACTAATACTGGTATTATTTTAAATATTTCAAACTAATACTGGTAAGTTGCCATAAAGCAGTGTATGGGGAAAGTTTAATGTGTTTTGCTTTTAATTTGTTTACTTGGGGTAAGGACTCATGTGGAAAGAAGAGGAGAGGCTCCACTTTACCTTGGGAATCACACATACTTTAAGTTGACTATCATGAAGTGCTTGATTTGAGTAGAAAGTGTAGACATATCCATAGTTATTGAGATGGTGCATTAATCTTTCTAAACAAACTTTAATTTTAAAACAGTAAAAATAAGTATGCTCTAATTGAGTATAAATACAAGATTCTAAGAAAAATGCATTATTTTATTTTATTTGAAAAATGCATTTTAAAATAGAGAATAGTTTCTTTACTTAAGTTGTGGTCTGTATTCAAGAGTCATCCATTCACTCGGTTATTGTAATTCTGAAGCTCTTTTGGGTCTTATTTGACTGAATTCTTAATAAGCTGAAACCTGAAAATTTTAAGCATCTGAAGCATGGTTACTTCTGATTTTTTTTTTATTAGTGCCAATATAATGTGCTTCCTATCAGAGCCCATGATTCTTTATCAGTACTAACCCACTATTTCTTTTATGATACTTCCAGACTGAAAACTCCTAATTTGCAATAATTAACCTGAGAATAGCATTTCCCATTTATCTCAAGGAGTAGCTATATTTCCCTGTTCAGCTTTGCAACCTCACAGGTTATTTTGGTCTGTATCTCAGAAACCAGGTAGATTATGCACTAATAAACAATGAGGCTTTTTGGAGTGAAAGCCAAAATTATACAGATGGCACATGTCATGTCAAAAGGTGGTTTGCTGTGGAGGTCAAAAGCAGATTGCTTAGTGTTACATTTGATTCTACTTAATGACTTCGATGATATTTTAAAAATTATATACTCTGTCTTCCCCCTATTCTTCCATCTATAGCAACCTCATAAGGTTGCTGTGAGGACTGAATGAGCTAATATCTATGAGATCCTTAGAGTAGACTCCATTCCATTGATCCATCTATGTGTCTATTTTTGTGCCAGTACCATTCTGTTGTCTTTGTAATAAAACTTGAAGTCTGGATTTATGATACCTTCAGTTTTGTTTTTCTTTTTCAAGATTGCTTTGGCTATTCTGGGTCTTTTCTGGTTCCATACAGATTTTAGGGCTGAGTGTTCTAGTTCTGTGAAAAATGCTATTGGTGTTTTGATAGGGATTGAATTAAATCTGTAGATTCCTTTGGATAGTATAGACATTTTTAACAACCCATGAACATGGAATGTCTTTCCATTTCTTTGTGCTGCCTTCAATTTCTTTCATCAATGTTTTGTACCTTTCAAAGTACAGGTCTTTCGCCTCTTTGGTTACATTGACCACTAGGTATTTTATAACTTATAATACAATTGTAATTGGGATTATTTTCTTTTTTGGGGGGAGGAGACTGTTTTCTTAATTTCTCTTTCTGTTGCTTCATTATAAGCTGCTTAGAAATGCAGCTGATTTCTGTAGATTGATTTTGTACCCTGCAACTTCACTGAATTCATTTATCAATTCTACTAGTTTTTTGGTGGAGTCTATGTTTTTCTATATGCAGTATCATGTCATCTACAAATAGTAAAAGTTTTACTTCTCCCTTGCCAGTTTGGGTGCCTTGTATTTCTTTTTATTGTCTAATTGCTTTCTCTGGGATAGAAGTTTGTATCTTTTGACTGACATCTCTTCATTTTCCTCAACACCAAGCTCTACTCCCTATTTTTATGACTTCAACTTTTTTCGAATATATAGACATAAAATAAAGTATTTGACACTTTCTGTCTTGTTTATTTTACTTATCATAATGTCCTCCAGTTTCATTCATGTTGCCACAAATGTCAGGGATTTTCTTTTTTGTGGCTGAATAATATTCCATTCTGCATCTATACATCATTTTTTCTTTATACATTCATATGTCAAATAAAATTTAGGTTGTTGCCATATCTTGGCTGTAGTGAACAATGATACAGTGAAAATAGGAGTTCAGCTATCTCTTTGAGATACTGGTTTAATTTCCTTCAGATATATACACAGAAGTGTGATTGGTAGATCATATGATGGTACTATTTTTAACTTTTTAAGTGACCTCCATACTGTTTTCCATAGTGGCTGTTTCAGTTTACATTTCCATAACAATGCACACTTTTTTTTTTTAACATTTTCACCAACACTTACTTCTTGCCTTTTAGATAATAGCCATTCTCAGGTGTCAGTTGGTATCTCATTGTAATTTTGATATAATTTCTCTGATGATGTTGCATACCTTCTCAAGTACCTCTTGGTCATTTGCATGTTTTCTTTAGAAAAATGTCTACTCAATTCCTCTGCTAATTTTTAACATGGTGGTTTGATATTTTGCTAGGGAGTTGTAAGAGTTCCTTATATATTTTGGATATTAACCCCTTACAGGTACACCGTTTGCATTTTTTTTTTATTTTGTTGATTGTTTCCTTTGTTGTATAGCTTTTTATTTTTTTTTATTTTTTTTATTTTTATTTTTATTTATTGTTTTGTTGTATAGCTTTTTAGTTTGAATTGGTTCCACTTATTTATTTTTGTTTTTGTTGCTTATGATGCAGGTTAGGTCAAACTATTCCTCACCCTCTCTAAAGCATTCATACTCATTCATTCATTCATTCATTTTGCTACAACAATGTACTGGAATTTCTCTGTTGGAAACCAGACTTCTACAAAGCCTCTTTCATTCATGGGTGCTTGTCCAGGACAATGTTCTCCAAAGCTCCTGACTATGGCTGAGAGCAACAGAAGTTGATTCAAGGGCCCCCAGTAGGGTCCATAGCTGAGGTTGAGGTCTCAATGCCTATCACCTTACACATGGATGAATAATACTCCTCCCTGGTTCCTTAGTGTATGGTTCTGTATTCCACAATTCCTAAGAAGGTAGTTTGTGGATGGAGGGATACTGCATTGTTGTTGTTCAGGGAGAGGTATAATGAAGAATGTTTTATTTACCTATGTTGTTGATGTTACAGTAGTAGTTGATAATTTTTTGGTATTAGTACGTATGGATATTTCCACTTAGAAATATTATCAGTGTCTTAAACTTATATGAGAAACTGAATTGTAAGCCAAAATCAATAAAGTTTTTAAATGGACAATACTTTTTAAAGATATTCTAAGACATATGGCCATAGAATGACAATTAATGAAGAGATCTAGGGAGAGTATTAAAATAGGAAGAGGCCTAGAATACAATCTTGAGGAACCTCAATATTTAGAAGATTTTCAGAAGAGTCTATAAAGAATGCATGCAGGGGCACCTGGGTAGCTCAGCGGTTGAGCGTCTGCCTTTGGCTTGGGTGGTGATGCTTGGGTGCTGGGACAGAGTTCTGCATCTTGCTCCCCACTGGGAGCCTGCTTCTTCCTCTGCCTATGTCTCTGCCTCTCTCTGTGTCATTCATGGAAAAATAAAATCTTTTTAAAAATTGCATGCAATGACCGCGTAGAAGCATAGGTATATAAAATAAACATTCAGATGAGGAGGAGCATTGGAAAGCATGGGAATGATGGTTGCAGATTCTTTCTTCTTTTATATATTTAAGCACCTATTATGTTCCATTTATATGCTCAGATACCACAGTAAACAAGATAAGATAATTGTGCTAAGGGAATTTATAATCTGGAAAAGGGAATGCAAATTGTTTAGCATGTAAATGGGAATGAAGAGGAAGTGTCCCCTAAAACAGGTAATGTTTACTTAACTTGATTAATAAATAAGTGAGGAAAGCCATTAATTCAAGAAAATTTTTATTGAGTGCCTGTTATTTGCCAGCCACTGCTTAAGGTACTGAGGATACTGAAATCAACAGAACGGAGTTGCTTCCTTAATGGAATGTTTATTAGATGAGCAATACAGGATAAGTGGGTAAGTATATAATGTTCTTGATGGTTTTAACAGCCTTTAAAATAATAAAGCAGGACGAGAATTTTTAAAAAGGGAGTAGGGATCCCTGGGTGGCACAGCAGTTTGGTGCCTGCCTTTGGTCCAGGGCGCGATCCTGGAGACCCGGGATCGAATCCCACATCGGGCTCCCGGTGCATGGAGCCTGCTTCTCCCTCTGCCTATGTCTCTGCCTCTCTCTCTCTCTCTCTATCATAAATAAATAAAAAAAAAAATTAAAAAGGGAGTAGTAGGTATAGATTTCAGTTATATAGGGTGATCGAGGAAGGAGTTTCTAAAATGGTAATGAATTAGCAGCCATCTATAGGAGCTGAAAGATAGATGGTTGAAGAACATTGTAGTAAAATGAAACCATACATACAAAGGTCCTACGCATAGCCTTGCCATGCTCTCCCCAAATAATTTCTTATCCATGCCTCATCATATCACACTGTACACTGTATACTCTGGAAATACCAGAGTTTACATTGTTGGCTATGTTATTGTCTTTATATCTTTTTTCAGATTGTTCTTCCTATCTGAAATGATCTTCCTCTCAGTCCCTTAGTCATTTTCTCTAGGAATTCTTTTTAGAATTCCAACCAAATAATGATATTTAAAATACCAATACCATTTAGACATACATCTTCCTTACTAAATAAGTTCCTCAAGATATACAATTGTATTTTATTCATTACATCCATAGTATACTTGTGGTGTGCTGCAGTTCCTACCATACACCTGGCACCTGGCCTAAGTAGGTACTTCATATATCACTGATTAATACTGTCTGCTAAAATCATGAGCTATCAAAAATTATATATTTTTTTTAAATTATAAGATTAAAATGCATGAATGCTTAATGCAATCCTTAATAATAATAATATCTAAGATCTGGTAAATTCTTACTATATTCTAATTCAATATTTCATATGCTTTATGTACATTAGCTTTTAAAACCTGAAAATAAAAAAAGAAATGGAAAAAAAAAAAGAATGAAAGATACTTGCTCTTTCCTTACAGCACAGTAAGGAAAAAAAAAATATGAAAAGAAAATAGCAGTACCAAAGCTCAAACTTTAATCAACAAAACTTCTGTCTTTAACTGCACGAGAGTTTAAATCAGGAACTTATCTTAGAACTTCATAAACATTCTAAATTAGGAACGAGATGAATGTATATCTGAAAACAAAATAATGCATCATTTTACTGCAAGAGTTTACATAGCTTCAAAGAGCAGATGTTTTGGTTCTACCAAACTGTGGTTGACAAATTTGCTAGCAGTGGAAGTGGAAAATTACTTTTCATTTTTAGAAATTATTTGATAGCATTTACAGACCTTTGCTATTTATCACATTGATTAAAAGCTGTCATTTGCAGCATTTATAGTCTTCAAGTACATGTCAAAACAGTTTCTAGCCAATTCAAACGCTCTTCTGAAAAGGCATATTAAACCAAACTAAGGTATATATCTCTTCTTTTCTTAGGCAATACATCAAAACTGTGTAGTAAGGTACATTTTAAGATAGTATGAGAATTTCCCTGATTAAATTTGGAAAGATTCTTATCTATCACAAACTTGGAAAGATCTTTAGATTCAAAGATAAATATGAACAGATAATTAATAAATACTGCCTTGAAGTGTCATGATAAAATGGCTGCAATTTCCATAAAAGCAACAATATTGCAAACCCATTTATCCCATGGGAACAAATCTCATTTCAGAAAAAAAATAGATCTTTTATTGAAGCTTGTGAATTGCTAGCTGAATTTCCATAAGGATTTCTCATGATTACCAGGAAGTTCTTACATGGATACTGGAAAAGAAACAAGGAAAGGTTTCACTCTCTCTCATCATTTAGTCTCAGGATTTGCAGTGAGCTGACTCATACATACACTTTTACTGTAGATCTACACTTTTGAACACATTATATATTCTCAAAGTTCTTCTGTCATTAAATAAATAGCTCTTATTTTGAAGAAAGGATTTATATATAGATACTTTTTTTTAAGATTTACTTTATTATTTATGTGAGAGAGAGAGAGAGCACGAACAAGCTTGTAAGCAAGGGTGAGTGAGCCGACACTGGCTCCATACCACAACCCTGAGATCATGACCTGAGCTGACCCAAGAGTGGGAGGCTTAACAGACTGAGCCACAGGTGCCCCAAGAAGGGATTTATATCCAGATATTTTTTGATAAATTCTTAAATAATAGCTTTTGACTAGTTTAAAAATTCCAACTTCGTGTGATCAGTTTGCATTGTATATGAACAGTATTTTAATATGCTGTATTACTAAGTATCATATATACATAATAGTTTATATGATCATATAATATATGTATTTTTTTCATGGCTTCATATTTAATTCAATGTACATTTCGTTGATCCTGAACTAAGAAACCAATCATCAAATTTGGTTTCTGACAATTTTAAGTATTCAGTAAATGTTTGCTAAGTGGATTCATTAACGAAGATTGTATGCTGAATAGATAAATCTTTTTATGTGTACCTTTAGTGTTAATTAAAACTCAAAAAGGGAAAGTAAAACGAATGAATACAAAAGATAGATTCCTACAGAAACATTCCCTGAAAGACCAAAGCTATCAAATGAAGTGAGAGGGGGAATGATGAGAATATTGAACAAGCATCTTAAAATGAATTAGCCTTGTGTTGGGGTTCCTGATTATTTTAAGAATAATTTTTTTTTAAATTCTATATTTTATATTGGATCAAACTTCCCTTTTATCTCTTCTCCTTTTTTTTACCCTAAAAAAAAATAACTTCACATATCTTCGAAAAATGCTATTGGCATTTAATAGTTTGAAGATCTTGAAATAAACTTGAAGCGCACCTTCCTTAAACGTTTGCCAAAGGCTAATAGAGTTTATTCCTGTTATTCCTTTCTCATTGTCTTTCATTATAGATTATGTAGCTTTCAAAACATATTATGATAAAGATAATATTTATTTGCATAAAATGGTTTTAAAATTAAATATTATAAGGGCACCTGAGTGGCTCAGTGGTTGAATGTCTGCCTTGGGCTCAGGTCGTGATCCTGGGGTCCTGGGAGCAAGTCCTGCATCAGGCTCCCAGAAGGGAGCCTGCTTCTCCCTCTGCCTGTGTCTCTGCCTCTCTCTCTATGTCTCTCATGAATAAATAAGTAAAATCTTTAAAATAAAATAAATAAAATAAAATAAAATTAGATATTATATACATACATGTAAACATTTTAAATATTCTTTAAATATGTATAGAAATATAATATATGCCAATATTATAACTGATGTTGCTCTCAATTCAGGGAATGTTATTAAAGACACTACTTTCAAATATTCATTTATTTATTTTAGGAGAGAACAAGAGCAGGAAGGGCAGAGGGAGAGGGAATGAGAATCTCAAGAGGACTCTGCACTGACTGTGAAGCCTAACATGGGGCTCAATCTCAAGACCCGAGATCACCACCTGAGTTGAAACCAGGAGTTGGATACCAACCTGACTGTGCCACCCAGGCACCCCTGAATATAATACTTTTAATCTGAAATGATAGATTACCATAAATTATCCCTGACAAATATAAATGTGAATATAAGTACAGTATATATGTGTGTGCATATATAATAGTATATATATGTGTGTAATACAATATTAATATATATGTTCATTATATACATATAATGTATATGTGTGTGTGTATTTAAAATTTTGTTACAAGATCTGGGCTTGTGTTTGCTTATTTGGTGGTTGACAGTTCAAAGTATAGTGGTTTTCTTTAGCTTGAGAACTTTCAGAAAGTGAGAAATATTATATGGATATCAACTTTATTTTAAATATAGTATCATGAAAAGCATATTATTATTTGTCATTATCCTCAAAGATATTTAGGTTAAGTATTAAAAAAAAAACAATCTATTTCAGAATCATGATACTCTAAACCAAACTCACTCGTAGATAGTATCAGATACTCAGCTGATGACCACAACTTATTGCCTGTTTAGTAAGATAATTAGTCTAAGAGTTAGACTAAGCAAATAAATGAATGCAAAGAGCCAAATGTAGCATATCAATTAAGCTCTGACTCTTAGGAAATTAACATCCCTGAGTAATGCTGAGTCCAGGGACACAATCATGTCTATAGATATCTTTAGGACAGGTGCACATATGCAAACTGCATAAACAAGTGCTCGTGTGAGTTCTTTGCTTTTTCTCTATAATTTTTCTACTTACTTGTTCTCCCTGGGAAATAGTAAAAGCAATGTTTTCTTCTTCTTTACCCTAATTTTCTAATGATCTTATAAATAAACTTGTTTATTAATAGCCTCTTTACAGCATTGGCCTGTAGGATAGGAAGATTACAAGTATATGTACATGGCCATCAAGGCCACTTTTTCCCTTTAACTCTCTATTGATGTGTTCCTTCAGTCAGAATCAACTTTGTGACCATTAAAAAGAAATATACAGAAAAAACAGACCCTTTCATCATCTAATGGAGGAATTTGTTATGTAAAAGCAAGAAAGAGTCTGTTTCTATGGATGATAATAACTGAATCAGAAAGCCATCTTTATGATACATGATTGATATAGATACCCAGAATATAAAATACTGCATAGACTTGTATAATATTCAAAATCAGATTCAGCCATCAAACTGAAAAATTCTCCTGAATGTACTCCTGCCCTTCAGACTAGCACCACTACTAAAATGAAATCCAAATTATTTTATCTACATTTTCCATATAGGAGATGGAGATAGACATATAGACAGATAGATAGATGATAGATAAATAGATGATGAGAGATAGATGATGATAGATAGATAGATAGATAGATAGATAGATAGATAGATAGAATACATTTTGTGGTACATAAGAATTATTGGTGAATTTATTTAACAAATAATAATTACTTATTTTATGTAAGGCACTCTTCTAGGTACTGGGTTTTCAGCAGTAGAGAAGACAAAGCTTCTACTTTCATGGGGAAAAAATTCTAGTGGGACAAATACCTACCTTATTATTAATATAATATGTTCAGGAGGTGAAGACATTATAATTAGGATGAGCCCTGTCTTGTAGGGCAGGTAACCTTTGCAAGTAGAACTGAAAGAAGCCAGCAAACAACAGTTGTGATTTAGTAAATAAGAAGAATAATAGCTGTTCTTCCATATATGGCCCCTAATGAGCTATAATTATTGTCTTTATGCCCTTGAATTGACTCTAGACTGACCTATAATGGGATAAACCAACTGAATGCAGTAACAATGCCAGTGCTGGCACTATATATTAAGAAACCCAGGAGCTTCCTTTTCCTCTCGCCTTGAATGCTTGTCATTGTTAGCACTGAGTTGCCAAGTGAGAAGTCCTTTGATCTTTCTGGAGACACCACATGGAAAGGCTATGTGTAGAGGTCATGTGAGCCCCGGTGGACTACAGGGAGAGGGAGTGAGTGAGGTTCAACTATCCTAGCAGCCCATTGCAGCCTAAAGAAGACATGATGCCAACACTTGACAACACCGTTTTATGGGTATCTGATCTGTTCAGTTCCACAAAGCCCTGTGCTTAAAAGGGCCTGCACTCAGACAGTGCTGGCCTTGGTTAACTGCTTCTCCTACTACTGTCAGGAGTTTCTTGATTTTTTACCCAATTTTTACCTATGTAGCTGAGATATCAAGTAAGATGGACAACAGGCCTACAGAGTTGAATTCAGTCAACCCGTAAAACTCTGGAAGACAAGATACTATTTCTTTTAGACATCAGGGAAGATTATAAATATGGCAAAAAAAAATTAAGATCTTTGCAAGAAATGAAGTTTGGGCAACAATTCCTTTTCTCAGCACTGTGTAGGTCATGCTGTAAGCCTATAGGCTCTTCTTGATAAGGAAGTCTTGATGAAGGAGTCTTTGCAAATTCACCATTTATTAAGAATTAAAATATGCAATAACTTTCACAGTGTAGGAATGGAGCTATAAGGATATTAAGGCCTTAGTTTTAATAGTGTCAGATTTAAGGCATCGTAATCTAGGATACAGTAAAAGAATTTACTGCCTAAGTTCAATGCTAAGTTATAAATTCACTAAAACATCTGCGACTTCTTTTCCTAATGCAAAGATTGGCATAGAGTCAGAATTCAATAGTGCTGACTGAAGAGACTGTATCATTTTAATTAATATGAATTGTTTCAGATACTTTCATGACACAGGGACAGTTGATCATATGATTTATCAGGATTCAACCCTGAATACCACAATCTTCCACAAGAGGTAGAATGTTCCACTGATCACTTTCTCTGCTATGTTAAGGTAACCTATTATTTGTTTTCTCTTCTTTACTACCATCTGAAGTTGGATTATTTATAATATACTCAGATTTGCAAGTCTTTCAAAAGAATTTATGTTTCCTTTTACTCCACTGTCAAATCACTTAATCTTTGTTACCACTTTCAGAGGACACTTTAGTTAATATTTCTGTCAAGGAAACCTGTCTACCTATAGAAATCATGAAAGAAAATTTTATGTCAACCGCATGGGAGTACACCGTGAACCCTTTATATTCAGCGCATTTTGATTAAACAAATGTTTAACTCCTGAGTTGTAGTGTTTTAACTTTAGGTACACTGACCAACATATTATTGTAAAAATTTTACCTCTTATCCAATCAGATAATAGCATTCTTTATTGATCATGAAATGTATTTTAATTACTTACTTTAAAACTTATCCCTTAGTATTTCCAACACCATCATATTAGTTATAAATTCAAGATTGACTATGAGAACTCTCTAATAAAGAAATTATATTAACACGTTTGGGCCTCCATTTCTCCAAATATAAAAGGAAGATAAATGCATATTTTTTATACCTAGAGAAAGATAAATACTATGCACCCCTAGAGTTACCTTATAAAAATTTAAATGTACCTTATTTTCAATGTTAAGTGGCTTAACACACCCCACCTAAATCCACACTCCTCACCAAGGGCTCTAATACCTCAGTGATGAGACTTCACCAACCTCCTTGCCTTCTCTCCTCCCAACATCTTCCTCACTCACTGCCTTACAATCAGACTGACTTGCAAAGGTTGAAAGAACATTTCTGTTCTCACCCCAGATGCCACACACGGGTTCTTCCGTCTGGAAATTACATCCCCCAAGGCTTTACACTATCTTACTCTACTCCTTTACTTCAGTTTTTCTTTCAATTGCATTTCCCCAGAAATCATGTCCTGATCACCAATACATTCCACTCTTTTGTTCCCCTTATCTTAGAATTTGAATATCTGTTTTACTTATTCACTCACTGTCTCCACAAGAAGTAAGGACTGGGATTTCATTTTAACTATTGTGTAATCCACAACCTCTAGAACTAATGTTATCAGGTAGATAAATAAAACAGAAAGGTGAGAATGTGCAATACAGTTAAGTGGCTCTTCAAGGTTGATTGCATTCATGACTTCAGTTCTTCTCCCTTCCCTGTATCCACTCTGCCAGGTAGCTTTGCAACTCTGTGTGGGATGTTCTACCTCATTCCTTGTCTTTGGGCTCAGTATGGTAGCTTGACTGACCAATGAGATGTTAGCAAATGTGTATAAGCAGAGGTGAAAGAAAGCATTGCCTATTTCTGCTTGCACTACTACTCTTCAGACTTAATAGGAGAACACTTAACCTGCTGGGATTTACAATGTGGAGCAGAGATGAGCACTGTCTGTCATTTCGATTGGGACTGTCCTTAAATAAGTTCATTTGTGGCGAACACCACACATGTGCGAGAGCCCAGCCAAGACAAGACCTGCCCGGACTGGCTCATTTGCTAGACTGTAGAGTCAGCAGCTCTCTAAAAGGATATTACATTTCACTGAAGTTGGGTAGTTGCATTATTGTGGTGATAACTGATAGAATAATCAAGAAGGTTTTAAACATTTAAGTCCTTCATAATATCATTACAAAGGAATAAGTTCCCTTGTATGAAATGGAAAAAAAAAATCAAAGAAAACATTAACTACTTTAACCTACTCCCATCTCTTTCATTCAAGTCCATGTGAGGAAACTTAAGTGAACAGTCTGATGTGGGTATTTCAATACTTTTCACAATAATAAATGTTTCTAAAAATCTGTATAACCATCTGACAGCAACAAAACTGAATGATGTAGATCAAATCAGAGCCAATCAGCACTCCAGTTCTCTCAGTCCCCCAACGTCATCAAGACCCAATGAGGAGCATTCTACTACTACCAGGTACCAATGAAGTAGAATAAAGTAGCGAAAAGTGGGGGTAGTTGACACTTCACTTCTCTTTCCACTGGTATCAGTGGGGCATTTTGGGGAGTTGAGTGTATACCCCCAGTTGGAGGCTCTATAAGGGAGGGACCATCAATGACCTGCTTTCACTTAAAAAGTATCAGCAAGGCCTAGGAGAAGCTTCACTTCCATCCCACCCAACCAAAATGAGGAATTGCACATAAGTGCTTCACTTTGCCAGGTAATATTGGTGGGGCCAAATGGAAAACTGAACATACACACCTATTCAGCTCTGGTGGCTAGAAGACTACCTGCTAGGAAACATTAAATAGAATCCAGAGTCTTAGAATATAAATCCAAAATGTCCAGCATATCATGTATCATGCCAAGAACTAGGAAAATCACAACATGACTAGGAAACTGCAGTCAACAGATGCCAACACTGAAATGAATCAGATGTGGAATAATCTAACAAGCATTTTAAAGCAACTGTCCTGAAAATGCTTTAATAAAAACATTACTTTTAGGGATTACTTTGAAGCAAGTAATAAATGGAAAATCTTGGCAAAGGAAGAGATTTTATAAAAAGATTATGTAGAGGGAAGCCTGGGTGGCTTAGTGGATAATTGCCTGCCTTTGGCCCAGGGCATGATCCTGGAGTCCTGAGATCAATTCCCACATCAGGCTTCCTGCATGGAGCCTGCCACTCTCTCTCTGCCTATGTCTCTGCCTCTCTCTCTCTCTCTCTCTCTGTCTCTTGTGAATAAATAAATAAATCTTTAAAAAAATTTTAAAAAATAAAAGGATCATGCAGAAATTATAGACCTGAAAACCTATTAGAGTTTCAGGGTCCTGTGTGACAGTAACAAAAGAGCTAATATTCAAGGGTGCCTGCGTGGCTCAGTCCATTAAGCATCTGCCTTAAGCTCAGGTCATGATTCCTGGGCCCTGGGATCCAGTCCAACCTCCAGCAATCTGCTCATCAGGGAGCCTGCTTCTCTCTCTCCCCCTCCCCCTACTCCTTCCCCTGCTACTCCACTAACCCACTATTCCTCTCATCCCTCCTTCTCTCCCCGCTGGTGGTACTCTCACTCTCTTTCTCTCCAATAAGTAAATTTTTTTTAAAGTCATTTTAAAGGATAAGAAAAGATAACAGAAGAATGACTGAAATTTCAGAAAGAAAAAAATAAGTAAAAATAAAGGTACATATAATAGACAATTCTAATTCCCATGAGTCTTTTAAGCCATCTTTACAGGTGGAAGCAAAAAGTATAAAATTATTTGATGTGATGCTCAATGTATATGGAAAAATACTTGACAATTAAATTTTAAAAGGGGGAAGGTGCATCTTGCAAGAAGTTGCTGTGACCAAGTTCAAAAAGGGTACTGCCTGTGTTCTCTAGGATTTTGATGGATTATTGTCTCACATTTAGATCTTTCATCCATTTTGAGTTTATCTTTGTGTATGGTGTAAGAGAATGGTCTAGTTCCATTTTTCTGCACGTGGCTGTCCAATTTTCCCAGCACCATTTATTTATTGAAGACACTGTCCTTTTTCCAGTGGATAGTCTTTCCTGCTTTGTCAAATATTAGTTGACCATAGAGTTGGGGGCATCTATGAAAGCAAAGGAAAGAAAAGCAAAAATGAATTATTGGGACTTAATCAAAATAAAAAGCTTCTGCACAGCAAAAGAAACAGTCAACAAAACTAAAAGGCAACCTACAGAATGAGATGAGATATTTGCAAATGACCTATCAGATAATGGGATAGTATCCAAGATCTATAAAGAACTTTTTAAACTCAACAGCAAAGGAACAAACAATGCAATCATGAAATGGGCAAAAGACATGAACAGAAATCTCACAGAGGAAGACATAGACATGGCCAACAAGCACATGAGAAAATGCTCCGCATCCCTTGCCATCAGGGAAATACAAATCAAAAAACACAATGAGATACCACCTCACACCAGTGAGAATGGGGAAAATTAACAAGGCAGGAAACCATAAATGTTGGAGAGGATGTGGAGAAAAGGGACCCTCTTGCACTGTTGGTGGGAATGTGAACTGGTACAACCACTCTGGAAAACTGTGTGGAGGTTCCTCAAAGAGTTAAAAATAGATTTGCCCTATGACTCAGCAATTGCACTGCTGGGGATTTACCTCAAAGATACAGATGCAGTGAAACGTCGGGACAGCTGCACCCCGATGTTTCTAGCATCAATGTCCACAACAGCCAAACTGTGGAAGGAGCCTCGGTGTCCATCGAAAGATGAATGGATAAAGAAGGTGTGGTTTATGTATACAATGGAATATTCCTCAGCCATTAGAAACGACAAATACCCACCATTTGCTTCGACGTGGATGGAACTGGAGGGTATTATGCTTAGTGAAGTAAGTCAATCGGAAAAGGACAAACATTACATGGTCTCATTCATTTGGGGAATATAAAAACTAGTGAAAGGGAATAAAGGGGAAAGGAAAGAAAATGAGTGAAAATATCAGTGAGGGAGACAGAACATGAGAGACTCCTAACTCTGGGAAACAAACAAGGGGTAGTGGAAAGGGAGATGGGTGGGGGGTTCGGGTGACTGAATGATGGGCACTGAGGGGGGCACTTGAGATGAGCACTGGGTGTTATTATATATGTTGGCAAATCTAACTCCAATAAAATATATATATATATATATATATATATATATATATATATATATATACAAAAAAAGGGGGGGGAGGTGGTGGGGCCTAAGAGAAGGTTTCTACATTGCACTTGAACTGGCAAAACTTCCATATTGGCTGACAGCCATAAATCACCTATGTATATTTAATACCAACTACTAAGAAAATCATACAAAACAATATACTAAAAAGCACTATAAACAAATGAGAGTGAAAAACTAAAAGATGTTCAAAAATCTGCAGGAAGTTTTGGAAAGAGAAACAAAGGAATGAGCAACAGAGAAAAACCAAGAAAGAAATATTAAAAATAAAGGCTTCTCTTTGTATCCTTCAATTATTTGGTTTGAAGCTATTGTATTTTATGCATTTTACAACTGAGAAAATTTCTGTTATTTTGAAATCCCCTATTTCACTCAAAGTTACTAAGTTTCTAGAACACAGAAGCCATGTGTTTTTTTTTTTAATCTCCTATTGTAAATGCATGCCACATAATGCCATTTGATTTATGTGTCTAGCAAAGTGGTATTACCAAAGGGTGTCTCTGGGGAAAAAGATTTTCTCACATCCCTATCATCCATCCACTCCCAAGCCAATTAAATTAATCTAAGTAAAACTATTGTGCATGATATTCAAATGAAGCTTGAAGAGAATCGCCCCTAGTTTCTCTCTTCAACAAAGTGTTAGCATCTCAATTCTTCACATGTGGATAATCACATACAGGAATTCTTCATGGGTCAGTAAGAACATGTTTTCTTCTTGCTTCCCAGAATTTATGCTTTGGAGTGCTTCTGTCTTACTATTACATAAAAATATCCAATTAAAGATTTTTGCATGAGATGTACAGTTCAAATATTAATTTTTTGATTGCCTGCTGACAGAAGTACATACATCAAATATATGAAAATTTGTAAGTATATTATTGCCTAATTGTTATTTCACTTTGTTAATCTATCGATTCCTTTTTTATTTGTTCCTATGGATTTAATAAAGTAGATTTTATTTTTAATTATGTTTCCCTTGAATCTTTCATAGAGGTGATTAGATGAATTAAAACAAACATTTTGAAAAGGAAAAAAAAAAAGGCTAGTAAACCAGATGCTTGCATAAATTCGGGATGATTGCTGTTAAGTGTGTGTGTGGGTGTGTGTGTATGTGTGTGTCTCTTTCTAAGGGGATTGGAAAATGCTTTTTAATATCCTCTATCAAATATTATTTAACATGATTAGCATGATGTATTTTTTTGTCATGTTCACAGCATTTGTTTTTTGTAGCATCAGTGTTTGTCTGATTTTCATTTCTTGGCACAAATTTCTATGTTTTGTTATATCTATCAACTACTGATATGTGGCTTGAATCTGCCTTAGAGTCCTCTTATGCTAAATTTGCTATCATGGTCCAAGTGTTTAATAATATCTCAGATGAGGGTTTTTCTACCTTTTTTTGTACTTTCAATTTTTATTTAAATTCCATTTAGTTAACATACATTATAATAGTTTCAGGAGTAGAATTTAATGATTCACCTCTTTCATTCAACACCCAGTGCTCATCACAAATCCTCCTCAATCCCAACACCCACTACCCCATTCCCTTACCCCCCTCCCCTCCAGCAACCCTCAGTTTGTTCTCCATAGTTAAGAATCACCTTTACATTTTGCATCCTCTTTGTTTCTATCTTCTTAAAACATTTGTTACTTACTTGTCCTCAAAGTTTATTCTCTATTCAAAGTCTAAGGCTATTCGTTTTGTCCCCATGTTCTTCTGCACATATACGTATTTTCAAACATTTTAAAACTCAAAAGAATTTTAATTATTGTATTATCAACAGAATTGACAGTAACAAAAGCAAAGGTTGTGGTTAAAATTATTTTGCAAAATAAAGCTAAAAGTTGAGACATTAAATACTGCATGGCATTTCAAAAAGCATACTTCATATTTTATGTATAAGGCTACATATAATATATAGTTGTTAAGTATCCAAAACTTGAATAGAAGGCCCTTCCAATGTTATCCTGCGGCATCCTTTCATAATACAAATAAGAGAAGTCCTTGTATTTGCTTTTGTTATTTACTATTTTATCGGAGCCCAGGCATTGTGACAAGAGATACAACAAATCCATTTGTCACAACACTCCATCCACACTGCTTGTCCTCTTTCCATTCTTTGAATATACCAACAAGCTCTCAATTCATATGCACTTTGTACTTAGTGTTCTCTTTCCCCAGATATCCAAATTGCTCCTTCTTTTGCTTCTGTCACTTCTCTGGTCAGATGTCATCTCTTCATACATACATTCACTGATTATCTTATTAAAAACATAAATAAACGGTCATGATATCTCTTTCTCTCTCTCCCTACTTGCTTTATTTTATTCTGAAGCCCTATCTGTAATGCAACATATTTTTTTTTTGCAACATAATTCTGTATCATACTTTTCTCACCGTAAAATATAAGCTCCTTGAGGTCAGAGAATGTCTATTTGATTCACTCTAGCACATAACAAGTATCTGACAGGTTTTTGATAAATAAATTGGTCTATTGGCACTATGCCTTCTGTAGTTGCAAGAATGCAAATCATTTCCAAGTTCCGTCTGCCTTACCTCCCTGTTTTGTCATTTTCTTTTCAGAAGATTTCATTAATCTCTATAGTTTATGATGCATAACTAATTGGCCTTTCTAAAACTTTCTTCTAGCTAAATTCGCTGCCACTTTCTTCAATATAATATTTTCCACTGAATAATCTAAATGTTGCTCTGGCCACACAAGCAATTTATTGCAGTTCATGAATATGACTGCTCAATCTTCCCTGATGGATGTGTTTATATATTTATTAATTCATTTATACATGCATTCCTTAACTGTGAATTGAATGCATACCATGTGACAGATTTTGTACACGTACAATTGTTTAAAAAATGGATTTTCTTCTGCTACTTTACTGGGCTAATGGTTATGAATAAAGACACAGTTCATGTCATATCATCTTCTAAAGAGAAGCCCTTCTTACAACCTTCTTGGCTGTGCCCTGCATAACTGAAAGTGGCATTTTTCATCTACCTACAGTGCGAACAACCACACACAGTGCCTGTGCTGATAAGCCCTCCTTGTGTTCTTCAGTCATCTTTGATACTGCTCTTCTGTAATCCATGGCTCTTAATCTGCATTTCTCTATGAAATTTACCCCCCACATTAAAGAACTGTTTATCTATTTTTACCAGTATGTTATGAATTTATTTGAGTATATAATTTGGTCTTTTGTATCTGATTCCATTCGAGCAAAGTGCATAATAGGGAATGTAAAAAACACTTGTGAGATGAGTGAATGATGAGTATGATCAAATTATCTTTGAGAAGTAAATGTGTTTATCATGAATTTACTTGAATAAAATAAGCAATATTTCTAGAAATGGAATATGAGTGTGCTATGGCCATACTTGGATTGAATGTAGCTATAAGTAAAAAGAAAAGCTTATTTTTGTACTTGAAGCATCTTAACAATTTAAATCCAGTATCATTCAAAGTCCTAACTTCAGAAAGTTACTAATAACATATCCCTCGTGGCAATGATTTCTGTTCTTCTTCTCTTTTGTAGAGGTAGTCCTGGGAAGCAGTATATTTCTCAGCAGTCTTGCATGTGTGCATAGTCCTGAGACTAATTCTAACTATTGTCAATAAAATGATATGTGTAGCTTTCAGGCCAGGGCATTTTAAGAAACAGGTGCACCTTCCACATTTTCTTTTTCTTCTCTTGTAACCTGGTTGTCTAGGAGACTGACATGTTTGCATATAGGTGGTTTATTTGGGAGAAACTCAGGAGCAATATTTGTAGAGAAGTGAAGGAAGCAGGATTGAGGAGAGAGAACAGTTGAACATTTCTCTGTGCAACAGAAGGTTACATGTGCAATAGAGTGAGCCAATCCCACTGTGAGCTCTGAGGCTGGAATGGACTTTCAGAAACAGCAATGCTGAAGGCAATGAATGGATCTTTGCAACTCCATATTGACCAGTTATGGGCTGGGGACAACCTCTGAGAAGAGTAATCTTGGGAAAGACAGCTTTTTCAGCCAAGGACAATTGAAGAGGCACTCAGCTATGAGCCCTCCAGAGCCACACTCTTCTATTAGTTGGAGAGACGAATACTCCAAAGAGAGCACACCACAGCATTAACTGTACTTCCTCCAATTAGATTCAGAATGCACCGGGGCTCAAATGAATAGTGAGGTCATGACCCAGAAGGAGCTAAAGTACCTAAATTACTTTGTGAAGGGAAGCTACCCAGGAGCACCCATTTATGAGCAGAAAATAAATTCTAATGTGTTTTAGCTACTGAAAGTCCAGAGTCTAATCGTTAATCGGGTATATATGTTACAAATAAATTCTGTCAATTTTTTCAGAGTAATCTGTTTCTAATATTGTCCTCCCCGTCTCACCAGCCTTTTAAGTTAAAGGAATGAAAACTACATAGAGCAATTATACAGATGGCATAATGTTTACCAGTGTTGCTGGGAAACTCCTGTGAGAGGCTATATTTCAGAAGCATAATATCTGAAGTCATTGCTTTAAAATTATTCACCCCTGAGGGATCTTAAACTACATAGCATTCTCTGCCACAACTGTTTTCATGTGAGGTGTTAAAATCTAGTGATTGTAACTATGTATTCATTATTTGAGTAGTCTCCACTTGTAGAAATAAATGTTTATTACTATACACAACTTCTGAAGTTTAAAAGGTATAATTTAGTCTAAAATTGCTGTAAGCCTCAAAGGGAGACAATATAGACAGGTACACACACACACACACACACACACACACACACACATACTCCTTCTTGCAAAATACAATCTTAAATTCTTATATTTTTAAGTTGGAACTCTAAAATAAAAATCTATGGCTAAAGGAATGAACCACATTTGCTACACAAATACTATTTAAGCATCTGAAATAAATAATCTTGCTCATGTTGCCAAGTACAATTCTGCCTATGAAATATTTCTGCATTCCAGGCCAAGTTAATCAAATGGTTTAGAGCTGAGTCTTTATCCAGTACATTGAAATGTGATCTGTGTGTGTGTGTGTGTATGTGGGGGGTTGCGGGGGTCTTAATATTTATGCCAACACAGATTTTCTTTCCTAAATAAATTATATGATTTGGAAGCTTTAAATGTATCAATACACTAGGACATTTATAGAAATTTGAGATTTAACTTAATCTTACAAACCTAATTGAATACCAATTGTAATAGAGTTATAAGAAATAGTAAATACTGGTTAGCATTTGGGTTAAACACATGACTTTTGAAATAAAAGTGGCCTTGGTCTGGAATCCTTAATACAACTCTTACTAGTTGTGTGTGAATGTGGATTAGTCACTGAGCCCTAACTTTTCTTATTAAGGGAGTAAATAATGTCTGTGTCTTGTTGGACATGCTTTTAATGCAGTAGGTCATAGTGAGAAGCATTCAAAATGTAATTGGTATTTTTACTTTTATTATAATTATGACTTAAGCACATATAAAAGCAAAGTTTCATTTGAGATAGCTGTTCAAAAATAGCATGAGTTTCTTTGACTTCGCTGGTTCCCGTGGTTTCATTAGAGTTTAGGACACATTTTCAAACATAAATCTAGTACCACAGAATAAGCAATTGTTCTTGGGAAAAATTAAAGGGATTAGAAATTATTGTCTCGTTTACATAATTCAAAGATTGTATTTAATTTGAAATACATCTTAGTAATATCGTTTAGAGATACTGGATGTTCATGAAAGGACAGAGCAACAGCTCAGTCTTCTAAGACAAATATCCTGAGGCCTAGATATAAATATAAAAGTAGTCGTACATAATTAAGGTGAGAAGTAGATAGATTACTGTCTCATTTATTCTAGAAAAATTATTTATTGCTTGCATGAAAAAATTATTTCAATTTTCAATTTACCTCTTAAATAATTGGAACTCCTTCAGTTCCTTCCTTGAATGCTAGGTGTTCCTTTTTAATCTAATCTTTAAGTAAATATTTCTCCCTGTTGGAATGTTCCTCTGAACCCTTACACCTAGTTAACTCCTATACATCCTTCAGATTTTAGCTTGTCTGTGACTCCTGTGGAAACAATTTTTCTAACAGCACTTGAAAAGCCTAATCTATTTTTTATATGCTAGCACAGAGCTTGATTCCTCTCCTTTGTAGCATATGGTTGTTGGGATTTTCCATGTACTTTAGTGATTATGTGATTACTGCTTCTCCTTCTTAGAACATAAATTCACAAGGAATGACACCATTTCTATTTCACAGATGACATTTTTCCTGGTCCTTAGCACAGTCTCTGTATTTATTTGATTATCCGTAAATATTTATGGAACAGTACAAGAATGAACGAAAGCTTAAGGATTAAAACAAAATCACCAAGAAATCATAATGAGAAAATATATCAAAGGTATTTGTTCTTTGAATGGAAGTTTTTATACTATAAAAACAAAGTAAGAATCCGTTACATGTCAATTCAATTGATTTTGTAAACAATAAATAACAAAAATTTTTATAGGAAAAGATAAATAAAAAATCTAAATCTTAAAACTTGGGAAAATATTTACAACATGTAATAAAAGGATTGATATAACAACTGAAATCAGTTTCTCAGCCTCAGCATTAGTAATATTTTAGGCTGGATAATTCTTTGCTGTGGGGAGGCCATTCTGTGCATTGTTTACATTGCTTGACAGCATCCTAGGTCTCCATCCATGCCCTTGCCCTGCCCCTTCCCAGTTATGGCAAACAAAATAGCTCCAGACATTGCCAAATCACTTCCAATTGTGAATGACTGATCATAAATAGAGGGCAAGCTCAGTAAATCTGGTCAAAGTTATGTTTGAGAGGAACAGAAATAAGTGCTTGCTTATAAATATCTTATGTGTAATTTGCAGTCATATAAATTGAAAATATTAGCATTGAGGCATTTTACTGACCTTCCAATGTTTATGACTTGTTCATTTATAATTCATATGTACATAGACATGCTCATTCCACTTAAAATGGCCTTCAATTCATGGAACAGTGCATTTTGGTTCTATTATTCAGTTTTTCCTCAATTAAAAAAGACGTTTGAAAGTTGTTAGTCTCCCAGAGTCAATACATCCTAACATAGACATACATTGTCTTTCTTTTTTTTCAAAATAAGGTACCAATAAAATTAGACATTTAATTACACCCCACTCTGATATCTGTGCAGTTTATCGTTTTGTTTGCTTGCATTTTATTTAATTTGGTTTTACTACAACAGACAGCAACCTGTAGTTCAGCAAGATGAGTTCCAGTTTCTCAGAGGCACTTTTTCTCTCCGTATTGTAAACCTGTCACATTCATTTGTACACCAAATGCTTATTTAGGATAGGGGATTTTGCTTCCTACGTTTTGGACTAAGCTGATAAGAAATGAATATATTTTTTGCCTGCTAGCTTGCTTTCAAGGAAGATTAAGAACATAGAATACATGTTTAATGTATTTTAGCTGAACTCAGGGATCCAGTCAACTTGGTATATCTCTGATATATCCTGTGTCTAAAGATTGCCTCGCTCCATAACAAGTATTGATTCAATCAGAGCAAGACCTCCCTCTGACCAGTTTTGAAACATTGGAGAATGGAAGAGAACATTTAATATAAGAAAAGAATTGCAAAATTTTACTACTGGAGGAAAATTGGAATGGTTTTATATAATTCCATTTCACTTTTCAAAATCTTAATGCGGGGCTTAGAGAGACTAAGAGGCATATGCAATGACCCATGGAGCTTATTAATTGGAAAGTTGTAATTTGAACTCAAGTCATACGTTAGCACCAATTTCCACTGACCCAAAGGGGAGGTGGGAGTGAAATTTATTGTAATATGGTTTTATTTTTAATGCTTAGATGCTTAGGCAAATACTGGAAAAGAAATTCCCAGATCAATTTGAGCAACCTTAAGAGATCAAGCTATTTAGTAGCTGCAGACATAACTTAGTTAAATGACAGTCATACCGCAAATCTACTCTTCTCTGACATGATGACAGGATATAAATCAAGCATAAGGAATATAAGTGCTTATGTGTGTGTATATATAATTACACAAATGAATAGACATACACACATGTATATATGTATATCTTTATATCTCTGTCTCTGTATATATTTTGTTATGAAGATGACAAGACATCGATTCTATCATGCATGAGCTCCAGATAGCAGAATTAACTGAGAGGAAATAGTTGCATCCCTTGATTCTTCAGGCTCTATTGTTTTGCTTTTCACGGTCTTAACTAATTTTCATGTCTTGCCTCCAATTATTCTTTTGTGTGGATACATTTGCCTCCCCAAATCCAAATATATATCAGCAACAATCAGATTGTCACCTCCTTAAACCACTTCACATTAATACCTCAGTGTATAATTGATTCCTGTAAGAAGCTGCATCTTTTTGGGGCACCTGGGTGGATCAGTCACTTAAGTCTCTGCCTTTGGCTTAGATCATGATCCCGGGGTCCTGAGATTGTACCCCTCATTGGGCTCCCAGCTCAGTGGGGAGTCTGTTTTTCCCTCTCCCATTGCTCCTTTCTCTGCACATGTGCTCTCTCTCAAACAAATGAATAACACCTTTAACAAAAAAAAAAAGAAAGAAAGAAAGAAAGAAAGAAAGAAAGAAAGAAAGAAAGAAAGAAAAAAAGAAAAGAAAAGAAAAGAAAAGAAAAGAAAGAAAAGAAAAGAAAAGAAAAGAAAAGAAAAGAAAAGAAATTGCATCTTCTTTCCTGTTACAGTACTTAAATAATTATTACGAATATCACTGAATCACATAATCGATAGAGTATGAGAAGGAAAAGTTAAACTGTACTCCAGTGTAAATTCATCAACAATGACATCTATTCTTTACTTGTCACAAAAATCTCCGTAACACTGAGGATTTTAAAAGTACCTCTAAACTCCTTTAATTAAATTCTGTTATACATTACAAGTTTACATCATTTCATGTAGATAAAATTGTCATCTAGATAAAGAAAAAGGTACATACAGCTAACTCCTTAGGACTTCAGTTTCTTCATTAATAGATGAGAAGTTTGAGTTACACTATGTTGTATGATTTCCTCCATAGGATACCACCATGAATATCTGCATCTAAAAGTGATCTCTTTCTCAGCTAAAACTATATAGCTACTGCTGTTCAACTTTTATTCTAATGAACTCTATTAATAGAGTCTGGATAGTTTATCTCATGTAATCATGGCAAGAAATTCAGAAACTTTGGAAATATCTGGATATGGCCTGTTTCCTGTTAGCCTCTCAGTTGCTTATAACTTTGTCACTTTGCTATAAAAAAAATTGGATTCCCACTGGATTTGGAATAAAACTTAAAATCCTTATCTTCACTTAATCTCACTAAATTGTTGGCTAATTTTCAAAGCCCATGCCTCACTTTTTTTCATGCTGCTCCATACCCTTCATTTGCAATGGCTTCCTTTCTGCTCCTCTGACCAAGATCTACTCTACTTTTCATGTGCACTTGCTCCTTTATCTCATTATCATCATTCAGGTCTTAATGTAAATGTCACCTACTCAGGGAGCATTTCCTATATCAACAGAAAATAATTAGTAAGAAAATGAGAAGTTTATTTTGGTTTGTGAACTACAAATTTCATGATTACTCCTTGAATGACTTTGTTTCTTGAACTGAATGTCAATGACTTTGATGGTTTTTGTCCAAATAATTCATAATTTTGGATAATAATTCTAATGCATGAGGGAATTTGATGAGATACCAAAAACTGGCCTAGTTAAGACCTTGCGTTTACAGGAATGGAAGCTATAGCTTCTGTAAATTCTGATTACATACATGCATTTTGCTCTTAAATAATCCAGATGCAATTGTTCTTTAATCAAATACTGTCATAGCTAACTAGACTAAACATTATTTTTAAGATAAATGCCATGTGAATTTAAGACATTTGTTCAAAAATACTATTTTTCTGTTGATAACAGTAATTATAAGCTCCATTAGTATTTATTGTGTGAGATGAAATCTTCCTATATGTACAAATGACTTTTATGGTTTCCATTTTTTATTTCCCATTAAAATAACACACTTTATGTTTGTGTTAAGTATTTTAAAATTTTAAAGTAAGACCCATATTACTATTAGGTACATAAAAAGTACATGATACTATATAGTATAAATTTATTTAGTGCATTGGGTAAACATTCCTGATAACTGAATTATTAACTTACATCTACTGCCTTAAAATAATTTAAAATTATGATGACAATAATAATATTAATATTGGTTTGTAAACTTCAAAGTATATCAATGGATGCACTTAAGAGAGCTACTCCTTGAAGTGACTTGAAAACTACAACAATTTGCCTTCTAATATTTTCTCCACTCTACCTAACCTGAAATTTGGGCCATTGTAAAGTATTTACTATTATTCTACCTTAGAATGATTCATTACCAAATGCATATAAGTGACTCCAAAAAGTTTTTTCATTTAGAGTTCAGTGATAGATCTTGAGAATCTACTATGCACTAGCTATTATTTTTGGTGCCTTCGAGTAAATTATCACAATGTTGTCACACTTAAAACAACCTATAGTGCGTGATTATTTGCATTTACAGAGTTTATGACATTAAATAGATGATCTGATGTAGAACCAGGAACTAAAATCAGAGCTCCTGAGCACAAGATGGTTAGTCATTTACTAGTGCAACACTAAATATTGAGAAATGACACAAGTGTAACAATTATTGTTGGTTAGAGTCGAAAGACTAAAAATTGTCTCTAATTTTGAATGAAAGCCACCAGAAGGCGAGACACAACTGTGGTGTGAAACTGCAGCCCTCTAGGCAAATGTTTATGGGAATTAGCAATTCACAAACAAACCTGGCCTTGCTCAGACCTTCCTGGACCTCCAGTTGTTCTTCCATTGTCCTCTCATTGCCAGCTGCCAGATTTCTAGGCAATAAAACTCAACTCTTTCCCTATAACCTCCCAAGAAGTTAAGGAACATTTCTCTATTAAATTATCAAAAGAAAAATTCATTTTTACCCAAAGTAAATAATTTAAACCCACAAATTAGAAATCTTTAATTGAATATCACTATGTGAATATTTATGTTTTTATTTCTAAATCTGAACTTTACATAGTAACTCTCGCATGTCATTTACCTGGAAATAGATGTAAAACCAGTTCTTCCAGAGACCAACTTGGTACATTGTTATTGTAATACCTACTTATTTTAACCTATTGGCATGATTACAAATCGTTAATACTTATTCCAGGATTTATCTTTTTTCCTTGCCAGATTGACCCTTTCATTTGAAGCCATAAGAGATAATCTGATAGCATAGGGATTCTCAGGTTCATTCACACTGACTTTGCAAAAGCAAAGTACCACTTTAGAAAATGAAATGTAATGACTCCATAAATGCACTTGTTACCTTAACCATAATAAAAGCCTAACAAGGTTAATAAGTTAATTTGAAGTTATTTCTTATTTGAGCATAATGCTTTCTTCATCTTTTCTTTAATGTTGTATGAATAATCCTTTTAAACTAAAGAAAACTTTATATATACTGAATTACATCTTCAGTAATTATTTTTACAGATAGAATACCCGTCAGTCATAGACAGAAAATTGACCATGACATGCTTGGCTCAACAATTTCTTCATATTTTTTAATCAATTCAGAATCACTATAAGATGACTTGCCAAGATAAATTTGCATTTTCTTAAAGCAAAATGTGTTTTACAGTCACAAAATGAGAATAATGTTACCAGAGGCTCCTAATAAGCTCTTGCCTTTGTGTGTATTCTGTTTTGTCTTAGGTCATTGTCATCAAAAGAGTTTGGTGGCCAACACCAAAATACAGACCAAACGGGCAGGAGACAGCAGGTTTATACATTTACAACTTCAAATAACATTTCTTTAAAAACATTGAAATTGGGAAGAAAAAATAAATGGGGTGCCTTGGTGGTTCAGTCAGTTAAGTGTCTGCCTTTGGCTCAGGTCATGATCCCGGGGTCCAGGGACCAACTCCCCACTGCTTCTCCCTTTCTTTCTGCCTCTGCTCCTCCTGCTTGTGCTGTCTTTCTATCTCTCTTTCAAATGAACAAGAACACTTTTTCAGAACAACAATAAAAATGGTAAAATACAGACTGGTTCACAGAATTATGGGATATTGTACCAGTTGATTTTATCCCTCCTTTGTCCCAAGAAGTCCTAGACTTACTCAAAGATTCTTTTTGAACTGTCATGACTTTAGCCCAAACTCCATTGTTCCCCACATGATGCCATTTTATTATCCAACTTGTTTACTTCATTTAAAAGTGAAATTTGACTTTCAGGTCTCACTGGTTTCACCTTCTGACAGATCAGATGGCATTCCCCTGCCTGATTGATCTTTCTCCTTAAAAGGAAGGGGAATTCTCAAAATTGTTTTCCTGATATTGTCCTTTTTTTTTTTTTTTTGTCATTTATATCACAACCTTGAAATAAGTTTCATTGTAAAGTTCACGAACCTTGCCACAATCACTTCACTCTTAACTGTACTAGCATTTAATGGTGAAATGGTGCATCAAGTTGATATTTTACCTGTAAAGCAATAAATTTACAGCACCTGCAAATATTAGTATTTTCCACAAATGTATAATATATATCATCAAAGCTCAGCATCAGTTTGCAATGCCTAGATTCTCAGTTTAATTTCTGAAGAGTAAATGAAGTGAGACAATAGAGACCTCTTTAAAAAAAAAGATGGATGATACACTTCAGCAATCTTTTTTCTAATTAATATACTACATGCAGTAAATTATTGTAATCATGTTAGCTAAAAATGACATAAAAATAAGTGCTAATTTGACCATATGCCCTTCTCTTGTGTAGTAATTTTTGTTCACATTTTCTGATTAATTAATAGTGATTTTTCTACTGAGTCTAAGAAATTATTTGGTTTTATAACTAATAGAAATTGGTTGACTGGTCTCATATATGTATTTGGCAAGTATATGATTCCACCAGAGATTATATCTCTGCTCTAGACAGCTTTCTAAAACCTTCATCCCTTTTTTTCCCTACTCTTTGAAAGCAATAATTCTGTAATACCCTTGTTTCTCTCTTTAAGCATTTTTCTTCTTGAATGCTGTAAAAAATTCTTTTGCAATCAAAACAGTTAATAGTCTGGTTGAAGAACTATAAATAAGATCAAAACAAATTAACAATTAGATAATTGTTTGAGTCCTAATGAGTATTTCCTCTTAAGAAAGGAAACATGAAGTCAAAAATATGAGATTAACCTTTATATAAAGAATGGTATTCAAAATGCTATTAAGTCATTAACTTTGGTAAATAGGCATTTAACCTTTGTCAAAATGCAACAGTGTTTAACCTTTGTGTTTAAAATAGTGCTTCTATTAGGTATGCTTCAATTGCTGCAGATCAAATAGAAAGCAAACTGCCTCTTGACCTGAAATTTAAACTAATCCTGATGCGACCTTTGTAGGAAGTTAAACCAAAGTTTGTTGAACTTTATTTTAAAACAGCAGTATTTTTTTTAGTTTTGCAGACCTTTGCATATATCCCACTTCCTGCTGGGTGGGGACGATTCCAAAATGCTGCAATGAAAAGCTGTTGCTGTTGTCTTTGCAGTTTTTTTTTTGGAGGCTGGAAGCAAAGAACATTCTCATGAGAAAGTATGTTTTAACAGTATTTCCAGCCAAATTTTGCAAACTCAGGAGATTCAGATTAACATTTATACTTTTGCTTATGGAAAAGTACAATTCTAATGCCTTGCCATTTACTCACTGTTAATTTACAGTCATGGTGGGGAAAAGACATAATTGGATTACCTATTATGGGCATACCAATTGTGTAGAAAACATAATTTCAAATCAGAAAGAGCTATTTTCCTCCAAACATTTGCATCAATCACTCTTAGTGATCCACTGATACATTTCGAGTGATTTTCCCTTTAATTAGAGCACACGGCTCTGTCTTCTGTGTGTTCTACAACAGATGTGATATTTGCAAGCATCTCAAGGGAAGGTATGTTTTTCCAAAAGATGCTTACCTGCACAACCAAGAGGTTTTCAGGAGTCTTGAAAATATCAACTAAAAAGCACAACTTTTCCATAAATAGGTGTAAGTGGGAGGTGAGTCAGGAGGTTCTGCTGTCCTTAACTTCTTCTGGTGAGCAGATCTTCAAACAGACATTGGAAGCTAGATATAAAGTGGCTTCCTGATGAAAAATCATCAAGACCAAATTACAGGAGAATATGGTTACCTTTTAAAAGAAAATGTGTCTCCCTTTCAGAATTTTGTCTCTGTAATGTAGTCTTTGACATTGCCCCCATTATTTTACTTATACTTACATATTCTATAAAATGTACAGAATGTATAGATGTGAGAGGTTCCCCACCCCTCAGTTTTCAGGGAGGGAAAGCAAAACCTTAGAAGTATCAACCAAAAAGAAGAAGCTGTAAAGAAACCCAAAGAGTTTATTTGGGATCTTAGGGATTGCAATCTTGGAGACACAGAGTGGCCCGAAATTGAAAGTGTGCTCTGAATTGCAAGTGGGAAATGCAGGCTTATAAAGGCAAAAACCACAAGGTGACATAGCTTTTTGAAAGGAATTAAGATGGGTGGTGACAAGTTAAACTGTCTAATACACAATTGGCTCTTTAGCTAATAGATGGTACACTATTTCTATTTCAGTTGGAGGTAGAAGGATGTGTCACAGAAGGTGGTGGAGGTGAAGCTGATCAGTTGCAATTGACAAAAGTCAAAAGTCCAGGGTGTTTAAAAAATTTGACAGAGACTCCCATAGGTCTTGCTTCCTCAATATTCTCCAGATCTTATTTTGAATGACTCTCGTAGCAATGTTACTTCACTCTGGAATCTTTGTTCACAGAAGCGAGAAGTCATTGTGTAGCATGGAACCCATGCATCAAGCAGTACCAGCTCTGAAAGTTTTCAAGAAGGTGAAGTTAGTTTTGAGCTTTTAATGATCTCCACCTTGTACGTGTCTATTTCTCTCAATTTCTGGTTCTCAGAGTTCTGTTAACTGCACCTTCTCTTGTACTTTAGCCACTTAAACACAATAAAAAATAGTGAAAGGGAATAAAGGGGAAAGGAGAAAAAATGAGTGGGAAATATCAGAAAGGGAGACAGAACATGAGAGACTCCTAACTCTGGGAAACAAACTAGGGGTGGTAGAAAGGGAGGTGGGCGGGGGGTAGGGGTGACTGAGTGACGGGCACTGAGGGGGGCACTGGATGGGATGGACACTGGGTGTTATTTTATATGTTGGCAAATTGAACACCAATAAAAAATAAATTTATATATAAAAAAAAGTTTGGCCTTCACGTATGCTTTGTTTGGGTTTGTTTCCCCAACTTAAGCAGTGCCTGGGAGAGATAAGTGGCTTAGTAAAAGTTTACCGAAGAAAGAAGTCAATGAATTTAGCAATTTAGTTATTATTGACTCATAATGTTAACTTCTGGAAATGCACTTGCATTATAATGGTCCAAGAAACCTCCAAAGCTAAAGAAATGAAGCATTTGTTAAAGAAAGTTTCAGGGGATCCCTGGGTGGCGCAGCGGTTTGGCGCCTGCCTTTGGCCCAGGGCGCGATCCTGGAGACCCGGGATCGAATCCCACGTCGGGCTCCCGGTGCACGGAGCCTGCTTCTCCCTCTGCCTGTGTCTCTGAGCCTCTCTCTCTCTCTCTGTGACTATCATGAATAAATAAAAAAAAAAAAAAAAAAAAAGAAAGTTTCAGGTATTAATCGATGTGTCTCAAGATAGGTTTGGTATTAAGACGTCTCAAGATACATTTGGTGTTAAAGAGGAGATTCAAGCAGAAAAATTTGCAAGAAGGATCATTTTGATGCAGGAATGAGTTAGGGGCAGACATGGTTAGGTAGGGAGAGATAAGGGAAAGACCCTAGAGTCAGGCTCCTACCCATTCCAAGAAAACAGAGATAAGACAGTAAAAACAGAAAAAAATAAACCTGGCTCTCTAGCTCCAAAATGTTAGGGAATATCCTCTTTTAATGGGTACTAAGTGATTACAGAAATGTATCAGTAAAATGTTATCAATAGTCCCTGCTCAAATTAAGATAGAACAAGAATCTCAAGGCCATGGGCTACCCAACTAGGCTCACAGAAACCCAGATGTGGAGAAATTTTATGGAGGAGATATTAACCAGAGAGAAGGAAACACCTTGTTTGGGCTCATGATATTTACAAGAACATCTTGTTTGTTATGATAGTTACAAGTCCACCATGTTTATTCTAAATATTCACCCTGATATTGACAAGAAATTTACCAAGTTCCCTGGTCAGTTTCCTATAAAATGCAGACCATAAAAGCCCTCAGTGGCCACCCTGTGGGGACCCCTCTCACTTCTGAGAGCTTTCTCTGTATCTCTGCTTAATCAACTTCTATTGCTTTGCTCACTCTCTGTTGTCTGTGTGATTTATTCTTTGACTCTGTGAGACAAGAACTAAGCTGTCCTGTATCAATTTTAAGTGCTTGGCTTTGCAATAACAAAATGAATGGTTTACTTTGTCTTGGAGTAAAACTTGCTTGGACAAGACTCATTTCCTCCTAAGTAATGGGCATAGGGAAAGGAAAGGTTTTCCTCAGCTCTCTTCAGATCCCTGGCTGAGTCTGGTACTAGTGGGAGAGTGAGTTTCATGAATGAGGTGTCAGTTCCTGGATTTCCCGCAAGAAGATTTACATGAGGATCCAGGTTGGGATAAAGACAACCAGAAGGGAAGTAGCAAGCACAAAGCAGTTTATTAAAGCAAAAGTACACTAGCAAGGTGGGAGAGGGGGCAGGTTCAGTGAGGTGAAACCAATCCCTATGTTATTTTAGGATTGGATATTATTGGGTCTCTCTGGGTTGGAAGGAGTTGTGACCTACAGTAGAGAGGTCTCTGATGGAGACCACTTCCAGTCATTTGGGGGACTCCTCCTACAGGTTGGGTGGAGGACCTTTTGACCCTACAAGTTTTATACCAAAAAGTCATGGTATAAAAGTCAGCTTTTATCCCCCAGGTGGGGCAGCTCCTGTAATGCAAATGAACTATAATGAGTCTCAGGGTTGCCCTGAGGTGGAGGTGGAAGAGAACGCATGCTCTGCACCTGTGGTTCTTGGTCTTTCAGCCCAGATATCTGAGAAGCCACAAGGTCAGGGTGTTGAGCTCCCAGGCTTTTAATGTGTAGCTTGTTTATCTCCCTACTTGTTTCCTATTCATGACTTTTTGATTCCCCTTCAAGGACTTGGGACTCTGCCTTAGGGTGTTCCTTCCACTGCTCGTGTCTAGCTTCTGCCAAACAAGTCTAAAAATTAAAATGGCAAAGGCAAACAGAAGAAAAGCAAATGGGGCACCTGGGTGGTTCAGTTGGTTAAGCCACTGACTTGATTTCAGCTCAGGTCATGATCTCAGCGTCTTGAGATCAATCCCTGCATGAAGCCTGCTTAAGATTCTCTCTCAAAAAAAAAAAAAAAAAAAAAAAAAAAAAAAAGGTTCTCTCTCTCTCCTCCTCCCTCTTCCATCCTCCTTTACTCACTAGCTAGCTGCTAGAAAGACAAAAAGACAGACAGACAGACAGAAAGGAGGAAAAGAGAAAGGAAAGGAATTTATTTATGATACTTGTATGTGTCATAGGAGGCTTAAGGAAATGAAGACCTGAAAAAAAAAACAGTTAAACCTGAGTATTTGTATGCTAAATTTGATAAAGAGTGGCCCGTCATATAGACAAATGAGAGATCAAAGAGTATGAGTAGGTACAGTAAACTGGGGGAAACTTGGCAAGGCTTTCTTGATCAGAATCTTGGCACTCTGTGTCTTTGTAGGTAAAGAAACTCCCTTCCTCTGGATCTAGGGAGGGTACTTCCAACATGAAGGTTTCATGATCTATTTAAATGAAGAAGGTTGAAGAAAAGGTCAGTGACTTTCCTGCTTCTGCCATTTTCTCAAACTCCTTCAGCTTAAAAGATTCAACATGCAAAGTTGCCATATTTGGGGGCAGTGTGTCCTGAACCCTATCATTGGTAAATAGTTGTTTATAAAAAGAAAACTACCCATGTTTTTGCACACTTACTTTGAGGATCATCTAGAGTTTGTTTTCCCAAAGACATATTTTAGATGTTTCTTTGGAAAACTGCTTGAAGACTGCATTTTTTTTTTTTTTTTTCTAAATTTCTAATGTCTGGGATGGACTCTGTCTCAGCTCAGGCCACCACAACAAAACTCCAAAGATGGAGTAAGTAATGGGCATAAATAAATAACAAACATTTGTTTTCTTTAAGTTCTAGAGGCTAGAAGTCCAAGATGAAGGTGCCAGCATGGTTGGGTCCTGGTGAGAGTACTCCCAGATGGTCACTTTCTATCTGAGTCTCACATAGCAGAGAGAATTCTAGGATCTCCTCCTTTTATAAGGGTACCTATCCTATCTTGAGAGCTCCATCCTCATGACCTCATCTAGACCAAATGATCTCTCAAAGACTTCATCTCAGCTATCACTGTACCTAGGGATTGGTTCTTTAACACAAGAATTGTGAAGGGACATATTTAGTCTATAGCAGCCCCCAAATGCAAGATTTTATATGGATCCACTTTGTGCCAAACCAAAACAAGCAAACAAACAAAACTTCATATAATTCTCATCTGTAGATTTTTGCACAAAATATACAGGCATCAACAGAAAAAGTAAAAAAAAAAAAATGATAGCCCTCTTGACTTATACCAAATTTTTACCCTTTTTGCAAGAATATCTCTATCCATATTTGAACTTTATTTGAAAATGTTTCCTCTTTCTTGTGAAACTTGAAGAAAAGACCTGAGAAATTAGGTAAATGCGGTGTGCCCAGGAGCTCTGTCAAGATAGAGCCAATTCATGAGAGCTAAGGTGGAGGCTACAGGCATGCTATTCTTTTTTAAATCTCCTTGGTGGTGAGCTTTTGCAAGTATACATGGCCCAGAGATGACACTTTTCCCTCAAGTGTAGTAATTATAATATACATATTTGTTGAATTCATACTGTGAACATACTCTATTCATTTTGATCCTTTACAAAAATTATCACAATATACTTCCTAAAAGTTCTATATGGTGAATATAACTTTCATTTTTCAAATAAGGAAACCGACTCTTAGAGAAATCACCCCAACCAGCAAAACTAGTGAGTACTACAGTAGTGATTGAACCCAAGTCTGATTTCTACCCAAGTCATTGTCACCCATGCTGCTTCTCCCATAATGGGGGAATTTATACAATTTTGGGGGGAAAACATCCTTGAAACTTAGAGCTACAGACTTGCTTTTTAGTCCTAGCTCATGTACTTAACATATTTTAATACATTTTCAAAACAAAAAAATGTGTTGACATTACTTTTCAAAAATGATATTCAATAAGAATTAGCACACAGTAAGTAAAAATAAATTAGGAAAAGTTTAATGTATTTTTGTTTACCTAGGATTTATCTGATGGCCTTAATGTTTCTTGCAGCTTGATTAAGCTGTCAACAGGCTTCTTGCTAACTGTAGGCCCCGATCTCCCTTTCCTTACATTATTTACTTTAAAGAACTTATCACTGTAAATTCTTTCTCTGACTCTTTGTGATATATGTAAATTTTTTAAAAAGCCTCTTGCCAATTGTACAACCCAGAAATGTCTTTCTCAAGGATCTGAGAGCCATCCCTTTAAAATATAACTATCAGGAAAGATAAGGCCCCTATTTCTCAATCTCTGTGGGAGGGTAGGAGTCTAACTTTGATAGGTGCCAATTAGAAAACACAGATGGCCTAATTATAGAGAAAAAAAAACATTTGCAAACTCAGCAATAACTCAATACACTTCACGCATCACATCAAACAACCTCCCTTCTAATGTTCCAGTATTTTTCCACCAGCTCACCCTAGCAATGAAAAAACCTCCCACCCTTTGTTTCCCACCCCACCCTATTTCAGACTGAATTCTGACCTCTGTCTCCTAGTGCAATAGCCTTGAATATAATCTTTTCGCCTTTTTAACTTTGGTATAATATTTGCTTTGAAAGATTATAGATATAATTAAGGCATACAATTTTCACTAGGATAAATGCTTTTAAATTTAGTACTATTGACAGTAAATTAGGTGAAGTGTCTCAACTACTTTAAGTGAAGTTAATTGGTTTTAGGAAAAAAAAATCTTTATAATGCAATGTATATCTATCTCCTGACAATCAAAGTTTTTTGTTTACTTTTCCCTAAGAAACTCTCCTCACCTGGAAATAGGGCCCTTCCAAGTGTGTCTGTGAGTGACTTCACCAAACGAAATCATGGTTGAAATTGAGAACACTTAACCTGAGATAGACAAGATTCTTTATTCCAAAGAATTTAAAAACCATACTAGACTATTGATCTCTACAGAAACTATAGTTTTATCACCTAATAAAACAAAGTTGGTGAACTCTCAGCTAAATGCAATATGTCATGGACCAAATAGAAGAAGAAGAAGAAGAAGAAGAAGAAGAAGAAGAAGAAGAAGAAGAAGGAAGAAGAAGAAGAAAAAGAAGAAGAAGAAGAAGAAGAAGAAGAAGAAGAAGAAGAAGAAGAAGAAGAAGAAGAATGAATGAATTGTGGGGCCTTGGCACAAAGGTTTTTTTTTTATTTATTTTTTTTTTAATTTTTTTTTTCTTCTGCAGAGACCTCTTCAGTGTTGGTTTCATTCAGAAACATATTTTTAAGGCCTCTTCTAATATCCCCTTTACCTAGAAGCAAGAGTTAGAGGTCAAAAGTAAGTGAGGGAAAGGGCTAATTTCCCCCCAAATAGTTCAATCATGCTGGCCAGATTGGATGTGAAACAACTTGGTCATACAGTTATACTTTCTTTATCGTGACTCAGTTACCCTGCCTAAGAAGGCAAAGTATTTTAAGGAAGAGGACTTCACATTTGTAATCAGAAGTGACCTGACAATGCAGAGGAAAATGCATGCTAAGCAACCAAGGAAGAATGTCCTATGGTTGTAGGGACTCAATGTGAGCAATCTTCTCTGTGAATGACATGGGAAAAGTTAAAACTGGAATATAAACAGAAACTTGTAGGTTAAGATAATCCTTATTATCTTAACACTGAACTCTCATAAAAGAGTTTCTACAATTTCACGGAGAAAATATACTGAAGTAGTTTCCCCTTTGCTCACTCTTAGACCAAGTCTCCAGCTCCTTTCTTCACTGTCCTCTAGGAAAAAATCACTGACTCACAAAAATAAAGCATATAGCCCTAATCCTCCCACTCACGTGCCAAGAAGAAGATTAAAACAATGTCCAGGTAAACAGAGAAGAGATGGGTTTTGAAGTAAACAATAGCCCAGATGAAATTAATCTTATCCAAAGATGAGTTGGCAACAAAATAAAACAAAAAAGCAAAGAAGAATGGAACATTTACCACCATCCCCAATATAAGTAAACAAGAGAGACACCGAGACAGAGACAGAGAACAATGCAAGTCAAAATTATAAACAAAGGTAGAAGGAGAGATACATATTGAAGTTAAAAAGAAAGCCATAAATATATTTTCATTAAAAATATAGTCTTCCATTTTGTGGATTTGCCATAATTTACTTACCCATGCTCCTATATACTATTACAAATCACATTGTGCTTTTGTTTGTTCATTCTATTATAAACATTGCTATATTGAATTTGTTTATGCATACATCTTTGTACTCATGATTATTTCTTTTGGATATTGTTCCAAAAAATAAATTAGCAATATAGGATGTAAATATTTTGAATAACTGCATATATTGCCAAATTGCCTTTCAGAAATTATGGTCCATCAGTAGTATAACAAAGTAGCTCTTTCACGGAAATTTTCCAGAGTTTGCCATTTAAAAAAATCATTCAACATTTGTTAGGAACCAACTAAATTTGAGACACCATACTAGGCTTTCATTTTGGATGCAGAAATGATCAAGAACAAGACCGAATGAGCATGCCTTACAATAATAGGTCTAGGGACCATATGGAGCCATGAGTACATGAGATTTGCAGCAGAGAGCAAAAGTATTAAAATAAAATGAATAGTGCTGTTTAGAATAAGAGATAAAGAAAAAGAAAATGTCTCTCTATGTATGTCTTTGCTAAGCAATTCCAGAGGACGGTGTACACATTCTTCTCTGAGTGGGGTAATCCACTAACAAACTTCCACTGCTGGTTCCCGTTAGGAGACTGTCATTCTCACAGGGAAACTGACCCACAGCATCCAATCTGGGGTGAGTGAACAAGAAACCTCAATGGAAATTGCACTTTCCGTGCTTGCAAAGAAGGAAGGGGCTATGATTTATTTCCACAGGCAGAGATTTTCCTTTCGGGGACCATACAGGTCAAAGACATCACCCATGAGTGTTTCTTCTTCTTTCAAAAAAAGAGCCCTTTTATATATAGAGGAAATATATATATGCATAACAAACAAATAAATAAATATAAAATATATTATAAATATATATACACATATATGTTATATATATATCACATATGATGATATGATCCTATATGGTCATATATGGGATATATATGAATGAATTAATTCATTTAAACAATCTTTTAAACTATGATAGACTAGCAATAATTTATTAAATTATAAATGAATTTAGAATAATTAAAAATGAAAGAATCTTAAAAAAAACTATTAAAGTGAACCCGTCTCTCTGGTATGCTCCTACCAGAATAGGCTCCTACATAGTATCTTGGTATAGATTCTCAGTTCTTGTGCATTCACTAAATTTACACATCTCAGAGCTTTTTTTTTTTTTAAGATTGTATTTATTTATTCATGAGAGACAGAGAGAGAGAGAGAGGCAGAGACACAGGCAGAGGGAGAAGCAGGCTCCATGCTCCCTGCAGGGAACCCGATGTGAGATCGATCCTGGGTTTCCAGGTTCATGCTCTGGGCCTAAGGTAGGTGCTAAACTGCCAAGGCACCCAGACTGCCCCTACATATCTAAGGTCTAAGGATGGGTATAAACAAGCCTAAAATTAATAATGAACATTGGAAAATGTTCTGGACTGAAATGTTTCCATTACCTCGGTTACAAATCTTATAGGAGTTAAAATTAAGTGAAAGAAACAATTTGCTGAAAATGGATAAGAATGACAGATGTGGAAAGAAATTAATGATACTACATATGCAGAAAATGGGTGATTACAAGGGGCAAAAAGTAGTCAAAAAACCAAATTGTGTTGTGGATTTCTTTTGTGATTTTTTCATATCTAATAGACCTATGTAGTATTATCTCATTATTGTTTAATATGAATTTACCTAAAAAATAGTGATTTGGATTTTATTTTCATGTACATATTTGTCATCAGGGTATCTTTAGTTGTGTGTCTATTCAAATATTTTGCCCATTTTTAGGTTTTCCTTTTGTCAGTATTAAGTTTTGAGAGCTCTTCATACATTCTGGATTAATCTATTATCAGATATATGATTTGCACCTGTTTTTTTGTTTCTTTTCTTTTTTTCCCCTCAGTCAGAGGCTGGTCTTTTCATTCACTTAACATTTTTTTAAAGATAATTCATTTTTTATAGTTTTATAAATTCCATTTTATCAGTTGGCTATTTTAAATGTTGTAATTTGGGTCTTTACCAACAATTTCTTTGCCAGACCAACATAACAAATTATTATCTACTATGTTTTCTTAAAGTTTTAAGGTTTATACTTATGTCTGTGATCCATTGGGGGCTAATATTTGAATAAACTTCAAAGTATGAATCAAAGTTTGTTTTCTTATTCTTTTATTCTATTTTGGTTTTGTATTATGGATTTTCAACAATTTTAGTAACACTTTGTTTAAAAGACTATTCATTCTCCACCAAATTACCTTGGCATTTCTCTTGAAAATCAATGGTCTGTTTGAAGGATCTACTTTGGAACTATTTTCTTCTTCACGTATTTGCCAATGCTACACTATATTACTCAGTGAAGATTGACTATTTCTTGAATTTGGGTAGTATAAGAACTTCAGAAATATCTTTAAAAAATATTTTAGGTTATTTGTCTATTAATATACATTTTAGAATCTGCTGTCAATTTCTTTTTTTTTTTTTTAAGATTTATTTATTTATTTTAGGGAGAGTGAAGGAGAGCACCCATGCAGTGGGGTGGGGGTGGGCAGAGGAGGAGAGAGAGGGGATCACAAGCAGACACTTCCTGGGCTCAGAGCCCAACATGGGGCTCTGATCTCATAACCCTGAGATCATGACCTGAGGTGAAATCCGGAGTCAGACGCTTAGCCAGCTGAACCTCCAGGCACCACAGAATCAGCAACCAATTTCTGTAATATTGTTCAATGCTAAGAAGAAATTAGGTTCCAAGCCATGAAAAGACAGAGAGGAACCTTAAATGCATATTATTGAATGAAAGAAATCAATCTTAAAATGCTCATATTGTACAATCCCAACTATATGACACTCTGGAAAAAGCATAAACTATGGAGATAATAATATGATTAGTGACAAGGAAGGGTTAAGTAAAAGGAAGGGATGAATAGTCAGAGTCCAGAAAAAAAATTAATCATTAAAAATATTCTGTATGATGTCACAATGGTGGTTACATGTCCTTACAAATTTGTCCAAATTCATAGAATATACAACACGAAGCATGAACCTTCCTGTAGTCATGGATTGAGGTGATGATGATATGTCAATGAAGTTTCAGCAATTATAATAAATGCACAACTTTGGAGGTGTATGTCGATAATGGGAAGAGCTGTGCATGTGTCTTCAACATTTAATTTTTTCAGACTTTTCGTGAAGTAAGTGCTCTTTTTACCAACATATGTTTCTGGTGCATAGTACTTACTCAATAATTACACATTAAATTGAATCAGAAATATAACCACATGTGCATGTGTCTGTGTTTGTGTGTGTACGTTTCTTTGTACATCTCCAATTTCTGTGTTTTGTTTTGGAAATGGGTGGATAATTGAGATTTTCATGCAGACCCACTTAGCTTGTATTCTATATATATAATTGTTCTAGAAAATGAGTTCCTATAAAAAAAGATCAGAGTTTCTTAATTAAGAACTCTGTGCAGAATAAATCCAGAAGAATAAAAACAGAAGAGCAAGAAAAATTGAGACTAAACCAGGAAACCTGATTCAAAGATGCCACAATGTATATACATATCGAATTATTACACTGTATTTTTTTAAAATAAATACAATTATATTTTTTCAGTTATTCCTCAGTAAATCTGGAAGAACTAATTTTTGGTCTTAGAAAACATGATTAATTTTCTAGGGGCACCTAGTTGGTTCAGTCAGGTGAGCATCTGCCTTTGGCTCAGGTGATGATCCCAGGGTCCTGGGATAGAGCCCCATGTGTCAGTCTCCCTGCTTGGTGGGAAGTCTGCTTCTCCCTCTTCTACTGGCACTCCCCCCTGCTTGTGCTCTCTCTCTCTCTCTCTCTCTCTCTCTCTCTCGCTGTCAAATAAGAAGATAAAATCTTTTAAAAATGTAAAAAGGATAATATAATTACTTTTCAAAAAATAATGTTATGTCAATATACAGTTTATGATTGCCATTTTTCAAATAATCAATACTTATTTTAAATTGTAAAACAAACTCCTACTCCCCTCAAAAAGCCACATAGTTTAGAGAACTTGGACAGTGAATTAAGATTCATGGAAATAAGAGAATAGCAAAACACTATAATAAAGAATAATTATGAAGATAATTGATGATATTTTGTACAGGGCTTTAATGATAATAGTAGTAATACCAGCAAACACTAAGGCCACACTAACTATGTTCCAGGCATTTTTCAAAGTTCATTTAATTCTCTCAAAAATTTTGTTTAGCAAGTATTATGATTATCTCCAGGAATGAGAATAGGATAACAAGCACAGAGGAAGCAGGGATAACTGATGATGAAGAGTTAGGCTAGAATCTTCCACAGAGTGAAATATCATCTATAAACAAACAAAAAAATGTATTTAAGTGACTGATGTAATTCAATAAGTCGCAGGTTACAGTGTCTTTAAGAAAGTAAACAGATAATTCTATAATTAAGTAAGATCAATTTTAATGCTTTATAACTAGAAATTTTACTCAAAACATTTTTTTCTCAAAATTTAATACAACACTACAATAGACAAATATAACTCCCATTGCAAAATAGCAGAACCAACAGGTGTATAAAAAGTATATTCTTATTCATATACACTGGTTTCCTTCTTCCCAGAAAGTTTACCTTTATATATACATTTTACCACATGGTGGATACTAATATTTAATTAAATATTTGAGAGAAATAGTAAATTCTGCAATCACTGCTTTATGGGGAATTCAGTCACTGACTGGCATGGAAAAAGAACAAAAATTCTGCTTTAAAGCTATTCTCTATATCTCTGCAGAAAACTTTTACCGATACATTGAGTCAGTTTAATTTCTTCAGGTGGAAAGAAGTATTGGGGGGAGAGGGGATCATAAAGGTTTTCAAAGAAAACTATTGTATATTGATTTTTTTCAGGATCCATATATATTCGTAGCAAAGCAAGCTCAAGGATATTTTTTGAGATTTAAGTTTTCCATGATAACTGTAAAGTTTTCAACATAACTCTATAAACATATCCTCTGAGTCTAATGTATCTTTACTAGACATAGAAATAATACATGCCTTTCACACCTTTATGTCTTAAGAATTTAGGCTACAGGAACCATTTAAAGGCTAAATAAGATTCTAAATAATTCTTAGACCCCATTTTCCTACTAGTTATTGATCATTTAATAAAACTAGTTGGGGATCCAGTAATTCTCTATGTCCCCTTATTTTTCTGTGCCATTTAACCTACCTGCAATAGAAAGAAAAACATATGAATAACATTTATCACATACTTCATGAAATCTAGCATATGCTAGCAGGGCATTTTGTGCAAAGGTGTGTGCAAAATTGGCCCCCTTCACTAAAAAATATCTGGTAAATGAAATTAAAGTCCAAA
Source organism: Canis lupus familiaris (assembly GCF_011100685.1). Lineage (NCBI taxonomy): Eukaryota > Metazoa > Chordata > Mammalia > Carnivora > Canidae > Canis > Canis lupus. The sequence continues at coordinate 78,253,592 of NC_049224.1, forward strand.
AAGTAGACTTGTTTTATTTAGCTTTCCATTGGAAGAAAACATGCCTACGGATTTTCAATTCATGGCCTTCTTTGGCTTAAAAGTCCAGACTTCACAATCAATGCATTGTTTTGGTTTACATTGCTCTTTCTTCAGTTATTAAAGGTTTGGTCACCACAACACATGCAGGAGATATTATGTTAATTTAAAGCTAAGCAACTGATGTACTAACTTAACAGTTTATAAGGGAAAAACACTGTATATTAGCCCTTGGAGAGTTTTGGCCATCTGGAGTATCAGCATGAAATTGGGTCGCATATTTGCATCAGTGCAAAGGTTGGCCATATTTTCTGTTTCTAAACTTCCTCTCATAGGAAAAGAGACATACACAATTTCTGTAATTTTTTTCACCTCTCATGGTATGCATGCAGTGGAATGACATATGGAGGAAAACCTGATAGTCAAAGCAATTATTTGTGGTTTGTGTCTTCATGCACAATCCAAGAGGGAATGAGAAACATTGGAAAAAAAAAAAGGAGCCCTGTCTGTAGAGTGAATGTCTTTAGCTTCCTGGTTATTTCTGGGAGGTCATCTTGCTGGTACCTCTATGGGCCACTTTGATTTTCAATTCCTTAGAGCAATGCTTTTCAAAATATCTATGTAAAGGGCAATTTAAAAAATCAAATCTCTCAGAAATGGATACTAATTAGAATAAGCTACCATATCTTAGTGGAAAAACTCGACAAAAACATACCAAATACAAGCTCTATTTTATTAGCATTAGATTCGATAGAAAGACAAGCAGACAGGAAACTACTTTGTCTTAGTCCTCTAAATATCTAAATGCTCCCTCTCAATTTGGACATTTACTTCAAACTATTTGGTGTATACTGGTATCTCACTGTATTCTCCTAATGATTTTTTATTGTTAAACATCTTTTTATGCCTAATGGACATTTGTAAATCATCCACTGTGAAATGCTTATTCAAATTGCTTGCACATTTAAAAAATTGATTGTGTTATTGTTGAACTCTAAGAGTTATTTATATATTCTGGATACAAATATTACATCAGACACATACATTGCAAATAATTTTTCCCTGACTGTGGCTTTAAAAACAAACAAACTTTTAATGGTGTCTTTCACAAAGTAGAAGTTTGTAATTGTGTCAAAGTCTGATTTTTCAAGGTTTTATTTTAGATTTCTATTTTTCATGTGTGTCCTAAGAAATACTTGCCAAACTCAAGGCTAAAATGATTTCCACATAGGTTTTCATCTAGAAATTTTATAGTTTTAAGATTTGTGTTTAAAGCTAAAGTTTATTTCAATTTAACAAGATAAAGATTGAGATTTGTTTTTATTCCTACATATATCTAATTGTTCCAACACCCTTTATAGAAGCAACTATAATTTCCCCATTTTATTGTGTTAGTATTTTTGTCAAACTCAACTATCTTGTACACATGGGTTTATTTTGAATTCTGTATTCTATTCCACTTATTTCTCTTCTTATGTCAATACTAGATTCTCTTGATTAGTGTAGCTTTAACCTGTCTTTAAAACAGGCAGTATAAATCTTCCAAACTTGTTTTTCTTTTTCAGAATTGTTTTGATTGTTCTTTGTTGTTTCCATTGCTATATTAATATCAGAAACATTTGTCAAATTCTACAAAACAAAATCTGCTGGGATTTTGATTGGTGTTGCTCCAAATTTACAGACCATTTTGGGAAGAACTGACAACTTAATATTGAATCTTATAATATATGCACATGATGTGTTTCTCCATTGAGTAGTTTGTTAATTTCTCTCAACAAAGATGCAGAGTTTCAACGTAGAGATCTTACACATTGTTAAATTAATATCTGAGTATTTCATAATATTGGATGGTAATGTAAATTATATTTTTAATTTTAACTTTTAATTATGTAATGCTAGCATATAGTAACACTTGATTACTGTGTATAGATCATGTACCTCTTGACCTAGTTAAATTCATGCTTGTTAGTTCTAGTAAGTTTTAAAATAGGTTCTTTCGGATGTTCTATGCATTTACATTTCTGTAGATACTATCTATTTCTGCCATATCATGCTTCAGTGAAAGACTTCCTACCCAGATGCTAGGAGTACCCACGGTAGTCAGTGTACATCTGTCAGCTCTTTCAGAAATTGCCTCAGTTGAAGGTGGTCAATTTTCCCAAAGGCAGACAAACACCTTCCTGGAGCAGTACAAATTTGGCCACATTGTCCCAATTCTAATATGGCATTCTAATTCCACAGATCTCATGGGCTTAATTGAGGATTTGTGGATTCTGTATTTCAGCATGGCTTTTCCTTCTACCAAGTACTATTCTTCAACTTCTCTCCACAGATATTGATTTCAGAGATATTTCTATATAAAATTCCTACATGCAAACCTTCATATTGGAGTCTGCTTCTTGAGAAAAATCAACCAATTACAATGATCTTGTTTTCTATGAACTGTTTCTTTTTTCCTTTCCAAGCTGTATGCATTACATTTCTTGTCTTATTGCACATGCTAAGGTGTCTAATGTTCACTTTAACATTAGATAGAAATGTTATGAGGGGGGATATATGTAGTTTGTTCTGAGCCTTGAGCAGTGGGAGTGCTAAGTCATTTAATTATGTGTGATGGTAGATGTAGGTTTTTACTAGACTTCCTTTGTCAAGCTAGTCAAGCTCCCTTATTTATTTGCCAAGACTATTATAAATGAGCTTATCAAAACATTTTTTTTTAATTTCTTTTTTCAGGTGTTTATTTGAACTTGTTAGTTAACATACTGTGTAGTATTAGTTCAGGTGCAGAATTTAGAGATTCATCACTTATATACAACACCTAATAATCATCACAACAGGTGTCCTCCTTAATACCCATCAACCATTTAACCCATCCTTCCACCCATCTCTCTATAGTCAAAGTGGTTGCTGCTTGTGTTCTCCTCTAGAATACTAATGGGTTTCTATCTCATATTTGTCTTTCATCCTTTTTGAATTTATTTTTTTGTGGATGATGAAAGAAAGTGAACCAGTTTCATTCTATATATATATATATATATATATATATACATATATTTTAATATATATATACATATATTTTAATATATATATACATATATTTTAATATATATGTATATATACACACATAATATATATGTGTGTGTATATATATATTTATATACACATATATTTTAATTTCTAAGCATTTGGGATTTTCTAGATGTCCTTTCATAATTTATCCAGTGTTGGACTTTGTGAATGTTATACTGTTTAGTATCTGGAATGTATTTTCTTCTTTCAAAATCTGTTGGCTTTTTGTTACTTTTTGTAACTCATAGATTAGCCTCAGCCTTGCAAAGTTTTGTTTATGAGGTTTCTTTTAGTGGGGCCATTGTCTTTCTTGCTGGGGGTAGTTCACCCTACTCTAAGATTATAACTCTTCTATGGATTCAACTGAATTCCTTTGGTATTCAACATGTTTTTCACAGTCTGCTCATTTTACAACTTTAGTGGCTGCTCCATCCTGTGTGAGCTTTGGTATTACTCAGTTTATTAACTCCTTTTTTGTTTTCCATTGACTGGCTTTGTGGAGATTCTCCTTCTCTATTTACAGCCTAGGCTCAACAAAAAACTCAAGACTCTTCCAGGTAGATTTCTGGGCAGCACTATCTGCCTTACTTCATTTTCTCGGTACTGTGATGGCAATTTCTAGGACCCTCAGCCTCCTCAACTTTAATTTCTATTTTTCCAACTCAATGAGATCACAGTGTCATTTCCCTTATTTCTAGTGCTACAAACTAGATATCCTCCAGATCGAAAGCCAGTGATATTGCACAACCTTTCCCTCTTCTGAAGAATCACAGATCCATTTGTCCTATTATCCACCATCTAAAAGTAGTTATTTAGATGTTCTGTTTGTTTTCTTAGTTGATAAAAAGAATGTAAATATCATGCCAAGTATTCCATCAGGGCAAGAAAAGTATTTTTACAAATATATATTAATATGTTAAAATATATTTATATGGGAACTAAACACAGATATACATAGATACACATGTATTCACACTTCCATAGACACACAATGCTTGTAGAATTTCTGGCACTCAAAAAAATATAAACATATGACAAGGCTATGTAATTCTTATTGAGGAAGAGTTCCAGAGACACTCAGACTTGAAAAAAAATGTAACTTGGGGTTTGGAAAGAAACCCAGATTTGAATTTGTGATTAGGGAAATAATTTACCTTCTGGGAAAGGACCTTACATATAACTGCTAATGTGTGATAAAGTTTATGTATCTAACAACATGAGAAAAAGTCATGAATAAGATATTATGTTTGAAATGGTTTTTAAAAATGGAGAGATTGTTGAGATTTTGGCAGATAACTAAGATCAATTTTTAAATTAACTCTTAATTACATCAGTTTTTTACTCAAAATCTGAATGCTAATTTTTATTAGTTATCTTTAATGAAATGTAAGTTGCACATTTGGTCTCAAGAGTGGGAAGCAAAGAATGCAGAAAAGAAAGCTTTCCATTTTAATATTATTGTTTTTGTTATTACTTGTATCTAAAAGTCTTACTTTAGTCCTTCTTCACTTTTTTCTCACCCTTCTCATAACTCTCATAGGGCCTTCACACTCATTTTATTTTTAACATCTTTGACAAACTCTAATTCTATGAAGAGAGAGAGATACAGGAGTTATGACCCTTGGTTCTGGAGTCTAAAATATAGTCTACTTGAAAGAATACATAAAATAGCTCAAATGTTAGATTTTTTTTCAAGCTGGCTTTGTTTGGTTTCCAGCTGAGTTCTTCAAGTGGATCAGAGAGCAGACAAATTAATTGGTGCTCCTCTGAAGCAAATAGCAGTGCCTATGGTTAGTTGCCCTTCCCAGATCATTGTGGCATTGAGTCTTATGATGCTATTATGTGAGTGTTCTCTGGTGGTGGCTGTCCTGGGTCATAACCTGATTTTGATAGCAACAATCACCGATTCTTCAAAAGTCAAGTTTCAAACCTCATGTATTTTCTGACATTGATGTACTACTGAAGAAAAGCTTCAGACAGCAGTTATGAAAGAATTTTCATTTTTAATAGTATATTTAAGGTTTGATACTTAGAAGTATAATTAAAATAATAATTGTCAAACTGAGCAGGTGGCTGAAGGAACAAATTTTGTATACTTTATATTAAAATAAACACAAAAAAACAAGTGAATTATATTTAACAGCTACCCAAGTCTGAAGGTAGTACTAAGGTAATATGAACATTCATCCACAGAATAGTATTTTTCTGGCTCTTCCTTAACCAACCCTTGAAAAATCCTTGCCACCTCTCAGAAATCTGTTGCAAAAGCTCTGAAAGCCTTTTGAGTTTCTTGAGAAGGGGGCAGCAGGAGGAACTCTTATGCCACATCTGCTTTTAGGAAAGTTATTTCATTTCCCATGAGGATTGGCCTTTTGTACAAATTCCAATTTTCCTTAGATTAAAAAATACCATACACTTAAAAAACATACACAACAATTAAAACTAGGAGATTCTGGAGTTTGAGTGGAATTATGCCATTATTAAAGAGTTACGATACCATTTTACATCTTCATACATAGCCAGTGGTACACTCTAAATAAACACACTGGAGAATAAGCGCACTAAATTTACTTTCTAAAATTGTCTGGGAAGTCATTACTTGCTGAGGCACCAGAGGGTTTTATCTTCCTTCTCTTTTCAACTCTTCCAGCTCTGAATTTATTTGTCCTCATTCTTTTCCTTCTTCAGTATTCTCCTGCTCCACTTTGGCTGCTACTTTTTATAGTGGTAGGCATGTTGCAATCAGAATGTCCTGTCCATTCTTCCCCTTACCCACTTCAGTTTTGTCCCTAATATGCTGTAAATTGATAATATTTTGTTTATCTAATTCCTGCTCCTTGCCCTAAACCAAAATAAATCCGGTATTTTTCCGATGATCTTATGGAATCCATCACAGTTTATGGGAACTGGCTAACTTCCGATCACCTCTAACATTTCCAAATAGAAAAATGTCTGTTAAGAACAGAAGATATAGTTACCACCTATTGTCTCATATTGTGTAGATCAACCATTACACACTTATATATTTCATTGTCCTGTCTCCACAATTCTATTGTGTTCTTCAGAGAATGAAAAAAAAAAATCCGTCTCTCACCTACATTGCTTATTTTGAAAAAATCATTTGGATTTGACCTCTAAAATAGCTTTTGTATTTTCATTTCACTGCCATAATACTATAAATATTATTTAAAAACTGGAGGCTTTTTATATGGTTGACCCTGGAACAATATGGGTTTGAACTCACGAGTCCACTTACATGCAGATTTGTTTTCCACAAAAGAGATGCTTAATCATAGGAAACAACCTGAGGGTCGCTGGAGGGGAGCAGAGTCAGGGGATAGGGTAACTGGGTGATAGACATTAAGGAGGGCATGTGATGAGATGAGCACTGGATATTATATAAGAATGAATCACTGACCTCTACCTCTGAAACCAATAATATGTTATATGTTAATTAATTGAATTTAAATAATAAGTAAATAATACAGTACTGTAGTATAAATCTATTTTCTCCTCCTTATGATTTTCTTGATAACATTTTTTCTACTTCATTTTTATTTTGAGAGAGAATGTGAGTGTGTGTGAGCAAGGATGAGGTGTAGAAAGAGAGGAAGAGAATCTTTTTTTTTTTTAAGATTTTATGTATTTATTCATGAAAGACACACACGCACACAGAGAGGTGCAGAGACACAGGCAGAGGAAGAAGCAGGCTCCAAGCAGGGATGTGGGACTCCATCCCAGGTCTCCAGGATCATGCCCTGGGCCTAAGGCAGTGCTAAACCGCTGAGCCACCTGGCTGCCCAGAAGAAGAGAATCTTAAGCAGACTCTGCACTGAGCATGGGGACTGACTTGGGCCTCAATCTATGACCCTGAGATCAGGAGCTGAGCTAAAATCAAGAGTCAAAGGCTTAACCAACTGAGCCCACTCAGGTGCCCCTAGCTTACTTTATCATAAGAATACAGGCTATAATGTACAAAACATATGCTAATTGTGTAAACTGTAAAGCTTATAGTCAACAATAGGCTATTAGTTAAGTTTTGGGGGCTCAAAAGTTATGTGCATTTCTGACTGTATTAAGAGTTGGTGCCCCGAACCACCATGTTGTTCAAGGGTCCACCGTAGCTGTGTCTAAATGAAATGATAGGTAATAGCCAAGGATTAAGGATACCTAATCTTTGCCTTCTAATATCTAACCTTGTTTCTCACTACTTGAAGAAACTCTATGGAGAAACCTGGAAAAACAGTACAAAGGAATATTTTATTACTCTCAAGGCTTTGAATCCAGACGCATGTAGAGATTTGGTGAGGCTGGTTGAGGTACATGAAGGAGGTAATTATAGTATCATGGGGAAATATTATGATATAGCATACACTGCTAAAATTAATCATTTGACTTAGCTTTATTTTGGGAGAAAGGTAGATCAGAGAAGATAATCAATAGTGGGTAATACTCGAAACACACTTTTCATACTATCACACTTTGCTCAAAACTCCATTGAATCTCATGCTCTAAAATATCAAACTCTTTAATATATCTTTTGATCAGATATCTGTTTACCTTCTCACAGTCAGGTCCTCTAGCACAAATGAACTGCATGAAACTCACTCTAGGGCCTAACAATTTCCGACGACTCTCATTTTGTTTAAAACGTTTCTCCAACTAGAATATCCCTCCTCTATCCATATGTAAAATATCTACCTCTCCTTATAGGTCCAAGTCCCACGTCCAGAAAATGACCTGGAGAGCAATCTTCAAATTATATATTATAGGGAGCCATCCTCTATTTGTGCTTTCCTCTGGCCCTTGTATTGTGTTATATTTGGTCAAAATGCTCTACAAAACTGAATACAGAAAAAAAAAAATGTCCTATAATATATTCCTTGACTACTTCAGGGCCTAACTAGCCTCCTTTCCAGTGACTTAAGGAAAAAGAAACCCCTTTAAATTCTGCATTAATTTTAATACTGTTATTAATAGTGTTGATTTGCCCCAGTAGAAAATATGAATAAATGAATAAAGGGATACAAATTGCAATTTACCAGAAATTCATTGTTTCAGTCATTTTTGGAACTTCAAAGATTCTGTCAAAGTGGATTCTATATTGTAGTTTTTCTTTTTTTTCTTTTCTTTTCTTTCCTTTTTTTTTTTTTTTTTTTTATTCATGAGAGACAGAGAGAGACAGACAGAGAGAAGCACAGACACAGGCAGAGGTAGAGGGAGAAGCAGACTCCATTCCATGCAGGGAGCCTGACGTGGGACTTGATCCCAGGTCTCCAGAACCACACCCTGGGCTGAAGGCAGCACTAAACCACTGAGCCACCCGGGCTGCCCTATATTGTAGTTTTTCAATGAACAGGTGCTAAGTTAATGCTTTCTCTCCTTACTTCACTGTATCCTACGGATTTTTTAAAATTGCTACATCACTGAGTTAAATAAGTGAGTATTGAATACATTAATCCATTATATCAGGCTCTAAATTCTTTGAGTGTTATTTTGAGGATGTATCTAACTTCTTTTTCTCACCTTCCCAATACCCTGGTCAGCTTTGTCATCATACTGCTGTCTAATTTTCATAATTGAATGATATTCTAATTCATATTGTGGTATAAATATATCTTCGAGTGTTTTGCTTTCTAATATCAGCTGTAATACAAGAGTGGGAAATTTAAATACATGAGCTCTGAAGAAAAAGGACTGAGGAACATATGTTTTTTTTCTGTGCCTGCGCTAGATGATGAGATGCACAAAGTAACTCAGTCACCCTCAGTGGCTGATGTGGCCTACTGCCCAGAGGAAACAGAACCATTTGGGAATGAACTTCTCTCTTAATCCATTTTCTACTCCCCCACTCCCTCTTTTCTTTTTATCTCCTTTTTTGCTATGAGAAAGAACTGTTTGATATTTTTTTCCTCCAAAGACCCTTTCTTTGTACTTCTTCCAAAATCTCGGTCTTAAAATTCCATCCACGTTACTTACGTTCTTTTAGACTACCTCCAAGAAACCAAATGCCTCACAATTAGCTCTGATATACTATGTCACTTCTCTCCTTCCCTTGTCTATATGAATATCCTAAAAATAGGCTTTTTCCCTGTGTTCTCCTTCCCCTTTGTATTTGCTAGTCAACTAACTTCAATCTCCTTACTTACACTACCAGGTGCACCAGTGAACCCTTGGCTACTTTCTTACACCATCAGATATACTAGTGAACATCTGTACTATAAGGCTTCCAAAGATATCTAGCTACCAGACCTTTGGAATACCAAATCCTTTTCAAATATTACATCATTTAACATTGTTGTTTACAACCTATTTTTGGAATTTCCTTTCCTATGTAAGGTTTTATGTATGACCAAATTGTGTATTTCTATTTTCCTCTTACCCTTCCATTCTAAATGTTTTACTTTGTTGCTTACTCTTCTCTTTTACAGACAGAATCTCTAAAGAAATGAACTTTGGTAATGGCAATGGGTCTGCAAAAACAGCTTATTTTTTTTTCATTTGTTTAGTCAAACCCTGACAGTGACATAGGCTGGCTGGGTCCAAGGACCCAGAGGGTGTCCTGCAGGACCAGGAAGAGTGTGGTTGGCTTCATGGGGCATAGAATCAAAGGTGAGCAGAGAGAAGGTGAAGCAGAGTTTACTGGAGATAGATAGTGCAGATATAGACAGAACATCTGGGAGACTCGGAAAGGAAAGAAGAGTGAATCTCATCTTTGCTTGGTGCCTGGGGTTTTTAGCTGAGGATATTCTGGTGTACATATCTGATCAGGTATTCAGAAACTAGTCAAAACAAGAAAGAGTGCTCAGGTCTCCTCCTTAAGTTACTTATGCCCTGTAGCCGGGGGTCTTGGAATCAAGGTGGCTAGAGCCAGTGATCTGGAAAACATTCATGAAGACCTTGTCTTGTCACTCCTTAGATGTTATCCACTGTTTTGGAAGACTCTAAAGAAATCATTAACTCTCTAACCTTTGCAAGGAGGACATACATTGTCTGTACTATAAGGTACATGTAATGTGGGGGTAAAGATTCTAACAAGAATAGAATCAAGAAAAGGAGCCAAAAAAGCAGTTCTTCATGGAGTCCTTTCAGTCTCAAAGGAGGCAGAATTATGAGTGTTAATGACATGTATTATACAGTCAGCTTATTACCCATCTTTCTACCATTTACCAGCTGTGTGACCTTGAGTCAATTGAACTTTCTCTACTTCATCTGTAAAATGACCATAAAAATAATCACATCTGTCTCATAGGCTGTTGCAAGAATTACAAAATAAACCATGTAATGTATTCAGAACAACGATTGCAACATAGCGAGCACTCAATGCATTCTAGCCATTATTACTGGTAATATGATGGGGAAAGTGGAATGGATGTTAAATGAGTGTGTGTATAAAATAAGACAATAGGGATCCCTGGGTGGCGCAGCGGTTTAGCGCCTGCCTTTGGCCCAGGGCGCGATCCTGGAGACTCGGATCGAATCCCACATCGGGCTCCCGGTGCATGGAGCCTGCTTCTCCCTCTGCCTATGTCTCTGCCTCTCTCTCTCTCTCTCTCTCTCTCTGTGACTATCATCAATAAATAAAAATAAAAAAAAGTTTTAAAATAAGACAATAAGTTCAAATATTTACAGCAGAATATTTCATCAATTCTCTCTATATTGGAAAATTTGCTTAACTTATTTTATACCCTAATTTAAGCAGGTACTTTAGAGAATTATCTAGATGAAGTGAAGCCTCCCATGCTTTTTTAAGAAAGATAAAATCAAGATAAAAATTGTGAAATGTCATGTTTACATCCTGTAAGTAGTTCTGGGATATTTCTATGTGTAATATTCCATAAGATGGAAAATGTATACCAATCTGCTCAGATTTCAATCATGTTTTAAAAGAAGTGAATAAACAGACTTAGAGTATTATTATTTTAGATCAATGTATACTTCCATCTTTTGGCTTCAGAGAACTCAACTAACCTCTATTTAAATTCCACCACTTAGGGATTGGCAGAGGGAAACTGAAGACACTGTAACTTGTCCAAAACTATGGGGGAAAAAAATGAGGACTACTAAAAGAACTCATGTTACAGTCTTTATGTCTAGTTGTCATCAATGTTCACTTTCATTACACATCCACGGAAGTTAGAGAAATTAAGAAAAAAAATCAAATGATTCACCAGACAGCAACTTTGTAAGTAGCCTTTATTTCTAGAAATTTTTGAAGATCCATATATTAGCATATGCTAGCAACCATGAGACCAAGGCCAAGTTCACTTCCTGTTGTAGTGATCTTTGCAGACACCATTGCCAGCATACCCAGTGCCAGCTAATCATGATGAAAACCTTGAAAAAACTGATCACAAGACTGGAGCAAAGAAAGTGAGTTTTGCAGTGTTTCATTTTTGTTTGTACTTTCTAATGACAAGGTTTGCCTTAGGCTTTTTTTCTGAGAGGGCGCTATCCTTAGGGCCAAGACCAGCTGCCTACTTTTAACCACAGCTGACAATTAGCATTTTCTCTGTAAGGGTGAGATATCATTGAACCTAGCACCTCATTTTCCTCTTATTTTCCATGCATAAGCCTTAAGGATAGTGCAGCCCCATTAGTAAAATTATCTTAAAGGAACTTAGTAAAATGCAGAAAAAAGAAAATAAATTTATCTTCAGAGACTTGACTTTCATGACATAATCCAAATGCATTCCCAACCAAATTGTGTTATGCTGTATTATTAGTTTGAATTTGCTCTGTTTTGTTTTCCATCCAGGGGGTTGGACAGTTATTGCGGTACTCTGCTTTACCAGTAAGGGTTAATACTAACCATCAGAAGACAGAAGGCAAAATACAGTTGTTTGGGATTATGAATTATAGAAAGATTCATAAGTGTTGTTAAGAATATTATGTGAAAATTACATTTTACCATTTGAAAATAAATAAGAAATTATAGCCAAACCCTGTTGGAAGATAAAATTACATATTGCAACTGAGCTTATATTGTGAGAGGGAGTCCACTAGCAGCAATCTGGAAACAACTACTGGCAGTATTCATCTATCCAAGTTTGGCCAAAAAATTATAAAATATTCTTAGCTAGTTAGGAAAAATACCACCGCAAGACAAATTAACTTATGAAGCCTGGTTTAGCATTAAAAAAAACAACAACAACAACAAAAACTGGCCTCATGTTAAATTAAAGAATAATAAAATAAAAGTCTTAAAATTTATATGCTATTATTATAATATAAATCTATAACTAATTGAGTAAACTTTTACTGACTAACGTGAAAGTTATGACACTAGCTGCCAAATACTAAAATCCATTCAGAATTAGCATTGACACTTATATTTAACTCATAGGAATAAGAATGAGAGAATCATTGTTTATACAGACAATGTCAGTTTTGATAACCAATCTCTTGGATATTTGATGTACCTAACAGTTTTTGTCACAACAGTGCTTGGAATTTGAAATAATAAATTGTGCTTTATTTTTGTTGAAAGTACACTGATAGTCTTTGAGCATTCAAATATTTTATCTTTGTGTCTGAATAATTTGCTTCTTTGACCTACATTCACAATACAGAGAATAAAAGCATGATATGAATGATTATTTATTAATAATAGAAGTTACATTAAGCAGTGACTTTTTCCCTAAAGATGTCTTTCTTAATCTTTGACGCCTTTGCCTTCCATCATAATTGCAAAACAGATTTTCCCATTATATTCATCTGCCTCTCTTCAACCCATAATTTTCTAGTCTTGAACAAATGCGTTCATTATCAACACTAAAATTGAGTATTAAGGAAGAGATTAAAAATGTGGCATTGATATCACAAAATTAATTTGATTTTCATGAAATCATGATAGCTTCAATGGAGGTATTAAAAGTATTTATATCCTAGTAGATCTGTTTCTGCAATAAGACTACAGAGCTAATTTTCTATCTCATCTCTTAGTCTTAACTTTGCCTTAGTTCTTCAAGGTCCTCATAATGTAATGTTTTTCCAATCTGTTAGTGAATATCAACATAACTAAAGTGGTGATATCTTTGTATAGGTACAGTACTATCAACTTTAAATATATTTTAAAACAATAGGTTATAAGTGCTAAGTTACACTATTAAATCATCAAGCAGAGCCTATAACTGACACCATGGTGTTCTACAGCAGGTTGATCAGGACATTCAAGATATCGCCATGTGTGAGTCTGATTATACTTGGACTCACAGTGAAAAACAAAGAGAGAGAGAAGGAAACAAAGAGTGAGGGAGGGAAGGATAGGAAGGCAGGGAAGGGGAGGAGGAAAGGGAAGGGAGGAGGAACACACTTTAGCTAGCCAGGCTGAAGTCCAGACACATGAAAGAAGACTTGTAATTTTGAGGAGACTTTGAAATATCTGTTTCCATGAATTTTAAAAGAGGACAAAACAACTTACTGAAACAACACATATTCAGTAAGAACATCCAAAGGGAAGTATGAAAACCCTTTGTAATTTATTTGAATGAAGCGCATCATTTTACATCCATATAGACCTTTGCGTAGACATCAGATGTGAGAACCATTTGAAAATTTCACTGGTAATAAAGAGCTCTGACTTACCACAAGAGAAGTTAACAGGGGTCAGGAGCCAACTTGACCATGAAGAGAAAAGGAGGGAAGATAGCAAGGGAGGGTAGCAACAAACGCCTGTAGCTGAGACTGAGGCAAGCCTCCAGCAAGTCACAGAATTACAGCATTGCCAGGATTACTGAAGCCGAGACACAGGTAGGTGTACATAAACTTTACAAACCTGTCGGGTACTAGGGATAAGAAGCACAGTTGCCACAAGGTGAATGCATTTTTCTTGGAACATTCTAGATACTTAAATTATAATAAACAACAAAATCTTGTTTGTTGGCACAGTGCTAATGTAATTTCTCCTCTAACCAACTCACACTATTTCTTCTGTGGGTTTTTATTCACTAGGGGGCTGAACCAAATGGAATCTCTCTGACTACAATGAAACATAAAGGTCTGATTGGGCATAATACCCTCCAAAATGCTGGAAACCTTCCATTCTTTTTAAGTCCTCCAATGTTTTAACTAATGTAGGTTTGTAGTCCAACCATATTCTTCCTTTGTCACAGAAGATGACTTCTTTCAAAAACAAATATTACATTTTTTTTCTAACCTCACATTTTGGAGTATCCTTTGGTTTTACAGTAATCATGTTCAGATAAGTGATGAGAAGTTTCTCATTTAAAAAATAAACCACAGGGCAGCCCGGGTGGCTCAGTGGTTTAGCACTGCCTTCAGCCCAGGGTGTGATCCTGGAGACCCGGGATCGAGTCCCACATCAGGCTCCCTGCATGGAGTCTGTTTCTCCCTCTGCCTGTGTCTCTGCCTCTCTCTCTCTCTGTATCTCTCATGAATAAATAAATAAAATCTTAAAAAAAGAATCAAATTTTAAAAAAATAATAAAAAAATAAAAAAAAATAAACCACAGATCCTGGAAAACCACATACACTGCTAAATAAGCATAGCATTCTTCTTTCTTTCTTCCAAAAATTCTTTAGTTTATACTATATGCAATGCTCTGGGCTTAGTCTGGTGTCAGGTAGTACATCATTGTGATAGTCTAGGGTGTACTCTGTCATCAAACAACCAAACAATCTAAGTGGTTTAAAATAACATTAGTTTGTAGGTTACTCCCACTACACATCCATCAAAAATGGTCAGAGGGGGACAACTCATCATGGTATTGCTGGAAATCAGGCTGACAGAGCAGCCTTCATTTCGAATGGTTTCCACTGTGGTGCCAGAGGAAAACATGCTCTATGGAGTCCCACATTGGTAATTAAGTGCTTGATCACAGAAGTGATCACTTCTGCTCATAGGGCATTAGTTATAATTAATCACATGGCTACAATGACCATAAAGAGACCAGGAAATGCAGCATTGCTGTGGTCCTGGAAAGGAGAGAACTCAGAACATTCGGTAACAGTGCTCATGATTATCACAATGGAAGTGAGCAACATGAGTTTAGTTTATCTTCCTGAAATTCACAATCTATGCAGGAATTCATAAAATAAATAGGAAATCAAATAAGTATACAATTCTAAATTATTATTATGCTAAAGAAGAGGGTTTTTTTGTTAGGAAATAGTGGAGAAGGGGCCACTTTTGCTAATGCCTTTTGAGGAAGTGGCATTTAATTTGAAATCTAAAACATACAAAAGAGTAGCAAGAGTGTACTGAATGTAAGTAAGATAGAAGAGGCATGTGTCATAGGCAGTAATATCAGATGTTAAATGCAGTGGTAAATAGTTGTGATTTAAGATAAAATGGCATGAGAGAATCTTAAGCAGATGTATTAGGTATGCAGATTGCTGATAAAAATGCTCAAGAAAATTTAGCATAAAAAAGATTTGTGGGTTGAAAAATTAAGAAGCTCAATGATGTCAAGGTTCTGGATAGGGCAATTTACAATTTTACTTCTGTATTCTCCCTTTATAGTCGAGGCTCACTGTACCTTCCAGGATCTTCTATAGGACTGAATGACATTCCTCCAGCAGGTCAGCTGTCTGCCCTCTCTGGGAATGGGAATTACCATCAGCTGAAAAGAACAATCTTGCTTGGGCAGCCCTGGTGGCGCAGCGGTTTTGCGCCGCCTGCAGCCCAGGGCGTGATCCTGGAGACCCAGGATCAAGTCCCACATCAGGCTCTCTGTGTGGAGCCTGCTTCTCCCTCTGCCTGTGTCTCTGCCTCTCTTTCTCTCCCTGCATCTCTATGAATAAATAAATAAAATCTTAAAAAAAAAAATTAAGAACCATCTTGCTTAAGGTCCGTCCCTCCACCCTTGGACAACCTGTATCCAGTGAATAGCTGATACCTGAGTATGAAGTCCTCCCACCTACTCTCCAAATGGGAAAATAATGCATGACTATCTTAGCTGCAAAGATTATATTGAGGTTGGCCGAAGTCTTACTGATGTGGTTTTGGGTGGTGAAGTTCGGAGCCCAGGGCCAAGAAAGAATTCTTGGGACATCTTTGGTGCAAAAGATAGTTTTATTAAAGCACAGGGACAGGACCCATGGTCAAGAAGACCTGCACTGAGGTTGTGAGAAGTGACTGATTATATAAGATTTTATCTCTTATGAAGGGGAGAGGGTGATATCTCTTATGAGGGAGAGGGCTCCAGAAAATTGTGTCCATAGGTTTTTGGAAAATTATTTTTTCTTGTAAATCATTAAGATAGTTGCAAACTAGTAGAGACTCATGTCCTGAATGACTGTGATCTCTATCCTTAACCAGTTAACCATTTGTTTTTCCATATTCTTCATTCTTGTGCAGCCAGAAGTACCTGAGAAATGTCCCAGCTGGGAGGGGGTGGAGTGGCAGGGTGTTAGCTTGAACTTCACCCTCCACTTGCCTTCTGCTCTCTCATCATTATTGTGACTGCAGCATATTCAGTTTCTCCCTCTGACCAATCCTACTTACCCCCCTTCTGATACAAGTGCTGGTCCTGAGAGGATTTTCCTGAATTTTATTTCCCCGTAAAATTATTTCATGTTTATCTCTACTGCATAGTCTATTCTCCTAGGTAACCGAACTTTAACCATTGGTTCCGGTGTTAAGAACTTGGGAAGGTTCTGCTATTTTTACCCCACTTGCAAACCAACTATTTAGCTTACAAAAGTTTCACAGATGTTGACAGAAGACACAAAAGTACTAGGACAGGCACAAAGGGCAGTTTATTGCTCAGAGCCGCAACCAGCAACCATAGCTAGATTAGCATTTGTGCTCATTCCTCAAGCTCAGCTCCCAAAAGGCTACACAATGAACACCAGATGACCCATTGCCCTCACAGTGTAGTACATTACAGGAAAGGAAACTCAAGTACCCAAAACTTACAATGGACAGTTAGCCTGCCTAAGACTTGCCAGAGGAAAACATTATCTTTATTATCTGGACAGTAAATGAACCGTCCCTCTGCTCCAGAGAGACGATAAATCTTCAGAGGCCATTTTCTGTATGGCATTCTAGAAAATACAGTCTGAAATAAAGGCAAATCATTGGAGAATTCTATCTACACAACCAAGAAGAATCCCCAAAAGATGGCACAATGGATTTTCAGAATTGGATACTCCTCCAGGTGGCTAGCAATAATGCCCAGGGCATGAGATAACAGAGCAACTATTAAAATATTCATTAGTCATGAATTGGGATGTTATCCTGGTGAAAGGAATTATATTAGCAAGGACAATATATGGGATGTTATGGAAATATTGATGATATAAGTCATTATAAGGTCATTGGAATTGGATGGTTTTTGCTTGGATCACTTGATGCTCTGGGTAAATATAATGAAAGGCTGACTACAATAAATCATCAATTAAAAATTAAGTGTGTAAAACCAATAAGAAAGCAATTTGATTTAAAACTGAGCCAGGGGATCCCTGGGTGGCTCAGCGGTTTAGAGCCTGCCTTTGGCCCAGGGTGCGATCCTGGAGTCCTGGGATTGAGTCCCGTGTTGGGCTCCCTGCATGGAGTCTGCTTCTCCCTCCTCCTGTGTCTCTGCCTATCTCTCTCTCTGTGTCTATCATAAATAAATAAAGAAATCTTCAAAAAAAAAAAAAAACTGAGCCAAAGGCATTAACAGACATATACATATACACATATACACATGGTAAATAAGCCTATGAAAAGATACTCCACATCATATCTCATTAGGGAATGCAAATTAAAATGAGATACCACTATACACCTGAATGGCCAAAATCTGGAACACAGACAACACCAAATGCTAACAAGGATGTATGTAGAGCAATAAGAACTCATACAGCTAGTGGGAGCATAAAAGGGTAAAGTCGCTTTGGAAGACAGCTTGGCAGTTTCTTACAAAACTAAATACACTCTTACCATATGATCTACCAATTATACTTAGTTTTGACCCAAAGGAGTTGAAACTTATGCTAAAATCTGTACATGGATGTTTACAGAACAAAACCCATAAACAGATGCTTACTCCTGTATGCTGTATTCATAGTTGCCAGATCTTGGAAGCAGCCAAGTTTTCCTTCAGTAGGTAAATGGATAAATACACTGTGGTATATCCAGACAATGGAATACTATTCAGTAAACAATAAATGAGCTGGCAATAAATGAAAAGGCATAGAGAAATATTAAATGCATATTAGTAAGTGAAAGAATTCAATCTGAAAAGGCTACATACTGTGTGATTCTAACTGTGATCTAACTGATATTCTGAAGAAGGCAAAGCTATGGTGATAATAAAGAGATAAATGGTTGCCAAGGATGGAAGGGGGAGGTGAGTACGCAGAGTATGGAGGATTTTTAGGGCAGTGAAAATATTCTGCATGATATTATAATGATGTGCAAATGTCATTATGCATTTGTCAAAACCCATAAAATGTAAAACACTAAGAGTGGACTCTGAGGTAAATTATGGATTTTGTGTGATAATGATGTATCAGTATAGGTTCATCTCTAGCAGCAAATGTACTGTTCTGATGAATAATGTCAAAATGAGGGACTCCATGCCTGTGTGGGGGAAAGGGATGACCTCAATTTCTACCTGTCAATTTTCTTGTGAATCTGCAAGCCCTTAAAAAAAATAAAGCCTTGAAAAATTAATTGCGGCTATCAGAGGACACACTTAGCAGATCTAAAGAGACTCATCTCCTGCAAACAGCAGACAGAGAAAACTGAGCCCTAATACTTAATTACTAGTGGTGGAGCTCCAAGGCAGATCTGCCGTGCCAAGATTAGGCTCTTGATTAGGAAAGATGCAGGGTGCCTAGGTGGTTCAGTGTTGAGTGTCTGCCTTCGGCTCAGGGTGTGATCCTGGGGTCCTGGGATCAAGTCCTGCATTGGGCTCCCCAAAGGAAGCCTGCTTCTCCCTCTGCCTATGTCTCTGCCTATCTGTGTCTCTCATTAATAAATAAATGAAATCTTTAAAAAAATAAAGGAAAGAATAAGATGCTATGATATGTCATTGGGACATCTGAGTTGATGCACCTGAAAATCTTGAAACCTCAAAAATAGCCCATCCACATCTACTAAGATATAGTCTTCCTCAGTAGAAGATAATGCAATATAATGCATGCATCCACACCCACAAACTGTCCCTACTTCCCTTTCTGGTGTTTAAGTCCACAAGTAAGGTTAAGTCACAGCCAGAGAAGTGCTGAGACATTAAGGGAAGACAGAAGGAAAGGCACCGTACCCTGAAAAAAGAGAAATGTATAGTGTGCATATACTAACAGAAGCCAGGAGAACACAGCATACGGGCTATATTTTGAGTCTGCTGGAACAAGTCAGCAGTGGCGAGGGCCGAAGATAAGGTTGGGTAAGGGAGAGTTTATCGATAGGAGAGCACTTGTCTGGAATGCATGATTTATCACTTTGGTAGGAACCCCAGTAAGTGAGACAGACATGGTACTCAGATGTTTCCAAGAAGATTAGAAAACGCTGAGAGAAATGAGCATGCCAGATTGCACATGCTATGTAAGTTTGGAAAAATCTGCCAGAAAAATACTTTCTTTAGAGGACTTGTAGGACAATCCTATTACCAAAGCAATAAGGAAGGGACTGTTGACAGGAGCATCAGCATGACTGAGAATCGTAATTGTGGCTCACTTCTCTAGTCCACACCTGAAGGTATAAAATGCTCTTACTCAACTGGGCATCCTGATTACAATGCACACGAGAGGATCCCCCAAAAAACAAAAGTCAAGAGGTGGTACTTAACAGTCAGAAGTGAGGTGAGCACAATTATCATAATAAGATGCAAGACTGTTGTGCCAGCTTGCTCTCAAAGGGGAAAATCTTCCATCAAGGGACACAGCGAGAGTCATGTTGAACTTTAAACGATAGCAACCATCTGGGCACTTTAGATTCCTCACACCAAAGGTCTGGAAAGCAGGGAAAACGTCTTCATCCTGGCAAGGATAATTAACCCTGATTAGCAGGAGGAAGTAGGCTGCTGTTAAACAATGTGGAAAGGGAAAAATATATTTGGCAAATAGATGATCCACTTGAGTGTATCCTGGGAATCCGTGTTTGATCTAATTTTATAAGTTTAGTTGCTATGGCTTGGGTAATGAGACAGTAACCAGGAATTCAAACACTTTGGGGATGAGATTCCTTGTCATCCCACTAGGTAAGCCACCCAGATGAGTCGTCAAGATGAAGGAGGACCCAGAATGGCTAGTAGATGAAGGGAAAATTGCTTGTCAGTTGCAGCCCCAAGAACAGAGGGTGCTGTGTACTGGGGTGGGTCACCTGTCCCAAGGCCATGCCCCTTTCCAGAGAGAAGCCTGCATCCAATGACTGGTTGAGGTGGGAATGTGAAGGGCCAGGCCTCCTGCCCCACTATGGATGGCTCTGAAGTGCCATTTCTGCTTCAGAATGAAGGCCTTTTTTAACAGCAGTGTAACATAGCTTCTCCATCTGAGCAATAGAGAATTGGTCTTTCCTTCCTTCAGTATGTGCTTCTGAGACTACTTCCCAATAATTTTTCTCTGTATATCACCCTTGGTCTCAGAGTCTGCTTTCCAGTGATTTCAACCTGAAACAGCCCTCATGGACCAAAGATGGCTGTTGAAAGCTCCAAAGATCATGTCCTCCTACAATCACTTTCAAAGGCAGGAATAATGGAGGAGTGATAGAGACAGCGGGCAGATCGGTCAGAAGGCTATTGCAGTAGTGCACAGGAGAAAAAAAAAAGTGTGGCTTGGAACAAAGACTGTGTAGATGGAAACTGTGAAGATGGAGATTGAAGGCCTAATCTGGGAGGCAGTTCAATAGGTATCACTGACAGATCAGAAATTATGTATGAAAGAGCGATAACGTGGTAAGGATGATGTGCATATATTCAATCATAGTCAAATGTTTTCTTGAAACAGTTCAGTTCATATTTTGGCCTTTTCTCTTGGTTAAAAATATTTTCTTGTCACCAAGAACAACAGGACAAGTAATAATGCATAGATGCACACATGAGGATGTATCTGTATTTAGGAATTTACATGTTATTAGAATTAGTTTTATGGACTATTGCCTTGTTGGCATATCACTCTTTTTCACTGCTTCTGATATTACATGGCAGGTGTGCCTATCAATTATTTTATAATGAATCTTCTCACTTATGTTTCTGTTGAGAAATTCAGTTAACCGGAAATAAAAAAAATAAGTAGAGAGCTGTGACATTCACATAAAGACTAAATTATCCGTGTTGACCAAACTGCAAACTCTTTATGCCCTTCACCTCACTCCTTATGGTTGAAAAGATCAGAGACCTAGGTTAGAACCATAGCTGGTAGTTCTTTATATCCATTCCATCATGTGAAAGTTCGTGCCAGTAGTAACAAGAAACTGGCTATTCAGGTTGGTGTCCATTTGTAACTATTAAAATTTATCTGTAGATGTCACCTTTTTTGGATGGTGAATGACCTACAAAATTATATTGTGAAACACCCTAAATGGTGCATACCATGATGGTGATACTTCGTTATAACAATTAAGGTTCATGACTAGCTGAATCCTAATTCTCCTAGACCATAAATTGAAACCTTGAAATCCAAGTTACTTGATGACCAGAGCTGGCAAATAAAACAGTAAATTAAAGAGTAAATATGTCTTGTATTGATTTTAACAAAGTTGTATTTACTCAAATAAGTAATCAATTATCACAAGAAAACTGCATTTTTTTGGTTTTGATAATGAATATAAAGTGAATGTGCTATCACACGATGATGCTTTAGGAAATGTATCATACAGTTTTATTGGCTGTGGTACACTGGCACAATGACATCTGGGCCCAGATACTGTGATTTTTGTCAATTGAGAAAAAGAGAGAAAAGCAGCTGCCAGAGTTGTTAGCAGAACTATGAAAAATAAACCATAATCTTGAACTAGCATTTAAAAATGTTTGAATATTTATTTTTTAAAGATGTAGAGAAGTTACTGGAGAAAACATATCATGCTCTGACTCATAAGATAAGTTTATGGAAAAATTACAAAATCAGAATCAGAATTCCAAAGAACAAACTTTAATTTCCCAAAATATTGTTATGTTGGCATCCTAAATTAAAGAAGAAAATAAAGAAATTTCTAGAAAATGCCCTCACTTTTTGATTTGGAACTTTCATCAACATATAGCTATGTATTTATATCCCTATATATGTACGTGTGCATGTTTATGTGCCATGTCATCATAGATTTGGGGGAAGGCAAATATCCTTTTACCTCATGTGCAAGGAAATGGATATTATGAATATTTCAACAGTCTCAGTGTTTCTCTGTCCCCTCCCTCATTCTAACTCTGGGATGGAGGAATGAATTGGCATCTGAAAATCTCCAGAACAAATTCTGTACTTTTCCTTTGCAGAAGAGTTTGTCATTCAGCCAACTGTGCCTGAAACTTCTATACTTCTGTGGTTTTGTATTAAGATTCCCATGTTTGCCAAAATACCTAAAGGTCTCCAACAGTTTTTTCAATAGCAAAATTGACACAGTAATTGAGCTGCTTATCTCCTGAGTCCTTTACTCAAAGTTCACATTTAGGAAGAAGATGTGCAACAGATAAAGTCCTACAATGGTGACTAGGAATACGAGTGCTAACCTCCGACAGCCAGGCCCAGGTCCTAGCTCCAGCTCTTACTAGACCTGTGAGTTCGGTCAACTCTTAGTTACTCTTAGTTCCTGAATATGCAAAATGAGATATGAACAGTATCTTGCATTCCCAGGCCCATAACAAGCAGTCAATAAGTGTCATTCATACGTATAACAATAAAGTGTTTTGTGATTGCAGGTATGCTGCATCTTTATATGCACAAATTGAATTAGATTTTGTTATGCTTAGTATAGAAGGAAAAAGGACTAAGCTCTTCAAAATATGATAAATATATATTAGGATAAAAAATAACTTAGATGTTTTCCAGTTTATTGGAAAGTGTGAGTTGAAACTGATTCTCAGTAATCTTCAATTAAGTTTGTATGACATTTAAAAGGTAGGTAAATATACCTCTCTGGGATTAGGTAAAGACACATAAGTGAATATGTATGCTTTCTAATTAAAAGTATTGTAATATGACAAAAATTGAACCTAACTTACCACTTTGTGGTTTTTTGAGTAAGAAAGCACAAATTTATTTTTTTCTTGAAAACAACAAAAAAGCTTTAATAAATGCAATGTGTGAAAAGTTTAGGGATTTAAATAGAATATTTTCACAATAAAATCCAATATCATCACCCCTTTCACACAACAGAAGGTAGTTAAAATCTATGCTAATCATGCTTAAAATGGCAAACTTAGGAATTAATATCAGTGTCTTCCCAAATATTTTTTTCAAATTTTGGAAGTCATGGAAGGCTGATTGTATTTGCTACATTTTAAAATATGAGTTCAGGCAAAAGAATAGGTGTGAAACAATTTACCAATGAATCTATTCCAAAAGAGCTTGCCTATTTTTCTAAGTGTAGTTTTTAATTTATACTTCATGCTTTGTAGAAATTTTCCATATTTCATTATAATTGAATTGAATTATTTTTCCTTCACCAGAAGAGGGAATATTTCTTTTTTAATTAAATGTTTATCTATTGGAAATATATGTGGCATTTTCTACTCTTTTACACTTGTACTCAGTTTATTTGGAGGAATATATGAGGCACGGTTTTCCCCCTCTAGCCCCACTTTAAGCAAGTATTCAACCACTTCTTCTCAGTTTCAAAGTAACAGCAAATGCTTATGCAACTAGACTGTAAAAGTTAATAAAATAATATAACCGTCTATCTTAAAATTAATAAGTCAAGTTCAGTATAGTTGTCTGAGGGCAAAAGAGTCTTTAATGATTCTACCCTAACTTCTTTCTAATTAGATGATGTAATTGTATCATTTATAATATTTTATCATTAGTGTATAAATATATAAAGGAAATTATCTATATTTATATCTATATCTATATCTACACACAAACACACAGACCGTGTGTTCCTAATATATAAGTCAATATTTCCAATATGAATTTTGTCACATGGTTGCTCTGGAGATGTTTCCTAATTCAATAAATACAAAGTTCTGCTGCTGAGTGAGATGTGAAAGCTATTAGCAAGTCAGTACTTCTGTTTAAAAAGCCATACAAATCAGTTAAGTGATATTTTTAAGAGCAGGAGTGGGCTAAAACCTTCAGAGAAGTGTAAACTATGGAGAGGTAATCTGAATTCAGCAACTGATAGTGTCTTTGGAGGTATTTCAGATACTAGGCAAGGCAAGAGTCAAAAAAAAAAAAAAAGCATTACTAAACTATAATTCCATACCAACGAAAATGCCCTCAAAAATAGTGACACAGTAAATACGCTTTCATGCAAACTGAGAGAATTCATTGTCAAAAAAAGGTGAAGAATGACAGACCTCCAGTAACTACATTGGTGAATAAAATGTCTATTTCCTGAACAAAGCTGTAACAGTAATGTGTTAAAGATATAAATCTCTTGATGAGAAAAATCTTTATTTTTTTATTTTTAAAAGATTTTATTTACTTATCTGAGAGAGAACATTAGGGAGCAAAAGTGAAGGGAGGAGCAGATTCCCCACTGATGGTGGAACCTGACACAGGGCTTGATCCCCAGGCCCTGGGATCATGACCTAAGCCGAAGACAGACAATTAACTGACTGAGCCACCTGGGCACCCCTCTTGATGAGAAAATTCTGGGAAGATGGCAAAATAGGAAATACCAGAAATCTGTCTCCCCACCCAGACAACAACTAAACTGACACAATCTGTCTGATGCAACTATCTTGCAATTCTGGAATATATTGAAGACTGATAACTTTCAGCAAGGCTTAGATTGTAAATTGTGGTTAATTTCCATTTAACAGATTTCAACACAGTAGCACCACACCTTACCCCTCAGACCATAGCAGGTCCCTGTACACATGTTCCTGGAGCAGTTTGCACATAGCTTATGGAAGCCAGAGTGGGCCAAAAAGACCCAAACATTGAGGGTATGTTCTCTAACCACTGACTGCTGTTTCTGATCACAGAGGTACAGATACACAAGTGGCCAATTCTTTTTGCAGCTCCATTGATATTTCAAATCCCTCCTTCTGTGGCTGAAATGACTTTCAGGAGATTTAAAGGACTGGAACATTTTGTTCTTCTCTTCATTATTCTAATTTCCCCCTTTTGGGAGCCATATATTGAAAAAGTAATTGCAAAATTGATGGAAATTAGATACAAAATGCGCATGCCAAGGAAGGCACAGGCTCAGAAAAGATTTGAGAAGACCTTTAAGATCACACTTTAGACTGAATCTCAGTAATGACACAACGTATAATAATCAAAAGGTCAAAACACCACCAACAACCCAGGAAACCCTGGGGAAGGGAAAGGGAAAGATTTTGATTTCTTTCACATTATGATTCGAATGTCCAATTTTCAACCAAGACATCAGAAGGTATGCAAAGAAACAGAAAAGCACAGCCCATTCAAGAGAAAACAATAAATCAATAGAAACTGTCTCTGAAAAAGACCTGATGATAGATTTACTAGACAAGGACTTTAAAATAACTATCTTAAAGATGCTCAAATACTAAAGGAAGACATGGAGAGTCCAGAAGACAATGCATAAATAACATGGAAACATCAATAAAGAGAGAGAAAACCTAAAAGAAACCAGAAGAAATTCTGGAACTTAAAAGTATAATAATAGAAATGAAGAATTCACCTGAGATGTTCAAAGGTAGATTTCAATAGACAGAAGAATCAGTTAACTTTTCTGAAAGAACAATGGAAATTATCGTGTCCAAGAAACAAAAATTAAAAAAAAAAAAAAGATGAAAGAAATGGGAACAGAGCCTAAGGGACCTGTAGGACACAATCAAGGGGACCAACATGCACATGATCAAATTTCCTAAGGTAGAAAAGAGAGAGATAGGTGCAGAGAGAATATTTGAAGAAATAATCACTGAAAATTTCTCAAATTTGATGAAAGACATGGATGTCAACATCTGAATGTTTCTGTGCAAGTGTTTTTGGATGGATTACATTTAAATTGGTAGATTGTATAGAACAGAATGGCCTCCACGATATGCATGAGTCTCATCCAATCATTTAAAGGCCGGATTAGAATGAAAGGTTGACCTCCTCCAAGGAACAACACATTATCTTGCCTGACAACTTTCAAACTGGATCATTGACTCTTCATGGTTCTACAGCAACCTAGATGATTTTTGGACAGGAACTAGGGCACTCTCTATAGATTTTTTTTTTTTTTTTTTTTAAAGATTTTATTTATTTATTCATGATAGTCACAGAGAGAGAGAGAGAGGCAGAGACACAGGCAGAGGGAGAAGCGGGCTCCATGCACCGGGAGCCCGACGTGGGATTCGATCCCGAGTCTCCAGGATCGCGCCCTGGGCCAAAGGCAGGCGCCAAACCGCTGCGCCACCCAGGGATCCCTCTCTATAGATTTTGATCTTACCAGCCTCCATAGTGGTGTGAGTTAATTTCTTATTATATATTGTATTGCACTGAAAAACCCTGATCCTAATACATTGGCAGTGGAAGTGTCATTATGAAAGCTGTGGAAAATGTGAGAACCAGACTTCAATCAGGTATTCATAATCCAAATAAGAAGTGCATGATGATTAATTTTCTTCACTTTCAGAATAAGCAGATAATGGTTAACCCACATTTTCATTATTACACATCATTGTCTGCTTCTACAGTCAGTTAAACCATACATGATTTGCTTTAAACTCTCAAATATTCCCCTCACTCTTTCTGTGTGCCATGTCATATTAGGGGCTCATAGTATCTTGCTTTAAAATTGCACTTAAGGGCAGCCTGGGTGGCTCAGTGGTTTAGCGCTGCCTTCAGTCCAGGGCCTGATCCCCGAGACTCGGAATGGAGGCCCACGTGGGACTCCGTGGAGCCTGCTTCTCCGTCTGCCTGTGTCTCTTCCTCTCTGTGTGTGTGTGTGTGTGTGTGTCTCTATGAATAAATAAATAAAATGTTTAAAAGTGCACTTAAATGTGTAAGCCTAGCATAGAAAAAAAATATTTCTAGAACAAAATAATGATTATGTTATTTATTATTATGTTATTTGAAATGTGAAAATACTTTATGAATACAACAGAATCAAAAGAGTCATAGAAATATATATCCTTTAATCTCAATTTTGGTTTATGCAAACATAGAGTATGTTTCAGCTACATTTTCAACATAATATTCTTTGTCTAGAAACTGCTATGCTGAGAGAAGTAGTGATTATTTTTGCCTGAAACTAGAATGAAAAATATTACTTTTTATAGTGTTTTTAGATGAAAATGACACTTAAAATTTCATTCAAAAATGGTACAACTATTCAAAATCTGTTAGTGTGAAAAGTATTTCACTGAACAATTATTGTATCAGATACATAAATATCTAGGCAAGAGATGAATAAAAATTAAAAGCAAAAGGAGAGAGAGGGTAAAAGGAATTTAAATGTTCCAATATTCTAGCATTAAAAATAATTTAAATGTTGCAATATTCTAGCATTATCAGAAGAGTGGTAAAAGTAGTTTTTATACTACAATTTGTAAAGGGAACATATGGTAACATCTATGAAAATCACTAATATTAAAATAATTCATAATTAACAATAGAAAATGGAGCAGTAAAAATGTTTTATTAACCCAAAAGAGGCTGAGAAAGGAAGGAAAATCCATGTAAAATAATAGAAAGCAAATAGTATGGTAGAAATAAAATAAAACATACTAATTACTTAACATGAATAGACAAAAATCTTCCAATTAAAAAAATAATAATTTTATGTTATCTCAACTTCTTGTTCAATATCCTCATTGTTGTTTTTTGGGGACTCAGTAGTCAGGTATCTATGGACTCGAGAACAACTCTGTAGGTATCAAAGACAACTCTAAGTATAAGAAAGGCTCCTCTACTTGTAGAATTCCATTTTAGTCATCCTTTTCTAACATCTTTCTCACGAGCCCAAATTCTAAAGTTCCTTGAAGCCGAGAAGAACATGAATACAAGGAAAAGCCTTAAATAAATAGCAACTTATTCATAATGATATGAAATAAAAAAAAAAACATGGAATTACTAGAATTAATACACTTTAATTTTAAAACTGAATTCATCAAGAACAACTAAAGATGACTTTGTATAACTCCATGCAATATGCTGTGTATGATAGTCAGAATTCTGTTTAAATGTTAGCTCTGAGATCCATTTTTCATATGTTAGAACAGGAGAAAAAAAGGGAAGATACCTGTTGATTTAGAGACAATCCCACATAGAGATGAGTTTGAAGATCTAGGAATCAAAAAGAAATCACTTATAGCTTGATTCTACCTATAGACATTTATCCCCAATTGTGTTATTGTGTATTACATTCTGGGAAGTAATACCACTTATTCAACATTTGGATTTACCTCACAAAACATTTTAAGAATTGCCTTTTCCTGAAAAAATTCTGAATATCCAGCAATGCCATGCCAGCATTCTTTATTACAACTGCCTAAGATATGATCATCTGTTATTTAAAATTTCTACAAAGCAACCACAAGTTGGACAAGAAGTGAATCACAAGAAAGTTCAGGTCCTCATAGTCTTGGTTAAAGGTTTTTATATAGCAGACACATGCCTCAGTAAATGCTAGAGGTGGTTACTGACTATTCCAGAAGAATATAAATGCTTAGTATTTATTCAGAAAAGGAAGAAATATAAGATGTCTTACATCCTAAATATTATTAGAAAAATATATTTGTCTTAAAAAAGAAAAAAAATATAGCTTTGTCTTAAATTCTGGAATTGTTTTCAACCAAACATGTACTCTCCAAATAATATTTATCAAACTTTTAAAAGTAGATCTTCATGTCATATAATGATTGATATAAATAAGATTTCATCTGATTATAAAAAACTCTGAACTGTGAGCATATTTATTTGTAATAGTCAGTCATTTTTGTTGAATTAAAAATTGATACAGAGAAACATGCACTTGGCCCAATTATATAGGTAATTATGATTCTATAATACTACAGCCTTAAGTAATAATTCTCTTTTAGTTCTATATAGTCCAGAGGATTGGGGTCTTAGATATTCACTTTTTAAATGATCTAGTCAAAAGAAGCAATCTTGGGAAGGGAATATATTATTTAATCAATACATATCCATATAAGAGCATCTCTATATTAAAGCTATAGCTTAAACTAAAATGGTTAATGGAATGGACAAAACTATTTCACTTGAAGCAATTAAAGTATTTGTCACATGAAAAATTTATTACCATATTAATTTGCTTAAAATATGATGTGAAAGAGACCCAAATTCAGGCTGTCATTTAATTAAGGTCTTTATATACAGAAATAGTAAAGCTGACAACCTGAAAAGTAAAGCAAAAACATATTTTAAAGGCCTATTTTTAATTGTAAAACAGAATTCCAATTTCTCATGAGTTAGGATGAATAAAGCTTTCTCTCAATGGAATTAGCATTTTCAAATTTGGCATATAAGAGAAAGTATTTCTAGTATTTCCCTGTGGCTATCATGACTCCATATTCTTTCTTTACTTTTTTTCCACACTGGATAATAATAATGGCCCCAGGTCAATAGAGAAGTCGATCTAGATGTACTGTATCCGCTATCAGAATTATGACTAATTAATTAAAACAGTTGTGTAGTCATTCTTAAACTTCACATGTGTGCATTTGTATAGGTAAATCATCAAGGGATCTTAATATATATTTAGCCTTTCACTGTACACAGGGATTAAGAATTTATAGAAATATGGGTTTTTCCCCCCTTAATCTACCTGTATACTTCTCATGATTCCATTAAGTAGTGATTGTTTTGCTTAGTCTTGGTCAAGGAAATAAACTTCACATTTATTCTCTTTGAAATTCATATTTCCTTTAATAAGGGGGTACCTCACCAAAATATTACCTAATTTATAATACCAATTATTTTGTGTTAAAAATTTTATCCTTTAAGAAGTCTTTACCATCACCATACCCAGCCTCCTAAACTCTCCCTTTTGGGATCCATGTGTGGGCATACAGATCTTAAAACCAATGTATCTTCTTTTCACCATGGCTTAAATGAGATATTTGTGTGAGTAAAGAAAAGCTGCATTCTGCAAAAGTGTTCTTTGTGAGCTTAAGATATGGTTTTAGAGGAAGTTGCAGGATTTCCTTCCCTGGACATTTAAAAAATGAGATAAATTCTCTCGTTTCTGAGTGACTAGAATTTTTCTGCCCGAGGGCAAGAAAATGAACTCTATGGTTTTTAAACTTCCTACAATCTGAGCAATTCTAACTTTTGAAAAAATACAATCAACTGCATTCATTAAATCAATACTTATGCAATAGCCTGCAGCACTCCATGCTAATTAGTCATTTTAAAGGGCTTGCTCTCTGAAAGAAAGAGCAGATGTATTTTCACATTAGTTCAACTAATTGCTTTCATGATTTTGTTCCTTCTACTCCTTCCTTCCCTCCATCAATTTCTCCCTTCCTCCCTCCAGGCATTTATCCTACTTACATTCCTCTTCAGTTATTTCTTTCTTAACTAATGGTTCTACCTCATTTTATATTAATGAGATTTAAAGTTTTATTAATTTGTAACATAATGTGAATTATTTCAGAGTGTTTTGAAAATATATAAATGGAGTTTGAAAAATCTACTTATATTTGTAATGCTTCATTCACATTTAAATCTAGTTAAGGGGAAAGATTCTATTTATTTATTTATTTATTTATTTATTTATTTGTTTATTTATTTATTTTAAGGGGAAGGATTTTAAAATTTCATCTTGTATAAATCTTGGATTGATAAGATATTAAAAATGAGTTTAAAAATTACATACATGAAATAAAGGTATTCATATTCAAGATGGTAGTAGGAAAAGTATACATGTATATGTACCTTTCTTGTTTATGGATTACCATCCAACATAAACTGAGGCCATTGTCACATAAACACATTAACCACATTAAATATTCTGATCAATGATTATAGATTGTATTTCCACTTATTTAGATCTTAATTTTTCTCAAAAATGTTTTCAGTTTTCAGAGTATAAGTTTTGCATTCTTTTTGCTTGATTCATAAGCAATTAATCCTTTATGATGCTATTATACAATGAAATATTTCCTTAATTTCATTTTCAGGTTGTTCATTGAAACTATATAGAAATGCAATTGATTTTTATATATTGATCTTGTATCTTGCAACCTTGCTGAACTGATTTTTAAAAATCTAATAATAGTCTTTTAGTGAATTCCTTAAAATTGTCTCTCTATGAGATCTTGTCATTTATACATAGATATATTTACTATTTCCTTATAATTCAGATATATATTTTATTTCATTTTCTTGCCTAGTAGTCCTGACTAGAGCTACTAATACAATGTTAAATATGAGTGGCAAGAGTAGCTATACTTGTTCCTAATCATAAGGTGTCTTATTTTGGATTTCTGTAACAAAAATTCCATAAACTGGGTGGCTTTAAAAAACCACAAATTTATTTCTTACATCATGGCTGCAAAGTTCAAGATCAAGTCCTTATCAGATTCAGTGTCTGATAAGAGCCTGCATTCTTATGCAAGGATTGTTGTCTTTTCACTGGATCCTCAAATGGCAGGAGTAAGGGATCTCTCTGATGTCTCTCATATAAAGGAACAAATCCCATTCACGAGGGCTTCTCTTTTATGATTTAATTATTCTACAAAGGCCTCACCTCCAAATACCATCACTGTTAAAAACTAGGTTTCATCATATGAATTTGGGGGAAACATAAATATTCATTCTATTGCGTTCCATCCCACTCCACCAAAAGTCATGTTCATTAGTCTATTAGAGCTGCTGTAACAAAATACCATAGGATGAGTAGTGTATAAGCAACAGAAACTTATTTCTTACAGTTCTGGAGTTGGAAGTCCAAGATCAGTGTGGCAACATGGTCAGGTAAGGGCTCTCTTCTGGGTCACAGATTTACCACTATCTTCACATGGTGGAAAGGGCTAGGGAGCTCTGGGGGATTTTTTACCAGAGCACTAAATTCCATTCAGGAGGGCTCACTGTCAAGTCCTTATCACTCCACCTACTAATAGCATTACCTTAGAGGTAAGAATTTCAACATAAATTTTAGGTGGGGTGAAACAAATAGACCACAGCAATGTCCTTCTCATGTGCAAAATATATACATTCCATCTGAATAAATCCAAAAATTAACTCATTCAGCATCAGTGCAAAAGTCTAAAGTTCAGAGTAGATATACTAAAAATATAAAAATCATCTAAGTCCAATATGGATAAGACTCAATACATGACTTATTCTGAAGCAAAATTCCTCTCCAGCTGTAAAACTATTAAACCAAATAAAGGTCCTTCCAAAATACAATGGTGGGTTAGGAATAGGATAGATGTTCCTTCTTCTACTCCAAAGGGAGAAAGAGGAAAGAGGAAAGGTGTGACAGGTTGTGGGTGAGTCCAAAACCTAATAGCGTACACAATATTAAACCCTAAAACCTCATGGACTGGCTCCCTCACTCTGAGGACCCACTGCATTCTACCTCCAAACCTCTCGAGGCTTAGAGTTACATACCTGTCACTCTCCAGTGGTTCTGCTGCCTTGAGACTACACAGCTCCACTGGGCATTGCCCTAACAGATTTTTTTTGTGTTCACTGTATATAATACTTTTATATATTGATGGATTCTACTTGTTAGTATTTTCTTGAGGACTTTTTTTCCAAACTATATCTATAAGAGATATTGGTCAGTAGTTTTCTTGTAAAGATTTTGTCTGGTTTTGTGTCAGAGTAACACTGACGTCATAGAATGTGTTGGAAAGTGCACTTTCTTCAGTTTTGGGAGAGTTTGTAATGGGTTTTATTAATTCATCTCTAAGTGTTTGGTAGGACTCAACAATTAGCCATTCAGGTCTGGAGTTTTGGGGGGAGGGTAGTTTTTTTGATACTAATTAGTTTTGCTTTATACATTTACTCAGATTTTTATTTTTCTTCGACGTCATTTTGGAAGTGGTATCCTTTAAGAATTGGCTATTTCATCTAAATAATCTATTAGGATACAGTTGTCTATAGTATCCCTTCATAATCTTTTTTATTTCTGTAAATTCTTCAAATTATTGCTAGTCATTGTGTCCATTCTCAAAAGAGAGGTATTGAAGTCTCTCCAATAAATATTGTTGAATCATCTGTGTCTTCTTTTCTGGAATTTTTGTTTCACAAATTTTATTGTCCAATGATCAGGTATGATATGTTTATAACTGCTATATCTTCATGATGGGTTGACTGTTTTGTTATAAAATATTCCTGTTTACTTCTAACTTTTTTTCATTTTAAAATTTATTTTGTCTGATATTAGTATACCAGTCAAGTTTTCCTATGATTTCTGTTTTATTCATATATTTTTCCATCATTTTTCTTTCAATCTAGCTTTGTCTTTGGATAAAGTATGTCTTCTGTGGACAGCATGTGTAAGGATATTTCTTTCTCATCCAGTGTGATAACCCCTACCTACCCTACCTTTTAGTATATGCACTTTAAGCTATCAGAATCTATTAGAAATGTTTAGCAATTCTAGTGAGATATATAAATATTATTTGTAATGCTCTAATCTCTTTCTCCTTTTCTGTGTTATTATCATTATACATATTATATATATGTTACAAACCCACATTCATTGTTGACTATTGCTTGATATAATTTTATGTTTCTTAAAGAAGATGAGAAATGAGAGAACGTGTATATATTTACAGTTTTTATTATACTCATCTTCTTTTTCATATTCTTGGTCTCTTTATTTGTTGCTATATGTTTGAGTTACATGATACTGTCTTTCTTCAGCCCATAGAACTTTGTTCCCACTCACTTCCTTCATAATATTAATGGCAAATATACTACATTTCTAAATATTATAATGGCTTATACATGTTATATATTTGACATTATTATGTGCCCATTGCTTTTGAGAAATTCTGATGCCTTGCTCATTCCCAGAAAGATAATGTATTTCTCAACTCGGACCTATCAGAAATCCTCTGTTGTTGACTGCTCTCACCTTCAAGTGGAGTATTTGTTAAGACACGCTGAAAGAGAGGTTAAGAGTGAGTCATGGTTCAAATGCAAAACACTCTCTCACTTACTGAATTTTAGTAGATTTTCTTGAATAAATGTTTCTTCATTATCTATATGCTATTATGACCATTTTAGGAGACTTAGATGATTGATGGTTTTATAATTTTCAAATGTTTCATGGGGGAGCAGATACATGGAGTACTTCACATTATCAATCCAGAAGTGGAACTTGTATGTTTATTTCTTATGCAGACCAATTCAGGCTTTTTGTTTGTTTGCTTGCTTGGTGCTTCCAAATCATGCCTTCAGAGACTCACCCTCAAAGGAAAATTGGCTACTCAAGGGGTTTCCTTACCCAAGAGAACTCTATAGTTTTTCAAATAAATTTATCTCTTTTCTATATTGCTAAGTTTGAAACATTGTTCTCATTATTGAAAAATAACACAAAAATCATTATGAAAACCTTATAATTCATTTTATGAAAATTATCTTATACTTCAGAAAAATTAATAATAGAGTACATAAAGTTTTAAAAGCAAGTGTATTACATAATCAATCTCCATAGATAGTTAAAATATATAACTTTTTTATTTTCCCCAACTTTTATCATTTGACTTATGTATAAACAAATGGCTGGTAAATGTTTTGTCACCTTATTTGACCAGTCATTCATTTTTTAGATTATTAATTCTATTACTTATATATGTATTGAAGAGACTTTGTGTTAATATATAGGGTATAGAATCACAAATTATAATTTTTAACAAAGTGTAAAATTATTTTGGAACCTGTATTTTTCTTTTTAAACAAGATTCTGTGCTACTCATTAGTCTCTCCTAAAACCTTAGCATAAGTAAAACACTCTTTCACTTGTTATTAAATATGAAATGACCCAGAACACACCAAAAATTAATTGGCTATAAAACCAACTTTAAAAACAAAACAAGTTTATGAGAAATATAAGCATTCTTATTCATATGTAAAACTCCATATTGGCAACTTGACTTTCTTTTTTTCAGATTTATATTCAGACTTAAAACTCTAATTTCTACTGTGTAAGCAAAAAATACAACTCTATGACTAAAAGTATCAGGTAATTAAATTGCTCCTGACATCCCACTCTCATGATAGTAGTAGGAGACATTCCTTTGAGAAAATAACTTGAAAATGTTCTGGTAAATATTATTTTTTCATATGGATGTAGGGTTTAATTTTCAAAACAACTTCTCACATATCAAAAGTAAGTATTTTAATGATCCCATAAGATTGTGGCCTAGGATGCTATATTGTGCCAATATTTATACATATTGAATATACTTAAACTTCACTTAACTCACATAGCCACTATGTTTATATTTAACCATAGATCCTACACTAATTCTGATGGATTTTGGTAGTAAGTATGGCTGAAAAGAAAACAATAATATCAGAATAAGTTCGAGCAGAGGATAAAAGGAAAGAATGGCTATCAGGCCCCATTGAAAGCAATACCATATAGTATTTCAGGTGTTGGTTTATCAAACTCTCATGAACTAGGAACCAGCAAATTGAATTGACAAGACAGGGAACAGAGGCAAAAAAAGTGAGGAATAAGTAGGGTTTTGTTATGTTTTTTGTTGTCGTTGTTTCCAGAAAGGAATATTGTACTCTGGGGAAGTGTACCAGGGGTATAAATATGTCCTAGGGATGAGGACAGAAAGAGGTAGGTGGAATATCTGGACCTGGATATGGAATGGGTATTTAGTATATTGAGTAACCTGGAGGTAACTGCTATTGGAAAAGAGGTAAGACTTATGTGAATGGAAGTCCTTAATAGTGCCAAGGCCCAATAGACAAACATCCATTAGATAGCAAGTAAGACCAAAAGACTTTTAGATTTGCAGATATATATAAAAAAAAAAAAGAAGATTTGCAGATATATGACTAAAAGAAGTATATCATGTGTATTTAATTGACTCTTTTTTCTTCTGGGTGATTGGCATGTGAAGCTATAAGCTGTATTTTTTTTTTTTTCAAAAATGACCAGAATCTCTTTAAATGTAATAATATTCTAATAGAATTTCCTGCTATACTTTGAACACAGTTTGAGAGTATAGGCTCATTTTTTAGAATTTTTTTTAATCATGAAACAATATGGTTATACATTTAAATAGTATGACCAGTTGAATTGTGGATGATAAAATGGTTTTATATTTTTCAATTTCTTAATTTGCCATGAGAGTACAAATCATGAAACCAATACCCTATGTCTATTATATAACTGTAAAAGGATTTTGCCCAAACATTTTGAACAAAGGAGCATGAAGAGCATCAGAAGGGTAAAAAAAAAAAAAAAAAAATGTATGATAATCTCTAAGATTTCTACTCTGGAGAGTAATAAGGGTCATGATTGTAAAGATTATAAAACAAAATTTTCAAGTCATTTGCTTGCTCACCACCTTTCCTATGATCTTTCCCTGTCCCTAAGTGAAATTCCCAAATCCTTAAAATTATATTTAATGTTCTTTATCATAGAGTCCCTGCCTCCCTCCCTAGTGACAAGGCCTTTTTGGTCTATATGACCTAGATACACTAGTTCCCTTTAGATTTCTCGAGAAATCTGTATTCCATCTCCTCAGGGGTTTTAGTTATGCTGTTTCTTTTCCTTAGAATACTTTTATAATATTTATTAACTATCATCTATTCATCTTTCAAATTATCTTAATTATTAATTTTTCAAGGAGGCCTTCTGTGATCTCAGACAAGGGTAAATTTTGTTGTTATATATTCCCATAGCCATGTGGACTTCTCTTTACTTTATACTCATTATGCTAAAAGTTTTAGTTTCCATCAACCTGCTAGACTGCAAATTCTATGAGGACTGGAAAAGCAGCTCTTCTATTCACTGTTGTATCTCAAAGTATATATCCTTCCTATCATACAGCCATATTATATGTTAAACTGAACTGAAATTTTTATTATGTCTATTACTGCATTACAAATACCTCCTGCTCAATGATATTTCCCTTAATTCCCATAAACAGAAATAATTTCTTTCTAATTTATATAGTTTGACCTTCTCTCAAGGCAACATGCTACTCCTTTAATAAAGCAGAGTGAAATGTTTTTAATAAAGGAAAGTAAAATATAACTTCAGGGTTTTTTTTAATGCATGTTTGTGTCAACTATATTGTTTCATTTAAACTACCATAAAAGACAACAATATGAAAATATCACCCATAATTTATATATTGCTTGCCAAAGAGCACAGCTATTAAATGGCACTCGGGTTTGCTTAGTGCTACATTTTCTCTTCTTTTCCCTTCATGACAAGGGAATTCTGCCAAATTGTGGAGGGAAAAAAAAATTTCACCTGCTATTATTTCTGTCATCTTAATGCTGCAAAATAATCTTCACATTTAGTGGCATGAAACAACCACCGTGTTCTTATCCTCACCAAGTCTGCAGATCAGAGATTTGGACATGACACTGACTTTACCAGTTTGCAAATTCTGGGGCCTCTGAAAAGCCTTGGGTGACTAGCAATGAGTTCAGTGTTGGGTAATAGAATTACCCGGAGGCGTCTTCATTTATTATTTGGTGTGTCAACTGGGATAATTCAAAGTATGAGTTCAAAATCGTTGACAAACAAGATCTGAATACAGTTTCTCCATGTAGCTTAGACTTCTTCACAGCATGGAAGCATAAAAGTAGTTGAGCTAGTAGGTGGGTGAAGGATCCAAGAATGAGTGTTCTAAGAAGTATGCATATGGCCTTTTATGACCTAGCTTCAGAATTCACACAGAACTACTTCAGCCAAAGGCTATGGGTTGAAGCAATCACAAGCTGGTCTGACTTTAGGGGAAAAAACACAGTATTTATAGCCATTAACCATGTATCTTCTTCTTCAAGGGAAGACCAGTTGTCAGCAGTAGACTCAGGATTTGAACACAGTTTGTTAATGTTACATATGCATTTTTTCTCATCTTCCTTGTCATTATACTCTTTTTGTGAGAAAGGATCAAAGTGTAAGCGTTGTAAGTCACTCCTCAATTATCTTACTGTATATAACAATAAATAGGATATGGTACAAAAGGAACTCAAAAAGTAGTTCAAAGAAAATATAAGTTTTCATGTTCAGGGTATAAAAAAAACATGCAAATATGAATAAGATTTGGAGCAATAGTTTAAAAAACTAAGTCTTCTTATTTTATAAAAGGAGCCAAGATAATCGTCTACCAATCACTCTTTAAACCTCCTCCTTAGGTCTGCTCTCAAAGTTGATGTAGCCATCTATGAGATTACTTTGGACTTCAGAAGAAAAAATGGAAGAAGAAAAAGTTCAGGGAAATGGACAATAGAGCAATCTTAAAGGTAACTACTATAAAAATAGATGGTTCGTTACTTGAAAAACGAGGATATGGTTCAAATTTTCAGTTTCACTAGTCCATTGATGCCAAGAATAAGATTTAAGTAATTATAAATGTGCTGTATTTAAAATGATCTTGTAGGGATGTTGCATGAAGAAATGCTATGTTACTGGTTTCTTGGTTCAGAAAAATATTTAACTGGAGCAGCTTAAGTTGGGTAATTGTAGTATTTCTAATCTTTTTAATAACCCGTGAAAACAGTTTCTGTTGAAAATCAGGGTTTTGACATTGAGTTAGATTTTATTTATATTTTGAAAATTTAAGGACTCTTGAATCTCCTTAAGTAAATTGTAATTTAATGCAATTTCAGTAACA
Organism: Canis lupus familiaris; assembly: GCF_011100685.1. Classification (NCBI taxonomy): domain Eukaryota; kingdom Metazoa; phylum Chordata; class Mammalia; order Carnivora; family Canidae; genus Canis; species Canis lupus. The sequence goes on from NC_049224.1 coordinate 78,292,500, forward strand.
CTCAGCAGTGTAGTTATGTCTTGATTGAAGTCATTATAAAGGAAATGTAATCACATCCTGATGATCTTCCTCACATTTCATTTGAATTAAGGATTAATTGATTTTATTGTGATTACCTTTCAGAAGAAAGAGTATCATCTACATGCTACCTATATTATTGTCTAAGCAACAGCTAGGTGTTCAATTTGCATGTTTATTATCTTTGAGCATATACAAATGTAATATGAAATAATAATATGTTTGCAAAATTATGTACTTAAAATATATGCAAATTATGTATTTAAAATATATTAAATAATAACATTTAAAATAGTGATTTGTTTTTTGTTATATGGTAATGTCATTCCTTGAAACTGATCTCACTGAACTATATGAAAGATACTACCAGTTAGTTATTGGAAAGTGTAAGCTAGAATTATTGTTTTTCTCAAATTTTGTGAACAGCAATGATCTCTAACAGACATGCTGGGAGTCTTGATACTACAACCTTAAACTGGAATTGGTATAAGAAAATTATCTGGAGAATGTTAATTGTGTATTCACCAAGAGTTTCATATTACAATTGCTATTAACCCTACCTGATGTTTTCATGCAAATAAATACTTAAAAAGTCAGTTTATGGTAAGAGAGACTTTCCCGGAACTAGTTACTTTCTTATTCCATTTCTCCCCGATCTTCTCTTGTTTAGGTCATATCTCCTGGGTTTCTACCACAGCTCTTTATATTTTCTTCTCCTTCTCCTGTCTTTGGACATGCATCCTGTCTTACTGATCTCTGTTCCCACCAAGCACTTCTTATCCTTGAATAAGCCATCCTTGGTTATAGGACCACCCAGATAATTCTAAGCAAGATACTAGCATACACGTGTTTCCCCTATTTTGCACTCACAACCTTCAAATAACACAACTGCTTCCTCTGTCTCTGTCTTGGAGTAAGAATATAGACTCACAACTTTTAAAAACTAAGAGCAACAAACACTTCACTGTAAGGATGAAAAAACTATAGTGGGCAATGATTATGAGAAAAATAATAGTCAGAATGGACAACCTCCATAGTATGTGTCATGTGAGCACCCAATAGTTACCCTCCTAATAGTTCCTCTACTTGATGAAGAAAAGTGATAGAAGAAAATCGAACAGCTTCATTCTCTTGATTTCTTGTATTCCATCATAAATATACAGTCCTTCATTTCTGTTAAATAGGAAACCAATGATGATACTGCTTACTGAAAACCATCTGTCCATGTTCATCTATATCAACAAACTCTGGCCAATTTGCATTAGTACAAGCTGTTATTTCTGTCTTTGCCAATGTTTAACAATGTCAGGTGCTTTTACCTCTTCTCAAGGCAGCATATTATACGAAATTCTCAATGACATATCTGATTTTCTGGAAACATAATATTTTTATTCTTCATAGGGTTCAAAATGAATTACAAATTCTGTGAGCAGTAAAATCTGTGGACTGAAATTGTTTCAATTTAATATATAAATAATCTTATAATGGTTATCACATAACTAAAATATTTATATTTCAATTAACTTTATACTAACACTTTGCATTCCTTTATTTTAATCAATCAAAAAGGAGGTATTACCTGTCCAAAGAAAGCTTAGCCATGCATTATGCATTCAGTCTCCAGCAAAGAATTCACAAAGCAGTAAGTTTTGGATGTTAAAATGGGATATGAAAAAAATAAAAACAACTGTTTATTCATAATTGAAACTTTTTAAATCCTTAGTTTCAAGTGTTTCAGGATTGATACTGCCAAATGCGAAGATATTTGAATGAAAATTGTCTACTAGGATACCAGGCTAGAACTTCAATTTAAAGAATAAAATACTATGGTGAGTGAAAATTAAGATTTGTTTTCCCTAAAAAGAACTAATCTTTCAAATCAGTGATTAAAATTTGGAATTGCATAACTATTTTTTAATTAAAAAGTCTGTGGAAACATATTATTTCAGCTTATGAAAGTTCAATTCTAAAAGGACTGAACTGCAAAGCAAGGAAACAAAACATCAGATTTTTTTTTCCTTTGGTTTATTTAAGCAGAATTTACCTCTGTGACTCATATAGTTAGTGTTATAATTATGTACAGATATATATTCATTCCTCGAACCATCTAAAAAATTCCCTAAATGGAAGTCATTTTAGATTAAACATAATCTTAATGATCAAGTTAGCTTTTCATATTTAATGCACATTAGACTTATATTTTACCAAATATCCTTTTGAAAGCCTGTTTTCTGTATTTTTATTCTATGAATCAGGCAGAAATAAATGCTGAACAATAAAAAGACATGCACTTTCTCTCCCTCCTTTTCTTTATAACCATTTTCTTCTGTGATTAATTATTTGCTATAAGGGTTGGAAACATAGATAATTAAAACAAGAATTACTGATATCTCTTTCCCTAACCCCCAGTTGCCACTATATTCACTGCTCCAATCTCTTCTGATTCCTCCACATTTGTTTATAATCTTACTGAGCTGTGAGTCAATGTGAAATTTCACATACCACCTACCTACCATGTTCTGGTTCACAATGTTGTGAACATGTTGCTGGTTCTCCATATATTTAAAAATTTTGATTTTCAAAAATATTTAAAGTAGAGTATCTACAATACAACCTGAGACATAACTGTTCCTTTTTTTTTTTTTTACAAATACATGCAGCATAGTAAAAGTAATATTGTATTTAATTGCAAGTATTTATTGTGGTGGGATTACTCACTGCCTACCATGCTTCCAGACCACCTTCCTCACCAGTCTGTTCCAGAATCAAGACATACACAGGTGGCTGATTGTGAATGTTGTTCCAACTCTGGGGTGCTCCATTTGATGCAATCAGATTACCTCAGGCATGCACTTCTATTGATCACTGGCACATTCCCTTTTAAAATGAGACATGAAATCCTACAGACATCTATCTAAATTCTGTACAATATATTTTTTTTCCTTGGAGTGCAAATCCTTAACGCAGCATTTTACAGGCACAGAGGAGATTGCAATGCAGTAGACAAATTAAAAATCAAAACAAAAGACTTTTATTTCTTAGCTGTACCTTTTGTCACATAATAAATACCATGAATCCACTTATTCCTTTGCATTTTATTTTTGTACTCTAAAAAAATATATTATTACCACCATTACCCTGCCTTTTTTTCTTAATGATGTCCTTCTTCTCTAGTACAAGTGCTGAAAAGCATTATTGATTCCTTAATACCTTTCCAGGAAAACTCTGCTGGAATATTAAATGACAGCTATTAAAGATGAATAATTAATAATGATTATTGTTAATCTGAAAGAGATGAAGCACACATTTGGTGTAGGGAGTTGCATGTTGATGGTACATCATTACCTAAATAGTTGAGGGTTTCTTTTTTTTTTTTAAATTTTGGTTTGGTTTTTATAAAGTAATTGGCAACAAGAATGGAAGCTGTTGCATTCATTTGAAGTATACTATTTTAAATAAAATATATTTATATTGTTTTCAGGGAAGCAGACATTTGTGATGACACTGGCTCTGGCTGGAGACATTCTGTTCACAGTATTCTCATCCCGAGAATTATATATAGGAAAATCTATCAATATACTCTATCTTCTCCTCCCTCCCTTTAAACACAATTTTATGATGCTGGATTTTTAACATTTGTGGTAAATTAGTCTCGCAAAATTATTTTTCATTTATTTCTTGAGAAAACATACCCCAAAATATCAATATCGATTTTTTTCTTTAATGCACTAGGTTTTTACATTTTCTTTTTTTTTTCTTTTAGGTTTATGTAGACCATGCATTTGTATTTTCAATCAATTTTTAATTTTTTTTTAGGAAATAAAAAAGAAATCGTTGTGTTAAATTCATTATTCTTTTCAATTGTTAGTGGATTCTGTTTGACTTTGGCATTAATAGGTTGATTGTTTCATTTTCAGTGCCATTTATATATGAGTTTTAGCTGAGATCTCTGAGGAGCTCTTCCCTTTGAGGAGATGAAATTAATGACACAGGACATTGTAGGAATGTATCATTGCTATTATCCTCGACAAAGCTCCTCAGTATTGAAAAATAAAGTGTTGTTTTTTTTTTTTACTCTGAATTGAATACCATCACACAGATATATTTATATATTTAAAAAAAGGGAGCACCAAAAACTTAAGTATACAAAGAGTTACATGCACACTTCTGTTAATAATGTTAATGTAGTTTGCGTCTTATAACAATCTACACAGCCCCCAGCTTCAGAGCTCCTTTAATATACTATATTAATAGTAAAGTTTTCTTCTGAAAGAGGGGGTCTTGGTGCTTCTATTTATGCATTCTTATTGCAAAAACAAATTGTAAATATGTAAAGAGGAAAGGAACAAATATTTTTTAGCATCTACTGCAAGCCAGACATTGTCCCAAGTACTTTGGAGAGACCATTGTCTATATTTTTGGAGAATTCATCCAATGGAAGCTAATATTTTTAAATTGTGAAAGACACTTCGATTTGCCTTTTCAAATTCATCTCCCACATTTCACCATCCCGTCTGATTTATACAGATGTTGACCTTTACGGATAAGAAGGCTCCTGGGTCCTCTGACTTCTAATTGGTCCTCATCCAGGGAGCTCTAGCAGGAGATCTAAAGGATAAAGCATGAGGTCAGGATATTAATTCCCCTCCCTTCTTCCCTGGAAGTAGCTGAGTCCTTCACTCACTGATAGGAACAAAACACAGAGTCTATAGGATGTTTTAATTTTGATTTTGAGACCTAGTGGTAGTAAGGAAGTGACTGTTAGGAAGTGACTGGTTATTTCACTATCTTTTGTGATATCTCTCCCTCTCTTCAGCATACCCACACTTTTGTAAATAAACTCTCCTTGAATTATCCTAATCTTAGCATACTGTTGGTTTCTGTTGGGACCTGAATTATGTATCCACTATCCAGTCAAAAAAGCTTAACTGATATGTTATTTTCCACATTTGTGGAATTGAAAAATTTCTCCCAAATTTCTGTAAGTGTTAAGGGTCTTGATTTTCTTTTATCTCTGTCTCTGGATTGTTGCTTTTGCTAAATTAATTAATTTTATTAATTACATTTTATTAGCTTTTCCTGGATGTTGTGTCTCACTGCATTAACTGAGTATAGTCTCTCACTTGACTTACATGTAATAATTTACACACATACCCAGATATACATACATAAACATGTAAAGACATTTGTGCTTGTAAAACTTACTGAAGATCAGAGAGATGAATGCATAAAAAAGATGTCATAGTTACGGAAACAACTGTGATTTGAATATTAAAGATTCTTCTTCATGTAAACTTCTTTATCCCATTACTGGAAATTTTGACTCTTGTTATTGGTATTCCAAACTCATGCTACCAATCTCCTGCCAGTCTTCTTTAATCCTTCATATTTTCTGTGTTCTTCTAATATAATCTCAAATATCTTCCTCCTTCTATTTCAGAACTTCAAGGTATCCTCTCTGTCTTACACAGAGAAATTAATGTTCCCATTCTGCATATCTGTATTTGCCATTTTTTAAACAAATTGAATATATCTTCTGTGCAACAGAATCTACTTTCCTAAAAAAAGACTGCCTTGCAAATTGTATACATGTAGTATTCTGTGATATATATGATATGCGTATGCATGATACATAGTTGTATTCATGAGTGTGTACATATATGTATGTGTGTGTTATTATCTTCCATCAACTGATTACTTAATTCTATAATAAAAGAGGGCATCTTACTTTGAGACAATAAATAAAATCTGTTTTGAAAATGTGTTTGCCTTCTTTAGTTGAATTCTATCTGAATTTCCAACAGGAGATATTAAAACACCAGAAAGTAGAAGAAGGACTAAATAGTCTTTCAAGAAATAGAAGCAATTCCCAGAAAGGGTGTAGGCTCCATCTGGCAACAGGATTCTCAAAGAATAAGGAGAGAATATTGGGCCATGGGCATTCAGCCTCCTACCAAGTCCTCTGGATTGGTTCTGTTCTCAGGTAGTCTTTCTTCAAAATGTTGGAAAGTATGGTGTCTTAGTCTGTTTGGACTGCCATAAAGAATTACCACAGAATGAATGGATTCAACAGCAGAAGTTTATTTGCTTACAGTTCTGAAGCCTAGAAGTCCAAGATCAGGGTATTAGCAGATTTGGTTTCTTCTGATACATGTCCCCTTGTCTTGCAGGTGGTCACCTTCTTGCCATATCCTTACATGGTTTTCTGTAGCTCCATAAGCTAATTTTCTCTTCTTATAAGAACACCATTCATATTGGGTTAGGGTTCACCCATATTATCTCATTTTACTTTGATAACTGTTTTAAAGGCCTGATCTCCAAATGTGGTGTATTTGGACTACAAAATATGAATTCTTGGTGGACACAATTTAGACCATAATAAATTATGGCAATTCATTCCTACAGATATTGATGTTTTCTGGTCATTTTGAATCAAGTCTTGATGATAAATTCCAATAGCTTAGCTTGGTTGCTCATCTTTGAACCAATTACTATATTTGGGAGGTCATGTGCTAACCTGGATAATCAGGGAATGGATATTTTCCTATTGAGCAATATAGACTAAAAGGAGGGGAGAAGATTTAAAAGGAAAATAATCAGATTATCATAAAATGCATAGATTACAGTAGGCTAGGCAAATATAAACAGCAAATGTCTACTAGAAACCATCCCAATCATTGCTCAGAATCCATATATATTCTAATTCCCATAGCACACTTTAAAAAATTATCTTGTATAATTAATATAAGTATTTCACATACATTTTTATAATATATTATACTTTCATCCCCAGAGCAGAACTTCCACAATTTCATCCATTCTTCTAGATACAGCTACTCATGTTCAAAAACCTAAAACTAGATGATAAATTTAACCAATCTCAGCATGTTCAACATTCAAAGGCAGACTTAAAAATAAACTATCTGAAGGTCACTTGGGTGGCCCATTGGCTGGCAGTCTGCCTTCAGCTCAGGTCATGATCCCAAAGTCTTAGGATCCAGCCCTAAGTTGGGCTTCCTGCTCAGTGCTCAGTGAAAAGTTTGCTTCTCCCTACCTCTCTGCCCTTACCCCTAGTCTCTCAAATAAATAAATAAATAAATAAATAAATAAATAAATTTTTTAACAAAATTTAAAAAATTAAAAATAAGCTATGTGAAGTGAAGTCTTCCATTTGTCAAATAGAAGGGAAAGTCACACTGAAAGATCACTTTTTCCTAGTGCAGACTATATCCTCCTTGAATTCCTTGCCTGTTGGAGAAATTTATTTCTTGGTCAGCTAGTGTAACAGCCCTTGAGTCTGCTCTGAGATTTGCCACCTGTCTTTGGTTTTCATTGTTATATTTTCAAAAGGTAAAGGTAAGTTTTCCTTCCTGACAACTGCCATACTGTAGTAACCAAAAAGTTTCTGATTCTAGTCCTGTAATTGGTCTTAGAGGTTGAGTAATAATAGCCTTTTGTTGACCAGACTTGTGGTTTCTCTTAAAATTCAACACCTTAAAAATGAGAAGATCTGACTGTTTGATTTCTTTTTTCCCCATTGTTTACATGAACTTTATTTTCGTCTGTCCTAGGGAGTTGTGAAATATAAGGCCAGAAGCCGGGTACACCTAATCTTTTCTTACCTCTTACTGCTTCCCAGAAGCTGGCTCTATAAAGTTTGGATAATTGTCATCTTGTCAGGCATGGGTGTAAGGTTACCAGAATGAACTAGTAAGGAGGAAGAGGACCACATTTCCCCGGATCCCAATTTTGTTTTTAGTTGTATCTATGTCCTCTCTGACTTTCCTTATATGCAATCTTTAGTTTACAATGGAGAATTCAGCTTTCCCACCCCTTAAGCTACATGGTTATCAGATTTCCATATGCTCTCTTGGCAGGCATATATTTTTTTCCTTTTACAAACAGTCTGATATTTTCTAATAGACATATTAGAACATCTTTATAAGGAAGAACAAGATCTGATATCTAAACATTAGTAGGTGACTGTTTAATAAGCTTTTTTATTTCATAGGTAATGTCAACTTCTTAATTGAAAATAAGAGACGATGTTCTGTCTTAGATCCCACTTCAATTAATTAATCTAATTCCACATGCTAGAATCTATCACTTGCAATACCTATTACCAGGTACAACTAACTGACTCTTTCAGAAACATGTTAGAAATCCTACTAAAATAACTTAATGATTAGTGTATAACTCTGTGTGCTGGGAAATATTTAACAACTAGCTCTCAAAAAAAGAAAACAGTGGCAATATGTGCTATATAAATTTATTATGGTTTACTAATGTAAAGATACATAGCATACAACTGACAAATGACAAAATATGTTGTTATTGTAAATTCTATATAGTCAATTTATTTCCAGAGATAATTTTTGTTAATTTTTGCTAAACCCATAAATCCATAGCTAGTTGGTTGCAGTTAATCAATTAGTATAGTCCCAATATAAATCTTTGGTTGCTATTTTAATTTATGTGAATGTGGGGATGCCTGGGTGGCTCAGCGGTTGAGTGTCTGCTGTCAGCTCAGGGTGTGATCCTAGGGTCCTGGAACGGAGTCCCGCATCGGGCTCCCTGCATAGAGCCTGCTCCTCTCTCTGCCTGTGTCTCTGTCTCTCTCTGTGTGTCTCTCATGAATAAATAAATAAAATCTTAAAAAAAATTATGTGAATGTGTAAGGTGAAAGTAAAATTTTAAAAGAACTATTTTGGACCTTTAATCATTCATCAATGACAAGAACAGCCCTCCACTGAATCTTATGATGATAATTTTTGAATATTGAATGTTATAGAAAAACATTTCTATAATATGTTGGGGCTTTTCACAATGTAATCGTTAAAAACACAATTTTGAGTATAATTTGCATTAGTAACATATCCATCATTATTTTATTAACTCTAGATGTTATAAAATAATAAATCAAACCCTGATTTACAGTATTTTCCTATCTCTATGATGTGAATACCTTCTTCATGACAGAATTACAAGCTACAACCTGAGGTTCTAAACATGAAGTTGGAAAGAAATACACATTTGTTTACATTATGCACATTATAAAGTATCACTATACCAATGCAAATGACATAAATAATTTTAGTAGCATAGATAACAGGAAAAGGTAGTATAATAATTAGGAAGTGTTGCTCTGAGAAATTAACTTTATAAAATATAATTTACTTAATTATAAATAACATACTCTTAATAGTTGATTTTTCAATAATCACATTACAAAACTCCTAAAAGTTTAATAGTTGAATATTATAAGCTGATATGAAGCAGCTCCAGAATACACAGTGAATCATTACTAGTTTTAGGAACATAAAGTAAACTAATCTTGTGAGCAATTTATTTCTCTCATCTAGGACACAGAACTAAAATCATGTTTGGGTTGGGCTACATGTCTGTATTTGGGCCAGTTAGTCACAACCAGATGTGTGGAATACATTGGTCAGATATAGGTTGTGAACCAACTTCTGAAATTTGAGGATTGACCAAGTCATCCAAACCTTATTGGCTGAGACTTACAAATATGTTATCCCCCACAAGAAAGTTAAGAAAAGAGATATTGAACATTTACTGCATGATACTTTCCAAAAATATAGTATACTGATAAAGTAAAATATTACTTAGTGTTGAGAATAATATTCATTGAATATTTATTATATATTAAACACTGTGCTAAATACTTTTTATACATTATCTTAGTGGACAAAATAACTACTTTGTCATTCATATTATTATTTCTCTACAATTTAAGATATGATTAAGTCTCCAGGAATATCTTTATATTTAAGATCACATAGCACATATTTGTTAGAATCTGGATTCCTATCTCGTATTGACTTCAGAATTTACATTTCATGTATAGAATTTTATACATTTAGTGAACCCCATTTTCTCAATATCAAAAGTTTATCTATTTTTCCCCTGGCTCTTTTGCTTATGATCTAATAAGACATTTTAGCTTCAGGGGAGGTTGCCTATTGTCTTGCATGTGGGAATAAGTGGAAAGTACACTCAGCTAAGATAAAAAGAAGTAGATCATGGCACTAATTTAGGAAGCCTTTTCAAAATATTTATTTATTTATTATTTATGATAGACATAGAGAGAGAGAGAGGCAGAGACACAGGAGGAGGGAGAAGCAGGCTCCATGCCAGGAGCCTGATGCAGGACTCGATTCCGGGACTCCAGGATCGCGCCCTGGGCCAAAGGCAGGCGCTAAACCGCTGAGACACCCAGGGATCCCCAGGAAGCCTTTTTTATAAGGCAATGACCTTGGATAATAAATAGCAAGTTAAAAAAAACACATGAATAAGTATGTTTGGATAGTGTAACTAGGAAGAGATGACTAGAGCTGCACACTGCAAGTAATGGACTAAAGCTAGGGATGCATGCAAAAGACGACTAGAAAAATCGAGGAAAAAGAAATTTTAAAATCACCATTTTGTCTTTATTATAGGTCTATTTGGCTCAATTAAGCTTTTCTTCCCAAGTCCACATACTCTTGGAAAGACAGAGAACTTTATTAAATTTATTTCTGATATTTTAGATCCTTCTTTAGCTAGGAACTACCCTGTTACTCTTAAATATCATATGGATTCCCAGTCATCTGTTGCAATCTATTTAGATTTTTTAAAAAATAAATTACCAATATTTTATATGTAATACAAGTTCAGAGTAGTAAAAAAAAAAAAACAGCTCAATAAATATAAGCAAATTAATGAATTAATGAAGTCAGTTATTCTCAAAATAAGATAATCACTGAGGAATCTTGCCATATAGGACAACTACTCTTAAACATGAGGGCCAAATGCTTCCATGGGGCCAATTAGTTTCTATAAGCAGAAGTTTCTTTCCAACACTCTCCAACTGTGATACTGTTATATGTAGCCCTGAGTGTGACCTACAAGTCAGTTCTTTATTCTGTTACTCTCTCCAATTTTTAATAAAATGCTCAATATTGTCTGAGGGAAGAACTTGGAGACTAGGAATCAAGATACTGATACTACTGTCCTAGTCTACTAATTACAATTATAGAATCTTAGGTAACTAAATGTTTTGTGATATATATTACCACAGATGAAATATAATTAATAACATATTTGAGAACATGAGATATTATGGAAAGAGTATCAGATAAAGATGAAAAGCATCTAAAAGAAAGTATGGAAAAAATCAAAAGTCACCAGAAGAGAGCATGGGGGGAGCAAAGTTTACTGATTCTTTTTAATAATTACTCTTTAAATATCATAAGCCTATTTATTAAAATTAATGATCTGAATAACAAATTTATTCTGATCTATCTACCTCGTGGAGATTCCCATATCTATCTTTTCAATTTTTAATTTAGGAAATGTTCTTTACTTGCCCCTGCTTCAGTGTGGGTTCACTCCAATACAAAATAAATTAATAAAATGACAGAGTGGACCCAAGGCTTTTAAAAATCTCTTCTAGTTCTAACATTGTAGTTCTTCTAGATATCACTTTTAACACCTGATAGTTAATATTTCAACTAATGGCATCAGTAGGACAAATTTATTTTTAAAACTACCCTTCAGGAGAAAGGTGTAGTATTTTATTTTTTAACACGTGAAATCAGTCTGGACATAGAAACAGCCTTGCCACTAGAAAATATTCTAACAAATGATCTAAACATTAATTTTCTGCTCTGATACATACTAATCTTTATTTGGATCTATGGTATAGAAGACACTTTTTTTACACTGAATATGTCACCAAAAAATAGAATAGTTTATGTTAAATGTAGTTAGGAAATACATAGTGACTCACAATGTATTTGAAACAAAGATTTTATGAAGCTTAGCCTCTGGCTAATAAAAACATTTCTTCCCTTCTGATAATGTCAGACTAGATAGTCAATCTTTGCACACATACTGAGTCTGACTATAAAAATGAATTATCCCAAGTGAAAATCCTCTAAATGCTTACTTACCTATATATGGTGAAAATTCTCAAGCAAGCAAAATTGCAAAGAAAGCCTTAGGGGGAAGGACGGAGCATCAACATTGCAATGAAATCTACAGTTTACCACTTCCAAGTCAGATCATGTAGCAGGACTTACATAAGCCTGTTATGTTTAAAATTATTTCTTGAACTTGCTTGTATGTTTTAAACATTGAAATAATCAATACTGTTCTACCTATAAATTTTGGACATAATTAAACTACCCCAATAGCACAATGTTTGGATGGGAGCTTTCCCTTTTCCAATGTACTCTTAGGATGTTTTTCACTTGTATTTGAAAACAGGAACCACTTGACTTAGAATTCCCTGCTTGATATTGTAAAGAATTTACTTTGATTTAAGTTTTTTAAGACTTAAAATGTTCCACACTGTCACCTCTAATTATGGTAACATGTGGGCAATGAAGCATAACAGGGCATCCAACTTAACTAGGTATGACATACTGGTCCCAAAATACCTCAAATTTGATATAATACCTCCTTTTCCTTTTTTATCATAAATATCTTATTTCACTTTCTCATAATTTTTATATTCTTTTCTTTCTAGATTTAGTAATACAGAAGAAATACTATGTTCTAACGTTTAGTGGCACAAGTTCTCAGGCCTTGAAATAATTAATAAATAGGATAATATATCCTTAAATATGTAGATGCATTTAAATATATTTATTAACACAGGCATTTAGTAGGACCACATTTACACACTGCCTTCCAAGTGTGGAATGCTGTACTTTGCAGCAGCCTAGTTTTGACCTTAATTAACTATGCTCTGGGAAGCCAGTCACTACATTTTACTGGAATGGTGAGATTAAAATTATTCCAGCATGAGATAGTGTTCATCTGCACATACCTCTTATCCTCAAGTCTTTGGTAAAGAAATGTTTGTTTGTTTGTTTGTTTTTTGATCAAAACTCCTTATATAGATCTATTATTATGTATTTCCCAATGTTTATATTATTGTACTGACCAACTGCTTATCCAACATTCCTTCACAGAGATGTTTCTGAAGGGAAGCAAAAAATGCCACCCCAAAATATGCCACTTTGGCTTATTGGTTATTTTGAATTAAAACTATTAAGAAACAGCAGGTACAAGGACACTCTGAGACTCCTTTGTCTCCTTGAAAGCAGGGATGAGAAGGTGACATAAATAAGCCTTATGAGTTCCTCACTAATTTATGACCCTAAATCTGAACATTTTTGTCTTGTCAATTCCTCATAAAATTATTCAGTCTCTATAATGTAAACAAGCTGCCTGTATTGGTTCCTTCTTTGAGCCTGATGTTTTTGGGGCCCCTGTACATACAATTTTTTTTTTCCTCTTTGTTAATCTATCTTAGGGCACCTGGGTGGTTCAGTGGTTGAGCGTCTGCCTTTGGCTCAGGTTATGTTCCCAGTATCCCAGAATCGAGTCCCACATCAGGTTCCCATGGGGAGCCTGTTTCTTCCTCTACCAATGTCTCTGTCTTTCTCTCTGTGTCTCTCATGAATAAAGAAATAAAATCTTTAAAAAAAATCTTTCTTACATTTAATTATTATACCAATTAAAGAACCTAGAAGGTAAGAAAGAAAAAGTTTGGGGCACCTGAGTAGCTCAGTCGGTTAGACATCAGACTCTTGATTTCAGCTCAGGTCATGATCTCAGTGTCGTGAGATAGAGCCCTGCATCATGCTCTGTGTTGAGCAAGGAGTCTGCTTGAGATTTTCTCTCTCCTTCTCCCTCTACCCCTTCTCCCCACTGGCCTTCACTCTCTGTTTCTCATAAATAAATAAATAGAATCTTGAAGAAGGAGAAGAGGAGGAAGAAAAAGAAGAGGAAGAAGAAGAAGAAGACGAAGAAGAAGAAGAAGAAGAAGAAGAAGAAGAAGAAGAAGAAGAAGAAGAAGAAGAAGAAGAAGAAGAAAAATAAAAGTCTCTACTCCACTGCTCTAAACTTCCTGTCTTCATGATGTATTCTTTCATTCAGGTGTTTCTGTTTTTCCCTTTTGATTTTGAGATTCAGATCTGTCATTCACAACCCTGAGAGACAACCATGAAGTTATTTTCTTTTAGATAAAGTAGTTAAGATCTATTCCAAATAGACACTTGGGGAAAAAGCAGACATTATATTTTTACTAGGGCCAATTTAAGAATTTGTTAATTTTGTTAAATTGTTAAAAAAAAAAGTTAAGAAGATGCTAAGACATTATAGAAGGAATTTTAACTGTCCTGGAATATTACTTTATATACACACCCACAAGAAATGATAACCCATGTAAATTTCGCAATGTCAAGCTTATGTGAACTTGTAGATTTCTCTCAGTAGAAAAGAAAACCCCAAAGATTAGTTTATTATTATGTAAGATATTAACAGGTTTTGTATTTTACCCCTTTAATCTTTTATATTTTTCCCCTAAAATATCTTTCAATGCAGTTCTACAAAATGTTTTTCGAACCAGTTTTACCTTCTGATTCTTTCATTAATTAATGAGTTGAAAGCAAACTTTAAATGCTTATATCATGTTCTCAGGAAAGTCATATTTTTAACTTTCTGGAAAAAATACTTTGACAATTCCATTAATTATGGTAACTACAATCAATTGAATCTTTTGCTCTATTTCTCACTTTACATATAAATGTGAGATCAGATCTACTACTCTGAAAGAAAATGAAAATACAAAGTCATGTTGAATGCATAAAATCGTGAATACATGGAACACATGGACTGGGACTAGCACTTTAGTATTTTTTATTTAATTTTTATTTTTCAGGAAACTGAGACACAGAAGAAGTTAAATGATCAAGTATAGCACCACATGAATAATAACTGACTAGAGCCTAAGAACAAACCAAGCGATAAGGAAGATAACTGACCTAAGACATAGGTGGAAAACAAAAATAACTGGAGTGCCCTCAAGATGATGCAGTCTCCCAGAAATGAGACAAACCTGAATGTACATTTGGAATAGATTCATACCCATTATTTTGACATAAGTAAAAGTTTAGGAAAAGGTGTTCTTTTTTAAAAAATATTTTATTCATTTATTCATGAAAGACACAGAGAGAGAGGGAGGCAGAGACATAGGGAGAGGGAGAAGCAGGCTCCATGCAGGGATCCCAATGTGGGACTCCATTCCGGGGCTCCAGGATCATGCCCTGAGCCAAAGGCAGATGCTTAACCGCTGAGCCACCCAGGCATCCCTAGGAAAGGTTTCTTAAATTTGTCTTGTATTCACTGTCTACTACCTGTACAAATGTAAGAAAAGAGAAAGAAAATAAAATATAGGCTACAGGATTAAAACATTTCATAATGCATCCAATTCCATAGTTATTTTTCTGAGATAAATACATAGTACTTTCTTTAAGAATTTTCTCTTAGATTCAAATTATCGACTAATGTCCTGCTGAAATAGTGGAAAATTTCTAACTCTTAGTTCTGTATCAGGTAACAGATAAAGAAACGTGATTGTACATGAAGCATTTTAAAACTTGAATTGGGGAACCTGGGTGGTGCAGTCCATTAAGTGTCTGACTTCTGGCTTCTGTTCAGGTTGTGATCTCAGGGTCACAATTGTGGGGTCCTGTGCTCTGTGCTCAGTGGGGAGTCTGCTTGAGATTTTCTCTCCCTGTCCCTCTGCCTCTCCTGCTCATGTTCTCTCTTTCTCTAAAATATATAACTAAATCTTTTAAAAAAAAATTTTATTAAACACTATAACATATCTACTTAGTTCAATCAATGTTTGTGAAGTGACTGCTTAGGCAGGTAAACTGATTAGGAGGAAGTCGAAAAAAATGCCAAAAATCTGGTGACTTCATTCAAGTCGCCACATAAAAATCAAAGTAAAATATAAGGGATAAAATATGGTGAGTTATAAAGAAACATTTATAAATAAAATATTTTATGTAAATGGAATGCTATGGAATCTGAGTAAATAAAAAATGGCTTTATCTTCAAAATAACTGTAAGAGAATATATGATTTCTACTAAACATTAAGTGTTTATTAAATTTATACTACAAATGATGCTGTATAACATTGCTCAGTAAACATAATTCCTTTAGTTCTACCTTTCTATTTCTAAAACTACCAACCCTTTCATTTGATCGGTGTTCTTGTCCAATGGCTCTCATTTAAGACAATATGCCTCCAATGAACAACTATTGGGATATGCTACTATATGGGGGATACAGGTGCAGCCACCACCTTTAGAGATCTCAAGACTAACTGAATAGAAGCCACAGACAAAAAGCTTTCTGAGTAAATAATCAGTTCTCAACACTACATCACTCTCAGTAAAAACCAGGTATAACTTCATTAAGTATAACCTCCTTTATTTTGGTGGAAATACGGAAATCAGGTGACTAGTACATTTCTTCTGAATCTTTTACTCATAAAAATAATTTTATTAGAAATGCTCACAACATAAACTGTTTAATTTTTCTACTGGGAATAATTTCTGACCCAAAATGTTTCTTTTTTTTTTGAAAAAGGGGATTTATTTATTAAACCCAAAATGTTTCTTAAGTGAGGTTTTATATTTATCTCCCAATATACCTCAAGCACTTTCAAGCATAAATACCCCACAAATACAATAGTAATTGTATGGATAGCAGGTTTATAATTTTTATTTTCAACAGAAAATACTTTACTTAATTCACCTGATAGAGAATAACAATACTAAAGAAAAAAAAAAAACACATTTCACTTTATATTCAAGTAGTTAAAACTAATTAACTTACTCTCAAAATGATGAAATAAAACAATAATCTTGCAGTGTATAAGACCCAATGATATACATGTATTAAAGATAAGTCTTAAAATTTTGTCTAAATACTCTTAGTTTTAATATTTATTTATTTCAGACAGAGAAAGGGAGAGTGAGAGGCAGGGCAGAGAGAGAGAGAAACTCAAGCAGACTCCACACTGAGGACCCCTACGTGGAACTCACTGCAGGGCTTGATCTCACAACCCAGAGATCATGATCTGAGCTGAGACCAAGTCAGAGACTCAACCAACTGTGCCACCCAGGCATCCCTTGTCAAAATATTCTTATTAGCCAGTTTAAAGTTAAAATCTGTCAAAGCCCAAATTATGCCACTGTAGAGGATCCAATACAATGTGTCTGATCAGGTAGTCATGAAGGTTTATGACAAATAGTATAAAATGAAGCAGATCAAGTGTGAAGTATAAGGAAATGATCTAATGCCCTTAAGTGTTGACAAATTTCAAAGACTTAGAGATTACAAAATTAGAAAGGGGCTAATGAGTGGTGTGAGAGGCAGTAAGACCCTCAAGAGTCACTACACAAAAAATAGAATTACTTCACAAAAGCAAAATGGATATTTCCTAGAAGTTATGATGCCATCTGCAACTGCTCTAACTAGTGCATGAATGACTTCCTAAGGAAAAAGAGATCAATCTTTTCTCTACCTTTCTCTGAACATGACAGTCAATGGTGTTCACGTGTCCAAGTGATGTAGTAGGGTAGATAAATTAAACTTTTAATGATAGGATATTCCTGAAACACCTACCCTACTGCAAGAAAAAAACATAGCAAATATGAGCCAGGTTGCTGGTGTCGAGATTGAACATGCCTGTGCAAAGACCTACCGTGGCCACACACACCTCTTGCTCATTCATTTCCATAGGTATGAAGCTACTACTATGTTCATGAAGGGTAGTAGGCGTTGGAGATAAAATGGTAGAAAAGATAGATGTTGTCCCTATGGTCACACACACTTTACTTAAATAAAATATATAGAAGTAAACAAGCAACACAACAAATAGCAGCAGTGCTTCAGTGAAAAAAACACTGTAGTAGCACATTTAGGAAAAAATAATTTTCTATGGAGGATTTTGGGAGGCATATTTATTACACAAATAATTACTCATCACATGAAACACATTTAATTATGCACTTATAACAAGCTATACATTCATATTCTGTAATTTACATATTATATAAACTTATTTCCATTATTCTCATAATATGAGTTTATCTCACTGTAGAGTCCTATTGCTCTCATTATAAAGAAGAAAAGAAAAATCCATACATACATATGCATATGCATATTTGTGTTTGTATAATAACTTAGTTTTTACCAATTGTTTAAAAACAATGTTACAGTCAATTCCAGTTTTCTCTCAAAGCTAGCCAAGATTAATTGCTCCTGCTCAAAAATCATAAGTAGATTTAAAATCTTAAGCAAGCCTAGGATGTACCTTCATGAATTTTTGTTTAAGAAAATCAATATTGAATGCCAAAAATAGAATGCTTCTTGGAAAATAATTGAAAGAAGGTAATTCATTTTGTAACAGAGAAAATCAGCACCTGATGGAGATAAAGTGATTGTTATATGCATGAGTTAAAAGACTTAATTGTATTCTGGATCGTATATCAGAAAAATTTTCCTTTTTTTTTTTTTTTTTTGGTTATCATCCTGGTGTGCCCCTTGGATGACAAAAGCATAATTTACACATGCTTCATGGTGACCAAATACATTTATAACTTGTAAATATGATCACTTTTCACAACATTACAAAGGGTTTGTATGTAAGGTCCTCATTAATTTCACCAGGACTCTTAATGTCAACTTAGGTAAAATTCATTAGAAAAAAACATATTTTAGGAAAATTGAGTAGATGAACAAAGACTACCACATATTTAAGGAAAATAAGAACAGATGAAAGCTGTTCCTGAGAAATGGAGTAAGGAGAGTTTGAGTCAGTGACAGATGGAGAAGGAGGGAAAAAAAATATGACATCTGTTAAAGCAGATTTGGAAGAGTCATTTACACACCATGGACAAACCGCAACTTATTCCTGGAAAGTGCTTGCTGCCGAGGTTGTGATAATTTTTGGTTATGAATAGATTTAGTTATTGATCAATGAGATTGCTTATTTTCTTTGGATTTCTAAAAAAAATATTTATACAAGCAAAGTCCATTTGCTTCATGGTATTAAATCAGCCTAAGGACGTTTGGAGGCCAGTACTCTTTCAGACAAGGGTATTCTGGAAGGCAGATGTTTTTAGGATCATCACCTCATCGAATGAGACAAATTGTGTATATTTATGCCTTACTCTTGGGGAATTGATTTATATATATATATTTTTCTGATCTGAAAGGCTCCTAGAAATATACCAAATTAATTAGCATCATTTTAATTTTTATATTCATCTAAATTGAAATTCTGTTTTACCTCAAATAAGGTATCTTATTCTCTTATCTATTGCCTGTATTTCTTCATCCTGTCAAGAGTTCTTGCCATTCTGTGTGTAAAAAAGAGATTCTGCAACTCCCTTGACTCTGTCCCCAAGTGTTAAAAGAATCTTTCCTTATCTGCTGAATAACCCTTAGTTTCTCTGGTCACTGCATTTTCATTTTCTCATTCTTCTCATTAAATTTCTATCCTCTTTTTTTACAAAGGTGGGCATCTTTAAAATATCTTCTCCATGGAATGAAAAGTAGTCACAAACTAGAAACAGAATGTAAAATAATGATCACAAAATATTTTATGATTTTTCAGTTTTTTTCTGGACTTCTATAGAAAAAAAATTCAAATGCATTTAGGAAAGAGAAAAAGCAATGGGCTTTGGTATATCTTTCAATCTGAGCGGATTTCAAGACTGAGGGAGAACAGGCAGTAAAGAAGAGAAAATAAACTTTTAGAGAAGGACAATAAATGCAAAAAATAAATTATCAAAAATAAAAAAAAAGAACTTAATGTTTTGCTTAAAAGGATTCCCATTAAAGGAACTTACATCAGAATGGACATGAATAAAGCTGAAATAAAATTAAAATCAACAATAAGATATTAGAGCTGGAAAACCTTTAAAGAATCTTTAATGAAAATCCCATTATAGAGATGAAAAACAAGCCCAAACTCAAAAAGTTTAACTGATTTGACTAAGGTCATGTCACTGTGAAAATTTAGATACAGGTTCATTTCTAAGACAGTGCTTCTCCCACTGAGATTAATAAAAGTAAGAGAGCAAAAGAAAAGTAGAAGATAAAAAAATATATCTTAGATCTTTGCTTTACCTAGAGGCCCTGATTCATTTGGTCTAGGATGGAATCCTATCTTATACCCTTGACTGACAATAAAGAACCTTAGAAAGGAAGAAAATAAGATGTGAGCTGAAGTGTAGAAAAGAAAATGGGTAGAAAAGGAGAGGTGAACTTGTTTTTGATAGTTTCCCCTAATGTGTATATTTCTCTCTCCGCAACCAATGATGGCTGAGTCTACATCAGAGTTCAGGTATTTCTCCATTCTTTGGGGAGGTTTATTTCAAAATATGTTCAAGAGATTATCACATGAAAATCATCTGGCAGGGATCATATTTCCAAGATTGTCTCAATATAACTTGACCAAAATCTCTATGGATAGGGCACCTTTTACCAGCTCTGCTGTGACCCTTCACTAACCGTATCATTTGTAGAACTGTCTCCTTGAGTGCAAGGAGGGCATGCTGCTTTACTTCGTATGTGAGATACTTAATGCCGACCCTGAACTTACTAGATACTCCATAAATGTGATAGGTAAATGGTTAAATTGAATGAACAATTATGAATAATAAAACTTACTAAATTTCAATGTTTAATAAATTAATTTGTATACATGTCAATTACTGGATATGAATGTTTTTGCTTTTGTTCGTTCTTAAATAAATTGTTGGCTTTTGCATTTTTCTAAGAAATACCAGTTACTGTTCTGGACTCTAGAATCAGAAGGAAGTCATTTTGGGCACATAAAAATGACATAATACTTTTAAGATGTCAAGAATGCATGTTTTGTTTTGTTTTTTTTAATCACTGTAATGTGTTAAATCAGAAATCTCCAACAAAAGTATCTAAGAGATTTTAATAATCAAAATAAAATACTAATGATTATGTGACTGAAGCTTTAATGTATCTAAAGACTGAAATAAACTTGAAACAGTTCAGTTTCTGTATACCTTTTGCTTTTTCCAAGAAGTTTTTTTTTTTTTGCAGAATAGTCACTAGGCTGCAGAGATAACCCACATAGACGACGTTATTAATATGCAATCTTCCTTCCCAAAACAGTTTACATATGCAATATACAGCATCTGGACCTTGTAATTGAATTTTTGAAGTTCGCTGTGGTTTGGGAGCTGCATATGGGTCAGTAATCATTATCCAGACACCATCGTTCATGGTACACATATAATTAATCAACTCATTAATTATGGAAAAAGAGTCTCAGGGAAGTCTAGCACACCTATTTCTTAAACAAATATTTTACCCTTGAGCGGCAAAAGTAGCATCTCCATTACCCATTGCCTTAGATTACTTCTAGTGATTTATTTAGGGAGCTTTTAGAACAAGGTCCATAACAAGAGTCAATATAAAAATCTTTCAGACACAGGACCCATCATCTATATCCACAGAATTTAATCACTTTCTGGTTAAATCTCTGCTTTGGATCTTTATCTTCTGAAGTTAATGTCAATAACACTTTATTTTTAATGTAACTATATTCAGCCAACTGTAGGAGAAACAAATCATGCTCTTTTTTATTTGTAGTTTTAGTAGATGGTTGCCAGGGTAAAATTGATAATTAGGGAAAGTAAAATGTTTCTCAGCATTTTTTTCCTATTACACATTAGCAAGCCCAGGTTGTTTAATGAAGATACTTTATGGATGCATAAGGGGGAAAAAAGTCTGTAAATATATTTTCTCACTTTCTTGGCTCATTAGCTAACCTGACCTAACCATTTTCTTTCGCTATTTGTCAATCCTACTTTTTGCTATTTTTTCCCCTACTCGTAGCAATTCATCTTCATGATGCTCTGGCTTACGTTATGACCTACAAAACTCCTTGTGGAGAGACATACAGCATTAATATGAAAAAGAGGCTAATTGCATAAGATAAATGCCAATCCTAAAATAATAATAAAATATAATCGGATATAGCTCAAGGTAGAGACAGGAAGGATTGTTTAATCGAGTTGTTGTGAAATGTATGGGGAGCTTAAAGAAGACGAACAGCTGTTTGCTATCTTCACTGAAGCTAGAAATAACTTCAGCTTAAAATGAGAGACATGAAGAAGAGATTTCGGTCTGTAGATTTCTAATGAGATTTCTAGGCAGAGAAACACACAGTCCATAGAATTTTATTTCTGGTTAGATGCAGAGAAACAGGAGATAATTTAGGGACTATTCAATTTAGAGATAGGAGGAAAGATCAATTGATGTTTTAAGGTTCCTTTTTTTTTTTTAATACCGCATTGTACTGACTTCTCTGCGCCTCACTTTTCAATCTCTGAGCCCCTTTGCTTTGAAATCATAAAATTCCACACTGACCAAGGCTTAAACTCCTAGCCATCTGGGCCAAGGCCAGGCAGCATATATGCAATAGCCAACACAAAGCTGACCTCCAGAGGTTTTAGAACTGTCACATCTATCTCACAATTTAATCCAGTTTTAAATGATTTTGGTGGAGAATTGGCCATTGGAGATTTGCTTCTTACTTATTACCCAGACCCTAAAAACCTCTCTGCTACCAATGAGGCATATTCCCAACTATCAAATTGGTTCCTGCATCTCTGCTCTATGGTCCCTTGGGACTTTTTCTCCATCCTGTTACGTAAATGAACATGGGACAGTGTGATAAGTGGTGTGACCTAAAGCTGGGAGGTTATAGGTGGAAGAAAGTATCCAGGCAAAGGAAACATTTCATTTTTTTAAAAAATATTTTATTTATTTATTCATGAAAGAGAGAGAGAGGGGCAGAGACATAGGAAGAGGGAGAAGCGGGCTCCATGCAGGGAGCCAGATGTGGGACTCAATCCTGGGACTCCATGAGCCAAAGGCAGATGCTCAACTGCTGAGCCACCCAGGCATCCCCAAAGGAAACATTTCAAATGAAATCAATGGAAAATCGACGGAATGTCTCAAGGTTGTTTTGCATGGATACAAGGAGGAAAGAAGAGGAAACAGACCACAAAAATTCAGAATGTTAAAGAGTTTTATGCATGGTTTTCAAACACATTTCAGCTATGGATATCTTTTTTTCAAAAGAAAACTATTGGGGAAGTTTTATATGGAAATCAGATCAACACAGAGGTGCAATTCCTCTGGAGAATCCATAGGGAATCTGGAGCTTCTACTAAACCTCAGCAATGCTTTTGAAATAGTTTCATGAAGCCTTTTTCTGTTCACATGCCAAGATTTCAAACCATAGCCCTCGATGCTAGAGGCAAGTTTTGAAATAGCAAAAGTGTATAATCAGATATACATTCTCACCTTTATATATAGCAATATATGGCTGTTTAGACCTTACAAATATAGACCATCAGTACCCCCCTCATGTCCCCTGCCTTAAACCAATGACCATCAAATGCCACAGGGTGCCAGTAAGGTCAGGACGAAAAGAAAGCAAGTGGTCCTAATATCCTAATTACAATAGCGTGGGAGAGAAGTACCACTCACTCCAAGCCCAAGTATTTGGAAAATTGAATTAGCCAGTATAAGATTTTTTTTAATATATTATTTATTTATTCATGAGAGACACAGAGAGAGAGGGAGGCAGAGACACAGGCAGAGGGAGAAGCAGGCTCCATGCAGGGAGCCCGACATGGGACTCGATCCTGGGTCTCCAGGATCAGGGCCTGGGCTAAAGGCGGCACTAAACCGCTGAGCCACCCGGGCTGCTCCCCCAGTATAAGATATTTTAAGACAGAGGAGTAGTTAACAGCATCCCATTACTTCTACTTAAATCAATGAAAGAAAGACTTATGATTTATTTTAGTTTTCATTATTCCTTTCTTCTTGGAATACCTATCTTTACCACCTCTGAAGATCTATCTCTTGTTTCTGCTTTTATTATTCAATCTTCTTAATTTAAAATTTTCCTCTTCTTTAATATCAAACCTTTCATGAAAGCAAGGACCATAATTGACTGATATTTACATACCTGTGTTTACTAATAGGTAACAACACAGTAAATATCAAAATATGAACACAGCACGTAAGACTCTTTAATACTGAGATGCCAAACATCTAATCCAAATAAAGATGTATCCACAATTCACATTTTCACAGCCAATGCTCCATATTAATAAATACAGATTCGAAATGTGTTTTTAATAATTTTGCTTTTGAATCATTAAAAGTATCATTTTCTCTTTTCATTTTTTAGAGCCCTTTTTTTGTTTTGTTTTATTTTTTCCTCATTTTTACACATTAAAAAGTTCATAGATACTAGTGGCTTAGAATGTCATTAAACTAGTTCAGATAATAAAGACCAATCAGAACTAAAACACTAAATGAATGAAAACTAGAGCCAAATTTAGAAACTGCCTCCTCTTCACCAGTAACCAGATTAAAAAAAAAAAAAAAAAGATTGTATTATTCTTCACAGCAATTGCTGTTCTGCTCTAATGTGGTTCATATATTTCTGCCTAACACCATGTAATAGTCACTGACTCTCCGGAGGAGAGTATACTTCCCCATCCCACTGCTGTCAGGTTTGAGCATGTAACCTACTTACTTAGTGTGTTAATCAGCTCGGGCTGCCACAACAAAATACCCAGACTGGGAGGCTGAAACAACAGAAATGTATTTTCTCAGTTCAGAAGGCTAGAAATCCAAGATCAAGGTTGGATTTCCTTTTTTTTTTTTTTTTTTTAAGGTTGGATTTCCGAGGAGACTTTTCTTTCTGGCTTGCAGACAGCTGTCTGTATGGCCTTTCCTCAGCATCTTTGTTCTCCCTCTCTTCCTTTAATGACACCCACCAGTCATAGTGGAATGGAGCCCCCACATTTGTGACTATTAACCTCAATCACCTCCCTAAAGCCCCTATTTCTAAACGCAACCATGCTGGGAGTTAGGGATTCAATATTTTGGGGGAAGAGGGGCACAATTTAGTCCTTAACAGTTGGGATAATGAAATCTGAATGAAGGTAATACTTGCAAATTCTGAGTAAAAGATTGAAGAGCCGTTACAATACTACTTCTGGCACTGAATGCAGTGGTTGGCTTTTGCCCACAAATAATGATAGGATTATATTGCTAAGGTGCTCCATGTAGAATTATTCCTTAAGGCCATTATGGAAATGTTAGGATATCCAGGCATTGGTTTATAATCTACTATATAGTTGGTCATAACAAATGTATTGACAGATGTGGCCAGCTGAGTCAAATTTGATGGTATCATGTGGTTAGCTATTCAGCAGCAGCTGATAATTTTTTGGAATCTACTGTTTTCATTTCGTTTCGTTCCCATATGAAACTGCCCAAACTTCCTAATGTGTCTGGTTTGTGTAGAGTTATCTTTCATAAAAGTAATTGATTCTAAAATGGAAAAAAAAAAAAAAGATTTAAGAGCCAATTCATGGTTCTACTACAGCTCCCTTCTCTGCCATTAGGCCAGCATGTACTTAGGAGCTGCTGCCTTTTCACTCTGAACTCTGGATTAAGAAGGAGGTAGAACAAAGAGGTAGACTGTTCATAACTAACATGTAACAAGAAAAAGAAGTAGACATTTTCTCCTACTAAGATTCTGAAACTGTCAGATCTGTTGATGCCACAGCTTAGCTTAGCAAAAACTTTGATAAAGGAATTAGTTATCAGAAATAGAAAACTGTTTTTTAAACAATTTGGCTTTTGCTTTGGGGTCAGGCCTTAGGCTGCAGAAATTTATTATTAGAGGCTGAAGGAAATCCAGAGACAAACGATTTGGTAAAAATGATACCTGAAGGTACTTAAAAGGCAATTGATTAAGCAAATGGGCTCATGGACTATCTTTCTCAACCATTATTACCTGCATTTGAAAATAGTGCTATGAGAGAAAGATAAGAAAGATAAGACAAGAAAGAAAGATAAGGTATAAAGGGATTGGTCATTGAGCAAGGAATGTTAAAAAAGAAGAGAGAAAAATCCAGAAATTCTGGGACATACAGGATTAAAAGATGTTACATATTTCTCCTATCCAACTGATAAGAGATAATTTGAGACACGTTTTGAGTGACAAAGGCCAATTAGAATTTAGCCTTTGATTTAAAAAAAATTAAGAGTGTAGCCTTCATAATCTTGTTGAAATCAATTAAGTGAGCAACAGCCAGTAATTCTTTCCATTTGGACAAAAGGGCTCAGAAAAAAAGAAACTAATGATGTACCTCTTATGTGAAAGCTTGGAAATTTAAGTAACCTATAATTTAATTTAGAGATAGAGTTGCATATGGAAAAGGATCATGGATGCAACTATAGGAAATTAAGTTTGCTGTAATAAAATTAATATTTACACAAGTTCATTACAGTTTTAACGAATTATACTACCAAAAGAGCCACCATTCTGGATTAAAAGAGACTAGGACCATTTGATTTTACATTTTGGCCTGCCAATATTCTATAAACAGAGAAGAGGCTGGTAAAGTGTCCTACCCCCATGGAGAATATATTCCCCATGCCCTATATGCCTGCTCCAGATTTCTTCCAGGAAAATAAAGAAAAAGAAATAATCTCCCAGAGGTTGTCATCAAACACTGTGGGAAACACTGGATAGGGGAGATACTGCTAGGAACTTTGAAGGAACAGTAACACCACCAGCAAGATGTCACAATGATCAGATCTACTCTGAGCATTCTAGTCTACTATTTCATGAATGGAAGCCTATGAGTCGTATGTGTGTGTATGAGAGACAGAAAGAGGGACAGAGAGGAAGAAAGAGAGAGATAGAGAGATGTTGGGAGGGAGAGAGAGAGGAATTATTCAAAAAATAGACTTTTTTATTCTTTCACAACTTCACAATATGGTTTATAGCATGTTCTACTTTTCTGACACTTCTATTTTACATGTGTTGTGGTAGATTTCTTTAAAGTCATTCAACCTTTTACCTCTTCCTCTTCTCTTACCCTCTTCCAACTCAGCCTATTTCCCTCAAACTCATGCTTACACACACATGTCTTTTAGTAACAGAGAAGAAAGCACTGGGTTTCCAGTTTCTACAGTACAGCTAGCAGCTAATAGGGCAAGTAGACAATGACCTCCATGTAGAAATACAAAGAAGATACCGTGTAGAACTCTCTGTCCAAACACAAAGAAACTCTTGTTAATCCTCCCATAGTACATCTTTTTCTTTTTTTAATATTTAATACCTGTTTGTTTTCCAGTTGTATCAAAATAATATTCGGATGGCATGGGAATACTTTTTTCCCATTTGTATTATACATTTAAATTTTTGTTAAGGGCTTCTTGGTGGTTAATCAGTGAAGCATCTGCCTTTGGCTCAGGTCATGATCCCAGAGTCCTGGGATTGGTCCCCTCATTGGGATCCCTGCTCAGTGGGGAGCCTACAACTCTCACTCTTCCTGGCTCATGCTCTCTCTCACTCACTCTCAAATAAATAAACAAAATCTTAAAAAATAATTTTTTGTAAATATATTATATAAATATTCAAATTGAAATAAAAAAATATCCCAGTGTTTCTCAAGAGAGCAGGACATCTGGCTTGCGGGTAGGCCTTTTTGTTTCCAATGAGGTGAAAGAGTGATTTAAAAATGGATGATATCGACAAGAGCAAGAGGATTTTTGTCCAGAAGTGGAAAAAGTGCCATAACATGGAAAAAGGAGGCAAGCACAAGACTGGGCCAAATCTCCATCGTTTATTTAGTCAGGCCTCTGGATTTTCTTAACCTGGATGCCAACAAGAACAAAAGCATTACCTGGGTAGAGGAGACACTGATGGAGTATTTGGAGAATCCCAGAAAGTACATCCCTGGAAAAAAAAAAAATGGTCTTTGCTGACATTGAGGAGACAGGGGAAAACACAGACTTAGTAGCTTACCTTGAAAAAGCTATTAAAGGAAGTAATAGTTGACCACTGCTTTATGTATTACAAAACAAAAATGTCTCATGACTTTTTTCATGTGTACCATATTTTAAAAAAAATTATCTCTTTATTTCTTTGAGAGAGAGTGTGTGTGCAAGAGAGAAAGTATGGGCAGGGGGAGAGGCAGAGGGAGAGGGAGAAGCAGACTTCTCACTGAGCAGGGAGCCTAACATCAGGCTGGATCCCAGGACCCCAGGATCATGACCTGAGCCGAAGCTTCCGCAAACACTTCACTGACTGAGCCACCCAGGTGCCCCTCATGTGTACCATATTTAAATTGACCACATACATCAGAATTCAGATCATGAATCTCTGATAGAATATTTCTTTTGGACAGTCCTTATTTAATAAGTTTGGCCTGTGGTTAAAAGAATATGACTGGCTTTTTGAACTTTGATAGTCGTTTTGGTTCAGCAAGTACTGTCACTCTTTTCCCCTTCTAAAAATATGATTGTAAGTGATTAATAATGTTCAACTTTTCACAGAATTGATAAAAGCTATGTCTAAACATGTAAGAAATCGGTCTTATATTTAGATGTATATAACTGGTTATATTAACTATGTCAATATAATTAAAATTCCCTGCCTCTAAAATGTTGCCTTTTCCTTAATATAAGGCATTGTAATGTGGTTTATGTATAATATTAAATAAAAAAAAATATTTAGCACTTCTCATATTTTATAGATGATCTGTAAGTTCAGATTCTTTTAAAATTCAGTGTAACAAGATATACCAGCATTAGAAGGCTTAAAGTAGAGGAAATACCTCATTAGTACAAATTTGTAAATTATGCAGTAAGACTTAAGAAAATTAAAAACAAAATCACAAAAATAATGCTCTTCTATAGAGTGTTTGTTGTTTATTGGTTCCTTTAATTTGACATAGTGGTGTTTCATTTACTGTACTATTGAAGTGGTTTCTTAGTACAATGATGAAATATATTTAATATTACAGAACATTTATCTGTTAGATATCACACTGCTGAAGTTACACTTATGGGTAATATTAAGGAGTCTATTTCTCTACAATGTGAAAACTAATGGGAGTTCAAAGAGTAAAAGCCATATTACATCCCAGTTCTCTGTTACACTAAGCTCGTCTGAGAATTATTTTTCAACTACGTATTGAGTAAGTTGTTTATTGTTAGGGGCCTCTGTTGAAGAGGTGAGGAGTGGTTGTAATTGAAGGTGTTTATCTTGGAAGGTTCTGGGAGATTGGGAAAGAAGAGGTCCCAGCACTGAGCCAGTGGGAATGGAATTCAGTGATTGGAAGGTAGCACGATGGGAAATAAGATACAATGAAGGAGACAAAGCCAACAGAAGCAGAGACATAGAACAAGCTTTGAACAATTGATAGGAAAAAAAAATCTAGCCTATTGTACTGATGTGCCTAAGCAATATAGTTGCAAAATTGCAAAAGGTAGGCAGCTCATTTAGAGATCACACAGGGATTTTAAGTGATAAGTAGCAGAGTCAAATTCAATAAAGAAAAAAAAAAAAAACACCCTGCATTTTACCTTACAATTAGTTTCAAGTTTGAATCAGATACTCATCTGATTCAAAATATATTTTGCTTGATATAAAGCAAAATAATCACATACTTTAATTCAAGTTAAGAAATATTTACTGATAACTTTTTATATGCATGTGGAAAATAATAGTAACTGAAAGAATAAGACAGACTCTGACTTTCAGAAACTTGCAAACCAATTTCCAGGGATATAATAAAGGTTGAGAAAGGTAAAAACATATTTTAAGCAAATACCACAATAGAGATACACAGTGAGCAGTATAGTGATTTATTGGATCTATCGGAGGAAGCCAATATACTTAGTTGGAACCCAAAAGCTTTTCTTAAAAGATATGGCATTTGATACGGTCAATAAAAGAGGAAAAAATATTAAAAATAGGAAATAGTGTATACATATTCCATGCAGGGAAAAATGTTTAGACCATATCTCAGAAATAGAAAAGCACAGGATTTATTTGTTCTGATTTGTCAAAATAATAATTATATATATGCATTCATATGCATATATAATTATCATTATATGTATTATATAAATATATATACTACATATGCATCATATGTACACACACACAAACTAAAAAAAGACTGACAAAATAGATTGAGATTCCTGATGTTTTTTTCCCCTCATTACCTTTTCCTAAACTAATAATAATAAACTCTACTCTCTTGAACACATAAAACAGATTTGGTCAATAAAAATTCACTCCACTTATTACAGTGATTGTACATTTATTCTTTTTTCCATTCAACCTACCAAAAGACATCGAGTGCTTGCCATAAAATAGGAAATACATAGTGTTGGCATGAATAAATAAAATCTCTAGCTTCACCAAACTTATACTCTAATGAGGGAAATAGAATAACTTGTGATGGAGAGAATAGAGGTACTGGAAAAATTATACAAAAGTCTTTCTGAGGAAATAACATTTAAATGGCAAACTGAAAAATACAAGGAGTCACTTATGGCAAGAGCCAAGGAAAGAACTGCCCAGTTGTGAGTGTGAGGACATTCTGTGGCAAATCACAGGCAACAATAACCTTGGTAAACTGATTACAAAAATGGTTGCAGTGCTCCCCTCTCTCTGTCTCTATGTGTTGTTATATTATATTCCAACTCTTTCTATCATGTGGTAGAACCTATTTCCCCTTCATGTGAATAGGAACTAGCTTTACAACATCCATTGGCCAAGAGAATATGGCACAAGTGACTTTGTGTCAGTTCCTGTGTCAGGCTTTGACACCTTACTCATGTTCTTGGGAATCTTGGTACTTGCATGAGAACAAGCCCAAAGTAGCTTGTTGGAGGATAAAAATTCTGAGGAACTTAGTTGATTCAGTTTGTTGGCCACAGATATGGGCCAAGATCAGCTAAGCTGAGCTGCAACCGACCTGTTAGATGACCATGAATATGATGGAGTAGGCATGTTAGCTAGATAATGAACTGAAGACAAGATGGTGGTAACAGTGGTTTGTGATTTCCCGGGATTATCAGAGCAAGAACAGCAGATGCAGAAAGCATGAACTCCCTTTCCAGCTTGTCGTTCTGCAGTAACCTATAGCTTCATTATAACATGTTTACCTTGTGGTTTCAGTGCACACACACACACACACACACACACCTCATAGGTGAAAATGGGCATGATGGTTCCAGCAAGAATCTTGTAGGGCCCAAAGCTCACCCTCCTGACCAGTAGAAAGAGTCTCTAAGATGACTGGAAACAACCTCGGTGGGAGATTGCCCTACCTATGACCTGTGAAAAAAATGAAAGAGAAGGCACTTCAAAGCCTGGTGCACTTGACCCCTCGAGGTCATCCTCAGCTCCCATCTAGAGAGTGTATTGACCTTAACAAATGGCTTTGTGCTCACCACTTTCATTCTGGCTGTCTTTATTGAACATTAATCCTCATGTAAATCTTCATAAGGAATCCAAGAAGCCAGGCCTCCATTCACACAATGCAGGATCTCCCACTGGTAACAGATGCTTGCGTGAGCCCAGGCAGTATCAGTCAAGCCTGGTCCAGATCAAGAGAACCAGAGAACCAACCTGTGCAATCTTGAGCGACAATAAATTGCTGTTTAAGCTACTAAAAAAAAATTTAGAGATTTATTTATGTATTTATTCATGAGAGATACACAGAGAGAGGCAGAAATACAGGTAGAGGGAGAAGCAGGCTCCTCACAAGGAGCCCAATGTAGGACTTGATCGCGGGACTGACTGGGACCATGCCTGAACCAAAGGCAGATGCTCACCCTGAGCCACCCAGGCATCCCAAAGCCATTAAATTTTAAGGTGATTTATTATTCAGCAACTGATATTTTCCATGGTCTCTTCTGCAAGAAAATATATTTAATTTTACATTTCAAAATTTTTCAAGTTGGTTCAGATGCTTAGCATTAATGACTTAAACATTTTCTGCTGTATATTGTTTTGTTGTTGTTGTTGTTTGTTTTTATCCTTAGACTGATACTCTGATAAGATAATTGCTACTTTTCAAAACATCATGTCTTTATACAACAGTTTCCAAGATAGGAAGAAATAACATTTCTTCTCCTCATTTCTATTTTGTTCAGAAAGAAAAAAATATATATATCCTACTCAGAAGTCCCTCAGTATATTTCTTAAAACTTTGTTGGCCAAGACCTGGTTACTCAGTTCTAATGCATTACATATATAAAAGAAATTGGAAAGAAATTGACAGGCTTGCCTTATTATGATTTGTTCCATGGACAGGTTACCACCTCAAACAACAGTAAACATCCAAAAATTAAAGAAGGTGAAGAAAGCTAACAGCTAAACTACAAAGAACAAAGGGGGAAAAAGTAACTTTAAAAAAAGTTTCTGTTAATTATCTCATAGGCAGCATATCTGAAAAAGTACAGAGAATAGAGAAAATCAGTTACAATGGTCTTGGAGAAGGGGGACAGGGTCCATTCATACTAGCGGCCATGGTAGAGATTTTGGAATTTTTAAGTGGGAGGGAATGTTACAGCAGCATTTAAAGTGAGTGAGGAATGGATCTTAGGTGAATAATATACGAGAGTAGGAACAAAGAAGAATTGGGAGGATATTTTCCTAAGTCCAAGTGAAAGAATAGGACTAGTGTGACTCAGACTAGAGTAAAAGTATAAACAGAAAACATAAATGGAGTCAGGATGAGTTTGAGCAGAAGTGGATGGATTCTTGCTTATTTTAAGGGCAGACTTACTGATAAAGTACATTCTGTGAAGGAACTAGAGCACTGAAGATTGGTTCCAATGTTTCTGCGTCACTGCAGTTCATGGCCTGGTCATTTCCGAAAACATATAACAACTGGTGCGAGGTTTGGAAGACAGAATGAATGTTTCAAATATTTTAAGTTTAAAACATCTATTAGACATTTAAGTGGAAATAGTCAGAAAGTGATTAAACACATTTATATCTGCTGAGGATTTATGAATGGAAATAGACATATGATCGAGCAATTCCATTATATATATATATATATAATGGAATAATAATATCCATTGTTATTCTGGGATAATAATATCCCAGAAATTATATATATATATATACACCTCAGAAATTGAAAGCTGACCTTTGAGCATACATTTGTACATCAATATTTATAGCAGCATTATTTGTAGTATCCCAAAGGTGAAAACAACCTACATGTACTTCAGTGGATAAATGGATAAACAAAATGTGGTATAGACATAAAATGGAATATTATTCAGCCTTAAAAATTAATTAAATTCTGATACATGCTACAACATAGGTGAACTTTGAAGTCATTATGCTAAGTAAAATAAACCAAAAACAAAAAGACAAATACTGTATGATTCCACTGACACGAAGAACCTATAATAGTTAAATTTATAGAGACATAAAGTAGAATAGTGATTATCAGGTTCCTTGAGGAAGGAGGAAGGAGGAATTATTATTTAATGGATATAAATTTTCAGTTTCAGAAAATGAAAAAGTTTTAGAGATACTTGGTGGTGATAGTTGTTCAACAATCTGAATGTAGTGAATGCCACTGAACTGTACACTTAAAATAAGTAAAATGGTAAATTTTATGTGTGCTTATTTCATTTTTTAAAGATCTATTTATTTATTTGCAAGAAAGAGACAGAGAGCACAAGTGGGAGGGACAGAGGGAGAAGGAGAAAGAATCCTATCAAGCTCTGTGCTGAATGTGGAGCCTGCCTTGGGGCTAAATCTCACAACCCAGAGATCATGACCTGAATGGAACCCAAGAATTTCACCACTCAGGTGTCCTGTGTGCGTATTTTAGCACGAAAGCAAGTAACTGCATAAACTGACATGAGACATCTTGTATTTGATATTGTTTTCACCTTACTCTTTCTAAGTTGAAATAAGCAGTACTACCACTAAATGCCTATTGCAAAATAGACTCAACTTTTTTTTCTTTCTGAGAGGAGTCCCATTTTAAAATGTAATATTATTAGTTTTATTAGAACTAACACATGTGGATATATCATGAGTCAAACAATACAAAAATAAGGTAAAACTGTCAAAGTTCTTGAAATCTAAGAGTTCTCCAGAAAAAAAAAAATAAAAATAAAATTTGGGCTTATTCCTCTTGCTATATTCCTTTAGTGTTGATTCATCGAGTTACTGAATCTTATTGATTTTATTTCCACAATATTCATTTTGTTCTGTATTCCTTTTCTTTTTTTTCATGTTTTAAAACTTTTTATTTGCATATGTAAAAACTGTGCATTGCAATAATTAAAATTCTTTGAATAAAAAAATGGCACTGATTAAACTGACTTTTTTTTAGATCAAAACATTTATTTTTTTGTTACAAAAACAAAAAAAAATCCAAACAGGTAATGAAATAAACATTTTTTTTAGTGTCTCATCCTGGCTTCTCTGTTCTAGAATTTAATAAACAATTCATGTTTAGGTTGCTTCAACTCTTCTTCTGGATGCTATGGGATCTCCATCTTACAACCATGTTTCTCTAGTTCAGCTCATAACTGATTGGAGAAGTCATCCTCTACGTTGTCATCATCCCAATTATCCTTCCAGACAAGCCTGAAGGATGCCATGGACCAGTTTTGTTTTTACACTAGATTTCACCATGGTTCCACCCAGCTTCTTCCTCCACCAGTGACTGCGCAAACTGGAGTTCGCTTGCGCATTGGCCTCTACATTTCTTCTCTAATTTCATTTGAATCACAGCTCTCCACGAAAGCACTGAAGTTATCTCATGGAATTATTGAGAATCATTAGTTTAAAGTCCTAAAGTGTCTGGGATCACAAATGTGTAATGCATCACCATATCTGTAATGCCTAACATAATTCCAATCACATCACAGTTGTGTAATAAATACGTGTTTAAATAAATGAACTACTCTGTGGTTCTACTTCCTTGTTCTTTCTTGTTCTATCTTCCTTCA
Source organism: Canis lupus familiaris (assembly GCF_011100685.1). Taxonomy (NCBI): domain Eukaryota; kingdom Metazoa; phylum Chordata; class Mammalia; order Carnivora; family Canidae; genus Canis; species Canis lupus. The sequence continues at coordinate 78,327,271 of NC_049224.1, forward strand.
TCCTTTCAAATTGAGTTTTGTATGTGATGGATAAGGGAAAAAAGGAAGGAAATGAAAAAACATATTATGGAAATGTCTTAAGAACCCAGGTGAGAATTAGCAATAAATGGGGCCTTGCTGAAAAATACATGAAGCACTTGGGTGGAATCACACACTCTAAAAACAGAGCAAAATCTCAGACTACATTAAGAGAAACAGATTTTCCTAAATATGAAAAGTAATAGTTTCCCTTCACTCTACTCTGTGCTAATAAAATTACCCAGAGTCTTTTATTCAATTCTGGACAACACGTTTGGAGAGAAGCATTGACAAAATTCCTGAATTGAATGGAGTTGGATGTATTTGCTCAGTTCCAATTGAATTTGACAAGCGGGAAAGTGATGTTTGCAGAGCAGATAAAGAATATTTGAAGTCCAGAAGAGCTGATTACACAGATGACCCCAAGAACCACGGTGAATGAGGCTGTACATATGAGATGCACCTTTCTTTCGCACTTTCAAAACTGGAATATTGCTTTGATTGTTCTGACAAACACAATCATCCCCAACGGTCTTTAAAAATTCCTATTACGATTCATAAGGTCTTGGAGTCTGGTGAGTGATTATTGGTATCTTGTGATCATTTTCCTGGCAATTCTATAACCCTTACTCACCTCCTCCAGCCATGTGTCCCCATTCAAAGTCTCATGCTTCTTTCTTGAAAAATCAGTTAATAACTTGCCTTCCTACAACCAGCTATTTGTAAACTTCTTTATCTAATATCGTTTATAATTCATTCACACAGAAAAGATAAAGTACCTGGACATTTTCTAAAGTAAAACTAAGAATTTTAGTAATCTTATCAAGGTAAGTTTTAATCTTTTTTTTTTTTTTTTTTTTTTTTTAAGATTTTGTTTATTTCACAGAAAGAGAGAGCACAAGCAGAGTGAGTGGCAGGCAGAGGGACACGGAGAGGAGAAGTCTCCCAATGCAGGACTCAGCCCCAGTACCCTAGTGATATGGGAGAGCTTGGTTCGGTCTTATGGAATCAAAGAATGAATCTCAGGGACAATAGCAAGTGAGCAAATGATAGAAGTTTATTAAGCAGATATACAGAGAAAGCTTTCAAAAGTGAGAGGGGTCCTAACATGGTTGCCACTGAGGGCTTTTATGGTCAGTCTTTTATAGGAAACTGACCAGGGAACTTGGTAAATTTCTTGTTAATATCAGAGTAGATTGGTAAATATCATGTCTATATTTAGAACAAACATGGTGGACTTGTAACTATCATAATAACAAATAAGACATTCTTGTAAATTTCATGAGCCCAAACAAGGTGTTCCCTCCTCTTTGGTTAATATCTCCTCCCTAACACTTCTCCACATCTGGGATTTCTGTGAGGCTAGTCAGGCCTTGAGATTCTTGTGCCATCTTGGTTTGACCAAAGATTATTGATAACACCTTAATGACATATTTCTTTGTAGTCTGGTGAGTTTCTGTGATTACTTAGTAGCCATTAAAGGGGGATACTCCCTAACATTTTGGAGCTAAGGAGGCAGGTATTTTTGTTGGTGGTGTTATTTTTACTGTCTTAGCTCTGTTTTCTTGAGATGGATAGAAGCCTGACTCTGGGGCCTTTCCCTGCCTAGCCTTGTCTACCCCTAGTTCATTCCTACATCACTAGGATCATGACCTGAGCCAAAGGCAGATGCTCAACCAACTGAGCCATCCAGATGTCTGGCTAATGATAGTCTTAACAAACTTTCTGATAAATAATATCTGCTATATTATATGTTTGACTCTTGAGATACAAATTTTATTTTATTTTTTTATTTTTTTTGAGATACAAATTTTAAGAGACACATGAACAAATTAGAATGTGTCTGGAGGGGAAGAAAGTGATGCTGAAGTGTCTGGAAGATGAAGTATAAAAGAGATGACTGATAGGTTGGGAATATTTACCTTGAAAAAAGTCATATCTAAATAGCATTAATAGCAGTATTCAAATATTTGAATGGCTATCACATAGAAGAGTCAGTAAATCCACTATTACTTCCAAGTAACATACTAAGAATAATGATTGAAAGTTATAAAAGAAGATGAATTTGGCTCAGAATGGGGACTGCATTTTTAATAATTATGATTCTGCTGAAGTAGAACATTTAACCTTACGAAGGAGTTCACCAGAAGTTCAAAATTTTAACTTTTGACCAGATTACTATATACGCAAAATTATGAGGAACAGATTTTAAAGGGATTATAAAAAGGGTTTCGGGGCATGCTTTATTATGTATTTTATTCTTACAATCACTCTCTGAAGTAAATATTATTTCTATTTTATGTAGAGAAAGAGGGAAATAGAGTTTAAGTAACTAGATAAGCCTATACTGGTCACAAGCAGTAGAATTTGGTTTCCAGTAGGATTTGATTCTCTTTGACCATAAAGCCCTACCTTTAAATGCCATATTTACAGCACTGGAAAACAGAAAAAAAACAGAAAGAATTTATCAAAAGCTGTTTCCTCTGAGTGGTAAAATTTGAAACAAAACAAAATAAAACTTTCTTCATCTGTATTTTTTAAAGCTTTCCATAACAAAAATTTATTATCTTAAAATTATGACTATTGTGTCTTTTAAAGCAAAAATGGGAAAATATTTTCAATTAATTTATAATTGCACGCATTTTTTATTTCAGGAATCTCTCCTCCAAATATGTAACTTTTACCTTTTATTTTGAAATCATTTAAACCAAGACAAAAATAGTAAGACTCAATCAAAAAGCTTTATACCAAGAACTCCCATTATTATATTTATCTTTTCTCTCTTCTGTATGTATGTATGTTTGTGTATTCATAATGTTACTTCTGAAATTCTACTCCAACACCACAGGATTCATTATAGCCTTCCATGTTTCTATATTTATAACTTCCTAATGCAATACTAAAAAAATATGGTTCCCATTTTTAACAACTATTTATTTGCTCAATAATTCTGTACGTGACTGATATCCCCATCACAAATGCTGCCTCCTCAGTTCTATCCCATGGCCAGCACTGTACCAGCTTCCACCTCAGTCAGGGCCCTGTCCCATCTATCCTACTACAGAGAAGAGCAGTGCCCACCAAAATCTCAAACTAGCCAGAGGCAAGGAAGTAGGAAAGACGAAAGGGAGACTATTCCCAGGATCCCCAACTTTTTTAACATTTCATATATTCTGTTCTTTTAAAAATCCTCTTTCAAAGTGTGTATTATTCACATGCTGGATCTTTGGTCTTCAGGCTTTGAAAATAAAATGATCACTTCTCTTACAATTCTTACCTCTTCTGTACTTTTCTTTTGCATTCTTATAGGATTTTTTTTCTTCTAGGATTTTTTAAATGTATACTTGACACCCATAATTTGATTCTCTGAAGTTTCAATTATGTTCTCTATTGGCTTCAATATTGAATTTTAATGTTGCTATTGCATTGTAGTTACCTTGCAGGACTTCCTTACATTAGCCTTGGTTTCAATAGAATGAAGCTTTTGTCCTTGTACCTTATTCTATTCTCCAATTTTGATTTTATCTCACTTGAACTCATGGGTCCTTATCACTATTCAGAAGTCCAAGTAGCTATTCTCCTTTTTTATTTGCAATTATAATCAGAAGCATGATCTCTTTTTGGTATTTTTTTTTCTTTTTTATGTTTAGTAAATTTTATATATCCCATGCCCTATTTATTTGCTTCCTTACCATTTATTGAAGACTTTTATCTAAATGTGATTTCTTTTCTTAAGAGACAAGATGAGGATTACTTATCTCTGTTCATGATGCACTTGGCAATTCTAACATTTTCTCTTTCACATATACTGCCAGAGAGTAGAGCAATTTGTAGAGCTTCAGTCCCAATTTCCAGTGACTGGCAGGCATTCTTCTCATGAAGATCTGCTATTTTGATAGTAGAAAAAGAAACTTCATCTTCTTCGGTTGCCTAGAAATGACATTTAGCTCAAGTGTAGTAAGTGAAAAGTCACATTTTCTTGCATGCACTGTTTTTTGCTTTTTCTTTGCTTCTGCTCCTGACTAGTTGTCTAGAGACAGCACTGGGGAGATGGTGATGGATCGCATAGGCTTTCAAGAGCCCACTGAGCACACTTCTTCCCAACTTCATGTTCATGGATGACATATTGGCTACTTGAAAGGGATAACTGTAGGGATGTTTACAATATGAAAATATGTAAACACTAGAAAGGAGGGTTTATCTTTCTGGAAAGCCAGTTGTAAAACATTCTCCAAGATGCCACTGGACCAATGCCTATTTTTACCTCCTATTAAGCCAAACAAAAGTTTGTGTATAAGAGAGTTTATCTTCTGAAATAATGCAAGGTGAAGCTGTCATTTCATCTTCATCAAATGACAGAACTGAAAATTTCTCACCAATTCAATCGCTGTGAATCTTAGTTTATGTGTCATTATAATCACGAAGACATTTTTTTTTTTTTTCCCAAGAAAAAGCTGAGAGGGTAGAGAGTGGTAGTGAATTTAAAGAATATTTTTTTTCTGGGATTTCTAGCCTAGCATCATGTTTAACCTGAAAGTTCCATAAAAACAAATATTTAAATGTTTTTCTTTCTGTAATTTATTTCCAAAGAGGAAATGATTTGTTATAATTGTTCTTGATCTAAATATAAATGTAGGAGTGTTACTATGTAAATTAAGCTTCATTTGTAGGTGAAAAGAAGCTGGTTGTTGTGAACATTATATATGCTATTTATTCTCTTTTACTTTTTTACTTTTTAATATTGGAAGCTTTTAGATATTGAAGACAACTTAAAAGCCTATTTATTTTTTAGCTTTCAAGACATGATTAACACCCATAATCCTATTCCTTCTAAATAATACAAGAATCCATTCATTATCAAATATTTATTGAATGTCTAATGTTATCCAGACTCTTATCTTAGTAATAGGGTAGGGATATAACAAACACTCTGGCCTTCATATGGTTATTCTGTTCAGGAGTTTTCAGTTTAGATCATTATTTACCTTGTTTCATTTTGTACAAATGGCTTTACTTTACTTTTTTATCTATCTTTCTTCAAAACCTGATTCTGCTGATAGCATTTTGTTATTGACAATACTTTTCAGCGTTTACATCCTATCTTGCTTTAGGCAAAGGCAATAAAGAAAGCATCGGCTGAATCAACTTAAAAATATGAAGGAGAACCTTTCCCCAAGTATTTTTGTCATGCAATTTGCCTCTCCATAAACATACTTCTTTTAAAAATAAATGTAACAGGTAGCATGTACACATAGATCTGTTATTTACTTTTATTTACATCAAAAAGGACAAAAATATGTGCAAAGTTTAAGTATCAGTTTCTTTTCCAATTTGTTGTTTTGCAAGGATCTTTGGTTATTGTCAATGAGCTCTGAGTCATTTTTTGAAGTCAATATTGTTACTGGCTACCATGCAGGATTCTTCATATGAGTATTCTGTATTTCTGGAGTAGAGTGTGTGTGTGTTTAATGACTGAAACATAAAAACAGAAACAAAAATTTTTATTTTCCTATAGCTAATACTGTTTTTTAAAGATTAGCTGTTTGTAAAATAAAACCATTCTCTGAAGCCACTGTGATTTCAGCACACTCTAAAACCTTTTCCTTCTAAACATTAGAAAATCCAAGGCATGTGATCCTCCAAAAATAAACCCAAAATATAAAAGAAAAATCCCTAGGTGTCATGAAAGAAGAGAAAACCCAACAGCAGATCTGTGAGTTTGTGGGCTGACAACACAGGGCCACTAGACAGCATGGGAGAGGGTAGAGAATGGGATGAGATGGAAATCTAAATTCTAAGGGAATAGATTAGGCTTTATGACTGTGATGTAGAGTAGAAATCAAGATCTTGGCGTAGAAGTAAGACTTTTGATATATCGGACCTTCAAAAAAAAGGAGAATTAGCAAAACTTTGTTTCAGGGAGGTGGCACCAAGTTCATCTTTTCCAAATTCTAGGTATACAAATAAAAATATATTGTAAGAAACAAAGAAATAAACTTTTTTTTTTCTTTTTTGTTAAGTATGAGATTTAAGGCTAACTTCTAAAGTTAAGTTAGTTAAGGAAAGTACCAGAGAGAAATTTAACATAAAATTCAACCAGACAGTGGTGTCTCTAAGGCATTTGGCTGAAAAAAACAAAACAACACAACAACTACAAAAATCTGTGAAAGAACATATTCACAACTGAGTCACATTTTGTTCCCCCATGGAAAAGAAATACCTGTCAAAATGAGTTCACATTAAAAACTTACAAACCAGCATGAGCTTGAATCAGTAAGGCAATAAATAAGAAAATTACCACTGCGATTTTGAAAATCCTAAGATAATGGTACAATATTAAAATGGGGAACCCTGGGTGGCGCAGCGGTTTAGCGCCTGCCTTTGGCCCAGGGCGTGATCCTGGAGACCCAGGATGGAATCCCACGTCCGGGTCCTGGTGCATGGAGCCTGCTTCTCCCTCTGCCTATGTCTCTGCCTCTCTCTCTCTCTCTGTGTGACTATCATAAATAAATAAAAAATTAAAAAAATATTAAAATGATTATAAAATATATTTTGCATCTCACCACTTCTTATAACCATCTACAGTCCATGAGAGGCAATTACCACCTCCTACCTCAATTTTACAAAGTCTAAATCTGGTTGTCACTTAACAGAAGTGCCCAATGAAGTTTTCTCACCACAGCAGGTAAAGAGAACTTGCAAAAACGTAAGTCAGTTAGCCCCTTTGCTCAGACCTCCCACTCATTAGTCTTCTAGTTCACAAAGCCCAATTTTTTGCAAGAGCTCAAAATGTCCAACAGAATATGCTCCACACAGCTTGTGTCCCTGATCTCATCTCCTGTTTGTCATCCCTTTGACCCCATCCCTCAGGCCATCCTGGATTCCTCTCTGTCCTTTGCATACATGAAGCATCGTCTTGCTTCAGAATCTTTGAATTCACTTTCTACTGGAACATTCTCACATAATCTCTCCTAATTCCTCCAAATATCTATTCAAATGTCCTCTTCTCAGTGAGTCATCTGTTGCTATCCAATCAAAGCAGCACTGCCCAAAATTCTGTATCTTATACTTAATTATTTTTCCCATCGTCTGCCTCCTAAAAATCTAAATTTAATGAAGACAGAGATTGATTGATTGATTTTTGTTTTAAATATGTTTCTTCATGGCTATTTGGTAGAACCAAGAACAAAGCTTAAAATAGCTGTGCTCAATATTCTTAATAAATACACATTGAGACTGTAATTATGCAAAATGTATAAATGTACAAAGTAAAAATGTCCACCAACAGCAAACAATTAAAAACTGTCATAAAATAGAATAGCAAAAAACAAACAAAAAACAAAACAGAATAGCAAAATAAAACTATTCTAGCAAACTTAAGGACAATCGATTAGGAAAGGGAAAGCATCATTATAGGGAAAATTTCACAATTTTATTTTTTATTTTTTTTTTAATTTTTTTATTTATTTACTTATGATAGTCACAGAGAGAGAGAGAGAGGCAGAGACACAGGCAGAGGGAGAAGCAGGCTCCATGCACCGGGAGCCTGATATGGGATTCCATCCTGCGTCTCCAGGATCGCGCCCTGGGCCAAAGGCAGGCGCCAAACCGCTGCGCCACCAAGGGATCCCAATTTCACAATTTTATTAAAGGAGATAAAATATCTAAATAAATGTAAATAGATCTTAAAAATTCATAGATAATTTCCATAAGTCCAAAACATCCATACAAGAAAAATTTTCCCCCAAATAATCTCTGAATTCAGTATAATTCTAATCAATATGCAGACAGGATTTTTACAGAGTTATCTAAATCAATCTTAAAATCAATATGGATGATAACAATACCAAGAATCCTAAGAAATATTTCAGTTAGACAAAAAACGATGGGGAGGGGGGTGGTAAGTAGGCCTGCTCTATGAAATACCATGTTGTAAATAAATAGTGTTCGAGAATGTGGTATTTGGGCAGAGATAAAAAAAAATAAAGTCATAGAAGACAAGAATGAACATAAAAGCATATTAACATATTTTTTGGAAATAAGTATATGTGGTAGGCAGAAAAGCAGGTCCCCAGATATGCTATGTCCTAATCTCTGTAATCTGTGAATATGTTTCTCTATGGGCAGAGGGGACGTTGCAGATGGGCTTAAGGATATTGAGATAGGGAGATTGTTCTGGATTATCTGGGTGAGTCCAATGTAATCATAAAGATCCTTATAAGTAAAAGAGGGATGCAGAAGAGTCAGAGTAGATGTGGTGGTAGAAGCAGGATGAGAATGACAAAATCGCTGTTTGGAAGGAGCAAGGCAGGCAGGCTGCCTTTGGAACCTGGAATAGGCAAGAAAAAATCTACCCCAGTGACTCAAGAAGGAATGTAGTTCCGTGACATATTGATTTTAGCCCTAGCCCTCTGAGACCCAGTTAGGATTCCTGAACTTCAGAATTGTAAGATAATAAATTGGTGTTGTATTAATCACTAACTTTATGGTAGTTTATCATAGGAATAATAGGAAACTAATACAGTATACAATAAAAAAAGCCAATAAGGTCAGTAGGAAAGAGTCAAAGCATTCAATAAATTACAGACTTTTTGTGAAAAGCAAGACTTAAAAGATTTTTTTTTTTTACTTATTTATTGTAGAAAGAGTTTAAACGGAACAGTTAAGGGGAGGAGCAGAGTGAGAGAGAATCCTGAAGCAGACTCCCCACTGAGCATGGAGCCCCACTCTGGGATCAATCCCAGGACCCTGAGATCAAAACCTGAACCAAAATCAAGAATCGGATGTTTAACAGACTGAGCCACCTAGGCGCCCCACTAAAGTATCTTCATGACATCTGGGTATTTATAAGCAAGGCACAAAAAGTATAATCCAAAACATTAGCTATTCAGAATCACAGTTATATAATAAAAGATAACTTCTGTGTGTCCAATCCACCATTTAGAAACATAAAAGTGATAAATAGACTGGGATAAAATGTATAAGTAAAATTAACAAAATGTTATTTTTTAGACTAAAAACGCTGTAAAATGGAGCCAAAAGAACAAATCATATGAACATGAAATTCTCATTTAAAATAAAAATGGACAATGAACATGAAAAGTTGTTCCAACTCAAAATTAATTGGGGACATCAATTTTAAAGTTATGATAAAATAACTTTATCATAACATGATCACATACTGATAGTATTACAAATTATTGAAGCTAACTTTTTTCATAGGATAAACCCACCTGATCATGATGTATTGTCTTTAAAAAAAAATATCCTTCCAAGTGTCTTTTGATATTCATTTGTATTGTACACTGTAGTCAAAGAACATCATAAGTCAAAGAACAACGAAGGTTTTGTTTTGTTTTTTTATATTTTTGGTTGAGACTATTGTTCACATTTCCTGATTCTGTGCCTATGTAGTAACAGTTACACAACAGAAGGTTACAGATTCTTGATACAGGAATAATTGCTGATCTTGAAATTACATCCAAACTGTCTCCTCTGCACATCTTGTAAAGGCTTGCCTTTGGACTTTGTCAATAGTATGCATGTAGTAGTTTTTCTCTAGGATGTGGTCCTTATATCTAAAACATGGATTTTTGGTGTCCCAGTTGAATTTGAGGAGTGTTAACAAGGTGGTTTTTTTCCTGGCTAAGCTGGAATTCCAGTATCTTCAAGCAACGCTTAACATTTAGGAATTTTTTTTTAATCACTCCCATTCCTTGCTAAGACCTGCAAACTCTAGACCCAGCCTTTTTTTTAGACAGGACATGGCAGGAGAAAACCTCTAACCCCCATAATTCTTTCTACCACCACCCTTCTTTCTAGTGTCATGTGTCTCAGATTCCAGGTACATCAGCAGCCCTGAATGCTGATCACTGCCTCCTTTGGTCAGTGGGTCCACTTTGCTCTGTGGAGCTCCAGCCACCTGCACTGAAGTTGGGGGAAAAAAATCACCAGGTAGAGAGGCAGGCAAATGTAGAGTTTATTTCATAGGGCTCCTTTTTTTTTTTTTTTTTTTTTTTTTTGAGGAATCCTATACAGCATTCATCCAGTGACTAAAAACAGATGACTTATATATTTGTTCAAGTGTTACAGTAATTTAGGGGGGACTAACTCCTTGCCAGAATTTGCCAGAAGTCAATTTATGCACTCCTGAAATTTTTTATAGGAACTGTAAGCAAATATTTATTTATATTTAACATGTATGAAGCTAAGTACTAAGCATGTGGAGATATGATGAACAGCACACACACACTCTCTGTCCCAATGAAATTTGCCAACTAATAATTTAGTACAATGATGGAAATATATATATATATATATATATATATATATATATATTCACATACATTTAGTCATTATTGAATTATTTTGTCATTCACTGAGGAACTGTGCCAGTGGTTCCTATGGTTTCTTTCTATTCTTAAAAGAGAATGAATGATGCCAGATATTTACCTGTCAAGCTCCCTGCCTAGCAAAAGTACTCACAAGAAGTAGGTCCAGAAAAAAAGAGTTATTTGACAATTAGTCAATTTATATACACATATGTTGTTGTTCTAAATAACTCTCAATAATATATCATCAAATGAAGGATGCAGAACATTTTTAATAAAATTATTTCAGTGTTCAAATGATCCACTATTCTACATCAGTAATAACCAACAGCACCATTTCACCAATGCTGACGACCACAGACACAGCCTTTTAAAAATGTTGAGTGTATTTAATTAAACCCACAGCCTTTGCTCAGGAATGAAAGTTGCATTTCATAAGCCAGACATACTGCTTGTTTATTTCACTGACTGGAAGTAGATTATGGGCATTTCAATGAAAGAAAAGTATTCAATGTAATGCAGAAGAAATTAATCATAAACATGATTCCTATACAAAGTAATCCCACAGAAAATATGGTAAGATTTGCAACTTTTAAAAAATAATATACATATTTCATCTAGGGAACAAAATCAAAATTAATTGAATGGGAATTTCCAAGTTTAGGACTGCAACAGGATCATGACTTAATTAAAATAAAAATCTCATGGTGTCCTTCAAGTGACACCATAAAGAAATATCAGTAGAGAGGAGTAAGAAATTAATTAAACATCATAGTGAATAATAACTCATATATGCCTTTAGTAAAATAAGCTGCAGCTTAAGTTAAACAGGAGAAATCTCAGGCATTTTTCTTACCTCTGGGTAAAACAAGACATTTGACATTTAGCATATATTGTCGGAATATTTTTATTGAAACTTACATAGCTTTTTCTTTTTAATTCATGCCTAATTATTTTACTAATAGATCTAGATATTTTATATTCCAGCTTTTGCCTTAATTATTCCCATAGTTTACCCTGAGGAATATTTGAGGCAGAAGGGATTAGAAACAACACAAAATCATACTGCAATCTTATTTCTGAGTCTTGGTCCAGCACAAGGTTATGTGACTAAATGTGTATGTCCTTCAAAGTCTCCAACAATAGAATCTAATTGAGCATTTTAATCAATGTTTAACCTTGGAAAAATTGGCCATTCCACTTACCAGCTACATGAACTTCAGCAAATTAGTTAATCTTTCTGTGTTTTGTTTTTCTCATCAATACAAAATAAATAATGTATTTACATTATAGGATTAATGAAACTATAAAATAAAAAAATAATTAAAATATCTCATGTGCTTCTCTAATTGATAAATATCCACTCCACTACTCTGGGAAGGGTCTTTTTGTGAAAAGGAAGAGATTTGGACTAAAATCTCAATCTCTCTTTCTTTCACTGATGCACGACCTTCTTACACACACCAACAACACCATCACATACAATATATTTAGACATATTTAGATAATTTCATATCTAATTTTGAGTTTTTATTGCAAGCCTAAAGATCTGTAATGCCACCTCTGTCTATATTGAGCCAATGCTGTAAACTTAGACATGTTTTTGGCCAGTCTTCCTGGCATTCAAATGTCATCTTTGAAACTCCAAAAGAGTTTTATGCTATTGGCTTGGCATCTTCTCAGAGGAAACCCTCTGTTTAACCTACTCTTTTCTCTTTAGTCCTCAGACCTGTCATTCTCAATTCCCAGTGCACATCCCTTGTTTTCCGTGCCTGGAATGTTCACCCCCTCCACTCAAAGGAATCCAATTCTACCTTGCCTCGGGGTCCAGCTCAAATTCCATTTTGACTGACTGCTAGTACCTACTGATAGAGACGCTCATTTAGACATTTTCTGATCATATATGTCCTATTTCTCTAGGACTAAAGTCCTAGAAATGAAGTTCCTTGAAATTAGTCTATGAGTTAGGGTTCTTTGGTCTCTAGTAACAGAAACTGAACTCTATCCAACTTTAGAAAAAAAAAAAATGAAACATATCGAGAAGCATGTAGGATTTAGGGGATAGGTCTCTAACCTGGAAACAGGCTAGAAAACAGAACACGCGTTGCCTGACTCCCTTCTTGGTGTGAATGCAAGTTCTATCTCCTTGTTTATTTATGTATTTTGTTTTGTTTTCACTGTCCTTCAACTTCTGCTGAAAAGTAAGTCCTGGAGGCAGACAGTGAGGTGTGGGAATAGTATTTTCTCTCTATCGCTGTACTAGGGTGATGAGAAGAAATTTCTGGCCATGTAGCCTCAAGCTCCTTTTAGACTTCTAAAGTAAATGCCACTGCATTTACTTCTCCACCAAGACTACATGAAATATTAGGAAGAAAATACCCCCTCTCCAATGTCTCTAGCTTTTAGGGAAAGAAAACCCATGCCAGCCACATAAAACAAATCAAAACCTTCACCTGTTGAATGTAAGAAACAGATTCTTCTTGTTTCTCATACTGAGCTTTTCATCTGTTAGAATCTGAATTAGGTGCCCTCTCTGCACTGTTATTGATGAGTCCCTTATTGAGTATTAAGTGCACAGAAAATGGTATGCTAAGAGATTCAGAAGTGGCAAGCAATACTTTTTGGTATTATATCACATTACCTAAAGGAATTATTACCTAATATTTATTACCTATTACTCAACCGATTTATTGTTAATAAGTCACTGAACCTATTTGGAAAGTGTTGATTAGAAGACATGAACAGACATTCCTCCAAAGAAGACATACAAATGGCCAACAGACACATGAAAAAATGTTCAACATCACTCGGCATCAGGGAAATACAAATCAAAACCATAATGAGATACCACTTCACATCAGTCAGAATGTCTAAAATTAAGAAGTCAGGAAATGATGTTGGCAAGGATGTGGAGAAAGGTGAACCTTTTTACACTGCTGGTAGGAATGCAAGCTGGTGCAGCCACTCTGGAAAACAGTATGGAGGTTCTTCACAAAGCTGAAAATAGATTTACCCTATGACCCAGCAATTGCACTACTAGGTATTTACTCCAAAGATACAAATGTAGTGATCCAAAGGGGCACCCGCACCCCAAAGTTAATAGCAGCAGTGTCCACAATAACCAAAGTATGGAAAGAGCCCAGATGTCCATTGACAGATGAATGGATAAAGATGTGGTATATATATATATATATATATATATATATATATATATATATATATATTCTTTTCTCAGGCCCCAAAATTTTAAATATCCTTTTTTTTTTTTTTTTAGATTTTATTTAGATCTATATATATATAATGGAATATTACTCAGTCATCAAAAAATGAAATCTTGCCATTTGCAATAACATGGATAGAACTAGAGGCTATCATGCTAATTGAAATAAGTCAAACGGAAAGATAATTATCTTACGATGTCACTCATATGTCAAATTTAAGAAACAAAACAGAAGATCATAGGGGAAGAGAAGAAAGAAAAAAACAAAACAAGATGAAATCAGAGAAGGAGACAACCATAAGAGACTTTTAATCACAGGAAACAAACTGAGGTTCGCTGGAGGGGCAGGGTGTGTGTGGGGGATGGGGGAACTGGATGATGGACATTAAGGAGGGCACGTGATGTAATGAGCACTGGGTATTCTATAAGACTGATGAATCACTGACCTCTGCCTCTGAAACTAATAATACATTACATGTTACTTCATTGAGTTTAAATTTTAAAAATTTCAAAAAAGAAAAAAAAAGGAAAAAAAGAGCTTACATTCAGTTCAGTTCACAGGAACCCATTTTAGAGTCAAATTAGTAATCAGTAAGCCCTCACTAATCTAAGATGGGATTTCTTGCATCAATTTAACTGCAACTACCAATACTCACATAAGCTGCCTTATCACTTATTATTATAGAGAATTATTTTAATTTATATTTAATGCCAAACATATCACTTGGCTACTAACTACATGCCACAACCTCTAGCCAACTCCAGAAATTAATCCAGCAACTCTCTCCTTTTTTTCCTTGAAATAATTTTCCTCTCTACTGAACAATTTTTATCAGAATAATGGCCTCCCAAGATGCCCCTGTCTTAATCCTCAGAAACTGCTTATATTACTTTGTATGACAAAAGGGACTTTGCAAATGTAATTAAGTTAAGGATTTAGAAAGAGGAAATATTCTGGATTATCCATGTTGGCTCAGTGTAATTATAGAGGTCTTCTTAATAAGGAGGCAAGAAATCAGAGAAAGAGAAGGAGATGTAATAGTGAAAGCAGAGAGACATTTGAAGATCCTCTGCTACTGATTTCAAAGGTAGGGGAAGAGGCCAGGAGCCAAGGAATGCCATTGATACACACTGTTGGAAAGGCAGACTTCAGAAAGAACCAGTCCTGTCAACACTCTGGTTTTAGCCTGGTAAGACTCATTTCCCACTGCTGACCTCCAGGACTGAAAGAATTTGTTTCCTTTGGGGCTGCTAAGTTTGTTATAGAAGAAATAGAAAATTAACACAGTGCACAAACATCCTATTATTTCTACATATTTAAAAATCAGCACATAAATCTTTTATAAAGATTAAATATCCCCCACTAGCTACCACCCAATTTCACTATATTCCTTTTAAAAAAAAAATTATTTATTTATGATAGTCACACAATGAGAGAGAGAGAGAGGCAGAGACACAGGCAGAGGGAGAAGCAGACTCCATGCACCGGGAGCCCGACGTAGGATTCGATCCCGGGTCTCCAGGATCGCGCCCTGGGCCAAAGGCAGGTGCCAAACCACTGAGCCACCCAGGGATCCCAATTTCACTATATTCCTAAAGGTAATAACAACAGACTCTCCTCAAAAGAATAGTCATTTTTTGCCATCTTTAATTCTTCTCCTATTGCTTCTTAAACACTCACCAATCAAGTTTTCACTCCGATTACTCTTGCTTAGGTCAGCATTGACCTCTGTATTGCCCCATCCAATGGCCCACACTTTAGATGGGAACTTATATGATTGGCCTGCAGAATTTGCATTATATATTTTCTTTAATTACATTTGAGTAAAAAATAGTCTCGTTTTATTTATTAGCTCACTTGTCAATTCTTTTTGATATCATTTACTGGTTCTTTCTATTCCTCCTAACATCTTAATATTAGAGTGTTCTAAAGCCAGTATTCAAAAAAAAATTTTGTACTCAAAACAAAAAATAAATAAATAAGACATGTGTTCTGATCTTTGGTATGCTTCCCTAGGTAGTCTCCCTCTTTTGGTGATTATACGCAGTCACTGGCCTCAAAGGCCACCTCTACGCCTATGATTTAGGATTTTATGGCTCTCAACAGACCTCTCTTTTAAACTCCAGCTTCATTTACAAAATTTCCTACAAAATTCAATATGTACAAATGTTAATTGATCATCCACTTCTCCACACCCCAAGAGGATCTTCTGGTAGCCTTTATGGCCTCTTGATAACAAACCCTTAACCAATTCTTTTCTCAGGCCCCAAAATTTTAAATATCCTTTTTTTTTTTTTTTTAGATTTTATTTATTTTTTCATGAGAGAGAGAGAGAGAGGCAGAGACACAGGCAGAGGAAGAAGCAGGCTCCATGCAGGGAGCCCCATGTGGGACTTGATCCCGGGTCTCCAAGATCACGCCCTGGGCTGAAGGTGGTGCTAAACCCCTGAGCCACCCAGGCTGCCCCTTAAAATATCCTTATATCTTCTCTTTCTCTTGAATTCCACATCCAATGTGATAGAACACTTCTCAATCCTTTATTACCTTTGTTCCCTTCAACATTTCTTTCCTACTATTGTTTGTAATAATTGGTATTCCTACCTCCAATCTTCAGGCCCTACAGATTATTCTCAACAGCAAAGAACGCTAAATCTCCAATTTTGTAATATCTCCCTCTTCTATTGGAACAAAATCCTAAGTAGCCCAAAAATATGTCAAAAGTGTCCTTTGGCCTCCATATCTTAATTTCCTTGACTTTATCGCCTACTCACCTCCTTCTATTATATAATTCAGCTCTACTGGCCTTATTTCTGTGAGCCCACAGCATGTCTCTGCCTTGGAGGCTTTGTTCTGTTTTGTTTTCCTGGAATAATACCCTCACCCACAGATATCTACATTGCTAAATTTCTTACCTCTTTCAAGTCTTTTGCCAGGTCTGGTTGATGAGATGTGTCCTGGTCATGGTATTATGTACTGCTATCTGCCTTTTCAGTTTCCATCCAGGCAACTCTTCATTAAAATATTTGTTGTATTAAATAATGCATACATCCAGAAACAAATTTTACCATGGAAATTGTTACTTTAGAGAAAAACTATAACTTGATCAAATGGGACATATATCAAGTATGTTAATACTGTAATGATTCAGAGGGACTAATCTGGAAAGTTCTGTGTAGCAATGCAAGCAGATTCATAGGAGTGTGTTGGCCCATTCATAATCTTCTCTAGAAGGCAACGAGATGCACATGCAGGAAGGTGCAAGGTAATAAGAGCATTTGTATGTTGGAAATTTTTCAGTGTAAGTAAGCAGTGGAGAGAAGTTAAAAAGCTAAAACCAGCTAGTAGGCAGGAGAATCCATTCTTTCCATGTCTGTATTACTTCAAAAGGACATCTAGTTATAATTGAAGAATTATAGCATCACTAAGACTCAAAATATTTTATGATAATATTGACTTGGATTATGCATATTATATACACATATATAAACAGGATCATTTACTCTTTTCTCAGGTCTTGAACACTAAAAAGACATAAATAGTTCTGCCATATATCTACTTTAAAAACTATCAAGTAAATAATAACCATCTTAAATTGCCTGCAATTAGGCATTTACACAATAATCCATAATGACTCTAATGGAGTCTTTATGTAGGATTAAGTAGTAACACGCAGTGTGTCAGTGATTAGGTATTTACATAATAGTATATAACAGCTCTGAAGGAACCATCACAGACTAACAACTAAATAAAGCAGGTTTTTAGAATCTGTAATTTACTATTTACTAAATTTTGTCAACTCTAGTAAATACACGTAATAAGCATCCTTATCTTTTTTCTTTTGATACCACGCACTGTGAAACTGCCAAAAAGTCCACCCTACAACTCAGTAAAGGAATTCTCCCCTTTACAAAAACACTCCTTGAGACATTTGTCTGAATTTACTTTCTTCATGTCTTCATTTCCACTTCTTGTGTTTAACACACAGCAGATACATAGTCAGACCTATTGGTTCATTGAAACCAGTCTTTGCAAGATCTCTTGCTTAACCCAATGCTTTATTCCCAGCTCTCATCTATCTTACTTGAGCCATCAGCAGTTAACACATTTGATTTCCTCTTGATTCATTTTTGTAACTGGTCCTTTAAAATTATATACTCTTTAATTATCCTGTTATCTCCTTCCAAATACCATTTGCAGACTTGTCCTCTCAACTGTGTTGCAAAGCACTGAGGTCAATTGTAAACTCTTCTCTTTATTCAGTAACCCAAAATACTTCATTGAATTCTTTACATTTAAAAACTGTTTATATTTTTATAACCTAGATTTATATGCCTGAGCCCCAGATGCATGTAATAACTGCTTACATGAAATCTCCATGCAAATGTTTACTCGATAGAATGACTTAGGGATAATATCTTCTGTAAAGAAATCTAATAGTAAAATTGGATATACTCTGGGAACTATATGAAGGCCCTACTTGTGAAATATGGTGAGAATAGAGGGGAGTTGGATTTTTGTTTCTTGCACATTATGTTCAGGTTAAGCCCAACTGCCCATCACCTCTTGAAACCCTAGGCCTTCTCATTTCTGATACCTCATGCATGCCCTTCTCTCTGCCTGAAATGTTCTCTCCATGCTCATCTTACCAGCAGGCTTCTAACAGGTGAAAGAGTAATGTGCAAAGATATTTTCATAGCCTAGGAAGCAAAGCTCCTGCAGATGTGCAGGGATGCCAAGGTGGTGTGTGTAGAACAGAGGGTGAGAATACTAATGATTTTCCTCAACGTTATGTACTCTTCTGCCTTTTTTCATCTTTCTTTCTTCTCTCTCTTTTTTTATTTTTTTAGAATTATTTAAAGTCGACTTAGTAATCAAATTAAATTCAATTAGATATATTGTCTAAGCAATTTACTGACATACTTGAGACAAGGGAAATTAATATTTAGTATTCTGAAAGCCTGATTCTGATTCAAAGTGAAGCTCATCTAGATTAAATACAGAACTAAAATGCTAAAAACATTACACCTGGGAATCACATTTTCATATTCATAAATTAATCCAAGCTTTGATGTATTTGATGTTCTTTGGACTTTTTCTATTTTTCAAGTCTTTGTTAACACTGAATGGATATTCATATGCAACCATATGGTTTTTGATACTTATAATGATTTGCCCATAATTCAACTTCTGAATATATCTATACTTAGGAGATATGCCTTGAATAATTTTCTACATATTGTCAGTCATAAAGTGTTTGTTTTCAAAATAGTTTATTAGGTTAAAATTGATGTTCTGCTAGCTTCAGTATGTACACACCCTTGATGATTTAATGACAATTACTTATTTTTTAAATTTTTTTGACAATTACTTATTAACTACCTAGAAAAACTGTAGATGCTTTTTAAAGACAGTGACATGCATACTGAATTTACTTAAAATTTATTAAAACAATTGTACATAATTATAAGATCTTCTTTTATCATACCTGTTTATTAAAGAGGTTACTGTGAAATGGTTGTAAAATATAAATGTTTTCATTGTACCAAATACTACAGTTAAAGTGTATTATCATATCTCCTCAAGTTTTTGATCATCTTAAATATTGAGGCTATTTTACCTTTAACATATACTGATATCTCTGTTAAAATATTTGTACTATTACTACATTCAGTAGCAGAGCAACTTAAGAAAACTTAGATCATAAAATATTTACTTAATGCTTTCATGATACTGACCAGAAAAAGAGGTGGGTTAAAAAACACACAAGCCATAAATATTTGATTAGCTGTTTGAGAGTTACTGAATGAGACCACACTACTTTTGTCTTTTTCTTATTCTGAGTCATCATGCATTAGTGCCATGATATGTATTTACTGGATTATTCCCAGCATTAAGACATAAATAAATACAATAGAAGAGGGTAAAGTAGATTGGCAAATATCCTAGTGTATTGGTAGGATACTTCTGGTCCATGTGCACATGTATGTCTATCTTTGTAATTTGATCTTATATTTTTCCTTGCTTCAAATCAACATGGTTTGAGAAATAGGTCCATAGTTTATACATATATGCTTTAATTCTTTCCCTCTGAGGAACTACCAGGTATTTTAATTCATATGACAGAGTAAAAACACTGATATTTGGTAACAATACATAGATATTTGAAAACTGGCCATTTTGATAGATGTTTAAAGAATAAAAAGAACTTTGCAAGAAGGTATGCAGCAGTAATCTCCCATTGGCCAGGATTTTGACACATGCTTCTCCCCTGCCCCTGCAAAAATTTTGTTTGTTTGTTTATTTATTTATTTATTTATTTATTTATTTATTTATTTATTATTTGTGAGAGAGAGAGATAGAGAGAGAGAGAGCATGAGCAGGGGAGGGGCAGAGGAAGACAGAGAATCTCATACAGAATCTGTGTGGAGGGATCCCTGGGTGGCACAGCGGTTTGGCGCCTGCCTTTGGCCCAGGGCGCAATCCTGGAGACTGGGGATCAAATCCCACGTCGGGCTCCCGGTGCATGGAGCCTGCTTCTCCCTCTGCCTGTGTCTCTGCCTCTCTCTCTCTCTCTCTGTGACTATCATAAATAATAAATTAAAAAATTAAAAAAAAAAAGAATCTGCGTGGAGAAGGGAGACAGACACTGGACTCTATCTCAGGACCCACAGATCATGACCTGAGCCCAAATCAAGTGTCAGATGTTTACCATCTGAGCCACCCAGGCAACCAACACATGTTCATTCTTAAAATAATTTTTGGAAGGGAAACAGGCATTGATATGAGTGGATCATTAACTGCTTGAGATTAGAGTAGGTCTAACTCTAAGCCAGCACATAGCTTCCACTTAGGGAGTGAATAAAATTGGTGTTCTGTTAGAAAGAAAAAAGATCATCAAAATTTGTTAAATAAACAAAAAAATGGGGCACCTGGTCAGTTAGTTAAGTGTCTGCCTTTGGCTCAGGTTGTGATCTCAGGGTCCTGGGATCAAGCCCCACATCTGCATCCCTGCTCATGGGGAAGCCTGCTTCTCCCTCCACCTCTGCCTCACTCCCTGCCTGTGCTTTCTCCTGCTCTTTCTCTGTCAAATAAATAAATAAAATCCTAAATAAAAAGAGACAAAAGGCAATGTTTGACAAAACCATTTCAGCTTGATATATTTTTAAGCTTTATTAAAGTATAATTTATACAAATAAAATTTAGAAATTGGAAATATATAGTTTGATATGCTTTAAAATATACATACACATAGATACATAATCATACAAGACATTTTCATTAATTTAAAAAGTTCCCTTCTGCAATTTTTTACATTCAGTACCTTTTCTCATTCTTGTCCACAGACAACCACTAATACAATTTGTAGATTTTCACATAAATGAAATAATATAATATGCACTCTTTCGTGCCTGCCTTTTTTAGTTTAGCATTGTTTTGACATTTATTGATGCTATTTCATTTTGCTCTGTTTTACTGGTCAGTAGTATTCATTGTCTGGATATACCACAATTAATTTATTCATTCACTAGTTAGTTGATAGCCACTTGGGTTATTTTCATTTTTTTTCTAGTAAGTAAATCTGTGAACATATGAGGATAAATATTTTTGTGAGTATGTCTTTGTTTATCTTTGGAAAAAACCTAAAAACGTATTTGCTGGGTAATAGAGTAAATGAATATTTAACTTTATAAGAAATTGCTAAACCATTTTCCGAAAGAGTGGAATCATTACTCATTCCAACAAATATACTGTATGAGTACTCAAATTATTCCATACTTTCAGAATATTCGATGTTGCCAATATCACACACACAAAATAAACATAAATATAGTATACACATTACACATATATACAAACGTATATATGCACATATATACAAACACATATGCATATATATAAACATATATACAAACACTTACATATGTGTGTGTGTGTGTATATATATATATATATATATATATATATATTCTTTAAACTTTAACTGGAAGAAAAAAAAGCTTCTAGCATGTGAAAGATTTTGTCCTATATAGACTCTGAATTGAATGATTTCAAAGAGAATTCTATCATTTATTCACAATTTTGTTCTTTGTACATTGTGTTTTTTTTTTAATTTAGCTGTACTTCCAGTTTTTTTTCTTTATATCGCATTCTTTGCAATAAGATTATAATGTATCTGGATATAGTTTTTAAGTGACTCTTCTGCACTGAAATTTATAGAGTAAAATTTCAGAATGCACACTACTTGATTTCAAGACTTACTTTAAAGCTATGGAAACCAAGACAATGCGATACTAGGAAAAAGATAGATACATAGCTCATTGGAACAGAAAAGAAAACTAGAAGTAGACCCATGCATTTATGGTGAATTTAATATCAATAATGTTGGAGGAAGAAACGCTTTCTCAATAAATATTGCTGAAAAAGTTGGACATCCCTATGCAGAATAAAAATAAATAAATAAATAAATAATAAATAAATAAATATCTTAATTAATTCAAATGGATCATTGATTCAAGTAAAAGGTCAAAACTCCAAAACTTTATTGAAGGAAAAATATGAAAATACACTTTCAGCCTTAGAATACTCAAATATTTCTATATTTTAATACCAAAAATATAAGCCATAAAAGAAAACAGTTGACAAATTGGACTTCATCAAGTTTAAAAATAACTGCTGCTCTTCAAACAAATTTGTTACAATGGTGAAGACAAAAGGCATAGAGAAAAAAATTACACACAAAAATGTGATAAAGGACTCACTCATAAAATATATGTATGTAGGGCATCCCTGGGTGGCTCAGCAGTTTAGTATCTACATTTGGCCCAAGGCATGATTCTGGAGTCCCGGGATCGAGTCCCACATCAGGCTTCCTGCATGGAGCCTGCTTCTCCCTCTGCCTGTGTCTCTGCCTCTCTCTCTCTCTGTGTCTCTCATGAATAAATAAATAAAATCTTTAAATATATATATATATATGTATATATTTATGGATTTAATGAGCAAAGAAAAGTGAAGGAAACAGTCAACAAAACTAAAAGGCAACCTATGGAATAGGAGAAGGTATTTGAAGCTGAAACTCATATGTTGTTGGAGGGAATGCAAAATGGTCAATCACACTGCAGAAGAGTTTGGCTCTTTCTTATGAAGCTGTACATACCCTTTCTGTACAGCCAATGCAACCTGGTCTTGGAAAGTTAGCCAAGGTAAATGAAAAATTATACAGATACCAAAACCTCAACACAAATATTTATAGCTACATTACATATATTATAATAATACCTCATATCTATGAACCCTAACAACCTTCATTTATTAAATGATTAACTATGGTATATTTATTAAATGCAATACTTCTCGGCCATAAAAGGAAAGCATTGATACATGCAACAGCATAGGTACAAGTAAATGTATTGTACTAATTGAAATAAATCCAATTCGAAAGGATAAATTCTATATAATATTCATTTGATATTCTGGAAAAGGCAAAATTACACTGGGAGTAAACAGATCAGAGGTTGCTAGGTATAGCAGGATTGATTGAAACAAGAAGTAATATCTTCAGAATATCAATTCTGTTATATATCTTGATTATGATGGAGGCTACATGGTTATGTGCATTTGTCCAAATTATGAAAGTATCCTAAAAATGGAGATTTTCACTGTATGTAAATTATACCTCAGTAAACCTGATGAAAAAATCTTTTTTTTTTTTTTTTTTTCTGATGAAAAAATCTAATAAACATTTGGCCTACTAGATGATTTACTAAATGATGATATGAAATATGGGTGATTAAAAAAACAATATGGGTGATTTCAATTAAAAAAAATAAATGTTTATCAACTTCTATTTATTTGCAGGAATAAGTGCAAGGAACAAGGTAGTGAGCCACAGTGTGGGTAGAGATGGGAAGTAACAGGATCTATGGTGACTGGAGGATCAACAGGAAGACATCAAATATCAGGCTGAAAAAAATATATCAAAAAAGGAGTGGCACCACCACTGCTTAGGGATTGCACCACAAGCTAATATTGCTAACATGGCTGCTCTGAACATTATTTTCCATACTTCTATCCCTAGTTGGTCTTCTACACTTTTCTTTTGCTAGATGAAGATTATGACCCTTCCAAAGCCTATATCTAGTTAGTCTGCTTCCACAGTAGTGGGGTTTGTCTTTTGTTCTATTTCTTAGTATCAGGAACAGGAGGTACTGAATCTGTCTATTATAGTGTGGAGTGTCTGAGAATGATAGACTGATGGATGAACAGTATCGCAGAAATCACACTGATCACCACCTCTCCCCACTCTCTCATTCTTCTCTTTTGTTTTTAATTCATAGACCAAGGAGTTGTTCCCACCAAGATGAAGGGGCCACAACTGTAGACCTAAAACAACTTACATGATTCATGTGGGAGAGTAAGAAAAAGAGTTATAATTCTAGAAGTTTGTCTGTAATCCTTTCTCACTCTGACATTTGCCTACTTGAAAGGCTTTGGGGAGGGCAGCTAGCTTATGCCATGGTATTGGAGAATATTGTTGATGTCTCTGTTATATATGCCGGCTGAGTTGAATCCTCTTTGCTTCCTTTAGAAAGATAAACACTATTTGACATCACCTTGTACTTCTCTGCCTGGTTATTCTGAAAGTCTATATTTGCTATTGGCATTTGCCAAAAGAGTGGATGTACAATTTTCTTCCAGAAATTATAATACCTCCTAAACCAGTTTCTCTCCATAATCGTTGGAAATTTTACAGTGAATTAGATTGGTCAAACAAAGATCAGAAATTTTGCCTTCCAGGGTTTTTGGAGGATCAGCAATAAAATAAATTCGTGCTCATATATAAAATATGAAATAAAATACAAAAAACACCTATTACACTGCCTTTTGCTAAATATTTTTTTAAATTTTTGTATATTTTCATAAACATTAGGAAATATCACCAAAAGCACAAAATTGTGAGCCAGATGGCTCTAGACCTGTCAGTTCCTCTAGTCACTAGTTGCATTACAGCTTTTGAGTTTTTGTATTCTCACTTCTAAACTAAATAATTATGCTTCCCTTAAATAACTAAATTCAATTTAAATACTGAGATAATATCTGCAAAATTCATAATAGAGTTCCTAGCACATACTATGTACCTGACAAATACCATTTTCCTTGCCAATAATAAGCAATCTTGTTTTTTGCAATCACTCTTTGCAGAGGAAAAACTTACCAAAAAGTTAAATTTAAATTCATCAGAATTTTTAAAATGACTTTTCCACATACTGCAGTAGATTAAAAATCTTATATTTCACTTCTTTCTTTGTAATTTTAGAGCTCATATTTTTATTAAAATAATCGTTGCTAACTTAATTCTTTAGCTTGTATTTAATTTTGCAATAGTAGATGGGTGGAAATTTCCCTTCCTGATCTGAATTAAAAAACAAGAACAAAAACAAATATTCTGACATTATTGGAAGAGGAAATGTCTTTAGAATGCAAAAGCAACACTGAGCTTCCAGTGAACATATACTGTGTATATGTTCATAAGATTTTTATTGCCCCAGACTTATAAGGTTGGTCTGATTTTTGTCAGAAGAACTCTACTCAATTGAGAAATGTTAGATTTATAGCACACACTCAAAACCATAATTAATTATCTCCCCATCTCCTGCCATACTGGAATCCATCTGACTTTCATTAAAGTTTGGATAGCAAGTCATCAGCTACAGAAACATTATTTCCTACAAAAAAAAAAAAAATCCTTTTATTTATTTAAATATCTGAGCACAAGAATAAATTCATTTCATTTCTGTTGTCCTAAATGTGAAATGGAGTTTATGAAAATGTAACTCATATTTCCTGATATTAGCTCAGAGAATCTAGTTAACTGAATAGCTATTGCACCCATATTCCCATTTTGATACAATGATTTGAATTTGTTATTTTAGTATTTCATTTTCTATTCTTAATGACTTTAAAGGTAATTTGGAAGACTCCCCATAAATGTGGTAAATGTTATTGCCTGTAGAACCTGTAAGTGTTTACACATTTTGTGTCAACAGGGTTGAACTTTTCTTACATGATAAAAAAGTGACTAATGAAATGCAAGTGGCACTAATGAGTTTAATGACGTTATCTTGCATGCTCTAGCAAAGCCTGAAGCTTGAAAAATATATGACTTTCGAGGTATCCCTTAATTGCTAAAGTTTTAAATCTTGTCATCCTAATTAAATAAAATTAGTTTGGATTTGTGACCAAACGATTTTTTAAAAAAATATTTTATTTATTTATTCATGACAGAGAGAGAAACAGGAAGAGGGAGAAGCAGGCTCCATGCAGGGAGCCCGACGTGGGACTCGATCCTGGATCTCCAAGATCACACCCCCCGGCCAAAGGTGGTGCTACCGCTGGGCCACCCGGGCTGCCTGACAAAACAATTTTGTACAGAAAGTATTTTGTGCTGATATTTTAACTTTCAAAAATAGAATTTGTCAAGATATATCCATTTTTATAATACCACCATTCTATATAAATTCTATACATTACTTCAGCACAGGTCTTCTCCTTAAAGATATTGTCAAAGCAACCTTAATGGGACTTGCAAATTCAACTTTAAAAAAAACATCCAAACTTTAGGATTAAGTGAAATTAATATATCTGTGAGAATATTAAGCTATTAGCTCACACATAGGCTTATGTAAGATGCTATTTAAGACAGATTTATTGTCTTAAAATTATTATATATCTCATGGTGTGTAGGGTCAAAATTTTTAAATACTCTATATTCTAATGTTCTACATCAATAAAAGATGTGTAGATAATAATTTAATCTCAAATTCTTTAGAAGTTTTAAGATACAATACTGCAGATAGTGCTAAAGCTAAAACTATCTCCCAAAGCTTACACTCTAAATTATTAAAAGTGAGACATATTTTACTCACGTTTATAAAAAATGTTACTGATCAACTCATATAGTATGTGAACTGAATAAAAAGAGACGCAAGTTTAAAGAATAAGCCTTCATGGGTAGAGTTTTCCATGATGGCAGTGGATGTTTCCACTGCCAATTTATTCTGGAAACCAGTCTGGAAAAGGGAATGAAGCCATAGGAGTCAATCATTAAGGTAGAGGGAAGGAATAAAGTTGAGGTATCTTGGAGAATATAAGGTTGTCGAGTTCAGAGCACTGCTGCCAGCAAGCAGTGGTAACAAGAGCTCGAGTCCTCGCAGTGTGTTGAACGGAAATGTGCTCAATGGTCAGCTCCATGGCTGTTGTGGCTACACTGAAACTATATCTAGACTTGTGAAAACACATTAGTACTTGTAGACTATTTTATTGTCTTCCATTAATCTCTGAACGTAGAGTTTATTATTTTTATTTCATTACAAGCCTTTTTAAAGTTGTACTAAGGGAAATTGAAGTACAAATCCTGCATGATGTCTTTGTAGGGGGTGTCGTCAGAGGAGATGCAGGATTCGTTACATGAGTCTAGAATAGAAGTAACAGCATCAGAAGACTTGTAGAGATGGCTGTGTTCAGTGGAGTAATGCTCTCACGTAGGTATGGGGAAGAGAATATCTGCCCCAATGGCTTGAGCAGGAATGGATGGAAGGCTCTGTGGCTTGAAAAACACCCTGCATAGTGAAATGGGATATTTCAAAGGAAGTGTTGTTTACTTGTGTTAAGATAATAATCCTTATCATATGTACATATTGATTACATTGTACTGATTGTATTGCATATTAATTGAAATCTGATCTCTATTTGAAGTCTGTATTGTAGTCATAGGATCCTGGAACTCTATACACATATTATGTAAAATTAGAAGTGTTCTGTTTGTTTACAGTACAAAAACTTCACTCTTTCAAAGTCTATTAGTGAAATTTGTAGATTTTTTTTTTTTTTTCAAAGCACTGTGTTTGTTTTCACCTTAATAATGTCAGGTTTCAGTTTTTCTCATTCTGGTTCATTTGCATATGGAGAATCCAGCTCCTTCCACATATGTTTTTCTCTATTTTTTTTTCATTTTCACATCAAATGAACTAAGCCCAAAATATTCTAAATTTTTGATAGGGCTTAATTATCTATCAGATTTAGCATATACTACATTCTTTGGGTACAATAATAAAAGAGTACTATATAGAAAAATATTGTTTTCAGCATGCTTGAGTGGCTGAGTCTGCTAAGCATCTGCCTTTGGGTCAGGTCATGGTCCCAGGGTCTTGGGATTGAGCTCACTTTGGGGACTCCCTGCATGTGAGGAGCTGGCTTCTCTCTCTTTTCACCCTCTTGCTCTCTCTTGCTATCCCCCTCTGTCTCTCTTTCAAATAAATGAATAAAATGTATAAATAAATAAATAAATAAATAAATAAATAAATAATAGTAGTTTTCTTCCAGTTCTGTGTTAAATAACAGTGGTGAGAGTGGACATCCATATCCTGTTCCTGAGCTTAGGGAGAAAGCTCTCAATTTTTCCCCAATGAGAATTATATTAGCTGTGGCTCTTTCGTATATGGCCTTTACGATGTTGAGATATGTTTTCTATCCCTACTTTCTTGAGGGTTTTTATCAAGAAAAGATGCTATATTTTGCCAAACACATTTTTTTTGCATCTATTGAGAGGATCATATGGCTCTCATCCTTTTTTTTTTTTTTTTTTATTAATGTGGTATATCATGTTGATTGATTTGTGGATATTGAACCACCCCTGAAGCCCAGGAATAAATCCCACTTGGTCGTGGTGAATTATCCTTTTAATGTGCTGTTGGATTAGATTAGCTAGTATCTTATTGAGAATTTTTGCATATATGTTCATCACCAATATTGGTCTGTAATTCTCCTTTTTAGTGAGGTCTTTGTCTGATTTTGGACCAAGGTAATGTTGGCCTCATTGAATAGGTTTTGAAGTTCTCCTTCCATTTCTATTTTTTGGAACAGTTTCAGAAGAATAGTTATTAATTCTTCTTTAAATGTTTGGTAGTGTACCCCTGGGAAACCATCTGGCCCTGGCCTCTTCTTGAGAGATTTTTGATTACTGATTCAATATTTTGCTGGTTATGGGTCTGTTCAAATTTTCTGTTTCTTCCTCTTTCAGTTTTGGTAGTCTACATATTTATAGGAATTTATCCATTTCTTCCAGATTGCCCAATTTGTTGACGCATAATTACTCGTGATATTCTCATAATTGTTTATGTTTCTGTGGTGTTGGTTGTGATTCGCTTCACTCATGAATTTATTTATTTGGGACCTTCCCTTTTTCTTTTTATTTTTTTTTTTATTTTTTATTTTTTTATTTTTATTTTTATTTTTATTTTTTTTGATTTTTTTTTTCCTTTTTCTTTTTAATAAGCCTGGTTAAGGGTTATCAATTTTGTTAGTTCTTTCAAAGAACCATCTCCTAGTTTTGTTGATCTGTTCTACTGGTTTTGTCTATTTCTATATCATTTATTTCTGCTCTAATCTTAATTATTTCCCTTCTAGTCCTAGCCTTAGCAATTGGACAATGAAAAGAAATAAAAGGCATTCAAACTGGCAAAGAAAAAGGTCAAACTTTCACTATTCACAGGTGACACAATACTTTATTATTGAGAAAACCTGAAAGACTCCACAAAAAAATTGCTGGAACTGATAGATGAATTCAGCAAGTTCACAGGATATAAAATCAATACAGAAATCCATTGCATTCTATACACCAATAATGAAGCAGCAGAAAGAGAAATCAAAGGATTGATCCCATTTGCAATTGCACCAAGAAACATAAGATACCTAGGAATAAACCTAACCAAAGAGTTAAATTTCTGTATTCTGAAAACTATAGAACACTTATGAGAGAAATTGAAGAGGACACAAAGAAATGGAACGGCATTCTATGCTCATGGATTGGAAGAATAAATTTATTAAAATCTTTATACTATCCAAGCAATCTATATGTTCAAATGTCATCCCTATAAAAATAACACCATCATTTTTCACAAAGCAAGAACAGACAATCCTAAAATTTGTATGGAACCACAAAAGACACCAAATAGTCAAAGAAATCTTGAAAAAGAAAAGCAAAGCTGGAGGCATCACAATTCCAGACTTCTAAGTTCTATTATAAATCTGTAGTGATCAAAGCAGTATGGTACTGGCATAGAAATAGACACATAGATCAATGAAATGGAATAGACAACCCAGAAATGGACCCACAACTAATTTTTGACAAAGAAGGGGAGAATATCCGATAGAAAAAAAGGACAGTCTCTTCAACAAATGGTGTTGGGAGAACCAGACAGCAACATGCAGAAGAATGAAACTGGACTACTTTCTTACACCATACAAGTAAACAAATTCAAATGGATGAAAGGCCTAAATTTTAGACATGAAATCATCAAAATCCTAGAGGATAACACAGGCAGTAACCACTTTGACTTCGGCAGCAGGAACTTCTCACCAGACACACCTCTTGAGGCAAGGGAAACATAAGCAAAATGAACTATTGGGACTTCATAAAATAAAAAGCTTCTTCACGAAGAAAAAAAAAAAAGATCAACAAAACTAAGAGACAACCAACAGAATGGGAGAAGATCTTGCAAAAGACATACTGATAAAAGGTTAGTATCCAAAATCTATAAAGAATTTATAAAACTCAACACCCAAAAAACAAATAATCCAGTTAAGAAATAGCCAGAAGACATGAATAGACATTTTTCCAAAGAAAACATCCAGTGGCCTAACAGACACGTGAAAAAATGCTCAACATCACTCATCACTAGGGAAATGCAAATCAAAACCATGATGAGCTATCACCTGACACCTGTCAGAATGGCTAAAATTAACAACTCAGGAAACAACATATGTTGGCAAGGATGCAGAGAACAGAGAAACTTCTTACATTTTTGGTGGGAATTCAAACTACTGTAGGCACTCTGGAAAACAGTGTGGAAGTTTCTCAGAAAGTTAAAAATAGAACTACTCTATGACACAGAAATTGCACTAGTAGGTATTTATGCAAAGGATATAAATATGCTAATTTGAAGGGGTACATGCACCCCAATTTTTATAGCAGCACTATAAACAATAGCCAAAGTATGGAAATAACTCAAATGTCCATTACTGGTGAATGGATAAAGAAGGGGTGGTATATAGTGGAATATTACTCAGCAATCAAAAAGAATGAAATCTTGCCATTTGCAACAATGTGGATGGAACTAGAGTGTATTATGCGAAGCAAAATAAGTGAGTCAGAGAAAGACAGATATCATATGGGTTCACTCAAATGTGGAATTCAAGAAATAAAACAGATGAACCTAGGGGAAGAGAAGGAACAATAAGTAAGATATAAGCAGAGAGAGAGGCAAACCATAAGAGTCTCTTAACAATAGAGAAAAACTGAATGTTACTGGAGGGGAGGTCGGTGAGGAGATGAGGTAATTGGGTCATGGGTATTAAGGAGAGCACTTGTTGGGATGAGCACTGGGTGTTATATGTAAGTGATGAATCACTAAATTCCACTCCTGAAACCAATACTACACTAAGTGTTAACTAAGTTGATTTTGAATAAAAAACGAAAAAAAAAGATGGTTTTCCATTATTTCTTATGTTTACTAGAATGACACTTAAACATTACCCTCCATTATAAGTTTTAGAGTTTGAAAGTAATATAAGTAAATTAACATAGAGGAAATTGACAAGATTTGTAGGACAGTTTAAAATTTTCCTGTATGGGGAATAAGTGAAGGAATCAGACAGTAAACTGATGAGAAGGGAATTCCCAAGGAGTCATAAAGGAATGCACCAGGTAAATAAAAGAATATTTTCCTGAGACACCTGGGTGACTCAGTCAGTTAAGTGTCTACCTTTGGCTCAGGTCAGGATGCCAGGGTCTCCACTCAGGGGAGAGTGCTTCTCCCACTGACCCTCCCCTCCCTCTCTCTCTTCTCTCTCTCTCAAATAAATACATAAAATCTTTTTTAAAAAGCATACTTATGTTTCTGTATTTTCTTCATGGTTCCAATATAACAATATCTATGAGACAAATTATTAAACTTTATTTTGAGAGAGTTTGGCACCTAATTTTCTAATTGCTTCGGGCAGTTTGCACATAAATCTATAGTACTGGAGTTTTGAATTTATTTGTCCTTGTGTATGTATATGACCCATCATAATGAATTATGACCTTATTGAAGTTAGGAACTTCATCGTGCACAGATATCTGAGGGACTCAGTACTAGAGATTGATATGGCATCCTACTCATCTTCCACATCGTCATCATAATCATCAACATCATTATCTTCATCATTATCACAAATGCTAATAAGATGATGGGTTTGATAGTATGGTGAGTATGGTGGTAGTCCTTTACATACAGTGCTTCTGATGCTTATACAACCCTGTAGGGAAATGCCACTATGACTATTTTCCCAATAAAGAAATACAGGTGTTTCTATGCACATTCCCTAAAGCTACAAAACCATAGGTTTGAGTATGGGGCAGTGACAAAGCCCTGGGTAAGTATTCCAACCCAAATTTGGCCTACAAAGCTATAGATATGATGGACAGTAAGGAAGGGTATATTTTTTTTTAAAATTAATGAGGGAAATACTTAACAAATTACAAATGCCTGTTGTTCCAATTGTGTGCTTTAACCAAATGAGACTCTCACTCAGTGATTAAATTCACTACAATTTCCTTCTTTATGATTTTTCTCAAAGATTTTTGTTAATTTTATTATCCCTTATATGGATCTGTATACCTCATTTCCCTGTATTGTCCTCCTACATGTATTGACGTTGGTGATATGTTCTCCCTTTAGATATTACCTCAATATAGATGAACAAATGTAGAATCAATAAATTTATTGATCTAATATTTTCCAACTACTAGAGTTAACTTGTACTTCCTCAAAAGACCCATCTGTATGCAAGAGTAAATATGCAGATTTAGAACACAAGGCATGGCAACAAATAGAGTGCTTTTCCTTGGATCCAAGGATATTTCATGGCACACTTTTTCTCTTTGTCTTGTTTTCTCCATTTTAGAATCCAATTTGTGCAGACATTACAAATCTTTGTAATTACAGCTTATATGTGTGTGTGTGTATTACACACATATATATGTAATATATATTACATATGTATACATGTAATGTATTATATATATTATATGTATAATCTGTCTTTCTCCTTTACCTCCTCTCAATGCCTTGACAGATAAGATAATTAAAATACTTTACTTAAAATAACACAGATGGATAACTGAGATTCAGACCCTATTCTCAACGATCGTCAAGGTTCTATGTCCTTTTCTTTACATTGTAGTATGTTGAGAGCTTACAAAAGGACTACAAAAATTGACCATATCATGGTTCTAATTACTGACAGAAAACATTATTTTGTTTAGTTCTAAAATCGTATTAATTTTTACTCAGTTGTTGGTCAAATTCTCAAGAAAATACATAAAATAGTGCTGGGCCTCACCACTGCTTCCTTCAAAACAGCCCCGTGGGGTATGTACTAGCCTCATTTATTCTCCTTTCAAGCCATTATTTTCTCCAACATGTGAAATCTAAGAATTGTTAGCATATTATCAAAATCAACTCGATAAAGAGCTTCTTTCTCTATGTCTCTGTTTTTCAATTCTGTCACTTTATATAAGACAATTCTTGAAACTATACATTATACAAATAGATTTAAGAGAGTTTTATTTTGTCTTATACATTTAAGATAAACTTCAGAGTTTCATGTGTCTGTAATAAGATTAGAATTTAAAAAAAACAATGACAGACACCTAGTTTATATTCATAGTCATAAAATATTGTTTCTATTTTAATGTGAAGATAATCTCATATGGGATTTGCCTTTTTTAAATACCAGATCCAACTTTTTTCCGCTCTTCAGAAAACACAACATTTATATTTTTTATTTCCTAGGAGAGATATAATGAAAAGTCAAAAAAAATGTGGTCTTATTTGAACAATAAGTACACACTACACCAGCTGGGACCATCTGCAGGGAGACAAAGTGGGTCAGCACATTGCCTCATCAGCACTTCTGTTCTCCAACAAACCCACCTGGCTTGGCGGCCCAGGAAACAGACTACGTGGGTCTTTGGTAACAAATTCCATTACTGGAAAAACAAGGATTCTGAGTCCTGGTTAAGTTTTATTCTCAAATTTAATATTACCACCTTCAGCAAACCTCTTTTAGAGGATTCTTTCACTGAGGAGGTACTTAATCAGGGGACAGTGTTTATAGTGGGAAGAATAATGGTATGTGGACTTAGGCAGGCCTGGTTGTAAATTCTCATTGGTACACTTACCTCCTAGGGTAGCTTCCATATTAATTTATAGCCATTGTCATTTAATAAAATAAAGTATATTTATTGTTGTATAAATACAATACAATATTGTTGTATAAACAATACATTTATATAAACAAAATTTATTGTATAAACAATCAAAATTATAAAATATTTTCTAATCTCTAACCTAATAAAGTAGACAATAAAATATTCACAGAAAAAGAGAAATATCCACATAGAAGTCTGAAATTCAAAGCTTTTTTTTGCTGGAATATACTACTAGACTGGCCTTTAAGTATGGCTCTTCATGTTAAGAAGACTAATTCAAGTTCAGTGTCTCATGAAATTAATCAACATATTCATATTCCAGAAAGTTATACTAGGAATGATGTTAGCTGTTCATAATTTTATGAGAATACTTATTACTGCTTCTTAGGAAATCAGTTTTCCATTGAAACAATATCCTGTTTAAATTTTCATGAACAAATTTGTATCTATTGAAATAGTTCCAGTCTTTAAAAAAAGTTATGATTTTTACTTGCAGTTGGATTTGTATTTTGAAAATGCATGCTGATTGATATTATTAAGATTCATCATTCCGGAACTCTTTTCAAAATAAGTATGTTCAACTACAATTCTATATAATTTTTGGCTGGGTAACAAATTTATGTCATTGAATTTTTTTTCCAAATTTATACTATTATGTGCTTGGCTTCATTGCTGACATTTTTGGCAATGGAAATGATTATTCTTCCTTTAGTATTTTATGAAAAAGTGAAAATAATTCTCTTTATTTTTGTGCTCAAAGTGTGATGCAGAGTTATTTCCTAAAAGCACCTGACTTGTTTTTATCTATGGAATAGCTCTAAAAGAAGAATGGAGAATTGAAATAAATATTTTTTGACTAGAATGACAAAGATTACATATACCCGAAATTTCGTATTATTAGAAGCTTTGTTTTTCTGACTCTTTATGAATAATATTAATTACATAATAATGTGTCTTTATAAAATACCTTCTCATTTTTATAGTTTATGTGAAATACAACTCATTTATGTTTAAACCATAAATAAGCCATTACTTATATCCTTGATAGCAGGTCTTTTAATAATTCTTGTTCATCACATTTTACATAGATTTTAAGTTACATAACTTTTTCTAATGTTCTCAATAACTAATAAATGATTCATTTGTTACTTTGTTTAGGATATAATTATGATTCATATATTTACAAGAAATGTACATGATAATGATATAATTTATAAATGCTAGTTATTATTATAATATAATAATATGACCCTGATATTCTAAAGCCTCCACTCCTCTACTAATCTTATGATGGCAAAAAAGCTGACAGATAACAATTGGTCCAGATGGCAATTGGCAAACACAGTCCTTGAAATTCTTCATCATAATTTTGATTGCCATAACTATATGAAAGAATGAGTCATTGTTAGTTTTTTCTTCCCAAATCTGTTTGCCTTGAGCTCTTCTCTTGCTCAAATGTCTTTAATTCAGTGGCTTTTCATATCGATGACATTGGCTTACAAGGTATTCTTTGTTTTTCCTTGAATATTTTATTTATTTATTTGAGAGAGAGAGAGTGAGGTTGAGTGGGGGTGGGGGTGGGGCAGAGGGAGAATCTCAAATAGACTATGCACTGGGCATAAAGCCTGACACAGGGTTCTATCTCATGACCCAAAGATCATGACCTGAACTTGAATCAAGAGTCAGATGCTTAATCAATTGAGCCACCCAGGCGCCAGAGAGATCCTAGCACTTGACCTGGGTATGAGTCTAAAAGGCCAACGCTACCAGATATATATATATATATATATAATTTCCCTCCCTGTGCCACAGAGAATATCTCTGATAAGACAGAGATAATGGAGCTGTAACATCAACTACAAGAAAAAAAAAATAGAGATCCACAATGTAATAAGAGAGGTAAGAAAAAAAGAAATTTGGAAACATTTTGAGCCAACATATACATCTATACAGAATAATGGAATAGAGATTCAGTAAGATAGACAAGTTGTAGAAATATATTTAAAGCAGAATGGTTAACATGTGTGAACTAAAATCAGATGTGATTTTCCTAAATCTGAAGGCTGCTATAGAGCCTTTGCTGAATTTCAGTTATTCAGCAAATTGTCAATGGTAGACAACTTGGACAGCTCTGTTTGGTGATTGTTGCTTCAGTAAATTAGTATCATTCAACACATGTCCGTATCATCTGGAGGGTCCCAGCTATCATTTCATTTCCAGATACTCTCTTCCTCTACATATTCTTTGGTCCCAGCAATTGAACATTACTATTACACCACATGGAGGCTGCTTTAACTACATTGGCTGCCTAGAATTAGATTATTTTTCCATGTAATCACTTACCTATTGTTATAGATTGTATTATTTTTTCCTCCATTACTGTGCCTTACTGAAATCAGACTCATTTTAACTTGTTTTGGTCATTGAAATAGGAATGGAAATGACAGATATCAGATTTAAAGCTATTGTTGACTTTTATCCCTGGGTTTTCAATCCCCTATGCATTGTACCGGGCAACATTTCAAGTAGAATTTTCTGCTTTAGCCTAGGTCCTGGAACAAAGAATATGTGTGAGCAAAACCTCAGCTTTCCCCTAGTGATGTATGATATGAGCGAATTAAACTGATATGGCCATAATCCACTGATATTCCAGGACTATTTGTTACTGCAATAGAATTTAACCAAAGCTGACTGACACCCATTGCCTCAATTTATCAATCTGGTTCTCACTGGATTTTTATTGCTACAAAGCAACCCACATCACTTAACCCATAATTTTAGCTATACTTAGCTTGTGATTGCTGAGTTTTATGTACTATTCATCTGTCACAACGATGTGATTTGTTTTATATATTTTGAATTATATCTTAAACAGTGTGATATTCCAGAGGTCAAAAAATTACTGCCATATAGAGCTAGAACTTGAACCCAAATCTGGGTAATACTAACATTACAAGATCTGCTCTATCATACATACAGGAGACATTCAAGTATCTGTTGAATGAAGGAGTTAATGTGAGAATGAGTAATTATATCACTTAGAGGCTGTTGCGCTAGAGATCAGAGAAGAAGAATATATTGCCTACATTCTTAATTATAATTAAGTAGCTCATAAATCTATAAGGGAGAAGACAGAAAACAAATTTGCATTTGCAATACAATTCTAGGAGGATAATGATAGGAATATGAGCAAGGTTCTAAGGGAAAGCTACTCCAATGGCTAGATCACTTCCCACGAAATCTTATTTCCTCAGTCTTCCCAATAATTTCAAGGTATAAGGCATGCAACACTTTTTCTTAGGAATTCAACCTGATAAAAGTTTTGTTTGTAATTTTTTAAAAATGAGTTCAGCTGTAAATATGTTCAAACCTAAATTTAATTTACTAAAAGAAGTCGTGTGAAGTATTTCACTACCTCTCTCCTGCCAGCATCCATCCTTGATGAATAGATTTTGAAGTTTGGCTAATTCAAAATGTTTTATACACTCAATTCATTTCTCCCTGGTAACTTTCAACATCGCCTGAGGAAGACAGGGTGAATTGCTTTGCTCTCTGCTCTGGCAACTGGCATTTTGAGTCAGTTCCTGACGAAGGCTAGCCTCCAAAGTCAGAATCTACTCCAAATAGATGTCAAAATGCTTTGCAAACTGTTGAGTACTATTCTAGGATCACTTTGTATTTTTATTAGTCTTAGTCCGAAAGACCAGAATCATGAACAACTCATAATAGGGCAGAAGGCAGAGTAGAATAAAACAGATTTGTTTCTCCTGCAAGGTCTGACCAGTCCCAGTTATTTAGATTCTTAATCTCAGTTTACCTATCATAATTTTAAGGGCAAAATGTGACAAAGACATATTGCTCCTCCATCTTTTTAAGTGCTTTAATGGAATTGTGTAAATGTTAAATAGTATTCTATTGTAGAAGGGTATAAAACTATGCTCTTATTTGCAAAAGAATGAAGTTTTAATAATGCAGTCAATAAAATAATTTATCATGTCCTTAATTTATTTCAGTGAGTGAATGACCACTTTTCCCTTTTAGGACAACTCAAGTAGCAAATAGATGGTGTGCAATGCATTTCATGGATCAAGAGATAGTATGAGTCACATAAGCACTACTGTCAGAAAACCTTCCCTGGAGAGTTAATTTATATTCACTGCACCCATGTTCCTATTGCTTTGAGTTGGAAGTAGACTCTTAACATTTTTTCCTCCAACATATGATACCACCATGAATTCTAAGTTGAAAGTGATTTCTAAGTATGTGCAGACATTTGTTCATGAAAAGGTACACTTGAAAAAAATTAAAATATTGATTCCGTGGTAGAAGTTATTCTATTTCAAGTCAGCGATATATCGGGACCTTATTATATTAGAAGAAAAGGACTCTTTTAAATAGTTCTCTCTTAAAATGATTGATTACATAAATTCAAGTAACTTTTGCAAGTTTGTAAATTACTCCTAGGAAATAAGATATATGCTTTTTTGCAAAGATACTAACTGTTAAAGCCCTTTATTATGCTGCAAAGGATGCTTGCTAACTTGAATACTAATTGCAATGTTTGTACAAGAGCCTGGTAATATTAGTAATCATCTCTCACTTACACGGCGCTTTATAGTTTAGGAAGATCATATTTATCTCCTATATTACTTCAGTTACCTTTAATTGAAACTTTAGGTACGGATAGATGTTAAAAAATATATTTCAACGTGAAGTCTTCTTGTTTAATGAAGAGAAAACTATTGGTCTGTTTATCTAGTTTCTCTGAGC
The DNA here is from genome assembly GCF_011100685.1 of Canis lupus familiaris. NCBI lineage: Eukaryota > Metazoa > Chordata > Mammalia > Carnivora > Canidae > Canis > Canis lupus. The sequence continues at coordinate 78,365,922 of NC_049224.1, forward strand.
CTTGACACTCTTAGTTCCTGTTCTATTTTCAGGGGTCTCAGTACATATATTTGGTTTTCCAATACAGAAAAAAATAGAGGAAATAGGAAATAATATTAAAAATATGATACTTTTATTACAGGTTCAATGTTAAGAACTACACAAGAATTAGCAAATTTCATGCACATTAAAAATGCATGAGATACAGCTAGGAGCTGTTATTTATCCACTCAATGAATGAGGACTCTGAAACTAGGAAATCACTAATAATTTGTTCAAAATCTCATAGCTAATGAGAACAGAAATGCAATTGGAATCCCATTCTTCCTATCAGTATATGATTACATTATTACATTCTTCTCTCTAAATTACTAAAAATGAAAAGAAAAGCCTAAAATGAAACAATAATCAAGACAGTCTGAAACCCTGCAGTATGTTTTTTAGAGCCAATTTCTTTTACAATTTCTAAGGAGAACATTAGGCTTTTCCTGACATCAGGATGTTTATCCTGAAGATCATCATTCTTAGTAGTCCATTCTTTTGACTTCTGCATAGTCTAGGATCCATTCCTTATCAAATTTAAGTGGCCTTAATGGGTCTATTGTGACAGTGTTACAATCTTAATGGTGTTAGAGTTCAGGCAGAGCTTTCCAGACTAGTTAGACTGGGCTTAATTATTCATCAAGCTTTTCAAGGAAAAACACTAAGTTTAAATGACTTCAAAGAAACAAATATTTTATGGAAGTTAATGTTTCTTATTCTTATAGCATTTTAACAGAACTTCGTATAGAAGGGATCTTCCTATGCAATTAATGGCTTAGTTCACTTATGTAGATTGCTTTTCCTCAGGGTAAAGTAAGACTAAGACAGAGGTACTAAAAGCACAAGACATGACAATATGACACGACATATTAGTGATACAAATAGCAAAATATTAAAAAGTCTGAGAATATTCTTTTCAATAAACAACTTGTTTCTTCTGACAAAAACAACACCTACTGCGAAGAATTTAGAAATGTTAGAAAGGTAAATTATTCCAAATGTCACTCCTGAAATACACGTGGTTATCAACACATGGTTGGTTGACTCTAGTTTTTCTCCTTGCAATCTAAACAAAATGGTTAATGTAAAATAAATAATAAACTCTTTTGTGTCTTTTAATTGTGCATTTTATACCAGCTTTTCCTACTTTATTAAGTGTATTTTTAAAATATATTAATGGCTTTATGCTAGTGTATTCTATGAGTAAATCATCATATATGTAGTGCAGTTTCTTGCTATTGGATGTTTGAGTAGTTTACAAACAACTGTGTACTTAAACTTCTCTTTCTTTTTATTTCCTAATATTAGAGTCCACTTCTGAGGCTAAGAACTATGCATATTAAAGCTTCCCGATACATAGTGGAAAATAGCTTTTCAGAAAGATGGTATTTATTTACAAATACTATTAACATGGTATTTTAAGTAACATTGTATAAATTACATTAAACCTTTTAACTTCTGGCAACCTTCTGAGAGATATAGACTTGTCCCATTCAGCCAATCCAGCTCCCTCTTGCAAAATCGAGGGCTTCCATTAAATTAGTATTTTTTCTACCAAGATCTGCCTTTTATTGTGTTCTACTTTGTACAGCCATGAACATATATTCTTCACAACCAGATGGAAGATTATTAGCCTGATTATTGTCATTAAAGAAACTGAGGCTCAGAGTTTAATTTTTCCTAAGACTCACATGGTAGGATATAGAGCTAAAACTGGATCTATTATTTTGTCCCCCTTGGTATTTGGACTGTCTCAAGCTGTATCTTCCAATAACTAGGAATCAGAACATAGGTACATGTGCGCACATACATACTACTGAAAACATATTCCTATACGGGTTTGTGTTATTCTTGTTGTTAAGGGTGTAGTTTCCCATTTGTCCCCACTCTGATGGTAATGTCATCTAGTCTCATGCAATGAGATGTAAAAACATCTATATAATCTCTTCTGGCTGACCTTATTTATAAACTCCATACTGCTATATATCTTAATTAGCCTACCTGCTCAGATACCTTGTGGTCAGTTTTGGCTTCATGTGTTCAAAACTGAGTTTCTGATCTTCTGTTAAGAAACCTCTCCTACCTCACCTTCTTTATTTGGTGTTACCTTTAAAATATATCCATAATCCAGCCCCTTCTTACCACCTTCCATTCTATCACCCTTATCCAAACCTCCATTGGTTCTTACCCAGATTACTACCCCTGAGTAGTAGTTTTGTATTGGTCATCTGTTCACATATTCTCAGTAAGTAGCTCAAATGATTCTTATAAAATAGAAGAAAACATTCTGTGGCACAAAACCTTACAATGACTTACACTAAAGCTATGAGTGGCTATAAATTCAGATTCTCCTTACCTGTACTTTTCTCTTTCCATGTAAAGACTATGAGACTTTTAGCTAAAAGGGATCGTAGAGTGTCTAAAACATTCTCTTTCCTATACGCTCCACTTACCCTCATTTGTTTCCTTCAAAGGACATGTAATACTCTGTAATTACCATGTTTATTCATTCGTTTGTTTATAATTTTCTCTCCATCTCAGATAGCCAATATTTAGCTCTTACTCCAAGTACATATTAATCTTTCTTATCAGTATAAGATAAAGGGATGGCAATTCAGTCAACGGACTTCCAAAACACCTAGATTTCTGACTCATTTCTCCAACCAAGATAATTATCGCCTATCCTGAAAATTAGGCATGCATGAATGCCAATGGGGGAAGTTGAGGTAATATGAATCTCTTGATTTGTACTCATTTTCAATGGCAATAAGTGCTGGGAAAACTATATATAAGTGTATTTAGGTTCAGTTTTACTTATTTATACAAAATATGAAACTAGATTTCTGCCTAGCATCTGCACATTTTATTTCATTTTTTAAATTTATTTATCGCATCTGCATATTTTACAATGCTACCTTCCAAAGGACTATAATAGGTCACCTATGATCATTTCATTATCATGCCATTTTTATTACAAAATTGTATACATACACACGCATACATACTTTTCCCATGATGACTTGCTGATGTTTGGTAAGTTTAAACAGACCTACCTTTTTTAAACTGTGCTTATACTTTTTGTTTTGCTTTGGAACAGAGGTTTGTTTTTCTTAGTTTTATTTCTCTGATATCTACTATATAGTAGTATAAGATATACTTGATTTTTAGTTTTTCTGACCTATATCTCTAACTAAAATGTAAGCTGAAATGGCATATATTTGTCTATTTGCTTCACTGCTTTATTGCCAGTACCTAACACATTATCTGGTACGTTATAGGTACTTGTTAATTTCATTTATTCAACAAATATTTAGTAAATATCTACTCTGTGCCAGGAACTGCCTTAGATTTTGGGGACACAACAATGAAACAAAAAGTAGTCTAGCATGATGGACCTTATGTTTTGGTGGGAGAGAGAGAAAACAAGTAAATATCAAGAAGTAAATAAAGATATGACATATTAAATTATGAGAAATGGTAAGGAGAAGAAATACAGTAGGAATGAGCATAAGGAAAGTTGGAGGAGGGATTCAATTTAAAATTAGGTCTAACTTTACCTGAAGTTGTGAAGTTTGGGTATAAAGACTTGAAAAAGTGATTGAACAAGCCCAAACAAATTTGCAGTGAGCTGGGGAAGAGTATTCTAGACATACAGAATACAGCAAATGTGTGAAATCAAGAGCTAAAAAGTGACTGGGTGTGTTCTAAGATTAACAAAGAAGTGTGGAGGCTGGGGCATAGTTAGTAAGGAAGACAGTAGTAGGAGCTGTCATTTACAATATTTGGCTTTTATTCTCCAAAACCTTGGAAGGATTGAGCAGGCAACACATGACTACATATACATTTGTATTGACTGGATAAATAAATCAACTAATTTGAACTGCATAGTAAAGGACTAGCTAAGGATAATAAACTAATTAACAGCAAACCAATACTAGAAGTCTGGTTCCCCTTATTATCCTTATGCCAATTAGACTTAGTATTTTCCTCTGTCCTCTTTTCATACACACCACATACCCAGATCTCTAGGGGCCAAACTAGTTAATTTATATTTTATTGTTGTATAAATGTCACACACTTTCAAAGCATAAGCATTCACAGACACAGAGATTTTATCTTTTGAAAAATCTCAATGTCTTCTTCAAATGAATAATCTCCCTAAATATTGCTATTTGCCCTTTAAAAATAGATTTACTTTTATGTAAGAAAGATTTCAGAAATATGTACAGTATGATAAGAGGAAAGTGTAACAGAATTCAAAATAAGGAAAATTTTCTTCCTCGAGGCTGCCAGAAAACCCCAGTCCATGCCAGGCTAGAAAACTAGCCTTTGGAGACTAAGAATTATTGACCCCTATTTCTGAGAAGTAGCATTTAATTGGACTCTTCTTACTAACTCCATTTCCTGGAATGAACAGAGGCCCTTGTCCTCAGCCCTAAACCATTGAACATTATCAAAATGAAATGTTATTGCTCAGGCACCTCTTGCAAGCATTTTGTTCGCCTTTATTGGTACTGTAGTTCATATTTAAATCTTTTTATCTGTCATTTTCATTTCTTGGACAGGGCAATCTAATGTGTTTGCTCTTACTCTACAAGCAGCATAAAGCAAGTTTAGTAAGCAGTAAAACTATATTTGCCAAGGAAGATATTGGATGAGGATGTTGAGTCCTATTCGCATGCAATATGCATGCCCAGACATATGGTTGAGAAGATAAAAGTAAATTCTATTATACCTTAATCATTAAATCCCACATTTGTCACTGAGCATGCAGGGCAAAATGCACTAAAAACCCTTGGGTCATTGCAAATGGAAAGATTCCTGAAACTATAATTCTACCTTTTTGAACAATAGAATCATGGATTCTAGCATCTTTTTAGTGGATTTATAAACCCAGGACTTTTTAGTCTGGTCTACTTACCTTCCTGATTACTACATACTGTGGCCTGAAAGTTTGTGTTCCCCACAATTCATATGTTGAAAACCTAATCCCCAGTGTGATGGTATTAGGAGATGAAATGTTTGGGAAATAATGATATCATGAGGGTGGATAAGGTCATGATGGAATTAATATCTATATGAAAAGGACTCAGAATGCTCCCTTGTCCTTTCTGCCACGTGAGGACTTAAGAAGAAGATGGCAGTATATGAACCAAGAAGAGGGCTCTTACCAGACAATGAATACGCCAAGACCATAATCTTGAATTTCTCAGGTTTCAGAATTATGAGAACTAAATGTCTGTTGTTTTATAACACTTTCTTAATTCATTTATTCAATCATTCTTTCATTCAAAAATGTTTGTAGAGCATGATCATATAATCATTAGGATAGTGAGTTGATTATATAGTACCTCTTTATTTTGTTAATATGCAAATTGCTTGGGTGTTCAAACCAAACTTATACATTATCTTTTCATTTTTTGAACCTCTCCATTTGCATGTATACATTCTATTTTATTAATTACTCTCCTAACTCTACAATGCTTTTATTATTTTAACGGAATTCTAGATTTGATTTGTAAATTTTTTTTTATAAATCTTTTTTTTTTAAGATTTTATTTATTTATTCATGATAGTCACAGAGAGAGGCAGAGACACAGGCAGAGGGAGAAGCAGGCTCCATGCAGGGAGCCCGATGTGGGATTCGATCCCGGGTCTCCAGGATCGCGCCCTGGGCCAAAGGCAGGCGCAAAACCGCTGTGCCACCCAGGGATCCCCTGATTTGTAAATTTTTAAAAAGAGTTTTGCATGTATCTTCCTTAAAGATACTGACAACTAACTACTTTTGTCCTCATTATTTCCCCCAAAAAAGATTATGGTAGCTACCTAAAATGAGATGCAGCATATACACTCTTTTTATTTTCTCTGGAATTATTTATGTAATATTAGAATATTTTTTCTCTTTTTATGTTTGGTATAATTTTGGCCTGGAGTTTTCTTCACGGAATGTACTTTAAAAAAAAAAAAGATTTTATTTATTTATTCATGAGAGACACAGGGAGAGAGGTAGAGACATAGGCAGAAGGAGAAGCTGGCTTCCCACAAGGAGTCTGATGTGTGACTTGATCTGAGGACCCCGGGATCATGACCTGAGCCAAAGGCAGACATTCCACCATTGAGCACCCAGGTGCACCCTTCATGGAATATTCTTTTATTTTTATTTTTTTTACATTGTTTTTATTTGATTTCAATTTGTCAACTTATAACACCCAGTGCTCATCCCATCAAGTGCCCTCCTCAGCGCCCATCACCCAGTTATCCCATTCTTCTACCCACCTCCTCTTCTGCATCATGGGATATTCTTAAAGATTGAATTGCTTTTTAAATCTACATATGTGGAAATTGTTGCTATTTATGTTGGACTTAGTAAATTGGAATTTGTCCATTGCATCTAAAGATTTCAAATTTATAGTCATAGGTATATTTTAAAAAATATTTTTTTTTTTATTTATTTATGATAGTCACAGAGAGAGAGAGGCAGAGACACAGGCAGAGTGAGAAGCAGGCTCCATGCACCGGGAGCCCGATGTGGGACTCGATCCTGGGTCCCCAGGATCGCGCCCTGGGCCAAAGCCAGGCACCAAACCGCTGCGCCACCCAGGGATCCCCTTAAAAAATATTTTATTTTATTTTTAACATCTAAAACATTTTAGATGATATCTTCTGTTTTACTCTTGACATTGTTTTTTATTTTTTATTTTAATTTGTATTTATTTATTTTTAAAGATTTTATTTATTCATTCATGAGAGACACAGAAAGAGAGAGAGGCAGAGACACAGGCAGAGGGACAATGGGTTTTTATTTTTTATTTTTATTTGTATTTATTTATTTTTAAAGATTTTATCTATTCATTCATGAGAGACACAGAGAGAGAGAGAGAGAGAGAGGCAGAGACACAGGCAGAAGGAGAAGCAGGCTCCACGCAGGGATCCCAAAGTGGAACTCGATCCCAGGTCTTCAGGATCGTGCCATGGGCCAGAGTCTGGCACTAAACCACTGAGACACCCAGGCATCCCAGCTTTTTAAAGGTTTCTTAATTTTCTTTGATCAGCTTTGTGAGAATTTTTTCAGTCTCTTAGTTTTCTCATCTGTAAAATGGGAGGAAATAGTAATCATTTCATAGGAATGGCATAAAGGTTAAATTTTATATCATATATAAACAAAACAGTAATTGGACCTTAGCAAGTTCTCAATATGGGTTAACTGGAATAGCTATTCTATTATTATTAAGTCTTGATATTTTTATAACCTTACTAGGACCTGCTATAGCATAAGACAAGGAACGCACATTAAAAGAAGGCAGATTGTTGGTGCTAGCTGCAAATCAGAGGGAAGAGGCAGGCAATCTGCAAAGGAGTGTCAGTGCCTCAGAAAGTTGTAAGATACCTCCTCAGCTACTGGACAACTTTTCCATATTGAGCCCAAAGTCACTAAGATGAGGCAGCAGAGTTTTGATGAGCCGAGGGAGTATAACAACCTCATTGCAAGCAGTTATTGGTGAAGAGTATCTACCACTCCTCTACTTCTTTCCCTCTATAGAGGGATAGAGAGAAGAAAAGAGAGGAAAAGATGTATGAGAAGAGTAACTTCCTCTCACTCTCAATAATTCAACTGATTTAATTGAGCTAGTGAAGGAAGTAGATAGTTTTTTAAGTAAATATAATTTAGTATCAAAAACCAACCAAATAGGGGCAGCCAGGGTGGCTCAGCAGTTTAGTGCAGGCTTTGGCCCGGGGCCTGATCCTGGAGACCCGGAATCGAGTCCCATTTTGGGCTCCCTGCATGGAGCCTGCTTCTCCCTCTGCCTGTGTTTCTGCCTCTCTCTTTCTCTCTGTGTCTCTCATGAATAAATAAATGGAATCCTAAGAAAATAAAAATAAAATAAACACACAGAGAGAACAGGACTCTTGTCCTTAATAAAAAGTAACTAAAGAGCTGTAGAATCTGATTAAGACTTACAGGATGGGAAATGTAGATTTCTAGCATAATACATGTGCTAGCAGGTGCAATTAATTAGGTAAATAGAAAGGTAGATGATAAATAGATATAGATAAACACACATGAAAATAATACATTCTTACACATACATATTTGGGGAGATTAGGGCAATCTTGAGAGTGGGAAGAATACAATATATTAATGTCAGTTGCAATAATTTAAATCTTAAAGTAATAATGAAAGATAATCATCTTTTAACTTCAAAATGGATGTTTTTACCTTCCAAACAGTGACTGAGATTCCAAATATCTTCCATATAATGGCTCCCCCATGTCTTAGGAAATAATTATTTTCTTCTGGTTGCCAAATGCTGATTTTACTCATCATTTGTTAAAAACACATTTTGGGGCACCTGTGTGGTTCAGTGGTTGAGTGTCTGCCTTTGACTCAGGACATGGTGTCAGGGTCCTAGGATTGAGTCTGACATCAGGTGCCTCGAAGGGAGCCTGCTTCTCCTTCTGCCCGTGTCTCTGCTTCTCTCTCTGTGTCTCTCATGAATAAATAAATGAAATCTTAAACAAAACCAAAAACAAAATATTTGTCCCATTGATGTGAACACAAAGTCTACTGTAGTCATGGCCATCTTAAGGTCCTAAGTTACTGTGTGATGTAGAGTCCTTTCCTCTTCCAAATGTGTATATCCTAAAATTTCTGACTTCTATTTTTTTTTCTGTTAGCAAATTGTCCAGTTCTCATCTGTGTATGTGGATTTCTTATAATACATGTCTAAAGTGAAAGTAAAAGCCAATGTTCATTATCTAACTACATCTCTTAGAGTTATATGTTCTGTGTACTGTCTTCTAAGTCATGACAGGTAACAGTTTTAATAAATATTGTATCACTGCATATAATAGTTTTCCATCTCTTCAGCCTCCAATATATTTCCTTGCTGTCCTCTATTATGAAGCCAATGTCACATATGTTAGAAGTTATTTTTATAGCCTCACATCACCTATTTCTGTATTAAAGGAACATCAGAGTAGTAAAACAAAAACCCTATAATCTCTGTGGCTTGAGACAATAGAAGTGTATTTTCTACTTAAAGATCAAAAGAATGTTTCTGGTCAGCAGATTGCTTTCTTCTGAGCAGTGATTCAGGATCTCTAATCCCTTTTCTATCAAGGCTCTTTTCTTTCATAGGTATAGTGATTTTCAGTGGAAGAGCAGATGAGAGGAAACTATACATGGGAGGTGACAATGGCCATGTTAGATGTGGTACATGTTACTTCCACTCAGATTCCATTGCCTAGAACTCAGTGATGTGGCCATTTAGCTACAGGACCATATTTAAAAACAAAGGAAGGAGCCGAGAAAAGCAGATATGTTGCTTGTATAAGGCAAAGAAAGACACGTTTAATGATCCACTAGCTGGTCCCTTCCACAATAGGCTAATAGGTTCTAGATATTTAATTGAGATGTGTTAAGTTTACCCTGATGTCACCTAGAATGGAATTTCTATAAAGGAAGAAATCATGCTTGACTTTCATATAATTATAATCCTAGCATTTAGCTTATGCTATAAAAGTGATAAAAATCATTTAACTAATGATGATCCAGTAGGCAGTTGGATGTAGGTTTTTTAATGGTTCTTTATGAGGAACTTTAAGATAAGTGGCTACTGTTCGAAGTAATTACCTGAGAGGACAAGGGTGGAAACCAAGGATTTGTGAAAATAGATAGGTTTGTAAGAATATGCTGATAGATGGATCACTGACATGAAGTTAAGAATTTACCTAGATGAGGAGAGATGTGCATAAGAAGAGAGGAGGAGGAGAATGAACAGGAATCAATGTTAAAGGAAATTAAAAAATCAATTTATTTACTTCCACAGAGTTCTGAAAACTATTCATATTTATGATTCATTCAATTTTATCCATTTTCATTGTTTTATATACTTATATACATATGCTTTCTTCCAAAACATTATTAAGATCTTCAGAAGTTATGACAGTCTTTTAAAAATATCAGTGCCTGGGACACCTGAGTGGCTCAGTTGGTCAATATCTGCCTTCAGCTTCAGTCTTGATCTCAGGGTCCTAGGATCGAGCCCTGTGTTGGCCTCTCTGGTCAGCAGGGAATTTTCTTCTCCTAGCCCTCTGACTCTCCCCACCTCCCTGACCCCACTTGTGCTTCTCTCTCTCTATCTCAAATAAATAAAATAAAAATTTAAAAACAATCTGTCCCCTATAATGGCTATTTCAGATATTTGCGTGTAGTACACATTCCATGAACATCTTAAGCTGACTGAGGATTTTTAAAACATCTCCTTAAATTGGAAAAGAGGGACGCCTGGGTGGCTCAGTGATTGAGTGCCTGACTTCAGCCCAGGAGTGATCCTGGAGTTCTGAGATAGAGTCCCACATTGGGCTTTCTATAGGGAGCCTGCTTCTCCCTCTGCCTATGTCTCTGCCTCTCTGTGTGTGTGTCTCTCAGGAATAAATAAATAAAATTCTTTAAAAAAAATAAATAAAATGGAAAAGAAGTTTAATGTTAATGAATTCACATTTTGTTAGAATCAATACTTAAAGAATGAGAAAGTATTAGTTTAGTAGTCATTAAGTGCTATCATTTTATCATATTTTGGAGAAAGCAATTTTTAAATATTAAAAAATTTAAAAAAACCCTTCATTATACAACATGACCTTGACATTTTACCATACTCCAAAGTTCAGAAAATAAGTCTCACTGAGAAGCTCAATTACCTGTGTATGCCCAACTGTAAAGCATCACAGTGAACATACAGGATATTGTTGCTCACTGATTGACAATGAGTCCCCTTATGAATGAGAGAGGAAGCAGTAATTTCGCAGCTTTGGGAATTTTTATTACATGGAGAGTTTGGTATGACATTTTTGTCCTATATATTTCAGGGCATCTTGGCAGCAAACACGTTGTTTTATATAGCAAATTCTTTAGAAGATGACTTCGACTTGAGGTGAAATGAAAAATGTACCTGGAGTCCATAATGTCTGCCATGTAATTAGTTCTCTTGCTGCTGGCATGGTAGGTTGTGAAATTATGGCTCCTATACCTGCTGAGTCAGCCTTTCTAGTCCAATCTTAGTATTATTACTACTAATCCTTTTCTCTTTCCTTGTCTGTTCAGAGTCCCATGAGGCTTCTCAATCAAGAGTCTCAATAAAAGACTGAGCAGCTCCATATGGCTGTGCGGTGGTGAATGTAGAATGGGCTCTTGGTAGGAAACATTCAGGGAGAGGAGCACTAATAGATTCTGTGCCTTCAAAGTCTATAATTTCAAGTGATAATTAGAAGAAACTACAAGAGAGGCTGTTTCCAGACTCTCCATTTGTATTACATATTCTATTTGAAATTTCCCCTAAAATAGAAAATAAATATTATTTAGGTTTTAGGGGGAAGCACCATATATCATCTTGACTTTATTTGCATCTTTATATCAAAAGCTTGCCAGTAACTAAAATCAAGTTCTTAATATAGAAGTTTCAAAAAGTCAAAACCGAAAAATATTCTAGTAGTGTTTTGTAAAAATTTTATGGCAACCTGTCCCAGTGAAAAGTTTAGAGCTATGAAATCAAACAGGCATGGATTTGAATTCTGTTACCCACTTGGCATGTGAACTTGAACAAAAGACTTGCTACTTATACCTTTCTTTTCTTACCTGTAAAATAGAAGTGTAATAAATATTTTTCAGCATTTGAAATTATTAAAATAATATGATATTTATAACTTAGCATATTTAGCTGCTAAACATATCACAACTATAGGGGTGGTTTGTTTGTTTCTTGGAGGTTTTAAAAGTTGAGGCCCCACCTCCTAATACCATCACTCTAGGAGGTAGATGGGGCTTCAGTGTAGAATTTGGGAAGGATACAATTACACCCATAGCACTCATTTAAGAATTTTAAAAAAAAGTAAGGGTACAGAGTGTTTTCATGGAATCTGAAGAAAGTAAATCAAGCAGACATGCTTCATCTAAAGCTGGAAGCTAAGAGAAAGGAAGAGACACTCTTGTCTCACAGGAACTCTTGTCTCTTCACCGCCTCTTCCCTTATTCTAATTTTTCCTTACCCTCTTACTTGATACCATTTTCTTTTCCTTCCATTGACAGCTTGCATATGACGCCCAAGAATCCACAAAGAAGATTTTTACATTGTTTACCAAAAGAATGAAACTGATTTCTCAAATTAATCTTCTTTATTCAAACTACAAGTTTTCAGAAGCTACGCATCCCACAGACTGAATGCATTAAATCTGTTGGCATCCTTAATCGAGTCACCAATGGTTGTGGTTATGAACTCGGATATTCTACTCAGACAAAAGAATTAAGGTCTATGAACTTAATGATACCTTGCCTCATAGAGATAATGTGCATAATCTTTTTCTTCCAAGTTGTAGGTATGAGCATAAAGTCCAACAGCAGAAGATGATAGACTCCAAGGTTCCAGCAGAGATCAGGGCCACAGGCACCCACAGCAGGCACAAACTATCAGAATGGAGTCAAAACTCTTCAAAAGAACTCAATCCCTATCCAGTAAATGCTTATATTGCTTAGAAGCAATCTTGTCAAATTAACTCACTTCACAGCTGAAGTAACAGACCGGAGATATAAAGTGATTTAAAGTTTAACAACAAAGTAGTGAATCAAATGAGATTAGAACCAAGATCACATGGATCAGGGATAATAACTCTCATTCTACCACATGTGAAGTTTCATGTTTTCACCAAAGTACATATGCATGTGTGTATTCAGCTGAGTGTTTATGATATACACACATAGACATACATGATTCAGATGGATTAGATTTGGATGTTAAAAAAGAAAAAAAGCTTTTCAAAATAAAGTAACAATAAGTGCCTGGTACATGTTGAGTCTTCAATAAATGGTATTTAATTGGATATATAACTGGACAAGTGGGCCAAGTACATTCAAATGGCTATTGAATGGCTTTAAAATAAAGTTTAAAGTCAATGGTGGAGTATAAAGCCCTTCCATCTGCCATACTATTGCAGGAAGATTTTCCTTAAGGAGATTAAGAAGAGGAAAAAAGTAAGTTAACTTCAGGTTTGATAATTTATTTCCTGAAGTAGCCAGAAATAAAATAAAATACAAGTTAATTTAATACACTCTGTAATCTATTTTCAGGCAGGTAGCATCAGGTCATAAGAGAGTGAGGCAGAAAAAAAAAATCATTCAGACCAACTTGTCTTTTCGTCTGAGGGACAGGTTTGAGGAAATCAGCAGAGCATGTGTTTTTCTATGTGTAATACTTTGGAGAAATAGGAATGAGAAAAGGCAGAGATTGTTTAATAGGGGTTTTATTGCAACATGGTATTTGTTTGAACTGCAGATTAAGTACTGTTTGGAAGTGACGTATTGCCCTATCGATCCAGAAGTGGGGGAAAAATCATATGCTTCATGAGAAAATAAATTCTGGATTAAAATAATCAGAAATGAGTACTATTCAGGCACTCAGTTTCAAATAATGCTAACTTTTTAAAGGTTGTTTTTATGAGAGAGAAATAGATATTTCTATAATGAATTCAATAGTTTTTATTGACTTCATTTAAATAACAATATGGTTTACTTTGAAAGCTCTCCTGAATAAAATTGAGATACTCTTTCTTATTGAGATAATATTTCTTATACTACTACACAGAGTTGTCGATATCTTCTTCTTAGACTCCATAAAGGTGCTGTTAATAGGCAACATATTGGTATAAAATAGGAAAATACATAGGAGTGTAATGATCAGATAAACTGTTCTTATAGCATGAATAAAGATAGAGCCTTTTATGAACCTATCTCAGACCCTTGGTCAACTTCCTACGGCACCCATGATTATTCTGGAACACTGAATATGATAGTATTCTGTTTTAAATTATTTTCTGTAATCAAAGAACTGCATATGTCTTTGAATCACTCATTAATAAAATAATATTTAACAAATATTTGTTGGGGATCCCTGGGTGGGGCAGTGGTTTGGCGCCTGTCTTTGGCCCAGGGCGCGATCCTGGAGACCCGGGATTGAATCCCATGTTGGGCTCCTGGTGCATGGAGCCTGCTTCTTCCTCTGCCTGTGTCTCTGCCTCTCTCTCTCTCTCTCTGTGACTATCATAAATAACAAAACAAAACAAAACAAAACAAAAAAACCCACAAATATTTGTTGAAAATGACAATGCACTGCATATCTTTTCTACTTCATTCATTCATTCAATGTACAATTTTTAAATGTCTACCATTTGCAAGTTTTGGTCTAGGTGTCCATTCTATGTATGTTATACTGTTTCATTATGTCTTTTCTGTCTCTTCACCTTATTCCTGGGCCTCATTCTTTTGTCTCTCCTTTCTTCATTATACCTGTATTTTCCAGTACTCAAATTCATGTTTTAGCTAATATTTAAGTTGCAGATAACTCTAACCACAAAGTCCTTAAATGTTTTTATAGCACTTGGGGTCTAGCATTTCTATTTTGTATTTTTTGATATTTTGAGTTTTTGCAGATCTTCTCAAATCTTATTATTTTCCTCAATAAACCAAAGTTTTTAAAAATTATAGCCTGGCATTGGTATGTTGGGGTAGAGGAGAATAGAAGCTGAATACATGCTATAAAAATTATCTCTCATTTGTTCCAGGCTTCTACAGCCATGCAGAATAAAACATGATTTAATATGTCAATAGATTACTCCACCATGCTCTTTTATTGGTGAACAATGGGACTTGGAAAAAAATAATAACCTCCATTCCAAAGTCTGTATTACTATGTCCTCTCCTAACCATGGAGTAGGCATGAGCCTAGTTACCCAGGTCTTTATTTGAGCCAGATTTTCCCTATGACAATTTCCACATGAGAGGTATTAGGGCTGCAAGAATGACAGTCTCTTAAGAATTTTGAAGGGCAGCATACATAAAATATAATTACACTTCCTTTTTATAAGAGAAGGCTCACTTGGAAAGTTTACTTTATTCAGAAATATTTTCTTAAAACCCAGAGTGCTTAGCCTAGGAAGAAACATTTTTTTTTGACTCTGGAGAAGTGTTCAGTTGGCATGAAACAATTTGAAGAACAACGATCTTTGGCTTAATGTCAACTAAACAAATACACATTCTTGTTCAGTACACTGAGCAAGCTCATCCTCTGACCCCAAATTTCATGTATATTTTTCTCATCCTTGAGGTCGCAGCACTACTCCATGATCTCAGGAACCCAGGTAGCAAGAGGCAACTACCACTTCTGTTGACATTGCCTGCATGAAGTCTTGTTCTTCTCTGCCAGGAGCCTGATAGTTTGTTGCAGAATAGAAGGCAGTAGAGTCTGAGCCCAATTTCTTTTGGGACCAGAATCGGCTTCATTTCTTTTGCTTGCTTTGATTTTCCAAAGCTCAATTTCAGTTAAATGAGGGGTCTCTCTAGGGTTATGCTAATATAAAATCCAGAAATTTTTAAAAGGCAAACCAGTCTTGACTTCACACTATTCACCGCTGTTATTTTCAATGTGCAAATCTTCATGGCAGGCAGCAGTTCTGTTGTGCACATATCCAGTTTGGGTGTAAGTATTTTTGTATTGAATGGAAGACACTATATCTAGTTCTCAGCATCCAGAGATGGTATCATGGATTTCTTCTATTCTAGACACCTGCAGAAATCTAATCCTTTCTGTAGGCTTTCAAGAGCAATTGGAATTTATCCTCTAAAATTTCTGCCATTAAGCACCTTGCACCCCCTTCACTTTAGAAACAGACATCTGCATATTTATCCCTTCTCCTTTCCAGCATAATTCCCCTCAAAGAGCCTAGAATTCACTAGCTTCATGAAACAACAGTGCTCTGAGGCAAAGGAACAAAGGTGTATGAGGACCAAAAAAGCTGCACTTCATTTTGTTTCTCCAGAGTATCCGGGATGGAAATATAATATTTTAATACATTTTACCATTTTCTCATTTTATTGGGTTAGTACAACCAGTTTTTTGCAGTTCAACCTAGCTCTATCTCCAGTTACCACTCTCAACGTTACTTGCTATTTAAATGCTTGTCCTCACCATGAATAAAACATTTGCTATGTGCCCCCCTTACTAGACACTTTTTATTATTTTTTAGTCTTCATAATAACTCTATGAAATAAATATGACTATTATTCCCAGTATAAAGACACTAAAGACAAAGGATTTTTTGTAATTTACCTAAAATGACATAACATAATAGTTAATAGGGATGGGAGCCTGGCCCTCACCCATTGTGCACGATTGCATTACTTCACCCTAATTTATATCAACCAGTAGAGGTTTGAACCAAATCTGAATCAAAGAACAAGACAAACCACATTCATTATGTTGAACTTTCAAATGAATACACATGGTCATTTTGTTACTGAACCATGATTGAAACACCCACTGAAACAGTTCAAGCCAAACGCAAACCAAATACTTCCTAAATTGATAGAGGTAGAATAATGAGCATCAGATTAAACCAACCCTATTTGGCCTGTTTCTTTGTACTCAAGTCCTAAGAGAAAGATCATTCTTAGCTGTATTCACAGCAAAATAATGCTTTAGGAGCCTGCCAATTTTAAAGCAGGGAGGCCAAGAGAATCACCAAAGTTCTTTACCCCTCCTCAGCCTGAGAGCCTACCTTGTTGCCCCCTTTATAATCAGAAACACAAGTTCATTAAACTCCTTATTATTTTTTCCTTAGATATAAGTATTTATTAAAAATTTTAAAAACTTTGGACACCAACTCAGGAGGCTTTCATGTAAATGTTCTATTATTAAGCTTCCCCAGCTGCATATTAAAACCTTTGGGTCCATAGAGGCATACCTGTGCTCCAGCTGCACTATGCAACATCATTGGCAAATTTTGAGGTTTAATTAAAGAATACTTATCATAGCTGCATGGCACGGGAATGTTGGATGACAAAACCCTGGTGTTGTGAAATTAATTACATCACCATAGTGGACTCTGTGCATGTGGAAAACTTGAACCCAAAGAAACAACTCATTAATCTTCACAAGCTCTCCTAAGGTAGGGGAGTTATTTTTTTGTGTTCACAACAAGCCTTCAAGAGGTAAGCTCTGAGGGATTTTTTTTTCTTATAGCAATTGTTTATGTTGCAGAAATGAAACCTAAGAAATACTGAATGTTAACAAATGCAAATAATTTGGGTAAGCACTGTTCTTTAAATCCTTGCAAAGCAATCTTTTAAAACAGTCTTGGTTATAGCTTTTAGCTACTATTTATTTGACACTTGCTATGGACCTGCATACACTAAAAACCTTACTTATCATTTTTAATAGCAAAATATTTCTAAGTTTTGATGCCAATGCCCCTATATTATGGGTGGAAAAACTAAAACATATATTGGTCAAACAACTAATTAATGTTACTAAATTGGTAATGGTGAGTCATGTTATGAATCCAAGCTCTATTATTTAAAACCCACTGTCTACCTTATTAAGCAAAGCCAACGTGCAAAAAACTAGCAAAGTTTTCAAAGTAGAAAAAAGATATAAGACAAACTCGATGAGGTATTAGTGAGTAGACATTTAAAATGCTTGTGTTTTGGACAATTGGTTTAGGTGGAAATTATTTCATATTTATTACCTTGAAATCCCTCAGGAATATTTAAGTAAGACTAGAAACAAAACAAAATCATATTTATTGAAAAGTTATGCACTGAAAATGTATTATTCAAGTTTGATAATTATTATGATTAATAACATTATCTCTGGACAATTAATAACTCATGAGAAAGAAGAGGTGTAAGTGGTGAACCAGTATGTTTTTCTTTTAAATTTTATTTATTTGAGAGTGAAAGAGAGAGTGTGCAAGCATGAGCTGGGGGGGCAGGGAGGAGCAGGCAAAGGGAGAGGGAGAAGCAGGCTCCCTGCTGAGCAGGGAGTCTGATGTGGGGCTCATCCCAGGACCCTGGGATCATGACCTGAGCTGAAGGCAGACATTTAACCAACTGAGACATCCAGGTTCCCCAAGGCAGTATGTTTTGACCATGAGTTTTTCTCCTGAGTGATGAATTACAGAAGTTTAATGGAATCTTCCTGTTTACACAACTTTGAAGGCACTATTAGTTGCTGGAGTAATCATGGTCAATTTATACTTAATTTTCACAGTTGATGGATATTTGCCTAATATCTTCTTTGTGCTTTAGCATTTCCTTTAGTTACAGTATGTAGAATAGTTCATGGGTTCACCAGTATTGAGCTTAAGATCTTACTCTTTTTGGTAAAAAGTGATTATAGTAGCTCACAACTCACAATCAGTGTTGACACGCATTAGATTTGCCTCAGGATGTCCTTAGGACTTGTCAATAGGTCCCTTCTGATTGGTCAATGCCTTTTACCTGTCAACTACCTCTGCTTTTAATTATAAGACATTAGAAAATACTGTGCATGTAATTAAGACTCTCCATGACAGCATCCTCTCTAGACCTCTATCATAACATTTGGCATACTGTTAGAAATTTTGAGTGTACTTTTACCCTCTTCATATGCTCTTTAAGGACAGATAAAATGGATTATCAATGTTGTATTCGTAGAGACTTATCATTCCGTAGGTGCTTGTTATTCTGTAGGCATTCCTTCAATTAGAAATTAAACTCTGCAAAATTTAAGGATGTTAAAATCTGGTCTATAGAGATAATGGGAATTCTAATTCTATATTTTTCTAAAAGCTAGCATTTTTTTTTTTAATCTTTTTTTTTTTATTTTTTATTTTTTTATTTTTATTTATTTATGATAGTCACAGAGAGAGAGAGAGAGAGGCAGAGACATAGGCAGAGGGAAAAGCAGGCTCCATGCCCGGGAGCCTGATGTGGGATTCGATCCCGGGTCTCCAGGATCGCGCCCTGGGCCAAAGGCAGGCGCCAAACCGCTGCGCCACCCAGGGATCCCTAAAAGCTAGCATTTTAAGAGATGATTATAATATTTCTTAATGGTAGTCTGCCATTATTTACATTGATTTTTTTTTTTTTTTTTATGTGAACATGATTACAGCTTAAGGGAAAGTTCACCTTGAGAAATGCCAGCCTGATGATCAGTTTCTGCCAGTGGTGGGCCTTTGGTATGTTCTAATCAATGTTTACCAGGAGGCTGATTTTCATCCCATATTGTAATCACTCTTTTACTATTCATTTCCATTTTCTTTTACCATGAGCCTTTTTTATTTCCAATAAACATATCATTTAGAGCTTTTTAAAATTGCATACTATTGATGTGATTTATATATGAAAATGTCAAATCTTTACAGATAGGACTTTAGTCCTCTTCATTGTTGAATAACTGAGAGTTTAGGGAACCTGTGGTATATTTAAAACACTAAAATTGTAATTTATTGCAGACTCTTTGGTCTTCTACTAGATTTTCGTATTGAGATATGTCTGATATTCCCAGGAATATAATAACTTATTTCACAAGTTCAAATTTAGTCATTCTGGTCAGGAATGTTGTTCAATACTTCCTATAGCTAACTGTTCACTTTCTTTGTCACCTCTGTTACTTCAGAACTGACATTCCTCAACTTGCTACTACTCTACTTTTTCCCATTCATGGGCATAGACATTTCCTTCAAACCTATTTCCTAGATACAGACAGCCTCAAGTTGCTACAAGCCTTCAAAAATGCCTTTTTAATCCCCAGATTTTAAGTAAAATTTATTGAGTTGTTTTTATATATTTATTAAGATAGGGCATATAACCTTTATAATCTTTTAAAATTGATTCATTAAATATACAGCTTTTGCATCTATGTAACTCATTTATACCACAAAAGTACCAAGCCATAGTGAAACCAAAAATAACCAAATTCCATGTCTATATGTTGTGTGACCATTGAGTATGATGATGCCTCTTGAGCTGGAGGATTAATCTCCCTAGAATTCTTCCTCTTGACCTTTACAGTACTTCAAAATGACCTTAAGAAAAAGAACCAGAATTTGAGTAACTGATGTAGCACTGCTTACCTATGCTTAACATAGATAATTTGAAGCTAGAAGCTTGGTAAGCATGTACAAAACTTAGTACAGTTTAAAGTACAGGCTGAGGCCTAAGCACAAACACAGAAAAAGGGGTGCATATTTATTCCACATTTCTCCTGTCTAAAAGGCTGTCCATGAAGAGACATGGTTTTTGATATGGTAGAGTCATTGTCACAAATAGGAAAAGGTAACCTTGCAAAGCTCAAATTTAAGCTATGAGGTATTAAGGATGATAGCTTTACTGAATCCCTTCAGGAATGTGTGTTTGTCTCTAAAGTGGACTCTACTATTAGGGCCAGAATCTTCCTTGCTGAAGTCAGGCTGCAACATCCACCATCCAGAATCCCTACATTTTATCGAAGCCCATATATTTTTGGTGGTCTATGGGCTTGCTTTAGGTCCATATTACAGGAGACATCAGCCCATAAATACTGGTTTTGTCAGTAGTAGCAAGCTGGAAAGATCAGATTTCATATAATTTTAGTTTTAGAGCAAAATGCCAGAGCCTTAGAAGTTAAAAATAATAGTCATATCATATAACACAGAAACCTGCATAATATACAGATCAAAGGTCTTTAGAGGTCTTTAGAGACTATATTTAGGACCAATAATTCCTAAATTACCTCTCCTGGCCACACCAGAAAGAAGCTTCAACCCTTCCATCTATATATCATTCCTTCAATTATAAAAATCCACAACTAATGTGACAGATGTTGGGGCATAACTTGACGCAATTACCAGCATGCCCTTCTCTCCTCTAAGTTCTTAACCAGTTGGGAAATAAGCAGGAGGCATGTTGACAAAGCTCCAAATGTCACCTTTGTTTATCTACAGAATTTTATATATCTAAAGAAGTTAGATTCTTAATATTCTTTTGCAGGAAACAGGTAAATTTATTCAGTCTCAGACTGTATTACATAATGCTGGGAGATGGGAAAGAAGAAAAAGGAAGACAAACACAATCTAGATTTAGAAGAAACAAAATACAATTATCTAATTTTGCCAGAGTAGAGCACCACAATCAAGGCTGGCTAGAGTGTAGGTAGTGACTGGAGGGATTCTTTGGCACAGCAATGCTCATACTTTTTTTGACTCAGGACAAAAATTCGCCTACTTAAATTTTACATTTTTACACATTTATTTATGTGGACTGCATCCACTGATATTTACTTGTTAAAAATTAAAACTAAGAACATTTAGACTTATGTATGTATTTAAAAATACATATAAAAAACCCATTGTGTTGACATATATTTATTACAGAACAGCCATATTTTACAAAACTAAAAAATAGTGACAAGAATGGTATTGTTTTATATTTTTGCAAATGTTTGTCTGATTTAATAGAAGATAAATGAATTTGCACAGGTGTTTCTGAATCCAACCCGCAGTAAGCTATTTATATTGAAGTAAAGGGGGAAATACTTGCACATACATGTAGTTGAAAATGAAAGACTGCAATTGCCTTTTTAGATAAGAGATATACTTCTTCAATACTACACTAAATATCAACAAGTGGTACTTTCTTAAAACTTAGATAAAATGTAACGCATGGGACCATATCAATGTACTTTCTACACTCTTGTATATTAGAGTATATTGGCCTATCTACCACTTAGAATAGATCTTATGTCCCATCATCATTTTGTAATATCATGTATTTAGACATTTGGCAAATACTTTTTCAGTAAGTTATACAGATCTTTCAAACGTTGATACATTTTATTATGTAATATAAAAATGTCATTTTTATTTATGTTGCCACTGATCTCATCAGATATATGTGTGGGAAAATGTCAAACACATGTTTGGCTGATACAAAGCTTTCATTTTTACCATTGGCAGAAAATTCTCAGTTATTTACTTGAAGTGAAGGCTTATTTCACTAATTTTTGATATAATATCTGTCCAATTTTGAAATCTGAGTAATCATACTTTAATATTTTTTTCAAGAAGCATTTCTATTCCATGAAAGAAACAGCTAGTTTAGCTTGCAACTAAAATCATTGCATGAATTTGAGACAACCAGCATACTTCAGTGTGTGGTAAAAGTGTTATATGCGTACTTCCCAGTTCATCACCCAGATCACACATATGTTAAGATTTAATCAAAGTAATACTTAATAATTAATGAAGAACACTTTTAGGGAAACTTGGCATTTTGTTTTTGTGGGCATGATGGTGAAGAACACAATGACTGCTAGTACATTTTGGTGCCTGCGCCTTTCTTGACTCACACTATGATGCCAGTAGTTTTACACCCATAACTTTTGCACCAGAGGTATAAATTGCAACACAATAGAAAAGAAAAAAAAGCAAAAGTTTCTTAATCCAGGCATTAAAAAATGTCTTAATTTTAAGGCCTCATAAAAGTGTCTCCAGGAACCCTGGAGGTCCATAGATTACACTTTGAAACCTCTGTTACAGAGTATATATTGTTAGCAACTTTATAAAGATAGCAGCTTGCCTCAGGTAAAATAGAATTTTAAGACAGAAGGTATAAAATAACTGTTTTTAATCTCAGTTTATCAAAGATTCAACACATTTGGGGACTAAGTGTGAGAAAAAGTTACTTTTTTTGAAAAGTTGAGTAAATGGAAATTCCAGGATCAAGTTTCACAGGTAATTAGGGCAGGAGACCAGAAGAATCACAGAAGGAAGCTATTGAATTTGAAAGTTGGAAAAAAAGAAACCAAGGCCCAGAAAAATCTAAGCACTTTCCACATTATTGCTTTAAGAAACTTAATGATTGTTTATTTGCATCTTTTTACATAGAATTATTTTACTTTAAAAAAAATTTTTTTAAATTTGAGTGAGAGAGAGAACACATGGGGGGGGGGGCGGGCGAAGGAAGAAAGAGAGAAAGAGAGAATACCAAGCAGACTGTACTGAGCAGAGAACCCGACATGGGGCTCGATCTCAGGAGCCTAAGATGAAGACCTGACCTGAAACCAAGAGTCAGACACTTAACCAACTGTGCCACCCAGGCGCCCCTATTTCACTATTAAATTTGGTTTTCCACAACAACATAGAAAATCATTTCAGTTTAATCATTTAAGTAAGGCTTAGTGTTGTCCACTGGATACTAATGAAACTTAGAAGTATATCACATACTCACATACATTCAGATATTTTAAGGATTTTGGAAGAACATGATTTTAGGGAAGGGGCTGGGTTGATGGGTTTATCTATCCTTCCATCAGCTAAGTCCTATTTCAATATATCATGGATAGTTTTCTTTGTCACTGAGTGATCTACATCATTCTTTCTTATGGTTTCATATAATTTTATTTTATGGACATAACATTTATTTTATCTAAATTATCCAGTGTATACTTTTAGATATATCCAAAAATAAAGATGCAGGGGGAGAAAAAACATAAGCAGGTAATTTATCACGGAAGAAAAACAAATTTTAGTATACGTGTAATAATGTTCAATGTGACTAGAATTTAAGAAAGTATGAATTAAAACAATAAATATTGTTTCTGCTCATTTGAACAACTATTTTTTAAAGCCATAAAATCTGTTGTTAAAAAAGAAGAGGAAAATACGTGTTCTCATAAACTGATGCTAGCAATATAAAATTTTACAACCTTTCTGGAGGGTAGTGTTGTGAATTTTGTGATGTATATCACAAATGTTAAGATATACATACATAGAATTCATCAGTCCACTACATAATTCCTCAACAAATATGTATTACCATGCTATGACTATGTAATAAATGTACAAAACAATATTGGTAGTGCTCTAATGGATCTCAAAGTCCTATATAAAAGGAGCATGTGCATACATAACTGTGTAATAGAAATTATTGTGAAAAATGCTTACAAGTTGCTGTGATGAAGAAAAGGAGGGTGGGGTATTTCCGTACGGAGGGTATGCAAGTCAGGTCTCTGAGACCCTTTAGACGGGAAGAGGTCACCATGAAAAGCCTTAGAAACTATTGTATAAAGAGAAGACACAAATTAAAAACAAAACAGAAAACAAAAACAAACAAAACAGAGTGACTGTCAACAGCTTAGTTAGAAGGAAAATGAAACATGAGTTCAGAAAAACAGGTAAAAGTGAAAGCAAGTAGAGTCCAAGGTGAAGAGTTTGGATTTTATTCTTTAATGTTGTGTGTAACTGAGGTCATTCTTCTACTGGCCTCTTCTTAATGTTGACTTTTTCTTTTTCTTTTTCTTTTTCTTTTTTTTTCTTTTCTTTTTTTTTTTTTTTTTTTTTTTTTTTTTAAGATTTTGCTTATTTATTTGAGAGAGAGAATGAGAGAAAGAGAGAAAGAGAGAGAAAGCATGAGCCAGGAGAAGCAGGGTCTCTGCAGAGCAGGGAGCCTGACATGGGGCCTGATCCCAGGACTGTGGGATCAGGGCCTGAGCCCAAGGCAGATGCTTAGTCAGCTGAAACACCCATGTGCCCTATTACTGCTGACTTTTGATTGCCTCCCTCTAGGAATGAAAATATCCTCTGACATTGCTAAGGATCGCTGACAGATACAGGGCTTTCCATATTAGATCACATGACAGGAAGATCATGCAGGAATTTTCTGCTTTATTCCTGCTTATATAGAAAATTCTCTGCCGTGCACCAAGAGCCATTTCCATCTATTATCTATTTGCATTGCATCTCGGGAGATTTATTTTCTTTTATGAATTCATGTAGTGCGAAAAGCTGATGTGTATGGAAACGGATAATTCTGAACAGATTGAAACAAGTTTGTAACATATTAGATTTATGATTTTCTGGTCTGGCAGTCATGGAGATGCATCACTCAGAATGCCCTTTGAGATAACCTGCTGCTCCTCCCTTCCTTAGGTCTCCTCTCCAGGCATTGCACCTTTAGATCTGCCATAGCCCACATGTCAAGGTCATGCCCAGTCAGCTTCCAGCTGATGACAGAGAGCCTTAGGGGTGCTAGAGTGTGACCACTCCTGTCAAATGTGGGACTCCTCTAATAAGCAATCTTGGCTCTGTCTGGATGAGGCTTTCTCAGAGCCACACTTCAGACTTACGCAATCCCCCTTACTTCCTATGTTCCTTTCACAAGTGTCATGTCACTCCTAACTTGGAAGGTTCTCTGTCTAAACTTGCTCCCTCTCCCACCTTTACCTTCACTGGCACTATCCCCAAGAAGTAATTTGCCAAGTACTTTCTTCTTTCCATCTGCTTCTCAAAGGACCCAAACCAAAAACCTGTCAAGTCCTGGTGTAGACAACAATATCCAACCTAAATGCTAAAAACAGGAATGAGTCAAAAGCCTTTCCCAGTCCTTTTTTGACTGTCCATGTTTTTCGAATGTCCATTATTACCACAGTCATTGACATATGCATACAACATAACTATGTTTCCACATTTAATCTCATCATTTTTACTTGATGTAAATATAATTTAAATATTTTTAATCCTAACTCTCATCTTATTCTTTTGTCTTCTTAAGTGTATTATGGGAGCTATGAGTGAAAGTTGGGAGAGTTTATGTTAGCCAAACAGCTATCACTTTTATAATTAAAGAATTCTACTCATTTCTGGTAATGGATACACCTTTATGACCACACATGTACATTCCAAATCTATGCTATCCTTTTTTTTTCTTTACTTTTAAAAAATTCAATTAGGCAACATAAAGTACATACTTAATTTCAGATGTAGTGTGCATAGACTATCCTTTTATATCTTGGCAGTCATCTCCTTTTTATTTGCTGACATTCATGCAGCCAGGTATTTCTTTGATTCTTTGTATATTAAATAAAATAGAATAGCTGAGTCTTTAGTAAAAGCTGAACTATATAGTACCATAATATCAGAGTTGTTGATCTCTAATATAATAACCATTTTACATTTCTTCCAAATAATCAGAATGTTAGCAAATTTGAATAGAAGATATTTATTATGTAAAGAACGTATTTATTATATAAACAAAAGATATTTTTTTTATTATTGGGGCTCTGCATGTACCATTCAAGCTCAATTGTCCAAAGAATAAGACCCACAGAGTCCAAAAGTGACTCCACTTGAACAAATAATTATTAATCCACTTTCACGTGCCAGCCATTTTTGTGGGAAATGTGGGAGTGATAAAGTAATCAAAGCAATAGTCAAAGCTACTTACAATATAATAGTGAACATGTAAAGACAAGAATAAGGTATAATAAAAGTAATTATTGAATTTAAAAATAGTCTTTAAAGCCCAGATTAAAGATCATTTGAGGATACCGGGAAAGCCTCAAGGAACACCTTAAAAAATACAGTTTCCGTGGATTGGACTAATTCACACTGCAGGGTAGGAGGAAGAAATGAACAAACAGAAAAAAAAGACTAATAAAGTTCAGACAATTCTCTAGGAAAGGGGTGGAAAAGAGTAAGTATAAAGTGGAGTGCTAACTTATGAGGAGTAGAAGTTGGTAATTGTTTTGAACTTTAGATTTCAGAATTTGTTCAATCCTTCCCTGGCTTCATTTTATGTTATAGTTGTAGCCCACAAAGATCAAGTAACTTTCCCAGGTCATCTAGTCTGTGTAAGGTGACACTGATAATGGGATTTGTTTCTCCCATTTTCTCCTGGGGCTTTTTCTATTATACCACGTGCAAGGGCCTAAAATATAAAATAGCACTATGCTCACAAGTTATTATTTCCATTAAGATAATTTGTATGGCTTTGGAATAATATAGGCTGTGTTCTTGGTCCATCAGATGAGCATCTAGAACCCATCTATAGATATTCCAAAATTAAACAGCAGTTCAGCTTCCTCTCCTTGGGTAATAAACAAGGTTAGCTTTGCCTTTATCATTGTCTTACCTAGTGAATATATCTAGGTTTTCAAGCTTCCCTGTTTGACTTGTCATTTTTAGTTGATCCTCAATATTCTTACAAGAGGCTGAAGAGAGGAATCCACGTGCCATGATTTCTATAAATCCAGAGGCTGAAGTATATAAAATTCCAATGTAAAAAGGGGAAGAGGCACCAGAATTAAAGACAAAACAATTGATAGGAGGTGATTTTTCTTTTTTTCTAAGATTTTTTTTTATTTTTATTTTATTTTTATAAATTTTTATTTATTTATGATAGTCACACACAGAAAGAGAGAGAGAGGGGCAGAGACACAGGCAGAGGGAGAAGCAGGCTCCATGCACCGGGAGCCCGACGTGGGATTCGATCCCGGGTCTCCAGGATCACGCCCTGGGCCAAAGGCAGGTGCCAAACCGCTGCACCACCCAGGGATCCCAGATTTTTTTTTTTTTATTATTATTAATTTGAGAGAGACAGAGAGAGCACAAGCAGGGGGAAGGGCAGAGGCAGAGGTAGAAGCAGGCTTCCAACTGAGCTGGGAGCCCAACGTGGGGCTGGATCCCAGGGCCATGAGATCACAACCTGAGCCAAAGGCAATTGCTCAATCATCTGAGCCACCCAGGTGTCCCGGAGGTGATTTTTTATATTCTTCCAAGTGCTGTTCCCTTCATCCTCAGCTTACTCAGCTTACTCAGTGCAGTTACAATGAAAAGGGGAGGGGTGCCTGGGTGGCTCAGCTAGTTAAACTTCTGCCTTCAGCTCAGGTCATGATCCCAGGGTCCTAGGATCAAGCCCTGTCTTGGGCTGCCTGCTCAGTGGGCAGTCTGTTTCTCCCACTCCCTCTACCCCTCCCCCCTGCTTGCTCTCTCTCCTGTTCTCTCTCTCTCAAACAAATAAAAATCTTTAAAAAAGAAAGAGAAGAAAATTGGATATCATTTGGAAAGTAAATTTTGTTTCCAAAATATCTGTGAGAGTTTCTAATCTTATGTGGGATTTTGCATGATTCAAACCATATTGGGAAGGTCATGTAGCCATGGGATTTCCCAACTCTCTGCCTTAGGTAGTTATTGTCATTATTTATGCTACCCCTGGAGCTGCAGAATCTTCTCCGTCTGTTTCCCAGAACACTGGATTGAAAAAAATTGAGTTGGTTTTCTTTCTCTCCATCTATGAACTGATAGGAAAAAAAGCAGAGGAGCAAGCTGGGAATAGGAATAAGAATATAAAATAAGTTTTGCTAATTTTTAGACAAGTACTTTAGCACTAGTCAAAATGAGTCATTTGAGTTTTTGAAACAATTTGGTAACCTAGCCAATAGGTCATTTGTTGAAGATACAATTTATTTTATTTCAAGGTAAAGGACTAAAGTTTTGCTCGTTTCCTTCAAGCTCTTGAAGATTTGAACACACATTTTTGAGAGACTGGGTTATATAAATAAATATTTAAATGTGCATGATTAGAAAGAATTGGATAGTTTTGCCAGAGAAATTCATTGTGAATTTTTTTTTATAACTTAAAATGTATTTCATCCTTTTGCCTGTGTGCTTTTAAACTACAGATGCAGTCCACATACAGGGAGAGCTGTCATCATTTGTCTGATTAAGGAGTGAGCACTGCAAGAAAAGAGCTGTTACTGGTAAATGGCGCAGTATTCAATGATGAGACTACATTATCTTTTTTAAATTTTTTAATTTAAATCACAGTTAGCATACAGTGAAATATTATCTTCAGGAGTTCAATATAGTGGTTCATCATTTCCATACAACACCGGTGCTCATCACAAGTGCCTTCCTTGATCTCTATCACTTATTTCACCCATCTGTCCTCCCACCTCCCCTCTGGGTAACCATTAGCTTATTCTCTAGGGTTAAGAGTCTGTTTCTTGATTTCTCTATCTCTCTCTTTTTCCCTCCCTTTGCTCATTTGTTTTTTTAAATTCCATATGTGAGTGAAATTATATGGTATTTGTCTTTTTCTGACTGACTTATTTCACTTACCATTGTACTCTCTAGCTCCACTCCTGTTGTTCCAAGTGGCAAGATTTCATTTCTTTTTTATGGCTGACTAACATTCTATTAGATACAAATCAAAACTACAATGAGGTATCACCTCACACCTGTCAGAATGGTTAAAATCAACATTAGAAACAACAGGTTTTGGCGAAGATATGGAGAAAGAGAAACTCTCCTACACTGTTGGTGGGAATGCAAACTGGTGCAGCTGCTCTGGAATACAGTATGAAAATTCCTCAAAAAGTTAAAAATAGGGCAGCCTGGGTGGCTCAGCGGTTTAGCGCTGCCTTCAGCCCAGGGCATGATCCTGGAGACCTGGGATTGAGTCCCGTGTCAGTCTCCTTGCATGGTGCCTGCTTCTCCCTCTGCCAGTGTCTCTGCCTCTCTCTCTCTGTGTGTCTCTCATGAATAAATAAATAAAATCTTTTTAAAATAAGTTAAAGCTAGAATTATCCTATGAGCTAGCAATTATGCTACTAGGTATTTCCCCAGAGAATACGAAAATAGTAATTCAAAGGGATACATGCACCCCAATGTTTATATTAGCATGATCCACAACAGCCAAATTATGGAAACAACCAAAGTGTCCAGTGATTACATATCTTAGTTTTTCTTTTTTCATCCTGATATATAATAAATATCTATATCTACATCACTTATGAATAGAGATCAATAGACTTAAAATCAAAAGATATTTCTCAAAAGGCTAATATACTGAGTAATTCGTTACAGCGTAATTCTTTTATTTCTCCATAAACCAATCCAGTCATAGTCAGTTGTGACACAAGTGGAGTTTACTTTTGGCAGTCATACTCCCCCTGCCTTTTTTTTTATAGATTTTATTTATTTTAGTTATATATTTGAGAGAGCATGAATAGTGGGGAGGGGAAGAAGGAGAGGGAGAAGCAGGATCCCCACTCAGCAGGAGCCTGAGGCTATCCTGGGGCTCAATCCAAGGATCCTGGGATCATGACCTGAGCCAAGGTTTAGAGATGAGGGAACAGAGTTAGCTATTGGTAGAACCAGGATGCAAACCTGTGTATCCTGAATCTATGACGAGTATTATTTTCACTATAGCATGATGCAGGAAATAGAAATAAGTTGTGATAACAAATAGAAGAAACCTATATCACCAAACCTAATTTTAATCATGAAAATATCATGACCACAGAATGAAAAGAAAGTGGCAATTATAAGGAAATTATAATTTATTATAGAAAATCTGAGGTCCAGAAGAGTAAACCTACTTCAACTCATAAAGATCATAAAATAATCACTAGAAGTTCAAATTAACTATAATAAATTTTAATGACTTCACCTCAGGATTCATATCTCATTGCCAGTACAGAAGAACACACAAATATAGGCATTTATTAATGCAGTATTAAAAGAAAGGGAAGGGGCACTTGAGTGGCTAACTGAGTTTAAACTCAGTTAAACCCTGATTCCTTTGGATCAGGCCATGATCTTGAGTCCAGGGATGGAGTTCCTGTGGGCTCCCTGCTCAGTGGGGACTCTGTGTCTCCCTCTCCTCCTCTTCTACTCTTTCTTTGCCTCTCTCTCTCAAATAAAATAAAATCTTAAAAAAATAAAGTAACGATTATTGAATATCTATCATGTTCTATGAACTAGAAATTTTACGTTCAAATGTTCACATCATGTACAGAACTTCTAAAAAAGCATTATTTAAAAAACTACCTTATGTGGTCATCCATTATCAGTCCCAGTTCTGTGTTGAATATCATGAGGATTATTTTCATAAAGATATTATGTATGCTTGAAGTGAATATATATTCTTCAGTTCCTGGGTGCAATGTTCTCTCAACAAGTACCCAGTATTTAGAGTTGTTACTTGTGTTATTTATCTTGTTTTTACCTTATTGTTTTATTTTCCATCAATTACTGAAATAATTGTTGTGAATTCATCTATTTCCCATTGTAGTTTTCTCAATCTTTGCTTAATATAATCTAAATTTCTCAGAATATTTATGTCTTTCTCATGAAACAAATGCTATAATTTTGTAGTATATATCACTTTATAATGCTTTCTGCCTTAAAATCTGACACGTCCTAGACTTTTCTATTACTATCTGACATATTTTTCCATTCTTTTACTTTCATGTATATTTTTTCCTTACCTCTTTTAGATGTGTGTTGTGTATAAACATGGTTTACTACTTAATAAAATGTAACAAACCTGGTTCTAACTTATGAATCTAGTTCAGTTACATTTAACACAATTACTACTATAGTTATATTTGCATCTCCCTATAACTTTTCCTTTGGAGTTTCCATTTGTCCCATTTGTTCTATGTTTTTTTTTTTTTTTCTTTTTTTTTTCTAAAGATTTTATTTGAGACAGAGTAGGGAGCCTGATGTGGGGCTCAATCACAGGACCCTAATATCATGACCTCAGCTGAAGGCACATGTTTAACCAAATGCACCTTCTTTTTCTTTACTTTCTTAACTTATTTTTGATGAATTTAGAAATTTTAAAAGTTTTGTTGAAGTAATAGATACATACAAAGAACTTCACATAGTAATTGTAGAGCTTGATATATCAATACAAAACAAATCTGGTAATAAAAATCCAGGCCAAAATTAAAGCATCACTAACAGTTCAAGGAACTCAGTAGTGTCTTTTTTTTTTTTTTAAGTAGTGTCTTTTTTATCATTTCTAACCTCTCTTTTTTCCTTCTACAAAAATAACCACTTTCCTGACTTCTAGACTTTTATAAATTAACTTTGCCTATGTTTAAAATGTACATAAATGGAATCATACAGCAGGTATTCTTTTTGTCTGGTGACCTTTGCTAAATTGCTAAATATTATGTTTTTACAACATATTTGTATACTTATGTATAATTGTAATTAGCTTAGTGTCAGTGTTTTTCGGAATCTAGTTTTAATGTACTTAAATTTTTAACCCTTTTAATGTTTATGGATTTTTTAGTTTACATTTATTTAGTTAATATAAACATCAAATATGTTCACAACATTCTCTTACACAGTTTCTGTTGCATAAACAGATGCATTTTCTAGGGCATTGGTTCTTAATCAAGGATGAATTTCACATCCCCAGAGGATATTTGGCAGTGTCTGGTGACATTTATATATGTGACAACTAGAGAGAGTGGTTACTACTAGCATATAGTGGGTAGAAGATAGGGATTTGGAAAACATCTTCTAGTCACAAGATAGCCTCTGAAAACAAAAATTATTCTACTCAAACTGTCAATCATGACATGGTTGAGAAATCCACTTTAGGGGTATACTTAGAACGTACAGTGATCTAGCAGAGTTAAGTCTTCATACTTTACTGCTTTAGTTTACCCTGGTACTATTATACTTTACATTTTTAGAAAAAAAATTATGTCAATATCAATTTTCATTTAAAAATCACTGGAAATTCTGTTAGAATTTCATTGCACCCATAAATCAGTCTGTAAAAAAAGGGAGGGCATCTAAAATTGAGTTGTCTGATCTATGACTCAGGTTTTTTACAGGTTTTTGTTTTTTGGTTTTTGGTTTTTTTTTTTAGTATTTTTTATTTATTTATTTGAGAGAGAGAGAGAGAAGAGAGGGAGAGGGAGAATCAGACTGCCTGCTGAGCAGACTGCCCAA
The DNA here is from genome assembly GCF_011100685.1 of Canis lupus familiaris. Taxonomy (NCBI): domain Eukaryota; kingdom Metazoa; phylum Chordata; class Mammalia; order Carnivora; family Canidae; genus Canis; species Canis lupus. The sequence goes on from NC_049224.1 coordinate 78,398,325, forward strand.
AGCAGGGTTCAATTCTGAGACCCTGAGAGCATGACCTGAGCTGAAGGCAGACACTTAACCAACTGAGCCACCTAGGAGCCCCTTGTCAAATATTTTTCAAGATTTTCTCCATATTGTTTTAAATGTTTCCATTTAGTGTTTTTGTGAGTGTGTGTGTATTTGAGGTTAAATTTATGCTCTTTTTTCTTTCTTTCTTTCTTTCTTTCTTTCTTTCTTTCTTTCTTTCTTTCTTTCTTCCTTTTTTGTTTTTGGTTTTGTTTTTGTTTTTTGTTTTTTGTTTTTTGTTTTTTGTTTTTTGTTTTTACTGGCCTTGCATCTAATGTCTTATAATGTATGTATAAATTCTAATAACTACTTATAAGTTCTTTTGTATTTTTTGGATATTCTTATGTCGTATGTGAAATAGTTTTATAAGTTTTTCTCAATCTATTTTTTACCTTATTTTATTGGCTGTATGGTCCATATCAAATAAAATAGTTTTAAGAATCATACTTCTATTATTCTTGAGTATGATCACTTTATTACTATATACGCAGGATTTCATTTTTTTCTTTATTATTCAGTTTGAGTATTTTTTTCTGACCTTCTGACCTGACCTTTTCTGACAAGTCAATTAACTAATTCTCTCCTCAGTGGTATGTAGTCTGAAATGACCCCATCCTTTGAGATCTTATTTCAAATTTTTATATATTATTTTTCACTGTAGAATTTTCATTTGCTTCCTTTCTATTTGTTAATTCTAGCTCTGTGTCAACGTTTTCTTTTATTTTTTAAAGAAGATTTTATTTATTTATTCACGAGAGACACAGAAAGAGAGGCAGAGACACAGGCAGAGGGAGAAGAGGGCTCCCTGTGGGAGGTCCATGGATCCCAGGACCTGGACCAAAGGCAGACACTCAACCACTGAGCCACCCAGATGCCCCTGTGTCAAAGTTTTCATTCTTGTCTTTTAATAGCTTTGAAGTCCCTGAGCCTCGTTGATTTAAAGTTCATGATTCATCATTATCTGGATCCCTTTGGGACTCTCTGTTAGACATTATTTTCCTTTTTGGTCATGCTATTTGTCTCCTCCTCTGCTTGGCTAGCTTTTTCTACTGGGTGATGATCACTGTGAATGTAAAATTGTAGAGATAATTTGAGGTTCTGTATGACGTTATCTTCCTCAGAAGTTTAATTAAATTTGCTTTTTGCCAGCCTGTTAGCCTAAGGGCAATAATCACGTTAATCAAGTAAAGGATTAAGTATTTGAATTGGAGGGTTAGTCCCTATGAGAACTGATCTGTTTCCAGTTCTTTCTTAACTCCCAGTGTCTAGGCGTTCTGAGACCAATTTACATTTTGAGTTGTTACCAGGGACTTTTTGCCATAACTGGATTAGTACTTCAATTTCTGTTCTCCCAACCCTGTAAAGAAAATGTTCTGTGAGTTTCCGTATACTGTAAACACTTATTAAGTGGTAGCTCTTATAAGAGCTTGTGTTAATATTAGTATCAGGCACTTCACAAGTACTTGTGGCTTACTCTTACCTAATTAGATAAATACGATGACTTCGGCCATGAGACTATCTCCAGGCACTACTGAAGTTAAGACTGTGTTTGCTGATAAATTATATTCTCTGGAAAGGGCGATCTCAGTAATTGATAGAACTTAATCTACATTTGACAGGCATCACAGATTTCCACTTTGAAAGGCTTGGGGGAGCAGGATCTGACAAATGGGATGGGGTGGAAGTGGGCTCTTTAACATTTTAAATGTACATAGTTATGTAAATGAACATAGTTATGTGTTAAAAAGCAACATTTTCTCTATTGAGTTCTCAGTGTTCAGAATAGAAACCAGAGCAAATTAAAATTATGTAATGAAGCAAAGATGTTTTTCTCAGCCAGGAAATCATTTGCCTTGTTTTCTTCCCCCATGATGATTCACATCAGAAGAAAAGATGTAAAACTGCTAATATGAAATTAGCCAATTAGAAACAGAATGTTGGAATCCATCAGTTTATGTGTGTTGCTTCCAGTTGCCTTCCTATTTGTTTTAAGAAATATTTTGGCATAGAAAAAGCTATCATTTTCCTCCCCTTGATTCAATATTATATTACTTCTAAAAAAAATGGATAAAGCTAAATGTCCCATCTGACCTACACCCCCTCCCCCCAAAAAAAAAGCTAGTGGTAAAAGCTTGTCTTTATTCAAGTGATGATATATTTCCTTTACCTCTTTCCTATCTGCCATTTTAAGCAAATTGATTTTTCCTTATGATTTTTATAATGGTGAGTATTCCAAATACTCCTAGTTATCTCTCCATAGTTATTTACTCAAATGGAATAAATTTTAGATCTTAAAGTTCCAAATTTAAATGTTTACAGAACTTCAAGGTCTATATGCTTATATCGATATTATTTTGGTAACATATGCCCATCTGGTATCTTTTGCTCATGTTCATGTAGATTTGCTTCATTTTCTGTATATAAAGGTGTTATTTGCCCATTAGTATTCATGAGCTTCTATTCCTACCAGTAGTTACTCTCACATCTCAGGGTTGGGTCAGTTTTTCTTATAAGATATTGAATCTAATTCAAATTTCTTGTAGGATATTGAATCTAATTACAGTTCTTCAAACTAATGAAATAGTGGTATGGGACTTTTATAAAGGAGATATATATAGCATCTTGACACAAATATTCCACGGCTGTCATAGCCTACCATCTGGGCTATGAGTATGATAGTCATCTCGTTCTATAAAATATCCTTCAAGAGTTTACCACAGTACACTTCAACTAACACTACTCTTTGGAATATTCTCAAATCTATGTAACTATTGTCTCACATACACCCTAAATTCAGTTTCACATTATTAACTACTTTCTACATTGTCTATTTGGATGAGTGATTGCTACCTAAAGATCACATGACTTAAATCAAAGTCATCATATTTCCTCCCTGCCACTAACCAATCCAAATTTTAACTCTTCTGTTTTTTTAACTCTTCTGTTTTTAACAATTTTACCAATTTAATTGAATGATTAAAGTCAATAAGCTTTATTGGTTATAGATATGTGTGAGGCACAAACCACTCTCTAAAAAGAATGTATTATCTATGTCTCATGATGCAGTGTACAATTTTAAGTTATAGGGTCAGCTTTTCTCTAATAAAAACATGTAATTCTTAATCTCCAGAGGATCTCGGTAAGTAGATGCTCAGATTTATCTTATCACTGGATACATGATCCTTGAAAAATACATTATTTTCAAAGAGTGTTTATGGTACACATAAAAATGCCCAGGGTCCTTAAGAAACAATCGTAATTAATAAGGTACATTGGCCATTTTCGTATGTGAATGAGATCACCAGCTATTAGACAAAGATTGACCATGCTCTTTACTCACCAGTGATCATAATGGCATAGAAGAGGCACAATGTGCTCTTAGATACATAATGAAATTTCCTTTTCTTGTTCAGGTAGAATGGAGAATTCGGTACAATGAGGGCTTCATTCACAGACCAATCAAGATTTTTCAGTGTCATATATTTGATCTTTTTTCTTCTTCATATGGCCTCACTCTCTGAGACTACATGGAAACCACTTAAGAGTTTATGCTCCTACAATGAACCTTATGTATTTCACATAATAGTGAAATCTTAAAAAAAATTAGTGAAATCTTACTACATGCTTACTACATGCTTCCAACTACAGTTTCTCTCAATTACCATAGTAAATGTAAAACATAATGAAAATAAAAAAATTATTCAAGGATGATTTTGAAGTCATTAATTATTTTACTTCTAGCAGATTGTGGAAAAATGCTGAAAACTGGATTTCAAATCTAGGTCTCCTTTGAGATGCAAATCCAATCATAAAAATATGAAATAAGAACTACTTTTTCTCCTCCAGAGTTTATACAGTGCATTGTCCTGTCAAAAGAACACACTTGAAAGAAGAAATGGCTCGATTTATATACCAAAGGGAGTTTTACAGTTTATTTCTCTAAGTTTCAAATACTGCAACCCCCTCCCACCCTCCCCTCGATTTTTTAACTATAGGTGATCACCATCATTGAAAAGTGCCAATAAAAATAGAGGCGCTTGCACTGCTGCAAATTTTTCAGTGGAAACTCTTGCCAACAAACACCAGCTGTACTGTGATCTTTTACTGCTGTCTCATTTCACTACTGAACAGCTTCTTTCATCCCTTTCTTTCCTAGCTTGGAAATATGTGGTGAAAATTTCAGATCTCCACACATGCTTCAGAGTGTTTTAAAAATCATACAGTTGCCATGATAAAGAATAATTCTAGATAAGCAACAACAGAGAAGAAAAACAAGTGCTTGTGGCATCGGTTTAATTACTTCTACATTCAAAGCACAAGCAGGGATCCTATTTGCATCTAATCTGTTAGAACAATGATCACTTCTGCCAGACATTATTAAATGGTTGTGCAAGCCAACCAACTCCATAAGATGTCGCTGCAGAATTAGGACCTTAGAACACTGATAAATAGACCAAATAAATCTTAAAAGAATTTTGATAAGTTAAAAAAAATCAAGCTTTCAGAGAATTTTAAGAAGCTATTGACTTTGAGACCCTTATTATAAAAACAACATAACTAATTTCCTTCTACTGATGCCTTATTTGGTTTTTCACTTAATATTTAGACATGTATTTTACAATGGACAGGGCAAAACTTATGTTTGCTTATTATGCATGCAAGAGTATTTGTTAGTTCATTATTTGGAATTATGTTCTATTAAATGAATCATATATTTTATAGTAAGGCTTGAATTCTATTATCACTTCAATCATTCAGGATATCATTTTATTTCAAAACTTCCAAAGGGAAGAGATGGCAAATAAATCATTAACACTTGAAATCCAATGTATCTGACCTACTGGACTTCACTCAAGCAATATGATAGTACATATTGACTAAAAAAAAAAAAAACAAAAAGGTAAAAACCACAGCATAGGCAGAGCACTTACAATTTTTACAGTTTTCACTTCCAGGTCAAAAGGCTTAAATCCTGCCATTCTCGAAGACATAGTCTAGATCTTCTGAATGTGAATCTCCACAGACTATGAGTTCCCATTATACTTTAAGATTTTTGGTTTGTTTCACTTCACATTTTCTAGCTTGTACCTTAGTTGTCTATGAGCATAGCTTTAGTTACTCAAGTTTCTTGAGATTGGACATCCTGCCTTCTTCCCTCTTTTATAGTAAAATGAACATTGCTGAAAAAGCAAAATAAAAAAGAAATTTCATGCATGCAGAAAGCTCTACAGTTTTTTTTCTTTTTATCTGTACTAATCCATGCAAAATTGAAAGTCACTTTTAGAATCCTCTCCACTTTATCATTTTGAATTTGTTCCCAAAGTTACACCAAGATATGCCTTAAATTTGATATTAAATTATAGACCTCATTCTTGCACGCTCACATTGCACATGGAAGACACCAAATAAATCTTTGTTTTTTTTTCTGAATTCATAGACATCACAAGCAGCCCTTTCCTAAGTGGGTGTAGGTTTTGTCATTTGATGCTTTGCTTACTCTCTACTGAACTACACCATCCCTCTTGGCTCTATCCCACTTGGGGGCTGCAACAAACCTGCTTTGGGAAATTTCATGAGTAAGTTTTTATCGCTTCTCTTCTATTGCTTTATTTAGGGTTGTTTCACATCACGTCTATTCGTCAGGATTCCTGATCCAAAACCAAAGAAATGTTCTCCATCCTAAGCAAAAATGGATATTATTGAAAGAATATCAGGAAGGTTATAGGAAGGTGAAGCTGGCCTAGGTAAGAACAGCCACATAAGAACCGGGTAGAACAATGGTCTTTTCAGGACACTGGAGTTTCTATACCACCTTTCACTGCAATCCCTGGACTCTGCCATTCCTCAGGACTTCTAGGCACAGCACTCACCACAAATAATCTCTCAAGGACCCCTGCCCAATTGGTGGTGTCTAAAAATGCAATGCCTTGAGTAGAAGCATATGCTTGGCTATCCTTAGGTAACTTGAGAGGCTGAATGGAAAAGCCAACTCAATTTTCCATAAACAATCAGGAGATAGGCTTGAACTTCTGACTCTATGACACGAATCTCCCAGAGTCCCCTACTGATAAGATATAAGGAAAAGGCAAAATAAGGAATTACCTGATAAAAGATGGCAAACAAATTAAATAGAATTTTTGACAACTGTGTAGCACTCAGGCTAAATCTCCTACAGAGACACCTACGGGGCAAGAGGCCTTTGAGCAACTAAATATTCTGAGTCAACATTAAGTCAGACTCAAGGGCATCTGTTACACAATTCAGGCTTCCATAGCAAGTGTCCATTAAGGTGTAGAAATAAAGGTCAATACTGCAATTATAAAGGTTGGAAGGGACCTGTGTCTCACCTCTTCGACTTTGGGAACCACTTCAATTTCTCACACTGTGAATCTCTGGCCCAAGCTACTACTAGCATAACTGCTTAAATTCTAGCTTCTAGGAGGCAACGTGGAAAGGATATTATTCCCTTTAGAAAATGTCTGAGTAATCCTCAAATCACTATGTATTTTTTGATTAATGAGGCACAGAGCCATAACTTAAAGTGAACTTGAAATAGAAATTCAAAAATTAATTTTATCTCTAAACTGTTCTTGTATTTGATAAATTTTGATCATTTAACTTAAAGATTTTATGGACTTTTATAGAGTATTTAACCTTGATTTGTATATAATTGTTTACAAATATTTTCAAGTTGAGACTTCTGTTATGAAAATGTATCACATTTTAATCAAGTTCATATGTCCTTCTATGAATTGGACATAGGTTGTCTCAAAGAAAAAAAAATATTTGAACTGATTTATTCATATTCAATTTTTTCTCTGGAAGAATATATGGAGAAAAATACTTTGAAGTTGCTTCATTTCTAAGATGTTGCTCTTTATATTACTATGGAGAGAGAGAAAAATAATCATCTCACCAGTAAGTAACAGTAACACACAAATTCACTAGGTATTATATTTGTGTCTTTTATTTAAAGGTCTTAAAATTAATAGTTGATCATTGACTATATAGCTCTTCCTCCCATAAAATAAGGGGGAGTGTATGTCCTTTTCTTTGAGAAAAAATAAAGGGCACCTGGGTGGGTCAGTCAGCTTAGCAACTGCCTTTGGCTCAGGTCATGACCTCAGGGTCCTGGGACCAAGCCCCAGGTCCAGCTCCCTCCTCAGTGAGGAGCCTGCTTCTCTCTTTTCATTTCCCTCTGCCTTTCTCCCTTTGCCCCTTCCCTTGTTCATGTGTGCTTCCCCTCTCTCAAATAAATAAATAAAATCTTTAAAAATAAATATTTTTAAAAATGGAGAGAATAATAATGTTACATTGTGTTCTTTATTTATTTTTTCTTTTTTTTCATTGTGTTCTTTAAATATAAGACTTAGGGCACCTGGGTGGCTCCATTGGTTAAGTGGCCCACTCTGGATTTTGGCTATGGTCATGATCTCAGGGTCCTGGGATTGAGCTTTGTGTTGGGCTCCACACTCAGTGGGATGTCTGCTTGAGATTCTCTCTCTTTCTCAGTCTTCCTCTGTCCCTCTCCTCACTAGTGTGTTCTCTGACTCTAAAACAAATCAATACATCTTAAAAAAATAAAAAAAATAAAAATAAGACTCACTTCTATAAGCCTAAGTTTGAGTCATCTTAAAAAAATTTTTTAAGATAGAAAAAATATGATTGCTTAATGCTTCCTTATTCAGGATATTCACATTTATCCATTCCTATTTCTACTATATACATCATCCTTGCCCCAAAATATAAACCCAACAAGCTTGCCTTTTTGGATATTATATTTCATTTCAAATGAAATAAAAATGCCATAGACAGTTGCTATAAAATATTAAGAAAAAACTGGTTTTCTAATTGCATGGAGAAGAGAAAAACCAGCAAACTCATATATGAGTTGAAATTATTAGTGCATGAAGCACAGAGGTGACGCTGATCAGTTGACAGACCTCCAATTTCACACCGCTACAGTACATTCTTTGGTAAATTTAATGGAAGAAAAACCAACCAACCAGAAGCAATCTAACACAGTCAAACAAACTTCTGTTTAATAGATGCTGGTTCTTTAGAAAAATGCTAATAACAATGCCACGTGTTAAGTTTTTGCAGAGTCAGGAGTTAACATGATTATGTTCCTGTTGGTCACCACATGTTGTCCTTGCCATCATCATTGTCTCCTGCAGAAACAAAATGCCTAAGGGTTACCACAGGCTGACATACATAGCATGCCAAATTATACACTGCATCATCACACCATATGCCAAACCACAGATTAGGATACTACGGTACTACAGAAGGAAGTCTTCTGATTTTCAGGACTTTAGAGAAGACAGGTATTTTCTGATCTATTATCTGGAATTATTTTTATGAAACTGATAATAAAATACACATGACAGCGTGTGAGTGCCAATGAAATCCTAATTAGAAGAAAAATCCATGAGCCCAACCCTGAAGAGCTCACTAAGTTTAACGAAAGAGTCTGGATTCAGCTAGCGGCATTTGTTCTACTCTCATTTTTAATTAGCATCAAGGAGTTTAATTAGAAGTATAGCATATGAGAATCGCAGGGAATGCAACAGCTAGAAGGGACCAAAGACTTATTTGGAGCAGCTGCTTTATTTTTTCCAGTGAGTCAGGGAATATGTGGGGAAAAGAAGAAACTTAAGGCCTAGCAAATGCAGAACCCAGATGAAAACATGCATGCTTGTAGGCCTACTCGAAAAATGCACACACACATAATCATTAAACGCAAATTTATTTTTTTCCAAGATTGTCTTCTTACAGATTATGGTGAGATCAGTACTAAGCAAAAAAATCATGCAAATGACAGAGATCCTTTTTAGCATATTATGCTTTCTGTGTTTTCTCAGAACCCCTCCATAAAATATGATGCAACAAAACCAAGTGATCCTCATTTATTTATTCAATAAATATTTTTGAGCAACATTTATGCTCCAGACACTTTTACTGGGAAGGAAATACAATTTTCAGGAGGAAAGAGAATGGGAATCTTCTGTACCACAGAAATAAGTTTTCGACTTGGAGCATGACTAGCTATCTTATTACATTTTACTTTGACTCCTGTATCAGTTAAATTCATTCAATTCTACATCATGATATCAAGCTACCACAGCAACTGCAGACATGCAGGTATTAATGAGTCAGTGTGCTTTGAAGCAAAGCATAGTAACTCAAGAACCAGGAGTTCTGTGTTCCAGTCCTAGTTCTGCTAGCACATTAGCTAAAGAAAAAAGAAAAAAAAAAAAAGGTCATATCTCTTAATATCAATTTATTCATCCAGACAATGAAATTGAATTACACAATTTTAAGGACTTTTATATCTCCAATATTTATCATTTTTATGCATTTTTTTATACCTAAATGAAATTGGGCAAGGTGATAGGGAAATATGGGGGCTTTAAAGAAAGGCTTCTTGATATGACTAATAAGGATTTTCAGGTTCAAATCCTTTGCCTAACTAGTTCCTCTGCTCACATTTCTTGTCTTTTGAGAGTATATGCTGAATTGTGTGCATTGGAATATTATTGATTCAACTTCAGATCTTGAATTTTATCTATTAAATTGAGTGATGTCTTGGATGAGAAGGTATCTAATAGAATTGCTTTCATATGAATTTTTCAAATAGTGAACTAAATGAATTTGTCAGGTCGTCTTAAACCAGGTAGAAAGGAGCCAAACTTGAAAGCAATTCCTCATGTGTTTCTAATATTTCTAACTTATAAAGTAAAACCAAAGATGAAACTAGCTTCTGTCCAAAAAGGTAAGGAGTCTATTCAACAGAATTTATTGACAAGCTGCCATGTACTTGGCACTCAACATTGTGGTAGAGAAGATATGTGTGGTAGAAACAATGATTATTGTTATCTATATGCATTTACTATATTTCAGACACTGTTCTAAGTTAATTGTATGTATTAACTTATTTAATTCATGCAATCTTATGAGTCTATGATTATTTTAGTGGATATATGTGAAGCAGCATGGAGTCATGAAAGAAATAGCCTTTCAAATATCAGAGGATCTGGGAAATTCTACTCAATTCATTTGGTTCTGATGTAAGAAATTCTCTGGAAATAGAGTGATGGGTTTTTGTAGTAGAGAAAATGCTGTATTAAAAAGTCAATCAATATGTTCTTTGTACAAATAAAGCCATGACGTGCATATGCTGAATGGGTTATCTCAAATGTTGTATCTCCAATAGTTTTTGAAACTATTATGTTAATTTAATGCCAGGTTTTTGGTTTACAAGCAAATAATCATATCAAGAGAAGAAGAGATATTTATATCAATGATGAAAATAAATAAAAGTTGGAGGCATCCTTATTTTTGTAGAAAGGATTGTAAAAAGAGTTTGTTAGATTTATAACAATAAAGAAAGAGAATATAGGGGGAATATCCTGATGTTTGTTACTATTAGAATATTTTTTGTTTAAAGAGTAAGAAAGCTGTTTAGAAATATGAATATTATTCAAGAAAAATAGTACTGAATAAAAGACTATAATAGAGACATTGAGAAAAACATTATCCTCAGGAATAATGCTTAAGTGATCTATTTTTTTAAAAGAAGTACAACCTTAAGAGTTCCATAACTTAAGCTGCCTGCACTTAATTTAAAAGTCTTATGGAAAAACCAATTAGCATTCATTAAAAGCTGAGTTAACATTACAAAATTTGTGGGTTGAGCTGATTGAAGAATCTGCCACATGAAGAGTACAAATAAAGAGAAGATTCTCTCCATTAATAACCAATGTAACATGAGGACATAAACATGACAATAATAGGAGAAAAACATATAAAGAATTTTAAGGATGCAAAGGTAAAAAATTAAGGTATATAATGGACTTGGTGTCTTTTCTAGAAATAAAAGGAAATATATGTAATTCTAAACTATTATATAACGAAAAAATTTCAAAATGGTCCTTAATACTAAAATCCATTGTCATCTCTAAAATTATTCTCAACAACAAGAAATAAAAAAAATAAAATTATTATCAACATGTATAGATGTAAATAAATTATGTTAAACAGTAAGGAAGTAGATAAATGAATTTGTCCTAAGAGCCTTTGGTTGTCAATTTTTTTTTCTGAGGCTACAAAGAAATATCTATGATGATTGTTGTGTTTCCCATTAAAAGAGAAAGTTGGTTAGCATAGTTAATGACTGAGAACACATATGTAATCAGTCACCTTAAGACACCACAACAAAATATTGTAGACTCGGTGGTTTAAACATCAGAAATTTATTTCTCACAATTCTTCAAGCTGGAAAATCCAAGATCAACATGCTGATAAATTTGGTTTCTGATGAGAGGCTTTTGCTAAGTTTGTGGACAACAGCTCGTGTCTCCTCTTTTTACAAGGGCACTAGCCCTACTGGATGGATGAAGGACCCACCTTACAACCTCCTTTCATCTTCATCACTTCCTCATAAATATTTCCTATCTCCAAATACAGTCAAATTTTGGTTAGGTCTTTAACCTATGAATTTTGGAGGGATACAACTCAGTCAACAGCAACACAGAAATTGGAATTGCACTAGATGACTTGATATCATGTGCCTCTTCCTTCATTTTTCCATTTTGCTGTTAAATCTTCTGATAAATGAGAAAAATCAGAAATATTTAATGTTACTCAAAAAATGAGCTAACAAAAGAAAAGGTGTACAGGAGAAAACCAAGCTTGCCAGTTCAATGATTTTCAATGATTTTCAACCTGGTTTTAAAATCTGACAATATTTATTTTTAAATACAAAAAAAATTAAAACAGTATAAAAACATTATTTTCTATTTTATCTTAAAGGGAATGCTGAGGTTGATCACCATGCTTTGTGGTGAGATAGAGAGCAAGCTATAATATAACCCAGATAATAAAACACCCTGGTGGCAGTGGCACCTATGGAAATGTTGCTTCATAATCACAATATAAAATTAAATGACTTTGCCCCATAAACGGGGCATCTAGTATTGTTTAATGTAGACAAAATTTGACCCAAACTAATCAGACAATTTTAAATTTTAAATAAAATTTAAATTTATTTAAATTTTAAATAAAGCAGATCATACCACTCCTGAAAAGTTTCTCTGGGATCACCTTAGCTGAGAGAAAAAAATTAATGGGCCCAGAAATCTAGAATACATACCTATTTGAATATACAGGAGAGAAATTTAAATTATTCACCAATTCCAACCAACTCACCACATCTTCCTTGGTTTAATTTAAGTTTCTAATATATCCGAGTTTCAACGACAGCCCTCTTAAAACCAGTTGTCAAAATAGTTGTCAGAGTGATCTATTGAACATGGAAATCAGGTCACATGCCTCTTCTGCTTTAACCTTTCCAGTGACTTCTCATAAATGCAAGCTGTTGAACCTGATTTATAAAGCTCTAAGTGAACTGGTGTCTGCCTATTTCCATGCACTTATGCCTCGTCACTCTCTTCTTAAACCACTCTACTCAGAAGGCCACTCTGGACTTAGTGTCCTTGAATTCATCAAACTCATTTGCATCCAACTCTTGGCTTAAGGATATGTGAAATGGATTTCCCATTTAAAAAAAAAAGTCTCTTTTCTGCTTTCTGTCTTTAGCTGATGACTTATTGGGCAGATCGCAACATAAATGTCATCTTTCAGAAAGGCATTTCTTGATCAACAAATCTAAAGTATTAATTAGATGTCTTTATCTTTCTTTATCCTATTGTACTATCTCAATTTTCTGCTCTAGGTTAGCACTTTCTCAGGGGTTATTTGAGTATTTATTATTTGTATTCGTCAGCTTTGCTGTGGTAACAATGAAAATATGTATATTCTTGTAACAGAGGAGAGACTTGTGACATTCAAAACTGCTTGTACTTGCTGCACACCATGTCCACCCACATTCCATTATCCAGAACAAGTCATGACCAAAACCAAAATCAATGAGGTGAGAATAGACATACATATATTACACATTGTATTTATTCCTCTCATGGGGAACATAGACGGGCCACATGATAATAGGTGGGAATGTATAATTCTCTTAAAAGCAAGAGAAGAATGAAAAAGTACAAACTAATACAATCTATAATATCATGTTTTAGTCACTTGGAACAGGGCTTTTTACCTCTTGGACATTGCTCTAACTCTCAAACTCAACATCATCTGACATAAATATTTGTTTATTAAATATACATATGGGAAATAAATTATGAGCAAATACATGAATATCCCTGTGTTTCTATCATTCTCTGGTCCACCAATCCTTCACTCCACTTCCAGTTAGCTAATGATCTATTAGTGGCTTCATGTTCTGTCTCACTGAATCAGAATCTTTACTCCCAACTAGAGGGTGAAAATGAGTATAAGGAGTAGACTCTAAGATGAAGAAATCAGCTAACTTTGTCATTTTATTGTAAATTAAATGACAAATATAATGCATTAAGCCATTATAAATAGATAGGCATTAAAAATCTCTCTATTTTTTCCCCATTAACTAAACAATCAGGACTATATTGATAGCCATGAATTATCAAGTTTTTACTATATGTCAGTCACTGTGCTAAACATTTTCATATGTTGTCTCTCATATTGTCTTCATAAAAATTGTTTGAGATATATTGTTCCCATTTGAGAGCAAAGTAAACCAAGTAATCTAGTTGTACACAACTGACAACATGAAACAAAGCTGAGATTTGAATACATATCTGATTTAAAAAAAAGCCCATATTCACTAATATGGACTGGTTACCCATAAGGAAAAAGAAAATGATATATTTCACAAAGATATTGATTATTTTTAAACAAAGAGAATAATGGCTATCTAACATTGACAAGAATTAGGAATTTACTTGTAATATCTTCCTGTTTATAGTCACCTGGACTTACTCACGAATACAGCGTCTGCTTATAAAATTATGCTTTAAAAGCTACCCTGGGCCAAACAAATTATCATCTACCATTTGTCAAGTCTTATGGCTTTAAGAGAAACCTCCCTCCCTCTGAATTATATATATATATAATATATATAACTGATTATATATATACATATATACATAATATATACATATATACATATATATAATCAGTTGTAAACTTAAGAAACAAAAATAAATAAATTTAAAAAAGAGAAACTAAAAAAGAAAACGATTAATACAAAACATCCCAAATAAATTTTCAAATCTCATCTCAATATAAGCAAAAACAAAACAAAACAAAACAAAAACATCTGAATGCTTTTATTTGCTGCCTGGAAATAGGATATAGTCTGGTTCAAAAAAAATTAATACTTAGATTCTATAAAAATGAGAACCAACTTCTTTAGATAAATTCTAAAAGATTTTATATTGTAAACCAGATTGTCCTCACATTTTATTTTACACTTTTGGATAGAAACAGGCACACAACTTGTCTTGTGATTTCTATGTGACTTAGCTGTATTAAATTAAACTCCTGATATCTCATTTCAGCAAGTTCTTTGTAATGTAACTTAATAGGAAAAGTGAAGAGTTCCTTCTTACTCTTTTGTCTTGTGTTGAAATTCGTATTGAAAGCAAATATTTGGCTGACTGGATTAATGGGGGTTTCCTGAGAAGAAATTGTGGATTTATGTTATTGAGCTTGTGATTAGTAATAGGTGTGGGCCACTCTTGTTTGAACTACTAGGAATCCAAGTAAAAAAAAAAAAAAATCTGATTCTGCCCATGGGAAAGAAATCCATAGCGCAGGTGAGTATATGGTAGAGTGACTCCCTGTTGCATATTGGTTTGTAATTATTTCAAATTCAATTGTTTAGGACTTAAGGAAAGTTGTTTGGATCTAAGGGTGAATTTTAAAGGCTATGTCAGGATGATATTGGTAGAACTGTTATGCCACTGGATGCTTGTCGATAAGAACATGAAGAGTGACTAGGATGTAATAGGCATTTAACTTTAAGTATTAAGAATTTCTGAGGATTTGCTAGTGGTATTCAATTTGGGGTAGGACTACATTTTATTGTTTTAAATAGCTCTCTGAAGAGCTTGAGACACTTCCTCTTGCTGTGGTCAGGCTACTCTTGGTCCACAGTGGTGTTAAATTACCCAGTAGGCTCAGGAAGAGAAGGGATACCTGCTCCTGTCTTGGTGAAACTACTCATAGGGAGTGGTGCAATCTGTGTAATGGCCTCCGGAGTAATAACCTGCAGAGGAATCCACCTTGCCTGCCAACACTGGTGCCATCATTCACTAGCTTGGTGCCTGGCATCAAGAGACTTAAATGCCAGCAGCTGATACTCAGCTTTTAATTGGAAGGATTGATTCTACCAAGAACCAATTCATAGAAAGGAACACCTCAACTAAATTTGGATTTTCATTTCCCCTTTGCTCAAAACAATAGTGTAATCAATCCATTATTGGCTTGGCATATGTTATTTCTTTATTGGCTTATTAAAAGACATCATCCAGTATGCTATTGGCTTGTAAAGTATTATAAATTATAATTCCCATAGTGAATCTGGCAAAGACAAATCTCAGTCTCTGAACATAATTTGCCTTATAAAACACTCCCTTTTATTTGATAAGTAAAAATGACATGGCAGTTTTCTGTGGATCTAGATATTTAAAATTTTTATTTCAATGTTTTTCAACTATTTTTATTTGCATATGTTTGTAAGCAAATTGGCATAAAATTCTTCCAAAAAATGTTAGTATTGGTCATTTAAAAGCAATTTTTTTTTCTAAATTGGGCTTTATTCACATATACATGAACAAATATGAGAGAAGAGAAAAACATTTTTGAGTCCCTGTCATAGACTGGGTGCTTTTGCTTATTCTACATCATTTAATCTTCAAAACAATTCTCATGGGTAGATATTTTTAGCTTCATTTTTTGCAGATGAAGAAAATGAGGCTCAAAGAAGTAGTGCTATGGGAATACAATAACACTAGTCTAATCAAGTCTCCACATTTCCTGTTGATGAGCATTTTGATGGCCTTAGGAGAAATGAGTTGGTAGCTTGTTTTTAGCCCTTGCTTCAACTCATCTATGTCATAGCAACGCAGCTTACTATAGGGTGATCATAGACGCAAAATTGTGTCTTTTTGATGTTGCAGGGAAATTAAATTTCCTAATCTTTCTAAATGACAATGAAAATAGTTCTCCCTTTTACAAAAAAAAAATGGGGCTTGTAAGTATCACAGAGAAACAAATAAGTAAATACAAAAAAATCTCAAAGTAATCAAAACAGTTGGAAGTATTTTGGACAGATTTTTGAGAAGATGTAACAGCAGTAACAGGAATGTCCATGTTTTCTTCAGAGCATTTTCCTGCTTATGTCAGTCTTAGTAGATGATAAAGTAAAACAGTGGTGTAGACTAGAAAGAGAAAATGTGAGTAGCACTTTATCATTGCTAAAGTATTGTAGTGAAGTTATTGTGATAAGTTTCCATAAGGCTTGGATTAAAATAAGATATTGAACAACACTTGAAAATCATACCATGCCAGACATGCCAAAGGCCCAGCATATAAATGTCCTACAGACAGAAACAAGGCAGAGAACTTCCACAATGCTTATCACTTATGTAAAGAATTTTTTCGCTTATGAAACCAAAGTATAACATCCTATTCTTCTATACCCAGAAATGGAAGTAGGTGGGAAAGCTACCACTGTTTTTGTTTTCTTTTGTTTTGTTTTTTCAATTTCTCCAGGCCATCCAAATGATATATCCCGTTAAAACGTGGCTTTGGGGGTTTTAATCATGGGGCTATTCCTACCATATTAACACTAAATTTTGTAATATGAGTCTAGTGAGGCTTACTAGCCTAGTATTTTGCATGGCATTACCTATACAACAGGCAATTGTTCTAGCATTAAAGCAGGGTATGTTAGGAAAGCTGTGTAAGCAATATCATGCAAAATACTAGCCTGATAAGTCTTGTTAGACTCATATTCCAAAGATTAATGTTAATATAGGAGGAATAGCCACATGCTATACTGTTCTGGATTCACAGACCTTTAATAAAAATCATTTGATAATATTTAACTTATTTTCCACAGCTTAGTTCAGTTGCCTCTTTCTTGAACTATATGCAGTTTTGTTTTGATGAAGTTCATTTTATTTTTTTAAAGGTTTATTTATTTGAGAAGGATTGGGAGGGAGAGAGAGAGAGAAACTCAAACAGACTCTTCACTGAGTACAGAGCCCAAACTGGGGCCTGATCTTACAATCCTGAGATCACAACTTGAGCTGAATTAATAGTTGGGTGATTAACTGACTGTGCCACCCAGATCCCCCTGAAATTCACTTTAAAAACTACTTTCATTCATTCATTCATTCATTCATTCATTCATTCATTCATTCACTAGGGACTTATGAACTATGACAGGAGAGAAGTAAAATTTATAAATAATTAAATAAAATATAAGGTTGTACACTATAAGTGCAGATAAATCACGTGCTGTCTGAGGGTAGCAAGAGTAATCTTTGCCAAAGTGTGCAATTAGAAATAGTACTGAGTAAGGGACAGATAGGGCTAGGCAGGGAAAGATAAGGGGGAGGCCCGGGAGTCAGGCTCCTATAAATCCCAAGAACACTGAGATGCAACAAAACCAGAGATAAGGAAATGGATCCTGCCACCTGGCTCCATTGTTAGGGAGTATCTTCCTTTGACAGCAACAAAGTAATCACAGAGATTCACCAGACCCAGAAAAGGTCATTCACTCAAGACGGCAAAAGAATCTCAAGCCACAAACTCCATGGTCAGGTTCTCCATAAAAGTCCAGCCAAAAATGCCCTCAGTGGCAACCCTGTTGGGACCCCTCTCACTTCTGAGAGCTTCCTCTGGATCTCTGCCTAGTAAACCGCTATTGCTTTACTCAGTCTCCTTTGAGAGATTCATTCTTTGACTCAGTGAGTCAAGAACCTAGCTCTCTTGCATCAGTATCAGCAAGAAGGTAGTATTTAAGCTCACCCGAGAAGAAGTAGGATATGTAATGGTAATGACAAGAAATTTGCAGTAGTTTTTATCTGTACATGTGAAGCTGGTAGCTGAGGATAGTAGACTAGATGTGATATCAAATGAACAAATGAGAGAGAAAAAGAAATAAGGATAGGATCAAGATTATACTTACTCAGGGGGCAGGAATAAGAAAAAGATTTAGCAAAGGATAAATAAAGCAATATTAAAATGACAGGATTAACTGGCAATTAAACTAATGTTTTAGGGGCATTTGGGTGGCTCAGTGGTTGAGCGTCTACCTTTGGCTCAAGTCATGATCCCAGGGTACTGACTCCTCGCAGGGAGCCTGCTTCCCCTGCCTTCGTCACTGCCTTTCTCTGTGTGTCTCTCATGAATAAATAAATAAAATCTTAAAATAAATAAAGTTTTAAAGAGAAAGTATGAAGAGAAAGGTGATACGGTATATAATCACTAGATTGAAATCATGAAGAGAGATCTGCCAAATTAGAGGAAAGGCCTTGACATTAATTGATCATTGGAAATTGAAAAAAAACAGCTTCAGTGAAGTGGAAAAAGAAAGAAACCTTATTGCACGAGGCTCAGGATAAGTCTACGGTGAGGTTGTAGAATCAATAAATATAGGTTTCACCTTAGAAAAATGTGGTCATGCAATGAAGGATTGATATAGGGGAGAAGCTTTAGACTAATAACTTGAGTGGTAGCAAAAGTATTGATTGAAGAAAGTATCTTTCTGAGTATAAAAGATATCTGAACAAATGAGTCTTTTTTTTTTTTCTTTAACAAATGAGTCTTTATGAGTAAGGAACCAATACAGAGGGAAACATGAAGATAGATTATACAAGAAAACAAACACTTAAAGTCCAAGGAAAAGCTTTGGTTTTTCTGTAATGGGAAATGCATTTTCAAATTAGTGAGAGATAGATTAAAAACACTGCTTTAGTGAGGAGGCAGCTGTAATTTCCTAAGAACATACGATTTTCTCCATTGGCTGATTTTGTGACTTTCTTGTAGAATAGAAGGTCATGTTGGAAAGAATGCTTACAGCATGCATGATGAACAGTGAGAAAATGACCAGACATCTGCTGGAATAGATTGGAGAGACAACACATTAACTAGAAGGAAAAAGAGAGGGGTTCACTGTAAGGATTTCTACATCAGGAGCTGCTTTGAAGGATAAAAAGTTACAAAATATAAACACAAATTAAGAAATGCTGTAACATGAGAAAAATCACATTGTTGAGATGGTTGAGAAATCAAGATACAACCTGTTCATTTACAAGAGTTTTCAGAGTGACTGAGGAAGATGGAAGGGAAGTAGGAAAAAAAGGAACGTGGAAGTCAGGTGACAAAATTATTATTATTTTTTTAAATGCTAGAGTAGGTCCTTTTTTTTTTTTTGAGTAGGTCCTTATATATGTGATTCACAAAGTGTGGTGTGCTTCATAACCATTCTAGGACATTGTTGTTGTTTTAAAATATTTTATTTATTTATTTGTGAGAGACAAAGGAAAAGACAAAGGCAGAGGGAGAAGCAAGCTCCCTGTGGGGACACCAATGTGGGACTCGATCCCAGGACCCTGGGATCATGACCTGAGCTGAAGGCAGATGTTCAACCACTGAGCCATCCAGGTGCCCCATTCTAGGGAAAGCTTTTAGAAAGATTTCCAATACTTCTTAAAAGCAATGAGAGAAGAAAATTCCATAAAGGGCCGCACAGTGTACCTGAAATATGGGCTTGACCTTGCATTTTGCATAAACTGTATAGGTGTGACAGCTGAGGTTTTCCATCAGCTGTCTAATTCCTCAAATCTCACTGCAAAGTAAATTTTGCAAGGACAGGGGTTGAATATTTCTTTGGTGTCTACTAATCCTTAGAGAATTACAGAATGTCAATAACATTTGTTTAAAGGAACTGCAACCTCCCACCTTGGCTCCAACCAGAACACTGAAACTGGTTGTACTACCTGAATTGTGATTATTGGGAGGGATGTTTCACTTCCCTTGCTATACACAAAAGCAAAATCCTAAATTTTATTTAGTAAGAGAATTCGCATTCCAAACTGCTACTGATTTCTTGTAATGAGAAAAACAAGTCAATCAATGACGGACTTTTTTGCATCTGTGAAGTATCCGGAATTGTCTGTTAGTACATACATTTAAGAAATTCATCCACTCATGGTTCTTGAATAACTCACTCAATATTAGTAGAACACCTCATGTGGCGATATTATTATGAGGTTTTTGCTTAAATAAGGTTTGCTTCCTGAAGGAGGAAGGGCTGTTTCTGAGTGAGATTTTATTATAAATAATTGTTTGTGTAGGTTGAACCGAAAAAAGGAAATGCGCTGAATGTTTTAGGGATGGGAGGGAGCTGGGATCAGATTAAAGTCCCAGGAACAGGAATGGACTCTTCACTTTAAGAGGCAATGATGTCTGGCATCCAATTTTGTAACTTTCTTTTTGATGTTATAAATTCCCTATGATATCCTCAGTAGTTTTGACTTACCACTGTCTTAGGGTATAAAGGAAATGGCTGTGCCCATTTTCACAGGTAAAGGATGGACAAAAAAACCACCAAGGCATGGCTGGTGATAAAGGAAATGGCTAGGAATAATGAAGAGTCATTTGTAAAGATAAACATTCAGAGGAAGATGTGACAAGTAACAGCCAAGACACTTAAGTGCTCCCTAGGGGTTCTCAGAAATATTCTGGAGGATAGATCCTGGCATACCAGATTGGGATTTTATTTGATTCAGATATTAAGGAACGGGTTGCGCAGAAACTTTGAGATACAGTATTCCATGGTTTAGAAAGTCAGCTGAGGGGCATCTGGGTGGCTCTGTGGTTGAGCGTCTGCCTTTGGCTCAGGGCATGATCCTGGGGTCTGGAGATCAAGTCCTGCATCAGGTTCCCCACAGGGAGCCAGCTTCTCCCTCTGCCTGTGTCTCTGCCTCTCTCTGTGTGTCTCTCACGAATAAAGAAATAAAATCTTTAAAAAAGAGTTTATTAAAAAAAAAAAGAATGTCAGCTGAAACTACCACTTCCAACATACACTTTCATCCACAATTTACAGAAATTCAAACTCTATGTGTATCAAGATGAAGACGTTCAAGCACCATGCATCACAAGCCAAGCACTGCTTCTGAAGTGGAAGTTCATCTGACATTTTATTTATCCTCTATTTTTATGTCCCCCCAGGGGTTGGCTTCTGAGAGACTGTCCTGTATAACATAACTTCCCTTCTTTCACTCCAATTCCCCTCCCGGGGGAGAATCCCCACAGGATACCAGAGAAGAGTTTTAGAATTTCAGTCCAGTGACCAAAACAGATTAAAATATACCTTAAAAAAAAACACATTCCTTTTTTAAACATTTCTTAATTGGGGTAATGTGCTTCTGTAGCAAGCTACTAAAATATACTTACTGTATATTAAAACTACTAATTAATCCTGAAAAATGTGTTAGGATGTAATTGTGAAGTTTTAGCGACTTAAATAAGCTTCTCAGATAACTTGTTCTAATGGGGAAAGAAAAAAAGTCCCAGGAGATATTCTTAGTCATTAGGCAATATTACACAGTTAAAATTTTCTACCTATGTAGCTATGATTCCATCAATCTTTGTGAGTGAATGTGTGGCTAAATAATTTGAGTGGAAAATTTACTGTTAGATAATGGCACACAGTGAATATTTGTAATTTTCCTGATAAAGATGTTATAGAAAATACTGGAAACATTCGGAAAGTTATACACATTACTTTTTCTATTTATATTTCAGCCTACACACAGATATTTTAGAATGATATATCTAAAATTTAATAAGTTTTTTCTAGAGCTTCTGTATGGGATACAGCACTCCTGTACCATTTTTAAATACTTTAGACTTTTTTGGGTTTGTTTCACCTGTCTAACATTATTGTGACTCCAGCATCTCTTCAGCCTTCTCCTCATCTTCCTTCCTCCTTCAGAGAAGGGCAAAGCTGTTATTTTTTATTTTAGCCTCATTTTTAAAATGTAGAAATATAACTAAAGGGGGGAATTAGGCAAGACATCAAGAAATTACAATATGCTAATATTGCTTTTCTTATGTGCTCAAATTTTTATGACTGGGGTGAAAATCATGATTAGCTCTACAGAATTTTTAAAATTTTACAGTTTAAAATTTTTAAATTTGAAACATAAAAAAACGATTATTTATTTGAGAGAGAGAGAGAGAGAGAGAGTATGAGGTCAGGTGGGGGAGGGACAGAGGAATAATGAGAGGGAGATCATCTCAAACTGACTCCCTGGTGAGCACAGAGCCTAAATGTGGGGCTGGATACCAAGACCCTGAGATCATGACCTGACCTGAAATCAAGAGTTGGATATTTAACTGACTGAGACACCCAGGTGCCACCAGAATTTTTTTTATGTGTTCAGACTTCTGTTGTAACTTTTTAATGTTTCTTCCTATTTAAGTATCCAGTTGCCATGAGATATCCTTTGGATTCTTAAACACATTTTTACTCATCAAATTTTGCTTGCCCTAGTGTCTTTAATTCTTTAGTATTGATGTTACATTGATAAAAATAATCAAGATTATATATATGTATAAGACCTCTACTGTGTTTAACTAGGCATTCCAAAAGACAATTTCCATCAATGCAGAAGTACTAATTTAATGCCTACTGTGTGTGTTGTATTTAGAGGAAACCAAAACCAAATTACTCTAGTTTGTGGGAACTTCAAGAATCCAGACATGAAATCCCAGTTAAAACATAAAAACAAATATCTGTCTTTTCATCTCCTAGTCTCAGTTTAGCACCCAGATTGACTAAAATTTCATATTCTGACCAGATGAGTTGTAACTTTCATGGTGTCCAGTGTCAACACCGAATGTCACCTGCTGGTCCACTTTCTTTGTGAGGGAATTTAACATTGTAGCTTCCTGTCGGGCCAAGAAATTTTTTATATATTATGTATCTAGGTTGTTGTATTTGTACACAAGCTAGGTAACATGGTAGCCCTCGGCCTGATTCTGGCAGCCCTTTGCCTGACTCACTTAAGACACAAAATGCTAAAATCTCACTCTTTGTGGGATGTAAAATGACCGCTCCGGACTTATAATCAAAACAGATCCAGCAGACTTCTTAAAGTGACATGAAGTATATTTGGTTGAAATTATTACCCCAATGGCACAATGTTATGCTCAGATGTTTTTTTTTTTTTTTCCTACCTTAATTTTTGGATTCATCTGTGATAACAAACAAAAAACCTAAACAACAACAAACTGCTTAACAACCACTAAAGAACTAAATAACTAGACCAACATCTCTGAAATGTGTTCTTATAACCACAGAATTTATATATACACACAAATTTAGGGAACATAATTTTATTCAATATTTTCCCCCAAAGTACCCCAAATTCCATCACTTAGCATTGACTAACTCTGATCTTAAATTGATAAAGATTTGTAGTAGCTTTGGCCAGTAACCTCTCTCACCAGTATTATGTAAATGTCAGTTTGAAAAAAGCATAAGAAAACATTTTACTAGGGACTCTTGAAAAAGATGATACATTATAACATACTTTAAAAAAAGCACCAAAACAATTCCCTGAATTTTGTTAATTATAAAGGAAATACTATCATGATATGTAAATTATTTCTAACATTTATACTTATATATAAAGACAAAGAAAAGTAAGATATTTGGAAATTAATGTGTGTGATTTTGGGGTGGGTACCTAATTCTAATTTCATTTTAAAATGTACTTTAGAGGGCACCTAGGTGGCTGGGTGTTTAAGCTTCTGCCTTTGGCTCAGGTCGCGATCCCAGGGTCCTGGGATTGAATCTCACATCAGGTTCCCCATAGGGAGCCTGCTTCTCCCTCTGTTTACGTCTCTGCCTCTCTTTCTGTGTCTCTCATGAATAAATAAAATCTTAAAAAAAATAAAAATGTACTTTGGAACATTATTCAATTTGTTTATCTGCATGAATAAGTTAACTAGCTAGTTATATCTATACCACTTCTTATATTTCTACTTTATTTTATATTCTCCATATAAAAGTGGAACAATTATTTTAGAAATAAATGCTTAAAACATTCGACAACAGAATTGTTGATAATGTTCTACTGAGTAGAATACATAAATTTTGCCAGTGATTAATTTCACTGCAGTAATTTATCTGCTCTCTTTTATGTAGTTTAAGATAGCCACATATATCTATATTTTTATATCTAATTAACTTTCCTTCCAATCACATAAGTCACTAAATATCTTATAAAAATAATTTAATGGCAATATAACTCATTACATGAGAAAAGTGTAATTTACTTAATATCTAATTCATAATGGAGTTCCAGATGGAAACTAACTCAGAAATGAATAAATTGATTAAACTGATTTAAAATGATTAAACCAATTGTTTTAATTAGGAATATGTTAAGACATTTATCCAAAATAAGAAAATCTAGAACCTAAAACCCCCAATCAAAGTCAATGATTATATATACATTATACATAATATGTAAATACATAATATATAAATATTTCTAAATAATATTTATGTTTAGGAATAATGTAGCTTATAAGCTTTAATATAATTGGATAATGATTTTGTTAACTGTAACTATGTGGGTATTGGAATTTTATTATAAATTAATTTCAAAATGGGACACCTGGGTGGCTCAGCAGTTAAGGAACTGCCTTTGGCTCAGGATGTGATCCCAAGGTCCCAAGATCGAGTCCTGCGTCGAGCTCCCTGCATGGAGCCTGCTTCTCCCTCTGCTTGTGTCTCTGCCTCTCTGTGTGTGTCTCTCATGAATAAATAAATAAAATCTTTAAAAATTATTAATAAATAAATTAATTAATTAATATCAAAACAAATTGCTGGTTTAGTGTAGTATATTCAACATGTCTCTATAATCGGGTTAACCAAAACAAACACACAAATCGAAAAGTTCTAGCCATTTTGATTGGGCATATTAAGCTGATATAATAGAAGGTAAATTTCCTAATTTCTTCTTTACTTCACCTCAATTAATCTCTGTTAAAAAGGTATAATAGTAATAATACTTGCTGTCAAAACCAAAAGAAAAATTTTGAAATTTTTCTCTACTTCCAAGCTAACTGGTTATTCTGTCATTTCTTCGTGGATCCTGGTCGAAGACGTGAGACTCCTATGCTAGAGTCAATGAATAGTTCATTACTCACGGTAATAGCTGGATTTTTAACATTTTTGTGATGTTTCTCTGAGCCCCAATTCCCACAAAATTATGCAAAGATGGCCTGATGACACGTGAACACTGTGTTGTATTATAAGAGAGGGCCCTGCTTTTAGGTAAGCTGGACCTTTTATAAGCATGTTGGCCCCTTTTGCTCTGCAGGGAGATGTTATCTTTATCATACTGAACATTAAGCACACCTGTCTCAGGCTCTGGGGGAATGCGCTTGTAGGTTCCAAAACTAATAGCATTGAGAACTAATTCAGAACCAAGGACAGTGCCTTCCGTTAAGCAAAAATGACAGACCCATAGGTCTCAAGGCTCACTGAATAGATTTTCACCTAACAGAGTTTACGTATGTGTGTATGTAGTCATTTTTATATTTCATATATGTAAAGCATACAGTGACCTATTATCTATTATTTCCTAATCAGTAAATATTCTCTAAATTTCTCTACAATCTAAAAGGTATTGAAGAGTAAATAAAAATTCAAGGAAAGAGCCTACTCAGATTTTAGTCAAATAACTACATAAACAAATAATTTAGAACTAATTAGGATGACTAGTTTTGAGTATATATTTCAAGGGAAATGACGTAGGCTATGGTGGCCTAAGGAAACTATACGTAATTTGAGATCTGAAACATGATCAGAATGAAGCAAATGGCTTTGGGAATAGAGAACATTCCCAGCTTTGAGATCAACAGTTTCTAAGATGGAAAAGAACATGGCAGGATCAAGAAATAAAAACACACACATATGGCTTGAATGTAGGAACCTGGAAAAGAGGAGTACAAGGCTGGAGAATAGATTAGCTCACATCAGGCAAAAACTGTCTGGTCATTCTAGTACTCTGGCATTGATTCTATGGGCAATGAAGTCGTACAAGCAAGAGAAGGCATATTTTTCCTATTGTGTCAAACAGTCAAGACTGCAACTCAGTTTTATTCACTTCATCGCTATTCTCCATTCCATACAGAAAACTGAGTGCATAACAAACCCTGGCTGCTTCTCTCTCGGTAGATACAACCAAGCTGAAGTAACTAATGTTCTCCACAAATAATGAAAGCACAATTTTCAGACAAGCATAAACCCGTGGAAATTAGGGAAAAGAAAAGAACTACAAAGTGCTGATTATTTCCTGGGATTACATATGAATTTTGTCATTTAAAAAATGGATGTTATAATGTTTTCTACTTGGAAATAGTAAATTTTTGCAAAAATAATGATGCAGGCTCTATTTTGGTGAAATGCACACATGAGGAAAATGAGTTTTATCAACTAAGTTCCCCTTTTTAAACTCAAGTTGAGAAATTAAAGAACCATATAAATTGTAAACAGCCTGGCTGAGCAGGCTCAGCATTAGAATTAGGGCTTTGAAACATTTGCTGCCTGGAGTAGGCTAAGTTTTGAATTTGTTTCAAAGTCTCTAGAGGCCAAGGAAATTTTATTATGTAAATTTAGGTCCACAGAGACTTAATCCTCAACCTGCATTACCCCAAATTTAATGCCCTAGAGTAAGGAAGTATAGAAGAGGAATATATACTTCTAATAAATAAATGGACCTACCATAATCTTAATGTAGAAAATGAAGATCATGTATAACCTCACTGAGGTAAAATGTAGGAATTTTACATGGCCTATGGCACTTTAAGAGCAGAGATATTAGCTTGTCACAATCTAAATTCACAGAAACATAATTTTAAAAACATTATTCACACTTGAACTCTTCACTCAGCTATAGTAAGTATCTGCATGAATACCAGCCAACTATTTTCTATAGACTTCTGACACCACAGCCAAACTGTTATAAAGATTACAGAAAGATAAGGGATAACTAGAAACCCGTGATGAAGTTATTAAATATTGAGGATGCTATGTAGCTACCATGACATGGCAGCTTGTTGTTCTTATCTCTGTAGGTCATCATGGCAGAAAGGTTTAGGTTTCTATTTTTTTTTTTTATCATTGTTGTGCTTCTGCTGTGTTGCTTCTGATTGTGTAGCCCAATTTAAACCTGTTGGGTAGTTTCATCTTTAATATTTTGAGAGTCATTCACAGGATATTATTAATGCTTTTATTAGTTGTTTTATGTTCTTTTCATTGCTACTGTTTTTTCTGCCATAGTGACAAATCCAGACCTACATTTTCTCTTTACAGAATCATAATTTTGGAAGCAGAATTTAAGTTACTGAAAGTAATAAAAAGGAAGGAGTAGAGGTAGGAAAAAAATTCCAATCTCTTACTTACTTCTCATTAAATATTTTAAAAGGTCTACTCCAAGGTCTTCCCATAAACAGAGTCCTTTTATCTAAGGACGTCCTCCCCCAGCCAGCCGTACTACTCATATCTGATTCTCCAAATCCTGGACTCCACTCCAGTTGTGTGATTCTTGCCCAAGCATTTCTTTCTCTTTTCCCTCAGGTATTTCCCAGTTTTTGTTGAGAAATCTAGGTCTTGCTAGATCTTTTTCTTCTACTTTTTTCTGGTCTTATCTTTTTCTGCCCAATTTTTGAAAGAATTCTGTGTCCCAGAATTACAGCAATCTGATCTTCATCTCAAAAAGAGAGCAGGGCGCATATGTAGAGAGATTTCTTTGGCAAAACAGTATTGTGTTTTGCTTGTTTGTTTCTATCAAGTAGAGGCCGCTAATAAACTGTTGAGGTTTTCTTTTTTTATTTTTAACTCTCCCATCTGAGTAAATTCACTTAAAACTTCAAATTTAATATTTGTATTTGTAGATTAAAAATACTTAGCATGAAGACAATGTATAGCTCAAAGGATTCAGGTTTTGAATCAGTGTTTCTGATACTTTCTTCAACATGGTGTAGCTGTCAGTAATGCTTTTCATTCAGAAAATGAGCAAATTATTTCCCTTTTGGTTAGATCCCATAGTGCAATGCTCCAAAGCATGAATATATGGACCATGCCCTCTAGGATATTAGTTGAGGACAAGTTATCAGAAGGGACCACAGAGGAATTTTGGCTTGTTATACATGCTCATTTGGGTAACCTGATTTACCACAGGTTTCCCTAACCTGACTTTAGTTGGGTTATTTTAGTTTGTATTCTCCATGCACCTTATGTTGATAGGATCAACAGGATTTTAGAACGTGTAGAAAACAAGAAAATAATAAAAAAAAATCCCCAGAATTTATATACAACATGGCAGTGATAATGATTGTATATTTGAAAGTTCGTAAGAAAGTGTATCTTAAAAGTTCTTACTGCATACACAAGTTCCTATGTGAGGCAACAAATCCATTAACTAAACTCATGATAGTCACTTTGCAATATATACATACATAATTAAGTTGTATGCTCTAAACTTATACAATATTATATATCAATTATATCTCAGTAAAGCTGGAAACAAAACAAAACAAATAATAGCATGCAGAATGTTTCTACAATCAGGAAGCATTTACTTTGTTTAATTTTCTTCTAAAGGGTTTAGCTAGTGGAAACAGATATCATATTTTGCATTTATGATAAAAAATATATCATCATAGAAAAGAGGAAAGATAACACCCATAATATTGGCCAAAAAAGAAACATGAAATACCAAAAATATTGAGCTGATTGAATAGAAGGCAATCTAAATACTATAAATGTTTTGTTGTTTTTAAGACATGGACATTTATATACATGTATATTGCATATTTATATTTTAATGTGTGATCTATACATATATGTAAACATATTTTATGCATGTGTGTTATTGCTCTGTCTCTGCAGCTTACACACAAGATAGTGAGATACTGTTTGCAAAACAAGCAAGCCTGCTGAGTTTAATTGCCACAAACAATAAGTCTCTCTAAACCTGCTACCAGCAGCATTTTGGTGTCCTTTATTAGTGGATATATAAAGACCCCTTTGAATTTTTAAAATCCATTGCTGCTGCTTTTCTTACCAGTGTTGGTACAGCAATATTCTGACTTGACCTACATTCTCCAGATCACTTTAATATTGTGCTGTTCCCCTTCTTACTACCAAAGAATGCACCTGGGCAAGGGAGATGGAAGATTAGTAATTGCTTTTTATTCCTAAGATTATGGCCAAATATATGTTTTCCTAAAGCATCCCATTCTGGGCAACACCTCTATACCTGGGTGAAATAAATCCACTAGCCTGCTTTCCTCCTCCATTAGGTATCTACATCTCACTAAGTGGCCCACTGCTTGCTACTGCACCAGGACAGTCCAATCTTCTCTCTTCCCCAGAGGCCATCACTTTCCTCAGGACTGACAGACGTTCAGAGAAAGTGCATTTGTGTATGTGACAGAGGCAGTGGAGGCAGGGGGACAGGTCTTTCATTTCCTTGTATACAAATAATCTACTCTGTGCAAAATGGGTCAGGTAAAATGTTTATTTCTGAACTCCATTCTCACTTTTTTTTCATAGTTTAAATTCATTTCTTAATAGTCATATGGTCTTATTTCCTCTATAGCGATAGTACTAGTGACAATGATTGGTGTGTGTGTCTGTCTATGTATCTGAAATGAAGCTATTTCATTCACTATCCATCCCTTTTTTTTATAATTTTTTTTATTGTTTATTTATGATAGTCACACAGTGAGAGAGAGAGGCAGAGACACAGGCAGAGGGAGAAGCAGGCTCCATGCACCGGGAGCCTGACATGGGATTCAATCCCGGGTCTCCAGGATCGCACCCTGGGCCAAAGGCAGGCGCTAAACTGCTGTGCCACCCAGGGATCCCTATCCAGCCCTTTTAACATTGCCCACAGATCAAAAGCAACCAGTGTTTGCAGCAGTAATTACTATTTCTAGCATTTGGCTCTGTTTGTGTAACTGTCTCCTTAGTTTGGGTTCTATCCAGTTCTATCATTAAAAAGTCTTCTTGTTTGGATTATCCTACCATAAGTCAATACACCTGTATCATGTTTCTGAACCTACAGATCTCCAATTTTTACTCAGTGGTGAATATCTTAAGAAGTCTTTCTTTCTTCCTGTCTTAAGCTGTTCTGTTTCAGATCACTACCATGAAGACTCTCAAAATCAGAGAGTTGCCAGGTCTCTGTAAAGAGACAGCCAAGAATATGATGAGCAAATTAGTAGCTAGAAAAAAACTTGGATGTATTTTCATGGCAAGATATTTATCAGAGCTTGGGGAAAAAGTTACTTATATTACCATCCCACATTTCTCTCATCTGCAAAATGGAATAACAAAGACCATAGAATTATAGGAAAGAGCTCCGCACTGTGTTGAGAGACAATTCTCCATAGGTCTGTTGTATTTTGCACCTTTTTTTGAGCAGAAAAAATGATTCCATTTGTATGAGAGCACCTTTCTAGGGATGT
The DNA here is from genome assembly GCF_011100685.1 of Canis lupus familiaris. Lineage (NCBI taxonomy): Eukaryota > Metazoa > Chordata > Mammalia > Carnivora > Canidae > Canis > Canis lupus. Next base: position 78,428,841 of record NC_049224.1, read on the forward strand.
ATAGGTAGCAAACAACCCCAGAAGGTAGAGTATCTCCTATTGAGAAAATAACATGTTTGTTTAATGTCCAGTATAATAAAGATGTATCCCTCTAGGAAAATATGGTAGGCTTACTGCCCATTATAAAATATTTGTTTCCCTGAAGCTAGAGGCTCCTCTACTAGAACACTGTACATTGAAAGAACAGGTGTTACCTGGCCTTCTTCATGTCACCTATGGAAGCTGGCACTCAGCAAATTAGCAAAAATGTGATTCTCTGGTTACTGCTAGTACTTTAGGTAATACAGTTTCCTTCTTCTCTCACCCAGGAGTCTCCAGCATCCATGAAAGTGTAACATGCCTATTCAATAGTTGGTAAGCAAGTTAAACTTCCAAACATTCGCTTTTGGGCTGACCAGGAAAACTACACTCAACTTCAGTATTTATGATGAGAATTAAAATGATTCATTTAAAATGTTCAGATTTCAGGTTTTTCAACATTTTGGTATTGGGGAATTAGCCTAATGCTTTCTAAATTACAAAAATATTTAAGACAATGGTCCTAGAAATGGAATTCCTGACAAATAGGGGAAGAGATAGCAAAAGATGGAGCTATATTTATTGAACTTTATTTTTAATGGAGTGGTTGCAGTATCATTTAGTACATATGTGATTAGGGAAGTAGAGTGATCAAATGATTAGATATCTATTTAAGTATCATAGTGCTATCATTAGAGATAAAGATTTCTAATTTAATATTTCCTACAGTTTATGATAAAAGCAAGTTTCAGACTTAATTATATCACATATTGATTCACAAGATGGCACATAGAGTCACAAAAAAATATATTATATATTTTATAACCTCTCTGACCTCTGCCTTTCTTAGTTTCAATAACACCTTGCATGAAAGTACACTTAAAAAATTGCAAAGATATTTTAGTACCATGATTCAGCCTATAACAAGATCAAGTTCAAAGAGAAGGATACTTAGAGTAGAAAGTGAAACAGAGGAGGAAAGAACGGATGAAACCAATAAGAAAAATAGCAAAATGGCAGATATGAACCCAAACTTACCAATAATCACATTAAATGTAAGTTATGTAAACACCACAATAAGGCTGAGATCATAATACAGAATAAAATACAAACCCCCATCTACGTACTGCCAAAAAGAAAACCACTTTAAAAATAAAAGCAGAGGACGCCTGGGTGGCTCAGTGGTTGAGCATCTGCCTTCAGTTCAGAGTGTGATCCTGGCGTCCTGGGATTGAGTCCCACATCGGGCTCCCTGCACAGAGCCTGCTTCTCTCTCTGCCTGTGTCACTGCCTCTCTCCCTGTCTCTCATGAATAAATAAATAACATATTTTAAAAAATTTTTAAAAATAAAAGCAGAAAAAAGTTAAAAGTAAATGTGTACCATACCAACACAAAAGAAAGCTCAATTACTTATATTAATATCAAAGTAGATTTCAAAATAAAGAATAATACTAGAGATAAAGTTACTTCATTGTATAAAAGGATAGAAAAGCAAGGAACATCATCATCAAGAGGACTTGGCAATCCTAAATGTTTAGGTGCCTAAAAACAGAGCTTCAAAAATATATTAAGTAAAAATTGATAATACTGAAAGTAGATATTAACAAATTTCTAATTATAACTGAAGACTTACACACTCTTCTCAGTAATTAATATTGCAAGTGAACAGAAAATCAGTTAGGATATGGCATACCAAAGCAGCACCATCAGCAAACACCTCAATATGACATTTATAGAACTCTCCAATTAATAAGCTGCAGAATATACACTCTTTCCACATGCACATAAAACATTTTTGAAGGGAGACTATATTTTGGCCCATATGATAGGTCTCAATAATATCTAAAAAGATTCAAATAATACAAAGTATGTTATCTGATCACAGTATGTCAATTCTCTATAAATTGATTTATAGATGCAATGCAATCTCAATCAAAATCCCAGCAATCTTTGTGAAAAATGATAGCCACTTGGTTCTAAAATCTGTATGGAAATACAAAAGAGTTGGAATCATCAAAGAAACTTAAAAAAGGAAAAGAAAGTTGGAAGACTTGTACTTCCTGACTTTAAGAGTGAAGGAAGTTTGTTATTGGTGTAAAGGTAATCAAAAATATCAATGGAATAGAAAAGAGAGCTCAGAAATAAACCCACACACATATGGTAAAATGATTTTTAAAGAGGCATCAAAGTCACTCAATGGGAGATAGATAATCTTTTCAAAAAGTGGTGCCAAAAACTTTGAATAGTCACATACAAAAAAAGAATTTTAGGCTATCTTTCACAGAGGTAAAAACATTAATTCAAATGGATAATAGATCTAAATATAAAAGCTAAAGTGTACTTCTACATTCTAAAAAGATTTTCTAGTGTAAAGTCTTAGGGACCTTATGTTTGGCAAAAATTTCCTAAGTAGATATCAAAAGCACAAACTCTAAAAAAATAAAAATAATAATGACTAATTGTATTTCCTAAAAGTTAAACTTTTTCTTTTAAAAGAACAGCCATTAAGCAAATGAAAATATAAGCTACAGACTGGAAAAATATAAGCTAAAGATTGACAGAAATTTGTTGAAAATATTTATTTATTATTTATTTATTTATCTATCTATCTATCTATCTATTTATTTATTTATTTATTTATGAGAGATAGGGGAGGGACGGGGGAAGGGAGGAATGGGGAAAGGGGAGAGGGAGAAAGAGAGAGAATACCAAGCAAACTCTCTGCTGAGTAGGGAGCCTGACGTGGAGCTTGATCCCACAATCCAAGAGATCATGACCTGAGCTAAAACCACAAGTCAGGCGCTTAACCAACTTAGCCACCTAGGCTCTGCTGACAGAATTATTATTTAAAAAATATATTTATTTATTTATTTATTTATTTATTTATTTATTTATTTATTTATTTATTTATGACAGAAACAAAGATAGAGGCAGAGACACACACAGAGGGGAGAAGCAGACTCCCTGCAGGGAGCCAGATGCAGGACTCGATCCCAGGACCAGGGGACTACACGCTGAGCAGAGGCAGATGCTCAACCACTGAGCCACCCAGACATCCCCAGAATTATCTTTTTATCTAGAATATGTAGGGTACTGACAAGAGATAACAAGACAAGGAACCCAATTAAAAATGGCCAAGCATTTGAATGGTAAATTCATCAAAAATGAAGGTAGGCAAAATGGGTGAAGGTGCTCAAAAGGTACAAACTTCCAGTTATAAGGTAAGTAAGTTCTGAGGATGTAATATACAACATGATGACTATAGTTAACAACATTCTACTATATATTAATTATATATTATATATATAATATATTGAAAGTCGCTAAGAGTAAATATTTAAAAGTTCTCATCACAGGGAAAAACTTTGTAACTATGTGTTGTGGTAAATATTAACTGAACTTATTGTGGTAATCATTTATATATGTATATTTATATATATATGGATATTTATATATATCCACACACAATCATCATGTTATATACCTAAAATTAATACCATGTCATGCCAACTTTATTTTTTAAAAAAGAAAAAGAAAAATCTATATAGTCAACAAACAAGAACAAGAAAATATATGCTACATTACTAGTTATTAGAGAATGCAAATTAAAGCCACACTGAGTTTCTACTACACATTCTGTATGATGTCTAAAATCCAAAAGACTGAACATGTCAAGTGTTAGAAAGCATTTGGAATAACTGAAAACCTCATATGCTGGTAGCAGGAATATAAAATGGTACATTTTGTAAAGCCCTTTGGCAATTTCTTTAAAAGTTAAACAGTCCTGCCATAAGACCTAGAAATTCTACTAGGTTTATCCAAGAGAAATAAAAGTATATGTCCATTGAAAGTGTTTTCCATAAAGTTCTTAGCAGATTTTCAATATCCTTAAGATGGGAGGAAAACAGATCTATCATCTATCATCTATCTATTATCTATCTATAAATGAATAAGCAAATTTTGGTATATTCATAGAGTAGAATACTATTTGGCCAAAAACAGGAATGAACTTTTGATATATGCAACAAACATGGATCAACCTCAAAATAATTATAGGATGAAAGAAGATATACAAAGAAATGCTACATACTATGATTCTACTTGTATGAAATTCTAGAAAATTGAAACTAATCTACAGTGACAGAAGATCAATGATTATCTGAGGACTGGACATATGAGAGGGAGTGGGAAAATACTGGGAGGGGCTGGAGGAAATAATCACAAAATGGCATCAGGACATTTTTGCCGGTGATGTATGTTTATTATCATCCATGTACACTTTAAGTTGTACACTTTCAATATATACAGTTTGTTATAGCCTATTATATCTAAAGCTGTACCAAAGGGAAAGAAATAACATTCTGGATGTAAATTCCTGTCAGAATCAAATATATCACACTCTAAAGTGTATTGACTCCTGGGCCATCTACATTCTCTTTCAGCGCTCATAGAAGAATGAAAGGAAGTCTTTTACATTTTCAGTGGGGATATCAATTGGTACAGCTACTGTGGAAAAACAGTATGGAGGTTCCTCAAAAAATTAAAAATAGAAATACCATTTGATCCAGTAATTTCAGTACTGGGTGTTTACCCCCCTAAAAATACCCTAATTAGAAGATATATATGCAACCTATATTTATTGCAGCATTATTTACAATAGCCAAGATAATAGATGCAACCTAAGTGCCCATTAGTGTAAGACTGGATAAGGAAGATGTGGAGCACACATCTACAAGAGTAGTATACCGCCATAAGAAAGGAGAGCTCCTGTCATTTGGGACAACATGGGTAGATCTAAAGGCTACTATGCTAAGTGAAATAAGTCAAACTGAAAAAGACACATAGTGTATGATTTCACTCATGTGTTGAATCCAAGCAAATGAATAAACAAAAAGCAGAAAAAGACCCATAAACCCATAAATACAGTAAACAGATTGATGACTGCCAGAGGGCAGCAGAGCAGGGAGATGGGCAAAGTGGGTGAAGGGGAGCAAGATGCTAGCTTACTGTTATGGAATAAATAAGTCATGGGAATAAATGACATAGATAGCATAAGGAATAGAGTCAGTGGCATTGTAAGGATAGATGGTAGCTACACTTGTGGTGTGCACAGCATAATGTATAAACTTGTGGAATCACTATGGTTGTATACTGAAACTAATGTAACATTGTGTTCCAGCTGTACTTAAGAAATAAATAAGCAGAGAAAAAAGAGAAAGAGACAGAGACAGAGAAATAACAACTAATGGCAGAGTATGATCCTGTAGTAGAACATGGATTGGGGAGAAAAAAGTGCTGTAAAAATATTAGGATAACTGGAATTTTTTTAATATGGACTAGATAATGTTGTATTACTATTTTTTAAAAAGGTGAAGTATGTCCAATGTTATACATGTAAGTTAACAGTCTCTAGTGTAGTTTAGAGATGCTGAAGCATTTTTAGAATTTTTAGAACCATCTCTAGAGGATGCTCTTCAGATTAAAAGCGTTCATTTGTCATCTGACCAATTAATGCTATCAAATATTTGGATAAATTGGGGATCCCTGGGTGGTCAGCAGTTTACCACCTGCCTTTGGCGCAGAGCATGATCCTGGAGACCCGGGATCGAGTCCCATGTCAGCTCCCTGCACGGAGTCTGCTTCTCCCTCTGCCTGTGTCTCTGCCTCTCTCTCTGTGTCTCTCATGAATAAATAAATAAAATCTTAAAAAACAAAACCAAATATTTGGATATTCTCTCTTAAAAAAACCTAACCATCCCTACTTTACAGACCAGAATTACTTGGCATGTGAATGGCCACATGTGCACACACATAAATACATATATATAATAAAATTATAATATAATATAATATAATATAATATATATTATATTATATTATATTATTACAATAATATAATTATATAATAAATTGTAAAGGACAAAATCACTCACAATTCATCTTACGCTTATTTTTCATCTCAATAAAAAACAAAGATACCATGTAGACTTCTATGAAGATCAAGAGAGATAATATACATAGAGCATAAAGCATGAGTACATAGTAGTATTCAATACTCATTTAATGGAAACTAAACTTCTTTACTACAGCAAAGAAAATCAGCTGATGAAATATTCTTTTTCTGGCTTTGCTGATTCTGAGAGTTTCAGCAGTTGTCCAGGGATTGCTTCTGTGGCTTCAATGGGGTCTATTAATAATCAGGAGAGATATCAAAGTTTTTTCCCCTCTCTCATTTTCCTTTACTCTGACTTGAGAGAAGAGTATGACTTTTATTATATAATGTTCAAAAGGAGATAATAGAGGCCATTTATTTTTATAGCCTAGTGGTTTTCAGCCTGACTGAATATTAGAATCAAATGAAGAATTTTTGAAATGCCTCTACCTGGACCCAATCTTAGACCCTAGAATTTCTGAGGTTGTGGTCTAAGCATCAGTATTAAAAAAAAAAACATCCTGTGCATTTCAATGGCTAGAAAACACTTTCTGTTAAGAACTTTACTACTTTACTGAATTAATACTCCAGATACTCCAGGAAGTTAGAAATTTATTTCAGATTTTATGCACACACATGACACACACGCACACTCCTTTACCCAGAATAACAAAGATACATACATATATGCGTATAAAATGTAGAAACCTAGTGAAATAAAGTCAGACATTTTTTAAAAAGATTTTATTTATTTATTTAAGAGAGAGTGAGAGTGAGAGAGATCACAAAGGGGGAGGAAGAGGGAGATTCAGACTTGCTGCTGAGTAGGGAAACCAATGAGGGGTTTGATCCCGACCCTGAGATCATGAGCTGAGCTGAAGGCAGATGCTCAACCAACTGAGCCACCCTGATATTCTCAAAAGTCAGACTTTTTAAACAAGTTTTTGAATCACTCTTTCCTGCCAATAAATGGTTATTTTCCTAACCCCTTTTTTTTCACTTTTGACTCTCTGTAAATTACATATGTAGTGTAGAGTTGACATAGCCCATATGATCACTTTTTGATTGTGTGCTTTAAAGCATTTATTAAATTTATTAAGCTGTGCTTACTGTGAGTACATCAAACCCCAAACTAAAATTAAATCAAGATGAATCAAACCTGGGGACTCGTAGCAGATGCTAGCCATCCCACCTAATTGTTTAACAGCATATGCAGAGAGACAATCTCCAAGGCAACTGAAACATAAAACCACACAAAGATTTGATTTTGTTGATTGAAGTCAACACCTTGAATTGCACAATGAAGAAAAAAAAAAGAAAAATAAAAAGATAGTCATTCCACAGAATAGGATAGGGTAGGTTATGTAAGGTACAGTAATCAGGATCTGTAGAAATCACTATGATGTGCTGAGGCTTAACGCTCAGATCAATGCTGGAGATTATGTTATTGATAGACTCAACTTTACTCAGGATAGCTATATATATATATATATATATTCTTCTTTATATATTGGTGACACTCCTGTTCTTCACTTTAAAGTTTCTACATAGAGCTTTGGTCTAAAGACATTCCCCTTTTTTCACTAGATGTGAAGATATTCACTCCCAGTCTCAGTGAGGAGAAGGACTGCTTTCAACAGTTAGCAGCATTATGGATTTTCCTTATAAAGAGGTAAAAACAAGCAAATAACTATTTTCTTAAGTCACCAGTCACAGCATAAGAGAAAGGGTCCTATTCATTTATCCAATGGAGAATTGCAAGGGAAAGGATATACTAAGAGTCTACCATTACTTCTCTCTGAAAGGAAGTATGGTTTACTTTAAATCCAAGCTTTGAGGATTCCTCTACATAAAAAAATCATTATTAAATATTTAGTCTGCAACCTGTCTATGGTATCCTTTACTTTCTCATTGCCTGGATAGTCTGATGCATCCCTTATTCTTTCTATACCATAGTGAGATACACACTGACAAACTCAGGAATTGTATCCCTTTTTTTCTGGGTAAAAAACCACTTAAAAACCTAGTTCCTTGAAGTTAACATCATTTATTGAGCTCTAGATTCTGAGAGTTAATTTGGATTGGTTTCACCTGGATAATTCTCTCCTGGTCTATGTGGGCCTCACTCATTCATCTGTAGTCAGATTCTGCTCAGCTCAATAGATCTGTTTCAGGAAGTTGACTGAATGATGGCTAAGAAACAGGGGCCACTGGGCCACACCTCCTCTCCCACACAGCAGTCTAATCTGATCTCATTTACATGATAACAAGTGTTCCAAATGCTCTCCAAGTTGATGCAAGCTTTACAATTGCTAATTTCTCATTGGCTAAAACCAGTCACATGATCAGTGCAGAGTCACCGGGTGGAGGAGACTCCACCTCTTGATGAATATTTTTGTAACCACCTCTTTTTGTAATCTCTCCTATCCTTCCTTCTGGCAATAGCCATTCACATTCTTTCCACATGCAGACTTTATTCATTCTATCCCAAAGCCTTCAAAACTCCCATTCTGGCTTGGAGTCTAGGATTAAATGATGTCCATCAAGTCCTGAGGCAGTTCTTTTCATCCAGGGAAACCCTTGTACTTCCCACTGTCTGAATAAATTAATCTCTTTCTCATCCCTGGTAATTCTATGCTTGTATTTATTTTTCATAAGCCATGGTGCATTTTTAGTTATCTGAGTTCTTGTTTTCATTCTAGAATGAGTGCAAGGGCAAGGTGAGTGTTTTATTTATTTCTGCTTATCCTGCCCATATCATTACTTTCATATGGCCATGTTCTATATATATTTTTTTGAGTTTTGAATGAAGAAATGATTGAAGATATGAATGACAAAGTTTATGGCCTGATGATGCAAGGAGACATTTTTTTTTTATATATAATCTGAAGTAGGCAATTTTTTGCAAGACTAATCTAAAATTGAGTTTTTCTGGAACCACAAAGAGGTGAAAGTTCATAACAGTATCCAAACAAATCTTTAATAAGTATCATGTCATTTTTCTGCTTTGGTTGGCACTACATGATAACTAACAAATTATACATAAACTCATAGGCATAAGATGAAAGAATTGTTCAACTCAGAAGATATCAAAGGTCCAACTTGTAATTTCTGGTTTCTAAAGATTTTCTATTATCTTGGTCTTATCTATCAGATCATTTTTGGCCATTTGTTTTTATATAAAGTCAAAACACAAATGCTTATGAGTAACGTGGTAAATCTTTGTATCTTTACACCCCTGACATTTTAAATCAGAAGAGCCAGAAAGAGTTAGATTTATTTAAAATATAAAAAGAGATTAAGAATATTTAAAAAAAAATTACTTATTCATGAAAGTCACAAGGAAAGAAGCAAAGACAGGCAGAGGGAGAAGCAGGCTCCCTGCAAGGAGCGTGATGCGACACTCCATCCCAGGACCGGGGAATCATGACCTAAGGCATATAGATGCTCAACCACTGAGCCACCCAGGTGCTCAAAAAGAGATTGAGAGTTTATTTATTTTTATTTTTTTAGACTTTATTTATTTATTCATGAGAGACACACAGAGAGAGGCAGAGACACAGGCAGAGGGAGAAGCAGGCTCCATGCAGGAGCCCAATGTGGGACTCGAAACCGGGACTCCAGGATCACGCCCTGGGCTGAAGGCTGGAGCTCAACTGCCGAGCCACCCAGGAGTCCTGAGATTGAGAATTTAAAAACACTTTTATATTGGTATTTTTAATGTAGAACACTGATGAGCATTTCTTTTTGTGTCAGTGCATGTTTACTATTATTACAAATGTCCTATCTGTATATGAGCATTTTTATAAATAGGCACATTCATATTTCTCTGTTTTTCTTATTTCTGCATTAGTATATTATTTTGGTATTTCCATGGCCATATATAGGACTATGTATAAATCTGCATAATGGTTAAAAATCTGCATAATGGTATTAAGATATCCATGTATACATTGTGTGTACACTTGTTTATTGCATATGCAAGGGTTTGCTAAGAGATTATGGGACATTTCAGAAGATGACTTTATAGGAGCACTTCAAAATTATATGGCTATAGTGTAGGTTGTAGCATGTGTCTACTTATGAGAGGAATGTATAGTTGGCTACATGGATGGGCACTCAGTTTCTGCCCCTAAAGAAACTCTTTAGCTCACTTGAGGCATCTGGCTACTAGAAAGTTTTCAATAATTTAATTTATGTTTTAAAGCATTAAGATAACTAGTGGAAAACAAATTCTAGAGTCAATCAGATTAGTGTTCTAATTGTTGCTTTACCATTTCTCTGTAGCCTTCAGTGAACTATTTAGCAGATGTTGGTGAATTACCACCACTTACAAAGTAGTTGTGTTCGATGTTCTAAATGAATGTATATACCTGTGGTGAATACTGGAACTACCACTAATTGTCTATGTGACTTTGAACAAGTTATATCCTTAAACTTGAACTTTTTTCATTCGTGCAATGACTATACTCATACCTACTGAGTCGAGTATGTGACAATAACATGAAATAGGATCATGTAAGGATTGTATGAAATGCATTAGCTTAAGTAGAGCACAAGGTTTAACATGTGAAAAGTGCTGAATAAATCTTAATAAGTATACTTCCTTGTTAAGAATTCTGTAAGAGAGAGAATGCAGAAAAGGTTAGAGCATTACATTATTTGGATTGTTTGTACCAATACAAACAGTATCCATTTTTGTACTGTACTAATTACAATTCATTTTTGTACTGTACCCATTTTGTATTATACCAATTATTTTTTTTGAACCAATACAAACAAATGCCTATTATGGAATATCACGAAATAAGAGATATAGTCTTCAAAATATTCATCTTCCAAATTAATTAAAGGGATTTGAAAGCAAAAATAATTAAAAATTGGAAACTACTTACTATAAACCTTTTGTATCTTAATTAAAGTATAAATTTTAAGATCAGATTGACTTTCTTACTCCTTTGAATATCCAAAATACGATAGAGAAAAATAACCTATCAGTTTATAGATGCTTGGGCATTATTTCCCTCTGCATCCAATTTGAAAACTAGGCTATTTCTTTTTTCACTTCAAATAGTCACCGGATGGTAAGAATATTATCTTATACTTTCTGTCAACTATCTCCTATTATTTTTAACACTCTGAAATAAATAATAAATATTCATGACAGACACAGAGAAAGGCAGAGACAGAGGCAGAGGGAGGAGAAATAGGCTCCATGCAGGAGCCCGATGCCGGACTTGATCCCGGAACTCTGGGATTATGTCCTGAGCCGAAGGCAGATGCTCAACCGCTGAGCCACCCAGGTGTCCCTAAAACACTATTTTTAGACCGGTTTTATGTTCATAGCAAAATTGAGAGGAAGGTACAATGATATATCCCATATATCCCCTACCCCACGTATGCACAGGCTCCCTCATTTTCAACTTCCCCCACCACAATTGGTACATGTGTCACCACTGATGAACATACATTGACACATCACTAATATATATTTTTTTCATTTTTACATTTTAGACTTCTTCACATTTAGCAAGGTGTCTTTCTCATTTCCCCTCCTTATTTGTCAATACTAGTTTCTCCACTAATGGAGACACATTAAGACACGAAATATTTATATCAATGAATGTCAGTAAACATTTCTTAAGTTTCATTAAAAATTCTATGCATCAAAACAGCTAATTAGAAACTATATAGATAGAGATATAGGATTAGTTGATGTAAGACATAAGCATATTGAGTTAATTGAAAATTGATAGCACACCTTGACAATCACATTAGGTATTTTATCTAATGATTATAAAAGTTCCTCTGAATAAAGAATGCAATTAAAAATATACTATTCCATTTCATTTTGGAGATGTGATTAGGTTAAAAATGGTCTTTTCAACCTATGCTTAACCCTGGTTTCTAAACAGTGAAATTTTTCAGGGCTTACACAGGTTGTGACTTTCTTTTCTTTAACATTTTATTTATTTAATCATGAAATTCAGAGAGAGAAGCAGAGACATAGACAGAGGGAGAAACAGGCTCCTTGAAGGAAGCCCGATGTGGGACTTGATCCCAGACCCAGGATTGCACCCTGAGCCAAAGGCAGGCGCTCAACTGCTGAGCCACCCAGGCGTCCCTACACAGGTTGTAATTTTAAGGCTGAACCTCTAGAAATTTCTTAGCAACTACACACTACCGGAATAAGTGAGGCAAAAAGCCATTAATTAATGCTTTGCACAGTGAGACTTATATTTGGGGACAAAACAGGAGACTGGTTCTCTAATAATAAAAAGCATTAAAAACATAGTCAAACAAATATTGATTTCTTATTCTAACAGTATTCATTAAAATAAACTTATGAATCAGATTTAATTTGGTGATATAAAAATAAATTTTAAAATAGATAACTGATATGATACAAGTGCTTTCTCTTAAAAAAAAAATTAAAATGGCCTTTATCAAAACCAGCCACATACTTCTGTCTTAGTCTGCAAACTTTCCTTAATACAGTGGTCACCAATTATTTTTTATTTTCCCTTGATGCCATTTACTTACTCAGAGCCCATCCAAACGTTTATTTCATTAGCATCTCTCAACCACAAGGATACCATCCCATGGGCCATTTGAAAGATTCCAGATATTCTGAATCAAATATTAAATACGTATCAAATATCTCCTCTCATATCTACTCTTGACACAATTTCAACTACAAATATAACTCAGTGTATTAGGTAGACTCCTAAAATGTTTCTATGATTTCTGATCATAACCTTGGAGACTGAATATAATGAATAGGTCACTTCCATAATTATGCTATATCACACAGTTGACCTTAAAATAGGGAGATAATCCAGATGACCCTAACTTAACCCACAAACCCTTTAACATCAGAAACTTTTCTCTTACTGGCAGCAGACGGAGAAGCCAGAAACTCCACGCATGAGAGGTATTGGACTCATGCTCATGGGCTTTGAAAGGTGTCATGGGACAAGGAATGTTGGGAGTCAATAGCCTCAGAGCCAACAAAAAAACTCTGAAAAATACCCCCCCCCCAAAAAAAAAAAAGAAAACCCACCTCAGTTCTTTTTTGATACAGGCTGCTAAATTTGCCAGCAACCTAAATGAGCATAGAAGCAGATTCTTCCAAGGTTTCCAGTTAAGATCGCAGCCTGGTTGAAACCTTAATCTCAACCTCATGATACCCTAAGGAGAGAACCCAGTTGAGCCATGTAAGGTTTTGACCTATATAATATGAGATAATAAACAGGTGTTGGTTTAAATTGTTAGTTTTTGGTAATCTGTTTCCTAGCAATAGAAACCTAATGCAGTCTAATTCTATTATTTTCAAGATTTTTGGAGCAGATCCTACTTTCTAGATGAGATCTTTGTAGAAAGTCAGTATGTAAAATTTCTATAAACAGAATTCCTCAGATTAAAAACAAGTAGTCAATTCTAGGTAACGACTTATGGACCTATCAGAGAACCTCAGAAATCTTCAGAAGCCCAGGTGAATCCTTGACCACTAAAACTAATATTATTGGAGTCTAGAATACCAGAGCCAAAGAGTAAGGAGCTTTGAATTAAGTTTATTTTTCTGTTCCTGATATAGGATACAAGTGACTCTCAATTAGCCACTTGGATTTATCAAAGTCTAGATGCACAGCTTTTACCTGTATCTTAATAAAATTCCTACATCCAAATTCTGGCAACAGCTCTGTATATTCTCAATCTAAACAGAAAATAGCCCACTGCCAGTTCTAATCTTCCTTAGGCTCAAAGTGAAGAAAAACATAAGAAAAAGCTTGTGATGGCATCTATCCCATTGCAGCAATATCTTGCCCAGCTGCAGAGCATGCAAAAATAAAATCTTACAACACACGTCCCAAAAGCAATGGACCTTTTTATGAGTGGATTTCATCATTAGGAACAAAGCAAAACAAAACACTGAACATCTATGTTGTAGCAGAGAAATCAACTGTTTGAACAAGGGATCCTCAAAAAAACAAATAGATTTTTTCAGGGCACCTGGCTGGCTCAGTCAGTAAGCCTCTGACTCTTGTGTTCAGCTAAGGTCATGACCTCAGGGTTTGTGAGATTGAGCCCAATATTGGGCTCCATAATTGGCATGGAGTCTGTTTGAGATTCTTTCTCTTGCCCTCTGCCCCGCCCCCGCCCCCGCTCATGCACCCTGTCTCTCTCAAAAAATAAAATCTTTAAAAAAGAAAACAACAAATAGAGTTCTTGAAAAGGTAAGCAATTCTTAAAACCCTTTTTAATTTAAAAACTATAACTTGCCTTTAAAAGATATTCAGAGAAATGTCTAAGTAGGATCATCTATTTTTACACTGATTATTGGGTCAGTTATTAGCATTTGACATTTATTGTCAAATATTCTCTAGGCTGAATTTGTACATGCAGAATTTCTCTTTTCATGCATCACATATTATCATTTTCTTTCCACTGAAAGGTGTTTGTTGAGCTTTCTAAACAAAAAGCCTTGGCAATTAGATAATCAACTGAACATATTTTTGGGAGATACTTTCCTTGTATGATGGAGCATTGCTGCAGAGCAAAAAACAGGGCTCGCTTGGATGGAAGTATTCCTGGTATCTCTTTGTGAATGCTGCTTTTCATTTGTTTACTTAATTTTTTTTAAGTATTCCTAGTAGAGTTTCAAGGACCTATTACTCATTTGTTTTGGATATTTTAAATACTATCCATGTGAGTAATGCTTCTAAATACATGACTTTTCTGTATTTTTTTAAAAAATAATATGTGAAGTAGATCAAATTCCATATACTCATTTTGCTTGGTTAAGAAATACTACGACAAAAAAAAAATAAATGAATATAAAGGATTGAGTATCTTGCCTAGTGCATTCTTCTGGGTTATCTGATTCTATGTATCTGTTATTGTCTTTGAACTACAACTCTGTAAGTTTGTAAGGGAAAAACAAAAACAAAAAGAAAACTGACAGCAATGTCAATGATGCCTGTCCATAGAAATGCAAATGAGTTTTATCCAGTGAATGTAGTTGATCATTGCACTGTGGATATTGACCAGTTTTGCATCTAATTTGCAAATTAATTTCAACATTCCTGATTGCTTAACATGTGTTATTTGAGTTCTTCTTTGAGTCAGTTGTAGTTCCTTATTGCAGTTCTTATTGGTTTCTTCATTAATTAATCAGTTTATTGCTTTTCTACTGCTGTATAAAATTACCACAAACATAGCACAAGAACACAAATGAATTAGTTCACAGTTTCTATGTGTCAGCAGTCCGGGCATGGCTTAGCTGTGTCCTCAGGTAATCAAGATACAGGCTCAGCTTGTGATCTTATCTAAGATCTTGTACCAAGACCAGGGTCTTGTACCAAGTTCTCCTGGCAAATCTCAGTTTCTTGTCATTATAGGACTGAGAGCCTCAGCTCACATGGATCTCCTACCATTTCCTGTCATGTGGCCCTCTCCACATGATAGTTTCATCCTTCAAGGTTAACAGGAAAGTACCTTTGATGCCTCTACTCCCTCTGATTTCCTCCATCCCAGGACATAAGATCTGCTTTAAAGGGTTCATTTAGTTAGGTCAGCCCGCCACCCCACCCCACCCCCCTGCAGAATATAGAAGTCAGACTGAAGACATAATATACACAGAGCTCCAGAAAGAGAAAATAGGAAACACATTCCATTACAAGGTATTGGTTGAAAACTCTCCAAGACTGTTGAAGAGAAATCAACTGTACCAACTCGCAGTTATAGGAAATCCAAAGAATTACAAGTGAGATCAAAGGAAAAACATAATTATTTCACATAATTTTCCATATGATGAAACTTAGGAAAACTAAAGAATATAAGATGATTTGAAATGCAGCCAACAAAAGATAAATTAATCACCACAAGTAGATTTAAAAGGAACTTTCCTATAGAAACAATGGAAGTCAGAAATCAGTGAAGATCTTTTAAGAGTCAAAAGAGTTTCTGGCAACCTAACTTTACACCAAGCAAAATGATCTTTTAAAAGTGAAAGTGAAATGAACACATTTTCTGACAAACATTTACCAAGAAAGGTTAAAACGACTAATGGTGACTAACAAAAATTCTTATGGAGGTATTTTAAGAACAAGGAAAATGGTTCCCCAATATAGACTGAATTATAGAAAGCAGAAATGGATAAAAATAATCATAACTGGGCAAATCTAAACCACTGGCAATATACAATTTTCAAATGTCTAATTTGGGGTCATTGGATATAAATAAACTGGAATTAAATATACTGAACAGCAACAAAACATATGCAGGGAAAGTCTTGATAGAACTTAAGCATTCCAAATTTGTTTTGTTGCTAGGAAGGGAGGGAAAGATACTAAATATATTTAGAATTTAAGGATGCTTTTTAAAGTAGCAAGAGTAGTAACACTCAGAGTAGACAAAATATATGTAAACTTTTTCCTTTATATTTATTCATTTTTAATAATAAATTTATTTTTTATTGATGTTCAATTTGTCAACATATAGAATAACACCCAGTGCTCATCCCGTCAAGGGCTCCCCTCAGTGCCCGCCACCCAGTCACCCCCACCCGCTGCCCTCCTCCCCTTCCACCACCCCTAGTTTGTTTCCCAGAGTTAGGAGTCTTCCATGTTCAGTCTCCCTTTCTGATATTTCCTACCCATTCCTTTTTCCTTTTTATTGTAAACATTAAAAACCCACTGTTTGCCAAACACTGTAAGGGTTCGCAATAAATGAAGATTAAAATGACATTCCTCCCTGGAATTATGCTGAAGAAGAGAGACAGAAACACAAGAAATACTAATCACAATGTACTAAATCTTAATATAAAAGAAATATGAGAGAATTGATATTGTTTCATCTGGCAGTTTTCTCCAACAGAAATTGGAGATGATTCTTCCTTGATTCTTTAAATGTTGTTTCCTAGACATTGTGGAATAACCCTACAGTAGCATTCCTTAGTCATAGGACATTCATCTTAATAACCACAAAAGGCCCATTCTGTGTTTCCAATGCCTCCTGAGAGAGTGGAACCATCCTCTTTGAGAACATGTTACTAGACAGTGTCTACTGGGCCTGTCAAACCTTTTAGTAACAGTTCTGTGAAAGGAAAGAGTCAAGGTACCTACTTAGGTCCATGTAGATTTTCCTTTATTCATGTAAGGCTGCACCGTCTATGGGCATCTTATTCAGAAGGCAGAGAGTATTATTAAGATATCTGTAATACACTTTAAAATATTTCAGCATAGGCTGCATGATATCATGTATATATTAATGATTTACATTTATTTTTTAAAAAAGATTTTATTTATTTATTCATGAGAGACAGAGAGAGAGAGAGAGAGAGAGAGAGAGAGAGAGGCAGAGACAGAGGCAGAGACATAGGCAGAAGGAGAAGCAGGCTCCATGCAGGGAGCCCAATGGAGGACTCGATCCCAGGACCACAGGATCACACCCTGAGCTGAAGGCAGATGCTATACTCCTAAGCCACCCAGGTGTCCCAATGATTTACATTTAAATTAAATCCTAGATAAAGTCATTTGCATTAATTGGGAATTCACACAACAAATATTATGAGTTATCCTTATCAGAAAGTCTTTGTTAGGGAGGTAGCTACAGGAAGAGCTTCATTTACCATTAGCTCCTGTTAATACAAGAGGTTTTGCTGAATAACAAAGTGGCCTGAAGAAGCGGGGTGTCCCAGTGCAACAGGGGACTAGCTGGACTCTTGGGACACTTCCAATCCTTTTAGAATAAGGATGATCTCTATAGCAAACTAACCTCTGATAACCAGGTCATGCCTAATGCAAACACGACCTTCAAACCAGGGATAGCGACAAGTTCAAAATAAGAAGGTACAGATGGAAAGATGCACAGTGCTTTGAGAAGTTCGTTTAAAATATCCACTAAAGAAAATGAGCATTTCAAATCTCTGTTGTTCACAAGATAAATACACTACTGAACTATGTGTGTGAACAACACAGGGTACAGTTTTGCACCTTGTGACACTCAGAGATTCAAGACCAAGTGGAGTTTCTTTTTCATTAAATTTGTAGCTACCCATAAACTGCCAGGATTTCTGCTAAATACTGCTAAATATGCTCAATCCTGGAACCTCTACTGAGAGTGATAGGACATGCTATTTTGTTTGTCTTCATGAATTCAAGGCTCCTTTTAGGTCAATTGGTTCCAGAGGGGCTCCAAAAATTTTTTTACATGTGTACATACACATACAGACATAGGATGTGGGTCTACATGTACATAATACTGATTGCATATAAATATGAAATATTACATTTCATATCTATCTCTATCTACATAAAACAAAAACACTTGCGAATCAAAAATTCCAACTCAAAAGTCAAATGAGGCACATACCAATTAATTTCTTGGACTTAAGAATTACCTTTTTTTATCATTTGAATCTACCTTTGTTCATTCCTGATTCAGACTTCGTTTTTAAAAAACGATTTGAAATTTAAAACATCTTTTGAAACAGTTATTTTTTTTAAATGAGCTAAGCAGTATTTTTCTGTCATTCATTATTTTCTTACAAATTCTTTCTTAATAAAATACAGTGATAATGAATTCACCGGACAATGAAATACACCACGAGGAAGTAATGTCTACCATTTATATAACTCCTTTGTCAAGAGAAGCCAAGCATGCTCAGAATAGCAAAGGAGCTTTCCTAAGAAAATGGTCCTAAAATTTAAGAATAAGATTTTCTGATCTTCAAATTGGGAGTATCTTTTCATAACTATCCTGGAAATAGTCTTTTATATTGAATTTTTTTCTCATTGTAGTTACTACTTTTCTTCTATTTTCTTTTTATCAAGTCATTTAAATGTCCAGGTACCTCAAACATGAAACACCTCAAATAGAGATACTATCTGGACAAAGATAGGCATCATAATAATCTCAAATACAGTCCAAAAAGTATGCCATCGTGTTAAAATTTACTTTTTCATGCAAAATGCAATACTTTTCATAGCAAAGATTCCAACCCCAGATTTCACCAAAAAGACAAAAATAAACAATTTACAGTTACTAAATGATATTCGAAATGTTGCAGCTTAAAAATGTGATAAACTGGGCAGCCTGGGTGGCTCAGCGGTTTAGCGCTGCCTTCAGCCCAGGGCCTGATCCTGGAGACTCGGGATCCAGTCCCACGTCAGGTTCCCTGCATGGAGCCTGCTTCTCCCTCTGCCTGTGTCTCTGCCTCTCTCTGTGTGTGTCTCCCATGAATAAATAAATAAAATATTTTTAAAAATGTGATAAACTTAGTAAGGCTTATGCTCCCTCTCTATTGAAGGCCTGTTGAAAAACAGTATATTCTCATATGTTGGAAAATATTTAAATGTATGTCTATCTGAAGTAAGAAATATTTATTTCTCAATCTTCCTATAATTCCTGTGGTTCTAATATTCTGTATATACATATAGACTTAAAAAGAGTCTTAATGCAATTTTTATCTAAAAGTTTTGTGTTTTTCCCCCCAAATTTACTCTTAATGTGGTACTTGGTATTCAAATGGCAAGAATGAAGGGAGGGTTACAAAACAGATACACTTGGGACACCTGGGTGGCTCAGTGGTTGTCTGCCTTTGGCTCAGGGCATGATCCCAGGATCCAAGATAGAGTCCCACATCGGGCTCCCTGCATGGAGCCTGCTTCTCCCTCTGCCTGTGTCTCTGCCTCTCTCTCTTTCTGTGTCTCTCATGAATAAATAAATGAAAGCTTAAAAAAAAAAAAAAAAACAGATACACTTACATATAATCATTGCTATGTGAAAGAGGTTTATTTGCACCACAGAATCTTTACTCATTACTATGGCTTTGAGCAAGAGAGTCAACCTCCATTGATCCCCTATTTTTTATCTGTAAAATAAAGATAATAATTCTAAATACCACAGGTTGTTTATAATTATAAAATGAGCTTTTGTACGTGAATGTCATCAAAATGTAACTCATGACTATTATTATTGACACAGCCTGATTATCTGTAGATTCCTTCCTTGCCTTCGCATCTTTCCCTAGAGGCTGAGTGTTGACACAGGTGTCTTTTTTTTTTTTTTTGCCACAGGTATCCTTAATTATGTCCTGTGGTGTCACCCTCAACTCTCCTATTTCTCTTATATTCCATATCCAATCCAGGACAGTTGGATTTTTTTTTTTTTTCAAAAATTCAATTACTCCTCCCATAACCATTTTTCAATTCTAGGTTTAAGCCACCATTATCGCCTACTCGGATTATGGAAAATGTTTGTCAATTGGTCTTTTTCAACTCTGACTCCTGAGAGTGTATTTTTTAAATTGCATTGAGAGCAGTCCTTTAAAATGCAAGTCTAATCATGCCCTCTACTTAAGACAATGCAGTGGATTTCATTCTCTATCAGAATAAAAGCCAAAGTCATACCTAAAGCTTCCCCACATGTTGCTCAGCTCCCATGACTGACTGCGCTCCAGCTGCCTCTCAAGCCAGGCATCATTTTGCTGCTGGTCTTGTGTTTTCCTCTTCCTGGTTTGTTCTTACCCCAGACGTAAGCACCACTTGCTTTATTGCTTCAGGTCTTTGTTCAAATGTCCATTTTTCAATGTACTAAGCACCCCCCCCCCCCCCTAAGGTCATCTGATTAGCTAATTTAATTCCATCTGAAACGGTAATTCATATTTATAGGTTCTGGGAATTACAATGTGGACATTCCTGGATGGCCATTTTCTGCCCACCACAGTTCCCTTCTATAGGTACCCTTCAATTTTCCTTTCCCTTCTATGTCCTCAAATGTCTCGATTCAGATCTCACCTTTCTACTGTAACTGCTGCAGTAATATCACCGATGATTTCAACTAACACAGAGACACTCTTCCACCCTTATATGGCTTTATGCTTTGTAACATGTGAAACACAGAGAGCTCAAGCAAGTTATTTTTTATTTTTTATTTTATTTTTTAATGGTTTTGGGTTTATTTAGGTTTAGACAGTTTCTCCATCAGTCAGGTTTGGTAATATTTTTCTACAAATAATTTTCAAATATATATTCAAGCAATTTTTAAACTCTTTTTAGTGAAACTGTCTCCTTCTTTGCTTTTTTTTTTCTTTAAGTTTATTTATTTTAGTGACAGAGAACATGGGAGCATGGGAGGTGGAGGGGCAGAGGAGGAGAGAGACAAAAAACAAAATAAAACAAAACAGGCAGACTCTCCACTGAGCATGGAGCCCCATCTCACCTGACCTGAACCGAAAACAAAAGTTGTTGCTTAACTGAGCCACCCAGGGGTCCCTCCTATTTTGCTTCCAGTCGGAAGTCGTCATGGTTCTTTTACCATGCTGAAGTATTCTTACTGTTCTTTTCAGATTTCTGTTGGTATATCCTCCTTTTAAATGTAGGACCTTCTCCAGCATTTTAAACTTGAGCTTCTTCCTTATGATTCTACAATCACTGGGGACCTATCTTCATATTTGGGTGTCACTGGTGAGCACTACAATTGTTTTCCCCAAATTGAGCATTTCTTTATAGATGCTCTTTGGGATTTTTGATAAATAACAGAATTTGTTCATCATTAGGACACCTGGGTGGCTCAGCAGTTGAGCGTCTGCCTTTGGCTCAGGGCATGATCCGGAGTCCCGGGATCAAGTCCCGCAACAGGCTTCCCACAGGGAGCCTGCTTCTACCTCTGCCTATGTCTCTGCCTCTCTCTATATGTCTTTCAGGAATAAATAAATAAAATCTTTTTTTTTTTTAAAAAAAAGAATTTGTTAATCATTCCCCAAGTATTTTTCCTCCTTGTATGTACCACCTTTGCTTAATAGCATCAAGATGTTCCGGTTGACCCACAGCAAAACATGAACTTCATTTGTCTTGAAACCTCTGCATCTGCTTCCTTCTTGACTTATCTCTAAAAGTTGTATTTATAACACTTTAACACAACCTGATGTTTTGCTCTCGTGTTCTTTATTTCTCCCAATTTGAGTATTCATCTTTTCTTTCATAATTTAGGATTCATTTTCCTTGCCTTCGGTCTTCCTCACTTTATATTTCAGTGGTCATATGTGACCATAGTAGTATTTCTAAATTTTTTTTTAAGTTTTTTTTATTTATTTATGATAGTCACACATAGAGAGAGAGAGAGAGAGAGAGAGAGGCAGAGACATAGGCAGAGGGAGAAGCAGGCTCCATGCACCAGGAGCCCGACGTGGGATTCGATCCCGGGTCTCCAGGATCGCGCCCTGGGCCAAAGGCAGGCGCTAAACTGCTGTGCCACCCAGGGATCCCGTAGTATTTCTAAATTACAGTTCTAGTTACATCATTGAACAGTTTAAAACATACAGGGAAGGGGCCTAATGATGTGGGCATGGTACAAGAACCTCCCATAATTCAGCTCTTTTCCATTCTGGCCTCCACTTTAACCATTGCCTCTTGATACTTCCTTCCTCTAGTCTTGTGAATTACTTGGGGTTCACAAGTATGCACCATATGTTTTATAGTTTATTTCATCTTCTGAAATTTTTATCTCTTTTAAAATCTAATTCAAATACTACATCCTATGGAAAAACTTTCCTGAACCCTTCATGAAAATTTACTTAACTTCTTGTCTGAGTTCCTCAACTGCTTTGTAAATTCTTTTTCTATTTTAATATTCCAGTTGTTTGTTTATTTTCCCACTTCTAGATAATCAATTTTAGAGGAAGTGAACTTATTTTTTACCCTAAAACTTAGTGAGGTAATTACTGAATATTTGTTGAATTAGTGAGTTTTATTTCTTTCTTTTAATATAGTAGTGGGAGAAAAAAAAAAAAAAAAACTGGTAAATGATCTTACAGAACAGACCAAGATGGTATCTTTCAAACAAATCAACTGTCTTTCTTCAACTCCTATAGAACTTGGCTCCAGTACCAGCCACCTAATTCAAAACTACCAGCCTTATCAAACCTTTCTTTTTTCTCCTGTTATATTTTAAGATGTAAAGTTTTATCATTGTGCTATTCTAATGTAGCATTTCTCTGGGGCTCCTGGGTAGCTTAGTCAGTTAAGCATCCAACTCTTGATTTCAGCTCAGGTTATGATCTCAGGGTTATGAGATCAAGCCCTGCATCAGGCTCTGGACTGGGTATGGAGCCTGTTAAGATTCTCTCTCTCTCTGTCCCTGCCACCCCCACCCCCTAAAAAAGGAAAAATAAAGTAGTATTTCTTAACTGGGGTGAACTTTCCCTCTTTGGGATACCTGGCAATGTTTGGAGATATTTTTGATTTTCACTATGGGGGGGATGCTACCAGTAACTAGTGGGTAGAGGCCAGGGTTGTAGCTAAACATTATACAATGAATAAGAGAACTTTCCACAACAAATGATTATCCAGCCCATAATGTCAGTCGATAGTGCCACTGTTGAGAAATCCTGCTACAGAATGAAGGCTCTATCTCCCCACAGGCAATATCCATAGCTGTATCTATATGTCTAAATAGATTATTTTAATCAATTTCTTTGGGTGCTTAAATGCATTTTTTATTATATGCTATTTTTATATAGTTGTATGCATAAAAGTTCCATTTTTCTTTCTCAAAGGAAACTAAGATATAATTTTCTCTAGAATATTACATCTTTAATTTTCTAGATGTATATGACCTATATATATTCTCCACTGATTTTCACCTAATTTTAGTGCATTACTTTTGTAAAGACTAAAATTTATTTTTAAAAGTTAATTTGGAAATTATCATCCAAGATGACTTCATTTGTTTCAAAACAGGAAAAAAATGACTTAAGCTGTCTTTCAGAGATATTTTTATAACATTGCAAGAGTGAAAATTAATTAGTACTTTGTTCCTATACTAGACTTTCTTTTGTAAGCTATAAGTAGATATCATTTTTTCCTCTAAACACACAAAGCAAATGAAACAGTCTATTCCCAGTTTAGAAACAATAGAATGACAAAATAGAATATTCTTCTTCATTATCTATACTGCATATATTTCTCTCTCTCTTTTTCTTTTAAAGCTTTCTACATATATTACTGAACATGACACATGCAATACAGAAATACTATGGTGAAACTTAATAAGAAGTTAAGAAAAGCAAAAGTGAGAAAAAGATTAGTTTTTACCTTATCCTTCTGTGATTTATGAGACTTATTTATAAAAGAACTTGCAGATTTCCTGCAGCCTACAGAGCAGCAGGCAGTCAAGCTTTATGTATCCTAAAGACATATTGGCCATTTAAACTACAAGGTGACATCCAGTATTAATTTGCTTTTAACAAGATCACTTACTATTTTGGAGATTTGCAGATAGATAGATCCCTAATTTTATGAAATGTACAGTCCCATATGGGAAACAGACAAGCGAGCATGTGATAAATATATATTACGGCAAATGCCACAGAAGCACACTGAAAGGTTTGGAACGGATACCCTGCCCAGTAGCCACAGACATCTTATTCCTTGCTATCAGAGGCTGGTTTCTGCTCAGGAATTGTTGGGTCACATACTCAGGAAAGGGATCCCCTCTCCAGCTTCTTCTGGAAGGGAGCTGACTGAGCAAAGCCCATAATAACCATCTTTGCCCTTTTTGCAAGTGACTGGCTCATGCATGATCGTATGATAGAACTGCAACTACCAAGATAAAGACAAAGTTTGATTTTGGTAACTTAGAAAAAAACTTTTTCCTGATTAAAAAACAAATAGAGGGAAGAAGGAAGAAGGACCTTTTTTTTTTTTTTTCCTCCTTTTCCTTCTGCCAAGTGGGTTATGTGAGGGCTTGATAAGGAACCGCAGCAGCCTTTGCAATCATTAGGGCATCAGCCTGAATTTGAAAGTCAAAATGCTGAGGACGGTGGATCAGAGAGATGAAAGATCCTGGCTCTTGATGGGCTGGCTCTGCCTTATACGAGATTTCTTTTATCACCTTTCCTTTTAAAACTAATTATAATAGTATTTTCTTTTTCTTACAGCACAAAACATCTTAACTGACAGAGAAAGATACCTACGCAACGCCCACAGAGATCAGGTAAGACTTCTCAAAGTAAATACCATCTGCAGGCTCCATCAAACCACATGCAGGTACTGTTGATGGTTTCTTATTCTCTCTGACCACTGTCTGCGGCAGAAATTCAGTAATCAGCTCCGAATAAGGTGCAAGTATTAGGGACATAGTGCAATGCCATAACTCATGGAATTTTCTTCAAAATCAGAGACCTCATGATATTGAAATTACTGAAACCCACAAGAAGCAAGAG
This sequence comes from Canis lupus familiaris, assembly GCF_011100685.1. Taxonomy (NCBI): domain Eukaryota; kingdom Metazoa; phylum Chordata; class Mammalia; order Carnivora; family Canidae; genus Canis; species Canis lupus. The sequence goes on from NC_049224.1 coordinate 78,454,020, forward strand.
AAATATTAAATACCACCCCATATGTGCAATCATTCACTTAAAAGTCATTTTTTAAAAATCAAAATTAACATGCGGGGACATTGAATTTCTCAAGATAGACAACAAAGGTTGCTACCTTACAAAGGTTGTAAACATAATTACTAAGACACCTTGCAGCTACTGCCTAAAAACACCTGAAAAGGACTGTAACACTTTATTTCCTGACACTCTCCTAGCCCTGAGGTGAGGAGAAGAGGATGCAAGAGAATGTGTGCAAAGAAAGAGATATTTAGATAGAGTCCAGCCAAGTACGCTTACAAAAATGACTCCAACTTTTCAGTTGTCCCTTCTCTTACCCTAACAAGGGCTATTTCATATTTTTTTAAATGTAAGAATAGTTGAAGACAGAAAAATATACATCTTCCCCCTTCCTTGTACGTGCTCTTATAGCCTAACTATGCACTGAGCTACTTTTACCAACCTAGATTGTTGCTGCTCTTTGACCAACTGGTCCTTGTACTGTAACTGTGGGGTCCAGCTTTAGTTCCCAGCAAACCTGGAGTGACTGATGGTGCATGTGGTCAGTTAATGTTGTAACCAGTGTATGAAATTGATACATTGATAAAATAAACATACATTTTGCCATCCAAATCAGGAACCTTCTGTGAGCCAAATAAGAGCTGTTAATAATTTAACTGGAGTAACTGGCATTGCCCAGGACCATCCGAGTTTCTTCTATACTATCCAGGGAAAAAGCTTTTATTTTAAGACCTTGGATAGTGCTGCCTTTTGACGTCACTCTTTTTCAATAAAAACATCTATCTTCTCAAAACTGTATTCTGAAATACTCAATAAAGTATATTTCAAGTGCTAAACTGTTTTAGGAAGTGAATTAATTTGTATATAATAAATCTTATTGATGGTTGGCATTTGAAAAAGTCAAGGTAGATTGGAATTCCTAGGAAAGGTTTATGGAAGGAATGGAATTTGAAACAGATCTTGCAAGTTTTGTTGGGCTTGGAAGGGTAGAGGAAGGGTTGATGATGTGTGGAAACAGTGTGAAGGGAGGGGAAAGGAATATTATCGATATTATACCAATCAATTCAAACTGACTAATACTATGCATCGTCTTCATAAAGGTGATAACCACTACTGATTTATAATGTGCACAAGACTTCATGACTGCCATCTGACATTTATTTCAATGGATTAAATTCTATCTATAATTATTCTCATGATCGCATTTAAAGATATGGGGGAGAAGGATAAGGTATTTATCGAAAGTGTCACAAATTTAGCCACATAGGCCAAAAAAAAAAAAAAAAAGATGTTTTAGGACTTTAAATCTACCAGTTCCTTCTACTCTGTAGCATCTCTTCTCTAATAACCAGAAGATTGCACAATAATTGTCTCCACATGGCTGAGGGGAAAAAAAAAGTGAAGATAATTCCACAGTTGTTATAAGACTGAAAAAGAAGGATACTTGGTTGGTTTAGCAGTTGAGCATCTGCCTTCAGCTCAGGGCAGGATCCTGGGATCTGGGATTGAGTCCCACATTGGGCTCCTTGCAGGAAGCCTGCTTCTCCCTCTGCCTGTGTCTCTGCCTCTGTGTGTGTGTGTGTGTGTGTGTGTCTTCCATGAATAAATAAATAAAATCTTAAAAAAAGAAAGACTGAAAAAGAAAAATGTGGAAACCATAAGAAGAAACTCCTAGAGGATTCAGGAATAGAGCTGGCTGTGAGCCAGAGTGCAATTTTTGAAAGCAGAGAGGGTAATAGAGAGAGGCCTTGATATTCCATAATTGTGACTTTAAGCTTCTAAAAACAACAACTATATACATACATATATGCATATATATATATATACATGTATACAGAAAATGTTGGGTATAGAGGTTAAGAATATATTCCATTCTCTATTTAAACGAGGAGCAATGAGGATACCGCTGTTTAATGTGGACAATATTGTGGTCCAGCAGACCAGAGTCTAGACTAGGCTCTACTCCTGTAGTTACTACATACTACTCCAGTATTTAATCTGGTAGACCTTAAACAGATTGCAGAAGACAAGGAATTGGAAAGGTTTTACTGGCTCCTTGCCTACTTCTTTCCTCCATAGCCCTTGGTCTTTAACTGGATCTTGGAAAAATGGAAAGTCTGTTCCGGAATATTATTAATCTCCCTTGCAAAAGCTTTGTGACACAGAGAAGAGACGGACAAAGAGTCAAAAACATATCCTAGAGAATAAGAACAAATTAGAACATGTATGGTAAGGAGAAAGGCATGCTGGCCAGTGGCTGTTATCAGTTTATAATTGTGAATACCAAACCCTCTGCTGAATTTGTTAAAATGTAATGATAGGTTGCACTTGATTGTGTGCCCCCATCTTACTGGTTTGCTCAAGATTGGACAGCATAAATCTCTTATTTTCAAATGCACAAGGAAATGATGATATTCCTTGCATGAGTAATTTTGTGCTTCATTGCTCTTAATTGCGTGCATAAGCTTCACTCTTTGAAAGGCTGCAAAGTCTTAGAAAAAAAAAGGAGGTCAATATGTGAGATCTTGCAGAAATATAAAAAAATCTGAAAAGGAAAAAAAGATCTGCTGCTTGAGGAGTAACTCATTTAAAAACACAGTTTATGCATTGAAATTAAGTACAAGTGTAGCCTATATGGGATTCAAAAGAATTTCATTACACAAAAGAGTAGTTGAAATAAGTAACAAACTGCCAAAATCAACAATAAAAACAAAGTGGTATAAATCATTTTAAGAGGGAACCGAATCAGATTTAAAAAGGAAAGAAACCAGGGCTACTGCCTTGATTCTTATGGCAGGAAAAAAATATATAAATTAACTTCTTCGGGTAATCACTAAATTTGACCTATTCCTTACTATAGCTCATCTAACTCATAATCATTTTGAAATTGATTTTGATTTCTTATAAATGCCAAATAAAAAAATAGTCCCCCTTCTACTTAACCTAAGTTCTCTGAGGACAGAGACTCTGGTTCGTTTTTCATTGTTTTATTCCTATATCTATGGTCATGCTTAGCAAGGAACAGACCTAAGTCATAAGTTTTTAAATGAATTATTGAAGAAATAATGGACAAATGAGCTTACAACAGCAAGGACCATATATTACTCTTCCAACAATATCAAATCCAGACGTTTGTGCACAAAACAAATCTTATTCTTAGAACCGTGATCTCTTTTATTTTTGGTATGTCAGTTCTTGTTTACTGCTGCCCTCCATGTGTCTACAGTAGTCACACATTTATAACTTCCTTTTGCTTTCTAAAAGAATTGGGGGTGATAATTTTTTTTTGTCATCAATACTTGCAGCCATATTTCTCTTGTGAGTGTATGGAATAGACAGGCAGGCATTAGGTACCATGCTTTCACTGCAGATATTTCTTGGGCTTTGTGATGCTCTCATTGCCTGACAGACTTAATGATCTTTCATAAGCTCCTCATTTGCTACCTACTTGAGCACTAGGGAGAAAAGAGCCCCGTAAATTCTAGGGGACTCTTTTTAAAATCAGCCCATAATGAAAATCTATAAATGTACATGTTCCCTGGATTCCTCTCATAGAATTCATTTTTAAAGTGATTTCAAAATGAAGTTGGTTTTATTTCACACTAATTAATTTCCATTTCTTTTTTTCATCTATTTTATATGCTTCCAGTTTTAATGAATCTAAATAGTAGAGAACTGCCTATACTTATTTGTAATATTTCACAGTATAAATTTTATTACTCAATTTATTACCAGCAAATGCCACTTTACACTGGAGAGAATTGTAATCTGTGTTTCAGAGCATCTTGGGTTGGGTTATTTTGTCAATGCATAGACTTTAGTATTATTATGAGTTTAGATATATGTTCAACTCTTCAGAGAATTGGACACTCTGCTTTTCTTCCCTTTCTATCTGCCAAAGAGTTGGACAGCATTGTTTGTTCATTTGTTTAGATTATTTACATTTGGTTAAACCACTGAAAAATCAATTCTGTGAATATAATCCTTTAATGGTACCAACCACATTGGAAAATAAAATTGCAAAAATAAATAGAAACTTAATCATCCTTCTTTTTATGAACACATTTCCCAGAATAACAACAGAGTAATTCTGGAAACCCGAAGAGAAGAATATCTCAATCACTTGTCGCTACAAAGTTTGTGTCAAGGTTTGAAATGACAGTTGCAGTTCCTTTTTATTAGAAAGAAAACAAAGCAAAAAAAAATCATTCATTATACTACTTTGCTTTAGTGCTAAAACTCTTAGCAGAAAATTTACAATGAAGGTCTTCAGGGACTGTTCAACAACTATGTTACTGATATGCTCCTAGTGAATCTCATAGATACTCTAATTAAAAAACACACACACACATACACACACCATAAATTAAACTAATTATTTAATAACTAGAATATGACAAAAGGATTAACATATTTTTGACATGAGTTAAAATAATATATATAAGCCAATGATCCTTTGGTGCCCACTACAAATACATGAAAGTCCAATAATGTCATACATAGATTTTATGAAGTGCTCCTTTTACGTACAGAATCTTAGTTTTGTTCATTGTAGGTCAATGTTTATCCCAGGCTTCAATATACTAAAGAATCAAACCCTCAAATAAACTCTTGAGTGCTTGGACTCCAACATATTGAATCTCAAATTCTGGATTAAAAGCACTATTTTCATAATAATTCACTAATATTTTGCTTCTCTTCATTATACTTTTTGTAGCCCTTCCATTGCTTAGGTAGCTTTTCTATGCTACAAGGTTCTAAAGTTTTAGGGCAGACAGGGATTTCAGAAAGGATTAAACTTTTATTTTGTGTGGTTTTTCTGTTGCCCTTACCCACATGCTCCATTCTCACTGCTCTTCTCTGATTTTTGAACAACATTAATGGCATCATATGAATTCTTCTTCAGGCAGGCTTATAGTCGGCTTTCTTCAATGAGAGAGAGGTCAGATTTTTTTTTTTTTTTTCTTCTCCAATCCAACTTGTTTCAGCTGTGGTTCTAAGAGTGTCTGTATCTTTCCATGGCTATACTTCATTGGTGGAAGACCCTTCTCACTATTGCTAGTTTTAAGAAAACTCAGTTTCCCTTGTCACTTCTCTAAAGTCTGCTCACACATTTATAATCTCTTCATTGACATCTTTTCAATGGAGCCATGTGAATGGACAAGATTGTAAGAGATAGCATAGTTGGTTACTAATGTACCATCAGGAAACACAAGCTCAAATGGAATTTCTGAACACAGATTTATCATATATTAGTTGAACACATGGATGATATCCTTGCTGAGGACATGGAACAGTGATAATCTGTTATTCACTGACACCAAACCTAACCAAATTATCATTATTGGTGGCTAATTGGCTACATAATTTGCAGCCCTCAATGCTAAATGAAAATGCCAGCCCCCTTGTTTAAAATTCATTAATTTCAAGACAGTAACAGAGCATTAAAATCAGTGTTGGGTCCTAGTAAGAACAAAGCCCTATGGAACTAGAAAGGTGGCAAGCCTTTGAAACTTATTCTGGGTGAGCACATTCGGTTGAACTACCAATGGAGAGTAAATGTGTGGTCAAGTGTTAATTCAATCAAGTATGATCAATAGGAAAATTATATTGATTACAAAACTGTAGGGTAGAAGGCCTTCTCTGTGCTGGAGACCTTGCTAATAATAATAATAATAATAATAATAATAATAATAAAACTATACATAAGAATAGGGCCTTTAATTCCCAATTGCAAGAAAGGTAGGGAAGGAGAATGCTTCTGTGACAATCTTAAAACAATCTCATGTCTCATAGCTACAAGAAAAGCATGCTGAAGACTTGGCTCTAAATTGAACTGTGTTGGGACACCCGGATGGCTCAGTGGTTGAGCATATGCCTTCAGCACAGGTCAATCCCAGGGTCCTAGAATCCAGTCCCACATCAGGCTCCCAATAGAAAGCTTTCTTCTCCCTCTGCCTATGTCTCTGCCTCTCTTTCTCTCTCATAAATAAAATAAAATCTTTAAAAAATAAATAAATAAATTGAACCATGTTAAGAGTTACAAGACCAGTTAAACATGCAACTTCCATGTCTCTTAGGCTTGCAATAGGTCACTGGTTGGGAATAGTGGGACTTGAAGACTCATTTTGGGGGCATTTTGATAGATACAAACAAAATTGGGAATCTCACCCTAAAGTATATTTGATGTCTATTCCCAGCAGAAAAATGCTTCCACTCTCTGAGGAAACTAGCATTCCCTTTTATAGAAACCCTTTCTAAAAATCAATTAATGACTTGACCTGGGGCAGTTGCTTACAAGGGGATACTTCTTGTCCCAAAGATACTTCCCCACTGTCCATCTAGACTCAAAGTCTGGTGTAAGAAAGGTAGTGTCTACAAAAGGAGATGGGCTATGTACCGAGTAAAACAGCGAGATTATTTCACCTGTAAAAGTATTAAATCTAACAGGACCAATTTATCAAAACAATGGTGTTAATCCAGTATTAACCTTTAAAATGTTGACCCAAGCACTTGAAAGTATATCTAAGAGTTTGATTCTTTAGTATGTGGAAGCCTGGAGTAAACAATGACAAACAGTCAACAAAGCTAAGATACTAGACTTGGAATGCTATACGGGAAAGAGTCTAAAGGCTCAAGGAGACAGGCATGTTGGAACGAATCTGTCTCAAAAGATTAAGAAATATGTTTTTGTGAAGAAAAGCAGCATTTCTGAAAAGATCTGTGTGAGTGTCCTCTCTTAAATTGGAGATGACAGTGAGCAATGATATGGAATTGGCTCTCTGTTTCAATAGGAATAATGGCATCTCTGAATGGTAGAGGCCATCTGTCAGGGCCTAACAAACAGAAATCAGGTGGTTGTAATTGCCTAATAAACCTCACTGACTGAGTGTTAACCAGATTATTACAACCAACTAGTCTCGAAAGAGGGACTTGATTGATCATAAAGTCCTTGGGAATGAAAGAGACAACTTATTAATGTGCTATTTTATATTTATAAATAGGAAACTTATTATGTCTGGTGGGCAGAAACCCAACTTCAGTCTCCACAGGAAGGATTCAAAGCTTCCCATACAATATTAAGACCTCAACCACTTTGCAGACATGGAGCATATATATTGAGGAAGGGAGAGGAGTCCCTTTTAGGAGATAGGCACACATACACACACCCACACATTTCCTCTAAACCTTATCCAGAAGAATTTTTTTGACTGTTTATAAAGTGGTTAGCCACTGGAAAACTGAAAAGACAGAGATCTCTTAATATTATTAGATACTAGATATGAATAGATGTTGTGACCCATCATAAAGTAGAACTAACAGAGGTCATATGGTAGATGTCCAGTGGCCCATTTTGTGGTTAAAGACTGGGTTTCTGAATGTGTAGTTAAAAGACACACACTGAACAATTAACAAGATCCCTAAAATTGTTCCTTGATCCTTATTAAGATAGAAAAAAATAAATAGAAGCCATCAGAATATTCCTCACTTATACCTTATCACTATCAAAAACAGTAAGTGAATATAAAATCAATACCATATTTAAGAGGAAAATGCAGATTATATTGCTATTTCACATTCAGAAAATGTGAAAGGTCAGGGTTGGTTGGTAATCTTTTCCCTATGGCTGGTGAATGTTTGATTGATCTTGGATAATAACTGTGTATTATCATAAACTTGGTAAGAGAGTACTACCCATCACTGAAGGTCAAGATGCTATACCTTAATGGAAAAAAAAAAAAAATTAGCCCGTTTCTTGGTAGTGGGCATAAAGCGACTTATCTGGGAAATATTCTTTATTTGTTTGCTTTTGTTTTCCAGTCTGTTCTGTAAGAGACATTGGAAACAGTTCTCCTTCAGCAAGCAGAGATGGTTTTACACTTTATTTAAAGCTATGTCAAATCTCCTGCACTTTGTCTTAATAGAAGTTGCGGAGATCTCAGTTACCTTGATACCCCTGTAGGCAGGAGAAGCAAGTACCCTGGATGTCTAAATAAGATACACACATTCTGGAGGATGGGAAATTAATACATAAAAGTTTAAAAGAAAGCAGTAATTTTAAATTCTCTGAGTCCAGGGGTCTCTAAGTTCATCCCTTCCAAAGTAAAAGACAAATTGCTCCACTTTGCTCTAACCATCGCAAATACAGAAGTTTGAAGGGTGTCTTTGGATTTTGCATGTAACATACAACATATTTAGATGAACTCTCTGACTTGTCAGGGAAAACACAAGGTTGCTAATTTTGAATAAAGATGAAGAAGGAAAGGCTCTGCAGCAGGTCCAGTCTGGGATTCAAGCTGTTGTGTCCTTGTACTTATACCAGACAAAAAGCTACTTCAAGAATCTATGGCAGGTAAGGATGTTCTCTGAAGCCCCACTGGGAAAATCAGAGTACATATTTGTAGACTGTTGGAGCAAAGCCATGTCCTTGTCTGCCAATAATTATCTTTATCTGGAAGCATATCAGGACCTATAACTCCTGTGGTAGAAATTCAAGGCTTAATCTAGGACACCAAGTACGTTGATATTTACACTGCCCATCACACATTAGGTGGTATAATGATACATCAAATCATTACATTGTGCTTATGCCACAGCATTTTATTGGTAAAATAAAGATGGACAGTGGGGAAGTATCTTTGGGACAAGAAGTATCCTTCCTGAGCCTGAAGGTAAAAAAGACAGGATGAAGATTCATAAATAGGTACCTCAGACTAATACAGTAATTAGTTCTGATATTTTGCAATTTCCTTTTAAATCAACACTTAAAAGCTTTCTTGTAACAGTAGAAGGACAAAGGATGACATTACAGTTGCTTCTACATGGTATATACTGAATGACAGTAGTAAAGCAAAATTTTCTCAGAAGATAAAAATTAAACACAAAACATCTTGTTTTTCACTTTGGAAGAAAAGATGGTATAAGGAATGGATTTGCACCACCTTATAAGAAGGAGTTGATAGATTTGCATAGCCACTCAGTGCCTTATTTAGAATAAAGTTAGATTAGGAACAGCGAGGTCTGGAAAAAAGTATGTAGATGGACTTCTTGGAAGAGGCAACAGAAGAGGTTTTCCACTCCAAATAATTGGTCAAACAAGATGAACAATCCCTTGTAGACCAATTTTTTATCCATCTACTCTGGTGCTCAATGAACTCACATACAAAGAAGCCAAAACAATAGGTTTAGAGGATAAGATCTCATCATTATGTATTTCCGCCTAACCAAAACTGGTCCACCTAGCCACCCTTGCTAAGTACCGAACTTGCAAATAGCAGAAAATAATACTGAGCTCCTGAGTTTGCACCACTCCCAGATAGAGCTGCTAACCACTTGGCAAGAAATGATTACAATTTACCCCTTTCTTCACTGAAGAGGCAGCTATTCATCCTCTTCAGCATAACTCATTTAATATGGTTTTTCTTTCCATGATTTATGCATTCCTGCTCCTGTCATCTTTCATAAATATAGTGATTGTGTCATTCATTACCGTGCTAACCCTATCTAACACTACCTCTGACAAGGGAATTCACTTCATCCTATTACTCAGGAAATGGATCCATACCCATGCAATTGGTCTTACTATGTACCTCACACACAATAGCAGCTAATCTGATAGAAGAGTAAAATGGACTACTGAAAGCTCAGTTATGACACCAGCTGGGAGACATTTTGAGAGGTTAGAGTGTTAACCAACAGAAGGTATATATCTTAAGCTAGCAACCAATACACAGCACTTTTTCCTTAGAATTGAGGGGAATGGCTACCAAGAAATGAAGGTAGGAATGGCTACAATTATACATAATAACCTGTTCATCTTTATGCTTTTGTTTTTGCTTTTCCTTCCTCCACCATGACTTAATGAGTTTGGAAGTTTCTTCTTTCCAAGGGAGAAGAGCTTCCACTAGGTAATACATCTATAATTTTATTAAACTGATTTCTGAAACTGTCCACTGGAAATACACATGGATCAAAAATGTAAATATAGGAGTTAACTTTTCTGGCTAGAGTGTTTGATTTTTGTCTTAGCTTGGGCTGCTATACCAAATTGCCAGAGACTGGGTGGATTTTTTTTTTTTCTAAAGACTTTATTTATTTATTCATGAGAGATGCACAGAGAGGGAGGCAGAGACACAGGCAGACTCCATGCAGGGAGCCCAATGTGGGACTCGATCCCGGGTCTCCAGGATCATGCCCTGGGCTGAAGGCAGGCACTAAACCACTGAGCCACCCAGGCTACCCAAGACTGGGTAATATAAATGACATTTATTTCTCACAGTTCTGGAGGCTGGGAATTCTGAGATCAGAGTGCCAGTAAGACAGTTTTTTGTTTTTATCTCTTCCCTTGTACAGACAGCTGCCTTCTTGCTGTTTGCTCACATGACATAGAGAGCTCTAGTTTCTTCAACCATTTAAATGGGCTTCAAACATTCAGTCCATACAGTCTTGATTACCAAGGGGAAATTAGATTGCTGCTATACAGGTGGGAGCAAAGGAAAGTGAGTCAATAAAAAGGCCAGAAACAAGTGGACCTATGGAAACAAAGATTTGTTATCCTTGAAGTAAAAAACCAGTCAAGCCAAAATGCCTCCAGAAAAGAAGATGAATATAAAGTGATGGAAATGACTTGTTTTATGCGAGTCTGGAGTTTTTACTCAAAAGGCTATTGCATACAAGTCCGGATTGTTTTAAAAAAGTATTTCAACAAAAACATAATACTGCAATAGAATGAATACAGAAACATATATGGAAATCTGGCTGTCTTCAATTAAGGAAGACATTAATACTATTTGTAAAAGTATAAAATGATGTAATGTTCTTAATTCACATAAACAAAAGCTTTTCAGGTTCCTCAACTTTTTAAAGTATGTGGAGTAGGTGAATTTTTAAAATACATGTTTATTTTTTAAATATGTCCTTAGGGAAAAAAGCTTTGAGAACTGTTAATTAAAAATACAGAAATACAGAAATATAATTTTATTTCCTAACAAAATCATCACTATATAGTACATCCTACCCTAAGAATTTTTAAAATAAAAAAAAATCCTTTAAATTTCATAAGGTAATCACACATACACAAAAATAAAATAGATGTGAAACTAAAGACTACCCTAGTTTAGATAAACCCTTCAAAAGTAAGACGTGAGAATTAGCTTAGAAAATGAATGATATTGTCTATGTCTCCACATCTAGGATCATAAAGATAATACTAATATTAGTAGCTATTAACTTTATTTCCATTTTATAAGGAAGACAGTAAGTAGAAGAAACATTGTTTCCCAGGCACCAAGAGATCAACAGTAAATATGGCAGAGATTTTTGGAGGAGAAAGAGGTAAAGGATATGAAAGAAATTCTATTATCTTGTTTTTTTCAGGTGATTAAAATAATTTACATTCATCACCATTAACATGAGTTATTACATGTATACAGAAAAGAAAAATGCAGTTAAAAGAGCTAAGTAACAATCTCAAGGTCCAACACCAAGGAAATACTGGAGCCAATATTGAAAAACAATTAGCTCCATGTCCAACGTCTCTCCTTTTATCTTTACATTGCATAATCATTTTGTCCTAACACATTAAAATTGCTTTATACTTTGCTGGCATATATAATGCATATTTGAATTTTAAAATTTTAATCTCTTTATTAAAATTCTATGCTACATGTATTTCAAAGAATGTGGATTACACATTAGTGTTAGATTTGTATTAATATGCATTGTGAATGTAAGCAAATGGAAAAATCAATAAATGGAGGGAACATACTACATACACACTCTATAAGGCTAGACCAGGCAATATTTACACCACATCAACAAGCCTCTGAGGGGAAAATCAAAACTAATATATGATTGAGTGCTTAGGGAACATAAAATAGATTATGAATTTTTAAAAAGGGTTTTGAATTCCACAAATATTCAGTGGGCTCTCAAGGGGCATGTGGCTAATAATAAAAGGTACATTCTTGCATTAGTACTAATAGGGTTGGGCTGGATAGAGATAAGTACCATAACAGAAATATAGGCCCCCTAGATTTCCCGAAGGTCTGAGAAAAGTATTTTTAAAATCTATACTTCAGGAACCCTTCTTAAAATGGCCTTCCTCCATCTGTCTTCTGTCCATTAATGTTCGACACTCTTGAGTCGAGGAGTGCTGTCTTATTCTGTCTTCATGGATATGAGATTTTAGGGTAAGTACAGCATCTCTGGAACTTAGTTTGGATTGTACAAAGCTGCACTGCTTATTAACTGTGTGACTCTGGGCCACTTAACTCAACCATCTGTGTCTCAGCGTTCTTGTGGGTTGAGACTGGCATGGTAATAGTACCCATCTCATAGCCTTTACCTTATTAATGGCAAATTAAATAAGCCTGAGACAAGTTTAAATGACTTAAATTTTCATATTAGCATGCATTAATTGCTGCAGATGCTTTTCTGGGAGCAGGTTTTGCTCAGAGAAAATACATGAGTCAGAAGTGGAAACTTTTATTTCTGAAGTAAGGGAAGATGGTAGGAATATATACCATAGAATGTGTCCTGAAGAATTAAAGGGATTAAAACTACATATTCACACATAGTTAATTAGTTGTTGCCTAAGGAGCAACCACAGGACTACAGTGGCATACAATGGTAAATATTTATTTCTTGCATAAGCTTGTGGAGTTTAGATGATCTTGATAGGGCCTGTTGGGGTTGCTGTGTTTAGTTTAGTTGGACTCTATCTAGCATCTACAAAGAAGCTTAGGGTTCAGTGATAGTCTGGATATGGCTGGGATGCTCCATCTTAGAACATCGACATGTTTCCCTGCTCCTGTGACCAGGTACCTAGCTCAAGTACATACTTTTTATGGAGATGTGTACAAGAGGAAGTGCATGAGAGGGAGCCTGCATGCTCACTTCAGTAACACATATGCTAAAATTGTAACAATATGGAGAAGATTAGTGTGGCTCCTGTGCAAGGATGACATGCAAATTCTTGAAGCGTTCCACACTACTAGAAAGAGAGAAAGAGAAAGCCCCATCAAAGCGCTAGGCCACATCACATCCGCTAAGCCTGTCATTAGCCAAAGCAGATGTAGTAGGTTGACTAGTGGTTGCTAAAAACAGACGTCCACATTTCAGAACCTGTGAGAGTAAGTTTGTTCAGTAAAAAGGTCTTGCAGATCTAACTGTTGAAGGAACTCAAGATGAGATTATCCTGGATAACTGTGGCTGGGGGGCCCTAAATCCAGAAATAGGAGTACTTAGAGAGAAGAGGGGCAGACACAGATGCAGAGGGAGGAACCATCTGAAGATAAAGGCAGAGACTGAAATGCTTGAAGCCATTACCAGTTGGAAGAGGGAAGGAAGCGTTCTTCCCTGGAGGCTTTGGAAGCAGTTAACCCGGATGATAACCCTGGTTTTGGACTTCTGCTGTACAGAACCGGAGAGAATATATTTCTGTTGCGCTAAACCACCAAGTTTGTGGCAACTTGTTATGACAGCCCTATAAAAGTAACGTAACAAGTACCACTTCTGGACTTAGATTCAAATAGCAAGGTAAGCAGTGCTCACAGTGAACAGGCTCTGCTCACATGTGCGGAAAAGGGCAGACCACAGAGAAGACTGAAGTACGGAGGCAATTCACTCAGTCAACCACATCTCAGGACTCGGCCCCTACTCCCAAGAAAATGAAAACACTTCATGACACTTTTGTTTTCTCAGTTCGATGAAACATGACAAAGAAACCACCATCATGTACTCACATCCTATATCATTTGATGTTATTTTGATTCATTACGTGTTCAGCAAAAGACTCAAAGGGAGCCCCTGTGATCTCTGCCTCCTAGTAAATCATATGGTTATTTTAATCTTCTTTCTTTAAATGTAGGAGGTACCTGTGACTTGTTTCCAACCAACAGAATATGGCCCAAGTGATGAGGCATGACTCCCATGATTATTTTACATATAAGACTTCATCTTGCCAGCAGACTTACTCTAGAGATTTCGCCCTTGCTGGTTTTGAAGAAGTAAGGACCTATGTTAAGACTTTCACATAGTGAGTTGCTGATGGAAGCTTCAAGGATCTGAGGGAAGCCTCTAGCTATGAGCCAGCACGAAGCCACAGAATTTCTGCAGACGCATGGAACTGAACTCTGCCAACAACCTGGGTCAGCTTGGAAGTAGATTCTTCCCAGTTGAGCCTCCAGATGAGAACACAGTTCAATGACACACATTGCAGCCTTGCAATATCTGGAGCAGAGGGCCCAGCTAAGCTATGATGCCTAGATTCCTGACTCATAGAAACATTGAGATAATGAATGTGTGCTATTTTAAGCTGCTAAGATTGTAGTAGTGCATTAAGCAGCAAAAAAACAATATAATATGTAAAGGAACATTTTCATGCTTGTCAATCATAGATTGGTCTCAATATTTAAGGAATGAATGCACCATAAGCTACAATTCTAAGATTTCTTTGTTTCTAAATCTGGCACAGAAATTTATTTAGGTAAAAGGGACAGTGATGAACTTCGGGCATGTGAGGTAAAGAAGTAGTATAGAACAATAGTAGAAAACCACAACCATTGAAAAGGGAGATTTATATTTGGTAGTGAACAAAAAGTTGGATAAAAAGATTAACTCTCTTTGTAAATCTAGAGATTTTTTCAGATGAAAGGGGGTAGTAGATTCATTTTGAAAAAGACTCCATGACTAATGAATGGAAATCATAAAAATGCAGTTAACCTTCTAAGTAACTAAATGTGGACAATTAGGGAATAGGCTACCAGGTAAAATGGTGAGTTTTTTGTTCCTGGATAAATTTACACAAAGGTTGAATGAAAGCCTATCCCTGATGTCATGGGGGTGGGCACATGAGATGATAGATAGATACATAGATAAATAAATGTATAAATGGATGGCAAGGTAGATGGATAGTTGGATAGATGGAGATATAATATAAAGAGAGTGATACATGGATATGTGGAGGAGAGTTGGGTGGATAAATGAACAGATACAGCTATGATTATATATTTTACAGATTAATAAAATAGATAGATAGATAGATAGATAGATAGATAGATAGATAGATGATAGATAGATAGAAGATAGATGAGAGAGGAAGAGAAAGGCTTAGCTGGATAAGTGAACAAGTAGATGAATGGATGGATAGAGGGATGAATGTAGGGACAGATGGAGAGATAGATGCACAGATAGATGTACAGACAGCTAGCTAGCTAGACACAGATTCATAGACAGGTAAAGAGGATTTTCGGGAGTTTTTTTTCAACCTTCTTCTTTCTTGAGTTCTAGAAAATTTCAAGTGTTTTCTTCATACTGCTATCTTGCTTTGGGGATGAAAATACTGTAAGTAGTGTAAACTTCTTTGCTAAAAGCGTTAGAAGTATGCTATATACTGTGAGCAAGGGGGAGTGATAGCCCATTTATCAATCAATCTCCTTCCTCTCAATGGTTGATATATTTCTTTTCTAGACTAATTTGTTTGTTGGATGGTGAGTGAATTACAAGCAGCACACGTTGGAATGCTTACTCTATCAAAACAGAAGTCAGCTGCTTTCTACAGCAATGGGTGATGCCAGCTGGCTAAAGAATGGCATTGGCTCCAGCTGTGTTTTGAAGCTACACATTTCATGTTTTACAGTCCAATCAGATGCACTGGCACTGAATGAAATGGGTCCAGAAAATACAAGAGAGGATGACATGAATAGGAAGAGGATAATGCTATGTAGTGAAATAGATTCTAGTCAAGATTCCAGTTAATCGGTCACATTACACACAAATATTCACAGTTAATAACGTGAAGCATTATTTCAGTTTCTATAAATTCTTTCATATGTAGATTTTAGTTAAATATATATATTATATATATTCATGAACAAGTTGCACAATTAAAAAAAATATGAAGAGATGTCATCTTTGGATTTGTCTCAATTGAATTTTAGCAAATTATTCTTGTATTTCTTTAGGATTTAAATGCATTCAAATTTTAATTTTGTTTAATGTTACAAAAAACGGAGTGACTTTTGGATTTTGAGTAAGTAAATATTAATATAAAGTGTATACATCAACCAAATCTTAATTCTTTCAATACTCTAATGTTTTCATTCATCCATTCAAATACTGAGCACCAACTATGTGCCCCAAACTAGGATGAGCATATTATAGAAAGTGAACGTGTCATAACCATTACACTCAGGAAATTACAAGATGAAAGGAAACATAGGAGTAAATGTTAATGACACATGGTGGGTACTAGAATAAAGGATTTTACTATATGGCAAAATCTCAAAGAAAAGGAATAATCAATTATCTTTTGAGACTGGCAAAAATTGGTTAGAGCAAATACTATGGTTTGGCCTCTAGTGTGAGTGGAAATGACCAGGAAGAGAAAAGCAGAATGGCAGAAAGGATGCCAGGCCAGGAGGCAGCATGATGAATGTTTAGAAGTCATGGTCATTTGGGGGAAGAGTGAGTAAACTGGGATACATTCTTGCCCAGGGACATCTTTCGATGCAGTACAGAATTAAATGGAGAGAGATGGAATATGAATGGGAAGGAGGGAGAGAAAAAAAAAGAATGAAATGAAAGAAAAAAAGGAAATGCAAGTAAACTAAACTAGAATGTGAGCAAGGGGAAATGAGGAGAACTAAGAAGAGGAAGAAGACTCAGGTGTGCAGATGTGAAAAAATCAATTATCACTTTCATGTAGTATTTTCTGCAACTAAAATAAAAGATGTATCTAGTCATGTGTTTTTGTGTTGTGACTATATTTTAATTTTTAAAATTAAAACTGAATCATTAGAAAAATGACACTCAATTATGTAATTTCTAGGGTTAATTTCATGATATCCCCTCTTTATATTCTAGGATTTTCAGAGGGATTTTTAACAATTATTTATTTATTTGGGAGAGAGAGAGAGAGAGAGAGAGAGAGATCATGAGTGGGTTGGGGGAATGGGCAAAGAGAGAGGGAGAAGCAGATTCCCTACTGAGCAGGAAGCCTGACATGAGACTCAATCCCAGGATCCTGAGATCATGATCTGACCTGAAGGCAAGAGGCTTGACCGGTTGAAACAATCAGGCACCCCTTCCAAGGGAATTTATAACAGCTCTGTTATTTATTACTTATATTCATCCGCCCATCATTTACTCTACTATCACATAATTCATATATTCATTCAAAAAGGTTTTATGAGCCTCTTTGAATCCAGGAATAATGTCAGATATTAGGGATATGATATTGGATAAAATGGTCCAAGTCCTTGCCTTCTAATGATACTGCCTTTTCTAACTGAAATGACATCAGACTTAAGAAGAAGATGCAAATTAGAACACAAAATTTCAGATTTTTTTGCTTGCCATTTAGAATTGTCATCACCTCCTGTAATTACTTTCATAGACACTGACTCTTACTTTGCCTCTGGAGAGTTCTGATTTGTCCAAAATGACCCGGTTCCATTTTTCTGAATGCAAATTCAGATATTTGTATAAGATGGTTTTGTATGTTTATTCTCTTTGTGATTCATTTTAGGCCACTTTGCCAAGGCCTTTAATTGAATAAAATTGTTATCCCTATATTTATCTAGTTATAATAATCAGTACCCTTAATTTTTATGCCAACTTTTCTCCATAAGCTGCCACAGGAGGGTAATGGCAATTGAAAAGCTACAAAGAGGTGGGAATAATTATTGTGACCAGCTTGTCATCAGAACAAATTCTATTAATCCTCAGAGAAAGTCCTGCCAATCCAGCAACATGTCTTTCCCACTGGGAGGGTAAAGCTCCTCATCCTTTTTCCCTGCCTTCTCTAAATTGCTGCCCCACATTTACTGTTGCAACTGCATTATTGGCCAGTGACCTGATATTTTTCTCCTGCCTGCCAAATGGTTAGGAACCACAAACAGGCTGCTTCCCTTTCTCGAGGCAAAATTACCATACACAAACATCCGACTCAGGATAAGTAAATTACCTTGGTCAATTGATTTACAATTTATCTGGGGCAAGGTTTTGATAGAGATATTAAAAGGGAAGTAAAATTTATAATACTGACATAAAGCCCAGAATCCACTGCTTCTGCCAAGAGCAGCCGTACACTCCACTCTACCAGGCAGGTTAACTCAGCATTTTGGCTTACTGGATTTTTCCATTTCTAACAGCTTCTTCTATGCTTTGGGGTTTAAATAACCTTCTGATAAGGCCTCATGTCCCTAGTAGAGTACAGCCTTGTGCATATGAGAACAGCAGCTCCATATTCTCCTGCGTGTGCTTTGGAATCCTATAACCCAGTCCCTTCCTTTGATTCCTCCTATTCTCCAGTAGGTGGTAGACAAGCAGTACTGTGACTACTTACTTAAGCTGCCAGAAAATGTGGGAATAGGAACCAGGGTGTTTTTCCCCAGGCAAGGAATAGATCAGGATGCATTATAGGCTGTTGCTGCTTTCTTCCTAACTCTTGTTTTGGCCATCAAATCCTCTCTTAAATGTATCCAGTCACATTTTTGTAAACCATTACGAATGCTGGTCCAGTCGTACTATTCTAAAATAAAATAAAAGAACACAAAAATAATAAAAGAACAAACTAAATACTCTTCTCGCAGATGGATTGTTTTGGTTGTGGAGATATAGATATTTTGTGAAAATCAAGTTAAAGATGAACAATGCCAGATCCCAGACTGCAGGCTGGGTCCCTCCTCACATCTTATATTTATTCGGTGTAGGTAATAACACATGACAGACAGAAGATGCTTACTAAATTTACGTTACATATATTTTCTAAATTTTCCTGCTAGGATTTGAGAGTAGGGGTGGAGGGCTGGAGAAAAGAGAAGACAAAGAGAGGGAGGACAGTAGGACATGGCATATTGAGGACTGTTGACAATTTACTAAACTGTTACTATTTACTGTTTAAGGTTTATTTTATAGTATTACTATGGAGTATGGAATTTTCACATTGTCCGGGTGACAGATCTTTTTCTCATGGGAAAATAATACAGTATCATTCTTGTTAAGAAGAGTCCAACAAATCAAACCATTATTTTTTGATTAACATACTACATCTAAAAACATCTTTCTTAGGATAGTGTCCGTTCAATCATCATGGAACTTTCAATTACTTGAGAACATAAGGAATCAAGTGTCAAAAAAAAAAATAAAAAACAAAGATTTAAATATACGCAAAAATCAAAGTTTAGTAACTATAAATATTCTCCTACGCTGTGCTTTCTCGATAATCAAGGTTAACTAAAAAGTATGCCTTCCTCTGGACCCAAGAGTAATCATTATTAAAAGTAAAAGAGAAAACACCAAACATTGGCTTGGCTATGGTGGTGTTTTGTGCGCTGTGTGGGTGTGCCATCTGTTTCAAATCTTCAACCTTTATTCATAATCCTCATGTCATTGACTTGTTTTGTATCTACTTCTTTGTATCCAAATTCAACCTCCCTGTTTGCCTGTATCCTTAAACTCTATTTCTACATATGCTTTCTTCTCCAGTTGACATCTAGACTTTTTTCTTGGCCTCATATGGCCTGTAAGTTTTCTTGCAAATATTATGTACTTAATAATGCCCTATTATATTAAATTGTATTCATCTTATTTCTGACTATGCTGTATAACAATATTGGGACTGACTTCACCTTACCTGCTCATTTTACCTGTTCTCTTGATTTTTAACAGATATCGTGTATTAACACCTGCCTTCATCCTCAGAGTTTGTAGTACCTCCATGGAAAATTTAAATGTACTAATCATTTGTTCATGCTCTCTATTCTATGGACACACTATTCATTCCGTCTTCAAGATACACATTCCTAAACCCCATCTTCCCCAATATGCCATGAAGTCCATGATCCCTATGGCACAAGTCAGGGTATATAAATGAGGAAATGATCTTGCTTGAATTTAACTTTCACAAATCAGATTGGAGACAGTAAGATTTCAAGACAGAGAATTTCCTTAAGATGTGCTTGACCCTTAGTAAAAGCAGGATTTTCTTTAATAGTTTGGTGTCCATTTATCCTTCTTGTTCTAATGGACGTTTACATTTCATTTTTTTTTCTTTTTTTTTTTGTAAATTTATTTTTTATTGGTGTCAATTTGCCAACATATAGAATAACACCCAGTGCTCATCACATCAAGTGCACCCTCAGTGCCCATCACCCAGTCACCCCTACCCCCTGCCCACCTCCACTTCCCCCACCCCTAGTTTGTTTCCCAGAGTTAGGAGTCTCTCATGTTCTGTCTCCTTTCTGATATTTCCCACTCATTTTTTCTCCTTTCCTCTTTATTCCCTGTCACTATTTTTTATATTCCCCAAATGAATGAGACCATGTAATGTTTGTCCTTCTCCGATTGACTTATTTCACTCAGCATAATACCCTCCAGTTCCATCCACGTCGAAGCAAATGATGGGTATTCATGGTTTTTAATGGCTGAGGAATATTCCATTGTATACATAGACCACATCTTCTTTATCCATTCATCTTTCGATGGACACCGAGGCTCCTTCCACAGTTTGGACATTGTGGACATTTCTGCTAGAAACATCGGGGTGTAGGTGTCCCGGCGTTTCACTGCATCTGTATCTTTGGGGTAAATCCCCAACAGTGCAATTGCTGGGTCGTAGGGCAGGTCTATTTTTAACTCTTTGAGGAACCTTCACACAGTTTTCCAGAGTGGCTGCACCAGTTCACATTCCCACCAACAATGCATGAGGGTTCCCCTTTCTCCACATCCTCTCCAACATTTGTGGTTTCCTGCCTTGTTAATTTTCCCCTTTCTCACTGGTGTGAGGTGGTATCTCATTGTGGTTTTGATTTGCAATGTAGATATCATTTGGTTTGTAATGTAGATGTCTCAGGAGTAATAGCATCTGTAGCAATAGGATGGTGGGTGACAATGCCGAACTTTACTGAGCCTGGTAATCATGGAAAACATGACAGTTAAGGAAACTCTCCCACATTTTGTTCCTGGACCTGGCTTGCTCTAAAAAAAGCACTCTTTTCCATATGACTCAGCTAAAATTCATGGATGTCCCCTTTGCTTACCTGTGACAAAGCTAGACACAGACCTACAAATTCCTATTTATCGTCTTATAAATGAGTAGCTGAATTGCTTTGGTCCCACTAATAAGTCAGAACTGAGTGCTTATCAACTGACTTTGATCAGGATTCTCCACTATCTCCCACGCTCCTGAACTGTGACCCATCCTCAGCCTGATCCAGTGTAACAGCCCTTCTGCTATGGACCTTCTCAAGAACAGGCTGGCTTTCCAGGTAAACATTCACTAACCTACCACCCAATCATGCCGTACTTCTCACACCACTTCCCTAAACCTAGTTTCCTAGTCTCCCATGCTCTTCTGTGAAACGGAAGCCCCTTTCTCTCTAATCTTTGGATTGACAGCAGGTCTCTTGGTCAGAATATTCTTCCTATTGCAACAGACTCTCTCCCCCCATTGCAAAAGTTACTTTAATCCATTTTGCACTAAACCTTTGGAATAAAGTCTCTCCATATCTAGATACAGAGTTTGGTTTTTATTCAATAGTTTCTGGTACTATGACTTGGATTAAGATTGGGTCAAGCCTATGGATTCCCACATCCTCACACAGGATATGGTACCTTGTGTGTCCTTTGCACTCCCTCGCTGCTAGGCAACTCAGGGATCCTTGAGTGAGTTCAATTTTCAAACCAGTGTCCCAGACATCTTTTCTGTTGAAGTAGTAAGGAGTTACTTTGATATTTTTTTTTTCAGGTGGAGACTATTCTATTTCCCCTTCTCTGAGGCCTCTTTTGTTTTTCCTAGATTCCCCACATCTGGAGATCATTCAGGGCATGATCTTTTCCTTTGGTCCAGAGATTTCCCAAGGAGTTTCCCACAGCTCTCCATCCCAGGGATTGTGTAAGAAATTAGTCAATGGAATTTTACCCTAGCTACTTTAAAGTTTTCTTTTGTTTTTCTTTTTCTCCTTTGGTTTAACTATCTGTTAATCCCATAGGTAACTCTCGCTCTTAATCCTCCCTCTTCTCCTAGGGACTATATGATTTGCTCTTATAGCACTAATTCAGTCTAATACTTCCAATAATGGTACTATATGCCATTTTTCTGCAGCTCTCCTGAATCCTAATCTCTGACCCCTTTCAATACCTCTTTCTACTTCATCCCCTTCTCCTCACTTCAGCCCTTCGATTCCCTGTAGTCATTTGAATTTAAGTCCTCTTCCTCTAATAGTGGCTCTCAATAGGCTCAAAGATCCCAAGAGCAACCTGCTTCCTAGAGGAAATAGGAAAGATATTTTACCCCCTCAGAAGGACTTTGGAGACACAAAGGTAGCCTTGTGTTCTCTCCTCAGTCCTTGACCTAAAATTTAGTTCACGGGATCCCTGGGTGGCGCAGCGGTTTGGCGCCTGCCTTTGACCCAGGGCGCGATCCTGGAGACCCGGGATCGAATCCCACATCAGGTTCCCAGTGCATGGAGCCTGCTTCTCCCTCTGCCTGTGTCTCTGCCTCTCTCTCTCTCTCACTGTGTGCTTATCATAAATAAATTAAATTTAAAAAAAATTAAAAAAATAAAAAATAAAAAAAAATAAAATTTAGTTCACATTCTCCCTAGGATTATACATCATGACAAATGCACTCTTATAGGTTTCCCTCATAATTATTAGTAAGGAGCAAAATCAACTTGCCCCATCTTCCAGAAAAACATTCTTTGTGAAAATGAAGAGGTGGGGGAAAGGACAAGAGTCAAGTCTTTTATATAAACCAGTAACTTTGCATTCTGGGGTATATGCCTAAAACATGGTTAAAATTTTAGAGTTGAAGCTATAGTCTTGTTATTTTTGTCTGTCTATATGAGTATGTATGCATGTATATACATATATGTAGTATTTTCTTACCTCTAAGTGGTATTATCAAGTGAGATTATATAACCCCTTTAAAGAGCTCTATTATAAATGGTTTAAAAATAACTAAGTAGTTACACAAACTGAATATGCTTAAAATTCCCAGAAAATAATGAAATTGAGCTTACTCTAAAAATTTTTATTTTAATAGTAATTATGTTTTGTAGTATGTTAGCTTGCAGATAGTTTTCAAGAATATTTTTAGTAATTTATCACCTTAAACTTGCGAAAGTAAGTATACGTGGAATGCAGGATATGTTTTTGTTACAAAAAAAGAGATAATTTTTCCTAAGGTAAATCGCTATTTTATTCAAGAATGAGAAAGATAAACTGCAGAAAACACACAAATAGATATGGAAAGTTGTGGGAGGTTTGTGGAAATGGGATTTTATTTACTATGATCGACACTGGCTAATTTTGAGGGTTTATTTCTAATATTCCTAAATGAGACTTAGCATAAAATATTATACTCATAAAAAAAACTAGGGTTTGGTTTTCTCTTTGTTATAATGACAAAAAGATTTTGGACTACTAGTCTTCTCCTTAATAAGAGTTTGTAAGATATTTTTCTTTACATTTTTAGTTGTCTGCCCGGAAGGCAAAGATTCTACACCTAATAGAAAAAAGATTTGTGCATAATCCTGTCTTTGAGATTCCTAGGAAATCTTTGGAAAAATCACAAAATATTTGTTCTTTCACTTTGTAAAAAGATAGATATGTATTAAAATAAGTTTATTTGATACATCATGAGATTCATGGAGGTGTTGTTCTGATACTTAACCATCCATAGGTTAGATTTGGGTAAAATATTATTAATGTAAGTATTTCAGAAATCGTATAAAGCTCCTGGAGCTCTAACAAAGTCTTTGCTGTCCATGATGTTTTTTTTTTTTTTTTTTTTTTTTTTTTTGTCCATGATGTTTTTAATTGTTAGAGTCCTAACGATGATTTGTCTGATATTAAATAATATTATCTTGTTATCAATCATAAATCCAGCTATTTTATAAAATGTACCATCCACAGAAACAAATGTCCTTGCCAATCACCTTCTTTTTATAATAAGCTTCTATCAGTCATTTTATTTTTTTTATTTTTTTAAGATTTTATTTATTTATTCATGAGAGACACAGAGACAGAGGCAAAGACATAGGCAGAGGGAGAAGCAGGTTCCCTGTGGGGAGTCTGATGTGGGACTTGATCCCAAGACCCCGGGATCATGCCCTGGGCCAAGGGCAGACACTCAACCACTGAGACATTTAGGCACCTCTTATTCATTTTAAATCTTTCCAAACAATTTTTTGTTTTACTGTAATTATTCCAAGATTGTGCTTACAATCAGCTACAGACCAGAATTCAACTAAAAAGGACTTTGTCAGAGACCCATGGTAAAGACTGTGCCAGGTACTTGTGAGCCCAGTTTTGATGACACTGCTTAACTAATTTTAAGACCCTACCACAGAATGAAGTCAGGGTTCTTAGAATTCTAATTGAGAAGCTGATAGATTCATTAGACTGCTAACCCAAGATGGTTGAGACAAGAATTAATTGCACAGGACTAAAAGAACTGACAAGAGATGATAATGGGCTTCATTTGGAATACTGCTGATGCTTTAATGTCCAATTTTCTGGAAATAAGGAACCTCTTTCTCTTTTCTCTGAAGCCATCTATAACTCATAACAATTTAATATACTTTACTTTTATAAATGGAAATGAAACATCAATATTTTTCTCCCTGCCCGGTCCCCTCCAGAATTTTGTACTCTCTTAAACCTTTATTTGCATAGGTTCAACAAGAATCTGGCCTCCTTGTTAACAGAACATACTGGAAGCATTGATTATATAACCAAAGATTCGAGTGAAATGTTATATTTGAGAATGATACTTGATTCAGATAGAAATAGACACTTTCAAAAAACTGTGGTTGACTTCATGGAACCATGATTATTATTTTTTAATTTAAATTCAATTTGCCAACATATAGGACAACACCGAGTGCTCATCTCGTCAAGTGCCTTTCTTAGGGCCCATCACGCCATCACCCCATCATGCTCATAAAGCTCTTCTGGGAAAACTGGCTTGGTACCCAGCTTAGAGTGTTCACAGCCTTACACATGACAAAGGAAAGTAACTTGTCAGCAAATTCAGGAAACTCAAATATTTTGAGGTCATTTGTAAAGAAAGGAATATACCCAAATTGATAGATACTACGTGTGAAATCTTGTGATGAGTTCTTGTGTTGGCTTCCTAGCTTCAAGAGACTTTTAAAATTGGATATGAGGGCAGCCCCGGTGGTGTAGCAGTTTAGCGCCGCCTGCAGCCTGGGGTGTGATCCTGAAGTCCCGGGATCGAATCCCATGTCAGGCTTCCTGTATGGAGCCTGCTTCTCCCCCTGCCTGTGTCTCTGCTTCTGTCTCTATGAATAAATAAAATCTTAAAAAAATTAAAAAAATGGATATGAGATTCTTTATGAAAACATCTAGCAAAACAAATTTATAAAAGCCTATGTATATGTTATCATTTTTGTAGTACTTACATAAATAATCAGGCCAAACTGTAATGAGCTTCATTTTATGATCAAAAATAATCACTCTTTGGTGTTACCTTTGATCAAAAAGAGGTTAACTATAGAGAGAAATTTTGTGTTTCAGTGAAAAACTATAGAACACTCTAGTGGATTACCAGATTCTGGCACTGTTCATCAGCTGGCAGCTAAATCTGCCCTTCTTTGTAATTTGCAGGCAACTGCTAGATATGAAAAAAAAACATTTTGTTACCTACCCATAAACTGGATCAAAATCTGTTATTTTACGCACAGTGTCATTCTTTGGCAAAATTTCAATTCTCCCAGTTTCTTTCAATATCTGGTTAAAGTCCTCCAAACACACATAGCCATTTTTTCTCCCTCCCTCCTGACTTAGTGACACTGAGAACTAAAACCTGACTGCCCAGATCTTTATTGGAACTTTAGGTTGCCTGCAGGTTGACTCTTCTCTCAGATCTGAAGAAGCACTATGTGACATAAAGTTCAAGGACTTGATATATACCTCAGAGGACCCATCACTGCAGCCAACCATGCATGCGTAGGCTAGACTTCTCCCTCTACTAGCTGCTGCCTGGGTCATAAGAAACTCTGGTAAAATGTTCAGGTCATGCATGCCTTATATGCAAGGTAACCATGGCTGTCAAAAACACCAAAAGCAACCTCTTAGCTTTAACAACCCAAGGGGCATGCTACAGAATAGAAAAATTTTAGTCCATTAACTTCTTAAACTCCTATGTTAATATTTCAGTTTTGCATTGTAGGCACCCCTCTTTTAAGATGCAAAAAGCAAATATTTGTCACCACTTCTCAGTAGATGGATCAACTGATTTTGCAAAAGCAATGTCTACCAGAGTCCTCAGGAGACTATTTCTTAGACCCTCCTTTGCCCCACTTAGGAGATCAGATTCCTTTGAGCTGCTCTGCAAAGAATGCATATTATGAGTCTTGCATAGAGGAGGGACTGGCATGTTGAAGTTTACCTAAACCTTGTGACTCTGGAAAACAGGGAACGTTAATAAAATCTCCCCACTATTGTATTTGGAAAAAATTTGTCATGAATAAACACTCTTTCTCTATTACTTAGAGAAGACAGGATACCCCCTTGTTTACCTTTGGTAAGGCCAAACACAGACCTACATTTCTCATTATCATTCTTTGCTTCATAAATGAAGAACTGAACTCTTTTGTCCTCATTGATCAATTGTGATAAAATGCTTGAGAACCAAATTTTGGTAAAGTTTCTTTTCTCTCTAGGACCCTGAATTTTGACTCATTTTCAACAAGAGCCGGCATAAACCCCTCCTTAATACACACACACAATCACATACACACACAGAACAGTCTGACTTCAAGGTAAATAATTTTTTGGTCTACTATCCCATCATGGCACATTTTCATTCCAATATCCCAAACGTGGTTCTTTCTAGACTTGAGTACTCCTCTTTATAAAATAAAAGTCTTTTCTTTTTCCACCTAGCCATTGAAAATCTTGCAGATCTCATAGTCTTATATCTTCCTTGTTATAATAACCTCTTTCTTTGACAAGAGAACTGTAGTATCAGTTAATCTTAGGGTTGTATATGGCTTCAAATTTGGCCTGGTTCAATGGCTTTCGATATCATTTCAACTGCAAAATTCTTTGAAGAAACAATAACACAGGTCTTGACTGTGGAGAACATGCAATAGAGACTGATTGTATATGAGTTTTGGGTTCCAAATCATCATCAACAACAACAAAAAAAAGTGAATTTTGAATACTTAAAACTATACAAAAAAATCTTTTACAAAGACCTGCTTTTTAGGTCAACACTTAATTTCTTAATAAGCAACAGAGCCAAATTTTCCTATATCAGTGGGTAGATGATATGTTTTTGGTTTTGCACTAAGCAATTGGTTTGAATAGAGAAGCCATATGAAAAATGTATTTCTTTAAATTCTAGAATCATACTCAAGGCTGTAAGATACCCACAGAATAAACAATACATAGAAATTTAGAAAAACACTTACCAGTATCTTCCATTTTCCTCTAAGTATACACTCACTGACTTACCTAAAATTTACTTTTAATAGGTTAAACTCATGTTTTGATGTGACTACACTGTATTAGAAGCTGCTTTTGGGGACACCTGGGTGGCTCAGCAGTTAAGCATCTGTCTTCAGCTCAGGGAGGATCCTGGGGTCTTAGGATCGAGTCCTGCATCAGGCTCCCTATGTGGAGCCTGCTTCTCTTTCTGCCTGTGTCTCTGCCTCTCTCTGCATATCTCTCCTATTCATAAGTAAATAAAATCTTGAAGAAGAAGAAGAAGAAGAAGAAGAAGAAGAAGAAGAAGAAGAAGAAGAAGAAGAAGAAGAAGAAGAAGAAGAAGAAGAAGAAGAAAGAAGAAGAAGAAGTTGTTGCTTTTGTTGAAATAAGAGTGGTGGGTTCATAGTGGGTGGGTTCACCCACTAAACTCTTCAACTTCCCCTTAACTCCTCAGAATCCAGAACTTCTCTTGAGCATTAAATTAAACCCCCTGATCTAGCCCAGCCACCACTTCAAAAATGGAGACAATGCTAGTCTCACTACTGTGTTAACATACACAATATTTTCATTATCTTTTTCAATCACATGGGCTTCCTCATACACAAAATTTCTATATTGCTGCTACTTTGGTGCCTACTAAAAATTGCTTCAAAGAAGTTTGGAATTGTCAGGTTCTTTTAAAGAAGGTCAAGAGCCTCTGGGATCAGAAATAGATGAAGGCTGTAGTTTTTCTTTTGTAAACCCAACTAGAAATTGACATGCTGCTCTGAAAATAAGACTTTTGCTAAATTCTATCAAAATGACAAACATTAATTAGCAACCAATCATGAGAACAGCTGTTGCATCTTTTGATGTAAGCTTAGGGGAGTCCCTGCTCTCTGCCCATAAGTACTGTGACAAGCAATTTTCATGGGGGTGAAATTCTGGGGCACCAAATCACGTGAAACTCAGGACCTAAGATACCACTCAGAATTGGTGTTGCTAAAATCTTATAACCTGTTTGTAAACTGGAACCTGGATCATCTTTCTAATAAATCCCATAAGAATATAGTTTCAGGCATGGAAAATAGTCTTTAACATCTTTTATGCCAGTTAACAAATCCCTAGATACAGATTCTGATATTTAAAATTTTGCCTATTTGTCCTAGACTAACATACCTGATTAGGTATTTCAAAAACTATATAAATATTCTTGGATTGTATCCTGAATAAGATGCTTCAAATGCTGACTTCCATAGTGTATAGAATAAAACACATTTATTCAGAATTATTTTAAAGTGATCCAGACAGTAAGAAAACAGACCCAAGGAAACTAAAAAGTTAACAGATGTTCCAAATGCCATAAAATTACCTTAGATTCAAGTTATACCTAGAAAAACATTTAGTCTACTTTTTTTTTTTATTCATTGATTTGGTTTTAGTCAAACATGTAGTCTTCCCTAGAGTAAGGAAAGTATCTTAAATATCAAGAAATCTCTGTCCGGGGATCTTTCTAATATATAGGTTAAATATTCTGTTTCTCAGACCTTGTTTAAACCGTCAAAACTTATAGTTTATTTTTGATTCTAAAATTGATTAATTTGTAAGAAAATTCTAAATTCTTGTAAAATAAATTAATGGAAGTTATAATAAAATAATTTAATATAACCTTGCCTCTACCTTTCTCACCAGTAAAATGAGCCATTAAGAAGACTGATAAGCATTTAAGAGTTCTTATTATTCTTTAGCAAATTTTATTCATTTGTGAGAAAAAAAAAACCCGTCAACATGCCATGATTTATGAGCATTTAAATTTTCAAACTTTTTGGAATTTTTTCCTGACTTATTTGGGCATTTAATTCACTCCATATTTTATTTTTGCCATTTATATTTCATATTCACAAGTTATTATATGATTTCTGAATGCTGTGTATTCATTCTCATTAGGTTCCCAGCTACGTATTAAAGACATTGTGTTAATTAGATGGAGTGAAAATTAGTTTTACCTCCATAAAATAAATAGCTTATTTTAACTTTGTGTATGTTGTTTTATATATTATTATTCCATTGAAAGAATTAAGAAAAGAATTACAGTAGCCATCTTGGATATATAGATATATAGATTATATATAAGTGTCAAAATTGCTATGAAATTTTCAAAATATTTTCTGCTGAGAGAATAGAAAATGCTATAATTTAGAGCTGGGGGGAATAATGTACATGAATACTACTTATTTCTAAGTAAACACGATTAAAACAAATTTATGAATATTTTAACATTTGTAATGCAATGATGTTTTGATCTGTGAGCATATGTTGAACACACAAAAAATCTTCAGCACTTGATAAGGCAAATATTTCCTGGGAGATAACATTTTTTTCTTTTTCTATATGCATTATTTATTATCAGATAAGTAAGATCAGTATGCTTTGAAGAGGCTCATCATAAAGTGTCAAGGCAGTAGGTAACAAATCAATGGCTGTTTAAATGATTGTTTTTCCCTAAGGGAAAATATATTTTGGTTTGGAGACCTAACTTCATTATGCCTCAGTACATACTGAGTGAAAAATACTATTTCCGTCATTAATGTGTTTATAAAAGCTTTTTGTTGTCTGCGCTGAAAAGTCATTTGGTTGAATTTTTTCTTGTGATGTATTGTCTGGCAGTAAAAGCTAATGCACTCAGTAGCATTTGTAGACTTTCAAATTTTAACTAAATTTTTAAAGAGGAATACGTCTCACTATATTATTAATTATTATGAATGATCATACATCAATCAGAAATGGATGTGAATTCAATTTTTTAAACTAAGCATACCAATCTCTCCTCATACATATTTTACACTGTTCAAGGAGAGATTTCAATAGTTTAATTTCACCACAATGATCACTGCTATTTGAGATTTTCAAGCTCTGCTGAGTTTTCCTGTCTATTATTTTGTTTCTATAAAGATATTTCTAGAGAGAGTAGCAGAACAACTAGTATTGCAGCTACTGTTGATGTCATATTTCATTCTGTAATAAATAAGATTAACTTTTAAAATGTTTTAGCTAATTAATATTATTTATAAGCACTCAAATATATATACTCTCTTTAGTCATTTGTAGTTATATACTCTGTCATTTACTTAAAAGTATTTCCATATATATATATATATATATATATATATATATATATATATACACAATTACACATTAATGTGCATGTTACCCTTAAAGTATACCCTAAAGGCTACTAGATTTTTCTGAAACCTTATTAGCAATCCACACAAAAATAGAAATTACTAAAGTTTCAGATTTTTATGTTTAAAAACCATATATGAAATATCAGACACATAGTGTTAAATATTATATCTTAAAGATATCTTCCATCTTCATGAGTGTAAGACATGTAATGAACCATGTCATAATCTAGACTAGCCCTTCTTAATATGTACAATACTTTCACACACTTCTTTTTGGTAGGGTTTTAAGACCACCATATCTTAGTCTTTCATTGGATACTTTGGTCACCTGGTTGGTATAGATGTTTTCTCAAACCACAAAACCGTAGAAAAGAGGAGAGCATGCCACAAATAGTGGAAGCTAATGCCATGCAGCATAAAAACTCGGGATTTTTCTTTGCTGTCATGGGGAACTCCTCTTCTGTGATTGATTTCCTTTAGAGATGTTCATACTATGTCTATGATTGGTTATATGCAAATTAGAAACATGTTTATCAAAGATGTTTAACAAAGATGTTAATCAATAATATAATTAGTGCCTATGCTCCTTCTGGTAGCCACACCTATCTTGCTGTGTTATGGATATGCCAATCAGAAAGCCCCAATATACTGACACTGAAAGGATGCCCTGGCTGGGATACGGACAGCCTTACCCAGCTGGAAATAAAAAGGTGCAATGACCAGAGCTGGAACAAGAGCTAAAATCCATCTACTCTCATGCTCTATAGTTGAGATTTGAGAATATAGAATATTCTCTTTTAGTAGTTGCCCTTAATAATCCCTAAGCCTATTATTTGATTTCTACACACTTAACCTAAGCACATTATATCTAGAAACAGGGAACTACTTGTATTGTATTTCCCCAATTAGTTTGGAAATTCTCTGACTGCAAAGAGCTGATCTAATGCTGCCTCTGTAACATTCTCTTCGATTGACATACTATAATTTGCAAAGGAATGTTGTTTTAACTCAGGTTTGGTTTGGTCAACATCTTTTTGCCATACTCTTGGTTTTTTTTTTATTTTTATTTTTTATTATAGATTTCCCCATATCACCCATGTTAAGATGCATCTATTTTGATTCACATGACTTTTTATTACGTTAAAGGCTCAGACTTATGAATTATATTACTTTGGAAAGACCAAAGAACTTCTCCCATGGCAGAGTAGAGTATAGACTAAAAATTAAAAAAAAAAATTAAAAAGCTATGTATTTTCAGTTTAATCTTCATATCATAGTTCATTTTCTAAATTTTCAAAGAGTGAGTCATATTTCTATGTTGCATTTTTTCAGATATTTGAACACTGCTACAAATACACATTTTTAGAATTCTTGTAGGATGATTAAATGTAATTAGGTGGATAATGAAAAGCTACATAATTTATCTTTCATGGCATTTAAGAATTTATGGATTTTTTAATGATTGAAATATATAAATTCTGGATGGAAGGATAACCTTTATAGTCATGTTTACTTTATTCAATAGAAATAATGAAAATCAATGGATATTAAAAAATATATTGTGAATGAGTCAGCTCTCTGAAGATCCAAGAATCATTTCACATTTATTTATACAAAAAAAAATCTTACCTCTGACATTTTAAAGAGGGAGAAATTCATCTAAAAGAAAGCATCCAGGGATCCCTGGGTGGCGCAGCGGTTTAGCGCCTGCCTCTGGCCCAGGGCGCGATCCTGGAGACCGGGGATCGAATCCCACGTCAGGCTCCCGGTGCATGGAGTCTGCTTCTCCCTCTGCCTGTGTCTCTGCCTCTCTCTCTCTCTCTGTGACTATCATAAATAAATAAATAATTAATTTAAAAAAAAGTAAAAATAAATAAAAATAAAAAAAAAAAAATAAAAGAAAGCATCCAAGGGATCCCTGAGTGGCTCAGCGATTTGATGCCTGCCTTTGGCCCAGAGCATGATCCTGGAGTCCCGGGATCAAGTCCCACATCGGGCAGCCTGCATGGAGTCTGCTTCTGCCTCTGCCTGTGTCTCTGTCACTGTCTCTCTCTCTCTCTCTGTGTCTCTCATGAATTTCAAAAAAAATAAAAAATAAAAGAAACCATCTGTATTTAGCATATAATATTTGTGAGAAAGTCTTCTAGGTAATATCACATATACTATTTTATTTTATCATCACTAAAATTATGTAAGTCAAGCATTTTTATGACAGCTTACACTTTATTTATTTTATTTTTTTATTTGACAGAGAGAGAGAGAGAGAGAGCTCAAGTAAGCACAAGTAGGGAGAGTGGCAGGCAGAGGGAGAGGGAGAAGGCTCCTTGGGGAGCAGGGAGCCCACTGTGAGAGGCAATCCCAGGACCCTGGGATCATGACCTGAGGCAAAGGCAGGTCATGCTTAACCAACTGAGCTACCTAGGAGCCTGACAATTTACACTTTAAAAACTGAGTTTCTGAGATGCTAAATACAATTTTCAGGGTTACATAGAAAGTAATGAAGATAGAATTCTCGCCCAAGTTTAAAAACAGTCATTTTAAGTTTTCAAATCATTGACCTCTCCAAGGTTAAGATTTAAAATAGCAAATATTACATATATTCACAGTTTGAGATATATTCACACATTTAATCTCATTTAATCTTCACAAATTATGTGAGAGCAAACACAGGATCAGCATTGTATAGGGAAAAATCTGTTTCACAGAGGAAAAGTGAAATTTTCTATAATTCTTACACACAACACACAACTGCACTTAACACAGTCTTGCTTGTCAAAATATCACCTTTAAACTCAAAAGTTTTTTGAAAACTCATCACCTTTTTTAAACTCAAAAGTTTAAATATTTTATTATTTCAAGTATACATTGCATATATTCACACCTATCTAAAGTATATTGGACTATACTGTCTTTTATGCAATTTGAATACCTTGATTGATCTCTAAACCTCAAAATATAGAGCCTGTTGATTGTATATTAAAAAGTGAACATTGATCAGTGTCTATGTAGTTGTCAAGAAGTATTTCCTAATTGTATAGGTTTTTATTTCTTACGCAACCTCAAAATAAAGTGTTGTGTCTTCATTTCCAATCACAGAAGTAAGTATATTCCAATCATATAAAGGGCATTAAAATTATATACATAAAACTTGATGTGTATATGTATGTAGGTGTAGATATAGATGTAAAACATATATATAACATATATGTATAAAACATATATAAAAATATTTGTGTGTAGGGTGCCTGGGTGGCTCATTCTGTTAAGCATCTGCCTGCCTTTGGCTCAGGTCATGATCCTGGGGTCCTGAGCTCAAACCCTGCCTGGGGTTCCTTGCTCAGCACAAGAATCTGCTTCTCCTTCTCCCACTGTCCGTCCCCAAATTTGTACTCTCTTTTTCTCTCACTCACTCTCTCTCTCAAATAAATAAGTAAAATCTTAAAAAAAACATATATATATATATGTGTGTGTGTGTGTGTGCATATATGTAATTTATATAAATATATATTACATGTATAATTTTAATGCTAATGGTACATTTGCTATATCTACATATCCAAATTTCTTTTTCTTTTTTTATTTTTTTTAAAGATTTTATTTGTTTATTCATGAGAAACACACGGAGAGGAGGAGAGAGGCAGAGACACAGGCAGAGGGAGAAGCAGGCTCCGTGCAGGGAACCCAATGTGGAATTTGATCCTGGGCCTCCAGGATCATGCCCTGGAGGGAAGGCAGGCTCTAAACCACTGACCCACCCAGGGATCCCTACATATCCAAATTTCGAGTAATAATTAAGTCAGTGAAGTTGTTTATGACATTTCTCCCTTCCTTATTTTTAATAAAATGATCCTAAGATTTTAAAGTGAAGGATTCTTAACCCCTCTATAATCAGAGCAAGTCAACTCGTTAATCTAAAGTCACCATAAGAAGTCCTGAATACACTGGCCTAAGGACATATGGTGTCATTTGCTTAAGACCAAATTGTTTTCAGCCAGGGAGACAACGGTCCAAACTCTTTCATCCTCTTGATGTCCGTGGACACATGGAAAAGTCTTTGATACCTCTGAGTAACATTTTATTTTCAAAAGTAAAATAGGGAGACACCTGGGGGTGGCTCAGTGGTTGAGCATCTGCTTCCACCCAGGGAATGATCCTGAGGTCCTGGGATGAGTCCCACATCGGGCTCCCTGCATGGAGCCCACTTCTCCCTCTGCCTATGTTTCTGCCTCTGTCTCTCTCTCTGTGTCTCTCATGAATAAAAAAATAAAATCTTAAAAAAACAGTAAAATAGGCCCTTGAATTCTCATTATACAGGTTTGTTATATATTTTGAAAGAACTTTGTGTGTTTCACTTGGAATTGGAGCAAAAAGTCTAGGTTTATCACTTAGAGCATTCTTTGTATCACATATACTTTGGTTAATTTTTTCCCATTTCTCTTTATCCATGATGAATTTAATACATCTCACTTTAACTTCACACTTTAATACCTGCTCTGCAATAAAAACTGGAATTCCTTTAAGAATTTCTTTTTTAGGGCAGCCCTGGTGGAGCAGCGGTTTGGCGCCGCTTGCAGCCTGGGGTGTGATCCTGGAGACCCGGGATTGAGTCCCACATCGGGCTCCCTGCATGGAGCCTGTTTCTCCCTCTGCCTGTGTCTCTGCCTCTCTCTCTGTGTGTCTATGAATAAATAAATAAAATCTTAAAAAAAAAAGAATTTCTCTTTTAAAATTAGCACAAAGTTAAACTTTCATAGTTGACAGTACTGGAGAAACACCGCAGAAAGAAGACGATTTTTGCAGGTTCCTACTGTTGCATGATTAATCAGCAGGATGGATGTGAGGACATTGGTGGGGCTCTGCTCCAACTATGGTCCCTTAGCAATCTCAAAAACAAAACAAAACAAAACAAAACAAAACAAAACAAACTGGCTCACAGTGAAGACCATGTGGAAACTGGCCTTCTATATCTCCTATCCACAGTGGTGCCTTGACTCTATGTGGCTACTTCCCTGGAAGTCTGTTTCCTGAGGTCCCTCCAATGTAGCATGGCAAGCTTCAAACCATCAACTGTAGAGACACATCAATTCACTCTTCATACCCAACCAATGGTGGGAGCTCACCTGCATTCAAAAGAATACTTCCTATTTATCTGGTGGCTGGGGGGCCAGCTCTGGCTTGGGCAAACCAATGAACTTCACCACCATCCAGTGAGCTACAAAACACTCTGGCCAATGAGGTCTGAATGCCAGTCTTTTTAAAGGAGCCTTCCTTCCAAGTTGGACTCTCCCTCATCCCTGGACAATCCTCTCAGAGTTACCTTTGCCTCTAATTACCCTCCTATCAACAATAATTCTTAATATTAAAACTTTTCCTTTGAAGTTACTGATGGGTTGGTTCTGTGCCCTGATTTGAACCAGAGTAATATGACTATTCTCCAGATTTAACCACTTTTATAGTCCTCTACTGTCCAGTTTTATTGTCTGTGCCATGGGACACTAAAGGATGAGATACAGTCTCATTTATCTTTCCCTTTATGCTTCTCTTGTTATTTAGGATTAATATAATTTTCATATTTCTCTGGCTTACTAATGCTAAACATGGATTTAAAAAATCATACTTGGGGATCCCTGGGTGGCGCAGCGGTTTAGCGCCTGCCTTTGGCCCAGGGCGCGATCCTGGAGCCCCGGGATCGAATCCCACGTCAGGCTCCCGGTGCATAGAGCCTGCTTCTCTCTCTCTCTCTCTCTCTCTGACTATCATAAATAAATAAAAATTTAAAGAAAAAAAAAT
This sequence comes from Canis lupus familiaris, assembly GCF_011100685.1. Taxonomy (NCBI): domain Eukaryota; kingdom Metazoa; phylum Chordata; class Mammalia; order Carnivora; family Canidae; genus Canis; species Canis lupus. The sequence goes on from NC_049224.1 coordinate 78,490,457, forward strand.
CATACTTGTCTAAAATGTTGAATAAATATAAATCTATCTAAATCTATCTAAAAAGCATCTAGGATTCATAAGTAAGTGTTGCAGGTCAATATATGCTGCACACACACACACACACACACACACACACAAATTGACTTTCTAAGGCCAAATTAAAGAATATATTTTTTTTCTTAAATACACTATTTACTTTCAGCCAGCCTATTACTGTGTAGATTAACAACAAAACATCAATAAAAAAACAAGTTTCTGAACAAATTTTCTACTTCTCTTTAGCTAGCTATTATCTCCCCTTCATGCTCAGTTCTGTTTCCTTATTCAGACCTTCATTTTCTCACATGAGACCAGTAAAACAGTCTTACCTACTCTCTGTGTTTTTGTCTGCTTGTATTTTGGTCTCAAGTCATCCTTTCTTCCATGTGTTACTAGCGATCTTTCTAAAATCAAATAGATTTTCATGCTACGTAATCACTTTTAATCTCATCCATCTCTTGGAGGTGTCCTGGTCAAAATGAAAGGTCATAATTCATTAACATTACAAAAAAAAGTCCTTCAAAATCTTTTTAAAATTTGCTCTACAGACCCATCTATAAATATTGCCATCTCATGTATTTTCTTTCAGTCTCCATGTTACCTTTTTTTTTCCAAATTTTTTGGGCTGTCATGTGTGTTTGTTAACTTTTTATTTGTACAGATTCATGCCTTTCAAGTATAATATCAGCAAATTTTACTCATTAACCAAGATGAAGTCTAAAATGTTTTTGGTAAAGTTTGCCTCATTACTTTGAGCAGAATTAACTACTCTCTTCTGTTATCCTATAGTAGTTTACTCATACCTGTTCATGTTCTCAGATTCACCTTGCAATTTCTGTTTTCCCTCTGCAATGTGTGATTTCTTAAGTCAGAGACATATTTTCTATAGTTATCTGCATCTCCTATCTTTTTGCTTGTTTAATTAATATTATTAAGTAACAAGCTACAAGAACATGATAAGAATTCACACAGGGCTGAATAACAAGTCTAATATAGTTAGTGTATGACATAAAGAAAGATTATATTTTAACCTAGGAGCAAAATTTAGCTTTATCCTTTAGCATATATTTAGAAGAATTTATGAGATCAAGCAGTTTTAAGTGTAGACCAACATTGATGAGAAACAAAAATAAATTATCAAAAAACTATGTAAATCACTTTCCAAATTAGCAGATATGTCTTTTGCCTTGAAATGAACATGATATCTCTGTCTTTATATCTCTAACTAAGAATAAGTCCTAGAATTCAAAAAAAAAAAAAAATCCTATATTCCCTTTTGGTTCTATGCAAAAAAAAAAAAAAAAAAAAAAGATACTTTATATATAACATGTGCTTTGAAGTCAGTTAAATATAAATGAATTCTGTTTTACCAACAGTCATCAATATGACTTCAACAGCATCATTATATACAACATATTTCAGGGTTATTGCTAATAATCACTAATCACTAATTTATATGTCACAGATAATTAGCATGCATTCACTCATCAGAAAATAAGTAACTTCAGGATAAATTTAGTGCCTTAAGACAGAGAAACATGACTCCTAAGCAAACAAAATTATTCCGAAGATGATAGCAAAACTCTTTTTCACTTCTCTGTTGAAAGTAAAAATTTACTGATTTGAATTTGTCTTTTCACTAGAGGAAGTAAGTATGATAACCAGAGTAATCATAAAACCTCAATACGTTGTGATCATTCTGGGTATAAATGAGACCAGAGATGTTTAAAGCTGTGTAAATTTAAAGACCATTTGACTGAATAGCAGAAAGAAATCTACCCTGGGCATCTAAGGATGTACAGCTCATTGCTTTATTTCTCACTTGAACATTAGTCAGCTTTGCTAGTGGTCTTGGACAAGTTATTAAAATGTTCTGGGTAAAATATGGAGGTTGGAGTGAATCATCTACAGATTTCCCTCCAGCATTATTAGCTATATTATTATTTCTAAATCTGTAAAATCAGTTAGAATTAATCACCCACAGTGAAGAAGCAAATGTTTTCTCTTTTGAAAGGATGGTTAATTATATAACCAAAAGACACATGCACTTCACATTAAGGTAAATAAGGGTAGGAGCTAAGATGGTGGAATAGGAGGAGGACCATAGGCTTGCTTCAATCCTCAAACACAACTAGATAATATCAAATCATTCTAAATACTTAAGAAATCCATCTGAGGACTGCCAGAACAAACTGCACAATTAGAGGGAGAGAAGAGGCCACACTGTGGAAAGTAGAAGGTTGGGGATACAGCTTTTAGGGGAAACAGATTGCTGGTGTGGTCAAGTGGAGGGAGCCCTGGTCATGGAGAGAGGTGGGAGAGACAGTGAGAGAGAGAGAGGAAAACACTTCTTCAAAGGCAATGACTGTAAGACAAGAGGGACTGTTTTTCACGAATTTTTACAACCAGTAGGGCTCAAAGATGGAGTTTTAGAGGTCTGTGCCATGGCTGGTGTGGAGCTGGGTGGGTGCTATAGTGCTCCTGTGGAGAAGGAGAACAGATAGCCTGGTAGTGGACAGCATGATCTGAGGAGCCCCTGAGATACACTAGGAGAGATGGTTTCCCTTTTTTGGAGTGCATTGGAAGAGGTAGCATTGCCTCTCTGGGGACAAAATTGCTGGTGGGCACCATTTCCTTCCCCTGCTCCTCCTGCTCCTCAGCATAGGTATAGAAACATCTGCTGAGAGCAGCTAGCATGAACACTGGCAAACCTGCATCAGTCCCAGTGCAGCAAGACCATCCCCTAGAAGACCAGTGGAGATCCCTGCTATGCCAGGTTCCTAAACTTTGGAGTTTCAGAACTTAGCCACCCTACCCAGAATAGAACACAGGTGCAACTGTGCTACCAGGTGAGCAGATGCCCCAGACACAGGGTGAAGGCAGGGATCTGAGGTAAACCTGGTACACACAAGGGGAGATTGCTCACTCCTCTGAGAAGGCTTCCCAGACAGTGGCAGGTGTGAACTCCCTTCTCCAGGGATTAGGGAGCTGGCTGCTGCCATTTCCACTGCACCTTCCCCACCGCTCAGCATAAACTAACTTTAGTAAGTAGCACAGTGTCAACAGTGGCAACCTATATCTTTACACCCCTACCCCCTGTGCTATGCAGGTGCTGCTTTTCTGGAGCAAGTGTGCCAGAGAATCAGTTCAGTGGGCCCCTACCCCAGAAGACCAGCACAAACTCCCACAGGTACCATTTACTGATCAGAGTTCTGCAAAATTTCAGCTTTTGTGGAATTTGCATCAGGTCTCTTCTAACAAGCAGACCAGAGCACATCTAGTTGAAACTTGTCACACTCTGACCAAGGTCTAAACACTTCCCACTCCAGGCAAGGGAAAGTGCACAAGACTGACTTAAAGAAAAGAGCATCAAAAACACAGCAGCAGAGTGCACACAGCATATACCAGATTCACTTGCTGAAGTGCTAGGCCCTGGAAAATATCTGACCTTTTCTTCATAAAGCCATTACTCTCAGGAGCAGGAAAGATAACAGGTTTCCTTTTTTTTAAATTTTATTTATTCATGACACACACACACACACACAGAGAGAGAGAGAGAGAGCGAGAGAGGTGAGACACAGGCAGAGGGAGAAGTAAGCTCCATGCTGGGAGCCCAACGTGGACTCGATCCCGGGTCTCCAGGATCAGGCCCTGGGTTGAAGGCGGCGCTAAACCACTGAGCCACCTGGGCTGCCCAATAACAGGTTTTCTTAACATACAGAAGAAGACAGAGACATAGATAAAATTTCATGATGGAATAATTTAGCACAAAAGAAAGAACAAGAACAGTTCACAGCCAGGTATCTAATCAAAAGAGATATAAGTAATATGCCTGAGCCAGAATTTAAAGCAACAATGATAAGGATACTGGCAGAGCTAAAGAAAAGCATAGAAGACACCAGCAAGTTCCTTACCATAGAGATTAAAGACCTAAAAAGTACTCAAACTAAAATGAAAATGGAATAACTGAGATTCAAAACCAAATGAATGTAGCAATCACAAAGATGGAAGAATTAGAGGAACGATATAAAAGATAAAATTATGGAAAATAATGAAGTTGAAAAGAAGAGGGAAAGAAAAATATTAGATCATGAAGGTAGACTTAGGGAATTCAGTAATTCCATAAAGTATACTAACATTCTTATCATCAGAGTCTCAGAAAGAAGAGAAGGAAAAAAGAGGAAGAAGGTTTATTGAGGAAATTCTAGCTGAAGCAGATATCCAAAATCAGAAGGCACAGACAACTCCCAATAGAATCAATGAAAGGAGGACATATCATAGTTAAATTTGCAATATATATATATATATATATATATATATATATATATAAAGAGAAAAATCCTAAAAGCAACAAGGTACGAGAAGTCCCCAAATTACAAAAGAAGATAAATAAAGTTGGGGGCAGATATCTCTATAGGAGCTTGGCAGGCCAGAAGACAGTAGTGTGATATATTCAATGTGCTGGATGGGAAAAATATGCAGCCCAAAATACTCTGTCCAGGAAGGCTGTGATTCAGAATAGCAGAGATACTTTCTCAGACAAGCAAAAACTAAAGGACTTCATGACAACTAAACCAGCCTTGCAAGTAATATTAAAGGGGACTCATTGAATGGGAAAGAAGGACCAAAGCAACATGGACTATAAAGGAACAGAGAAAATTTCTGGAAACAATGACAAAACAACTTATAAAATGTCACTATATTCATATCTATCAATAATTACTATGAATGTAAATGGACTAAATGCTCCATTTACAATTTACAATAAAAAGACATAGCATGTCAAAATAGCTTAAAAAAGAAAGATGTATCTATGTGCTGCCTACAAGAGACTCATTTTAGACCTAAAGACACCTACATATTGAAAGTGAAGGAATGGAGAACCATTTAACATGCAAACGAATATCAAAAGAAAGATGGAGTAAGTGATACTTAGATTAGATAAACTAGACTTTAACCCAAAGACTGTAACAAGAATTAAAGAAGGACACATAGGGATCTACCCAACAAGAAGATCTGACAATTGTAAATATTTCAGCTCCCAAGTTGGGAACACCCAAATATATAAAATGATTAAAAACAAACATAAAGGAACTCAAGACTAATAATACAATAATAGTAGGGGAATTTAATACCCCATTTACATAAATGTACAAATCATGTAAACAGAAATTCAACAAGGAAACAATGGCTTTGAATGACACATAAGACCAGATGAACTTAACAGACATATTTAGAACATTTTATGCTAAAGCAGAAGAATACACATTGTTTTCAAGTGCACGTGGGACATTTTCCAGAATAAATCATATACTAGGTCACAAATCAGACATCAATAAGTACAAAAAGACTGAGATCATACCATGTGTATTTTCTAACCACAACACTATGAAATTTGAGATCAATCACAAGAAAAATACATGAACTTAAAGAATATCCTACTAAAGGATAAATGGGTCAACTGGGAAATTGTAGAAGGAATTTTAAAAATACATAGAAACAAATGAAAATAAACATACAATGATCAAAAACCTTGGGATGCAGCAAAAGCAGTCATAAGAGGGAAGTATATAGCAATACAGGACAACCTCAGGAAGCAAGAAAAGTCGGAAATACACAACCTAACCTTATACCTCGTGGAGCTAGAAAAAGAACAACAAAGGAAGCCTAGGACCAGTAGAAGAAGGGAAATAATAAGGATTACAGCAGAAATAAATGATATAGAAATAAACAAACAAAAACCAGTAGAACAGATAATGAAACCAAGAGCTAGTTCTTTGAAAAAATTAATAAAATCGATAACTCTTAGCTAGACTTATCAAAAAGAAAAGAAAATTCTTAACAAAATACTAGCAAATCGAATCCAATAATACATTAAAAGAATCATCCACCACAATCAAGTGGGATTTATTCCTGGGTTGCAAAAATGGTTCAATAATTTCAAATCAATCAACATGATATACTACATTAAGAAGAGAAAGGATAAGAATTATATGATCTTCTCAGTAGATGTGGAAAAAACATTTGACAAAGTACAGCATCCATTCTTGATGAAAACTCTCAAACTAGGAAAAGAGGGAGCATACCTCAACATCATAAAGGCCACATACAAAAGACCCACAGTTAATATCATCCTCAATGAGGAACACCCGAGAGTTTTTCCTCTATGGTCAGGAATAAGACAAGAATGTCCTGTCTCATTACTGTTTTTTTAACACAGTACTGGAAGCCCTAGCCTCAGCAATCAGACAACGAAAAGAAATAAAAGGCATCCAATAGACAAGGAAGAAGTCAAAATAACATGATACTCCATGTAGAAAACCCAAAGACTTCACCAAAAAATTGCTAGAACTAATACACAAATTCAGTAAAGTCATAGGATACAAAATCAATGCACAGAAATCTTCCATTTCTATACATCAAAAATGGAGCAACAGAAAGAGAAATCAATGAATCAATCTCATTTATAATTTGACCAAATCCTATTTACAATTGCACCAAAAAATATAGGATGCCTAAAAATAAACCTATGTAACTATAGAACACTTTTGAAAGAAATTGAAGATGACACAAATAAATGGAAAAGCATTCCATGCTCATAAGAATGGAAGAAGAAATGTTGTTAAAAATGTCTATACTACCCAAAGCAATCTACAAATTTAATGTGATCCCTATCAAAATACCACCATCATTTTTCACATCATTTTCCTAAAATTTGTATGGAACCACAAAGACCCTGAGTAGTCAAAGTATTCTTGAAAAAGAAAAGCAAGGCTGGAAGCATCACAATTCGAAACTTCAAGTTATATTACAAAGGTGTAGTGATCAAGACAATATTGTACTGGCACAAAAACAGACATATAGGTCAGTGGGACAGAATAGAGAACCCAAAAGTGAATCCACAAGTTTATAGTCAACTAATCTTCAACAAAGCAGGCTAGAATACTCAATGGAAAAAAGACAGTCTCTTCAGTGGTATTGGAAAACTATATAGCAACATGTGAGAGAATGAAACACGACCACTTTCTTATACCCTACTTAAATTCAAAATGGATGAAATACCTAAATGTGAGAGAGGAAGCCAATCAAAGTCATAGAGGAGAACACAAGCAGTAGTTACTTTGACATTGGTCATAGCAATTTCTTACTAGATATACATCTTGAGGCAAGGGAAACAAAAGCAAAAAATGAACTATTGGACTTCATCAAGATAAAAAGCTTCAGCACAGGAAAGATACCAATTAACAAAACTAAAAGGCAACCTGTGGAATGGGAGAAGACATTTACAAATGATCTACCTGATAAAGGGTTACTATCAAAAATATATAAGGAACTTATAAAACTCAATAATCTAAAAACAAATAATCCAGTTTAAAAAAAATGATCAGAGGACATGAGTAGACATTTTTCTAAAGAAGACATACAGATGGCTAACAGACACATGTAAAAAATCCTCAATATCACTCATCATTAGGGAAATACAAATCAAAAATACAATAAGATATCACCTCACACCTATGAGAATGACTAAAATTAACAGCACATGAAACAACAGATGTTGGTGAGGATGCAGAGAAAGGAGAATCCTTTTACACTGTTGGTTGAGATGCAAACTGGTGCAGCCACTCTGGAAAACAATACGGAGGTTCCTCACAAAGTTAAAAACAGAACTACCCTACAACCTAGCAATTGTACTACTAGGTATATACACAAAGAATGCAAAAATATTAATTCAAAGGAATACATACATCTTGATATTTATTGCAGCATTATCCACAATAGCCAAATTATGGAAAGAGCCCAATGTCCACCAACTGATGAATGGATAAAGAAGTTTAATATATATATATAATATATATTTTAATATTATATGTAAATATTCTACTATAAATGTATATATTCCACTATAACAGAATATTGCTCAGCCATCAAAAGAATGAAATCTTGCCATTTGCAAGGATGTGGATGGAGCCAGAGAGTATTATGGTAAGCAAAATAGTCTGAAAAGACAAATATCATATGATTTCACTCATATGTGGGATTTAAGATAGGAAAGAGATGAACATAGTGGGGAGAAAGGGAGAGGCAAAGCATAAAACGGACTCTTAAGTATAGAAAGCAAACTGAGGGTTGACGGAAGGAAGGTTGGGGGGATGGGCTAAATGAGTGACCAGTATTAAGGAGGGCACCTTTTGTGATGAGCACTGGGTGTAGTGTGTGAGTGATGAATCATTAAATTCTACTCCTGAAACCAATATTACCCTATGTATTTACTAATTAGAATTTAAATAAAAACCTGAAGCTACAAAAAAAAAGATTTAAAAATTTAAAAATATAACTAAATTTTCTCCAAATTACATACATACATACATATATACATAAAGCATTTTCTTCCTTCCTTTCTTCTTCCTTTTTTTTCCTTCTAATCTTTTCTTTCTTGTCCATCTCTCCTCTCTCCCTACTTCTTTGCTTCTTAAAACAACAAAAATTTAAAAGACAAGAGAACAAACTAAATGCAGGCACATGAGTTAAGAATCATGAAACATGGGACGCGTGGGTGGCTCAGCAGTTGAGCATCTGCCTTGGGCTCAGGATCCAGTCCTACATCAGGCTCCCTGCATGGAGCCTACTTCTCTCTCTACCTATGTCTCTGCCTCTCTCTCTCTCTCTCTCTCTCTGTCTCTCATGAATGAATAAATAAAATCTTTTTAAAAAAATCATGAAACAGTAAAATATCATATGGATAATTCTGTCAAACGTTTCTCCTCAGGACAGACATTATATAGCAACATATTTAACAAAATCAACAGAGTTAAACATTTTTTTTAAACATTTTTAATCCAAAAGCAAGACTGAGAGTTTTAAAAATGACATAGCTCCTATTATTAAAATGAAGCATTATGAATAATTATATGCTAATTTTTTTCTATAAAAAACAGAAAGGTCTCACAAAGATCGCTATATAAAGTTGGAAAATAACAACGAAATATTGAAAAATATCCATTGCCAACATTTGCGATTTAATCAATGCTGAAGACATTTCTCATTTTTTTAAATGAGCAAATGAACTCATTGTAAAAACCAGGAGTGAAAATTTATATTAATGTTTTATAAATGTAATTTTGTAGAGATCATTCATAACATTGGAAATGAATATTGTTTTTTTTTTGGAATCTAAGCTATAAGTTAGTGGAATGAATGAATCTAAAGTAGAAGCTGTAAACACAAATACCCATAGAGAATAGGCAGCAAATATCATGTAAAATGGTAAAGTATATAATCCAGTGCTGTGAGAGGCCAAGTTTGAGTGGACCAGGAGAGTATATGTTCACATGGAAAGGGTAGTAACAACTTGACTCCAGATAATTTGTGCTGATGTGACCTGGTCAGTCTTTAGAAAAAGCTTAGACAATTAAATTACAAAATATTTTAACCAAATTAACAATTGCAATAATTAGAGTTTTACTTAAATATCTTTAATTTGTAGTTCTTACACTTTTACCTATATTTACTATTACTTTAGAATAAACGTTTGAAGACAGAAAGAAAATAATATTACTCTTGTCTTATAGTGAAGGAAATTAAATGAACTCAAGAGACGTGATCAAAGTAAGGTCTGGGATTCAAATCAAAGTTGCCAAGTTCCCCTAATCACATGCATGTTATTATATCACCCAATGCTCTCTGGTTTAGATTCAGGATTTTACAAGTATCTGTTGACTTACTATATGCAACAAAACAAAATACACACACACATACAAACTGCCATCGTTGTTCAAATTTTGGTCCATACAGAAGATAAAATGTCAATAATAGACTTATTTCCTTTGACAGGTCCTAGAATATTGTGTTGAAAAATTTATACACATGAAGAAAACGAGATACAGAAGATACCAAAATATAAGCAACTATGGAATAATTTTAAGTATTATGGAAAGGGAAATATTAATATATTATATAATAATCTATTTTATATGAAATATAATTTTATATACACAAATCCTAGATAACACATTAAAATTCAGCTTCAAATGGTATGGCATATAATAATGCTAGCAATCAGCCATAGCAAATGGATCCACTTAGTGTGCTGCAATGAGAATCTATAAGCTTGTATTTTGAAAAGAAAGAATGAAATGGGGAACGGAGAGAAGCATTCTTTATTTACTTTTGTCTGATGAACCTCACCAATATTATGGCTGTCTGAATCCTTTTTTTTTTTTTTTTTTTTTTTTTTTTGAAAGAGAGAGAGTTGGAGGGAGGGACAGAGGGAGAGGTTGAGAGAGAATCTTAAGTAGGCTCCATGCCCAGCACAATATAGGACTCAATTTCACAACTCTGAGATCACACCTGAGCCAAAATCAAGAGTTAGACACTTAACCAACTGAGCCACTCCGGTGCCCCAGAGTGCATATTTTAATACGTGTTGCCTCCTTGTATATATATTATGAATGTCTTTCTGCTGTGCAAAAATTTGTGTTTTCTAAGAGCTTGAACTCTATGAAGTAATTCTCCCTGTATCTATATTCCTACAAATAGAAATCATAGAAATTAGGCTCTGATGAAAAAATTGTTTTCTGTATCTACTGATAGCTTACTCTTACAAGTAGTGTCGACTTTTAACAAAAGCTCTATTTTAGCTGAACTCCCTATTTGCTGATAGCTTGGGGAAGTATATTCATTTTCCAAGCTTTGGAGATGGGCTTAGAAATATCTTGAGGATAAAATAAAATATATATATTAAGCATTCAGCGCAGGGAGGAGCGATTTTACATACATGTCAGGTAATATGGAGTATGCTCCAGTGACTCCACAAACTTCCTTCAAAATGGAGTAACATTCTCCACTCCCCCACCACCCCACCTCCAGTTGCTGGTTCATGTAACTCAATGGTCAGCCTTTCTCACGGATGTCCTCAGGAAGAGATGCTTCACCCAAGTCATGTCCCTTTCAGGAGGCAGCCAAATCCTATGACTACTTGACTCAGAGATACCAAGGCTGGTTCCTTTGCCCCACAAACCAACACTATTATGGGCCAGCCCAGCTCTAACATTCTATGTAGGGTCAACCTGAAGTCTTTGCTGAGACTGCACTTCACCTCAATTTCATTTTCTGCCCAATCTCTGTTCTCTCCTTCCCTGATAAGTCTCGATCCTGAGAGCACTCTCCAAATAATTTCCTGTATAATAATCTCCGTCTTAGAACCTGCTTCACTCGAAACTCAGCCTCCAACACATATTATAAATTTCACATTTCTAGTTTCAAAATTGTGTATGTTAAAATAAACTTTTAAAAATAATTTTTGCACTGAGTACTTTTCTTTTTAACATCATGTCTTTAAGGCATGAAATAGTACACTTATTTCTTTATCTGAGAGTCATTTTATGACTTGAATTCTTTGGAAAATGTGATACTTTATACACTTATTCTTTTAGGTCTATAAAGCAAGATTACAAGTACAAACTAGCCCCAAGGCTCTTTTTAAGGCTGAATTGGGAAAACCAATTAGGTACTTACTGCCCTCAGAATATCCTACAATATTCACTTAGAATTTAACAGTTCAGATACACACTTTTCTTAGGCTTCCTTTTCATAAGTCTCTATAACATTCCTTTTAAAAGTATTTTGAAACTAATGTTCCTTTTATGCTGCATTTATTCACTTTTATGATACTAATTAGAAATAAACTTCAAAACTCTGGTTTCAGTTTGGAAATGTACAAATTTTATCCAAATACAAATTTCTCTGGGAAAAAAAAAACCCAGCAAAATATACTAAGTTAGTAGAATTATTTAATCACATTAATTTTTTTTCTAAGCCTACACAAATGCAGGCAAAATCTCTATGGACTTTCAAAAAAGAAATGATTAAAATTATTGATTCAATTAAGTGAGCTCTATTTACTTTAAAACTTAGCTCAAATACCAACTTTTTAAAATCAAAAACACTATTGTAGAACTTTAATCTTTATGTCTCTAACAATAAACTGTATTCTTTCTTTGAAATTGCCCCAGAATTTTAAGAATTCTCAGGAAAAGATTTTCATGCCTAAAACTAGATTCTGAACATTCTGAATGTCTTGTTTGTGAATTTGAGAAGCATGTTTCTGCCAGAACAATGTAAATACATACATTTAACATTCAACTGCATGCATTTCATATTCATTATTTAAAACCACATTACACTTGTCCACTGTAAAAGAGATTAAAATTTGAAATAAATGTGTTCTAATTGTCAATATATACAATTCTGTGTTTAATATGTTTGTATGTTTTATAACTATAGACACTATTCTGTTTTCTGTGATTCAATCCTTTACCCAATTAAAACATTAATGCTGATAGAATTATATGAAAATTTGTGCTCTCTGATTGATATAATTCTTTCAGGAGAACTAAATATATAAAATCTTTTAGCCTACTGTTGATAGTAGTATTTCTTGTTCATTTCAAGAATTCCAATTAATAATTTACAAACTTTGTTCATAAATTTCCATTTGTACTCCACAACAAGATTTTCTGTTGATTATTAACAGATGAGTTTGAGAAAAAAATATAGTCCTTTTGTGAATTTTAAAATTCTAAAGTACCCTCTATAAAATTTCAGCAATTATTAATTCTTCTGTCTACATAACAAAATGAGACTGATTTAGAGAAAGAATAAAACATACTTTGCTTTTTAGAAATGTGTTTTAGCTGATAAATCATACTAAGGATTTATAAGGATATTTTAAAGAATTGTAAGGCAGAGTACATATTTAAAATAACATTTGCCAATAAAATTTTTAAGAAGGCTTATATTTTGCAATGAGAGTTGGCACACATTCGCGTTTGTAGTCCAAAAGAACACCATGCATGCAAAAAGTACCGAATAAAATATTTTAAATGGATCTAAGTTTATGATGATTGAAAGAAGTAATCTCAGTTAATCTCCTTAGACTTTAAACATTGCCCACATATAAAATTTATAAAAAAGCTAATAAGGAATATTAGCTTCTTACATTTTATTTTATTTTATTTTATTTTATTTTATTATTTTATTTTATTTTATTTTATTTTATTTTATTTTATTAAGATTTTATTTATTTATTCATGAGAGACAGAGAGAAAGAGGCAGAGACACAGGCAGAGAGTGAAGCAGGCTCCATGCAGGAAGCCTGATGTGGGACTTGATCCCAGGACTCCAGGATCATGCCCTGGGCTGAAGGCAGGCGCTAAACTGCTGAGCTACCCAGGCATCCCGCTTCTTACATTTTAAAATAATGCACAAAAGAAATCAAATGTCTCAGGGGTAAAACAGTAGTAGTAATGAACAGCAGAATTCAATTCTTAAAGAATCACATTTTTAAATGCATCATGTCCAACATCAGACAACTATGCTTAATATATTCAAATTTTAATTTCAGCTTAAAAAAATGATACAAAACCCTAAATAGTACAGATCTATAGAACTGATAGAATCAAAACAAACAAACAAAAAAATGTGAGATTCAATGAATAGGTCAAGAATCACATCAGAAAGATGTGAGACTTGAAAGACAGCATGACAAGATCTTAAATGGATAAAATTGGGTTTTCTGAAGGATATCATAGAGGGAATGAGAAAATGGGATATTAGTGATATAATGGCTAAAGAATTTCTAGACTTGGATAAAGAAACTAATGTTTAAATCCAGGGATTCCAAAACATCCCAAAGAAAACTCAAACACTAAAAAACCAGAGTGAAACTGTAGAATTCCAAAAGGAAAACATCTTTAATGTGAGTGGGAAAATCAACAAAAACAATAATACACTACAAAATATATTCAGTCTGAAAATCAACTTAGTAGCAGCAACAATGAAATTGCAGACATTAGAATAATGTCTTCACTCTGCTGAGAAAATATTTTTGGCCAAAAATTCTGATCCCAGAAAAATAATTTTATAACTAAAGCAAAACAAAGAATATATTAAATAAAACAACAGCAACACCCAAGGGACTTTAATATAAAGAGAATACTAAAATATATTGTTTAAGGTTATATACGGTCAAAAAGAAGGTGACTTCAGATAAAAGATTCATGATGATAAAAAAAGTATTTAACAAAAATTATGGTTTCCATGAGAGTACATTTAAATAAATTGTATGTAAATCAATGTAGTGATAGGTAAAATGTAAGTGGAAAGTGTAAGGAAAATAGGATGCAACTTTAAAAGACCATCGAACATTTTTCAAGTAGATGTTTCATTTTACAGTCTTAGCAGAAGTGTATGAGTTTCAATTGGCCCATATTCTTTCAGAAATTTTTTCTAAAAAATATCTGAATAATTCTAATAGGTGTAGAGCAGTATCTCAATTAGGTTTTAATCTGAATTTCCCCAAAATCTAACAACGTTAAATAACTTTTCATGTTCTTTTTTTGCAATTTTTATCTCTTTGTTGATTAATTTTATGTTCTAATAGCTTGCCTATTTTTTAAAAATATACTGGGCATTAAGTGTTGTGGTTGTTTGTTTTTTTTAATTGAATTTTGAGAGTTCTTTATATATTGTGTTTGCAATTACTCTGTGAAATACTATTGGCCCTGGAACAACACAAATTTGCATTGTACAGGTCTGCTTATACAAGGATTGTTTTCAATAAATACAATACTGTAAATGTATTCTCTCTTATGATTTTCTTAATAACATTTGATTTTGGCACTCCAACCTCCATGTTGTTTAAAGGTTAACTACATACTGTTTACAAACAGTGTGTCTGTGACACACCTTTCCATTTTCGTTAAAGTATCCTTCAAGGCTAAGAAGTGTTAATTTCTTGTGGAGTCTAATTTTATGGTTTATGTTTTTTGTGTTCTACTCAAAAAATTTGTCTAACTCACTGATGCACTGCTCATTTGTTGTTGTTGTTTTAGAGGGAGGAAGGGCAGAGGGAGAAGGAGAGAATCATTTTTTTCTTTTTTAAAGATTTTATTTATTTATTCATGAGATACACAGAGAAAGAGCGAGAGAGGCAGAGACACAGGGAGGGGGAGAAGCAGGCTCCATGCAGGGAGCCCAGCGTGGGACTTGATCCTGGGTTTCCAGGATCATGCTCTGGGCTGAAGGCAGTGCCAAATCACTGAGCCACCCAGGCTGCTCGAGAGAAAGAATCTTAAGCAGGTTCCACACCCAGGACAGAACCCAACATGGTGCTTGATTTCACAATCCTCAGATGATGACCTGAGTCGAAATCAGAAGCCGGACACTTACCCAAATCAGCCACCTAGGCACTCCATGCAGTTCATTTTTATCTCACAAACTTTGTTTTTCATTTCCAGAAGTTTAATTTTATATACTCCTGATGTTTTTCCATAACATGGTCATAATTAATACCTTTTTGAATATATGAATAATATATTTTAAGAACTGTTTAATGTTCTTGTTTATTAGGTCCTACAGCTGTTTCATTTCAGGGATATTTTTTTACTGATTTATTTTACTCCTCATTTTAGCGCACATTTTCCTGCCTTTTTGGCCTGCCTGACAATTTTGATTGAGGTGCCAGGAATTATTAATTTTACATTATCGTATATTGATCTAAGATTATTAACTTTATATTATTTTAACCTGGCTGTTTTTGTATTCCTATTAATTAATATATTTTGGGCACAAAAGTAACTTGGAAACAGTTTGGTTATTTCAAAACTTGCATTTAACCCTTTATTGGTTGAGACTGGAGTAGCCCTTAGTCTAGGGCTAATCCTGTGCATTAATTAGTGAGAGAATCTGGCTCTGCGTACTGTATTCAATGTTCATGTTGTTAATAAGTTTTTCTGTTCTGGTTGGTGAAATATGAACTATCCTGTCCCTGTGTGAACTCCAGAGATTGGTTTATCTGCTCTTTTCTGAAGCTCTTCCCAGCTTCAGATACTTTCCTTATGAACTTACACTGATCAGTGCACAGGTAAAGATCCCAGGGGAGACTTGGATTTTCAGTTTTCTCACTTCTGGTGATGTGCTCTTAAAATATTAGTCACATTGACCTCCATGAATTCATCACTTCATGTTGACTGTCAGGCTCATTTTGATCCTAGATTCCACACTCATAGTGATTTGGAAACTCTCTTCAGGCAGTAGTAAGCTGAAGCTGATTCATTCTCTGCGGTATGACTGTCATGTGGCTGCCTATTGCATAGTGCCTAAGTGCCATTGTTCCATACACATGTTCAATATTTAAGGCAAAAGAGTAAATCCAGTCCTTTTAGGAAATGAAAATCATAATATATAATAATAAGAATAAGAATAATAAGAATAATAATTTCCTATTATGCTTATAATAGGAAATGAAAATCTGGTACTTTTAATTTTATTTAGATATCCAAGTATTCATTTCTCCTATATTAAAATGCAGGTTATTTTTATATAATGATGTGTCAATATATGTGATTGACTGTTTTCTCATTGTATTAGATCTAGCAGCTTTTTGTAGAAGATATTTTGTTTGTTATTCATTTTACAATGAAAAAATGGTGTCTAGTAATAAGACAGTTTTATTTAACTCTTTTACCTTTTAATTTTTTTTTCTCTTTTTTTAGTCTAAGTCTTGGTTGGTACTTTTAACATTATGTTGAATAAGAATTCTATGAGTAGATATCTTTGCATTTTTTTCCTATTCTTAGTGGAAAAGTATCCAGTCTTCACCGTTAATTGTGATGCCATCTGTAGGTTTTTCATAGATACACTTTATCTGGCTAAGAAAGTTCCCTTTTAGTTCTATTTTGCTGAAATATATTATTTTTAAGTTAGAAATTGATATTAAATTTTGTCAATTGCTTTATCTAGATCTATTTATTTGTATTTACTGAGTTACACTACTTAAGAATGTTAAACCAATTTTGCATTTCTGAATAAATCCCATTTGTTCATGGTGTTCTAAACTCTTTTTTTTTTAACTCTTTTTTTTTATATTGCTCAATTTGATTTGCTAATATTTTGTTAGAGATTTTTATGTCTCAAGGGACAATATTGGTTAGTGCCCTCTTCTGGATTCCATAACAAGGTATAACCACATAATTCTAGTTTCTAAAACTGGGTTGCAAGATATTTTTTCTTCCATATTCTGAAGTTTTGTGTAGAATTGGCATTATTCTTCTTTAAGTAATGGAGGTCATCTGCTTTCTCCTTCTTTAAAAAGACATTAACACGCTGATTGCAAAATTTATATGAAAGAGCAAAGGGCAAAACAACACAACTACATTCCTGAAGCAGAAAAACAAGGTGAGAAAAATTACATTTATCTAATAATATAGTTATTAAGATAGCAAGATATTAGCATTGGGATTTAAAAATTGATAACGCTATGTAATATAAAACCAAGAAACAAAGCCATGCATATATAGATTTCTAAATTATGACAGAGTGGGCATGATAGATTAGAAGAGTGGACTCAAACAAAAATTATCTGGAAATGATTGAATGACATTATGGTTAAGAATAGTTGGACTATATATCATATAATGAATAAATTTAATCTCATTTGAGTTAAAAGGTCCAAGATGAAAGACTAAATTATAAAACTTTCAGAAAACTATATGATTATTTCATATCCTTAAAATATAGATGGATTTCTTAAATGAAACATAAAAATGTCAAAACAGATAAAAAGACAAATGTTTTGATGAAAATATAATAACTTCTGTTTATCAAAAGATATAAACAATAAAAATAAAAAATAAACTTGCAAAAACAAAAAACTAGAAGTTGTTTACATCTTGTATAACAGACTTAAGAATATATTATGGAACAGTAAAAATGAAATATTTAAAGCTCATGTGTTAATACTTATGAAAGTTAAGAAGATAATACTGAGCAACAGGAAACTTTTTAAAAGTAGAAATCTTGCAAAAAAGCATATACTTATGTTTTATAACAAAATAAGTGGTATTTCAGCCAGGATGGAAGGAGGGATATTTGAGGAAACATAGAGAGTTGCTATTAGGATAATTATCTATTTTGTAAATAGGCTAATATACATATATGTGGTTTTGGTTATATTAATGTTCTAAATTATGCATGGATGTTCTTAGCACTGTATATTTATTATTTTTCAGACTTAAAATATTAATAACAAGATAAAAATCATGTAGTTCCTTTCTAACCTATGTTGACTTTTTTTTCTCTAAACAAATTTTTCAAATGTAATTAATATTAGATATATTTTCAATATGTAGACTATATGCTCTGCTCATCATTCATGTTACTATCTCAAACCATACTTTGCTATTAATCCAATTGTTACAAATACATTTTAAAAGTTCTTTTGAGGGCATCCCGGGTGGCTCAGCTGCTTAGAGCCACCTTCAGCCCAGGGTGTGATCTGGAGACCTGGGATTGAGTCCCACGTTGGGCTCCCTGCATGGAGCCTGCTTCTCCATCTGCCTGTGTCTCTGCCTCTCTCTCTCTGTGTCTCTCATGAATAAATAAATAAAATCTGTTAAAAAATAAATAAATAAAAGTTCTTTTGAGCAAACACCAGGTAAAAAGAAGTATACGGGGATTAGAAAGAGTTGTAAAAAATAAAATGTAATATTTGCCTCTCAATATTCACAAGCAATTGTTGAAGATCAAACTTTAGCAGGCAGCTATCTTTGCTTCCTGATAATCAATGAATTTCAAGAGGTTACAAATTACACAATTAATAGGTAATGCAGCTAGATTGAAACCTAAGAGTATTTCAGTATTTAATTTTTAACCAATATGAAATATTGGCTCCCAATCTGACCCCATTATATTGACTGTATTTCCATACTGGACATAACAGATTTACAGTGATCAAGAGAGCCTCTAGGTTCCTTCTTGCCTGAAGATTCCTGATCTCTCTTTCTCTAAAATATTTACTTTAGGAAAACTTAACAACTGTAAATTCTTTCCTCCTTTCAGATATAAATATTCTACAACCCAGAAATGTCTTTCCCAAGAACCTGGAAGTTATCCCTGTGAAATGCAATCATCTAAGGGAATAGTGACTGCATCTCCCTATCTCTATGGGAAACTGGGATGCTAACTTCAAGCAGCATTTAGGAAACACAGATGGCCTAAATACATTTACCAATATAAATGTAAAATGTAAATGTAAAAATTCTCTTGCTTTTTGTTTCAGGAGAGGTGAGTTTCAGCTCTCCTCCCGTATTGCAATAGTCTTGATCCCATTGCAATGGTCATAGAGTCTTCCTTGCCTGTTTAACCCATTTAGTAATCTTAAAAAAAAAAAAAAAAGTTAAATTATATAGTACTTACTACTACTTCCTTCTGCCCCCCAGCATAAGAGACAGATAAGCAAATATAGAATATCAACTATAGGAATAACAGTAACCCATAAGCAGAAACTTCTGCAAGAACCAGTGCTTATGGAAGGAAACCTGAACTGTGATTGACAAATCACGAAGAGTATGGGAGTAGACAATTCTGACAATCAGAAACTCCACCCCTACATACTTTTTGAATTTTATCTCTTGGAATTCTACTAAATTCTCTTTCATGTTTCTGGTAGGAGTCTTAAGTCTATATTTTATATATTTTTTTCATTGCAAGATGAGCTATTGAGTCATTTGCTATATCAATGGCCTCACAGCAGCATTTAAGACCTGGTAGGTCACATATTGAGCAGATTAGTATGGACAAGTACAAAGAAATATCTGGAGGCACCTGGTCGGCTCAGTCATGTAAGCATTTCCCTTTGGCTCAGGTCATTATCCCCAGGTCCTACAACTGAGCCCCACATCAGGTCCCCTGCTAAGTAGGAAGCATACTTATCCCTCTCCTTCTGCCCCTCTCTCTGCTCATGCTCTCTCTCTCAAATACATAAGTAAATAAAACCTTTAAAAAAAGAAATATTTGAGTGATGCCTGGGTGGCTCAGTGATTGAGCATCTGCCTTCAGCTCAGGGAGTGATCCTGGAGTCCCGAGATGGAGTCTCACATCTGGCTCCCTGCATGGAGCCTGCTTCTCCCTCTGCCTGTGTCTCTGCCTCTCTGTGTCTCCCATGAATAAATAAATAAAATCTTTATTAAAAAAGAAATATTTGGGATCCCTGGGTGGCGCAGCGGTTTGGCGCCTGCCTTTGGCCCAGGGCGCGATCCTGGAGATCCGGGATCGAATCCCACATCGGGCTCCTGGTGCGTGGAGCCTGCTTCTCCCTCTGCCTGTGTCTCTGCCTCTCTCTCTCTCTCTCTCTGTGACTATCTTTTTTTTTTTTTTTTTTTTCTCTCTGTGACTATCATAAATAAATAAAAAATTAAAAAAAAAATAAAAAATAAAAAAGAAATATTTGATCAGAGTTTATAGCATATTTGATCTCAACATCATGTAGGACAACATACATAATCAATGTGAGAATGTCAGTCATACAAACAAGATTTGTCATTATTTTTAATCATATCTGAACATTCATTTTCAAATATAGTTAAGCATCCTCGATACAATTTGGAGGGGAATTCTTCTTGTTTACTTCACATACTGAAATTCTACCAGCCAGAAGTTTAAGTGTATGCTTATTTTTCCAAGAATAAAACATAACAGTAATTAATGTGATTACATGGTATAAACAACAATTCACCAAGCTATACAGTGTAGACTAACATACTATCTTGTACTTTGTTACATTTCAATTTAAAAGTTTTAAGAAAAAAAGAAAAAGAGTGGTACTGAGGATAATTTCCTTCCCCATGGTTATATTACAAGAATCAAATGCAATGGATATGTCCATGAGGCTAATTTTGAAAATATACTTACCTTTGACAGTTCCTAACTGCTGTGTACATAAGAGTAACAACACAAAGAGTTAATAATATTTAAATATAAGTAAAGAAAGAGGTAGATCGACAGTACATACACATTTTAAGAATATTATAGCTGGCTAAGTAGCTGAATTGTGATTTGAACCCAGCCTGTCTGAATACAAAGCTTATAGGTTCAACAGCTAAGTTATGTTAAATTAATACAAAATATCTAATTGACTGTGTAGTTGACTGTGGATATATTACATGATCAGCTTTTAGGAAAAAATTGAGTTTCTAGTGTAATAGGCATAAAATGATAGCTCAAATTTATTAGAAGTGTTAAAAAAAATGAGACATTCAATGAACAAAATTTGAGAAGAAAGCTCGATATTTCTCAAGGTTTTTATGATCCTCATAGGAACAGGTTACTGACAGGAGAGATGAGTGTGCCCTTAAATATTTGAAAGTTTCCCAAATGTCAAATCAGAAAATATTCCACCCCAGCCTGCAATTGCTAGATCACAAAACATCACCACTCATATGGGAACACATAATTATTCTTAGGAAGAAGCAGCATTTTGATCTATTAAGTATCTTTTTTTTGCTGAGTCTGAAATTGAGCAAATACATTTTCTCCTAGTGGCATTCTTTATAATCTACTCAAAAGTTTAGATCCTGTCAGGGTAGATTAGTGAGATGGGTAATTTTATGTGTCAACTTGACTGGCTATGGCGTTCCCAGATTAAACATTATTCCTGGATGTGACTGTGAGGATGTTTTGGGATGACATTGCATTTGAATTGGTGGAGTTAGTAGGTAGATTGCCCTGCCCAATGTGGATGGGCATCATTCAATCCTTTGAAGGCCTGAATAGAAATAAAGGTAAAAGAAGCAGAAATTTGTCCCCTTTATTTTCCTGCCTCACTGTTGAATTGAGACATCTCATTTCCTCTTTCTGTGACTTACAGTATTTACTCCTTTGGTTTTCAGGCCTTTAGACTCAGACTAAATAAATTACACCACTGACTTTTCTGGGTCTCCAGCTTACAAATGGCAAATTGTGAACTTCTCAACCTCATAACAAACTTACTATATATTTATATAAATCCTACTCATCTGTTTCTCTGTAAAATACAGACTAATGAAATAAGATATGCTCAGATTCACATCCCAGTCCTTGCTAGAAGAAACCAACTGATACCTATCAAAAGCTACCCTTCTCCAATTCCATACATCCACGTTTTAAGGATCCTAAAGTTGAACTCATTACTGACCGGAAGCTCTATCCAAGGTCTCACCAGTAATGGGAAAAATAAAACATGTTACTATTTTCTACATACCACAAGGCTCCTCACACTGTTTTCAGAATGAAGTCCTGACTCTTTATAGTCTTTTTCTCGACTTTACTCACTGTCCAATCAAATGATACATAGAACCATGCTAGGTCCTATACTGTGAAAGCTACCTAAACTGTAAGTCCAGTTTTCTAGACCAGGGGTTGGCAGCCTCAGAGGGTGATACACTGACTCTTCTTTCACCCTCTAGCAAGGAGGAGACAGGGTGTGAAGAGAAGATGGTTTGAACCCCCAACTTTCCCTTCTCTGCCTCCACTAGAGAACTCTGCAGAGTGAGATGGGAGCTGCTCTTCATAAGGTGGAGTCTCAGATCCCCAGGAAACCTCCCCCAAGATTCAACTTCAAAGCACAAGGACATAGACACAGCCTACTCACTCTTATCTGTGGGCCCTTAGCAAGAGTATAAATGCAGGTTCACACATATTCTTATCATTTTAACTAGTAATTAAATTTTCATTAATAAAGAATACGATTTTGCAAAATTTCAGTTTTTTGAAAGTCAATTAACTTATCAATAAATTATCAAAACAAACAAAAAAAAAGCAAAAAAAAAAAACCCCACAAAAAAATCAGACTCCCAAACAATCCACTCAAATACCCAATGAGTAAATCAAATACTAAAAACAATGTCAAAAAACGAAATTAAATAAATAAATAAAGTAAAATAAAATAAAAACAATGTCAAGCACATCCTCAGACATAGAAAATCCTTAACAAATATGACGCATCACTATTTTGAACTTCCTAACTAAGAATTTAGACTATCTTTATGTGGTCATTAATTGATACGAGGTGGTTTTGCTCAACTTTCATTTGATTATGGAAAATAAGCACATCCTCTTATGAACTGTTGACAATAAACACACAAACACACAGGAAGAAAATGTGCGGATACCAACCAAAGATTTAAAATCAGCTTTTTAAAAAAATAAAAATACAAAAAAAATACAAAAACATCACATTTCCTATTTGGTTTACATTGAAAGAAAATGCATAAGTGTGGGGATGGGAGTTTTAAGCTTTTATAACTCAATGGGGATCCTATTTAGATTTGCCTTTTCCTAGAAGCCTTCTTAGATTTTCAAGGCTAAATTAAGAGATACACATATGTGCTCTTAGTGTGTCTTAACAGAGTTTTTATTCTGTTTTGTGCTATGGTTTGCCTCATATTTAGCTCCTAGAATCTATCAGGTGCTAATAATATTTCTGAAATGAAGGGCTAGATATTTTTTTGAAGAACAAGCCCCTTGGGTTAACAGGCTATGGTACATTCCAAAGTTGAATTACATAAACTTTTCAATCCTATGCTGTCAAAGAAGATTTCTCCAGCTTTTCTATGCACTGATGTGTTTCATTGTTCCCTTAAGTACACATTGTAAAAGAAAAGAACGAAGGTAACTTAGGGGGAAATTTCTTCCTGTGTCTCTCCTTTCTTAATTCTGAAGTATTTTAAGCTGATATTTTTCCTTGTTGGAGTAATATAATGGTAACATTATTTATATTCCCTGTAATAGATATAATTATATAAAGAGTCATGATTGTAAGGATGTGAAAGCTGTACTGTATATAAAGTTAATCATGAGTAAGGTATATTTTATCAGTTAAAGTGGTACATGCTGCTAAGATAAATAAAGGGTGTAACTCATGGAATGTTCAGCTGATATTATGAACAATCGAATGTCAGTACTGCTGTTCATGAATAGCATACCAAGTACTGAATTATAGCTTAAGTATTATATTTCATTGTATTTTCATAAGTATTATATATTCTTACACGAGAGTGTACAAAGAAAAAATATCATCAGGTTCTGTTAAGTTACAGAAATTAGTATAAGTTTGTATTATCAGATTTTAAACAAAATAGAGATCTGCTTGCTATAAAAATTTTTGAATACTTATACATTCATGTAAATACAGATGTATATGTACATACTACATGTAAAATAACTAAAAGAATCAAAATAACAAACATTCAGGGAGATGTCAATATGTCAGACACATTTCTTAACATGTGATAAATACATCATGTAACCCTTGAACTAATCTTTGGCAGGCATAATTTATAGCTTCATTTATGTGAGAAAAACAAAAGAAAGAGATGTTGAGCAACTTTTCCAAAGTCAAATGAACAAAAATTGGTCAATACAGGATTCAGATATTTAACTTTCAGACTCAAAATAAGGTATATAGGTAGTCATTCTTACAATGTTTTTGAATAATGAAACCTAGCAATGACTACAGTTTTTTGGGGGGGGGTTTGGAAGTTAAAGTAATTTATAAACAGAAGTTATCTTTACTATTAGAAATAAATATTTATTGAACACTTCTCAGGCAGGACTATGGATACACAGTGTGAAAAAATGTTAATCTGAAATGGAACAGGAGGTCGTGAAATGGAGAATCTCATGTATTTGATGTGCCCTGAGAAGAACAGAACTTAGGAACCAGTAGACTCATTTCCATTGAATGCCTGGTTTTTGGAAGACTGAGACTTATCTCCTGACCAACGAACATCTACCAAGAATTTCTACGAACATCTACCAAGAATTTCTACCCATTCTCTAGCTACTGAATCCACTGCTTGAACTCTATTTGGACATCTCCCTCTTTGCACTCCTGTCCCATAACTACAGCCTAACTGAAACTGTTGGAGGACTTGCCCATAGCTTGCTACAGTATGTGTTTCTTGAGTCGCAATTCCTCTGAATCCACTCAATTTCTGATCATATGAGTTTGCCTCAGTTTCCCTCCTTCATTTAGATTGAGAACAGAGGTGTAAAACTGTTGCAGTTTTCAAGAGGTCTAAATTTCACTTGAAAACTTACAGTTCAAAACACAATTTCTTTCCAAAAAAGTACACATGTGCTAAAAAAAAGAATGTATTTAAAACACTGATCTTATAAATCAAAGTTTGGTCAGTTCCTCTGCTATTCTCTAATTAAATATATATTATAAAAGCATTTAGTCATACTTTTCCTCCAACGTAATTCCTTCTTTTCCAACCCCAGCCACGGCAGGAAAGGGAAAAAATACTAATTTTATCGGTAAATATTACATAGGATTATAATAAATATTCAGTCTTGTGTATGTCTTTAGCAAGATAACTAAAGTATGATCTTATAGATGATTCTAAATTCAATATTATATTGTGTGTGGATGTCATCAGAATGTTCTCATCTAAGGCCTATTCATCTTGATTGACAATGAGATTTTAAGTATTTTTCTTTTAGCCTTCCTTAAGTGTATTCAGACAATCCAGATTAATTAAATCTGAACCTACACTAAGTAGTATTAAGAAGATTATTAAGAAGCTAATGTTTTTTTAATGCCACATATTCTGTATCACATAATAAGATATAAAAATTTAAGCATTCTTTCATAAGATTATATATAGTGATGATCTACTGTGAGGATCCCAAAGATAATGGAGAGTTGACAATTAAAGTTAATATCTGACAAAATTACGAATGCAATGAGCTTTGTTTTCATGTTAAAAGATTAATATTGTGGTCCAAACACACTCAAAATAGCATTATTCTAATCAGAGTTTATTAAATAGTAAAAATAAAGGAAGCTTATGGAATTGACTAGATAATCTATAATATAGAAGTCTGTATACTGTGTTTTGAACTCCCCACTTAAATGGAATGACTGGGTGATCACAGCTAGTGGTACTTTCTCAAGTGTTTCTTTCTTTGTTCTCCCTCTTGTCCTTTTCCTATTCTTCCAAAGTGCAAACAAAGTTAGGACTTTCTGAGAATTCTATTTAATACTCCTTAACTGGGTTATTTAACTTCTCTTGTCATGATGAATTATTTAGGACAGCATAACCTTGCCTCTCAAATTTAGAAAAACCTCTCATTCCCTGGAATAATGACTATATAGTCTCTCTACTCTAATTTAAATAATTATAACAATCATTACTGTTATTTAAAGATTCCTAGCACTGGAACAGAAAAATCTAGCATAGAAGAATTCATTGCAATTAAAGGAATTAGTTGTCAAATTCTCAACACATTGTAGATTTAACAATCATAAGTCATTGAGATATATAACTGCAAGGTGCTTATGGATTGCTCCCTAGGCAAATGCTGTTACCATAAGGATTACTACTATTTTCAGAACTTGTCAAATTTTATGTGGATTCAAATGCATTGAATGACATTTGGCCAAAAAAAAATTAGGTAATTTTGAGCAATGAAATTTGGGCTAGATTTCCAAAGCCACCGAAACTAGATTGTAGACTCATATTCTCTTTCTTTCCCACTGAATCTCCTTGTAAACCCACCTGGCATTCTCATACCAAATTTATTTGCCAGATGGGCCTCATTGCATTATGAAATTTGCCCTGCTTGGAAGCCCACAGTGAGACCCATTCCCTTCTACATAAGAGCCCAGCTTTTATTGCTATTTGATACTCTGTATTGTTAACTTATCTAATTCATTGACTATTATTATCCATCAAAGTGCTCCTGCTCCAACCATACCCATCTTTTTAGATGTCCAATTCCAGAACAACACCTTTGTTATATACTCCCAAATAGTTTCATGCTACATTGAGTCCCCAGGCCTTTAAACTTGGGCAACATTTTGTGGCATTTATCACTGTGAGGGAGCACAGTCTTACACCGTTTGCTTTCATTTGTGTCATTACCTGAATGCTTGATATGGTTGTTTCTTCTTGTGGAAATAAATTATAATTATTTGATAAAGATTTATTATAGGGCAGCCTGGGTAGCTCAGCGGTTTAGCACCACCTTCGGCCCAGGGCATGATCCTGGAGACCCGGGATGGAGTCCTACATCAGGTTCCCTGCAAGGAGCCTGCTTCTCCCTCTACCTGTGTCTCTCTCTTTTCTGTTTCTCATGGATAAATAAATAAATCTTAAAAAAAAAAAGATTTATTATATTTTACATTACTCCAAATTTATTTTCTGTTTACTTCAGAGTGTAACACTATATTATGCACATAACATAAATATTTTACACATGAAGATACATGTAAGATGTTATAGAATATAATGCTCTTTAACATGAATTATATTGATTATGCATATACGTGAAATAGGTTTTATTACATCCTATTTTGTAGATGACATTCATGAAGCCCAGGAATATTAAGTAATTCAGTCAAATTCACAAAAGTAGTAAAATACAGAGCCAATATTCAAACCCACGGATTCTAATTTTATATTTGTGCTCCAAAAGTGCTATAGCTAGCTGTAAGCTATTTACAAAATTAAGGTATGTAAAGAAAGACCAAAAAATTAAAGAATTATTTTGCATGTATGTATGTATATGTGATGTTTAGAGGAGATGCTTGAAACCAAAGACTTGATTACACTCATGAATTTAGAAGTATTAATGTGGTTCTGATAAGGGTTCTATGCATTTCAAAAATTGGAAACTGCATCTTTCAAGTAGGTAGTGCTACTTTAAGTTGACAAAAATTTAGGTAACTTTCACCCTGATGTTACTAAGGAAATATAGTTTTATGTATTTTAATTGATTTAGTTATACTCAAAGTATTATTGTGATCACTTCAGCAGCACATATGCTAAAATTGTAATGATACAGAGAAAATTAACATGGCCAAAGTATTTTAACTCTACCACTAAATATGTAATTTACTGTTTTATAATATTAAATCTAATTTCTATCACAGATAGTCAATTATTTCCTCATTACATATTTCCCTACATATATAACTAATACACAAATATTAATTATAAAATGAGATTCACATATTAAATTGTTTCCACTCTGTTCTTCATTGAAAATCAATTCCAGGGCAGCCCCGGTGGCTCAGCAGTTTAGCACCTGCCTTCAGCCAAAGGCGTAATCCTGGAGACCCAGGATCGAGTCCCACATCAGGCTCCCTGCATGGAGCCTGCTTCTCCTTCTGCCTGTGTCTCTGCTTCTCTCTCTGCATCTCTCATGAACAAAGAAATAAACTCTTTAAAAAAATCAATTCCAAAAAACAAATCAGTTTTTAGAAATATAATTCTCATATATGTAAAAAATCCGAAGACTTTCCCATAATTTTATGAAGGTGTATATTGTTCTATGGTAACAAGTATCTATTAGTTGACATCATGTTTTCTAGTTATCTGACAAAAACAAACTTCATTCTGATTTTTCGGCATACTCTAAGTCTTGTAACACGCTCCAGAAAAATGCGTTTTGAGACAAACCAGCCTGAGGAAACAAATCTTAGAAAAGCCCTGGGTTTTGCAAAAAAAAAAAGTACCTGGGGCTTTTTTGAGAAAGCTGCAAGCTTTTCCAAGATTGTTATAAGCTGGCTGCTCATACAGATGGAACTTAGTCACAACTCATGCATTATATGAGTTTGATGAGAACATGGCAGGCTTCTCCTAAATTTGACTATAGGAATATGGCAATGACATACAATGATCAACTTGTTAATTATCCAGGATCCTGTTTTCACAGCCCTGTTCATTGTTCCCTCAAAAAAGAAGAAAGGAGAAAATCTAGAATGATATATTTTTTTTCTAAATGTGTGTGAGGAAATTGGCCCCAAAAGTCTTTTCTAGAAAATAGGCCATGACAAGAAAACTCAGGGGACTCTTAATCTGCTTCTAATAAACAGGACATATTAGTCTTAAAACAGGTAGCATATCGATTCAAAAGTTATTCTGGTATTTTTTGCACAAAAACAAGATGTATGTATATTAACGTGAAAGAGTGTCAACTTTTTTCTGGTACTCCACATGAAGAGTAATGCCCCCAGACCAAAAGGCAAAAACAAGAATACAGAGAGAGGGACATTACCTTGTACAAAAAAATAAGTTTGCTTCCATGAATGCACTGGGCTTTGACAGCTTCCAAGCTTTTTATAAAATTCATTAGATTATCAAAGTTTCAAAAGAAATGTCTTAGTAAAAAAGAAAGGCATAAAATTAGTAAAATCCCATGTTTATACTCTTCTAATACATTCCCATAGTAATTTTTTTGTTCTTCAAATAGTCCACTGGCACGTTTCCCTGTTGCATTTCTTTCTCTCTCTCTTTCTAAGATTTTATTTATCCATTTGTGAAGAACAAGATGGGGAGTGGAGGCAGAGGGAAAAACACACTCCCATCTAAGCAGGGAGCCGGATGTGGGGCTCATCTCAGGACTCAGAGATCATCACCTGAGCCAAAGGCAGATGCTTACCTGACAGAGCCACCCAGGCACTTCTGTTGTGCTGCTTTCTACTCTCTCCCATTGGCAAGTACCTTAAGAATTGCGATTGTGTCTCATTTCTGTCTCTTTTCCATGAGGCATCTGCAGGGTCTTTGCTAAAATGAACACTGCAAAACTATTTTCAATGATAGATGAAGATAGGATGAGGGAGTGATGGTGTAAGCTTTGTAAACAATACTAAAAATAGATTTAATGGAACTCTCAAACAAAAGTACTTATTTTAATATTTCCATGATTTTTCACTGATCTTATTTTGAGATTTAAACTTGTACATATGGAGTCAATATGTACCATGAGTTTCTAATTCCAAAATGAAGCATTCAAAATGCAAAAGAAATGTGAATTTTCCTGTCTTTCTCACTAAGAGGAGTTGGTTGGCAAATGAATAAATAAATTGTTTCTTACATAATTTTCATATGGCAATTTAAAATTAATCTAGTCGTCATAGTCAAGATAATCAGATGTTAGATATTTTACAGACATATTTTATTGACAACTAAAAAAATTTGTAGATTGTATAGTTAAAAACCAGATCTGTGATCAATATGCCCAACAAAAATAAGCAACTTATTATTATTTGTGTGTGTGTGAAATGTACATACTTAGTTTTCTGATTCAGAGTATTATAATTGAACAGTTAATATGCATCCATACGTTCAAGTTGGTCCATTAAACAATATAACGTGGAGGTAGGGAAAACAATGTTTTTTTTTTTTTTAAATTCAAAACTTAATGAAAGTCTCAATATTGTATATGAACAAACTTCTGGTCTATATTTGACATGTATTACATGATGCAATATACATTATTCCAGGCGTACATGTGTAGACATGGTAAAACCACAGGGTAATTAAGAAATTTCAGATCTCAAGTTCTGATTTTTTATCATTTAAGCAACTTGAAAATTCTTAATAAGTGAAACTAAGGCACTCACTCATTTTTTTTTCCTGTTTTACCTTCATTTATCTTTTAGCAGTCATATTACCCGTGAACTAACAACTCCAAATAAAAATTAGGACTCCTACAAAAATCTGCCTAATGCAAAAACACTTCAGTATTTAGGTACAGAGTAGAGATAACTCTATTTTATTAGATATAAAAATAAAGTTAAGTGATATTGTTTACCTGGGCTTCAGAGGGCATCTTAAGATTCAATACTCATGTACCTTTCTTTCCTTATTCTGAGAAACTAGCCATTTATCTGTAAAACATCATAGGCGCTGTGAAAACCCACCAGATTCTGTTTGATAGAGGAAGTTCCATCCTTCCCTTGGATTAAGGTAGGGAGACTATCTCTATACTATGCATTGCTAAAGCATCGTGATTCAACAAACAGATCAATCTATTTTGTACTTTGACAGTCTTCTCTATGCTAGCAACATCATGAATGCCATTCAAAGACTATCTGCAGAGCATATGAGATTTGTTTTATGTCCAAAGAAAGTGAGTAAATAGGTTGGAAGAATCGAGGACATAGATATCAATAATTGCAAGATTATAATTGATTATCAACAATCAATATTATTGATTATCAATGTCTCTGCATCTCATCAACAATATGTTTGTTGTTTTTTTATCCTAAATATTTCTTGAATCTATTTTCTTCATTCCTTAGGTTTTATTAAACTAGTATCATCTCTGAACTGTACTTCTGCTATAGCCTAAGTCTTAGTACTCCAACTTTTGGTCTGATCACCTTCATATCCATCCCAAATGGCACTACAAGGCTCCTGCCACTGAGGTAAGAGTCCTTCCTTCAAACTGCCCCACTTGCTGAAAAAAAATAAGCCCAGTTTCCATGGCAGTTAATGCATAAACTCCTGACAAGTTTTCCAGACTCAGTGCTCTGTAACACTATGCTATCAGAGCTCACTCTTGGAATTTGCATTTGTTGGTCCCACTCACTGTGTGACAGATGCATAAGGGGAGTGAGGTGAATTGCATGCTTAGAAAAAAAAAAAAAAAAACTGTGATGCCCTCTCAATAATTCTAAGTGTCTAGGTTTTTATCTTTATTTTCCACTTAGTATTGTGCATCTTTTTGCAGGTTATTTAATCTTGTTGAACTTCTGTTGAGGCACTGAGAAGGGAGGAGAGGAATGGAGACCACGGGAGAAGAAAGTAGAGAGGAAAGAGCTGAAGGAGAAGAGGGGAAGGGGAATGGAGGGGAGGAGAAGGGAGATTAAGGTGGTCAATCATGTCGTGGAAATACCCTCTCTCAAAAAAGGGGAGCTATATCATAAGAGATGGTGCTGTGGCAAAACACCAGCCATAACATTTTGAGCTAAAGATTTCAATGCTTATTTCAAATATTAATTTCTCCTTTATATCACAATGTGTGTAGTGGTTTGGAGCATCGGTGTTTCTAGTAAAACATGGCAGGAAAAACAACAGTATACATTAAGAAAATGGCAGCTCTCTGTTGGGGATAAAACATTGCATGAATATTTTTTCTAGAATTTCTGAAAGTGAAATATTGGCTAAATACCTTGTTTTCTATGTTTGCAACAGACATCTGGATATTGGAGACATCTGGTTTGTTCATGCCATCTGAAGAAAAATAAAAATGGATGAGACATCCTCTGTGACCTTGAAGTTATAAAACTTTCCTAAAACAATAGAGCAAAGACAATCATCTCAATCAACAGCCTTTCCTCAATTATTCTGTGGTTCTCTAACTCTGGAATGTGTCCAGCCTGCTGTAGCTGTATGTGTAAAATCACCTTTGGGTTTGCAGACAACCTCCTTTCCAAGACCTTATAATCAATGATCCTATCTTTCTATTTAATGTTAAGTATGGCTTGTAGGTGCCACTGATGGAACTGTTCAAAAAGTCAGATGTGACTTTGGTAAGAGATTAAGCATTATCTTTAATTAATGGATCTGTGAAAAGAAAAGAAAATCCAAAGCTACAAGCTCTTCATGTCCTAGACACAGGCAACTTGACATTTGCATTGAAATCCCTTCATTTTGTCTTTTATAGAATAATGCTTTCCCTTTATCTTTTAAATTAAGCAATGTATAATGTTCATTGAAGAACAAAATCATATCACTGTGAAAGTCATGTTCAAAGATGTGCTGTAGAATTTTAAATGCAGTCCAAGAAATTTATTGAAGTGGACCAAATCGATACACAAAATCTCTCTGTTTTGGGGCTTTGCACAATGTTATCAGCAATTTATAACACATTATTCCATCTCCTTCATATTAAATAAGTTTTAATTACCACTGCAAATTCCTCTTTAAGGCATTCTTTTCAAAAATGTGTATTTAATTTTTTGCAAACCTATAAACTGATTTTGGGGTTTTGGCTGGTGACAACCCAACACATTTTAGCTGATACACTTCTATGCTATGTATAGCCTTATCTTATTTCATAGGAGATTAAGGTATGGACAAAAATATGAAAACATATATTTGTATATAGATGCCATTACTAAATATTTTTAAATTTTATACTTATCCATATGTACACATTCCTATATATATATGTATTTAATTATTGTATACGGGAAATAAGGTGTTTTCTTTAAAAACAATGATCTTTCCATAGTTTAATATATATTAAAATATTAACTGATAATCTTACTCCCAAGAAGATAAAGATTTAAAATTGACAATATGCATCCTGAGTTTGCATTTATGCTCTCTCAGAATAAAGCATAATTTGGGAGCTTGTTCTTGTCTGGGTAGTTTGGAATTAGCCTTTCTAATTACTAACCTAATTTGTAGC
This sequence comes from Canis lupus familiaris, assembly GCF_011100685.1. Classification (NCBI taxonomy): domain Eukaryota; kingdom Metazoa; phylum Chordata; class Mammalia; order Carnivora; family Canidae; genus Canis; species Canis lupus. The sequence continues at coordinate 78,523,517 of NC_049224.1, forward strand.
TTAAGTTGTTGCAAATGTCCAGAGGTTACCGTTTTCAGTGAAACTGAAAAAAAAATAAATGAGAAAGTAACTAGATAAAAATAGTTCTTAATAATGGGAAAGAAGTCTGGAAGAACATGATTAGGCTAAAACTCACTTAAAAGTTAAATCCTCTTCTGTCTTACATGCAGTGCTAGTGTAGAGGGGACAGCTGTGTGAGATAGGATATCATATATCCAACTTATAGAGTTAATATTGTATTTATTTATTTATTCATTTATTATTTATTTATTTATTTATTTATTTATTTATGAGAGAGAGAGAGAGAGAGCAGGGACATGGGGAGGGGTAGAGGGGCAGAGGGAAGAAAGGGGGAGAGAATCTCAGATTCCACACTGAGCACAGAGCCTGATATGGGGCTGGATCTCATGACCCTGAGATCATAACATGAGCCAAAACATGGGTTAGATGCTTAGCCAACTGAGCCACATAGTCACCCTCCAATTTGCACTTTTTATATCCAGCTAATAATATTCTATGTATGTAAATATGTGATTCTGGTTTGTCATTGATGCAATTGGTAGTAAAGAAATAATTAATTCAGAAAATGCAAATCCCAGTCTTTTTTTTAGTCTTTTTTAATTTTAAATAATAATTATTTCTCAAGCTTGTAATACATCCAAATACTATGTTTAGTTTAATAATATTTATCTATGTTTTAATAAGTAATATACCATCATTTACAAAAAGTTTATAAAATACAAAATATAAACAAATAATTTTAATTATAATTTTAACAGGCATAGTAGACCCATTATCCATAACTTTTCCCAATAATTAATAGTCCTGTAATATGGACGTGTTATATATTATTCTTGCATAACATAAGATGACTGAAGCTCCAGGGTTGAGGCTAAGCAATTTGCCCACATAGTGGAATCAGGAATCATGTAAGTTCAAATGGACTTTAGATTTTTTTTCCTTTACAAGCTATTTTTAAACTTAGAGATTTGGGGCACCTGGGTGTCTCACTGGGTTAAGTGTTGGACTCTTGGTTTCAGCTCAGGTCATGATCTCATGGGTCATGAGATCAAGCCCCACGCCAGGCTCCATGTTCAGTGGGGGAGTCTGCTTGAAGATTCTCTCCCTCTACACCTCTCTCCACTCTCTCTCCCTTTCTCTCTCTCTCTAAAAATAAATAATAATAAATCTTTAAAGAAACAAACTAGGAGTTTGGAAAGATCGTTCTTAGTTTATTATTACCATAATTACTGTTTTTCAAGAAGTACCTACATGTTATGCAGTAGGCAAGAGCATACTCTTCAAAGGTCCAAATTTGAATTATGTGACTTTGGACAAGTTAGTCATCTTGTATTTGTCTCCATTTATTCATCTTATTTTTTAAAGATTTTATTTATTTATGAGAGAGAGAGAGAGAGGCAGAGACATAGGCAGAGGGAGAAACAGGCTCCATGCTGGGAGCCCAAAGTGGGACTTGATCCTGGGACTCCAGGATCACCCCTGAGCAGAAGGCAGACGCTCAGCCACTGAGCCACCCAGGCAATCCAATTTACTCATGTTTAAATAGTATAGTACCTACTTCATAGAATTCTTTAAGTAGCAAAATGTTATGATTTCTAAAGCAACAAGAATGCTGGCTATAATATATTACATATTCAATGAGGGTTAGCTACAAGTATAGGCACTGTCATTATCATGATCATAATCATCAGGGAATGCAAAGTCATAACATTAAAAACAAAACAAAAAATAAAGAAAAGAATAAGACTCCCAAATTAATGGCATCTGTCATTAGGGAAAATAAATTTTAAAAACGAAAAGAAAAATAACTTAATATGAAAAAAAAAACAAAGATTATTTGTTCCTGTGAAAAGACAGTTGAAGATCTTATACTGATACATTTTCATTTCCTAAATAGCTAGTGACTTTCTTAAATGTTTTCTTAAATACTATGGGGAGTGACTACAGTAAGATAGTGAAATAGGAGGTTCCAACCCTCATTCTTTTATAGAAACACCAATTTGACAACCATCCATGGGCAAAAAAATACCCTGATTTCTTTTTGTTTACTTGCTAGAATCTAACAAATTAACTCAATAATATTAGTAGACTATGATCATAGGTCTATATCATTATATTTTAGGTTTTCCAAAAACATTTTATTATTTTGCATTGCATCATTTTCACTCTGGAAAAGAGTGAGTGTTCAGAAATCATATGCAGAACTATAAAAAGTATCGTTCCTTATGCATTTTATTCAGAACATTTTCTATAACATTACCTATGAGCCAGGTACTCTACCATGTGCAATATCAAATAAGGCTGAGGATTAGAATACCCATTATAAAATAAAATAACAAAACACTCTATGGACAGTGACTTATATCATTGAGGTTATTTATAGCTTACTTGGTAGGAAGCCCATGGTTAATAGGTTTGTGCTGGTAGTTCAACAATTTCTTCAAAGACCCAAAAAGATCTTTTCCTTCTTTATAATTTTAGCATAGTTGCTTTTGTCCTCTCAATTGTCACTTCAGACTTATGACATGGAGTCACCTATCCAAAGCATCATTCTTGCTATCTGGTCAAGAATAAGAGGAAAATGATAGCAGCAACAAGCTCTTTTCTTATATCTGTCCCATTTACTAGAGAAGAAAAGAAAAAAAGTTATTGTATTCCTGAGACAAAATTCTCATTAGTCAAAATACAGTCACATGGCTACATCTAGCTATAAGGAAAGACAAAAAGTATATTGAAAATGAATAGGGAGTCCACTTGTTGTTGGCATGGATTACAGTTTTGAAGTATTTAAGGACCATTTGTTTCCAAAGGAATTACAGTTTGAGAGACTGACCCGAGAGCTGGAGGCAGAACGCCAGATCGTAGCCAGCCAACTGAAGCGATGCAAGCTTGGATCAGAGATGGGCAGCATGAGCAGCATCAGACTAGACAGCCACAGAGAATTGAAATGATTGAATGGAAGAAACCTTTCACACGGCACACCTTAATATGCCTCTACACCTACTGCTGGATCTAGAGATGAGACTCTTGATATCGTGTGGTTGCAAAATGAAGAGCAATAATGTGTGTGACCGGAGAGATTCAATAAATTAAGATCTAGGAAAAAAAAAAAGAAAGAAAAGAAAAAAAAAGAGAAAAGAAAGAGAAGAGAAGAGAAGAGAAGAGAAGAGAAGAGAAAAAAGAAAAGAAAAGAAAAGAAAAGAAAGAAAAGAAAAGAAAAGAAAAAGAAAAGAAAAGAAAAGAAAAGAAAGAAAGAAAAGAAAAGAAAAAAAGAAAAGAAAAGAAAAGAAAAGAAAAAAAAGAAAATGAATAGGATTTTTCTGTTTGGTTAGATTTGGGGATAAACATATATAGTTTTTTTTTTTTAATTGATCTTCTCTTCCTAAGAAGATAAAGGTCAGATAGCAGTTGGTTAAAATATAACAAGATCTGCATTTAGCTAATTTGGTTCTAAACCAGAAGTACTGGGCATATCATCTTTACTCATTTGATACCCACCCAATAAATTTTAAATATCTATTGCATAATTTATAAAAAGCACTGTACTAAAGTTGAAAATATAATGTAGAACAAACAGAAGTAGCCCCTGCCATAATGGCAAATAGGAAATTACAATCCACTGCAAACACAGGCTAGTCCACATTGCATGGAAGCACATAGTAAGAATATTAAAAGGCATTTCACTTACAATGCACTGTTTAAAAATGCACTTCCCATAGCAAGCAATGTCCAACCTTAAACTAAAAATAAATAGAAGTCAGTTAGGTAAGAATTTGAGTATGCAAAGTAATTTACCTTATTTTTAAAGCAATAAGGACCATTACAAGAGTTTAAGCAGACGAACTAAATATTTGGCTTTGGATTTGGGGTAATATCTCACAGGTTCCAAAAAGAATAATGATGTGTAGGTGTGCAGGATTTAACTGAAAAAGATTAGAATTAATTAGCTATTACAGTAATGATGATGAGAGATGATGGTACTTGAACTACTTGGCAGGAGTGATCATAAAGTTAAATTGACACAGTTAAGGGATGTGAGGATGTATAACTGTTTTTTTTATGTGGGGCAAATAACAGGGAAAATAAGCAGTGAGGTTTGAGTGAGGTTCAAATTTGAGAACATGGTAACATTTGTTGAAATAGATGATGAGGAAAATGAGCTGATTCCTGGGGCCAAATAATAGGATCTTGATATTAGAGGCATTGATATCAACGTTGGGCATCCAGGGAGACATGTACAAGAAGAAGCTCACTCTATAGACTAGAATCTGAAGTGGATGGTCTTGGTTGGAGATTTGGATTGGGAAGAGTCTGTGTATAGACTATAACTGAGGTCAGGAGAGTAGCTGAGCTTGCTCAGAGAGTAATGTATCAAGTAAGAAGAGAAGGGTTAAATCAGAAACCCAGAGGGCTGAACATGTAAGGACAGTAGTAGGAAGCTAATCCATCATCCCTGTTGGCTATAACATTACTGAAATATGGCAGAAGGCATGCTCTTGGATAATCATACTATCTCTTGTCAAAGTGAAATTGAATGAGCAAGATAAATTGACATATTGTGAGACCAAATGACAATGATTAAGTACTGACCATTTACTGAAAATCTAGATCCAATTACTTACTGTATACAAGGGGTAGAGTGACCTTTTAAACGAGACTATTTGTGGTACAATAGCCTACATTTGAAAAGCTTTCTTTCCTTTAAGCTTGACAGAGATGAAGGAAAGATTTCAATACTTGAAAAAAGTAGAGCACATTTGCTATCAGACATAAAATAGCTGCTGATTAGAGGAACTGAGATTGTATATGTTTAAAAGATGCTAGATTAATGAAATGCTTACTCTGATCCATAAAGGTTAGTCACTTAAATGTGTCAATTATTTGCCTGGTCTTTTCTGAGGAAGAAGAAATTATGTCTTATTTTCATCATGTCCCCTTTGCTCTTTTAAATAAATATGTATTATTCCAGGCATTCTGCAAGATCCTGGGGATGAACAAAAGGATAATAAAAGCTCCTAATATTTGTGATTACTGTTTAGCCAAAGACATAAAGGTGTATAGCTAAATTAAAGTACAATATGGCAGATCCTACAATACAGGTTGTAGTATTGTTTTATTATGAGGAAATTAGAAGAACATGGACAACATGTAGACTGAGGGACGACCATGTGAGAACACAGAAGACAGCTCTCGGCAGTCCAAGGAGAGAGACTCAGAAAAACAAACAAACAAACAAAACTGCTGACTCCTTGATCTTGGATGTCTAGCCTCCTGAACTGTGAGAAAATAAATATCTGTTGTTTTGGCTACCCAGTGTGGGATATTTTTTATGGTAGCCTTAGTGAACTAATACAATTTCCAAGTAATGGGGCTACCCACAGACAGAGTTTTATAAAGATCACAGAGGCGGTATGGAATATTGGCCAGAGGAAAGAGACACTGACATGGGGGGCTGGGTATAGGGTAAAAATTAAGTTCTGACCTAAACTTAGGCTAATGAGAACTGCAAGAAGTAAGAAGTTGCATTACAGAGATATTTTTGAGTTGTAATTATTTCCCTGAAGAGTGTGGTAAAGATGGGTTTTAATAACAAGGAAGAATGTCTCCATAGAATCTAAATTGCAATACTGAGTTGACGGTATTAACCAAGACAAGAAATTGAGTTTAAATGTGGGTTTACTTTTGAAGTGGGTTTACTTTTGAACATGTTATGTTTGCATCATCATGAATGTGGTAATGAAATCAGTTTTAGATATATTGAGCTTATAGAGTCTCCAAGACATTTTTTTTTTTTTTTTGCATTTCTTCAACTAAATACAAAATAAGAGTCTTAAGCTTAGAAAAACACTGTCCTATTTAACTTTCTGATCAGGAAAATGCCTGCTTAAAATGAAAGATGGGCAATCCATAAATTTGGGGCTAGCCTTTTGTGGTTATTAGAAGAAATCCATAAATTCTTTCATCCTCTTCAACTTGACTTTTCTCACAGTACGACAATCTCATTCCATGCTCCAGGAATAATAAATAAGATGATACCATTCTCTCTCCCAAAGTCAGAGTTAAAATGTATGAGTCGTTTAGGGAGGGAAGGAAGGGAAGGGAAGGGAAGGGAAGGGAAGGGAAGGGAAGGGAAGGGAAGGGAAGGGAAGGGAAGGGAAGGGAAGGGAAAAAAGGAAGGAAGGGAGGAAGGAAGGAAGGAAGGAAGGAAGGAAGGAAGGAAGGAAGGAAGAAAGAAAGAAAGAAAGAGAAAAGAAGAAAGAAGAAAGAAAAAGAACGAAAGAAAGAAAGAGAAAAGAACGAAAGAAAGAAAGAAGAAAGAAGAAAGAAAGAAAGAAGAAAGGCAAGAAAGAAAGAAAGAAAGAAAGAAAGAAAGAAAGAAAGAAAGAAAAGAAAGAAAGAAAGAAAAAGTCTTCCAAAGAAAATCTTGGTTGGCTTACATCTATAGCACCAAGCAGTGTTTTGCTTGACATGAAAGAAGTATTCAATAAAAGCTTATTGCATTAATGCAGTTTACTCTTGACCTTGGACTCAAAACTCTTAGGCAAAAGAAAATGGGTGATTCCCTGAATAGATAATTCTATAAGTCTCTAAAAAAGAAGAAAGTTAGTTGTGCTAACATAATTATTTTCTATCCTTGACAGAAATACCATAGGATTAGAAATGCCTTCCTCTCTAAGGCCCTCTCAGATATTAGTGGCCACAATTGCAAAGCCTGTATAAAAGTCCCAGAGGAAGAGTTTATGGAGTAAAATGGCTTCCATGTCTTCCTTTCTGAAAATCAGTGTCAACACTACTGTCAGGGAACAATATTTTAGTGGCAAACTCAGAGATATACTTCAAAGTAATGTTTTATTTTTTCCTGTCTACTTAGAAAAATTCACTCTTCATAAATTAAAATATGCTTATGTTTCATCATAAAGTTTAGAAATTTAAAAAAAACCTATTGGAAATCTCACTGGTGAATGTGCAGAGTCAAAAGCAAATAAGGTAGTTTTATTTTACAAATCTGGCAGAAACAAATGCAGTTCAAGAAGTGTTCCAAGAAAGCTGAGAATAGAGGAAAGATAATTAAATCTAAAGAGTCAATGAGAAATGGTAGAAACTAGGACATAATTAAAAGTTTTTAAACACTTCTTATTTAATGTTGAGTTTTATGCACCTGTATGTTGTCATGAAAACTTATTTTTAAAGTGTGGACCTTCTGTGATAAGCATGGAAATATCATTTTTTTAGAAAGGAGTTAAAATGAAAGAAAATTCTGTTTTCTCCAATATTTATTAAAGAATTTAGAGAAATCAGAGTTCAGAGGAGGAAACAACATCTACTACAAGCTCTTCCTTCACCTACAAGACTTGTAGGTAGCGAGTGAAACCAGTAAAGACAGCCATGGAAAACACCCAGCTCCTAAAGGGAAATCCAGGTAGGCCTGATGAGAAAGGAGAAAGGCCTCCCTGTGTATGCTTTCTGTTCTGGTTTTATTTTAATGGGAAACTGGGGAAGTCTAAACCCATTTATGGAAGGCAGACACTTTTGTTTGAGGAATCTAATAAAATCAAGAACAAGGTGAGAAGATGAGAAAGATGGGAAAGGTGGTGGTGACATTAGGAAATGTACTGGCTGCATGTACTTCCAATGTCTCTAGTGTGGATGGAACCCAGTCGTTTAGGTAATGATTTGCAAAACTGAATCAAAACATTTTAATTATCTCTATACGGTTTTGACTTAATTTTTTCCAAGAAAACAGACAATTATGGGTTTTGAAAAATCTAATTTTCCCACAGAACCTACATAAAGACTTTCTTCAAATAAATTATTTTATTCCATAAACAAAGTCTTCAGCAAAGCAATAGAAGACATATGTCCAAATAGTACATATATGAGCAGTATTCCTAAATACAGATTATTCTAGTGAAATCACCCAGAAATCTTTCTGTAAAGCAGGGATAGAGCTTTTTTAAAAACTGCTTCAGGGGCAGCCCTGATGGCCCAGCGGTTTGGCACTGCCTTCGGCCCACGTATGATCCTGGAGACCCGGGATCCAGTCCCACGTCGGGCTCCCTGCGTGGAGCCTGCTTCTCCCTCTGCCTGTGTCTCTGCCTCTCTCTGTGTGTGTCTGTCATGAGTAAATAAATAAAATCTTTAAAAGAAAAAAAAACCTGCTTCAAAATGTAATGGAGATTTAAAAATGGCTTCAAAATAGGAGTATCTTATGACAAATTTAAGTTGGTATTAAATATATCATCTATATGAAATCACAGTAAATAACAATTGTAAAAAAGTCATCTGCATGGTATAACCTATTCCAGTTGACAGTGTTCTCTTTAACTTTACAATGATCATTTCTCCAAACTCCAGAAGAGAATGTTTTTATTTAGTAAGAAAAGGTGATAAGCTACAATTTACAGCTGCTGTTTCACTACATAATGTGAATTATTCAAAAATACTGTAAAAATGTTTAAGGAAGTACATTCACAATAATTGCATAGCCATGAGTTTAAATCAAGTTCTTGTTTTAAAGGTGTAAGGTTATACTGTACTCGGGTTATTCTAGACACTAACTTAAAATTTTATTTTGTATTATACAAGCAAAAAAAATAGTGAGTCTATTGTTAGAATGCTGAGAAAATAGCTAGATCATGATATAAACATTATTTTTCAGATTATTCTAAATCAGGTCAGGTTAACAAAGAGAAAAGAACAAAAATAATACAGCTGCACTAAAACAGGTTAGAAATATGAAAAAGGTTGCACAAATTTAAGAGTCAGCTTGTAGAAATGCAAACCACATTAAGCATCTAGGGAAAAATAACCTGGCACATACAAGGGGCAGGTAAAACTTGTGTTCAACTCCAAAAGATACCCAGGGGTGATAATAGAAGGCAAATTATATACATGCTTTCAATGAAATGTGGTAACAGAAACAACCAAGCTATTTTGTGATCTTTTGAAGTAGAAATCACGTTCAAGAACATAGATATGATCATTCTTCCTCTGTCTCACCTGGGCAAAACAAACAAACAAACAAACAAACAAAAAACCCTCAAACATTCACTGTATTTTCAAATAAAGGTTATGGTAAAGATAATGGTAAAATAGTTATGGATCAACCAAGCATTATTAGAAAATGTAGAAAATCTGATCATACTGATTAGGATAGAGTAAAGCCACTTTTCGATGGGGGAAATTCAGGGAAAATTATCATGCAATTAAGAAAACTTTATGGAGAGAGAACTTAAGAGTTCTGAATCTACAAACGAGAATAAAACAGGTAATTAGAATTTGCCAAATTAAAGAACAGATTCCCAAAGAATGTAGAACAGTTTCAATACAATTCTGAAGAAGGCATTTATTCTGTTATATCTACAGTTGCAGAGTTGAGAGGCCCACTTTTTCTTAGGTCATTACTAAATGATATTTCATAGAGTTCTCATTTTTGAGAGACTCTCCACAAACGAGACTAGAATTTTTAATTATGTTATAATCATCCAAAATGTGGTTTTGAAGATGAGCTTTTCCTTGGTTCTTTATGAGGTCAGATGGAAAATTCATAATAACTTCTCTTTTATCATATATTTTAATCTCCAAAATGATGCACTCCATACTTCTGGAAACTTCCATAAATTAAGGTCTATTATAGAACTAGGAGCTTTCTATGTAGAATGACAAAGTATATTGGACAGAATTAGAAATTCTATGATAAGTTATTAATTCTTTGTGAATTAAAATCTCAGACAATATTCATACTTCTAGAAATTCCAATACCTAAATTTTGTTCACTGACACTTTATAAAGAAATGCAGATTGGGACAACTGGGTGACTCCGTCGTTTAAGCTTCTGCCTTTGGCTCAGGTCATGATCCCAGGGTCCGCCTCCCTGGTCAGTGGGGAGCCTGCTTCTCCCTCTCTCTCTCTCTGCTTTTCCAAAACCGTGCTTGTGCTCTTGCTCTGCAAGTAAATAAATAAAATTGTAAAAAAAGAAAAAAAAAAAAAAAACAAGAAAGAACTATAGACCATAGATAGATGAGAAGGTATTGATATAGGTTTGCCCTAGGTTACAGAAAGAGAATATGAAAAGAGGGATAGAATCACACACCAAATACAGATTTTACAAACTTCCATTTAAGGTTAATTCAACATCAAGATAAAATGTCCCTCTGAGGTTAGAGGTTTCAGACAGTCTGAAAACCAGATGATGGCCCCAGGGCTAGATTACACCAAAATCACCTAATCTCTGGAGGCAAAAGCATGTGAGTGGCACTGAGATCTAGGAATTTTTAAGATTTTATCTTTAAGTAATCTCTATACCCAATGTGGGGCTTGAACCTACAATCCTGAGATCAAGAGTCACACGCTCCACTGCCTGAGCCAGCCAGGTGCCCCAAGATTTAGGAATTTTAAAGGATGATTTGGATCGCTGCTTTTTGGGTTTTGGATAAATACCAGGTTTACAATTTCTCTGAAGCTAACACGCTGAATATTCTTAGGGCCTGCAAATACTACTGTTCACACACAGAATGCATGGAACCAAAGGCAAAGGGTAATGAGTTCCTGTTTCAAATCTTCATTATTCAATTCCCTCACCATTGTCATATTTTCTTGGTCTATATATCCTTCTGATTTTTAGAGGAAGTTAAACAATTTTTTTTAATTTATAAAAAATATTTTACTGGTCCTTTCATCACTTTAAACTGCTCCCCCCCCAAATAATTTATATAATGTAAAGCCCCATGATTTTTAAACTGTAAATTCCGTAAACACTATTTAATCTGATTTGATAGTGTAAAACTCAAGAAAAGAAATACATCAACTTGAAGTTAATAAACATTTTTTCAATAATAAAAACTGTTTCAACCAGATATTTTGCATTTTTATTCTTATCGATAGTGTTAGAAAGGCTTTTAGGTTTAGTTCTTGCTGCTTATGTGTTTCTTTTTCATCTTCTTTTTAAAAAATGTTTTCTTATAACCAAAATATTCATATTTGCTTTTTTTAAACTACTATCTAGATAATAAGAAAAAAAAATTGAGCACATGCATTATAGCAGCAACAATTCAAAAATCAGGAGAACTATATAAACAGACCTCTAATTTAGCTCCCAGTCCCTCTGAAGATAGCTTTGGAGTTAGATAGGTACACAGTCTGAGTAACCAATTTATTGTAGAGAAGCATTAGGGCAAAGATCATTCTTACTCATCTCAAGAACTCATTTTGGTAAAAATTATGTTGTCAAGAGCCAATTGTGAGTTCCTTAAGGTCGGAGATTAACTTTTATTCACTTTTTAAATCCCTAACATCAAAAGCCAAACCTAATGCCCGATGCATGGAAGAGACTAAAAAATGAACTTAATAAGTTTATAAAAGAGAGTTTGGGAAATTGAATTCATTGAAATTGATCAAATGCTTTTTGTAGCTGTAACTGACGATTTTTTTGCAAAGTTAGCCACATATCACTGCCTTTTTTTTTTTTTAATTTTATTTATTTATGATAGTCACAGAGAGAGAGAGAGAGAGAGAGGCAGAGACACAGGCAGAGGGAGAAGGAGGCTTCATGCACCGGGAGCCCGACGTGGGATTCGATCCCGGGTCTCCAGGATCGCGCCCTGGGCCAAAGGCAGGCGCCAAACCGCTGCGCCACCCAGGGATCCCTATCACTTCCTTTTTAAACTAAATCAACCAGAATAGAAATCTTTGTCTTATGAATATTGCATTATGACACATACGTGTTTGTCAAATACAGATTTGTTAAATAACTTGATAGTGAAATTAGCATATGCCCAAATTCAAAAACCAATTTAGAAATATTTATGTTTTCTTGAATGAGTATTGTGTTTTTTATCAAGAATATTGAAAAAAAATTAAAAAAAAATATTGAACATTGGATGTTGGAATTAGTTACCAAGTATGAAGAAACAATTATGTTCTGTGAACTAAGGATGGTGTGATTTGATGCCTTTGAAGTACATTTGTTCTAATTTCCTGAAATAGCTTACAACAGTTTAGTTTATTTGTATTGCTGGAAGGTTTTAAAAACTGACAGTAAATTACTGTAATTAAACACCACTGTCTTTTGCCTCTTTACTATACAACCCCAAAAATACTTAGTTCCTTTCTTTAAGGCATTCTAATTTAAATAGGATGAATATACCTTAAATATAAATGTTAACAAATGAATAAAATGCTTGAATCAAGAGGGAAAAAAAAGTGAGGTCTTGAGCTGGAATAATTTAGCAACATTCTGCATCTCTGCCAAGGGTTAGTGGGGACGCATACCCAGTCTCTGTTCTACTTACTGGGCTCATGTGAAGTATTTTACTCAAGAACAGATGCATTTTTGTAATTCACACAGAGATGTGGATAGGCTGACATTGGCCCTAAGATTCTGAAGACTCATGAAATTTGTTTTTAAGGGAAAAATCTGATTCCTTACTGAGTAATGTTTGTTCTACTCTGTTTTCTCCCCTTGCACATTTTTTAAGGGAAATGTTTTATCCCAGGTTTAATTCAGATAATACGGTGAATTTATCTTCCCCCTATATTTATTTTCCCCCTTTTCAACCTACATCTTTACAAGAGAGGAAAATTTAATTGTGTCCTACAAAAGTGTAACCCAGTTATTGTATGGAAAGTTGGTTTTCAAGAAAATAGATTAACTCAGCATAAAGCAATAGTTTCTTTGATAGGTTTATTTTTATTTTTTTTTTTTAAGTTTTTTTTTTTTTTTTTTTTTTATTTATGATAGTCACACAGAGAGAGAGAGAGAGAGAGGCAGAGACATAGGCAGAGGGAGAAGCAGGCTCCATGCACCGGGAGCCCGACGTGGGATTCGATCCCGGGTCTCCAGGATCGCGCCCTGGGCCAAAGGCAGGTGCCAAACCGCTGCGCCACCCAGGGATCCCATCTTTGATAGGTTTAAACATTTATGAGTCCTGCCTGAATTTCCATGTGTCTCTGTTAAAAACTACATAAAAAGATAATTCAGTAAATAAACAATGCCCATTTTTCAATATTCTCTATAAAACTCTGAATAATACCAAAATCAAGTCCTTCTTCCCTTCTTCCTCCTTTCCTTCTAATATTAAGCTTTCCTAGAAGAGGAAATCTTACATGGCACTGAAAGTGTTTATCACCTTGTCAGTCTTCTCAGATTCCTTCTCAAGCTCTGTGACATTTTCCATAAATGAAAATTCCCAGTGTCGGACTTGGACTTGTAAGTGTAGATGAAAATAGATTAACAATAATCCTGACATTTTGTTCATTTCCTCTCATTTCACATCTTGTAGAGAACCAGTGTTCTCTGGATCATGGTTTCTCATAATCTACATGAAAAGCCAAAACAAGATTGTACTGCACTGTTCTTCAGTCAACCTAATTATACCAAGCAAAATGGGCTCCCCTTTTAACAACCTTTGTAACCAGCTAAGATACACAGTGAGATGGAGAAGCACCTCAACATAGGTAACTGAATACAATGAATAATGCACTATTCTGAATAATGACTTAGTATAATGTAGCCAGTTAGAGTGCAAGAAAAATGTGTGCGTGCTGTGTAGAGTAACTTAACCAAAACATAACATTGCAGTAAAGTAGCTGGGAAGAGAGTACAATAGTTGTTTAATAGACAATGCAGCATATATGACTTAACTAGCATAAATTGCTACAGACTAAAAAATGAATTTCTTCATTCACACATTTTTGAAAGTGGTTATTTTGTGATTCACATGCTAAAAATATAACAGTTGTTACATACAAGCCACCCATATGGTGTTCATATAGGTATAGAATTCAACATCATCTCTTTACTTTAAATTCACTTTTTTTCTTAAAATATCATCAGGTTCTCCTCTCCCCCCCAACCGCCCCCCACCCCAAGGCTCCCTTCGGCTGGCACAATTGGTTCTGCATAAAAATGTGCTTACAAATAGCCCATGATTTAAAATGTTTAGAATCAAATATATTCTAAGTAATATGGTCAGATACATGCTGCTTGGCATCTGCTTAGGGAGGTTAAAATCAACCCAGCAGGACCTAGGTTTTGTGCCATACTGCCATCTTTGACTAGTTTGAGAAGAATAAGTTTATACTGAAGTATCAATGTGTCATTCATTGGGCTCTTATTTCAATTGTTTTCATGAACAATGAAAGTAACTAAGTGGTCAATTGGGTCCAGAGATTGTTATTGATAATTATTATGTTAACTGGGCAGTGGTAAAATAGAGAGCAATGACTTGAGTCAGGGAAACCCAGAATGAAATTCTTGCTTTTGTACCTGATAAGCTCTTGCCACTTAGTGAGAGTAAATTAATGATGCTGAGCCTGTTTCTTGAGACAAATACCTGTACTAAACATAAAGTATGATAACCTAGGAACTGCCTACAGTGATTGAATGCAACCATGCAGCTGAAGCTTCTAGTCCTTTATTATTTATTAAAGCATCAGACTCTAGTAGGTGTATATCAAGAGCAACACTTTTTGCTTTTTACTTTTTTTTTTAAATCTCCATTATCCTTTTAAGCCACATCAGTTGAATTATCTTCCCTTGCTTTGACTAATGCTTAGGCTGATTCACAGCTTTTCTGGTCACTTTCAAAAATAAATATGCAGTTTAATTTTTCAGGCCTTACATTGTCCATTACAAACTAAATACTATGTTTCTTCCTGTTTTAATTCAAAGACACTGTGTCCTCAGGTCCTGCTCCCATTTCCAATCATGGTGATCCCAAATCCTTCCTGTCATTCTTCCCTTAAGATTGAGACAAGTCACTTCACCTTTGCTTTTTTCTTCAATTCACCTAACCTCACATCAAGGAGAATGGAGGCCATGTGCCTCACATGGATTGCCCTCTGACCTTATTCTGAGGGGTCATAAAGGAAAGTTTCAGAATTTTTAATTCCTTTACAGAATTTCTTCCTACCCTAGGGTAGCAAATTTGTTACCTAGCTCATAAACAGATAACAAACTCCTTTGCACTCTACATGCAATTTCATGTTTGGAAGCCAGTCCCCTAAACTTAGTAGTTTTTTTTCTAGAGTCGAGATATCCAATTATTTCTTACACTACAATATTTCATTTATTTCATACTAGTCATCAATGCCCCCAATTTTCCATATTCATGATGCAACTGGCATTTTATGGGAATGTATAGGACTCACTCAAAGGAACGTCACTTACTATACTATTTTGCTGAAAATGCCCAGGTATCAAACTGAGTTCATAATGTGCTAATGGAAACTGAAAGTTGCTCTGGTCCTTCTTTAAAAAAAAAAAAAAAAAAAAAGTTTACCATTTTGTTTTGCCAAAACCAAAAGTTAACTATGTTAAATTTCTGAAATTCCTCATTATCTTTTAATATTTCAACTCTTTTTATAATGAAAACACACATCCCTTCTCCACTAGAAAATTTCCACTAGAAAATGTATTAAAAATAAATATTTTACAGGATAAAATGCTGTTTCTTCTGCAATTTAGACTTCAGACACTCACTTACCTTTTCCATTGACTAACTTCCTTACTGTCTGAAGGCCAATACTGTGTATGTGTTATAAACACGGATTCTGGTTTCAATCTGCCTAGATTAGGTTACTTCTGCTTCTAAACCTGCTGGGTAAATTTGGGCAAGTTAGTTTATTTTTGTGTCTCAGTTTCACTGCTTTAATCAGCAAGATAAGTCAGAACGTGATGGAAATTACCATTTATACCGTGGCATTAATTTTTGCAATTCCCATGCTATTGTAGACAACAGACATCAATAGAATTCTTCCAAAAAAGATGATTGTCCCAGGTCAATACATTTTGAATGCCTGGAGAAGGCAATATCCTTTGGTCCTTTCTGGGGGTGATTATTATCAGGTGGCTCATTAAGTTGCTGAAAATAGATTAATTCCAACATCTTCAGTCCTTGATCCTTGAAACTCCTTTCTCTATGGTATATAAGAAAAATTCCAACAGCTTGACTTTGTTGATGACAGGTCACCATTAAGTCCAGGCTTCAATTAGTTAACCTAATAAACCATAAATATTACTTCAGCAGATCAAACCAAGACATGAGACTCCAAAACCTAGAAGAGTGAGTGCATGCATGCTAGTAAGTTTTTTCAAACTGAGCCTTATATTTTATTACCTTTTGTCTAACTCCCACTCAAACGCTTTTCAGGATCTTGCTAATACAAGTTGAAACATTCTTTATGGTTTTGTTTTTGTTGTTGTTCTTTAATGTAAAATCATTGTCTTCTCGTACATTTTGGTGTTAATGACAGGTGACGGGGTGTTTATAAGGCAGTTGTTTCTGTATCTTAAGTTTCTTATGTTGGGGTAGAATGTTTTCCTAAAACGTAGGTATGGTGTTGCTTTCACAGGTAAAGGTAGTTCAGGATTTTGGAGATTAGCATTTTTCAGACATACCTACATTTGCTTAAGGACTCCGTCCCATGTCTCAGAGCCCCACTAAATCTTCACAAATGCCATTCCTATGGCACAGAGGTTCAAAAACATTTTCTTTAAAGGGCAAGGTAAGACATGCTTTACTGAGCCTTGTGGCCCACTCAGACTATGTTTTTTGTTTTGTTTTGTTTTTAAAGATTTTATTTATTTATTCATGAGAGACACAGAGAGAGAGAAATTGAGAGGCAGATACACAGGCAGAGGGAGAGCAGGCTCATGCAGGGACCCTGATGTGGGACTCGACCCCGGGTCTCCAGGATCACTCCCTGGGCCAAAGGCAAGCACTAAACCGCTGAGCCCATAGTCTGGGATCCCCAGACTATGTTGAAACAACTCAATTCTGTCAACTGCCACTGGTATCATGTAAACCAATCTTGTGACTGCTCTAACAATACTTTATTTATAAAAAGAAGTGGTAGCTTGACAGTCACAGTTTGCCAACCCCTACCTTAGCATAAGAGTTTTGCTGGAATTTAGCCTTGGAAGGAAACTGCAACTTTACCGATCTTACAATTAGATTGTACTAGCTTAGTTCTTAGCTATATCTGCCTAGTGATTATAAGCGAATAGAAACCCCCTCAAAGCTGTGGAAGTCTTCTGGCATGCAATTTGTAACTTCATAACTTTTCAGTTTTCTTTTTTTTTTTTTCTTATATATGCTCTCTGGGAAATTCAGAAGAAGCTAAGTGCCTACTAACGTTTGTATGTATCCTTGTTATTATGGCATCTGTCACAGCCATTTAAATTCTTAGCACCTTATCCTCCTCCTAGATTTCATTCTATATTATACCAGGAATGATTTGAATAATTATGATGAAACTGCATACTATGGATTACATGTGTCACGTTTCCCCAGACATGAGATGATCCCAGTACTGCTTGAATACATGAGGAAATGAAATCAGACTCTGATTTTTATAGTTTGTTGCATGGGTCCACTTCTGACACTAATTACTGAATCAGTGAGGGTCACTGCTGATAACAAATGACATAATCAAATTAGGATAATTTAAGATTATTTCAATAAAGAGCTATTCACAAAGGCACAAGGCAATGTACAAGGAAAACACAGTGTGCACTTTGGCAAATGCCTTATCTAAGATGCATTCATTTGTATTCATTTGAATTTCAGAAGTCAGTTTGGTTTGTCCTGATATTTTTGAAATTTTGGAGCTACATTATGATACCTTCCTACACAATAGTTCCAGACTATTTAATATGATACTAAAAAGTTGTCAAATTAGAAGCATTAATATCAATCTTTCATGGAATTTACCTCTTAAATCATATGTAAGGTTGGAATAAATTCTGATAAAATTTGGACTTTCCTAAAAAAAAAAAAAAAAAAAAAAAAAAAAAACTGGTCAAAACTACATTATAATGAATGATTTTGGGGGGAGGGAAAACATATCAATTTAAACAACTAATGACTTTTTAGGAATTAAGGGAAATCTAAATTATGGACAAATTTTGGAAAATACATAAAAATATTCTCAGTTACATATAATAACTTTAACTAGTTACAGTTGTTCTAGTTAAAATCTTAAGAGTTGAAAAACTTGCTTAAAATCCTACACATATTAAATGGAAGATACTGAGCACAGATGGTCCAAACCACAGGTCCCCAGACCCAAGGTCCACAGCCCTCAATCCACCTCAGGGTCTTTGGGAAACTTCAATAACCAGTTAAATGATTACTGTGTTAACATGCACTCCAGCTCTTGCTTATATAAAAGAAGCTTATAAAGTACTATAAAAGTGGCTTATTCTCTAATATTATGAGGCCATTCTCCTTGAAATATTTTATTTTGGCATTTGAATACACATTATTTTCCCACCTACTATATTGAACTTTAAGTTAACCTTAAAAGTGGCATATTGCCATTTACTTTTTACCAAATCTTAATTGCTGAAACCTAAGAAAGATTTGGTGTATATAATAACCCTCATTTTTAGAATTACTTTATGTATATTGAATCAGGTATGTTCATGTTATTTCTTTGGGCCTGGCCACCAATAGGACTATCTAAAGGCTATTTTTCTATTTCCTTATGATAATAATTTTGTATCAGTAATTCCTAACTCTATTTTCATTTAGTCAAAACGGAAAAAAGTAAAATGTCTAGAAAAGAAGTTATTGTACATTGGGCATCTCAGATACTAATATGACAAGTAAGAATGGAAAGAAGTGTTAACCACTAACGGGAACAGCTTTAGATTTAGGGAAACTCATACCTCCAATTATTTAAAAAAAAAAAAAAAAAGAAAGAAATACATTTCCAAAAAGACGTGTAAGTACAGGGGATTTTATCAGAATTTAGATGATTCGTTGTTCATGTATCAATATTTGAACATCACATGAATATTACACACAAAATTTAATGTTCAAAACATAATCATTAACGATCTTCTTAAAACTGAGTGGCATGTAGAATTGTATTTTTTATGGTAATGTATTTACCGTTATAAGGGAACTTAACTATTTTTCTTTGCTCATGGTAGTCTTTTCTCCCTTTCTCACATATCTGCTTGGTTCATACTTCATTTTGCTACCATATAAATGCAACAAATTTGGGGCAGGTCACATTCCTTTTCCCTATTACTAAAGTTACATTCACCCAGCTTCCATTTCTCTTTTAGAAGCACCAGGCCTTTTGCTATAATCTATCGCTATATATCTAACCCAATGAGTCTCATTCTTAGGGTCAGCACACATCCTGCATTTTATGGATGACCATCAGTGGCAGCATAATAGCTTTTGCTCCAGGAAGATATACTATGCAATCACACATAATCAAGTATTTCTTTTCAGCAAGGCTTGAGAAACTAAATAAAGCAATCATGTAAAATGTCCAATGGCTATAAACACTTACTCTTTGACAAGAGGTTTTTATGTTTTCCATACATTTTAATTTAGAAAAAAAACATTAGAAGATTTTAATTTTATATCACAATTATTGTACCAAAACACAAAAGAGTTTAGCTCTTATTTCAAATAGAAAAAAAAAAAAATGATATTATGGTTAAAAAGCTTTTTTTTTTTTTCTTTTACAGGCCATCTTATAAAAACTGACAATACTTGAAAGATAACATATGTAAAATAATACTTCCCAGAATTTGATTCTTGTCTTTTCTCAGATTCATGTAAGGGTGAAAAATTCCTTCTTCATTAGCTTTTCTGGTATCTCATATATTCTTGTGTTTATATAATTCCAGTAAGGGGGCAGCCCGGGTGGCTCAGCGGTTTAGCACCACCTTCAGCCCAGGGTCTGATCCTGGAGACCTGGGATCGAGTCCCACATCGGGCTCCCTGCATGGAGCCTGCTTCTCCCTCTGCCTGTGTCTCTGCCTCTCTCTCTCTCTCTGTGTGTCTCTCTCTGTGTGTCTCTCATGAATAAATAAATAAAATCTTTTAAAAAATAATTCCAGTAAGGCCTTGATTTTGAGTTTAAATGTGTAAGAATATAAAATTTAGTTAAACAAGCAAACAATGATAATATAAATTCATAAATGGGTACTTAAATATTTTTATAATGTATTAGAGTGAGAAGCAATGTTAAGAATAGGTGTAAATAAAGTACTAACCTAGTAAATAAGACTGATAATATGAGAGAAATTTTCTTGGAGAGACTCCAGTTTACTTTGAGGAATGCATAGAATTTAGCTGCATGAAGAAGAAATAAGGCATTTTATTTTTTTTTCATTCAACAAGAAGCCATAACTTTATTAATGATAGAAACAGTACAAATTTCAAACCAACCTGCAGTTATTCTTTTGAAACAACAAAAAAAGTCCTTGTTTTCACATGGTTACATTGTTAATTCCATAACAGCATTTACAATATCATTACTGTTGTTCTTCAGGGCTGGGACTGCCTTTGCTCTTGACACATTTGCTTGTGACATGACCAATTCTATGTCCTTAACCTCTACACTCGTTTCATCAACCTCTTCCTCTTCACTCTCCTCTTGTACAGTTGGAGTCTGTGTGTTTTCTTGAATGTTTGAGACAGCTTCACCTTGAACTTTGAATTTCTCAGCAGCTGCTCGATCTTGGCTTAACCAAAAACTATGCAGGTATCTGAAGCTGGGCTCTTGTCTGGATAGTGACTCTTGTAACCCCTGTAACCTATTGAAGATCCAGTTTGGACATAGCCTTTCGTGCATTCTTTTCACTCTGGCTCTGTTTTGCTTTACTGACTGGTTCTCCATCTATTTCAGCTGCTGCTGCCAGCTGGGCTTGTTGTATGGTTGCTTGTGTGGAATCCTGTTCCTCAAGGTCTGGTCCTGATTCATCACTGTCAGGTTTTGTTCCAGACCCTGTCTCTGCCTGGTGCTGAGGGGACTCCTGCTCTGTAGCAGGGACGGTTTCTGTGGCTTCACCACACATTTTGTGTGGGGAACACAGAACCAAGATGGTAGCAGGAAGAGGGAATAAGGCACTCTAGACAGAGTCCTATGATCTCCACGAAATGTGATATGTTCAGAAAGCAAATCATTCCATGTATCTTGGTTAGAAGTGTCACAGCAAAATCTCTAGTTGCCTACTAAATATTAATTTTCTTTCTCTATTTCTCTATTAATGCTTTCTGACTCTCTTAATCACAAGAATATCTAGCTTTTTCTTTAAATCTAGGTGGGGCCACATAATTAAGTTGTGGCCAAAGATACAAGGGGAGATTAGTTTGATCCCATCTGGAAGAATCCTTAAGGAAGTAGCATAACCTTCTTTGTCCCCTTTTCAATCGTGGTAACTGGGATTCAGATATTTGGATTTCTGTGTGTGAGAAAGAAATAAACGGATATTTGCTTTTAAAAAATCTAGTTTTGAATTTTTGTTACTAGTGGCTAAACATAATTTTAACAAGTATATACGAAGAGTAGAGAAACTTTAACCAAGAATCATACCATGAAGGTCTTTATACGTCAAAGATTTTTAACTGTGGCTTTTGAATATTGGGAAGTCCTTAGTACTTTCAAACAAGGGGATATTATAACGGATTTGAATTTTAGAAATATGATTCAATAATAATAGAATAGATTTGAATGTTATTGGACAGGAAATCCAGTTTAAAATCTAGTTGAGGAATCTAAATGTATCTAGGAAGACTCCAGGGCTTTAATTAAATCATAGTATCATTAACCAACATGGGAAATAAAGGCAAAGGGCATGTTTTGAGAAACAGTAATGAGTTCAGCTTTGGGTATTGGGAAAGGGAGTATCTATGAGACATTCAAGAAAAGCTATATGGCTCTTATTGATTCAAGAAGAAAATTCTGATAACCAGTAGTCAACATCCTTTATATACAAACATATCAATAAAGTGACTAAAGATCTGACCCTATTTTCTCTCAAGTCAAGCTAAAACCTTCTCTACAAACCAAATAAGCATGGAAGCTGGTTTAAATACATACATACAAATATAAAACAAAATAAAGAACACAATGGACACCATTCTCTCTCATTAACACAGGTGCACTTAGAGTTTACATTCCCAGTGCCTCATGTCACAGAGAAGTATAAGAAAAAAATCACCATGATGTAGACATGTGATGTATTGAAGTATTTTTCCTGTTTTGCCTCTAATTCTGTCTTGTGTATAGACTGACCTGACCTGAAACAAAGTGTCCCACTATGATGTCATTCTCAAGCCCTTTATAACCTTCAGAAACTGTGTGGAAGAGTCTGAAAAGAATATTAATATAGAATGAATCCTGTGATAGCATAAATTAATCCAATAGAGTTTTAAGCTAATGACTTAAGAGTACAATTTAACAATTTAGTAAATGACTCAATCCCTATTCCTATAGACCTTCTGAGATATAAATTTCAATTCTGTATTTCTCTGGCACACTAAAAGTAAAATACATATGCAATTCAATGTTCTTATTCTAAAAGATTTTGTAATAGACCAATTCACTTATCTTCCCTTTCTCTGCCATTTATTTCAATTGAATAAATACAATACATTTCTTCCCTGTTTTGATTGAATAACTGAGACAGTAATTCCTGCATTGATGCCTTTATAATTCCTGCCTTGATTAATAGAACAAGTATTTGTAGAATAGACAAAAGTGAATACATGCATTTATATCTAAATTAACAGAAATGTATTATGGAATTCTAAAAAATGAGGATGAGGGAAAAAATAGGATGGGGGCTGGTTAGTCATATAATAATTGTTTCTAAGGTTTAAGTATCTTAGCTAATTATTTGAATTTGTATATGGAATTAGTTTTAAAATAGATATATTATGTAGGAATTTCTAAATTCATATACTTGTAACATAAAATACCTTGAAGCCACAAAAATACGATACGATAACATACTTAATGTCAGGAAAACATATTCATAATTACTAATATGCATAAAAGCAAACATATAACACATTTATCAGCATAATCAAATTTTATAAAAAATATACATAATATTTAATGCATATCCACTTAAAACTTAAGTTTTCTGGGATGCTTGGGTGGCTCAGCGGTTGAGTGTTTGCCTTTAGCTCAGGGCATGATCCCGGGTCTGGGGATTGAGTCCCATGTTCGGCTCCCTGTGAGGAGCCTACTTCTCCCTCTGTCTATGTCTCTGCTTCTCTCTCTGTATCTCCCATGAATAAATAAATAAAATCTTAAAAAAAAGAAAAAAATGTTTTCTGGTATAACGTCAAAATCTGTACAATTTTGATTATCTAATTTTATATATCTGTATTTTCTCCCATGAAGACATATCACTTTTATGATGATACAAACTAAAAGAAACAAACAAAATAAAACCAGCACAAATTTTTTTTTAAAAAACATATACTGAGAGGGATGCCTGGGTGGCTCAGTGGTTGAGCATCTGCCTTCATCTCAGGGCCTGATCCTGGAATCTGTGATTGAGTATTACAATGGGCTCCTTGCAGGGAGCCTGCTTCTCCCTCTGCCTGTTTCTGCCTTTCTCTCTGTGTCTCTCATAATATATATATATATATATATATATATATATATATATATATATATACTTTAAAAAGCATATACTGAAAAAATAAACAAAATTACTCAAAGCGTTGCTTCCATAAAATTTCAGAAGGAAATTTACTCATACATAATCTATTTAACAGGCAACATTAGCATAAAAATATACAACTTTTATTATTTTAGGACAAGCAATGGGAACATAATATAACATTTAAAAGAATGATTTGCAAATTCAACATAGTTCAGTTGATTTCTTACATATCCAGATGTATTCTCACATAGGCCATTTGAAAAATATAGTATATTCAATTTAGCATTCAAATTTTTCTATTACAATTCCCTTCTCTCCTCAAGCACACTATTTGTCACTATTATTACTAAACTTGACATTATACTTTCTTAATCCTTTCCTTTCCTTGAGATCCACTGCCTTATTGATTTGCCTTCTAAAACTCTGATCATCTCTCTTCACATTCCACATTTTTGTGCTCTTCTTCTTTTATTCATCCCTTAAATATAAATAACCTGTGTTTTTCATGAGTGAGAAATAATCAGGGGAGGAAATATCTATGATAGGGGAGAAGACAAAAGTCACCAAGGTAAGCAAGTATAATCGAACGTAAATAAATTACTGTGTGCTGGCAAAACAACACAGTTTATCAGATTTGGATGGTAGTGAATACAACACTGTGGTGAAAAGAAAATCAGCAAAGAAAGTATGTAAAAACAAGGAATGGATTTCATTCTTTATCTAAAAAAAAAAAAAAAAAAGGAAAACACAAACAAACAAACAAAAAACAGTGAGGACAGCCAAGAACTCAGTGGGGATTATAACAAATGGAGTTAAACATTTCAGTTGCCTTGGCAACAGAATCACCACCTTATGCTAGTAATATCATGGTGATAAAAACACAGATAAATGATGTAAATAGCAAGTAGGACCCATATTAGGATGGTTAGTTTTTCCTTGGAGAGTATTCATAGAGATATTTGGGAGTATTTTTCTGTTATAGGTCATGTAAGAAGAACATAATGAATACATTAAAGAAAGAGAGATACCTCACACCTTCCCAATCCCATTCTCTCTCTACCCTCCTGCCAGATACACAGCTCACCTCTTTGTTCTAGATCAGTGCTAAGTAATAAATCATGTAGTTGTAAATTCCTATGTTGCTTTGGTTAATTTAATAGGCACTGATGCATGGCAAGAAAGCTTAGAATTCAGGGATCCCTGGGTGGCTCAGCAGATTAGTGCCTGCCTTCAACCCAGGGCATGATCCTGAAGTCCTAGGATCGAGTCCTGCGTGGGGCCCCTGCATGGAGCCTGCTTCTCCCTCTGCCTGTGTCTCTGCCTCGCTCTCTTCCTGTGTCTCTCATGAATAAATAAATAAAATCTTAAAAAAAAAAAAGAAATACCTATGGTTCAGTAGAGAAAGAGCCTTATAAAAAGTCTGGCATTAACAATGCCTGGAAGGAAAGGTAGAAACCAAAGATCCAGAATTAAGGAGATTCCTCTCCAGAATTCCGCCAATATGAATACTGAGGTGGTGCGATGTGAAAACAGATATACCAGGAAGACAAAGCTCACCTTCACTAGGAAAGTAATATACAAACCTGAATGCTAGAATCTTTGGCAGGGTGTTGGAATCCCACTTCCCAGGTTTGTAGCCAACTCTCCTTGACTGAGGATGATATAAAACAGTGACTAGGGAAATGGACCAACATTTTTTTTTAAGGGACTGCCTTTGTGAAGAAGACAAATCTATGAAAGTTGCTGTCAATAAATGAACTCTATAAGAGAAAAATAGATAAATGCCGAAGATGAAGATATGGAAACAATAGCAGAGTTAAAAAAAAAAATCTAGTTTCTGTTAACCTTCTCTGAGAAAGCTAAACAACAGAGTAATTCCAAGCTATTGTATTACTGCAATAATTCTTTTTTTTTTAAGATTTTATTTATTTATTCATGAGAGACACACAGAGAGAGAGGCAGTGACACAGGCAGAGGGAGAAGCAGGCTCCATCCAGGGAGCCCAACATGGGACTCAATCCCAGGTCTCCAGGATCACACCCTGAGCTGAAGGCGGCGATAAACTGACGAGCCACTGGGGCTGCCCTACTGCAAGAATTCTGTGTGATAAGTACGTCCTCTTCTGTATAAGACAGTTGGCCTTAGACGCTTATTTTCGTAATACTAATATAAATCATTTTAGTTAAAATCAGTATTGAGATACTAAAGAGTTGTCTTAAGTAACAATGTAGGATTTCCTGGGTTAATGGTAATTTCCTTTATACATTTTGTCTAAATCCTGAAACAGATGTGTTAAATGTGCCTCACCGGATGGAACTGCTGGATATTTGTAAAAGATAAGTGAGAATATAGGGAGCTGAATATTTCTGAATATTCTGAATATTTTCAGAAAAAAAAAAAAGAGCTGAATGTTTTCAGGACCATTCTTAATGCCCATGTGTTAGAAATTAAGTGGTCATCTAGAATGTTAAATAGCCAAATAGTTGTTTTTTGTTTCTGTTTTTGTTTTTCTAAAAGCAGCTGGTGCTCCTGCCTGCGACATAAATGGAAGAAGTTGACAGTGTATCTCTTAGCTTTAGAAATCTGGCAGAAAAACAAACCAGGTATTTATTTATATGCATGCATATGTGCACATGTGTATATTTTTGGACAATTTTGGTACCTTGGTGGTATCCATTATCTAAAGCTCCTGTGATTTCTAAGCTGGGAAACAGCAGGAAGAGTGCTAGAGCAATACCTACATTTCCTTAAGCAAAATGTGGGAAAATGCTTAAGACAGAAATGCATATTTTGATATGAGAGTGTTACATGAAAAGAAAATTTTGGCAGAAAGAAAGGTCATTATATTAGAGGGAGAGATGTGGAAGTAAGTTAGAAGCTCTGGCACTAAGAGTTTGGGAAAGAAGCTGCTCTGGTAAAGACTGTAGGAGTTCCCATACTTACAGCAGGCTTTGAATCTTTGTTGTTAGGTGGGCATGACCAAGATCAAGGTGAAATGAAAAAAAGCAATTTAACAAATGAGGAAATTAATTAGGCCCAACTGAGTAAAAATAGGCTGTTGTTCCCAAGCCCAAGCCACAAAGAGAACATAGAAGAGGTAGGTTCTGGTGAAAATGTTCTCAGAATGCAAACTCTCCCAAAAGGGGAAGAGGCTAAACTCTTCCCAAAACAGATGATATGACTAACAAGTCTTGGCATCCTCCCTGTGGGAGACCAGAAGAATCCACAATGTAATGGCCTGGGAATTAAACGGAAGCTTATAATCAGGGTGCTTTCTCTGGCCTGAAGTCAGCCAGTCAAATGGGATTCAGTGTTTCCCAGGGTAATCTGAAGCATTTGGATTTCTGGGGATCACTTCCTTGCAAGAGAGTCACCTAAAACAAATCCCAAGCAGTCAAGAATCCTCTAATGACCCAAGTCAGAGGTAAATGCTTATTTGGTAAACAAAGTAATACAGTGGAAATGACATACTAAGATATAACTATCTGAGCAGATTCCACATATTATATAAATATTAGATATTCTTCTTAGTCTGGTTTCTGGAGTAAGAAATACATTCAGATTTCAGAACCTACGTTGTTTATCCTCTGTCTCTATTTTTTTTTTCTCATTAAGAAAATTAAGAGTTTAAGTAGATAATAAGTGTTAATGATGTTTTCAAGAATTCTAATAGTCTGGGATGCCTGGGTGGCTCAGCAGTTGAGGGCGTGCCTTCAGCTCAGGGCGTGATCCTGGGGTCTTGGGATTGAGTCCCACATCAGGCTCCCTGTGAGGAGCCTGCTTCTCCCTCTGCCTGTGTTTCTGCCTCTCTTCTATGTGTCTCTCATGAATAAATAAATAAAATCTTTAAAAAGAATTCTAATAGTCTGATTTTCTTCAAATGACATAAAAAGTTTGTGACCAATTAGCAAAACTACTGAGATTCAAAGCTGAATATCAGACATCTCCATAATGATAGAACCAATGTAAAAATCAATACTTCATGGTATTTGACTGATGGCACTTATAAATGGCCTTCTACTTTGACAGCAGTGTATTGAGTGTTGAACGATCTAGTTAAAACAAACAGTTATGATGACAGGCTTAAAAGTGAGATTGTGCTTTGGACAACTAAGATTAACACTAAGAAAGGATGCCTGGGTGGCTCAGTGGGAGCACCTGCCTTCAGCCGAGGGCATGATCCTGGAGTCCTGGGATCAAGTCCCACATCGGGCTCCCTGCATGGAGCCTGCTTCTCCCTCTGCCTGTATCTCTGCCTCTCTTTCTGTGTCTCTCATGAATAAATAAATAAAATCTTTAAGAAAAAAGAGAGAGAGATTAAGACTAAGAAAAGTGCCAATGTTGAGGATTAACAATCAGCTGAAAACAAAGAATAAAATTTCCCAACTACAGTTATTGAAAATTGTGTGAGAAGAAAATTAAACAAAAGTAAATCCTAAGCAACCAACAACATAAAAAAGGCAAACAAAAAACTCCACAAATATTTAAAAACAGAAAATGTTACATTATCCCCATCCTACATCTTTTGGCCTTACATCCGAGAACAAATATGATAATTTGCATCTTGAATATTATGAAGCTTCAATTGCAAGGGACAATATGTCTATTTAGACATATTTCTAAAGCTTTATTTTATTAAAATCATTACTTAAAGTAATTTTACAGGAGATTTCAAATGAAATGATCCATGTTACATGCCCTAAATAGAGGTACAATGGCATGCCAACACACACGCATACAAATCACACATCTTTTTGTTGGATTGAAATGATCGTTACCTGCTGATCCCTTTAGTTGAATCAGAACAAGGTAATTTATAGTTTGCACTGATTCTTCCTTGAATTTTTTTTAAAGTTAAGAAGTATAAAAGAAAGATGTCAGAACCCAATGTGAGAAGTTAATTACAGCTGAGAGAATTGTAGTGATCTTGGAATGTACTGAGCATTTAAATGCAACCATTTTAAATGGTGCAGCAAGGCAAAAGCCCATAAGGTTTTTAGAAATATCATTTTATTCATTTTTTGTTTTGCAACCTTACCTCAGAGACTAGTAAGTTTATATAGCTTATACAATGATGCTGAATTTATACAAACAGTTTTCTTATGATCTCAATAATAAATATATTTACTGACACTATGGGAGATACCAGGTTGTTCATGTTTAAACAATTGATTACTTTTTGTCATACAAAAATGGATCATAGACCCAGAGCAACTTAACTTTAATAATTCAAATAACATATTTTTTCTTGATCACAGATAGAGATTTCTAAAAATAATATGAGTTTATAGTGAATCAAAATTAAAGCTATATTTTTGGTTAGAATATTTTTTGCTAGTTTTTTTCATTTTACAGAATAGCAATACATTTAAAAAAAACCCTGTCTGTTTCTGATTTAATGTAAAATGCTACATGAATCACAGAAGAACTAGAAAGACTGCATTAACTTGCAACAAACTTACTGTAATTTATTAAAAAAAACAAAAATGAAACCTCATTTTTGTAAATATAGTCTATCTTTCAGGTTCATAATTCATCAAGATTTATTTACCAGCTTTTTTGTTATTTGAACATAAATAGCCATCCTGAGTGTTTCATGTTTTCAGAATTTTCTAGGGTTTCAATATTCCTCACTGGAAAAAAGAGAAAGCACATTCTTTTTCTGTGTAATGCACATGAAGTAAATATTTTTTATTCCATTTATAAGTGAAACAGGCTACTTCTTGATTAAGCATTAAGTAGGTAAGTATAATTTCATAGAAGACTAATGATTTAGAGACATTAAGCAAGGTCTAGATATAAGGGGCAAAATTCCATATCCTTTTGTTTTCCAAACTGCCAAGAAAAAAAAAAAAACTAAAAAGTTCTCTCCTATACCTATTGATTTTCCTTGACTGTCATTACTAATGCTAATAATAACAGACCATTACAAAACTCTAAACTAAACACAGGTCTATGCACTCTCTATATAATAATTCATTTAATCCTGGCAACAACCTCTTGTTATGTTATGTCCAAAGTGTAGATAAGAAAACTAGATATATTGAATAAGATAACAAACTAAATTAAAATAGGGATCACAATTTTAAAATAAAACAAACAGCAACAACAAAATGATTCAGGTTTTCGATCTTTATAAATATAGGATAACTTTGGTCCTTGGACAAGCAGGAAGAATTTCTTTCCTTGAAGTCAATAAAAAAGCTGATAAAGTCATTTTCGAAAATAATGCAAATAAGGAAGCCAAAACAGATCCCTTCTGGGGCGGAGTTTGTCTTAACATTCACCACACTCTGCAGGAAACTTTTCTTGTAAAGCTCAGGGCAAACTAATTCTACTAGGACCCATGTTGCTGTTATTTTGACTCACATCACAAAAGATAAGCACCTGAGTTACCTATATCCACTCTATTCAAAGCTTCTTGCCTCTTCATACTTCCCTTCCCCTGGTCAATCCACTCTCTGCTTCCTAACCTACCAATCTTTCCCCCATGAAATTCTGGAAGCCTATTATACGGTTGAAAACAAAAATCTAGTGTGCATCCTGTAAATACTCAGGTAACACTGTCAAAGCAAAATTTGCAATGGAAAATAACTTAAAAGGTGAAGACAACTTTATTCACAGCTACTATAACAGAGGAAGGAAGTCAGAACTCAATCTGAGGGCAATTAACCTCACTGAAACAAAAGGTAGACGGGTTTTTAAGGGCTGGGCTGACCAGTGTAAAAGTTATTAGAGTATTACCAGGGAGTTTGGCCAAGAAAATGTACTGAGCATACTGAGATATTCCTGAGTTTGTAAATGTTTTCTGCTGCGATTAGATCATCTGTGTTTGCTAATTTGCACCCATGGAAGTTAGCTTCCTAGCTTCCCACAGAGACTGAAAAATAGGGGTGCTTTCTTCTCTGATGATTACCACTCAGAAGGATAGATCTCGGGTTCTTGAGAGAGATACCACTAGGTTGTACAACTGCAGATGGTTTTCATAAAGATTTACATGTCAAATAGAGAAAGAATTTATAATTGTAGGTTTTCAAAAGCAAATGCTCTTAAGAAAATGAAGGTCAAGAGCCTACTACTGTTTATTTACTTTTATTTATTTATTCATGAGAGACAGAGAGAGAGGCAGAGGCACAGGCAGAGGGAGAAGCAGGCACCATGCAGGGAACCTGATGTGGGACTCGATCCCATGATCCTGGATCATGCCCTGAGCCAGAGGCAGACACTCAACCACTGAGCAACCCAGGCGTCCCTACATCAACAATCTATAGTCAGTCCCAACATTATTTATAAGGTTTCAAATTTCAAATCTTACTCAAAGTTTAAATAGTATCTAGAGCAATAATAGTATGCAAAGTATACTTACCAACTATAATTACCAAGTCTTGTCCCCAATGTTCAAACATTGATCTTTTTCTTTCCTTTTTTAAGGGTCCAGAATTTAATTGACGTGTACATGGATTTATGCCTCCCAGTTTCTATTGCTTTCTCTACCTTCTGTTCATTTTCTATGACTCTCCCTCAAGTTCTTGCACATTGAATGTGGAACAGACACACTTTTTCTCTGAAAAACGTTCGAGGGGTATGAGAGAAACTGCCAGGTAATACGGGTAAATGCCATTGAGTCCTTTCCTAGATACCCTAGAAAGATCAGAAACCAGAAATGCAGCAGTTGCTCTAACTCACATCTTGTTCTGCCTGCCCACTCACTTGTGATATAGATATTTAAAATGGACAGTGAGAGGATCAGGGGCGTATAAGGGATATTTGTTAAATTGTAATCAAGATGTCACTGCATGCAAAAAATCAGGAAGGAAAAGAATGACAACAAAACCTATATTAGCAAAGAATACTATGTATGCCAGAGAATATTATGCTCCAATCTTAGTGTTTCTTTGATCCTTTGAATTTCTATGAGTGTGTTCTTTGTAAGTGCCAGTAGTTGCCAGGAAGTAGGAAATGGTTTAATCAGTATTTTTCACTATTAATAAATGATTTTGTTGAAACCTACTTTCTGACTCCATACCCCTGCTCCCTGAGCATTACAATGCTATGAAAATGTAAGTGATCGTTTTTTTTATTAGAGTGCTTCCAATAGATTATGATGTCTCGGCATATGAATTTCTCTCTTAACGAATGAGTCTTTTCATCTAAAGAGAGGATGATAATTCATACCATATTTCTCCCTAATCCCAAGCGGCACGTGTTAAGACTAAAGTGCTTATTGATTTAAATTTCATTACCTGTTTACTACGAAATAGAAAACAGTCTTGGCATTGTTTTTTGAAATACTGATGAAACAGAGACTAATGTAAGCATGAAAAAAATAACTTCATTGAAGGTTTATTGAAAATGTAATGTATCCTTAATGAAAAAGATGAATTAAAAAGTGTGACCATATGGCTTCTACACACCTGTACTCATCATCATGTTCATATACAGGAAATGCCAATATTTCATAATAATTATTTTAAAAGAGGGGGAAAGTTCAGCATGTATACCTCAGGGATGATGCTATTATTTAGAATGTCTTCTGTTTAGGAGGGGGGAATTATCTATTTGGAATTGGAACAGCCTTTTCTCTGGAAAAATAATTCTTAGAAAGCAACTCTTATTTGCAAAAGCCATATGTTAAGCAATTTGTAATACCTGTTACATAGTAAATCAACTTTGAGGGTGTCTAAAAGCTTTGAAAATACAAGTAATTCCATATATGTGAGGCACAAGTGTTGGTTCCAGATTGATTCTAGGTTGTGGGTCTTATTGTGGCTTCAGTTGTTGAGCACCTGAAACCAATATGATTCCCACTCATGATTATCAGAAGGTCATTTTCTATTGCCTCTGTTAACTTCTCCCCTTTCATTTTACTATTACTAACCTTTTGCTAATACTATTATTTTAACTGAAGAGCCTGAAGAGAATCCAATTTTCATCATGATTTGGGGGATCAAATAAACCAAACTCAGTTTCTAATTCTAAGGAATGATCCAACTGTGGCAATTCTTCTTTTTAAACCTTGGGTAGTCTATAGGAGAACAATCAAATGTGTCAGTTGGATTTCTCACCTCACAGCTATTGAACAGATAGATTTTGATATATATCCACTTGAAGCATCTTTAAAAGATAATCTAGTTTGGTTGTAAAGAAAAAATAGTGTCCATGTCTGGACACGCCTCTGTGTATTTCTTCAAGAACCCACGAGTATTTTGAAATTCACCAAAATATGTTTTGAAATCCATTATATTAAGAATCTCCTTTCATGTGTTATATTAGTTTTCCATTGCTGAATAACAAGTCACCACAAACTTGGCAGTTTTAAAGAATACAAATTTATTATCTCACAATACCTGTGATCTAGAATTTAACCTATAGATCCTCTTCTCAGAGTCTCACCTAGCTGAAATCAAAGTGTCAGCCCACTACATCCTCAACTAGAAGATGATTAAATTAGAGATTACCTTCGAAGCCCCTTCAGGTAGATCATAGAACTAATTTCCCTGTGGTGCTAGGAGGTACTGTAGTTTTGCTAGACACTGGCCAGGGAGTGATTCTTAGCTACTTTAGGCTGTTCTCCAGTCCTTGTTATGTGGCTTCTTACAACTGAGCTACAGAGAACCTCCCTCTACAATTCAAATCTGACTTTTCCTCCTGGGACCAGATATTATTGCTTCTACGACACTTGTGCAATTGGGGGTGATGGCTCAGTGGCTCAATGTGTTAATTAGATCTTAATTTCAGGTCAGGTCCTGATCTAAGGGTCCTGGTATTAAGCTCTGCACTTGGCTCCACACTCAGTGGGAGCCTGTTTCAGGATTCTCTGTCTCCCTCCCTCCCTCTGCCCTCTCTCATAAATAAATAAATAAATAAATATCAAATAAATAAATAAATAAATAAATGAATAATAAATGGCTTGTGCAATTAAATCAGATTCTCCAGTTAAACTCTGAAAGTCAGAGTTCGCCAAATAAATGGAATCTACAGGAGGTGTGTGTATGTGCGCGTGTCTGTGTGTGTCTGTAGAATAACAGGTATTACCAAATTGACTCATGGGATTATGGAGGTTGAAAAGTCCCACAGTCTGCTTGCCATCTGTGAGCTGGAGTCTCAGGAAGATAGCAGTATAATTCAAGTTGGAATCTGAAACCTGAGAACCAAGGAAGTTGATGGTGTAAATCTAGCTCAAGGAAGAAGATTGATCGCAGTTCAAGCTGGCAAAGAGGAAGCAAAATGGGTGAATTCTTCCTCTTCTTCCTCCTTGTTCTATTCAGGATTGATTGATGTTCACCCACACTGGGGAGGGTTATCTACTTTAATGAGTGCACTGATTTGAATGCTAATTTCAATAGAAAACAACCTCACGGACACACCCAGAAATAATCTTCAATCTGAGACTCCTTGACTTACTAAAACTGATACAAAACATTAATTATCACACGCTCCCTATTTTAAGGTCAACTGTGCAACATAATATGCCAAAATCCTAAGAGTAAAATTCATCATGCTCTTCTTTTTTTTTTTTTTACAAAAAAAAAAGTATTTATTTATTCATGAAAGCCACAGAAAGAGAGAGAGATTGGCAGAGATGCAGGTAGAGGGGGACACAGGCTCCGTGCAGGGATCCCTACGTGGGACTTGATTCCTGTACTCTAGGATCATACCCTGGGATGAAGGCAGATGCTCAACCACTGAGCCGCCCAGGCATCCCTCATCATACTCTTCTTTTCAGGGATTATTACATAAAGCATGTATACCAGAGATAAGAAATATTGGGGAACATCTTAGAATTCTATCTATAATCTGTTTAGATCAATTATCTCTATGAGAATAAATTTATTTTAAATCCACCTGTATTACTTCACAGAAGAGGAATTTAAAAGAAACACAAATCATCATAAAAGTGACCCCCCAAAAATCTATAACACTGAAACAACTTAAGCAGCATTTCTCATTCTGTATGTGCATGTGTGCATATACCCATGCATTCACACATACACACATATACACACATCTTGAAGATGTTAACATTTTTATGCTATTGGAGTCTAATTTCACATTGATACAGATTCTCCAAATACATCAAAATAACAATGTAAAAACAAAATGAAGTAGATTTAACATTTATCTATAATTTAAGTTTTGCCATATGAGAAGTTACATTATTTCTAAGTAGGTGTTAACAGGGCAATATCTCATAGCATTAAAGTTTTGGCTTTAGGTTTCAGATCCTACTTAGCTCAACTATATCCAGACTATGACCTAGGCCAAGTTTCATATCTTCTCAAACACCAGGTTTACTTACATCTTTAAATCTGGGGCATTCAAAATATGGTTAAGGTATCAATTAAAATAATGCATAGAAAAATTAACAAAATGTTTATCTGGTAGAAAGAATTCTAAGATAGCCTCCATGATCCCCACCTAATTTGTGTGATTTCCATCTTTTTGTTGATAACATGTATCACTACAGGGCAAAGAAGTTTTCCTGACATAATTGAGGTGCATACTACCTTGATTCATGTACCTAGATTCTTGTACCTAAGATTCAATTCAGTTTTATCAGTTGAGTTAATAAGGAGGCTATCAGGGTGGGCCTGACCAAGTCAAGTAGGGTCTTAAAATCAGGAGAATTCTGATTCAGAATTTGAACATTCAGAGATGTTCAAAGTGTGAGATGATCTATGGAGGGAGCCAGATGACAAGTTTTACTTGCCTCAAAGTGAGAACGGTCCTTATTTTCAAGCCAGCAAGTGGACAGCTCCCTCAGTTCTACAGCTGCAAGACCTGTATTTTATATACAATGTTGGGAACTTGAAAGAGAACTCTAAGCTCCAGAAAGACACGCAGCCATATCAATACCTGGATCTCACCTTTTAAGGCCATGAACATAATACCTAGTCACTCATACCTGAACTTTTGACCTAAATAACTGTTAAGTTAATAAACAGGTATTGTTCTAAGCCAGTAAGTTTGTAATAATTTGTTACATGAAAATAGAAAACTAACACTATTTATTTCATATTATACTGATAGTAAATGGGTGTATTTATTTTATTTTTTGATGCATTTATTATTACTATTGTCCTCCAGATTAATAATGGTACTCAAGAAAATTTTAAAAAACAAAGTGGTCAGAAAAATTTCAGAAGTGGTCAAATTTTTAGAAAACATCAACACGTTTTATATGTCTCAGGCAAAATAATTTCTTAGATCACCTGCCACACATTTTGCATTTTACTCACAGAATGGGCAGAATAATGATTGAAATTTATAATAAGATATTAAATCTGTTCACTCAGTAGGACAGCTGTTTGATTTTAACTAGCTTCAAAGAGTATTGAGTATTGAGGCATAAAGCACCCATTATCTTGAAAATATGTTATAAAATTGTTAAGGAGGAAGAAAACAGAAGGAGGAAGAAAAAAGAAGGAGAAGGTGAAGGAAAAGGATTAGCTACCACTGTTGCCAAACCTATGGCCACTGTCAAGGAAAGAGACAAATTATGATATAGAGTGTACTGAAAAAATACAAAATAAGGAAGATAATTGGAATTAAATGGCTTGGAAGTTACTTTAGAATATGATTTTGGGGATCATCTTTCAGAGTTTCCTCATAGAAAACTTCCATTGTTCATGGCATCTGCTCTTGGATTCCTTTCTAACTTCAGACCCTGCTTCCTTCCATGAAAGAAGCTCTGGCACACCAGAGCTTTCTTGGTTACCTTCAATAGCTATTATTTCTCAAGTATGTATCTTCCTTTAAAGCCTTTTCCTTTGCCTTAAGTCCATTTTAAACTCCTATTAGTAATAACAATAATAAAAAAAAAAAACAGCCCTGAATTGACACATTTTTGGTGTATCTCTACAAATCTTAAATGTTGAATCACTATTTTTTTCTTAACTTCTTAATAAGTATACTTGAAAGGAATTTTGGAGGAAGGTTGAAAATTAAAAGAATATGTAGATGATGCTGGAGGACATGTGTAAATTGGACATAATCAAATAACCAAACAAATGTAAAGAAAAATATATGTGCCAACATAACCCCATATTAAATTGTAGTGATATTGGTGAAGAGACAATATAAAAATAATGTGAAGTTCTTGTCTTCGTTTAGAATACTACATATTTGGGGGAATCCCTGGGTGGCTCAGCAGTTTGGCACCTGTCTTTGGCCCAGGATGTGATCCTGGAGTCCTGGGATCAAGTCCTGCGTCGGGCTCCCAGCATGGAGCCTGCTTCTCCCTCCTCCTGTGTCTCTGCCTCTCTCTCTTTCTCTCTCCCTCTCTCATAAATAAATAAATAAATAAATAAATAAATAAATAAATAAATTAGAATACTACATATTTTGGTAATTTTATAAATCAGCAGGGGTAGAAATAGCTCAAATGTAGGCCTTGATCTTAACCTAGTAACTAAAGAATTACAAAACATCTAACTTTTTATTCAGCAGCAGGAAACTTGACATACACAACTGGATATATAAATATATACAATTGAAGCTGGTAAGAAAATAAAACAAAGTAAATGAAAAATATGAAATATTATTCTAGAAACAAATCCTGATTATATGATAGATATGTTGAATGTAACTGGTTCAAACACATTAACTAAAAGATAGAAACTTTCAAAACCACAAAAACAATGAGTATCCACTTTGTTGTTTATAAGACACAGTTAAAAGATAATTACACAGAACATATGAAAATAAAAGTTAGAAATATGTATGTGGAAAATAGAAATAATTTTTTAAATTCAGTATGGAGAGAAAAGAGCAAGATTGTATGACACATTTTTGCTCATCCTTCAGTACAGTGTGCCCATGAATTATTATTATATATCTGAACTGTAAGGCTCATCATATTAAATTATAATTATTTATCACTCTGTCCCACCCATATATACATTCACCTTTGAACTTTTATTGTTTATCACAGTGTTCAACTTTTAAAGAAATGTCTTAACAAATTTTAACTATGTTCATAATGAACGTTGAGACAATTTATCTGCCTAAGCAACCTCCATGGCATGTCGTGTCCTGTAGACACTACACATAAACCTTCTAAAAGTAGTTGACAGATAATCATTATTAAAAGCTATCCTAGGGGATCCCTGGGTGGCTCAGCGGTTTAGCGCCTGCCTTTGGCCCAGGGTGTGATCCTGGAATCCCGGGATCGAGTCCCACGTCAGGCTCCCGGCATGGAGCCTGCTTCTCCCTCCTCCTGTGTCTCTGCCTCTCTTTCTCTCTATGTCTATCATAAATAAATAAATAAATCTTTAAAATAAATAAATAAATAAATAAATACATAAATAAAAGCTATCCTACTTAAAACTACATTCTCTCCCAGAGACAGACAATATATATTGTTTTCTGATGTTTTCCTTTTGCCCCCGTTCCAGTACAATACTAGTTCAGTCATCTTCATAAAAACATGTTTGTTGTAGTTTAAGAATACAAATCATCTGATTTTTCTTAATAATTTTTGTACTAGGTTTTTAAAGTTTATGTGAGTCCAAACTTCCTTTATTTTATCAAAGTGTGAACCAATTCATGGTGCCTGGAAAAAATGAGAAACTATATCAGGAAAGGCTAATTAAGGTGAAAGTTACATAGAGGTCATATGCTATTACTAAAAGGATATGATTATAGGAAATAACAAGCTTCCCAAAGTAGTTATCACTCACAGCTAATATTTATATACTACTCACACCTAATGCTTAAAACTTATACATAAGATTGCCATTGTCAAAGAAACTCAGAAATTGGAGGCAAGATATCTGATTTGGGGCCTTAATCTAGCCTTTGTTGCTTTGAACCTCAGTATCCTCACACCTAAAGTCAGAGAACAGCTATAGGATTTTCATGATATTGTGTCAATCTAAAACTTTCTACATCTAGACACTTTCTAGTGTCTCTGGAACATTTGATACAAATAGCAAATCCACACCAGATTTTTTTTTTTTCAGTTTCCTTTAGGTCAGTATCTCTTCATCCCTCATTTTATCAGCCCTCATTCTTCCTAATTTATCAACCTTAACAACGAAGTGCCTTCTATATATGAACTAATCACCCCTATTCATGAAGATACAGCATTGCTTCCACTAGTAGAACAGTTCCACTATGGAACAACCCCTCACACTTCCTTTTGGAATGCAAGACTATCTTCTGAAAGCCAGTCAGGCAAGAGGTGGTTAAATTAATCAATTTAGACAACTCTGGCAGAGCCACCTCTATTTTCAATTAGGAAGGAGTTAATAACTTCACTTACTATATTGGTACTCTATTTAATGCCTATCTGTATAACTTACCAGGTTAATTTTTTCTGCTGTACTTTTCAAAATAGACTTCCAAAATTTGAAATAGATATAGATACGGAAATAAATAACTGTGTAGTAAATGTCTTTAAATATGAGAAAATCTATCCATAGACCATTTCAAATATTGGAGCCAGTTCTCAGAAATGAGGTATATCCTCAATTTTGAGTTGATAGTTAATTACTCAGTGAATGTCATTTGCTGGAACAAGAACTTGTTTATATTAACTTGTTCCTTTCAGTTAATGGAATAGCAACAGTTTGTCAATCTACATACTTACATTAGAAGAATTGTGTAGGGGATCCCTGGGTGGTGCAGCGGTTTAGCGCCTGCCTTTGGCCCAGGGCGTGATCCTGGAGACCCGGGATCGAATCCCACATCGGGCTCCCGGTGCATGGAGCCTGCTTCTCCCTCTGCCTGTGTCTCTGCCTCTCTCTCTCTCACTGTGTGCCTATCATAAATTAAAAAAAAAAAAAGAAGAATTGTGTAGTTTAGCACTCTGTATTTGATAGTTTTCCAAATAATATGAGCTAATGATTATTTTTATATCAAAACTACCAGCAAGAACTAAATGCTCCAATCAAAAGACACAGGATGACAGCATAGATAAAAAATGACCCATCTATATGTTGACTGCAAGAGACTCATCTTAGATCTAAAAGTACCTGCAGATTGAAAGTGAGGGGATGGAAAAACATCATGCAAATGGATGATAAAAGAAAGCTGAAGTACAAAACTTATATTGGACAAAATAGAGTTTAAAACAAAGATGTCAAAAGAAAAGAAGGGCACCATATAATCTTAAAGGGGACAATCCAACAAGAAGATACAATAATTGTAAGTATTTATGCACCCAACATGGGAACACTCGGGTATATAAAACAAATAATAACAAATGTAAAGGAACTCATAGGTAATAATGCAATAATAGTAGAGGACTTTAACATCCCACTTACATCAATGGACATATCATCTAAACAAAATCAACAAGGAAACAATGTCTTTGAATGACACACTGGAACAGATGGACTTAACAGATACAATCAGAGCATTCCATCCTAAAACAGCAGAATACAAATTGTTTTCAAGTGCACACAGAACATCCTCCAGAATAGATAATAAATTAGCCCACAAAACAAACCTTAACAAATTCCTGAAGATCTAAGTCATACCATGCATCTTTTCTGACCACAATGAAACTAGAAGTCAATCACAGGAAAAAATCTGGAAAGATCACTGATGCGTAGAAGTTTAGTAACATGTTACTAAACAATGAATGAGCTACCAAGAAATAAAAGAAAAATTTGAAAGTACATGGAAACAAATGTAAATGAAAGCACAACAGTCTAAAACATTTGGGATACAGCAAAAAGAGTTCTAAGGGGAAACTTTATAGCAATACAGACCAACTTAAGGAAGCAAGAAAATCTCAAATAAGCAACCTAACCTTACACCTAAAGGAGCTAGAAAAAAAGCAACAAACAACCTAAAACCAGCAAAAGGAAGGAAAAAAAGAATAGAGTAGAAATAAAAAATATGAAACTTAAAAACAAAAATAAAAACCCCAATAGAACAGGTCAATGAAATGAGGAGCTGGTTCTTTGGGGGGAAAAATTAAAATCATAAACCTCTAGTGAAACTCATCAGGAAAAAAAGGAGAAAGGACTCCGATAAATAAAATCACAAATGAGAGAGGAGAAATAACCAACAACATAGATATAGAAAAGAGTATCATAAAAAAACTATACACCAACAAATTGGGCAACCTAGAAGAAATGGATAATTCCTAAAAACATAAAATTTATCAAAACTGAAACAGAAAAAAATAGAAAATTTGAACAGATGAATAACCAGCAAAGAAATTGAGTCAGCAATCAAAAAAATTCCAATAAACAACAGTCCAGGACTGGATGGCTTCACAAGCATAGTCTACCAAATATTTAAAGAAGAATTAATAATTTTTCTTCTCAAACTATCCCAAAAAATAGATTAGGAAGGAACACTTCTGAATTCATTCTATGAGGACAGCATTATCTTATTACCAAAACCAGATAGAAATACCATTAAAAAAGATAACTAAAGGCCAATATCTCTGATGATATTGATAGATGCACAAATCTCAATAAAATACTAGCAAACTGAGTTCAACAATGCATTAAAAAAATCATTTACCATGATCAAGCAGGATTTATTTCTGGTTGAAAGCGTGTTTCAGTATTCACAAATTAATCAAGGTGATACAACACATCAACAAGAGATAAGAGGGGATCCCTGGGTGGCGCAGCAGTTTAGCGCCTGCCTTTGGCCCAGGGCGTGATCCTGGAGATCCGGGATCGAATCCCACGTCGGGCTCCTGGTGCATGGAGCCTGCTTCTCCCTCTGCCTATGTCTCTGCCTCTCTTTCTCTCTCTCTCTCTCTGTGACTATCATAAATAAATAAAAATTAAAAAAAAAAACAAGAGATAAGAACCATATGATCAAAAAAAAAAAAAACAGAAAACAAAAAAATAAAATAAAAAAGAACCATATGATCATTTCAATAAATGCAGAAAAAGCATTTGACAAAGTACAACAACAATTCATGATAAAAACCCTCAATGACATAGGTTTAGCAGGAACACACCTCAACATAATAAAGCCCATCTATGAAAAACCCACAGCTAACATCTTCCTTAAGGGGGTAACTGAGAGATTTTCCTCTAAGGTCAGAGACAAGACAAAGATGTCCACTCTCACCACTTTTATTCAACTTAATACTGGAAGTCCTAACGACAGCAGACAACAAAAAGAAATAAAAGGTATTCAAAATGGTAAAGAAGAAGTAAAATTTTCACTATTTGCAGGTGATAGAATATTATGTATATAGAACCCCTAGAGGTCTCTGCCAAAAATTGTAAGAACAGATAAATGAATTGAGTAAAGCTTTAGGATACAAAATCAATGTACAGAAATCACTTGGATTTCTATATACCAGTAATGAAGCAGCAAAAAGAGAAATTAATAAGACAATCTCACAATTATACCAAAAATAATAAGATATGTAGGAATAAACTTAATCAAGGAAGTGAAAGACCTGTACCCTGAAAACTAGAAAATGCTGATTAAAGAAATTGAAGAAAACACACAAAAAATGGAAAGACCTACCATGCTCATGGGTTGGAAGAATAAATATTATTAAAATTTCTATACTACCCAAAGCAATCTACACATTTAATGTAATCCCTATAAAAATACCAACAACATTTTTCACAGAACTAGAACAAACAATTTTAAAATTTGTTTGGAGCCACAAAATACCCTGAATAGCCAAAGCAATCTTGAAAAAAGAAAAGCATAGCTGGAAGCTCACGATTACAAAATTCAAGTTATATTACAAAGCTTAGTGATTAAGACAGTATGGTACTGACACGAAGACAGACACACAGATCAATGGGACAGAATAGAAAGCCCAGAAATAATCTTAAAATTGCATGGCCAATTAATCTCTGACAAAACATGAAAGAATATCCAATAGGAAAAGGACAGTTTCTTCAACAAATGACGTTGGGAAAACGGACTGCAACATGCAAAAAGAAAAAAGAAACAGGACCACTTTTTTATACCAAACACAAAAATAAATTCAAAATGCATGAAAGACCTAAATGTGAGAC
This sequence comes from Canis lupus familiaris, assembly GCF_011100685.1. NCBI lineage: Eukaryota > Metazoa > Chordata > Mammalia > Carnivora > Canidae > Canis > Canis lupus. The sequence continues at coordinate 78,565,931 of NC_049224.1, forward strand.
CTGAAATCATAAAAATCCTAGAGGAGAACATAGGCAGTAACTTCTTTGACAACGGCCATAGCAATTTCTTTCCGGATAGGTTTCCTGAGGCAGGGAAACAAAAGCAAAAATAAATTAATGGGACTTCATCAAGATGAAAAACCTGCACAGTGAAGGAAACGATCAACAAAACTAAAAGGTGACGTACAGACTGAGAGAAGATATCTGCCAATTACATATTCTATAAAAGGTTAGTATCCAAAATATATAAAGAACTTATTATACAACTCAGCTCTCCAAAAGCTAATAACTCAACTAAAAAATGGGCAGAAAGTATGAACAGACATTTATCCAGGGAAGACATCCAAATAGCAAGAGACACGACAGACATGAAACAATGCTCAACATCACTCATCAGGGAAAAAAAAAATCAAAACTACAATGAGATATCACCTCCCACCTGTCAGAATGGCTAAAATAAAAATCACAAGAAACAACAGGCATTGGCAGGATGTGTAGAAAAATAGAACCCTTTTGAACTGTTCTTGGGAATGCAAACTAATGCAGCCACTCTGGAAAACAGTATGAACTTCCTCAAATAGTTAAAAATGGAACTACTCTATGATCCAGCAATGGCAACACCAGGTATTTACCCAAAGTATACAAAACACTTATTTAAAGGGAAACATGCACCCCTATGTTTACATCAACATTATTTTCAGTAGCCAAGATATGGAAACACCACGAGTGTCTCTCTCTCTCTCTCTCTCTCTCTCTCTCTATATATATATATATATATATATATATATCTCACATCATCTTTATCATATATATATATATATATATATATTTCAGCCAGAAAAAGAGAATGAAACCTTACCATTTGCAACAATGTGGAGCTAGAGAATATAATACTAGCAAAATGAATCAGAGAAAAGCAAATATCATATGATTTTACTCATATGCAGATTTTTTAAAAAATTTATTTATGATAGTCACAGAGAGAGAGAGAGAGAGGCAGAGACACAGGCAGAGGGAGAAGCAGGCTCCATGCACTGGGATCCCGATGTGGGATTCGATCCTGGGTCTCCAGGATCACGCCCTGGGCCAAAGGCAGGCGCCAAACCGCTGCGCCACCCAGGGATCCCTCATATGCAGATTTTAAGAAACAAAACAAATGAGCAAAAGGAAAAACAGAAAAGAGAAAGACAAGTCAAGAAACATACTCTTAATTACAGAGAACAGATTGATGGCTACCAGAGGGGAGGTGGATGGGGGAATGGGTTAAATAGGCGATGGGGATTAAGATGTGCACTTGTCACGATGAGCACTAGGTCATGCATGGGATTGTTGAATCAGTATATTGTACATGTGAAACTAATATAACACTGTATGTTAACTAACTGGAATTAAAATAAAAACTTTAAAAAATACTGCCAGCAAGAAGAGTACGCCCAGTTAATAGGAGTACACCTAGTTAATATGTAAGCACCTAAAATTATGTCTGAAAACCTAGTGTTTGAGCAGATGATTGATTTATGCCTAATTCGCATATTTTAAAAGACCGACTAGTTGCTCTGAGCTACTAGCTTCATTGAGATCTTATTTTTAACACAGTCTTTTGAAAAGAGACTTGTAAAACAAAAGCTAAACTAATTTTGTTAGTTTATACCATATTTATTCCATTAATCCCACACATGGTATACGAAAATATGTTTAACTATTAGAAAATAGAATAATTTAGTGATTTCTTAGGCCAAGGTTTGAACATTTAATGATAATGAAATTTGGGTTCCATATTTATTCAGTAATTTTACCAGTCCTTACACTGATCCTTCTCAATAGATTAGCAAAATAATAGTGATGTTAGTAATTACAGATGTTTTCTCCAAAAAACTCTAAAAATCATAAATTTTACAACTGGAAGGGGCTTTAGGAAATCATTAGAAGAGTTATATACTTTATGTGCTTTAATAGATAGTCATTTTTCTTATTTTAAAAGTCATGAGAGAATGAGTACTAATAAAAAAAAATACTTGGGTTCTTTAGTACAATGAGAAGTTGAAAGTAAAGTACAACCAGAAATTAGATAAATTATTAATCAATTTTGATAACCCTGAAAGGGACCATGTTCTATATTAACTACAATTTTAGTTGAGGGTATGAGTATTTTGCAATATGGGGGCTAATAGCTAAAGCTGCAAATAACAAAATGCCAATGGTAGATAGCTGAAGCAACAGAAACTGATTTTCTCATAAATCTGGAGGTGGAAGTCCAAGATCAATATGGTGGCAGGGTTGGTTTGTCTTAAGGATCTCTCTTAGGCTTGCAGATGACTACTTTCTTACCCTGTCCTCACATGGCCTTTCCTCCATGAACATGTGCTCATCCCTAACTTCTCTCCCTCTCCTATAATGATACCAGTCACAGTGGATTTAGACCCATCCTAATCTTACCTTAGTAATCTTACCTTACTTATTTTAACTTACCTCTTCAAAGACTTTATGTCTAAACATAATTACATTCTGAGGTACTGGGAACTGGGACTTCAACATAAGAATTATGGGGGGCGGGGGTTACAATTCAAGCCCATAACCAGTGTATAGTGAGGTTTTATACAGGCTATCAGGTTAACATTCTAAATGTATAGTGGAACAGACGTGGGCCTACATGAAAGAAAGCATGTCTTCTACACCTCACCAACTTTGAGTCATAAAGTATTTAATATCTCTGACCCCTGATTTTATCATGGATAAAATTAACCTAACATCACTTTAAAATACTGTTTGAGATGACTAAGGATCAAATCAAATCCTTTGTCTGAAATGCCACTGAAGATCAAAAGCTATGTATAAATAGTCATTATTTTTATCAGCTACTCGCCTTCTATTATCCCCCTCTGAACTTCTCTTGGTAGAAAAAAGTGGAATCTTGGTCCTAAACTTTGCATTTCCTTACTTCTCTTATAGCACATTTTGGTTAAAAGTCAGCTTGATGTTCAGCCTGTCCTTAACCATCAGGTTAATATATAATTAATACATATATAATATATGAAAACAATCAGGTTAATGATATTAAGTATCTTTGCTTAAGGATGCTGACTTCCATACTTTATGTAGAATTATAATTTATAGTTTAACTTCAATAGACAGGATTGACCTAAATTATCTCTAGTTGAAATATATCTTGAATCCATTCTGTTGGAATTAACTTCATGATGAGTTTAAACATGATTTGCGCTATAAGAAGGTAAATACAAACTTTGGAACTGGTATATTCCAGGGTACTTCAAATTTTAAGCAGATTGCCGTCTTGTAAGACAATGAGAAATTAGGCATCAAATTATAAGTTATTTTTATTTTTTTCTTTTAAGTAGACTTTATCTGGGCAGCCCTGGTGGCGCAGCGGTTTAGCGCCGCCTGCAGCCAAGGGTGTGATCCTGGAGACCCGGGATCGAGTCCCACATCAGGCTCTTTGCATGGAGCCTGCTTCTCCCTCTGCCTGTGTCTCTGCCCCCCCCCCCTTTCTCATGAATAAATAAATAAATAATTCTTTAAAAAATATAAAATAAATAGACTTTATCTTTTAGAATAGTTTTAGGTTCACAGCAAAATGGAGTGGGAAGTGCAGGGAACTCCCATATACCATTTGCCCCTCACATGCACAGCCTCCCCCATTTATCAACATTCCACACCAGAATGGTGCATTTGTCACAATCAATGTACCATCGTCACATCATATTACCCAAAGTCCATAGTGTACATTAGGATTCACTCTTGGTGGTGTACATTTTATGGGTTTCGATAAATGTATGACATATATTCACCATTATAGTATCATAAAGGATAGGTTAACTGCCTTAAAAATCAGTGATTCACTTATTCCTCCCTCCTTCCTTACACATGGCAACCACTGATCTTTTACTGTCTCCATAGCTTTATACTTTCCAAATGTCATATAGTTGGAATAATACAGTATGTAGACTTCTTAGATTGGCTTCTTTCACATACTAATAAACATTTAAGGTTCCCCTATGTCTCTTATGACTTGGTATGTCCATGTTTTTACTTTAAAAAATATGATCAGTGTACTTGAGAACTTACAAGCCATATTTTGATTGGTTTTTCAACAGCATGACATTCAGAAGACATTAGATAATCTGGGAAACCCTTGAAATTGTATCCAACAGTGTGTAGAATTATTTTGATGCATTTTTTTCCGTGAGGAGGATACATAGGTTTAACCAATGGAATCCCATCTGCCACAAGTAGACTGAAAACCAACAGCTTACAGAATAAATGATCATAATGCTTTTTATTATAAGGAGCAAGATGTTACAAAGAATAAATAAAATCAGGACAATTTTGTTTCAAAGTCTGGCTTCCTAGCTTTTTTAAAATGTGACTCTGACACTAACAAAAATGACATGGCCCCACCTTCCTCGTCTATGAAATGAGATAATAATCCCAACCTGCAAGGATTTTATAATTGGACATACACTCACCAATCAAATTTGGTAACATTCTTTCTTACAGATGTACATACAGAGCTTGAATTAATACTAAATTATTATTCAAATATTAACTTAGTAGGTAATTTGTATCCTTGTTCATAATCTTTGTCTTTCAGTTTCTTTAAGGTCTTATTTTGATTTTAGGGTAGTAGATGATATTTGAGAGGCCCTAGTAACTATTTTAAAGTCATAAAGATAAGGAAATATAAAGGTTGGAAAGACAAGTTAAATGTGAGACACTTTTATATAGAAGATCATATGTGTTAAACAGAAAACTATGTGCCCTGCTTCTTTTACATCTCAACATACTATTCAATGATCTGACTTTTAATAATTCTATTAGTATTACTTTAATTCTAACTGAGATATTTCTATTATTCTGAATAATTAAGACATGGCAAAAGATCAATTCTTTTCTAGAAAATAAATATATGCATATTAAAGTGGATTCTTCTCAAATAAAAATTAACTTTTTATTTTTATTATTTTTTAGACTCTATTTGAGAGCGTGTACGTGCATGGGTGGGGGAGGGGCAGAGAGAAAGTCATAAACAGACTTCCCACTGAGCAGAGGCTCTATCCCAAGACCCAGGGATCATGACCTGCGCTAAAGGCAGAGACCTACCCGACAGAGTCACCCAGGTGACCCAGAAAGTAATTTTTTTTCTTCTTTCTTTTTTTTTTTTTAAACTTTATTCCTGAAGATGTACCTGGGAGCATTTGGGACATAATCTAGCGGAGAAACAGAATCCTCAGATATGATATTGAAATATGCAAACATTAGAAATAAAGAAAATGAACTTATTAAATGGGTACCTGATATTGTAACTGTAGCTCATCAAATCCTTCGTTTGCTCAAGGACTAAACAAATAAGAGAGATAAGAAATGTCAATAGAGTAGATCCAAAAGTGACCCTTACCTACATTCAATGAGACAGAAGAGGTAAAATTACTAACCTTATTAAGTTATCCACTCAATCATACAATGATTCTCTATGCAAATTTTGCGATAACAATAATTTCAATAAAATATACCCACATTAAAGTAATCGATACATTTTTATTTTTTTAATTTTATTATTTTAAATTTTATTAAATGACTTTTAACGAGATAACATAAATTCTAATTCATCTGGCAAATTCTTTTACAAAATTTGTCATTCCAAGCATTTTGACTTACTTTGTTCTAATATTTACTTGCAAACTTTTCATTTTAGCTCATTTGTTTTTCAAAGGTCAATGTGAAAATATCCCTTTCTACTCTGTTAATATGACCATGTATCTATATTACTCCAACAAAGACTTCTTATAGGTACATGTTTTATGAAACAGAACATTAATAGCTCTGGAACTGAGTTTCTCATTCATATATAGTTTAACTGCAAACAAGATGGATATAATGGAAGCAGATGCAAAAATGCTTAATTGTTCATTAACTACTGCATATTTCATTATAAAACAGTATTTTAGGGGCACCTGGGTGGCTCTGCGATTGAGCATATGCCTTTGTCTCCAGTTGTGATACCAGGCTCCTGGGATCGAGTCCTGCATCTGGCTCTCTGTGGGAAGCCTGCTTCTCCCTCTGCCGAGGTCTCTGACTCTTTCTCTCTGTCTCTCATGAATTTAAATAAAATCTTAAAAACAACAACAACTACAGTGTGTTAGACTATTTTGTGTATGGGCTTATAACAGCCTATAGAATATAAAAAATAAAATGCAATTAAGTCATGTATTTAGAAAAAGGCTTTGATTCAGCTTTTATTCTAAAAGGATTGAGGAAGGATAACAGGCCTTATATTTTGAGGTAATTAAGACTTTCAAAGTTTAGAAATATATTTAATGAGGGAATTTTGTCACTACTTTCAATAACTGAAATATAAATATGACTGTCTTTTGAGATTCAATCACAATTTCAACTACGTCTTTTAAAATTCAGTGACTGAGTTGCTTTTGATCCACAATAAGAAATTCTTAATTTTCATAACAAAGAAGTAGCATTTTTAAGCACCTTAAAACTTTGATCCTAATATATAAGTAAATAATTGAAAACTTTAGAATTGAAGTTTATTATACTTCCAGTCAGTAATTTGTTGAGCTGGTCCAATTCAACCACTGTTCATTGAGAATTTAATAATGCTTTGTTTTGTGTTTTTCTCATATGAAAGAAACAAGCTGAGCTCCCTAATCTCAAGGAGTTTATAAACTCATTGGAGTGACATGATATATACGCATAAATCAATTACATGGAAATAAGAGGCAGGCTATGGCTAGATAAAAACAGTAAGTACTACTGAAGATGGGATGTCTGTTCTCATTTATGGCCCTGTCTTTAATTAGCACACCTACAGTCATCTCTTCCCATGTCCTGTCAGTTCCCTTAGAATCCACTCTGGAGGGGCGCCTGGGTGGCTCAGTCAGTTAAACATCTGTCTTGAGCTCAGGTCATAATCCCAGGGTCCAGAGATCAAGCTCCATGTCAGCCTTCCTGCTAGGCCGGGAGCCTGCTTCTCCCTTTCCCCACTGCTCACTCTCTTGGGTGCTCTCTCTCTCTCTTTCTCTCAACTAAATCAATAAAATCTTAAAAAAAAAAAAAAAAAAGACTCTCTCTGCCTCTGCCCCTTTCCACCTCTCTCAAATGAATAAATAAATCTTTAGGAAAAAAAAAAAAAAGAATCCACTCTAGATATTGCTACCATTCAAAGTAGGCTTTCTTAAATGCAGAACTCACTAGGAGTCTTCTGTTCAGATGTTCTCAGTTTACTTGCACATTCCTCAAACTAAAAAATTCCACTGCTTGCCCAGCGCTGTCTGTACATATCTTCACTATCAACTTAGCCCCATCTTTCGAGCCTCAGCTCCCATAAGTCTACACACAGACGAGTTCCAATTCAAATTTTCTTCCATTTTTCCTTCTTCACAGATACTATGTAGTCTAAGAATCATCAAGTCTTTTAATTCCACCTCTAGAATGCTTTAGTCCAACCAATTCTATCTCAGCAACATAATCCTAGTCCAAACCATCCTCTCTTTACTCTTGCTAGACCTGTCCTACACCCAACAAATGTTTTTATCTACAAAAAGAGAAATTATACTTTTATTTGTTTTTTATTTTCTTTTGCTAGTTAAGACTATTTTCAGGCATTTTTAGGTTCACAGCAAAATTGATAAGAAGGTGCAGAGATTTCCCATATACTCCTTTGTCCCACACGTGCATAAGCACCTCTGTTATCCACATCCCCCACCCAGAGTGGTACACTGGTTACAAGTGATGAACCTACACTGACAAATAATTACCCAAAGTCCATAGTTAACATTATGTTTCACTCTTAGTGTTGTATATTCCATGGGTTTGGACAAATATGTAAGGACATGTACCCATCATTGCGGTATCATGAAGAGTATTTTTACTGTTCTAAAATCCTCTGTGCTCCTCCGACCCATTCCCTCCCCACAACTGCTGATTTTTTTTATTATTGTTATCTCCATAGTTTGCTTTCTCCAAAGTGTCATATAGTTGGAAGTGTAGAGAATGTAGCCTTTTCAAATTGACTTCTTTTCCTGGTAATATGTATCCAAGGTTTCTCCATGTCTTTTCATGGCTTGGAAGCTCATATCTTTTTAGCACTAAATAGTATTTCATTGTCTGGATACACCACACTTTATTTATGCATTCAGCTACTGAGGGACATCTTGGTTGCTTCCAAGTTTTGGTTATTATGAGCAAAGCTGCTATAAACATCCATGGGAAATCTCTGTACCTTTCTCTCTATTTTGCATGAACTTAAAACTGCTCTAAAAAATAAAGGCTATTAAAAATAACAGTAACCAAGTCATACACACAAAACACGCAATTTCTATGTGTCAGGAATTTGGGAACTGCTATCTCGATCCTCTCTGCTCAGGGTTTCACAAGGCTATCTAAGGAGTTAGCCAGGCTGCATTATCATCTGAAGGTTTTTGCTTTCAAGCTCATTCAGGTTGTTGGCAAAATTCATTTCCTTGAGATTTATGACTGAGATAACCTGAATTCTTAACTGGATTTCAACTGGAGGTCACAATCAATGCTTGACATTGCCCACAGTTCCATTGCACATGCTTCCATAATCCATTTACAACATGGGTGTTTTCTTCTTCAAGGCTAGAAGGATACTCACTCTCTGATTTCATGGAATACTTTAACCATCTTTTAAGGGCTCCATTGATTAGATTATGCCCATACAGAATAATCTTTTTTTAAGTAATTCAAATTGTATAAAGATCTTAACTACACATGTAAAATTCCTTCTATTTTGCATTTAACATAACCTAGCCAGGAGAGTAACTATTATATTTACAGATCTCACCCATGCTCAATGGGATGGGATTGTATAGGATTATACACCAATAGCTAGGAATCTTGGTGGTCATCTGCTAATTCTACCTATTACAAAATTTTGACAACATTTAAAATAGCCCTGTGAGTGTTCTGGTCTGACATTTCTTCATGTATGTCAATGCTGGGTTTGTTCCTATTAACTTTTTGGTTTTAAATTATTAAATATCAGCTTTTCCTCCTTCACATATCTATTCATTCTTATTGTGTACTAACAATTATAGATGCTACATTGTTGAGTTTCTGCATTTATTTTTTCTATGTTGAAAAACTTAGTTTTGTTTTGGCAACAAATTAATTTGCTGGTTGATCAGCTTAATATTGCCTAGTTTTGTTTTTAGACATTTTAGGATTTTAGAATAATCCTAATCTAAAGTTAGAGTAGTCTTATCCATAAATTGTGACATACCTGGGGTCTCAGCTGATTTAGGGGGCTAAATTTCCCAGGGCTTTGATTTGGAGAGTTCATTGGGTAGATACTGAACGCATTTTCTGTGTTTGTCTTTTCTTAAGTGTCCTTAAAAATAATAAGCACTATTTAGCTTTCTGTGGCCCAGTGCCTGAAAACAAATACTCCATCTATTTTGTGCAGCTTTCTAGTTCCTTATGGCATAAGGTAGCTTGATACTTATTCTTCCATAAGTAGAAGCCTAATACACATTTGTAAGTGGCTGCACAGTAGCCCTTGAACAACAGGGGTTTAAACTGTGTAGGTCCACTTATGTACAGAGTTTTTAGATGAAAGTGGTGTAAATGCATTTTCCTTATGATTTTCTCAGTAGTGTTTTCTTTTCTCTAGTTTTATTATAGGAATACAATGTATAATACATATAACATACAGAATATGTGTTAATATGCTTCCAGTCAATAGGAGGCTGTTAGTAGTTAAATTTGGGGGGAGTCTAAGCTACAAAAGGATTTTTGATTCAGGAGATTGTGTTATTCAAGGGCCAACAGTACAAATATACAGGCAGTAGTCTATTAAGGATGCTCAGAAAGATTATATCCCACTTAGTAGAAGTGATTTTAAGGAAAAAATGAAATTTTAATGATAAAATAATTCAGAAGTTAAAATTGCAGTATTTACTAATTTGTAGCATGAGAGAAGTGTGGAAGAAATTGAAGTCATGTTATTTCAACTCTTTTGGAATTATTGGAGAAATGCTTCTAAATAAAATATAACGCATTAAAAGAATGTTTAATGAAGACCAGAGATAAAGAAAGCAGAAAAGAATGAAGATAGATAACAAGAAATCAAAATTTAGAGAATCCAGGATAATTTGAATCATATTATGATAAGTTTCTTCATTTAGTACATACATGCAAAACATTGGAATTAGTGCCTCATGTCCTAGAAAAAACGAGCTAGCTGCTATTAGACTAATGTATTTGACAAAAATGTTTAAATTATAATTTTATATTTTATATAATTATAATTTTATATAATTTTATATTTTTAGGCCTTCCTGTAATTATAATTTAAATATTTTTGTCAAATATATTAGACTAGTAACAACTAGCCTTGTATAGTTAGGAGTGGAGATTTCTGCAATACTAACTTTTAACATTATGCTTCCATAATTTTGTCAGGCTGAATAAATAATTCTTCATACCTGAGAACAATAAGGACCTAAAATATAAGAACTCAGCAAGATTGAAATAAAAAAGAAAAATGAAGCATGTGAACAGTAATAGAAAGTAAGTTGGTGTAGCTGTACTAACATAACAGAGAAAAATATTTAAGGCAATATGTATTACCAAAAATATAAAGGATTATAACCTGATAAAATGGTTAAACTCTACCAATATTGTAAAGATATTTATGCATTTTGCTGCATAAATATTTGTAGATTCAATGTAAATTCAGTTAAAACCAACAAAGTGCATGTGTGCACATGTGAGTGTGCACAAATGAGAAGCTAATTTTAAAATATGTTTGAAAATCCATAATCGCAAAGATAATTTTAAGTAAGAAGAAAAAAGTTGAGAGCTTACATGAACACATTTTCAGAATTATTACAAAACTAAAATAATTAATCAGCATGGAACAAAGATAAACATACACATGAAAGAAAGATATTTGATAGTAAAGAAAACCCATACACATGAGGTCACATGATTTATAAAAAGGAGTATCTAAAATATTGACATAAACTGTATTTTAATGATTTTTTTATATTCTGACTAAAAATAGTCTTGACTCTATCTCACACTAAATGATCACAAAATCATATTCCAGATGGATCATAATAATAAAGCTTCCAGAAGGCAACAAAGAAGAATATCTTCACCATTGGTAAGGCAAAAATTAATTAAACTTGATAAAGAATTAATGATAATGAAAGGCCTGGTAACTTGTGCTTCCTTAAAGACACCACTAAAAAATTAACCAGTAAGTGATAGTATACGTGTGATAGTTTCAAACCTATATCCAACAAATTATTTATATACAAACAATTTTAAAAAGGCAATTCAATGAAAGTTCACCAATAAATTGAATAGACAATAAACAAAAGAGAATGTTCACCTCTGTTGTCACCATGGAAAAGCTAAAACCTCACTGAGCAAATGATGATTCACCCAATGACTAAAATGAAAAAAAAAAAAAAAAAAGATTGACAATAACAGGCACTAGCAAGAGGGTGAAGTGGCTAGAATTCTCATACACTGCATGTGAGGAAATTACTTTGGCATTCTTTTTGACATGATTTATTAGCATGGAGCCTAAGATCCTAATAACTTAACAATATGACTCCTAAGAATGTAACCAGCAGAAGTGAACACATATGCTCATCAAAAGACTCAGGCATACATGCAATGAAAATTAGTATATATATTCACCACATGGACAAGAAGTTGATAGCACATACTAATAGTAAAAAACTTGAAATATTTCAGTGCATGTCCGTCAAAATGAGAAGAAATAAATGTATTGTGGAATATTAACACAATGGAACAATATATTAAAAAGAATTACTAGTAGACACAAGAATGTGGATAAATCCTATAGATAAATTGTTGAGCAAAGGAGAGCAGACACAAAATATTGTATACTTCCTGGTTCCATTTATATCACATTCAAAAACAGGCAAAATAATCTATGGAGATAGAATCCAAAATAATGTCGATTTTGGATAATAACTGGAATGGAGGTTAAGAGATTTTTGGATGTTAGTAATATAGTATATCTTGATTTGGGTGGTGATTAAATTTACATGCTTGCTCTTAATATATTTTTCCTTAAAGTGGGTACATTTTAATATATACTTATAATGTATGTTTACATAATTTGAATATAATTATATCTATCCGGCCATATTTATATTTTTAAAATGTGTAGTACATGGGACAACATTGTATAGTATATAAAATCACAAAGAACTTGTGCTAATAAGAATAGTAAATAACATTATATGGCTCCCTTCCAAAAACAATGATGGAACATACCATGCACACACACACACACACACACACAAACCCCACTGATACACACACGCATTTAAATATTATTCTTCCAAATCCTGAAGACTGTATTAATCAAGGTGATGGGGAACTCCAAAATTTATGATCAGATATGAGGAGCTCTTTTTCTCTAGATCACTGGTTTAAATGTTCCTGATACGCTAATAAAGAAAGTTCATTAACTTCCAATAGCTGTTTGGTGTTTTATGTAAAATGAGATGATGGCCTCAGCTGACACCATAAAAAGTCATGTCTATAATTTAAACTACAAGAATCACTTCCCAGCCTATCTTCTCAGAGGCCAGATATGAAAAGGGGACTGAGATAGCAGAACTCTCTTGCCCTTAAATGTGGCCTTCTATATTTGTTGTGTAATATAATTTATCACAGTGGTGCTAGGAACCTGATGATTATTTAAATAATTGCTTATGTTGTATCTATGCTACCATTTTTGTTTCCAGCAAAAGGTAAACTTTTCCTTCTCTCAGGCTCATTTTATTAATATGAAACAATAGCCAAAGGTTAAAAAAAAAAAAAAAAAAAAAAAAAAAAAAAAAAAGGTAGGCCCTGCCTACCAAATCCTTAGCAGTTGTCAGGAGTGGTGGTTATCCCTCACATGTTGTGTCTCCACATGAAGGAACTTCCATTAGAGGAACAATCCAGGTCCCCACTAACTCTAAATCCCTCCCCAGGGAGGGGAAACTAATTTACCCAGTTTATAGATATGGCTCAGCAACTTCTGTGTACACTTTACAACCTGGCAGCTAGTAGAGAAGATACAATTTGGTTCTCTCTCTCCAAATTGTGGAAAGTTTGGCCTGACAGGCTCTGCCTTTGTGAAGTCTGATGACAGCCTATTTGGCTGTCCCAAGCTATAATCTCCTTACACCTTCATCAGTAATAGAAACAGTATTTTGATCTCTATTTGTCTGACTTCTGTATATATTTCTCAGTGGTTTCTAATTGTCTGGTTAGATAAAGAATGTTCTTTTGGAGCCTGTAAATCCAAAATATCATGGAATATTATAATTTCAGGACCTAATTATTCTTATCTTTACATGAGAAATCCTAGTTTCCAATGCATTTGAGGATTTAGCCTCAACCTGGCTATGTCTATTGAATGAAAACATGAAGAACCCAAAATGTGAGCATGAATTATCTCTTTGGAATTTCTCATTGAAACATGAAAGACCACGTGAAAATTGCCCAACTCAGGTCAATTACTATACTTTCAGGACATGAACAGCCACAGTATTACCACTGTTTCCCAGTTGGTGATGACAAGGGCATTGAGTAGAGGATGTCTTGGGCCAGATGTAGAATTTTTTTAATCCTGAAAGTTTACGTCATGTATTCTCTTGCACCCTCAAGGAGAAATTAGTTTGAATAACTTCAGACATGTTATGAATAAGATGAATAAAGTTAAAGAAATCCTTTCATAAGTGCCAAGTGAAATAATTCAAACTACCGAATTACAAAATAAATAATGTCCTAAAGGTCATAGGCTGTTATTTTCACCCTACTTCAAAGTTAGTTTTGCTTAATCCTAGGGAAAATGTATCTAAGTTCCTTTTTAAATTCTATATATCCTGAAACATTTTATTTATAAAAGCAAACACTATTTCAAGAGTGTTTTTGTTGTGGAAATGTTTATAAGGTAGCCATTCCTCTTGTATTTTATAGAACTCTCAATTTCTGCTATTTAAATTACCTACCTAATTAGGTCTCCAATGAAAAGGTGTGTAAACACACTCATTTTTAACCTTAAAAATAATTTCCAACACTCCTGGGTGCTGTTGAAAAAAACAGCTAATAAAAAAAATTGCTTAAGCTTTGTGAGGATAATGTAGTGAATCAGGTATCTCTAAAGAAATCCTCTGGATAGAAACACTGAACTGTGCAAGCTAATGTGAAAATATTGTAATCCCAATGCATTTGAATAGAGAATTCAGTTCTTTAACTTAAAAGTAGGTAAGTGGTGCTTATATCATTACATCAGTCACATTAATCATCAAGTTTTCATACAGAGAAATATAGTTGAACACAGCAGCCGGTTAAGTCGTTAGGGATAATGACTTGCATAACAGTCTAAGAATGTGAAAATAGTTTGCCTATTAAGAAATTAAGGTGAATTTTGTGTATCAGCTATACTCCTCAGATAAAGTCTGGGAAACAAAAATTCACAGTGTACTCATCCTTGCCAATTACATCAACATGTCTTTGTAGAAGACGCTGGATCATCTTTCTTGGAAGCAAATAATTAACAATAGGTCAGCACGGGTCTCTTAACTTTTAACATGCAAGTTATGACCTTGAAAAAATGTATATGGCTGTCACTTTTTTACCTAGGATATTCTGATTGCAGTAGAAATAATTATCTTGAAGCCATAGAATTTCTATTTAGGGGGTCATGGGAGATGTGATGAGCTCAATGAAAAAAAAATGCGAGACAAAGGTTTCAAAACTTTGGAGGCTCTCTAAATTCTCCGATGAAATGATCAGTGTTTTAAGCCATGTTCTTAGCTTCAATCTGATCACAGAATTGACTGGAAAACATCAGAACTAAGCTCAAAAAGACACAAGAACCCACAGAGGGTTGGCATGGAAATCAGGGAAGGTAGCTATGTGACATGTATTTTTAAAACTCTGCTCTGGACCCCAAATGCCTACCAGTAGCAGGGAAAACCAATACCCCTGGTAAAAACAACTCCTGAAATCAATGGCATCACCATACCAAATGAAACCTACTCCTCCCATGCATCACCCATCTTTCAAGAAAGCCTGGCTAGGAAGAGTAATAGGCTCTTGTCAGTATCACTCCAATACTCATCCATTGTGAGGCTCTCTCCAAATAAAAAGGAAATTTGTGTGCTCAGCAGTCAGACAATTTCCAAATCAATGAACACTTGTATACTTCAAATATTAAGATGTTGCTCCATCTTTATGATAGAACCTGAATTTTGAATTAATGGCAATAAGGCTAGAAGAACAGTTGGTTTCTCTTTAGCAGAGAAGTGGAGTATCCATTCAGATTTCAAATAAATTGGGAAGTAGAAGTATAGTGTAATGAGCCAGGACTGAAAATCCAGAAAGATGAGAAATAAGAAAAGGTTATTAAATAATATTTTCTGTATTTTGCAATGATCTTATTAGTAATGTCTCTCTAAACAACAACAAACAATCTAGGCTAAATCTGCTTTACTCAGAAAGGGATTATAGTTAATTAACTGCCCAGCACAACTCATTGTATCTGTCTAGCTATAGGGTTAAACTTAAAATAGGAGATGGAGTAGCAGGCAAAACCTAAAAATGAGTATGCTCTGGGTCTGGTGGAGTGCGGATATGAAGGATTTGATACTTTGATGATATTAATGTCCCAATTTTTCCCTCATCCCTCTAACATTTTGTAACCTCACAGTGACCTCACATTCTGGCTTGGCCACATGACTCGATTTGGCCAATGGGATGCTAGCAAATGCAATGTAGAGGTTTGAAAAAGTACTTCTACGTTTCTGTTCTTCCTCTTGCTTCTCTGCCTTCACACCTTGTCCAGAGTAGCTTATTGGAGGATGAGAGAAATATGGCCCAGTCTAAGTGATCGCCATAGAAGACAACGAGCTGACTGCCAGGCATGTAAGTGAGTCCAGCTGGGATCAGAACTACCCAGACAAGCCCAGCCAAAATCCCCCATCCTGAGACTCATGAGCTCAATAAGGGCTTATTGCTTTAAGCCAGTCGGATATGGGGCAGTTGTTATACAACATCGTTGTGCAAGAGATAATTGATACAGTGGACATTAAGGGAGGGTATCAATGATACGTTTTATACCATAAACTAAGAATCACCACCACTGAGATATACCAGAGTTATCTAGAAAGCTTTTAAAAGTATACTCAGACCACTCTCTGATCTACTGAATTGCTTGTTTTGGAAACATGATAATTGTTTTGTGTAAAGGGGCATGGTTTCCATTAAAATTGAGACCCACTGATTTAAGCTTATTGTCTTAACAATTGGAAGGGAATATTTGTAGAGTGGTTGCACATTTTCTCACTATCTAATCTGCCAATAAAGAGAACCAATTAAATTTTATGTTATGACTTAACTATCCTTACAGCCATAATCTATTTTCCTAATCTGTGGATACTGGTCACGTGGGCATGGGCTGAAAAGTCAGAGGACCATAGGCAATGATGGACTTAAAATCCTATTCTTGGAAAAATGCCACCTGGCAAGAGCTGAACAGTCATTTCCATCATCTTGATAAAAGTGGAAAAAATATATGAATGCATTTAATCTGGTCTCTAAGAATAACACAAGCTCCTTTTCTGAAGAAAACAAGCTAGCAAAGGAAGCCCAAGTAATTTCATCCCAAATTTTTCTCCCAGAAAAGTCTCATCTCTACTGCCAATTGTTCTATTCCTCAAATGTGATAATAGCATGCCATCTTGGAGTCTTTTCCCCATGCTGCCATTTGCCTGGGAATCTTCTCATGCCTGGCTCTTTCTAATTACAAAGAACTCAGAGCAGCCTTCTATGACTCCTTTCTCTATAAGGGAATCTTTGCCCATTTCTCTTCACCACCATTATACATCTTCATCTATTCAATTACTTCTTTATTACCACCTTTGGAGCTATTAGTATTGAAAGAGTGATTCTATCTGTGGCATAACTATGGTCAAATTGAGCACTAATAGCATATAATACTGGAGAAAAACTTATTTCACTTATTATTAGTTTTTAACAAGTGTTACCATTGGTCAGGTGAGCAGAAATTGGAATATCAGAGCCAAGATTTTGCTTAAACTTGCCAGTGAAAATCATGTTTGTCTTGTACTGCCTATTCTTAATTCTTCACTTTATACAGCATTCTTAATTTAATGGGAAAAAAATATAATAAAGGACAAGATGAACTAGGAGGGGAGATGATGCATATATCCTCAGTAGTCTATGACACTCGATTAAGGCCATAGTCATCATCAAATATATTGTGATTCACAGAACATCTTGGAGGCAGAATGTGCTGCTGGACAGTGTTACTACAGTAGCTATCAGGAAACCTGAGGACTCATTCTGGCCCTGATTGCTAGCCAACTGCATGATTATGGAAAAATCATTTAACTTCCTTTCCCCATCTGCAAAATAATAGGAGCACTGGTTGATCTCAAATTAGTCTGTATCCTATTAATGCTTTCCCCAGCATTTGGCCTTGCACCCTTTCTGGCAGTTAATTTTTTGTTGGCTCTGATTCTAGTAAACTCCTTTGGTGAGGGAAGCAGCAGGAGGTGGCAGAAAGAGCATAGGTTTTGGAGTCAGAGAGACTTGTGTTTGAATCCCAGCTTTGCCCTTCCTGGCTTTGGGATCTTAGCCAATTTTCTTAACCTTGCCAAGTTTTAGTTCACTCAACAGTAAAATGATGATAGTAATGTCTTTCTCACAGGGTTTTGAGGATGAAATGAGATAATATGGAAAATGCTTGAAAACATTATTTTCATTTCTCAATAAATGCTAAGTTCCTTACCCCTGGTTCTTTTCTGTATCTTTCTAGAATCTCTACTGTCTCCATCAAAGCTTTTTCTTTTTCTATCCCTCTCTAAGTACAAATATTTCCCCAGTGCAGTCATAGACTCTTTTGAGGGTAAGCTCTTCTTAAGTGATCATCTTTCACAACTTCCCCTATAACTGTGTTGATTGCTTATAAATATATATTGCCACAGTAAACCTCTCATTCAAACTATAATCACAAATTTTAACTATATCTGGACATCATGCCATAAGCAACCAATTGATTCCTCAAATCTATCACATAAACATAAAACAACGTAAAGCTACTCTTAATATGTTTTTTTATTTCCGGTCTTAGTTTGATAGTGTCACATCCTCCCCATAACTGAAGCTCAAGACACATCCTTAACTCTTGGATATTTCTCTTTTTTCATTATCCAATAAATCACCACTAACTCTCCTAGCTCCACACTATTACTTCTTTCATCCTCCTCCCTCTCATTTGCACTATGTATCTCATGCTATATATTAATCACAGCTATTCCAGCTATAACCTATAAGAAATCAAACACAAACCAGTTGAAATCCAATTCTAAGCATGAAAAAAGTAATTGTTCCAAAAGTGCATAAATCAATGTAACAGAAAACTCTAGGCATATTTGGATCCAGACACGCAAAGCAATCACCAATCCCTTTGTGTTTCCCATTTATGCTTTTCTCTTCCTTGACATAAGTCATAGGCAGACTTTCCTCAGGTACCAGTGAAGATGTTAATCTCAGCACTAGAAACACATCAAACAAATAACAAGGATCCCAAAGAATAAGAGTCTCATTCAAAACAGGTTTAATAAATTCCACAAAGGAATTCTGATTGGCCCTGCTTATTTCTCATGCTTGCTTCCACTTTAGACAATGAGATAGATAAACACATGGTGGGAAGGAAGGCTGCTCTATCCAAATCACAGGGGGGATGCCAAAGTCCTAATGAGTTCATTTACCTTTAAATTCTTGCCACTCTAATCCATCTTCCTGTTGAAAAAGGAGTTCATCTAGGAAGTGTTACTCTAGTGGAGGTCCTTCCACATGAAAACAGAAGTGTTATAAGGCACTAACCACCCCTATACGCCCCTTCCTTTCCCTTCAAAACAATTCACTAACCTAATGTGATTTATGAAATTCTTTTGGAAACCATTTGACAGGCTCCAGATTTCAGTTAGGAAAAAAATATTCCTTAATTACATTCAGGTCATCCAATCCATCTACAAATATATATCAAATGCTTATTTTGTTACAGGTACTTCTCTAGATACTAGAGACACAGAGTAACAAAGTAAACAATACTGTACCCTGATGGAGCTCACACTTGATGGAATATTGCAACTTCACTAACCCTTCTACTTTCTGTGAAAATTTTCTCAGTCCTTTGATATTGCATTCAACTTTTATTCTCCCCACATTTTTAGGGGACTCTGTAACTTTGAGTATATTATACTCTTCAGCCTTTAGTCTCTGCCTCTCTCTTGCCACTTTATCTGTTAAAATATGTGCTATTTAACTTTGTTTCATAGCATCAACTTCAAAGTCTCATTGGTTTCCTTCAAGAAACATGTTATTTGTATTTCAGTTGGATTTGGTACCAGGCTACAGATTGGGTTTAGGACTGGCCTACTTTTCTCATTTTGAGATAAGTAACTAATTGGGTAGTGTTTTCTCATGGTGACAGCAGTTCATATAATATTAACTAGCATTCCACTGGCCAAAGTAAAACATTTAACTAAGCCCAATATCACTGGTGTAGGTTGATAAACTGCATGTACTCTAGACTATAGAGGGAGATATTGCCAAGTCATGTATTAAAGAATGTGCATATGCTATTATGTTTTACAGAACAGAGTGATAAGTTGGAAGAAATAATTGAGTCAACCATGAAATCCAATACATTTTTCGAGAACCAGCTAATATACAAATTTCCTCATGTAAACATTTCCTATCCTCCAGTCAGAAATCTTCTAGATCTCCAAAGCACTATGAACCTTGATTAATGTTCATTTATTTTATTGGTATTATAATTAAATGCTTACAGGACATATCTTCTAAAGAGGTTCTAATGCTTATTCATTCTGCATCTACTACTGTGCCTAGAAGAGCCCTTTACCTGTAACATGTACATAACTATAACATAGTAGTCTAGTCAGTAAAACACCATAATCAAGACCTTCCAACATGGAGACCCACTCATTCACTGCAGATCCAAGCTCCGTAATTAATAGCTGGATGTCCTTAAAGAACAGCACCCGTCTCCTAGTATGTTAAGAAAGCATGTAAAGCACTTAAAGCACTGCCTAGCATACAGGAGGAGCACAATCACACACATTTACTGTTATAATTTGCTGGCCTCATAAAAGATCTCTAAGTTTCACTGAGTTCTAAACTCTTGAATTAGCTGAGTATGATGATTAGTTCAGGTGTCAACTTGACGGGCCTAAGGGATGTCCAGATAGCTAGTATAACATTATTTCTGGAATATGTTCATGAATGTGTTTCTGGAAGAGATTATTAGCCTGTGACTCCATGGACTGGGTAATGGAATTTACTGTCACCAGTGTCAGTGTCATCAACCAATCCACTGGGGGGTCTAAATGGAACAAAAGGAAGGACAAATTTTCTCTTTTCTTGAGCTGGGGCATCCATTTTCCTCTGCTCTCAGACAGCAAAGCAAGTGGTTTTCAGGCTTTCCTACCCTGGGACTTACATGATCAGCCCCCTGGTTCTCAGGCCTTTGAACTCACAGTGAATTATATCACCAGCTTCACTGGTTCTCCAGCTTAAAAATGGCAGACTGTGAGACTTCTTGCCCTCCATAACTGTGTGAGCCAATTCTTACAATAAAGCATAAAGCATTCTCACACTCTCTAGCTTTCTCTCTCTCCTTGTATATTCTGCAGGCGCTCATATTAAATAAACGCTAATTAGGTATTTCTGAAGATATAAAAAGATGAGCCTATAAGAAAAAATATATATGTATATCCTGTGTCTCTGAAAAACACTGACTAAATATACTAATGCTCATTGATGTTTTTCATGGAAGCTGAGTATCAAATATCATGTGCCAATTAAGAAATATATAAAAGTACTTGAAAGTCTAAAAAGCTTATCAAATTGTTTTTATAATTATTTGCTCTACTTTCTACCACATTTTGCAATATAAGACACAGAGACACAGAGAAGAACAATGTTAAAGGAATCTAAGAAACTCAAGATTACAGGCTTGGTCTAACTGGATCAACAAATGACATGACACATTTGAGCTGAAATCTACAACTGTAAACTCCTAGTGGCCAGTGTCCTTTTTTTCTAGAGGTTTATCATTATGTAGATGCTCAATCATTCTTTATAACAATAATCAGTGATCAGATATAAGCATTTTGAAATTTTGAAGAACTATACAAAGGCAAGGTGACATTATCAATAGGTTGCATTTTTATATTGATAATAATCCCCAAGTTATTTGGAGGACTCATATCAGATTAAAATTTTAAGACTTAAGTGCATTGTTTTTAAAATTGAGGAAAATATTATTACCTTATCCGAAGTATTGTTTCAGAATTCTCTTTAATGTATCATGTTAATTTTTATGTAAATATCATTATTTTATTGGCACGAGCCTGGTATAAAATTTGCTTTCTTTTCATGAGTAAATGAAAACCATTACGTTGGCAGTTTTGAAGTAAAATACACCAGTGATTAGGAGATGTTGTTCCAGACACAGAACTTGTTTTCCACACTTTCCATATCTAGTCCAAAAATATAATCCTTTCTGAAGCTTTCTAAAGTCAACATGCTAAATGGCTTTCTTTGTTCTTTCATTTAAATTCTAGCCAGAAAGTCTTTTCAGTAAACTTGCTATAACTGCAATTTTAGGTGTAAAATATTAATGTAACTGAAAATGAAACACATATTGTTTATTAATAAACTTACATGTGTAGGCAACATTTGCATAAAGTGATTTAAAATCGAGGATGTCATCTAATTGGTATTCTTAATGAACAATAAAAATAGTCTAAGAGTAAAAAAAGGGGCGTGTAGGACCAAGTGTCTATAAAAGCTAGGAAAAAATAGATAAGAAACCCTAAAATTCCTCAATAATGCAAATTTGGCTTTTTTTTTTTTTTTTGGCTATGCATATCTAATCTGCTGACTGTCAGCTATAATTAGTGAGTTTGTGTTTCTGTGTGTGTCATAGTCAGCATACCCAAACCTTTGATTTTCCTTTTTTTGTTTTGTTTCTGTAATATTATTCTTCATTTCTGCAAAAAGCTTAAGATTTAGGGAATGGTGGTGAATTGATTTGAAAATTCTGAGAGAGAAGAGACCATAATGTCGTCTCTGAGAACAAACTGAATGTTGCTGACCCTCTTGGAAATAAATCCTAATGATTGAACCAGAGAAGGTGAGAAGGTCAGAAAGTGAGAGGTACAACGGCTACTTCAGCCACTTGGATAATCTACCAGGTAATGCTTCCAGATCAGATGGATCAAGATTTACGTCTAGGTGCTGACAATAAAATATGACAGCTAACCCTTTTGAGTTTTGCCTATGCGGTAAGTACTTTATATGCATATCATTTCATCATTGCAACAGCACTGTACGATATGAATCATGTCCCCCTAAAATTGAGTAATTGAAGTTTTAACCCCCATTTGACTACATTTAGAGGACCTTTAAGGGGGCAATTAAGGTTTAATGAGGCCATCAATGTGGGGCCCTAATCCAACAGCTAGTATCCATATTAGAAGCAGAAGAGAGGGATCCCTGGGTGGCGCAGCGGTTTGGCGCCTGCCTTTGGCCCAGGGCGCGATCCTGGAGACCCGGGATCGAATCCCACATCAGGCTCCCGGTGCATGGAGCCTGCTTCTCCCTCTGCCTGTGTCTCTGTCTCCCTCTCTCTCTCTCTGTGTGACTATCATAAATAAATAAAAATTAAAAAAAAAAAAAAAAAAAAGCAGAAGAGACACCAGAAAGCCATGTACATAGAGGAAAGGCCATGTGACAGCACAGTGAGAACGTGGTCCTCTGCAACCCTAAAGACAGGTTTCACCAGAAACCAGACCAACTGACACCTTGATCTTGTACTTACAGCCTCCAGAATTGCAAAAAAACAAATATCTGTGTTTAAGTCATTCCATGTGCAGTGTTCTGGTTTGACAGCCTGAGCAGATTAATACAAACACCATCAAGAGAACGCTATTATTATTTACATTTTATTATCAGGAATGAGCCTCTGAGAAAGGAAGTCATTTATTCAAGAGATTGCAAAGCACATCTTGAACCCAGTTGTTTTATTTGCTTTGCAAGTCTACCTCTCTGATATAGGTAGATATGTGAAATGGTATATTTCCACTTTGTTTATCCACTATAAGACATAACATTGTTTTATTGCACCCACATAAAGTTTTCTGCCATTACATAAAAATCAGGCAATTCAGCAGGTTCTACTTTCTTTGCTAATCCTAGATAGAATAAGCTTTGTTTAGTCACCTACAGGATAGTCTAACTTGTCCCCCAAACGAAGCTTGCAATGAATAAGCAGCTTAATGTTGGTAATATGATTTACAAACTCTGGGTCTCAGACTCATACTTTCCCATGCTTCCATAAAACAATTTTTAAAAACTCTTCATATTTTATCAAATGAATAATTGGAAATATTTGAGTTTCAATGAGTTGTAATTTATTCCATTTATATTCTGCATGTGCTCAAATTAAATAAGAGCTAATTAGGTATTTCTGAGGATATAGGAAGATGAGCCTTTGAGAAAACTATGGCAAATGAAAGTGCTTGCAGCAATTACATCTTCTTATTTGCCCAATTCAAGATTAATAAAATGGAGCAGTTTATCAATGAGGCAATTTATCAATAATGTGAAAACATTAAGTGAGAGGCATGGGCATACATACTAAGAATGGCTTTTTAGATCATTGCTTTCCATTCTGCAGTGTTTTTAAAATAGAAAACTGAAAAACAGTTTAAATTCAGAAATGCCTAGGACTATATAAGAAACATTTCATTGTTTTACTACAAATTGCTTGCAAGCAATAACTCTGAAATACTTCAAATGACAAATAATTATTGATGGCATACAGTGCTTTTTCCATAGACATACTTTCCCAAAGACAAATGTCAGGCAACCTCACACGGGCCCCTTGATGACAAATTCACCATTTCTTCATCTAAAACACTCAGACTCTCATTTCTTTCTTTCTTTTTTTAAAAGATTTTATTTATTTTACAAAGAGAGCCAGTGAAGGGGGAAGCAGAGGCAAAGGAGAGAGAGAGAATCTCAAGCACACTCCCCACTGAGCAGGGAGCCCAACACAGGGCTTGATCTCACAATTCTGAGATCAGGACCAGAACTGAAACCAAGATTTGGACACTTAACCTGCTGAGACACCCAGGCACCCCTATACACTCTCCTTTCTCAAGACCATGGAAATCAAACTTTTTTTTTTTTTTTCAGATTTCCAAACTCCTTTCTTTGAATGTTTTTCCTTATTCAAAATTTGCTGTAGGTAAACTACTATGTCCATCCCCTCCTCCTCTTTTTTATTTCCTTTTTAGGAACTTCACATTAAGTATAATGAAGAATCAGAAATGACAACCATAAAATTAGCAGATCCTTGTTTTTATTCCTGACCTACTTCTTTAGATAACAAGGAAGCCCAATGGCCACTTACTTTTCTTTTTTAATTCTAAGAATACATGTACTTCACATCTCTGCACTTACATATGCTCTTCCATATTATCAAGCAGTGGCCCTAGAATCACTCTTTTTTTTTTTTTTTTATAAAAAGCTATGATTTAAAAACCATTTATCTTACACTTTAAAAAGATCTGTTAGAGGACAAAATCAGTTTTTGGAAGCCTGGGAGGAGCTGAGAGGAGGGAGATGTCATAGCTTTAGTCAACACTGTGTCCATATGTGAGATTCAGACATGTCTCTATATGTCTAGCAGCCTGTTTCAGAACTCTATTGTAATAATCCCCTGAGAAGCATCCTGAGAGAGTGCTCATCATAAAGGAAAAGTCAGGCAGTCAAGCTTGGCTTAGTAAAAAAGCTTTCATTATCAGCCAAGAGAAGCAATTCTGAGTACAGCATGATGTTCATCACTCATATTTGTCTTTGAGCCTAACCACCCATAGACTTCTATCTGAGTCCTATTAGGGAAAGAAAGGCACAAGTAAAAACTGAAAAGGCTGTTTTTCAATTAACGCTCCCTAAGATACTGTGACATCAACTACTTTGATACATGTCTGTAAATAGCAGAATAAAGGTTCATCCTTTCTTGGGTAAATAACACAATGCAGATTCAGTGCTAAAAGTACTCAGGAAAACACCATGGCTTGGGACCACCTCACAGGCTTTGGTCCATCAATAATTGTAAGATTCAATGAGAGATAATGCCATTCCAAAGCAATGGTTTATCTATGTGAACCACAGGCTGCCAGTCTACTTCTCCAGTAAGTGTTAGCATGGAAGGAGCTGATAATGGTGGTATGTCTGCATGTAAAATAACCTAAAAGACTTGCTTTGAGTGTACACATGGCATATCTTGGGGATATGCAGGAATAACCACCAAGGAAAGGTATGGTGGTGCGTTTTATGCATCGATTTGGCTGAACCACAGTGCCAGAATATTTGGTCAAACATTCTAGATGTTCTATGAAGCTGTTTTTGGATGACATTTACATTTATATTGGTAGACTTTGACCAAGCAAATTACCCTCCATAATAAGGTGGTAGGTCTCATCCAATCAGTTGAAGGCCTTAACAGAATGAAGACTGACCTCCTCTGAGCAAGAAGGGACCCTGTCAGCAGACCGCCATTGGGCTTGAACTGAAACTCATGCCTGGGTCTGCAGCCTATAAGCATACCCTGCAGATTCTGGGCTCACCAAGCCTCCTCAATTCCATGAGCCAATTCCTTAAAATCAATACACACACACACACACACACGCACGCACACATACACCTCTTGATGATTCCATTTTTTCTGGAGAATGCATACGAATACAGGCACTTTGTCAGATATGGTAGGCAGAATAATGGCCTACCAAAGGTATCTGTGCCTTAATTCCCAGAATCTATGAATATGGTAAGAGGAACTATGCAGATATGATTACTTTAAAATACCAGAAGGTAAAAATTATTCTGTATTATCCACATAGGCCCAGTAGAATTACCAGGATTCTTACACATGAATGAGATGCAAGAGAATTAGAATCAGAGAAGGAGGTGTGATAACTAGAAGCAGAGACTAGAGTGACTCAATTACTGGCTAGTGGCCACAAGCCAATGAATGAATGTAGGTAATCTCTAGAAGCTAGAAAAGCAGGGAAACACATTCTTATGTATAGTCTCTAGAAGGAATGCAGTTTTACTAACACCTTGATTTTAGCCCCATGAAATGTTTCACTTCTGACCTCTAGAACTGTGAGATGATTTTTTAAATATTTTATTTATTATTTATTCATAAGAGACACAGAGAAAGGGAGAGACATAAACAGAGAGAGAAGGATGATTCCCATGGGGAACCCGATGCTGGACTTGATCCCAATACCCTGGGATCATGACCTGAGCCAAAGGCAGATGCTCAGCTGATGAGCCCTGATAATTTGTATTGTTTTAAGCAACTAAGTCTGTGATCATTATTATTCTTCCAGCAGTCGATAATTTAAAATATTTCTTGCTGCAAAATATACTGCATAATCTGTGTAATGATTTTATTTTTTATGCAAGTCATAGCTTTCCTAAAATTTAAACTAAGTAATAACAACATAGTTTTAATATGCAAAATCCTACAGTTTATCAAACAAAAATGCATCTTCTTCATTGCATTCTTAATATCTCAAGGACATTTTATTCTGTCACAGATAGTTCTAACTTCTGCTCTCTTTACTGTAGATATTTAGTGATTCTGAAATTTTTTTCAACTCCATAAAATGTTGTATCTGAGGAATTTCATCAGATTAGTAATGACTGTTATATTTTCCAACTCTTCATTTTTATGCTATTTTATCTGTTTATATTTTTTTTAAAAAGTAGTTTGAATATTTCATTATATTGTAATTTGATAACAAAGACAAGACTTCTGCTTATCTAATGCCCTTGCAAATTGATTTAAGTCAATGTCTGGAACTCAGAATAGTGCTATAGTTTCAAATACCATTCCAAAGACTTCTTCAAGGTAGATGGAAAGAAGGTTAGGCAGTAGAGTGAGTAGGGCAGTAGAGAAAAAGCAAATTGGAATATGTTACCATGTCTGAATTAGAATGGCATTTCCTATGATCCATTTATTTTGGAGAGCAGACTATTTTGCAGTGTTTACACATTAGTATGGCAGGCAGTTTGGGTCCTGTGGCACTAAGGGAAGAGCAAGTCATTGGCAAGGAAGTCAGAATCTTCTCATTCTTAAAGAAGAGATTATCTGGTCCCAAACATAAATTGCTTTTTATTTCTCCTCTTCTACTGACTATGTATGAGAGGGACTCCTAGGTGGCTCAGTGGTTGAGCATCTGGCTATGGCTCAGGACTGATCCCAGAGTTCCTGGATTGAGTCCTGCATCCAGCTCCCGCATGGAGCCTTCTTCTCCTCCCTCTGTCTATGTCTCTGTCTCTCTCATGAATAAATAAATAAAATCTTTTTTAAAAAATAAACTTAACTATGTATGAGAGCAGCAACACCATCTATGGAATAAAACTGGAAGTAATTGTTTCCATTAGTGTCATTAGTGCTGGCCCTCTTCCACAAATATGGTAAGAGGGTACCTTCCTACCATAGGAAGTTAAATGCAAATGTGTGACTTACCATGACAAATTAAATGTGTGTGAAAGTAATACATGTCACTTCCAACCAGAAGCTTGAGGAGCCAGTAAGTGAATAGCTATGTCCACTCTTCCTGTGTAGAGATATTAAAAGCATGTGTCAATGATGGAACCCCCTACAAACCCATTTTGGACAGAGTAATTTAAATAAGAATTCTGGGGTTGCCTCTTATGGCAGCATATATTAGTATATCCAAACGGAAACAGCTCAAATTCAGATAGTATTATGATGGTTATTGTGTAATTTGTGTCTTGGGAGACAATTCTCCATGGTCTCTCAAGTACTTTTAGGTCTTATAAGCAGAGATACTGATTGCCCTTTGTTCTGGACTATCTTTTTAAGGATATTAGCGTAGCAAAGAGCCTTGGAAAGTAGGAATAGTGTCTCCTTTTGGACTAAAGAGCCGGTTTGCTAAGCAGCCCAATATAAAGGATTCAACTTCCATGCACTTACAGTTTATCAGTTGTGAAGCAAAGCCACTGAATGTGCAGTGTCAAGTGGGCACCTCTATTATATATTCACAGACTTGTAGAACAAAGGAAACCAATGCAGCCAGGGCATTCATGCAGCTGTGGCACTCACTGTGTGTAATAAAGCTCTTGTCACCCTACCCAGAAGTTCTGCCTGCCAGGATCTGTGGCTAACTTGTTAATTAAAAGTAGTCAAAATCTCAAATCCTTTCACTGATGTCAGCATTTTTTAAAAATGAGGATACTGAAATAAAACAACTTTATGACATTCAGAGATAAGATGATAAGATCAAATTTGAAACAGGACTTACTTTCGTACCAGCAAGTTAGCATAGTGGTCCTCGTAGGGCTTAAAATTTTGCAAGTATGCCACAGAATGGATTACATAGTATATGATCAATAAATACATGACTTGAATTAAGTCACTCAATTTTTTATCCCTTCAAGAAAGAAGTAACTCAATATTGTTACCTTAACTTCATAATAGAATTATAGTCTCACTGCACAATTTATACATATGATTGAATATAATTCTTATCCTGGATTCCTAAAATTAACAGCAAATCATGTTTTAGTTCAAGGACCACATTGCAGACACCGTTTAGTTTGCAGTACCAGTGGTAACAAAAAAAGAAGAAATCTACAGTCAGAAAAGATCTCCATCAACTTTATAATGCTGATTTAGATATCCCTAAATCTTGATACTTAGCATAAAGTGCATTGATTGCTTGACTATTAATGGTTAAGATTACTGATATTATTAAAACACATGGAAAGCTATATGAGAAAAGAATGACCAATGTCAAGTTAATGTCCAAAAATTTAAGGAGTATGAATACAAATGAAAACATTAAGAAAAATCACTTCTGGAATGTATAAAGCACTTTATATATCAGAAATCTTTCCATATATTATCCAAAATATTATTCATACTACACTTGTAAATTCTTTTTTAAAGATTTTTTATTCTTTTACTCATGAGAGACACAGAGAAAGAGGGGCAGAGACACAGACAGAGGGAGAAGCAGGCTCCATGCAGGGAGCCCAATGTGGGACTCGATACAGGGACTCCAGAATCATGACCTGAACCAAAGACAGACGCTCAACTGCTGATCCACCCAGGCATCTCTAAATTTGTAAATTATAGCCAGCATTAGAGTACCCATTTACAGATATGGAAAGAAAGGCTCTGTTGACTTAAAAACACTTTATAATCCGCAATAGGACCTCATGAGCTCACTGTTCTTTCTATAATGCAACATGAACTCCCTGCATATCTATGAGGTATGTCACATAGGTAATTTGTATAGTTGCACTCTTACCATCTATGAATTCACTAAATATCATCTTAAATCAAGGTGAACAATATTAAAGTCTAAAGAATTAAATCATACCTTCCTTACAATCAGCATTAAATGAGTTTCCAAATAGAAAATAAAATCAGTGCTTGGATGGCTCAATTGTTTGAGTGACCGACCCTTGATGAGCTCAGGTCATGATCTCAGGGTCATGAGATGGAGACCTGTGTCAGGTTCTGCACTCAGTAGGGAGTCTGCTTGAGAGTCTCTCTCTCTCCCTCTGCTGGCCCCTCAAATAAATAAATAAATCTAAAAAAAAAAAGAAAGAAAAAGAAAGAAAGAAAGAAAGAAAGAAAGAAAGAGAAAGAAAGAAAGAAAGAAAGAAAGAAAGAAAAAAACGGAAAATTCTGTGTAAGATGTACAGGAAGAATGTGCATTATCCAGAGACTCAACTCTACAGTTCTGGGAGTGATGGAAGGAACACAAAGGGCTACATAGCATTTCACAATGTGCCAAAAATGTTAGTTATTGAAAATAGCCCACACTGCTCACTTTGTTCAGTAGTTATGATAAATAAAGAAGCTTACTGGTTATAAAAATATTTTTCATTTAACATGACTTCGACCATTGCAATACTCATCAAAAGAGCAACAACCCACCTAAGAACAAATGTGAGCCATACATAAGTAGAACAAACCATGTGGAGTGCATTGAATGATCTTATTTCCAAAAGCAACTTTAATTTCATTTTCCTCCTCAAAAATGAAGAGTAGAAAATGTCCACACACTATTATGTATAAACTTTGCATTATTTCGCAACTCAATGCACCTATATATATGGTCACTCATGTCCAACTCAGTGACATAAAAATATTCATAGAATTTGCATCTCACTTACTTGAAACTTTGTACACAAAAGACTTTTGTAGACAAAGATGCAAATCCACTCAGAATGGAATACAGAGACTGAGATGCTAGTAAAGAGTTTTTGCTATCAGATTATGTTACTCTATCAACAGTTTTTTCTGTTGTTATTTTGCATGTCCAAAGAAACTCAAGTCATGCCATGCAAATAAAGCTAGTAGCTATTTTCATTTTATTTCAATGGTTGGAATATTTCAAAGATAATTTATGTGAATTAGCAAATGTTCTGAGGCTAAGTAACCCTGCAGAGTGACTGAGATGTAATAAAAGCCGTTTTCAGTTTTCTATTGGCTTTTCCATTTTCTCTGTGCATTTTCTTGTAGGAGGCAACTTTATCCCTATTTACTTGTCAATTTTAAAGGCTATTCATAGAATTGTAAGTAAAGATGAAAGTCAATGCATTTAATAGTATCCTTGGCCTTTATAGTTTTAAATTGGTAGAACTGCACTGGGGTGGGGTTTGTGGAGTATCTGAATATATTAAGGCTAAATAGGAGATTCAAGCTGAAAGTATCAGTATTCCAAATCATAGTAACTAAATTATTTTTAAGTGTTTTAAGCCAAATTACAACCTCACAATGCTTCTTCCTTTATTCTTCTTTTTTTTCTTTCCTTGCTGCCCTTCTTCTTCCCTTTTTTCTTTATCACTTTTTTCATGTTAGAATAACATTTTATTAAACAAAGAACTGAACCATTTAGAACCAGTATAAATTCTCGAGAGCTTATCACTTCCATGAATATTGGCAACATTCAGGAATTTACCTTGGGAGTAAGGAGATGAGCTTGCACAACCACAGGAAGATGGCATTCTCCTTTGGGTCTTATTTACAAATGTCGAACACCATGGCAACATTTGAAGAAACTTAGGGAGCAAGTAAACTTTATCAAATATTTATTTATCCTCCCCTCCCACTACTAATTGGTTATAACCTTCTTAAATATTTGCATATTATATCACTTCCCCTGTGAAGCTCTTTCTATTTAATATCACCCTTTTACCATCAAAAAGTAATCTGTGCCACCAACTGAAAATATATCCTTTCATATTTTTCATGTCCTATAAGTCATATATTAACATGTCTACATATATACGTGTAACATATTGCATACTAGTCAACCCCCTATTCATGCATATGCTGCCTCAGGAATTTTATTGCTATGTGCAATAAGAAACCCACACAATAATAGCTAAAAATAGAGGTTATTTTTTTCTCATATAACAAGAAATTTGGATGTTGAAAATTCTGAGCAGATGCACAGCTCAAGATGTCAGTGCCAGGGTTCCTGAATTTCTCTTGTCACTTTTTTTTTTCTTTTCTGTCAGTGCCAACAGGACCAATGGAGCAGGGTCAGCAAGGAAAAGTGAAATTTTAAGATCCACAAGAATTATGCTTACATCTCTTTCTACTTAATATTTAATTGAATGAGTCTAGCACAATCCAACACTGCGTCCTAGCACTCAAGATGTTTATAATACCCTTCACATTGTACATGAATGCAACTGTTAGTCAATTCTCAGCTTTTAAGCTTGATGTCTACTTGATCAGACAAATGCTAGCCAATTTTCTGATATCTAGGTGTCAGCCAGTACTCCTGTAATATATATTATAACATATAGTATATATTATAATATTATATAACAAGTATTGTTCATATTTAATATATGATATATATTACTTGTGCATGTTTAATCCAGAGTTGATTTTCAACCGAGTATGTGGCATAAATGGAACAATGCATTAGGAAAAGAGAGCAAAGGCTAAGTTATTCTATTTTATCTACAATATTCTCTCCTTTTATATCCTACAGAATTCTTTCAAAAGTATCATATCATTTTTTTTTTTTATGTAAGACACACTGAAACCATCAATTAGCTTGGATTATATATAATCTGTTATTTTTGACTTAAATGAACTTCTGGCACAATCTAAAGTTTTATATTTAAAAAATTAAAAATGGGGCACCTGGGTGGCTCAGTCAGTTAAGAGGCTGCCTTTGGCTCAGGTCATGATCCTGGGTCCCAGGATCAAGCCCTGCACTGGGCTCCCTGCTCAGCAAGGAGTCTGCTTCTCCCTCTGCCACTCGCCCTGCTCATGCCCTATCACTCTCTCTCTCAAATAAATAACTAAAAACTTTTAAAAAGTCAAAATTTTAAATAACTAAAAATACCATTAAAAACAATTCAGTTTTCTTAATCTTTTCACTTATGTGTAAAATATCTCATCTGTTTTTTTTTTCTTTCTAGCCAGATTTAGCTGTCATGCTATAGTTAACTAAAACAAATTTTAAAAGATCATAATGAGATAGATTTATGTTAGAAATGATAATGGCTCCCATAAATGCAACATGTCAGCAATGTTAGGACTGATACTATTTAAAGAACACTGCAACCTCTGAGCTCTTATTCTTAGTATACACACACACATGTATAAAGTATATATTACATATGCAAAATATGTTTGTATGTACCTGTATCAGTAAGTATAATGGTATTTTATATCCATGTATTCATTAAACAATTATTTAGAGCTTACTGTGTGATAGGAATTGTATAAAGTATTATATAAACCAAAGGATAAAACATAGCCCCTTCATAGGCCATGGCCTAGTACAGAGAACAAATCTGAAGAAATAAATTCACTGTATAATACACAATACACCATGTAATAAAATGTAAAAAAAAGGTGCAGATAAAGCAATAGTATGATAAAGACAAAAACTGACAATATTTTGAGAAAGAAGGGATTTCACAGACTAAAGGAGTAACATTAAATTCTGAGAATTATTTTGAAATTTTAATATGGTGTTTGCTAGAAAAAAATGAGAGGGAACAAGCTCATAATTTAATTATTATATTTTTCTCTTTTTTTGTTAATATCTCGGTTTTAACTTCTCACCCTTATTGCCCAGAAAATGCAAATTCTGATTTTTACCATTTACATTCATACAATAACATGGTAATAATTTTAAAAATAAAAACATCTGTAAGTGAAACTGATTTTGTGTTCATATTAGTGGCAGAGTAATTTTAGTTTTCACTGAATTAATGAGTTATTTTAAAATTGGTGTACGTGAGTATATACATAGGTCAAAAATCATATCTGAAATATCATTTAGTTTAATAACAGTGTATTTCCTTTCCCTTAAACGTAAGTACACATATGGGGCTTGAGGGTCTTGGGGACCAATCCAGGAAGATAGATATGGCCATGGGGTGGCAGTAGTACACATCTGTTTTATTGGGCCATGCTCCAGGGGTCCCTCTGCAGAGGACAGCCCTTCAGGGCCGGAGTCTATGCAGAAGCTGTGGCATGGGGTTCCTTAGTCAGAAGAGGAGTTGAGCCAGGGAACTCCCAAAGAGAGATGAGAGAGGAGGCTTACAAGTCCAAGTGATGCTGCTCAGCAGCATGGTTAGGGAGTCTCAGGTTCAGAAGTCTCCGAAGGGAACCAAGAAGTTGGATCTTTATGGCCTGAAGTTTACCTTATTTATTTCTGTCACATCTTTAGTAAGATTTCATGGAATATGCAAAGCAATCAGGGCTTGAGTGGCTATAAATCTGTTTGGGGTGTCTTTTAAGTGATCTGCTATGTTAAAATTCGAGTTTGGCACTAGCAGTCCTTTTTACCAATGAATCTCAGCCTGCAGTAAAGAAATAAATGCCTAGGGGCCAAAAAATAGAGACCATCTTTGGCTCATTTATATAACAGAATGCAAAATAATAATAATAATAGGCCAGCCCCAATGGCTCAGCAGTTTAGCGCCGCCTTTGGCCCAGGGTGGGATCCTGGAGACCAGGGATCTAGTCCCAAGTCGGGCTCCCTGCATGGAGCCTGCTTCTCCCTCTGCCTATGTCTCAGCCTCTCTCTCTCTCTCTTTCTCTCTCTGTCTCTCATGAATAAATAAATAAAATCTTTAATAATGATGATGATGATGATGATAATAATAATAATAATAATAATAATAATAATATACCTGAAAAGGTCAATTAAAATTGGTGAAATAGCAGGGGGGCAAGACAGCATCATTCTACCTTTAGGGGAAATCTCATGAATTAGCAGACTTTGAAAATCTATCTGACCACAGTTTGGAAAGACCAATTAAGATCATAAATTCTTAATGAAGATTGTAATTTTAATTTGATTTAATGGTTCCTTAGTCATGCCAAAATATGTTTGCCATATCATCGTAATTAAGGAAAACCACTGATATCAATGGTATACCAAGAGTTTATATTTTACATCTATAATCTTAACCTATAAATAGATATAGATAATACAAGATCATACAATCAAGAATTATGATCACAAAACTCATCAGCCAGATATGAAAAAATGCGTGTTGTGCTGGCAAAAATTAAAGGGCACAATCACACCTTTTAAAGCATCAGGGCCAAGGGAAAGTGCTTTGTTAATTCTTTTGTTACATTTTTTAAAACATAAATGGAAATCTACTCATCCCATTTTTTACACCATCATTTGAATATATGTAATTTGAGCATTTGTTTCTTGACATTACTGTCGATGAAGAGTGTGTGTGAGTGTGTGAGTGTGTGTGTGTGCGCGCACGTAGTGGGTGTGGGGTGATCGAAATCATCCAGAACAACACATATTTAAGTGGGAGAAGAAAGACAGAGAATGAGAGGAACTTCAGATTTTAAATCACCGTGCAATTCTTTCCCTCCTTTTTAGTGGGTTTGCAGGTGAAAACACAGAACTACTATATTCTACTTCCTTCAATGACAAATAATGCTCATAATTATATCTGTGTCACATCATTCCATTTTCCCAAAATGAACTAAAACTGAGTCTGTGCTTCCATTGCCATGGAGAAAAACTCTTCGTGAGAAAAGTTCTTTGTTGTAGCTTCCCCCCGGTACACCCAGAAATTTTAGATTTCTGTACTCGAGTCTTATTATCCTTGACCTACACTGATTGACAAGTCCTATCCAAGAATGCTTCGACCCTTGAAAACAGGCTTGTCTGGCTACTTCTTTGACATGGTTGTTCATTTGGCCCTTTGCTGAGAAAATGAATCAGCAAGTCCTCCTCCTGGTCAAGAATTGCAAGCATCTGTCTTCTAACCATCCTTAGTTCCAGACACCTCGTCTTCTCATATCCCACATCAAAAGACAACCATTGTCCATGATCATGCACATAACACATTCAGTTCTTTAAAAAAAAAAAAAAGCAAGTCTTGTGAATGATTTGGAGATAAGAGAAGTCTCAGATCTGTTCAACTGCTGAAAGTCTTAAGTCAATTGAGGTAAAAGAAAAGGAAATATATATATGTATATATATATATATATATACATATATATATTTCTGACATTCTCAGAGCTGAAATAGAGATTAATATTCTAATAACATTTCTGGCTATATTCACATTGCTTGATTTAGAGCTTCAAATCTGTTTTCCTGTCCTTGGAAAAAAGTAAAATAGCTTTCTTGCTGATATTCAGGAAGTGAGCATGTTTCTTTTTCTGTATACGTAAAGATAATTGGTTTTCATACTGCGCAAAAAAACTCTGAAAGATTATGTGGTGTATTCATGTATATATTACATAAAATTCTTGAAACTTCATTGTGGGAAATAATATAAATATTATGTCAGTCATTATCTTATTCAGCCTGCCTCATCATTGTCCTAATTTTTTTTTTTCTCTAATAAGCCAAAGTTCTGCAAAATCAGCCATAGGAATGGTTACAGTAGACATTTCATTTATGCAATGGGCTAGAGAGTGACCATATCAATTTATATAAGGTAATTTTGGAAAGCAGTCAAGAGGAAAAGATGAGACGACTGAAGAAAAAAAAAAGTTTAGTGGGTTAAAGAGAAAACAAAAACATTAACTGCATCTACCTGTTTTGACTTGAAATTATGGCTTTGTCCACAGGCACTATTTGCCATATTTGCCTGACCTCTGAAAATGCAGTGCCATTGAAGAGTTTGGCTTATACTTAATCACACATTTGCTTTGTACTACCAGTCTTTTGTCTCCTCTACATCTAACAGATGTCATCCTTCCAAGACACATTCTTATCCTTAATTTTTAATGAAATTTTGCCAACCTTCCCTACCCTCATTTTTGATCTACTAAATAAATGAAATCTGTGCAAGAGTTCCAAAATCTATGCCAGGGCATAATTGCAGATGAAAGAAACACTCTTTCTTTTCTTTTCTTTAATTGTGAGCTACTTAATACCTCACCTAGATTATATACCTGAGATTCTTTGCTTCTACTGCTAAAGCCTATATAACATTCTAGCTATACTTTAATTTTATTGCTTTGGAAAATAGAACATCATGCTTACATTGATTTTAAATATTTTTAAAACATAAGTAGTTATAAAGATGATATCATGTAAATGAAGAGCATATGGTCCCTGGAGTCAAACAGCATGAGTTTGGATTTTAAATTTGTCACTTGCTAAGCTGTGTAACTTGGGAAAATTGTTTTACTTCTTTGGACTTCTCGATCCTAAGTGAGCATAGTTTCTCCTTCATATGCTTGTTGAGAATATATGGTAAAATAATACTTAACAAAAGACATGAAAGAGTTTCTAGAATAGATTAAGCACTCAGTAATATATTTTATGCTGTTACTCTTGCTTAATATTTAATGAGAATATGAAAAGATATTAAGTTTTTAATATTTGCATTAGTTTGAATTATATGTCCCCTTTTGTTCCAATGAAAAACAACCACATTTATATATCAGAAATATTAAGTAAAATTATTCTGAGCCCAATGAACAGATATAAAAGATGGAAAGCTAAGTACAAAAGGTAAGTGCAGGATCAGTGGGATCAGGCCAGGGGTGACCTGCAGTTTACTTGAAAAATCTTGCCAATCAAGCAGATTACCAACAAAGACAGATGTGTCACAGACTTACCAACAAATTACTAAAGGCAAAATTGGTTGATCCATCTCCTACTTCTTGCACAACATATAAAACCAATTCCAGATTCAGTTCTAATTTTTTTAAGCACAAAGCAATTTTGAGAAATCCGTGTATACAATTACAAGGTTGAGGAAAAATGGTATTGTAAAAGAAAATTCTACCAATATAGTTGCCATTTTCATTCAGCAAACCAGCATAAAAAATAACAATAATATCCACTAAAAGCAGAAAACAACAGCTCATATCAAAACATCAAAATAATAATAGACTTCTGAGGTTGAATTTGTTGTTCATTGTATTTTATAGCTTGTTTTGAATTAACGTTCACATATAGATGATTATGTGTACATCTGTAGAAAGACATATTTGCATGTTTTTAGGAAAGTCATTCAAAATTATATTGCATGTGATTTTATTTATTTTTGTCTTGTTTTATGCCATTTTTTCCTTAGAGTGAACCCTATTTTTGAGGTATAATTTAATTATATTGAAATGTATAGGGCTGAATTATATAGTTTGAAGGGTCTTGACAAATATATACACTTGTTCAACTCATATCCCAATTGTTGTGAAATATTTTTTAATATTCCAGGACTTCGTAGAAATCATATAATATGCCCTCTCCTGACAGACTTCTTTTACTCAACATAATTTGTTTTTTTCTGAAACTCATCCATATTGTTGGGTGTATAAGTAATATGTTCCTTTTTGTACCACATTTTGTTTATCCATTTTGCAGCTAGCTAGCTACTTGAGCTATTTCCATTTCCAGCTATTATTCATAGCACTGTTATGAATAATCATTTTATTTCATAGTGGTTTTAATTCCCACATACCATAATAAGTGTAGTTAACATCCATCACCTTTCACAGTTACATTTTTTTTTTCCTCGTGAAGAGAACTTTTAAGATCTAGTCTTTTAGCAACTTGCAAATATATAATACAGGATTGCTAACTATGGTCATCATGCTGCACATTACATGCTTATTATTTATCTTAAAGTTGGAAGTTTGTAGCTCTTCACTACTTTCACCCAATTCTTCCACCCCTCACCTATTCCAACCAAAAATTTGATCTTTGTTTCTATGAATTTGTTTTAGATTCTACATTAAGTGAGATCATCAGTATGATGATTTGTCAGACAGTATCTTTCTCTGTCTGACATATTTCACTTACCTGAATGCCCTTAGGTCCATCCATATTATCTCAAATAACAGGATTTCCTTTCTTTTTATGGCTGAATAATATTCCACTGTGTGTGTGTGTGTGTTACACATTTTCTTTATTCATCCATTGATGGTCATTTAGGTTGTTACCATGTCTTGGCTATTGCAAATAATGTTTCAGTGAACAAAGAGGTACAGATATCTCCTTGAGACAATGATTTCATTTCCTTTGGATATACACTAAGAAGAGGAATTGTTTCATTATATGGTACTTCCATTTTCAATTTTTTCAAAGAATTTCCATATTGTTTTGTAAGGCAGCTGTACCAATTTATATTCCCACCAACAGTGTACAAGAGTTCCCTTTCTAAACATTTTCTCCAACATTAACCTCTCACTTTTGATGATAGTCATAATAGCAGGTGTAAGATGATCTCTCATAATGGTTTTGATGTGCATTTCCCTAATAATTAGTGATGTTGAGGCCCTCTTTATGTACCTGTTGGTTCTTTGAACATCTTTGGGAAAATGTCTATTGATGGCAAAAGCCATTTTAATTTGTTATTTGATACTGTGTTGTATGAGTATGATATGCTTTGTTTCCATTTTGGTTTGTCTCAAGGTACTTTTTTATTTCCCTTTAAATTTTTCATTGATCTGGGCAGCCTCGGTGGCGCAGCGGTTTAGCACCGCCTGCAGCCCGGGGTGTGATCCTGGAGACCGTGGATCGAGTCCCACATCAGGCTTGTTGTGTGGAGCCTGCTTCTCCCTCTGCCTGTGTCTCTGCCTCTCTCTCTCTCTCTCTCTCTGTGTCTCTATGAATAAATTTAAATAAAAAATAAATAAATAAATAAATAAATAAATAAATAAATAAATAAATAAATAAATTTTTCATTGATCCATTAGCTGTTCAGGATTATGTTGCTTAGTTTCCATGAATGTGTCAATTTTCCAGTTTTCCTTCTGAATTCATTGTCAGTTCGCAGATTGTCCATTTCTTTAGAGTCTGTTATTAGGGTTTCATTAGTTTCCTTTGGTGGTGTCATGTTTATCTGATTTTTTGTGATCTTTCATTCCTTAAGTTGGTATCTGTGCATCTGAGTAAATGATATCCACTTCCAGACTTTATAGGTTTGTTTTGGCAGGTCAGCTCAGCTTGGGGTTCTGAACGGGTCAGATGGTAGCATCTTTGGGCTGGTGAGGCTTGCTATCAGGGTCTATTTTTGAGCAAGGCCACTGTCTGAGCTCTGAGGTTTGTTGGGGGTTCCAGTGGCTGAGACCAGTTGGATAGAACTGCTGGCTAGGTTCCCTGATGGCAGGTAGATATGGAATTGCGCTCCATGGGTGCCTGGATTTTCTGGCCAGGCTTCCTAGTCAGGCAGGACTGCCTACAATATTCACCAGTAGGCGGGGCTATAAATTAATATCTCTATCTGAGCAATGTAATGGGCCCTTGGGCCAGCATGGCTCATTGTTTGAGGATCCAAATCAGATAGAACTGTGCACCTCTCTATTCAGAGAAGGCCATCAGCTTGGGCTTTGACTCTGGCTGAGCCCTCCACTCAAGTGCTGCTGGGTTATGCAGCTTCCCTGGTGTTCTGGCCATGCTTCAGGTTGGTCAGCCTGGGCGCTACACTCAGCAGTAGGGGAGTCTAACGAATTAGCTTCCTTGTCCAAGGAAAGTGGCAGAACAGGATTCTAGGCTGACAAAGGTCATTGTTTGGGGTCCTGGATTTGGTAGACCTGTGCATCCAGTTTCCTGGCCAACTGGGGCTACCACCCTAGCAATGCAGATAGGCAAAGCCACTGACCAGGATTTCTACTTAGGGACCCTTGTGAGGAGAAATTCAGTCTGACGTTATCCTACTGCTGGTTGCTGTAAGTCCCACCCCCTGATCTGGTCTCCAGTGGTCAAGCCTCACAGATTTCCCCCTTGCTCCCCATGGAGTGTGATCTAAGTGAGCTTCCCAGAAAGTGCCCCACAATTTTGAGAGAGCTAGATATCCACCATGAATTCTCCTTTTCCCACTGGAGCAACTACAGACCCAACAGGTCCCTCTTGATGTGGTGCTCTGTGGTCAGAGTTTAGATACTCTTCTTACACACCTAAGGATGTAGTTCTCAGTGTCTCTGAGTTCATTCAGTCTCACTGCCATGTTCTAAAATTTCCATAATGATATCTTGCCTATGCAGAGTTGCTAACTGGTCTTCTTGTGAGGACTGAAGTCGGAAACAACCTACATCACTTTTGATGATGTCACTCCTCCTGAATTTTTAGTTTTAATGGAATTCCACTATTGGATTATTCCTTGGATCATGCCTTGGTATTGTATCTAAAAAGTCACTGTCAAAAATAAATAAATAAATAAATAAATAAATAAATAAATAAATAAATAAATAAAAAATAAAAAATAAAAAGTCACTGTCATAAACATGATTATCTAGGCTTTATTATGTACTAGAAATTTTATAGTTTAGTATTTACATTTAAGTCTTTGATCCATTTGGAATTACTTTTGTGAAGGGTCTGTGTTTACATTTTTTTTTCATATGGGTGTCCCATTGTTTCAGCATCTTTATGGAAAAGACTATCTTTGCTCCATTGTATTGCCTTCCCTCTTTTACTAAAGATCAAACGACTGTGTTTGTATGATTATTTCTGGGCTCCCTATTCTATTCCATTGATATATTTGTCTATTATTGCATCAATACCACACACTATTGATTACGATAGCTTTATAGTAAGTCATGAAGTCAGATAGGATCAGTTCTCCCAATTTATCTTCTCCTTCAAGGTTATGTTTGCTATTCTGGGCCTTTGCCTCTCCAAATAAACTAGAAGCATTTTGTGGATATCAAGA
The DNA here is from genome assembly GCF_011100685.1 of Canis lupus familiaris. Taxonomy (NCBI): domain Eukaryota; kingdom Metazoa; phylum Chordata; class Mammalia; order Carnivora; family Canidae; genus Canis; species Canis lupus. The sequence continues at coordinate 78,607,268 of NC_049224.1, forward strand.
TATAACTTGCAAGGATTTTGAGTGGGATTGCATTCAACTTATAGATTGATTTAGGAAGAAATGACACCTTGACAACATTGAGTCTTCCTCTCAATTAATATGGAATACCTCTCCATTTATTTATATCCTTGATTTTTTCATCAGAGTTTTATAGTTGCTTTTTCATAAAGATCCTGTACAGGTTTTGTTTGATTTGTATCTCAGTAATTCTTTCTTTTGAGTCCTAATGTAAATGATTTTGTGGTCTTAATTTTAAATTTCACTTGTTCATTGCTAACATACTAATTGCTTTATTTTGGTTTCATTTGTTCTTTGCCATTTATATTTATCATTGTCTACCTTCATATATTATAAGTCTCTTAATGTATAGGGGAAGACTTTACAATATATACTTCCATTTCCTCTCACACGTATTTTATGCTATTGATATAATTTTTTTATTTTTGTACACATAACAAAACTTAACACAGTTAGACTTTTTGCTTTAGACGGCAGGAAAAATGACTTTATATTTCATCTTATTTTTTACCATTTCTTATATTCTTCATTTATGTAGATACAAATTTTCATCTGATATCATATTGTTCTTTCTGAAGAACTTTCTTTAACATTTCTTATAGTGCATATTTACTGGGAGTAGATCCTACATCTTTTAATTATTTATATAAAGTCTTTATATTACTCTTATTTTTGAAAAAAAAAAATTTGCCAGGCATAGAATTCTGTGGTTAAAGATTTTTTTTCTTTCAGAACAGAAAGAAATGTTTGCATTATCTTCTGTCTTTTACATGTTCTAACAAGAAGCATGCTGTAGGTCTGAATTTTGTTCTTCAGTATACAACGTTCCCTGTCTCCCTCTTTGAATGTCTTCAAAAGTTTCTCTTTTCAGCTCTATGAATATGTGTCTACATGTTCCTATTTTTGATTGGTTGTTTTTTTATCTAGTTTTTCATCCTCCTTGGGTTTGCGGAGCTTCTTGATTATGTGGTCCATAGCATTTCACTAATTTTTGAAAATCATTGGTTATTATCTTTTAAGTATTTCTTTAGCTTGTTTTATCTTCTTTCTCAATCAGGGACTTCCAATTACATATATGTTACACCATTTGGCATTTATTTTTATCTTACACAACTGTACATCTTTCAATCTTCTTTTTTTATGCTTCTGTTTGAATAATTTCTATTTATCTATTTTCTGATTCACTTATTATTTCCTCAGCTCCATCCAGCTTGCTGACTTTTTTGAAAGAATTCTTTATTTCTGACATTAGTTTTCCTTTATTCATTTTTTTATTTCCATTTATTTCTTTTTTCATATCTGAGTAAGAAGGAAAGATATTGTATACCTCACTGAATCATAGCTAAATAGAGTCTGGCTTCATAAACAATAGAAATCAGAGGCTTTCTGAGAATCCAATAAACACAAACTAACTAATGGAAGATCTTATCAACGAATTATTTTCAAGATGAATTAGTCTCTAGCTTCAGTTGTTATGATTAGTATTCAAGTTCCAGGGAAGTAGATTTAGGGTGGCCTGTTTTGGGTCATCCTTGCTAGTCCTAGGGCCTTACACACGTTTATGGGGTGTCAGATGAAATACAAAATGGAGAAAGCTGAGTTTCCGATGGAAAATATAGGTTCTCTACTTACTGGAGTAATTTCCCTGGCAACTTCTTTTCCGTGACCTCTTGCAGGTGAAATCTTCTTTACCTTTTATTGCCTGTTTGACCACTAAATTTTCTATGATATCTTCCCAGATTCACACCATCAAAGTCACTAATTTCTTTCCTTTAGTTCTCCAAAAAGGCTGTGGTACAATGGTATAGAAGCCATCACGGTGCATTATGATTACTTATTTTTTTCCCAAGTGTCTTCCTTAATAGATTTTGAGATGTTACATCATATCCTTTCCCTTTTTACTTAGTTTACTTAATATAAATATGTACTGTTTGAATAAATAAATGAATGAATGCATGATGGGAAAGACATGAATTTCTATTGGACTTAGGACTTATTTGCAACAGTGTATCTCAGAAAAGAAAGCCCTACCACACTGTGCAAGTTTGCCTGACAGCACCGAAGCATACATTCATATGGCTCACCAATTGCTGTAGACATTTTATTTATTTTCTGGAAGATTTAAATATAGCTCATCAAGAACTATAAGCAACAGTTAATTCCTATCTTATAGTAAAACAGACTTACTCTTGTAGGGTTTTAATTTTTAGTTATTCTTAGATCATACTATCCATTGTTCCTACTAGATGAAATAATTAGTCTTGATTTGGAAATATAACTCATAATAATGAAATTAATCCTAGCTTCAATGTAGCTTTGGAACATTATAGAGACTGCCCTAATCTTTAAACAAAATACGTCAGTCAGACAGCTTTGCATTTCAAAGAGACTGGCACAGCTGGCAAACTGACCAACATATATGTGGGCCCAAAGTAGATTAAAAAAAAAAAAATCTGTCATGTTGCTCACCGGTACTAAAATTCCTTATTTCTACAGGAAATAAACTTTTATTTTAAAATGAACTGTGAAATTTTAAAACGGATGTTTTAACACCCTTCAGGTTCTAAATGGACTGAGGAATCTAAAGATAAAATTAGCATTTCAAAAGCAGACAACACAAGGATGAGAGCCTCCTAGGACTACAACCCAAGTACACAGTCCAAGGGTGACCCAAGCAGCTTTTATGTAACTTAGACATTCCTTTCAGCTTCCCCCAAGACATTTCTTCATCTCTAATGTATATCTTGTGCTATTTCTTCTGGGTCTGTCTCTCTGTGTCTTTCCTTCTTGCTTTTCTCAGGGTCACTGTGTGCATTTCTGTTTAATGCACACACACACACAGACACGGAGACATATTATGAGAGGCTGAAGGAGAGAGGGAGAGAGAGATTCAGGATCATATCCTCTGTTAGACTTGTAGACAAAGCAACAGAATCAATTCATGATTTGCTTTCTCTTTCTAAAGAGCTCTTAACTTCCATGTGCACATGTCCCATATCTTTTCTTAGATTCTGTGACTAAAATGTTTTATTCTTCTTGACTTAAAAGAGCATTAGAATGAATGAAAGAAGAATAACAAATAAATCAGCATGGTCTTTTGCATAAAAGCAATAGTATTTTATCAACCTAAATATTATAAACAGAAGAAATAAATATATAAACAAAACCAAATTTATTTATTTATTTTCTTCAAGTATCAAATTAATTGCCATCAATCAATAGTGATTGTGTGTCCCTATGTATAGTGCTTGGATTGGGTAATTGAAAAAAATCAGGTGTGAGTTCTGTCACTGAGATAGGCTTAATTTGGATTGTATTAAATGAGGGGAAAAATGACAATAAGATTTAGTAGTATCAAGGTACTATTCTAGTGCCTCTTTAATCTACTTTAAATATTTAAATTACGTTCAGGTTTATCTTTTACTTATGTGGCTCCAGCCTCTCTCTGGAAGACATATTTAGTTCTTTTAATACCAGACCTGTCTGGCATTCCTTCCTTAGGCAGGAATAGACCATACTAATTGGGCACTGATTTAGGGGGAAATTGTATTGCCCACTTATCATGGCAGAAATGACTGGCCATAGTGAGACCCAATTGCAATTCCATTGCCTCACTGGAGTAAAACAGATGCAATGAGCAGTTTTCTCTCTTTTCAACAAGTAAAAAAAAAAAGAAACAAAAAACAAAAAAAAACAAAGGGATAAAATATTTGTAAAAAGATTTCCCTTTATAAGCATTACATGTCTCAGTTGTTACAGTAACGTGAAATTTATCTTTTTTTCAAAAGGTTGCATCCAGCTTGTGGTTTTATTTAATTGAGAACAATAGTTTAAAATCACAATTTGTTATTTACACTTTTTAAGAATAATATGAGGAAGAATAATGAAATCACGATTAGTATTAACTGTGATTTAGGCTTGTAAAGCAGATTTGAGCAAGTGTCTCTAAATACAAAAATATATTCCAGGAAAGGGGGAATAATACCTACTCTCAGCAGGCATAATATTTTGTAGGGCAAAAAAGTATGACAAATATGTCACAAAGAAATGTGTTAAGCATATTAGTAATGATGCATATAAACTACTGTGAAAGTTAAGAGAAACCACAGATGATTACTTATTGTTCTAAGCAGGGAGGACTTCAGAAGTTAGTAGCTTCTTGAAAGATAAAACTACTCAGAGTTAATAAAATAGAGTGAGCAAAGGCATGCATAAAGGAAAACATGTGGACTGGAAAAAAGCAAATATTCCAATAAATCTCATGTATAGTTTTTACTGGGAATATAATGAGGCAGACTTGGAAAAAAAGAGTTAGAGTTAAACCATAAGTGTCTTAAATATCTAGTGCATAATTTTATTTGGCTCTTGTGACAAAGTTAAATCTCTGAAGCTTCAATGGCAGAAGTAGTTGATCTAAGAACAATATTGCAGGGGCACCTGAGTGCTCAGTGAGCTGAGTGTTTGACTCTTGCTTCAGGTCAGGTGATGACCTCGGTTCATGGAATTGAGCCCCACCTGGGACTCCACCTAGTGTGGAGGAGTCTTTCTCTCCTTAGGATGCTTTCTGTCCTCCTCCCCCGTGCTTCTCTCTCAAAAAACAAAACAAAACAAAACAAAAACAAAAAGAACAATATTGCAAAAAGTCTACAGTGATGGTGATCCAAGAGATTAAGTGCAATAATATATATGATATTCTCATAGGGATAGAGACAATTCTTCTTTCTTTAACGTTCATATGCTACTTTATTGCAAACTGATTTAATATTCATTCAATGCTCAGTTTATTGTATTGCCATTGTTTGCATATTGGTACCCAGAATAAATTGACAACTTATAGTGTACAAGAAATTTGTTTTTCGCTTATTTTTTTTTTTAAGATTTTAGTTATTCATTCATGAGAGACACAGAGAGAGACAGAGAGGCAGAGACACAGGTAGAGGGAGAAGCAGGCTCCCTGCAGGAAGCCCGATGTAGGACTCAATACCGGTCTACAGGATCATGCCCTGGGCCGAAGGCAGGCGCTGAAATGCTGAGCCATTTGGGCTGTCCTGTTTTTCACTTTTATATCTTTAGCCCACAGTAGATAGTAAATAGGTACCCACTAAAAAAATAATTGTTTGGAAAGGACAACAAAGAGTCAAAAAGTAAACAGAGGTTTTGAATCTTTTCTATGGTTCATCACTCAGAAAATAGTCATGTTGACAAAAGGAGTAATGACAGAAGGCCTGAGCTTGTGCGGAAAAAAGAATAAGACTAGTTTTAAACACAGTAAGGCAGGAAATATTAATGGAATATTAAGATTAGAAATGCCAAGAAGGCATATGGAATTATTAACAGTTGCATTATATTCTGTGTCAAAAAGAAATGAATGGATTCTCCAAGGATTAGGGCAAAGGTACCTGAGTGGTTCAGTCGGTTGAGCATTGCCTCTTGGTTTTCGCTCAGGTGGTAATCTCATGGGTCATGAAATTTGAGCCCCTCAGAGGCTCTGAGCTCAGTGGGGAATCTGCTTGAAAACTCTCTCACTCTACTCCCCCCTCATTCGTGTTCTTTCTCTCTCAAATAAATAGATCTTTAAAAAACAAAGAACAAAAACATTTCATGATTGATAAGGAAGTAACAATGCTAACTAACCACTGCCTATAATGTTTCTCTGTAAAAAATTTGCAAAGTTTGAGCTTTTAATTCAGTAATGATTTTTAATTTTATGACTTATTTTCAAAAGATAATATAAAAATTATCGAACCAGTAATAATTTCCTACATAACAAATAAATAAGAGGACCACTGAAACCCAGAAATATATAAGCCAAGACTTATAAAATGTAAATATTTTGTCAAAATCACACAATTTTTAGCCAAAGTGGTACCCTTTAAATGTTGATTCTCATTTTGTTTCCCATTTCCCCCTTTTCAGCAAGTGCACTTTTTAAAAGATTTTATTTATTTGATAGAGAGAGAGAGAGAGAGAGAGCAAGCACATGCACACAAGTAGGTGGAGTGGCAGGCAGAGAGAGATGGAAAAGCAGGCTCCCTACTGAGCAGGGAGCCCTATTTGGGTGCAGGGCTTGATTCCAGGACCCTGGGATCATGACTGGAGCCGAAGGTGCCACCCAGGTGCCCCAGCAAGTACATTTTTAATCATAGCTAATTTCCTAATCTTAGTGTTTATATTTATATGTTACAATATCAGTCGTTAATAAGAAACTGGTGAAACCTGATTTATCACCTGTGCTTTGTTAGTTGTTTTCCATTGCTGTAAAGTGTTCTGATTTTCTTTTTGATCTTGAAATTTGAAAATTTCATACCTATAGTATGTCCTAGAATGGACCATTTTTTTAATTATCTGGAAATCTTTTAGATTTTTCCAGCCATCCAAACACTTTCTCAACTGCTGAGTTCACTATACACAGACACACATGCACATGCGCATGCACACTCATATGTGTATGATTTATGTTAGTCTGTTAAATCAAGAAATGTTTGCTGAACAATTAACACAAGCTTAATGTGATGTGTTAGAGCATTGTATATATCAGAATAAAATGATTGTTATTATGGAACTTGTATCTCATGGGAATGGGAATGTTCAGGAAAAAACAAAATAAATATGACACGGAACACATTAAAATGTGAAGTTTTACGGAGCAATGTAAAACCAAAGAAGGGAAGCAAGAAATACAGAAGATGGGATAATTTGTTCAGTGAAGAACTCACTAAGAAATTGGTAATGGCAATGAGGGAAAGAGAAATGTTTGCTCAGGGAAAAGAGTACGTGAAAAATTCTGTGTGTCAGGGGGATTTTACTGTGTTTGAAAACCAACAAACAGGACCTTGTGGTTGATACTGAAACAATGTTGGAGGGTTCTAGTCTAGAATATTCTGTAGCAGAGATAATCAGAGATTATATTTTCAAGGGCTCTGCAAGCCAAAATAAGGATATATTGCCTTTTACTTTAAGAAAAATGAGGAATCGGAGGAGGGTTCTAAGAAATGATAGGATACGGTAAACACTGAACAAGATCATTCAGTTTGTTGTGGTATGAATAGCTAACAAGGATTGTGGAACCTGGCAAATTAGTTTGGAGAAGATTCCAATCCCCTAAACAAGAGCAGATGGTGGCTTGGATGGGGGTGGTAGTAGGGAAAGTGAGAAGAAAAGGTGGAATTTAGGATGTGTTTAAAATTAGAGACAATAAGATTCCCTGTAATTCAGATGAGATACTGAATGTATGGTGTCCAATAAAGAGGAAAATCAAAGATCCAGGTTTTTGATCTCACCACTAGAAAGGCAGAGCTGCTTTTAATACAAATGAAACTTCCTAAGTTCCATAAATAAATACTTTTCATTTACTATCCTACTAAAAGAAAATATGTTAGTATCTCCTGCTTTCTAAAGGTCTCTGTTCTCTTCTGGTTATTTTGGGGCTATACATTTCACACTCACCTTATTGTAGTCTCAAATGGAAAAGAATAAGAGCATGAGCTCAGTTTACACTTTTACCAGGAGGTCCAAAAATTGTTCTTGGGACTTTTTGATGCAAAGGTAATAATCTGCCTTTTTAAAAAATAAAAAAATAGGATATATCATCAATTTACTAGTTTTAAAAATAAATTTAATATTAAAAGCAATACTAGGGGATCCCTGGGTGGCGCAGAGGTTTAGTGTCTGCCTTTGGCCCAGGGAGCTATCCTGGAGACCCGGGATCGAGTCCCAAGTTGGGCTCCCGGTGCATGAAGCCTGTTTCTCCCTCTGCCTGTGTCTCTGCCTCACTTTCTCTCACTGTGTGCCTATCATAAATAAAAAAAAAAAAAAAAAGCAATACTATACAGGGACAACTGGGTGGCTCAGTTGTTGAGCATCTGCCTTTGGCTCAGGTGGTGATCCACAGGTCGTGGGATTGAGTCCCATGTCAGCCTCCCCACAGGGAGCCTGCTTTTCCTTCTGCCTATGTCTATGCCTGTGTGTGTGTGTGTGTGTGTGTGTGTGTGTGTGTGTGATGAATAAATAAAATCTTAAAATAAATTAAAAAAAGCAATACCATATGTATTACACTAGGAGACAGTAACACATAACAGAAAATGGTGCACTTTTCATGTTGAGCATACCTAGATTCAAATCTCATTTCTTCTGTAATAATTATAGAACCCTCACCAAGTATGGTATATTTTTACTAAGATTTTTATATATACTGGAAATGGGAAAGTTAACATTACCTACATCCTAGATTTCTTAAAACCTAAATTATAAATTACATGTACAGTACATAAGACTTGAAAAGCCTTGACATAGAAGGAGGACTAAACAATTTTGAACTAGTGTCATTATATTTAACCCTCATTCAAAACTCAAAAATTTCAGGATAAGTAGTTCTAAATTTTAAATACTCACCTGGGTGGCTCAGTTGAGTAAGCCTTTGACTCTTGATTTTGGTTCAGGTAATGATCTCAGCATGGTAAGATGGAACCTGGTGTTGAGCTCCACTCTGATATGGAGTCTCCTTAAGACTCTCTCTCTCTCCCTCTCCCTCAACCCCTCCCTCTCCCCTAACATGTGCACACAGGCGCACGCTCTCTCATAAATAAATAAATAAATAAATAAATAAATAAATAAATATTTTTAAAATGTTGCTCTTCTCTATCATTCTTCCAACTAATGGAAGACAAAGTAATTATACTTTTTTCCTTCATTTTGTTTTAAGTTAATATGTAATGGGACTCAGAAAAAAGAGGGATTAGTAGTTTGAGAGTTTTCCTCTCACACAGACCATTTGCAATTTTGAGACTGAAAGTTTTGTGAATGTTTCACCAGGCAATCATCACAACCAATGCCTAGGCATTATCTGAATGATGTCTGAAATGGTGCCCAAGAGAGTAAAAATATTCAATAAGCACCACTTAGTGACAACTCATTGGCAAAATATAAATTAATATAAGAATTACTTGTTAAAACCCTGTGTCTTGATGCATGTAGCTCTCTCTCATTTAGAAGTTTACCTCAAAGATTCTTCAAAAATTCTCTCTACATATATAGAGTAAAATAATCACTGCTATATTTAAGCATTGTGTTTAGACAGTGTTGAAATATTCATTCAGTAGGTTCCAGGTTGTGGCTATGGGCACCTATATATATTCCAAGTATTTCACAACCAGTTCTGTGTGGATCTCAACAAATGAGTAAAGAAGGTATCTATATGCAATCTGCACATATACAAGTGTAAAGAGACTGAACAGCAGCACTCACATAATCTCTCATTTGATCATCACACAAGGCAGATATAATCAGCCTTTCCTCATTTTACTGATGGAAAAAAATAGAAAGCAAGTAATTTATTCAACAGTAGAGAATTCGGAAGTATAAGAACTGAAATTTGAACCTAAGTCTATCCAACAACAAATCCTAGATTGTTTTATTTTTGATCATTTAATCACTGTATCTTTGTAAATGGCTTATCTTCAAAATTTATTAAAATGTGTTTATCTAATGAAGACTTTCAAATGTTTACATTAAAAAAATACTGCTTAGCTCTTGTAAAACAGAAACAAAAGTGTAGTATGTTTAGAAATTCCATGTATTGGATCTGAGATTTTGAGTATTTCCTGAGCTAATAAGTTGTGTTTTTTAAAAGATTTTATTTATTTACTCATGAGAGACAGAGAGAGAGAGAGAGAGAGACAGAGAGACAGAGAGACAGAGACACAGGCAGAGGGAGAAGCAGGCTCCATGCAGGGAGCCCGACGTGGGACTCGATCCCGGGACTCCAGGATCACGCCCTGGGCTGAAGGCAGCGCTGAAACCCTGAGCCACCGGGCTGCCCTGAACTAATAAGTTTTAGTAAGTTTCAGTGCATTCTATTTGCCTGACAGACTTTGTCTCATTTCCAAAGGTATGTAATAACTTAGTTAATCAATAGTTATGAATAAATCAATAAGGATTTATGATGGTCTAAATAATTCTATAAAGAAACAAAGTATCCCAAAATCAAGACCATGAATGCAAATATTACACAAAAGTAGTGAAGGCTTTGGCTTTCAGGAAATGGAGAAAGTGACTTAAGATTACTTAAGGCTGCAGAATATAAATGCATGATACAAAACTTTGAAGATACATCCTTTTTGTCAAAAAAATCACCACTATCCTTCAAAATTCCATCACAAAACACTTAGCTTTTATTGTAAAACCTAAGTACATATACTCGAGAGGTGTGTGCAACCCGAAACTCTATATAAGCAGATGAAATTCGGGTTCACAGAGGCCGTGTTTTTCATATAGATAGACCCCAGGAGCACAATTCCTTTTAGGTAGCTCACCTTAGCCAGTGCTAACATTCTGGCAGTAGGTATTGTTCAGCATGAAACATTTGACACTGCTCTTAGAGGTTTCTTGAGTACCCAATGGCCCCAGTTGGTGTGTAGGATATATACACAGCTTAAACAATTCTCTTGACTTCTGGCAATTTCTGACAAACTGGAAACCCCAGCAGGAACTAAAATGACATTGACAGCTATGGGATGGTCTGCATTATATTTCACCTTTTAGCATTTTTACTCTTTCAATAAAGTATATCATTGAGAGGGATGGGAGGCCTGTCAGGTCACAAATACACTGCAAATGAAAAATGACAAAAGTTTTGCTCTTTGTATGAATAGGGTCTGATGTGAAGTTTAGTTAAAGTCATCCAGACTCTTGTATACAGTTGAGAAATAGGGCAAATTTCTTGCGATGTTTCAAAAATCTATTGCCGTTCAATTGTTTTTCAGGAATGACTGACGCCACCATGAAATTTCCTAATAAATGTATTAAGATCTTATGACACAGAGCCATGCCTTTCATAGAGGATCCTACAAATTTGCCTGTCAGTCTCTCATTTCTTCACTCATATGTTATTGAGGAGCTCTACAGAGTCATTTCCTTGAAATATTCGCCAACAGCTACTCTCGGATTATGGGATGGGATGATTATGACATAAGAAATGCTAATCAGTCCCTTTCTTGGGATTTAAATTTGAGAATAAAAATAGTATATCATTCTTTCTTGGATGACTGGAGCGGTCATATTAAGACTCAGGAAGTACTTATTGAATAAATTCCATCTGTAATTTGAGAAAAGAAGCAATAGAAATAATCATGTAGAAAGAGACAGAGATAAAGCAAGTCTGCAGAAAGGAGCAGAAGGGCAGGGAACAATCCATTGGTTCCTTATGCCCAGCTTAAATCCATTTTTGAGATCCATTTGTTTTCTGAAACATGCCTCCTTTGCCCCTGCAGTGGTTTCTCCTGCTATTCCTGAGCTAATGCAAGGTGTTGATGGAATCAAAAGAGTTCTCACTGATATTCTCTTCTAATGGGAATAAAGTGTTTCCAGTCACGCTCCTTCTGGCAGAAAGCATACATTAAACAAATAGCTTATGATAATGGAGAATACCGATGGAATAAACAGCATATTAAGTTTTATGTCCAATAACCAAGGTAGCAGACAGAGGAGAAAGATAGGGATTTTAAAGCCAAAAACATAGACTCTCTTATCAGACAGCTGGTCTTAGGTTATTTGGATTTTCTTCATTTTTGTGTCCTCACAGGCCAGACTTATGGGATGTGTAGTCACGCAGGTCCTTGTGCAGAAAGGCTTTGGGGTTTAATGTTCTGCTTTCATTGTGTCGAAAGGCTCAATAATTTTTTCTTCTGATTTGCCTTTCATTAAGTGAAGTTGGATAGGATGACGGAAATTGCACGAAGAGCTCGGAGCCACATGGTGACCCTACTTCCTACCATTTCCAACCTTCCCAGGGTGACTGTGTGTTTCCAAACTTCTGGCACCCTGGGCCCCACTCAGAATCCTTTTCTCTACACCTGGTTGGCAAGAGTTGCTGCCTTCTGCCCAGGGCTGATCAGTGTAGCACAGGAGTCCGCTATTCCATCATTCTGCCCGCATTCGACCAGCACTCTCTGCCCCTGTTGGGAGCTGAGGAGCAGGGCAGCAGGTCAGGTGCATGCCACAAGAGCTCACAGGGCAGGGCAAGGCAGCTGCTTCTACTTTGGCACAATAACACCACAGAACAGCATATTTGGCAAATGATTCCGTGGGAGCTTCTTTCCCATTCCTGATCCAGGTATTGAATGTGTCTTGATACGGGGACTGGATTCTTAGGGATCATGCATCCATAGTAGTGCTTTTGGGCAGTGGGCATGGAAACAAGTAATGACTTTCCTGGCATTTTCCTTTTAGTCTGGGCCCTGCAAATGATGTCATGAGCCCCGGTTCTGGGTGAAATAAAGTCTCTCATCCTGATCATCCTTTTTTTTTTTTTTCCTAGGCTTTTCTAATGAAGAGGTTGGTAAAGTTTCTAAGAATCAATTTACATATGGGTATTTTGGTAGGAGGAAAATAAAAGGTGTAAGTGAGCAGAATTGATGTGGGAAACAAAAGCAAAAGAAAAAATTAAATCTCCTTATGACTTACAGCCCCCTGACAAGTCCTTGAAACAGGCAGAGTGACATTCCTCTAGGAACTTGGCTGCCTTGATGTTAATACTTTGCTAAGGGCAAAAGGCAATCTTAGCTCAACATTATCCCGACCCCCCAGGATCCTGTAAGCCTACTTTAACATGTAAAAATTCTTTTGGAAATTTCCTTTATCTCCACCCCCAAGATACATGTTAGCAATCATCCCCCCGAGCATATGATCCGCTGATATACATCTGAAGGTTCTCGTGATTAAGATTTTATTAAGCAGTAACAAATGACCTTTTTCCAAAAATAGCTAGGCCTCTCAAGGTCCTAAAAACAAGATTTAGAGTTTTACACTCTCCCTAACTTTCTCCCAACCTGAAAGTATATAATGGGCCACTCCTCATGACCACAGTGCGGCTCTTTCTGCCCACGGGTCCTGTCCCTGTGTTTTAATAAAGACACCTTTTTTGCACCGAAGAGATCTCAAGAATTTTTCTTGGCCATTGGCTCCGAACCCCACCACTTCACACCACATCAGAATGAGGGATATATTGAAGAGTAAAAAGCATGATGTTCCTCTCCTCTGGGTCACCCACTATAATATCCTAACTGGTATGCCACCAGTTGCTTGCAGAACAGTAGATAAGTCATCCTCAGCAGGCAGCAGTCTCATTTAATTTAGCCCATTTTGCTGCATTTTTATTAAACAAAAGATTATAAAATGCTGTAAAGTTATTGGAAATAGAGGATATGGAAACATTACGGAAGGGTTAAGATGAATTAAAATGTCAGTGTAAAGCACATAGGAAACTATGATATATAGTGAGTGTTTGATATATGGGAGATATTGTTATATGGGAGTTATTGTTATATGGAATTTTCTTTGTTATATGGAACTTTTAATGAAGTGAGAGCTGAAAATCAACTGTATGTTGTTATGCTTCTTCCATCCAAGTAAATGTATTGAAGTATTTTCATAAATTCATTAGCTCTTGATTCTCTACAGTAAAGGGAGACATGGGTAATTGGATATAGTTGTGAATCATAGATGTTTAAAGACTTCATTTTGGAAAATAGTTTCAAGTCCTTTCTTATCAGTTCTGCTAACACAAGAAGTGACATTGATTGATTTAATTTTCACCTTGTCTACATGTTCCTGTTCACTTGCTGGTAAAGGTGCTAACAAGCAGTGAAAAAGCCAAAAGCATCAGACAGAAACTGAAAGAAACAGAATTAAGGGGTTGACTGGGAACGCAAGAATTATATAAAATTAGGCTAAAGCTATACAAGAGATACATTCTTAGATGTTAAATGTATATCAAACTCTTGTCAACTTTTTTTTTCTTGTCAATTTTTAAATCAAAGCCTTTTGGGTTTTTGTTTGTTTGTTTTTTGTTTTTTTGAAGATTTTATTTATTTATTTATTCATTAGAGACACACAGAGAGAAAGGCAGGGACACAGGCAGAGAGAGAAGCAGGCTCCATGCAGGGAACCCGACGTGGGACTTGATCCCGGGTCTCCAGGATCATGCCCTGGGCTGAAGGCAGGCGCTAAACCGCTGAGCCACCCAGGGATCCCAATCAGAGCCTTTTGATTTGATAGTGCTGAATTGGCTAAATACAAACAGATGAATCAATGTTTGAGTAATTTTAGTTGTCTATATGAAGGAGGATTTAGATGTGAGTTAAAGAATTTGAGTCATTTAAAAAAATGTTCTAATTTATCTAATAGTGCACCCACATCTCATAATTATATAGTCATCTCTCATAACTCTGTATGTAAACCCTGTTATTAATGGCATGACAAATAAATAACGTTAATCTCTAAGTGTGGAGCTGAGGAGTTGAAAAATTCTAATGTAGACATAGCTATGCCCAAACTTTATAGAGTTACTTGTATCTACATTACTCTATAGATGATGGAATGGTGCAACAGGAAGTCACTGTTGAGACTACTGTGTGCTTATCATTCCATCGATGGAATAAACAAGGAGCCACGCTAGTGAATTGCAGGTTCATGAGTCTACAATAAATAATAGAGCCAACACTAGATAATACACTGCTATCTAAACTCGCCAGTTGATTCTAAAATCAACCCACTATTTGCTATTGTTTAGAATCTGGAAAGTAAATCTACACTTACATTTCTATAATTTATATCTTTCCTTAGCAAGTTAAATCACCACTTCCCATAACTCATAGTTTTTTTGTAAATTCAAAAGTAAAAGGAAACTTAGAACCTCATATAATGATGCCACAAAGATTTAGTTGTTTGCTTGAGGGCAAGCCAGATCTTAAAATCAAGCCACTACCAAGCTAATATTGTATTTCCCTTTGCATTTTATAAATATGTTAATGTCATTATAAATCCTTTTGAGACATGAATACAATAAATCATTTCAGTGGTCTTTTTAGAACTGAACTATAAAGGAAACCTAATAGGTATTGGAAATCCCGTTTGATGTCATCATTTTAGAGCCAAAGATCTGATTAATATTCATTGGCTTTGTCGGAAATTGAAAGAGTATGATGTTTATCAACATATAATGGTGTTTGTTCATTACATTGATTTTTATTATGAGTTTTCACAATTTGAAATAATAACCACAAAAGCAACCCAAATGGATTTCTGATTGTTCATTGTTTATAGCATCTGTAGAAAATATGTTGGCATGACATTCACAACTAACATGTTTTATTTAAAATTAAGGGGAAAATAGTACTAATTATAAACATTGTCTATAATGGAGCTTTGTAGTTTACATAATTACATTTTGTAAAAGAAAGGAGGCAAGCTTGGTCTGACTTCATTTTTCCATTAGAAAGGATCTGACTGTCTTCCTCCCATGGTACCAGCTGCATGAGATCAGTGTGCTTCATTT
Source organism: Canis lupus familiaris (assembly GCF_011100685.1). Classification (NCBI taxonomy): domain Eukaryota; kingdom Metazoa; phylum Chordata; class Mammalia; order Carnivora; family Canidae; genus Canis; species Canis lupus. The sequence goes on from NC_049224.1 coordinate 78,622,617, forward strand.
CAATAGCCTGCAGAGACAGTTTACTTTCTAAGAGCTGCCTCTTGCAAATGTGCCAGGGGAAGGATAATTTTGCTCTCTATAACAATATGCAGAGGGCTAGGCTTGTCCAGAAATTCTGCTTCACAAACTATGTCTAGACCAGCAGTGCCATCAAAAATCTCAGTCTCAAATAAATATGTTCTGGTTTTCCTTTTTTTGCCAGATTGTTCTCAAGAAGTATTTTCCAAAATAAATAAGTGAATAAATAAATTACAAGATGGCTAAAAAAGTAAATAATTTCCTTTGTGGTATCTAATCGTAGGCTTTCCTCTCATTATTTGCATGCGGGACAAAATTACACTGAAACAGACAAATGGACTCTCAAAGTTATGTAAAAATTAAAATGGCCTGGCTAAATATGCTTCATTTAAAGTTTCAAAGTAGCCAATGAAAACACTTAAAATAAATATTCCAAACAATAAGATGTTATGTCTTTTCCTCAAAATTTATGTAAATCAGCCTACTGGAAAGAAAACAAATTTTTTTTTTTTAATGTTTAACAACAACAACAAAAAAGGTTATATCATGGCAGGACATTCATGGAGTTTACACTGATAACACAAGATGTGTAAAGGACCTTCTGGTGATGTTTGCATAGCCTGGATACTATCTGCGCTTTTCAGGCAAATTGGCCTGTATGCCTTAGATAATATTCATCTCTGTATCTTTAGTGCCTGGAACAGTGTATTGTATAAAATGGGTTATAATAATAATTAATTATGATAGCTTCGAATCATGTTATAGTTAGTGATGGCTTTGATGCTGTACTCATTGTGCAACCTTGGATGACATAATTCATACCTTGGATCCCTTTGTTTCCACATCTATAAAGTGAGGAGGCGGCCAATAAATACCTACAGGCAAGGTAGCCATGGTCTAACATATTATGTAATGAAATCACCTGATGGAGTTTCTTGATAAATAATTTTAGTTAGTAATGAATTATATATGAAAAGTCAATGATATAAAATTAAAGGCAAAGAGTGAACATAATAGCTCTTCAAAATATATGATATCATTCAGATTTGTTCTATGAATCATGGGAGAAAGCAATAAAATGATAAGAATGCAGAAGCAAAATAACATCTGTAGCTTAGAAAGCTATTCAGGTTTTATAATAGAAGAAGGCTCCAATTACAAAGCTATTTGGAGACATAATGCTAATCCTTTCTTTAGGGATTAGAATAAGAAACTAACAAGACAAAAATCTAACTACTCCTTGGTGAAAGTTGTTAATCACTTCGTGATACAACCTGTGCTAGTGAACATTTAATTATTATTAAATGTTAACAACACGTATGTGTTGATGATGTTTCCCCACTGCTAAGAATCATCATCTTTTAATGTGCCTGAAAATATTTTTGGAGACAAAATCCCTGTTGGAAGGTATCCTTGTTTATAAAGTCTGAGAATAAAGCTTGTATAAAAAATGACTGTTGTTATTTTAATATTATTAAAACAAAGAGACAAATCTCAGAGACCAAGAAAACATTAGACTTTCACTGAATTAAACTGAAATGTAAATTTATCACTGATTCATATCCTGAAAAATAAAGAAGGCTAAGTTTCATTGGGATGATTGATAACAAAGAAAATACTGAAAAATAATATAAATCACATAATCTGCATTATCCAGACCTAAAAATAAATAGCATAGTATAACTATTGTGCTCAATATCAAATAGAATTTCAGCCATCACTACAAACAGCTTATATAAGCTTAATACTGTATCCAATGCGGTTATTTTACGAAGCACACACGTGCCAGGTCCTCTAGTAGATGTTGATGTTTCAAAGGCATCATTATTAATGATCCATGACCCAGGATTTGCCGTCTAATGGAAAATACATTACTCATAAGTACCTAATTTCAGTGTTGGGTGGTGAAGGGTCTTTCTCCTTACTGGCATTATTTCTTCTATAAAATGTGCCTAGCTCTCATCTATTGTGATATAACTGGAATTTGTCATCTTCTTCCATGCTCAAGCTCTCTGGATTTGATGATTTGGCTAGGATCTGATGAAGATGAGTTAAATACACAGCCCAGCCCACTGAATAGCTAGATCATTGATTAATCCCAGAATGGGCTTCTAGTCCACACTAGGCCAGTTGGCACCCTTCACTAGGATTCTTAACATGCTGCTCTCTGATAGCAAATGTATTCCTAGTAATGGTAAGTGGCATTATTTTCAATTGTGTAGAAAAAGCTGAAAGGGAACATGTTATTAAGATATTTAAACACTGGGATCCCTGGGTGGCGCAGCGGTTTGGCGCCTGCCTTTGGCCCAGGGCGCGATCCTGGAGGCCTGGGATTGAGTCCCACATCGGGCTCCGGGTGCATGGAGCCTGCTTCTCCCTCTGCCTGTGTCTCTGCCTCTCTCTCTCTCTCTCTGAGACTATCATAAATAAATAAAAATTTAAAAAAAGATATTTAAACACTGCTGCTATTTTTGTTCTTAAGCCACCTTTCCCATAGTTTTCCTGTTTGAAACAATAGCTATTTTCTTTTAAGTCAGGTTGAGTTGCATTTCTGACATTTTCTGCCAAGATGGCCATTCATCATTTACTGTTTTCCATGCATGATTTCCATAAATAATTAAATCTATGATACACAATAAAAAAGAGACCTTCTGAAAGTGTTACATCAGTTATCTTCTTCATTTATCCTGAGGGTGGGAAGGAAAACTTTCAGATAATAAAAACAGTGAGAAGATACATTCACAATAAATTTCAATAGCTTTGGGGATATTTTTCTTTAAAAAATATTTTGATAGGGGGAATTAAATCAGATAAGATAAATTCTAGGCATTTTAGATGAGTATTTATGCCCATTAGTATGGTTCTCTAGTAGATTAAGACTGAATTCAAATATTTTTATGAAGAAGTTCCTTCCCTACTGCAAAGTGCTATCCCAAAAGTTCTCCATGGGAAGGAATATTGACAACAGTCCCCACTTCTCTTTGAATGAAGATGAGAAGGCCCTCTGTGATACAATGTGATCACACAGGGCAATATGAGAGAGTACAACAAGCAAAATGCTGGAGTAGATTGACTGCAAGTTGTAGAGATATGAGAAGATTCAGAGAAGGCCTGGGAGCTTAGCTTTATGCCCTCGAACAGAAGTTTGGACTTGATTTAAGACTCTATATGAACAAAATGATCACCCAACATGGATAAGTGTAAAAAAATGCCAGATCACCAGCATGGATAACAAAACAAAACAAAACAAAACAAAACAAAACAAAACAAAACAAAACAAAATGAAAATTCACCAGATTACCAGAAAAGTCAATAAATGGTTGGCAAATTTGTGTTTTCCTCAAATGTAAGCACTTTCTCTTAATTGTAGCTTCATGAATTTAAAAATACATGTCTATATATATTTTCCATGTAGTAAAATGATATTTCATATTAGATGAATTTCATTTTGTCTTCTGAACTAGCTATTCTCAGAATAGGATGTAATTCTCAGAATAGCATGTAACTTAGTCAGCAAGATGATTTAAAAATATTTCTGATTCAATATTTTTATTTTTTTATTTTTATTTTTTTTAATTTTTTATTTATTTATGATAGTCACACACAGAGAGAAAGAGAGAGGCAGAGACACAGGCAGAGGGAGAAGCAGGCTCCATGCACTGGGAGCCTGACGTGGGATTCAATCCTGGGTCTCCAGGATCGCACCCTGGGCCAAAGGCAGGCGCCAAACCACTGTGCCACCCAGGGATCCCTGATTCAATATTTTTAAATAAAAAATATATCAGTAGAAGTTATCGATGAAGCTATTGTTCCTTCAATGCAGAAATGTATGATATCAACAAACCATTGGTAATATAGATCTAAAAGACACAAATTGAACCTAGTTGTCTTTTTTGCATAAATATTTTATTTCACAATATATTATGAAAAATTTGATCTAAAAAAATAAAGTAATATTGATATCACAATGAAAACCTTTTCTAGCTTAAATAATGTAAGCATGGTTGTCTAAAGGAGTTCAATGGAACTCTACTTCTGTATATTTGTTTTATGAGATTAAATTTGGTCTCCTAAATCTATTGTGCCATTTTAAAAGATCTGTAATAGAAATTTATTTAAAAATTAAATTCAACATGCTAATATGAAATTCTGGACATGATTTTTTAAAATAATTATTTATTTATTCATGAGAGACACACAGAGAGAGAGAGGCAGAGACATAGGCAGAGGGAGAAGCAGGCTGGGAACTTAATACCAGACTCATACAGGACTAGATCCCGGATCCCAGGATCATGCCTTGAGCTGAAGGCAGACGGTCAACTCTGAGCCATCCAGGCATTCCTGAAATTTTGGAAGTGATTATTTCATCTTGCTCTTCTTAACAATTTCAACTTAATACATCAGGTCAAAATTGACCTTACCATCTCTCTAAACATATTTGTACATTTTATAGGTATACTATAAATTAGGAATGGCATACTTCTTCATTATATTTAACAAAAAGTCTGATATATTTATTTTGAATTAGATAAGCAAGCTCACAAATCTAAGACAAGGATGTCTTAATTTAATATCACATGAGTGCCCTCCTGCTGGATTATGTGATTATCTGGGTGATTCTAAGCAGTGTATTGTTTCTGAGCACTAGTGTCCTCTACTATAAATGTGAAGCAGATAGGTTATATGTATCATAAGGCTGTATGTATTAAGTCTGTTATATGCTTAGAATGAGGTATGTCACATATTTCAAAAATTATTATCAATTTCATTTTTATTACTATAAATTATCATTTTTATTCACATTAAATGTCCAAAACTATTATGAATTTCATTTATATTGTTAGAACTTTGCTTGTATTTTTTTTTTAATTTTTATTTATTTATGATAGTCACACAGAGAAAGAGAGAGAGAGAGAGGCAGAGACACAGGCAGAGGGAGAAGCAGGCTCCATGCACCGGGAGCCCGACGTGGGATTCGATCCTGGGTCTCCAGGATCGCGTCCTGGGCCAAAGGCAGGCGCTAAACCGCTGCACTACCCAGGGTTCCCAGAACTTTGCTTGTATTATTTTGATGAATCAAGTTAATCTTTTTTTAAAGATTCTATTTATATATTTGAGAGAGAGAGAGAGAGAGAGAGAGAGAAAGCATGAGCAGAAGGGAAAGGGAGAATCAGACTCCCCACTGAGCAGGGAGCACAACATGGGGCTCAATACTAGGATCCAGGATCGTGACCCGAGCTGAAGCCTGGTGCTTAACCGATTGAACCACCCAGGCACCTCAAAAGATAAGCTTATTTTATTATTTATTGCATATTTTAGAAAACTTAACTTTCATATACTTAAATATATTTTTCAGGCAGCCCAGGTGCTCAGCGGTTTAGCGCCGCCTTGAGCCCAGGGCCTGATCCTGGAGACCTGGGATCGAGTCCGCATCAGGCTCCCTGCATGGAGCCTGCTTCTCTCTCTGCCTGTGTCTCTGCGCCTCTGTGTGTGTGTGTGTGTGTGTGTGTGTGTGTGTGTCTCATGAATAAATAAATAAAATCTTTAAAAATACATATATATTTTTTCACAGTAAAAGTAATGTGCAAAAAAAAGATTTGACAATGATTTCTATTAAAATATATGAGAAAAGTGGATCTGATGAGGTAAGAAAATAAAAGCAAAAATAAACTATTGGGACTACATCAAAATAAAAAGCTTCTGCACTCTGAAGGAAACAATTAACAAAACTAAAGGATAGCCTATGGAATGGGAGAAGATATTTGCAAAGTACATACCTGACAAAGGGTTATTATCCAAAATATAGAATGAACTGATACAATTCAACACCCAAAATGCAAATAATCCAATTAAAAAAGGGGCAGAAAACATGAACAGACATTTCTCCAAAGAAGACAACCAGATGACTGGCAGACACATGAAAAGATGCTCAACGTCATTCATCAGCAGGAAAATGCAAATCAAAACTACGATGAGATATCATCTCATACCTATCAGAATCGCTAAAATCAAAAGCACAAGAAACAACTAGTGTTGGCAAGGACAGGAAGAAAAAGGAACTCTCTTACAGTGTTGGTGGGAAGGCAAACTGGTGCAGCCACTCTGGAAAACAGTATGGAGGTTCCTCTCCAAGTTAAAGATAGAGCTACCTTATGATCCAGTAATTGCACTACTTAGGTATTTAACCAAAAAATACGAAAATACTAATCCAAAGGGATACATGTACCCCTATGTGTATAGCATATTATTTACAATAGCCAAATTATAGAAACAGCCTAACATTTGTCAATAGATGAGTGATGTTTTTATTATAAGATTAATGGGGAATTTCAGACATCCTGTTTGAATCCAGAACACATACTCATAAACAGAGTGCATAACGACACCAACTGTTCAGAACAGAAGTCAACTGTGAACAATTGTTAAGTCACACCCAGGGCATTCTACTTGAGCGACTGGTCCTCCTCATAAGTGAAATATAAACATGTTTCCTATGAAAATCATCATGCAAATATTCCTCTTAAATTTTAATTAGCCATGTTCGTAGTTTGCTGACACTTAAACTGTCTGGTGTTAACATTTTCCAGGCTTTAATTAACAAGTACCACAGAGTTTGCTTAATGCTGTAATGTGGTGGAACATGATTTTATGTATCTATTTTAATACCCAAATATTATCTGGAGCCATAGATTTATATCAAAATTAAATATCTGTTCCAGTCAAATAATGTCATATTGACTTCATTAGCATTCATGGAGCTTCACAGCTGGAATATAAATGGCACTTTGTTCATTACAACATAAGTTCGTTAGTTCTAATAACTGGATTTATCATTTTATACCTCTGAAATAAAAGAGAGATGGATACAAATGTGCATATCCAAATAGTAGCATTTCCTAGGCCAGATCAAGAGGAGATTATTTTATATGAAATTACAAAAAAAATATGTAATTGGTCATTTATTTTAGACCAGGCCCTTCACCTGAATTATCCCAATTAATCTTCACAATCACCACATACAGCTAATATTACCCTTGTTTTACAGAGGAAAAAATGTAGGTACAGAGAAGTGACACAATTAATCAAAGGAAGGTGTAGTATCTGAATCCCTGGCAGTCTGTTCCTAAGCCTGTGCTTTCAACTTGTATATCTTGCTCCTTTGCAAATGTGTCCTCATTTTTTTTTTTTTTTTAGTTTTAATTTGAACTTGGGTATTAATTCATTACCTTTCTTCTGATTTATCACATTTTGATATCTTTGTTCACTGCTTAATAAATGCTGAAATAATTGCATTTAAATACTAACTTTGATACCCGCAGAAGTATTTCACTTCTTCATTTCATTGCAGGGAGTAATCACTGTGGTGTTTCTTTCTCCCATCATTCTACCACTCAGTCTGTAACTAAGCTTCTCCCACTTGTAACTGTAACTAAGCTTCTCCCACTCCCACTTCTGCTTCATCTTACAGTAAGCTGAGGGCAGAGAGCTGGAAGGTAGGGAATTTCTACTGGGTAAGTAAGCGATCAATTCCTGTTATCAGTATCCTCTTCCCACTGAGAAGTCAGAAGCAGATGTATTGTACACTCTCGGTTGCCTATCCAACATTCACTTTTCTCTTAATTTTTCTTAATATTTTGGAGAAGTATTCCAATCATCGGTGTGCCTTTGGGGAGCTGATCCCATTCTCTGACCCCAACTCTAACCCCTACCATTCTACTTACATTACCTCAATCAGAAAAGCCCTATGTTGTGTGTTGTCCTGTTGTTCAGCTAATGATGATAAAGCCCAGGCATTCTAAATCTAGAGTCCACACACTCTTACCACCATGTTATATTGCTTCTTTATCACGAGACCCCATATACACCATATCCTAGAAGAAACTCATGAGATAATGGGAAAATCATATATCTCTATTTGTTGTAACATAAGCAAAAATAAAACTGTTTCAAGTATACATTCTTAGGTAGGTGTGCTCAGTGCTATTTAGTAGTCAATAAATATCCCTTACTATCTTAGTATTATAATTATAAACATAACTCTCAGAGAGTTTTACCATTTTGAAGTCCATTGTCAGAGCCAACTCCAAGCAAAGCTTTAAAGTAGGTGAACTGCTTCATTGCTTTCTTTTTCCCCTATTCTTTCCAAGGATCAATTCAAGAGCCTCCCTAGGCAATGAGAGCCCTTACTTAGTCTTCTGCCAGCTCAAACCCCCATAGCTTAACTGCCCCCATTAGCCACTTGCCAAATCTCTTCACTAAAGCACATGTATTTCGTCTTCCCTACACCAGGTCCTATTACCAGCTTAATGACAGTTACTAATGTAGCTGGGCTGCCCTTAGTTTCTTGATGGGTTATTCCATTCTTTATTCATTTGACCAGAAAATAATAATAATTTTCATATGCAAAGGACTCTGGGTAAGCTATAGAACTAACACCATCCCTCAAGGTACTCTCTGCCTTATTAGGTATACGAAACACAACATGTATGCCAACACTTCACACTAACAAAACTGGTTAAGGGGTCACTAAAAAGTACAGCTACAGTTCTGAGGAAGTTAAAAGGGGGAGACTACTCTGCTTGCTCACTCTTAGGTAACAAAATAGGGATGTTTAGGAAATAAAAGCCTAGAACCTTATGGGATGCCTGGCTGGCTCAGTTGGTAGAGTACACAAATTTTTATCTCAGAGTTATGACTTAGATCCCCATTGGTGGCATGGAGTTTACTTAATTTTTTTTTTAATAAAAGGCTAGAACTTTACATTGTAATACAAGATTGATTTCTCGGATTGATTTATATTATTGCTTTTAGGATTTTTCATAGTTTAATAATGGCAGCTACAAGGTCATCTTCTTTATGGCTGGGACTTTAGAATGGAGAGAACTCATTTAACACTTTTAAGGGCACAAGGGATGGCATTTTTCAGACTTCGAACTACTCTTTCCAATTATTGCTGGCCAATGACACACTTCCCCAGCAATGGCTATAGATCTAAGATTGGAAAGGAAGCAGAAACTCAAGCCATCTGCTAAACTGAACCACATGTAAAAAACTCCACATTTTATCTCATCATGAGGTCTCAGCCTCCACTTGACTGCTTTACACTTTTTCTCTTTTAAAAATATAGAAGACTGTAAGAACAACTCTTCAAGGTGTAAGTCTCTTTGAGATTTTAAACATTCTGATCCTAATCAGTTTCTTTGGTAAAAAGAGTAAAGTTTACTTTGTCAACATCTTCAACAGAAGGACGTGAACAGCAGCAGTGTCAAATTAATGACCATATTCTGCAGTGTTTATGTTGTATGTAGTTAATCAGTTTCTGAAAAACTGAGATTTTGCACCACTTTTTCATAGTGGTATTTTTCAGCAGTTTATTCAGTTATTATAGATTCATATTCTCATTATTGCTTACTTAAAAAAGAAAATGCTTGAGCTGAAAATAAATAGGAAGGTTGCCTGGAATAAGCTGAAAACATTTTCTATGGAATATGTTTGTCCTCAAAAGCATATCAATTTTGACAGGTAGGACATTGTCCTCACATTCAGCTTCGAGCTGATTTTTTGAATAAAAAAAGGAAACCAACCTGGCTTTCATCTAATGGCCTTCTGAATCACCAGCTGGCTAAAGCCTCTAAACTATACATTTTCCAAGCAAAGATTACAGAGCAAAGAAGCTTAATCCCCTAACCACATCCAGATTCTCATGAATTAATTCATTAGTTCATAAATAAGTTACATCCTCAAACCACTGCCTAAACTAATGTGTAGCCATTCATTTTCATCCCTTTGGGTTTCTGAGTGTTAGTTCAGATTTCTTTAATTACTAATCAGCAACATCAACAAGAAATACAGTATATTCACAAAAGGGCTGATATAAAGGGAACCTCTGAGTGCTAAATGGGTATTTTCTTTATAATATTTTGGCTTTTTAATTTAAGCTTTGGCAAGAATGTTCAAGTTAAATATGAACGTTAACTACAAATGGATGCCAGAAAACTCATAAGATATTTAAGGGTGTTTCTATATTGTTTACTTGTTATTTTTTAAATGTGTGTTTGTATGTTTTTTTTGTATGCATGTGTTGGACAGGGGGCAGTCTTTTTTATCAGCACTGGAAACACTTAAGACTGCACAATGACAGGTTCAAATAACCATACAACTGACTCCCAAGGATATTTCAGGTATTCCAGATTCTTGGCATAAAAGCTATTACTTAGACCTAAAAAGTGGTAAATTCAAAACAAAAACAAAAAGGAAAAAAACAAACAAAAAAGTGGTAAATTCAAGAAACAAAAACAAAAAGGAAAAAAAACAAACAAAACAAATCTGGTCCACAGGTTACTGTCTCAGGGCAACAAAAATCTCAGCCATGCATGTTCAAGGTTGATTTTCTATTTGGTTCTGCAAACCTAGATTTATTCATTTTTTAAAATGAATTAATTAATTAATTTACTTACCTTTGTATAGTACTGTTTATGTCTGCTACAGTAGTAAGTCCTTTCAGTAGCGCTGACATGTTTCAAGGATACTAATATACAGGTCTAGCGATTTATGAGAATTTTTGTTTTAATTTAGTAAATTAAATTGTTCTACTACAGGATTTCAGTAATAAACTCTAACCCTCTCAGACTTCTTGAGGACCAAAATGTTGTTCTTTTCACCATATCTTCAGTGGCTAGCATCTTTCCTGGAATACTCAGTAAAATCTGTGTTCTATGAAGGACTGGTTGAATGAATTGTCTGTTTATATATCCAAATATATATGATATACATAATATAAGAGACACAGACACATATAGACACCTTCTAAATCTCTTATTGTGTGCCAAAACCTGAGTTAGTAATTTTGTTATATCTTGTATTACACAAGGACCCCATCAGGGATTTTACTCCTTTTTTAAATAATTGAGATGCGTAATCTCAGTTATGACTCGCTTAAGATCACATAGCAAATAAACAGCAGAAACAGGATTTAAACCCAAATTTTTAAAAAGATTTTATTTATTTATTCGGAAGAGATACAGAGAGAGAGGCAGAGAATTAGGCAGAGGGAGAAGCAGGCTCCCTGCGGGGAGCCCATTGTGGGACTTGATCCCGGAACTACCCTGAGTGGATCCCTGAGCCAAAGGCAGACTCAACCACTGAGCCACCCAGGTGTCCCAAATCCAAATTTTATAGTAATCAATTTAAGTAGTTCTTAAACAGTATACTACATGTTAAAGATTTCAAGAAATTCATTAATAAAAGTCAACTTGTAAACTAATTGGAAGATGTCATTCAATTTTCTTTTTCTATTCATGTTGGCTAATGTCTCTTTAATTAAATCATTCATTTAATACTATGAGTTTTTCGTTTGTTTTGTTTTACTACAGCAACCAGGTAAATACCATTCTCCCTGTTCTATTATTAAAAAGAACACAACACTATTGTGGATATATGGGCAGAGAGTAACAAGCATCACTGTAAATAAAACAAGCTAACCCTCATGTTTTCTTAATTATAAGTCAACAATTAAAGGATGTTATATTTAATATAAAGTCACTATTTCCTTTTAAAATCATTTTATGCATTTATATAGTTCATTTAACAATGAAGGATGACAAACTCAAATTAGCTAGCCACCAAAAAAAAAAAAAAATTAACTTTGAGCTAAACCTATTTAATAGAAAAGACATATTTTTTGGAATTTCCCAGAAATCTTCCATTGAATGTGAAATAAAAAAGTTCTAAAATTGGATGCTTCCACTTAGTGCAAGTGAACACAAATGTGCCCAAAGTCAATGGGGTGTGATGAATGCTGCCCACTGATTTGAGTCTCCACAATCAGCGATACTTTGAGAGGCTGGTCTACAACTACCATTGATCTCTAAGGAGACAGGAAGTTTGAGGTGGATTATAAGTCAACTCTGACAGTAAACACACCACACTGGTTAGCTTCACTGACTTTTTTTTTAAATATTATTTATTTATTCATTTGAGAGAGAAAGACAGAGGCAGAGAGAACACAAGCAGGGGGAGAGGCAGAGGGAGAGAGAGAGAAGCATGCTACCCATTGAATGGGGAGCCCTTTTAAGTGGGGCTCTATTCCAGGACCGCAGGATGATGACCTGAGCTAAAGGCAGACGTTTAACCACCTGAGACACCCAGGCACCCTTCACTGACTTCTTTTTGAAGTGGGGATGTGGGTGACTTTCTTGATGAGGAAGTATTGGATGATTTCTATTTCTAGCACAAGTTTCTTACCTCCTGGTGGTAACTGTTCACACACTAGCACCAGTGTGTGGAGTACACATGGATAGCACTGGTCTAAGTTAATAACATATTGGAATAAGATTCTTACAGGGATCATGTACACGTAGACTGTGCACCCATATCACATTTGGGATATTTTCGCTCTCTCCAATTATCAAATATAGAAAAGTGGGAACTGGTGTAGGAAACAATGCCTTCAAGTTCTCTTCAGTGTGAAAAGAGCAGAATTTTACTAGAAGACTGGCAATGCTTTAATTGTTACATATCCTTATATGTTGTTCTATATCTCTGGGGGTGCATCTGTTCTAGTCCATTCGGGCTGCTATGACAAAATGTAAAAGACTGGGTAACTTATACACAGCAAAAATTTATTTATCATAATTCTGTAGACTGGGATGTCCAAGATCAAGACAGCAGCACTGTTGGGTTCTGTTGAAAGCCTTCTTCCTGGTTCATAGCTAGCACCCATTCACTATGTTCTCGCATGATGGAAGGAGTGAGGAATCTCTGTGGAGTCTTTTTTTATTAAGGTGCTTATAAAAAAAAAAAAAAAACTTTAAAATCAGGTTTTATAAACAAATAAAAACCAAAAGTAAAATCATACAAGTGAAGAAATAAGTACTCCAGATTTCACTTCCAGTTAATTATGTTTAGCAGAAAGGTAACCAAATGACCTAAAATCTTAATCTGAAATCACGGTTCACCTGTGACAGCAAATAGAATGGCAGATACATGGAGCTTTGGATAAAGGTTCTCAAACTGAGTAAATACCACTAGGGGAGCCTGCTAACATGCCAGTTCTTCACATTTCATCCCCACAAAATCTGATAAATTAGTTCTGGAATAATGACTTATAATCTGCATTTTTCCAAAAGGTCTCCAATGTATTTTTCCAGGCAGGTGAGCAGGAGTCCACGTGTTGGGAAAAACCTGGCTCCCATGCATTAAATGAGGTGGGCCAGATCAATTCTACTGTGCAACTTTAAGGCCATAGGAATGTAAGTGAAATTTCATCAGTATTTTATATATGTGTGAGTTTTAAATGGACATGCTCTTAACTAATTTAAAAAAAAGAAGAAGAAAGAGTGGATTCTGTAAGGAGGCAACTTGGACTTCAGAGTTCATTTGATTGGATTCACGGAGTGCAAACAACTGGTTGTTTTTGTTCTCCGGGCTGTGTTAAAAGTACACAGTTCTTCTACTTGTCTCTGCTTATTAGCAGCCAGGTTTTGTTAAATCCTTCGATAATGGACTAGGTGCTGGCAATGCAAAAGCGTGACACCTGCACATGTCAATGGGTGCAAACTTCCAACGCCACTGGCATGTATACTGAAGCCCTCAGACCAAAATGTGTTTCATCCTTCACTCCTCAGAGAGGTGTCTCTCCCAAGCAGTGCCTTTACCAGAATCCCTCTCCCCACTGACCTTCAATTTCCACTCAGCAAACGTCTTTCTCATTTCTTTCACAATCTGAGATTATCTTGTTTATGTATTCTTTTCTTGTTTACTGTCTGTCTTCATTAGAATGTTTGCTTTCTAAAAGCAGAGAGCACATTTTCTTACGCAAGGCCATTATCCTGGTGAGTGAGTAAGTCTACGTGGGGCTTCATATATTATACATGATCTACAGGTATATATTGAATGAGGGAATAAATATTTTAATGAGTGCTCTAGCATGAGGAGCCTAGATATTCCATTTAAATGTGTTTTCAAGAATCTTGAGGGTGGATTAAATAATGATAAAATAGAATATTCTTCGAGGACATATAAGAGGCCTTTTTGTTTATCATGTGCTTATATTAGAATATCAAAAGATTAGAATATAGTGTCCACTATACTTATGGAATTTTATAATTTTGCATATCAAAGAATCCGAGAAATCCCAAAGAGCTTTTCTCTGCTTAATTAAACCAGCTTCCTTAAGTTATTTTTGACAATTTAACTTTTTGTTTCCCTCTAAATATCCTAAAGATGTTTGTCAGCAAGCCTTTGTTTGAGGAGTTGCTATCTTAAGCATTTTTCCCCTGCATTCTGTGATATCTGTTATTATGGTGGTGATGGGTAAATAAGAAAGATTTATTATTTCAAATTGTGTTTTATCCTCAGCTTTTCTGAATCATCTTTGTGACAGGAAATTGGTATATGATTGGAGAGCAGAGATTAGTCTAGGGAGGAGGAAATTTGCATGCATCTACAGGTTTCATTGCCTGATTACTGTAGAATGTGGGTGAAAGAGATTGCTCTTATTTCCTACAAGCAAGAAGAACATGTATCTTTCGTTGAAAATTTACTTCCATAAAAACAGACTCCATTATTTTCCCTCACCTTTGATTATTTTAACAGTCATCTCTTATAATTGGAACCTTCAAAACTTGACCTCTTGGCATTGATGTATTTGTGAAATTACTTCTCTGTCTTTAAGAATCACACTTGTAAAAGTGAGTTAATAAGAGGTGGCCTAGTATTTCAGCAAGAATTTTGTTGTTTTGTGGAAAGACCACGTCGCTTTATGTTAAACAATTTCTCTTTACACTAGGACATGACAGCAATTAACTAGCTAAAATGTTGTGTTTTATATTATTATAACTGAAAGAGAATTTGTGACAATACCTTCTCTTTCCTTTCAGTACTGGTACATAATTGGGGGGAGAAAAAAGCCTGTTCTTTTCGTGTTTCTCTATATAATATAATACATTTGTCATTTCTTATTAGCTCTTCAGATTTCTATTATTTACAATCCCTTTGAGATGCAATAAAAAAAGTTTCCACACAAAGCTCATTATTTCTAATTAATCCCGTAACAAGACTTCAGGATGGCTGTGCTATGAAGCTCTTTTCCAAAACAATAGTGTCTTATTATCCATTTCATTTTATAAATTTTACTTCTGAGGTATCAGGATAATTTATATAATATACATTTTCCGTTGTTTTAATATGCAACCAGGCTACCAAACACAATATTTGATAAATAATTCACATCTATGAGATTATAACTTTTTCCTTTGAATTATAAATAAGATATTTGAATTAACAGTTTGGAAATAATGCCTCTCAGCTAAACAAACAATATAAAAATACCCCTACTTTTTCTCTCTCAAAAACTGATATCATCTGAAACTTACACCATCTGAAATTAGATTTATATTGTGGGGCTATAGATTCTCTTGGAAATATACTTTGTCATTAGAATAAAAGAAATGGTCTCCTTCTTCATGAATTTAGTTTTAAGAGAAACAAAGATCATTTGCAACTACACCTTCTAATTGCAATGTCATTGATAATATTTTTATCTTTCTCTCTTGACTCTTTTTGAGATCTGCTAAAAAACTAGAAATTTTAAAACAAGTAATCAGAGGAAAAGGATACTCAAGAAAAATCTGGTGCATATACCATGAGATGAGACCATTAGTTAGTATCAAGGACTTTATTTAAAATGGAACTTACAGGGAGAAAAATAACTTTTCAATATTTTAAAGTCTTAGTCGAGACAATGGTGACCATATACAAAAGTAAATCTGCAGGAGTTTGACGTTGGTTTCTTTTTTAAAGAGAAACATTTACATATGTAGGCCACAGTAATCATATTAGTAGTAATACCTAAGGTACAAGAAAAGGAAGGTGAAAAGGAACGCTGCTTTGACTGAAATCTATTTCCCCTGTGCATAAATGTGAACACCAAATGTGGACACTTCACAGGATGGCTGTTGGTGATGAAATAAAGGCACTTTATGTTCCTGACTTTGTTTCTTCAATCCCTAGAAGGAAGGCCTTCTGGGTTCACCCAGGATATTAGTAATTTATTTTCTTTTCCTTCTAACATTAAATCAAGAACTGCTTAATAAGGTTCTACCATAAACTAGTGAAAATGTCTTCTACTTTGTCGTTAACGTGTTCATTCTTTCAAACATTTCTCTGTAGCCCTGATTTCTGAAAACTGCCAGCCTGTGCTCTTTTTGTTAAACCTTTCCCATGGACATTATCTTTCTTAAGAAATGGTAAGGAGATTTAGAGATAATACAGCAGCTCCTACACTTATCACAGAGCATACCCTCCCTACTCTGAACAATTATTACTAGGTTTAAATAAGGGATAATATCACATTTCACTTTTTTTGTGTGCAAATACTATGTAGCCCATCCCTATCCCAGGAGGCATTTGACTAACCATTGCCATGGGATCCAGGAAGATAGTGACAAAGGTGTTCTCTCTGACCAAACTTCAGTCAAACTCCTCCAAGCACTCTTCTCAATTAGGCCTCAGTCTTGGGCTTCAGTAGCAGCTCTGCTGGCCTGTGTGAAATGAGGGAAAAATATATAAATTGGTCTCTGCTCCTAGTTCCTGGTACAGGGTTCCTGAAACCCTTGCAATTTCTTGGGTGATAGGAGTATCTTTTGTTCTAATGAGGCAAATTTGGGTGGGCTCCTGGATGGGTCCTAGGATGAGGGCTGGTCACCAGAAAAAAATAAGCCTTGATTAGAAGTTTGAAATTTTCAGCATGCCACCCTCCGCCCTTTCTCTTGAGAAGGGAGAGGGCTGCAAAAGGAGTTAATGATCTATCATGCCTATACGGCCAAGCCTCCATAAAAATCCAACAGTAAAAAGTTAGGAGAGCTTCCAGGTTAACAAGCATATGGACACCTGGAGGTGATAAGTTCCAACCACCATGGGGACAGAAATTCCTATGTCCTAAGACCCTCCAGCCTTCACTCTAAGAATCTCTTCATCTGGCTGTTCATCTGTATCCTTTATCATATCCTTTGATAAATTGGTAAATTTAAATGTTTCCCTGAGTTCTGTGACATGATCTAACAAATTCGTCAAACCTGAGGAGGGGAACTTCTGATTTGTAACCAAATCAGATGGTAGTTGTGTAACCTAGGAACCTATTAGTGCAACCGGCATCTGAAATGGGATGAGAGCAGGCCTGTAGGGCTGGGCCCTTCAGCTGTGGGATCTGACACTATCTTTAGGAAGGCAGTATCAGAATTAAGTGAAATTATAGGAAATTCAGCTGGTGTTACATAGAACTGCTTGTTGTGGGGAAATTTTTCCTGCATTTGGTGACCAGAAGTGTGAGAAACGAAGTGTTTTGAGTGGGTGTGTAAAGGAGACACATAACACAGAATGAAATAGGAGGGAAGAACTGGGTTTCTCCTACTCAGGAAAACCCGGGTTTCAAGCTCAGCCTACATTACCCAGTATCAGCAAAAATCTTACTAAGTCAGTTTAGAGAGAAACCCCCACCCTTGATATCTAATAACCCTCAAACTGCTCATACCCTGTGTGATAGAGGATCGCCCTGGCCTGCCTTCATCTGGAATCTTGCAAGGTCAGTTTAGCAAGAAATCCCCCTACCCGTGGCATCTCCTCTGCAAAATTTCCATCCACAGATCCCCTCTCTCTTTGGCTGTAAGTGTCCATCCCTTCTTGTATTCAGGATCGAGCCCAGTTCTATTCTGAGGTCTCCGTTTCCTCACCACAACACTTTCTGAATAAAATCTGCTTTTACTTATTAACTACTGTCCAGTCCTGGTTTTCTTTACCAATGGTCAGATAAAAATAAGCCTTGATTAACTGAAATAGAAAAAAAAAGTGCTTAGCTACTGTTATCCTTAGTGATCTAGGTAAGAGAATATCAACTAATGATCTAGAATATGCGATGATTATAATTTTCAAGATAATTTCTGATTAAATTTGCTTATATCACTTTCTGAAAATGTCTATGTGTATTGTCTTAGCCGCACATAACACCAGGGCTAAAAAAAAAAAAAAAAAAGAAAGAAAGAAAGAAAGGAACCTAACATCTGTCTTCTAATAACCCTGACCCTGTTGGGAAATTTAAATGATATTACAGTCATAATAATGAAAAGCATAACAGACCTTGTTGATATATAATATTGTTATTATCTCCAGGTCATTTGTTAACTGCCTTAATGAGCCCCCAGTTATGCTATGCTAGACAGTTTTAGGATTAAAATTAAATTAATCCATTCTTTGAATTGAAGGAGTATCTACATTAAAAATTATCACTATCATCTCATTTCTAAAAAAAAGAAAGTAGTCACATGTACTAACACCATCTAAAGTTCCTCAAAATTAAATGATACTTGGTACTTAATAACTCACAGTTTCCTGCATTTCCCCTTCTTAGTCATTCATCACAGTTTGGAAATATACATGGATGTGTTTCATTGTTTGTTTTCTCCGTGTGCTGTATTCACTGCCACACGGAGATGTAAACCTAGAAAGGGCAGAGGCGCTGTCATTCATTCTTGTTTATTGCAGGCAAACTTCTAACACCCAGTGTTATGTCTAGCATACAGTAGGCATTAAATCAATATTTGTTGAATTGATAACTGAATAAATCTACTTGATCTTCAACTCTGTAAGGGTAAGGACTTTGTTTAATTTGTTCAATAAAGTATGCCGCGTATTGGACACTATACTTGGAGCTCAGCTGAATGAAAGAGAAAGGAGGGAAAGAAAAGGAGGAATAAAGAAGAAAGGCAACTAAGAAGAAAAAAAGAACAATTAAAAAAGTGGATAGATTAAGTTTATTTATTTTCTTCAGCTTTTATGAGGAGTTATATGTAGACTACATGTAAATCACCTCCAAAATATATACAAACTGAAGGTTGATGAGGGGAGGAGGTTGGGTGGGAGATGGGTATTAAGGAGGGCACTTGAAGTAATGAGCACTGGGTATTATATGCAACTGATGAATCACTAAATTCTACCCCTGAAACTAATAATACAGTATATGTTAATTAAATTAAACTTAAATAAAAAATATGTATTTCCATATAAATAGAATATGAGATACTAAAATTTAGCTGTACTCTGATAAACTGAAGATGTTATAAATTTTAAAATTATCTTTATGACAGTCAAATATTTACTCTTAACAGATAGATAAACCTATGTGGAAAAAAAAAGAGAGAGAGAGAGAGAGAGAGAGAGAGACTAAAAGTACTCAGATATTTCTAGAGGCACTTATCTAGTGAGGGGTGAGCCAGGGCTAAAAGCCATGTCTGTGAGAAACTACATTTTTCTTCCTAACCAACAATATTCAAATCAGTTTATATTACACTTCCAGTTTTATCTAGCTAAAAAGAACCAGACATAATATACTATTTGTTAGAGGTAAAGGCTCTACAAATAAGCAGTATATCTTATCACACATGAAACAAAGGCTTAAAATTTTATGTTAATTTGTCATTCCATTAAGCATATTCTCTGTACCAGGCACCATCTTATAAGCTAGTAATCAGTGAACAGAGCAGACAAAAATTTCAGTGATCACTGAGATTCCAATTTGGCTGGGGAGGTAAAGGTATCTTCAAATATTTCAAATGTTTAATAAGCATTCAATAAAAAATGAATGAACACACATCTCTTTCTTTCCCTCCACCTCTCTCTCAATCTCTCTCGCTCTCGCTCTCTCTCTCTCTCTCTCACACACACACACACACACACACACTTGCCAGTTTCGTCTACAAATTCTTTATTCTCCACTTTCTGCTTCTCAAAGGTAATTGATAGTAAGAGCTGGTTGTAGATATGTACACACAGTTTGGGCTTATAGAAACTGCAAATCATGTGCAAGCACATTATATGTTTCTTTTAAAATAAGTATATAATCATTATTGAGAATGCAGGTATGTTTTTGGCCTTCCACTTACTACTTAAGACCTTTGGCATTGTAAAATTAAGGTATATTTACATGCAATAAAATCACCCTTTTTACTGTAGTGTCTTACAAGGCTTGAAAAATGTTTATGGGTGGAAACTACCACCACAATCAAGATCTAAGATAGTTTTGTAAACCCCCAAAATACCCCTTATGTCCCTTAGTATCTAACCCTCCCCCTGCCCGAAACCTCTGATAACCATTGATCTGTTTTTGTCTCCATATGTGATTTTGCAAGAATGTCCTACAAATGGAATTATACATGTGACTATTCAAGAAATGCTAGTTATTAATGCCATATGTCACTGGATTTAAGAAGATAATGATTATAGGAGATTTCCTTTTTAATTTAATGCAGGGAAAAAAATTAAGCTTTAACATAATGCTTTCCCATCAATCATGATAAATGCCTATGATACTAAAATGTAAAAAAAAAATGTGATTTTGAATCACTGAAATACTATATTGTCATTTATTCTTACAACATCAGGATCATTATATATACATCCTCAACACTATCATCACCTAAAATTTTGTATAATAATTTTCCCTTCAAGTCAAAAAGCATCAGGTCAAAAGATGTGCATCTGACTCACTCTTTTTAATTAATTAATATATACTGAGGTATAAATAAACTTCACTTTATTCAGCCATTCCTATATTGATATTCAAATTCTTAAAATTTCATACTATTATAATCCGTGTTGTAATCAAAATAATCATCCATATATTCATTTCTTAATGAATTTATTTCTACTGAATTTATTTCTATTGAAAGAGTTTGTAATGCAAGGTTATGTGTTTTTTAAATTTTCATAGAAATTTCTAGTTTATTTTCCGAAATATTTCAGCAATTCACATACCCAAGTATGATGCAGAAAACATGTTTGTTTCCTTAAATTTAATTGAAGAAAGTCTCTTTTAAAAGTTGCTGTGGGGACGCCTGTGTGGCTTAGCAGTTGAGTGTCTGCCTTCAGCCCAGGGTGTGATCCTGGAGTCCTGGGATTGAGTCCTGCATTGGGCTCCCTGCATGGAGCCTGCTTCTCCTTCTACCTATGTCTCTGCCTCTTTGTCTCTCTGTATCACTCATGAATAAATAAATAAAATCTTTAAAAAAATAAAAAATAAAAGTTGCTGTGAAACATAGAATTTCATTTTTTCCTTCTTATTTAAATTATTGTAAAAGTTTTTATTTAAATTCCAGTTAATTAACATACAGCATAATTCTAATTTCAGGTGTATAATTTAGTGATTCAAAACTTCCCTACAATACCCCATACTTATCACAACAAATGCACACCTTAATTAAAACCCCAAAAATACATAATCCAATTAAAAAAATGGGTAGAAGACATGAATAGATATTTTTCCAAAAAAGACATAGAGATGGCCCACAGACATGAAAAAATGCTCATATCTTATTATTTTTCTTTTTTAAAGATTTTATTTATTTATTTGAGAGAGAGAAAGAAAAGAGCACACAGGCTGGGGAGAGATGTGATGCAGAGGGAAAGGGAAAAGCAGACTCCCTGATGAGCAAGGAGTCTGACGACAGGGCTCCATCCCAGGACCCTAGGATCATGACCTGAGCTGAAGGCAGACGCTTCACGTAGGTGCCCCTATTTATAAAAGTCTTAAAAAATAGGTAAACAATTATTTATTGATAAGGTTCACAGCAATTATGGGAGTAAGAGAAATAGGAGAGACATATCAAGACTTTAATATTAAAGAGGAGAGGAGAAAAACCTGTACCTCCCTAAAAATACTTGGCTGAGATGTAGTAACTCAAACTTCTTTATGTATATGACTCATACATATGAGGCAACTATATGTAGGTATGATCCCTTAGGTCCTGATAACTGGAAAACTTCAAGATTCTAAAATATTGTAAATGATTATAAACATAGGCATTATTTTAGTTTTGATGATGTTCTAGCTTTTCTTTTTCTAAAAAAAGATTTTATTTATTTATTCATGAGAGACACAGAGAGAGAGACAGAGTCATAGGCAGAGGGAGAAGCAGGCTTCTGCCCTGGGACTTGATCCCATGATCCTGGGATCATGACCTGAGCCAAAGGCAGATGCTCAACCCCTGAGCCACCTGGTACCCCGTGTTCTAGCTTTTCAATTCAATTTCATCTAAATACTGAATAAACCCGATTTACAAACCATATTTTTGAAATTCAGCTTGTGCAAGTTTGCCTTAACAAACACACATTTAAGAATTTCCTGAAAAGTTTAGCCTTTCCCATCTGTCCTCATTTAATTCTACTTGTGTTTTGAGACTCACTACATCTTACTCCATGAAGGCAATACTTTGATCTGTTTGCATGAAACAGGTGACAATTTATGTTCAATAGTCAACACCTACTTTAGCGTAACTCACTAGATATACATTATCTGAATTTGCAGTATTTGTGAGGTCATCTTCAGACTCAAGAACATTAATTAAGAATTTAGGGGGAAAAAAAAGAATTTAGGGGGAAATAATATTTCTGTATCTACTTCTCTCCTGTTCCTATCAATATTTAAAATAATCATTGTGGTTTGTGAAAAAAATTATATTTTAATAACTCCCACTTATTTGGAGACTTTGCGGCAGCAGAATTAAAATGTGCCCAAATGTGCCATGTGAATATTGTCAAGGGGTATCATCATGGCTGACAGGAACCACAAATTAAAAGGACCTAAGAGCATGAAGGCAGAGGAATCAACAAAATCCCATAGGTAAACAGCATAAAGATGGGATATAGAGTCAAAATTCTGTGGACCTGATCACTTTCCAAGTCAGTCTAAAATTAAAAGAGAAGTGGAGTCAAGACTCAATGCTCTTGACACCTATAAACTTAATATTAATTGAAAGATAATAGACTTGGTATACTTTTAACTGCTCTATTCCTTGATTCCAGAATTCTTCTCATAAATAAACTCAGGAAATATGTGTGAAATTAAATAGTAACACATTTAAGTTTGTATTTTACGTTTTAATGTAATATGGGGTATCCTATAAATGACAACAGCCACATAAATCCTCTGCCCCTTGCTTTTTTCAGGAATACCTTAAGAAGTCTTACAAATCAGTAGATATCAGTTTTCTTTTTCTTTGTAATGACTAAAGAAGATCCCATTTTTTAAATGCACCATAATCTATAGGAGTTTGAACATGTTAGTTGTTTCTATTCTTAACACTCTTTAAAACTCTCCAGTGAATATCCTTGTACATGCATCATTTCATAAGCTAGCAAGCAATATATGTATAAATACTAAAGTTGCACTTATGTATGAATATATGATACAAATATGTTATATACTCATAAAATACATATCAATATATCAATATATAAGTGATATATATGTAAATTATTCAGCATATTATCAGGTTAAAGCCTTTGTGAATTTTAATGTTAAATATATTGTTAAATATCACTTCCCAGAGACTGGCCAATATTTACTCCCATTATTCGTATATTGACACATACCTGTTTTTCAGCTCCTCTTCTAGAACATCATTTTATTCTCCAAAAGCTATGTTAACTCCAAAACCAAGTGCTACTAATTCAAGCTTACAATGTCTTTTTGTACCTTTCTAGGCTCTTTAACACCTTGGTTCCTCCCTTTGAATATACCACCATTCCAACCCCTCCTGGCCTATTGCAGCAAAACGGCAGAATGTATTTTCTTATCTGTAACCTAGACTTATAAGTCTACAATGCTTTCCTGATCAACTTAATTCCATCAACTTAATTCCAAAACCAAAACAGTTACTATGGTCTCTGCCTAATTCTCTAAAAGCATCTGTCATTCTCCCCCTCAATCACTACAATAAAGTCACACTTATCATCTGTCAGTTCCTGGGACACTTTTTCTTTTTTTAACAGTTCTATAATTTATTTTTTTAACAGCTCTGTAATTTACTTTATTTTTTATTTTATCTACAATATCTTACCACCTATTCTTTAACCTGCAGATTCCTTGCTGTCCTTCACATAACTGATAAGTATCTCTCTCTCTCTCTCTCTCTCTCTTTTTTTTCCCCAGACTTTTACTGAAACCTTAGCCTAGTTTAGGCTTTCCTCCATAGCAGGACCTGAATCAAAAACTTGTATGCACGTAGTTTATCTGGAAGATGACCATGGAAAACAAACAAGGAGAAATGGGTAGAGTATGTGAAAAACTACGTGAGACATCTCGCAGATTCATTCCATTCGATGGAGAGAAGGCTACGGCACACTTTAATAATTTCCATCCTTGATTGGTGAAAGGAAGCCTTCCATATTCAAGGATTTGATGTGAATGCAGCTGTCCAAGTTAACACTGTGTTAGCAAATGCTCTCTGACAGAAAAAAAGAGAGACACAGGTTCTTCAAAGAGATAAGTGACATATACTGAAAACTTACTTTATTTACAACTACAGGTGAACACAGATAAGCCTATGGGATACAGGGTGGAAAATAGTCTGTTACAGTTCACTACTCGGACCATACAGACCTATCCACTTGTGCTCCATCTGGAGTGTAACCTGTTACGGATGCCTCAAGATAACTGGGAGCCACAATCTCAAAAAATGAATGAAATTGAGCCATTAGTAAAACAAGCTATGTAGAATGTCTTCTGCTTCCACTCATACTAAAGCCATACTGGTATTAATCTTTTTTGTCTCTATCATCCATTGTAGTTTTTTGATTGTTTGTTTGTTTGTTTTTTAGATTTTATTTTTTTATGAGAGACACAGAGAGAGAGAGAGGCAGAGACACAGGCAGAGGGAGAAGCAGGCTCCATGCAGGGAGCCCGATGTGGGACTCCATCCCGGGTCTCCAGGATCACTCCCTGGACTGAAGGTGGCGCGCTAAACCGCTGAGCCACCAAAGGCTGCCCTGTAGATTTTTTTTCACCCTTGGCTAGGACATTTGCTATGTGCTTGAGTTAAATGTCAGCAATTCACTTATAACATCCTAAGTATGAAATAACTATTAGATAATCAAGAAAAGACATTGAACAAATAATGGGATAAATTAATCAGATTCTGGAGAAAGGTCTGGTCCTAGAGATAAAAAATTATATGTAATTAGGGTTATATAAAGAGTTTAAAATCATGGGAGTTGAACAATATGGGAGTGAATGAAAACAGGAAATGGTTCTTGGAACTGTGACATAGAGTACAACTGCACTTAGACTTTGGTCCTGTGAGAACAGTCCTTGAGATTAGAAAAAGAGAAGTTAACCTGATGTCTTAAAGAAAGTTTATTAGGAAGTCATATCCCTGGATTCAGCAACATGAAAATAATGATTACCTTGAAAAGAGAAGACATAATAAAGTAGTCCAGGAGAAAACCTGACTAGTTTATGTTCAAACTAGAATGGAGGTGAACAGAATTGGAGGCATCTAGTGTTAGAAGAGTGTGTCGAGGAGTTTTACAGTAGAGAAGTAAAGAGGCAGATGGTAAAGGAGTGGGATCTGAAAATATTTCATTTGTTTTTGTTTTTAAGGTTGGGTAAATGAATGAGTGGTTGAATGCTGCAGGTTGATCTGATAGAGAGCAAAAAGTTGATGAAGCAGAGTATGAAAGGTGCAAATGCTGGAATAATCACTTTAGGAGCAAGTAGGATGATTTCCAATGAACCATTTGAGTGTTTCACCTATGAGAGGAGTCTAGACAGTCCATCCATAATAATAGGCAACTCAGAGAATATGCACACAGATCCAGACAGATGTTCAGAGGTGGTCAGGTTGCTGCTGGAACTTGTCTTCTTATTCCATTCTATCAGTGACTAAGGACACAATGCCATCAATTCAGAGTAAAAGGGAAGGCAACTGTATTGGAGGTTGGAGGGGACTTTAGAAGATACAAATGGGTATCTAGAGAAGAGGAAGAGTGATGGAACATGGAATGTGAGAGGATGATGAAAAACCTCAGGGCCTGCCTAATGACACTGGCCATTGATTTAACTGGAAACTGTATCCATATTTGTCTTCTTTATTTTCTCCAGATACCTTTAGCTATGACCAAAGAGAGCAGAAGGACTGTTTTACCCAGGCTTCCCCTCTTGCTCAAAATGAGTACAACAAAATTCAAGAGAACAAAATGCAAACCGAAAATGATAGACCATGGAATTTAAGCTGCATGAAGGCAGAAGTGAAGCAATGGAGCTAATGACGGACTGAAAAATGATACACATAAATAGATTGTAATTCCTGATGTCCTGATGCACTGTGCACTTGCACAAGCCAAGAGACTAGACAAAATAATCCAGAACAATAATTTCTAGGGGTTTGAACCTACTATTGAAATTGAGACTTGGGGAATCTATCTTGCAGGTACTGATGTCCAACACCATCTATGGTATGACCAGAGAAGTAGGTAGTCAAGGTTTGTATATCGTCGCTATTAGAATATTAACCACAACTGAATGGAAATAAGTCTGATTTGTTCACCATTTTACACATACACACACACACACACACACACACACACACTTTCTTAAAATCCTGGTAGATAAGAAGGGTTAAATAAAAAAAAAGATGTTCAGTAAATGAATAAATGAAGGAATTCATACACCATTTTAAACATCAGTGATTATTAATATTAACTAACTTAATATTTTACTGTTTGCCACCAAAAGTTAATAGTAAACTTTTAACTACAGAATATGTAACTTCTATTAAAGTGTCAATGTTTTATAGGCAAAGACCATGAATACTCAACATGGGGAACCACAACCTCTTGTGTATCCAAGAGGATGTTAGCAAAAACCTCATACAGGATTTGAGTTTTCATGGGTGATTTGGGGAAAGGTATAAAGAAGCAGAAGTTTGCTCTAGATTGGATGCTGTTAAAAAAAAGTAGGAACAACTCTATGATTGAGTATCTTAGTAAATCTCATATAGGGTGGGAGATCTGAAGCAGAATAAAGCCTAGTTGGTAAAGAAGCAATAGTCATTTATTTTGACCAAGAAAAGTGGTGTTTGCTATTTTGCTGATGGCACAGTGAGCTGTTTTGTGTGTACCTAGAAAAAATAAAGTAGACTTGCTTTCTCTTATTTTATCATAATCTCACAGTACCCTTGCCTGAAGTTGGTATTCTGCAAGATTGCTTATGATAATGAGACAGTGACATGGCTTAGCTATGAGTGTCAGGCCAGTTTCTCGAAGCCAGGGGCTGTTCTCTTTTCCCCTCCCTCTTTCTAAGAAGTAACTAGTACTATTCCATCAATAAGACTTCTGTTAATATTTTAATTACAGCGAATTAGTTATGTAAGTCAGGTAACTTTTATTGATAGAAGTCTACTAAAGACTATTTTAATTCATGCTACCTTATTATATCATTTATTTTAAAAGTGGTAAAATTTCAATGGCTGCAAAGTACAGGCAGCACGGTAAATATATAAAACCTGGACATGGTGAGGTTTTTGTGCCTATTAGTTTTTGCTGTCTTTAAGTCAGTTTTTTAGATGTTTCTTAATGGAACTATATTTACAGATAAGATGGCTTTCAAATCCTGTCCATTGCCTCAAAGTCATCTATTTTTTTTTTTTAAATCTTAATCAGGGAAAATCTACCACATGTTTTTAATGGGGAAAATGCATTATTTTATTACTGGTTTGCCCCTAATTGTCCTTTCCTACTTCTCTCTTTCCTAACTGCAACTTGGCATCTTGGATCAGACAATTTGCTATTATGTTTTTAACATATTGTTTTGGGGGGAAGAAGAAACATGCATTTTAAGAATAATACTGATTTCACCTGTTGCACACCAAAAAAATAGGGCTCAAAGATCATTTCAAAGTGTGTAATTCATAATTATATGTCTCCTTGAAGTGAGTTTAATAGACTCTTCTTTTATCCATACATATGGATATTTGTATGTGTCTATGTATGTAGGATATGTGTACAAGTATATTTCTATTTTTTTATTGTGGTATACTTCTCTAGTCCAATTACAATTTATGCCTGTTGAATCTGATCAATTTCCTGTCCATCACTCAATCCTGACTTAAAGTAAAATTAATCCACCAGCAACTCAATCAGTCTAAACAATTTATAGAAGAAGACTTCTTCTGAATATTGATTTATTCTATCAATTCACTTAGTTCTATCTGGTCTTATTCAGAAGGCTAAAAATATGTTATCACACTAATGACCTTTTTTGAATGTCTCACATTTGGTTAACCCTTAGTTGAGGAAATTGTTGAAAGGTGATATATGCTAATTTACATTTTTTGGAGACAATTTTTTTTAAGATTTTATTTATTTATTTGAGAGAGAGACAGAGATAGAGAGAGCGAGAATGAGAAGGAAAGAGAGAAGCGGGCTCCCCACCGAGCAGGGAGCTTGATGCAGGGCTAGATACCAGGATCCTAGGATCATGACCTGAGTCAAAGGCAGTGCTTAACCAACTGAGCCACCCAGGAGCCCCAGAAATTCTTTTAATAGAATATTCATTTAAAAATGTCTTCTAGATTATCATTGCCTTCTTCTATAGAGTGACCAACACTTACTCTGGGGTATAAAGGTGTTCACATATTATCACCACTTTCCTTTCATCACATCTTCTCATTCTGATCCCCAACTATTACTGTATTTTAGCCCCATGTTTGTCAGTAGCTTCCATGATCATACGTACATAGGACGATAACTAAAATTATCCATGGCCTCAGAGAAATCAGTGCTTATCTCTAACATAGTAATTTGTAATAATCTTTTAAATCTACCTAGGGATGACAATCTACGCTATAATATTAAATAAAGATGTCTCATTTATTTCCCTCAACTGGGTCAAGAAGGATTATGGTGAAAATTGGAGAACACAAGCCAGAAATATAGATAAATAAGTAAATTCATACTTGTTGTGAAACACTGGTATCAGACTTATTTTGCTTTCCTTATGCCCTCTTTGGCTTTCATCCTTCTCCCATCAGCCATCATCTCTACATTTGTGGTGGCTCTCAGCTCACCATCACTAAGTACTTAAAGCAATGCATGGAAAAAAATTAACAGCAAGGCAGTAACTGAAATTAATGTAAAATCGTCTTCTGTCTACTAATTCTAGTATAAAAACTCTATAATGGGAAGATTCAGAATGTATTGGTAAGATGAAAGAACAAAGAAACAGAAAACAGAAAGGAAAAGACAAGAAGAGAGAAAGAAATTTTAAAAGGAAGGAAGGAAGGAGTAAAAAGAAGAGAGGGAAGGAGATACTCTTGTGTATTAAGTAGAGAAAATTTACATACTTATCCCTCTTCCAAGTCAAAAATGATTATCTGTTTTAATATTTTAATGGCAGATGTTATACGAGAAGTAGCAGAGAAAGCATTTGCCACATGTCTCATTAACAGAATATCAGTGAATATAAAGTCAAAACATGCTATTATCCAAGGAAAATTATTATAGGTTCTCACATTTTCTAGTTGTTGTAGAACTGTCAACACTATAAAGAGTGTGTTGATATTTAATTTTTACTTGGAATTGTATTATGCTGATGTGACTATATGATTCATGGAGAAGTAATAAATTTATGAGGTACATATTTAGGAAGAGTAAATTTAAATCCTTAGAGGTGATTTAAAAAGGATAAAAATTACTTTTATATAATTTTATTTTGCATGCCTGCTTACTCTAGGATAAATGTATGAAAAATCATGGTGAAGAAAAATCATAATTAACATTTCAAATTTTCTTAAATTTTTGTATAAAGTGAAGCACTAATTTAGATTTTAAAAAAATAACTAGTCAGTCCTCTAGTCATTATTTGATGTATTTTTATTCACAGATTTACATTTTGTAACATGAATTTTAATTATTAGACTCCATCCTATGTACCATTAATTTTTTATTTTTGCAACAGAATCATACTATTATAAGAAATGAGACAGCATCATACTCATTATTATTAGGATAGGAAAAGTTCCTCTTGTAATCTTATTTTTTTCCCAAATTTTCAGTTTTTTTCACACGTCCAACCATATTTCAATCTGGCTTGCACAGTCTAGAAGTTTAGTTTGAGAATATTTGTTTTGCGTTAGTATCTGCAGTCTCTCTATTTATTCTTTTGCTAAAATGTCATTTTCAGTTCATTTGTTATTTTCTTCACATAGATATTATATTTCTTTTTTTTATTATTTTATTTTATTTTGCTCATAATGGGGCCCCATCCCAAGATCCCGGGATCACGATCCAAGCCAAAGGCAGATGTTCAACCAACTGAGCCACCCAGGTGCCCCTATATTTCTTTTTTATAATTGTTTCTGAATCTTATACTTTTACTGTTCTAGGTTGTGATCTAAGTTGGACTCTTTATTCCTATTATATTTTCTAAATGTTAATTACATAAAAGACAATTGCTAATTTTTAATACCCAACATATAACACTCCACTAAGTGCTATTATTGGTATAAATAACTTTCATGTGTCATCTGCAAAATATTTTTTAAATATCTGCCTTTTCAATACATCTAAACAAAATTTTCAGAAGGAAAATGATATATTTTTTGACAATTGCTATAAACTGATATTTGTCATGCTTATGATTGAATATTCATGAAAACATTTGATTTGATTTTTACCAGAGAATTTCATCCCCTTTTTCAGATTTTCAAATTAGTCTATTTAAATTTTTCAAATTATATATATGTCATGATTTAAAATATTTCTCATGTCCTTTCTATCACTTGTCTGTCTCTTTTTATAATTTCTGGACCGCATTACTTTTTTCCTTTATCATTTTATTTATTTTTAAATAAAATAAAATTTTATTTAATAAATTAAATTTATTAAATTAAATAATTAATTTAAATGTATTAAATCCACTAGGTGTGGAGCCCAGTGCAGAATCTGAACTCACAACCCTGAGGTCAAGACATGAGCTGAGATCAAGAGTGAGATGCTTAACTGACTAAGGTGCCCCTTTTCTTTATCATTTTACATATGGTTAAAATTTTATTTTTTAATTAAAGAACCTCCTTTTTTATTTTTTTATTATCTCCTCCCTGTTTTATTAATTAAAAAATAATACTCTTTGTATTCAGAGATAATGCTAACTACTTAATCTTCTTGCTTTTGAATGAATATATTTTAGGTTGCATATTTTTTTCATTAAGGAAAACCTCCATATTCAGATTTTATATATGTTTCATATTCCGACTTGTTTTAATTTCTTACTTGAATGAATATATTTGAAAACTTTTAAATTTGAAGGTTGATGATTTTATTTTTTTAAATTAATTAATTAATTAATTAATGTATTTATTTCATGAGAAACACAGAAGGAGAGAGAGAGAGAGAGGCAGAGACACAGGCAGAGGGAGAAGCAGGCTCCATGCAGGGAGCCCGATGTGGGACTTAATCCTGGGTCTCCAGGATCACGCCCTAGGTTGAAGGCGGTGTAAACCGCTGAGCCACCCAGGCTGCCCTGATGATTTTATTTGTACTATTAATTTATAAATATACTGTATTGAATTTAAAATGTATATAAGTACAATTAATGATTTCAGAAACCAATGGAAATCTCTCTGTGTTCTCTGATCACTATTTTTTATTTATTGTTATTATCATTTGACAAAGTTTCCTTGGTGATCTAAAAGTTGTTCTCCATTTGTAGAACATAAAATTAATTCTATTAGTATTTTAAATTTCTTGCTAAAAACGAATGAGTGTGTGTGTTTGTGTCTGTGCTTAATCTCTACGTTATAAGTATTTTACCCTATAGCACACAAAGAGCCAACACTAAAAAACCTTTAACATAATGGTTAAAAATCTGAACTCTTGTATCTGTTATAAGGGAAAGGTGAGTTTTTATTATTGAGACATTTGTTGTAGAAGTGTCAGTTATGTTTACTGATATTATTATTATTATTATTTAGAGCTAAATGAGCCAAAATCAAGAGTCACTTAACTGACTGAACCCCCAAGTGCCCCATGTTTACTGATTATGTTTCACCAAAATTTTATCTCTGTGGAAATGATGCTTTAAAGCCTTAGAGAAAAAAAAAAAAAAAAGAGAAAAAAAAAAATAAATAAAGCCTTAGAGATTTCTTATACTACAGTGAGAGAACAGTGTACTATGAATACAAAAGATACAGATTCTAAACACTTTACTCTTCAATTTATGATTCCTCAACTATAAATCATATAAGATAGTGTATGTTTAAGTGTTTTGAAAGACATAAAGACCACTAGATATATATTGTCTTAATTGAAATATAAAATTTGTAGACATAGAGATGACTCTATCACTGCCAAAGTAGTGATATTTTCACATAGTCAAAAAAGTGTTCGAATTTAAGATACAATTTCTCTTCTCAAATTTTCCCAATTTAATTTTATCATGAGTAACTAAATTTGACTTTCACTCAGTGAAAAAAAAAATTTAATTGAAACATTTAAAGAGTTCTTAATCCTCTAATTACTGAATATAAACCTTATATCTTAAGAATTTAATATAAGATGTAAGATAAAATCTCACATATGGCTGTTTTATTTTCCCATATGGTACTATGAACTGTAGTCCAAAGTGAAATAAATTGTGAGTAGGGAGATTGGCAAGTGACTTTTTCCTCCATTAGTTCTGCATTCTTCATTTCACTCTGGAGTCTTATCCTCAAATGAGGCTTGTCACAATCTGTACCTGTCGCCTCAAGTGAATGAACAACTTTCTAATATGTTACTGACATCAGGGTTTCAACATGTGGGAGGATGTGGGAGCAACCCCTTGATTGGCATTTCAAATATCCCTCATCAGCTCCATGGTTGTTTCAGTCTTGCTGAAGAGCCAAGGCATTCCAAGATGGGGTATCTTAACTACTTCTGGGCTGATTTTTTTTTATGCTGAAAAATATTTGAGAAATGTACTATATATATATATATATATATATATATATATATATTTTAATGTATTATATATTATAGAGGTTTTATGCTTTCTATAAATTCACCCTTCAGGCTTTTCATCACTCCAAAAGGTCATTAATATAAACCAACAATCAATTCAATAAAGTAAGTATGTATAAGTGCTATAAATAAACATTTCTAATTTGCATATATTACTATTCATTCACAGTAAAAAATACATTAAAAGCAGACACATGTCAAGCACTAATGTATATTACTTTTAAAATAAAGTTATTACACAACTACTAATAATTTCAACAATGGTATGGGTGAGAGAGGTGATGTGTTTCCTTATTTATTAGTAAGACAATAACATATTGGAGAACATCTATACTTGATATACATTCCTTAGGTCAACCAAATTAATAGATCTGAAATAGTTAATTGAAAAACAAATCAGACAGGCAAATGGGACACTTTAACATGTAAATAAATAACAACAAACTCTTTATTTTCTAAATTGTCATTCAAATGTAGCTTATCATCATTTTAAAGAACCCCAGTGTCAGGATATTGCTAACAAGGAAGGAAGTGAAAAAGAGGCAAACAAAGAGATTTTGCCTTCTCTGTAACATCAAAGATGACTTAGAAAAGACAGGATAGTATATATAGGTTTTACAATTTCATTGTGAATATAATTTGACATAAGCACCCTTTGTCCTTCCTTACTCTAAAATACCTGTAAATCTGACCCTCAGGAAAATGTAGCAGGGACCAACAGACCTCTGAAGCTGCCTTCTGGTTAACTGATTCTAAAGACCTATTAAAGACCAGACCTTAGTTACTATAATAAAATTATTATTGACCCTTCATATAATAAAAAGTCTTTGCCTTTACACCTCCCACTGTTTATTCTCCTTCTCCTTGTGTAATGGCAAGGATTGGCCTTTATAAGGTATGTCCTTCATGTTATAACCAAATTTGTTTTGAAGTGCAGTTTCCAAGTTCTCTTGTCTTAGGCTTTGACATCTGTCTCCCTAGATTTATATATAATATGATCTATTTTTTAAATCCACTTAGGGCACCACTGTTCATAATAACAAATATGTGCACATAATTCCAACATGTTATTGTTTTGATATTTATATAAGATTATTTAACAGAATAAAATTTGTAGGAAAAGAAATATTTTTCAATAGGTTAATTTGCATTAGCATTAGAAATGGAAGGTGGCTACCCTTTTCATAATAAAACTGGTGACTTGGTGTTAATAGGTCAGAGAGGAGGTCTAAAAAATAATATACATGTTGAGAGGCCTCACATATTTAATAACATAATTATTTAAAGGATTATGGAATATGGGAAAAAAAAGGTTTAGCAAATGCTGACCACTTTGGTGCTATTTCAAACTTGGTAAACTGAAAAAAAAAATTGAGAAAGTGTTCAGAAAGGAGCCTGTAGTACAAACATAACATGGAATATTTGTTTTCCTTTTTAATCCTCTCAGGGAATATTTCTTTCTCTCTCATTTTTTGGCACTACTCCCTACACCAACCTCGTTTCTAGGTTCGTATGGTTAAAAGATTGTGGGCGCTACTTTTTGAATTAAAGAGTTAAGGCTAGATGAACATTTTAAAGGACTGTGCTGGTTTCATGAAACCTTGAAACACTGGGGTTGCACCTTCTGTTGTGACTGATCACAACAGTGCCACCCTCACTGAATGAACAGGGATGTTCTTGGAGTCCTGACAACAGCTTTTAGAATTCAAGTTTGCATGAGACAGCTCCTGCTACAAGAAGTAAGAGGTAATTGGGCAAGCGATGGACTGTGGGAGCTGAAGAGAAAGAGAGAGTGCTGGCAGCTTCAAACACATGAGCTGATTTTAGTGACAAACAATAAAAGAAAAGGACTTCCTTTTGGGACTTGAAAGATGCCAAAATAGCCTACACACATCAACGGAAAGCACAGTACAGTATCTTCCTCCTTTAAGATAGTGAAATAAAATAAAAATGAACTGGATATTTCAATCTTCTAGACTCTCACTGTATTTTCATTTGGAAAGGCCTCAAGTTATATCATAAAAGCAGGAATGAACAGGACAGACGGAGGACACTAAAACACTTTCTTTACTGACCATATTCACTTCATTCTGACCTAGGACTTTGTATATACTTGGAATAAGATCTTATTTAAACAGCTCCTAATGTTGATAACTGACTTGATTTTACGGAATGTCTTTCTTTGTATGGAGTAGCTGGTAAATAACCTTAAAATATGAGAAAACTGTTGGCTCACATTTTCAAAATTAAAGACAAGGACAGAGGGGCACCTGGTAGCTCAACATCTGTCTTCAGGTCAGGTCATGATCCTGGGCTGCTTTTCACTCTCCCTTTCCCTCTCCTCTCGTTCCCGCTCTCTCTTGCTCTCTCTCTCTCTCTCTCTGTCTCTCAAATAAATAAATAAAATATTTTAAAAAGCGGGAGAAGGAGAGAAAGGCTAGAAAGGAGGGAGGGAGGAAAATAATTTAGTTTTTGAAGGCAAAAGAAATGAATCTCATATGTATTTTTGGTACTTTATATTTGAGATGATAAATGGGAATGTAAAGAACTAAGGAAAAGTATAAACCCGAAATCTCATATAAACAATGAGAATAATTAAAGAAATAGCCTTCTTTCTAATGAATTTTCTATTGGTTCTACAAAATTTTTGAATATATATATTTTCCCAATTACATATATACGTTTGCTAATTATGTAATTATAAGGGAGACCGCATGGCATATATATATATATATATGTATCATATAATCAAATATGTAGATTTTTAAATCACATATAGATTTGGTATATAAAAGCAATACATATATTTACATATTTACATTATATATATTTATTATAAAGAGCGATTAGAAAAAATTCATCTGCTTTTGGATTCAAACCTATTTCTTTAGAGAATCACGGCAAATAGCATAACCAATGTTTCTCCTTTTATTTTTATCAATGTTATGGTCAGGCAGACATTTGGATCATTTCTTCTGTGATGAGATAGAAACAAATGAAGTCCAAAGTATGTATCAGAAGAAATATGACATAGGTAAGATTTCCAGTCTCATTAAGACTTTTCAGGGCAATGAAACATAGTGCACAAAAGATGGAATTTGAAATTAATCTCTTTCAGTTGCTAATACTATAACTTCAGAAACATAATTTAGCATTTGTAGGACTGAGTTTTCAAGGTGTAAATTTATAATAATTCTTACTGGGATCCCTGGGTGGCGCAGCGGTTTGGCACCTGCCCTTGGCCCAAGGCGCGATCTTGGAGACCCAGGATCGAATCCCACGTCGGGCTCCCGGTGCATGGAGCCTGCTTCTCCCTCTGCCTATGTCTCTGCCTCTCTCTCTCTCTCTATCATAAATAAATAAAAATTAAAAAAATAAAATCTTTATAATAATTCTTACTCTATCAGGTTATAAGGAATACACGTAACAAATGTGTAACTGTTTTAGAATGAAGAGGTGCTCAAACAACAAACAAGTAGAAGTTATCCAAATGAAGAAAACTGTAAACTATTTGCTTCCAGGAAGATGGAACAAAAAGCTGATTAATATGTCTAGACTCGTATGCAAGACAAAGAATTTTGGGGATGCGACTGGTCAAGCAGGCATTATTAAGGATAGGGAGGGTCTTTCATGCCAAGCTAAAAAGCTGAAAATTCTTCTGTGGATGGCATGTAGACATTGGATTTCTATATGGATAAGGCAACATGGGCAGATTTGTATCTGAGATCATTATTCAAGAAAGAGACAGAATTATTAGCTATTACAATAAACTTGAGGGGCACCTGAGTGGCTCAGTCGGCTAAGCGTCTGCCTTCAGCTCAGGTCACGAGATGGAAGTCCTGGGATCCAGCCCTGCATCGAGCTCCCCTTTGGGTAGGAAATCTGCTTCTCCCTCTCCTGCCATTCCACCTCCCAGCTTCTGCTCTCTCTCATTCACACTGTCTCTCAAATAAATAAAACCTTTAAAAAAATAATAATCAAGTTGAGATCTCATAAGAATCTAAATCGAGAAAGTATTAATAGGGATTATAGTTGTGAACACACAAAAACATTCTCAAAATAGAAATTTAGAAGGACTCTGATATCTCAGATATAAGGATTAAAAATCAAAAAATAAGGACTAAAGATTTCACACTTGGTTTGGATTTGGCAAGGGAGGAGCTCATCTTTTAAGACTTTCAGATAAATGACTTTTTTATCGAATAATTCCATTTTTGATTTCTTCCAGGTAATGCTTTTGCCTTAACCTAAAAGGGTAATTCCAGGAATTTGAGACACATTTACCTATGTATAAGTCAGGTACTGAATAAATGTCACTCAGCTTTAAAAGATTATAATTTGTGAAATGTATATCACTGGAAATATTATGTACTGTTATCTCTGTACTGTGTATATTTTTCTCTACTCTATTAAACATAAGGTGGCCTTGAAGGAAAAGAATATTGTCACTTAGGTCTGCAATCTAGTTCCAAGCAATACCTCCTTGTGACTAAACATAACATTTAGAATTAAAAAGCAAAACAAGGGCAGCTCAGGTGGCTCAGCATTTTAGCGCCGCCTTCAGCCCAGGGCCTGATCCTGGAGACCAGGGATCGAGTCCCACGTCAGGCTCCCTGCACGGAGCCTGCTTCTCCCTCTGCTTGTGTCTCTGCCTCTCTGTCTCTATCTTTGTGTCTCTCATGAATAAATAAATCTTAAAAAAAAAAAAAATACAATTCTAAAGCAGCTAACATCCATCCTTCCACCATTGCCAAGCTTTACTCCAAACTTTACTTTTACTCCAAGGGGCAGGAACATTTTTTAGTTGGATGCCATGACACTGATAGGACTATATTTCTTTTTTTTTTTTTTTTTTTTAATTTATTTATGATAGTCACAGAGAGAGAGAGAGAGAGAGAGAGAGGCAGAGGGAGAAGCAGGCTCCATGCACCGGGAGCCCGATGTGGGATTCAATCCCGGGTCTCCAGGATCACGCCCTGGGCCAAAGGCAGGCGCCAAACCGCTGCGCCACCCAGGGATCCCCTATATTTCTAAGTCACATCCTAGAGTGCAGAAATTTTAATCCATGCAGCCTTCTTTCCTACCTGTGGATAGGATATGAGTAGAGAGATGGAACAAGTCAGCATATCTGAGGACCCTCTCTATGTTGTGTTACATATACTTTGGGTTGCTTATTTTCTAGGGTTCAGTGGCTGTTGTTAGTAAGACTGGAACTCATGGTTTTAAAAAATGAACCTGCTGTGATATGAAGTTCAAGTTTCATACTCTCAAACCAGTTTTACCAAAGAACCCTGCCATGGGATATGGGCAGGCAGGGGCTAATCATACCAGATGGCAGTAAGACAGTACTCAGGATTCCCATTTGTCAATGACACTTGTGAATATATTTCCCTCAGGAACCACAAAGAAATGAAGTATGCCTGGTTCAGCACAGACTTAAGGCATTCTAGAATATGGTTTCATCAGAACTCTACTGCCTTTCTAGCATATTACATTTAACAGTAAAGCCCATCAGTTGCCCTTTACGGGTTTATTTTAATTGAGTAATATAACATCTTACAATTGTGCAACCTCAGCCTAAGTTAACCTTATTTTACAAGTAAAGAATTATTTCAGTTGTTAATTATTAGCCCTACAGTTCAATCATCAGGGAAATTATACTTGCTTCTAGTACTTAACAGTGTTGATTATTTAATATCATTAAGCACCAGTATTCACCACTTTGAAATGGGAATTAAAATAAATCTTTACAAGTGTAAGGATTAAATAAGACAAGACATAAAAGTCTTAGAACAGTATCCTTAATACAATAAGTACTCAATAAAAAGATGAGTATTATTACTATTGATGGAATACAAGTATCCAGGGTGTTCTGTAAATCATTTATAATCACTGATGTGTTGGGATCCCTGGGTGGCTCAGTGGTTGAGCACCGCCTTCAGGCCACGGTGTGATCCTGGAGTCCCGGATCAAGTCCCACATCGGCTCCCTGCATGGAGCCTGCTTCTCCCTCTGCCTGTGTCTCTGCCTCTCTCTCTCTCTCTGTGTCTCTCATGAATAAATAAATAAATCTTTTAAAAAAATAATCACTGATGTGAGGAGATTTTGAAAAAAAACAAAAACAACTATAATCCTATTGTTATTATTATTAAAATTTGTACAGCTTGGTGTATAAATTACAACTCCTAATCAGTGCTTAGACCATACTAAATGCATACAAAACAAGTGAACACATGAATGGAAAAATATCAGCGTTGGTAATTATTCCTTCAACATGGCTCCATCTTGCATACACAGTTTTTCTTTGGATCCCTCTAAATATTTACAACCCAAGTAGTATGAAAAGTCTACCATCGATTATCAAGAAAATGATTTACCAGTTTACTGACTTGCTCAGTTACCAAGACAGTGTAAGAACTGGGATTTAAGTCAGGCTGTCTGGCTCAGGAGACCAGACTTTATTGCATCTGTAAGTATTATGATTAATTTGGA
Source organism: Canis lupus familiaris (assembly GCF_011100685.1). Lineage (NCBI taxonomy): Eukaryota > Metazoa > Chordata > Mammalia > Carnivora > Canidae > Canis > Canis lupus. The sequence goes on from NC_049224.1 coordinate 78,661,953, forward strand.
TTTATGCAGCATAAAGAAACAAAGAAAATAACTTTAAATTATAAATAAATATAAACAGGATTAGTGATTAGTAGGCTTAAAAACAAAATAGATCATAAGTATATAAATAAAGGAATGTAAGCCCTCTCTAAAGAATGAATTACTTCATTCAGAGTGACGTGGTCCTTACGCTTCTTCTAGCGTACCATATTAAGTGGGTACCCAGCAAATAGAAGTGAAAACTAGGTACTTAAAAGAGATTCTTTAATAAATACATTAATTTGTCACCAAGTGTTTTCCAGTTTTGTTCTATTTGCTAAGTGGTTTGGAATGGTTAAGGACATTGAGTGACTTGTATCCATCACACTGTCAATACCTCACCTCACCAGAACAAAGGCAGGAACTTAGGTTGAAAGACATATGCCTAGAATTTAATCAGGTACTTAATTTGTTCAATAAATATTGAGACAGTGTCCTAGGCTCTGTGCTATGTCCTTGCTTTAAAACAGTTCACCTCCTGAGGCAGAGGGACACATATAAAGCAACGATGATAATGCCAAGTAAAAAAATACTATCAAGGTATTTTTAAATTTGCATCGTAAGTGGCAACCTTCCTGGCATGGGAAAGTAGTGAAGATTTCACAGAGAGAAGTACCTTTGAGCTGTATTTTAATGAATGTACATAACTTTGCTATTAAAAAAAAGTTAGAAAGAGCATTTCAGGCAGGAGGAATGGCATGTGTATAGGCATAGAGCAACTTAAGGCAGGAGGAGCATTTCAGAGACTATTGCAAATGACTGAGAAAAAACAAGGGAAATAAAAGTAAAAACATAATGGTAAATAATATGACTTTACACATATGATCCAGGAAAAAGACCGTATTTTAACAATATATCGCAGATGAAGTATTGATATAATACAAAGGATTATAAGAGATGATAGATGACTTTTTTCCTAGCATAATAAACAGAATCCATCTTTATTTTCATTGAAAAGAGATCTAATGAGCTAATAGTAAAACTTGATTATATTTTGAAATAACCATTCTTGATTCTTTATTGTACATTCATCTTACAAAGATTTGATTTTCAAAGACGACTTCCCTAATAAATGGGAATATATGCCAGGAAAGGAAGAATTTTTACTTTTTTCCTAGCTCATATGAAAGATACTGCTTTCTTGCTAACATAATGGAATAACTCAAGTTGAAATCAGTTAGTAACTTGAGACTTTAAATCTCTGAGTTTGCATGGCAACCAAATAGTCATGAAAACCCCAAATACAATTAAAATAATAATAAATATCATATCAGTTAAATTCAGTAACAGTAATCAGAACTAATAATTATTTCAACCTGAGATCCTTCAGATATTTTTATTTTATAGTCCTGGTTGGTTAGCTCAAAAACCAAAATATTATATGACTTGACAATGTATAAAGTTCATAATAATCATACAGAATGTATTAGAGTCTAATGTGTTGGTTTTTTTTTTTTGTAACAAATTGCTACAAAAATTTGCAGTGACATGTAAAACAACACAATTTATTGTCTTGCAATGGTGGAGGTCGGAAGTCCAAAACAAGTCTCACTGGCTAAAATCAAGGCACTGGCAAGACTGTACTCCTTTGGAAGCTCTGAGGGAGAACTATATCCTTGCTTTTTCTACCCTATAGAGGCTGCCAGTACCCCTTGACTGGCACCCCCTTCATCTTCAAAGCCAGTAGTTTGTTAATTCTTTCTCATTTCTGTCCTTTTCTGCTGCTTTTCTCCACTATTGAGAACCCTTTGATTACACTGTGCACACCTAGATAATCATCTTATTTTAAGGTCTGCTGATTAACAACCTAATTTCATCTGAAACTTTAATTCTACCTTGCAATGTAAGCTCACATTCACAGTTACCATGGATGAGGGTGAGAAATTTGGGGAGGGAGGGGGTTATTCTGTGTACTATACAGAATAAGAATAATAAAAAATAATTTAGAGTATAGTTTTACAACTGTAAATTATGAGGACCAAGAAAAAAAAAAAAAAAACCTTTCTAGTAAAGTGCTTATGTGTTGGGTACTCCAATATTTTGATGGCTACATTAGGCTGCTTCAACTTTCTTTACCCTTGGGATCAGTAGTTACATTTAATTTAATTTTCCAATTAAGAAAAATTAAATTAATTACTTGCAGTTTGCCCTTGAGAATACATTCTTCAGTTTTAATGGCACATAGTTATTATGCCTCAGGTAAGGAAGGTTTACAAAATGTTTATTAACAGTCACAATTGTCAATACTCTTCCACATTCATCTCTAAAGTATATAATTTAAAAATCTATGGAATATCTTCTAATAAGACATCCAGTTGGGGAGGTTGGAGAGGAGAAGAGGAAAAGAAGAAAGGCTGCTTTTTAAATTAAGTTAGGAATTGCATATTTTCCCCACTGACTCACCAGTTAAAAAAGAAGGAAAGAAAAAAAAGATTTAAAGATGAAAGAAGAAATCAAGAAATCGAAGGAAGGAAGAAAAGTTACTACTATAATGCTGTCTCAGTAATCCACTATTTTCAACCCAATTTTCAGATACAGGGAGTGTGATCTTTAAATGGTCAAAATTCTTGCATTTGGAACCTGCAAATGCCTTTATGTTTCTTTATTTTTTAGCTGCTATCCTTTTTTTTTTTTTTTAATTCCCTTATCTTATCAATTTGTTTTGCCAAGTTTTTATCTGTTCTATGAGGGCCTTGAGGACTTGGCTACTATATTTGTACCTGTATTAATTTTCCTTTTTGAGTGTATCAATCTGAGTGCTACTCTTTCTTGCCACTTTTTTTTTATTATTATTATTACAATATAGTTTGTGGACATTAAGGAGGGCATGTAATGTAATGAGCACTGGGTGTTATATAACACTGATGAATCGCTGAACTCTACCTCTGAAACTAATAACAGTATAGTTTTCCTTGCGGCTGCCTGTCTCTCCTGCCTGTCATGAATCTTTCAGTATGCCTGTTACTACTTCTTTTTTTCTTTTTAAAAGATTTGAAAATCTTTTAATCTCCTTAAAATCTCTTCAGAGAGAGAGAGAGAGTGTGTGTGTGAGAGAGAGAGGGGGGCGGGGAGGAGCAAAGGGAGAAGGAGAGAATCTCAAGCAGACTCTCCGTTGAGCTCTAGGCTCTACCCCAAGACCCTGAGCCTAAATCAAGAGTCAGAGCTCAACTGACTGCACTACCCACGCATCCCTGCCTGTTACACTCTGACCATTATGCTGCTTGCTGTTCCAGACCAGCCTGTTGCAGCACTCCTTTCTGCCTGATTGCTGTAATCATCTCCCTTCCTTCTTGTTCTGTATTGCTTCTTTTTTTACTATCCTATACGTACTCCATATTGGTCCACTTTATACCTGGTCAGACTGACTAATGTGATCATACTTACATTTGTTGGCTAAACATTCTATTTATAGGGATGGTGTAACTGGGTGATTGGTATTCAGGAGGGCACGTGATGCAATGAACACTGTGTTATAGGCAACTGATAAGTTACTGAACTCTACATCTGAAACTAATGATACACTTTATGTTAACTAATTGAATTTAAATAAAATAATTTTAAAAAAGAAAAAATATTTTGTTCATAATATTTAAATCTTCTGCTCATAAATGATATTCATTCATTTTGTCACTGATATTAATGGAATACTTACACTTTAATGTGAACAGCAATAATAATAATAATAATAATATTAGTAGTAGTAATGGTAGTAATTGAGGGGCAATAAAACGATATAGAACTGCTATCTCCAAAGACTTTATAATTCAGTTGTAAAGAGACAAAGACACAAAATAACAATGTTAAAATCACAAGATAATGAATATGAGAATAATAGAAAGTGTTCTCAAACACCAAAACAACTGATCACTGTATGTTAAAGTATTAAGGACTAGTTCACTGAGATAATTCTAATCTGCCCCTACATTGCAAATATTGTCACTATTAAAAATTAAAAGTTCTAGTTCTTGGACAGATAAAATACAGTAAGTAGTAGAAATTTTTAATTCTTACATGACAATTTGATACAAGAAATAAAATCTAGACTTGAATGATTTCAGTTTGATTTTTTTCTTCCATGTTCCTTTTATTTATTGTCAGCCTTATTTGTGTTCTAATCCAAATATCCTGGAAAATGTCCCCATCTTCATAACAATGAACACCTCAATGTACCAGACAAGTTGGTTTATATGTTTCCTATATAAGGTATTGGAAGTCTCACTTGTACAAAGTAAAATGGCTTTCTTTCCAATTACCATTTTCGGAAAGCATCACGAGTCGTCAAATGGGTATTTGCTTAAATATAAGGAATATTTATGTCTAAGTATTACTCTTGTAATTTCATAACATGTGTTTTTAGCATGTAAAATTCAGATACTTATGATGAAGCCCTCAATAAAATACTCATATATCTGCAAAAATATAGTATGACACTTGCATGCAAGTCAGGTACATATTTTTTCCAAGACATACTAACAAAATGGCATCTGACTCAAGAAACTAAAAGTGCATTGATATTTCCACCACTTAAAATAACTGGATTTTATCTTTCTATGGCAAGGTACATATTAAAGGAATATTTTTTACCTTCTCCTACTTTTTTATAATATATTTCAGAGGTACTGAAAGTTTATAACAAAGTCACACATGAAAGAAATAGAGCTATAAATAAAAACTGCAGGCTACAAACCTATTTGGATAAGTAATGGCTAGGGAAACACTGCCCTATCAGATTTACTTTGTTAAATAAATTATTGCTTTGAAGTCTATAACTAGGACAATGGAAATCTAAACTTTCAAAGTATTCTAGAATGAATAAGGGCAAAACTTAGAAGAAACTGTTGCAGTTTCATAAACCACCTGTTCATACTATGATTACTGCCTTTTTAACTATACCATATTTATTCTGTTTCTTAAAAGTCCCATGGAAAATCATGTTCATTAAAACTAAAGAAATTGTTAGAGGTTGAAAAAAACTGAACATGTATTTATCTATGCCCTTCCAAAGTATGTCTTTTCAATGATATATAATTGTTTTCATTTTTACTTAGATAGTAAGATTCAGTAGAACTTTCCAGTATGAGAAAATCTATCTGTATATTGAAAAGGAATCCATAAAACATAGGAAATAAAAATTTTGGGTTTTTAATACAGACACAAAACTTCAAGTTAGGAAGACAACATGCTCCATAAAAAAAGAAATCATCATTTTGGAATCATAATGAAAGCAGTTTCTATTTTAAGTTGATCCTATTTTTATAAATTAAATTGAATAATATAAATGAGGATCAATTTATTTCATTTATCCCATTTGAATATTAATATTTTCCATTAAGTCAGAAAATGTATTTCAATAGCTGACTTCCATTATAAAACTGAAGTTCTTTTGGTTATGTTTTGAAGTAGGTGTAACTGGACCGGTTAGGTGCCTATGTGCTGCTACAGACTAGATTTTAAAGATTGTGACAAAAGATCTTGATGTGTGACCTCCTATATAGAACTAATAGTTCAGATTGAAGTACTTGAACGGAATTTCTGGGGATAGATGAACCGAGTCCTAAAAGAAGAATCTGGACAGAACCAGCTCCTTTCCCTGGTGGCATGCACTTTTCCATCAAGGGCAACAATTTTGTTGCAAAGGCAAACTTATAGAAACAAAAAACAAATGAAAAACACTTGCTCACAACAGATTTTCCAAGAAAAGTGTTCTGTGATCTCATGATTAAATAGGAGTAGGGCCTGAGTGATCCTAAACATTACTTTATGAATAAGAAAAATGTTTTCAGCATACACACCTATGATTCTTCCTGTTCATGTTTGTTCAGATGCAATAGAACGCACTTTCACATAGAAATGATTTTGTTAGGGCACCGCTCTGCCTTTGTACCTCCAATGGGTGGCAAGTGGGAGGCAGAAGGCATTCTTGCTCTCCACATATTATGTAAAGCGCCACATTAAGTAATGATCAACTCCTGCAGAAAGGAGAGAGATAAAGAAGTAATGGGTCATTACCTTGCTTCAACTTGACCCTCATTACACTCAAATAAATATTCATGAATCCCCCTCAAAGTAGGTCATAGGTAGCATTAGGAAGGTATCTGGGATAATAAACGACAATTCTTGAATTTAAGGGGAAAAAAGTCTTGTTAATTTGTCATCTGTATTTATAGCTCAATATTAATATACATTTCTTACTAGAAAAATAGAAAACAAAAGCATTTACTGAAAACCTGAATTCATTATTTTTAATACAGTATTTTTTTAATAAGATACAAAGGTCAGTAATTGCCATTAGGTGCTATTTTAACATACTGAATATTTAGCAGATAAACAACATATTGGAACAGTATTTATTTGTTAACATAGAAAGATAACTGAAAATAGGTATCTTTGATCCCTTTAATGAATTCAGTCTCACAACCCCCAAGTACATAAAACCAACACATTGCTTTTCTGTGTTATCAACAGCTTCTTATCAGTTGGCCACACATAGAATGGAAATAATGTGTTTTTTTTATTCCAGGTATATCTGATGGATTAACAGTTTTTTTACAAAAAGTAGAATAACTAAACATTTAAATTATAAATATAATTATGATATAACAATATAAAACTTCTTATGCCAATGTGGGTGTGAATATAATTCATATTCACATATATATATATATATATATTTTTTTTTTTTTTTTAATTCATGAGAGACAGAGAGAGAGAGAGAGGCAGAGACACAGGCAGAGGGAGAAGCAAGTTCCATGCAGGAAGCCTGATGGGGACTCAATCCTGGGAGCCTGGGATCACGCCCTGAGCCAAAGGCAGACACTGAACTGCTGAGCCACCCAAGCTTCCCGATATATTTGAAATACTGATGGTGGAAAAATTTCTCAGAAATGTTGAAATTATCTCATGTATAATTTTTGAGATCTAAAAAACAGGAACATAATATAGATAAATAATTCATGTTTATTTGCTGTTTTTATTTAAGATGAAATAATTCTATCCTATCATTTTAACAATGTCTTTAGTAATTCAATGACATATAACTTATGTATGCAGAAAGCCAACACCAAGACATGCAATCCAAGTTTTTCTAGAACTTTGTTTCTACAAAGAGATATTGCTGGATCTAGTGGAGAAAAAGGCCGAAAGAGAAAAAGCTAAATGTTTGGGAAAAGGGGAAAAAATGCCTCTCATTCTTCTAAGTAACAGTATTTGCATACCTGCTATCCTCCTTTTCTTTCTGTTCTATTCCATTACAATACAGAACTTTTTGATTTGGAAAGCAAGAGAATCTAAAAGAGAACTGGACTGATTTGCTCACATGAGCCTCGATTCCACAATGATTTTCCTAATGACAGAATAAACTAATGAATGAATTAACAAAACACTGAAGGAAAGGAGTAGTCCAGGTGATTCTGTTCAACTACGAATTATAAATATTCCATAAAAATGCTTCATCAAATGCTTTCTGTGATAATTTTATAGTGAGGACATTAAACTTTTATAAGAGTTTAAGGGATGCTTGGGTGGCTCAGTGGTTGAGCATCTGCTTTTGGCTCAGGTCACAATCCCAGTCTCCAGGGAATGTATCCCGTGTCAGGTTTGATACAGTGGTAGTGTAATGGTTAAGAGCTGCCTGGCCAAATATAAATCCTGCCTCTATTTACCAGTTGAGTGACTGTGGGCAACTTGCTAAACAGTCTATGACTTAGTTTCCTCATCAGTAAAATGGGAACAATACTAGTATCTACCTTATGGGGTTGTTGGAAGGATCCACTTAGCTAATAGAGATGAAAAGTGCTTGGTACACCAAAAGCACTCCATAAGTGATAGTGATTTTTTAAATATTTATTTATTTTAGGAACACCTGGGTGGCTGAGTGGTTGAGTGTCTGCCTTTGGCTCAGGGCATGATCCCAGGGTCCTGGGATCAAGTTCTGCATCAGGCTCCCCACAAGGAGCCTGCTTCTCCCTCTGCCTGTGTCTCTGCCTCTCTCTGTGTGTCCCTCATGAAAAACTAAAACCTTAAAAAAGGAAAAAAAAAAAAAAAAGGAGTTTAAAAAGGGGAATTAAAGAAGTGAAAATAAATACCTTATTGCCAGATGTTTATTTTGACAGACAAAAAGGGAGTTCTCATCCTTTGAGTAAATCAAAATTAGGCCATGGGGACATGATTTCCCTGTACTTATGAATAAAAGAAATTTGAACACAATTTAGTAATTTTGAATATAACTTGATGAATTTGACTAAATAGAAAATATCCAGTCACTTATTCAAACATTCATTCATTATTGGTAAAAATATATATATATTTACTGATAGAGTAACTACTTATTAAAAGTGTGGGCTTCAAAATCATGGAATCTAGACTGTTTTGATAGGATGCTTGTCTTGAGCAAGCATTGTAACTTCTTTATTTGTAGTTCTTCCTATGCATTTTTCTTAAAAGATTTATTTATTTATTTTAGAGAGAGACAGATAAGGGGGGAGGGGGAAGAGGCAGAGGAAGAGAATCTTAAGCAGACTCCTTGCTTAGCATGGGGCCAGCCATGGGGCTTGAACCTCATGAACCTGAGATCATGACCTGAAACCAAGGGGATGCTCAACCAACTGAGCCACTCAGGTACCCTTTCCTATGTATGTTTTAAAAAGCTTAGGATACTAGAAATCTCCTCATAAGTTGCGTGGATTTAATGAACCATTTTTGTAAAAAGCTTAGATGTATACTTGTATTTAAATACTTCATAAATAATATCAAGGATTTCAATGAATAATGTCTATACATTCTGTATCCTTACCTTGCTTTAATTTCCTTCCTATCAGTTCTTACTAACTGACCTGTTACAGATGTATTTATTTAATATATTGACACATATTTATTTATTTGTTTCTTGTCCATCTCACCTAGGATAACATAAATTCCTAAAGGGAAAAAATTTGCAATTTAAATTAGTTCATATACTCACTCAACATTTGCTATTCCAATTATGTGAATCTCAATATCTCTTGCAGATTATAAAAGTTGGGGTCTTGGTGTCTTATATATAAAATAAAATAAAATTTTCACATTTATAAATTTTTAATTCTTTATAGCATAATGTTGAAAACACTTTGTTCATGTTTTTTTTTTTTTGTTCTGTAAATGTAAATTTTAATTTAACTAGTAAACTTTACTTTTGAATTCTTTTAGGTTTACAGAGAATTGAGTGGAAAGTAGAGTTCTAATGGCATTGTTTTAACATAGAGAAGTTTTGCACCTTTATTTAATCTGACATTAATTATTACCCCAGTTATTTTAATATGTATTAAGAAGGTCTATGCTGTAAATGATTAACAAACTCATTGTCAATAGATCACTGTTCAGAAAAAGCAAGACAACTGATCTCCTGGGGGTTACATTATAATGTGGGAACACAAATAATAAATAAGTTATCAAATAGAAAAAGAAAATGTCTGAAAGTCATGAAAGCTATGAAGAATAAAGGGGATGTTGTAATAGCCCCTGAAATATTTGTGTGTTGAAGGTAGACATGACTTAGGAGTTAATATTTGACGGACATTGGGAAGAGTCAGGCAGAAGCAAGAGCAAAAGCAAAAAGTTTAGGCGAGAATCAGCCTAACAGGTACAAGGAATCCAGTGCAAGAATATGACTCAATCCTTGTGAAAGAGTGATGGGAGTCATGCAAATGAGCTGGAATGGTAGTTTTACATGCCATGGAAAGACGGTGAAAGTTACTCTTTTCACCTCTAGATAAATCCCAAGGCTGTTTTACAAGACTGCAGTGTAGAGGTTACAGTGCAGGCTCGAACTGTTGCTGCTTGGGTATAAATCTTGTCTTGCCACTCTCTAGCCATATGACTTTAAGTAACTGCATGTTAAGTAACTGCATGTTTAAAAAATTAATAAATTTTAGTTTCTTCATCCAAAATCAAGGGCCATAATAGCTCATGTACCTAGTAGTATAATACTTTTTAGGATTAGCATAAAATTAGTGTGTTATTATAGTCAAAGAAACAGAATAGTACAGGCCCCATAATACATGTTCAATAATTGTTGGAAAATATTAATGTTTTAGAGTAAACCTTGCAGCTGAGAGATTAATTGGGATAAACTTTTGGATGAACAAAACAATTTAGGAGGCTGCTATAGTAATCTAGCTGTGATCTTCTAAGTAGTGGCAAGGCAGATGGTGAGAAATTGGTAGAAAAGCAATATGTGTTGGTGATCAAATCAGCATGACCCATCTAAGAATGGGAACGTCAAGATGAAGAAATGAGACCACCTATGTTTTCCTATATTATCTCTCCCTTTGCATTTTTGCTACTAAAGTCTTTTTCCATCCAGAATCTAATTAGTAGTTTTTTACACTTGCTGCTTTAATATTTCAAAATGGAATTTATTTTTGGTATATAGCATGAGATATGAATCTCTTTTTTAATTTTAATTTTAAATTTTAATTTAATACTTGTTAAATATTCCATTTTCTTAGATTATTTGTTTAGTTTTCTTCATTATATATTAAATTATTCATATTCTAGACTCATTTTGGGATATAAACCACACTCTTGATCCTGGAAACAAGACCATAATCAGTTAGTCTTTGGAATCTTAGTAGAAGCCTTAATTTCTATTAAGGTAATTTCTCTTAATGGTTTATTTCCTCTAAAGTATCTTAGCTTTTCTTACCTATTAACTTTTCCATTAGAACTTTTAAAAACAATTCACATTTGATTGTCATTATTGATCACATATATTTATTTGGGGAGAAACCGATGTCTTTATATCTTTATAATATCCAACATCCAGAAACAATATAGAATTCTCTCTACATTTGATCAGAATATGTTTTGTGTTTCTCAAGAAAATGTGTATATATAGATATATAATTAGAATATTTAACCCTATATCTCTATATCTATCTATCTATCTATCTATCTCTCTCTCTATCATCTACCTATTCATATCTGATGTATCATGCAGGTAATGTTAGGAATGTCCTCCATATTGCTTATAAGACATTTTACATTTTTATTGTCTATGAGAATAATATTTCATTTATTCGATTTTTTGAAAAAACTATAGTGTATACCTCCTTTGTTTTCCCCAGCAGTTTAAATTAAAAACAAAAAACAAAACAAAATAAAAAACAAAACAAAACAGGTATTATATTCAAATAAAGAAATTACCAATATTTTTTACATAGGTGCATCTTCTCATTTTTGTTACTGTTTATCCACTGACCAGTCTGTTTTAAATTCTTTCAAGGAGTAATAGCAATATTGGTCATGAGGACTTCTATTAAATCACCATTTTACATTATACTGGCAAATACCTTGAGATTATCTGCAACATATCAATGAAGTATGTTTCTCAACCTGTTTTATAATGAGTTATCTAAAAAAATACTTGTCTGCTACTAAAATTCATTTTTTTTTTCAGATGCCAAGATAGCTGTAATCTTTCTCCAAAGTAGTATACACACTAACTGAATGGGGCTTTACAGAGACAGGTTTACAGATATGATGAGAAATTGACCACCTATAGACAGACAACTGGAGACATGTCCTGGTAAGACCTAGAGTATTGGTCTTAATCTGGCTTGCATTTGATGTTGAAATTTTTTTCAATAGAATATTATGTTGCCATGAATAGTTTTAGATATATTTATAATTAAGTAAGTAATGGTTGTTTGAACATTACAAATGAAAACAGAAAACCATCATTTTGCAGTAATCAGAAAATTATATTTGTAGCTATGTTAAAGTCTAATTTAATTTTGCTACTTGTTAGGTTGGATTGATTAGTTAAATGCAATTCTATTTACTGCTTACATTAATGTAATTTTTAGACCGATGTTTCTGCTTCTTTTTATTCTGAAGAAAGTAGGACTGTTATGGACTGAATTTTTTCCCCCTCAAAATGTATATGTTGAAGTCCTAATCCAAAGGACCTCAGAATATAATTGTATTAGGAGATGAGTCTATTAAAAAGGCAATTAAGATAAGGCCCTTAGGTGTGTCCAAATCCAATCTGACCAGTGTCCTTATATGACGAGGGTACAATGACACCAGGCACTTGCACATACAGAGGAAAGCTCATGTAAGGACACAACATGATGATCATCTTCAAGCCAAAAAAGAGAGGCCTCAGAAGAAACCAACTCTGCTGACACTTTTATCTTGCCATCCAGCCTCCAGAAATGTGAGAAAATATATTTCAGTACTCTATGATGTTTGGTTATGGCAGCACTAGCCTAGGGCCTAGAAAAGTGAAATAGTTTGTCTACAATCATATAGTTAGGTGAGAGGGAGGTCTCAGATGGGAGATATATACCATTATCTAATGGTTTCAACACATGACATCACCTGAGAAGCTAAAATTGACTTGTATCATAACATTAATTTCTCTTTTCTACATTTAAAAAATGTGCAATTTTTTCATTCAAGGTATTGATTCAAAACGGAATATCTACAAATGCAATTTTATTGCAACTATTAGAATGTGGGTTTAATGTTGGAAAAATTTAGAAATTCTTACTTTCTAAGTGAAAATAAAACATTTATCTAAAAAATGTTGACCTTTTTAAACCTAAACAAATTTTTCTCAGTAACAAAACAGATTTTTCCTAAGAAAAAAACATGCATCTTTTGATCTCATGAAATATTCAAAGTGATAATGAAGCATGTTTTGCTTTCTTGTAAACCTGTTAAAATATTATTTTTCTCCAAGGTTGACAGTGGTGAAAATTTTATCACACAGCATGAAATGTGTTATTTTGATACAGTGACACCATATCAAACTTATCCTTGCACATTCAACTTTGTGACAAAGAGTATTTTCCTATGAATTTCATAGGCAATGTCCATGGGACTTTAAAAAAAGTATTAATTTCAGATACTGAGTATCTGAATACTGTTAACTGGTAAGGACATGTTGATGTATATATTGATATTGGATTAACACAATATTATAAGCTAAAGGCAAACCTGAAATATAATTTTTAGCATGTGCCTATTCAAACAAACTAGTGAAAAAATATCTTGGAATTAAAGTAATTAATAATCCTACTTTACATCATCATTTACAGATCTCTCACTAATGTTACTATGGCACTTGGTTTTAATAGGGTAGGATCAGAGTTTTAAAAATCTATTCCCAGGGTCAAAATACCAGGAATCTATTCTTACTATCTATTATTTTGTTCTTTAATTCTTAGTTTATTATATATATATATATATATATATATATATATATATACACACACACACATATACATATATATTACATATATTATATATATTACATATATTACTATTATATATATCCTACATATATATAAAGTGAGATTTCTAATTTAGAACTATAAGAACAGTGATATGGTAAAGGAAAAGGGAGAGGAAAATCCATGCAAGAAATAAAATAGTAATACATAATAAAGTGGAATAATTTGGAATGATACCGTCCCTATATTTTGACAGCACTTTAATCAATTTCTAAGTTCTATCTGACTTATCTTCTAATGATCATCAATCCATATTTGTCAGTTCCCATTGCCATTCCCTTAGGTCAAGTAACCTTTGTTTTTCAATGGAATTCAGCATCAGCATCCAAAGAGAACTTCCAGTCTTCACCCTCACCTCCCTCTCATACATGCTTACTATAGCCTCAGTGATAATCTGGAAATTAAAATGGGATCATGCCACTTCCAGCTTGAAATATTTCACTGTCCTGACAATCCTCCTGATAAACAACTTATACTTGAATTACTACATTTCTGTTCTCTTATTATTGTTATTGAAATGTCATCTCCATTCTGTCTTTATCTTGTTTGTACTTTTCTCTACTACCTGTATATTGAGAATCATCACAGCCCTGGTGGTTTGGAATGAATGTTCACATACATCTAATTAAAATATGTATATGTATGTTCAAAAAGTAATCAACTTAAAAGAATTGTTTTAATATATATTTATAGCCTCTTAAGATTTAGTTTAGTGGCATTTGTAGTACAATGAAGAGATTTTGGGCAGCCCGGGTGGCTCAGTGGTTTAGCACCACCTCAAGCCCAGGGCCTGATCCTGGGGACTGGAATCGAGTCCCATGTTGGGCTCCTTGCATGGAGACTGCTTCTCCCTCTGCCTGTGTCTCTGCCTCTCTCTCTCTCTCTCTAGGTCTCTCATGAATAAATAAATAAAATCTTCAAAAAAATGAAAAGAATTTTTTTAGCTTGAATTGAGTGAATATTAATTTATATGGTAATTTCACCATGTGCATATATATATATACTTATATATATATACATTTTAAAAAATATTTTATTTATTTAGTCATGAGAGACACAGAGAGAGAGAGAAAGTCAGAGACACAGGCAGAGAGAGAAGCAGGCTTCATGCAGGGAGCCCTATATATACATTTTTTAACCAGAATATCCTTTTGGTAAATGTCAAATATGTGTGTGTATCAGATATAAGATACTTAAAACTTTAGTGCTTTCTTTTTGTTTTATAATATTTTCAAAGTGGCTTAACACTTAAGTCAACATGGATTAGGTAGTTGATATGTGTAGTTAAAATTAAAGATGCAAAGCCTGTTTTATAATATAGGTTCTCTGCTATATCTCACAAATATGTTTCTGAGGGATTAATACCACAAAAGTGTCATCAATGTAAGTCTGAATATCATTAGACATTTCAAATATTGGATAGGAAGTTTAAAACTGCACTTGAAGAAATGGAACACCCTTGCTGAAATCCTCCCGCAACAGGTTGTGCTTTCATTTCTCTTCAATAATTGAAACCATCAAACTCTAATATTTAAAAATAAAATTTAATAGTAATTTTGAACTTCCTCTTAACAAAGATACATCAAGGCAACCTAGGTTTTAGAGTCAGAAAGATAGATAACATCACAGCACATTCTCCCTCAGGCATACTTCTAGCCTCCCTATTCTTTCATCCTGATAACCTACCTGAGTAATTTTAGCAAATCCTGATTAAGCAGAGCTTTCCTTCTGTACAATATGGTGTCTGTTAATGAAGGTTGAGAACAATTATGGAGCTGTAATTAACAGCCTTTGACCTTTAGCTGAGAAATATAGGCACTTAAATCCATGCAGCATTTAGGCCTTTGTAAATGAAAATGGCCCTGAGGAATGCATTTTGGTGACAAGACAGAAAAATCTGAGCAGATGAAATTTCCCTGCATTCATTTCTTGAGGAATAGATGAATTGAATAATATAAAGCTATTCTTAAAATGACTGTCAGGGGAAATCCTTGAGTTAAGAACATTTAAGTACCTAAATGATTAACTTGAGTCTTATTCAAGCATAACCCCCAAACCCAAACAAAATCCTTTTGCTAATGTAACCAAATCATAGGAAATTAAATAGGCTCAAGTAGAATTTTAGTGGACTGAATTTATCCATATAATTTCAAAAATGTAAAGTGTTGGAGAGATTACTTTATAACAATCATGAACTTGATATGAATCTTGGAAATTACTTTTGGGAGTCTGAGTAGTAAATTCTTATCATTCTTGGTTCTTTGGCAGACAGTTATAAGTACCTATCAATATCCAGACTCACTGTGTGCTTACGTGGAAAGTTAGTCATACTGCTGTTGTAGGAAACTAGATGGTAATTTGAACAAGAAAAGACATTTCAAATCTAAATATTTCTCCTCTTGATGAGAACATTAAATAATTCTTAATATTAAAACAAGTTGGCTTTTATATGAAAATTCTCAAGGGAAACATGGTTTATATACTTGTTTTATATAGCATAATGCATGCATACAGATTTTTGAGAAATGGGACATGCTGGTGAATTCATTATTTGAGTTAATTAAAAACTTTATTGCTAGTGATGCTTGGGTGGCTCAGTGGTTGAGCGTCTGCCTTAGGCTCAGGGCGTGATCCCAGACTGGGGATCGAGTCCCACATCAGGCTCCTTCTGAGAAGTCTGCTTCTTCCTCTGCCTATGTCTCTGTCTCTGTCTTTGTCTCTGTTCCTGTGTCTGTCATAAATAGATAGATGATAGATAGATAGATAATCTTAAAAAAAACTTTATTGCTATTTAAAGCAACAATTTCTTACTTTTCAGTTAAGTCTCAGGAAATACTACAGAATTTTGCTACATATTAGCATCACAGTTTTAAGTATCCTTTAGGTTAGTCTAATCTCACAGTCCATTTCAATATTTGGCTAATAGGTGGCATGCAGTTACTTGGAGTTTGTTTAAAAGTCAAATAATTGTTTTCAAGTAAACTGAATATATTTGTGGCTATCAGTGAGTCCCAGGAAAGAATAACCATCCTAAAGTATTGGTGACATAAAAAGCAAAAAAAAACACAATCATTGACAAAGATCTGACATGCCTTAGATAAGATGCTAAAGTATCGGGGTGCTGGGTGGTTCAGCTGGTTGAGCATCGACTCTTGGTTTTGGCTCAGGTCATGATCTCAGGGTCATGAGACCAAGCCGAATACCAGGCTCCTTGCTCTTGTGGAGCCCACATGAGAGTCTTTCCCATTCCTTCTTTCTTCCCTGGTGCCTCTTCTAACATTCTCTCATGTCCATTCTCTCTCAAGTAAATGAATAAAATCTTTTTTAAAAAGATGTTAAAACACATACTAGTTAGCTATTTAAAAAATCACTGAAAATTACTCTCTATAAACAGTGAAATATGTACATTTTACTCCATGTTTATTTATTCCTAAGATTTCTTTCATATTGAGTATTATGACATATGTACAGCTCATAATAGTCATTAAATATAAAGAATGCATTAATTATCTGAATATTTATTTAATGTTTCCAAGACTTTAAGATTTTATACCACACTAAATATATACATTACATTCATTATTGTATTTTATGAGAATCCTATCTCGTTTACTTAACAGGCAACCATCTTTGGCCATACTGTGTATTAATTAGACCCAATAACTTTTTTTCTCCTGTTTTTTTTTTTAAAGATTTATTTATTTATTTATTTATTTATTTATTTATTTATTTATTTATTTATGATAGACATAGAGAGAGAGAGAGGTAGAGACAAAGGAGGAGGGAGAAGCAGGCTCCATGCTGGGAGCCTGACGTGGGACTCGATCCAGACACTCCAGGATCGAGTCCTGGGCCAAAGGCAGGCGCCAAACCGCTGAGCCACCCAGGGATCCCCCGGTTTGTTTTGTTTTAATGCTATCTTATTTAATAAAAGCGTAATGCTACGCTTCTTTTTCAGGAGCCATTTTATGACTAGAAAAGCTAACTGTCTTTGAGGGACACTTTAAGCATCAAATGGCTGAATTAATGTTGACCAGAACACACAGAACTCTTATATGTCTTCTTCATTTATTGACATAATGACCCATATTTCAACTTTTAACTGTAGTAGTTCACTGGAATGAGAAAATTTAGGTTAACATTTAACATCTTAGGGAAATAAAAGAACTTTTCAAAAGACAAGAATTATAGCTTAAGGTCCTTTATTTGACAAGCACCTTGGTAATTCTGGATTTCAATTTTGTCATTTCTACAAATAGGAATAAAAATTTCGAATGGGATTTTTATCCTGATCCACTTAGTACATCATATAGGTCATAGTTTTCAAATTTAAGAATTTAAATTGTTTTTCATGTTTTATAAGTCATTATATATATAATTATATCAAGTAGTGTCAACAACTAAGCTTTTCAATCAAAAAAATCAAGAACAACTTTAAATAGAACACATTTTTAGAAGGAAAATTAAATTAAAAAACCTAAAGAAGGATATGATTTATGTTGTCACATGCAAGAAGGGCTATTTGGTTAGTGTTCATTTAATAAATTATTTAAAGTCAGAGTAGTAGAATTGAAATTGGAAGTAGAACTCAAGATTAGAGTTAACGTCCAACCAAAGAAATTTATATTAAACATTGAATCTTTATAAAGGTGCATTTGAAGACTAAATATAATGAAGTGGGTACTATTCTAAATGGATAAATTAATCAATTAATATTTTAGCTATAAATAATATATTATGATTTATAAATGTAATGGTTATTTATTGTCATCTTGCTCTTTTAGATTCTGGCCATTAACTCACTTCTTCACCACTCAATTTCTTAGACCAATCTAACTTAGTTGTTCTCTCAGGTTGGAGTCCATTTATTCTCTATTAAAGTATATAGAGAAGCTTAAATAAATGTTAGTGACATATTTCAAATCATGATTTAATAGTATTTCTCCCTGATAATAATTTAAATATTTAAACTCTTGGGTTATTTGCTTAATATACTGACCTTTTCCCCCCTGATTTTTAATATGTATGTATACATCAGTCTATACATACTATCCTTTACAAATTTTATTGATTTGAATTGGCTATTCAAAAATGCATATTTTCTGTTATGACTTTTGATGTGTATTAATAGCCTTTAAACACTAAACAAAATTTCATAATTCATATAAAATTAAATCATGCAAGATAACTTGATTGAAAGATTATGGATGCAATCAAACATGAGGCTATGAGGTTGATAACATGATAGAAACAAAAGACACAAAAATCTTCCCCGTAACCAAAATTAGTTTCTGTAACTGTAACACAGCAAACTTAAGAACACATTTCTATATTTTTTCACTTTAAGGAAATCATTTTTACAGATATATTAGAAATAACTGATTGGAAGTCTGGCATAATAAACGGTAGATTTCACTCAATATGTACAATGTAGAGAAAAATTCTTTGAAAAAAATACTTTCTAGCTTTCCATGGCAATACAAGTTAAACGAGTCATTTATAAATCACATATAAGTTCAGTTTAGAAACTGATCCCCTGGAATATTCAGTGACTACTATCAAAACTATCATGTTCACTAGAGTTTAAAGTATATTTTATGGATAGCAAAGAAGTTGACCAATATTCCCTGGTGAAAGTATGTGATATGCTGCCCACAGAGCTGTATCCCCTGCAACCCCTATAGTCATGAAATCCTATGAAGGTTTTGAATCACTCATGTCTCCAGCATTTAGAATCCATGTCATTTTTCCATTTCCCTAGTTAGGAATAATCAACTTGTTTCTTATC
Organism: Canis lupus familiaris; assembly: GCF_011100685.1. Classification (NCBI taxonomy): domain Eukaryota; kingdom Metazoa; phylum Chordata; class Mammalia; order Carnivora; family Canidae; genus Canis; species Canis lupus. Next base: position 78,681,036 of record NC_049224.1, read on the forward strand.
TAAAATTGTCACTTATTTTCTCTTTAGTATAATGGAATTTGACTTTTGAAACCAATTGGTATGTAAACAGCAGAATAGAAACAAAACTTTTTCACGCCATCATCTATGTTGAAAAGTGTTAAGCATGCCAAGATACTATATTGGTTTCTTGTTGTTTTTTAAAGATTTTATTTATTTATTTATTTATTTATTTATTTATTTATTTAAGAGAAAGAATGTGAAAGAGAGAGAGAGGGAACAAGTAGGGGGTAAAGGTAGAGGGAGAAGCAGATTCTCTGCCAAGCAGGGAACCCTATGAGGGTCTCCATCCCAGGATCCTGGAATCATGACTTGATTGAACTAAAGGCAGATGCTTAACTGACTGAGCCACCCAGGTGCCACCACAACACTATTATGTTAAAAAGTTTCAGAAACAAAAATGTATATGATATCTTATACTGATGGAATAAATATACTGCCTTCCATAGATACTTTATAAAACAAGTCTGATATATGTCATGTACATTTAAAAATAACAGTTAATTTTTTAGATATTTACTTGAACTATATCAGATGAGGATCAATTTATTTTTTTAAGATTTTATTTATTTTTTTTTGAGAGAGAAAAAGAGAGAGAGAGAGAGAGAAACAGAGACAGAGAGAGAGAGAACACACCACAAGTAGGAGGAGGGGCAGAGGGAGAAGCAGACTCTGTCTGAGTAGGAAGCCAGATATGGGGCTCCATCCCAGGACCCCAGGATCATGACCTGAGCTGAGGCAGACCTCAAGCAAATGAGCCACCCAGGAGCCCAATGAGGATCAGTTTAGAGGAAGAAAAACAACTCTGTAATATAGGCAAAGCAATAAACACTAAACGTTTTCATTAGCATTCGCTGAAAACAAACCACCCTAAAATTTAGTAGATTAAAGCAAACACTCTATTTAGTCTTCATTTCTATGGTTGAGTAATTTTGATTAGTCTTCAGCTGCTTTCTATGATGTCATCTAGTCTCACTAATGCATCTGTCATTACCGAGAGAACAATGGGATGACTGGGATGTGTGTCACTTGTTACATAGCTGGCTTTCCAAGTCTCTTCACATATTGGCTACTATTCCCAAGGTTATCAAAAAAAGTAAGCCCTGATGTACAGCCATTTTTAAACTTCTGCTTACAGCATTCTAAGCTCCTGTTGTCCAAAGCAACAGATTCACACTAATAGAGAAATCAACTCTACGGAAATGCTAGAATGCTGTATTATAAAGGGGTATACACATGCTTGGAAGAAACTGTGGATGTTTTTTCTTGCCTATTATACAAAAAAATCTAAGATAACACAACAATATTAGAAAATGAAATGTAGTAGTATATTTTTTCTGGAAAAATAATGTATTCTGAAATATAGTGTGCAATATAGTATATAATATATATTATTCTTTTAGGCCATTCACACCTGAACTCTTGTCAATGTTTGAAGAACATGCTACCACTCTACCATATCTCATGTTAATGAAATCTAAAATGCTGAATAATTGCCTCATTTACTGAGCGTTCCTTCAGACAGAGTGTGGATACATGATCTAGGCTCTCCTAATCAGAAAAACCTGCTTCCCGAGTTTGAAGCTTGGGATTCAAAGCAAAATATGTACAGGAAAAAAAAAAAGGAGTAAGTGCAATAACTACAGCCAGTTTCTAGGGCAGCAGTGGTAAGTACTGGACTGCCAGTATTCCATGCATGATGTCACCAGAGTGGTGGTAGTCCTGTCTTCTCAGAATGAGGGAAGTGACAGGATTGGGAGGAAATAGTCCAGAGTACATAGCCTCTGTATCCAGTTTTTTGGCCCTTCTGAAAACTTTATAATCTATCAAATAACCATCATTTAATACATTTCTTTTCTGCTTAAATTGGCCAGTGTCAGTTAGATGGTTACAACTAAAATGCTAAACAAGGGACACGATGCACAGTCAGTTAAGTATCCGACTCATGGTTTTGGCACAGGTTATGATCTCAGGGACATGACATAGAGCCCTGCACTGGGCTCCATGCTGAGCATGGAGTTTGCTTGAGATTCTCTCTCCCTCTCCCCAGTATCCCCACTTGTGCATATATCTGCACACACATGCTCTCTCTCTCTCAAATAAGTAAATATTTAAAATAAAATAAAATGCTAAATAGTACATGCAATGTGATTCATTTTTCCCCCAAGATTTTATTTATTAATTCAGGAGAGACAGAAAAAGCACAAGCCAGAAGGAGGGAGAAGCAGACTGCTTTGGCTGAGTAGGGAGCCTGATGCAGGGCTCCATCCCAGGACCACGGGATCATGACCAGAGTCCAAGGCAGATGCTTAACTGACTGAGCCCTCCCCCAGGCACCCACCTGGTGTGATTCTTTTGCAAATTAACTGGCAAAAGGTCTGTATATATGTATATGTATTTTTAATATAATTTAGTTTCCTGGTGAAATTTAATCAGAAAAATACTCATTTGAAAATAAGACACAAAAATATAAATTGTTTCTGTAGATTCCACTAACAATACATCTATGATGATACCAGATATTCAAAGTCATATGCTAGATTAGAAAAAAAGATGTACAAATAACCCACATAATTAGATGCTCAATTTAAAGATAATTATTCATTGATTTTGTCTATCTAATTGATATAAACAAACAGAGTATATCTTAACCAAGATATCTTTATTTCATGACTTAGGAAACTTTTAACTCAGACTGATTAATGAAAAACTTCCCTCTACCCCCCAGCATTTTCAGGTCTGGATTTTACCATTATTCAGATCTCAATTCAAATGTTACCTCCTGAGAAGGGCCTACCATGACATTCTTATGTAAAATATAAAGCACAGTCTTCATCTTCCAAGTTGCTTCTATTCATTTCCCTGTTTCATTGTCTATACAGCACTCTACAAGGCAATAAAACTTAACAGTTAAGATTCTAGCCACAAGAAACAAACTGGAAAACAACCCAATCCAAAAGTGGGTGAGACTCCTGACCAAGAGGATATACAAAAGGCAAATAAGCATATGGAAAGGTATTCATTGTCATGTCATTAGGGGATAGCAAACTGCTATATATCTCTTAGAAAGACTAAAACGTTAAAAAAAAAAAGACAACATTAAATACTGGCTAGAAGGTAGAGGAACAGCAACTCCCATTTATTGCTGGTGTAAGTGTAAAATGGTGTAAGTATAGCCACTTTGGAAAAATAATTTGGCAGTTTCTGATATAACTTGACAGTCTCATACAATCCAGTGCTTACACTCCTTGGTAGCTGGAAAAAACCTGCACACAAATGTGTACGGCAGCCTCTTCATAATTGACAAAACTGGAAACAACCAAGATGTCCTTCAGAAGGGGGTACCTGAGTGGCTCAGTTGTTTAAGCATCCAACTCTTGATTTCAGCTCAGGTCATGATCTCAGCATCCTGGGATCGAGCCCCATGTCTGGTTCCGAGCTCAGTAGGCAATCTGCTTGAGGATTTTCTCTCTCTGTGTCCCTTCTCCCGCTTGCCCATGCATGTTCTCTCTCTCTCTCTCTCTCTCTCAAATAAATGAATACATCTTTTTTAAAAAGGTAAATAGGGCAGCCCGGGTGGCTCAGAGGTTTAGCACCACCTTCAGCCCAGGGCCTGATCCTGGAAACCCGGGATCGAGTCCCATATTGGGCTCCCTGTGTGGAGCCCGCTTCTCCCTCTGCCTGTATCTCTCCTTCTTTCTCTGTCTCTCTCATAAATAAATAAATAAAATCTTAAAAAAATAAAAATAAATAAAAATAAATAAATAAAACAGTAAATAAACTGTGGTACAGTCATCCAATTGAGTATTATTCAGCAATAAAAAGAAATGAGCTCTGAAGCCACTAAAAGACCTGCAATGAAACTTAAAAGCAAAAAAAAAAAAAAAAAAAAAAAAAAACTTAAAAGCATGTTGTTTAGTGAAAAAAGTTTACCAAGGCTACATGCTGTATGCTATAGAATGAACATGTCCTCACAATTTCATCTGTAAAAAAACCTCAATGTTACGTTATTTGGAGATGGGGCCTGTGGGAGGTGATTATATCATGGGTGTGGAGCCCTTTTGAATGGCATTAGTTTCCTCATAAAAGGAAGCTAGCTCCTCTGCTCCCTTCTGCCATGTGAGGACACAGGGAAAAGATATTCACCTATAAACTAAGAAGGAGGCTCGCATCAGACATTGAATTTACTAGTGCCTTGATCATGGACTTCTCAGCCACCAGAACTGTAACAAATAAATGCATGTTATTTAAGGCACCCAGCTTATGGTATTTTTGTTTTAATAGCTTGAACAAAACATTATAAAATTCCAATTATATAACATTCTGGGAAAGGTACAACTATAGAAATAGTAAAAAGATCAGCGGTTGCCAAAAAGAAGGGGAAAGGGATAAATTGTGTGATAAGACAGTGAAATTATTCTGAGATACTATAATAGTATATATACAATATTATACATTTGTCAAAGCTTATAAGACTATACAACACAAAGAATAAGTCCTAAGGTAATCTATGAACTTTAGTTAATATATTAATTAGTTAATAATAATATATCAATACTGTTTCATAAATTGTAAGAAATGTACCATACTATGCAAGATGTTAAAAATTTGGAATACTGTGAGTGAATGAGAGAGTGGGTATAGATGAACTTTCTGTAATATCTGCTCAATTGTCTACAAAACTAAAACTAATACAATTAAATCCATCAATTAAAAAAAAGAAACAAATAAACACATTGCCTGGCTGAACCTCACTAACTATTTAATGTATATGTGCCTGAGCTCCCTAACCTGAAAAATATGAATGATAACATTTGCTATCTGATAGGGTGGTTGTGAAAATCAAATGCATGCAAATAATATAGAAAAATGTCTACCATTTAATAAGAACTCAATAAAAGTTGCTGTTACTATAACATTCCCACTGAAATATACCCTCCCTCTTTTTTATTCTTTTTTTTTTTTTTAATTGTCTATTCTCTGCTTGTTCCCAAGATAAAATGAAAATCCATAGGCACAGGACTGCTTTCTATCCCATTCTGAAACAACAAAATTTTGATTAGTGACTGATATAATAGTAGGAATTCAATAAGTATTTGTTGAGAGAATAAAAGAGTCAAGTGTAGCATTATTACTAGCTTAATAATGAAATAAGGAGCTGCCATTTTGCTAGTGAAATTAATCTTGATAGTCATTTCTCCATCTGAATTAAATATAAATTTGAGGTCTTAAAATATTTAATATTTAAATATTACTCCTCATGTAATGCCATAAATTCTGCTTCCCTAAATTACATTTTAAATGTGCAAATCTTCCCTTCCTCCCACCCAGTGATAAAGTGTTCACCCAATCTATTACTCTGTTGCTTTAGTTTTATAAACTGTCTTGTGATTAGTTAACCAGGAGTTCTACTCTCATCCTTCTTAGAAACTACTGTCAAGAAAAGCCATCAACTTTTATTAGTCATGTTGCATAGGAACGATCATTAAAATGCTTTATAGATAGAAGTCCCTTAACATATAAGGACTTTTCTGTGCCACATATTGTTTTGTAGCACAGCATGTGAATACTGACACATAGATTTGAAACTTATTTCCAGTGTTTCCTGGCTGTGAAATCTCAGACTGTACTCAGAATCCTTATCCACAGAGTAGAGATAATAATAGTATCAAATTCATGGGATGGACTAAAGGTAATATAAGCTAACATGCATATCTATCTATCTATCTATATCACAACACTAGCTGGTTTATAGTTAACAGTCAATGAATGAGAAATGCTATTTAAAAAATACTTAGTTGAGGGCCACCTGGATGGCTCAGTGGTTGAGCATCTGCCTTCTGCTCAGGGCGTGATCCCGAGATCCCAGGACAGAGTCCCATATAGGGCTCCCTGCGTGGAACCTGCTTCTCACTCTGCCTATGTCTCTGCCTCTCTCTGTGTCTCTCATGAATAAATAAATGAAATCTTAAAAAAAAATACTTAGTTGAGATGAAAAAAAAAAAACATACATGTCCTATGATGACAACCTTCTGATTCTAATATTGGAGAAGAAAATACATTTGAAGTTACTAAGTAATAACCAGGTCAACTGATTATTAATGAAGACTTTGTTTTCATTTACAAACTTTTTTAATGCTAATTCTTTGTTCAGTTATATGGCCTTAAATTGTCACAACTTTTATAGAGTAAGAACATCCAGAGCTGAATGACAGTTTATCACAACTATCAATAAAGCCAACATGATTCTGGTAAAGAGCAAAGCCCAAATGAGCCAGGATTGTTTATAACAGAGTGAAGGCATGTCTGATGAATTGCCTTATAGAGAAAAAAAGAATCAAAGCGGTCTTCTTAAAACATTCAAACAGAGACACCATGTTCTAGAAAATTTTCACTGATACTAATGTAAGCATTACATCCAAGAGCTTTGTATTTAAGAATCACACTTCAGAAAATGTTACTCTTACACATATATATGTGTGCAATTAACAAGATAAATTAGAGGTTATATAAAAATAGTTGTTGAGTTCTGTCAAAAAAGAAAGTATATATGGGTTAGTCTTTAAGTAACTAAAGACAGAATCACTGAGGACTTATAATTTATCCTAACAGTTTCAAACTGAGAACTGACTGTTTAGCTTGAAACCACCCAATATTAAAACAAAATACAGTCCAGAAATACAGAAAACTAATCAGAGTAACTGAACTAGAATGAAAAAAAATAATAATTTGTATTAAAAAACATGATTTGTATTAAGAACTAAAATGAACAGAAGTTAATAAGAACAAAGATTATGAAGTAATTAACTAATAACCTAGTAATTAGCAACTGTTAATCACAGAGTCACATTATATACTCATTTTTATACTCACTCACTTTGAGGTCACTTTAATTCTCTTCTTGTCTTTACACCTTCAAGTATTTCTAAGAAGACATCCTGGAAAAAAAGATGAATAAAAATAATATATAAGTAGTAAATTACAAGTCCAATTGCAAACCTGTATGTCTTTATTTATACCTGAATAGTCACACTTCCAAAAGGTGCTTCCCAAATTATGAATATCTGAACTTTGAAAAAGTCATTAACTTATAAAAGTCTACAAGAAATAAAGGCAAAAGTCTAAAACTGAAAGAGAACTTTCTTAGCTTGGTTTTCCTACTGAGACCATTGAAATTGACATCAGAATATAAATTTCTGCAGCTCTCCTCAGAATTAAAAAAAAAATCAATCCCCTTAGTATCTTTATCTTGTTTCTTTTCTCCTTTCTTCTTCACTTTGTCTTGGCACTACAGCACTATGGGAACTCAATTACTACCTAAAAATATTCATGAAAATGAAGCTATGGTAAGTTCCAACTGCACGAGAAAGGTTATAAGTCAAAGAGTATCGTCTCATCTATTTTCTTCCTCCTCCTTCTCAGCAAAGCACATGGCTCCTGACTCATTTCTGGTGGAAGTGAAAACAGTGGGCCTTAGTACATTAGAAAGGGGGTGAGGAGATATAGAAGGAATTCTTGCTGGAAGACTCCATGACGAAGCATGAGACTGCAGCACTTCAAGAGTTAATCTGGGAAACATGAGAAAAATGATCTTATTTTTGTCCATTATTGGAAGCAATATACTGTCTCAAGTTTTCAAATAATCCTTCCTACTTCTATTATAATGGTGAGGATTAGGCCAGAATTTGATCTTTAAGTCAGTGTTATCGTCTTAAAGTATATATTCTTAAATATAGCAACTTTCTTTTATTTTTTTTTATATTAATGAAACATGACATTCTTGGTTATTGCCTAAGGCTTATATTGTCTATATATACAGAAAAAGAAAGATGATTACAAACAGCTAGCTGCTACACATATAAATATTCATATATAGACATTTGAAACATAAATTTAGAATTTGAGGAACGGATTTCTACATAGATAACATATCATCTGCTAATATTCATTGGTATAAACTTCTTCATCCTGTATAAGTCTTATTATGCATTTATTTATTTTTATATTTCTCCCCCTACAGGATAGTCTTAAAATCCATGAGGGGAGGGATTTGCCTAGGGCACAAATGCTCAAAATTACTTACTAGAAGAATAAGAAGGTAAGGCGTCAATGGATCTCAAAAAAAGTCAATCACTGAGCTAAGAGCTTAATTGGCTAAGCATGGGTTGTATTGCCTATGTGACAATTTACCTGTGTACAATGGCTTATTAACTACTTAATAGACTCCCAACTGATGAAATTGTTGCACATTCTAGAACAGATTACAATAATAAATATATGAGAGCTTGCATTAATATCACCCAGAATTTATTTGGCTATCATTTATTTAGTGGTTAATATATGTCAAACATGGCTAAATATAATTCATTTAATCTTTGCAGGAATTTACAGACATAACAATGTTATTACCATTCACATTTTATAAATAAAAAAAATGGAGACAGAAGATGTAGGAAACTTTCTTAATGTCACCAAACTATAGAGTGTTGAGGCCAGAATCCAAACCCCGGAAGTCTAATTCAAAATTCTACCTTTTCAACCACTGTGCGCTGACTCTGTATCCTTCCATTCACTGACAGATTATCTTTTCAGTGACAGTAAATAAACTACAAGCTCCAACAGAACATTTGGTATTTTGCTATTCTTTCTAATCTCTAAAGCAATCTTTTTTTGCATTTGTGTTTGTTATAGTTTACAAAGAAACAGATGATTTCAAAATTCTGAGTCTAGTTAAGGGAACAAAGTGCATATATAAAAAATAAAACAATATGAGGTTAATAGCAATTCATTCATTTATTTATTCATACTTTCAAACATCTGCCTATACCCAACAAGTATTTTTGTCATTTATGTGCTAAACCATGCAAGACATTTGGGACACATCAGTGAATACATGAGATGTCATATATGCTTTCACAAGCTCACAATTTTATGAGAAAGACAGAAGCAAAACTGTAGAAAAATAGTTATGTGACTGTGATTAATGTTTAATATAAGTATAACATGAATTCTATGGATACACTGAAAATGTTCCCAGACCCTCTATATCCTAACTTAGAAAGCTCTGATTAAGGGGAAATAGTCACTGTGAAGATATAAGCTTCCTTTAAAAGTGATGAGTATGTAGTGAACATAATAAAAACAAAACTCTACTGTAGACTCTTATTCTTATTCATCGATACAGTACTTGTTAAAGTATGTTCGTTAGAGAACACTAGCATCAGAATCATCTGGAGAATTCATTAATATGTAAGTTTATGGTTTACTCCCTAGACACACTGATTAGAAACCCTGGAAGTGTAGCTATGGAATCTGTACTTTAATGGGCTCCATAATTATTATTTTACAAGCTGAAGTTTGAGGAGCGCTGAATTAAAAGTTAGTTAAGATTTATAATGTGTTTAGAATACTACTGTATGTTCATAATTTTGTGTAGTTCATGGAATTTTTGTTTAATTCTACTGAAAACACAGTTTTGGAATTACAATATTAATGCATACATTTTACAAAAGCAAACAAATGAAAAGAACATAAAATATAAACACCTATGAAGTTCCCTTTAACCTTCCCCATTACTCTTCAGATAATCACTGCCAAATGACTGGAGAACATCCATCTGTGTATTCTCTCTTTCTTTCTCTCTCTTTCAATTTGACTCTCCCATTTTGTCTGTCATCTGTGTGTGTACATGCGTTTGTGTGTGTATGTGTGTATATGTGGGTGTGTAACTGGATCAATACCCAAAAAGGCTAGAGTGTTTATGGTCTGACGAAACTGACAAAAATTATTCTCTAATTCTGGATAACCGATACTTATATTCTTTAATCAATCTGATCAATAAAAATTAATTCATCAAATAGCTTCAATTTTACACTTTTAATTAAAATGAAATTGAACATATGTTCATGTATTGACTATAGTTCTTCTTTCTGTTAGCTTTCTTAAGTTCACTTTCTACTTTCCTAAGGAATCTTTTTTTTATTGATATGTCGTATGTGATCATGGTTTTATAATTTCTAAGGAATAGGACCATGATTACCATTCTCAGACTGTGTTGCATTTCCTAAAAGGTGATTGTAAATGGATCTAGACAAGAAGAGATTAGTTTTCCTTTCTGACAATGCAAAGAATATAGAGACATTTACTACTCAGCAGTCCTTCTAACAGAAGAGGTCTTTTATGGTCAGGGACAGATTTGAGGATGTAAATAACCATGATGACAATGATGTCTGCTACAGAGGACAGTCAGGTGAGCAGGCTTTGGGCACATTTTGACTGGACTTTCCCCAGTTAAAGTGGCATATACTATAGCAGAGGAAATATAATTTTCCATCTATCCTTCTAGGTTCTAGGCTATGACACCATCACGGCCTCCATTCCCCAAATAAAAAGACAGATTAACAGGAGAAAAACAAGCAGAAATTTAATAACATGTATATCTGATTAACTCCTCAAAATGGCCCAAGCCACCACCTTAAATACTATCTCCAGTTGGAGACAAAGAAAGGTGTTAGGGGAGGAGGAAACCAGTTATGAGAGGTGACCAGAAAAAGCATGTCAACTAGAGTATGGTTGTTATGCAGATTTAAGTACCGTCTCCACTGATAAGCAGTTCTAGAGATTTAGTTATTCTCTTCTTCCTGACACAGAAAGAAAGACAATCTTACAAATAGAGAGTTTTATCAATGTTAATGTTCTTTACAAAACAGTAATTTCTCCATTTTCAGGGATTTTCTTGTGTTTCTTTTTGTTTCTTAAAAATAATAACCAACTCAAGGTAATCCTTATGCCAAAGAGGCCTATCTTGAGGTTTATGTTTTGCTCCCCTTCAATCCACAAGACCCAGAGTGACTGCCGATTCTGTCAGAATCAACCAATATCATATTCAAATATGTATATGCTATTTTCCTTGGGCATACACTCAATATGTTAAATGACATTAACATATCTGCAAGTAAAACACCACTTTGAATATAATAAAACACATACACCAATAGTCCAGTGTACAAAGAATATTTGTGACAAGTTATTTCCTATGAACAGAAGAAGAGAACTTAGAGGTTTGAGAAAACTTAATCTCACAAGATAAGGAATAAGAGTGGCATGTACCTTCAACCCTGGGTTCATAACCCTAGAAAAGACAGCTGTTTGAGTATTTTTGATTGGGACTCCTGCCCTCAGCAAACACATCTGATGTTCATTCATGGTGTCTTGGCTGCAAAAACTCAGAACCATCTGTTAGGATGGCATGTTGCCTGGTTACAAGTTGGTAAGCCTGTTCCATTAGGAAATGGGTGCCAAGTAAATAAGTGTTCGCTCTGGTAGCCATGTAAGTCTTGCACTACAATTGCTATAAATAGACCATCCTCTGTGACAAGTATATCTTATTCATGTGGAGGTTTTGTTTTCTTCTCAGAAATCTATTTTATATGTTATTTATTTATTTTTTTTAGAATAAACAAGGCATATTTAGCTTAGCATAGCATGGAGAGTTGCTTCTTTATCCAGATGCTATCTGCATTTCTTAACATTATATGTGGGCAAACAGTAGGCTAGCACTGCCTTTTAAAAATAATTGCTGCCCATACATGGGGTAATCTGTCCCAATACTATTTTCTTTTTGTTATTGCAGTTTTATTAGTTTTGTAGAATCTTGTTCAATACCTTAGAACTGTCTTTATTCTCTAGCTACATTTCAGAGCTAACTTTCAATGTGTACATGTACTTAAGTGTTGGTTTAAAAAAAAATTAAAACTGTGTATTGATACAGAAAGCACTAAAAAATAAGGGAATCCAGTCCTCTCTGTGCTATTCTTGTGACATAAGAACTATGTGGACAAGAAAAATCTAATTATTTTCTCTCACTTAATATATCTTTTCATCGTAGCCTTCCAGTTGACTTAGGAAATAGTTTTCTATACAAAACATAATGTTTAATAAGTTATAATAAGTAGAAAAAGACATTCCTTAAAATGTAGTTGTATTCTTTTTATTTCCTTAAAATATAAATTCAACAAAGAAGATCATTTAAAAACATCCCATCTAACTAGTCTGTACTCCTGTTATAATTATAAATGTACCTCCTCATTTAGCAACCCATGATAAAAATGGAAAGAAATCAATACCAACACTAATTACCATACAATTTATGGGCTAGAATTTATAAATAAACTAGGATCTATCAGAGGGAGTAAAAGAATATAGTGAAGCCATACTAAAGTTATAAATCTGGTACTATCTGTTAGCAACATCCTTTTTATGGGAAATAAGTGAAAATGACCATAATCCCCACAGCCTATACCCCCTATTAGTTTCCTACAGTTGCTACGGATTCCAAGTGCATGGCTGCTAGATTTCTTATGATCAGCAAGGGATATGACTTCAAATTCCTACACGGTGTCTTACTGAGTAAAACAGGATTTGGGAGGCCAGCACATTCCATTGCCCTAGTCTAAAGATAGTTCCAAGCAATCAGCTTGTTTGATGATTTACCTTAGTGCAATCTAATTCTTTTTTTACTACTCCCTGGATGATTAGGATGGTTCCCCTGCAAATAATTTTGCACATGTTTCTCAAAGAGCAGTAGCTTAAAATGCTATCCAATGTGGCCTAAGAAAAATCTAGCACAGAGTAGTTCCATTTAATGTCTTTACTTCTCCTTAGAAGTTCATCAGAGCAGTCCTGTGGTATAATTTTATTTCTGAATAATATTTTGTTCTTGATTCCTTTAAAAATTCTTCCACCTGCTTCTTGAAGGTAGAGTGAAATCAGAGCAAATCTTTAGTTCTTCTAAAATTAGAAGTATAAAGAAAAATATCCAAAAGACACTACCCTGTGGTTGAAGTCTCTTGGCAAATGAACGAACATTCATATACGTTGAAGAGGGACAATAAAGAGATTCAATCAATGTGAACAGACAGAAGTATCAAGGCATTTGTCCCAGTTTACACAGGAAACTGGAGGTAGGGAATTGGGTTGGAGGTAATGACTTAGGAAGAAATCATTTTATTTATTTATTTTGTAAAGTTTTTGTTTACTTATTCATTAGAGACAAAGAGAGAGGCAGAGACAGGAGAAGCAGGTTCCATGCAAGGAGCCCGATATGGGACTCGATCTCGGGACTCAGGATCATGCCCTGAGCCAAAGGCAGATGCTCAACTGCTGAGCCACCCAGGCATCCCAGGAAGAAATTATTTTAAAGAAGATTTTTTGCAAAAAAAAAGTTATGCTGAAGCAACTATGGAAAAGAGAGTGGATTTGTGTATATACAATCAGAAGAGAGATGAGAATTTGTAGGATTGAAAAAGTTCACAGAAATATAAATGTCTGTCTACATATTCAGTAGAACAATTACCACCTCATTTTGTCCTTTTTAAAATTTACTTACTTACTTACTTATTTATTTATAGAGAAGGAGGGAGAGAGAGAGAGAGGTAGTAGGAGGGGCAGAGGAAAAGGGAGAGAAAATCTTAGGCAGGCTCCATGCCCAGCATGGAGCTTGACACAGTTCTGAATGGTCTCATGACCCTAAGATCATGACATGAGCTGAGATCAAGAGTTGGACACTTAACCAATTAAGTCACCCAGGCACCTCTCATTTTGCCCCTTTTATGATACCTTTTGGAAGCAATATCTCCCAACACTTTGCACACTTACAAACTCATCACAGCAATTAACTGAGAATCCCCCCATCTTTATCATTTATTTACTCATTCTTTTACTTATCTATTCATTCCATTGACACTGTGTCTGATTTGAGGATTGAATGGAGTTAGAGAAATGAATTATACAGAGATCAATGAAACACAAGAGAGGAATCTCTAATTTGTAAGGGAAAACAAACTTGTTAGTTTTCTGGGGCTCGTACAACAATGTATACCACAAACTGGATGGCTTAAACAACATAAATATATTATTTCACATTCTGGAGGTTAAAAGTCCATGATCACAAGGTTGGCAGGATTTATCTCTCTCATCTCAATTTACCAATTACATCTGCAATGACTCTATTTCCAAATAAGGTCAAAACATAATGGAAATTAGGATTTCAATTTATGAATTGGGGGTGGGAGGAGGACACAATTTAACCCATAATAAAATCTATCACCATATCACAAAATTATCAGAATAACAACGTGTGGATTCTATAGTAGCACAGGGAGAGGGATTACTAACTAATAGGGAAATGAAGGAAACGCCATCTAGAGAAGGATTATTGGTAAAGTATTGAAGCATGAGTATGCAACCAGCAGGGAGCTGAGAAGAATCCTATGAATTCCAGGAGTAACAATAGATGTAAAAACACACAGAAAGGTGAAAAGAGTGACTCCTGATAGTGAATAAATGACCCATTTAGAGTCTCTGAGGCAGAACTGGGTGAAGATAGAACATTAAAAAAGAAACTAATAAATCATGATGAGCATGGCAGAGAAATACAACAACAGCTGCTTTCGAAGCGTAGATTGACATCTAATGGAGACTTTAATTGCTACAGAAATCTTGGCTTTCATTCATTCATTCATTCTTTCATTCACTTATTCAATAAATATTTATTTAGAATCTATTTGTGTCTGCCAGGGGGTAACTTGGCACTATCCCTGTCCTACAGAACCTGAGAGAGATGGTGGTGTCTGTGTCTCCTCAAGTAATGTCACTATTTCTATTCCTTCTCTCCAGCAGCTGATCTAGCTCCTCTTGAGTCACAGGTATGGGGTGGGGAGTGGGGACAGGCACTCAAGCTATAAGCACCAAGGAGGAAATAACTAAGCGATTCTTCCAGGGATGGCTGGTGGTTGTGACTTTTGTAGGCTGTCCCCTTTGCCTTAAACCTGAAGATGTCTCCTCAAGCCTGTGGGCAGCATGCCCAGATTCCCAGACCATAAGGCACTGTGACAGTTGTCTCTGTTGGTCCATTGTGTTTTGTTGCAAGAATTTCTCCATGCGTGTTGTTGTTGTTTGTTACTATTTTAAAGGATGCACATTTGTGATCAGCACTGTGACTTGGAGATAATAAAATTTAGACAGTAAAAAAAAAAAACCTAGTTGCTAGCTTCACATCAATGAATAGAAAGGTAAGTACCTCAGTCTAATAGAGCTAAAAATAAACAAGAAAATACATGGACTGACAAGGCATAAGTTGCACTGAAATGTGTAAACTGAGGTAAGAGGGACAGAAAGGCTAATTAGGGTACAGTGGATGTTGATATTTTATATCAGATGATCAGAAAGAGCCTTAACAATAACGTAAAATTTGAAAAGCAATACAAAGAAAGAATGAACTAGTCAGTCAATGTTAGAGTAGGTAGTTATTTAGGCTTTAATAGGATGTCTAGAGACCAGCAATGGGAGAATCAAGGCCCACTATCAGGAAAGTTGGCACCTGCCCTGGCGGCTAACTCAACAAACAAGGTTATAGAAGCCAGATCAAATCAGACCCAAGACAAAGAAGTTTGGAGACCCTGACCAAGTAAGGAAGAAAAGGCACAAAACCCTGCTCCCAAAAAAATGCCTCACTCCCCAAAGAATGAATGAATGATCCACCTCTTAGTCAACAACTGGCAATGAAAAGATAGAGAGACCCAGTCTCTGGACACGGCTCTCCTTTGGACTTGCCCGCTCTCACACCTCGAGAGTATACTCTTTCTCACTGTAATACATTCTTATAATGCTCACACACAGTCTGGTCTGTCCTTGAATTATTTTCCTCCCAGGAGCCTAAAACCCTCTGGCAACGTCCCAAGGGTCTCCCCAGTCCACCCAGCAACATAACTGCTTCTCAAAGACAAAGCCAGTGTGAAAGCAGTAAGGGGAAAGCCTTGGAGGAAGAGCATAGATAGCAAAAAAAACCCACCGTATAGCTGAGGTAGATTGATTAACAGCAGTTAAATTCAGAGAGAGGGTGGGGAGAAGGAAGCATAATATATGGAGTCTTAGGGATGAAAAAGACTATCTGTTTTTTCTCTAACCCAGAAAGGATGCCAGCAAGGGGGGAAAGAGATGTATTAAGGAGAGAAATGATCTTATCTGAGTATCAATATACCTATCTACCCATCATCTGTCAACCTAAAATATTTTAACCAGACCATTATTTCAGCTTTTTTTTTTTCATTCTTTCAGCTTTATGAGAATAGATTTTATGCTAGACTGTAGTGGAAGCTGAACGAATAAACTGGAGGCTGTTATAATAATGCGGGTTACAGAGGTACCATCGGGAGCGGTAGCAGGGTCAAGAGTAATAAGTGGCCCGATTCTATGTTTTGCTGGATATATTTTGAGGTTGGATTTAAGGACTTAAGGTTGGATTGAATATCTGATGTAGCAAAAAGCCAAAGACAACAAATGTGATTTCTTGACATGAAGATGACTGAGTGTGAGCACACTGTTATTTTTAGAGGGAGGTGGATAGCTGAGGTGAATGAAGAGTTTGAGAGAACTCTATGCAGCAAAGTAAGAAAGGCAACATAGATGGAGAAAAACAATTAGACAGAAAAGCAAATTCTCTTTTGATTGTTTCTATCTACTCAGTAAAATGGGAGACAAGGCCATGAGCAGAAAGAGTGAGGGAACATGTAACTACAAATTTGAGGAAAGAAAGGAAGAAATTAAATAACCCGGGAAAATCGTGGAGAGAATGGACTAAGAGCTACAGAGCACTCACAGAACTCTTGAGACCAATTTTAAGGGGTTGAAATTAAGACCAGTCAGCATGTCCATGTGTATTTTGACCACTACATTCAGCTATGCTGCAGCATATAAAGAATTACGGAAAATTGGCTATAACGAAGATTATCAGGCAAGTATGACATAACAAGATTAGGGCAAAGGATTCTAGGATACAGCAATGGAATTATCTTAATCACGGACCATCAAGCCTAAGCTGAGACTGAATAGAAAAAAACATGAAGTAGGTAAAAGAAGGCAAAAATCTTTGTCGGTATTGTGACATGTTAACATTGCAATGGAAGAGAGAATAAACTAAAAAGAATCTTAAAGCTGTTGTCAGAGAATGGGATACATGAAATTGTTATAGAGGAGATACAATTATTGAAAATGACATAAATTGCAAAAGGTATGTTCTATGTCAAGCTGTGCTGTTTAAAAGGTAGCCACTAGCCACATGTGGCTATGAAAATGAAAATTAATGAACACTATATAAAACTAAAATTCACATTTCTCAAACACTTCCAATTTGAAATTCTCCATGCCCATATATGACTAATGTCCATAGAGTAGACAGTGAAGAACTAGAACAAATCCATTATTACAGAAATTTTTAACAGCTAGGGTAGGTATGGAAAGACCATGGGAACAATTGAGTATGGGAAAGGGAAGAGAAGTCCTTCCCCCATTGGAAATGTCAGGGTGTTTTAAGAAAGAAGAAATGATAAAAATTTTGAAATGTCTATGAAGAGATTATCATCCCTCTTGACACATGGGAAAAATGTGATGCAATGCAGAGAGCTGAAGGGAAATACTTGTTTTTCTCACCAGGTTTTGTTTAGAGCAAAAGGTGAAATTATCAGCCTTACATGAGGTTGAAGATAGAGAAATTTTGTGGATGATGACCATGATTTTTCAGAAGACAAACTAAAAAGGTTGAGGGAGCTGGCAAGGTTGGGAGGAGGGGTCAGAAATTAGAAGCCTCAAGAGGCTAGGGAAAATTAATTTAATGGACATTAGAATCCGGGAGGATAAGAAATGACTAAAATGTTTCATACTTTCTATAGTAACTAACATAAATATAATTAGAGGACATGGTTGGCTTTGTCTTTGTGGTGTGTTGGATCCAGCTTAGACTGGCTTATGAAAGCTACCTGTGCACATTTTACCAGTTCTATATTCAATGCTGTCATGTTAGTAGCCTGAAATCAGCAATGGTGGGAGTATTTACACTATGCAAATGAGCAAAAGCTACAACTTAGAACTTTGTTGCCCCTCTTTGGTAGTTGGTTTATCAGCACACCACCGGTAGTTCTGTTTCTTGTCAAATTGGTGAGACGACTGCTGGTGGTGGAAGAGAAAGGCACTGCATTTTTTTCAATAGAAGCACTTCTATATTCAATCCAAAGGACGTATGGGGGCCATGGGATGTTACTGTTGGGGGGGGCTACAACCACTTTAGTTTGCTTTTGTGAAAGAACATAGAAACTATAAATGTTTATGACCACAGGATATAGCAACACAAGACAGGCTGATAGGTCTCTTTAGATCATGAAAGACTTTGTATATCACTACTAAATTTCTTTTTTAAGGAGACAAATGACCAATGAAATATTTTTAAAAAGGATGTAAAAGGGATCCCTGGGTGGCGCAGCAGTTTGGCGCCTGCCTTTGGCCCAGGGCGCAATCCTGGAGACCTGGGATCGAATCCCACATCGGGCTCCCGGTGCATGGAGCCTGCTTCTCCCTCTGCCTGTGTCTCTGCCTCTCTCTCTCTCTCTCTCTCTCTCTGTGACTATCATAAAAAAAATAAAATCTTAAAAAAAAAAAAAAGGATGTAAAATAACTAGGCTTGTAACTCTAGATGGTCTTATACAATATTAGAGGAAAAAGGGAGAATAGGTATTTTTTTTAGATTACAAATAGATAAAAATTATAGTGTCATCAAAATTAATAGCTGTGTCCAGATTCATGAAGATACTTAACATTTGCATTATATGCAAATACCTTGCATTATATGCAATGCACTGAGGAAGGCAATTTGTGTTCATCCCCAAAATATGCATGTCTCCTCATTGTCCTAGAGTAATTTTGTAAAGGAAAATGATGGGACTCACTCTAGTCTAGGAGAATTTATTGGCCACATGATACTGACTACTCTTCAGAAATTAGAATTCCAATGTAAATTTTATTCAGAGACATATTTTCCCAAAGATAAAATAAATTCCTTTTTTTAAAAAAAATTTTTGATAAAATAAATTCCAATATCATTCTCTACTCTCTCCCCAGCCTTGACCTCCATTCTCATAACCAAGGAACAAAATGAAATATGGTAAGTGGTAGGAACAAAGGCTTTTGATTTTTATCATATCTGAGGGCTACACTTCCTTTTATATTCTTGCACAGATGGACTACCTGGCATCAAGGCCTACATTGTTTTACATAGAGTAAGTTTGGGTTCTTAACTCAGCAAGGGGAGAAACAATGTACATTTTGTAAAACAAGTATTTGCAGCCACAGAGAAAGGAAAAAGAAAGCCCTGAAAGATTTAGTTAACTGGTTGTGAAGAGTGGCAACTTACACAAACAAGGTTTTCTTCCTGCCAATTCCTTCCTCTAATTCTGTCTGAGTATGAGAACTGCTTGTGATTTGTGTTATAATTGTAGCATCAAACTTCTGCAAACATCTCACATTTGATATTCTCCAAACCATACCCATTTGAAATTCCCTTGCAGCTAATATGTTTCTTCATTTTTAATTATTCCTTTTCTATTTTTGCCATATTGAATGATAGGGTTTTCTCTGATATCTGGTTATCCTCTAGTAAATACTTGCTATTACAGAATTTCTATCTTTTGTTTTCTTGTATTTCTTTGTATTGACAATGTTAAGGGTCATATCTTTTCAAAATTTTTCATATGAAATCTTCATTATCAAAATCAAAGCAACATAAATAAAACAACAAATCATAGTGGATGGAATAAAAAAATGTGTAATGGGGAAGAAAGGGGAATCATATACTGTATGTAAACAAGTGCATAATGGTTGGTAAAAACAAGCATGCCCAATAATAGCTGAAAAAGTGTATCTAAAAAAAATTCCAAAAGAAAAAATAATAAATCATTTTGTATACTGTTTCAGTATATGCATACTGAGTATTCACTTTATGACAGATTTTTTTTAAGATTTTAGTTTTAAGTAATCTGTACATTCAATGTGTGGATTAAATTTACAACCCCAGGATCAAGAGTCCATGCTCCACCAACTGTGCCAGCCAGGTGCCCCACCGTTTTATGATAGCTTTTAAGCTGAGTTATAGGAATACAGTGACGAAGAAGAGTTCATTCTGCTTTCATGAAATGTTGGTATAGCAATAATAATAACATTAAACAAGTAACTGCTAAATTATTTCAATTCCGTCATGACATGAACCATAAAATAAGACAACAGGATCCTATAAGAATGCTGGCCATTAGTAAAGGTAATACTAAGAAAGTGATTTTATGTACAAACTTGAAATATTACCAGGCAGTAGAAAAGATGAAGTTGATGCAGACTGTCAATGTTAGCAAGAAATAGCTCTCCAAACTCTAGAAATACAGAAAAAAATATAGGAGTTGATTAAGACTTACAGAGTAAGTGGAGCACACACCACGAAGAAGTTATGTGTAGTAAAATGTACCATTTGCTCTGAATTTTTTCCCTCTCTCCTTTGCCATCATTACTGTGAGTAGATTAAAATTATCCTATTGCTAGCTTCCCCGTATGGCTTGATTTAATCAGTGTGATATACATGGAAGTGAGAGAGAGAACAAGTTCTGACTTAAGGTCTTAAGAGACCCCTCTTGAGCTTCTGATTTGAAAATTTATACGTTAAGTAGCTATGATTCTTTCAGCCCAGGGCTATAAAATGAAGATAATCTGATCTGATTCTGGTCTGAATCAAGCCTAGCTGCTAAGGCCAGCTGCTAAGGCCTAACCAAACCACAACCAATCTTTACATCCATGAGTATAAAATAAATTATTGTTGGAAGTCACTGAGGTTTGGTGGATGTTTACAATGCAACAGTGCGGTTTCTGGTCATTTGTGTTTTTTCTAAATCTTATTAACTTAAAAATCTCAAGATTTTGAATTGTATTTGCAGATTAAATTTAAATAAAGTTGCCATCTTTATTATGTTGAGTCCTTCAACTGAAACATTATGGTTGGTCTTTCCACTTGTTCATGTTTCCTTTAAAGTGCATTGGTAGTAATGAATTTCTTGCATATTGTTATTATAAATGTTTAGAAAGTATAGCCCTAAAGTATTTAATTTGCAAAAATGCCAGTTGATATTGCATTCAATATTTATATGAAACTCTAGTGAAACTTGGTTTATAAAGAGAAGAAAGTTGATTCACACAGATCTGAGTGTGTATGAGTTTTTTTCCCCCTTTGGTTTTAACTTTATATATTTTAGATTAATGAGAAAAGCATGTTTAAATAATTTGGGGGAATATTTATATAGATATGGAGCAGTTGAAAGTCCAAATGAATAAACATGAATAATTTTAAACTGCTCTAGCAATAAAAATGCAAATTTAATTAGACAATACTATTTAGGAAAGTTTTTGTTTGATTTAGAAAAAAAATGGCTTAATAAAAATACTGACTACATTTATTTATTGCTTATACTGTGCAGAAGAGTACGCATTTTTTTTTTAAAGTAGTATGTCGGTGTGTGTTAAGAGCTACGTAAATTTTCATATTTTTTATCAGATATACTGGTGTAACAGGACCAGTGTATGTTGCCCCTTAGATTCGCTCAGCATCATTTCCCACAGAGGCTGTTGGTCATCCCGGCTACCACTTCATTCATAGCACCTTTGGTTATACTATGTTTAACGTGAGTACTAGGTCCTTTGCATGGCTTCTATGATGCTCACCATGGTGCAAGCTCAGCACTGGCAATGCTCAGTTCTTATTCAAGTCTCTTTGTAGATTCAAATAAAGCACTACCAGAGGGACCTAGATTTCTGTGATTCTCTCAGAAGGAGTAGATGATATAGCCTAGAACTATGGGGAAATTAACAATTCTTGTGACAAACATTAGCCAATGAGAGACAGAATAAAGAAAGAATCAGCAGAAAAATTCCTCTCTGTTTCTCCTTCTGATTCAAGAAGGAATCTATTCAAAATTTCAAGGCCCACTGGTTCCATGTGGTCTATTAAGAATATTCCAAATAATCAAGACCCTAACTATATTTTCATGTGCAGTAATATATCACCTTGTATTCACAGACACTTTTTCTCAGCATTATTTCCAATATGCCTGATTTGCTGCCCAGGAATTACACCTTCAACTAAGGCATTAGCACATAAGTTATGCAGCAGATTTTTTTTTCCTAAAGAACCAAGACTAAGACATCTATGAATTCTGAAAATACTTTCTATTGTTATAAAAAATGTTTATTCATAAAATATGTTTTCTTTTTTTTTTTTTTTATTTTTTAAATTTTTTTTTAAGTAGGCTCCATACTCAGCATGGAGCCCAAAGCAGGGCTCAAACTCATGATCCTGATATCAAGAGCTGAGTCGAGAACAAGAGTTGAACACTTAACCAACTGAGCCATCCAGGCACCCTATAAAATCTGTTTTTTAACATAATTTGTAAAATAATTTAAAAAATCAAAGACATATTAAATGCTTAATGACAAGTAATTTTTCACTATTATTCTCCACATATTGAGATTTTTCTCATCATAATGTAATGAGGATATTCAGTAATGTTAAGCGAAGCAAGCAGAAAATAATTATTTCACAGTATTTCAAAATTAAATAAATTAAACATTTCAATAAGTGAGTGGCTAAGTGGCTTAGTCAATTAAGCATCTGCCTTTGGCCCAGGTCATGATCTCAGGGTCCTGGGATTTGGCATGAGTTGGGCTCCCTGCTCAGCTCTCTGCTTCTCTCTCTCTCTCTCTCTCTCTGTCCCTCCTCTGCTCATGCTTGCTCACTCTTTCTCAAATAAGTAAAATATTTTAAAAATTTCAATAAAGTTTGGTGGAAATACGCAAAAATATTAGTTCATTTTCTTATGTGAAAAAAAATTCTTCTTTTTGTATTTTCTTTGCTCTACTAAACAACACAAGGTTTTATTTTTAATATATTCAGTAGTAGTTCTCTAATTTTGGAAACCCAAATCCAAACTTGTATTTGGCTAGTTATGCTATATGAGGAATAATAACCATGTGGTGAAACACTTTGAAATCATCCTCTGAAAGTTTTGGGTAAAATTCTAAACATTGCATAAAAATGCAAAGTAATACAGTGTTCTAGAGGCATGAAAACAGCTTTGTTCTATAAACTGGAACAAGCCTTCAAGGCTCAGAAACCAGGCATCTTTACTATGATTTAGAATACGAATCAATTCATAAAATGCAACAAACTATAAAGTCATAAACATTAATCTTCAGAATGAAAGCCTAGAGTACACCAAAGTAAGAATAAATATGTAATAGCATAAAGTATAAAAGTTTAAAAATACAAAGTATAAAGATAGTTGCAGATATGTATTTCCTTAATTTCATAGAAAGAGTAGTATTTACTTTAACTTTAAATAGTAAATGTAATACATTCCTTATAACATAAGTTATAAAACTCATTATATACAAAAATATAATTCTCCTCAAACTATATTCTATAGTAAGGGTCTCTGATCTACTTTTTCCCTTAATTATTCCGTATATATGTTATTGCAGATATTCTATAGACTGTGTGATATGAATTATATAAAGGGAATGTTGACAAGATGATTGCTTTCAACTCTAAAATATGAAGATTATTAGGCCACAATTTGCTCTTTCTAGACACTCTAAATTCTTTTTTATCTGCCCATGCTCATATTTTTACCACTCTATTTCTCAGTAGATGATAAATATGGTCATGATTGGTATATTCAATTGTTACTGAAAAGATTATGTGTGATCAAAAATCTTCACACTGTAAGATTTACTGGAAATAATATTTTGTTTCATAATGGCAGCTGTTACTTTCAAGATTTGTTAGGTTTTATACTGTGGAGGACTTTTATTGTTTGCCTTTATAACAATCAGATTTGGTTTTCTTTTCTTACCTTGTACAATGACCACTTAGTATAAGGATTGCTATTCAAAACACTGATGGTCACATCTAAAAACGCAGCGATCAGTCAGCAATAAAATATAAAATTTTCAAGGTACTAAATATCACCTGTGCCTCCTCTCTCTCCCTCTCTCATAGGCCTAATGATTAAAATGTCCCAATTACTTCTTTGTGTTAAGGCACTTGTTAAAGAACAAGTATTGAGAAAAAAAAAAAATACTTCTATTTTCCTTTCTGGAATTCTACTTTAATCTTAGGGCTGGGCCTAAAGCAGAAATAAAGGGATTTGTATGTGCTGCATCTCTGAAGAGTGATGGCACTGGTGGGAGGATTTTCTTTTAAGCGAAAAAGGAAATAATAGAAATGAGTCATCTTAATTGTACTTATTTGTTTTATATCACAGTTTTGACAACCTGACCTAATAGGCTTGTGCACTAAAACTTTATAGATGATTAATTATTTCATTACCACTTTACATTGTAAAGGCCTTGATATTTCTAAATGCAACCTCATTCATATTCCACTGAATCATATTTTGGTCATCAGTAAACAATAAATCTCAACAGATTGCTTTGTGATCTACAATATCTCACTTTAAGTAACAAAACGCTTCAAACATAACTATATTAACTTTGTTGGCCTTCTGAAACAGTACTGGAGAAGAGAATGAATTCACCACTTGGAAGACCATGAAGAAATGGGTCAAAAATCAGGGAAGTTAAACTAGTAAGAATCACATGTCTAGATCATGGGAGATTCCCTCTGGAAATAAGAAAACCCAATACTGGTGAACAAAAAGATTAAAAAACATGAATATTTTAAATTTTTTTAAAGATAAGGAATACAAATCAGAGAATGGACAACCAACAAGCAAATGTTAATCCTTGCAAATTAGTCTAAAATCAATCCTGCTTAAGAGGGATTGCGGACAAAAGTGTCCTCAATAATAAGCTGGGTGCAATAATGGCAAACAGCTTATGTATGTATTTATTAACTTTACAATTCAAAACACGCTTTATCAAATCTCTAATTAAGTATATTCATATTCTTTCCCAAAGATGTATCTGTGGCTACTAGAGATGAAAAGAGAGACCAAGTCAATGGGGCTCTTGCCCACACGATCAAAGCAAATAAAACCACCCTTAATTTATTTTAGTTAATTATTAAGATAGAAATTTTTTTTTAGAAAGGGTACTGTGGGGCAGCCCGGGTGGCTCAGCGGTTTGGCACCATCTTCAGCCCAGGGCCTGGTCCTGGAGACCCAGAATCAAGTCCCACGTCGGGTCTCCTGCATGGAGCCTGCTTCTCCCTCTGCCTGTGTCTCTGCATCTCACTCTCTCTCTCTCTCTCTCTCTCTCGGTCTCTCATAAATAAATAAATAAAATCTTAAAAAAAAAATAGAAAGGGTACTGTGCAACAAAAAAATGTCAGAAAACCACTGAATCCGAGGGGTATTTTTTTTTCCTATTCTAACACTCAAACTAAAGCTGATTTTTAAAATATTTTCATAGGAAACTTATGCCTTTTACATTAATTGCAGTAGGACAGAGCTAAAAATGTTTTGAGAAGAAAATAGAGTTTGATTTCCATAGGCTAGAGTAATATTCCAAACTCACAGACAGACATCAGCATTTTTACTTGTAAAGAAACAGCCTCTTCCTATTTCTATTCAAAAACCTCAATTATTATTTCACACCCTGCCTATGAGAGATAGAAAACCAATACCTTTCCCTGTTGACTTCACCACTTCAGACAGTGACTCCTAGTGAGGTTAGAGGACTTACTAAGGATTGTACCCAAAGTCAAAATTTTGGCAGGAATTTCTGGTTGCCTATCTTTTGTTTTCTCTGTCAGCCTGACCCTCACCCATGAACAAAGCACAAGTGCTACAATCTCCATCTGCTTCACAAATTCACTTTTTAGCTGCAGGAGTTAGGTGATGTAGGAGGAAGCAAAATTCAGTAACTGCAAAGCAAACCAACTAAATCAAACATTTTAAACAAAAATACTAGCGCATCTATTTATGTTACATGTGTGGAGAGGTCTCCAGGATCCCTTATGAGAGGTAATTAACTATAAGAATATTTGATCAGCATGTACCAAGAGAGATTAATCCCTTTAGTTATAATTTAATGCAGGATTAGATAGGCACCATGTCTTTCCAGATTAGAAATATCTGTATTTATTTAATGGGGTTTATTCTGCATCAGATGGTATACTGAATGATGTTCAGAACGTTCAGATGAGAGTTGAGTCTATTCTCCCACATTTATCTTACCGTAGCAAGAAAGTATGTTTATTCTTCTGCACTTTACAATTAACATCAGATATAACAGAACATGAATACAGGAAAAAGTCACATGCCTAAAAACCACATTGTCCTCCCTTCCTTCCTTCCTTCCTTCCTTCCTTCCTTCCTTCCTTCCTTCCTTCCTTCCCTCCTTCCTTCCTTCCTTCCCTCCTTCTTTCCTTCCTTCCTTCGTCTGTCTCCCTTCTTTAGATAGCAAACTCAATCCAGAGCAGCCAGTTGCTATCTTGAATTTGTTTTCAAATGCTTATTCATATGCATCAAATTGAGTATGTCTGCTACTGATGAAGAGGCTCCTCAGTTAGTTCTCCTTGTAAGAGTGCTGGTTTACCCAATAATAGAAGGTCCATTGAGAGGGAATAAACTAGTATGTGTGATTGTGGATGGAGGAATGCAAAAACAACCATGGTTTAGGCCATCCTCTTTATGCCACTTCAGGAAGGATTTTATTGTTGTTTTTCAGTAATCCTATGGATTATGTTACTTTTTCTGCATTACTAATAGTTAATAAAAGTGTTAAAGTGAAATTTCTCAGTCTAAAATAGTGTGGTTGAGTTATTAAAGTTACTGAGTCATCAAAAACTGTATCTTGCCAAAGAAATGGCCAAATTTTCTCTTCTTACTCAAATTATCAATTGTGTATCAGTAACAGACCACTCCATCATTCTTTCAACACTAAGTTCTCTAGTTCTCTGAGACATCACAACAGCCTGAGTTCTTCTTACTCATTCCATTTCATTTGTTTCTTTACTGATTCTTACATGTAAATATTGGAGTGTTCTTTGCTCTTTGGTGACTTTCAAATAACCAAGTTTGGGCTGCCTCCCCTGAGTCCCAGAGTAGTATAGCTAATAGTAGGTTTATACCTTCAGAGACGTCTAACAAGCATCTCAACCTTTCCTTTGTTCATTCTTCCCTTACTCCCCAACTGTGTTTTCCCTTCAGATTGGCACCACTTAGTTACTTAGGTCAAGAATCTAGGAGTCACTCTGCTTTATTCTTTAAATTCCTTATCCAACATCTAAGTCCTGTTGGGTCAGTGTATAAAATACATCCTGAATCAGATCACTTACTCTCCTTTAAATGTTACAGCCACATTCAAGCGACCATCAACTCTCACCTCTGTATTTCACTCTTGCCCTCACACACCTCAACTTCTACTGAACCATATAAATCATATTTCACTGTTCAAATAAAAAAAAAAAACACCTCAGTGGTTCTCTTAGAACATGAATAAAACTGAAATTATCCATCAGGTTTTAAAAGGCTCTCTAATGGGATGCCTGGGTGGCTCAGTGGTTCATCATCTGCCTTCCGCCCAAGGTGTGATCCTGGGGTCCCTGGTTTGAGTCCTGCATCGGGCTCCCTCCATGGAGCCTGCTTCTCTCTCTCTGCCTGTGTCTTTGCCTCTCTCTCTCTCTCTCTGTCTCTCATGAATAAATAAAATATTTAAAATACATACATACATACATACATACATATATAAATGCCCTCCATTAACTTCAACTCTCTAAACTATGGCTCGGCTGTCCTTTCTATCTCTAAAAATGACCAAACACATTTTTGTCTTAGGGCTTTTGCACTTTTATCTACTTTTTAGAAACTTCCCACACTTCCCTTCCATATCTTTGCATAGCTGCTTCCTTTCTCATCATTCTGGTCTCAACTCAAATATCAATAAATGCTTCATTGAAAACCAGCTAACACAGACTTCAGGCATTCCCTGTGAACATCACCCTATTTTACACCCTTAAATTTTCTGTTTCTATGTTTTTTTTTGATATTTACCCCTATGATCACAACATGCTTCACCAATGTATTTTTAGGTCCTGGAAGAGTAGTGTTGACTGAATGAATAGAAAAAAGATACTACAAACAAATTTTGAAAATTATATTCCAAGACCACCCCCACAGTTATCAACTGACATAGCATACTTCCTTCCTGCATTGTTCATTACACTAGAGTAAGTAAAAGATTCTAAGCATCTGTTCTACAATTTATTCTGCTCTCAGGCTAACAGTTGACCAATAAAAAAGAACAGCTGGAGGTGACACTTTAAGCAGTCCCGAGGCAGATCCATTCCTATTACATTAACCTCAGGAGGTTTAAGTCAGCCCAAGGACATCTCTGAACAGGTCAGCTTCGACAAATGTCTGCTTCAAGGTGTCAAGTTCTAAAAGAATAACCACGGTCATTCAGTATCCTGCTATAAGAGTATGATCTAGATTTGGAGTGATTTTTCTTTTTTTTTCTTTTTTTTTTTTTTTCCTTCTTTTCATTTCACTGAAGCACTTTTATTCCTAGACCCAAAACAGGTTCTGGCATAAAAACAAATGTAATGCTAAAGTCAATGATTGAGCCTTATCTCGCACTACATATGATTCCTGAATAAGAAAGATTATTATTTTGTTTATTCTGGAGCCAGTATTCACTTCTGCTTGCTAAGCATTACTTAATGAAAACTTGCATTATGACTTTGATGAATATAAAAGATTTAAGAAATCAAAGACAGAGTTCAGATAGTTAAAAGACATGGGTCCAAGTCACTTGAGTAATGTTGACCAAATGCTTTCTTTTTTTTTTTTAATATTTTATTTATTTATTCATGAGAGACACAGAGAGAGAGAGAGAGAGAGAGAAAGGGAGAGAGAGAGAGAGAGAAGGGCAGAGACACAGGCAGAGGAAGAAGGAGGCTCCATGCAGGGAGCCTGATGTGGGACTCGATTCCGGGACTCCAGGATCATGCCCTGGGCTGAAGGCAGGCGCTAAACTGCTGAGCCATCCAGGCGTCCCTATGCTGTAATTCTATTTTGTCCTTCCCTGCAGAGTAACCCACTGCCATCTGAAGAAGTCCAATTCCATCTCTGAATAGCTTGAACCCACAGAACGCTCTCTGGACAATGTTATGATTATAATATGAGGAATTTAAACTATAAAACTGACTGTTTCTTTCTAGTATAAACACCTATGAGGGATACCCTTTAGTACTTTATCCCTTATTTTTTGAAATCATATTTCATTCAATGTGAACGGAATTACTACTGCTAAGGAAAATAATAAATTTCAAAATATGTGTTTAAGCCAACAGTATCTAGGAAGAATCTCATCTTGGGCACTCAGACTATGGGATATCTGAAGTACTGAATTTAGAGGGGATAAATTTGGGGTGCCTGGGTGGCTCATTTGGTTAAGCATCTGCCTTTAGATCAGACCCTGACCTCAGGACCCTGATCCTAGGCAGGACCCTTCTACTTCTCCCTATGCCTACAGCTCCCCTAGCCTTTGCTCTTAAATAAATAAATAAATAAATAAATAAATAAATAAATAAATAAATATTTTTTTAAAAAAAAGGGATAAATAAAATATTTTTTAAAAAAGGAGATAAATTTATAATCTAAAACATAGTAATACAATGTCAGCAGAACTAGCTATAGCATTCTGTCTGCGCTACAAAAATTAAGACAACACATAAGAATAAAAAATGAGATACAGTTAATTTATCTCCATTGTCAAGTCTAGTTAAGAGTTTCACTTAATTTTATTCTAGTCCTTTTGACAGTGGCAGAAATGAAACACTTTAAAAATACTTAATTCTAAACATACAGAAAATTCTTCCTTCTATTTGTTCCCTGCAAGTCATACTCCCACATTTTAATCTCCAGGCCTGATCCCTGTTCCATGAGCCTGTCTTCCTACTTCAAGCGTCAATTGAAGGCCTTCACTTAGACATTTTGAAATTTTTACCTCAATTTTTGCATTTCTTAGGGAGTACTCATTATTTGCTGCCAATGCTTCCTTGAAAAAGCTTTATTTTCCATTTCCTCAACAACTGTCCTAGAGAGACCCGTTATCCTCTCACATCTAAGATACAAGCCTTTCCTTGTAGTTCACCTGTGATGCCCTTTGCTAATCTCGTGGTTGTCTACCTGATTTCTTTTCCCCAGAGTTTCTTTTAATTCCCCCACCCTACCTTTGCTACATTTTTACTATTTCATAAAGACTCCATTAATCATCCCTAGGGGGTAAGGTTCTCACCCTTCTTTCCCTCCCTGAGGCATGTCTTCTCTCTACCTCTTTCGCAACTTTTTTTCTTTCTTTCTTTTCCAAGTAGGCTCCATGCTCAATGTGGGGCTTGAACTCCCGACCCTGAGATCAAGTGTTGCATGCTCTACAGACTAAGCCAGCCAGATGCCCCCTCGTTTGCTTCTGTACATGTTCGCCCTTTCTTTTATATGACTAAAAGGACACTGTATGAATTTCATGCTTCTGGTAGGAAGCATCCTATCTTAATAATCATGGCTCCTTATTATGTACCATATCCCTGGTACATTATAGGCACTCAAAAAGGAATTTGTTAATGAATTCATAAGTGAATGAGTAAATGAAATGAATGAATAAATAGGGGACCAACTAGATTACTCATTTTCATCCTCCTGCCCTAACTGCAGGCACTCCTTGGGACTAGTTAGGACAAGTTCCTCTTCTGCAACAACTTTTTTAGGGGCTTCCCAATAACACTAAGCAGCCAAAGATCTTTACCTAAGCCTTGCACTGCTATTAAATTCATCTGGTTCATGTGATTCCAGGAATCTGTACAAGCTTCTATTCCTTCTATGTTGGACCTGCTAGATTTTTCTTCCTAAAGAAAAGCTTTATATATGTTATTCCATTATTGGACGCTTCAGTGGTTCCACACTACCTATTACACAAAACCCAAACTGCAGTGCACAGTAATCAACACACTGCGAAGTCTGGCCATTACTAACATTTGCAGTTGAATTTCCTCCCCACTTTCCCCTTCAAAAAGCCTCTTTTGTCCTACTATTCCTTACTAGTCTCCTATATTTCCAAATTTATGTATAACTAAGTATTTTGCTGTGAAATTTTTTCTGAAATAAATATTTCCCAACTAATCTTATTTATTATTGCCTTATTTATTATATTTATTCTCTCTTAAACTCAGAATATAAGGTTCATGAGGATTTGACTTTTATTTAAATAAAATTTATTTATTATTATTTAAATATTATTTAAATATTAAATATTATTAATAAATATTTATTTCATTTTACTTTATTTACTTCTGTAGCCCTACTGCATAACAAATTTTCTAGTATACAAGTTTTTGTTGCATAAATGAACAAATATATGTATCCTAAGGCTAGTCTCTCAAGATGCCTTATATAGTAACTTAAAATGTTAAATAAATGATCCCTATATCAAAATATTAATACCCATTTTTTGTGTTTCATATTAAATAACCATACTTTAATTAATACCTTTTAAAATCCCTTGTTTAGTGTGTTCATCAATGTTTAACATGTCTGAGCTCTGCAGTGGACATGACTTATGGCTCAGATATAGCACAATCACACTCTCTAGGTGATTGTGCCCCATTTTAGTTTCTACTGACTCAAAGCTGGGTAGTATCTTCTCAGCATCCCATGCATTCATGTTGGGCATTTTTCTCCCAGCTTTGCAAGGTCATATTCTCTGACATAATGGGCCCCATAAAAGGTAACTGCCTGGCAATTCAGCATCCATGCCTCATGAAAACTGAGGGTAACTTGGGGAAATTAACCTCAAGTCCAGAGAATTTTACCAGTCATTTTTGCTACATTTCAGCTTCATTCAGGGATGACCCAAGAGTTAACTGTTCTATTGCCTTAAAAAAAGAGAGATATTATAACCCCTCTGCTCTTCCTGTATGTCCAATATGTAACATATGTATATCTGCTGTTTATGAAACCAGAGCCTTGAGAGAAAAAAAGGATAATTATTTCTGATTGTTTTACTCTTCTTCCTTTTTACCATTTCTCAAGAGAAAGAAAAGATACATTCCTTTTTTTTTTCTTTTTTTAATTTCTATTCTAAGACATTCCATTCAATACAGTAGCACAGCCTCAAGGCCTGAATGTCATGGGTGTAAAGGGCATGATCTCTCAGCAGGAGTCTTCCAGTTTGGAGGAGATAAGAGTGCTAAATTAATTTGGAAATTTTTTTATTCTTCCAGCATTGCATAATTCTCATATAGTCTTGTTGCGTGAATGATATATGTCAAAACTGAATGTTATACTTTTATTTTAATTCCTCCTATAATAAATCCTAGTCTGCCACACTTTCCTAGAAGATGAATGCCTCTGGACAAATGGGTCAAAGGACTTGTTCTCAAAAAGATAAAAGTGGATTAAAATGTTAATCATTTAACACTATTAATCTATTTACTATGCAATGGCTTGACTATGACTATGTCTTACATCTAGATGAGACTCAAGTCCTGATTTCATAGGTGACTTTTCCAAAGAGACTTGTTTGATTATAGGTAAAGGCAGGACTTATACCCAAGACTCAATATTCTTATTCCTGTTTGGCTTTTCCTTACTTGTTATCAGGCAGAGAGAAATGGGAAGAAGAAAGTTACTTAGATGCTCACGATAAAAACAGAACCTCACAGAAGTAGAAGATGCAGAATAATTCTGAATATGAGATTTCCATTCACAAATCTTTCCTAGAATCCTCATTTCCTAATAACAAATGTCTTATTCATTAGGCATCAGAAGAGAAATGTTAAGACAGATTCAGCTGAAAATACATAGAATCAAGTTGTTTTCCTCAGAGCATCAAAATATATTATGTATGAGCATTTGATCAATTGAACTTTTAGTAACTGATATAATTCTCTAGGAAATGAAGTACTATCTTTACAGCAGCAAAATTTCAGCGTGTGCAAAATTTCAGCGTGTGATATGATTTTAAAAACATGATAATTTTACATTTTTCAAACCACATGAAGTCCTTAAAAAGATTCAAATGAAAGCATTTTTGAAATTATTTAATTTTTGCTTTAAAATAAAATTTTTAAAATGTCTTCTGAATTAATCCGTTGCTCCCTCAGAGTCATATTTGATTAGAATTTAACGTAAAAAAAAAAAAAAAGAATTTAACGTTATACATGCTTTTTTTTTTTTTTCCTGCAAGTTAGTATATTATATTCCATTGTGACATAAAATAAGGGTGTTTAGACCCAAATCAGGAGAATTGGGTTTAAAGACCAATTAAAAAAAAATGACCAAGGAATCCCTGGGTGGCGCAGCGGTTTGGCGCCTGCCTTGGCCCAGGGCGCAATCCTGGAGACCCTGGATCGAATCCCACGTCAGGCTCCCGGTGCATGGAGCCTGCTTCTCCCTCTGCCTGGGTCTCTGCCTCTCTCTTTCTCTCTCTCTCTCTCTCTCTCTCTGTGACTATCATAAATAAATAAAGAAAAAAAATGACCAATTTCTTTCTGGTTTGAAAAGGTCAGTATAGGGGCACCTGGGTGGCTCAGAGGTTGAGAGTCTGCCTTTGGCTCAGGGCATGATCCTGGGGTCCTGGGATGGGGTCCCACATCGGGCTCCCTGGGAGGAGCCTGATTCTTCCTCGGCCTATGTCTCTGCCTCTTTCTCTCTGTCTCTCTCATGAATAAATAAATAAATCTTAAAAAAAAAAAGGTCAGTATATTTTACTTTGTAACATCTTTTTTTCGTCTTAAAATAAAAAAGGCAAGACTGGCAGATACTGAAGTTTCTTTTCTAATTTTAATGTTAAGCATTATTTTTGTTCTATTGCTTTGTTACCTTTCACAAGCTTGTTGAAGGTTAGCTTTTGGACCTGTGGGGATTCTAACCCCCACCTAAACACATACACATCATAAAAGTAATGATACTCAGCATACTCACATATACTTATCTCTGAAGAATTCTGAATTAGGTCATTTTTGTTGTCTTTAGTGTTATTGAGGGTACTTCATCTCTTTGTGTATTCATTCTAAACTTATAAAGCTAAGACTTAAAAGCTAGATTCCAAACATGATAAAGAATAAATAATTAGATAAATTAGATAGCACTTCACAAGTGTAAAAAGGCTTAAAATATTTTAAGCAGAAATAGAAATCAATACAAAAGAATAAGTAACTCACTCTTCCTAGTCAAATGATCAGGGAGTTTCACAGCTATGTCAGACCTAGGTTTACTCATTTTGTAGTGTAATCAATTTCAAGTGAAGTATTTAACAGAATGGACCATATTTCTTTCGTATAGGAGTTGTATGCATGCATGCACACCTCTGCAGGGCAGGAAGGGATTGATAACAAGAAAAGAAAGTTAAGAAAAAGGTAGAAACAGCTCTACTCCACCAGCTTTCTTCCCTGAAATGATCAGTTTCACATAAAACTAGTTTAAGGCTTAGCATTTAAACTGAAATGCAGCAGCTTATTTTTTTTTCTAACTATGGTTATAACATTATAATAAATATAAAACCATAAAATTCCCACATGAAATACTATATGGACCAATAGGTATTGCCATGAACTGCTGATGGAGCTATCATTGTACAGTGTAAAGGGAGCTGAAACTTGAGTTCTATGAGCTTTTATCCAGTCATCCTCTTTTAGTAACTTAACCAGTAGAAATTATGAGGATTTACAAAAAGTCATATGTTATAGTAATTCATCAGAACAACCAATAGTGAATACAATCATGAAATTTTGTACAATATTGAAAATCACACCTAAATTATATAAATTGTTTACTGTATTTTACTAAACATACTAAATATTACTAAAATTATTCATTATTTATGTGAAAGACACTAGATTATAAAATCATGTAATGTAATCACCATATTCTAATACAGAAAACCTTATAGTTTATGGAAAATACATAAGATTTTATTTTTATCTCTTAGTGATGTAAATTCAAGTTGTTTTTCCACATTTCTTACACATACAAATTTTTCTTCACTGACACACACACACACACACACATACATATATATAAAACTAGAGGTGAGAATTCCTGGGTGGCTCAGTCAGTTAAGTGTCTGTCTTTGGCTCAGGTGATGATCCCAGAGTCCTAGGATCAAGTCTCATGCCAAGTGCCACATGGGGCCCCCTGCTCAGCGGGGAGTCTAAATCTTCTGCCCCTCATCCCTGCTCATGCATGCTTCAGTGCATGCTCACTCTCTCACAAAAATAAATACATTAAAAAAAAAAAAACAAAAAAAAACTAGAGGCAGGACAACTGGGTGACTCAGTGGTTGAGCATCTGCCTTCAGATCAGGTTGTGTTCTCAAGGTCTTGGGGTCGAGTCCTGCATCAGGCTTCTCATAGGGAGCCTGCTTCTCCCTGTCTGCCTCTATGTCTATGTCTCTGCCTCTATGTTTCTCATTAATAAATAAATAAAAAATCTTAAAAAAACTAGAGGTGACTACTCCAATATAATTATAAATTATAAATTCAATAAATAGTATTAAGGCCTATAAAATACAGGAGAATATTTGGAGAAGATATAATTTTGAAATCTTAGTAGTAACATCATGAACATAAGTATACACTGGTACTTCCTAAGATTTCTGAAAGTTTAACTAGTATCAAATCTAAACTGCCTTTTTTTTCAGTCTTGCAAGAGTATGTCCTTCGCTTTGGGACAAACCTCTCTCTTATTTTTTTTTTTTTGGGGGGGGGATTCTAAATAAGGTCATTATTTCCAAAAAAGTAAACATCCCTTTTTGTTTAAAAATGATCAGTGGAGATTTAGAGAAAGAAGCTCAATTATAGTTTGATCTTTTACTTGAGTATCAAGCTGTACCTCTGAATCTGCGTAACAAAGTAGTGGGAGAGGGAAGGTGTCTTTTCTCCCTGTCCATTTAGTCTTTCCTGTCGCTGTAAACAATTCTGTATGTGGATGCATGCATTTTCTTTTGTGAACAGTTGTTCACAGAAAAGTGAGTTGAATCAGGGGCACCTGAGAGGCTCAGTGGTTGAGCATCTGCCTTTGGCTCAGGGCATAATCCCACGGTTCTGGGGTGGAATCCCGTATTGGGCTCTCCACAGGGAGCCTGTTCCTCCTTCTACCTATGTCTCTCCCTCTCTCTATGTCTCTCATGAATAAATAAGTAATCTTTTTTAAAAAAGTAAGTTGAAACAGAAGACTGTACGGTGAACCTGCAGGTACCCACATCAAATTGAGAGGGTCTCTGCTCTACCCGGAAGGATTAGATGTACATTCAATTTACACTTGCTTCTTACTGTCCTGTAAGTGGCATAATTTAGAGTACTACTGAACTATATATAGTTCAGAATATATATATATCACAATGTAATATACTTGTCTGTTTCAAGCTATGAGAAAATCTAAACTTGTTAAGAGATTCCATTTTTATGAATTATTTTCAAAGAAATCCACTTTGAGGAAGGAAATAAGAATGGAAATAAAGATTTAATGTACGGAAAATATTATTCTCTTGAAAACAATCAAACCTAAACATCCAGGAAAAAGATATGCTTGAGGTACTTTTGTTGAAAAAAAATAGGTTGACCCCGACTGTGAAGGTCAATTTGAGGAAATCAAGAAGGACCTTGAAAGGCAAACATGAACATGTATTCTCTAAATAAAGAGATGTAGGAACTTTCTTATACTTAACACCTGCTTTAACTAAATTTTTTAATAACTTCTTATTAATAACTGGATGTTGGTCTTTGCTAGTCAATACTTGGGGTCAAAGACCTTTCGGTAGTTTGATAAAAAGTTAAGAGAATTGTATAAAAAAAAAAAGTAATCTAGGGATCCCTGGGTGGTTCAGTGGTTTAGCACCTCACTTCAGCCCAGGGCATGGTCCTGAGGTCCCTGGATCGAGTCCCACATCAGGCTCCCTGCATGGAGCCTGCTTCTCCCTCTACCTGTGTCTCTGCCTGTGTCTCTGCCTCTCTCTGTCTCTCATGAATAAATAAACAAAATCTTTAAAAAAAAATCTAAATGCCAAGACACTCAAACATCTCAGGGAAACTGTGTAATTAGACATAGAAATATTATTGTAAGTATAATAAAACACTAAGATTTTTATTTTAAATTAAATAACTTACATGTTGATTTCAGGGTGACAAATGGAGCACATCCATGACAATTTTCATACTAAATGAAGTGGGGAGCACTCACAATAAAAGCATGAATTTAAACAATTAGATAAATTTAAAATATTCTGAGAAGTACTTCTCTCTTTAGTCACTTAGCAAATTATAATGTTCCCTGAGATACTTACATATTTTTAGGCTCCAGTTTGTGGGTTCACTTCAGGTATGCTTGCAATTCAAAACACAGATTTTTTTTTAAGATTTTATTTATTTATTCATGAGAGACACACAGAGAGAGGCAGAGACATACGCAGAGAGGGAAGCAGGCTCCCTGCAGGGAGCCTGATGTGGAACTCAATCCCAGACCTGGGATCATGCCCTGAGCGAAGGCAGATGCTCAACCGCTGAGCCACCCAGGTATCCCCAAAACACAGATCTTTTACAAAATCTTGTCTTACCTCATTGTTTAATCTTCTTCCTCCAGTTCAAATTTACACACACACACACACACACACAAAATCCCCCAAATGCTCTTTTTAGTTGACATGTAGAGGCCTTTTATTCACAAATACTGTACAGATTAAGAAATAAATGAAGTTACATTTCTTTTTTTTTTCTTTTTTCTTTTTTTTTTTTTTTTTACATTTCTTTTTGTGAGTCCTAAACTATATTTAAAGGCTCTTCAATTTTTTCAGAATTTTGGAGTTTGGCCACTAAGTGTAGGTCAACTTTTTAATCCTTTACTTCTTCCATTAAAATCAGTAGTACTTCATGTTTTTATAAATTTATCACATTTCATTTTTCCACCAAAGAATAGTATCAGATAGTAGGCTTTTACCTCTCAAAACTTTAATAATTTGTATAAATCTTTGTTTCTAACACACTGTATAGCATATTTTAGGGAAAAATAATCTGTATTTCCAACTTAGATTAGACTGTGCTTCTAATTTTAATTTTAATATTTTAATAATAATATTATCACCGTAGAAAAAGTTCTTCTTTCTTCTTTCGTGGGGGGGGAGGGACTGTCTGTGAGGGAGGGGAGGGAGAGGGGGGGAGGAGGGAGAGGGAGGGAGGATCGGGATTATTTAGGGAGGTGAGGAGGTGATTCAGGATTTATTTAAGTTTTAGTTTTGTCCTTCATTTCCTTACTTCCTTCTTCATTCTTCCTTTTTCTTTTTTTCTGTTTTCTTTCTTTATTTTTCTTTCTTTCTCTTCTTTCTTTCTTTCTTTCTTTCTTTCTTTCTTTCTTTCTTTCTTTCTCTTTTTTCCATCCCCAAGGGCCAATCTGCAATACCAACACCAACAAAATTCATTATCTGATATCCAAGCTTCATTTTTATAGCTGTCATTTAAATAATTTATCTATAAGCCCATTTATTCCCTAAATTAGTTTACCAATGGAATTATTATAACCTTCATATATGAATAAGTACTTTAAGTTAAGGAGAACAGTCATCCAAATGCTAAGTGAGACTTTGCATTTAAAGACATCACATTCTCAGGGTGCCTAGGTGGCTCAGGTTAAACATCTGCCTTCAGCTCAGGTCATGATCCTAAGGTGCTCAGATCATGATCCCAGGGTCCTAGGATGGAGCCCTGCTTCAGGCTCCTTGCTCGATGGGAAGTCTGCTTCTCCCTCTTGCTCTGCTGCTCCCCTGCTTGTTCTCTCTCATTCTTTCTCTGTCAAATAAATAAAATAAAGTAAAATAATTTAAGACATCACATCCAATTTGCTAAGAAATTTTTGCTCCATGTTAATCTAAGTAGCATTTTATCAATATGCATATGCATTTTGTAAGCACATTACATAAACCCAAGTAACTTTCTGATGTTAAACCCCATTTAAATTGAATTTATTGGGGCCCTTGGGTGGCTTAGCAGTTGAGTGGCTGCCTTTGACTCAGTTGGTGATCCCAGGGTCCTGGGATCCAGTCCCACATCAGATTCCCCACAGGGAGCTTGCTTCTCCCTCTGCCTAAACCTTTAAAAATAAATAAAAATAAATGGAATTTATTGATAATGCATTTTTTACATAGTTCTATACACTCTGTACGTACTTTTTCTATACCTCTTTCAATTAGCCAATCTACCTCTTTATTAATTGATATTCCTTTTTCAAATCTGTTCAATGATCAAATAGCTGACTTTCCAACTTTCCTCACTGTGTATGATGCATTAAAAGTAATATAGTAGAAAGAATCATTACACGAATTAACTAGTTTTGTCTTATTTTACTCTCAGTTGCATATCATGGGCATAACACATGACATGAGGAAAAAAGAGAACAGATTGCCTGGCCACAACTGTAAGTTTAAGAAAGGATGTCCGTAAAGTAGGCTTCAGAGAGAATGTAGTACTGAAGGAAAAGCTAAGGAGAAATGTAGAAACAGAGTGTAAAAACAGAGGTGGCATAGCTAGAGGGAAATAATAGATAGAGATGAGGTTTTCCTCTCTCTTAAGTAGTTAAGTAGGTAGGTACCACACCCAGTGTGGAGCCCAACACTGGGCTTGAACACATGACCCTGAGATCAAGCATTAGATGGGGCACCTGGGTGGTTCAGTTTGCTAAGCATCTTCCTTTGGCTCAGGTCATGTGCTCAAGGTCCTGGGATTGAGTCCCTGCTCAGCAGGGAGTCTGCTTCTCCCTCTTCCTGTGCCCTCCCTACTTATGTTTTCTCTCTCCCTCTCTCCATCTAAAATAAATAAAAAATCTTAAAAAGAAAAAAAAGGGTTGGATGCTTAACTGACTAAGCCACCCAGGCACCTCAATGGAGATGAGTTTTGACAAGTAAATAGGGAAAGATCACAAAAGGCCCTGAGAGCTGTTTTAAGAGCATTTAATTTTATTCTGAGTGAAATGGGGAAATTTTGAAGGGTCATGAGCAAAATAGTGATTCGATGTAACTTTAAGTTTCCCAAATTATCCTAGTCTCTCCACAACATAGTCAAGACTTAGAAACATTAAATGATTACTAGGTCCCAGTTACAAGAATGACCAGTTGCAGTCATAAAAACACAATACAGTCTGCACAACCTGCTACATTCCAACAGTCAGTAATATGACATAAGTTGGTGACAAAACCACAATGGTCATGTCCTTTACATATATTTTAAAGAACTCTGGGCCTTATTAACAATCTGCAGGATCAGTTCTCATTCCTCCTCTATCAGAGGATAAGTCATTTTAAGGAAATGACCTTGTTCTTCATGGAATCATCAAAGTTCTTTAATATTATCTAAAGCACGTTCAAGGTAAACTGGCCCATGTTTGACAAAACTAGATCTTTGAATATGTTCATATGAGGAACTGCAATGTGCAACCCATTTGATTACATTTTAAAATGTAATTAATTTAATTTAATTACATTTTAAAATGCTGGAAATACAATAAATTCAATGAGATAACTTATATAAACAAACATAGAAAAAGAATTTAAAAAAACCTCACTACCTCTTTTAATCTTCCACTGTGTAGCTAACTTCTGATTTCTATATAACTTCCATTTCCACTGGTTCTTAATAAGATTAGCTGCAGGATTTACTAGTAAAGGGCAAAGCCTGTTCAATAATATCCAACTGTTCACAGTGAATGTGAAATGGGCCCAGATTGAAATGTCTATTCTCACTTCTTACACACACTTCTTCAATACAATGTTGATTCCGGTAGCTTTTAAAAAGATGTACTAAGTTAAAATAGCCTGAGTTCTTTGGACAGTTCCTGTTATATCTTTCCTCTACATTGATTTCTCTTAGAAAGTTCCATGGAATTGAAAATAAAAAAAATAAAAAGTGATACTTTTTTATATTGTATGTTTTTCTGGCAGGTTTTTTTCAATTTCTTTAAGGCCCTGAGGGTAAACTTAGATTCATGAAGAAGGTAATTCAAGGGGAAAATTAAAGACTGGAAAATTTTCTAATCTGTTCTTCAGAACTATGTAAATGTTCAGCATGGAGAGCCCTGTTTGTTGAAATCATATTTTAATATCAATATGCTGTACCACTAGTAATGACTTTTTAAAAGCCTAAATTTAAAATATTCTTACTCTTATAGAATAAATAAAAACATATGTAAATTTTGTCCTCAGGCCACTCATTCATTTGGTAATTTCTGCACTAGAGAATCTACAACAGTTCAAAAGTTTTAAGTAAAAGTAAAAGCATATTTTTAAAAGTAAAAGTAAACTTTAAGTATTATTTTAAAAACAAAGTAAAATTATTATTATATTAAGTAATAATAATTATAATAAGAATAACTTACCAATTTGAAAGCATCTCTGATACCTGACTGGATCATGGATTAAGCAAAAAAGGAGGATTATAGGAACAACTGGGAAAAATCTGCATATGGATCTGGGAAAGACAAAAGTGTTTTATCAGTGTTAAACAAATTGTGGAGATCATTGTGTTGTGGTTTGGTAGAACAATAGTCTTGTTCATTGTAGATGTATGCTTAAATTACATATAAAAGAAAAGGTGGGGAGAAAGAAAGAAAGCAAATGTGCTAAAATGTTACAATTGGTGAATCTAGGAAAAAGATACTTTAAACTTTAAATTTCTATGTTCACAAAGTAAAGAATTTACAAAAATAGTACTTGCTATGTGCCTTAATCAATTTTCACATAGTCCATCAGTCCTCATTGAGTCAGACATTCACATGACAGTGCAGATAGAGAGGTAAATGAAAATGGCTCTTGCCTTCTAATAACACTCTAGGAGGCAAGACAAACATTAAACAAACACAAAGAACTAATGACGGAAATCACAATGAGTAGGGAGTGCTATGAAAATGTACAACATGAGACATAACCTAGTTACCAGAGAACAGAAGGGCTTCCTTCAGAGAGTGACATGAAAGATGTAACATGGAGAATGGGCAGGATCTGAAGCCTCTAAAGTGGGCTTGGATAAAAGCGTTTCAGAATGAAAGGAGGAATCATTCAAAGAAGTCAGTGAGCGCTCTTATTTATGTACAATGGCTGATTGTCAGTGTAGGAACCTGACAAGAAACCTTTGGCCAAAAAAATATTCCTGAACATAGTAAATTCCTTTAGGACAAAAGGCATAAATCTATCTTGCTGAGTTAAACATCCCCAATAATGCCTAGTGCAGTCCCAAACAGAGTAAATAGTCAATAAATAATGCTGAACTGAATAAAATTGCCAATTTTTTTCATTTTATTCATAAAGAATATTGTAATCAATTTTTTCAGCAGCTAAAGTACCTATTAAACATACTATATCAAATACCATTTCAATGCAATAAATTTGTATTGAGCACCAGCAATGTAAAATATATCTACATTTTACCAGATATCAGGAAACTTATAAATTCCCTTATCCACACAAACAACAAACACGCCAACCCACGAGCCTACACACAACCCCACCTGCCCTCCAAGAGCAAAAGTTACCTGAGTTTAACTCCGCACCACAAAACTCTCTCATTACACATTAAACTGACTCCTGTGCGAGTTTTGCCCATCGTAAACATCAACGGAACTTATGAAGTCAGTCCTGAACAGAACATGGTGGCTACGACAATCTAAAGTTCCGACTATCCCAAGCACCCCTCCCCCCCCCCCCCAAGTAATTCTCTTTCTTTTCTACAAAAGTTGTCTCACTGCAACTCAATGAAAAAACAAAGAGACACCAGACCCCCGCACACCATACCCTCCCACACCTTCTCTACAACTCACCGCATCTCACCCCCCCACCTGCCCCTCTGTCCCCTACAACAACCCCCCCTTTTCTCCCCCCCCCCCCCCCTCTACTCCCACCTCCCCCCTCCCCTATCAATACCCCCCATGCCCCACAACCGGACCCACTTCACCCCCCATTCACTCTTCCCCCCCTACTATTTCTCTCAGCTCATATCCCACCCATCAACCTCCACTACTCCCCCCCTCCTGACTTCCGATGCCTCTCTCCCCCCGTCGCCCATTCACTCCCCCCTTACTTCCTCCATCTTTAACTACATTCCTTATGTTTCCCTTCCCCACCAAGCTCCCCCCGACCCCCTACACCGAAGCCATCCATCCCAAGTGCCCCACCCAGTACTGTCACTACTGACACTCTTTACTAAAAAGACAACAATCACCTATCCCCCCATAAACAAAAAATTATAAAAAATACCCCCTCTTCCCCATTCAAATTCCACTGCTCGTCGAGACCAGCCGTTCACTCCCACTATAGAGAAAAATGTCTCCCAATCGACCCAGTCAGCTCCATCTATAGGCCCTTCAGGCCTCCCAGTAGTCACTCCCGACTTATACAGCGCGCCCCATAAGCCCATTGCGAATCGACCTTCTCCGCTCCTTCCTGTATAGACTATAACTGAGAGAAAGAATAAAAAGGAAAAATTCATTTTATAATTATTTTAATTCTACTACATATTATCAATGAAACAGTAGCTTTGTCCTAGTTGAAGCAGAGCAAAAAAAAAAAAAAAAAACGGTTATAGTCTGACAAATTTTTAAAAATAAATCTGGATTGAAAAGATAAATAATAGCAAACAAAAGTTTTAACAAGTGCCCAATATGTATTAATTATACCCCAACTTCAAAACAAAAATAAAACATTAAAAAAAGTCTTTAAAAATACCCATTCTTGTTAATTCTGTTAAATAGACTGAGAAATATGAGTCAATTATCTTTGTCACTCCAATCCCTAAAATCTAGTGTTAAACTATTAAGAATAAAAGTAATATAAATTATTAGCACTGAAAAGTAGTATCAATTTTCATAAAACAGATATTCTAAGGCCAGAAAAAAAATATATTTTTTAAGATTTTTTTTTTTATTCATTCATGAGAGACACAGAGAGAGAGGCAGAGATATAGGCAGAGAGGGAGCCCGATGTGGGACTCCATCCTGGGACTCCAGGATCATGCCCTGGGCCGAAGGGAGGCACCCAACTGCTGACCCACCCAGGCATTCCAAAGGGCAGAAAATATTAAGATTAATTCTTGTTGTTGCATATATTTTGAATTTTTAAATTATATTCATATACTTTTTGTCTATGAATTGTTTTTCTTCCTTTAGTTCTGTTGGTCTGGCAAAGCAGTTTTCATTTTTACT
The DNA here is from genome assembly GCF_011100685.1 of Canis lupus familiaris. NCBI lineage: Eukaryota > Metazoa > Chordata > Mammalia > Carnivora > Canidae > Canis > Canis lupus. Next base: position 78,725,108 of record NC_049224.1, read on the forward strand.
CCTCTTTTAGGGCCATCCAAATACCTGTCCCCAAACCTTTTGTTTTTTGTCTTTATCGGTAAGAAGAGAAATGAGTTGTCAACTAAATTTGAGTTTTATCTCTACCAAATGACGTATTTCCATCTTCCCTCCAATAACACCAGCAAAATGATTAACTCTAATTTGATAAACAGCAATCTTTGAACTGAAACTAAAAAACAGAAACTGGGGAGTGCCTGGTTGTCTCAGCTGGTGTAGTAGCATGTGACTCTTGATTTCAGGGTAGTGAATTCAAGCCTCATGTTGGCCGTAGAGCTTACTGGAAGAATGAATGGAAGGAAGGAAGGAAGGAAGGAAGGAAGGAAGGAAGGAAGGAAGGAAGGAAGGAAAAGAAAGAAAAGAAAGAGAAAGAAAGAAAGAAAGAAAGAAAGAAAGAAAGAAAGAAAGAAAGAAGAAAGAAAGAAAGAAAGAAAGAAAGAAGAAAGAAAGAAAGAAAGAAAGAAAGAGAAGAAAGAAAGAAAGAAAGAAAGAAAGAAAGAAAGAAAGAAAGAAAGAAGAAAGAGAAAAGAAAGAAAGAAAGAAGAAAGAAAGAAAGACTAAACTGGAAAAATAGGGAAAAAAAGATTATTTAAGAAAGCTAATGATAGCTCAAGACAGGTAATTCTCTTAGTTTGTCTACCTATCATTGAAAAAAATTTACAATGTAATCTCAGAACTATTGTCAAGGTTTTTGAAATATAAAAGAGAAACAATAATGTATGGAAAATATTATTGGAATCCAATCTATGTTTTCTAACAATAAGTCTAAATTAACCTTATTTTAATTTGTGATAGTGCTATTAATTCCCTTAAATATATTAAGACTTGTTTTGTGGTCTTACACATGATCTATTTTGGAATATGTTCCATGTGTACCTGAGAAGAACATGTATTTTGTTGCTTTTAGACGGAATGTCCTGTAATTATCAGCTCAGTTTCCTGGCCTATTGTGTTAAGGCTGATGTTTCCTTATTGATTTTCTGTTTGGATGACCTAACTATTGATCTAAATGGAGTATTAACATCCCCTACTATTATTATATTGCTGCCTATTTCTCGATTTAGGTTAATATTTGCTTTGTATTTTTAGGTGCTCCTATGTTGGGTGCACAAATATATACAAATGTTAGATCTTCTTGTTGGAGAAACCCCTTTATCATTATGTAATGCACCTGTCTCTTATTACAGACTTTGTTTTAAAGTCTATGTTGTCTAAGTATAGTTACTCCAGCTTTCTTCTGGTGTCCATTTCCATGGAATATCTTTTTCCATCCCTTCATTTTCAGTCTGTGTGCGTCCTTTCATCTAAAGCGAGTCTCTTGTATGCAGCATATAGATGAGTCTTACTTTTTTATCCACCTGTTGATTCTTAGGTCTTTTGATTAGAGAATTTAGTCCATTTGCATGTAAAATAATTGTCAATAGATATGTGCTTTTTATCATTTTAAAAGTTGTTTTTTGGCTATTCTTGTAGTTCCTCTCTGTTCCTTTCTTCCTCTCTTCCTTTATAGTTTGATGACTTTCTTTAGTGGCATGATTACATGCCTTTCTGTTTACCTTTTGTGCATTTTTGCTTTGTGGTTACCATAAGGCTTGCATAAAACACCTTATTGTGGGACCCAAGGAATTTAACAAAAACCCCCTACCCCCGGACAAGCAGAGCAGGACTAACTCCATTTTGTGCTACACCCGCCATCTCAAGTATAAACCTCACCTGACCTCTTATTACTTAAGGCACTCCCCCACCCTAGTTAAGCCTGCTGAACACACCCTTACCGGAAACTGGCTCATATAGGAATGCGAAACCCCTAGCAGCCAAAGAATGTAAACCCTGCCTTTGGCCTGCGCTGTGCAAAATTACCTGTGCTCCAATTCCTTTTGCATGCACTATGGCTCCAATTCTGACCGGAGTGATAGGCTAGTTCAAAAGGTCACTATAGGGTAAATTGTAATTCAATTGGCCACCTGCTTGTGGACAGACATGACTGTGCAACTTTCTGTGTGTGTTACAATCTCATTGGCCACTGGCTCCTATAATAAAACTGCTATGCCTCTTAACCTCGGGGTCCAAGTCCCTGATCCTCTGTGTCGGGTATACTTGGACCCAAGAATGAGCTTACAAATAACCCCTCGTGTGCTTGCATTGCTCGGCTCCTTGGTAGTTTCTTGGATATGCAATCTTGGGCACAACGCTTGTATCTGTAATAGTATATTTTAAGTGATCGGGTTTAATCTCATTGTAAAGCTCAAATTTATTTTTTTTTTATTTTTATTTTAAAGATTTTATTCATTCATTCATGAGACACACAGAGAGAGAGGCAGAGACACAGGCAGAGGGAAAAGCAGGCCCCATGCAGGAAGTCCAATGCAGGACTCAATCCCAGGACTCCAGGATCATGCCCTGGGCTGAAGGCATGCGCTAAACCGCTGAGCCACCCAGGGATCCCCCAAAGTTCAACTTTATTACTATCCCCACACTAACTTTTATGTTCGGGTGTCACATTTTACAACTTTTTATCTTGTATATCCCATAACTGTTATAGCTATTACTACTTCTTTTAATCTCCATAATAGATTTATAAGTGATTAATTCATTATCTTAATTGGGTATTTACCTCTCCAGTGAGATTTAGTCTTTTAGATGTGTTCTGTTCCTACTTTATACCCTTTCTTTTTAGAAGAAGAAGCCCCTTTAACATTTCTTGAAAAACTAGTTTGGTGATCATGAATTCCTTCAGTTCTTGCTTATCTAGAAAATTATTTTCCTCTCCTGAAAGATAACTTTGTGGAATAGAGTTTTCTTGCTTAGAAGTCTTTTTTCCTTATTAGTAAAGTTTCTGCTGAAAAAAATCTGCTGATAATCTTACGGGCACTCCCTTATACAAACAAGTTGGTTTTTCCCCTTGCTGCTTTTCATGTGCTAAGGCCTGTCCTTCAGGTCAACCATTCAATATATACAAGTGAGTCTCTTTCACTTCCAATCTGTGCACAATTTGGCTGCCTCTGAAATAGGATGAGCCCTTTTAAACATGGTTTCTCAGACAATTATAGTCTAATGAACTCAGGACACTAGCTTCCTTGGTTTTCAAAGTTAGATATTTTAGGAATTTATCTCTCAAGTGTATTCTTGAAATTGGGATGCCCAACGTGGGATTCAAACCTTTCACCCTTCAGGAAGAAGTCTGAATTTTGAGTTCCTTTTCAGTTGTCAGATGCCATGCCAGAGGTTGTGTTTATGGCAAGACTAGCCTTAAACACAACCTCTGGCATGGCATCCTAGCCTCTTCCTACCTACTTCTGTACAGGTTTCTTCTACACTGATGACTACAGTGATGTGTAGTTATCACTCAGTCACTCTTTAGGGTTTTTTAAAGGAAATTGTTCCATATGTAGCTGTAGACTCAGTGTGCCCATGGGAGGAAGTGAGTCAGAATCTTTATACACCACCATCCTGAACTAGAATTCCATTGTTATACTTAATAATTTTAATGTCTTAAGTTAAAACTAAGAATTAGATAAAATTTTATAGTTAAGAAAGCATACTAATAGGGAAACCACTGACTTAATGATAGTATTTATAATAAAACCTAAATACTATAGAAAAACCTAAATATCAATGCGATTTCTCAGGATATACAGTAAAAGAGAAATACTCTTAATTTGTTTTTAAGATTTTATTTATTTATTCATGAGAAACACAGAGGAGAGAGAGAGAGAGGCAGAGACACAGGCAGAGAGAGAAGCAGGCTCCATGCAGGGAGCCCGATGTGGGACTCGATCCCAGGTCTCCAGGATCAGGCCCTGAGGGGAAGGCAGCACTAAACCCCTAAGCCACCAGGGCTGCTCGGGAAACATTATTAAATGACAAGTGGGTGGAGAATGAATCCATCTACAATGACCAACTTCAAATCCCTACAAAATCTTAGCATTTTCATCTAATTTCCTTGTTGACATAATCACCCTCAATTTGTAAAGGAAATGGCCCTGGTGTTCAGTCTGAAGAGATACTGGGAAAATGTCTTGAAAAATAGATTAAAGTACAGGCATGTATTTCTCCCCTAAATGTTCTGTTCCTTGATGAAATCATGCTCTCTATCAGGTTAGCAGGTCAATCAGGGATGTAAATGATCTGTCTGAAGTTCAGCCAAAAGCTGAACTCACTAACCTTTCCTGGCTTGCTAGAAACTCAAAGAGCTCTTGTCGCATGTTTATGCAGCCTACAAAGGTTGATCCTTTTGGAGATGAGGGCCTTGCAGTTCAGCTGAAACCATAAAATCCATCCAAATGAAGAAACCATTAATGTTGTCAAAAGTCAGTTACTGTAAGTCTTTGTCACCTCGCCATCAGAATACCAACTTCTGGACTCCCTTATTTTCTCCTCCCTGACTGACACATACCAGACCTTCAACAGATGTACAGTTCTTGGCAAAGAGATAGTGGTGAAGCCACAGGAAAGGTGAGACATCCTGCTACTGCATTTCTGTTGTCTTAGTATATCTTTGTTGAAGAATAAACCTAATGTTTAAGTGACAAGTCATGGAGATTATTATTTTTGTTTTAAACAACACCCCCCCCCCCCAAGGATCTACTTTTACTAAGAAAGATGAAAGATCAAATACTTAACAGCTTAAAACAAGATACAGATAAAAATTGTATCCTGTTTGACTGTAACAGTAGGACTTAGCACACTTTCTGGCATACAGAGTACTGTGTACATTTTATTGAATTCATTTCATTGGATGATGAATGTGAAAATTTTACTCAAAAGACTTGTTTTCAAAATCATTTATTTAATAAGCTTAAAGAGATCTTATTAGTCTCTCTGCTTTAAAAAATCCATCCCCAAATCACTACCTGACCAATAGCTAGAGCCATCCCATTGAAATCTAAATCAGATCTTGTGGGCAGCTCTGGGTGGCTCAGTGGTTTAGCGCCACCTTCAGCCCAGGGCGGGATCTGGAGACCTGGAATTGAGTCCCACGTTGGGCTCCCTGCATGGAGCCTGCTTTTCCCTCTGCCTGTGTCTCTGCCTCTCTCTCTCTCTCTCTCTCTCTCTCTGTCATGAATAAATAAATAAATAAAATCTTAAAAAAAAAATCAGATCTTGTTATCACTGCCCTACTCCACCATTCTTTCTGCATGACTCAGATCCAGATATTCCTTATGAAGCACACGGCTACCTATGATGTGACTTCCTATTATCTCCCTGACCAACCCCAGCCCTGCCACCACATTGATATACTCATCTTCTCATTCTCTTTCAGTCAGATCCTCATCTTCCCACTATTCCTGTTGAACCCACCATGATCCTACCTCAGGCACTTTGCAGGAGCTTTTACCTACCCCAACACACATAATTTGAATCATCTTTTTTCAAATAATTACTCAATTGCTACTTTCATGGAGAGGTCTTTGGTGCTTTCCTATACCCAACAGCCTATCTCCTTTCTCTGTTTCATTTGCCCCCCCATAACATGCCCTAGAACAAGTATAGGTTATTAGCACTTATTTATCTGGCTTATTATCTATCTACACTAGAGGCCAAAAACTATGGCCCACAGACCAACCTGGCTCTTCACCAGTTTTTTTATAAATAGAATTTTATTGGAACAGGCCATACACTCATGTGTGTATGACCTCCAGCTGCCTTTGCATTCTAATGGCAGAGATAAGTAATTGTGACAACAGCCATATAACCTGAAAAATCTAAAATATTTCTACAGAAATAGTGTATTTTCTACAGAAAAGTTTGCCAATCTCTGGTCTAAATAATAAAGAAAAAAACTCTGTAAGAGCAGGAATTCTGTCTGTAGTTGTGACTACTAAATTCTATTGCCTACTATAGCCCTAGCACATAGTAATTGCTCAATATGTATTTTTTGACTAAATAAACAAGCAGGTCTTCTGCCTTAATCATCAAGAGAAGTAGCTTTCAAATGTCAACTGTGCCACTTGCTAGCCTTTTTGGCCTTAAAATACTTCCATATTTTCACCTTCATCTGTCACATGGAATGACAAAAAAACCTGCCATATTTAATCAATAAGTTAAATAAGTCTATACACACCAAGTGTTTAGATCATGTAGCTGCATTGATGGGGAACTTTGTTGCACATATTAAGGAAGTAGAGAAAAAGTAATATTATGTCCTTACATTACTGATTCAAAAAGTACTATATTGAGGATTAAGAATTTCACCATTTACTTCTTTTTTTCCCCTGCAGCTGGCTACCAAATTAGTCTTTTGTTTTGTTTTAATATATGTACCATGATGTAAGTAAAACAATAACATAAAACAAAAAGTAGGAGAAAGAAAGAATAATGGAAAAAGCCAGGAAAGCAAATGGAATTAGTACCTAAATAAGTGGTAAAGGAACTGTTTGGAAATAATTATAACTTACATTTATTGGGCCAATTGGAATACTCTGATACTAGTATCAGAACTATATTTATAGGGATCCCTGGGTGGCTCAGCGGTTTAGCACTTGCCTTCGGCCCAGGGCATGATCTTGGAGTACCGGGATTGAGTCCCACATCGGGCTCCCTGCATGGAGCCTGCTTCTCCCTCTGCCTGTGTCTCTGCCTCTCTCAATTTCTCTCTCTCTGTGTCTCTCATGAATAAATAAAAAAAATCTAAAAAAAAAAAAAATCTCATTAAAAAATAGAACTATATTTATATCTATACAAATTTTAAATTTATATATTTATATAAAGGTTTTCCTGTGGCTCTTATAACAAATTAACACAAACTGGGTGGTTTAGGACAACAGAAATTATTATTTTATGGTTCCAGAGGTTAGAAGTCCCAACTCAGCAACCCTGAAATGAAATCAAGTTATAGTCATGGCCACATGCATTCTGGAGGTTCTGGAGAAGCTAGACAATCTATTCCTGATTCCTTCCAACTTCTGGTAGCCATCAACATTTCTTGGCTTTTGACTACATCACTCTGATCTCTTCCTTCAAATTGAAGCACAATACCCTCTTCTCTTTTGTATGCTAAGCCCCCCTCTTCTACTGTCTTATAAGGAAACTTATAAATGCATTTAAAATACATCTGAATAAAAAAAAAGAATAAAAAAAATACATCTGAATAATCCAGAATAATTTCATCTCAAGATCCTTAACTTTATCACGTCTTAACACTTGCAGGTTCTAGGGATTAGAACTTGATTTCTTTGTATCTTCAGATGGCATTATTCAGCCTATTTTATATATTTTATATATGTTTATATATAAAATATATTTATATATTTATATATAAAATATAAAATATATTTGCATATATTTATATATAAAATATAAAATATATTTGCATATATTTATATATAAAATATAAAAATAATAAAATGTATAAAATATATAGAATACATGCAAAATATAAAATATATAAATATATTAAATATATGTGTGTGTATATATATATTCATGTTTGTTGTATATATGTAGGTATGTATATGTGCATGTGTATCCAGATATCTTTAGTTCATTTCAACACTCTTCCAAAGTTGTTAATATTCCCTTCTATCCATTTTTCATGTGTGTAACCTAAGAGTTAAAAATGAAGTAACTTGCCTAAGGTAAAACAGCTTGTTAATGGTACATACAGGATTGGGATACATGCCTATTTTATCTATTTCCAAAAATCTCATGCTTGAACATTACAGTATCATCTCCTCTAGAATAAAATATTCTTTTAGTTGCATGGTTATAAAGTCAGAAAAGGACTCAAGCAACATAAGAATTGCAAGTACTCTTTCTAACGAGGATAGTTAATTGTCCACAGGTTAGCTGAGTTTGAAATACTACATTTTTAATCAAATTTAATTAAATTGTTTAATGTGGAATGTGCACCAAATATGATTGAAAATAATGTGATCTTATTTCTCACTTTCCTAAAAGTTGAAAAACGATTTCTCGTATCTATGAACATTTTAATACAAATACAATGAGAAATAGCAACATAAAACCACACATGCATGTGTGTGCACATGTGCAGACATACACACACCCCCACACACACATATACATTTCAGAGATTTTGTGTCTTACATATTACAATAGATAAACCTAATCCTGCCCTCTAGGTATTTGTAACCCAATGGCATGTAATTGCTTTTTCAATTATTTAAGAGTCACAATGATTCCTATGTAAAGGCCATCTTTACCTGCTTTGGTAAATAAAATTGCAATGTCATACAAATTTATCTTCTCTTAAGAGAGATAGTTATTTGTCGATAAATCCTATAATATGATCTGCAAATCCCATGGGAATATAAAATAGAAAATTTTTCACCTATTCTTATGACAATTCAGGAAGAAAATGTATTTTAAAAGTTGTTTGCATCACAATTACAGTTTCTCAACAGTAATCCCATATTCTCTTACTGCTCTCTAATTACCGCTCAGAAAGCAGATTATGTTCCATTGTGTTCTAAAGTAGCTTTAACTTGCTGGATTGCTTATCAATATAACCAGCTGTTCAATGGTAGATCCAATGATGACGGTGTTTTTAATTGCTTTTTTCATTTGGCTAAGTAAGTTCAGATGGTCACTAATTAGTTCTGTCATGCAGAGATAGTTTTGTTATGAACAATGCAATCAGTGTTTCATTGAAAAGACAACTGTCCTAAGATCAACACTGCTTAATTATCCCCATGAATTCATCCTCAGTTTCTTTATTTGTTATAGCTGTCATGAGTAAGGTGACAGGAATTAAACAAAACTGCAGCTTAAAAGTATGCTTCCACCAGTGCATATAATGAATCCTCATTTCCGCCTGCTTAGAAGCATTCAATTGAAACGAGTCATAAAGACTTAGTCTTTATTAAGGTTTATGCAGTGCTTTGGGGCACCAAAAATTATAGTCAATTATATGATATTAAAGTTAAAATGTATTGGGTTTACATCACGTTGTAATTTTTATACACACCTGTGTGCAAACTCCTTGAAGTTAATCCACTTTGGAAAGTAGACACTCTCCCTAAATTAATAACGATTTTTTTAAGTAAGATTTTTTAAAAACCTAGCCAGGTAACAGAAAACAGTGAGATAATGCCACAAAAGTGAATCAAAATAAGTATTATGTATAATATTTTTATATAATGCTTTTTAGTTCATATGTCACAATTTTTTTAATAGAATACACTTTCTTGCTGCATAAAGAACAGAAGAAAATTCCAAAAAAAAAAAAAGAATAGAAAATTCAAAAAGACAAATTTCAATATGCTGTCTGCTTCAGGACACATTTCTATCCCTTATTCTCTTTTCACCCTTCTTAGTGAGCATTCCTTCTCCTATGGAGGCGGAAAATAAGTCTGTGCAGGCAAATTTCACTTGGTATATTTTAAACTAGAGGAAGTATTGATATATGCCTTTCTGAGAGTGAAATGTAAACCTAAGCTTTGTACCTGATGTTTTACAATATTCACCAATTTCTCCCCTTGCCTTGTCACACAGCAACTTCAAGAGCTCTTCAAAACCAATGACCCAGATTTTATTATATGTATTCTCATGAGATAAGTCTTAGCTTAGAGTTAGTAATTAGTATGAAGAGATATAATTTTTGGATCAAATTGATGTAGTGTTATAATAAATATGCTGAAGACAAAATCAAAGCCTGTATTTATTCCAATGTTAAAACTATAGCTTTGGTTTAAAATGCGTTCTTGAAATAAAATGATAATGATGCTTACCTTTAGTAATTTTTCACTTTGAATATCAGTACATTCATACTACATTATTTTTTCTTCAATTTCAGACACATTTTTACCTCTAGTATGTTCTCAAAAACTTTCTCTTTTATGGCCTGAAATTCAAATTATTTTTTTATTATTGCAAACATTACAATACTCTTCTTTAATATCTTTTACAAATGGGATTCAATTTTATATGAAAGATACATAACATTATAAGCTTAAGTCTATGTCCCCCCAGCACAATAGCAAAAAAGATATATGCTCAAGTTTTGGAAAATTTGAGGTTTTATGTTACACAAGGTTTTCCTCAGAGATTGGCCAATTCCTAAGCTTGGAACAAGCAGGGCAAGAATCCAGGAAATATAGCAGAGAACAGCTGCTTGAGGCCTGTCAGATGAACAGAAATTTCAGAGCTCACACAATGCTGAGGTACTGAATCTTAGCCAGAAAGAAAGGAGGCTCTCAGTGAAAGTGCCGTTTTTTGTTTTAATTTGACAATTCAGAAGTCTTGTACTTGAGAGTATGAACTATTCCTAGAATTGAGGTCTACTGTAGAAATAATGGCAAAAACTGAAATTGATCCAATTCATTGAAGCCAAATTCAAGACTTGGTAAAAACAAAATAATTTCATTCCAGAGGAAGACAACATTTTACAGAGAAAAATAATCTAGTTAACATAATACAGTGCTACTCAAAGTGTCTTTTGTGATGTTCATCAGATATCAGAATTTATTACATATGTGAAGAAGCAGGCAAATGTGATCTATAATCAAGAGAATAAAAGTAGCCACTAGAAGCAAATGCATAAACAACATAGATGTTAAAGTTAGCAGTCCCAGGTTTTAATAAATATAATTATTATGTAAATGTTAAAGAGTTTAGAGGCAAATATGTAAAAAATATTGAGGATTTTAGCATAATAATATCTATAAAACCAAAGTGCTAGAATTTGTTTCTGAAATTCCAGAATTGTCTTTCTTTTTTTTTTTAATATTTTTTTTTTTTTTTTTTTATTTATGACAGTCACAGAGGGAGAGAGAGAGAGGCAGAGACACAGGCAGAGGGAGAAGCAGGCTCCATGCACCGGGAGCCTGACGTGGGATTCGATCCCGGGTCTCCAGGATCGCGCCCTGGGCCAAAGGCAGGCGCCAAACCGCTGCGCTACCCAGGGATCCCCAGAATTGTCTTTCTTAAGTGATACCTTCAAATACAAAGATAATATGAAAGCATTTTCTAAGAAGAGTTGAAATGACTCACTGCCAGGAAACTCATACCACAAGAAATAAAAGAAAGTTCTTACTAAACTAAAATAATATTGTATGTGCATGCAGGAAGGAAAGTTACCTTCACAAAGTTAAAAAAAAATATATGAGGAAACTGAACAAACGTATGAGATCACATTTATTTAAAGACTATTGACTACTTAAAACAAATATAATTAAAATGTACTACAGGGCTTAAAAAATGGTAAGAGTAAAATGTATGACCACAATAGCACAAAGAGCATAAGGTGTATAAATACAATTACACTATTGCAAGATTCTTATACTATTCATGAGCAGCTCATATATTAAGGTGAGATGTGATATGTTAATAGTGCATATATCCACTAAAAAACAATTTGACAAGTATGGCTAAAAAGTCAACAGATATGACAAAATAAAGCACATTTATATTTTGATAATGCAATAGAATGTAGAAAAGGAAAAAAAAACTATCAAAGAATTAATGGAAGAACTTAAAAATGTGCCTCAACTAAAAAAAAAAACATTCATTTCACTTCTAAATAAATTAAATGAAAATTTAAAAGATAGAGATAATCAGATTTCCTAAATAAGGCAGAGATCCTATTATATATTGTTTAAAGAGACTTAATTTAGATATAGGAAAACAAATGAAGTTAAAGGGAGTATTTGAGAAGAGAAGATACTCTATGCAAACAATACAACTAATAAAAAATGTAGTTGTTATCAGAGATGATTTTAAAGTGAAAAAATGAAGAATATTAAAGAGATAAATAATTTTCAAATAATAGAAGAATCAATTTATTAAGGAGATACACTTCTAAATATATGTGCAGTTAATATAGTTATAGAATACATAAATTGAACATTTAAAGAAAAAGTATACAAGTCTCAATCATAGTTGTAGATGAAAATACATTTCTCTCGGGGTACCCGGGTGGCTCAGTTGGCTAAGCATCTGCCTTTGTTTGGGTCAGGTCATGGTTCCAGGGTTCTGGGACTGAGCCCCACAATAGGCTCCCTGCTCAGAGGAGAGCCTGCTTCCCTCCCTCACTCTGCTTCCCTCTCCCTTTGCTTGCTGCTCCTGTTTATGCTCTCTGTAAAGTGAGTAAATTTTTTTTTTTTAAAGAAAATACATTTTTCTCGGGATCCCTGGGTGGCGCAGCAGTTTGGCGCCTGCCTTTGGCCCAGGGCGCGATCCTGGAGACCCGGGATCGAATCCCACATCAGGCTCCCGGTGCATGGAGCCTGCTTCTCCCTCTGCCTGTGTCTCTGCCTCTCTCTCTCTCTCTGTGTGACTATCATAAATAAATAAAAAAATTAAAAAAAAAAAAAAGAAAATACATTGTTCTCAATAATTAACAGAAACTGTAGACCAAAAGCAGTAAGAATATAGGAGACTGAAGAAGAAGGTTTTTTTACCTAGGATAAATATATAACATTATAATCAATGCATATTTTTAAGTGTTAATAAAACATTTACCCAAAATAGATGTTATGGAGTCATATGAAAGCAAGTCTTAATAAATTCAAAAAAATTGTATAACACAAAAACAAAAAACTGAAATCACAAAGTATGTTTTTAACACTTCAATTACATCAGAAGTAACAAATATCATAATATAATCAGAAAAAATATATTTCGAAGTTAAGTCAAAACACTAAGAGATCTATAGGTCAGATAAGAAACCAAAAAAAAAAAAAAAACACAACACTTATTTTTAAATGTAAATGATTGATGATGGAAAAACAAAAAAAGCACCATACAAATCCTTTTCACATTTCTAAAGCAGTGCTTGGAGCAAAGAATATATTAGAAATAAAACATGGCAGAAAATTTAAGATGCAAGCTTTAAGTTCAAGAAGATTGGAAAAGAAGAGCAAATTAATTCAAAGAGAGTAGGTGAAAGGAAATGATTCACGTAAAAGCAGAAATCAATGAAACAGAAAACAAAAATATGAAAAAAAGCTGGATCCTTGCAAAGATTAATGAAATTGAGAAGCTCATAGATAAATAAAAGAAAAACATAAAATGCCAATATTTTATTTTATTTATTTTTTTTTAAATGCCAATATTTTAAACGGATATCACTACAGATCTTAAAAATATTAGAAGGATAATAGGAAGATATCATGATTAATTTTATAGTCCATTTTGGCAATTTAGAAGAGAATGACAAATTATGTGATAAATATAACTTTCTAAAACACTTAGAAATAGAAAATATGAAAAATACTTTTTCCATTAGAATAAATTTGTAAATAAAAATTTCTCTACCAAGATGATTCAGAACCAGATGACTTTAGCAGGGAATTATGTCAGCATTTAAGAGAGAAATAAAACAAGCTTCCATACACCCTTATGAAAAAAAAATTTTAAGAGTGGAGAGATACGTCTCAACTTGTTTTATGAGGCCCACATAATTCTGACACCAAAAGTTGATGAGGTGAAAACATGAAATGAATATTAGTATCACTACATCTCATAAAAGCAAATGCATAGTTAGAGTAAATCATATCCAGAAATATCTTAAAAGAATATTGCATCATGACTAAGTGGGGCTTACCCCAGTAATTCAAGGTTGACCTAACAGGAAAAAATGGAAAAATCAATCATTGTAATTCACGAGGATAAAGGGGAAAAACAAATCATCTCAATAGAAGCCAAAAAATTTTACAAAATCAGTATCAGTGAATGATACATACTCTGAAAATAGAAACAGAAAGCAACTTCTTTAATAAATAAAGGATATCTGCGAAAATCTAAAACAAAGATTTTATTACACATAAATAACTGAATGTTTTCCCATAATATTAAGAAAAAGACAAAAATGTCCACTCTCTCCATTTTACTAAACATTGTGCTGGAGTTTCTAGCCAGTGCAATAAGATAACAAAAGAACAGTTACATAACAGAAAAAGGTAAAATTTTCATTGTTTTTAAAAGGAACAATTGTATATATAAAATATCCAAGGAAATCTATATGTAAACTACTACAAATACGTAATTTCAGCAAGCTTATAGGATTCAACTATTTCCATATACTGATAATAGTTACTGAAACCCTAAAAAATAAAATTTATAGTGAAATCAAAACACTTCGAATATTAGACATAAATGAAATGAAAGATAAGCAATATCTCTGCCTTGAAAATGCTTAAAATGTTGAGAGAAATTAAAGATCTAAATAAATTAGAAAACACTTATGTTGGGATCCCTGCCTTTGGCCCAGGGCGCGATCCTGGAGATCCGGGATCGAATCCCACGTCAGGCTCCCGGTGCATGGAGCCTGCTTCTCCCTCTGCCTGTGTCTCTGCCTGTCTCTCTCTCACTGTGTGCCTATCATAAATTAAAAAAAAAAAAAAAAAAAGAAAACACTTATGTTAAGATACCATTTCTCCCTAAATGGAGAATTTTTTTTCCTTATTTTTAAAAGAGGACGATCTGATCATAAAATTTATAAGGGAACACAAAGAATATTAAGTATCTTAACAAACTTTAACAAGAAAATTTAAAAATTTACATTATCTGGTTTTAGTACTTACTAAAATGTTACAACTACAAAGCTACATTAAGTATTTATAAAAAGGAAAGAAAATGTATTAACAGACTAGAACAAATATTCCACAAATAGATCTATGCTCATATAACATAATTTTAAACAAAGCTTCCAGTGTAATTTATTGGAGAAGTAAGTACTATTTAATTAATGGTTATGGAACAAATGGATACTTGTATGGAAAAAAATAACCTTGAACCCAACTTCACATATACACCAAAATCAATTTGAGATGGACTGTAGATGAGGGTGGTGGTGGTGGGGAGCATATTGCAGAACACCAGAGTCTGAATGAGTTGAGAAGGTCATCCAGGCAGCAGTGGCTCTGCACCGGGTAGTAAAGCCTGAGTGTGGTGAGCACAGCAACAGCCCAGGGGAGCGAGCAGTTGTGATGATAGAAGATTGGTTCTCTACAGGGACACTGGTTGTAAACAAGTAAATGTTATCAATAATAATGGAAAACAGGTTTCTCACTGATGAAGAAGGGAGTTAGAAGTATGGAAAAGAATAGAACTATATTAATGTGGTGTTTGCACATATCTACACGCGCACACACATTCCTGAGTTTGGTGTGTGCAGAGGTCTCTAGAGAAGCGCTGCTGTGATGGCAATGAGAGTACAACTAGGATGCACATCTTGTTCCTAAATATTATGCTTCACCATAAGAAACCAGGGTTCCTTGGAAAAGGCTAATTCCCAATATAGAATATCTGGTAATAAAGGAGGTTAAGAACCAAAGAATGACAAGAAGATGTCAAAAGCAAAAAGAGCTCATCTTTAAAAAGTCCACATACCTGCCAAATACAGAAGATTTTTAGCATCAAAATAAATATTCAATAAGTTTTAACTCAATGAAATGGTAAAAACAATGATTTTGTATTTATAAAATTAAATAGAATAAATTAGACATTTGTGGAAGAAGTGCATACTCGTGTAGTTCAAAGGCATCTCTAACAAAATAATTGGTAATTATAAAGGGAAAATGTGGACACTTTGAATGGCAAAGCTGGTGAACATCACCTTCATCACTGATGAAGTGCATATGTAGGAGAGGATTAAATGTCTGTTAGGATGCCTGAGAAAATTCAGTGGAAAGAAAAAGCACAATTTCCCTGATATTCCTTCCTAAAATGTCTAACCTGAAATTAACCATGAAGAAACATAAGATAACTTCAAATTGAAGAATTTTTTACAAAATAACTCACCTGTAATCTTTAAAAACATCAAGATCATGAAAGTCAAAGACTGAGGAACTGTTTATGATTGAAGGAATTAAAGAAACATGCCAACTAAGTGAAATGCTTGAATCTGAAATGCACTATTTTGCGTTTAAAGATATGACTTACTAGAATGTACTGGTAAAAATTGAATGGTCTACGAGAGCTTGATGTGAGTTATTGCTTGAACTAAATTGTGTCCCTGCAGAATTCACCATGTTGAAGCCTTAACCACTAAATGACAGTATTTGGAAATGGGTCCTCTGGGAGATAACTAGGTTTAAATGAATTCATGAAGAGCCCCTCGTTATGAGATTAATGCTTCATAAGAGAAACCACAGACATCTCTCCCTCTCTCGTTTTCCCCCCATTATGTGATGACAGTGAGAAGATGGCCTTCTGCAATCCAGGAAGACAGCTGTCACTAGAATCTGACCATGCTGGTACCCTATCTTCCAGACTCTAGAACTATGATAAAATAAATTTCTGTTGTTAATCAGTATTTGGTATTTTGTTATGATAGAGTTGTCCTAATGTCAAAGTCCTTATTTGAATATTTATATTGCAATAAGAATGTTCATATTTATAGAATAATATACTAATGTATTTGAGGGTGCTAGGATTTCATCCTGGCAACTTAGCGTTAGGATAATCCAGGAAGAAAAATTCTTCCTACAGTATATGTAACTTTCTAGAATTCTGAAGTAGTTTCAAATTAAAAGAATAACAAAATTATATTTGCATTTCAGTGTATGCAAATGATACAATATTTACAATAAAAGAAAAGTAAAAGAAAAGTAGGTCCAGAGTACAGATGTTTTACCTCTTTGGTTAGGTTTACTCCTACATATTTTATGGTTTGGGGTACAACTGTAAAAAGGGATTGATTCCTTGATTTTTCTTCCTATTGCTTCATTATTGGCTAACAGACACATGAAAAGATGTTCAACATCACTCATTATCAGGGAAATATAAATCAAAACTAAAATAATATATCACCTCATATCAACCAGAATGGCTAAAATTAACAACACAATTAACAACAGGAGTTAGAATGCAGAGAAAGGGGACCCTCTTGCACTGTTGGTGGGAATGTAAACTGGTACAACCACTCTGGAGAACAGTATGGAGGTTCCTCAAAAAGTTAAAAATAGAACCACCCTATGACTCAACAATGGCACTATTATTTACTCAAAGGATACAAAAATACTAATGCTAAGAGATACATGCACCCCTATGTTTATAGAAGCATTTTCAACAATAGCCAAATTATGGAAAGAGCCCAAATGTTCATCAACTACTGAATAGATAAAGAAGTGGTACACAGACTACACACACACACACACACACAGACACACACACAAACCATGGAATATTACTGAGCCATAAAGAATGAAATCTTGCCATTTGCAACAACTTGGATGGAACTAGAGTATTATGCTAAGCAAAATAAGGCAGAGAAAGACAAATACCATATGATTTCACCCATATGTAGAGTTTAAGAAACAAATGACCATGGCAAGGGGGAAAAAGAGAGGCAAAACAAGAAACAGACTAAACTATACAGAACAAATTATTAATTACCAGAGGGAAAGTGGGGGGGGGCTAGGGGTGCTTAAAAAGATGCTGCGGATTAAGGAGTGCATTTGCTGTGATGAGCCCTGAGTGTTCTATATAAATGATGAATCACTAAATTCTACACTTGAAACTAATATTACACTGTATGTTAACTACTTAGAATTTAAATAAAAACTTGAAAAAGAAAAAAAAAAGTGAGTCCAAACCACAAATACTTACATGAAAAAGGTTTATCACCTGTAAACTTATTAGAAACAAATCACTGATCTGGGTACTCTCATGGCTCACGTTTTTACTCCCCCACCTAGATTATTCAGTGACATTAAGAATAGCAAGAAAAATTAGAGAGGAAGACAAGCCATGAAAGACTCCTAACTCTGGGAAACAAAGAGTTGCAGAAGGGGGGATGGGTGGGGGATAGATTAAGTGGGTGACAGGCATTAAAGAGGGCACATGATGAGATGAGCACTGGGTGTTACACTACATGTTGGCAAAGTGAATTTAAATAAAAAAATAAAAAGAATAGCAAAAAAGAATCTGAAAGCAAGGTGCCAGGCTTTCCGTGAAGCCATGCTAAAATAGAGTGTATCCTCAGGAAATGGACCTCTATCACCAGAGCATGTTTTTCTCTTTCAAGGAATGATGATAATGATTTGAAATAGTAGCAAGGCACTTTGTGTGTATCTAACTACATCATTATTGCCTACAATACTTTGCCAGCTGCAACTGGAGTTTCAACAGGTGAGCAGTAGTCAGATGCTTTCCAGAGCACAACAGCTTTAAGCTAATCTTCTTGTACATGACTCAACCATGTTCTCTTTGTCATATCACCCCTGTCATCCCCCACCCCAAGAATTCCTGAATTTCTCTTCCAAATCTTCTGGTGTGCTCTTTTTTTCAGGAGTTCTCAAACTTGCTGTATTCTAGGATCACTGGAAAAGTTAAATTACACTGATTTCGGGGTCTCAGTCCTACAAGTTTGACTTAATTGGTCTTCAGTATGGTCAGGATAAGATCTACCGCTCCAGTTACTATGTACTTCTTGTACTGGTGCTTGTTCTTCTTAAAATTTTTTATATGATGGTAGGAAGTCTTGTTGTCAAAGGAAGTGAGGGTAAGACATGCACAGTCCTGCCTCTTCTGGTCTGATCATGTTCCCAAGCTCTCCTTAATTTTGTAGTTGCAAGAATGCAAGCTCTATTGCTTCTTTGCCTCTGGCTTCTTCTTTTCCTGTTTTGGACTCTCCAAAATGTCTGGTAGAACTGTAGATTTTATTTTGAATGCATCCACTTGACTTCTACAAAACTACCCCTACACACACACTCAATGACAGCCACTGGAGAAAGTCTAATAACTTGAAAAATTAATATAAATAAAAGAAAAAGTAAAATATTGGAAAGATTTGTAAGCTTAACCAGGAAATATTATCTATGCATCAAAATCTCTTAATTTTTGTGAAGCTTAAGTCAAATTGTTTAGAAATTATATAGAAAAATTCCTAACAATGTGGAAAACAGTAGCTTAAAGCAATGGCAAGGAGTGGGAAGAGTAGAAATATGTTTAAAAGTCTCATTTCTAGAGGAATTGATGAGTTCAGACTTTGATCAATTCTACAAGCTAGTATTAAATATACAATTTTTATTTGAAAAAAAAAAATTATGGGGCACCTAGGTGGCTCAGTTGGTTAAGCAACCAACTCTTGATTTCAGCTCAGGTCATGGTCTCAAGGTTGCAAGATCAAGCCCTGTGTTGGACTCCACGCTCAGCATGGAGACTGCTTAAGATTCTCTCTCTGCCCTTCAGACCAAAATAAATAAATACATAGAGTAGCAAATTAAGGGTAACTATGAGAAAAAAAATAGAATATGTAACTTCTGATCATCTAGGGGGGAATAAAGAGGATGTCTTAGAAAAAAAAGCAGAATTAATCCTCCTCAAGACAAATGAAAAATGGGAAAATCATAACAAATATTAAAGACAAAACAAATAGATTGACATAAGAAATGTTTAAGTTGTCACTGTAAGGTGAGTAGGCTACACGTCCTAATGTAGAGATACGTATGCCTAAGTATTTTAAGGGAGGGAAGATCCAGGGGTTCAAAATATATAGTGCTTATAATAAACCAACCAAAAGGGCAGCCCGGTGGCTCAGCAGTTTAGCGCTGCCTTCAGCCCAGGGCCTGATCCTGGAGACACAGGATCGAGTCCCACCTCAGGCTCCCTGCATGGAGCCCTCTTCTCTCTCTGCCTGTGCCTGTGCCCCGCACTCCCCCCACCCCCCATGTCTCTCATGAATAAATAAATAAAATTAAAAAAAAAACAACCAAAAACATGATTATCTCAAAGTAAGAGTTGAATAGAATATACAAGATGAGTGGCCAAAGGATATTAGATACAGATACAGTCTAGTCAGACAAAAATATAACATGATATTTAATTAAATAGGTGTTTTATATTTTATTATAAAATTATTGCCAATAATTTATAGATGGCAAAACTCTTCATCCTTGATAATATGGTGTCTTAGTATATAAGAAAACTATAGGAATATAAAGTAAATTTAAAAATTCAAAATTGGGATGACTGGGTGGCTCAGCGGTTGAGCACCTCCCTTCAGCCCAGGGCATGATCCTGGAGTCCCAGGATCAAGTCCCATATCGGGATCCCTGCATGGAGCCTGCTTGTCTCTCTGCCTGTGTCTCTGCCTCTCTCCCTGTCTCTCATGAATAAATAAATAAAATCTTTTTAAAAAAATTCAGAGTAGTAGAAGATATTTACATTTTTTTTCAAATCAATCAAATAAACAATTACAAAATATAATCGAGGATAGAAACTACATGGTTAGCAATTAACATTGCTCATAAATTTTAGTATACAGTAATCGAGCATGTACTTTGACCAGCAAAAATAAATCGATGCATGCCAAATTATACAGTTCATATGATCTTCTTTTTTTTTTTTTTTTAAGATTTTATTTATTCATGAGAGACATAGAGAGAAGCAGAGATACAAGCAGAGGGAGAAGCAGGGTTCCCACAGAGAACCTGACAGGGGACTTGATCCCAGGACCCCAGGATCATGCACTGAGCCAAAGGCAGACACTTAACCACTGAGCCACCCAGGTGTCCCAGTTCATATGTTCTTACCAAAAAGCTATATATCTAAAACCAGTATGAACAGTTAAACAAATGTGATCAATTTTCTCAATGCTCACTGAAATATTTATGCAATTATATACTACAGTACATATATTTACATGTATATGTATGTTGTATGTGTATGTGTGTATCTGATTTAGAAGATAGGTTGAATAGTGGCCATGTATTCTGGTTGTGGAACAGCACTGTCTGAATTTGAAATCAAACTGTTGGGAGTGGTTATCTAATGGAAAAGAATGGTTTTAATGGAGATAGAGGACTATTATGCATTGAATTGTACCCACCTCACCTCAAAATCCATACATTGAAATTCTAACCGCTAGTACCTCTGAATGTGACTAATATGCTAATGATTATGAAGTCTTAGTGTAATTCTTTTTTTTGCAAGTTTTACAAAAAAAAAATCCTTATTCACTAAGGATGAATTAAAAACAATGTTAAAAACATTGAAAAACAATGAAAAGAAAAAAGCTAGATTCAGTACCAATTTCTCACATGCATGAAGTTCTATGCACACATTATTAACAACTGTCTCTTGTGCTCCAATGGCCAACGAACACCTTGGCTTATGAAAGTGATAATTATATTAGAGGTGGGTGTGACTATAAAAACAAACTAAATTATTACCCTCTAAGTTACAGTTATAATTTGTAGCAGCTGAGTCCATTAGGGTCTAATTTTAGTTAATCTCAGTTCTCAGTGGAATCACCCTCAATTTAAGCTGACAAAATACATAAAAAAGTAAATAAGAGAGTACAGTACAGCATGGAGTTAGGTATACCCCACTTTGATTTCCTGTTCTATTAACTAAGGTGTAAATTAGTTGCTTCAACTTAAGACTAAATTTCCTTATCTATGAAATAATAACAATCACATATTCTTTTTTTAAAAAAGATTTTATTTATTTATTCATGAGAGGCAGAGACAGATGCAGAGGGAGAAGCAGGCTCCCTGCGGGGAGCCTGATGAAAGACTCTATCCTGGTTCCCTGGGATCACGCTTCCTCTGCCACTGAGCCACCCAGGCGTTCCAACAATCATATTCTTGATTCGATTTAGGAAGGCAGAAAATTCATTTATGAAGACTGAGGACTCTGAAACCTGACTACTTGGATTCTAAATGATAGAATAAACTGAAGACATGTAATGGATATTTATAGATAACTACGTTTTAGGAAAATATAATGAGGTGAAATGACACTGAAATCATAACCACAACCACAACCACAATAACAACAAAATGTTAGTTCATTTTCAAGAGGGTAAAGATTTCTTTCAATATCCTAGCCTCCAGAACACATCAATTTAAATATACATATCAAATACATTTAATTCATTTAAAAAGTGCTTATTGGTGTCCATCAGACACCATGAAAAGAAAAAAGTAATGTATAAACGTTATCTATTAGAATACAAGTTAAGTACCAATAAAAATGGGTATATAATTATGTGATTATGTCACTTTCGGTGATACAAACAAGGAAAAGCAAAAGCATTTCAGAGCAAGCTATTACAATGAAGATGAAAGCTGGAATAAAACTGAAAGGTTTGTGAAAATTCTCTCAATTGGACATGAATTTGAAGGATAGGTGGGTGTTAGTACAACAGAGCCTACTAGATTATTACTAATTAGAGAAAAAATAATGGCAAATGAATGGGAAAATGTTCAATTTAACCAACCACTAAAAGCAATGACAATTTAAAATACTATGCAATTTTTCACCTAGCTAGTATGAATATCTTAAAGAAATGTTAATGATGAATGAGGGTATCAGGCATACTCAAGGGCCATTAGTGAAAGCGTAAACAGTTACAGAACTTTATGCAGAGAAATTTGGAACTATTTAGCAGTATTTTCTTTACAATTTTTACCTGCCCCTTGGTTTCTAAAATTCTACATTAACAAATACTCTTGGAGGTATATAGATATTTTGCTATACAGTCTTATCTCAACACTAGTGTTTTTAATTGCAATAATAACACAAAGAAACAATCTAATTATTTTTTCTATATAGGCACACCTCAGAGATATTATAAGTGTGGTTCCAGTTCACTGCAATAAAGCAAATACCACAATGAAGCAAGTCAAATGAAATCTGTTTATACTTTACCATAGCCTATTAAATGTACAATAGAATTATGTCTAAAAAATGTAGATGCCTTTATTGCTAAAAAATGTCAAGCATCATCTGAGCTTTCAGCAAGTCATAATCACTGATCACAGATTACCATAACAAATATACTAATGAAAAAGTCTGAAATATTGTGAGAATTATCAAAATGTGGCACAGAGACACGAAGTAAGCAAGTGCTATTGAAAAAAAATGCACTGACATGTTTGATACAGGGTTGCCACAAACCTTCAATACGGAAAAATCGTGATATCTGTGAAGCACAATACAACGATGTATGCCTATTACAGCTGACGGAAAATGAATTATCCTTAAATGGAGGAAATGCCTTTTGGCTTGCTATAACCCTGAGGGGGTTATCTGGAACTTAGTTTGACATGAGAGAGGTAAAATACAGAGGACTTCAATACTGGTATGAACTCACTGAAGAAAAAAAATAAAAGGAAACTACTAAATCTTTTTAGGTTTTAGAAATCACTTAAACCATTTCTGTATTTTCTCTGCATGGGCCATTGAGCATGACTACTTGAATTAGAATCTTATATTTATTGCCTCTTAGCAAAATAATCTTGTCTAAGTCAATAAATCTCCTATGCTCAGTTTCTAGATCTGTAAAATGGTGACAGTAACACTTCATGCAGTTGCTATAAAGATTAAGTGAGATGCAGAATAAGTACAGTGTCTGGAACGCAACTTTCAATAAATATTAGTCACTCTCATTATAATTAATTGAATTAGTTTTCCACCTTCTTAATGTTATGCTACCAGAGGATTACAATGGAGTTTGGAGTTTAAGTACCTGTCAGCAATAACAGTCTCATTTCATTACATGGATTCTTTACATATTTTTCTCACTATCTAAAGAGATGTCAGGAAACTGAGTAAAATTTGTGTTTGTGAGTCCTGGTAATGAACTAAATACCAGTAACTCCAACAACACCTTTAGTAATATGAAATACATTATTCAACCATCTACATAGAATGAGACAAGACCTCATTTTTTAAAATCCACATATAGGCCTTGTGACAGAGCCGCAAGCTGAGCTAATGGAGTCTGTTTTTGTTCTAATATGATTAGAAGCCTGAATTGCATGACACCACTATATAAGTATTAAAAATATTTTAGCTTAATATCAGAACACTGGGAAAGGGTATACATGTGTTAAACTTGTGATTTATATGCTACAGTTTTATTATATTTTTCAGAAGATGTATTTATAATATCTAAAATAAAATGTAAAATATTTTAATTTTGAAATGTGAATATGCTTTCTAGGAATATTAACTATTACCCTTAAGTAATAAAATAAAATAATAAGTGCAATGCCCCATCTCAAGAGCCACTGCCTGAATTAGATAATGCAACCATGTTAAACTGTGGAAGAAAGCAATAGAGATTTTCAGTGGACAAAGGTTTATTATGGTGAAACTATTGGGAATTTGCAATAATGTAAAAGCTTCCCTTCAGCTTTCTGCTGATCTGCTGGAATGGAAAGATAAATGTCTCTATGATTTATAACACTAGACATAGAAATTGAATAACATCTCAAGACACTGGGGCCGAGTAAAACCTCCAGGTTTCATGTGTTGACATTTTTTTCTCCTTTGAGAAAAGGTTAACATTTTTTTTTTTTACTTCAAACTGAATTTCTTGATCAAAATAGCAGAAATTAGGATCTTTTGGATGGGTTTGCTGTGAAGTTATTTTTCAGAGCTTAAGAATGACATGCAAAAAAGCCAATTTCCATATCTTCTGATGGGAAGAACTGCCAACATGCCAATGAATTTAGTGAGAGAACAATGCCAGAGCATGAAAACAAAGAGCCATGATCCAAGTAATTTGGGCTGTGAGACTGGGTCTTGTAATGCATCCACTACGGGTGGTGGGGGAAACAAGGGAGAGGACATTGTTACTCTTGTTATCATTTAAAAATGTTCTGAGTTTCAATAATAAACTAAATGCTATAAAGAACAATTTGAACCAGTTCATTTCCACTTGGCATTCAACTAGATATATCAGAAAAGTTCCTTCAGAGATGTCAAGGAAAACTGTGTGTAGAGGCTTGGCTGTTAAAAAACTTTCTGAATTGTACATAAAGTGAAGTGTAAATGAACAATTTAGTAGTCAATGTGAACTAATTTTTATGTTATACAGGTAATTATATCATGTATTTTTGCAAAAATATGTAAAACATATAATTATGTAACGTAATATATAATAAAAGCTATATTGCTTTTTGTATAGCATCTACTATACTGGAAAAAGTAAAGATTTAAGACATTATAAAGTGATTTAAGTCAGACATAGACAAATGCTATTTGGTATCACTTTTATATGGAATCTAAAAGGTGAACTCGTTAAAACAGAGTAGAATGGTAGTTACCAGGGACTAGAGGGTAGGGGAATTAGGAAGATGTCATTTAAGGGCACAAATTTATAGCCAGTAGATATAAGCCCAGGAGATCTAATGTACAGCAAAATGATTACAGACAATGATACAACATTACAAACTCCAAAGTTGCTGAGAGACTACATCTTAATTGTCCCTACCATAAAAAATAAATGATAATTATATGAAGTAACAGAGGTGTTAGGTAATGTTATGGTGATAATCATATTGCCGTATATAAATGTATCAACACATTGTATACTTTATACTTATGCAATGCTATATGTCAATTATATCTCAATAAAAATAAATTTTTGAGTATGCAGCATTGAATATAGAAGAATATAGGACTTACCAGAATGCAGGTACCTCCCCAAAGTCCTACCCAGAAATCTGGAATAATCCCAGAATGGTTTGAGATTGTTGGTGCTAACTACTTAGGATCAGTTTTCTACAGTTTAAATTCATTCAGATATATTAGTCAAATACTTCCACAGACATCAACAAGAAGCATCTATTTTTAAGGGACTAAATCATTAACACATGCACAAATACATGAATACTTACTACATGTGAATCCTGTGACTAAAGTGAAGTTAGTATTTTTAGGTCATTTATCATTTTCTTGAGAAAGTAATCTACTCTTTACAAGAAGGTAAAAAAGAAAATGGGCTCAGGACACTACATTGACAGCTGTATTAGTAGTTAAAAAAAAAAAAAAAGCTAACAATATCTTTATTCTTTGCCTCAAGCTGGGCTTATTTTTATGTCAGAAAGACTTGACAGTTGACCTGCCTGGCCATCAGCTAGTAATAGTTTCATAAGTACTTTGACACCAATGGAGAACATTGCAGTGTCTCGGTGACTCAGAGTCCTAGTATTACAGTGAGAACATCCTGATATCACCCAGACAACTATATCATCATAGAATTTTGAATGTCTCTTACCCCCTAGTGAAATTATTGAATGATTGGAAAATGTTCGGGAAGATTATGTCCTTCATTTTTCTCAACATACTATTTGCTCTTTTCGCTAAGACCATTTATTTCTTCAACTTTCACACTCTTACCATATTATTTCAACTTCAAAATATTTCTCTCTCAACACAAATAGAATTCAAAATGTAAATGAAGCAGGAATTGATCAGATTCAGTACTGTTTGCAGCAAATTCCCAGAATGTCTGCTATGTGAGTATTTCAGAAGGAAAATTTACATGGATGAACTACTTGGTATAACTTAACTTCTGGAATAATGAATATTGCACACAGTGATGATGAGTGTGGGCCCTTGGATCATGCTATATGGGTGTGAAACCTGGCATAAAAATTTTATAGCTGTGCACAGACTTAAATGAAACAGTTTCTGAAAACAGGAATTCTATCTATCATTGCTCTTTAGTCATGCTGTTCAAAATATGAATAATTTGTTATCCTTTTACTTTCAATAAATATATTGGCCTGGAAACATTTGTTCAAGTATGATACTACCAAACCATTTTTTATAACATTACAGCTAGTGTTCCTATTAGGTTCTGAAAAAATATTCTCTATATCCTGCACTAACAAATTAGACTTGAGAATTAAAATTTTTCATCGTGACCACTTACAATATAAAAACTCAAATGCTATCACCTTGAGGGGCTCATGATTCGATTTGCTCACCTGATGCTGTGTTCAGTTGGTGAAAGAAGGTAAGATTTCTCTTAATTGGCTGATTATTTTTATCAGTGCCATACAACTGCTGAGTTTTTCTTTCAAAACAATTGCTTAGAGATTTATTTAAAGACACAGTTTTTATGCAGGATGTATGATATTCACAGAGGAATTTCTATTCACTAAGTTGTCATGTTCTCATTTTAGAAGTCATAATAGAAATGCAATATCTTTGAAGCTCGTGCCAAGTGGGGGTTGTTTGTCCTAAAACTATACCTCAGAAGAGTTACTACTTTCATACTGTTTATATGCATGTTTGCTTTTCGGTAGATTTTTTTTTTTTTTTTATTTTAGAGGCAAAAGCAGAAAAAAGATTGATGAGATCAAACCATGGTAAAAAAGACAAAGAGCCTTCTACAAAGATTTCTATAAATGAAATGCAATATTTATATTTAATATGAATATTAAAGTCAGATATTTTTAGAATGAATCTATATACTGGAAGCATATTTGTATTTGATATTAAATGATTAAAATGAGTTTTATCACTCATCAGCATAAACTAAAAATAAATAAGAAATTTGTAAAATAACAAGTGAGAAATCATCGATAAGCACTCTCAAAATCCAAATCGGTGATAAGTTCCTAATAACCAACACATTTCTGCTTTTTAACCTTTGCTTAAGAACTTGTTTCTATCTCTACTGCCTTTCAACTCTTTGTCCTCTATTCCTAATCATACACTCCAAGTGCCAAATCATCTCTCTTTCTCCAAGAGTCCATCTCTTACCAATTCAAATAATGACAAAATTGTTCCTATATTCAATATTATCATCTCATGTGTATACTGAATTACATAAACTCTTTTTACATCTCTAAAATATACACGTCTATATTGTCAGCAAACTACAGTTTGAGGATCAAATCGACCCCATCACCTATATATTGCTTGCAATCTAAGAATGGATTTTACATTTTAAATAGTTAGAAATTGATCAAAAGGAGAACTGATATTTGTGATTGATAAAAATTACATGAAGTCACATTTCATTATCTATAAAGTTTTATTCAAATATAACTATATTCAATCCTTTGTGTTGTCCACGATTGCTTTTCATCTACAATAGTGAAGCTGAATAGTTGTGACAAGAAAAATATGGCTCACAAATACTAATTTTTGTCTGGACTTACAAATGTTTGCCAATTCCTGGCCTGTAGCATTAGCAAACAATTATTTGTGTCTCCATCTACTAGTAGAGTTCATGCCTTCCCTTTTTTTTTTTTTTAAATATTCAAACATGGAGTACATAAAACATTGTCAGGGACACACTGGTCCTTAAAATGTATGCACCAAACTAAAGCAAATCAAGGCAACCTGGAAAGGTGAATTTTAAAAATTGACTGACAGAAATTATTCCAGGTTTAATAACTCCCTGCTTCAATGCTGTAGAAAGCATGTATATTAAATGTGACTGTATACATTTTCTGCAATAAGATTAATAAAGTCTGAGAATATAATGTACAACAGTGAGTATAGCTGATAACCCAGTATTGTATACTTAAAATTTGTTCGGAGTATAGAACTTAAAATGTTCTCACCAAAAAAAAAAGAGAAATATGTGAGGTGTTGTAATGTGTTGATTAACTAGATGGAAGGAATCCCTTCTCAATGTCTACATATACCAAATCATCACTATGTACACTTTATTTATTTATTTATTTATTTATTTATTTATTTATTTATTTATTTATATATTACGTACACTTTAAATATCTTATGACTTTACCAATTATATCTCCATAAAACTGAAAAATCCCACCTTTCTCTATATCAGACTATAATTGAATATCAACTAACTTCTAAAATCTCAAAATTTCCCCTTAAATTAGCATTGTTACTTCTCTGGATAGTATTAGGAAGGAATTCATGTGCTCCTTTGAATTTCTCCATGATTTCTACTCCAGTGAACTCAGGGAACGTTTTTGCTATTATTTTTTTCACAGGGGAACCATTTATAAAATAGAAGCCCAAATGACTTTTTCTTAACTTAGACAAGAATGCATTGTTTTGGAAGAAATGTTGCTGATCTATCTCTAAAATGATTGCCTTTTTGTCATAGACATCTAAGATACTGTCTTCTCTCATACATTTCTGTTAAAGTTATAAAGAATGTGTCAGTAAGTAGGAGCTGTATGTTCTTGAAACATGGATGTCAATATCTGTCGGATTTGAATGATGATGATCATAATCAGATGACACTCTGGAGACTGTCAAAAACTCTACCTTTCATCAAACAAGATGAGTAATGTTTTACCATAAATAGTGTTAATATGATTAATAGCATTTCTCTAGTAGTTAGGCTTTAGATAGTAAAAATATTTGTTAAACATTAATGAGTTTTTACAACAGGGTTCTAACTAGGGAAGCAGATTGTTCTCTTTGCATATATAATTACATTTACGGATTTATATAACTACATCTACAGTTTTCCCCACTGTTTAAAATTCAAACCTGAATGTCAACATATTTTTAAAGAAAACTGTATGCGCTAAAGTCCTAACAAAAAGTCCTAACAAAACAACAAGATTTTGGTGGAGTGCTAAAATATATAAAATAGTATTGGATCCAGAGAGAATAGCATATAATGCTGTGTGATCATCATACCCAAAGTGTTTAGAGCTTAATCTATTAAGAAGGGGTTCTTATTTAAGTTGAAAGTAAGAGTAGAAGTTGCAAGGAATTTTTGTCACTTACCAGAAAACAATAATAGTTAGACACTTGTACATTTAGGCAGTTAAGGTCAATAAAATGCTGCATTAAAATTTACTTTTGGTTTCATGAAATTGTAACATAGACCTCACCTACATCAAAAACCATTTGAGGGGGCAGCCCTGGTGGCTCAGTGGTTTAGCACTGCTTTTGGCCCAGGGCATGATCCTGGAGACCCGGGATCGAGTCCCACGTCGGGGTCCCTGCATGGAGCCTGCTTCTCCCTCTGCCTGTGTCTCTGCCTCTCTCTCTCTCTCTCTCATGAATAAATAAATAAAATCTTTAAAAATTTTGCTTAATATTACTTCTAAAAAATTTTAAAAATAAAAACCATTTGAAATAGCTACTTGCAAAACTGAAAGATGGAGAAGAGCTGGTTTACAGTTCACGCAAAAAAGGTCAAATCAGTGACTCAGAATTGTTGAAATCTCACAAGATGTCCTCTGGTCACAGGGAATGGATTCTTTGAAACCAAATGAATAGTAAAATCTGTAACTATTAAGAAGGGAAGGCAGAGGTGCACCTGGGTGGCTCAGTGGTTGAGCATCTGCCTTTGGCTTAGGCTGTAATCCCAGGGTCCTGGGATCGAGTCCCGCGTCTGGCTCACTGCATGGAGCCTCCTTCTCCCTCTGCCTGTGTCTCTGCCTCTCTCTCTCTTTCTGTCTCTCATGGATAAATAAATCTTAAACAAAAAAAAAAAAAAAAAGAATCCCTCAATAAAATATCAAATGGTAGAATGTTAAAAAAAATGCCTAATACTTGTGAACTGTGTGTACTATATGTATGAATGGATGAACTGTATGTCTGATATCTTCACATTAACTTTGACTGGAGGATAGTTGAGGCCAAAGGTAATTATTCAAAATCTCGACTTTCCCCTAGCAAATACCCTTGAGATGTCAGAAAGAAATTATGAACTTGAAGCATATGAAATATACACATTTATATATTATATAATATAAAATAGATTGTTACCATATGTAATTTTTATATCTATAATGTACAGAATATTGTATTTACATATTATGTTACCTATTATACATATTCTACATTATGTGTATTACAGATTATCTGTGTCTTTCTTCTCTTTCCTCAATTTCCTCCATTTCCAGGACTATATTTCTAAAATTCTAAAAAAAAAAAAAAAATAAAAATAAAAATAAAATTCTCTTCAGCTCCATTATCAGCATTATTCCTTGGGGGGGGGGGGGGGGTTTCCTGGATGTGGGCATAGCTCCTTGGTCCTTAATGCACATTCACCCATGTGCCCACACAATCCTATATGTGCAAAACAAGCCCGAACTAATATATGAATATCACCCAGGTAATTTAAGCAAAAGAGTAAACCTTCTGTTTCATAATTATGAAAACTATCAGGTAGATACGGCTTCTTCTTTTTGTAAAGAAGTAATTAGTTCAGTTCTATCATGTAGTCCCAGAAAAGCATACTCAACAGCTAGCTCCATGGCAAAATGCTTTAATTGGACTGAGAGACTCATTCTTGTGTTCTGTGGGATACAGCAAACCACTGGACAGAAAAATATGCTTTCCACAGTTCTTGGATGCCAGTGGAATCTTGACTGTTACCCAGAACATGCTGATCCTTTTTTTTTTTTTTTTTTAGTATTTTTCAACTCATCGGTTTTAGAGCTTATACACCAGCTCAATGAAACCTACATAGACCTCTGTGTGTGTGTTTCTGTGATGTAACAATAGTAATTCGCCATTTCCTGCAATAAGTAAAACACTAATTTCTAAAGGGCAGAAAGTGACTTTATTCATTTTTTTTTTTTAGATTGCCTGAGAGTTTCCACATAGAGTCACTCCTACTGTTAACGTCTTACAGTAGCGTAACACAATTATAGCAATTAAAGAGGCAATACTGATATATTATTAATAACTAAAGTTCCTAGTTTCCTTTAGAGTTCACTCACTGTGCGACACATTCAATAGGTTTTGACAAATGCATGATGATATATATCTACCATTAGTGTCATACAGAATAGTTGTGCCACCCTAGAAATCTCTCATGCTCCCCCATCCTTCTCCCCTCCCCCTGTCACCTAGCCCCCAGAAACCACAGATCATTTTTCACTATCTTCACAGTTTTTCCTTTTTTAAAAAAAATATTTCAGTTGGCATCATACAGTATGTTATCTTTTCAGATTGGCTTCTTTCAATTACCATCAAAAATTTAAATTCCCTTTACGTAGCTTGATAATGAGGGAGGAGAGGAGGGAGGGAGGGAGGGAGGGAGGGAGGGAGGGAGGGAGGGAGGGAGGAGGGAGGGAGGGAGGAGGGAGGGAGGGAGGGAGGGAGGAGGGAGGGAGGGAGGGGAGGGAGGGAGGGAGGGAGAGAGAGCGAGGGAGATGATCGTCATAGTTCGAGATCTGAGCTTAGGGGCGGTAGGCTTTCGTAGGTAGTTGAGGGTATTATTCTTTCTTTATTTCTTGCTTTATGTCTTTCTTTCCTTGTCTTTCTTTCTTTCTTTTCTTTCTTTCTTTCTTTCTTTCTTTCCTTCCTCCCTTCCTTTTTTCTTTTTCCTGAATAGCACTCTGCTATACATACATACCACAGTTTAAGTACTCCTCTTTTTAAAGACATCTTTTGCTTCCAACTTTTGGCAATTACACATAAAGCTGCAATAAACACTCGTGAACAGGTTTTTGTGTTAACACTAGCAAAGAATGCGAGTTCCTATTGCCCCACATTCTTGCTAGCATTTAGCGTTGCCAATGTTTGCAATTTTAGTTAATCTAATACATACACACATATCTAGTCATTTTTTTAATGTGCACTTCCCTAATGACCTATGATGTGGATCATCTTTTCATAGGATTATTTGCCAACTGTATATCTTCTTTGGTGAGGCTGGTTTTCTGCTCACTATTTAACTGGGTTGTTTTCTTTTTGTTGAGTTGTAAGAGATACTTCATTCACTTTGGATAGTCATAACTCCTATTTCTTTACAATACTACAGGAACTTCAGAAGCAATACATTCATGCAATTTCTTTTTTTTTTAATTTTATTTATTTATTCATAGAGATGCAGAGAGAGAGAGAGAGGCAGAGACACAGGCAGAGGGAGAAGCAGGTTCCATGCACCGGGAGCCCGACGTGGGACTCGATCCAGGGTCTCCAGGATCACGCCCTGGGCTGCAGGCGGCGCTAAACCGCTGCGCCACGGGGGCTGCCATTCATGCAATTTCTTAAAAAAAAAAAATATCTTGGCTAACCTGTTGGCCATAAATCTTCCTACCTATTAACTGCTTTTAAGTTAGAGTAACAAGTTACAGGTTATAACAAAATTAAAATGTTTATCTGTTTTTACACACTGAAATCTACTTATTTATTAATTTGCAAAATCAATTATGAATTAATTGCTTCGGAAAGCTAATTCTGACTCAGCATGTAGTTGTTTCTGTAAATATCTTACAGCCAGTTCTCAGTAATAGTGCCATATTCTAGACCAGAGGCTGAGTATGAGAATCAAAATAGCTATTACCTTTGAATTCATTCAACAAATGTTAATTAGGGACGGCTGGATGGCTGACTGTCTGCTTTTGGCTCAGGGTGTGATCTCAGGGTCAGGCTCCTTGCAGGAAGCCCGGTC
Source organism: Canis lupus familiaris (assembly GCF_011100685.1). Lineage (NCBI taxonomy): Eukaryota > Metazoa > Chordata > Mammalia > Carnivora > Canidae > Canis > Canis lupus. The sequence goes on from NC_049224.1 coordinate 78,758,136, forward strand.
CTCCCTCTGTCTATGTCTCTGTCTCTGTCTCTCTCTCTTTCTCTCTAATAAATAAAAAAATCTTTTAAAAATATATTAATTAATGGTCTTATAGGGGTTTGCCATTATGTTATATACTAATGACCCAAAGCTGAAAAAGCTATGGACACTCTCCAAGTAGAAAGATAAAACACACAAGCAATTCAGCAAAGGTTTTAAAATAATAAACTGATGAATTTGTAAGAACTTTACTTAAATTTGAACTGCCCCAGGAAATCAGCATAGAATTTAGTTATATCTCTTTTAATCACTTGTTTTTAGTTGGTCAGAGAGAGCCAAAATATACCTTGCTACTACTGTCCTGTTCAAAAATCATTTTTGAGTTACCCAAGAAACCCAGACTCCCATTTACCCCAAAATGTGTGGGAGCAGGAAAAGTCTGTCATCTAGAGAGGAAGTATTTCCCAACAAGAGGGAATCCTCTTCTGTGAACTATGTATGCCTCTGTTCTGCTTGCACAGTTTTAGGGGTGCAAGCAACCATGCAAAATCCAGTTCTATGTACTGCCACTTCTGAGTAGTGTGATATGCTCAGGCTCCAAAATTATTAGACTATTAGACCCCACCATATCACACTGTAAAATGACATCTATTTTTTTTTTAAGATTTTATTTATTTATTCATGAGAGACACAGAGAAAGAGGCAGAGACATAGGCAGAGGAAGAAGCAGGCTTCTTGTGGGGAGCCTGATATGGGACTTAACCCTGGGACCCCGGGATCATGACCTGAGCCAAAGGCAGACACTCAACCATGGAGCCACCCAGGTGCCCTGACTTCTGGGTTCTAAGGACATTCCACAAATTAGCAGTGACCTTATCACGAACCTTCATGCCTTACTTACCTGAAACCATGTCATCAACACACCACTCTCCTCCTCTTCGGGTCATTTTATTTTCTCTTCCTGCCATAATATTTAGGATAGAGCAATATCCAACAGTACCATCCTATCTCCTTGACTTGAAACTCAGGTAGCACTTAGGGTGTCAGGTCTTTTTCTTTCCAGAAGAATATTAGGCTCCTTACACAAAGATTCTCATTTCTTTGCATCCTAAAGGTATTGGAGATTTTGACTGAAGCATGTAATGAAATCATAACTCCAGGTCAATATATGCTTCTTTACAAAGAAAGGAATGGGAGGGGAGAGATGGGAGGAAGTGAAGAAAGGAAAGGAAAGGAAGAGAAGAAAAAGGAAGCAAGGAAGAAAGAAAGGAAAAAGGGTAGGAAGGGAGGGAGGAAGGGAAGGAGGAAGGGAGGGAGGCAGGTAGGAAAGAAGGAAGGAAGCAAATGTACTGACTACAGAAGAGGGGGAAAAATGAATTCCATACATAGGAGGAGAACAAGATAGTTTAAATTATATGCTAATACTGACCTCATGATAAATGGCCATCCGTGATCTCTCCCGGGACAGTTACCTACTTACACTTAGGAAGAGCAAAATGAAATCCTCACAAGTTAAAAAAACAGTTCTCGTTTTCATATTACAGGAAATATTTAGTTTCAAAGAGCCTCAGCCTCAGTCAAGATGTGAGTTTGGGGTCTGGGACTAAAGGTCATACCTCCCACTTAGGCCTCCTTTCCTCATCATCAGTGATGAAGTAGGGACTTGCAGTACAACACACTGGTCACAGTGGGAAGTCTCAACACTCCCAAAAGTCACTCTACCAGCAGACTTGGCCTAAAAGATATGTCTTCTAAACCTTGTAATGTGATCATGAAGGATAAAGAGAAAGAATAAAAAACCTGCCATTCCTTGCCATTCAACACAATCTCACCCATCACTACTTGTCTTGAATTCACTACCACTAACCTCATTGAGTCCTTTATTTCTCTTCAGACTGGTCCACAGCAAAACCTTCCAGATCAATTGCCAAATACCTCATTCTTCTATGCATGTCTCTATAATTCCCCCATTCTAATTTCTCATAGTATTTCATGAGCTCTTGAAATTTATGGGGCATTATCAGAACAATCTCTAATATGCTGCTCTTTCCCTCTAAACTTTCCCTTCACATTTATGCTCTAATAAAATTCTGGTTTATGCCCAAAAACTCTGCTTCCCACCTCTTCAATGAGGGTAGTTTGTTTGTTTGTTTGTTTGTTTTTTGTTTTGTCTTTTTTTAATCTTCCATAGTTCTACCACAGAACCTGGAGATGGAACACATGGATGCTTTGCTCCTGTTCCCACTTTTAGACCATTCTCCTTTTCTTATCCCCAACACTTCTGGCCTTGTACCAAGTATCACGTAAGTATATCACACACTATTCCTCTATGCTATTATCTGACAACTGACTAGTCACACTCTATCATTTCTAATTGTTTTTAGCTTGTGACTCGTGACTACTTTCTCTAGTACTGTATCTGTGTCAGTTTTTCATTATTTCAACTTATATGCAGAATACTTAGAGGATACTTCTCATACTTTGGATTCTCAACTATTTGAATTCCTTTTCTCTTATTATCCCATCTTCAACTTACTTCAACCCTCATTCTAACAGTTATACCTGAGACATTACAGTGATAGATATATGTAATATGCCTGAAATGTCAGTAAAGCAACTCTGGGAGGATAAAAGGCTGGGTTTGTAGAGCTTTTATTTTTACCATGCACATTACTTAATCATGGCTGATTTTAAGGTATTGGTAGTTTTGTATCCAGCCTACATAATTCCTAAAAATTTAACAGTTGGCTATTACCAGCAAGTCTTAGATTATATAACACCACTAAAGCCATCTTTAATGTTAAATTAATCTATCCTAGTTCCTAATCACTTCCTCCTATCTGTCTACCTCATTCCTTTTGTATTCCAAACCCAATAAATAATCTGTTAGGATCTTCAATATATTTAGGTCATCATTATTTCCCTGTTCTCTACCCCTTAATGTACAGGGGTACATCTAATGTGTGAATGATTAGTGTTTATCTCATTTAACTGGTCAGCATTTGACATTGTCATGTGATCACTTCCTCTCTTGCTTTATAAGCTTCCTTCACTAGGCTTCCAAGAAAATACAATCTCATGGCATTTCTTTTTTCTATTATTCTGTTTCTTCTCCTCAGTCTACTTTACATATATCACCTCTTCACCTCTTCTCAATTTTGGAATGCCACAGGGATTTTCCTTGATTCTTTTCTCTATGTTTCACTTCCTTATTGAAATCATCCATTTTTAGAGATTTAGATTCTCTGTATCGGTCAAACTCTCAAAAATTTCTCTAGACTACTTATTTCTTCCCAAAGTTATCCTTTTACTTTCCACTGCCTACTCAACATAATGTATAAAATATCTAAAATATATCTCAACCTTAACATGCTAAAAACTAAATTCCTGACTTCAGTTAAGACTATTGAATCTTTCTTGTGTAGGTCAAAACCCTTAATGGCATCCATGACTCCATTCATCCAATCCATCAGGAAAGCTTATCTGCTCGATCTTCAACATATTCATACTCATCCTTCTTTTCACCACTGACACTGCTTCCTCCCAGATCTGATGTACTATCATCACACTTACTTGCCTAGGGATATATATATTCATCTATTCATCTTCATGCTTTGTATAGTGCCTAATATCAATAATGCATGTTCATTGAATTAATAAACAATGAATGGAAAAGTGAGTATATATTCTTGCCCATTTGACTAAAAGGACTCATAACATTTTACTGTTATGTTTACTGTTTGACAGAAAAGTCCTCTGAAAATTCTTGAACCTAATACATTCAACTTTCTCCAGAAAATGTACTATTTTCTTGTCATTGTTTTCTTCTTGCCATTGCTTTTTCCTCTCAAATAAACCAAAGGGCAGCATTTGCATCCTTTTTGTGAAAGGGAAAATAAATTCTCTATTTCCCATAATCTTTTCATAACCTTATACCACTTACTTGGGAATTTTTAAATTCCCAAATCATTTAAAAACTTAGCTGCTTTACATCATATCTCTTGGTCTTGTCTACTCCTTGTTAAGTGTATCATTATTCTATTTGTCTCTTTTTTTGTCCTGTCAATACCTCTAAATGTTCTATTATCCATTGCCCCATATAAAATTTCATCATGGATTCCTGTCATGTATTATTTACCTCTCTTTTCTGTATTTACTTTCTTCCCTTTTGTAACATCATATTGTCATTTTCCCCATCCCAGAATTGGGATAAACTTATAAAATTTTAATAGTTAATGATACATTATGGTATTTTGCAGTCATTCAGAACATGAGACTATAAAGAGTCATATACTAATACGTGAGAGCAGGACAATGAAGAACCCAATAAAAGAACAAAGGAGAAAAAGCAGGAGCATCAGAACAGGAAACAAAAATTATCTTGATCTGACTTAGAAAACAACGAAAGCACTTGTATAAAATTCACTACTACCACATAATTCTCATCTCTAAGGACTAAGAAGTGATGAGAAGTAATTTAACAACTCTGTTAAGCATGGAAAAAGAAGTTAAATAGTACTTTATACTAGGAAAGATTTATGAAGACCATGGGTTTTCAGCAGGACCAAATGGTTTGAATGACACTCTCAGGGATCAGACACCTACAGACTGTATATAAGTCATTTTCATTGCATTTTTCCTCTATGATATTACTACATCTTCTCCTCTATTTCCCTCTATACTTTAATGGGTATTTGTCAGAAAAGACAAACTCTTGCACAGAAAATACAAGCCTTACTTATAATAAAAAAGTGGAACAGTACAAACCACACTCTTTCCATTCTAGAAAGAAAAATGATTCAATCATTCTTCAAATCATTCACCAAGGGCTCAGTTGTCCTATTTTCGCCCTCAGCATTATTCCTCTGTGTCAGTGTTTTAGTGGAAAACACACTACAGAGTATGCACTAGAGAGTCTATTAAAAGCTACTGTAGCACCCAGAGGTGTGTGGAAAATGAATTATTGACAGAGTCCTACTGGAGAGGTACCATATCTATCATCTGTTTCAGAATATTTTTTGAAGATTATATGATAGATGTTTTTTTTGTTTTTATTCATTGACATAGAGGAAGAAGAAAATTTAGATTAATATTAATTTCCATAATACAAACTACATTTCAGAAGAAGAACAAATATAACCATTTAAAATTCCATAGACAATGTCATATTAGCACAAACAATAACATTCATCAATGTTGTAAGAATGTGTTTAAACTATTTTATAATGATTTCTGTCTGGTATTTTTTTAAGTGTGCTTCCCTATACAACAAGTTTGGCATCTGTTTCCCTACCATTCTATTTTTGTTTTGCCATAATGTGCCCTTTGTGTTTTTTCTTTGCCTTGTTATCTTTAATCCTTTTAAGACTCTGTCTCTTCATTCATACATAGCACATTAAGTACTTATTAGCTGACTTATGAAAATCTTTGTAAAATGACACTATCACTGTCCCTGTCTCATTTTCCCTGGATTTTCTTTCAAACACATGGTTAGAAACCATGTATTGTCTTATTTTATTGTCTCTTTTAACAAAATTATACCTACATTTTAAGGTTTCTTTATGTATTTTGTTATATTTGACTGGAATTTTCTCTATTGGGGGTATATGTACCATTTTATTTTTAATGCCTCATCAATATTGTTACATTGTATTAACGACTGAAAGTCTGATTGGCATTTGTCAATTATTCAGCAAATATCTATTGAATGTCTAATATATCAGACAAGCAATTTGCAAACTTTTCTGATACAGAGTGAATAAGATTGATTAAATTCTTGCCTTTAGATTATTGGGGCTTGACATCAGTGGTAGATATGATAAACAAGCACAAAATCAAATGTATAAGATTAAATATTTTTGGTATACTTTGTGAAGAAAATAGAGCATTATAATAGCATAGAGACTGACTGAGGAGGAAACCATGGCCCCTTAGAAGAACAGAGCCAAGAAAATATAATGAAGCATGTTATGTAAAGTTTGTCAAGTTTGGAGGTGAATTGGTAAAAAAAAAAAATTCCCCGGTAAGTGTCATACAAATATGACAAGTTTATGGAAATACGTAAACATGACTTAACCTTTCTCAAGAAGGGTCCCAATTCTGTCTAAATGAAGTGAAGACTGGTGGAAGTAACAGGCACTGGAACCAGCAAGCATAAACTCCCAAAGCTAAGTGTGCTTGTCTTTTAAGTAAGGAAGCCAAATATTTGAACAATGAACAAGTGATTAGTGGTGATACATGAGGTTGAAGACACTATTAGAAACCAAATCACACAGCTCTTCTGGCTTTGGGAAGGTTAGATGTTTATTTAAGTGTGATTGAAAGACACTGGAGTGCTTAGGATGTGAGAACCCTATAATATAATATAATTTATGTTTAAAAAAATCTGGTTTATTGCTGTGACAATAGGCAATGGGGAAGTGAGAGAGGATGGTATTGTTGTACTCCACATGAGATAATTTAATTGCCTGTACAAGGGTTTTGGTAGTAAAGGAGGTGAAAGTTAGTCAAATACAGAATGTATGTTAAGGGTACAGTGAGTAAGATTTACATGAAGACCTGTTGCTGGATGTGAAGGAAAATACAATTTTTAATGACTCCTACATTAGTTTTGGACAATTATACTAACATTGGTGCCATTTATAGATATGGGAAAATATTTAGGATTAATAGATTTAGGAGGATATATCAAATATTATATTTCAGTTATAAAAAGTTTAGTTATAAAATGCATATTAAATACAAAAGGTCAAATAGGAGATTAAATATAAGAGTCTTGAGCTCTCAGATATGCTAACAATTATAACTTTAAATTTAGGAGGACTATCACATAGTTTTTAAAGTTACAGAACCAGATAAAGTCTGATAAGGCAGAGATAATATAGAAGAAAAGTTACCCTAGGAGTGTCTCGTTACTTATAGATCTATAGAAAGAAACTGGATAGGAAGAAAAGAAGGATAATGTGGTTGGAACCAGGATCATAAAACAGTTCAAGAAGAAGGCTGTGGTCTACAGATAGTGTAAAATAAAGTTAATTGTATGTCATTGGTGATTTTTATCAAAGCTATTTCATACAAGTTTTAAAAATCAAAGATCATTTGGAATGTATTATAGGAAAACCAGAAACTGAGAAGAAAACAAGGAGAATGGATGGATGCTGCCACTGTGTTTAAAATGAGGATAACTATAACAAGGTAATGATACAGCTGAGCAGCTATTGGAAAACCGTGGCCCATGGGCCAAATCAAGACCGCCATAGCTATTTATTTTGTAAATAAAGTATAGTATTAGAGTATAGTCATGTCCATTCATTTATATATTACATATGGCTGTTTTTCTGCTGCAATGGCAAAAGAGACCATGGGGACAAAAGAGACCATAGGGACTGCAAAGATCAAAATATTTAATATCTGACACTTTACAGGAAAAAAAATTTACTCATTTTCTCAGACAAGGACAAAATTAATAATATAAAAGAGGAAGATGATTGTTGCAGAAGGTAGGTTAAAAAGAATCATATTAAATGAAATGGTTGATTTCATATATTTTCTATTCATATATATATATTTTTTCTCCACTGCCATGTATAGAAACCAAGTGTATAGGTATAGATTCAAAAAGTATGATGCATTTGGTGGTAGAAAGATGAAACAGGCCAACCTGGAGAACTTTACTTCTGGCCAAGACACAATGACAAGGATCAGATTGACTCTTCTGCTTGAAACAACCCAAAACCAGGCAAATAGCAGAAGAAAAAGATTTTCAAGATAGTGAGCTAGAAGATATCAGACAGACAACAAGGGATTGTAATACTCGTGAGATGAAAAACAAATCAAGTGAGACTTGTGGTTGCCACAACTTTCTTCTTTGAGAAAGCTTCCAGGACATGGCTTAGGAAAGGGAAATCCTGGAGCACAGAGGGTATAAACGCAAGAGTCTGGGAAGACTGGGAGTTTGCAGGACAGAGTACTGCAAAGAAAAGAGAACACAGAGTAAACTCTAGAGACTTTAATGAGTGTCTCTCAAGTATTCAAGTGAATAATGACTATTGCATATGCATGAACAAGTAACTCAAAACAGAGAAAAAAACCATCAAAAGGAATAGAGGTACCAATGCTCAGTACTCACACAGAAGTGGAAATTGTGGCTGTTCCTACCACCCAGACTGGAAGACATCATGATTCATAAAGCGGTGTGTAGACAATTGAAGGTCCTGGGACAGTAGTGGGGCAAGACTAGACTAAAAAACTCTTTGGACCTATGTAACAAATCTTAAAATCAAGACCTGAAAGGATCAAACTGTTTCCAAATAACTATATTCTAAAACAAAGTTCAAAACTATAAGAATATAAAAGTATCCATCACTCAACAAAGAAAAATTACAATGTCTAGCATCCGATAACAAATTATTGAAGCAGAGGGACCTCTGGATGGCTCAGCGGTTAAGCATCTGCCTTTGGCTCAGGTCGTGATCCTGGGTTCTGGGATCAAGTCCCACATTGGGCTCCTTGTGGGGAACCTGCTTCTCCCTCTGCCTGTCTCTCTGCCTCTCTCTCTGTGTGTGTCTCTCTGCAGAGACACAGGCAGAGGGAGAAGCAGGCTCCATGCAGGGAGGCAACATGGGACTCAATCCCAGGTCCCCAGGATCATACCCTGGGCCAAAGGCAGCACTAAACCACTGAGCCACCCAGGCTGCCCTAAATAAACAAATTATCGAAGCAGCAAAGAAGCAAGATATTAGCATACATAATGAAGAGATAAATCAATCAAAATCAACTGAGAACTGATATAGTGCTAGAATTAGCACAGAGGGACATAAAAACAGACGAAAAACACTTATAACTGTATTCCATGGAGGAAGACAAAAAAATTATTCAAATTAGTCTTCCAGAAATGAAAACCACAATGGCTGTGATTAAAGGAAGAGAACAAAAAATCCACTAGACAGGATCAACAGATTAGATATGATAGAACATGAGTCACCATCCAAAACAAAATCACTGGAGAAAATCACAGACAAAAGACAACTGTAAAAAATACAAAGCATTAGTGAACTATAGCACAACAACCTGTATAATTAGAGTCCTTAAAGGATAGGAGAAAGAGAGAAAACAAACAAACAAACAAACAAACAAAAAGTAGAAACAGTGACTAGATACTTTCCTGGCTGTGTTAACAGTCGAAAATAACTCAGTATAATTTATTATACTAACAAAATAAACAGGAAAAATGTGAGATAATCCAAGTATAGTGAAAAAAATTTGATAAAATCCAGTATCTATTACTGATTAAAAATAAAAATTCTCAGAGAACTAAGTATCAAAGAAAACATCCTTGACATAATACAGTGCTTCTTTGAAAAAGCTGCAGTTATCATCATAGTTAATTTTGAAAGAATAAATGCTTAACTTTCATTAGAAACAAGACAAATTTATTCATTCTCTCCACTTCTATTTAACATTGCCCTGGATATCTAATCCAGTAAAATAAGGCAAGATGATAAAATAAAGTTTTAACAAAGAGGTAAATATATCATTATTTAAAGATAAAAAGATATAAAGATGTGATTTTCTCTGTAGAAAATTTGATGCGATTTTCTATTTTAAAAGTTGCTAGAACTGTACTGTGAAAACTAAACCACTGGTGAAAGAAATTGAAGATGACACAAAGAAACAGGAAGAGACTTCATGTTCATAAATTGGAAGAAGAAATATTGTTAAAATGTCTATATTCCCCAAAGCAATCTATTGATTTAATGCAATCCCTATCAAAATACCACCAGCAACTTTCAGAGCTAAAACAAACAATCCTAAAATTTATATGGAACCACACCTGAATAGCCTAAACAATCTTGAAAAAGAAAAGCAAAACTGGAGGTACCACAAGTCCAGACTTCAAGTTATATTACAAAGCCGTAGTGACCAAGACAGTATGGTTCTGGCACAAAAACAGACACATAAATCAATGGAACAGAAAACCCAGAACTGAACCCACAACTCTATCGTCAATTAATCTTTGACAAATCAGAAAAGAATATCCAATGGGAAAAAGACAACCTCTTCTACAAATAGTGTTGGGAAAACTGGACAGCAACATGCAAAAGAATGCAACTGGACCACTTTCTGACATCATACATAAAAATAAATTCAAAATGGATGAAACACCTAAGTGTGATATAGGAAACCATTAAAATCCTAAAGGAGAACACAGGCAGTAACCCCTCTCTTGATGGGATGAACACTGGGTGTTATGTTATATGTTGGCAAATTGAACTCCAATAATAATAATAAAAAAAAGAGAGAGATGTCTCCTGAGGCAAGGGAAACAAAAGCAAAAGGAAACTATTAGGATAAAAGCTGCACAGCGAAGGAAGCAATCAACAAGACTAGAACACAACCTATGGAATAGGAGAAGATATCTGTAAATGACATATCTGATAAAGGGTTAGTATCCAAAATATATAAAGAACTTATAAAACTCAATACCTAAAAAGATCAGTTAAAAAATGGGCAGAAGACACGAACAGACATTTCTCCAAATAAGTCATACAAATGGTTAACAAACACATGAAAATATACTGAACATCACTCATCAGGGAAATACAAATCAAAACCACAATAAGATACCACCTTACACCAGTTGCAATAGCTAAAATTAACAACACAGGAAACAACAGGTGTTGGTGAGGATGCAGAGAAAGGGGAACCATCTTACACTGTTTTGTGGGAATACGAATTGGTGCAACCACTCTGGAAAACAGTATGGAGGTTCTTCAAAAAGTTAAAAATAGAACTACCCCATGATACACAGACACACACACAGAATATTACACAGCCATCCGAAAGAATGAAATTTTATCATTTGCAACGTCATGGATAGAGCTAGAGAGTTTATGCTAAGCGAAATAAGTCAGTCGGAGAAAGACAAATACCGTATGATTTCATTCATATGTGGAATTTAAGAAACAAAACATATGAACATGGGGAGAGGAAAAAAGAGAGGCAAACCAAGAAACAGACTCTTAACTATAAAAACAAACTCATGGTTATCAGAGGGGAGGGGAGTGGGTGGATGGGTTGAAAAAATAATGGTGCATTCATGATGAGCACTGAATATTCTATGGAAGCACTAAATCAGTAAATTCTACACTTGAAACTAATATTACACAGTATGTTAACTAACTAGCATTTAAATAAAAACTTGGAAAAAAATAAAAATTAAAAAATAAAATGTTACTAGAACTAAAAATGAGTTTAACAAAGCAGTAAAATGTGAAATCAATATACTAAAATCAAGTGCATTTCTATATACTAACAAACAAATGAAAATAGAAATTAACCTAATGATACCATTTAAAATAGCATCAAAGAAATTAAATTCTTAGAGATAAAACTGATAAAATATGTGAAAGAACCATATACTGAAACCTAAAAAATACTTCTAAGAGAACTTAAAGACCCAAATCAGGAGAGGCATATACGGTGTGGATGGTTGCAGCAGAGCATGTTGTTAAATGACCTCAATTTATAGAAAGTCAAAATCAGAGCGGGGAAGCGTTATATATGAACTGGGGGGGCAGAGCACGTATTGGTGATAACTGAATACTGACTATAACTGTATGTAACTGGATAGAGTGGAAAGGAAGAAATCATCCCCAAATGTGGCATGGTCAAGAATATAAGAAAGAAGACAGAGTGTTGGAGGGATCATCTACTATATCTAGATTTTTATAAGAATGATAATTAGGAAGAGTGAAGGTGACAGCGATCCAAATTTTTGAATGATCAAAGAATGAAGGGCACAATTGGATCTTTAGGTGACATTAAGAGGAAGGAAAAAGTATGAAACCTGACTACATATGCCTCAAAAGTGGTGGAAATTTAAAAGAGAGGAAATAAGACATTTGATGGAAAGGGCAGTAGGGAACCAAAAAGATCCTTACTCATTTACACATGCTAGAGATACGTGAGGTGTGGAAAGGAGAATGGCCTCCATTTGCAAAAGTCGCAGGGATAACTACCTAAGATCCTGATTGTATTTATAGCAAGAAGATGGGAAGATCCACAGAAAAGTAAATAATACCCAGTAAAGTTTATGATTTGGATTCTCTTTATATTCTGTCTATAAATCTCAATAACATTGTTCACTGAATGAAATAAAAGGATATCAAAATGCAAGTACTGCCTAAGACAAAGTAAGTACTTACTAAGTATCCTTCTCTACTCCCAACCTTGCTCTTTATTATTTATTTAATTCTACATTTCTTCTCTTCTCAGTTAATTCTGCCTGGGGAAAAAAAGCTCACAAAACATTAATGATATAACTATCTCTCTTTCCAAGATTTTAACCATGGTACTGTATCCAAATAGTTGCTATCCAATAACAAAATCTTAGTGCTACTTTCATTTTCTCAAAGTATGTCTCCCATCAAATTCAAAGATACCAAGTTCTACTTCACCAAAATAACTCCATAATGCTGTTTAATTGCATTAATAATTAATTCACAGTATTGTTTATATTCATATAAATTAATCACCTAGAATCTGGCTGCTGAAACTTCTAGCATGATTTTATTTCACACTGAATCTGGCTGCTGAAACCATTAGCATGGTTTTATTTCTCACTTTGAGAAATCAACATGTAACATAGTTACCACCATCTAACTTATGTTCTTTACATGAGGTACTTATTCTTATTTCTTAAAGTCTGGGTGGTAATTTACTTATATTTTAATATGCATGTTTGAAGAATGACATTTAATCTCAGCTACATTTTTAGTGTCATTATGAATGGCATAGCAAAGTGATCTCTTTTATTTTCCTTTATAATTTTATAAAATGGAAACGGAGTTAATGATAAAACAAAACAACCTTTAAATTCAAAGTCTAATTCAAATTCTAGCCGAATTACACTGAATAAATTACTTTTTAAAATATAAATATGAAAAAAAAATAGCTCTTACTTTGTAGAGTTGTTGAGAAATTTAAATGACATGAAATCTGTCAGTCTAATGCATAATTAGGCATTCAATAGTCTTAACTTGTTTTTTTTCTGCCAAAACAAAGAATTTCTACAAATCTGGGTCTGTGACCTATGTGAGATATAATGGTAATACTGAAATACCTTATATTCCAATCTTGTTGAAAGAAGTAAGGTATACATATACAAAAACTATTCACAAATGATGTTAATGTCTCTCTTCGTATGGACTACAGTTGTGGAAGCAGTGCTTTATAAAACACATTGAATGTAAGCAGATTAGAGAAAATCCTTCAACAGAGAATAAAGCAGTATGATACCATTAACTCAAATATTATCTGGTGGAATTGTCCTGGAAAACATCTTACCATCTTTATGAATTTCTGTGGACAGTTTTAAATCTACTAAGTAGTATACAGCTGACAGGGAGAGTCATAAGCATCTATAAGTATAATCAGAAAAGATCACTTCTGCTGTCAATCAACAACACTGATCATCTCATCCTTTGAATTGTATTGTATGTGCAGATATTTCACTGGTAGATATACAAAGAATAATTTTAAAAGTAAAATATATCTACACAGAAAAACTACTGGTCAATCCAAAATTATTTTCTGGTGTGGGTAACTGGAATGATTATGGTGATAATACCTCTGATAGAGAATATCAGAGAAAAAGGTACTGTATAGGGAGAGATGATGAATTCTGATGTGTTGATTCTGAGGTCCCTTATAGGCAACAAAACAGCTGTCTAGGAGAAGTTATTGACAACTTTGCTTTGTACATTTACACATGTTTAAGTATTAGCCACCCCCTCCCCGGGCAAAAAAAAAAAAAAAAAAAGTAATAGAATCTTCAGGAATTCATTAATCCATCACTTTTCCAGGACACATAATTTTTTTTTAAAGATTTTATTTATTTATTCATGATAGACACACAGAGAGAGGCAGAGACATAAGGAGGGGGAGAAGCAGCCTCCCCATGGGGAACCTGACACAGGACTGGATCCCAAGACCACAGAATCACGACCTGAGCTGAAGGCAGATGCTCAACCACTGATCCACCGAGGTGTCCTAGGATATACAATTTTTATTTAATATAAACCTCATATTTTTCTTAAGTAAAATACATTTTTGGTTTTGCAGTTCCAGTCTATTGATCAATTTATCTTTTTTACATCACATTGCTTGTATTCTTTTAACTCTAAAATATGATTTAAAATTTGTATTATGAGGTAGGGCTCTTCCTCTAATTACATTCCTGAACTTCCTTTTACATTCTGCTCTTTTCCTCATAAAAAAAAAAAAAAAAATTGGAAAGTTGTTGGCAAGTTCAAGAACAGATGTTAGAATACTGATTTTGTATGTAATAGAGCTATAAATTTAATTATGGAAAACTTTTAGTTTTCTCTTCCAGAAACAAATCTTTTCTCTTTATCCAAACTTAAAATTTCCTCACACTAAAATATATATATATTTTTATGTGGCAAGTACTATTAATTTTATTGCTATATACACACACATACACTTTTTCTATTGGGGGGACCTGAAAAATTATATATTTTATTAAGATGTGATAGAGAACTATTAATAATTTTAAATATATATATTTTTTCATTTTCTAGGCACTTCATAGTCTCATGAATACTCTTAGTCTTTATCAGAATCCTTAGTCACTGCCATATTCTAAAAGCATGGTTTGCAAGTTAAAAAAGAACCTCGACACTTCCTGTGATGTTAGAAATGAGGTATGGGAAAAAATTCGGAAGTTATAATAGGATGAGCAAAACTTAGGAAAAATAAACAAAAACCAGAGTGATTAAAAATATTTTTGAGGAGGTGGCACTGGACAGAATAATAAAAGTTTAATTTTTCATGAATAAAAAAGCCATTATATAGGGAAGAAGAACAAGATATGATAACTTAATTATGGATAATTATGGCAAAGTGCTAGAGAAGGCAGAAGGAGAGGGTATAGCCTTTCAGAAGGAACACGAAAAGCAATAGAAGGACAAAAGAGATAGCAGTGTTTACAGATAAATTTGTAGGTGTTGCAGAAATATGAAAAAGTTTTTGACTGATGGCTGCTTTTTCTTCGTGCAAGAGGAGTTGTAGCTGGTATTTTTTTTTTTTTAACTAAATTAACATTTCTCTTCTCTCTTAGAATACTGATTTTTATGAGGCTGGATTTATATTAGACTCTACCTTGGTAACTTCAATAACAATACAATGCAATATTGTGTTTTCAGGATTCTTTTTTTTAAAAAACAGGCCTTAAAAGTCTTGAACAAGTACTAGCATTAAAATGATTTGAGCAGTTTGATTTTTAAGGTAGCTAAACGTCAATGGAATTGGAAAGTTTGTCACTCCCATTTATATTCCATCGACTCTTAGACAATTTGTCAATGTCAGAATTTGTGCACTGTATTCACAGTTGTCTCTGTGCCATTATGCTTTTAAAGATTACATTATGTTACAGTGTATTCATTCCCTCAAGCAAGAAATGGAATGGCTTCCTATAGGTAAAAATATTTATTTTTACATTCAAACTGATCATGTCTATCTTCTATCCTTGCCTTTTACTGGTTTTCAATTGTATATGTGGTGTTAAGGAATGAATCACAATTTGAGGCTTCTATATAAAAATAGAATGTGGGTGCAAGTAGAGTTTGCTGAAACTTCATTGTTAAGTGAGTGCTGATATTTGACAGTATTTTATTCCTTTTACACTGATTGTTGATGGCCATGAGAGCAGCTTATCCTCAAAAACAAAACAAAACAAAACAAACAAAACAAAAAACCAGCAGACCATTTCTCAGGTGAAAAGAAAAAAAAAGGACAAAAAATAATCATTCTTTCAGGCACATTTGAACAATATAGGTACCATAATGTAGGGAATGAGACAAATAAAATTCACGGTCTCAAAAAATATGGAGCCAGTCTCACATAATCTCTTTACTTTCCAGTCTTTCACACTGCTGTGCTGTTTCATAAGTGTTTAGCTAGCAAGAGGTAATCCAGGAATGGAACTATTCTGCATGCTTAGAAATCTCGATTTCGAGGGGAGAAGTCACAGTTTCCTATCCACTTATTCATTCATTTATTTCCCTCTTGATAATAATAAGTAACCCTAGTGACCAGATTGGGATCCTTAAGCCTTTCTGACTAAAAAGAATGAGGGCTCCTTAGATAATGACTAATGTCAAGGAAAGATCTAGAAATTTTTAAGATTGGTTATCGTGTACATTAAGATGGTATCTTTAAAGTCTAAAAATAAATAAATAAATAAATAAATAAATAAATAAATAAATAAATAAAATAAATAAATTATAATCAATATCCCTAACATACTTACTACTGGAGTCTTACCCCGAGAGCCTCACACTAAAATACAAAAAACTGTGAAAAATGCATCAAGTTCTGTTAATTAGTGTTAAAACAGACCTACCATAGCAAAAGTTAAATAACTAAGTAGAAATAAAAACTGCTCTGTTTGAAATGTCCTCAAGGATTCCAGGGATTTGATGGAAAACTCTGATGAGAGCAAATTGAAGTTTCTTTGTTTCTCCTTTAGGCACAGGAAAGCACTAAAGTTAAAGAAAAAACCCAAAAGCTTCATATTGCCTTCCTGGGCATTCTCTGCAACAGGCCTATGCACACAGGTTATCAAGCAGAGGTAAACAGCATTCCTTCTTTCCATTCTTTCTTATTTTGTTGCCCAGAAAAGGAACGATGTAATAGAACTTCCCAGTACCAGATCCCTACAGGGAGGGCCATTCTCAGCTCTTTTGCTCTCACAATCTATGGTTCCCCAGTGCTCTGCACATTCTCCTTTTCTTATTTCTCAAATATGGTGTAGAAATTTTCATCTCCATATCCTGGGATGCCTTCCTGTCTTCTCTGTATCTCCTCACAGCTCCAGTGCTTTTGTAGGACTCAAACCCTGCATGATCTAACTGGATGCTCTCTTCTTCCCTTCTCTTTTCTCTTGTAACTATTCTCTCTTCTTCTTTCCCTTTTCTGTTCTGTCTTCCTTATTTTCTCTTTTCTTCATCGCCTTCTTTCTCCTTTCTTCTCTATTAGCTTACTCATTAGGCACAAGACCTAGCAAAGGCAGACCTAGATGCCTCTTTTCAATGCCCATATGAGAGACAATAGCTTCTGTGGTCCTAAGGTCAGTTTAAAAAATAATAATAATTTAACTGATACAACCTTTCTATCTGAACCAGGCCATAAAATAATTGCCAAACCACTGAGTTAGATATCAATATCTGGCCCATTTTTCAATGGCCCAGGAGTGGAGCACTATTATGCATTTATGAATGGTGAGATAATGCAATGGTGCAGCAGTCTGCTTAGAGCTAGAGTTGAGGCAGATGACCATGCACATATACACGGGGCTATCGGTACACACTTTCACTAGACATGAACAATGAGTACTGTTTTCAATATGTATCTTAAATATATTTTCAGAATTTCTCCTTTGCCTTTAAGTTTACAAACTTCCAATTAAACTAATTTTATGATGTCAGTTTGTCAAGTGGATTTATTTACTGCTTTAATCCAAAACAGATATAGTGTCTCCATTACATGTATTTCCCGTGAGAGTTCTATATTTGCTATGTTATGCATGAGAAATGTTTCCCTTTTCTGAAATCAGAAAAAAAATCCAACTTTATTTTCCACTAGTTTTGTCAGTTCATCTCTTTCACTTAAATTATTAATCAATCTGTAATGTATTTTAAAATATACTATGTAATTAGCTACCTTTTTACATACCAAAAACACTTACAAGTCCTAATGCCATTTATTTAATAAGTGTTCTTTCTGATGTAGCTAATAATGTACATTGCTTATAAATAAAATTTGGATATATAAAATTGTGACTGTTTCTGGGCTATCTAATCAGAGTCATCAATCTATCAATTGAGTTTTGTGCAAAAGAAAAAAATTATTTTAATTATTGAACATTTATGGTATGTTTAATACCAATTTGGGCAAGTTCCTTCTTATATCAGCTTTCTATTTTTATGTCCCAAATTACCACAAACATAGCAGTTTAATTATTTATCTCAGGATTCTGTGGGACCTATGTTTAGGCATGGCTTACACAGGTCCTCTGCTGAGGGATCCACAAAGCTGAAACCAAGCTTTTGCCTAGGCTGCATTCCCATCTGGAGGCTGGACTAAGGAAAAACTCATTTCCAAGCTTGTTTGTTTGTTTGTTTGTTTGTTTGTTTGTTTTTCAAGTTAACAGAAGAATCTATAGCTTCAGAACTCTCTCTTGAGGAGAGGCTCAGAAGTCTCAGAAGTCCCTTTTTTAAGGCCACACCTAATTAGTTCATCCAAGCCCATCCAAGGTAATCTTGAATAACTCAAAGTCAACTGGTAAATAATCTAATCATAGGAGTAAAATCATATATTCACCACTCAAGGATAAGGAATTATACAGGAGGAGTATATCAAGGGCTAGAAGTCTTAGGTGTCATTTTAGAATTCTGATCTATCCCATATATCATCTTTTATTCACTCAAAAATATGTATTTATAGACTATTATGTTGAAGGTAACTATGGTAAGACATAATCCTTATCCTTACAGAGATTTTACAGCCTAATCTTATTTAAGATATTTTGAGCTAGTCTTTCCATTTTTACTCCCAAATGAATCTTAGAGTTCTTTTGTAAGTTCTTGATGACATTTTGATTTTCATTTCAATCATACCTATTGATTTAGACAAAGTTTATGGTTTACAAGTCTTGTCACACAGAAATACAGTTTTGTCTTACTGTTATAAAGTTGTTCCTATTTTCTTCTACATCTATTTAATCAAAACTTTGAAGAGGGACACATGTAAAGTCTAAATACATGGGATATTTACTAGTTTTCTGTAGCTGTTGTTACAAATAACCACAAATCTGTTGGTAAACAATAGAACATGTATTGTTTCCAAAGTTCTTGAGACCAGAAGTCCAAAACCAGTTTTACCAGGCTAAAATCAAGGTGTTGGTAGGACCACACCACCACCAAAGGCTCTAATATCTGAGATTCTGTCCTTTGCCTTTTATAGCCTAGTGGCTGCTGGCATTTCTTGGTCACGTCACTCCAATTCCTGTTTCTAATTTCACAATACTTTTATTCTTTGTGTGTAAATCTTGTCCCTTTTATTCTATATAAAATCTCCCTTTGCCACTCTTATAATATCACTGTGTTACATTTAGGAAATATCCACTTATCCAGAATAATCTCTCTCATTTCAAGGTACTTAATTACATTTGTAAAAATCGTTTTTTTCTTTTAAGGCAATACAAACTGCTTCCATGATTAGGACCTGATATAGGAGTGGCCATTATTCAGCCTATTACATAAAATCTACTCATACCAACACAAAAGGAAAGACTAATTATAATTTGCTTGATGCTGGCATATAATTTTTCTAAATACTGCCTCAGGATCAATTAATTGTGTTTAATCAAACACATCAATTTACCTAGATGCCCAGCAGAAACCCAAATACAATTGTACTACAGTAATCCTTTAGCAACATAGAGAACAGGAAAGGACACTTAAAACTATTTAAAAAGATGGAAAGCAGGTAAATTTATTTTTTTGAAGATTTTATTTATTTATTCATGAGAGATAGGGAGAGGCAGAGACATGGGCAGAAGGAAAAGCAGGCTCCCCCGGGGGGAGCTTGATGCAGAACTCAATCCCAGGACCCCAGAATCATGACCTAAGCCAAAGGCAAATGCTCAACCACTGAGCCATCCAGGCATCCCAGAAAGCAGATAAATTTAAACTGGCCTAGTAGACCACAGAAAACTAAGACAGAAAATATAAACTTCAAGCTGGCAATAAGAGAAAACTGTTTGTAAATGACATTGAAAAACACAGTAAAGCCAAAACCTGGTGAAAATAAAGGTGGATACCTGCATGTCTAAAAACAATAATTAAGATTGAAAATGTAA
The DNA here is from genome assembly GCF_011100685.1 of Canis lupus familiaris. Taxonomy (NCBI): domain Eukaryota; kingdom Metazoa; phylum Chordata; class Mammalia; order Carnivora; family Canidae; genus Canis; species Canis lupus. Next base: position 78,778,060 of record NC_049224.1, read on the forward strand.
GTGATAAGATCTCATGCTCCCTCATCCACCCAGACCTATGACTAAAGTTCTATTCCCTGGAAAGGTTCAATTATAGTTTCAACTAAACTCTGGGTCTTTAGGAACAGCTGAGTTCAGAGACCATAGAGAAAACACAAAATCAGCTACAAGTTACCAACTTCCATAAAGACAGCAGGCAGGCCTATGACCCTAGACATCAGAATAGAAGATTTAAGATTTATTTATGGAGAAAGTACCCACAAGAGTAAAAACAAAATTTAATATGAAGATTTACAAGTATACAAAGGTCACCAGAAAAAGCCACTAATATATGATGAAGATCAAGAAAAAGAGAAAACAGGGACATAAAAGAAGCAGTGTAAAGAAAGAGTGACAAAAGACCTCAAACAGAACAAAAATCAAAGTGCATGAGACCTAGAAAAAGATACTGCAATCCGTAAATAGCAAAATACCATAAAAATGATCATTCATGCAACTTGTAACTCTTAATAAATTCATAACTCAACAAAAGAAATGGAAGTTAGAGTTGAGGTAGCCATCCAAAGGGCAAACATTAAAAATAAAAGAAACGAAATAACAAAGTAACAAAACTCTTGTCACAGTCTTGATACTGCATCATGTGAGTAGGAGGAATTCTAAAAATTGGTGACAACAGAAGTGGCAGCAAGTATATTAAGGACACACCCAGACCCACACATATTCAAGAGCCAATAGGCAGTGTACCTATCAAATATGAGAAAAAACTCTAGAAAGTCACATTATTTAGAGATGTCATAAAATTCAAGACTAATATTTAGAACTAAAGGTCTCTGCGGACTTTTAAAAAGTCGTATGTAGTATAGAGGATGGCACTGGACCACCAAACAGTAACACTGACACCTAGAAAAAAACGTAACCAGGCTTCCGAAACTGAGAAAAAAAGAGTCCAATCAAGAATTCTACAGAAAAACAAAATGAAGATAAATTAATCACTGTCACACATGCTTTCCATGTAGTGTTCTTCAAGAAACTACTGGAATAGTTTTTTTCCATCAGAATGAGTCAGCAAAGATGTGGAGCCTAAATATCAGAATCTAGGAAAAGGAGAGAAACAATGGGAATCATCATGACAAAAGGGAAGGGAGATTCCAGGAAGATAATGCTTCCTTTATCAGAGATGAAGTTACCTTTTCAGAGATCAGGAAACAGAAGAGAGTTCTGATGTCTCTAAGAAGAACAGAATAGTGATGATCCACTTGGTCTATTAAGACCATATTAAGAAGATTTTAACTCTTAGCATGAAGTTTGAATACAAGATGTTGATAAGCACGTAGAAATTAAATGGGTGACTACTTCAGAGACAACAAGTATTCTTTTTTTATAAAAGTATTTATATCAAAAATGGTTAATTATAGTATTCTACATGATTCATTTCTGAATAATAATATTTTTATAATTCCTGTAACATAAACAGAAAATATTGAATCATCTAAAATTTAAAATATATTTATACTGGTAGTTGGGAGAGGAGCATGCATCTGAGTGTGTGAGAGTGTATGTGAAAGAAGGAAAAGAAAATAAGAAATACAGCTATGGGATGCCTGAGTAGCTCAGAGGTTGAGCATCTGCCTTCAGCTCAGGGCATGATCCCGCCATCCAGGATTGAGTCCCATACCGGGCTCCCTGCATGGAGCCTGCTTCTCCCTCTGCCTCTGTCTCTGCCTCTCTCTCTCTCTGTCTCTAATAAATAAATAAATAAATAAATAAATAAATAAATAAATATCTTAAAAAAGATGTACAGCTATAAGAGATCAAAACACTAATGATTTATTTATTTAGAAAGTCATTTGGTAATATCTAAAATATTTAAAAACTAACATGATCAGCTTTTATTTATAAACATAGAGGTGTTTACCAAAATAAGTTATTTCACAATTTGAAAGTGTAAAGTAGGTTTTTAGGGGGAGAAGGCAGATGAAACAGTATCCCTAGTTTTTATAATGATTTTTATGGGAATACTGACTTCTTAAAATGTATACTTATATGCATAATTTTAAAATGCTTTATTGCATCCATTCATTTTATCTCTCAGTGCCTCTATCATGGATGTTTTTTCCTTAACTCTACAGTCATTGTGATTGTGGTTTCTGTGGTTTTTCTCATCAGTCCCTCTCTACTTATAATTATTTTCTGCTTTCTCTGAATTAACCTAAATTACATATTTGTCAAAATTAATGCCCCATTATGAATGTTTTACCAAGTGTGTGAGTGTATGTGTATGTGCAGCCACTCATTCATACATTCATTCATTTATTCTTTAAAACAAACATTTATCAATTGTCTATTATGAATTAAATACAGTGCCAAATATTCTGCCCTTGAAAGCCAGTAATAAAATTACTTTAACTTACATTTTTTTCCCTCTTTGAATTTCTGATATATGCTCACCCTAATATAGTACTGGATGTTCTAATGTTTTCCTTTATTTTTTTTTTAAAGGCACACATCTCAGTTACTTAATATTCTCAATTTCTCCAGAGATTTAAACATTATTTCTCAAGTAATCCCAGAGTATTTTATATAGCATAGGATGGATTAATCTTAAATGACTTTTAATTCACTATGAAAACAAAGCAAGTGGGACACCTGTATGGCTCAGTGGTTGAACATCTGCCTTTTGCTCAGGGCATGATCCCAGAGTCTAGGGATAGAGTCCCACATGGGGATCCACGAGGGGGGGGGGGAGCGGCTGCCTCTCCCTCTATCTGTGTCTCTGCCTCTCTCTCTATGTGTCTCATGAACAAATAAATAAAATCTTAAAAAAAAAAGAAAGCATGTTAGACATACATAAAAAAAACTACAATTATGATGATGATGATTATCAAAAGCCTGTGTTCTTTAACAGTAATCCTAGAGATAACAAGTATTAAAATTTGGAGATATGGATATTTGGATATAGGACTTCCAAAGTCTTAAAACTTGGTTGTTCTTTTCCCAGATATGTGCCCACATATGTGCTGTTTATATATTATCATTTCTTTTTTTTTAAGGATTTTATTTATTTATTCATGAGAGACAGAGAGTGTCAGAGAGAGAGAGAGAGAGAGAGAGAAAGAGAGGCAGAGACACAGGCAGAGGGAGAAGCAGGCTCCATGCAGGGAGCCTGATGTGGGATTTGATCCTGGGACTCCAGGATCACACCCTAAGCCAAAGGCAGGCACTAAACCGCTGAGCCACCAGGCATCCCCTTATATTATCGTTTCTAAACAAATACAAGTCATATATTTGACTTACTGAACCCAAAAACCAAACTAAGTTAGAATTAAAAACAGGAGTATATAGTAAGTTTGGATAACTGTATCTACATATTCAACATATAGGTTGACTCCTATACAGAGGCATAGAAAATGCCTGCCTAATTATTTGATTTCAAGAGTAAATTTAAGGATTTTAACTTTTAACTTTGAGAATCCCCACTGAGAAGTATATTATCTGCATTCGATAATCCCTATATGTGTTTTCCTTGGATTACGGTTCTGGTAATGTCTAAAATCAAATAACTACAACAAAAATAAAGCTTTAGGCTTTATTATTTATTTATATCTTAAAATAAATGAACTTATTAGATACATTTCTTCATAAATTGATAGGGTAAAACATAGTTGGTAATGAGAAGGGAAGAATACTAACACCTACTTTCTACTAGGAACTTTATACACAATTTATGTAATTTAAAAAATATTTCTGTGACATCTATTTTATTTCCATTTTTAGAGATGAGTAAAACTTAGTGATTTGCTCAAAGTCATAATAAAGAATTGAGGAACTAGATTTAAGGCTTCAAATGCCAAAGCCCATACTTTTTTACAGCTACTCCATACATATGAATAAAATGAACACAAAGTCTATATACAATAGAATCTTCATTTTTTTTCCTTAATGTGTTCTTTCCTGTTGATTCACAGAGTATTTGTGAATAATGGAGTGGTAACACAAAGGCCAAAGCAGGCACTGTGGATATCAAAGAGCAAGTTTACCTAATTTATCATTGCTTATAGTCCAATATGGGAGCTATTTATAACTGTATATTTACAGATACGTGTATACTGCGCCAGACAATTACAGATTATTATTTTTCTCAATAATTATTTATTACAATATGGAAAACATTCATTAATGAAGAATGTCTCCCCCCAAAAAAGGAAGAGTGCCTTGGATTCTTTATAGGCAAGTAAGCAAGGAAACCAGTGGCAATTCTTATGGGAGTTAAGAGGAGTAATGGAGAGGAGTAATGATTAGAGCAGGGCAGTCCTTTCCTGTTAGCATTTTCTTTGGAAGACAACGGGGAAATACTGGGAAACAAAAATTTGTTTCCTAGAACATGGGATGCTTGGCTAAATTCAACACTTCATACAAAACCACAGACACACAGAGATATAATAGATAACCTCTTTAACATTTAAAGTATTTAACAAAGATAATCTGATTTTCCCTATTTAGAATCTTACTCTTTTGTTGTTTTAATATAACTTTATGAACATACTTCTTTTATGAGAGCTCTAGAGAAAACTGAAGAGGTAGAAATGTGGCAGTGGCAGCTGTGTTGATAATATGGTACAAGTTGTGTCAACGACAGTACATTTTCAAGAGATCTATTTGCATAAAATACAAGTGTTTTCAGGAGGCCCTTGGTGCTGAGAATTTCTGGTTTTTTTTGTTTTGTTTTGTTTTGTTGTCAAGTATTCTGTGCTTATCTCAACTGTTTTTCTAATATTCTGATGAGCTTTTCAGTTGACTAAGGAAGTGATTTCTCATCCTTGTTTTCATTGCCTGTTCCATCCCTAACCACTGTAATCTATGACAGGTGATATGTACTCTGGTACATCTTGCACCGAGACTGAAAGGGAACAAGTACTTAACAACAAAAATAATTTATAAAGTTACAGAGTAACTTGATTTCTTTCTTTCTTTCTTTCTTTCTTTCTTTCTTTCTTTCTTTCTTTCTTTCTTTCTTTCTTTCTTTCTTTCTTTCTTTCCTTCCTTCCTTCCTTCCTTCCTTCCTTCCTTCCTTCCTTCCTTCCTTCCTTCCTTCTTCCTTCCTTCCTTCCTTCCTTCCTTCCTTCCTTCCTTCCTTCCTTTCTTTCTTTCTTTTTTTTTTTCTTTTGCATAGAATGTTAGTTTTCTGAACTAAAACCAGTTTTCCCCATCCTCAGTCTGGACACTGAGAACTGAAGTCACACCTTTCCTTCTATATTAACAGGACTTTGCTATTCCTCTGTCATCAGTAACATGACTTCATGTTAAGTTCTAGGGCCCAAAGTTCTAGGGCTTTGTTGTCCAGAAAAATTACTTGATTGCTCATTACAGGAACTATCTGAAAGATCCATCAATTATTTAATTGAAAATAACAATAGTTTGTATCCTAAGATTCTTTAAATCCCTCACCTGAAAATCTTTGCCTTGCTGTTTCCATAAATCCTAAACTACTATATTGTGATTCTTACCCAGTCCTACTCAAGCTCTTGCACTGAAAGGTTTGCCATAAGCCAAATTTCCAATTCCCAGTGAATTCTGACTTTAACTTCTCCCCCTTAAGATACTGCCAAAGCTTTGCAAGGTCTCACTCTGCCTTACAATAATAACTCAGCTGTGTTTTGTCTACAGGTTGTATTGGTGATATTTGGGAAGGTAGCTTTTGACTATCTGAATGTGCACACTAACACTGTTGGAAAAAAGTAAGTTAGGCATAAGAACTCACATGGAATATTTTATTTATTTATTTATTTATTTATTTATTTATTTTTAAAGATTTTATTCATTCATGAGAGAGAGAGAGGGAGGGAGAGATAGAGAGAGAGAGAGGGAGAGAGAAAGAGAGAGGGAGAAGCAGGCTCCACACAGGGAGCCCAATATGGGACTCGATCCCAGGACTCCAATATCACGCCCTCGGCCAAAGGCAGGCGCTAAACTGCTGAGCCACCCAGGGATCCCCGGAATATTTTGTTTATATCTTCTACCTCAACTTAGCCATAATGCTGGTACACAAAAATACCATTTTTAGAAAAATAAATTTCAGAACTTATCAAAGAGATCATCATGTCCTTTCTCTGCAAATACTATAAGGGGAAAGATGTAGAAATTAATAATCTGAACCAACAAATGAATTTCATCTGGCCCTATCACTACCACTTCAGTTCTATTTTCTATCTACTTTGTAGTTGTGCAAATTTCAGGATGTTACTCAGCCTTTTACAGATCATTCTCATTACATTTAAAATGAAAATAATAATATTCTCGGTTTGCAGGATTATTGCTTGAATTAAGCTTGTGCTTTGCAAATAGAAAGGACTTCTCAGGTTTGAATTTCTTTTCAAAATAAGAACAATGTGCTTAACTTGTATTCACATCCCTTTCTCATTCCTTTTTCATTTTTATGAAAGAAAATTATGAAATTACAGAACTCATAAGGTAAAATAGATTCATATTTTTGTTTTCATTATTTAATAGCTAAAATGCAGTCATATGATGGCAAATCTGGGAAGAATCCTTAAGAGAGGGAAAAATAAAAATAATCAAAAGGGAAGCCATAAGACAAATAGTGGTTTTTACTCTTCATTGATCACTTTGTATCCCCATAAACCCTCTATCCCACATACACACAGAAGGAGAGTGGGCAAGCAAATAGAGTTGATAAAATCCCCAAAATAATTACAGACTACTAAGAAGGGGATGAAAGAAAATACATTTCAAACTGTAGAGGTATGAAATCAGAAGAAATATTTATGGTATATTAAACATTAAATTTAAAATAAAGCAAAATCATAACATTCATACAGATATAAAATGAACAGAAGTTAAATAATTTTTTAAGACATTTATAAGGAAACTCACCAGATCTTATATCCAGTTCAAAGGATAATCTAAATTTTGCAAGTTTATAGATCAAGAATATTGAAATGAGTGTGGAAATAGAAGCAAAACTACCTTTTCCCACCGGGCTAAGGGAAATAAACTGAACCTTTACCAGACAGAATTTATCTGCATGTCTATAGACTATAGAAATGTGCATTTCTATATTTTACCTGCCCAATAAGGGTTATAAAACAGCTCAGGGTCAATGAAAGACTAGAATCAAAGAAGCACAAATGGAGTGTAATGCATAGCCTTACTGAAGCACAAACTGTTCCAATAGATCCTCCTACTTAGTTCAAAAATAATCTCAAAGAAAGATTATTACAGACCACAAAACCAGTCTCATTAGATTTGCCCTTATTATTTATATAAGTGCGACAGAGTCTTAATTTACCACTTGGACCTTCTTAAATCTCCTTTGTTGGATGTTTTCAAAGGAATCTCAGATTAGATTTTTAAATAACTTAATGGTCATATAAAGGACGGAAACTCAATATAATTTTCTGAATTCTTGGAAGAAGATGGAGGTAGTGTTTCATTTATTTATCTACTAAGCAGAGTCTACTAAACTGTTTAGTCTACTAAACTGTTCATTTGTCTACTAAGCAGAGTCTACTAAACTACTAAAGTGTAGCAAAAGAAAATAGTTTTTCCTCTACCTTTCTGAGTTCTTAGCTGATTCCTTTAATAAAAAATAGATCAACAAGAGAAAAACAAATAGAAGTTTGTTAACATGGATCTCTCATGTATACATGGGTGATACCAGTAACCACCCCCCCCCCCCCCCACCGGCAGGCTGCTAACAATTCATACTTAAATACCATATTCTTATATAGAAAGGGGAGAGAGCAACATGTGGGCCACTTAGAAAAGAATAAATATTTTTTAGGAAAGATATATGGGCCCTTAGACAAATAGATAAGAGGTATGATGAAAGGTAATTAAACAAGGAGACCATTAGACCCAGGTGGCTTGAATGCCTTGGTAGTCTACATAGAAAACCAAACCTTAAGCCAAAGTGTATTACCATAAATGCTTCAAGGTTAAAAAATCAAAATCTAAGGATGACCAATCACAAATGGTGAACTTTCCAAATAAGGCAACTACTTAAGTTCTAGCCAATCAACTATTTTCCTTGCTTTGCTTTACATCTGATCAATAAAAAAAGCCTTTCCCCTAGTTCTCGTAGGTGGAATAGTCCCAACCACTTTCAGTTTGGAGCTGCCCAATTCAAACTAATGTTTGCTCACATGAATTCTTAAAATTTTTAATGTGGAGGCAACTAAGTGGCAGAGTCTGTTAAGTGACCAACTCTTGGCTTTAGTTCAGCTCATGATCTCAGGGTCATAAGATCCTGCCCTACATCAGGCTCCCTGCTCAGCAGAGTCAGCTTGAGCCTCACTCTCTCCTCTCCCTCTGCCCCTCCTCCACTCCCCACTTGTGTGCTGTCTCTCTCCAAAATAAATAAATCTTTAATTTTATTTTAAATGTGCCTCAGTTTATCTTTTAACAATAGTTTGTGACAAAGTTTCTCTGGATGTGGTATCACTCCTAGTCTCCTCTCCTGGAATTAACATCAATCTTCCCTGGTTGATGAAAGTCCAGGGGATTTATGACAACTGAGTTCCTTTTGAAGGATCTGTCTTTAGGCAGATAAAAGGAGTTCAGAGAAAGTCTCTCTACACATTTGTTTTTCAAGTGCCTATAGCTCAAAATAATTAATATACCAAAGCAGCATATTTTGGTGTGGTGAAGGGGAATAAAACACATGACCCCACATAGGCACGTGGATTATTTTGAGCTGAGGTAATTGAGTTCCAATATACTCAAGAAACTTTTACCTCTCCCTTAATGACCTAAAAGAATTTAGATGAGGGGCCTGGCCCAAAAAACAAGCTATTACCAGAGATAATTTTTTATCTGAAAGACCTATCTGTATGGCAGGCCAAACATCTAATTACCAAACATCTGCTCTCCCTATTCTCCTGTGGAATTGCTCTCTTCCCCTCTGAAGCCTTAGGCCCCTATCCCATTCCTTTGCTCAGGATGGCATATAAGGCTCAACTAATAACCTGCCCTTGGGTCTCATATTTTTTAAGGGGCTCCTGTACAGACATAATTATTTTTTTCCAGTTATATGTCTTAGGTCAAGCTGATTAATAGACTAACCAAAAGAATCTAGAAGGGTAGAGTAAAATTTGTCCTCCCCCACAGTGGCATATTCTGCTATCCCTTATGATCAACAGTTACATTAAAAGAAAGAGCTTCCTAATACACAAGAAGTAGAATGTTAAATAACATCAATGATATTTCAGACAAATAACATTTCCCTTCCCAGTTCATTAAGTCCTATATAATTTATTACTTACTTATTTTTAATTACTTATTTTTAGTTAACATCTATCTCCTCATATAGTTACAAAATGTTTTTCCTTGTGATGAGAACTCTTAGTACCCACTCTCTTAGCAACTTAGAAATATACCATACAACAGTGTTAAATATCGTACGTAATCATTTGTGCATTACATCCTCAGTATATACAATTCATTCTTAAACTGCTAGATCTTAGGTTACTAGTCTCACAAAGTCATCTAGAAATGCCCAGAAAAAAACTCTAGAAATCCCGACTCAGTCCACTGGTATCAAATGTCATCAAAAGCCTAAAACTAAGCCTACTCTTGGAAGTACAAGTATTTTGAAGTACCTGGTTCAGTCCTTTTCCAAGGGGCTCCAGGACAATCCTTTTTTGTGCAATACACAATCTCTGGCTGATGTGAGAACCTAAAGGCAGAAATCAGAATAAACTATTTATAAATGACAGAGACTTAAAATGATTGTGGTAAATTTACTAAGAGTAATTTCCAAATTTGAAAGGTCTGACGAGAGATTACACAAGGAAAAATTCTTTTGCTACTACCCTCCTAGAATTGTCTGGGACCCTCTAAACCGACATGATGAAAAACAGAAAAACAAGAAGGGCGGGGGGACAGAAGTTTATTAGCATGGGTATCATGCTTACATACTAGCATGGCCAGAAATGAATAACTTAAACCTAGGTTTATGTAACATTTCAGGCTGTTAAAACAAAGAAAAAGGAGTTTGGGGCTTCTTGGCAGCAGGAGGGGGCAAGTTATAGGAAGATGACCAAGAATAATAGGGTAAAACTCATTTGCTTAGGTTTACTAGTTAGGTTCGTAAAGCAGATTTAAGGCAATGACTTCTCTACTGGTATGAGAAGAGTCCTCTTCTCCCTGGTGTGGATCTGGAAATATCTTTTACAAATGGAAATTTCCTTTACAAACAGACAATTTATGCCCTGTTTTCAGAGCTTTTCCTCTGTCAGCTGGTTCTCAATGGCCTTTAGCTAAAAATAATCCACATGCCAAAGTGGCTTATTTTGGGGTGGCATATTCTGGTACTCTTCAAAATCATAACAAGAATGATGCAAGATCATTAACAAAAATAGTTGGTACTTTCTGTGTCATACTAATGTAAAAAAATAAATCTTAGACCAAGTTTTAGACATAAGCATAATGATTAAAATATTGCCAAATAAAACAGGGAGTGCTACATCTGATCTAAACTGGACAAACATAATTTTTAGATAAAACAATAAAGGAATTACACATATTAAAAATGAATCAAAAGACATGCCATTAATACAGCAACCACGTATTTTAAAATATATCAAGAATATCAAATAACAAAGTTAACCTACCTTTATTGTATAAAACTCTTTAGCTAAGTGTGATGAGTTGAGAACCACTTGGTAAGAAGATACCAGTTTCAAATTATAAGTAAAGTTGCAGCCAAGTTAACATTTATTAACATATTAAAAAGGTTCAGGACATGCAACCTCAAAATATGGCACTTTGACATACTGAGTATCTTGAGCTGCAAGAGTTTGAGAAAATTGAAAAAGCAGGATTCTCACCCTAATGTCCCCACAATTCAACCTTCTTTCCTGAAAGCAGGAGATAAATCTCCCATGTGAAAGGCACCCACCCTATACCAGGAGAAAGGAAGATAATTCTTATCACAGAGACAGGAAATCTGGGGCTGCAAACCCGCATAAACAAACCTTGTTAACCTAACCCAAATCTTCCTAGTTACTTCTTTACCATTTACCACTGCTAACCCAAACTCTTCTGTCTTGCCAATTCTTTACACATTTATAGTTTATCTAATGTTATAAAAGCTTCCTAACCTGGTCACTTCTCTAGTCTTCATTCTTTTGTGAAGTCTCTCATGTACAGGTAAAATTTTATAAAATTTGCACTTTTCCCTTGTTAATCTGTCTTTGTCAGTTTACTTTTCAGCGCAGCTAGGACTCTAATAGAGTTGAGGAAAATGTTTTCATCTCCTCTAACATCCGTGACTGATAACACTACACTGTTGTCTAAAATCATCAGACAAGGGCACCTGGGTGGCTCAGTGGCGGAGCATCTGCCTTTGGCTCAGGCTGTGATCCCAGAGTCCTGGGATAGAGTCCTGCATCAGGCTCCCTGCAGGGAGTCTGCTTCTCCCTCTGCCTATGTCTCTGACTCTCTGTGTCTTTCATGAATAAATAAAATAAAATCATCAGGCCAAACATCACCAAGGGTGATAAATGTAGAAAAACTCTGTAAAATGGTATTTCACCATTTTTCATGGGTCTAGTACATACTATAAAAACTGAGGGAATTGACAAATCACTAACATCACAAAATCATGTGATTTCTGAAATATTTTAGTTATATATAAATAATATAATATATTATATATAAGTACAAATGTACAGTTAATTTATATAAATTAAAATTTAAATATAAAATTATATACAAAATTATATGTGTATTTGTATATAATTTTTTTAAAGATTTTATTCATTTATCCATGAGAGACCCAAAGAGAGAGAGAGGCAGAGACACAGCAGAGGGAGAAGCAGGCTCCATGCAGGGAGCCTGACGTGGGACTCGATCCTGGGCCTCCAAGATCAGGCCCTGGGCTGAAGGCAGCGCTAAACCACTGAGCCACCCAGGGATCCCCTATTTGTATATAATATATATACTTAATTATATATACATTTAACCTAAATGAATAAATAAACTTAACCTAAAGAAGGCTGAGCATTTCTTCGGAGTTGTTAACTCTTTCCATGCAACTCAGCAGTAGAAACCTATCGAATAAACCTAACTGTATTTAGTGCCTTTCTTTCTTATGGTTAAAGAATGAATCTCTGAAATTTGCAGAGGTCATCAGTAATATCTCAAAGGTAGTGTTAAGTGCAAAAGACACTCTTAAATTTTAATGGAATTGAATTGAATGTTAAATAATTAGAATCCAATCTGGAGAAAGAGAAACCAACAAATTATCAAAAGAGTGATTATTTATTAATAAAGGATTATAAGTGCCTGAGAAATGATACTCGGTTAACATTTGAATATAATGTCTATAAAACATTTAAAATTAGCACCGAAGAAAACATGATTGTAAAGACATTAGTTCTTTCACGAGGAATCTTTGTTTTCTTAAATAAGGCCCTAAATTTAAACATATAAAGATATCATATCTTTGCTATTTAGACAGGTTACACAGAAAAAAAAAAAAAACTCTAAAGGTTCATATTGTAGGAAAAGTCAGTAAACAGTAAACCAAGGAAATCTGTATCACTTAGTAACTGGCCAACTTACACATTTAAGATCACTTCTGGTCTTAGAACCTGCTGGATTGCAAATGAATATGGGGAGGAAATAATGAAGTATCCTCAGCCTTGACATTAAAAAGAAAAGATATGAACAGTCTGTTCTCAGCATTCTTTCAAGAGACTTTGAATGACCCAAAGGCTTAGACTTCTGGAAGAGAAGTTACAGAATGTCAGCCATTGAATCCTAGTGGAAATAATCTTATAAGGCACCTTAAGCGACTCTCTCAGCAGTAAAATTCCAGGACGTGGATCCTAAGATTGATGTTTCTAAATAACAAACACAAATCAATTAAAAATTATTAGAAGAGCATCTGAACTAAATACCTCCAACTGAGGATACTTAAAAAAAATATCTTGGAATCAGAACACTGTCAGAAGACTGCTAAACCAAGACGTTTGTATGAAGCCAATGACGGTACAAATTAAACAGCCTCCACCCTAGGTCTTTGCAGCAAGGCTACCTATATGCCAAGAGCTATAGATTAGCATATTGTCTTTCTTCTTCTACTTTATTTAACCTTTTAGCCCGCTTCTTTCCATTTAGCTGAGAATGGAATTACAGTATCACATTGCTGATTTAGATCAGAATAGATCTTACAATATTAGAATTCTGATGACTTAATTCTCATTCCTTAAACTTAATGAGGAGAGGTCCTTCAAATATCATAATATTATGTTTCTTCTTCCCAAAATGTACACCAAGAGATTATCATACATTCTAGCTACAGCATTAGATCTTGTGACTATTATTTTTAATATCTACTACCCGGTTCCTCTGGATAAAAATCTCATCTCCATTCATCTAAACACTTCAGAGAATCATTTACCTTCCCCTGGACACTTCTGGTAGATGAAACGGTCCCACGTTATTAATGCCAACATTCAGTCATGCTAAAATTGGACGAGAAATAACAAAGTGTATCTATGAGAAATGATTAGGGGACACCTGGGGGGGGGAACTAAGCTCTTAAAGTGCCTGCTTTCGACCCAGGGCCTGACCCTGGAGACCCGGGATCGAGTCCCACGTCGGGCTCCTTGCATGGAGCCTGCTTCTCCCTCTGCCTGTGTCTCTGCCTCTCTCTCTGTATCTCTCATGAATAAATACATTTAATAAATTAAATTTAATAAATTTAAATTTAATAAATAAAATCTTAAAAAAAAAAAGGAAATGATGAGATGTTCACAGGGGCTGAAGAAGCAGCAGAGTTGGGAACTCACGTTGGGCTCTCCTTTGTGTCCTCAGGTATTCATTTTTCATAGATATTCCCCATCTCTATGCAGGGAATTTCCCTTCCCAAGGAATAAACAGATGGAATGAATATTCCTGTCATATCAAATGATTATCTATATTTAAGAGTTTCATCCCATTCAACTATTACATCTTAAATACACATCAAGACCTCACTTGCTTACCACATGCAAACCTGCGAGGTGCCTAACGAGTAAATGACATCAGTTTCTCCAACAATAAAGAATTGGTGACAGCACCAGCTCCCCCCCACCACCTCCCAAGCTGAGGTTGGATTGTGCCTGAGACCCACACAGCACACAAAAAACTCCTCCAGTTAATTGCCCAGAATACTAAATCATTAGCTTTTTAAACTCTCAAATCACTCAACATGGTAATTTGGACAATCAGAATTATTCAGTTTTGTTAAACCACGTTCTCCTAGCCCTTCCTCCGCCTTCTAAAGTGTATTTCTTTCCATTTTAAGTAGGCTCTGTGCCCAAAATAGGGCTGGAACTCAGAACTCCCGAGATTAAGAGTTCCTTGTCCTGCCAGCTGAGCCAGCCAGGTTAGCCTGCCCCTTCCCACGCAGGTGACCTGTGCACCTGCTCCCCGCAGCATCCCGGCTCACAGTACCCGATGGGAGCTCTCTCACCATACTGGGTTCGCCTTCCTGGGAAACGGACATTCAACCCAACAGAGCCAGTCGGGGCATTCAGTAGGACTAAAACAAAACAAAACAAAACAGCAATAACGACATCAGCCTTATAGACTTGACACTATTTCCTAGGCCAGGGGGTGTCTTTGCCATCACTGCTGTGCTGTATTGTACTCCATTACCTCATGGAGCAACTAGAAACATCCATGTCGGGCACTGAGGGGGCAGTTGGCGGGATGAGCACTGGGTGTTATGCTATATGTTGGCAAATTGAACTCCAATAAAAAAAAAAAAAAAAGAAACATCCATCTCTAAACTGGCTTTCCAAAGCAGAACATGTGGACTCTGGAAAATGTTTACTTGGCCAGGATTCACCAGTGTAGCATCCCAGCTGTGTGATGTGCGACCAAATCCAATCGTTGTTCTGGTTTGCATGGATTGCTGCCACTAATCACGTATTCCTTGTCCCAGGAAAATTAGATTTCACTTTGAAAACTTTCCATCAAGTCTATGTCTATGCTTCTGATAGTCCACATGCTAAGAACTTCTGACACTAAACATAGCAATAAACCCTGTGCACTGACTTTCACTAGCATGATATCATTTCAGAATTATCTCTGTTGTCATCTTCCTTACTTGACAAAGTAAATTAAATTCAGTTTTCTTACATCATTACAGAGTTCTTTATTTGAAGTCGGAGCTTTCCTATGATTTCGGGGATCACAAGGTAAATTGAGCAGCTTCACTGTATACCCAAATAGCATCTTCCATGCAAATATTAGGATCAATTTTTTTTTCTTTTTTTGTGAAAAAAAAATTGGAATTTTCATAGGGATTGCACTGACTGTGGATCAACCAGGTAGTATGGACATTTTTACAATATTGATTTTTCCAATCTAAGGATATGGAAGATCTTTCCTGTTATTTGTGTCTTTAATTTGTTTCATTAATGTCTTATAGTTTCCAGTACACACTTTATTCACCTTCTTGGTTAAATTTTTTGCTAAGCATTTTATTCTTTTTTAATGCCAATGGTATTTTTAAGGTCAGTGGGATTGTTTTCTTAATTTCTCTTTCAGTGAGTTTGTTGTTACAGTATTTTCGTATGTTGATTTTGTATCTTGCAACTTTACTGAATTTCATTTTGGATAAATAAATTTCAAAGATCTAATATACAGTTTGGTAACTATAACAATAATGTAATAGAATACTTGAAACTTGCTGAGAATAGACTTAGGAAGGCTCATTGCACACACAAAAGAAAGTTACCTATGTGAGCAACGAATGTGTTAGTTAACACATTGATTGACGTAATCATTTCACAATGTATACATATATCAAATCATTGTTTTGCATGTTTTAAATATACACAATTTTATTTGTCAATTATTCCTCAAACAAGCTGGAGGCGTGCTTGGGTATCTCACTTGGTTGAGTGTCTGACTCTTAGTTTTGTCTCAGGTCGTGATCTCATGTGTTGTGGGATGAAGCCCGAATACCAGCTCTGCAATTAGTGTGGAGTTGGCTTGAGATTCTTTCTCTCTCTCCCTCTACCCCTTTCCTCCAACTCACGTGTTCTCACTCAGGCTGTCTCTCTCTCTCAAATAAATAAATCAATATTTCTTTAAAAAGCTGAAAAAACAGCTGCTTCTCCTTAAACTGAAATTTCATTCACATTATAAGAAAATGGTAATTTGAAACTTCCAATTTACTACTCTTTGACCAGACAGTTTCCAATATGTAAAAATTGGAACATTCCTGTAATAGTAGCTTTTGAATCAGATTTTTTTTAGAGATTTCTAGGAATTGATTTTTTCTGTACACAAAGATGTGTCTATCACTTTAAATTATTTGCTTCAGCTATAACATCATATCATCATATTTTTAAAATATTTTTATGTATTTATTTGTGAGGGAGAGACAGAGCACAAGCAGAGGGTAGGCAGAGGGAGAGGAACATGTAAAAATTGGAACATTTCTGTAATAGTAGCTTTTGAATCAGATTTTTTTTAGAGATTTCTAGGAATTGATTTTTTCTGTACACAAAGATGTGTCTATCACTTTAAATTATTTGCTTCAGCTATAACATCATATCATCATATTTTTAAAATATTTTTATGTATTTATTTGTGAGGGAGAGACAGAGCACAAGCAGAGGGTAGGCAGAGGGAGAGGGAGAAGCAGACCCTCCCCTCCCAAATCCAGGACTTGGAGATCATGACCTGAGTCAAAGGCAGACACCTAATCATCTGAGCCACCCAGGTGCCCTAAATCATCATATTTAATAGCATGAAGTAAAATGCACAAATCTCAGATTTTGATCTCCTGCTAAAAGCAAAATTACTGATAAATGTATAGTTGCTTTGCCAACTGAAAACCAGATACATATTACCATTTATTAAATTTGCATGGTAGGTGGTTATTCTTCCTTGCTTTAGTGCTTGAGCTGTTTACAGACAATAATAGAGATAAACTATTAGCAATTGCTATTATAATCAGCACTTAATTGGATTAGGTAGTGATGAAATAATAACAGTTGCTGAGCTATTTTGATGACTTCTCATGTTGGACAAGTGGCAGTAAAAAAAGGAAACCCTAATGAAACTGTGTGTTAAGATGACCAAATCTAGTGCCAAATGAAGACGTATTGATGGAATTTTATTGACCTTGATTTGGGAAACTAGTCCTGTACTAATTAATTGAAGATTGTCTGGATATGAGCTTTAATAAAAGTTTCAGATAAAACTTTACCTCATTTAGTGATCATTTTATGAAAAAATGTTTTAACTATTTTAAATGAAAATGACTGCATGATGGCAATTGAAATATATATTTCAATAAATGGCTCTTACATTAAATGTCCCCAAACAGCTCGATTAGATATGCTCTTACAAATGTTTCCTGTTTTTCTTCCTTTTCCAAATAGAATATTTTTTTTAAATTTTTATTTATTTATGATAGTCACACAGAGAGAGAGAGAGAGAGGCAGAGACATAGGCAGAGGGAGAAGCAGGCTCCATGCACCGGGAGCCCGACGTGGGATTCGATCCCGGGTCTCCAGGATCATGCCCTGGGCCAAAGGCAGGCACTAAACCACTGCGCCACCCAGGGATCCCTCCAAATAGAATATTGCCTGCTAATTTCTAGTTTCTTCTCTTCAAAGGACTTTTAATTTGAAAAATAAAACAAAATACAATGTTGCCTAATACAAGGCACAGTTGGTTTTTGATGAGTGACTGCAAGGAGTTCCCAGGATTGTAGGGCATGATATAGTACATGGACTTAGGGACTTATATTTTCACTTTTCTGTGCCATTTTAAGTATTTATAAGTTTATAAGCTTAGCTCTCTTTCCAAGAACTAAAAAGAACTGCTTAGTAAAAGTCAGTTATGTTGTCCTTATGATATTATAGATAATATGAATCTACCTTGTCTCTCAAATAGCTCTGCCTCCTAACCTTCACTCTTGTGTGACGGCCTCTTCTTGAATGTGACTTGGGATTAGCGACCCACTCGTAATGAACAGATCATGACAAGGTGTGTCCCTTGCAAGGTTATGTTACAATAAATAATATGGCTTCTGCTTTCTCTTGCTGCTTCTCCCCCTCTCTCCCCTCCTCTCTTTCAGCCAACTGCCTTTTGGGAGCTGCCCCATGGTGAGGTCTACATGGCAAACAATTAAAGGGGGCTTCTCATCAACAGCCATTGAGGAACTAAGGCCTTCAATCTAACAACCCTTAAGGAACCGAATCCTCCCTAGAATCTTTTTTTTTTTTTTCCATTGGTGTTCAATTTACCAACATACAGAATAACCCCCAGTGCCCGTCACCCAATCACTCCCACCCCCCGCCCTCCTCCCCCCTCCCCAGAATCTTATGAGTGAACTTGCAAGCTGATCCTCCCCCAATGTAGCCTTCGGGTATGACCACAGCTACACCTGATACCTTGATTGCAGCCTTGTGAGGGAGCTTGAGGTTAAGCCATAGATGTATTCCTGAACCACACAAACTTTGACATAATAAATACCTGTTGTTTTCAGGTGATAAATAATAGCTATCACAGCTATTTTATAGTTGATTGCCTAATCATAGGTCCTTTGTGATTTGAGGGTCACATTTCCCTACTTTACCTGTTTCACAATTCTTGATTGCATGTCAGAAATTTGGTATTAAAAAATGATAGACACTGAAGTAAATAATATTTATCATCAGCAAAGACATACCCTTTCTTCTGTCAGCCCTCACCAGTGGGACCTAAATCAATCTAATGTGTTGTTGGCTGGATTTAGGATTTGTTGAAGCTTTAGTCAAATTAAGATCACCACTGTCTTCATAAGTTGTAAGTTTAGTCTCCCTTCAGGAGAGCTTGAAATCTGAGCACAGTTAAGACCCTAGTCTCATTCTCTCTCTCTTTCTCTCCCTCCTACCACTCCCCCCTGCCACCCCGCTTTGTAGTCCAGTTGCCAGCTCCATAGGCCACTAAAGATGTCTCTGTAGTTTCCAACCCAACACTCAACTTCTTGTACATTGGAGAGAGCTCATATTATTGTCCTGTGCTGAGCCTTCCTCACACTCTGGCGTGGCCTCACAAAAGATCCATATGACTCAGGAGTATCTTTCTCATTGTCCTGCTCGGCCCCCATTTGTTGGTTTAGTGGCCCTGGCAAATGCCTATGGGAAAGAACTGGTAGACAGATATGTCTCCACTTTACATCTGGGGCACTTTAGGATTCCAATCCCTCTCACCAATTCATGTGGGTATGTGAAAAGGATACTAAAATGTCAACTGGGTATCGCTTTGGTCTAGGCAGGCTTGTTTCTCTTCCCAGAATGCACTCATGGAAGAAGGTGGCTGTAAGCTACTTTGTTCCTAATCAGAGATTGTCCCTTTCTAGAATTTAGTTTATTTTGATTTATTTGCATTCCACATCTCAGGTGTATTTTTTTAAAAATGCATTATTTTCTAGCTTGTTTCCAGGTTTGTTTTTTTTTTTTTCTATGTGTTATGATGGGACCATGGTGTCTTATTACTTTCTACAATTCAACTTGAACCTGAGTTTTCATGGATTTTAAGTTTAAACATCTAGCCAGAACAGAGTTCATTTCTTTTCCAAACGCCCGGAGCCTCTTAGACATCTTTGCATGGATGCTTAATAGATATCTCAAAATTAAAATGTCCAACACTAAGCTCATGCTCATATTCCCAAAACCTGTCACCCATATAGGGTCCCCAAGTTACAGAACAGCAAGTCTATTCTTTTAATTGTTCAGATGAAATCTTTAACTTTTCCCCACACCTACATATATTCTTTAAAGAAATACTCCCAGTTTTTTCTTCATAATGTATTTTGCATCAGACCTCTTCTTACCACTTACATTGCTGTCACCTTGGCCCATCGTCTCTTTATTAGAATGCAACTCTAACTGGTGCTCTTCCTTCCATACATGACTAACTACCCCTCCTAGAGTCTATGCTTCATTGAGCAGCTGGAATGATTTTTTTCACAGCATAAATCAGATCAAGACACCATTCTATTCAAAGCCCTGCAATGTCCTGCATTTAATCAAACCGAAGTCCTTAAAATGGCCTATAAGGCACTAGGTGATCTGCCCACACACTCACCCCTGCCAAAATTGTCAAGTTCACCTCATCTTTCTCTTCCCTATACTCATTCTACAACAGTCACGCTGCCCTTGTTTCCCCCAAACAGCAAATATACTCCCATCTCTGGACCTTTAAACTGTACTTTCTGCCTGGAATGTTGTTTTGTTTGTTTTCTCAGACATCTTCATGTCTTATGCCCTTAGCTCCTTCAAATATTTCTGAACATACTATTCTCAGTAAAACTCATATAATAGTGCACCTTATTTCCAACTTTCCTTACTTTTCTATATATTTTTTCCCAAGTAACTTATCACATTCCAGCATTTTGTGAATGCATCTATCCACCTACGTATGTATGCACTTGTGCTTGATGTTATGTGTCAACTTGGTTGGGCCACAGGTACCCAGATAGTTGGTCAAACATCATTCTGGATGTTTGTGTGAGGGTGATTCGGCTGATATTAACATTTGAATTGGTTCACTGAATAAAACATATTACTCTTTCTAGTGAGGGTGGGCCTCATCCAAACTGTTGATAACTTGGATAGAACAAAAAGGCCAACCATTCCCCAAATAAAGGGAGATTCCTCTTGCTTGCCTGACTTTAATCTGAGACATGGGTTTTATTCCTGTCTTTAGATTCGAACTAACATATTGGCTTTTCCCGGGTCTTAAAACTGCCACCTTTGGATTTGGAACTACACCATCTATTCTCATGTTTCTCAGGCTTTCAGACTCATACTGGAACTATACCATTGGCTCTCTTGAGTCTTCAGCTTGCTGACTCACCCTATAGATCTAGGGATTTATCAGCCTCCATAATTGTGAGTCAATTCTATATAATTATCTATCTATCTATCTATCTATCTATCTATCTATCTATCATCTATCTATCATCCATCTATCTATCATCTATCATCTATTATCTATCTCCTATTGGTTATATTAGTTATGTTTCACTGGAGATTTCTGATGAATATACTACCTATCTATCATCTATCTAAATTTTTTCTATTTATATTTTATATATCCCTCCACCAGAATGTAAGACTCTCAAGAGCAAGGATTTTCATGTCCTGTTTACTGCTGTACTCAGCTTTTAACAGACTTGGAAAAAAAACTTTTTTGACTTTCAAAATATAATTCATGTGCATTTTTTTTGAAGCTTATTCTAATTTATTTTTTGCTTGCTACTGTGAATTATCCAATTTATGTCAAATTTTTTAATATATTACTCTTGCCATATAAAATGTACAAGTAGGTTAGAAGCATATTGAATCACATGGAAAGCTAATAAGAGCAGCAAGTTCATATTACCAACATAACAGGATGCCCAAATATTGATCTGAATGTTTGACATATATGACCTTATACAATTTTCACATCACACCCATTTTTCAGATGAGAAAATTGAAGTAACTTTTCCAAGATTACTCAATGGCTAAAAAATAGAGCAAAGACTGGAGGCCAGACATTCTGGTTCTGAAACCCATGGTTTTACTACCATGTTGTATCATACTATCACTAAATGTCTTGTAACTCCTCCATGAAGTCTAATTCCATTAGCAAGTAAGGCCCAACGCCAAGCTTTTTGTCTATTATTACCCCAAAATTATATAAATTAAATTTTACATTTTTTTTTATTCATGTGTCTTCCTTTGCCTATATGTGGCACAGACTTTCTCAGTCAGTTTGGCTACTACAACAAATACTATACTGATGTCTTAAAATGTCTACCAACTTTCCCAGTACACAATGGTTAATATAACATTTGGTAAATTGAACTCGGGTCTTTGGGTGTCAATGCTATCTAACACTATAGTTTAACACAGAAAGGCTATGCCCAATTCAACCTTGTATCTCCTTTGCAAAATTCTTCCTATCTCAGTAAAATGAGTATAAGATGTGTCCATATTACACTTTCTCTTTTATTTGTGTTAATATTATATTTTCTCTAAAGGACACAAGCACCTCTTTCCTTGAATTGAAAGTTTTGGGGTTTTTTGTTTGGTTTTGTTTTTTTTGTCTTTTACTTCCTAACTGTTTGATATGCTCTTGTGTAAATTCTGCTTTGATTGTATTCCAAGTCAATGTGAAAAATTTTGCAGGTGCTTGGTTAAATTAATGCTCTTTCATAATCAAGTCTTTAAATTATAAGACCATTTCACAAATAAAGAAGAACTTTGCCAAACTTTAAAAAATGGAATTGCAAGAGCAAACAAGTTAATTAATTAGCTACAGCTTTGTTTTTGAAGACAAAAGAATGAGTTTATTCCTCTGTTAAAACATTCTAGAAATATACATATACCACACTTTATATATATGCCAAAAAAATAGTAAGAGAATGTATACCTCTTACTGGCTTAAATATATACAAAGACAATATCATATGTAAAGTATTGGGGTTGAATTAAATATTGAAATTGGAGTCCTGAGTAGAATGAAATTTAAATTACATCAGTTTTACCTTAATAAAGTTTCTGCTTCCCTAAAATTGGTTCCTGTCAATTTTTGGAACTTTATAATATTTTGTTAGGCACACGGTTTTATGTTTTCCTCTACTTCCAGGCTATAGATTTCTTAAAGGCCAAGTTCCTATCTTACTAATATTTGTATACTTTGCATTTCTATAGACCTGACACCTGGGAGGATTTGAATAAGTTTTAAGAGAAAACAAATCAATGTAGACTAAATCTAGTTTAAAGTTAATAATTGATGATGGGAATGTCAATAAAAAATGGTGAGATTAATGATTATTTTGCATTTGTAGGGATTTTCTTCTGCTTTTTATCTCCCCATTAGATACACAGACTAAAGTCATTTTTCTTAATGTTTCCAAGATTATTCTTTTTAGGAAATCAGAATTTATTTAAAAAATAGCAAATGCCTTCCATAGCTTTAGAAACTATGTCTCTTTGATAATCTTTATTTGATATCTGTCTTTGGTATTAATGCAGAAAATATGATCTGTATAATTATAAAATTTTGCTATTTGATCTTCCAGTTTAAGATCATACTCTATCCGATGTGAAGGGAAGTTTCAAGAGGCAATGTGCTGTAACTCAATATGTACAGCCTTCAAAATAACAGTGTCATAAAACCTAAGCTTCTGACACAGAATGAGCAAAATCACATTTTTATTGTTTTATTTATTTTATATTTTTAATATATTTGTATTTGTTGTAGTTCTCTAGAAAATACTGGGATAGAGTAAGCAGTGAAGAATTTGTTTCAATATTTCTTCAACAGGTATTTATTTCTTTATGTGTGTGGGACTGGGCTAGTACTCATACTAAAATGTAATCTTGGAACTTCATTAGATGACTTTGATGACCTACTTTAGGATAGAAGAATATTGGCATACAGTATCAATTTAAGAAAACTCCATTGTTTAGAAATTAATTTACTGAAGAACAGTGGCAATTGGATCACACAACTTGAAGAGAACCAAAAGAAAAAAATAGTATTAGTTGTTATTACTGTCAGGAGGACTAACTAGTACCTGAGAATGCAACCAAATGACTTATAGCAAAGAAAAAAATAAAAGCGGAAAAGTAAAGAAGATAGGACAACAGAGAAAGAGGATAGAAGAACATGGAATGAGAAAGAGAGAGGCTGAGTTAGTGAGGAAAGGGGATTTAGGGTCACCAGTATGGTTTTAGAATCTCTTAAAGGCATCAAGCCAACAATTAACTTCTCTTCTACCTCTACCACCACTACTATCACCACCATGGTTATAGGTGATACAAATCTAGATTTCAGGTTTGTTTCTGTTTTGTTTTATGAGAAGTTCTAGAAGCCAGCAACTATCAACCCCTTAAAGTTCTAAAGGACATCCCTGAGTGATCATGACACTTTCCCACTGAGCAGATATGGCCTATCTATCCATTGCATAAAATTTAGATAACCACAACCAACACATAATAGATGATTTTTGGAATTGAACTTATTTTCCACCCCTGCAGTTAACAATATTAAGGAATTATTTATACCTTCCATTCACCAAATATATTAATCAAGTCATGCATTGCCTGATTCTGAAAGTACTTATATTCTAGTGAGGGAAAGAGATAATAGAATAATAAATAAATAAAATGTCAGTTTGTATAATTGCCATGGGGGAAAATTAAGCTAAAGAAAGACTTTAAGGAATTTTGAAAGTGGTAGAAGATGCTGTTTATATTTGTTGGAAGATATATTGTTAAGTGTCAAATTGAGGAAGAATGGGGAACATATATCAGGCAGAGGGATTGGCAAGTGAAAATATCTGAAGAGAGAGCATACTTGGTGCATGTTAAAGGAACAGCAAGAAGGCTAGTATGCCAGGGATAAGGTCAGTGAAATAGGAGGACCGGGCCTTATAGGTTTTATAGCAATTTTAGTTTCTTCAGATTCAGGTAAGAAGTTTTTGAAGGTTTTTGACCAGTGGGTGACATTATATGACCTGCATTTCAAAGTTTTTTTTTTTTTTTTTTTTCTGTCTACTTAGCTGAGAACGAGATTGTAAGGAATCAAGAGAAGTGTAAGAACAGTTTAGAGGCTATCATTAAAATCCAAGGAGTGGCTCCTGGGTGGCTCAGTCAGTTAATCAGCTGGCTCTTGATTTTGGCTCAGGTCATGAATGCAGGGTTCTGGGATCAAGCCCCACTCCATGCTAAGCTGGGAATCTGCTTGAGGATCTCTCACTCCATCTCTTTCTGCCCCTCCCCAGAAGCTCTCTAAAATAAATAAATAAATCTTTTAAACCATCCAAGGAAAGAATAATATGATCTATAATTGCCTAAATCTGATTGGAGCAGTAAATAATGACAAGTGGATACATTTGAAAATAGAAACAACAGTATTTGGTGATGAATTAGATATGGACTATGAGTAAAATAGAAAAACCTAGCATAACTTCAAAATTTTAGGCCTACATGGAAGATAAGATTAGCATCAAACTAAAATGAAAAAAGACTACAGACTGAGCATAGTTAGCAAAGTGTATCAGTTGGGATAGATTAATTTATGTTGTGATAACAAATAACTCCAGGGTCTCACGTGCTAAACACAATGAAAATTTATTTATGGCTATGACACATGCCCAGAGAAAATTGGAAACAAATTGCTGTTTGTCACAGCCTCTCAGGGTCCCTGGTTCACTAAGAGTCCATGTTGCTATGAAAGGTAACAATCACTGTGGCACGAGTCAGGAAACATTGACTCATGCACTAAATCTTAAAATTTCTTTCCAGAAATTAGACTCAACTTATAACTAATATCTTATTTGCCAAAGAAGGTCATATATTCACATTTATATTCAACAAGGAGCTGGAGGTAAATTTTTGCCATGTGTCTGAAAGGCTGGGCATATTAGGTAAATAGTGCTTAGTTATGCTCCAGAAGACATTTATATTTGAAAATGCTAAATTGGTCATTCTGATTAGTCATCCAACTAGTGATGCCAAATACAGAGTTGCCTATATCGTTATAAAGTTCAGGACAATAGGGCAGCCTGGGTGGCTCAGTGGTTTAGTGCAGCCTTTGGCCCAGGGCGTGATCCTGGAGTCCTGGGATCGAGTCCCACATCGGGCTTCCTGCATGGAGCCTGCCTCTCCCTCTGCCTGTGTCTCTGTCTCTCTGTCTCTCTCTCTCTCTGTGTGTCTCTCATGAATAAATAAATGGAATTTAAAAATAAAGTTCAGGAGAATAATTTGGTTTAGAATCAAATGTTTAAAGCTATAATCTTGGCTATGTATGAATGTCTCTGTATGAAAGTGTATGCAGAGAAAAAGCCCAAAAACTACACCATGAAACACACAGAATTGGGGGGTCAGAAAAGTAAGGGAAAACAACGGAAATTGAGAAAGTATACCCACTGAGCAAGGTAGGAGAAAAACTGAAGGAAAATGGTGTCCCCAAAGCCAAAGGAATAAAATAATTCAGAAATGAGAGAGCAATCACATACACTTAATGCTAATAATGATGGCATTGAGCTCAACCACTGGACTAGTAAGTGTGGAGATCATTGATGACTGAAATGATAGCTTTCCTGTAAAATGATAATAAAAAAAATTCCTGATACAGCAGATGAAAAGAGATTTGGAAGAAATGAAGTTGTGACAATGATTTTACGAGTTTTGATATAAAAGAGAAAATACCTGGAGAAAGAATAGGGTCAAATGAGGGTCTTTCCTCTCCTTTTTAAAGAAAAGTTCTATTAAAATATGTTTTTATGCTTATGAAAATGATATAGCAGAGAGAGAAAAATGATGATGCAGAAGAGTATTTCAGATTTCTTTAAGAATAAAGTGGAAATTGTGTGCTTTTGACTGAACAAATTTTGAAGTTTTAATACCTTAAGCATTTTCACACTGTTTTTCACTCTTGGTTTCTTTTTGTGTCATGTAGAAAGAAGAGAATAAGTATCATTAGGTCAAGAGGAATCTGAAATCTGTTGGATACTGTTGCAACAGCAGATTGAAAAGTAGACTCTCAGAAAATTCCTTAAAATAAAATAGCTATTATAAGATATATTTGAACAAGTAAAAGGACTTTGCATGCCAATCAACGAGAAATCCTTGCTGTGTTCCAGAGCTAGACATAATTGGACTGACTATAAAATAGAGAATTAAGGTGACTTAGAAAAGAAAATTCTAATCAAATGCTGGAAATAGACTAAACTGTAATATAAATCTAGGCGGGAATTTTGGAAAGGGATGGTACTATGCTAATGTTGTTATTTATTTGTGCTACCCTCTTAGCAATGTGGGAACAACTCTTGTGGATGCACCACCTGGACACTCTGGACAATGAGTCTAAGAGAAGGTGCCAGCAAGATGTAAGTGGACAAAACAGAAAGACCTCCGCTGCCTCGTTGTTTTGGATACCTTGTTAATTCTAGCTTCTACTGTTTTTACTCCACAGTTCCAGTTCTCATTAGGTTCCAATTACACTGGTTCTCCCCCACCATTCACTTCTTCCCTACTGCTTTTGATTCCTGAGACCTCAGGATCTCTTTTTGGTTTCCTTAGACTTGTCACACTCTCTAAATAGTTTCTTTTTTGAAGCTTTTGCATTTGAATTATCTGAGGGTGAGTCAGTGCTAATTCAGTTATATCTTTACATATTTTATAGGACACATCATATACTTGACATATATGCTCTAGTCTATTACTGTCATTACTAATTTTGATACTTGTATGGGTCTAATTTGACCAATGAGAGCCCATGCAAGTCAGATGTTGTATCCTTTTAGCCTGTCCTATCTAGTTTTGGAGTTCTCTCTGGCACAATATTTATTTTTGGGCTCAGTATATATTTTTCCCTGCCCAATACTGGACTTGGCCATTTCCCCAAGGATCCTAGTTCCATGTAGTGGTAGATGACATTTTAAAATGAATCAGGGTACTAAATGTGCACCTTGTTTTACAGGTGTCATAGATTTCTTAGCCTTTTCTCAGCTCTTAGGCCTTAGAAAATATATATCTTTATTGAATAATAAATTAATACTAATATTCTTAAGTGTAATTCAACACGCCTTGCTTCTTTTTGCTTATCTCATTTCATATTTATATACTCTTTAAAAAAACTTATTTGAATAAAATTGATTATGTATCTGCCGAGTTTACCTGGCAAGCTAGCATAAGCTACTTTCTTTTTTTTTTTTTTTTTTGTTTTTCTTTTGTTTTAAAAGGACTAGAATCAAGGTGATTTTGCATATCATAGGTAAGCTCTCTTAATTGTAGAAATATACCTCACGTTAAAGAGCCTTGCATGCTGAAAATACATATTTTATTTATGCAATGATCACATTCTACATTTTATGATAGATTATCTGATGAAATATACACAGTCTAGGGAAGGTTACTGAGTCACTATTTATGAAAAGCAGTTTAAAGGCTAATGTAGTGATCTAAGCAAGAGATAACTAAGGAGCAGAGATTACCTTGGAATTCAGCCTCCAGCATAGATGTTCTTAAAAATATTAACCAATCTCTGTATTCTACATAAAATAAATATGGAACATAAATGAAATGATTGTTTAGACATCGTTGAGTAACTTGTAGGTAAGAAATCTTATTCTTGAGAATAAAGTATCATGTAAGTTGTCTTAAGTGAAAAAAAAATGAAGCATTAAGAAAAGAAAAATGCAGGGCATCTGGATGGCTCAGTCAGTTAAGCTTCTGACTCTCGATTTTTGGCTCAGGTCATGATCTCAGGGTCCTGAGGTCAAGCCCTGCACCAGGCTCCACACTCAGTGGAGAGTGTGCTTGAGATTCTCTCTCTCTCTCTTTCCCTCTGTCCCTCCTTGCAGCATGTGTGCTTTCTCTCTTTCTCTCTGTCTCAAATAAATAAATAAATAAATCTTTACCAAAAAAAAAAAAAAAAGACAAACGCATAAAGCAAAAGTCTATTCTGAAATGAAAAGGATAACCACAGAGATTGGCATATTTATGAGAAAAACCCTCAAATCAAAAGTTGGAAGTCCATACATTGATTGCCAATATGAATAAAAAAATTATTCAAGTCCATTAGCTTATTAATTAATCAAAGTCCATTGTGTCTTTAAAGGTTAAAATTGAACTGTGTTCTAATAAGAATTTTAAGAGTCTTCTCCTATCACAAGATGTGAAGACAAAGCCTCATAGTAAAAGAAAATGTCTAGATTTCTGATTAGATCAAGAGGAGGCCTCCCAAAATAGTCTCAAGGTAAATTGAATGCTCCAACCTGCATTTCTCTCCCTGTGACCAGTTAGTGCTTGAAAATGATAAGGTTAGCCTAGGAAAGAACAAAAGGAAATTAAAGATATCACTGTCACAGACTTGTGGTTTCAAGAGGCCAATCTAAGCCCTTATAAATCATCAGTGTTAGATTAAGCTGTTGTTCTGGGAAATATCTTAGGTCAAAACTGCATAGCACAGCTCCTATAAATACCCTCAGAATATTTATTTCTCTATTGCTTGTATACTAATTTCTTACCCTCTAAAGGGGAAATAGCATACCCTTACATTGGATTCCTTCCTAAGTGGCCGGAAGCTTCAGCTCTGTGCACAGTAACCACAAGAAGCAAGCATCCCCATTAACCACTCAATCTGATTATTAACCTCTAAAAATAAAACACAAGTTGGAAAGCTTATTTCCCCCAAAGAAAGGGAAAAAGAAATCAATAATGACTTAGATTCTATTTGTGAACTAAAATGCTCAAGCTGCTGAATAAAATGTGTCATGATGTGACAGTGTTAAAAAAAAAAAAAAAACTTACTGGAAAAGCTTGCAAAAAAAAAAAAAAAAAAACACAAGAATTGCTTTTGACGGACATTGACATTGTTGAGATGACAATAAATGTCAACAAGATCCTGAAACAAAGAATAACAGAGAAAGGATGAAAGTGTTTGGTGAGCAATTACTGAGTACGGTCATAAACTCCCTAGATAGCTTTCACGTACTCATGCATATGATAGAAACCAGAGTTTTAATTCTTAATGGTGTGGAATGTGGGGCCAGTAGTCTGAGTCTCTACTCTTCATGTAGCAATTTGGGCAAGTGTAATATCCTCCATATGCATCTCTTTCTTTCTCTGGAATAATGAAAATAATAATTTTACAGTATTACTATGACAATGAATGAGGTGATGCATGTAAAGAGCACTTTACATGACATGCAACTCATAAGTATAAATTTATTATTTTTATTACCAGATTTCATCCTCAAAACCCCATGGTATGCAGCTTCCTGTCGAGGATGTAGAACTAAAGCATCAGTGCCATGCTTAAAACAACCAACATCAAATTCATGACTTCTACTGAACCAAGATGGAGTTGATATCACAGAGCAAACAGCTGCCCCAGCCATCAATTCCCACAGGGACAGAGAAAACATGAGCATGTCCTTACTTGAGATCAACACAACAGGACACAAATAAAAAGACTACAACTAGGAAAATTGACAACCTGATGAATGCCAAGTGTAGGCCAATGAGAGAGTCTAAAACTCTGAGGATTAAAGAAATTGGTAGTAGCTACACATTCTGTCAGGATATTTCTCCACAAGTGCCACCAAGTATTCATAGAAAAAACTGAATAAAGCCCTGAGAAATTTTTATTGTGGTACAGACCTGAGAGAGGGGAACATAGGTGGCCATGTGAGAGGGAGGAAAAACTCCATCCAGATACATTTTTTTTTCCTATTTGTTTTAAAAAAATCTTGGGGTACTTGGGTGGCACACTTAAGCATCTGTGCTAGGCTCAGGTCATGATCTTAGGGTCCTGGAACCGAGCCCCGGGCTCCTTGCTCTGGCAGATGCTCAACCACTGAGCCACCCAGGGGTCCTGAATAAATAAAACCTTTTAAAAGAAATCTTAATGTGTAGGGTGGGAGAGCAACCATCACTGCTGCTCTCAGTTGAAAATGTACTAGAAAGGGGAATTGGCATGAAAAACCCTACTTCTGTAGGAGGAGCAGGATTACATGCTGAGCTCACAACCATCTATGGTGGAGGAGCAGCAGAACTAAAAGGCCACATTCTTGTAACATGGGCACATGACATACACCCAATAATAAGGCTTCCTAAGAATAAATCTTCAGCCTAGTACCAGGAATCCGTGAAGTTTTGAATAACAAGTAACCTCAGAATATTGCTGGGACAGGGACAGAAGCAGCACAGCAGCACATAGAGATGCACTCTGTGAGGCACATAACAAAGGAAATATCTGAAAAATTGAAAGCTCAGAATCAAATAGACATTGTGAACCAATACCCACTCCACATACAAGACAAAGTACATCCATCAGGGTAACAAGTATCACTTTCTCTCTGAACTCCTGACTAAATTAACTCAAAATCATTTGTTAAAAACAGGAAAAAGGGAAGACATATCATTTATGCATATAAAAATATTTATCTCCTTCTCCACTCTCCACTCAATAAAAATTGTGGAACACTTTTGGGATGCTTGGGTGGCTCAATGGTTGAGAACATCTGCCTTCGGCTCAGGATGTGAATCCAGGGACCTGGGATCAAGTCCCACATTGGGCTCCCTGCATGGAGGCTGCTTCTCTCTCTGCCTGTGTTTCTGCCTCTTTCTCTGTGTGTCTCATGAATTAATAAATAAAAAATCTTTAAAAAAAATATGGGACGTTTTTTAACCTAAGTAAAGACATATTCAGAACAAGCAAGCAATCTTCAGATCTAGACTTGGACATGGCACATATGTTGTAATTATCAGAGGAGAAATTTAAAATAATTATAATTAATATGCTAAAGGCTCTAATGGAAAAGATAGATCATATGCAAGACCAGATGCATAATTCCAGAAAGATGAGAATTATAAGAAAAGGTCAGATGAAAATATTAGGAAACAAAACACATTAACAGAAGTAAGAATGCTCAACAATACACTTGACACAGCTGAGGAAATAGTGAGTTTGTAGATAGATTAATAGAAACTACTCATATTGAAATATAGGAGGAAAATAAAGAAACAAGAATAACTGAATATCTTATTGAGGTAGAATTGAATTAGTTCAAACGTTCCAACATATGTATAACTGAAGTCTCCAAAAAAGGAGAGAAAGTGAATAACACAGAAGTATTTGAACACATAATGACAAATCTTCCAAAATTAATGAGAGATAATAAAATGTTCAGAAGTCACCAAATAGAATAAGTAATCTTATTAAAAATACAAAATGAAACCAGATATATTTAAACCACTGTAAATAAAAAAAAAAAAGTGTTGAGGTCAGACAGTAATGAGGGAAAAATTATATATTAGAAAAACAAAGAGAGGAACTACAGCTTTAAATATCATGCTATACAGAAGTCAATGAAATAACATCTTTAAAGTGTTGAAAATGGGGGAAAAAGTAAAAGGGAAAACAAACAAAAACAAATACCACCAAATTTACTAAGTGAAAGTATCTTTCAAAAAGAAGACTTTCTCAATCAAAACAAAAACTAAGAAAATTAAAAGTGTTACAGAATGCTCTTCAGCTAGAAAGAATATAATAGGCTAAAACATGGGATGCAAAGAAATAAATAGCATTGGGAAGGCTATAAAGGAAGATAAAGCTCAATTCTGTCGCTTAAAAGAATTTTTAAAGCACTATAAGGTAGCTATCTAGTGCAAAAAAATTAGCAATATGCTGTGTGTTTTAGCATATGCACGAGTAAATAAAATAGTAAAATAGCACAAGATATGTTGTGGAATTGCGATAGACTATGACAAGGTTCTTAACCACATGGAGAATGATTTAATACTACTTGAAGGTAAACTCTAAATTAAAATGTGCATTTTAAACCTTAGTACAATAACTTTAAAAATGTATAAATATGTTGCGGATAATGTATAGCAGCTTTATTCTGAGTAGCCAAGTATTAGAAAAAAGCTGATGTGTTTTAACCAGTGAATGGATAAATTAACTGTAGTACATCCATATAAGGAAATGCTTCATTAAATACATGAAATGCTACTTAGCAATAAAAAGGAATGCCCATTTACTGCAGAAGTTAAAATTTGATAAATATTTTAAGCACTGAAATCCACTCCCTTTGAAAAGGCTTTAAACTTCATGTATCTACTAAAAACAAGGGAGTATTCCTAATCCATCTTTCCTTTATTTTATTTCTTTCTGAAAAAAAAACCCAAATCTTTTTTTTCTGACTATATTTTTATAGAATTTGTTATATAATGTTTAAAAAGATTTTATTTATTCATAAAAGACACACAGAGAGAAGCAGAGACACAGGCAGAGGGAGAAGCAGGCTCCCTATGGGGAGCCTGATGCAGGACTCGATACCAAGACCCTGGGATCAAACTCTGAGCCAAAGGCAGACACTCACCCACTGAGCCACCCAGGTGCCACTTTGATAGATAATTTTGTATTGAGTATGCTACTTTTTGTAAATGTTAGCATATACAATAAACATCTATATATGATTCATAACTAGACTGCAATTTCCTTAGAAAGAGAATTTATTTATATTATGTATTAATGTCTTTCCTTAGTCTAATTCGTATTATTTTTTTAAAGAGTTTATTTATTTATTCATGAGACACAAAAAGAGAGAGAGAGACAGAGATACAGGCAGAGGGAGAAGCAGGCTCCATGCAGGGAGCCCAATGTGGGACTCAGTCCCGGGTCTCCAGGATCACACCCTGGGCTGAAGGCGGCGCTAAACTGTTGAGCCACCCGGGCTGCCCCTAATTCGTATTATTAACATGGCTAACTATAAAAAGGATATAGAGTAGAGACTATAGAATCATAAATTTAATAGTAGAAACTATCTTTAAGGTATTAAGATTAAAAATTGAGATTAAAATTTCTTTAGGAATACAAATATATAGAAATCCTTGAGCATAAATAAAGTTATCAAATATAGTCACTTTATTTACAGATGGAGAAACTGAAGTTATTCAGTTAGTATGAGAATAACCTCTGGAGCTGTGATCTTCTGACCCCTAAATCAATACAATATATTTTTTAAGTACATCTTGCTTGCTCTCATATGGTTAATAAATTAGAACCAGTTCTGGCCAACAAATTGATGAAAGGCCCTAAAGACAAAATTCTGAATTTACTGAAGAGTTGGTAACAAATTCTTTTTGAATGATGCATTTTTTTCTTATTTTTATTAAGGGCAATTTTTGCATCCCATATATATATTTCTATGAGAGTGGAAATAAAATAGCTTTCTAAAGCCTATGTAGTTCTCTTCCTCCCACAGTTAAGTGCCTATATTTCATAAAAAATCCAGTCCAGTTTAGTGATTATGTATCAACTTGTGACCTTGATAATAGGTAGGCATTTATGGAGAGCTGTAGTCTATGGAGTCGACTTTCCTCTAACTTAAAAGCTGCTTGAAGGTAGTTTTCAATAGATACACTCGCTTCTGAAGATACTTGAAAGACGTCGCATATGTTAATTACAGCAATCAAGACTCACATAGCCTGGAATTTTACAACTTTTCAGAGAGCCTCTGGGAATAGAATATCTTCCAATTCAGTGGGCAAGTTAAATCTAATTATGCCTCCTTCCTTCTTTTGGCAGCCTCCCCTTTGTACTCTTACAGTCTGCAAATTTAGAAAAATGCAAAAGAAAAAAAAAAAAGAAAAGATCTAAGCTGTACTATTATCAGGAGAAACGTAGTTCAATATTATTCTACTGTTATACACTCTTCCATTGGCAAAAACTCCTTGTGTTTATTTGTGAAAAGATTGTATTTTCTAGATTGCAAAGAGAAAGCTGGTCAACATGACTAGGAGATGTTATAGATGTTATAGCTACACACACACACACACACACACACAAACCAAAAAGCTACTTTTGAGTTTCAAGTATCAGCATTTGGCACCACTTATATTTTCCTTATTTTTAATTGGAGAGAAACTAATTACAGAGAAAGCAGAGCAACCAAGGAGCTGAGACACTCAATATAGAAATAGACAATGCTAGAGCAGCATAAAAAAATAGAATTCTGACGCACGACCTATAGCAACCTGCCCTGGAAGCTAACCCTCTTACATACAATAAACAACACAGGAAATCAACCTGCTACAAGTCAGACCTGTCCTAAATCAGACAGCTATCCTTAGTAACAATCCAGGAAGGTAAGCAAGAACGTCCATGGCATTTGTTCCCAAAAGAGGCCCCAAATGACCAGGACTTGGTTAACAAACAGCTTCTTTAATTTTTGTTCCCACTTCCAACTTAGTACTAATCAGAGAATACCAAATGCTCACGCTTAACTCATTACGTAATAGAATGCCCCATCTAGTTAGTGTATATGCAGCTCCCCAGGCCAACAACTTCCAATCAGGGCATCACTGAAATCCTCCTTTTTTCCACCGTAAACCTTTCCCATTCCTCCGTCTGCCTTTGAGTCTCTGCCAAAACACAAGTGAGAGTGGCTGACTTCCTTGCTAAAGCAAGCTCTAAATAAATAGCCTTTGCTTTTCTCATTTGGTTGGTCTTCATTTGTTTGCACAGGGCAGAAAGTCAAAACAACAAGAGCTCTGTTTCAGGATCTTTAAAATGCTTTAATTTTCCTCATGGTTTAAACTGTCCACTTCTTTTGGTTAAACATACTCCCTCTTTTCAACTGTTTTTCTAACATATCCTAGTGGGAATTATTTCATTTGGGGGGCACTTGTGTAATTTATTTAAATAATAAATTATGTATCTCTACATGTTCTGATTCTGATTTTCGTACATAGAATCCATAATTTTTAAATGTCTGCCATTGAAGTTCTAAGGTGCAATTATCACTATTATATATATGTGTGTGTATGTATATACACATAAAGATATATGGATATGAAATTGTGGTGTGTTGAAATAAATATAATTCAAGGGAATGCAATATGTAGTTATTGCTAAACACGGAAATTCTATCTTCTTTCTCTGTTTATTATTTAAGTAATCATATAACCAGTAGCTGGCAATATATGTTTTCCATATTGTGTATCTAACTCAATTTTCTTTATGAATCATTAAAAATTTATAATTGACTATGAATCAATTATTAGAATATTAGTCAGAGACTTTTTTTAGCACTGACTCATTTTTTCATGTTATAAAGGGATAAATAAAGTCAAGTTTTCCATACATTCTTGTTTGATGAGCTGTATTTTTCTTGCAGCACAATTCCAAATGGCTTTTTGTTTTTTAATGTGTGACCACTATAGAGATGTTCAATAAATGTATTCTATACTAATCAAATGGCATTAAACAGACAAAAACAAACAAACAAAC
Source organism: Canis lupus familiaris (assembly GCF_011100685.1). Taxonomy (NCBI): domain Eukaryota; kingdom Metazoa; phylum Chordata; class Mammalia; order Carnivora; family Canidae; genus Canis; species Canis lupus. The sequence goes on from NC_049224.1 coordinate 78,813,862, forward strand.
AAACAAAACCATGAAGTTAGGAGCTGGCAAAGACAATGCAGAACCATCCAAACTCCAGTGCTGTAGATTCCGGTTCTATATGTCAATAGGTTTTACATAGTTAGTTACCCCTCCCCCAGCTCTTTGTTGCCTTTCTGTATCTCATTCTATTCTAACTCATGTTTACCTTTTAGTTCAACTCTTTGTAACATCCCTGCATATCAGGAATCTTGTCTTATTGGTGTCTGTGTGTATCCACCTACTATTTTGTAAACTATATTGAATAACGGTGCAGATAATAATTTCAAACTATAGAAGATTTCAACCTCATCACTAGAGCTTGTAATAATTTATATGAAACTAGACAAGAAGTCCAGACTTCTGTTTTTTTTTTTTTTTATCTATAAAGCAGAGATTATAATAGTATCTCTTTCACAGGATAAATCAGAGATTTATTTTTTAATTTTTTAAAAAGATTTTATTTATTTAATTGAGAGAGAGAGAGAAAAATAGAGGGACATCACATAAGCAGGGGGAGCGGCAGAGGGAGAGGGAGAAGCAGGCAGGGAGACTGACACCGACTTTATCCCAGGGTCCTAGGGTCGTGACTTGAACTGAAGGCAAACACGTACCCAACTAAGCCATCCAAGTGCCCCTATATTAGAGATTTAAATGGAACAGCCTTACAACATGCTTAGACTGGCATCTGGCATAGAGTAGCTGCATGGTAAACAATAGCAAATACCTAACAACACAACGATTCCTTAAATGAATGACTTACAATCCTTGGACCAAGAGAATGGCCTCTGAAATAATTAAGAGCCTCACACTGTGTCTCTTTTATGCGTTTTACTACATGATTGCTATAGAGATATAGCATGTTTTCTTTTCTAGACAGAGCACTAGGGGCCACTGAAGAAAATGTCTCTGGTGGACTCCGGCAACCTTCAGCTGAAATTCCTATCCAAGAGGTAAAGTTTTTACCACTATCCTTTATAAACATGTTCAACAGACATCATTGAGTTTCTCAACATACAAACCTTATAAGTTTCTAAACTCAAAATCTAAAGATATTTGAGATCTTTCTGGGCATTTACTTCTCCCTCTTCTTGACTTGACTATCCTTTTTCCAACCTTAACATTTCAGATTAAATGCTCTTTTCCATTGTGACTGCTTTGTCGGAAGTATTATCCACTTCCACTCCAAACCCATTCTGGTACTTCTATGGTACCATGTCATTATCTTTATTGGAATTATCACATATTGTTTTATTTTGCTGGTTCATTCATTCCCATTGTTTTGTTGTTGTTGCTTTGTTTTGATTGCCTAATTCCTTTAATAGAAATTTCATCTATGAAGGATGAGATTTTTATCTGTCCTGTTTCCATCTTTAATAATGTTTAGGGAATAACGAGTACTCAAATGGTTGTCGAAAACCAGCCTCTGTGATCTGGAGCTGAAATATGTCATGCAAAGACAGAGTTTGGGTATAAAGAGGAACCATGGCTTTCTTGCTTTGCTGGGAAAAGAAGGCTGCAGCAGGTGAAGGCCTTCAAAATTGCAAGCCCACCTGGAGGAAGGGGCTGGGGAGGTTTTATAGAGAAATACAGGATCTAGCTGGTTTTGACCAGAATTCTATATGGCATGCCAGCCTCATGTGTCATGTTTTCATAGTGATGCTGGGTTCTAAAAGGGGGGAGGAGAAGAGGTTTGTAGAAGAGAGGAAAAAGGTTACTCTAAAATCAAGCTTCTTTGAAACATTAGTGCAGCCATTTTGATTTTTTTTCCCTAAAGATTTTATTTATTTATTCATGAGAGATACAGAGGGAGAGAGAGGCAAAGGGAGAAGCAGGCTCCACGCAGGGAGCCTGACGTGTGACTCGATTCCGGGTCTCCAGGATCATGTCCTGGGCTGGAGGTGGTGCCAAACTGCTGAGCCATTGGAGCTGCCCATTTTGATATTTGTTCACCTTTATGCTTTTAAGCAATTTCAAAATAATATGCTGAATAACCAGACATGGGGAAATCTAGAACTTGTTTGTATAATTCTACTCCCCAAATCAGAAAAGTAAAAAGGAATGGAAAGGGTTAAGATTAGGCAAGAGTAAAGGTGCAATATAAGCTTTTCCTTTTTTTATCTATATAAAAGTGTTGATTTAAGTAGTTTTCAATAAGAATATGAATTTTACATACAGATACAGAGAATGATACAAGATACCTTGTGTAAATAGGTTATTTCAGCTTCCTTTAACATTATAAAGCTTTTATAAGGTAATACTAATCTGAAACAATAATTGAAATGACACAAGTATTTAGACATGGCCTAATAGTTAAAGCTACTCAAGAGTCTTTGTTGCTCAGGAATTTAAACATTTTGTCTTCTAAGAGCTATTTTCTTGAATGGTAATTCTATTGGACTAACTACTAGAATAGTTAGTACATGGATTTGACATAATTAATATGACACTTTTTTTTTAGTTTTTTCTCTGCTTTTCAGATGTGGCTTTCTTGCTGTGCTAATGTAAAATCTTCCAAGACAAGAACAATGTTTAACTTATTTGGTGTCCCCTAAAATGCTGTGTCTTGCACTTTTCTTATAGGAAATGCCGACTAAATGAAATCTATGTATAATTGAACCCATGGAGTGCTCTTTACACTATTACCATACAGATCACTATTTTATCTCACTTAAAATCCTAATTAATTTATTGAGGTTCATATTTATAGTTACAAGAATAAATGCAAAATAAAGTTATGTTGAAAGGAAGATATAACCTAATTTAAAAATCATTTGGATTCCTCATCCAGAGAAACTGTGAAACAATAAATGTACATTATTTTAAGCTGCTGAATTTGAGAGTAATTTGTTATGCAGCAATATATACCTAATACAGCATGCATAATAATTCTTCTTCTACTCACTCAAAAATATATTAGTTGCATAAGTTCCTGTGTCAGACTCTTAAAAAATAGGCAACAGGTAACAAAATGTAAGATGTGGTAGCTAGTAAGCCTACTGACATCTCCTACACCAACAGGCAGATAATCCATGTGAACCTGTGAATGGATATATAGTAACAAGATAGACAGTGATAAATCTTAAAAGATTTTAAAATCCAGGGCTTTGAGGGCATGAAGGAGAGAATTTGAAGGTCTATATGTCAAAAAAGACATGTTGAAATCCTAACCCTCATTACTTCAGAATATGATTTTATTTGGACCTAGGGCCATTGCAGATGTAACTAGTTAAGTTGAGACAAAGTCATACTGGAGTAAGGCAGGCCCCTAATCCGAGTTGATGGGCATCCTTATACAGAAGACAACCACGTGATAACAGATGCATCCAGAAAGAATGTCACGCGATGATGAAAGCATAGATTGGAGCTGTGCAGCTGCAAGCCAAGGATGGTCAAAGCCTGATGAAAAACCACCAGAGCTAGGAAAAGGCAAGTGAGAATTCCTCGACAGGTTTCAGAGGGACATGGCTCTGTTGACATTTTGATTTGAAACTTCTAGCTTTCAAAACTGTGAGATAATAAATGCTTGTTATGTTAAGCCTCCCAATGTGTGGCGATTTGTTACAGCAGTCACAGGAAACTAATACACGAGGATTTGGCATCAGACCACCTGGGTTTTGATTCTGGCTTCACACACGAATGCTGCAATATTGGGCAACTTATTGAACCTCACCTCGTTTGTGGTACTTTGTTAACAGCAGCCTTTGGAAGCTAATACAGAAAAGGGAGACTTTTCCTAGCATTTCATTAGGATTTTCACATCCTTATTTCAGGAGCTTTGGACTCAAAACAGTGATATATTTCATTTTGCCTTTATCATCCAGAGGCAACTGTAGTCCAACCACTCAGACTCTAGAGTCAACCCTGCCAGCATGGGAATCTTAGTTCCAAAAGTTACATGTTGTATTTTTGGGGGCATGTGACTCATGCCTTTTTGCCTCAGTTTTCGGATCTCTAGAATGGGCATATTAAGCTGTTATAATACACAGTTTTATCACAGGATTTAATAAGACAATGCAGATGAAATGTTAGAAACAGTGCTGTGTGCACTGTGAGCACTTAATACGTGTTAAATACAATATTCTCCCCAGAACCGGTCTTGTCATGCATAGATCTGGCTGTGGCCAAGAGGCCAGAAGAGACTTCTCTTCTGCTGGTGCTAGGTTAAGGTGTGAATGGCCTAGTTGTTCTCTGTCTTTAGATCACTTCTGAGTTTCTTGTGCCATACACATTGGAGATGAGGGTTGGGTGAGTTAAATTCCTAGGCAAGGTTGGTTTCTTTCCTAATCTTTTACAGTAGCAGGCACATCTTCCAACATGCCTAACACACAAGGAAAGAAGTCTCATCCTTCCCTTGGACTCTATTTCTGTAACATATCCCAATGCATCTCACTTGATAAGCCAGTCCTGCCTCTAAAGAATGAAAATGGCTCAAAATAATACCAACGCTCTTCAGGATGCCAAATGGGACTTTCCACTAGCTGTGTGGCTAGGGCAAATAGGAGACGGCCAAAGAGAGAGGGCAGACAAAACTACTGTACTCCCTGCGCACAATGAGTTATAGCTTCAAAAGAAGAAGAGGAGTTGAGAGGTGCTAGGAAAGAAACAGCGGCTGTCAGACCCACCTTGCCTGAGGCATTCTGAAAGCAGGAGGTTTTTTGATCAAAGACAGCAAGGATGAAGTGAACCTGAAGAGAGAACCACAAACTGCACTAGTTTGGGCAAAGACTTGACGCCTCTGAAAACTAAAGAAGTTTTGTGTGAATGCCATGTGGGAAGGATTATAGCGAAAAGGACTTCCTTAGAGTCCACAGCTGCACTGTCCAATTACAATAGCCACAGGGAACGTGTCCTGAGGCAAATATTACCAGAAATCTTTGCCTATGACCTGGATGAAGAATTTAGGCTAAACCCATTCCATCTACAGATGAAACAATGTTGGTGTGGATTGCTTCACAAGATCAAATTTAGTAAGAGTACAATTTGATATCACTGTTTTTATTTTTCATAAGAAAAGGGGACAAGAGCAAAACAATACCCTAATGGAAAGTTTAAAGGCAGGAATATAGAATAATGAAATACTGTTTAGGCGCACACACCTAGCTTGGAGCCTTCAGTGGGTAAAAAAAGGGATAGATCTGCACTGTAATGTTGTTGCCCTTTTTTGTAGTATAATAAGATTCTATTAAGTGAAATATTAAAAAATTGTCTTTAATTAAATCAAACTGCTAATATTTTGTTTTAATTCTTGTTTTGTATTTTCCTGAAAGCTATTTCGTTGTTTCTGTGGTTGTTGTCCTAAGTGATTTGGATTTTTGCCATTCTACCACTAACAGTCCATTTATCTTTTCATGTAGAGAAATTTGTAGAGAGACTGAAAGGATTTGATCTGCACACATATTAACTATAGATCGGAATTTGGAAAAAAAATTTTGAAGCACATTTCTTTATTGTCATATAACATGCATAGACAAGTGTGTACCTTTGAATAAATTTTCACGATATGAATATATTAAAATAATTAGCATCCAGGTCAAGTACTAGAACATTGCCACTCCCAATGAGGTCTCCTCATCCTGCTCCTAGACCCTACTCCTCTCTAGATAGACACTGCCTATATATCCAAGATCTTAGACAACTTTCTCATCTTCCTACTTTATATACATGGAATCGTATCATATGCATCCTTCTATACCTGTCTTCATCAGTTTGATAGTATGTTTGTGAAATTAATCTATGCTATTGAATAAAGCAGTAGTTGTTCTCTCTCGTTGCTGTGAAGTTCTCCATAATTTGAATATACTACAATTTACTTCTTCTACGACTATGAACATTTAGATTATTTTCATTTTTTTCTTTTATTTAAATTCATGTTATTTGTCATATAATATTAATTTCAAGATAGAGCTTAGTGACTCATCTATTGGATAGAGCAGTAGTTGTTCATTCTCATTGCTATGTAGTTCTCCATAATTTGAATATACTATAATTTACTTGTTCTACTTCTATGGACATTTAGATTATTTTCATTTTTTTTGTTTTATTTAAATTCATATTAGTTGTCATATAATGTATTATTAATTTCAGGGTAGAGTTTAGTGATTCATCATTTGGATATAACACCCAGGGATCATTACATTAAGAGCCCTCTTTAATGCTCATCACTGAGTTACTCTATCCCCTCATCTACCTCCAACCCAGAAACCCTCAGTTTGTTCTCCATAGTTAAGAATCTTCTTTTTTTTTTTTTTCTTTTTTTAAATTTTTTTTTTTCATAGTTAAGAATCTCTTTTGGTTTGTCTCCCTCTCTATTTTTGTCCTATTTTATTTTTTTTCTTCCCTTTCACTATGTTCATTTGTTTTGTTGTTTAAATTCCATATATGAGTAAAATCATGTGGTATTTGTCTATCTCTGACTGACTTATTTCACTTAGCATAATACCTTCTAGTTCCATCCATGTCGTTGCAAATGGCATGATTCCATTCTTTTTGATAGCTGAGTAATATTTTGTAATATATATATATATATATCCATTCATCCATCTTTATCCATTCATCCATTGATGGACATCTGAGTTCTTTCCATATTTTGGCTATTGTGGACTTTGCTGCTATAAACACTGAGGTGGGTGTGCCCCTCTGAATAACTCTGTATCCTTTGGATAAATACCTAGTTGTGCAAGTGCTCGGTTGTAGAGTAGTTCTATTTTTAACTTTTTGAGGAACCTCCGTACTGTCCAGAGTGGCTATACTAGTTTATATTCTCATCAACACTGCAAGACAGTTCCTCTTTCTCTGCATCCTCCCCAAAATCTTTTGTTTCCTGAGTTGTTTATTTTAGCCATGCTCACAGGTATGAAGTGGTATCTCATTGTGGTTTTGATTTGCATTTCCCTGATGATGGGTGATGTTGAGCATTTTTTCATGTGTCTGTTGGCCATTTGTATGGCTTCTTTGAAGAAATGTCTGTTCATCTCTTCTGCCCATTTCCTGTTTGGTTTTTTGTTTTGTTTTGTTTGTTTTGTTTTGTGTGTGGAGGTTGATGAATTCTTTATATCTTTTGGATTCTATCCCTTCATCTGATATGTCATATGCAAATATCTTCTCCCATTCCGAAGTTTGCCTGTTTCCTTTGATGTGCAGAAGCTTTTTATTCTGATGAAGTCCCAATACTTCAGTTTTGCTTTTGTTTGCCTTGCCTCCAAAGACATGTCTAGCAAGAAGTTGCTGTGGCCTAGGTCAAAGAGGTTGCTGCCTATGTCCTTCTGTAGGATTTTGATGGATTCCTACCTCACATTTAGATCTTTCACCCAGTTTGAGTTTATTTTTGTGTATGGTGTAAGAAATGGTCCAGTTTCATTCTTCTACATGTGTCTGTTCAATTTTCCCAACATTATTTGCTGCAGATACTTTTTTTGCACTGGATATTCTTTCCTTTTTTTTGAAGATTAGTTGACCATAGAGCTGTAGGACCATTTCTGGGTTCTCTACTCTGTTCTATTGACCTATGTGTCTGTTTTTGTGCCAGTACCACACTGTCTTGATGGTTATAGCTCTGTAATATGGTTTGAAGTCTGGAATTGTGATGCCTCCAGCTTTGGTTTTCTTTCAACATTACTTTAGCTATTTGTGGTCTTTTCTTGTTTCACATAAATTGTAGAATTCTTTGCTCCAACTCTGTGAAAAATGTTGGTGGTATTCTGGTAGGGATTGCATCGAATGTGTAGATTGCTTTAGATAGCATAGACATTTTAACAGTATTTGTTCTTCTAATCCATGAGCATGGAATGTTTTTCCATTTCTAGTGTCTTCCTCATTTTCTTTCATAAGTGTTCTATAGTTTTCAGAGTAAGATCTTTTACTTCTTTGGTTAGGTCTCTTCCTAGGTATCTTATGGGTTTTAGTACAATTGTAAACAAGATTGATCCCTTGATTTCTCTTTCTGCTGCTTCATTGTTAGTATGAAAAAATGCAACAGACCTCTATGTGTTGATTTTATATCTGGCAATTTTGCTGAATTCCTGTATCAGTTCTAGCATTTTTTTTTTTTTTTTTTTTTAGTGTAGTCTTCCAGGTTTTCTACATAGAGTATCATGTTGTCTGTGGAGAGTGAAAATTTAGCTTCTTTGTCAATTTGGATGTGTTTGATTTCTTTTTGTTGTCTGATTGCTGAGGCTACTACTTCCAGAACTATGTTGAACAACAGTGGTGAGAGTAGACATCCCTGTCATGTTCCTAACCTTAGGAGAAAAGTTCTCAGTTTTTCCCTGCTAGGGATTAGCTGTGGATCTTTTGTATATGGCCTTTATGATGTTGATGTATGTTCCTTCTATCCTTACATGGTGAAGGTTTTTATTCAAGAAAGGATGCTATATTTTGTCAAATGTCACCCAGGCATCCTGATCATATAGTTCTTATCCTTTCTTTTACTAATGTGGTATATCACATTGATTAATTTGTAGATGTTGAATCACCCATTTATCCCTGGAAGCCCAGGAATAAATCCCACTTGGTCGTGGTGAATAAACCTTTTAATGTACTATTGGATCCTATTAGTTAATATCTTGTTGAGATTTTTTGCATCCATGTTCATCAGGGATATTGGTCTGTAATTCTCCTTGTTAGCAGGGTCTTTGTCTAATTTTGGGATCAAGGTAATTCTGGCCTCATGGAATGAATTTGGAAGTTTTCCTTTCATTTCTATTTTTTGGAATATATTCAGAAGAATAGGCATTAATTCTTCTTTAAATGTTTGGTAGAAATCCCCTGAGAAGATAGCTGGCCCTGGACTTTTGTTTGTTGAGAGATTTTTGATTACTGATTCAATTTCTTTGCTGGCTATAAGTCTGCTCAGGTTTTCTATTTCTTCATTTTTTTTAGTTTTAGTAGTTTATATGCTTCTAGGAATTTATCCATTTTTTCCAGATTCAGATTGCCTAATTTGTTGGCATATAATTGCTTATAATAGTCTCCTATAATCATTTATATTTCTTCGATATTGGTTGTGTTTCATCATTTTTAATTCATGATTTTATTTATTTGAGACTTTTTTTCTTTTCTTTTTGATAAGTCTGGCTAGGGGTTTATCAATCTTGTTAATTATTTTAAAGAACCAGCTCCTAGTTTTGTTGATCTGTTCTATTGCTTTATTTTTAATTCTATATCATTGATTCCTGCTCTATATTATTTTTCTTCTCTTGCTGGATTTAGGCTTTATTTGCTGTTCTTTTTCCAGCTCCTTTAGGTGTAAATTTGGACTGTAATATTTGCTGCATCCCAAACATTTTGAACTGTCATGTTTTCATTTTCATTTGCTTCCATGTATTTTTAAAGTTTTTTTTTAAATATTTTATTTATTTATTTATTCATGAGAGACACAGAGCAAGAGGCAGAGACACAGGCAGAAAGAGAAGCAGGCTCCATACAGGGAGCCCAATGCAGGACTCCATCCCGGGACCCCAGATCATGCCCCGGGGCCAAAGGCAGACGTCCAACCTCTGAGCCATCCAGGTATCGCTCTTTAGTGGGATATTCTTTAATCTCCATGTATTTGTGGTCCTTCCAATTGTCTCCTGGTGGTTGACTTCAAGTTTTATAGCAGTATTGTCTAAAAATATGTAGAGTATGATCTCCATCTTTTTGTACCAGTTGAGTCCTGAATTGTGACCTAGTATGTAATTTATCCTGGAGAATGTTCCATGTGCACTCACAATATATTGTTTGATCCAGGATAGGAAGAAGAGAGAATATACTGGTTACTTTGGGTCTAAGCTAATTAAATTTTGTTTTTACTTATTTTAATACTTAAAATATTACTATGTTTTTAAATTAGAGATCTGGGAACAAATTTTACATTATTTTTTAATTAAACTTTGAATTTCAAGATATAGATTCATATGCAGTTTAAGAAATAATACAGAAAATTCCCATGTACCACATAGCCAGTTATTCTGATGGTAACATTTTGCAGAACTATAGTGCAATATCAAAACCAAGATATTGACATTGGTATTGAGGCATTCAAGGTGCAAACCATTTCCATCACCACAGAGATCCTTTTTGTTGCCTGTTTAGAGTCATCCTTCTTCTCTCTCTTATCCCAGCCAATCAGTAATCTGTTCTACATTTCTCTAATTTTCTTAATTGAAGAATATGATATAAATGGAACTATAGTATATACAACCTTTTGAGATTGGCTTTTTTTTTTCCACTTAGCATAATCCCCTGGAGATTTATTCAAGTTGTTTGGGGTATCAGTAAGTTCTCCTTTTAATTTTTGACCAGCAGCACATGATATGGAAGTACCACAAATTATTCATTCATCAGTTATCAGTTGAAGTATTTCTGGCCATTTCCAGTCTTCTGATTATTTCTAAAAGGTTATAGATGTTATGAACATTTATATACAGGTTTTTGTGCAGATAAAATTTTTTATTTCTCTAACATAGAGACTCAAGAGTGCAATTGCTGAGCAATAACATCATTTCATTTTTTAAAACATCATTACCAAAAGATGAGGCTTTGATTAGATTGTTTTAACATAAAAAGAATTCTATAATAATGTAAATTCTTCTGTCATGTTTAATTGTGTCACAGATATGATCTTTTTTATCATTTTGGAATGTTTTAATTATCCCATTTCTCCCATTATCTTCATTTATTTTGAAAGAATATTTTGGCACATAACCTTGTTTCAAACACTTATTGTTGGCAGTAAAATGGTCAAGAAAGTTAGGATAGTAGTCCACCATTGCCATCATATTTATTGACATTGCTCATTTATTTTATCAGTATTCTAGGTAGAATTACCATTATTTCCTTAATCAATTACTGTACCTAACTCTTAATTTTTGTTCTTACTACCTCTCCAATTACTATCATTGCTAGAAACTAGTATATAATATTTCTTGAAGGCCGATAAAAAATCTTCAGTTTACTTTTTCTTCAATTTATTAGGTTTCATTTTGTTTCTCTCGAATACTTAAAACTTTACCCAGACTTGAAACCTGAAAGAATTGAGACAACTATATAAATAATATAAAAAACATACATACATAAAGACAAAATTAGAAATGAAATTAATATACCATGTTGGTTGTTGTGGTTGAGGAGAGGATTTTGTGTATTTCCAGCAGTCAAGGATTATAACCATTGGAAAATCTTCACAATGATCCTCAGAACTGCATATTATCATCTACATTTTGTAGGTTTAGAAGTGAAAGTTCAGAGAAATAAATCACCAAAAACACGTTCATTTTGAGACAGTTGGTATTTTAATCCACATTTATCTGATTATATAGTCAATTTTCTTCGTTAAGAAAAATCAAACCTATAAAATAGAACAAAATAACAAAGTAAAATTATGTGAAAAACAAAAGCTTGTTCAAATTGTATAAATTTATGGTGCACATAAGAGAGTAGTTTAGTTGGCTATGTGTGACAACATATATACTCTATATGTAACGACATGGTTTATTAACATTTTGTTGTAGAGAATTAGTATATGCTTTGATCTGATTTGTTTTTTTTTTTTTTCTTTTCACATAGGTACATCAATCACTTACAAGCAGATGAAAAAATTTTCCTGTCCCTTCTCGCTGTCATTGTAAATTTTTAAGATACAGACTCTCCTTAATTCCAGAGTTAAAGAACAGACATTCTATTAACCTAACAGCATGGAATAGGCCCACTCTGATCTAAAACTCTACATAGGATTTTTACTTAAATTTTTTTTCAGGTGCTTAGAGAGATAAGACAAAAGTAGAAGAAATATGGGAGATTAGTTGAAGACTAGAGGTCAGAGGTTGGAAAAAAGGGTAGGATCACGTGAGGGGTAAAAGCATGAACTATGCTTGAATATAGTATTCAAGAGATACAAAAATCGCTTATGTAATTATCCCTTATGTAACTTTTGACTCTGGAAAAAAAAATTTAAGTCTCTATTACTGAGTTAGGAATTTGAAAGGGCCATATGGAATGAAACCTTTGTAAGAAGATGGTTGAACTTCTTACTTGTGGTGGCCAAAACCCTGGGCTCTTTCTCAGTTTTCTTTTTTTTCTTTTTTAAAGATTTTATTTATTTATTTGTGGGAGACAGACAGAGAGAGAGAGAGACAGAGGCAGAGACACAGGCAGAGGGAGAAGCAGGTCCATGCAGGGAGTCTGATGCGGGACTCGATCCTGAGACGTGATCCCCGGACTCTGGGATCACGCTCTGGGTCAAAGGCAGGCACTAAACCCCTGAGCCACCCAGGGATCCCCTCTCAGGTTTCTTCAGCATGTTAGCCCCAAGATTTTGGTACAACAGAATGAGCAATAACTCAGATGAACTCGCCCATCTTAGTAAGTGGAATTCTTTAATAGAATTTAATTTGCTATTTTTACAAAAACATAAATATCACATTTATTGCATTATTTGTATATTCCCACAACTAAGAAGCTCAGGCATAAGCTTTCGATTACTATAGCTCTGTATTATAGTTTAAAATCAGGCAGTGTGATGCCCCAGCTTTCTGATGCCCCTGTTTCTCAATATTGTTTTGGCTATTCAGGGTCTTTTATCATTCCACACAAATGTTAGGATGGTATGTTCTATCTCTGTGAAAAAAAAATGTCATTGTTCCCTTGATAGGGATTACATTCTTTCAATCCATGAGCATAGAATATTTTTCCATTTTTTTGGGTCTTCTAATTACTTTCATCGCTGTCTTACAGTTTTCAGTGCATAGATCTTTCATCTTCTTGGTTAAATTTATTTCTAGGTATATTATTGTCTGATGCAGTTGTAAAGAATTATTTTCTTAATTTCTCCTTCTGATAGTTTGTTGTTAGTATATAGATTGCAACAGATTTTTGCATGTTGATTTTTATAACCTGTGACCTTACAAAATTTATTAGTTTTAAAAGCTTTGTGTGGAGTATTTTAAGGTATTCTATAAATAGTAGCATGTCATCTGCAAATAGTGAGTTTTATTTCTTTGTTTCCAATTTGGATTCTTTTATTTCTCTTTCTTACATAATTACTCTGGCTAGGACTTCCCAAACTATGTTGAATAAAAGTGATAAGAGTGGACATTTTTGTCTTGTTCCTAATCTTAGAGGAAAAGCTTTCAGTATGATGTTAGCTGATATTACCACCTAGGGTTGGTAGCCTACCAAGAAATACCTCTCCAATTTTTACAGTTCTGTAGAACTTAGGAACCCAAACTTCCTAACTACCAGAGCTAGGTGATCAATGAACATCCCCTGCGAGGACTATGTACATACTCTGGCTTTGGTGATGCCCCTTACCCTGGAGAATGCCGGGCCAGGGCACACCCGCTCACTTTCTATGGGTGTAGGAGGGCTCAGAACTGGGGCATACCTTCCAGCACTATCAAGATAGTAGAGGGCACAAAAAGTGGTGCTTGTTAGCACTTCTATACTCAGCAGAGCCCCCGAAACCCCAAAAATTAGCAAAAAAAATCTTCACAGATAGTCCAGACTTTTTAAACTGCTGCTTTTGCACTAGTCTCCAGAGTGAGTGAGTCAACAAGCAAGCCCTTTAAGAGAAGTATCTCAGTTCCTTGTGGCATTTTGTCTCCTGGATGCGAGTCTGTTGGTTTTTAAAGCCAGACATTTGGGAGGCTTGTCTCTTCACTGTAGTTCCCAGGAGTTAGGGTGCCTAATGTGGGACATGAACCCTTCAATCCTCAGAGAGAAGCTCTGGATTTGTGAGCTCCTTCCCAATTGTGGATCACAGCACAGAGCATGGGGCTTTGAGCAGGATTGTACCTCTGCCTCTCCTAACCATCTTAAAGTGATCTTTTTACTATTTATTGTGAAGAATTAGCTAGTCTTCAGGTCTTCTCTTTTTTAAAAATGTATTTTATTTAAATTCAATTGGTTAACATGTCGTATATCATTAGTTTCAGATGTAGAGTGCAGTTATTCATCCATTGCATATAACCCCCAGTGCTTATTACAACATGTGCCCTCCTTAATGCCCATCACCCAGTTACCCCATCCCCCCACCCACCACCCCTCCAGCAACCCTCAATTTGTTTCCTATACTTAAGTGTCTTTTATGGTTTGTCTCCCTCTGATTTCATCTTATTTTATTTTTGCTTCCCTTACCCTATGATCCTGTTTTGCTTCTTATACACTACAAATAAGTGAAACTGTATGATAATTGTCTTCCTCTGATTGACTTATTTCACTTAGCATGATATTCTCCAGTTTCATCCTCATCCTCAACATATCTTCTTTATGTTGATGGGCATTGGGCTCTTTCCATAGTTTGAGTATTGTGGACATTGCTGCTATAAACATTGGGGTACAGGTGTCCCTTTGGATCACAATGTTTATATCCTTTGGGCAAATACCTAGTAGCGCAATTGCTGGCTCATAGGTTAGCTCTATTTTTAACTGCTTGAAGAACCTGCAAACTATTTTTCGGAGTGGCTGTACTAGGTTGCATTCCCACCAACAATGTGGGATGGTTCCTTCAAGTCTTTCCTCGAGGAAAGAGGAAATTGTTTCATATGTAGATTTGTTGTGTCCATGGGAGGAGGTGAGTTCAGGATCTTACTATGCTGCCATCCTGGACTGTCCCCTTAAGTGGTTTTACATGATTTATTATTTAACGGACCTTGTAAAGAAAATGTTTTACAAGTAACACTAATACTTGTAAAGAAAAATAGTCTTCTATCTTCTGAATGAGAATTTAAATGCAAAGTTGATTAAAGAGAATGATCAATGATTCCTTGAGTGCTATTATGTATACTGCTCATGTGTGTTAGGAGCCAAATGCATGGCAAGATTTACATCGTGAAATAAAGAAAGATGTGATACATTCAGTCAAAATGATGTCGGTTGAGGTTTGTAATTGTGATGAACAAGGAATTTCATGGAATCTGTATCTTTTCAACATGGAGATTGTCCTCTTTCTCTAAAAGAGAGAAAGAGGAATATTCATCAGTTCTGTACATTGCCTGTATTATACAACTCAGTGTTCTTATGTGGATAAAGAACAGAGAAACACAGACAGAAAAATGCCATTAGAAGTGAACATGTGCCATATGATCCGGTTAGTGTGTCAGAAGCAAAAGTTTTTTTTTTTTTTTTAAGTTATGTGAGTTTAAGGGAATACATAACCATATCATGGAAATATAATGGACTAAAATTGAGCATTTAAAATAAGAGCATTGAGTAATTGCAGGCATAGATACTAAGAATACTGTGCAATTAGTATAATTGCTCCGATAGAACACATCAACATGGAATAAAAGTAGCACACAAAACTGAAGAAATCAGTGAACCAATAGAGAATAAATGGAGGTGGCATGTTATGTTTGGGCTGTACTGAGGTACTCCAGTTTTTCCCATTTTTAGAGATGAAAGAAACTACAAGTAGACATAATACATTACATCTTGTAGGACTTTTGCACCTTTATTCTAACCTACCTTCACTGAGTATATCTGTGTATATATCTTAGAGTTCACCCTTAGACAGAATATGTTAATATAATCATTATCACATCTTTCTAAATGAGAGAGCATAAAGGGGCACCAGGCATAAATTAAATTAATTTTTTCTCACTAGTGTGTTTATCAATACTGAAAAATGTAATGCTTGATTTTGTTGGTTTTGTTATTGTTTTCTTTCTTTCTTTCTTTCTTTCTTTCTTTCTTTCTTTCTTTCTTTCTTTCTCTCTTTCATGTTCTTCTTAACCAGGATAAAAAGCTAGGAGAGATTTATTACCCACTTATTTTTGGAAAGAGTCCAAGGATAGTTTTTGTTCCCTGTCTTGGAGAAAGGAGCATAACTGTAATTTTCTTAATTATGTGAGGTGCCACAAGTAAAAAGGTAGCAGCACTAGCTCAGTTCCCTGTGGGAGCATCAGCATCTGTGAGAGTTTGCACAATTCTTGAATTAGTAAGCTTCTCAACAGGGGGGAGCTAAGCTTGTTATTCTATTTTGGATCTGAGAAAATGTTTCAAATTTACCAGTGGCATTCTGAAAATGCCTTACCAATCACCTAAGCATTGTTGTGTAATTCTGAAATGTGCTGAAAGAATGTCGACAAGATAGATTTTTGAAAAGTAGATTTGACAATGGAATTCAAATTAGAGGAATTCAAACCTTCTTTTTTTTTTCACTGTGCCACAATTTTTATAGATGTTCTTAAGAGGAGATGCACAGTTAACTCCATATATGGCATTTGAAAATATACGTGGAGGTTGCAGGTATTTTTATTAAATAACTTTTTAATAATAAGGAAAGGAAGAAATCTTTTTTTCTGTTCTTTTCTCATAAAATGATTAGCCTGTTACTCTGCGGAGTTTTAAACTGCAAGTTACAGGCATAGAAATTTGGATAAGTCTATATTCAGTTCAAAAGAAAAAAAAGAAACATAAAGAGGCAGTTAAGCACTTATCTTTCTATTCATTGTCAAACTGCAGCAAATGCAAAATACTGCTTAAACTTTAAGTAATACTGAGAATAAAAAAGGAAGTGTATATTTTATATCTCTTCAGAAATAAGTTTTGGTTTGCTATATGTTTTTTTGTTGGGTAGAGGAAAGTGAAGCATGTTTGTAGGTTTGGGAAGGTAATGATGAAGTTTTAGAATATAGGTGAGGTCTGGAGCCGAAGACCAAGGAAGAATTCTTGAGATGTCTTTTGTGCAAAATGGTGGCTTTATTAAAGCACAGGGATGGGACCCATGGACAGGAAGAGCTGCTGCCCCGGGCCTGTGAGGGGTGTCTGATTATATACCTGGGAGTTGGGAGGGGTTTGAGGATAGCTGCTCTCTAAGGAATTTTGGAAGCAAGATTTCCAGGACCTTGAGGGGGCTAGCTATTGTTGGGAAAAGGTCACTTATTACCATCTAATGAAACCTTAGTCATGAGACCTTTCAAATGTATGTTGGTGGGCCATGTGGATGATTGCCAACGTGTATCTTGGGGGTTTAGAGATAAAGGAAACATTTTTTTTTAAGATTTTATTTATTTATTCATGAGAGAGAGAGAGAGAGAGAGGGAGAGGCAGAGACACAGGCAGAGGCAGAAGCAGGCTCCATGCAGAGAGCCTGATGTGGGATAGGATGCCAGGACTCCAGGATCATACCCTGGGCCGAAGGCAGATGCTCAAACACTGAGCCACCCAGGTGTCCCAGAGATAAAGGACATTTCTAAAGGAATTTTAATATGTTAAAGTAGGCTTACAGAATCCTGGGCGTCTGGCTAAGATCCTTGTGCCCTTAGTAAAGAACACTGAGGCAGTTGAGTCCATAGAGGAATGTCCTTTTGCCTGTTTCAAGGACTTGTCAATGTGCTGCCCCAGGCTCATTCATGCCTTGTCCTCAGCTAGCCCGGTGTTCCTTAATCAGTAAGACTAGAAAGAGGATGGTTGAAAACTGTAGAGTTTGGTGAAAGCTGTAGAGTTTGGTGAAAATTGAAGATCTATGTCCCCTGAGGAGGTGGAGAGGATAGGCACATTAATCAGAATTGTTTTGGGCTGCCTCCAAAATAGAAAACATGTCTACCTGTGGGTTAGGCAAATAGGAGTTTATTTTTCTTATTTAACAAGAATTCCAGAAGTAGGAGTTACAGTCATTATTTAGTGGCTCAGTGGTGGAAAGCCATCCCTAGCCATCGTGTTGACATTGAATAGGAGCAAGGAGATAGCCATATCTGAAACTCTGCTCTCTTATACAGGGATCAAAATAACTTCCCCAGAGACTTCTCCAGCCAAAATCAAAATAGGTGATATCAACCAGAACTAGTCATATAAATGAACACCATTTATTTGGGTGAACAAAAGTGGGAAATGGCATTGTAGAGATGGGTTTGAAGAAGCATGGTCATTGTCCTGACCTTGACACAAAATCAAGGTTATGTTAGCAAGGAAAAAGAAAAGAATAGAGGTAGAGAAATAACTGAATCTCTAATTAGATCAAATAAATGGAAGTAATTATGGAAATCATAGACTGGAATAACTAGTGGGAACGTTTTCCATCAAGATCGGGAGTAAACAGAAATTATAGATGCAAATGTTGATCTATTTACTGGTAAAAGGATAGATCTTAAGATAATCTATATCTTCTTATATTCAATTTAAAAAGAAAGCAAAAGAATGAAAGTGATTTGAAAAGTATGAAAAAAGAGCAATCAGGAGAAAGGGGAGATGCATTGTGTTTGAGAGAAATGTATGCAACTTAATTCTTAATGATAGCCTGAGATCATTTGGTTTGAGGCATTGGATTTTCTTCAGTAATTGCACATAGATCAGAGCTGACAAATTTTTGCCTCTCTTCCAGCTCTACAACACCCTCTCAACCCATGTGAAAAAACATAGGATTTCTTAATTCTGCAAAGATTTCCAACATTTCCTTGAAGATGATATACTATTGATTTTCTGCAAATGTTATGATTCTAGTGCAAGATTTTTCAACCTCTGCAATACTTTTCTTTCAGTTGGATAATTCTTTGCTGTAGGGACCTTGCTGTATATTATAGCAAATTTGGTACCATTTTGAGCTTCTGGCAGCATCCCTGACTTCTTTACACAGGATGCCACTAGCAACTATACTTTCCTTTCTCTTACGTCCCACCTGCCAAGTTTCTGACAGTGAAAAAAGCTTTCCGGATATTGCCAAATGTCTTTTGAGGGGCAAAAATATATGTAACAGTGGACGTTTCTGGACCATTAGCAAAGGGATCAGCTGGTTGCTTGATGCAAATGGAGACTCTAGGACTCTACTGTAATTTGCTGCATCAGAATATGAATTTTAATAAGATGTCCCACAGAATTCATATGCACATTAAATTCTGAGATACAGTGATCTATAAAATGCCAATAGACTTTAAGTTCTTTTCTCCCATCCAATCTTCAACATTTATAGTCCCTTGACAGATTGCAGCCAGATTAATCCATTAGTATCTTAAGATTTCCTGGAGAATAAAATTGAAATTGTTTCTTCTCCTTGGTTTTTGAAGCTTTCCATGATCACAACCCCAAGCAAGTTTAGAATGTAATTTCATAAGTATCTCATTCAAAAAGTGGACATTCCAACCAAACTCTATTCACTAGAAATGCCTTCCGTGTTCTGAATCTGCCTATTGAAATAGTATGCGCCATTTCAGGCAACCTAGCAAAAGCCCAGCCTCCTCCACAAAACCTTCCATTTTCTTTGTACTTAAACTCTTCTCTCTCCACTCTCCGTTTATTTTGTGCATGTGTGAAGTAGAATACAAGACATTGAGTATGGAAGTGAAATAGACTGGGTTAAAATGTGATTCTGCTGCTTACTATCATCTTTGGCAAAGTAATTAACTTCCGTAAGCTTCAGTTGCCTTATTTATAAGTTGGGTTTACTCTAAGTCTGTTCATCAAGAATTGACTTGACAATTAAATGAGATAATGCATGAAAGGACTGACACAGAAAACACTGAACAAATAATGATCTTTGCCATTATTAATGATAATAATAACAATAATAATACAATTCATACACTTCGTTACACATTAAGCAACACAGAAGTGTTTGAATTTAAAAGTAACACCTTTTATATTCTATCATTTTATTCAACAGCAGAAACCACTATAAAATGTTAATATTAACAAAATATTAATATTAATCATTTACATATTAATTTAGAAGTATCTAATTAATTTTTACATCCCCGTATATTATTTACACTGGTATGCCCAACAGTTATTATAATAACAGAGTAAGTTATTAATAAATATTTGTTGTTGAGAGAATTTAAGTACATGCCTCAATTTTACTACCATATAATTAGAGCCTGAAAGTCCGAATTTATGTCTTGTTGTTTTCTCTATCCCCACAGAAACAAAAAGAGGGCCTGAATGTAGTAATGTAGTAGAAGCTCAATAAATATCTGTGGACCATTGACATGATTGACTAACCGGTTAACTGTGGATAAATCTTTAAATTAATGGGTGTTCAAAACCCAAAAGGGAAACTCCATCCTGGAAAAAATTAGTCTATTTATGTTTATATCTCACTTTCTATTGCTTCCAATGATGAGAAAGATGTTTTTTTCTACAACTAGGTAGTTTATGTTACAAACTTGACAAAATATTTTTCTTTAGCCATCTGCTCTCCCATTTACCACAAATGGAAACTTAATATTCCAGCATAAACAGTCATTTTGAAGAGAACTATTTGCATCCCCAAATGTTCTTCTCCTGTTATGGATCCAAAGTAAATCACCTTCCTCTCAAAGATACAAACATTATAGATAATATGTCATCATTATTTTCATCACCAAGAATCACTAGCTATTTGCCAGTTGGTGGAACACTATTTAACTTTTCCCAGTTGGAAATGTCAGTCAGCACTTGCTCTTGCATTATGTGCAAATGCATAAAGACTTTCTATTAAAGACAGATAATTTTGAGGTCTGCTTCAAAGTGCATCATTACTTTCATTTTTTAAAAGCTAACTACATTGTTGTTCTCAAGACTCATTGATGGAACCTGCTTTTTAGATGTTAGAAAAAAATGCTCATAATTATTCTACTTGTCTCAGAAAATAAGCTACTTCCTTTAGTTGTGTTTAGCACCTGTATTCAAAGCATTGAATTCTTTCCGGACATTAAATAAATTATATTCATAGAGCTAAAGAGTTTCAGCCTCATCAGAACAGACGGTTTTTATGGGAAATACACTGCAACTCCTTGGTTTCATCTCTAAAGCAATGGCTGTTTTCTCTTTAGGAGGTAATACTTGGGACCAGTTGTGTCAGAAAAAGATGACACGGAGCATTTTCTTCCCCTTTCTCCTTATCAACTTCAAACCAAATTTTGCAATCGTAATCTTTGTTTTTAAATTTCCCTTAAGCTCTGCATATTTCTGCCTATTTTTACTGTTCAGTTTCTTTACTTTGAAACACTGTCTTTGGCTTCTAGGCTTCTACTCTCAGGCTCTGTTTATATGGCTGGCTGTTGCTCTTTTGTCTTTGTTCCCCTCAGCGCTCCCTCATATTCTCCTGGGACTTAGCCCTTAGATCACATCTTTTTTTCTGGCTGTACTTGATCCCTTTGTAAACAAACATGAACACGCATGGCACTCAAGTTTATATCTTGAGCTCAGGTGTCTATCCTGAACTCCGAATAGTTAAATACAAATTTCTACTCTAATATGCCTGCCTGAGTTTTTAGTAGGTGACTCAAAACGAACATGCCAGAAAGTGAGCTTGTGATCTCCCTCTGCAAGACCTCTCCTCTCACAGATTTTCCAGTTAGCATTAATGGCAAGTTCATCTTTTTAAGACCAAAATTCTAGCAGTCATTTTTGACTATTTTCCTTCTTTCACATCCCATATCCAATCCATCATTTTTTTTTTCCAATCCATCATTTTATCTGAAACGTCTACCTTCAAAATCTATCGTTCCACCTCTGTTCTAGCCATGTTTTCCTTAAGAACATAGCTGTCACTCTGGGTCAAATCTCCATCACTCTTGCTAATGGTATTATTGCAATAGACTCCTTACCGGTCTCTTTTCTCTGCCTCCTCTCATTTCCATCTATTCTCAATAGAGAAGCTAGAGTAATTCTATTTCAACAGAGAGATCATGCTAGATCATGCCACATACCTGCTTAAAACTCAACAATGACTCCACATATCACACTAAGTAGATGCCTAGAATGATCTTTCTCCAGATACTCATACTGGGTCTCTCCCCTCTTCAGGCTTCTCAGAGAAACTTTGACCATCAGTTTAACATGACAACCCTTTCCAAGACTCCTGGCTTATTTATCTTTAGAATACTCATTGTTATCTAATATACTATATTAGTGGTTCTCAAAGTGTGATGGCCAGACCAGCCACAGCATCCTTGCCTGAAAGCTTCTTTGAAATGATAAGTCCCAGCTCTCAATCCATGCCTGCTGAGTCAGAAATGCGAGGAAAGGAGGCCGGCAATTTATGTTTTAACAAGCCTTTCAGGTGATTCTGATACAGGCTAGTTTGAGAACAATGCTGTCTGCTTTCTTCATTTATTGCGTTCTATTTTATCATATAGTATCTTTAATACCATATATATATGAGACATAATATGTCTCTTTCCCCAAAAGAATAAATATTATGAAAGTATCATGAGGGAAGAATATATTATTATTTTATTAACTGCTGCTTCCTGCAGTGTCTGGCCTATGGTACATGTTTCACAAATATTGTTAAAGAATAAGTAAATGTAGGACTTCACATCTCCATTCCCCTACTCCTTTTATTCCTTCTGCCTATTATATTCTTCTTTCCTTCCTTACCTAATTAAGTCTGTATACACTTACCTCATGTAGCAGCTGTACTGTCCTTGAAATTCCACTGCTTTCTCCCTACAGCTCAATCTTCGTTAAGCACTTCTCTGTTTGCTTATAGGAGATCTTATGTCATTAATAATAACACAACACTTATAACTAAGTTATCTACTTCACTGTCTACTTCTCCACTACAAAATAAATTCTTTGAGGAAAGTTTTTTTTTTTTTCTACATACCTACACCATTCCACAATAGAGAATACAGAGAGTAAGTCCTCAATCAATATTTCCTAAATTATTGAATTAAATTTGGAAGATTGTCATCAGTGATAAAACAGTTGAAGACAACTGAAATTAACTTAAGAAAAAGCATTTTGATTATTGGCAGGATCCAGGGTGTCTAAGAAAATAAAGAGAAGGGAGGAGGCCAAGCTTTATGAGGGTCCAGGATCAAGAACCAGAAAGCCTTTCTCAAACAAGGCAACTCCTTCCTCTGTGTTGATTGATGTGACTGCATGCATTTTACAGACAGATGTCCTATCTTCCTCTGAGTGGGAAGAAATAGGAAACAAAGCCTATGTGTTTCCCATTTCAACTGCAAACTGAAGACATACTGACATCACTCCATCTCTTTTCCAATTTTCCAGGTGAGAGAATCTGATTGGTCTGCTTCAGTTAGAGACTCACCTCTGATCAAATAAACTGTATCCCTAGAGTTTATTCTCTGAGAATGGATGGGGGAATGGTAGGCAATTTAATATATCCTTTGCCTTCACACACACAGTGAATTTTATATGTATATAGCCATATAAATCATTAAATAAAATTATAGATGAGATTAGAGTCTACACTAGTGTTATTACTATTAGAGTGAATACATAAGCACTGAATCAAATGGTAGGAGACCGTTTACAATTTTAGCATGGATGCAAGTATCTTCAATACAAAAACTAAAGTTTAAAATCTTTATGTGCCTGGGTGGCTCAGTTGCTTAATCGTCTGCTTTGGCTCAGGTCATGACCCCAGGGTCCTGGGATTGAGCCCAACATTAGGCTTTCTGCTCAGTAGGGAGTCTGCTTCTCCCTCTCCCTCTGCCTGCTGCTCCCCCCTGCTTGTGTTCTCTCTGTGTGTCAAATAAATAAATAAAACCTTAAAAATAAAAATAAATAAAATAAAATAAAATAAAATAAAATAAAATAAAATAAAAAATAAAATAAAATAAAATAAATAAAATAAAATAAGTAAAATAAAATAAAATAAAATAAAATAAAATAAAATCTTTAGGGGCACCTGCGTGGCTCAGTGATTGAGCATCTGCCTTTGGCTTAGGTCGTGATCCCGTGGTCCCAGGATCTAGTGTCACATTAGGCTTCACTGCAGGGAGCCTGCTTCTCCCTCTGCCTATGTCTGTTTCTCTTTGTGTGTCTCCCATGAGTAAATAAATAAAATCTTTAAAATAAAATAATAAAATAAAATAAAATAAAATCTTTAAAATTGCATGTACATAAACTTGTATGGTTTGAAAATTTTCTAGGAACCAGTCAAATCTAATTCGATTCATCCATCTAACAGGAGAAACAGTCAAAGGAAAATAAAAGCATTGTTTCCTTTTCCTCTGCATCTGATAAGTGACATTTTAGGAACAACAAGTCCAACAATTCTCTTATTTATGAAAAAAAGTGCTTGCTAATTGTTGATTATCTCTGTTGTGTCAACCACGGAGTAGGGTATATGCCCTCAACTTGCATTCTGTGCACAGGAAATAAAATAAGGGGGAAGTAACTATACTAAGTGCTTGATAAAGAAGAGGGTATTGGAAAGCTGTAGAGGGTAAGATACTGGTCATAAAATTATAAGTTTCTTTAGGGTAAGAGAAGAATTTCACATCAGGGGCATACTTGGTAATCATTCATATACAGAAAAGTGGCCCCTAGCCCTGGTGAATTTTGTAGACACAAAACAAAAAACCAGGGGCTACAGAACTTTCCCAGAGCGTTTTGTATTAAAATGCTATATGCAGCTCAGCTTCTTGGCATTGGTGTTGATACAAACCAATGAGGACTGTCTACATTAAGTGCCTATAGATAGGCAGTAGAAACCCTTTTTTATAACAGTAGCACCTATAGTGCCTCAGGTATGAAGAAAACAGGTCAGTAATGCATTTTTATTTTATTTTATTTTTTTAATTTATTTTTTATTGGTGTTCAACTTACTAACATACAGAATAACCCCCAGTGCCCGTCACCCATTCACTCCCACCCCCCGCCCTCCTCTCCTTCTACCACCCCTAGTTCGTTTCCCAGAGTTAGCAGTCTTTACGTTCTGTCTCCCTTTCTGATATTTCCCACACATTTCTTCTCCCTTCCCTTATATTCCCTTTCACTATTATTTATATTCCCCAAATGAATGAGAACATATAATGTTTGTCCTTCTCTGACTGACTTACTTCACTCAGCATAATACCCTCCAGTTCCAACCACGTTGAAGCAAATGGTGGGTATTTGTCATTTCTAATAGCTGAGTAATATTCCATTGTATACATAGACCACATCTTCTTTATCCATTCATCTTTCGATGGACACCGAGGCTCCTTCCACAGTTTGGCTATCGTGGCCATTGCTGCTATAAACATCGGGTTGCAGGTGTCCCGGCGTTTCATTGCATTTGTATCTTTGGGGTAAATCCCCAACAGTGCAATTGCTGGGTCGTAGGGCTGGTATATTTTTAACTGTTTGAGGAACCTCCACACAGTTTTCCAGAGTGGCTGCACCAGTTCACATTCCCACCAACAGTGTAAGAGGGTTCCCTTTTCTCCACATCCTCTCCAACATTTGTTGTTTCCTGCCTTGTTAATTTTCCCCATTCTCACTGGTGTGAGGTGGTATCTCATTGTGGTTTTGATTTGTATTTCCCTGATGGCAAGTGATGCAGAGCATTTTCCCATGTGCATGTTGGCCATGTCTATGTCTTCCTCTGTGAGATTTCTCTTCATGTCTTTTGCCCATTTCATGATTGGATTGTTTCTTGGCTGTTGAGATTAATAAGTTCTTTATAGATCTTGGAAACTAGCCCTTTATCTGATATGTCATTTGCAAATATCTTCTCCCATTCTGTAGGTTGTCTTTGAGTTTTGTTGACTGTATCCTTTGCTGTGCAAAAGCTTCTTATCTTGATGAAGTCCCAATAGTTCATTTTTGCTTTTGTTTCTTTTGCCTTCGTGGATGTATCTTGCAAGAAGTTACTATGGCTGAGTTCAAAAAGGGTGTTGCCTGTGTTCTTCTCTAGGATTTTGATGGAGTCTTGTCTCACATTTAGATCTTTCATCCATTTTGAGTTTATCTTTGTGTATGGTGAAAGAGAGTGGTCTAGTTTCATTCTTCTGCATGTGGATGTCCAATTTTCCCAGCACCATTTATTGAAGAGACTGTCTTTCTTCCAATGGATAGTCTTTCCTCCTTTATCGAATATTAGTTGCCCATAAAGTTCAGGGTCCACTTCTGGATTCTCTATTCTGTTCCACTGATCTATGCGTCTGTTTTTGTGCCAGTACCGCACTGTCTTGATGACCACAGCTTTGTAGTACAACCTGAAATCTGGCATTGTGATGCCCCCAGATATGGTTTTCTTTTTTAAAATTCCCCTGGCTATTCGGGGTCTTTTCTGATTCCACACAAATCTTAAAATAATTTGTTCTAACTCTCTGAAGAAAGTCCATGGTATTTTGATAGGGATCGCATTAAACGTGTATATTGCCCTGGGTAACATTGACATTTCACAATATTAATTCTGCCAATCCATGAGCATGGAATATTTTTACATCTCTTTGTGTCTTCCTCAGTTTCTTTCAGAAGTGTTCTATAGTTTCCAGGGTATAGATCCTTAACATCTTTGGTTAGGTTTATTCCTAGGTATCTTATGCTTTTGGGTGCAATTGTAAATGGGATTGACTCCTTAATTTCTCTTTCTTCAGTCTCAGTGTTAGTGTATAGAAATGCCACTGACTTCTGGGCATTGATTTTGTATCCTGCCACGCTACCGAATTGCTGTATGAGTTCTAGCAATCTTGGGGTGGAGACTTTTGGGTTTTCTATGTAGAGTATCATGTCATCGGCGAAGAGGGAGAGTTTGACTTCTTCTTTGCCAATTTGAATGCCTTTAATGTCTCTTTGTTGTCTGATTGCTGAGGCTAGGACTTCCAGTACTATGTTGAACAGCAGTAGTGAGAGTGGACATCCCTGTCTTGTTCCTGATCTTAGGGGAAAGGCTCCCAGTGCTTCCCCATTGAAAATGATATTTGCTGTGGGCTTTTCATAGATGGCTTTTTTAAAAATCTCTTTCTACTGTACTCACGCTTTGTCCCTTCCGAACAGAGTAAAGTTAGAGATTTGGAGCAGATTTTAGACCATTCTTTCTTCTCTGGACGTTCTTGACAATATTATTCTAGCAGTTTCCCTAGCACAAAGAACAGGATCAAGTAAAACATTTCAAAATGTATCTAAATTACTAAATTACTTTCCAGATCTCCTGCCTGGTTAAAGTAATGAATACATTTGGAAGACTAAATATTTATTAAACTCCTAGTTGGGAAGTCTAGTCCACCATGGTGCAACCTAAATAAATAATACTGAACATGGACATCTGGAAGCTAGCATGTTGCTTGGATAATTTTATTTTTCCTAGATTACCTAGATTTATTCATCTTTGAGCTCCTTGACATTGGGGGCCATGCTGTAGTTTATTTTCCATGCAGAGCCTAGCCCCATGCCTATCGTACAGTAGATCTTCAGTGAATGGACTCATCTGTTGGATTATTGATTTACACTTACAGAATCGATTGCATAAAAGATACTCTCCACACATGATAAACAATAAGAGGAAATATAATTTTATAACTTTTCTGCAATGGGCTTAAAGTCAGCCATTTCTTTGCTTTTGTTTTCCACGAAAGGAATAATAAAATAAAATAATGATAGACCGTTCATTTACCTGTCAGTTCTTCTGACACTTTTCTGAGATCATTTAGGTCTAATGCAGTTCTTTTATTTCCTTTATAGATGCCGATGTTTTTAATAGAAAAAAAAAAGACTCTCTTGAAGTCTATTTGGAGTTTTCTGCTTTCTCTCAGACTCTTTGATGTATTTCAAGAAACATAGCACTTAAAAAGCGCATTGTGTCCTCATGCACATTCACCCCCCGCAACCCATCGTCAAAAGAAAGAAAAAAAAAAAAAGACAAGTGTGGGGCTGGTATATTTGGTTTTTATTTCTCCCTTTTACACTCCTTTTCACAGCCTCTCTGATGTAGTCTCCTGGCCATCTCGCACATGCTAGGACTCTGAAAATTGTTTTTACTACCGTAAAATCACTGAAGAAACATGCTTCACAGCCTGATGAACTCTCTTTGTGGTTGTGAATATACCTTATTCACTCAATAATTTTCAGCAGGAAACAGTGAAATATGTGACAGGGGAAGGTCCAGGCCTAATGCTGCTCCATACAAACTGCTTTCCTTCATGTGAAAGTAACACATTCACCCTTGGCGTGACATACGTTGGAAGAAATCAAGATGGTCTGTAGGGATAAAAAGGTTATAACCATATCTTTTATTCTTCTGAACATTTTAAACCACTACTTTAAAAATACTTCTCAAGCGGTATCCAATATGAGGAAGCTAGTATTTTCTTAGTGTTTCTATTCATGAGGCAGTAAATGTGCATTTGTAAGTATAACAAGGTGTGAGGTTGTATTTCTTAGTAGTATTAATATAGAGTTACAACTCAAGTTAACTCAGACACAAAAATAAATTAGTTGGCTCAAGTCAATGAAAAATCCAGGATGTTTAGGCTCTAGGCACTGCTAGATTGAGGGCTCAAGTGATACCTTTAGGATCCTTTTCTTTCAGTCTCTTAGACTATCTTCCAATGGTGAGCAGGATGGCGGGCAAGAACGTTATAATGACATTATAGTGGCTCTGTGAGACGAGAATCATCCTGACATTGTAATGACTTCATCTGACATTATAATGGTTCCGTGGAGAGAGAATCTTAAGGCATGGGCAGGAACGCCCTCAATGGCACTTAGTTTGGACAGTTAGCATAGCATGCTTACCCATGACCTAACCACTATGCCAAGAAAATTAGGTAATGTTGCTGGGCAGGCCTGAGTCCTGAGACCATGTGGTGCACTTCAAATAGAATTAAATGTGTTTCCCAGAGGGAAGAAGAATTTGTAATGAGAGAAAGAGTGAAGATATTCTGGACAAGCAATAACAATTGCTTGTGTCCGTAGCTGATGTATGATACTATACTTATTTTAAAGATGAGGAAACCAAGACTCAAATTTTCATAACTAGACTTTTTTTTTTTTTTTTTTTTTTTTTTTTTTTTTTTAATTTTTATTTGTTTATGATAGTCACAGAGAGAGAGAGAGGCAGAGACACAGGCAGAGGGAGAAGCAGGCTCCAAGCACCGGGAGCCCGACGTGGGATTCGATCCCGGGTCTCCAGGATCGCGCCCTGGGCCAAAGGCAGGCGCCAAACCGCTGCGCCACCCAGGGATCCCCCATAACTAGACTTAAATCACACTGGCATGTGAAATCCTAGTGAGCAACAGAAGAAAAGAGAGGCTTCCCCAGCTGTTACAATTTGAATGTGACTTTTCTATGATCATGTGCTTTTCATAATCCAAAATCCAGTAACGCCAATACCTCTTACTTGTCCAATATTTTTAATGCTTTGCCCACACAAAAATTTAGCCTTGTCTGTGATATTATGCTGTCAATGAAAAATGCATGGAAAGATGCGCTTTGACTATCAAAGATGATGAAGGAAAGAAGATCATTAAGTGAAAGTGATATGTGCCAATGATCTATTGCTATAATTTAGGTCACACATTAATATATTTATTTACTTAAAATGTCCAATTTAATCCATACTTCCCCAGGCCCAAAATCCTAGGATTAAAAAAAGGGGGATAATATTAATAGTAATAAGCATTTTCTGGTTCTTACTCCCCATCCATTCCTCCATTCCAATATGTGTTACTGCATATTAAATTTTAATCATCTGAAGTAATGTATGGATTTTGAGGTACCCACAACTAATGCTAGTATAAGCTCATCTTCTTCTTTCCTGTCCTGTTTTGTTGGCTTATGCATTTGCTTTCGTTGCTTGTGAAGATTTGTGACAGCACCTCTACTGCCTCAACACCTGATACCTATCCTGAGAATTTAATAAAGTTTTATTAAGTGTCTTCTGGGTTTCAAAAACTATGCTAAGTACAACAGAAGTAGTTTTGAATGATAAGATACAAATTTTGTCCTCTGGTTCTATATGGGGAATAATAAGTATTAAATGAGTGTGATCCCTATGTCCCTGATCACTCTAACTACTGACAAATAGGATATTTGTCTTTTTCTTAGAGATTGTATCATTTTATTGTATTGAATACAAATCTCCAAGTCTAAAAGGACCTGAGAAATAGCTAATAGGTGTCTAGTGAGATTATGTTTGTAGAATACTCCTTTCCACATTAGTGATTTACTATTAGATGTATAAATATTTGTAATGTCAGATTTAGGATAGACTTTGAGAAAATTCAGTTTGAAATTTTATTTGATCATATATCTTTACAATTCTTTTATGGTTGAGTCCTTTTACTTTTTTCCCCGAGGGGGCAGCAGCTACAGGCAATGAGTAACCTTCCATTTTCTGCTCAAAATATGAAACAATTAAGCAATAAGACAAATAAGTTGTCAAAGGGATTAATGCATGACCTCTGACAAAGGAAGGTTGGATGATTCCTCTGACTTCTCTAGGCACCCGTTCTGAACGCAGAATTGGGAAGCCTTTACCAATCCAGTTGAAGTAATGTTGGACCAGGGTGGGCTTCTTTACCAGAAAGGCCAACCCCTGTGGGATTGAAGAAATGGAGAATAAATAATCACATACTTCTGTGGCAATGAAATAAAAAATCTTACTCCATGTTTGATGTTTGCTGAAAGCTTTCAAGCTCTACTCATCCCTTTTCTACTCTTGCCTCACATCAGGGCAAGCCATTATGAGAGCTCACATACTCCCTTCTTTGGCTTTGGCAGAACCATGCCTGCCCTGGCCTGTGCACAGAGGAAGTCTTGCTCCAATCCCACACCTGACCTCAATAAAATCCAAAGCTAGTCACACATCCCGGCTCCCTCAAACCATTAAAGGAACTATGTAGGATCCTTTCCTGCTATCACTAGAAAACTTCATTATGTGACTACTTTTTTTTTTTTTTTCAGATTCTGTGTTTGTGAGAGAGAAAAAGAGAGAAAGAGACAAAGAGAGGGAGAAAAAATCACCAGTGTCAATATTCAAACCAAATTTGATGTGAGCAGTCCATCCTGCCTCTGAGGACTGCCACATCAAGCAGCTTCTTCACAAGAGAAAACAAAAACAAAAACAAAAAGATAGAAAAGTATGGGTTGGGTACCTAGGACTATTTCCTCCTTTAAACTAGCATTTCAGGCAAGCCATTCCTTCCCCCCACTGCGTAGAGGCAGTGAATGTGTGGTGGGGAGAATTTTTTTTTTTTTTTTTGGGGGAGAATTTTAGAAGTATAAAGCCTTTGGATGGAATACTCAATAGGAAAGGAAACATCAACATTGAGGAAGATCTCTTACTCTTCCCAACTACTTTGATGCCATTTCAATCTCCTGTGCTCCAGCAACAAAAATACAGCAGTCTCTCCTTACCTGCAGGGGATACGTTCCCAATGGATGCCTGAGACCACAGATAGTGCCAAATCCATATATACCATGTTTTTTTTTTCCTAAACATATACAATTATTATAAAATTTAATTTATAAATTATACACAGTAAGATATAAGCAATGATTAACAATAAAATGGAACAATTAATATATGTAACAAAAGTTAGGTGAATGTGCTCTCTCCTCTCTCTCAAAATATATTATTATAGTGTACTCACTCTCCCTCTTGTGATGAAGTGAAATGATAAAATGCCCGCATGATGAGATGAAGCAAGGTGAATGACGTAGGCATTGTGATGTAGCATTAAGCTACTATTGACCTTCAGACAATACATCAGAAGGAAGATCATCTGCTTTTGGATTGTGGTTGACTTGAGTAACTAAAACAAGGAAAAATGAAACCATAGATAAGGAGGACTATTGTACACTTCTCTTGGAATTCTACGATTCCACTCTCAAACCTGTGGCATCCCAGGTTCTTGACTATTCATGCCTCCACCCTTCCCAACAAGTCTTACTTTTTGATTCTTTATATGATCCAAGTATTTAGCTAGGAAGTGATATTATTCATCCATGTAAATAAAAGTATTCTTGCTTCAAAATTAATACATTTGTGTTTCTCCAGTATTTGTACATTTCAACTCCATTTCCTCAAGATCATGTCTCTTTCCAGGCAAGAGACTTATACTGTAAGGATTTTACACATGCTACATAATCGGTGTGAAGATCTTTCACTATCCTTCCAATCAAATATTACCCAACGGGATTGTTCTGATCAGGGAAATAGATCGTCTAAGCTCTGGGCCATATTCAAAGAGATAAATCAAAAAGCAACTGGTTTCTAAAGTTCCTCTTGAAATAATATCATAGCTATTTGTTAGCAGTCTGGCAGAGCAAGAAATAAGATACCAAATAAAGTGTGAAAAATAATTTTAAAGTTTTCATATCCCAGATTTAGCAGTTTCTGTTAAATATGCTCAAGGGGAGTTTACATGAAATCCTAATATATTATATATAGCATTTTTGAGACTATTCAGCTAGATAAAACCTAAAAATGCCCTTTTATAGTGTCATGATTGGAATTTACACGTCTGTCATCGGCAAATGCATGAAATTTCTTTTAATGTTACTTTTTTTTGTAGTAAAGATTGTGAGCTTATCTAGGATAAGGCATGATGCATACAACACTTTGGTTTGTTTTTTTATGAGACAAATGTTGATGCTGAACTGAGCTAAAGTCAGTCATTTACATCTCTTGTGCAAACAATATACCATGTGTGTCCACTTCATAAAGCACGAGCCCTTGAATGGCTTCTCCAACTCTTCTTTTTTTTTTTTTTTTTAAGATTTTATTTATTTATTCATGAGAGCTACAGAGAGAGAGAGAAGCAGAGACACAGCTAGAAGGAGAAGCAGTCTCTATGCAGGGAGCCCGATGTGGGACTCGATCCCAGGACTCCAGAATCATGCCCTGGGCCTAAGGCAGGCACTAAACCACTGAGCCCCCCAGGGATTCCCCTTCTCCAACTCTTCTAAAGCATGTGTGATGCTTTTATGTTTTCCTTTTGTTCCCTGGTTGTGCACCTCAAACAAAAAAAGGAAAATTACCTCCACCACCAAACCCATGGAAGGCGGGTCCTCAAATAGGTTTACTAATTATTATCTTGCTTGCCAAGGTTTATCTAGCAGTCATATACCATTTCAAGCTGAGTAACAATGGCTAGGATTTTGTAAACCACCACTTAACTCAGTATTAGGCTTCCATACTCCCCTGATAGCATTTTCTATCATTAGGTTCCAACATCATGTCCTTATACCTATAAGAAATAATCTCATTTGCAAGTTTCTTTTCTTCTGCTGCTTGTTCTTAAAATGTCACATTTTCCTTGGATTTTCTATTTTAGGAAAGAAGTCCTACTGTCTCCTGGAGAGTTCATTCTCACCCAAGGTTTCAACCACCACCAACATGTACATATACTGCAAATATTTCCCTCCACCCCAGACTTCTAACTCCAACCCCATATAGAGACATTTAAAAAAGAAAGTAAAAAACCAAACAGACAAAAATGTTTTTTTAATATCTCAGCTCATGTTGCATTGCATAGTTTTTCTACCTAGAATTCCCAGTCTCCCTTTTTCACAAGATTATCTTTTAAGACTCAGCCTAGACATCACCTACTTTGTCTCTTTTCTATGTGGCATTCATCTTGCCACCCTCTCCTTTCTTCCTGTCAATATTTGCATCATAAAAAAAAATATTTGCATCATAGTTTATGTAATACTTTTTTTAACTTTTACTTATGTAAAAGTTTCTGCCTAATAGATCAAGGTCACTTAAGAAAAATGATGTTGTCCATGAAACTTTTATATGTTTTTGTTATATTTAAAGTTATTTTTGAAAGATTTTCTGAAAGTTATGAATATGATAGTATTTAATACAACGCAAATTCTTTCAAATTGTTGCTAATACCAGGGTTTTATTGATGGTGTGTATTTTTATAATCAATACAGAATAAACTTCTTCATATAGTCCCTTTATATTTTTTATATTAAAAGCCTGGAAATCAATAATGAGGGATTCTGTATTATATAAAAGAATATACATTGAGATAGGCAAAATCCTCCTTGAAGCACGGCTAAGTGACAAGTATTATTTTTGGCTTGATTAACACGACTTTTAACTGTGACAAAAGGATATAAAATTGGTCTGAAACAATTTCTAGTCACAGGATCATAGTGGTTTTTATTCTGTGTTATTCTATCACGGTATCGTGTATTATCTATGAATTGCAATTTTATTGTTGTGCATGTTTTGATGTTGTTTGGTTTTCGTGTTGTTTTTTAGATACTCCACAATATTGAGCTTGCAGGATCAGCCCAAAAATCTTTAAACATTTTTTCTCAAAGACAGAACCCCAAATCTTTTCTTTTTTGAGAATTACTCCTAGAATTAACTAAACATGTATAAGACACTACTAATGGAAATTTTTATTTTTTTTATTTTTTTTTTTTTAATTTTTATTTATTTATGATAGTCACAGAGAGAGAGAGAGAGAGAGAGAGAGAGGCAGAGACACAGGCAGAGGGAGAAGCAGGCTCCATGCACTGGGAGCCCGATGTGGGATTCGATCCCGGATCTCCGGGATCACGCCCTGGGCCAAAGGCAGGCGCCAAACCGCTGCGCCACCCAGGGATCCCTAGTGGAAATTTTTAAAAAAATATTTAAATACTTCTGCACCCTCTAATAGTTTATAAGTATAGTATAATGATACTTTGCTTCTTCATTTGAATTATTTCCTCCTCTTCTTGCCCGGAAGAGAATGCCTACTTTTAGAAATCTTACCCCTGCTTCATCATCCAATCCCCATTAATTTTCTTAGAGTTTTCCAGGAGCTGAAAATCAAATAGCTGGAGTTTGGCGACAGCGAGTTTAAACAAGAGTCTTTTAAAAAGGGAAATGTGCAATGATCAGGACTTCAGTATAGCAAAGAAAGGAAAAGCGATCTGAGATATTCAAAGGCCTTTACATTCAATTCTTACCTGGGGTTGTGTTTTACAGGCTGGGAAACAGATAACTCATATCCAGGTAAATGGGGGTTAATTGTGTTGAATTTTTACTTGGAATCTGGATTATCTGGATGAAATTTTCTTTTGCCTATAGTACAATTTGCAATAAGAAGTAAAACAAACATACATGCACGCATATAATATACTGATATTAATTATTAAAGTGGAGAATTATATCCTTTGTGTCAGCAAAGAATGTGGCATTTGTAATTCAGTTACTCAATACATTTAATATTTACCTTTGTTTTTACCCTTTCTAATATTCTTCTTTTCTGAAGTTTCAATCTTAGTTCTGCTATTATTTTCTTTCTGTTGAAAGAAATTTCTATAGCCATTCTTTAAGGATAAATCTGCTAACAACAGATTCTCTTAGTTTGTATGAAAATGGCTTTCTGTCCTCTCCATTCTTAGTTTTCTTTTTTTCAGGAATTAAGAAATTTTTCTACAATATTTATGGTTGACGGTTGACAGTGTTTTTTTTTGTTTTGTTTTGTTTTTTTTTTTTTAGCACTTGAAAGACATTTTGCTACTTCTTTCCAGAAGAAGATGAGAAATCTGCTGTCATTTGAATTGGTGACACAAGTAATGCAACATTTCGCTCTAGTTGCTTTCAAGATATTTTCTTTGTCTTCAATTTTTAGAAGTTTAATTAATTTGTGTTCTAGCATGAATTTATTTGTAATATCCTTTTTGGAGCTTACTTGACTTTTTTGAATTTGTGGGTTTTGTTCTTCCACAAGTTTGGGAAAATTTCAGCTATTATTTCTTTGAATATTCTTTTAATCCTATTCACTCTCTTCTCTCATTCTGGGAATTCAATGATATAAACTTATTTCATTTATTATTGTCTCCCAGGTCCTTGATATTATTGTTTTGTGGGGTTTTTTGGGGAAGGGGTTCTATTTTCTCTCTGTCATTCAAATTGAACAAATCTGACCAAATCCTCAAGTTCATTGATTCTGTCCTGTACTCCGTCATCTTTACTATTAAGCTCATTTAGCAATGGATAGTATTTGACACTTTGGATGTGATTTGATTTTTTCTTTTAGTAGGCATTCTTCCTGTGGAGATGTAGTAAGCCAGATGGGGGTGTGTTTCTAATTTCAGCCTTCATCTGGGCCCTACCTATGCTACCTCAGTAAAAGTGTTGAGAGCTGACCCAGATTGACTTGAGGTGAAAATTCAGGTAGGTATTTTCTGGTAAAAGTGTGGAACTCACACACACTGACCTGTTGTTCCCAAGTGGGATTGTAAACTCAAATTCCTAATGAGTTGACACCAGGGAAGAAGGAGGCCGAAGGGTGACTCACACTCCTTTTTGCTGCAGGGTGGGGCAGAAACGTGTCATCTAGGGCATGACTGCCTTCCTCAGGGGAATGACATGACCTTGACAAGGAGGAACATCATCTGTTTCCACTGAACACAGAATGGAAGATCAGAAATGCTGCTGCTCGCTTCTGTGCAAGGTGGATGGGGGGAGTGGAAAATCAGCTCTGATTTCAGCCCAGTTAAAACTGCAGAACCAGAGTGTGGTGATTTTTCCATTGTGTTTGGCTGAAAAAGGTAAGGGATGCCAAAAAAAGATTTTCTGTTGTGAGGCACCCTTTTCCAGGTCTTTTGGCTAAGGGAAAAGACTTAAAGATTTTTTGTTGTTGTGTTGTTTTTTTTCCAATACCTATTGGTAGCTTTGGGTTAGGGACTTCTAGAGCTCTCTGTCCAGGATGCGTGAGCAAATAAGGACATTCAGGGAATTCACCATCAAATATGGAAAACAGTAGACAGTGTGCTTTCTTAAAAAAAAAAAAAAAAAGTTGCTTATTTTTAGCGGGGTGGAACACATGCAAGCTAGAGGGGAGGAGCAGAGGGGGAGAGGGAGAGAGAAAGAATCCCATTCAGAATCCATTCACA
This sequence comes from Canis lupus familiaris, assembly GCF_011100685.1. Lineage (NCBI taxonomy): Eukaryota > Metazoa > Chordata > Mammalia > Carnivora > Canidae > Canis > Canis lupus. The sequence continues at coordinate 78,850,351 of NC_049224.1, forward strand.
GCACAAAGCCCAGTGCAGGGCTTAATCTCATGACCCTGAGGTCATGACCTGAGCCAAAATCAAGAGTCAGATGCTCAACAAACTGAGCCACCCAGGCACCCTGGCAGTATGCCTTCTTTCCACTTTTCAGAGTGTTCTCATTTGTTGTGTCTTGTCCAGGGTTTTGTGTGTGTGTGTGTGTGTGTGTGTGTGTGTGTGCGCACGCGCTTTGGAAGAATGTGGATCATCCATCTTTATCATAATATCTATTTCTCTAACATCACTTTACTCTATTCACCTTCTGTGAATACTTCACTCTATTCACATTCCTGCCTCATACTTCACTTTTTCCCCAGAATTTTCTCAACTCCTTCTGTAAGCTTCTAGAGGATATTTTTTACTTAGATATTCTTAGCCACCCAAGGACATCAGCCATTTTACTTTCCTTTGGTTTCCTTCCATAGGCAACATTATCTATGAAGCCTTGTGAAAGTGCATCCTCTTGTGTGTGCAACTTTGATGATGGATTCTCAAAATCACATTGTTAGTTTCATATTGGTCCAAAGACATTGTGCCAAAGTTGGAAAAACGTCCACCCCTCGGGCTTACACCTGTTCAGGAGGTACCAGTGTAAGTTATAGTGATTTAAAGATGATCACTTTCACTTCTGATAGCTCAAAATATTTTTGTGTAATTATGCAGGGTCAAATAGTATCCTGCAAAAATTCATACTTACCCAGAACGTGTGAATGTGACATTATGTAGAAATAATGTCTTTTCAGAGGTAATCAAATTAAGATGAGGTCATAGTGAGTTAGGATGGGCCTTAAGTCCAATATGACTTATATCATTATAATAGGAAAATTTGGACAGAGAGATGCACAAGGTGTGCCTAAATGATTTGATGAAATATGTTGGTTTAGCTTTTACCCTGTGCCCAGAAAAGTGAAGTCCTGAGTTCATAAATTAGTCAGAGAAAACAGAAAGATAAGTCAGAACATAGTAAGTGGATTGTGGTAAGTGGTTTCTCCTTAACTTTTCCTTAGACAGGGGACATGTATATTTTTATTTAGTTATTATATTTAATTTAGGTTGTTTGAGTAGAATTCCAGAGCTCTTTTATATTTAATCCTTCGCTTTTTCCTGATTATAATATTATTTCTTTTTAAGAAAAAAAAGGATTTTATTTTATTTCATAGAGAGAGAGCAAGAATGAGCAGGGGGTGTGCAGGGGGAGGGGCAGAATGAGGAGCAGACTCCCCGCTGAGCAGGGAGACTGATGAGGGGCTCAATCCTAGGACCCTGTGATCGTGACCTGAACCCAAGACAGACATCTAACCACTGAGCCACTGGGTGCCCTATAATATTATTTCCTACTGTTTATTCTGAGGAGCCAAAAAGTAAGCATATGATAAAAGCACCTGGGTTTATTCAGTTCCATCAGTTATGCTCATCAAAGAAACAGCAAATGAAAACCAAAATGGTCTATGTCCGAGTCTGTAGGTGATTTTCCATGATCTTCACATTCACCAGTGTAAGTATTAAGATTTTGCCTTAATGACAGCACACATTCCAGAGCAAGCTCAAAAGTTGTCTGTGGTTTGAATAGTTCTATTCTTTTCCTGCCAAGCCTGCCCTGGACTCAGGGATCTGATGAGAGTGTCTGAACCAACAGTCCAGTGCAAACTGAGAAGAAAGCTAAGTTTCAGATTTAGTGTTGCAATTTTAAGTGACCTGATGCCCAATTGTAGGCAAACAGTAACTTTTAAGCCACGGGTGAATTGAGTTTGGGTATGGGTGTGAGATTTGCTTGGAGAAGCAGCCTGGCCCAGAGAAATGAGAGAGAATGGTAGATCCCTAGGACAGCATACAGGACATCACGTAGATGATGAAGTTGATATATCTATGGCCGTGCTATATATTTGCCACGTATGGGCCTATTTATATAAGAAGGTTTCTGTTTGTGAAGATATTTTAGGGATATAGAGACATTGTCTGGCTGGCAGCACGGGTCAGAACTCGTCTATGCTGCTCTACTTAGGCTTGGGATATGAATACAAAATCTCAGAGCACACAATAAGGGGTGCTAGCTTTGGGGAATCCCTGCTGTGTTCAGAGTTCAGTGAATTGTTTTCTCTTGCTTGAATACCCATTGCATACTCTGAATTTGTTTTAACACATCAAGAGAATAAGGCTTAGAGACTGTAAAAAATCCAGGTAGCTTTCATAGAAAATCCCATTTGTCAAACACTGAGAAATAAAGGACTCTGCTGAATCCTTTCTAACAGAAGGTGGCCGGGTTTATCCGATCCAGATAGTGATGATCCTGCAGTACCCAAAGCTTTGTCATGTTCCCTGGGGTCTTGCTTGTCAGACAGAAAGAGTGATCAAACTACTGACGAGTCTAATCCTCAGAGTTTGCAGGAAAAAATGGACACAGCTGCCAGAAATGTTCTGACATATGCTATTCCTGCCCACCAAAAGTACAAGTCTGGTCCTCTGCATGGTTGCTAATGAAGTGAAATACAGGATGAAGGAGAGAAAGAAAAAAAAAAAAAACCTACTGCTTAAATACATATATATGCACATAATACCCACACAAGTATTGGGATTTCTTTTTTGTCTCTTGAGTTCATCCATTTTGTTTGCTTGGGTTTTAAAACATCTGAAACAGAAAACAAGAATGGCATATGGAGACCACAGAACTCCTCTACTATTGATGGAGGCCAAGCTGGAGGAACAGGACTGCATAATAGTAACCAAGTGACTTGGCCAACCCTTAGCTGCAGAATTAAGTATACTTCCTTAGCTGGGCCTGCAGGTGCTGGCCTTGGAGCAGACTTGTCCATTTGGCAGGAGGGGAGCTAAACTTGGAAGAAACAAGAGGCTTCTGACTCCCTGGAATATCTGATCCCCGAGGGACACTTTCCCCACTTTTTTGTGCAGGGCTCAAAAAAGCAACCCAGTTTTTCTTCCCAAATCTATCAATTACATCATATCTCCTAGAGAAGAATGACAAAATGAACAAAGACTAGAAATAACAGTCTATTGAACTCTAGAAACATGGGAAAATTTTATATATATATATATATATATAGTCTATATATATGCTCTTTAGTTCTCTAAGCTGCATTTAGGTGCGTCTCCAAGAACTGTATTCTAATTCACTGATTCTTCTATCTAGAGCTTATACAGCTATTGGATTTTGTATACCAGGGACTAAACTTTTCATTTCAAGGATTTCTAACTAACAATTTTTCATATCCATCTATACTGATAATCATGTCTGCCTCTACTTGCTTTATAATTTCCTGTTCACCTTTGTATTATTCTCTTTCTCTTTTGTCTCTTTTCTTTATATTATTGTACTGCCATATTAGAATGCTCTATTTTTCTTTTCACCTGGAGCAAAGTAATTCACTTAATGTTTACATAGTTGTTTCTAAACTTTATTTTTCCTCATGGGGTTTGGAATTTTGATATGCAGGCTTACCCTGAGGGGCAACTTTCGTTTTGTTCTGTTGTTTTTGTGGTCAGTCCTCTAATATTTGTGTTTGCCTCTTGATCCCACATGGACCTTAGCCCATAACCAACTCTCATTTTGGTGGCAGAAACTCCTGCCTCATTGTGTTGAAGATATTGCACAATGGTCCCAGAACCACTGGGAAGCCTAGTTCATGTTCCAGCTGAGAGATTGAGTCAATTTTCCTCTACCCTCTGAGGTATACAGTTATATATAAAATTTAGCAGAAAAAAAAGGGTTAATTTTAGCTATTTCCAGCCTCGTTTCAGGGACAGAGGAATTGCACCGTAGTCTCTAGATTAAGCAGTGAAAATGCCCTGGCTTCTCTTTCTCTTGAGAGAGAGTTAATTCCAATTCCAAAGAGGAAACAACCTGTTGGCCAACCCCATCGGCTCCCAGCCAAGAGCTCAGCATGTTGACAGCCTCAGTCCTACTCACTGCTCCAGGTTTCCTCCTCCTTGTCTAGCACTTCAGAGATTGAAGAGCTATGCTTTGTTCCTGGGAAATATGATTCTCTCATCTCACCTTCTGTTTTGAGTGCATGGAGAAGAGACAGGCAAAATGACAAGTTCTCTTACATATTTGATAACCTTTTGCTGGTGAAGAGGCTCCATTGTTTTTGTTTGTTCAGTTGGTTTCTATTTTCTTGTGGCACCAGGGCCACAATCCTAGTGACATTTTTCATGAAAATGGTGTATATGATTTTCCTGGGCATTGTCTATCTTGGTCATATTCTTTGCTGAGGATGCTCTCCTATAGTGTTGCCCATTAGCTCATACCAGGGGTCCAGTCCTCCAGTGCCTTCTTACATAGAGCTATAGACCTATTTGACTGGGAGCTATCTTATCAGCTTTATGAGTTCAGTCTTTTTTTCACTTCATGATTGTTCAAGGAACCAGGTAAACCACTTTATCCTTTTTTATAGTTTCCAAAGGCTATGAGGCACTTATGTGGGAAGTTATTTTCTTTCCTTAAGTCATGCTAATGGCCCTGCATACTTGTCCAGTGAGGACAGCAAGTCTCTTCCCCATATACATCTCTCACTCTACAAAGTATTGTCCCTCGATTATATATATATAAAGATCTTGGGAGATTTTATGTTAATATTAACATCACATATAATTATATGTATAACTTCAAATTTCTGCCTCATATTTATCACCATACTTACTCTGCTTGATGATAGAAACAAGTGTGATTATTTGCTTCTCAGCAAGCATTCACTTGAGGAGTGAACAGATAGTGTACCTTCCCTTGGGACCCTCTGATCTTTCCAAGATGTTAATGCTAGTGTTTTTTAACTCATTTAGCTCTTTTAGTGAAGGTCGGGGTAAAGAGCTATTGCAGTCTTTAGGAAGTCAACATGCCTAGACTAGCATATATATATATATATATATATATATATATATATATATATAATAGATAGACTAGAAATTTGATATAGAAGGTTGATAATTAAGGCTAGGAAAGGTAGCTAGGCTTCTTCTCAGCAAACCTGAAGGTGGGAGCTTGCTTCAATTTTTGGCAGGTTTTTTAGAATACAGGCTTCTAAACAGCATTTTATTTCTACTTGAGACTATTCAACAATTCTAAGGCAACAAGGAAAGTTCTACTTGATATCCTGTTTCCTGCATCTGATTCCCATCTCTACTGCAGGAAGTTTATCTTATCTACCTTTGAAATACCTGCCCATAGTAAAATGCCTGACAGCATTTGCTGAAACATTCAATAAAAACTGGTTGAATGAACACATAAGCATGTAAGAAGTGATTGGAACTTTTATTATGGGCTTGTCTTGAATCATTTTACTTGAGGCTGATGATCTTCTAGGTACAGATAAAGTAATTATTTCTATTTGTGGATCAGATCCTAGAACACAATGCTACAGTAAGGTTTGGCTCTGAGGGGCCCTGCCTAATCAGCCAGATGGTGTCACTTGATTATTTTTATACCTCAAGGTGTCCTTATCCTGCCTACGGGAATGGTGGAGGAATGGCTTCTTAGTCTGTTCTAAAGGCCATAAGAGTTCTGGTTATAATTTATGTCATAAAATATGTTGTGATAAAAAAAAAATGTGTGAGTGTAAAATAGTCCAAAGGGAAACATTTTGGACTAAATTTCAAAGCAAAAGCTGACTAGATTTCCAAATATAAGTTGACTGGTAAAAACAAAACGACAACACTGAATTGCTAGTTTGTATTTATAAGTTCTTGATGTACATGTTTTAGATACTAGAGACAGATATGTTTTGATATCATGCTTTCCCAGCAAGAAATAATTAACTAGATCTATATACTTATACAAGCTTATGTATGTTAGTTATCTATTGCTGTGTAATCAGTCACCACCAAATTTAATAGATTAAAACAGTAAACATGTATGATTTCATGTTTTCTGTGGATCAAGAATACAGGTGCCACTAGGATGGTGTCTATAGCTTGGCTGCAGTCAAGCTGTCAGAAGGGCTCGTTTTAGTCATGGTTCTCCAGAAAAACAGCACTAACAGGATTTTAATCTACCTAACTGAGATTTATTTTAAGGAATTGGTTCCTGTGATTGTGGAGGTAGAAGTGCAAAATCTTCAGGGTAGGCTGGCAGGCTGGAGACATAGGAAAGAGTTGCAGTGTGAATCCAGCGATCATCTGTGGCCAGAATTTTTTCTTAGTTGGGAAGGTCGGTCATTGTTCTATCAAGGTCTTCAATTGATTAAATGAGGTCCACTCAAGTTATCAAGGATAATCTGCTTTACTGAAAATCCACCAAATTTAAATGTTTCCCTCATCTAAAAAAAGAAAAAAAAAAAAAAAAAAAAACCTCAAAAACCTAACATCTTAAAAAAAGAAATCCAGAATAATGTCTAATGAAACATCTGGGCACCACAGCCTAGCCAAGGTGACACATAAAGTTAACCATCATTAATGTCGCTACCGTCTAAAGACTTGACTAGGAAAGGCTCCATTGTCAAACTCATAATCTTATGTCTTGGCAAGCCTCAAGTTCTGGATAACTGTCAGCTGGAGACACGATTCCTTGCCACATGGGCCTCTCTGTATGACTAGTTACAACATGGTAGGTAGTTTCTCCCATACCAAGTGAGCAGAGAGGGAAAACCAGAAAGGATACCCATCATGGAAGCCACAGTCCTTTTCTAAACTAATCTCAGATTTGACATACCATCTCTTCTATAATAATCTATTGTTTGCAGGTGGATCCAGTCCACGTTCCAGGAAAAGGGACTACCCACAAACTTGAGTGCCAGCAAGCAGGGACTCCTGAGGGCCATCTTATAGAAACTGCCCACTTGAGTATCATTTAGGATATATTTTTGATGACAGAACATGAAAGTCCACACTAAGTATTTTTCTTCACTGACTGATTCCAATATTAAAATAACAAAATGTAAAAGCTTGGCTTTTTCACACATCCCACTTCCTCTGCATCTTCACCCTCAGCATGCTCATTTTAAACTACAGTTAATATCCAATTTATGAGTCAGCAAGGTGCAGCCTGAGGGGCACATTCAGTAGCAGGTTATTTTTTTGTATGGCCTTTTTGGTAAGGATCTCTCTTATACTTCCAAAGGTTTTCTTGTTTGTTTGTTAAAACAAACAAACAAACAAACAAACAAAGCAAAACAAACAAAAAGTGAGAAACAAGAAAAATTAATATTCAACACAGTTTATATGTGGCTCACACTGTTTATAATATTTACTATCGGGGCTTACAGAGAAAAAAATTTTGCCAAACGTGGTCTAGTTTTATCTCTCACAAAGACTTTGAATGATATATAAACTTTATTGTAAAATGTAATTCACCTAATTTCATTTTGAAATTGAAATTCAGTGAAATTAATATGGGATGGTAGAAGGAAAAACATCATTTTTTTCCTATTATAGCCTTTCTAAGTGATACAAATTAACACATAATCCACAATATTACCTTTTATTTTCAATAGTACATTCAATTTATTAAGAATCATATGAAATGGTAGAGTATTTCCTGTTTGATATCTGAGTGTACGGAATGCAAAGAACAAAAAAGCTAAACCAGAAAAATCCCAGGGTAAATAACAGCTGTTGGTATTTGGACTGTACTCAGAGAAGACAGGACTCAGACATTTGTTCCTGCAGGCTGCTCAGCTTTTTGACACATCACAGTAGGCAAAACCTTCCAAAATGAAGAGGGGGCTCAAGTCGGTTGGTTTCTGAGCGCTGGCTTCAATGAACCCCTGCATTTTGTCCATGAGGCAGGGAAAGAAGAGAGGAAGTTAGCAGTTTATGGATTGCTTCGTGTTTACTGGATAGTTACAATCACAGTGGACCCGAGACACTTTTGAACAAACACTTTATTTAATAAAAAGATTTTGAAATCCTGCATCAAACTCTGCCTTCCACTTCAGGCCCACACCAGCTCATGAAGTTTGGGAAAGCAGCTACTTCCTTCATCTCACTCTGCCATTCCTAAGGATGAATATTTGGGCCTTGAGAGTAAACAGCAGAGCTATCTTTCTAATCTACAGGCTATTCAGGATTTTAAAATCACAAGACCCACAAAGATAACAACAGTAATATTGGCTAATATTTATTGGGCTCTTATTACGTATTAGGCACAGTGCTGTGTGGGGGTAGAGCTGACTATCAGAGTCCCCACTCTAAAAAGCACCATAAAATACCACTCCCCATAGTGTACCAGAAAACATGCATTACAGCCAGCTTAGGATCTTTAGAGTAATAATTAAGGCTTGAAGTTAGGGTGTCACTCATATGTGGAATATAAGGAATAGTGAAAGGGACCATAAGGAAGGGGGGAAACTGAGTGGTGAAAAATTAGGAAGACAAACCATGAGAGACTCCTCACTCTGGGAAACAAAGGGCTGCAGAAGGGGAGGTGGGTGGAGAATAGGGTAATTGGGTGATGGGCATTAAGGAGGGTACATGTTGAGATGGGCACTAGGGGTTATATGATATGTTGGCAAGTTGAATTTAAATGAAATAAACAAAAAAAGTTTTCAGACTCTCATTTCATCAGTGCTGGTTTTCTTTGTTGCTGTGTTCTTTCCTTCCCTTTCTTTCTTTACCTGATAATTCCTCTCCATTTCTTGTTAAACAGTAGTCTGGTTACACAGTTATTATACAATTCTTATAGTCTTCCTTTAAAATTGAATTCATACTTATCTTAAAATTTTAAAATGGTAGAATAATATTACTTTGGAGCTAAAGACGGCTCATTCTACCTTTTCTAGGGAAGGTACTCTAAGTTCACATAGGAAACTAAGTCATCTGCTTTCCTAGTTCATGGAAAATGCTAACTGTGCTTGAATACTTATTTCACACTAAAAAAAAATTAAATGTAAATTTATTTTTTGAAAATTTATTATTATACTGTACTTTCAGGGAACAATGTTTTTAAAAGGTCTACCATTTGTTCAACATATATTATGGCCCATGATATAAATACTTAATTTAATTTTTCTAACAACCCCCAAATCACTACTTTTTATGCCTGTTTTTCAGCAAGTGAGGGGTGTTGGGGTTTAAGATTCCAAAACTATTCTATTATGCATTATCAATGTTAATAATAACATGTTTTGTATCCATTTTCTGTTTTATATTTATAACACCCACTAATTCACATAGCTTTATTTGTTTGCCGCTAACTGAAGTAAATGGGACAGCTGTTAGTAAATCCACCTTTATAGCTAAAAATAAGAATACTCAGAAGTCTTAGATACTTTGTCATAGTGACCTGACTAAACCTGGCAAGATCAGAGAAAGCACTTCAGTCCCTCGAGTCTTGTCCAGTGACCTTTCCCCTGGAATCATACGGTTATGTTTTTTCAGCAGAGGCTCTCAATTTATGAGGAAAGTCAATTACATCACCAATAGTGATAAAGGAGATATTTTTCACAATGAATATGAAAAATGCTGTATCTTCAAGAGGGAGAAAATTCAGTCTTCCTAAAACAGGTTTAGGTTTCTTGGGGACCCATTAGATTCACCATAGTTTTCCTGATGATTTTTTTCTTCGGGGGATGCTGAAAGCTGTTTGCAGTTAAAAATGAAGACTCTTGAGTTGCTTGAAGGCAATCCAGACTGAACAAGAATTTGATTATCCTCAACAATTTCTCTTATCTTTACTTAGTAATGGCATTTTAAAAAAGGAAATGCATTGCTTTGGGTATCCTAAAATTGATATAATTTAGACAGCACAATTTTTATGATGCTTTCATTTTATATCTTATGATGCTATGAACTGCTCATTTACTATGATCTGAGACGCACTTGCTCATACTGGGATAAGGAGGAATTATGGACAGAGCTTTAAGTCAATGAATTAGCAGTTAACTAGAGAGTCAAGAGGTCCCCGTTTGATAGAAAAATATATGATCATATATCTTTTATTGTATAATTTGGCTAATTGATTGATTGTCTTGTTTGCTTGTGTAAAGAAACATTTAATTATATCATCTCATGTATGATAGATTTTGTGACTACAACAATAAATAAAACACCTTCCCTAACCTCAAAAGTCAATAACCTAGAAAAGGCAAGCTAGTGAACAGAGTTTCATAATAAGAACAGTTAAATGCTATAAAGTATGTACTAAAATCTGTACCAGGTATGATGAAAGAGCCCAAGAGAGGCACCTAACCAAATCTTGCAAGAAAATGCATCAAGAAAGCTTGCTCTAAGAAGTGATGCACAAATTAAATATAACTATTAAGTGTGCGTTAGCCCTGGAAATAAGAGGCAGACCCTACTAGTGCTCAATGAGTTCTAGCTTTCCTTTTTTGCCAGGAAAAGTACTTTGATTTGTTTGGACAAGTGGATGTAGCCATTTGCGAATGGAGATGATAAGGCCTAACTAGTGGACAAAAACACTTCAGGAAGAGGGTGCAGTGTTCCCTGTTGTCTTGCCATGCCACAGTGAAACCTGAAGACTTAATTTGAGAAGGAACCTTTTACAAAAGTGGAGCCTTATTCTAGATGAGTCCTTACTGAGTACAATGAGTAGAACACTTTCCAACATATATTGAACATATAGCATGAGAAATAAACCTTTATGGTCTTGAGCGACTGATATATTAATGATGTTCATCAGTGTGATACAGCTTATCCTGATTTGACATATATAGTGTATATATATATATATATATATATATATATATATATATATACATGTATATAGTGGTAAATATAATTTAGAACAAGGAGATGGAGTGATAATAATGTTGAGACACTAGTAAGGATTAAATTATGAGAGACTTCATATGCTAATTCTAATGAATTCACATTTTATCTTGTGATTAGGCATACTACGGATACATATAAATTGATGTATTGTTAGCATAGAGCAAGGTTCCAAAGCCCTGGCTCTGCTGACATTTTGGGCCAGCTCATCCTTTGTGATGAAGACTGTCCTATGCATTGAGAATGTATGGCAGCATTCCAGGCCCACACCCACCAGATGACAGGTGTACCCTTCCCCAACTCCAGTTGGGAAAACCAAAACATGCCTCTATATATTGTCAATGTCCCCCAGAGGGCAAAATCACTGAGTTGAGATTATTGGCAGAGAAGAAGGGAAAGTGGGTGTAAGATAAGCAACTCACAACAAAGACTGTTTACATTATCTAAATTGCAGTGTGTATAATATTATTTGAGTTTTAGAAAATGTGTCAGATTATAGCATTGAAAATGGGTTGAAAAGAGCAATACTCATTTTGGAGATAACTTTGTAAGAATAGGGACATTGATTGCTCAAGAATTTCAAAAGTTCTGTTTGCACCATAACCGCTTTGGCTTTTATCCCATACCTGCATAACAAAAGCACATTAATAAAAGTTGATTGTCCTCATATTTCAAAACAGTTTAGTACTCTACAATAAATGGAATATTTTCTAGAAATATTATGCATGGTTATACCATAAAAAATTAGATTTTGATGAATGAATGAATGATCAATGAAGAGAATTGGATAATTGTCTAATTCAGTGCATAGGGCTCGCTGGAACTATAGAACACTCTAATTAACCCTTTGCTGATGTAGCTTGTTGTAATTTTGAATGGATTTAAGAACTGTGGATCTTAATATTAATCTTCCTTTGCATGTACTGCCTTCATCGTTTGGATCAGCATTTTACTCTAGTTTTAATTTTTTAAATAAGATTCTATCTCATGATTATTCTATATAGTAGATGAGATAATATTATGACTGATAAAATCCTGCCAAATTGACTATAAATACAGTTGCTTATCTTTAAGACTCTTGGAATTTTCAAAGATAATAAAATTATATTTCTTAAATACTTAAGTGAAACTAAAACTCTCAGTTTTCTTATTTTGCACCCAAGTTTTTGCAGCTGGTTACTTTGATATCAGCAAAATATCTGGTTTCTAAATTCCTTCCATCCTCTAATCTGCCTGAGATTTTTTTCATCCTCTTTTCTCTTCTTTTTGTAAAGGTGGAGGGATGCTATGTTTTCAAGTCACATATATTTTTATCAGATTCTTTCAGACAGCATAGAATGACCAGAGGGAGTCATTTCTATGGGGACACATAGGCTAATTCTTTCATTTTTAGAGATAGTGTCTCTAGGCTCCAGGACATAAAAAAATACTTTATTAGTTTAAAATATCTTAAGGGGGAAAAAAAACCCTATGTATTTGCACATACATTAATCAAATATTCATTGAACATGTATATTAGAGGTTTAGACCTATCTTAGATGGCGGAGATACCGACGTAAAGATTCAGAAGCACTTTTCCCTCACTGAAATTTAGATCCAATGGGTAAAATGGCCAAATAACGCAAGAAATTTCATCAAATTGTGATAAATGTAATAGTAGAAATCCAGAAAATAATGGGAAGTAAAAGGATAGATGAGATATCTAACTTTAGTCTGTGTTGGGTACTTGGAGCTTAGAGGAGGTCTCCTTACACCAAAGATTTCACAAAGGTAATAGAAAAGTGAAAGAATGAAACTAAAGGTGTTTCAGATCAATATAGCAGTATAACAAGGCCAAAGGAATGAACGATTCTCAGGAAAACTGAAAGCATGCCTTGTGTCTGGGCTGTGGAATGTAAACCCAGGATTAGCATCAGATTAGAAGGCAAATCCGGGAGAACCTTGCAAGTCATACTAAGAAATTTGGATTTTATCCCAAGGACATTAGGAGATACCAAGGCATTGAAACATTGCAGTGGAACAATAAGATCAAATCAAGAGGCTGATTTGAGATGCATCATGGAGAATGAATTGAAGAGTACCAGGCCAAGGCAAGCACCTTAGTTACTCACCTGCTATTATGTATAACATGGTTGCTGCTGTTTTCCTCGGTTCATGGAAAGAGAACTGTGAAATGTAGACAGAATTCTGAAAGTTCCACCCTGACTCGGTGCTGATTTGATATCTGGGATGAGTGAGTGGGAGGAATCAATGATGTGTCCAGGGTGTGCTGATTGAGCTGGGTGCATAGTGATGCTGTTGACATGGAGCACATGAGAGTAGATATAGGTATGGGAAGAGAACAATGAAGGTAAATGTTAGAGTTTTATTGGCCTTTCAAGCTGGGTTATTGCTTGGCTATTTAGAACCAGGTCTCAGGTGAGAGAAATAGCCTGGAGACACAGATCAAAGCGTCATTAGTCTTTTGATAGATCGTGATATTAAAATGGGAGGTTCCCTGGACCAAGTGTAGGAAGCGATAAGGGAGAAAAGCTGCAGATAGAAGAAATTCTAAAATTTAAGTTGCAGCTGAAGAAGAACGCTGAATAGAGACAGGAAAGTAAAAGAAAAACCAACATGCTGCTACAGCGTAGAGGCCAACATTAACAGCCATGTTTTGAAAAAGAAAAACCAAAATGTGAATTTATAGATTGTAATATAACATTAGTCATAAAATAAGTATATTATTCCTCTCATACAAAGAAAGTAACTTTGAACAAAATTCCTAATGACTTCCTAATTAGAAAGGATAGACTCCCCTTAAATTATGTTTGAAAGTCCAAGATAAAAGGCCTCAGGAGATTTCCTGCATTATAGTCTTAAACCATCTCAATCTTGACACATTTAATAATATCTTTCCATGAGCCAAAGGCACTGAATTATGAGTCAGGTTTTGAAGCAAGGGAGGGGAGGGGTCTTATCCTAACATCTTTGTAACGGTTGCATGTTTCTTGTTCTTGAAAATTCCTTACTTTCACAGCATCCAGGAACATTGGACCATCAGCCTTTCTGATGGGAACACACTAAAGAGATCCCTTTCCCACCTTCCAACCTGTCTGGGTCTTCAGAGGGAAATAACTGTTGCTGAAGATAGGGCACACATCCTTTTAATGCTAATGGCCCAGTAAATTGTAGATCGACAATTTAAAGAGGAAGCTATATCCTCAGAAACTGTGAAATGGGGTGGGGGAAAGGTAGCAAAATGTAAATATAGACTGAAAAGCTCACTAATGATGTTTATTTTGCTACTTAGCTGCTATTATATAGATTGGGTCATTCAAAAATAGAATTTCTGTTCAGCTTTAATAACAGACTTTGTGTTCCTTATTTTATTGCAGGCATGGTGCAAGAGTGGCAATTTCACAGTAAGCAGCTGGACTGATGCTATTCATTAGCAATTGTACAACATATCACAGGAAAAAAGTAATGTTCCGTTTAAGTGTGAATTTCAAAACCTTAAATCCCTAACTGAATGTCTGTTTTACCCACGCAGTACATGCCTAATGGCATTATTTTTTTCATTAATAAGAGTGAAAACATTTAAACAAATTTTAAAAGTTTGAGATAAACTTTTAAAAAAGACAGCTGTGTGAAATCCTGTATATTATGCATAACCGCTATAGGAAAGAACAATCCGTCTCGTTAGCTAGATTTCCTCCTCAGCCCAGCTGGGCCATTCCAGTGATCTAGGGAGTTGAGGTGATCATGAGCCAATGATTATTCATTTGTATGAGCCGCCAGCATAACCTGCCAGTAATAGTTACCCACATTCAGCATCTGTGCATAGACACTGATAGGGGTAATTGTGATGGCAGCCAAAATGGCAAATCCCAGCATGTCCTGTGCTTGAACACAGCTATTCAAATGGAAGAACATTTTCAAATTGCCTGAACTGGCATAAATTCCCCAGTGAATTTGACCTATATAGTCATGGGCAGAATATGGTTCCAAAGTCTGGCTCGAAACCCCTCCAGATTGACTACCAATTAAATTAAGAAAAGTTAGATTTAAAAAAAAAAAAAAAACTAATGTAAATCTGAGATAGGCATATAAGCAGACAAAATGTATGCCATGTACTATCAACTAGTCTTCTGGAATCATGCACACTGTCCTTTTACTTTGTTAGAAACTAGAAAAGTGGGGGATCCCTGGGTGGCTCAGTGGTTTAGCGCCTACCTTTGGCCCAGGGCGTGATCCTGGAGTCTTGGGATCAAGTCCCACATCAGGCTCCCTGCATGGAGCCTGCTTCTCCCTCTGCCTGTGTCTCAGCCTCTCTCTCTCTGCATCTCTCATGAATAAATAAATATAATCTTAAAAAAAAAAAAAGAAACTAGAAAAGTTTCTCATATACATAGATATATTTATTATGTATATATTTATTATAAATAAATATTTATTGCACATCAAATGGTTAATCAATGAATTTAGAAGTTTATAATTGTGTACATTAAATGATCTAATTATGTTTTATTTTTATTTTAGTTTTCTGGTAGCCTTGATTACATTAAACTGTCCTCTATGAAGTAATAACATGCCTTCATTGCTTCAACAAACATTTATTGAATAGGTACTCTATGCAAGGTTTAATCAATGTCAAAAATGGTTGACTGCATCTCATGAATTGTATCCATTTGGATGTCTGTGACTGATTTCATATGTACCATATTTTAAGTCCATGGTTTTCATGACGTAATTCTTAGGTAATACCTCACTTTCTTGCTCAAAAGATCAATTTCTAGGCTCTGTTAGAATAGGTACTAATTCAGTACTTCTGAAAACCAGTATGAGTATCTGCCTCTTTAACATGAATTCTTAGATGACTGTGATATGATTATTGTGAAGATCATCTTTTGAGAAACATTGATCTCACTCATCAAACTATGCCATCCAGAAAAAAAACATAGAAAGAGAGAAAGAAATAAAGATGGAGAGAAAATAGTATAATGATGGGCATTTGAAATTACATCCCTACTCTTACATCCCTACTCTTAAATCCCTACTCTTCTCCTTAACACCGATACTCACTCAAATGTATTAGTATTTGTGACCTTGAATAAAAAGTTTATTTTGTATGTGTTTCCATTTGCGCAGTGACTCTGTTACAGATTGAGTTTGTTTCTTACTTCGTCACTCAAAAATAAAAATAAATGCATATGATACTTGGCTATTCAAACTATTTCTTTGTGTTTTTCTAGTACGTTTCATTTATTCATTTTATCTGTATGGACTTCAACAATCTTTAGCACCAACTATGTTACAATGGGCATGTCTTCCTATAGAAGCTTCGAGTTTGTTGGTGCAGGAGGAGAACTGCTAGTTTGTAAGGTATTATGTGAGTTATTTGCTGTATTTAGTGATATTCTCATTCAAGGGATATGATTGATGCAAAGCAAGTGCAAATTCTTATCCGTTGTACCATCATTTATAAAAGGTGGCATTTAAGATCGTCATTAAAAGATAAATAGAACTTCACATTGTTGCAAAAGAGAGAAAAACTTTTTAGGAAGAAAAAAAATCCCGTGTACAAAGGCAGGGAAAAGTAATAGTTCATGGCCTGGATCTCCAACAGGTAAAAGTACATTTATCTGAAGGCTGCAGGTGGTTGAGATTTCAAGAGATACAGATAGAGACAGGTTGAATTTAAGCTGTAAAGAGCCTTGTAGAAAATAGGCATCTATATAAGAATTTCCAGCAGGAGACTGTCATAATTTTATTTTTGTTGTTAGATAATATTCAGAGCAGAGGCTGGGCTGGATGGAGGAAAGAAATATCTCTCAACGATTAAAAGAAAACTAATAATCACACATACTTGTGACAACAAGCACAATTAACACTTATTGATCCTCTGCTGTTTCAGAACCTATACTAAGCACATATAATCTATCATCTCAATTAATTCCTGTTGTAACCCAGTTATTACTATTCATATTTTACAGTTGAAGAAACATATTCAGAGAGGTATAATGATTGCATCCAGGTTATTGTGGGGCTTGTGCATTTTGCCATGTGAGGGTCATTTAAATTTAAAAAGATTAGAATTACAAATACAAAATTAGGTCAAAATTAATTTCTATTTTACATAATAAAATTAAACAAAATAAATTATGTCTTACAATATTAATATATAGCCTCACTATGCCCAAATCAGACAAAAGTACTGTTTACATTGGAGTTCATAATCTCTGCTACTAAATTCAAAATTATATATCACTACAAAACCCTTTCCCAAATTTTGGGGTTACACAATCTACTTTCACTTTAAACGACAATTTTAAAATATTTTCTATATAGATAAGAAAAAATAATTTCTCCCTTTTGCATAATTGTTCAAAATATTTTTAATTACTAATACATTAAAAGAATTGTTAAAGCTTGACATATTTTCTTACTGTCAAACTGGAAGATCTATATCTAATTTTTTTTTCTATATCAGCAGAGGAGGAGAGGCAGTGGGAGTAGGAGTATTCCTATAGTAGTAAGATGCGATAGACCAGATATTTGTGTCCTCCCAAAATTCATGCTTTGAAGTCTAATACCCAATGTGATGGTATTAGGATGTGAGGCTTTTGGAAGTTGCTTAAGTCATGAAGATGGAGCCTTCATGAATGGAATTAGCACCTTTATAAAAGACAGCCTCTAACCTAGCCTCTTCTACCATGTGAGGAAACAGCAAGAGGCCACTGTCTATGAACCAGAAAGCAGTTCTTCACCAGACATTGAATCTGCTGGTCCCATGGTCTTAGACTTCTCAGCTTCCATAACTATGATAAATCAAGGTTTGCCGTTTATAAGCCATAAGCCACCAAGTTTATGGTATTTTGGTGTAGTAATATGGATGGACTAAGATACAAAACTAGCAATAACAAGTGGATTTGACTATAAATCACATAACTATTTATAATTAAACCAACTAGATATATATCCAAGTCAACTTCTCTTCAAGCTGGATCCCCCCAATTTTTCTTCTAGAATGTGACATGATTAAAAAAAAAAGAGTGAGAAATGAAATAAAGGTGAAAAGAGGTAATGGTCCTAACCAGTTTAATTAAAATACCTTATTTTGAAAAGTTTATATACACATCATGATGTTGAACACGTTGCTACGATCAAGGCCCGGGAAAGGTCCATGCAATTCTACGTCCCTGAAGCTTAAGCTTCATTGGCTATATGGTAAATTGACTTCCGTTTGCAATAAGCTCCTTCAAAAATACCTCTTCAGGTATTTTAGGTTACCATTCTACTGATCCAATTAACTCTATGTCTAGGGCTAATGGAACAGAGTTAACTGCCTTTTTTTTTTTTTTTCTCTTAGCACATCCGTTATATTAGTAATCATCTACTGATGATACATTTATTTTTATCAATAAAAATTGAAGAGGGAAAGGGAAACTATCATAGCTTGCTATGCTAGGTCAAATGTTTAGGTTAATCTTTTATATCTAAGGAGAAAGGAGGCTCTCTCTGAAATCTCTCTCCTTAAGATAGCTTCCAACTACACTATGACCTTGACTCAAGAACACTTTTTCTTTGGATTTTATGCTGCCAATTTTATCTTTCTGTACTTTTAAGACATCCAGGTGGCTCTCTCATTAAGGGTTAGGATTAGTTCTTGATTAATCTCTCATTAATATCTTATCCAGGTGAGATTCTAGTTACTCAAATTATGGTCCACGCTTAGCAGCAGCAACATCAACTGGGGATGTTAGAAATGCTGAATATCAGGTCCCACTCCAATCCACTGAATCTGATTTTGCATTTGAAAAAATACCTAAGAGACTCTAGTACATATAGAAGTTTAAAAAGTACTGGCCTTGATATGGTTAATTACCTGAACTACTTTGGTCAACCCCATGAAAGTTTTGGTCCACCTGACTTTCATTTTCCACTCAAACTCTTTATTAAGAACACATTATAATTTTAAATATGCAAAGAACTACTCTCAGAGGTTAATAACCACACAGATATGGAGCCTATTGTCCTGCTTTTGCATATTTAAGTTTCTACGTCTATTGAGTCTTCCTAATCTTATTACAAAAGTACTTTATATATATAACCTCTATACTTTATATATTAATTTTCCTACTTTTCTGTGTTTTCCATACTTTCCATATTGAAAATAAAGTATAGAGGTTAATAAAAAATATAAGATTATACTACATCTGATATGAATGTTATGTAAATATATGTATAAAATCTCACTACCCAAAGATATTTTCACGTAAGTCTTCTGTTACTGATGCTTCAGGGATGGATATATCATGTATGGTCTGATAGTCTCCTTTAAATTTGACATTGTGTCACAAATAAGTTTGTGTCACAAATTTCATTACAAACTATTTTTTTTTTTAATTTTTATTTCTTTATGATAGTCACAGAGAGAGAGAGAGAGAGAGACACAGGCAGAGGGAGAAGCAGGCTCCATGCACCGGGAGCCCGACATGGGATTCGATCCCGGGTCTCCAGGATCACACCCTGGGCCAAAGGCAGGCGCTAAACCGCTGCGCCACCCAGGGATCCCACAAACTATTTCTAAGAAGTTGTAGTGATTATATCATAGTCTAGGTAGGATGTGCTGTAAAATTCATAACTATTTCCATATTTTTGATACTAAGATTATTTCTAATTTTTCTCCAAGATAACTATATCATATAAATATACAACCTGTTTGTTTCCATGTTCCAGTTTATTTCCTTAGAATAAATTACTGCAGATAGAATTTCAGGGTGAAGAGGAAATGAGTATTTCAAGTGTCCTGATATAGATTTACCAATCATTTTATTTGGTTCATTTGCTCTCCTATTCTGCTCCTCAGCCATTTTAAATCTTTACCATTCACCTCAAGCTTTCATCCATAACCTCTGCCATATTGATACACAGGAGATGATGCTGCAACTAATTTTCCAGGAAGCACATTTTTCTCATGAAATATAAAATCTTGAGAATTCACACTCTGCATTACCTGTATCTTCAACTATTCATATTTCTTTCCCTGTAATCTCAAAAGATCAGCTACCTCTGCTCCTGCTCAGGATGTGGACCCTTGATGCCATTATTTGGTGTCATCTCTGGAACCGTGGTCCATCCATCATGTACTTTTTCTCCTTGTTTTCAAAATCTTAAATAAATAAACCATTCCATTTCTGAAATCTAGCATATACTTCTAGTGAGCATCATGTCTTTTCTTTTTTTTTCACAGGCAAATATAGGAGCAAGACAAAAAGCCACCTTAAAATTTCCCACTCCTTTCCTGTTTGTTTCTCGTTCTGCTTAAAATCAAACCATTTCCTCCAGAACCACTGTGAAAGTAATCACACTATGGATCCATGGATATTCTAACTACTGAAGCCACTGATTTTGTTTTCAGCCCCCACCTTGTTTCAGTATATCATTTTACTTATCACTGGGATTTGTTCCAATATTGTCTACTTTGAATGCTTTCTATGTTGTTGACTGATTTTGTCACTGTCTCTTCACTGACCCTGACTCTACCGTCAGTATCAGATCCTTTACTATTTTTTTACAAGTTCAGATGTCTCCTAAGCTGGAAGAACCTTGAATATGAAGACTATGCTACTTCTGCTTCACCACTGCTTCACCCAGTCCCTGACACAGCAACGCTGCTCCACCAATGTTGAATTGAATTGGGCTCATTGTTAGTGATCTGCAGGCATTTGGCTCTTTGATCACTTGAACTTAATTTGGCTTTGTTATACTCTCAGTTCTGTTTTTCTCACACCACCCAGAGCTCTTCCTCTGTCATTTCTGTATTACTTTCTAATAGCTACAAGGTAGATGCAGGGTCATGAGCTGATAAGGAGTGATGTTTAAGAAAAAGAGAAAATGGAATAGACATTATAATTATTTCAGTAGGTGCTAGTTAGATGACACTACAGTTCAGGTCACTGAAGAATTATAGTGTCTTATAACAGTTTATTTCTAAATATCCCATATGAGTCAACTTCGGTTTTGTTCCTTGTCATCTACATTCTTGGAGCCAGACTGAGAAAGTAGCCTCTGGCTGGAACATTCATTGTTCCCATGACAGAGGAATAAGAGAATGTGGCAAATGATGCGCTCGCTCTGAAGTTTCTATTCACAAGAAACTCATCATATAGGCCAAAGCAAGTCAGTGTCCAAGCCAGATGCCAGAGAGGAGCGGTGAGTATTGGTGAGAAATACAACACCACAATGGTTGGCTCAGTAGTTTGCCTAGAAGGATATAAATTATTGAAACGATTAAACAATTCTGACAGGGAGTGTTTATAACTACACAGCAAACTAGTATCATGGTACACATAATTCACAACTCTCAGTTGATTAACCTCAAAATTAGGTAGAATTTTATGGTCTGAAGATGGAAAAAAATCATTGGGTATTATTTTCTTTATGGGAAAATATGTACTTCTGAATGTTTAGAGAAGTTTGAGAATAGTTTATAATTATATTAAAAACTTTCTAGTCCATGTTCATATCTACTTGATTACATTGCAATGAGAGCAATAGCAAATAGTTACAGAACAAGAACAATGTCCTAAGTCTTTTTTTTTTGTTTTGTTTTAATTTTTATTTATTTATGATAGTCACAGAGAGAGAGAGAGAGAGAGAGGCAGAGACACAGGCAGAGGGAGAAACAGGCTCCATGCACTGGGAACCCAATGTGGGATTCGATCCCGGGTCTCCAGGATCACGCCCTAGGCCAAAGGCATGCGCCAAACCGCTGCGCCACCCAGGGATCCCTGTCCTAAGTCTTATGCTTAAAAGCTTTGCATGTCTTTTATCACTTTATCTCCATAGCATCTTTTTCTGGTCAACACTATTGCTATCTTTATTTGATAACTGAGCACATCGATGGAAAGTAATTTGCTTGAGGTAGCCTTTCTACAAAGTGGTGAACAAGTGTTCAAGTTTGGGACTTCTGACTTATGAAATCACTGCAATCTCTCCTGTTACATGGAGTTTGAGCACCTCTCTTCGTATAAATGAAATTTACTTTGGTTTTGCTTAATGTGTGCTTTTGCTTAAAAGAAGAGCGGTAATTATAGCAGAGAGTGCTTTTAATTTATTTCTCCCGGGCTTCTTGAAGTCTAATTGACAAATAAAATTGTAATATATTTGGAGTGTGTGAAGAGATTATTTGATAGGTGAATACACGATGAAAAGGTTCCTGCCATGAAGTTCACAAATACATCCATCACCTCACACATTTACTTTGTGTGTGTATGAGAAGCTAAGTTCTACTCTCATAGCAAGTTTCACTTATATAATACAGTATTATTAACTACAGGTTTCTATGTTATACGTTAGATTCTCAGACTTCATTCATCTTATAACTGAAAGTTTGTACCCTTCTACCAACCTCTTTCTATCTCTCCTACTCCCCAGCCATTGCTTTAAAAACACTATTCTACTCTGTTTCTATGAGCTCAGATTTTTAAGAAAGATTCCACATATAAGTGGAATACCATAAAGTATTTGTCTCACTCTGTCTAACTTTTATTTCACTTAGTGTCATGTCCTCAAGGTCCGTCCATGTTAGACAGATAGCAAGGATTTCCCTCTTTTTTTGTGGTTGAATAATATTCCATTATACATATCTGCCACATTCTTTTTATCCATTCATCATCAGTTAGGTTGTTTCTATACCTGGGCTATCGCAAACAACGTTGTAATGAGAGTACAAATACCTTTTTGGGACAGAGTGATCTAGTTTACTTTTTATCCAAAGTATCCAGAAATGGGGTTGCTGGACCATATGATAGCTCTATTTTTAATTTCTTGAGGAACCTCCCTACTATTTTCCATAGTGGTTGTACCAGTATACATTCCCATTAATAGTACATAAGGGTTCCCTTTTCTCCACATTCTTAACAGCCTTTGTTATCTTTTTTTTTTTTCATAATGGATATTCTAACAGGTATGATAAATGTCTCATTGTGGTTTTGATTTGTATTTTCATGATGGTTGGTGATGGTGAACATATTTTCACTTACAGATCTTCCTGACTTACAATGGGGTTAAGTACTCATAAACCAATAATAGGTTGAAAGTATTTTAAGCCAAGAATGGACTTAATACACCTAACTATGGAATATCATAGCATAGTCTACCTTAGATATGCTCAGAACACTTACATTAGCTTATAGTTGGAAAAAAATCATCTAACACAAAGCCTATATAATAATGAAGTATTGAATAACTCATGTAATTTTTTGAAAACTGTACTGAAAGTATAAAACAAAATGGTTATATGGGTACAACTGGTTGCAAGTGTATCTGTTGTTTAGCCTCATGATTGCATTGCTGACTGGGAGGTGTGGCTCGCCTGCATCACAAGAGGGCATCTTACTGCAAGTTGCTAGCCTAGGAAAATATCAAAATCCAGAATTTGAAGTATGGTCGGTCTCCACTGAATATGAGTCATTTTCACACCATCATAGTCAAAAAATCATAAATCAAACCATTGTAAGTCAGGGACTTACACTGTAAGTCAGTCTGTATGTCTTCTTTGAAAAACCATTTAGTCAGATCTTTTGTCCATTTTCTGATCTTTAGGTTATTGGTTGATTAATTGAGGTAGTTTAGTTTAGTTAGTTATTGAGTTGTATATTTTGGATGTTAAGCTTTTATTGGGTATGTCATTTGAAAATGTTTCTGCCATTCCATAATTTGCTTTTTTGTTTCTTTTGATGGTTTCTTTTACTATGCAGGAGCTTCACAGTTGATGTAGTCCCACTTGTTCACTTTTACTTCTGTTGCCCTTGCATTAGTGTCAAAAACCCCCAAATCATTGTAAGATCAGTATCCATGTGTTTTCTTCTAGGAATTTTATGGCTTCAGATCTTCAAGTCTTTAATCCATTTTGAATTGATTTCTATGTATGGTGTAAGATACGGGTCTAGGTTCTTTCTTTTCCATGTGGATACTGAGTTCTCTAATATTAGCTATTGAACAAGGAGTGGCTTTTTAAGATTAAGCATTCTTTAACACTGTGTTCTGTAAGAAATTAATATTCCCATTGTGATTCCTGGGAGAAAAAGATGTACGTTGGGAATTGAGCTATTCTACTACATTTCCAAATAGCTATCTTTTCAAAATTAACAATTGTTTTTTACAGAACTGCATTATTTTAAGAAAATATTGCTTTAAGACAGCAATATGGATAATTTCTCATGGTGACTGCATGATATTTTCCTTCATTAGTAGTATATAATTTGAAGTCTGTGCAAAATATAGGTAGGGCTGATATGTTTTATGAAAATATTGTATTTCAATGGAATTCCATTCTGTAATAATGAAATTAAGTGATTTATTTTATGTATGTACATTTCTAGTTCCATAACAATTTTCTCATAAGAGATGGTATGATTTTTTTTTAAACAGGAAGTTCTTTTTTTTTATTTTTTTTTATTTATTTATGATAGTCACAGAGAGAGAAAGAGAGGCAGAGACACAGGCAGAGGAAGAAGCAGGCTCCATGCACCGGGAGCCCGACGTGGGATTCGATCCCAGGTCTCCAGGATCACGCCCTGGGCCAAAGGCAGGTGCCAAACCACTGAGCCACCCAGGGATCCCGAGATGGTATGATTTTTATATTTTTGTTAGAATGAATTTCATGTGCTTTAAAAGGACACACAATTCATTAAAATGTATACATTATTTAAATTGGCCTTTTTCTCTAAAATACTGTTCTATTTATGAAATTAATTATTTAACCCTTTATAATTTATTTTATTTGATTCCTCCAATTATCTCTGAAATAGTTCATTTTGCTAAAAGAGTTAAGAAATTCTTTTAACTTTATGACTTTTAAATATTTAATGAGAGCTTTAAAATTTAATACTCTCTGTATTAAGAAGGATGTTTTTACCTTTGAAAAATAGTTTACAAATTGGTCTTCTTTCTTTTATAGCAGGTATTATATTTGAATCATTAATGTACCCATTTGAGGATAATTTATTCTGGAAGGCTTTTAGATGTTAATATCAGATCTGTTTAACTATAAATATTTTGGATAAGTTGAGATATATGTAATTATCTCTCCCTAGTAGTACAAATATGCTTTGCATGTGCTACAAAAAAGGCAGTCTAACTTAGTGCTGAGATACAAGAACTTAAAATTACCATATACAAACTGTCTGACCTTGGACAGTGTTTTAACTCTCTAAGCCTCAGTTACATCATTTATAAAATAGAGATGACAATAAGCACATGGCTACACAAAGATTCTATGAGACAAATCTACAAAATACTTAGCCAGATGTGCACATAGAATGTTCTCAACACAGTTCAATTGTCTTTATATGCACATATTCTATTTTAAATATAAAGGAAATGCATTTAAAGGAAATGTAATTAGTTGAAAGCAATAGAAGAATGTAAGCATAAACATATTCTGTCAAGAAGGGCTCTTTGGAGGGACTGGCACACTGACTCAGACTGGGACAGCCATGAGAGTAGGTAGTTTAACCTTCCACATGCTGTTGAAGTGAGGGGCTGAAAAAATGTTCATGATCTTGAATGTGATCTTACCACTCTCTCTGTCCTCAGGCACTGCTTGCCTTTGGTGTTAACTTTACTCTTCAGCAGGCTTGCTCCACCTGGTACTAAAATGGCACCACTTCTTTCAGAGATATATGGTTCTTATGTTTACTAGTTTGGTGATTTTCCTCTCTCTTCTAGAATATGTGTGTGCATATAGGTATGTATGCACATAGATGTGTGCACAGGCATATATAAATGTAAATAGGATAAGTAGAAATATATGTATGCATACATGAACATGCTTGTGTGTACATGTGTTGCTATGGGCCTGTGCATGTTTGTGTGTTATAAATTAGCTGGCTTTGCTTGAGTCTTTTGTTTATGGTGTAGATGAATAACTGATAAAGATAAAGTGGTTTGTGCGCCACAGTGGCCAACTCTGTTTCACAGAGCCAGCTCTACATCCAGGGGACAGGCAGCCAATAGGACCGATGTTACCACCAACACCATGTGTGTAGGGACAGGGAAGTTTAAGAATGCTACTCAGTCCCTAAAATATTCCATTTGCAATAGTATTCGTAAATCAATAAACACACTTCCTAAAACTGTGTTAGCAGAATTTTAGTTAGTGTGAGTATAATTTTCTAACTCCAGTATATTCATTTTGACACTAACCCTAAGAGTCACTTGAGGTCTACAGCAAAAAGGCACATTTGGATTCCTACATGGAGCTCTTAGAAGGTGGTATTCATATGCTGCCAAAATCAAATGTCAACTTCTGTAGTAGAAGATATGTACTTTGCAAAAGATCCACTTTCTTAAACTATATGCAAAAGATGAAATTAAGAGGTGTTTATTCATAATATTACCCCAAGTCACCTATTTTAAAACTTCACTCCATTTCTTGTTGCTTCATATGAAATTGGAGTAGGACAAGGTAAAGCAGAGAAGAGCTAATCTGACATGAATACAGAATCAGAATTTATCACGAGGTGCCTGCTCTATCTAGGATATCTATTCAGGTCATTTCTTTAGGACTTGTGAAAGGCCAGCTGCGATTTCTCTTGAACACGGTGTTATTCTTGAAAGACAAAATAAGTGAATTTGTCAACCTGAAAGTGAGGATAATATTCCAATGAAAACAAAACAGCAAAGAAAAGCTAATGCGGTCTACAATGCTGAAAGATGCAAGGTCAAGGTTGCAGAAAATTAAATTTCTCGTGTCTCCTAGCTTTCATCATAGATTTCCAGCATTTTTTGAAAGATTGATTGATTGATTGATTGATTGATTTGATATAGAGAGTGCACACAAGAAAGAGAGGATGGGGGGTGGTGAGGTGGAGGGGTGGCCTAGGACCAACTTTCTAGTATTCAGAGTTTGAGCAAAGAAGAGAAAAATAACAAAGTAATTTGAGTAGACTGAGAAGGAGAAACATTTTAGGGAGCAGAAAAAAAAAGGAGAATGTTGTCTTAGGGAAGCCAACACAGGAAACTTCCAAGGTGATGGGAGAAATAAACTATCAGGAAATACAAAGGTCATTTAGGCTCCTTGTGAAGTGTGCTGAGGGAGAAAAATAATGTGGAGGGAAAGTCTAGAGACAATTGTTTTGAGAGTATTTTCTCTGAAGTGGAAATATTGGATGGTAGACATGGGTGCCCAAAGAGCATTTTGTTGGATTAGGGAGCATGCTTTGTGCTAATGGGAGAGAGTCAAAGGAAAGGGGGGGGGGGGTGATAAGGTAAAAATAAGGCTATAAGGCTATATAAAGAAGGAAGGAAGGCCACAGGAAATGAGACAAAGTAGCATTTCAAACAAAAGGGGATATGTTGAAATTATTGTAGGATGTGTACATCCCTGAAGTCACTGCTTTAGTGTGAGGGATGCAGAAATTTATAGATCACTTTAGCATGATGCAAAGTAACCAGCTTATATTGATTTTTCCTACTTCAGAAAAGCCTTCTCATAAGGAACTTGAGAAATGTTTGAGTCTCTACTTTCTTATTCTCCATTTTTAAAATAGAAAGCTCTTAATTCAAACAGTTACATTTAAATGTACAGAAATTTATAATATATAACATGATAACTTTCCAGATATAAGCTTCATAAACAAAAGCAAAAAGTAAAAAGATAGTTTTCTTCTTTTGTGAAAACAATATACAAAAGTTATATATTTTATTTGTTTTACTTAATTCTATTTATTTTACTTAATGTGTGCTGCAAACTTGCCAAACAAACATTATCTAAGATATGGTAACAGTCTGGTCCCTGTATTCCTTTTTCTATTTAAGTGGCTTAAAATTAAAAGCACCTTAACTTTACAAATTTGTTTAACACATCGTAATGTGCCTTACGACACACATATTTTGGTCCGTACCACCAACATCTCAGATTGGTTTAAATTTCAGTGGGATATTCAGTATCACATTTAATCAGCACTTTTAAAGTTGAGCTATTTTTGTTGTTATAAATTAATACATGGAAATTATTTTTTAAATTGCAAAAAATAGAAATGGGTATACAATGAAAAGCACATATTTTTGCCTCTGCAAAAACTGCTAGGGATAAATTTCATCCATCATGTCACATATATCCTTCCAGGAATTTTCTATAAATACATGGCAATATTTCTTTCATAGTGCTAAGAAGTGCCTGCCACTGCAATTCTCTGCCTGACCTCCTGCATACATCAGAGTTCTTTCCCTACCTATACCTACTATACTCAACTTAGATAACTAGACATAGTTCTTCACTGTTTTGAGAGGAGGAAACACCGGGACACAGTGGGCTATCAAGACAAAATAAAAAAATCTTACTTCTAGAGTTAGAAATCCACCACTTACAAATATACAGTGGTCCCCCCTTATCCATAGTGAATTACATTCTAAATCCCCCTGCCGATGCCTGAAACTGCTGATAGTACCAAATGCTAAACATATACACCAATGGTAAAGTTTAACTTAGGCACAGTAAGAGATGCACAACAACAGTAATAAAATAGAACAATTATAATGATATACTGTGATAAAAGGTACATGAATGTGGTCTCTCTGTCTCAAAATATCTTACTGTGCTCATCTTTTTCCTTCTTGAGATGATGGGAGATGACAAAATGCCTATGTGATGAGATGAAGTGAAGTGAATGGTGTCGGCTCTGGGATGTAGCATTTGGCTCATACTGACCTGATTATATGTGAGAACTAGGATCATCTGCTTTGGAACCTTGGTTAACCATGAGTAGCTAAAACCTCTGAAAACAAAACACATAATGAGAGACTACTCTATTAAATTTTCTTGACCCTTAGACCAAATGAAAAAATCCGCAAGGCTGTGAGGCTGAGAAAGGAGGACTCTGAACAGAGTATGATGAGGAAATCATCAGAAAAATATCATCTATCATCAGCAATGCCTTCACTTCCCTAGCAATCAGCCTGAAGAGTTTATACCCAAGGACATTATGCAGCCTCTCACTTAATGATAATGATCATCATCTCATCTACAAGGCAGGGTCTGGACGACTAGGGAGGGAGTAGGTGAGTGATACTGAGGACAAGGGCACCACTTGGCGTGGCTCCTTGGTCTCACTCCAACTTGATTTCCTATCCTTGCTGAGTCTGCATAATAAATTCTTATATTTATGCAAACATCTTTCCTACTCCTAGTGCTAACTCTCCCAGTCTGGTTTCTTGCCTTAAATATCCACACATTTCATTCCCTTATACATTTGGATTTCTCCCTAAATTTAGCTCCTTTTGAAGTCAGTGCTGATAATTTCCAATCCAAAGTATCACTGTGTTCCATTTTTATCTTATTTTTCCTCATATTATTTATCATTGTGTGACATATATTATTTTTTAAATTTTTTCTATCCCTCTACTAGTATATAATTACATGAAAGAAAACACATCAGATTATTTTGTTCACTATTGTGCTCCTCACATCTAGAATATAGCATATGGCAGGCACTAATTACATCACAGAATAGATATAGTTGTTCATATATCAATAAAAATGATAATTGCTGGCCATCAATCATACCAATTTAATAATTTCCTTTCCTTCATTACCCTTTAAGAACAGTTTGATGGTGGATTATTTTCTAACATCATACATAAAAGTAAACTCAAAAGGGATTAAAGACCTAAATGTGAGACCTGAAACTGTAAAAATCCTAGAAGAGTACATAGGCAGTAATTTCTCTGACACTGGCTATAGCAACATTTTTCTAGATATGTCTCCTAAGGCAAGGGAAACAGAAGCAAAAATAAACGATTGGGACTATATCAAAATACAAAGCAGAGAAAAGGAAATCATCAACAAAATTAAAAAAAAAACATTGAATGGGAGAAGATATTTGCAAATGATATATCCTATAATGGATTAATATCCAAAATATATAAAGAATTTAAACAACTCAACATCAAAAAAACAAACAATCCAATTATAAAATAGAGGACCTGAATAGACATTTTTCCAAAGAAGACATGCAGATGGCAATAGGCACAGGAAAAGATGCTCAACATTACTAATCATCAGGGAAACGCAAGTCAAAACCACAATGAGATATCACCTTATGCCAGTTAGGATGGCTGAAAACAAAATGAGAATAAATAGTAAGTGTTGACAAGAATGTAGAGAAAAAGAAACCCTTGTACACTGTTGGTGGGAAGGTAAATTGGTAAAGTCACTGGGCAAAACAGTACGGAGATTTCTCAGAAAACCTAAAAATAGAAATACCATATTATCCAATAATTCCACTATTGAGTATTTACCCAAAGAAAATGAAAACACTAATTAAAAAAGATACATATACCCCTATGTTTATTGTAAGTATTGTGCAATAATCAAGATATGAATAAAGCCTAAGTGTCCATTAATAGATGAATGACTAAGAAAAATGTGGTAAATATATCACTTATATATGATATCTTTATATATATGTATGTGTTTGTGTATATATATAATGCAATCATATGCAGCAATATATATGATGTGTATATATAATATATGTATATAGGTATATAATGTATATATGTGTATATATAATGTGTATACATAATATATGTATATACACATTATATATACACATACACATTATCTATACATATATACATATATTATTACATATTATATGTGTAATATATATGTATTATATATTATATATTTTATATATATTATATATGTGTATGTATACATATATAATGCAATCTTATGCAGCAATGTATAATACAATCAAAATTAGATAGATAGATGATAGATAGATAGATAGATAGATAGATAGATAGATAGATAGATAAAGCAATCTTATGAAGCCATAAAAAAGGATAAGATCGTGCCATTTGGGACAACATGGATGGACCTAGAAAGTATTATGCTAAATGAAATAAGTCAGACTGAGAAAGACAAATGCCAGATGATTTCACTTATATGTGGAATCGAAGAAAAAAGTGAATCAGCAAACAAAAAACAGAATTAGACCTATAAATACAGAGAACAAACTAATGCTTGCCAGAGGGGAAGGGATGAGTGTTGGGCAAAATGGGCAAAGAGGAGGGGGGGAGATACAGGTTTCCAGTTATGGAGTGAATAACCCAGGGGAATAAAAGGCACAGCATAAGGAATATAGTCAATAATAATGTAATAGTGATGTAACAGGACAGATGGTAGTTACATTTATGGTGAATATAGCATAATGTATAAAACTTGTCAAATCACTAAGTTGTACATCTGAAACTAATGTAATATTGTGTGTCAATGATACTCAAATTTAAAAAAAATTACTCCTCCTCCCAAATTTTTAAAAAAATTAAAATAAATGAGTAAGTAAAAATAAAAGCAACAACAACAAAACCAGTTTGATTGGACTGTGCCACTATTCATAGTCTTCCAGGTAATTTTCTGTCCTCTGTTGATTTGCACTTCTCCAATTTACCTTTTGCTGTTACCCAAGCTAAAAAACGTTTCCTAAGCCTCTGTCTGGTATTCATCTACCAAGTCAGTTTTCCTGTTTGGTGCCAATTGTGCTATTTAGTCCAATATTTTATTTTGCATTATAGTTAGTAAAATATTTTTCCTGATTTAATAACACATGTAAAAACATTATTCTGTCCATCAGATGTGTGTCAAATTGTGTATTAAGTGCTTTACATTCGTAACTTAAAAAAATAATGACCACCCCAATCTAGACCTAGAAGCTAACTTTGGACAGAGGTTAGTAAATACTTATATTGGTCCATTTAGGGAAGTAAAGGAAATCTTTAAAATAAAAATTCCTCCTTGATTTTAATGTAACCAATGGTGTGGGTTTCTTTCTTTCTTTCTTTCTTTCTTTCTTTCTTTCTTTCTTTCTTTCTTTCTTTCTTTTTCCTTCCTTCCTTCCTTCCTTCCTTCCTTCCTTCCTTCCTTCCTTCCTTCCTTCCTTCCTTCCTTCTTTCTTTCTTTCTTTCTTTCTCTTTCTTTCTTTCTTTCTTTTTTTTAATGGTAGCTGGTCTTGTAGTTTGGTAATGCATTTTAATGGGCTCATTTCTTATCCATTGGTAAGCTTCTGAGCATGATCTTGAATCTAGAGAGGGCAATCTAGCTTTGGATAAACATGTAAAGCACTATCTCCATTGCATTCAGGATATATATTTATTTTAGGGTTATATCAATCTATAAAAAATGAAAAGGAAAAAAACAAACAAAAAAAAAAGAAAGAAAAGGAAAGCTCCTATATATATCTTTTGGTCTCATGTAAGTTGTTCTTGTTTTTACATATCATTGTCGATTTTAGTTGGGATTGGGAGAACATTGAGTGATTTCAAGTTTCCTTTTATCCTCAGAAGCAATGGGATTGCAGTTTGATAGAGACATAACACAGTATTCCAACAACACATGAGACTGCATCCATGAGTGGTGGACATTATTTAAGTATCTTTGAGTTTGAATGACTGAAAATCCAAATTCAAAAAGCAAAGCTTATCTCTCCCATTGATGAGAAGTCCAGAGAAGAAAGTCTTTAGATATTGCTGAATAAATATTCAGAGACTAGTTCTAGGACCCAGTTTCTCATATCCTCATCTCTTTTTAGATTGGTTCTTATTTTATATCTCACGCGAAAGCTGTGGTAACTTCTTATTTTACTCCCTCAAGTAAACACTGTTACATAGGGTTATTTTTCCCCCTGACTATAGGGGCCACTGATCTCCCTTTTCTTAGAGCACCACTTTAGAAAACTTGCTATTATAAATTCTTTCTCTGCTCCTTTGAGGTGTTATTTTCTGCTAGGCTATTGCCAGTTTTTTCAATTCAAAAACGTCTTTCTCCAAAACCTGGCAGTCACCCTTTGAAAAATAATCATCTAGAAAGATAGCACCCCTATATCCCAGTCTCTGGGAAGTTAGAAGTGTAAATTCTAAAAGCACCAATTAGCAAACACAGATAACCTAATCACACTAACTACTCTCCCACTTCCCAGCACCCTCCAGTACTTTATTTTTTTTTAATTTTTTTAAACTTTTTTTTTTTTTTTTAAGATTGTATTTATTTATTCATGAGACGCACACAGAGAGGGAGAGAGGCAGAGGAAAAAGTAGGCTCCATGCAGGGAGCCCGATGTGGGACTTGATCCTGGATCCCAGGATCACGCCCTGAGTCAAAGGCAGACACCCAAATGCTGAGCCACCCAGGCAGCCCAACCCTCCAATACTTTAAGGACAAGCTCACCCACCAGGTAAAACTCTCCCACCTTTTGTTTCAAAGGAGTTGAGTTCACTCTCTTCCCTATTGCAGTAGTCTTTCCCCTTTATTACAATAGTTGTAAGTAAAATTTTTCCTTATAATTTTAACACGTCTAGTGCAATTTTTCTTTGACAAGGGAGAAAATGGATAGTATGTATGCTAGAGACAAACAGCAACAACAACAACACATTTTCTTAATATTTTATCTAAAATTTCTTATTATCCCAGGTGGAATAAAAGAAACAAACAGAAATTGTATATACGTATTATGCCTAGCAAAACATTTTGGTGTCATGCTGTCTGTTGTAAAGGTGGTGGCAAGAGCAGCAGACACAGAAGTAGGTGTAAGTCAGAGGAATTGAAATGAGAGGGAAAGTGGTCCAGTCTCCTTATGATTAGTAGGTTCCACCTTCACTGTTAAAGTGGGAGAAGATCCAGCAGCCAAACTTCTCTTCTTTTGTCATAAAGATAAGAAAGAGTGAGGGAAGAGGTGAGGTGATATGTTGATGAGGTTCAGGGCCTGCTACTTTGAAATACAGCACTTTAATAAATAGACTATCTTAAGCTGAAGGAATTTGAGAAAACAGCAGGAGCAGAAAGTTTCCTCCCACCCCTCCCTCATCCTTCTTCCCTGAACTGAAACAGATTATGAAGTCCTCTTGTGGGAGGGGCCCTCCCTATACCCAGAAGAAAGGAACATTCTTATCACTGAAGACAAAGTAATTCCTGGAAGAATCTCAACAAACAGAACTTGCTAAGTATTCCCCACCCCTCATTATGATTACCTCATACTCCTTAACCTATCATATTCCTTCATGTCCTGCCACTCTTCATCAAACCCAGCCTAAAATTACTCAAGTCTCGTCCTCTGGATCTTCATGCCTTTTGAGAGCTCTTGTGTCACATAATACTTATATGAAATAAATATGTATACTTGGCACCTGTTAATTTGTCTTTGTTAGTTCACTTTTCAAACCCAGCCAGGGACTCTAAGAGGGTCAAGGAAAACTTTTTCCTCCCCTTACAGGTTATGTGCTCTCTTCTCTTCCCATATCCTTTCAACTACTACCACTGCCCTGAGGTAGCAGCAATTCAAGGGTGAGAACTTGAAGGAGATAAAGGTGCCAAAATGGTTATATGTACAATTCTTGTTAGGACAAACTTCTTTAAGTAGATTAGAGTTGTAAAATGAGTCAGCTATACTTTCCTTTTAATAAATCAATTCTAATTATAATGAAATAAGATTTGTGGTCTAGGCATAAGAATAATAAAATAACAAGAACTCAAATCATCTGTTAGATATATATTTTCATGTACTTTAAAGCCTCTTATAATGCAATATATTTTTTCAAGTGTCTAATAATAGATTTTACTTACACCATGTTAAGTTAATAATATTTGTTTCAATCAGTACTATAAAAATTCAAAAGATCGATTATGCCTCCAGAGAATTTTCTTTCTTTCTTTTTTTTTTTTTTTCCAGAGAATTTTCTAATTCCGTTTTGGCTGCAGGATAATACATGTTACTATCTTTGATATCCAGATCCTCTGTATTTAAGAAAAACAACAGTTTACCTTAATCTATAGATCATTCTCTTAGAGAAATCTCACATGATTGAGAGTTAAACAGATTTCAGTATGGAGTATTGCATGAAAAAATCTTTTATGGGAACATTAATTTTTTTCTAATGAATAGAGTTCAAGATATTTTTAATATCAATTAAGTGACCAAGCACGAGGAGTATATACAAAGCCTATATCACAATGGAATTGCATTAATCTTCTTTCCTTGGGATGATTTCTTTAAAGAACAAGGGTCATTGTCATAATCTGTCTGCATACACCTTCTGTTAAATATTTTAGCTAAGTAAACTCTTCATTATTAAGTGATACTATAATAATACAGATGAGAAAAGCCCCTAACTGATGATATACCTTTCAATTTTCCCATGTAGGTATTCTCAGCTGTTGTGTTTCTTCTCCCACTTAGAATAAGTTGTCATGAATTTTCCTTCTATGTAAGTGGAACAGGTAAAAAATGAAAGACAACCTCATTATCAATAATTCATGCTTAATCATGTTGCATTGCCATTTGATGAAAGCATTGTGATGTATATTTCTTTAGACTTACTATCTTGTAATGCAACCATTTGAATATGAGACTTAGGATTATTAGAAAAGAATCAACAGATCATACCCAGATGTACCGTGATTTATTCCAATGGTTCTATTACGATTGTAAAGCTTTCAAAGACAATCACTAAAATTTTCAATCCAGGGTGAAAAAAAAAAAATAGCTTGTCTGAAAGGAAAAACATTTTCAGGGGAACAAAACCATTGAATGTATTTTCTAGGTAATTATTCTTTGTTGAACTACAATTGCAATGTTGGTGATTCTTGTCACTAGCATGTTGTTGATGTACGGTAGTGTATGGAGGTGCAGAGAAAAATTTAATGTTGACTAACTCGTTTTTTTGCTTCTTTGCAGATATTTGATTACAGCAGATGAATTTTATACCATTACGTTAGGACTATTTGGGAAATTTAATTGCATGGCACTGGCCATCAATACGTTTCCAAGTTTTTTGTTGTAATGTCTCCCATAGTTCATTGATTACTTCTTCCTTATTGATGTGGCTATATGAAATACAAACACTAGCTCTGATATATAAGTTATGCTAGTGAAATCAATGAAAGGGAGGCACTATTCAAATGGTACTGGTACCCACAATTTAAGTTCTTTCCTTATCTTTCTTTCATTCTTTTTGGTGTTCTTTGATTTGTTTCATTGTTTATATTATTGAAGCATCTTCACTGAGAATATAAGAATTGAAATGAGTAATACTTCTTTTTACATTTTTAATCCAATCATTCTGAGTGATAGCTTCTATTATTATAGTAATGTTCTTCCCACATTATTTTTAGGAAGTTTTTAGCACATATTAGCACACTTCACAACTCCAGTGATATGGTTGGTTGAGCCATTACTCTTCAACAGATAAGAGTTATGACATAGTGGAATCTCCAAAGAAGTGTTGGTTATTTCGGCCTTTTGGTTCAGCTGAAAAAATGAGCATTTTTTTTTCACCAATAAGGACACTTATTTAGCTGCTAGTACTTCTCTCAAAATATTTTAATATCCTCTGAAGGAAAATTATGAAGCCACTCAGAGGGACAACAAGTGATAACACTTTTTGGTCCCTACTGATCCCTAATGAGCCTTCTTAAAGGGTAAGTATGTGAAGTTCCTGATAGGTGAATTGTTAGGATGCTAACTGAGCCTGGATGGCTCAGCCTTGCACTCTTTTTGCTTTGGAGAGGTGTCTTTCAGGAAGTTCATGCTCCTGTCAAAAGTTTTACCAGGCTTTCTGCCACGTGGAGAGGCCAGCCAATATCCAGCTATAACTGAGGTTGGATCAATAATTCTTCCTAACTCTGGAGTAATGATTAGTAACCTTTAATCTAGTGGTTGTCAGTAATAAGGATGATACATTTATCTCCATCTGTCTTCTAGTTTATCTCTTCATTGTTTCAGAACTAAGGTGGAGAAAAGTGTGGCTTTTTTGTCTTGAGACTTCACATCTATCTCAATTATATTTTTGAGGCAACCACAAAACAATATGCATGCTGCATAGGGTTTTGTTCTGATCCAGTTACAGACTTGAGACAGAATTTTAGGGAGAGGTGGTAGGACTATTGAAGGGAAGATGATTAATTAAGGCAACTTTAAAATATTAGTGATAAAAAAGTCTTTTTGACTCACGTAATAGAGTTTAATATAAATGAGGTTTTACTATTTTGGCTCAGCTGCATGGATTGGTTTACAGAATAGTAGCTACATTAGAAGTAGCATCAAGAGAGGAGCAAGTATCTGAGCAGCAAGACATAAGAGGCTATATAGGCCTCTCAATCCTGGGAGAAGGCCACGATAGGGCATGCAAGACCTTGGGAAAATATTATATGTTTTCCCTGGCCCTGGTCTATATAAGCAATTTTAATAAATACTATGTTAAAAATTAATGGATCTACATGTGGTATAGTCATTTGTCGACGAAGATTTAGGATAATGGATAGAGAAGAGGTAATTGTTTAATCTGATTAGTGAACATACTCCAGCACCAACTCTTCCTGTTGTTGGTTCTTGACTCCTGGGAACCAATTATTCCTGTCCTTTACTGTCCATTTCACCATTCCTGGCTAATTTAATATCTCCTATCTCAACAAAAACTAGCAACATTACTTTTTTAAGAATTTATTTATTCATGAGAGACAGAGAGAGATAGACAGAGACAGAGAGAGAGAGAGACAGAGAGAGAGAGGCAGAGACACAGGCAGAGAGACAAGCAGGCTCCATGCAGGGAGCCCAATGTGGGATTGGATCCCGGGACTCCAGAATCATGCCCGAAGCTGAAGGCAGGTGCTAAACTGCTGAGCCCTCCAGGGATCCCCAGAACATTGTTATTAATCACAAGTTTTTTGGAACAAGTTTGTATTGAAACAAAATAGATCCTCTGACCTCTGCAATGTATTGCTTGCTGCATATATAATTAATTGTATGAAGACACATCATGCATTATAACACAATGACTACTGACTTACAGTGACTCTCTCAAAAGTTGTTCCTCTGCCTGTATGAACAAAAATGTGAACCATAATTTATTTTCTGGTGGAGTTAATTACTCAGAATTTCTTACCACAAACTTAGAACAACACATCTTTCAATCATGCTACCCCTTGAACTCATTAGGTCATAAACACTACATTCTAGAATGTGATCTCTTGATATTGACCACGCTCCTACCTTCCACAAAACACTCCCAATTGTTCAAAGAATATCCTTTCCTCATCAGGCAATTCTTTTTATTTATTTATTTATTTATTTATTTATTTATTTATTTATTTATTTACTTATTTACTTATTTATTTATTTAGTATTTAGTTATTTATTTGACAGAAAGAGAGAAAAAGTAAGCAAGCACAAATAGGGGGAGTTCAGGCAGAGGGAGAAGGAGAAGCAGCCCCCCCCCCCCCCCCCGAAGCAACCAGCCCAACCTGGGGCTCCATCCCAGGACCCTGGGATCATGACCTGAGCTGAAGGCAGATGCTTAACTGACTGAGCCACCTAGGTACCTCATCACTGGGGAATTCTAAGACCAACCTAGTAGACTATTTAATCCCCAAATCGATGATAGTGAAGAGAGGGCATTAATCCTAAGTGTCCATTGGTGTTAAAGAACAAAGATTCTAAGAGCCAGAAGAAGTGATAGGCATGACTCCTTCTAACTTAACCAGTTAGTGAATATTGCAAAGCTCAATTTTCTTTACCTTTACCATAGGAATTATGGTTCCCTGGTAGATTTGCTGCGAGAAAGAACTGAGAAAATGTATAAAGTGGGTTTGCAATATAGAATTTTGTTAAATAATAATAATAATAATAATAATAATAATAATAATAATATTCAGCCCATTGCAGACAAAAAAATAATGCTGAAGCAAAATCAAATGACTTTGGAAGACTCCAAATTAAGATCTAGGAAAACTCAAAGCCAAGGGAAAGGAAGAATTATGCCATGTGGTAGATTGGAAGGCCTTGTTCAGGGCTACATTTGAGAAGTTCAGTTGGGTATGTTATTTGGCTCCATATTGGAGTACAAGAGATGCTATGGTCTCAGAAAACACAAAGTATAAAAATTACAAGATTGTATTTGCTCTAATAATGTATTTTGTTGTATCTCTTCCCACTTGGACAAGGAGTTATTTTCTCCTATTTTGGAGAACTATACACTTGCTTAGCTGCAGTTTTACAAATCAGGGATTCACATTTTGGCCTCAGGGTAGCATAGTAGTTGCTTATAGGAGATAGCTCACCCATTGCTTACAGGAGATCAAATTATATAGTCTTTAAAAGAAATACCATGACAATGTCAATAAATCTAAAGTAAAAGGATATAAAAACTGCATTAGAATATAATAGTAAGGGAGCAATAACACATTTTAAGCATCTATATTGTGATCCCTGAGAGGCTAATTGTTATCAGTTTTCCACTGAATGGATAGAGTCATTACCCATAAGACTTTATCTGCTATTCATTTTTATTTTATATGTGTGCATGCACACATGTATATGTATATGTATGTCAGTGTGTGTGTATATATGTACATGTGGAGATATACACACACACACATAAATAACTACATGGAACCAGCATTGTAAATAGTGTTGTTTTTGAATAAAAACAAAAGTGACATTTCCTTGGTTTTATTTCTCACTGCCTTAGGAGTCACAGCCTACATTAAAATGTTGTCAGTGTATGTTGGATGAATGTGTCCCTTCTGTATCTACAAAGTATAGGATAGGGAAAACAAGCTGGCAAATGTGTAGCTCATTAATTCATGCAGCTGAGTGGCTATTTTATTCATTAACTACTTGATCTTGTTTTGTTTTATTTTTATTTTTATTTTTTCATTTAGAACTAGCCTGAAAATTCGTGAAGACTTATTGGTTCACCTTCTTGCCTACCTTGAATATCCTATCCCAGGACACCCCTGCAGACTAAATCGCTATGTCTTCTTAAAGGTGTATAATATAACACTGTGTATTTGCTTTTAGAACTGTGATTCATTATGTCTGGAAAATTTGGAAAGATGCCTGGTTCTCTAGTGTAAATAATTTCATATCAAGACTACAGGGACAAAAATTAAAACATACAAAAAATTAGAATTTTTTTTTGCTACCTTTCATAAAGATGTGCACCCTCTGGTAATGAATGATTTGCCCACAGTTTCAGAATAATAACCAATGGCCACAGAGTGTACATTTATTTTTTTTTTGTATATTTCAATTAGATTATGAGTATCCTTAAGTCTAAATGATGTACAAAACTATATGTCCCTGGAAATTGCTAAGATTGCTCATGATTCAGCCTATAATCCATTTCTTTTTAAAGTCTACTGGTTCTGCTGTCTTGTTAGTTAAGGGAATGTAATAATATCCAAATAGAAGAATACTTAACTTTCATTTTTTCAACCTATCA
The DNA here is from genome assembly GCF_011100685.1 of Canis lupus familiaris. Lineage (NCBI taxonomy): Eukaryota > Metazoa > Chordata > Mammalia > Carnivora > Canidae > Canis > Canis lupus. The sequence goes on from NC_049224.1 coordinate 78,890,314, forward strand.
TTAATTCACTCATTCATTCAGTGAGTATGTTTTAAGTGTTTACCATGCACCACTGTGATAAGAAACTTATATTTCAGAGTAGCCATTCTCATCAAAGGTATTAGCATAAATTTAGGATTAGGGTTCAGTGTGGGAGAAAGTGCCAGGGTAGTTTAACATCCGGCAAATGTTAAAAGTGGAAGCATGAGGTGGGGAATACCACTCCTCTAGTCTGTGGATGAAATGAAGTAATTGGGATTATCTTTTAAAATGCATATAAACACTATGGGTGTTTTGTTTTGTTTTGTTTGGCACTATGAGTGGATTTACACATAGGAGGCTGAAGTTTGATAAAGACAATGTATTTTCCCTTCACTTATTTGGTTTTGTTGCTAGTTTTAAAACACTCACTTTATATCATCCATCCACTCAATATTACCTTGACCACACTGTTTTTACCACTGTTCTTACTCACACATTCAATTTCAGAGTATGTTTCATTGTCTAAGCATCCTCCTCTGTCCCCATTATTTAACACCACTTAACACCTATTACTAACATTATTAAACATCCCATTATATAACACCTACTCATCATTCATGTCAAAATAATTTCACAGAGGCAGTGATTTTTATATAGGCTGTTAAGGAAAATCTGGATTTGAAATCATGTTTATCTTGGAGATGGAAGCTTTACATAGGCACATAAACAGGCCTAACATGAAGCTTTTCCTGACCCATTCCAGCTAGAGTGTCAAGGTCATATTAGGAAAGAATCAAGAATATGGGGGATGGGTGAACTGATGACATGGCATAAAATATTTGAACAAGTTAAATTTTTTTAACACTTTTTATTTTTTTTAAGATTTTATTTATTTATCCATGAGAGACACAGAGAGAGAGAGAGAGAGAGAGGCAGAGAGAGAGAGAGAGAGAGAGGCAGAGACACAGGCAGAGGGAGAAGCACGTTCCATGCAGGGAGCCCGACGTGGGACTCGATCCTGGGACTCCAGGATCATGCCCTGAGCAGAAGGCAGATGCTCAATCGCTGAGCCATCAGGGCTGCCCTGAGTCACTGGGGCTGCCCAAATTCAATCACTTTTTAAGCATAATTCATGTTAGTTACATGGAAAAAGGAGACAGTCAATTGATATAGCAATCTCAATTCTGTGTCAATTCTCATATTCAAAATCTCTTATTTCCAAACTTTTAATTTTAAACTATACCAAAATAAAAGTATGTTACTATTTAGCATCTTTTATCTTTGCCTTTGTCATTTACTGGTCTCTAAAATGTTTTGTGCAGATTTTGTTTTTTTTTCCCTCACTCAATAATTGCTTTGAATAAGCAACATGATATTCAATGCCTTTACCTAATAAACATAATGAGCAAAAGTAAAATGCAAACGACAACAGCTGATGCAATGGTGAATCATCCAAATGCCTGATTTTCTTGACTTAAACCTGCTGCTGCTATAGAAGCAACTATTAGCCCAGGGACAGATGGTGCCAGAACCCATTGTCTCTTTTAGTTTTTCTCTCCCTCTCCTTTCTCTTCCCCCTGCTTTTCTGCCTTCCCCTTTAACACAAAGTCACTGTGCTTGGAAGTGTTAATTTTCTTTGAGCATTACTATAATAACATCAAAACTCATCACAGTTGGGTATTTCATTGGCTTGTAAATGGCCAGAAAAATAGATGTGGTCTTTGAACATAGACTGTTTCTCTTTTGTCACGATATGCAATTCTCTTTGCTCACCAGAGAAAACTGGGCTTTTGCATCCATTAGAATAATTCACAATAAATGTACATTTGCATTTCCCTCACAGCTGCTATACATTTTTTTTTTTTTCTTTCTAGGATCTTAACAGAGAAGTGGGTGCTTTCTACTCAGGAAAAGATGTTTCCTTTTCCAGAAGTATTCCTTCTTCATCAAAATACTACTACTACTACTACTACTACTACAACTACTACTAATTATAATACTAATAACAACAAACCCTACAACTTATACTTAAAAGCTTGGTAAATTAAATTAACATATATATGTAGCATGCTTGGAACAGTAATTAACATGTAACATGTGTTAGAGTATGATAAGTACAGCAGAGAAAAATAAAGTGCAAGAACATGCAGAGTGCTTTGAGACATAAAGGGGTGATGGTAACTTAGGATAAGGTAGTTAGGGTTGAAGAGGACTTTGATGAAGACTACAGGCAGGAAGGGAACAAACCATGCAGTGATCTGAGGAAAGAAGAATGTTTATAGCAGAGGGAATAATCAGTGAAAAACTCACCAGTTAAGAGCTTTCCTGACATGTTCTGAAAGTAGCAAGGTCACTGTGGGTGAAATGAATGAGGAGGGAAGTAGTAGCAAGTGAGGTTAGAAGTGTAATGTTCATATGGACTTTGTAGACCATTTTAGGGAATTTAGCATCTACTTTGGGAGAAATAGGGACTCGATAACAGGATTTGGGCAGAGCAGTGGAACATGTCTGACTTACAACTGAAACTGATCACTGTAGCATTTTGAGAGTAGAGTGTGGGTAGGGAACAAGTGTGGAAGCAGGGCAATTGATTAGAGAGATATTCCTGTCATCTTGGCCATAAAGGAGGGCCTCTGGGACCAGAGCCCAATTTGAAGTGGGCAGGGCGGGAAGCTTTCATATTTTGGGTTTATTGTAAACGTTGAATGAACAGAATTTCCTGACCCATAAAATGTGAATTGTGAGGGAATTCATGGATGGGTCTCAGGTTTTGTTTAATTTTTGACTGAGAAATTGGAAAAAGGGAGTTTCTATCATATGAAGACTGTGAGTGGACCAAATCTGGAGAACGGGAACTACGTTACGGATGCAGATTTAGCTTTATTAGGTGTGAGAATGGAGATATGAGTCTGAAGTAAAGAGGAGATAAAAGGTCTATGCTAGAGAAAAAATTTAGGAGATTTAAAGCTATGAACTGTCCAGGAGTTAAACCCAACAGGAGGTTGAAGAAAATAAAAGAAACCAGCAAAAGATCAGCCAGTATGGTCTGTAAAAAGGTCTAATGTAGAAATATTTAGAGTTTCTTCTTCTTCTCTGCCAATGTGGCCTTACTTCAAACTTACAGTATCTTTTCCTTTATACTTTCCTGGTGAAAGCATAATAAAATCCATGTCCTGTTTCTCTTTTACCCTTTTTAACCTTAGTGCTTGATACAATGACTGATATACACAATAATGTAAATATATAATAAGGGTATCATGGCTAGTGATAGCAGAGACCACAGGGGTTGAATTTTGCTCTGAGTGCTGAGAGTTATACTCTAATTTTTTAAATAAATAAGAAAGACCTTCATTGGTTTTCACGTTCATCTTCTGCTTTTAACTAGATCTGAAGCCTAGGATATCTGCCCATTTGCTTCAAGTGTCCACATCATGTACTAACAAGGAGAAGCTGATCCAGAACACATCACAAAACTGAAAAAGAACTTTCTCCCCACCACCCAAATCCAGATATATTTATCCAAATGCAAAGCTTCTAGATTAAAAAGATATTTCCCAGTAATTTCTCCAATTGGCCACATTGATAGTGGTGGTGATGGGGGAAGTACTAGAAAAACATATCTTGGTATCCTTCTTGACAAAAATATTTTACAATGCCCAGTTCTATGACCATATCAGGAAGTGCATATATTCTGATGGTAAGATAGACATGATGCTGGAATTGGAGTTAGAAATATTGGGTTACAATCCTACTTAGGAGACCTTGCTTGAGTTACTAAGGTTCTCTGGTCAACTAAGACAGAATAGAGTAGAGACTAACACTATGAGGTCTGACTTGAGGACCGGGTTTGATACATCACTCTCTCATTGCACAATCTCTGGGACACAGTTTGCTTATCTACTGGCACAACTATGCACTATTTAACTTTTCTTTCCTTTTTGCATCTATCAAATGAGAAGAATAATAGCACCCACTCTAGTGATTTCCTGGGAGTATTAGATACATTAGTACATGTAAATACTTAGAACAGTATCAGCCACTAATAAAGTATTCGTTAAATATTAACTATTAATGACAAGCATGTAAATGAACTTCTGAGATTAGCTCATACAAACACAGAATTCAAGTGATAAAAACAAAGACCATTTGAAATAAACAGAAGCCCTGGATTAGAAAAACATTTGGGAAACTATATTAAAGGGTTGCTGGGAGCTACACTGCATACACATGACCTTTCTAGATTTAAAATCCTTTTCCTTTAATTGTGCAAAATATACTGCATATCTATAGCTATAAAGATATATATGCAAATAGAAAAACAATTTAGGAGAAAGGCACACTTAACATGAAACTAGTGGAGCAGAAATACATTTAGTGCATCAAATAACTGAAAGGAAGTGTTGTTTTATTAGAATGCCTCTAAAAGCCATTAGACTATTTAAAGACGGTTCATTTCTTTAAGTGTACAGAGACTGATGCACTACGGAAAGTTCAGGCAAGCCTCTTCAACCACTTTCCTAATGCCACTTTTATTTCTAAATAGATTATTTTCTGGATAAAACCGGAGGCTTAAAAGCCCTGTGTTAAAACCCTTTGGCTGATAAGATTAAGGATTTTCCTTGAGATAGAAAGGAGATTATTTCAAGATATCGGAAATATATTTCAAAATAAAAGAGTTATGGCTGTCACAATTTTTGTGGGTATTGCACCTTGGCATAACATGTTTTACTGTTTTGTTGTTGTTGTTGTTGTTTTTCTTGTTTCCCTGGGGTTGAGTCCTTCTTTTATGTGCAGGAGGATGTTTAAAAAAATTTTAAAAAATAAAAAAAGCTCTTTGTAGTTACAGAAAAATAATAAAAAATCGCTTCCTATCAATTTTTAAGAAGAGCAACTGAGAAGTATGTTGAAACCTAAATGACAGGTGATTAGGAGCAAAAAGGAATGTATCACTGGACCTAGAAAAACAATCTGCCACTATGGAGGGACTCAAATGTCTGTGAACATTAGTCCAGGTCATAAGGGGGAACTGTTGCCCAATTGGATCCTGTAGAACTGTTTAAGTGCTCAGGTATGGCAAATAGAATATCATGGAGGCAATAATTATTATAAGTGAGAGCCATGATCTAATAAGCCCATCTAAGCTAAATCGGTATCACTAGTAGTGACATGGACGTCAAGAATACAAAAGTTCAACTTGTAGAAGTCATGCGGTGGATGACCTATTCAATTGCCCTGGGGCTTAAGGTGGGACTCAGACTTAATGTGGAAAAATTCAGGAAGAAGACAGAAACCAAAACACAAGCCTGATTTTAAAGGCTGGGTGAAAATGGCAGGGGTGAACCCATGGCACGGCAGTGAAATTTGGCAAAGATAAAATGAGAAGAATGGAAACTATAGCTTTGTTAGGTTATCAAGATCTGTGGCCCACACCAATGCAGTGGAGTGGTTACTGAGCTTGAAATAATGCTGCCAAACCTGTCAGGGTTGGCCAAGTATGTAGCCTGGACTGATTCAGAAGGTAAGAATGAATCAGTGATTGAAACAAGAGAACGTAAGACCCAACAACAACTGAGATGACATACCTGAGTCACTGCTGTCTTCATATTATGCATGTGTCCCTTTCTATGCAATACGTTGTCACTCTACTCCCAACCTTTGCGACATAGAGCGGTTAGACCACAAAGGACAGCAAGACATTGCAGCTGAAACAGAATATTCTGACCAGCTCATTTAACAAAGGCTTTCCCCTTGTTCGGCTGTGATGAGAAGCATAATGATCTTCTGAATTGGGTCAGAAGCTATTGATGTAGAGGGACAGTAAACTTTAAGAGCCCCTGGGATTCTGAAATTCGTAATTTCCCAAAATTCTGAATGCATGACCCTCTCTCCTTCACTTGCCCTGGTCAGAATATGCTTTCTCTTTGCCAAACTGCAATCTGCAGTCATAATCATATGGGTAGTCACAGCCAAGGCATCCCCAGAGAATCTGGCCATCACAGGAACAGCTGCCCTCCTGACTATATACAGAAGCTCAAACAATTCTGCTTGGATTATTTATTTATTTGTTTGTTTGTTTGTTTGTTTACTTATGTTGGCTCAGGTGCCTCATGAGCCAAAGTGAGATAAATCCCTATGGACAGAGGTGGGTGAGAAATTATTCTTTCCACCTAATGGAGTAATCCTGGATCTGCTTGTCCTCTTTTTTGTAATTAGGATGGTAGAAGGATGGCTAAGCTAAAATAGCATTTGTCTAAATAGTGAGGCCTTCCAAGTCCCCGGAGTGATGGGGAGAAGGTATATTTCATTAGGCAAAAATAAGAGTCTGAATTCAGGCTATATGAGCGTGAATACCAGCTCCATCTCATCTAGTTATAAAACATTTGGAAAATTATGTAGACTGTCATAAACTCAGTTTGCCCATCAGAAAATGGGAGGTCATTTTAACAGTTGCCTTATGAAAATATTATCAGCCCCTAAAGGGTGAGTACTTGGTAAACATGCTTAGCACAATGCCTGATGCAGGATACACACTCAACTAATGCTGTCCCTTACTATCGTGAGTCATTGCTTGCATTCCTCTCATCCCCAGGATGGTTATGAGTTGAGAATATTTTGAATGTGGTAGTGAATGCCAGAGGGTATGCTTGAAGAAATACTGCATCAATGTAGTTTTAAGTACCTAGCTAAGTTTCAGCTGTCTTGTTTTACTGTAACACATAGGATGAGAAATCTGGTTCTTCTAAGAGATTATAAAAGTCCTTGAAAAGATAAAGACCTAGCATGTACATTCACATGGTGGGCAATAGATAATTGTTGAATCAAGGAGTTCTAGATAACTTACCTATACAATTGAAATTGGGCTAAATAATGTAGATGATGTCAAGTGTCAAGGAAAATTTAAAACCTGTCACCATGTGTGTTCTAATCGCCTTTGAACAAAAGTACTCACACACGATTTTGCAAAAGAGACTTTTTAACAAGAATAAAGCAGTTGTAAACATGAAGTGGTAGATAAATGCTGGAAATATGCAAGATTTACAGAGGAATGTTTTGAGTAGTCTCTGGTCTATGGACAATACACATCATTATGCATTTATAATTTAATGGTGCTTTCATTAAACACCCCACTTCTCTGAAAAATGACAAAATTACAAGGTTAAACTCCCAGTGCGGAGTAGATCTGATGATGTGTGCTAATTAACTATTTTTTTTAATCAGTGCACTAAAAAAGAAAGAAAGGGGGAAAAATGTCCTGCCTGGTTTTCAATTAGTGTATTTTGCTCCTCACCATTTGTTCCCAATTGTCTATTTTGACTAAATCTTGCATTTTCCCTTGTTGAACCTTTTTTTCCCCTTAATGTTGTTCTAAATTAACCTTTTCTCTTCTCTTGTTTGCAACACGGCAAGTAGTTTGATAGGAGACAACTAAATAACTTCATTTAGGAGAAACTGGAGTTATTCACAGCTAGTCTAAACAAAATCACAAATGATTGTGCAATGGAAATGCATTTTGTATGCTGTAGCATTTTCATTAGGTTGAGCATTGAATCAAATTGAAAATCAAAGAATAAAACCTGCCTCATAGAAGCAAAGATCATTTTTATTGCAGGGGATATTACCCTTTTCCCTGTCATCTTTTCTGGCTAATATAAAATCATGTTCTGTTATACATAAATGGGGATTTGTAAAATTGCAAAGCTTGTTAACAGTAACTACTTCCTTAGCTTGAGATCAACCAACATTTACTTCGTTTTCCTTGACTCTAATTTTGACATATTCCTGTCATTTGGTAGGAGAGGATGTGGATGGAAAAGTCTCAGAAACTGGCATCATATTTTGTGTTTTACATTCTTTTTGACATAATGAACATTTCCCCTTCTTTTGCTGAAATCAGCACTGGGAAAGATCAAATACAGCAGTCTTTTAACAGTTTAAAATTGTCCCTGTCGTTATCTTGTCAGGTACACGAGCCCTTCAGTGTGTAAGGCTATGGAAATCTTTCAAGACAAATTTGCTAGAGGTACTGCTGGAGAAGACTGTTTATACACCCTGAAAATTTTAATCATTGGTAAAGAGATGGGTAATTTAAGTGTTACTTAATGATGGCCAAGAAAGCAGAGCTACACAGTTTTCCAAGCATGGCCATTCAAGGACAGTTTTGGACAGTTTGATCATTTTATCACATTTTATATTTATCATCCTCAACTGTTTCTTCCCATGTCAGCCTATACATTTAATAATCTACTCTTAAAATGTTCATCTCCATTAAAATCTGGATTTACCTTCCTTCTTTTGATATTCCATGTTTGTTGCCTTTGTTATAATTGGTAGGGAAGAGGACATTTTGAGACAATGAGGATGATTCCTGGATCTTCTGTTTGATAGTAACACCACTAGCATACACACTAGTGGTGTGACTTCAGGCAAATTCTTTATCTTCTCCCAAGCCCAATTTCTTTCTTTAGCTGGTATATACCACGCTCAATAAATGGTAGCATTCGTAGCCTCTTAGTCTAACCAAAATTCAGAGCTCACTGTTGATTTCCTGCTTTCAAAAATGTACTTTATATAATTCTTCCCAATTAATCTAGGCTCACACTAGAGCTGTCACTTTTTCAGTAATAACTCTGCATGTTGATTTTTATTTTAATTAATTCCCTATGTCTGTATTTCCAAATTTGGAAAAAGAAATTTACGCTTAAATGCCTGGATACTGTCTCAAAATCCGAATATCAGTGTTTGATTTTTCACTCCTAGGTCAATTTGCTTAAGTCCCACATTTATGCCCCAAATCTGTCTCTTCTTCACCTTAAGAGTAGGACTTCACATTTTAGTTTTTCCTTTATGTTCTATATTCACTTCATCATGCAGTATCTCTTGGATAGTTATTTACATCCAATGCTGCCACTTGGTCTGATATCCTGTCACTGTGAGTCACAACTAGAAAAATAATTTTCTAATTTCTCATCTTCATCTCACTGAATTTGTTCTGCCTTCAAACACTAGGCCATTGACCTTCCCTAAAAAATTACAAGCTTTTTAAATCAGAAACAGTATCTTATTCATCTTTTTATGCCCTGGCCCTGACACATAGCAGTCTTTAAAAGGTATTTGCTGAGTGAATACAAATTTATCATGAAATAATTGTTCTTAGAAATTAAATATTGGCATGATTATCAATAGTAGGTCAGTGACTGCCCAGATAATTAAAATGTAATGTACAAAGTAGTATGGGAGCACCTAGAATGTGAGGATAAACATCATTACGATCCAAATGTAGCTCTCACAATTAGATTATATACTTATACCATTTCTTCATATCCATGAATGAATGGCTCAGTCAATTGAACATCCAACTCCTGGTCTCAACTCAGGTCATGATCTGAGTCATGGGATCGAGCCCTGCATCACATGCTCTCTCTCTCTCTCTCTCTCCCTCAAATAGATGATAGGTAGATGATAGATAGATAGATAGATAGATAGATAGATAGATAGATAGATAGAATCTTAAAAAACATAACTACAAAATTTCCACCATATTTTATTTTAAGCTTATTGACTATTTACAACAAACTAGGTATTAAATCCTTCCATACCTTAAATAATTTTGTATTCACAATAATCTTAAGAAATACATATCTTTTAAAAGATAGAGAGACCAAAACAATGGAACTATCTGGTTCAAGTTCAATCGGGCAGTATATCTCCGAAATTAAATTCAAACTTAAGGCGGCCTAATTATAAAGCTCGAACTCTTAAACCCAGCAAAAACTTTCTGACCTAGCATGCCATTGCTATTCACTCTCTTTTGTGTAAGTTCAATCAATTTCACATACCACTCTCTCTGAGAATCCTGATTCCCGTAAGTGGCATTGATTTCTCTGTTCTCTAACTACTTGCATTTGTATTATTTGGCGGATTTCACAGAGTTTAGTGGTCATAGAACTACTTGCATATGGAAACAAGCAAAACAAAACAAAACAAAAACCTAGAAGCAGGAGTGAGCCTGGAGCAGCCCCAAAGCAAAACAAGTATAGAGCCCTTGGAACACTTCACGTTGCATCCAAGAGGTCCAAAGCAAGTGACTAGTGGAGGGCACATGTAGCCTCTGTGAAGCTAAGAGCATGAAAGACCTGGGTAAAGGGATAAAGTATTTCCAGAATAAAGAATCTGTATGGACTCAAGTACTAAATCCCAGGACTGAGATGGAGATCAGAGGTCAGGAATTCTAAAGGAGACATTTCTTACCTCAAGGAATACAAACAGTAAATACCCATGAGAATATACAAAAGAACCTCCATAGGAAAAAAAAAAAAAAAAAAAAAAAAAACCTACAGTTGAAAATCTGCCATATCCGAGGGCATTCTATAGCCTGGACAGTATGATAAACACAATCACATCCTAAACCTTGCCCTTTGCTCTTAAACCTCACTTCAGTTCCCTATGCTTCAAAAATAAACAAAGACCAATTGTTCTGTTCCGTTGATTTATGTGTTTATTTTTGAGCCAATAACATGCTCGTTTTGATTACTACAGTTTTGTAGTGTAATTTGAAATCTGGGATTGTGATGCCTCAAGCTTTGCTCTTCTTTCTCAAGACTGTTTTGGCTATTCGGGATGGGAGAAAGGGTGAAATAGGTAAATCCCTTCAAGAGAACACTTGTCATGATGAGTTATGTACAGAGTTGTTGAATTGTTATTATATAGCTGAAAATAATATAATAATGCATGTTAACTATACTTCAATTACACAAAATAAAAATAAAGATCAACCTTGCAATATAAAGGAAACATAGTGAATGAGCAGGGAGGAAAGAACGTGAGGAAGACAAAATAAGACTGGAAGTGCTCCCTCCCTACTAGACCCAAGTCAGGTCCAAGCTGGAACCAGAAGAAATTGAGTTTTGGACTTCCCTGAACTTTTTTAATGACTGAACAAATAAGACTGTTTATTCATATTTAAAAATGATCCAAAAAAAAATAAAGGTGATCCAGATTTCAGTCAAGGTTAGGAACTGAACAGTCAACAGAATAAGTTTAAAAAGCAATGGTGAAAGAGAAGGTAGCTTTTTGCTCATACTTCATTTTGTCCAGCTCATTCAACGAGTTAGTTATTCTTGTTAATATCTTTAAATAGATAATATATTGAAATCTCTCTGGCACTTTTAGTTTTGATTTTTTTTTAAAAAAAGAACATAATAGGTACATATTTGGTGCCCATTGAAGAGTGAAAATTCAATTATTTCATGTAACTAGAAGACCTTTACCCAACAAATTAGGTAATCAGTTCTTCAAATTACTCTGTTTTAAAAATTCTTCCTTCATTTGTATCCTCCATTTTAATTTTGAGAAACTAGGGAATATTTTATAATACATTTCAGTTCCTTTGCCAAAAGTCTATCAATTTCCTGCTGATCAAAATCTTTCTATCTCTTTTGAGGTAGTTCAAGTGTAACCTCCTCCTCACGAAGTTACTTCCATACATTTCTCTTGCAAAGTCTTTTTAAAAATTCCTTTCTATTTTCTGTAGGTTTGATAATATAGAGGAGGTTACTTAATTTCTGTGAGTTGAAGCTTCTTTATCTGCAAAAAAAAGGAAAGAGGATTGTTCAGCATTTAAAAAGGAATAATATACAGAACACATATTTTCAATATATCTGCATTTGTGATATGTGTTTAAAAACACTAATTATTAATGGTATTATATTATTCTTTCATTATTGGATTAGATCTATCTAAAATAAAAAATAATACTTCCTCTAGTGGTGAGCTTCCTTGTATAAGGATTATTCAAGTAGGCATTAAAAAACCGTAAATTATGAGGCTAAGAAGGAAAACATTTTTTAAATATTCTAAAATAATATATAAATTAGAGGTTTCTTACAAATTTCTATACACTTGTAATTATTCTCTTATTTATATTCATTTGGAACAATAATATATATATGTTTTAGAAGTGTGGTGTTGTAGTTTTTTCAGGCTGCTCTAACAAAATTACCATAGACCGGATGGATTATTAACAATAGAGATTTATTTCTTACAATTATTTTTTATAAGATTTTATTTATTTATTCATGAGAGACACACACAGAGAGAGAGAGGCAGAGACATAAGCAGAGGAAGAAGCAGGGTCCCAGTGGGGAGCCTGATGTGGGACTTGATCCCAGGACCCCAAGATCACAACCTGAGCCAAAGGCAGATGCTGAAACTATACCGTGTTTCTTACAATTCAAAGCCTGGAACTCCAAGATCAAGGCATTGGCAGATACGGTGTCTGGTGAGACCTACTTTCTGGTTCATGGTAGCTATATTTTTGCTATGTCCTCACTTAGTGGAAAGGGATAAGAGAACTCTTTGGAGATCTTTTATAAGGGGACTAATTTCATTTGTGAGGACTCTGCCCTCATGAAATAATCACCACCCAAAGGCCCCACTTCCTAATACCATCACATTAAGAGTTACGATTTCAACATATGAATTTTAAGAGGGACACAAATATTCAGTTTATAGCATATGGGGTGTCTGCAAAATTGTGTATAATGCTTTATTTTACCATCTTCTAAATAGATTCTCAATATCCTATAAAACAAATTTATTAACATTCAATATAGTTTTTTTAAAAAAAAACAAGAAATATTACACCTGAAAACAATTTACCATGTATGTCAGCTACAATATAAACAAAAACTAAAAAAAAGAAAAAAATTGTTGTCACAGTTCAAATATGAACTAAAGAGACACTTCAATCTTTTTTAAATTAAAGAATGTATTTGAAAGTGCTATCCAATTAGGTATTGACTCGTAGTTTATAATGTTGGGCTTTCTAAAACAATGTAATGTATAATAGAAATATATTCACATACACTAAGTTATAATATTATTAATTATAATATTTAAGTGACATGATACAAATTATATATTTTATAACATTATTATGGATAATGTGTTTTTACCCAGTCAATTCTCATAAAATTCAACCAAATAGATGTATTGATACCTTTTAAGTAATGAATTAATTAGGTTAGGTTACATCATTTTTTGAAGACACACAGGTAATAATGTGTATAGAATTCAAATTCTTTATTTTTGATCCTATGTCTATCCCATCTGTATTGCTCTAAGAAGAATGTCACAATTTCCGTCATGTGTGATTGTGGTGTAGCTAAATCCTAATTATGTTCTAAGAATCTCTGTGTGTAAAGTTTTATTTCTTATTCTTGGATCCTCAGGCCCCCTGCAAACTCACAAAGGTCTGTGAATCCTCTAAAAATTTCCCCTGAAATCACTCCCTATACGATCAACTATGGACCTTTGCTGGGTTTCTTAGCATCCTTAAACCCCTGTGGTAGACCAAATAATGGCCTCTCAAGGATGGCCATGTCCTAATCTGTAAAACCTGTGAAGATGATATCATACATGGCAAAGGGACTTGGCAATGTCATTATGTTACAGATCTTGAAACAGGTGGGTTATCCTGTGATTACCCAATGTAATCACAAGGGTCCTCATAAAAGAAAGGCAGATGGTCAGAGTGAGAAGAAGGAATTATGGCTACAGAAACAGAGGTTGGATGATTCCTTTGGGAGGAAGGCACCATGAGCCAAGGATGCAGATGTCTTCCAGGAACTGGAAAGGACAAAGAAACAAATTCTCTTCAAGAGCATCCAAAGTGCCAATGTCTTGATTTTAGCCTAGTGAGACTAATTTTGGACTTTTTACTTTCTGAACTGTAAGGTAATAAATTTAGGTTCTTTTAAGCCACTGTAAGTTCCTGGTAATTTGTTCCAGCAGTAATAGAAAGCTGATACATTGCTTAAATGATATATGACACTTGGTATTTTTTTCTGGATTTACTAAGAAGTAAACTCAAAATTTTCCACTTCAGTCTGATAATAGCCTAGGATTAAGACTGGTTAAGGAGTATATCAAAGACTCTAAAGTGTCTGAGATTTTACCCTACTAAACTAAAAATTTAGCTCGAAGTTTCCTGGCTTCTGAGAGATAATACAAGAACTCTGTGTCAGAGACAAAGGAATGTATTACTCACAGCATAGCAAGCAATGAAAGTATCAGCATGTTTGCATCAGTTTCATTTGCCCACAAGTCTCACCAGGGTGAGACGACGAGCCCTAATGGACACTACTCATGTACTGGGTTTGCATCACAAATGAGGAACCCCGGTCCAAATGCTCAGCATTTTATAAGGAAACAGCAAATATTGTAGCAAGCTATGAGCCAGTCCCCTACCCACTGGAAGCAAGTAATTTTATGGTTGTGATACTGCTATTCTTTTGGCTTAATTACTTGCCTATGTGATCAGCTACAGAAAGAGTTCAGGACCAGGAGACAGAATGTCCGAAGAAACCACTTTGTTCACACCATTTTTTGTAGTGAGAAATTTAAGTATTATTTTAGTAAAAAGCTTAATAGATCTTCATATTTTCTCCCTTTTTATTTGTTTATGCCCACATATATAATACATGGAATAAATATATATTGAGAAGTATTTTAATAGTGACTACATTCTTAATTACTTACATATAGTTTCCAGCAGGATAATATCCCATCTGGATTTCCTTTGATTATTTACTGACATCCACAAATATATCTCATCCTTCTCCATAATGTCTTAGATATCTTATGCCCAGCTGTTCAGGGAGCACTTTGCCTGCTTACAAGGGTATTTTCCACAGGGATAAGTACAGGGTACAGATCTAACTATCAATGGACTTAAGGGGCAATTTAATGAAAGCTACAGATAGCAATGGCATCACACCTTCCAGGAGTCATGTGTTGGGGGAAATCATCAAGAAGGTATGACTTCTTATTAACCCATGAGTGGCGCCAGGATCATTGGAGTCTCCTCATCCCCAACCCTGTCCTTGGAATGTAGGTTCTGCTTGCCTTGTCCAAGGACTGCCCAAGGGCATAGCCTTGAGATAGTAATGTGTAATGCTGAGAACAGGAGGGTCTGTATCACTAAACCTGGTTAAGTCCTCTATATAAACTTTTAAGAATTGGTAAGCAGATAGGTAGGTCTTCTCATCTTGTGGCCACCCAAGACAAGTCTCATATTGATAAGCTTTGCTTATTAAATTAGTATCTACCAACCAGGAGTTGCCTGCCTCATTCTTTGGTGTCTCCCATACCTCTACATTCAGTGGCCGGTTTCAGATTTCACCTGGGAAACTCTTAAGGACATTGCAAACCAACGTCATGGCTTTTCCTCTTTAACGAAAATACCACTTTTACATTTGATTACATCTATTAATTATCATAAGACAAAACAACATATGGAGGGAAAAATTATGTAATCTTAGGAAAAAATTATAGCAAAGTGCATGTCCTACATTCACTAAATTGATTTTAACAATTGATGTTATGTGTCTTAAAATTGTTGACAAATGAAAGGATGACTGAGTTAACAGAAAAAAACGTTGTGAAAAAAGCTAATCTCACCCAAACTCTGGTGTGGATTACAATAATCTGAAGGAAGTACATTAAAAAATTTAGATGCTTCACCTCTTATGTGAGATGCTGATTCAACAGATACCGATTTTGGTATTTTTATCAAACTTCCCGAAGTTTAAGTCTCTTCTCTAAGATAGCTTTTTAATTTGCTTCAGACCACCTGATTTGTTTTTCTGAATTTGAAGGTTACTATGGATTGAGTACAGACAGCCTCTCGGAACACATAAAGTCAAAATGTAAACTGATTGAGATGGGCAAGTCCTTCCAGAATTTTTTAAGCCAAGAAATATGTGAGTTCAGGCAGGCAATGTGCGTGAGAGGTTGAGCATGCAAGAGAGAAAGCTAGCATAAGTTTATTTAGTGTATTGTCTAAAAAAGACAATGGGAGAAGTGGAGAAATCACAGCATCAAGAAACTCACAGTGAATGCTGAATTCTTGAGGACTGAAGGTGATCCACCTGATCTTGTCAAGGGTAAGATATATCCAGAGATGGGAATTTCCAAACAGCCTAGGATAAAGAAGCTCTTTTAATCACTCTAAGATCCAGAGAGCATACAGCCATGCAATCTATACCTTATCCCTTCCCCAGCTACTGAGATAGCCGGTGAACCAGGGAGAGTGCTAAAGAATTGCCAATTTCAGGGCATGGAGAGGAAGATGTGTTTCCTGAAAGATTTCATATAATTAAATAATTATGGAATACCATCTTCAAAAAGATTATCTAATTTTATAATGGAGACCTTATTTGCACTATAAAGAAGGAATAGCATTGTCTGTTACCTAAGAGATTGAGAAGCTTTACAAAGTTTCTATCCAAGGCATGGAGATTACCACTATGAATACATTTTAAAGGGAGTGTGGGAGCCTAAATAAATACATAAATAGAATTATATTTTACTCTCATTCTTAAAGTTGTGTACTTGCACTGGAGCAGTACTAATCTGGCATTATGCTGCTCTTTTATTTTTTCCATGGAAAATGAATTTTATGACATTCTTCAGAGGTTCTCTTACCCTCAAATACCACTGGGGACCTCTGCTTTCAGTTCCTTGACATGAGCAATGCTTCCTCCTGACTTCCTCCAACCCCACCAGTGACCTATGCCTATTTTATACGTGATGACACCTTAAGCCTCTTTTTAATGAGATTTTCTTACTACTAGCAAGAAATCCCCTTAGGCAAGGCCATTTCCAATATAACTCGAAGACTGCTATCAAAGGGTCCACAATTGACTCCATGGCAAATCCCCACATATCCACTATCATCTGTGGGAAATCAGCTTGCTTTCTTTGGAAGTTGTCAGACAGGTAAGTAAAATGTCCTGTGCCCTCCAAATTTTGGAGAATGCATCTAGACTTTCTGAATCATTCTGTTTTAAAAATTCTTTACTACTGACCTTTCCAACACTCTAAAACTACCCTTAATAGAGCCTGGAATTGGGTAATTTACTACATATGGTTGAACCTGATACCCAATATGATAGCACTTAGAATTCTTAGACTGAAAGTTCTCTATAAGGAAAAGAAGTTGTTAATGATGCAAATACTTAAAGTCTCCTCCATATCTTTTTTAATTAATTTCCTACCACTATAATCTTTATTCTTCTATATAGTCACACTGGCCTCTGCTTTTCATAAAAGTTCCTGCTTCAGGCATGAAGTTTTGATGCTCTTGTTTGTAATGCTCTTCTAGGGAGACTGTAACCTCCCTAGAGAGGTTTCACCAGACTTCTTTACTCTTCCAGACTTTTCTGTTTGTTCCTGCTTAAGTTTAATTCATGGCAATTGTATCTGACATTGAATTACATATTCTATATTTATTGTTTATTATCTATCTTACTCATTAGATTAGAATATAAGCTTCATAAGAAAGGGCAAGGATTTTGGCTTTGTTTACAGCTATATTTCCTGTGCCTAGAATAATGCCTGACATAAACATGGTACACTATAATTAATAAATGAATGAATAGTTCAAAAGCAATTTAGATGTGTGTCCTCTAATTACTATATCTAACTCTGGAGGATGAGCATAGATGGGAAGAGTGGTTTCGTATAAAGATATTCCCAGAAGTAGGAATAATTCCAAGGTTTGAAAAATGAAGATAAAAGTACTGTTAGACAAAAGAGTTCCTCTGGAATCAAGGAAGTGAGAGGTAGTTTCGTGAAGAAGTAAATGAGAAAGTGGTAGAGATAAAGCAAGAAGTAGCAGAAGCCATATCACAAAGGATTCTTGATGCTATGTATTTTTTGTGTGAAAGCTTCAAGGTTTTGAAGCTATCAAAGCTACCACTATTAAGATTTTTAAGAAGGAAAATGACATTATCAGATCTGTATTTTTGAAAAATGATCTCTGTAGCTGGGAGGAGTGATTGGAGAGGATCCGGACTGGAGTCTTGAAAAGTGAAGCCAGGAGGCAATACACAGAATAGGTGAGAAAGCCTGGACAAAGTCACTGGTGGTGAGGATTAAGAAAAGCAAAATAACTGTTGAGATGCTAAGAAGATACAATCTACACGACTATATCACATAATGAATGTGATGGAAGTGTAAGAAGAATCCAGCATTACCAGTTTTATGGCTTGGCAATGGTGCCACTCAAAGAGTCAGGAAGTATAGTAGAATGGCAAGGTTTTGGGAAAGACTGGTTTTGTTTTAGAAAAGAGGACTCTGAGATATAATTGTATTTTATTTTTTATTTGTATTTTTTTAATAGACAAACATTATTTTTTAAGATTTTATTTATTTATTCATGAGAGACACAGAGAGAGAGGCAAAGACACAGGCATAGGGAGAAGCAGGCTCCCTGCGGGCAACCTGATGCTGTACTTCATCCCAGGACCCCAGGATCCCAGGACCCCAGGATCAAGATCTGAGCCAAGGCAGACTCTCAACCACTGAGCCACCCAGGTGTCACTGGATAAACTTTATTTTTAAGATCAGTTTTGTGCTCATAATAAAATTGAGTGGAACGTACAAAAGAGTTGCCATAAACCTCCTGTTCCCACACGTGCACAACCTCCCCCACTACTGATACTCTGCACCACAGTAGGACATTTGTTATAGTCAGTGAACCTACAGTGACACATGATTATCACACAAAACCTGTGGTTTTAAGTGGTGTTCACTTTTAGTGTTGTATATTCTATGGGTTTTGATAAATGTATAATTACACGTATCCACTATTGCAGTCTCTTACAGAATAGTTTCACTGCCCTAAAGCTCCTCTGGGCTCTTTCTCCCTCTCCCCTAACACAAACTACTGATCTTTTTCTTTCTTTTTTTTTTTTTTTTTTTTTTTTTACTCTCTCCATATTTTGCCTTTTTCAGAATGTCATATATTTGGAAGCATATAGTATAAAGCCTTTTCAGATTGGCTTTTTTCACTTAGTAATATGCATTTCAGTTTCTACCATATCTTTTTATGCCCCAGTAGCTCATTTCCTTTTAATGCCAAATAATGTTCCATTTCTGCTTGCACAACAGTTTATTTATCCATTCACCTGCTAAAGGACATTCTGGTTGCTTCCAAGTTTTGGCAATTATGAATAAAGCTGCAATAAACATCCATGTGCAGGTTTCTGTGTAGACATAAGTTTTCAATTCTTTTGGGTTCATATCAAGAAGAGAATTGCTGGATTGTAGCGTAAGAGTATGTGTAGTTTTGTAAGGAACTGCCAAACTGGCTTTCAAATAGTCTCTTTGCTGCTATACTCTGGAAGAGATTGTAGGGAATAATTTCTTCCTTGAACATATGGTAGAGTTCACCAGTGAGCCTATCTGGGTTTGCTGCTTTCTGTTTTGGAAAGTTTGTGATTATTGATTCAATTTTTAATGGATATAAGCTTATTCAGATCATCTGATTCTTTTTGTATGAATTTTTGCAGATTGTACCTTTCAAGGAATTGGTCCTTCAATGTAGGTTGTCAAATTTATGTGCATAGTTTTTTTTTTAATAATATTCTTTTATCATCCTTTGAATGTTCATGAAATCTGCAGTGTTTCAAATATTTTTGTTCCTTTTCTTCTCCTTCTTGAATTCCCATTACACATATATTCCACTGTTTGTAATTGTCCTGTAGTTCTTGGATACTCTGCTCTGATTAGTTTTAGTCCTTTTTTTCTCCTCACTTTTCAGGTTTGGAAGTTTCTTTTGTCATATCCTCAAATTAAGATATTCCTTCCTCAGCCACATCCAGCCTATTGGTGAGTTCATCAAAACATTCTTTGTTTCTATTACAGTGTTTTTGGTCTTTAGTATTTCTATTTTACTCTGTTTTAGAATTTCTACTTTCTGCTTATGTTATCCATCTGCTTTTACATATCATCTTGTGCTTACATAGAGTCTTTAGCATGTTACCATAATAAAAAAATAATTACCTACTCTGATAATTCTAACATCCCTGCCATAATTAACGTAGATACTTGTTTAGTCTCTTCACACTTTGTTTTTTAGCCTTTTTAAAAAAATATTTATTTGAAAGTGAGAGAGAACATGATGAGCTTGGGGGTGAGGTGGGGAGAGGAGGAAGGGTAGAGGGAGAGGGAGAAGGAGACTCTTCACTGAGCAAGGAGCTGAACTCGGGGCAGGATCCCAGGATCATGCCCTGAGAGAAGGAAGACGCTTAACCACCCAGCATGGGCCACCCAGGCACCCCTGTGTTTTGCCTTTTAATACGCCTTGCATTTTTTGGTTGAAGTAATCAAGTATTGGTAGCAATAATCAAGTAAGTAAAAGGAATTGTTATAAATAGGGATTTAGTAATGCAGTCACAAGGTGTGAGGGAGGAGAGCCTCCTACAGTCCCATAATTAGGTGTTAGAGCCTTTTGGTTAGCTTGTCCCCAGGACTCAGTTTTCTCTTCTCCTTAAGAGGAAAAGGATGGCTAGAATGAAGTGGAATGTGTATTTCCCTTCCACCAGGTAGGTTAGGCTCAGATAAAACCGCAGCAGGTTAAACTCTGGTGAAATAGTTTCTCCTGAGGGCGAGACTTGTTTAGAAGACAAGAATATTCTGGATTATTTAAAGATGTTACTTTTCCCCACCTCTGTTAAAAGCATAAGGAAATTTTTCTTCTATAGTCACTGGTAGAGCTCCTGGAAGAAAACTGACGAAAATGTGGGAGCCTCCTTCCCTAGGTCCTTCTGAGTTTTTCAACTCAGTGTTGTCTACAATAAGCCTCCAGGAATTTATCAATTATAGTTCAGATTTTTCTACCCATGCCCTGGTTCTTGAGAAGCTTTCTACTAGTGGGTTTCTGACCAGGTAAGTCATGATTCTGTGTTACATCCATCTCCCTAATTTTTGTGAGGCAGTTTGCCGTGTGACCTCACTTCTCAGAAAGATCTCAGAAGAATTTTTTGCCTTTTCAGTTTGTTCAGCTCTTAACATGTTAGGATGCAGTGGTGGCTTCTAAACTCCTTACCTGATGGGTAAAGAAACCTGAAATTTGCATATATATTTTAAAATCGTAATGAGGTATGGGCAATTGAATATTTTAGCTCTTAAATGCCAACAGAGGACTTCTAGTAAATTATATAAATTTGGGAATGTACAGCATTCAGATTTTATTTTTAGCCTCATATTAGATTGCAGATATCTTGACTTTGAGTTTAGAATTGAGTCAGCACTCTGTGATTTCTTCCTATTGACTGAAATATCATAAAGCTATTGACACATTCTTCAGATTAAATGACAAAGAGTAGATTCCAGGCACAGGCAAAATTGTGTTGCTATTTAAGTCATTGAAGGAAGGGGAAACAGATATAAAAGACAAAGGATTATCTTGACCAGTGGTGATGTATTCATATCCAATAACTCCCAAACGGATAGTTCTCAGAATCTGTTAATACTAAATGTAGGAGGCAGATTTGGTTGAGGTTACTGTGAGCTGCCCAATGTCACCCATTAATGCTCCTGACTAAAGAGCCAGAACTAGATGTCATATATGCTTAATTACATTCCTTGACTGCATTCAGAGGCAGCAGGTCAATACCTGAATAGGATTTAGCAAGAACCAATGATAATGTGCATTTATAATCTGATTCTATGAAATTTATATACATCCTTGAATATAAAAAGCACATTTACATCTGTCCCCTTCTTGATTCTGACAGAATCTGAATCTAATTAGTATCTACATTTAGCAGAAGAACTTGAGGCTAAGTGCAGTTAGAGACTTCCTCAATGTCAAGCAAAATGTAAGTAATGGAGCTGGAACTAGTTTCACTCAAAATCTCATGTTTTTTCCACTTCTAGCTGGGCAAAAATAAAGTACATGAATTTATTCTTGACATTCTAGCTTATTTGTCACAAATATTATAATTTGCATTGGGAAAAACATAATTGAAGCAAAACTGTAAAATTCAGATGGAAGACCCAAAAAAACCACTTTTTTTTTTTTTTTTTTAGATGCATGGTAATCTGTTTTCTCATAAAAAGGTGCACATATGCAGGGATATTGTAATCAAAATGCCCAGTGGAATTCACACACTCATTAAACTCCTCAAGCAGAGAGCAATATAAACTAACACAGTGGAAATAAGGTCAGTGAACATAATGAGTGAAACACCTTACAAAGGGAAATTGGTGTGTAGCCTTGAAATCCTCATTTTCTACAGTTTGAGAAAATGTGTCTAGCTGCTAGGTTAGATTACCGCTGTGTAGCTGTGGTCGTGCCATTCAGAAGTAGAGTCGTACACAACTGGATAAGTCACCAGTAGGCACAAATGTGTGGAGAGAGTTGGTTAAATGTTTCCCATTTTCTAATTACCAGCAGTTTTCTTTAGTCATGGGACCTTCAAAAGGACCTCTCCCCCACATGTAACCAAGCTTGTGTATAAAAATTAGAAATAGATGAACATGGAGTGATTGACATAACACAATGTGAAAAATGGTTTGTGATTTGTAAAATGTTATGTCAATGCACGGAGTTTTTATCCATTAACAACTTCATCCTTCCACAAAATATATTACACAGCTATCAGATATCAGATACTCTCGTATCCCTGAGGGGGAAAAATGCATGGAATGTTCTGGTTGTTCCCAAGGGTTCTCATGGATAAAGCAGAGATAACTGCAGTAGACTTTGGTAAATAGTTTAATAATGATGTGACAATAGACTGTAGGAGGGCACAGATGCTCCCTAGATGGGAGAGTCTTCCCTGAAGACTTGGATGGACCAGGAGCCAGGGAAATTGGATAAAGTAAGCAATAGCAAAGGCATAGAGTTGTTGAAATCCCATCATGTGTGCAGAAATAAGTAACTTGAGTGTGACTGTGTCATGGGCTGTAGGATTACCGATGAGTGTAGAGAAGAGAGTGGAAGCTAGCCTGCAAAATTAAATTCTGCAGAGTTCGTGCTGTCTCTCAAAAGCAACAGAGGCTCACAGAGGTCTTCCGGTACTATGGGATTGTATTTGTTCTTTTGAGATGACTGGTGAAAATATAGAACATATATAGAGGTAGGAGAAGATTAATGGCGATGAGGTTACTTTTAAAAATCATACCATAAAAAAAAAAATCATACCATAAGAACTTCACTATTGGAAGATTTTAAGACCACATCTTCAGATTGGTTCTTATTCCTTCTTCGATTGTACTCAATATTGCCAATATTTTAACTTAGATTTAGGTCTGGTCTATCTTTCATCCACGTGGACCTATAGAATAGCAGTTTAAAAATCGATCTCCTTGAATCTCGTGTAGGTTATCTGAAAATGGGAGTATTAGTCCAGATGTTCTCTAAGCACCTATATGTTCTAATATTTTTTTAAGTTACAATTATCATATTATCACAACATGGTGCAGAGGTTTATTTGTGACATTTTGAGTAACATTCAGGAAAAAATGCATTTTGACTGGGGCTATGTGACTGTGGTGCCACAGAGCCAGCCATTTTCTTGTCCTGTCTTGAACTTTGTGATAGAAGCAAATAGGGAATGGAACCTAACTTCTGTTTGAGGAAGTTCCTATTTTTAATAAAAATAAGTGAAACTACTTGTTTTCCTTCACATCCTGGAACATTCTTTCAAGCTGATTTTCATCAACAGTGGGTTCTCCTTGGATTTTCTAGTTATTTACATTTGTATTTGACATCGTCTGTGGAAAAGAATTTTGGATTAGGATTCAGGAAATTAGATTCTAGACTTTGCTCTGCCTCTGAGCAGATGGATATGAATTTTAGATGTTATTTAATACTTTTATTTCATTATTCTGTGCCTTAATTTGCTTGTTTGTGATAGGAATGATGTCTATCATACCCTACTATAACATGACTTGTGTGTGTGTGTGTGTGTGTGTGTGTATGTGTGTGAATAGATTGAGAAGAGGTACTTAAGAATGTCTAAAATGCTGAAAGTTTCAAGCCTTTATTATCAGTAATATTGTCATAACCCTGTTTTTTTTCCCCCTGGGAAATGCAAGGTATAATGGAATTATAGGAACTCAGAGCAAAAAAGAAATACGATAGACATAATCAGTTCTCACAACTAGTGCTCCTCATCTTCTTTCCACATGCCTCTTTGAATAAGTGACTGGGTGACTACCCATGACCAAAGAAATGTGTGGGGAAGAGTCAAATATCATTTCCATCTCTTAAAGAAAATCAGAGCTGGAAAATAGTTAAAGTGATAAAAACAGATTTTACTCAGGCACTATTACAACAGAGGGCAAAAGACCTCAGTGTTAAAGCAGGCTAAATTCCAAATACAACAAGGAAAAGTAGAATTTAGGCAGAGGGGGCTAGTGGACAGAAAATTATTTAGAGGGTAAAGAAATTCTTGCCAAATTGACCTAAAAGAATTCTTTCTGAAGGCAAGATTGCAACTTGAGGTTAAAGTGATTATATTTTGCCTGGCCATTGCTGGATATCTTAGTCTTTTTGTGCTGTTATAACAAAATACCATAAACTGGGTAGCTTATAAACTACAGAAATTTATTTCTCATACTTCTGGAGGCTAGGGCCTCCAAGATCGTGGAGCTAAAGATCTGGTGTCTGATAATTGACCACTTTCTGCTTCATAGAAGTTGCCTTCTCACTGTTAATTTCCCATTGTGAAAGGGAGCTTTCTGGGGTCTCTTATGAGGGCACAGATCCTATTCACTACAGCCCCCCCCACCCCCGACCCAATCACATCCCATATATGGCTGCTCCTAATACCATTGCATTGAGGATTAGACTTCAACATAAGAATTTGAGAGAGACATAAATCTTCAGTCTAAAATAGTGAAAGATGAAGAATTTGATCTGCTGTCATGGGAGATTAGATATTGAGAGTGGGGGAATCTCACTAACCTGACTTAGCACTTTTCTTGCTATAACTGGGATCTTGAGGACAAGACCAAATGTCAGGGCCCAGTCAAAAAGGAGCTCAGAGGAGCCCATCTAGAGTTTGGTTAAGGAGAGAGTCTCTGTCACATTCCAAAGCACACACTTGCTTATGTGTGACCCACCTGCACTTTCTGGAGTCATCCAAGAAAGCTACATTGTTCCAGATTGGATGGGAACAGGAGGCTTACCTCTAGTCACCAGATAGCTGTGTGGATCACAGCAGCCTCAGATGGTTGGAGAGTGGTCTGGATTTTCAGAAGAATTTGTATGAATTTTAAAAAGTACCAATGAGAATTTAACATTTTTTTCTTCATTATATCAGCATAACATTGCTCACCCTGGTGATACCAGGGCCCTTCGAAATTCTTGTTAATTTACCTAATTTTTTTAAGTGAGGAGGTGATTTTTAGAAAGATTCAATAACTTGTATAGAGTCCCATGTCTACCTTGTAGTAATTTATTACCAAAAAGAATTCCTGTCTATGGATCTACCAGCTTTTCACTGTTGTAGAAGCTATAATTTCTTTTGTTGTTGTTGGTGGTTTTTTTTTTTGAAGCTATAATTTCTTATCATTTCAGTGTAAGATGAAAGAAGTTTTGTGTGTTGTTATAAGGCATGCATAATGTTTTTAAAAGACAGAAAATATATACTATTGAATATGTTTTAACATAATAGAATTCATTCAGTCAAATTAACAAAGCAACCATTTCCAGAGAGAGCATTTCTGTTTGTATTTGTGAGAAGCCAAATAAGTATCAAACTCCTGCCATTGGTCTCATTTATATGATGTTTCAAACTAAATGAAATTTAAAAACAAAACAAAAGACTAAGCATTGTATATTATTTGACAGATACCTAGTAAAATAATTAGTGACTCAATAGCAAAGCTGGAAAAAACAATATATTTGTCTATAATCAGTTCTGAAAAATACTATATATGTTCATCTGCAAAAGCCAAAAATAATTTTTAAAAAGTTCCAGAATTAATATGACATATTTTTCATGTGTGCTAAAGTCAGTAAAAATAAGGTATTTTCATTTTTTTAAAGATTTTATTTATGTATTCATGAGAGACACAGAGTATGAGAGAGAGAGAGACAGAGGCAGAGGCACAGGCAGAGGGATAAGCAGGCTCCATGAGGGGCCAACGTGGGACTCAATCCCGGGTCTCCAGGATCACAACCTGGGCCGAAGGTGGTGCTAAACCACTGAGCCACCGAGGCTGCCCAGTTATTTTCGTTTTAAATAAAATTCAATATTGCTACAATTTTATTTTATTATTATTATTTTGTTAGTTTAAGGAAACTTGGTTTATTTTTTTATTTTTTTTAATTTATTTTTTATTGGTGTTCAATTTACTAACATACAGAATAACCCCCAGTGACCGTCACCCATTCACTCCCAACCCCCGCCCTTCTCCCCTTCCACCACCCCTAGTTCGTTTCCCAGAGTTAGCAGTCTTTACATTCTGTCTCCCTTTCTGATATTTCCCACACATTTCTTCCCCCTTCCCTTATATTTCCTTTCACTATTATTTATATTCCCCAAATGAATGAGAACATATAATGTTTGTCCTTCACCGACTGACTTACTTCACTCAGCATAATACCCTCCAGTTCCATCCACGTTGAAGCAAATGGTGGGTATTTGTCATTTCTAATAGCTGAGTAATATTCCATTGTATACATAAACCACATCTTCTTTATCCATTCATCTTTCGTTGGACCCCGAGGCTCCTTCCACAGTTTGGCTATCGTGGCCATTGCTGCTATAAACATCGGGGTGCAGGTGTCCCGGCGTTTCATTGCATTTGTATCTTTGGGGTAAATCCCCAACAGTGCAATTGCTGGGTCGTAGGGCTGGTATATTTTTAACTGTTTGAGGAACCTCCACACAGTTTTCCAGAGTGGCTGCACCAGTTCACATTCCCACCAACAGTGTATGAGGGTTCCCTTTTCTCCGCATCCTCTCCAACATTTGTTGTTTCCTGCCTTGTTAATTTTCCCCATTCTCACTGGTGTGAGGTGGTATCTCATTGTGGTTTTGGTTTGTATTTCCCTGATGGCCAGTGATGCAGAGCATTTTCTCATATGCATGTTGGCCATGTCTATGTCTTCCTCTGTGAGATTTCTCTTCATGTCTTTTGCCCATTTCATGATTGGATTGTTTGTTTCTTTGGTGTTGAGTTTAAGAAGTTCTTTATAGATCTTGGAAACTAGCCCTTTATCTGATATGTCATTTGCAAATATCTTCTCCCATTCTGTAGGTTGTCTTTTAGTTTTGTTGACTGTATCCTTTGCTGTGCAAAAGCTTCTTATCTTGATGAAGTCCCGATAGTTCATTTTTGCTTTTGTTTCTTTTGCCTTCGTGGATGTATCTTGCAAGAAGTTACTATGGCCGAGTTCAAAAAGGGTGTTGCCTGTGTTCTTCTCTAGGATTTTGATGGAGTCTTGTCTCACATTTAGATCTTTCATCCATTTTGAGTTTATCTTTGTGTATGGTGAAAGAGAGTGGTCTAGTTTCATTCTTCTGCATGTGGATGTCCAATTTTCCCAGCACCATTTCTTCCAATGGATAGTCTTTCCTCCTTTATCGAATATTAGTTGACCATAAAGTTCAGGGTCCACTTCTGGATTCTCTATTCTGTTCCACTGATCTATGCGTCTGTTTTTGTGCCAGTACCACACTGTCTTGATGACCACAGCTTTGTAGTACAACCTGAAATCTGGCATTGTGATGCCCCCAGATATGGTTTTCTTTTTTAAAATTCCCCTGGCTATTCGGGGTCTTTTCTGATTCCACACAAATCTTAAAATAATTTGTTCTAACTCTCTGAAGAAAGTCCATGGTATTTTGGTAGGGATTGCATTAAACGTGTATATTGCCCTGGGTAACATTGACATTTTCACAATATTAATTCTGCCAATCCATGAGCATGGAATATTTTTCCATCTCTTTGTGTCTTCCTCAATTTCTTTCAGAAGTGTTCTATAGTATTGAGGGTATAGATCCTTTACCTCTTTGGTTAGGTTTATTCCTAGGTATCTTATGCTTTTGGGTGCAATTGTAAATGGGATTGACTCCTTAATTTCTCTTTCTTCAGTCTCAGTGTTAGTGTATAGAAATGCCACTGACTTCTGGGCATTGATTTTGTATCCTGCCACGCTACCGAATTGCTGTATAAGTTCCAGCAATCTTGGGGTGGAGACTTTTGGGTTTTCTATGTAGAGTATCATGTCATCGGCGAAGAGGGAGAGTTTGACTTCTTCTTTGCCAATTTGAATGCCTTTAATGTCTTTTTGTTGTCTGATTGCTGAGGCTAGGACTTCCAGTACTATGTTGAACAGCAGTGGTGAGAGTGGACATCGCTGTCTTGTTCCTGATCTTAGGGGAAAGGCTCCCAGTGCTTCCCCATTGAGAATGATATTTGCTGTGGGCTTTTCATAGATGGCTTTTAAGATGTCGAGGAATGTTCCCTCTATCCCTACACTCTGAAGAGTTTTGATCAGGAATGGATGCTGTATTTTGTCAAATGCTTTCTCTGCATCTAATGAGAGGATCATATGGTTCTTGGTTTTTCTCTTGCTGATATGATGAATCACATTGATTGTTTTATGGGTATTGAACCAGCCTTGTGTCCCAGGGATACATCCTACTTGGTCATGGTGAATAATTTTCTTAATGTACTGTTGGATCCTATTGGCCAGTATCTTGTTGAGAATTTTTGCATCCATGTTCATCAGGGATATTGGTCTGTAATTCTCCTTTTTGGTGGGGTCTTTGTCTGGTTTTGGAATTAAGGTGATGCTGGCCTCATAGAACGAATTTGGAAGTACTCCATCTCTTTCTATCTTTCCAAACAGCTTTAGGAGAATAGGTATGGTTTCTTCTTTAAACGTTTGATAAAATTCCCCTAGGAAGCCATCTGGCCCTGGACTCTTGTGTCTTGGGAGGTTTTTGATGACTGCTTCAATTTCCTCCCTGGTTATTGGCTTGTTAAGGTTTTCTATTTCTTCCTGTTCCAGTTTTGGTAGTTTTTGGCTTTCCAGGAATGCGTCCATTTCTCCTAGATTGCCTAATTTATTGGTGTATAGCTGTTCATAATATGTTTTTAAAATCGTTTGTATTTCCTTGGTGTTGGTAGTGATCTCTCCTTTCTCATTCATGATTTTATTAATTTGAGTCTTCTCTCTCTTCTTTTTAATAAGGCTGGCTAATGGTTTATCTATCTTATTAATTCTTTCAAAGAACCAACTCCTGGCTGTTGATCTGTTCCACAGTTCTTCTGGTCTCGATTTCGTTGAGTTCTGCTCGAATCTTTATTAACTCCCTTCTCTTCTTGGGTGTAGGATCTATTTGCTGTTTTTTCTCTAGCTCCTTTATGTGTAAGGTTAGCTTTTGTATTTGATGTACCAGCACTTTAGCTGGTTTAGGAACTAAACCAGAATCATCAAAATTGCAAATTTTAGAGTAAAATAATTACCATTTTCTAATGAATCTTGATAAACTTTTTTCCTGCTAATAATAAAGTGAGTCATTGATAATGTAAAATGATATATCTGAAATGTTCTCTATGTATAAATAGAAGTGAATAAAGGAAGACTCATGATGACACTTACTGTATTCTTTTGGTAAATACTCATCTAACCCTTTGGAAAATATAAAGGTCAGAAATCCTCGAAGAATTGCTTGAATGATTTAAATTCTGTGTTCTTATTTATTATAATCATAACTCTCATTGTTTTAAAACTGAACATATTATAAACAGGTGTAAACTTCTTTTACCAGTATATTCAGTTTTATTTGAGTAGGTAAGTCTAGGTTCTTGGACTCAAATGTGGTACTTATATAAGCAAAGCATGTATGCTCTAAGTCACAGTTGGAAGAAATATTCTATTAAATCAGTTCATCTCTCTAGGTATCTACTTTTGCTTTTCTTATCCAAATGCCAGAATTGAAGGAAAATATCTTTAAATCTTTTTACCATGTAAACGCTAAGCATGTCAGAAGCTGAAAAAGCAAAAAGGTAGCAACTGTAATCTACTATCTACTTGCCCAATTATCTTTCTATTATATATTTTATTTTTTAAATTGTCCTTTATTTTTTTCCTCTGTTGTTCTTAGTTATGGTTATCTTTCCATTTGAAAATATTGTAATTAGTAATTCCTATAGAGCTCTTCACTTTGACACTTCAATTCTTAGAATAGGTGCTGTGTAGTCACACTCAGAATATGAAAGAAAGATATCCTCCTTGAGAAATTCCAAGGCCACCAAGGCCAAAGTGCATGATTTATAAATTACTTTGTCTTTCTCTGAAGACCAACACTCAAAAATCAACAACACATGAACTATTTAAGTCTAAATCCTATTCAAGCAGAATTCTCCGAGGGACCATCACTGAAATTCCTTGTACAAGTTTTTACAAGCAATACATTAAGGGCAACTAGTTACTAAAGTTGTCGATTTTTTTAACTTGGCAGAAAAGTGCCAGAGGTAAAACTTCTGTTAAAAAATATCATCCTGAAGAAAGGGTTATATTGTCTTAAATTATTTCAGTGTCCCTCTGGATCTGAGTATAATGATACCTCATTTACTTAGTCCTCTGGTAATGAAGCTACATCATAACAGTCAACTAACTTAAACAAAAGAAAAGAGACAGGCACAATTTTTGGGAAATGAAATAGAATTGGCAGTAGAGAGGTGAGAGCAGTGTAAGTGGTGTTTTCTTTCAATGCAACTGCTGATATATAATGCCAGGGAAATCCATTTAGAAACATAAGTAGGTCACAATAGGCTTCCAGACATTTAGCAAAGGGGAAAGCCTAATTTCCACAACTCGAGCATTTGGAGAACCTCCTAGAGAGACAGGTCATCTGGTGATGAAGAGTGCTGAATTGGGAGTCCTCTTCCTATATTTTCACCCTAATACTGAAAACCATCACTGACTCAGAGAAGCAGGGAAACATGACTCAATTCATCTTGGACTGTATCCCACATTTAATATTCACATTATCTGTAACTCATGTAGTTACATTACAAACTGTACCATAAGGCACTAGAACACACTCTGTCAATAGTGAAAGCAATCATGTTTGATGATTCTGGCAACAATAAATAATTCTGTGTAAATTAAAGCATAATGTATTTAGAATCAGTCTTTTCTCTGAATATAGTATTTTCCACTGGTAGCACTTGAGGAGAGTTTCCTTAAAGTCTCTGTGTTTCACTCCTATTTTCTCTAGAAAATAGGTAGAGTGAGAATTGCCTAGGATGCCTGTAGGGGGCAAATGTGAAAGTATCTGTGGAAAAATATGGCATAAATTTTCATTATTAGTATGTTTTCTATTAA
Source organism: Canis lupus familiaris (assembly GCF_011100685.1). Lineage (NCBI taxonomy): Eukaryota > Metazoa > Chordata > Mammalia > Carnivora > Canidae > Canis > Canis lupus. The sequence continues at coordinate 78,921,425 of NC_049224.1, forward strand.
ATGTAACAGTCAATATACAATAAAAGTAACGAGTGGCCTCATTTCACATTGAATGAAAGCTTACAAACTTGGGTTAAAGTTGAACTATTTTTTCCTATTTTGGTAGACATAATTCTAAGAGTGATCCTCAATGACCTTGGCCTTGAATTATTCTCCTTCCCTTGGAATATGGCCAGAAGTAGTGAAAATGATGAAACTTCATTCCTGTGATTAAGTTATATTACATGGCATGATTGACCTCAAGATAGGGAGGGAGACTATGTGGGTAGGCCTGATATAGTTGCACAAACTCTTTAGGAGCAGAAAATGTTTTCTGGATGATGGCAGACGGGGCATATAAGGATAAAATACTAATACTAATACATTGATAAATAGTGAGATCCTCTAAATTCTTCTTACTCATAGATCTCTTTATTGCAACACTGCAAAATTCCTCACCAGCCAAAAAAATACAGAAGTCTCATTTATCTAACCAAACCAAAGAGCATCACACACAAAAATAAAGAGATAGTGAAGAGCAGCATGTGGTCTAGTCTGTTGTACACATCCCTAAGAATACTTCTGCCATCGGTCCTCATAGGGATTCGTTAACTTTTCAGGTGGTTTTCCCAGTTGGGATTTAATTTTGATATATCTTGACTCTATGCATGAGTCTGCCTTTTTCCCTCTGGTATCCTCATCTTCTTTATGTCAAGCACTTATTTTCACTTTCAAATTAAACTCAGAAGGTGCTGGGTTTCTCTTTCATGTCCAATCCCATAATTTTGCTTTGTTATTTCAAGCAAACTTGTGTGTGTGTGTGTGTGTGTGTGTGTGTAAAAAGAAAATCGGTCTACAACAAAGCCATCTGGAAATCCTGTTAAGAATTAAAAGAAGGTCGCTTGTGTTTTTTACAAATTTTTATAATTCCCTTGTGAATAATGCAAAGAAATTACTTTCTACTTCAGGAGACATACCTTCTATGTGAAGTTCAGGAAGGCCTCACTTATCAAAGATCTAAGACTGCAAGGGACCTGAACAGATCTTTTCACTCATGTTAAAAGATAAGGCATAATAGCATTTTACCAATGATATCAGGGACATGCAGAAAGGTTATATTGTACTTTTCAAAGCTATGGTATTATGTGATTTGGAGAGTAGAACGAGCAGAGGAGAAACTACATCCTTTGCCTATTAAAAATTATTTGCATTAAAACAACACAGAGAAAATCCCTAGGCTTGAGTCATTATGGCAGATTGTAGAACAAGTTGATAAACATCTGTGTACCTCCCAATCACAAACCCCTGCTCAGAGAATGGGATAAAGGAGCATCAAAATAAACCCATCCTAAGGGGCTCAGGAGCATTAGGGAAGCAGAAATCTGCACTGAGGACTCTCTTATAATAGCAAGTGATAAACCTGGAGGAGAAAAGTGTAATAGGTTGAGAATTAGTTGGGAACAGGTTCTGCAGTGGCCAGGTAAGGTCTCAAGGGAGAAGGAGAATTTTGATATGTGCCAGGAAGGTTGGAATAATATTTTCTTAAACAGAGAAGTATAAAAGCATGCAATCATGTACAAGTAAGTTTACTTCTGTACCACCGCCTTTTACTTTACCTAATAAAAGCATTAGATTTATTTTTTTTATAAATTTATTTTTTATTGGTGTTCAATTTGTCAACATATAGAATAACACCCAGTGCTCATCCCATCAAGTGCCCCCCTCAGTGCCCGTAAAGCATTAGATTTCTCAGGAGTAAGGTGAGTCACTTTAAGAGAGATTTTTCAAAGACATGAATCGTAATGAAACCAAAATTTTCTGGTTTCTCGGATAGCTTGACTTGCTGTTTATCTTATCTTGTGCTTATTTTTCACAATTAGATACTTCTACCCTACTTTCAGAATAAGTAATGCATAGAACGTATCATTTAGTAATGGTAATTATAATATCTAAACTATAGCACTTACTCTACACTAGTCTTCCTTTGAGTTAAGCACCCTCCCTGAATTTTTGTCTTTTAAATGTTTAGACAACACTAGCGTTTCAAGAATTAAATAATTTAATAATGGTGATGTTACAGTTTGGAATTAAACCCAGTATTTCTGATAAGAAATGAGTCATGTAAAAAAAAAAGAAAGAAAGAAAGAAATGAATCATGCTTTTTGGTAAAGTGCTTTTTTGTTTTTTTAATACCCACGTGTCTTTCTGGAAAAAAAAATAACTTTAAATTTTAGAGATGAAAAGAGTTGGAAAGAATCTGGCCCAGTGGTTTTCTAGCTTTTTTGGGGGTAAAAGAGGGTGAGGTGAATGTGCAGGGATGGAGATCCAAAGCCATGTTTCACTGATGCAAACTTAATCATATTCCTGCTAAAAGTAAAATACATCCACTCCCTCTCAAGTTTCCTCCAAATCTCATCCCTCCAAATCTCTCATTATGCATCAGAGTCAAAGTCTAAAATCTTACCATTGAAATCAGGTCCTGGAGCAGATGGGGTTCCTGAGTATAATCCCTTAAATATAGCTCCAGGGCCCTTTTCATTTGTGGGCATTTGTGAATTGTGGACCTGTGGAACACAAGACAAACTACCGGCCTCTGTTCCATACAATGGTAGGTCAGGCACAGGATATAAGCGATGAATGTCCAGCTGAAGGAGTGGGAAATAAGAGGCCAAAATAAGTCCCTGTTTAAGAAGAGTTCTGATCTAGTCGAGAAAATGCTAGGAATTTTTTGGTTAGGTTTTTTTTTTTTTTTTTTTAGATTTTATTTATTTATTCATGAGAGAGAGGCAGAGACACAGGCAGAGGGAGAAGCAGACTCCATGCAGGGAGCCCAATATGGGACTCGATCCCGGGACTCCAGGATTACACTCTGGGCTGAAGGCAGGTGCTAAACTGCTGAGCCACCCAGGCTGCCCTTTTGGTTAAGTTTTAAAGTGTGAGAAGAATTCTTCATGGCTCCTTCCTCCACCCTCTAGTGTCTAGGTTTTGTCTTCTGAGTCATTCACCCTTTTCATGAAAGATAGTATGTTTGCAGTTGCTTTAGTTTATCAGTGTATTTCCTGCCTCTTATGGACAGGATGCTTGTGTCTCCCCAAATTTATATGTTGGAATCCTAACCTCTGATTATATTAGGAGATGGGGTCTTTGGAGAGTACTTTAGTAAGAAGGGTTGGACCTCATAAATGGGATGAATGCCCTTATAAAAGAGACCCCAGAGAAGCTCTTTTGCCCCTCCTGCCATGTCAGGACACAGCCAAAACAGCTGGCATCTATGAACCAGGAGGTGGGCTCTTACCAGACATCTAACCTGGCACCTGGATTTTGCACTTTCCATATTTTTATTATGAAAAATAAATGTTTTTTTATTATTTAGAAGCCACATGGTTTATGGTATTTTATTATAATGGCCTGAATGAACTAAGAGATTGCCAGGAAAATTTTTGGGATTCAACTACCTCCTTTGGTCCTTTCTCTGTCTCTTTCAGTCCAAGGTGGCAATATATCTGCTGAAACAGTTTTCTGAGGAACCTTATGGACCTCCTGTGGATTTCAGTAGGGGGTCAGTGCATTAGACACAAGTCACACTTATAGACAGTTTTGAGATAATTCCTCTCTACCTCTTGTTCAGAAGGACAAGGCTCTCAATCTTCCTAGGCTGATTGAGAAGATTGAGAGGATCACCAGGCCCATTACTAATTTATTTAAGGGCCCTTTGTGTGACTGACTTTTCAATCTTGAGATAATAGCTAAAGGTTATATAGTTGCTCTCTCAGCTTTTCCTTATGCCATGTTTTTGAAAGACATTTCTTAACTTTAGCGTTCTTTGCCATCTGGGAAGACTATTTTCAAACCATCAAGATATCAAGATCTGGGTTTTGACTTCCTTACACTTCCTTAAGGAAGAAGGACTGAAGGAAGAAGGACGTACGAATAGAAAAGAAGAAAGAGCAGAAGCAGAGAGGGGGGGGGAGGAAGGGAAGGGAGGGAGGGAGCGGAAGGGAGGGAAGGGAGGGAGGGAAGGGAGGGAGGGACGGACGGAAGGGGAAGGGGAAGGGAAGGGACAGGAAAGGAAAGGAAAGGAAAGGAAAGGAAAGAAAGGGAAAGGAAAGGAAAATAGGACAGAAAGGGGAAGGGGAGGGAAAGGGGGAGGGAAGGGAGGGAAGGGAAGGGAAGGGAGGGAAGGGAGGGCGTCCGGCCGGGGGCCGGGCCGGATATTCCTTTCCTTTCCTTTCATTTCTTGGGCCTGGTCCCGTTTCCTTTCCTTTCCGTGCCTTTTTCCGTTCCTTCCTTTCCTTTCCTTTCCTTTCTTTCCTTTCCTTTCCTTCTTTCCTTTCCTTTCCTCTTTCCTCAATTCATCTCTCTCTTTTCACATTTTACTAAATGCAACATAAAACAAAACAAACAAACAAAACACAACACAACAGGTGTTCAAACTTCAACAGTTTGCTTGGAAATCTCTTGAGCCAGATAAACAAGTTTTCTCTTACAAGTTTTGCTTCCCACATAAATTGTAGGAGGCAATTTTTCTAAGCTTTCTGTCACTGTAAAACAAGGGTACCCCTTCCTTCAGTTTCCAGAAACATATTCCCCACTGGATTTTTGAACCCTCATCAACAGTGTCCTTAAATTTCATACTTTTACCAGCGGTTTGTTCAAGGAAGTTTAGGGTTTCTCTGTAATGCTTCTCAAAATTCCAGCCTTTGTCTATTGTCCAAGATTAACTCAACTCTCACATTTTGGGGTATTTCTTACAGCAGCATCCTACTTTCAGGTATTAAAATGTGTATTTGTTTCCAATTATTATGTGGCCGATTAAAACAAATGTAGTGGTGCAAAAAAAAACCCCACATTTCTTATCTCACACTTTCCAACATGAGTGAGGAATGTAGGCATGTCTTGCTTTGGTTCTTTGATTAAGATTAAAAACCCAGGCTGGGTTTTTATCTGTATACTTGACTATAAAAGACTCTGCTTCTCTGTTCAGGTGGTTGATGGCAGTGTTCATTCCATCTGGCTATGGCATTCACAGGAGTCACATTACTAATTCCCTCAGTTTATTTAGGTCACTGTTCAAATGTTACCTCACTAGGAAGACTATCTGAAACAATGCTTCCTACTAGTTCTTATGTCTTTTTCCTGATTTATTTTTATTCATAGTATTATTACTTCTTGTCATCATATTGTATGTTATTCTGCCTATTGTTTTTTCTTTCTATTTACCTATCAGAATATAATTTAGATTAGGGCAAGGCTTTATTATTGCTTTGTCAGCATTTGTTCACTGCATTTTATGTTCATCTAAGTCTAGGGTACTATGAATACAAAATTATTTATTGAATTAATGAATGGAAATCATTCTAATTAGTAAATGATTAGACCAAAATTATAATAAGAAAATACTTAAAAATTCAAAAAATGAAAGTTACCTACATCAAAACTCATGGTATTTTGCTAGTTATATTTAGAGGTAAATTCATAGAAATAAATAACACTATTTTTAAAGTAGAATGTTACAAAAATTTAACCAAAATGTTTAAATTAAGAGATATAAATAAGTATACATCAACATTTAAAGATACAGAAAAATCTACTTGGCCTTCATAAAGTAGTTCCAGTCCTAAAGTACATATACCATCCTTGAGCAAAAGAAATAAAAAATTATAGATTTAGATTTTCTACATTTTCCTCTCTTAGCACCTGACACACACAGATACATCCAGAAACATGCACATGGAGAGTAAAGAATCTGAGAGGGGGCATATTTACAGTGGTTATGAGCAAGTGGTTAAATTATGGGGTCACTTAAGGGACACATTGTTGGCTCAGTTGTTCAAGTATCTGACTCTTGGTTTTGGCTTAGGTCATGATCTCAAGGTCCTGGGATCCAGCCCCACCCCCACCTGCCTTGGTTGCCTCCCCAACCCCCTGCCCTCTTTCCCACTCTTCCCCCGCCACTCACATGCTTGCCTTCTCTCTCTCTCAAATAAATAAAATCTTTTAAAAAATTAGATCACTTAAAATTCTTCAAAGCTATCTGCATTTATAATTTTAAGTTATTATACAGCAATAATTACTGATGCTGAAAAATGTCTAATGTCTGTGTCTCCTTCATGTTGTACTTAACTTCTGTGGTATGATGATACGTGATTTAAACGATGAAATGAATATGCCTATAAATGTATATTCCTCTGTGTGCAAGTGTGTGTGTGTGTGAGTGAGAGAGAGAGAGAAATCACTTCCAAAAATCCTGAAATATAAGAGATAGAAGAATGATTTCTGTATTGAATGAGATAAAAGTTATTTTTGGACTTGTGAAAAAGGAAAGCATCTCCAGCCCACAATTCTAAATTTATTTGATAATTATGTACTGATATATCTGAGTATAAAATTTTTAGTGCTATAAAAATGCCTCCAGCCAACACTGAACTTACTGGTCAGTATGATCCAACTTGAAAAAAATTGTATTGGTACACTTCTAGTGAGAAGTCATCAGTGTTAATGAGTTTTAGTGTTTTACAGAAGCAATAATAAAAAAAAAATAACTGATATACTTAGCGTCTAAACATCATTTAAGTTTTTGGACTGGGGAATTATTTAACATTCCAGCCCATGTTAAACACTGTTTATGACAAATGGTCAGTGAGCAGGATGACTTGTATCCAGTTTTGGCTGTGACTCTGTTTCATTGAATAAATTTTTAACAACTTAACCTGTCTGGTTTTAAATTTCTTTTTTAAATGAGGGCATTGGACCAGATGTATTCTATACTTCCTTCCTTCTCCATCATTGTATGCATCTATATAATTTCTTTTCTTTTTGAATTAAGTCCCATTTGGTAGTAATTCTAAATGACTCATGAAGTGTAGTTTAAAATAGATTTTCATTGGAAATAGGAAAAAAAAATTAAAGTATTCTAGTACAGAACTATACTGATTCAAAATTACATTTCCATATGAAATCAGGTCACGAGTTTTAGTAGGGTATTTCAACAATTTTAGACATTTCATCACCTTGGAATCAAGCAACAAATTAAAATCTTCTGGAAAGAATAATTTTAATATTTAAGTGTATGAAAACCGTATCTAGTATAAAGAGCTTAAGAATAGTTTTAAAGAAGTCATACTCTTTTTAAAGTTGGGATTCCCCAGATAGAATACAATATAATTACTAACTTTTCTAAATCGTGATAAAGGATAGTTGATAGTAGAATTAAATTGGAAAAAAAAAAAAAAGACAAATGTCAAGACAGTTACCTGATGTCAGATGTTGTTCCCTGATTATCAACATAAATTATCAGCATAACCATGTCATAATATTTCCAATTTATTAAACCATGTTTGTGTGTGTAGGCCACTATATACCAATTTGTGGGTTTTTTTAAAATAGAACTGAGAATTCAATATGAGGAACTGATGTGACCTTGAACAGTGAATTTTCATATGTAAGCTTCTATCTTCCTCATTAATTTTAATGTTAAAACTTATGTACAGGATTGAAAAAATATTTGGCCAAGATATTTTTATAAAACTAAAATCAACATTAATAATGGTGGTAACCTCTTTATTATTACACAAAGTGGTATTTGAATTAACATTGATATTATCAAGTCACAGAATATGAAATCAAAGAAGTTAGAACTTTAAAGCTTGTGACTTACTTAAATATATAGAATTCATCAACAGTTTTACTTATTTTTAACAAACTTTTACATAGTACTTAACTCTTTTAAGAGTTTATTTATTTAGAGAGTGAGCATGAGTCGGGGGGAGGGGCTGAAGGAGAAAGAGAGAGAATCTCAAGCAGACCTCACGCTTAGCGGGCAGAGCCCAAAGCAGGGCACAAGGGGGGATGGGCTCAGTGTGGGGACTCTATGGAGGGAGCGGGGTTTGATGGGTGTGAGGTCTCAACATGTGGCTTGACATGGGGCTAGATACAGAATCCTGAGATCAGGGCCCTGAAATCAGGACCCTGTGATCAGGACCTGAGCCAAAACCAAGAGCCAGTTGCTTAACTGTGCTACCCAGGTGCCCCTACATAGTTCTTTATATATATGCCAACCATAGTTCTGAATGCTTTACAATGGTAGCTCACATAACCTGTGGAAATCTTCCCGTGAGAAAAGGGTCAATGTTATCATCTCCATGGGACAGATGCTGGTACCAAGGTCCAGAGGCTGCAGGTGCACTGCACAAGGTCTCAAAACCAATGGTACAGCCAGTATTCAAACTCCTCACCCTGTGATCTTAGTCACTGGATAGACACCTTTTTAGCAGAAAATAAAACCTTGAGAGGTTATGTGACTTACTTAGAGTCTCATAGCTATTTAATGACAAGTCCAATATAAGTAACATCCTCCCAAATCACTTTAATATGTAATAATCAGGGGAAAATGGCAAAATAATTCAGAAAATCAAGTATTTTTCTAATGTAAAGTAATTTTTTGGTTTCTGTCCACTTCCTATTATGGGTAAAATAAACATCCTTTGAAAAAAATCCCCTTAGTTGTTTTCCCAGTATTTCCTGAGTGATATTATTTTTTATTACAATATTCCATGTTAACCTGAGCTGAAGAAAGAAGGAAGAGGAGTAATAGGAGGAGGTGAGAGTACAATTAGAAACTATGAAGCACACTGAAGAACACATATAGGGTTTTAATTTCATAAACAAGAATGAACAGAATGAGGGGTACTTTTCTGGAAGTTTCCAAGACAGCATCCCAACCAGCACTGATGCAGATGCCCACTGGCTCCCTCTCCCTACAAAAATATTTTTCATTTGTGTTTTTCCACAATATGAACATGAGAAATGAAGAACAGAAAACAGAAATGCCTCCCAAAGCAGACAGGTGTAACTATAGTATCTATATCTTAGGCAAGCCTTGTGTGAGAAAATGCAGTTGGGCTGTAGCAGATTGCAATGCCTCTGCCTCATCTGTTTAAAAAAGTCACAGACTGCCACTTAACCCAAGTGAATTGTTGCCATGTGGGAGTGTAAGCCAGGTGTACAAGATCTCTAATTTTGACTTTAATTCAAAATTGTCAAATATTAAAAGGTTGGCCCTTTTTCGTGTAGGAGGGATAGTCTAAGTCTATCTAGAGATGAGCTCCAGACTACTTTTGCAAGCATCTTTCAACTTCTGCCATAAATAATCTCAGACAGAGACTCAATTGTGTTTTTATTGTTTAGAAGGTCAGCACATGCTTCTATGAAACTTTACATAAAACCATCATTATCTAGTTTTGTTTTTTTTTGTTTGTTTGTTTTGTTTTTGTGAAGCAACTTGGAAGTGCAAAAAGAGTATCGACTGCAGGACAATTTTCAATACTTTTTTTTTATAGTTGGAAAGTAGACACATAAATCTTCTATAGTTTTAAAAATAGATTAAATCTGTTCTTGCTTGAAGTAATTACACTATTGTGCACTCACATTTACCTAAATTAATATTTAAAGATGGAACCAATTGAAAGTGAAATTGAATTAAAGTATCGTATTGCACCGTGTGCTGACAGTTTGTAATTGATCAGATATGCAAATGTCAATCTATAAATGTAATAAGTTGTGCATACAGAGTGGATCAAATATAAGATGCTTTAAACAATATAACATGTCATTAGAATGTAAGGGATCCCTGGGTGGCGCAGCGGTTTGGCGCCTGCCTTTGGCCCAGGGCACGATCCTGGAGACCCGGGATCGAATCCCACGTCAGGCTCCCGGTGCATGGAGCCTGCTTCTCCCTCTGCCTGTGTCTCTGCCTCTCTCTCTCTCTCTGTGTGACTATCATAAATAAATAAAAATTTATAAAAAAAAAAAAGAATGTAAGATGGTGTGGCATAAGAAGATTAAACTCAAATGCTTAATAAATAATGTAGTAAACTGTAATAGCCTTTAGAAGGTATTTGTGGAATGAAATTGGGAATCAAGAAGCAACATTTCATATAAATGTATCTTACACATTTGAACACCCAAAAGCTTCATGATTCAGACAGAAGTTAGTGGCTTACTAAATAATAGAATTAGTTTCTATAATTGGTATTGGATGGCTTACCTGCACACAGTTCTCATATCTAGTGTTCTTGTTATCATCATGCCTACGTAAGTTCATGCTATTTAAAATATTTCTGAAGAGCACTTTTATAGAATGCTATGTAAAAGCCTCAAATGTATTCCTCATGGAGCATAAGCTTCAAATGTACCCTTTGCACTTACAGCACACCTTCACTACTTTTGGATGATTTTTAAACTCCCACACTGCCTTTTCTCCCCTCTTCCACCCAAGAAAGGCAAGCTATATTACATGAGAATGGTATCTTAGCAGTGGGGAAAGCAGGTCTTTTGTGGGAATGTATGGTTGGGGATGGGGACCGCTGAGAATTTTGCTGCCAGTTTCTTGACTAGGATCATGCCTAAAACCCAATCGGCCTGTTGCTGAAGTGGAATGAACCTCTTGTGCAGCATGGTGTGGTGTGCAGGCTTGAGTTTAGAGTCTGGCTACTATATACTAGGTCATGCACTAGAAGCCATTGTCTTAACGGTTATAATGGGCTACTTTTTTTCAGTGATGAAAATCTGAAGCACAATATTCCACACAGATCCTGACTAAGAGCCAACACTTAGCTATATCAAGGCTTTAATGTCTTCATTTGTTGTAAGAATCCCATAGTATGTAATGTCTCCACAGCACAGTGTGTGACAGTAGATTTTTTAACAATGACTCCAAATCCTAGAAGCCAATGCTACAATGCGAGGGGGTGGGAAGTATGAGCTAAGAAGACTTACGATGCAATCTTAAAGCAGAGAACTTTGTGGAATGAGAGGTGAAATTAGATTTCTATTTTATATTTAGAGGATGACCAAACATAAGTTCAGATTTAACACAGCCAGGTTTTATAAGACTGAAATGAATAGAGGCTGTTGCCTTTTCTCATCCATTTTTGTAATGCCAGATAACCCAATTTGTAGATGCAAAGAGCATTTCTCAAATAAAGAAGTTATTTTTAAATAATTTCTTATTTCATATTTCTAAAAAGTCTGAAATAGTCAAAATAAGGAGGCAAGTTTCTAGAATTTTGCTATACTTCCTTACACTTATTCCAGAGTACTTACTATTTTGTTTTTATTTAAATTTGTGTAGAGGGGATGAAAGAGTATCGTAAACTCTTCAATGTTTGAAATTCCACTCAACATTTCTTTGAAGTATAACCTTCTGTTTAGTTCAGTTCTCTCTTACCCTACCGGGTTGTTTTAGGATAAAAATTCCAACTCATCTGAAACAACGGATCATTGGTAATACATTTGCATAGGTCTTATAGAGGAATTATCTTTGGAAAGGCAAGAATGCTTTCACTCTTTAACTCTGCCCATGCCTAATCAGTAATAGCCTTCAGATAAAACCCTATCTTAGAAAACCAATCACAACCAGTCCAATCCATTCTGAGTTTTGTTACAGTTTGGAAAGCAATATGGGTAAGGCCAGGTCTTTGGAATTTTATAGTGCTTTTCTCTAATAGGAAGAAAAAATTGTTCTGAGATTTTTTTTGACCCTCCTGGCCAGGTTCTCTGAAAGTTTGAAGTAATTGCTGAAAATAGAGTGTAGCCCTACTGAACTAACCAAAACATTGGGGGAGCATACAAGTATTTTTCACTGTATTATGGAGACTTTGTATACAATGGAATCCTTTTTTTTTTTTTTTATTACAACGGAATTCTTAGAACAATTGAGGGCACCATAGCCTCGATGTAAATAGGGAATCAATAGACTATAGGTGTTTAATCATGCGATAGCAACACAAAGGTGTGTAAAACATAGTTCCAATTTTCGAGGAGCTTGTGGAGAAGGAAAAATTGGTTGCTATACTTAGGAAAGAATACACGTGGAATTCTTTGATAGTGTGGAGGGAGGAGCGAATGCACATGGGTGAGGGGACTTTAGAGGCCTTGGAAAAGAAGAGACAGCGTTTGAATTGCTTTGTGCTAAGAATCTCCATTTTGTGAAGGACAAAGGACAGCTACTGGTGGTTATTTCACACAGAATAAATTGGGGGTTCAGAGGTCTGAGGTATAAACTCTTGAATTTTTTTCCTTCTTGCCTGCAGAAAAGGTAAAGTGACAGTGGTGACAAGATCATCTATTGTGGGCTTAAGCTCTTGAACAGCAAACCCAGGGTATGTTATTACGCTCAGGAGGGATGTCTAAAAGTGTGTCATAGGAAGCAGCATAAGGTCAGTGGCTTCTGTGCTTTAGGGAAAACTTTATGTGGCAGTTAAGCTAGAATTAGCTCAATTCTTGCCAAAAGCCACAACCCCTTGAGGTATTATTAAGGAAAGCTACCTGACTAATCAACCAAACTAACATTGTGGCCAAGATTCTGGTGCCTCGAGTGGGTTGAACCAAGCAATCAGTGAACTTACATAATGGAATCTGCATGAGGCCTAATTTGGCCAGCATGGTTCTGAAGTTGCAATTTCTCCAAATTGGAAGAATGCAGAATTAGGCTGGTTGGTTTGCTTGCTCGCTTGCTTCTATAGTTGTTTTCATTCATTCATTCATTCATTCATTCATTCTTTTTTTTTTTTTTTGAATTTGTTTTGTTTTCCCTTTTTCAAATCTTTAGGGCTAAGGGAAAAAAATTGTCTGCTTAACATGTTTTCTGGATTTTCTAATATTTCTCTTTTTCTTTATAATATCTTCTTCAATTTATAGCCCCAAACATGAATAACCCTGAACTGTCATAAGTAATAGCAAGCTAATACAAAAGAAGAATGGAAATCTGGAGTAGAGGTGGCTAGTAGTAAGTGAAAATGCTGAATTCTCAATACTAGTGTGGTGTGTCTGTCACCAACCAGTAAACATGTAAAGCCTGAGTGCCTTATTGAGTCTCCAGGGCACCTCACATCGGGGCACTTCTGTCTTTCTGGACCCAGGTAACAGCTGTATGACTGAATGCCCATTTAAGTCAGCCAATTATTGTTGAGCTTCTATCATGTTTCAGGAATTATGCAGATGACTAATGGAGGGTCTATTTCCTCGAATTGCTTAGCATGTAATTTAAGGCAGGCAGATTGACTGCAGCAGGTGATTTTAAACAAGTGCAGTGATAGACTTATGCACAGAGCACTTCTGTAATATTGAAAGAAAGGCTCAGGAAAATGTTCCTGGAAAGGACACAACCTAAACTGAGATAAATTATAGGGTAGCAAAGCAAGATTCACTTTATACGAGGTTGATGGCATCAAGCCAGTATCTATCCCTTAATGCATACTTGCATATATATAATAGTATACATTATATTTAAGTGCATATGTGTATAGATATATATTTTATATTCATGTGTGCCAAATACACATGCATGTGCATGTGATTACATGTGCTTATTTGTGTTACTCTGAGAGTTTAATTGGAACATAGTTTTTAGGGAAAAACAGAATACCCTAGTTTAACCTGGCTCTTTCATATAGTAACCCACCCCACCCCACCCCCACCGTATTATGATAAGAAGTCACAGGGGAATAATTGCAAAGTTTATCCCAAGCTTCCAAAGTCTTTTAAGGGTTATATTCCATTTAATGTCATAAGTGGAATAGTTCAGTGGAGCTGAGGGCTCACTTGAGATGTGCTATCAGGTGGTGTGTTATCTAGGTAGCATTGAACAAGTTTTTCGAAAGGGCTGTGTTGCCCTGTGGCCACCACCAGAGGGCTCAGCCTGAATTGTTATTTGAGCAACTCTAGAGCAGTTACTGAAACAGCAACTTTAAAGTGTTTTGCCACAGAAGAGGCTGGGGAGACACAGGAGCGCTTAAATAGATGCCAGGAGGAGCAGTTACTAGGAAAGGAAGCAAATGTCAGCTTCTGGAAGTCCCTGTGTTGACAGTTGCTGCTGCCGTGTGTTTCACCAGGGGCATCTGGTAAATTCTGAGGCAGGGCTGTGGGAGCAATGGAAGAAACGGTCATTCGAGGGTACACTGGCCATTTGTTTCCATTTCTTTAATATATTATCCTCAAAATCAAGGGGAGAAGTGACAAGGGGATCTTTCTTTATATTCCTTACAAAGAACACATTATTACTCAATAGGGAAGACTGGAATAAGTAGGATTTTCAAATGAAAGATAGGATTTTGGATAGACGGAGTGGAGATGAAGCCTTTCCACTTTTGTCCATTTGTCCACTTGCATAGCAAGGTAGCTCCTTCTTCACTGTGTTGTTTTGAATATGTAATTAGAATAGTTATTGATTGATTGATTGATTTATCTATTTATTTATGAGACCGTGTGGTTAGAAAGAATAATGCCCCCCCAAAGATGTTCTCACATTCCAATTCCAGATCTGTGACTATACTACCTTACATGGCAAAAGGGACGTTGTTGCAGATGTGCTTAAATTAAGGATTTTGAGATGGGGATATTAATTTAGAGTAGGCAGGTGGGGGTCTATGTAATCATAAGAGTCTTTATAAAAGGGAGACGTGCAGATCAAAGCAGAGAAAAAAGAGATATGATGACAGAAGCAAATGTGTTTTGGAGATGCAAGAAGGGGCCGTCATCCAAGAAGGCCAACGAATGTGGCATCAAAAACCTGGAAAACAGGCAACAGACTTTTCTTTGGAATATCCGGAAAGAATGCAGTCATGCTGATACCTTGATTTTATCCATGTAAAACTCATTTTAGAATTCCGACCTCTAGACTTATAAGGTAATGGGTTTGTGATACTATTTTACAGTGGCAACAGGAGACTAATACTATTACAATATCTATCCTAGACAAATTGTTCCATAAATGGATATTATATCATGAATAAATTGCTTTATGTCATATGAAATATAGTCTTTCAAAAATATTCATTTAGGGATCAATAACACATTCACCTGTTAATTTATTAGCTACAATTTATAAGATCACCAATACTCTGGATGAGGCTTTCAATATACAACTTCTTTTTTTTTTTTTTTTTTTTTTTAAATTTTATTTATTTATGATAGTCACAGAGAGAGACAGAGACATAGGCAGAGGGAGAAGCAGGCTCCATGCAAGGAGCCTGACATGGGATTCGATCCCGGGTCTCCAGGATCGCGCCCTGGGCCAAAGGCAGGCGCCAAACCGCTGCGCCACCCAGGGATCCCTCAATATACAACTTCTGTACCTCTCTCACCACTATCATCAGTATTACTAGTATTTTTCTCATTTGTTATTGGCAATATGATAGT
The DNA here is from genome assembly GCF_011100685.1 of Canis lupus familiaris. Lineage (NCBI taxonomy): Eukaryota > Metazoa > Chordata > Mammalia > Carnivora > Canidae > Canis > Canis lupus. Next base: position 78,936,602 of record NC_049224.1, read on the forward strand.
CACACTGAATATTAAATTCAGTCACAAGCCATTCAATCACTAAAAATATTTTAAACAAACTGTGATTATCCCTCCACGTTATCTATTATTGTGGAAACAACACTGCATAAATAGTTAATTTCACTTACTATTTATTGAGTTCTCATTTTAACATGTACTATTCTTATATTCCCCCATCTTTTAACACAGATTAGCTTTATTATTCTTATTTTTTTTCCATTTGCTATTTAGAATCACCATGGGTGTCAAAATCTGTTCTTTATTAATCAGGTTTTGGTTAGGGTACAAGATGGAAAAATGGCTAGCTTCTTTTATGCTTTACTTCTCACTTTTGATATTCTGGATTTATTTTTTCTCAAGTATTTCTGACCTTCTTTTAATGATAGCAGTTTATTTTCCTGCCTTCAGTGCTCTTTGTTTATTCATGGTCATTCCATGGCATCTCAAAAGGGGCAAGACCTTTGTTTCTTCTAAATATTTTCAACTTATGTTACTAAGAAAGAAGTATATTAGACAAAGTCAAACAGGTTTATTTATATAATACATATAGACAATGTGTTCCGAAGCTCTTGACCATCTGGAGATTAACATATGGCGTGCATAGTAATTGTAGCCACTCCTATAATTCACAAAAGTACTTGGAGCCTGATTCTAGCCCATTTTTGTGATGATCACATTTTCTGAATCAGAAATTGAGATTTATCATCTGACATTCTTTTTCAAGTTGCAAATTTATTTCTATGAAAAGTTCCTGACAGATAAAGCATTAACTCAAAAGCTTAACTTCCATATTTACATACTACTTTAATTGTACCACTCTCTAACCTCAGCTCTAAGTGTGAAGGCTAAGACAGTTAATTCATTTTTATGTTGACTGTACCAAACACCATACCAGAATATGGGAGAACTCAATTTATAGATGTCAAATCAATTTGGTAAATCGCTCTACTGTAAGAAATGCTACTATGTAAAATACAGTATATATTGCTCTGATCTAATAGGTTGGCTTTTTCAGCCATTAGGAAAATAATTTTACTCTTTATATGAGTATAATGTCGATAGTGAGAAGGAATGAATCTTGCTTTTTCCGTCTATCTGTTCGGCTCAATCAAATGATTAGAAAGTCCTCTACCTGTTGATGGTAATGTTTCTCTAATTTGAAGATTGAGGAAAGGATCCAAGAGCCCTACTACATATGATTTTAGGTTCTGATTTGCTTCAAAACTATGTCTATGTTCCAAAGGGCTTATCTAAAATCATATTCATAAATGCTAAACTAAATCATTCTCATCTGAATCCATCTTGACAGTTGTTTCTAAATTGATTTTAATATGAGATCTTTTTATCAGAAAATGACTACGGTATTTTAGATTGCTGACAGAAATGTTGAAGGGCAGGAAATAAAAGCTATTTTTTTTAATCCCACTGGTAACATATATGAGTTCTAATAAAAACATTATATGAACCTCTTTGTTTTATTTTCTAAAAAATGTCCCAAATTTAATTTAAATGTTTTCATTATTTTTTTGTGGTCAAACTTATAAATCTATAAAACAAGCGAACAAAGTACTTTCCAGTTTGAAATAATATTATTCCTTGTATCTTAGTTTTCTTTATTATTGCTTAGGTTTGTTCTATATTCAACTTTCTTCCCCATCCTTTTTTATTTCATACTATAGTTCTGTTTGTTTGTTTGCTTTTTAATATCCTGGTATGTCTTTCAGCTCGCCTGAGCATTTAGAAATTCTCTTTAAGTTTACTAGTACTATTTCTGGTTGTTGTTCTTGATAGAATTGCTATTATTAGTTTTAATCTCATTAGAATTGCTTTAGAGTTAAATAACCATTTTGAGTAAACTTTTTTTTTTCTTGATTTTGGTTATTGTTTCCTAATTTTTTAGAACTGTTAAAATACTACAACTACAAACATGAATCCTTCTTTTGATAGAGTTTGAAAAATCATAGGATATTGGAGTCATTAAAAACCTTATGGATTTGATCACTTGGGCCTCTTACAGAGATAGAAATACGGGCCTTGTAAAGTGAAGAGACTTATAATTACCAATGTTTGGTTTAGGAACTAAAATCCTGATTTCCTAATCTAAATCTTTCCCTAAAACTTGCTTTGAAATGACTATCGTTCCATGAAACACTTAAAAGCAATTATGCTACATTTCTACCCCCTCTGTGTTAGTAGAATTTCAGTTATCTTGAAAATAAGTGATTAACACCCTTTAAGATGACAATTACAAACATGAGGAGAAACTTTTGTGAAAGTCTTCTGTTATATATATGCATAGTCATATGAAAACATTAACATTAGCAAGGCTGGCCTTTTCCTTTCCTTTTCTGTGATTTAACAAGCTGATACTTACATCTGATTATTTTCCCTATCTTTTCATTCAAAAACAATAGATTTTTTTTTACTAGTGAAAAGAAAACTGGATTTAACTGAACAAAAGCAAAAATGTTTTACAACAGACCCTGGTTGTCTGCATCCTACATTGTAACAATGAAATGATGTGGGCTTTCTTTTACTTGTATACTTCTATTCTTAAATAACTCCAGCCAAATGATTTTATAAGACTACTAATATATTTTCATTATTTTTAAATACTTTGAAATTTTTTTTTCAGTGAGATGAATAGGGAAGAGAATTAAGTACCAGATGCATGAATTAGGATATTTTGAAATTGTGGATTTAGAGGCACCTTGGTAGCTCAGTGGGCAAAGCATTTGCCTTCAGCTCAGGTAATGATCTCAGGGTCCTGGGATCCAGCCCCACTTAGGGCTCCCTGCTTGCACACACCTGTGCACATGCTCTTTCTCTAACAAATAAATAAAATCTTTAAAAAAAAAGAAATCATAGATTTTAAAAAACTTAATATCCCTTCGTGGCAGTAATAAAATGTATTAAAATACAACCCACGTGTTAAAAAAAAAAAAAGCCCCTTTATTTAAAAAAAATATATTATCTAATTGTTCTATCATTCTTATTCCAATTGACAGAGATAAACAATGATAAACAGGTAAACTCTTTAGTGAGGATAATTTATTATTTTTCAGTTTAAAGCAGTATTACTTTTTTCACCTGTTTTTGAGTATACTCAGTCTTTCAAGATTTCTAACTTCCTATGCTCCATTCTTCCCAACATATGGAAGTTTATGCAGTCAGGAATACTTTCTTAGTGATTATAGATATACAATTTCTGATGAATTGAAACTGCCATATATATATATATATATGTATAATTAGCATATATTAATGTTATATTAGTAACAGATATATTAATAGTATTAATATATATACTGTATGTTCTATTAAAAATAACTGTAGCTGGATATAATCAGGAATTGATTAGAAAGATAAAGATACAATATTTTAAACGTTTTTTTCAATAAATAGAGTTGTTAGGGGTATTTGGTCTAAATTGTCATGAGTAATGATGGGTAGAGGCAGATGGTGCTCTGTGTTACGCATCCAGGAGCAGTTGCAAATGAAAGATAGAATTCTGTATTGTACCTATGAATTGAACTAGATTGAGCAGTGATTCCTACCAGGAGAAGAAATAGCTTTTATTTTGTGACAGGATGTACATTGTTATGTCTTCAGCCATCTAAGACTAGAATAGAGAAGAAGAAAAACAAGATAGTAGATACTCTATAATGGGAATTGAAAGTGGAAGTACAATATTATTCATTGAAATAAAGTCCAGATAGAACCATCTGTGAGAAGAATAAGCTGTGAGGAAGGAAACATCTTTGACTTAATTATGAAAGACTTTAGTACTCTTGCAAGAGACAAATGGCAAAATGGCGATTTCAGAGAAGTGAGTTTTTAGTCATTTCCCATTTTTCTGTTAAGAATAATATATTTAAGTTTATATATTATAGAAATAATATAATATGATAAAATATTTTATTTATATGTCTATATCTAAAATATTCATTTTCCTTCTCATTTAAAAATATTGGGAATCACTTAACAACTCTCCCACTTTTAGTTCTCTTGTTAAAAGATAAACTGAAGCATATTAAACATTTTAAGAATTTATTTGAACAAAAATTGATTGGAATTGGACAGAGCCAACCTGGAAGTGGGGAAGTAAAGAAAAGAAATTATTGACTGGCTGTAGCTTAAAGACTAATTGGCTGTTTGTGATTGGTTGTCCTTACGCTTAGATTTTGTAAGTGCATTTATAGGCTTACATCTTGGTTTGCTTATAGGCTAACATTGCATTTGAGCCATCAAAGTCTAATGACCTCCTTGTTTAATTACACTCTCTTGTAAAATATAAGTTTCTCTGGTTTTATCATGGCATCAGAGGTTTCCATGTTACATTAATTAATTGATTAATTATTAACATTAATATCATTACAATTATAATAAATTATAATTAATTAATACATTCCTGCTGTGAGTTTCTCAATGTTTGTTTTTTGGAAAGGAGAATGGTAAAAACAAAACAAAGAAAAAAAAAAAGGAAAGGGGAATGGTGTCAAAGATCAACAAAACCTGACACTAGTTAAAGTGGTAAGCACAGGTTTTAATCAGTAATGTGTTATTGCAAAAGGGCAAAGAGTCAAAGGTGAACTGAACTCCGATTTGAACAGAAATGACCAGGCATTCTAAAGGAAGAATGAGAGAATAGCCAACAGGGTGAACAGGGCCTTGACAGAGTCAGAGAAGTGAAAAATTACAAGTGGGAAAAGGAGAAAACCCATGTGGATTTGCTGCTAACTGATGCTCATTGAAGCTAGGCTCCTACTCTCCCACAAAGACAAAGAGATAAGGATCCTGTCTTTGGTTGTTGCCTGGACAAAATGGTAAATTCTCATGGCAGGGTTCAGTTTTCTCAAGTAGCCACGTACAAGGAGACTATGGTCACCTTAAGGACTTGGCCTTGAGTTATTAGGAACTGTACTAGTATTTGCTCAGGTCTTTATAGGACAAAGCCGAAACCTAGTCAAGAGAGGCTCACAGGACCCTTGCTAAAGTTTGGTCAAGGAAAACCTCTTTGTCAGTGAGTTCATAATATATTTTTGGCAGGATTTGTTTAAGAGTAGTGTCCAACTGCCATTGTGATGATAAATTGTATTCATCAATTTGTCCAGGCTCTGGTGCTCAGTTGTCTGGTCAAACACTAGTCCAGGCATTGCTGTGAAGCTAATTCATTGCTTTGATTGACATTTATAATCGGTTTAAGTAGATTACCTGTGATAATATGGGTGGGCCTCTTCCACTCAACTGTAGCCCTTACTACAAAGACTAGTGTTTTCCTAAGAAGAAGGAATTGAATCCTGTAATTGAAATACTGCCTGATTTTCAGCCTGCCAACCTGCACTACAAATCCTGAATTTACCAGTTCTGACAATCACATGAACAAATTCCTTAAAATAAATCTCTTTGTCTCTCTGTCTCTTTCTCTCCCTTTCCAGATATATATACTTTACTGGTTCTATTTCTCTGGTGTTAAAAGACAAATTGATGCATATTAAAAATTTTAAGAGTTAATTTGAACAAAAAAAAATTGATTCAAATTGATCTAGCAGTTAGAAAGGAGCCCAAAGGAGCTGTGCAAACTGAAAGTTTTTATAGACAAAAGAGATCAGAGATAAGGAAGTTACACTAGGCAATAAAACACGCTGGTTATGGCAAGGTTATTTTCTTTTAGGAGATGGAAGGGGCCTGTCAAGCAGATTATCTAAATAGTGCTAATCAGGCAATTCCTAATTAACTGGTTTAAGATTCCATTTTTGGGACAGCCAAAAATGTAATTAATTTAAGTCTCTGGTGATATGGAGCTTAGCATGAACAACTAACTCCATTTGGGCCTGTGGTCTTGTTTTTAACACTGGAAAACCCTGACTGGTTAATGGACTCAAGAAATTGACTGAATTTTAATAACAGCCAATTTCCAGGTTTGCAAATCAGATGAATTAACATGAGCAATGAAATTTCATTAAGAAAATATTGCATAACATCCTTCTGGCAACATACAAAATATTAAGGGTTCCCTGGCCTTCTCAGTTCATACAAATTTTATTTTTTTTTTTTTTTTTTTTTTTTTTTTTTTTTTTTTTTTTAGTTCATACAAATTTTAATTCAGCTTTCTATTGGTTCTAAGGGAGTGAGACACCAAAGTAGAGGAAGTTGTTTAATGTTAAAAAAGTTACAGATCCTGGGAAAACTACAACTGATACAAAGACATAAAAAGGAAGGTGGCTGGGAGGCGGGAGGAACAAACCAATGTAAACCCTACTTCTTTGGATCCTCCTCAGTTTTGATCTGTTTGTTACTCTCTCTAGGTTTCTGCTACCCTCTACTTCCCCATTCTCTTCACTAGCACACTCATGCTTCAGAAATGTCCTCTTCTATTTTTCAATGTTTTGGATATCATCCAGAATACTGCTGGGGTATTGCTTCTGAAGGACTTTGTAGAAATGTTGAGCTTTAAAACAAATATACCATGCAAAATGATTTTATTTTAGTATCTGAAACCAATCGAAATGAAGCACAAAAGGGGTGGATAATTTATGGAAAATAATGTGCATTTACTTTACCCAAGAATGGAGAAATTATTGTCTCTAAGCTTGTTTGCTCTCTCAATCCACATTCTGAATTTTTATATCTTTGTCAGTTTCATTTGTCATAAGAAAATATCCCAGTATAGTATTCTCACACCGTCAACTGGCTTTTTGCATAAAACAGGTAAAGATACATGTTAAGTTGAAAAAAAAATAAATAAAGGCATCAGGCTACTAGAGATATGCAGATATTTTGTTTCCCAAAGTCTCAATGTAAAGAATTGTATCCTATCTCCCAAAAAGCCAATTTAAGCTCTTGTTAAAAACAAGACAGGCAGGGGCACCTGGGTGGCTCAGTGGTTGAGCATATGCCTTTGGTTCAGGTTGTGATCCCGGGCTCCCTGCAGGCCTGTGTCTCTGCCTCTCTCTCTGTATCTCTCATGAATAAATAAATACAATCTTTAAAAAACAAAACAAGATAACAAATGGAGTTGCTTGTGCTAAGCTCCACATCACCAAACTGAGAGCTGACTTTTATTTTAAAAAGATTTTATTTTTTTATTCATGAGAGATACAGAGACAGAGGCAGAGGGAGAAGCAGGCTCCATGCAGGGAGCCTGACATGGGACTAGATCCTGGGTCTCCAGGATCACCCCCTGGGCTCAAGGCAGCACTAAACTGCTAAGCCACCGGGCTGCCCTGAGAGTTAACTCAGTTCCAGTTTTGGCTCTCCCAGAAATGGAATTTTAAAAGAGCCTATCAGGAATTGTCTAGTCAGCACCAGCCAAGGAATCTACCTGAGAGAGCCCTTCCATCCCCTAAAGGAAATGACCCCTTTTTGTCCAGCATAACTTCGTTGTTCCCACTCTCTTCTGCCCATAGATGTCTTTCCTTTAATATAGTACCTTGGAGCTCCTTTCTGTTAGATTGGCTGCTGCCCAATTTGTTCAGCTGAATTTTTTTAGCACTCGAAATGCCTTCGCTTTAAGGTGAACAAATGAAAAGCGTATGGTCACAAGGAAACATGCATCCAGTTGTCTTTATTTCATTGTTATATTAATTCTGTACCAGCAAATTTATGACTCTAACAGGTGTATCAATTATTCCATAAGTGATGTTTTCCTTTATCTAATTCCCTCCTCAAGAGGTAGATGTCTAGAGTTTTTTTTCTTTTAAAATTACCAATTAATTTCAACAATTGTAGTTTCACATAAAGTCAACTCATCTTGAACAGAAATATTTAGAGAAAAATGGATTTTGTCTTCAAAGCATTTCAAAATGCTGAATTCATGAAGCAAATCTGAAAACACCCAAACAGGATGTAAGAAACCAGCTTGTACACAAGCAGACCCAAAGGCTCTGAAGTTAATAGTCCTACTGAGGCAGATAAAAATTTCTTAAAACAACACATATCACTTACATTTTAGTTTTTTACTAATGACAACCACTAAATGAGAGATTGCAATACTGTAAAAATTGAAAAATAAAGAGTGAGTTGTAGTGAATTTCATTAATTTCAAGGCAATATTAAACACTTAACAAGGCAGCAGATAAACATGTTTTGTCTAATGACATTCAAGCCCAGCATGTATCTTATTATTATGAAAAATGAGTTTCCTAAATTCAAAGATCCTGCTGGATTACAGCTGGTTTGGCATAAAGATAATTTTGGAATTCAGCTTTCAGAATCATGCTTGATGAGAAGTATGCTACCATGAAGACTTATTTTGATAAAGGGTTTTATTAAATTTGAGACTGTTACAGTCAGAAGTTTCTTTGAGATCATCAGGGATTTTCAGGATGAGAAATTTTAGCCCATTACTGCTAATTTCAAAAATATAGATTAATGTCAATTCAGACATAAAAACTTGCAAGAATAGTGCTCAAAAAAATTCATGTGTTCTTTTTTTTTAAGATTTTATTTATTTATTCATGAGACACAGAGAGAGAGAGGCCGACAGACATAGGCAAAGGGAGAAGGAGGCTCCTTGTGAGGAGCCTGATGTGGGACTCGATCCCAGGACCCTGGGATCATGACTTGAGCTGAAGGCAGGTGATCAATCCCTATGCCACCCAGGTGCCCTCCATGTGTGTTTTGTCCAGTTTCCCCAAGTGTTAATGTGCTGCTAGGTATTCTTATGTATGCTTTCTTTGTGTTTATCTGTTTATGCACGTCTGTGTGTATATACAATTATTTTCCTGAATCACTGGACAGTAAGTTGTAGATATGATGACTCTTTATCCCTACCTAGTTCAGTGTTCATTTCCTAAAAACACAGGCATTTTATTGCATAGCCACAGTAAAATTATCAAAGTCAAGAGATTTAATACTGGTACAGTATTATTTAAGCCAAAATCCATATACAAAATTTGCCAATTTTTAAAATAACATCCTTTATAGCAAAAGTAAACTGGGCTTATGAATCACATTTATTTGTCACAGTTCTTTAGTTTCCTTTAATCTTAGACAGTTCTTGAATCTTTCTTGGTATTTTGGACAGTGACATGTTCAAGGAATTCAGGCAAGTTATTTTGCAGAATGTCCCAAAATTGGGCTTATCTGATGTTTCTTCATGACTAGATTCAGGTTATGCACCCTGGGGACAGAATTACAGCAAAATTGATGTTGTATCTCTCATGGCACCTTGTATCAGTAGGCAGAAAATGTTAGTGTGTCAAAATACTGGTGGTGTTAGTTTAATACTTGGCTAAATTGCTGTCTGCCAGGTTTCGACATTATAAAGTTATGATTTTATTCTTTTTAATTAATAATTATCCGGTGGAGGGGTGCCTGAGTGGCTCAGTCAGTTAAGTGTCTGCCTTTGGCTCAAATCATAATCCGGAGGTTTTGGGATTGAACCCTACCTTGGGCTCCCTGCTCAGTGGGGACCCTATTTCTTCCTCTCCCTCTGCCTGCCTCTCCCCCTGCATGTGCTCTCTCTAAATAAATAAATAAAATATTTAAAAAGAAACCATTACAAAACATTTTAAAAATATCCTGTGTAGAGGTATTCTGAAATTATGTGACTATCTTAATCTTTCTCAAAATTTCCTCAAGTTTTAGCATCCATGATGATTCATGAATGAATTTATTAGTATTACCATGGTTAACAAATTAGGATTTATTTTGCAATTCTATCGCTGTCTATGTTTATTAATTTTCTATCATAAGGAAGAGTTTTCCTTTCTATATCATCTATCAAATATTAATCTATCATCATCATCTCTCTTGTTTATTTTTGAATCTGTGTGGTTGCTCAGATTATTATTTTTTAAGTAGTTTATAATCCTTTACTGTCATTATGTATTTTGAGACTCAAATTGTCCCAGATTCCACTGGTTTAAAAGCTCCTTCAGCTGACTCTGGCTCCTTTTGACCTATCTTTGTCATTTCTTTTAATAATTGCCTGTTTTCTCATTTCAGGATTATCTTGTTATTTTTTCAGCTGTATCTTTGGATTCAGGCATTTCTTCACAGTTTCTTTATTGTGGGAATGATTTTTTTTTTGGGGGGGGAATGATATTTTGAAATCAAGATATAAGCACTGTGTGTTCACTGTTTATGAGTTTTTATTGCTTCTTAGCATTCTTAGCCAATAGAACTGGGAAATTATGTAGCAGGCGCGCACAGACACACACTCCCCATAACTGTTTCTACTTCTGTATCTAACTGTCCATAATATATGGGAACCTAGGATAGCCTCAATTCCAACTCAACACCACATGGTTTATTCTATCCTTTTCCCTTCTGCATGATAACTATTTTTTTTTTGACAGAACTGATTCTCATCAGCCACAACATATCTACATATTTGCCTAGTCCTGAAATTTATAGAAAAATTAGCTTCTAAAATTATAGACAAATACATCTCTGTAAGAAAGTATACTAAATATATATGTGTGTATATATATACATACATATATATGTATATGTGAATTACATTATATATAATATATGCAATAAATGTATAAATTGCTTTTGGTTTAGGTCATAGATCTAAATAATGTGTTCAAAATATAATTGGACTACTTCTTTCTGCCCATCCACTCTTCAGTGTACTTCTATTATTAACTTAAAATAGTGAGTTTAACTTACTCTTTAACTTGTTTCTGTTTTGTTCAACGTTAGGGTTTTCTTTCAAGCTTTCTGATTTTAATTTTTTCTCTTTGAGTATTCAAAATAACAGCATGTTTTCAAAATCAGGATTGTAAAAAAAATAAATAAATCTGGAGATGTGCTATTCCCTCACTCTCTTCCTTCTATTTCTTGTTCTCATCCAATACTCATAGGTAACCAATTTCATTAATTTTTGACTTATTCTATGTTATTTCAATTGTTAAATTTCTAATGGCTGAACTCAGTCAGTTTTCCTGATATCAACTCCACTAAAATAGGTTATTTCAGTGTATTGAAAGATTCTGGTCTTAATATTAGAGTGTAAAGGAAGATACATGTGTTTTGGAGTGACCAGAACAGATTCAAGTCTGGATTTAATATTTCTGTTTACTAATTGTGCAAGATTCTTAGTTTTTCTGACACATTTTCATTTTACAAGTTTGCATGTATGTGGAAAATAATCTCCATAATTTGCCTAATACTCATTACTCAGTATTTAGATCTTTCTCAATAACTGACAGCTGCAATTATTTCCAGTGCTAACATCATTTCTAAAGTTACAGTGGATGTTCTGCTTCTTACAAACACATGGTATTCATCAGCAAATCAACATAGCAGCCTACCAATACATTGTTATTGAATCTCTAAAATGCATCTTGTTTTACTGATGAGAAAACTGAGGTTCAGAAAATTATTCCAAAAGGCTTAATTAATAACACTGTGTTAATGTAAGATTTGGGCCTAAGTGGTGATTTTTTTTTTTTCCAATCTAGGAAATAGGGCAGCCCTGGTGGCTCAGCAGTTTAGCACCCCTTCAGCCTAGGGCATGATCCTGGAGACCCAGGATCAAGTCCCACGTCGGGCTCCCTGCATGGGGCCTGCTTCTCCCTCTGCCTGTGTCTCCACCTCTCTCTCTCTCTCTCTCTCTCTCTCTCTGTGTGTGTGTCTCTCATGAATAAATAAATAAAATCTTTAAAAAAAAATCTAGGAAAAAGTCAATCCAGGAAATCTACCAAATCCTGCTAACTTTTCACTGGGACGTAAAAGGACTTTTTGTTCAATGTCTGGAATTAGAATTCTCCAAAATAGCTCCATGGGTTCCATTCATGTAAGAAATTGAAATCCAGATGGGGAAACACAGAGAATGCATGTAGATTTGCTCCCTATATGCATCCCATAAATGCTGTGGTTTTCACAGAAAAATAAGACAGATTCATGAAAGGGGAATTCAACTATACTTGTCAAAAAATAAGAAATAAATTAGAAAAATTCTCTCACATAGAGAATGATAGGTTCATTTTGAAATTTTATATTTTGACATTTAGTTAAAGTGTCTTGCAATTAAGGGTATTCATAGAATATGATAACATTACTAACATGGTATTCAAATGTGCTATTTATTTTATGAAGTACGTAATTTACCTCTTAGTCTCTATGGTTGACTCTAGAATGTAGAAATACCACTTGACTACATTACTATGGAAACTTCAGGAAACTTTCTACTTTAATATTTGAAGGACACTTACCAGAGAGGTAAGGTCACTAGAATCTTCCAGTTTAATTTTTATTTGTAGAAGCACTCAGGTCAGCCACTGACAATTTTTCTCAATTAGAAAACACAATAAGATATGCAAGTAATATGTACCCAAGGAAGAGTACATTCTGCCCTGGACATGCAAGCTTTAGTGACATTTTAAGTAGAAAGGTTGAAGGAATCAAGTCCATTTTGGAGTAATTTTATAAGCTGAAGTAAGATCGATCCATTCTGCAACAGGAAGCTTCTAGACCAAAATAAAAATAAAAGCAGTTTATAAAAGTGATGTAACGCTACAGAAATCTATTCTTTGGTTAGGAAAAAACACTGAACTTAAAACATTGCTAAGACAATATTTCCCTCAATTCTCTACTGTAAATATGTGAGCATGTGAACCAAAGAATTTCCTAGATATTACTGAAATGGAGTCATCAGTTTGCTGGTTTTGTATCCTTGCTCTAGATCTTCAGCCATGAATAAGAATGTTGCTTACTCTTAGGGGACAATGATTCCTTCCTTCTTTCTTGCAAAAGAAGACTTTTTTAAAGACAAGTTGTCTATGTACCTGTCGTGATTAGAGCATTTGGTCAAGGAAGAGCATTGCATTTTTTCCGGACCACACCCTTTCTTTCTCTGCAGCATTAGAATCAAGCAGATGTCCACAAGAGCCAGCTTTTTCTAGAGAGAATTGACTTGGAAATGTCAACTGGTTTATTGGCAAATGTTCCATCCATGTGAGTCTACTTGCTTTCATGTCTGTTTTCATTTACTGAATACAAGTAAATATTTATACTAGGAAGAAGTTTTTAGCTACGAGGAAAAATATATTTAATAAATTCTCATCATAAAAGGTCATTTTTATGTTTTCCGTTTTCATTGAATAATATAAGCAAGCAATGATTTGGCAGTATTGAAAAGCTTTCTGAAACTCATGGTCAGTGAAAAACAAAATGCTGCCCTGGGGCACATCTTTATGAAAACAATTAACAAGACTTTTCCCCCTCGAATTAGATTTTGCCGTTTAATGAAAAATAATTCATGCGGATTCAATCAACCAAAATATACGTGTTTACTTAGCTATTACCCTTAAAAGTGGTTTTAGACCTTGAATAGAAATATCTTGAGTCAGGAAAATTTGCCTCCCCAGGGAACATTTTAGGAAGAGTCACTCTGAAAAGCTGAGTTAAAATCATTTTGGTTCATGAAGTGCACTCTGATCATTAACTTGGAACCCTTATCATAAGAAAATCCAATATTCAAAGCAGTACTGGGGGAGAAATGAAATAAAAAGGAAATAACGCTACTGCATTTGAAGTGGATTTTCAGTGAGAATTTGGCACATGCTGAAAACAGTACTCATTCTGAACTCTTCCTTTCTTTATCTCCCCCCGTGGGACTATTATATTAACAGTTGCATTGTGGATGCAGGTTTTCTAAAAGGATTGCTCCAGTGCCAAATTATTTTCCTGGTGGTGATTTAGACTGGTGGGGGGAGGCATGCTAATTCTGTCTACTGGAGAGTGTATAGGGCACATTTTTATCAGAAATTCAATTTGTTCAATAAGGATCTCAAAATCACCACCTCCCCTGATTCTTTCTCTCTCATTTTCTCTCATTCTTTCTTTCCTCCACCCCAGCCTCAATCCTACTTCCTCATTCATGATGGATAGTTACATTTTAGAGATCTCCTTGAAAGGACAAGCGGAAAAAGTATGAGAAATATAAATTTTAATCCTAGATGTATTTCTTTTTTTTTTTTCTAGATGTATTTCCTACAAGTTCTGTGATGTCAGTGATGCTCCACTTTTGATTGTTTCCTTTTATTTTAAAGATTTTATTTATTTATTCATGAGAGACACAGAGACACAGGCAGAGGGAGCAGCAGCCTCCCTACGGGGAGCCTGATGGAGGACTCAATCCCAGGCTCCAGGATCACAACCTGAGCAAAAGGCAGACACTCAATCACTGAGACACTCAGGTGCCCTCTGTTTTCTTTTTTTAAATGGGGAATAACAATTATAGGATTTTTGTGAGTCCTAACTGAAATAGCATTATAATTTGCTCGGCACAATTTTGGTGAAGAATAAGCTCAGTTCATTTCTCCTTGACATAGCAAAGAGCTATGGAAAATATATCCTAACGTTCTAGGCCTCATTGAGAGCAAGTAGTTGTTATATGCATTTGCAATTGTGTGTGTGTGTGTGTGTGTGTGTGTGTGTATAATGTCAGTAACTGACATATGTGCACTTATTCATATGACATAGTTCATAATTTATATGATAATAGAGATTTATCGCTTTCACATGCTGTCTTTATTCTTTTTTAGGTCATATTTATTTGATCCCAAATTTGTAGGAACACAGCCTTAGATCCTCACACTGTCTGAAAAGAGTCAGCCTGCTTTACTCCGTGCTGTTCTATAACAAACTCAGTTTCAAGGGAAGTATTGTAATAATAATAATCAGGGAGTATATATAGAATTCTTCTAATTATTTATATTTATGAAACTTTATACTGTGTTTCTTTTGTTATCTCATTAGTCTACAATAATTTTTGAAGTCATTTCTTTTCATTTTGCAACTATCTATATTCTTTACAATGCGAACGTCTGTATAATGTTCATATTCTGTGGTTGCTTGCTCTTAATCGCACCTCTGCCAATGACCTTGAGCAATTTTTATCTCTTTATATCTGTTTCCACATTTGTAATGCTATGATTAGAAAATCGTCTTTTCCCCTAAAGAGACATTAGTGGAGGGCGTTTAAAAATACTGGAAGAGAATCGATGATCAAAAAATAAAATGTAAATAAAACTTGTATTTATTTCTATCACAGGCTTTGAAACTGTTATGATTCCAGAAATGTTAGGGAAGATGTGAGTTGTAAGGTAGTAAACTGAAGTGAAAATATTAAGTTGATGTATCTTATTTTCTCACCTGGGATACAAAGTGACTGAAAAGATTTCAAAGTCCAGGCTGTGTGCCTTATGCTGTGCTCTTAAGAATGAGAATATTTGTTTTGGAAATTGTCTATGAATGGGTTCCAGACTCCAGATAGAACTGTGAAATTTCTTACTAATACACAGTGATTATAGACCCACAAAACACAGTGATTGAAGAAATCTGAAGTCAAATGATTAAAAGACTATCTGTAGTGCAAACAATATTCTTATTTTGTTTTGGCCTTGATTTGCTTTTTATGGAGACAACATTATACTACTTCTTTATTTTAATTTAACAAAATGAAAGTTACTGAAGGTTACTTTTTTAAAAAATAAATTGTTGTTACTTACATAACCCATTTATTTCAGGCTTCATCAGGATACAGTCTCCAATTAGACTATTTTTCTTTTTTTAAGTTAAGACACTATGGCACAATCTCCCACCTACTTTTTTTTTTTTCTTTTTTTTTTAGAAATACTCCTTTTTTAAAATGTCTGTCCCTTATAACTAAGAGTCTCCATGGTGGTGTCTTATATGGACTCATTTACAGCTTTCTTGTGGAACATTTCCCCCCTTTCTTTCTCTGCTCTATTACCGCTTGTTATAGACACATCTCCATGAAGTCATTTGGCAATACC
Organism: Canis lupus familiaris; assembly: GCF_011100685.1. NCBI lineage: Eukaryota > Metazoa > Chordata > Mammalia > Carnivora > Canidae > Canis > Canis lupus. Next base: position 78,952,360 of record NC_049224.1, read on the forward strand.
CCCTGTCTTTGCCTGCCATGAGCATGGCACTGGCCATGCAAACATAGTGACTGTGATTGTATCCACAGGTTCTAGTTCTCAGAGTGCCTCGGTGTTGCTTGGTTCAGTGTGAAAGCTCAGAACGACTTATTTCCCAACTTCTGACTTATTTGTTATGTGTACATTGAAGCACTTCTTATAACTAAAATATTACTTGACTTGTGAAAAGTATTTCTTTCAGTTTTTCAGCCATTATGCATTCACAAATGCTTAAACCCAGCCCAATTGGCTTAAATGAAACCATGCTTCCTATTCCTCACACCTTCTTCCCACAACCACTTGGTTACTTGTTTAGACAAATGAGCATCAACAATGACAATCCCATGTAAATTCATGACTATAATAGTTAATTTTGGAAAAAAATGAGGAATCGTGCCAGGAAATGATGGTAAGTATCTTTCTAATAACGGTTATTAAGATCTAATTAAGTAAAAAATTACTTTAACTATTAGAAGTAACCAAGTATCAAGTCAATATTATTTTATAAAATTAAAAAGATATGAATTTCGTGAACGTTGTTGTATCATCCACTAATTTATTCTTTAATGATTAGAACATTTGGTGTAAATGAACTCTCTCTTTTTTCATAATTGATGCTATCATTTTATTTTACAAACCTGTTTCTATCTAGCTTCTAAGAACTCTGCTGCCATTCAGGTAACTCATGTTTAACCACTTCATCTTCGCTAGATAGTTGCTTATGACCGGTTATGTTTTAAATTCACACCATCTCTAGAATCCACTTTCTCTCATAATGATTATTTACATTTTTATTAGGATCTCAATTTATCTGAAAAGACAGTTCCATTATTTTAGCGTCTCTTTGCTTCAAGCACTCTTACACAATGTCATGAGATTACCATTAACTAGCTCTCGGCGTTATAAAATTTACGGTTTTAGATGTTGAGATTCAGGTTTGACAAAGTTTGAAATGTGATCATTAACTAAGGGTTACTGAAGCAGTCATAATCGTGGAACTTTAAGATGAGGTTGTTGAAGTCATCTTTGATTTTGTTAGCAGCTGTTGATAAGAGAAAGGACATAATTCAGGTTCTAGAATGGTCATTGAAAAAGAAGTAACTTGGAAGTCACTCCAGTTATGGCACTCTCCAGTGTTTACCATGTAATGAGCTAATTTATACACAGCTTACCTTCTTTTACAAAGTCTAGTCTTCTTGAGTGATGTTTTGTGTATTATTATTGCATTATTATTCCAACATTTCTAAAACTCTGCCATTCATTTGTATGTATGCAGAAACGTTCATTGAGTAGATAATGAATATTAAACATGGTAGGATATCTATCTACTCCATTGCTCACTTTTCATATGAAAATTGAGGTCAGGAAGACAAATAAATATGCAAAATATCAGGTTTGAGAAAAATGAGGATTATAACCAGGTAGATTATGTAACACAGATTACCAGAGTTTAGGATTATGTTGTTACCCTGGAATAAGTTTTCATAGCACCACTCTCACTGTCACTATTGTCCTATAAAGTCTAATGTATACATAGTCACCTAGTTAGAAATCCGAAGACTTGTGATTTTTCTACTATATTTTTTTCTAATTTTTGAGTAAATTATTTGAATATCTATATGACTAAATATATATCATAAATGAATAAAGAAGTTATCCAGATTCAAGAACTGTTATCCCTGTGGTTATTTTGGTAGTGGGTCAAGTATATAATTTAATTAGTAATAAGCATATTTAAAGTATCACTTAATTTTTTGAATTAGAATTTAGATGGCCATATGTTATTTGCTATTTATTTATAATTGTAATACATGTTAAATAACGGATGAAAGAGCAAATGATGAAAACTGAAGAAAAAGCAAAGATAAGAAAATAGCAAATTTTACTGATAATTTACCTATGACAAATTCTTTTGTGTACTAAGTGTATTTACTAAGATTATTCTTTCAATTCAAGGTACCAGGCAGTATGCATTCAATTCATAATATGATAGATTTTTATTTTGTGATCTGTAATTTTAAATACTGACCCAATGAATTACTCCATTCATGCACCTCAATCACTCAAAGGTAGAAATAACAGTACCATTGTTTTCAACATAAGGGAGAAGTTACTTCTTACCTCAGTCTGATCCCCTGGGCCATACTGTACCCAACAGAGCATTTTATGTCTGCATGCCTCCTTTTGCTTATGAAAAACCACTAATTCAGGATATATAAAATCCCTACTTCTCTTAAAAATTATATTCTTCTTTTCATTCACAATCATATAATGTTTTTATATTATACAATTTAGAAAATACAGATAAATAATAATTTTTAAAATGCCATCAAATGGAAAGAAGCAAGCATTGTCATTATTTTTAACAGTGAATCTTTCCAGAATTCTCCCTATACATACATGACACATACTGGTAATGGACCATGATCCTCAAGCAAGCTTCCATTCAAATCTGGGCTCTACCACTTACAGCTATATGACCTTAGCATTCTCCTCTTTTAAATGAAGCTCAATATATCCTACACAGAACTTGTTACTTACCAAAACCGCAAATTGTTTTTCTCATGTTCTTTAGTTGCATCTTCTTGATGCCAAATCATCCACACAGATATCATCATCAACTAATCCCAGCTTGCAACAAGCAGCAAATCTCTCTTACATCAAGAATCGGTTTCATTTCAGTTCCCTTCCTTCATCACCTTTGCTATCATCCTGATCTTTGTGATGATTATATCTCACCCAAGCTACTAACAATTTCCTCATGAACTTTTCCGCATACTCTCTTGAGCATTGTCATATGTTTACTACACAGTATCTAGAGTGTTGCTTTAAAAATGTGAAAAACAAAATAAAATAAAATAAAATAAAATAAAATAAAATAAAATAAAATAAAATAAAATAAAAATGTGAAAAACATATTACAAAAAATGCTTAGAAAGTAACATGAGAGAATGTCTTCATAAACTTAGGATCAGCAAAGATTTCTTAGGAAACAGAAAGTGTTAATTGTGAAAAAATATTGATGAAAGAGGGTAATTAAAATTAAGAATTTCTAATATTCAAAGTTACTATAAAAAAGCTGAAAAGACAAGTCACATGTGGGAGAAGATACATGTGATTCATATATCAGACACAGGATGTAGATACAGTGTATTAACACACTCATAAATGATCAGCAAGAAATGCAGACAGCCCAATTAAAAAGTGGATAAAATATTAATACTGGACGTTATGAAAGGGGATATCCACATGGCCAAATTATAGTTAGCTATCAGGGGGATAAAAATTAAATACTGAATGAGGTATCACTACTAGAATAGCAAAATTTTAAAGGACTGGTAATATTATGTGTTGTCAAGGATTTGGAGCAACTGAAACTTTCAAACACTGCAAGCAGGAATATAAATTTTTACAACTGCTTTGCAAGACCACTTAATAAAGTGAAAAGACAACACGGTAATCCACTCATTGGAATACACTTATAAGTGTACCAAAAGACATTAAAGAAATGTTATAGAAATAATATCCATGAAAACTTTAACCTGGAAACAGCACAAAGGTTTAATTACAGTAAATACATTATTACAATGTGATAAAAAGCAATGGAAAAAACAAACCTGAACTGTATAAATCACAGGGATGAAGCTCACGGACATAATACTAATAATATTGGATGTATCAGGTTTATTTAAATGCAAGCTAAGTGTCCAAGTAAAAAAGGTTCTCTGAGGAAGGATAAAAAAGTAGAGTACGTCCTAAACACCTCCTTACTTTTGAATTTGTTAGCTTCTCTTGCATCTTTATCATAATTATACCAGATACAGATATTTCAAATGATCTCTCCTAGTATAGACTACTTTCACAATTTAGTAGTTTAGACTAGTAAACTACTTTCAGACTACTTCCTCCCATCTCCACTACTTGTGTTTTAATAAAGAGGTCATTAAAAAAAAATCCATTTGTTATTGGGTGATAGTTTTATTTTATTTTATTTATTTATTTATTTTTTTTTTTTGGGTGATAGTTTTAAAACTAATTTCTAACAGATATTTTGGCAACAATAGACATTCGATCCAGTATTCTATGTCAGATAGATTATCATATCCACATTTATATGTTGATGCTGTAAAGTCAGCATGATAATGACCTTGAAGTATAATAATATTTCAATAAATAGATAACAATTCTGACTATATACTTCACAGGAAAATATATCATAGTCCATGTTGAGAACACAATACCCTTTTCTGTTTTGCTGATTGTTCAGCACCATCAGAACAATTTATCATGTTAATAGGAAGGATAATGGAAAAGAGAGATTTTGTCTTTTATTGAACTGTAATTAAAACATTAGAGTTGGAATCTGTTTTTAATATAAATGAGAATTCAATAATAAACCCCCTGTGACACAAATTACTTATCTTAGAGAAGCACAGGGGACTTCAGAATTAATAATGATTTGAATATGCATTTAATAAAACTATGAACTAAACAGCATGAGACCAGAAAAAAGGGTGAATTCTGAGTATATTCTTAAATATATTAAATATAAGACTCTCCGAACTAAGACTCTAGATCATTTTTGTCATGGTGTCTCAATATAGTCCCCTTCAAATTTAATTTTTCACTCTTTTCAATAATATTTTATTTTCTATCCCTAAACCCACAATATCTTTTCTTTTTAATTTTTTGCAAGGGAGGAAAGAATACATATCGATTTTCAAGTGGATGATTATTTATAGATTTATCTTTCTTCAAAAGAGGAAATACAGAAGATCACATTTCATGGGAGATAACTACTCTAAGAAAGCAGATTGTATGTGTACACATTCATGGATACACAGGTTTGGGGGTTTAAATAGCTTCTTTCTGATTCACAGTTGTACCAAATGTGAGTCTGATGTGATTTTAGCCACTCAAGCTATACCTGCCTATCAGCAACACCAAACACTAATTGATTAAGCCAATATTGGCAAAGAGACTTGTTGCATTTCAAAGTTTTGTTTGGTTTAGTAAAATAGGGAGAGAAGGAATTGCAATCCTTCATCATATTCTAAGATGTCTGCATTACCGTATCTTGTGAGTGTTGGGGCCCCTGGGTGGCATAGTTGGTTAAGCATCAGACTCCTGCTTTCAGCTCAGGTTGTAATCTTAGGGTCATGAGATGGAGCCCTGTGTTAGGCTCTGTGCTCAGTGCAGAGTCTGCCTAAGACTCTTTCTCTCTCTCCCTCGGCTACACCTCCTCCCGCCCCCACCAAAAAAAAAGTGAAAGTTTAGAATATGATAATGTTGTCATGCTTTATTTCTAGATTTCTTTCCCATTTTTTTCTTCAATATTTGCAAACCCGGACAGCTAAGGGGATAGCCAATAAAGTCCTTAAAATATTTTAAGAGAAATATAGACTAAATTTTTTTTAATAAAGACTACATCACTAGTAAAAATATTTCATTAAGTTCAGACCATACTGAGCATAGTTACAAGTATTTTAAATTAATTAAGTTATTTAATATTCACATTAATCCTCTGACTTTGGAAAATTGAGTAAAAAGAAGTTTATAATCTGCTCAAGGTCACAAGGCTAATAAGTGGCAGAGGAGAGATTTGAACTGGTAAGTCCAACCACAGAGTCTAAATTTAAACGTCAGAGAACCCAGAAAAATCTGCTGATTTAAGCAGCTGGGTGGTTGCTTAACATTTTCACTTTTTGTTTGGTTGGCATCTACTTCTTTGTGTTGAATCTAAGCAGTGTGTGTGTAATTTTAAGTGCAATTCTTGCAATATTAAAAAGGTAAGATGTTATGTGATTCAATAATCAAACTTTATTAGAAAATGATGTGAAACCCATTGGAATCCTTAAAGTTCTTTCTCTTGTTTTGCACAAATATTCCTCTGCTCTTGTAAAGAGTTTTATAGAGCATCTCTCCAATAAGCATACATATTTTATTAGATAATTTAGATCACTGGAAAGATAAAATACACACAAAAGATTGCTAGTTTTATACTTTGAGGGATACCAAAATTATAAAGGAGTTTCTGAAGAAATTCTTAAATGTTTAGAATGATGATCACAAAGTTAGTTAAGTATGTAGGTTGCTAAGGTGACTGATTTGAAGGGTAGGGAATGCATGAAATCCTATTTCTGTTGATTAATCAGTTGCTATACCTTTTATTTATCATTTTAAACAGCTTGTTCATGTAATTGGATTTTTATTTATTTATTTTTTTTGGAATGCATCATCTATGAGACCCTAGAATTGAATCAGCTGTGAATCACCTGTGGCAATTTTCTGTCCACGGGTTAGAGTTGGCAATGTTTGAGGGGATTTTCAGGTAGGGCTTTTGTAAGTTACAAGTTGAGAACCATTGTCTTTAAAAGGCAAATATTACTATTTCCCTAAATCTTTTTCAAATTCTTTAATATTTCTTCATATTAGACAGTCAAGAAAAAGTTTCTAATTCTGAGAACTATGGTAGAATAAATCTTAATAATTTCCTAAACAAATTTAGTATGATATGTGATGTGAGAAAAATATGGTTGACCCGAACCTCAATACCTTTAAAAACAACAAGGAATTGGCTATGTAAACCTGATTGTCATAAGACTAAGTAAATCTCAATTAAAATAGATTGCACTTCAAAGAATCTCCCTTTCTATCTAGAAAATTTGTCCAGGAAGACCAGGAAACTTCACTATAACGTGGTTGTATAGATACTTTTTTCTATTCTTTCTCATCAAGCTAGTAGAGAATTATGAGGGTAAAGATTTCTTTGACATAGTCTTCTTTGAAGTGCTCAGGCCAACTATGCCCTGCATAAATACCTTTTTAGTTTAAGGTAACTTCTTGAGGGGAGACTATTTTTTATTTTTTCTTCCAAGTTTTTGTTAAATTCCAGTTAGTTAACATATAGTATAATAGTAGCATCAAGTGTAAGATTTAGTGATTCATTAATTATATACAACACCCTGTGCTCATCACAATTGCACTCCTTAATCCTCATCACCCATTTAACCTATTCCCCCACCCACTTCCCCTCTATCAACCCTCAGTTTGTTCCCTATAATTAAGAGTCTGTTTTATGGTTTGCCTCTCCCTTTTTTATCCCCATGTTCATCTGTTTTGTTTTTTAAACTCCACATATGAGTGAAATAACATGGTATTTGTCTTTCTCTGACTGACCTTATTTCACTTACAGAATAAGCTCTACCTTCATCCATGTCATTGAAAATGGCAAGATTTCATTCTTTTTTATGGCTGAGTGATATTCCATTGTATATATTTATACCACATCTTCTTTATCCATTCATCAGTCGATGGACATTTGGGCTGTTTCCATAATTTGACTATGGTGAATAGGCTGATATAAACATTGGGGTGCATGTATCCCTTTGGATCAGCATATTTTGTATTCTTTGAGTAAATACCTAGTAGTGCAATTGCTGGATCATAAGGTAGTTCTATTTTTAACTTCTTGAGGAAACTTCATGCTGTTTTCCAGAGTGCTGTACCAGTTTATGTGAAAAAAAAAAACAGTCTCTTCAATGAATGGTATCTGGAAAACAGGTCAGTAACATGAGAAGAATGAAACTGGATCCCTTACACCAGATACAAAAAAATAAATTCAAAATGGATGAAAGACCTAAATGTGGGACAGAAAACTATCAAAGTCCTAGAGGAGAACACAGGCAGTGACATCTCTGACATTGGCTATACCAATTGCTTGCTAGATGTATCTCCAGACATCAAAATATAAAGCTTCTGCACAGTGAAATAAACAACGAACAAAACTAAAGACAACCTACAGAATGGAAAAAGATATTTGTAAATGATACATCTGATAGAAGATGAGTATCCAAAATATGTAAGGAACTCGAGTCAAAAACAAATAAACCAGTTAAAAAATGGGAAGAATACATGAACAGACATTTTTCCAAAGAAGACATCCAGATGACCAAAGGACACATGAAAAGATGCTCAACATCATCAATCATCAGGGAAATAAAAATGAAAATTACAATGAGATACCACTTCATACCTGTCAGAATAACAACATTGGAAACAACAAATGTTGGTGAGGATGCAGAGAAAGGAGAACCCTCTTAAACTACGGATATTTTTTTTTAAATTATTTTTTAATTGTAAGCTTTCCTTCATAGGCCTCATTTTACATTTCCATCCATGTCATCATTAATATATACCTTAGAGCCCTCTGAAATATGCAAATACACCAGATCACCACTTGTAAAACATAACCAAGAGTGTTATTACAAAGAAACACTAAGTAGTTTCTAATAAATTTTGGCTCAACCCACTTGCCTGGACATTATGGAATTTATGTGCACAGATGTCCTTTTTTTTCTTCTTCACAATGATTACCATTCTGACAATGCAAAGGGAAACATTGAGCTGGTTTCATTCATGTTGACAATTTCTAGTACAAAATCATAAAATAGGAAATATAATTACCATGTAACTCTGGGATATACTAAAATCTCATTTGCTGGCATTTATTTCATTCAAGCATAGACTTAGAATGGAATGTGATTGCCATGACAGATTTTATTGGCAATAACCATGAAAAATTCCATAGTGTTTTATAGATTATAAAATGCTTTACTCTGGTTGATCCTCAGCAAAATCTGTGAGTTGAGTGAATATTGTATGTCATCTTCTGGAATTAGTTGACTGGCCAAAGATGACTGGCAAATAAGAAACCTGGAAACTTAGCCTGGGGGTCCCAGAAATGTCTTGTTTCAATGAAATACGTATAAAACTTGAGAATAACTTTGTCTTTTCAATATTATATTTACCTGGGGTGCCTGGCTGGTTTAGTTGGTAGAACATGGGACTCTTGATCTTGGAGTTGTGAGTTCAAGCCCCATATTGTGTGTAAAGTTTTCTTAAAATCTTAAAAAAAAAAAAAACTATCAAAAAAACTATCATCTCTTCTTACTATATTTCTTTAAAATAAGAAAATATTCTCACCTACAAAAGGAAGTTAAGATTTACTCTGAGAGTGAAAGAAATACTTCACATGAACTACATTGACTTAATGAAGAACTGTATGAATCAGGAGTACCTTTGGAAGCATGTAAAGAAACCATATTAGGATGAAAACTAGAAACTTATTTTTCCTCATAAAAATGATGTCTAGAGGATCTAGTTCAGATAGAGTGCAGCTGCTCTAGGAACCCTTCAAGAACCTAAGTTCTTTTTAGTTTCCTTTCTACCAAAATTTAGTTCCCCTTATTTTAACATGTTTGGTCAATCACCATCCATTACTTCCACATTCTAAATAGGAACAAAAAAGAAAGATAAAAGACATATTCTGGTATGTTTCTCAGAAGCCCCAGTCCCAGCCTATTCAGATTTGCTAATGCTTCATTCACAGAAATTAGGTCACATAATCAAATCTATTTGCAAAGCACGCTGGGAATATAAAAGTTATAATAAGACACTTTTCTAACATAAAATTAAGAATTTTTTAGCAAGGAAGAGGAGGAAGTCAGTAGTTGGTGCATAATTAGCAATGTTCGCCATAAGAACCCAAAATATTGTGCTTATTCTCATATCACTGGTGAAAAATTTATTCTCAACTAGCACTGGCCCTTGAATGTGTACTTGGGAAACATGATAGTAGTTCCTGTCTCCTAATCATAAATACTCTGCTTTTTCTCAGCTTTACTTATCTCTGAAATATTAAGACTGATATAATGAATTCTGGGGGTGAGTAGGAGTTATATGACTCTAGTAACTATTTTTTGTTTGTTTGTTTGGTAAATAATATATGAAGTTTAAGTGTGTAATGTGTATTAACATTTTTTCCTGAAATGAAAGGTATGAAGTATTCTCATTCATGTGCAACTTCCCATCTTTTCTTCTGAAGAAAGTTCTAGAATACGTTTCAAAATTATTTGTAAAAAAACTGGAAAAAAATCACATTTTATGTCTTCCATGAGCACAAGCCCTTTTCTCAATAACAAAGAACTCAATTTCAAGAGGGGATTCTTGATATACATCATGGATCTTATATAATACATGTAGAAAAGGCACCATCACACATATAGATTCAATAGTATAAAATGTGTGCAGTAGAAGAGAGACCTCTTTTGCCTTTTTACTGATACAAGGGTAAAAAATATAATTTCTATTATTATCAATCATATTGCACTTATTTTCCAATTCTTCCTTACAAAATAAATTAAAGATAATTTGGAGCTTCTGTTGAGAGACACAAAATTTGCTAATTTGCTAAGCACTGACTGACAAGGTAGTGTAATAGTTAAGAACTTGAACTTAGATGCAAATAGTTCAGGATAATAGACTTAGCTCTACCTTATGCAAACTCTAACTTCTAGCAAATCAGTAACAGCCTGGAGCCCCATTTCCTCATCGGCAAAGTGCAAAAGAATATAAAACATTTCCCACTGGGTGTGAGGATAATTAAAGTCACCTGATAATGCATTTAGGTATATGCTTAATATATTAATCATTACTATTAGTCGTCTTATTATCTTTTCTAGGAAAATACCAATAAGTTTCAGATCATATAGGTACAAAAAATAAAAGAAAGAAAGAAGGAAGGAAGGAAAAAAAGAAAGAAGGAAAATAAGAAAGAAAGAAGGTAAGAAAGGAAGAAAAAAGAAAAAAGAAATGGAAGGAAAAATGATAGGAGATATGAAAAGGAAAGCAAAAAAATAAGAAAACAAGATTTAAAATGTTTTATCAGATGCATCTTTGGATTAGCTAATACTACTCTGTCAGAAGAAATGAAATAACATTTTCCGTAGATGGTTATTCTGAAAGAAAAAAAATGAAGTAATATTTTCCTAAAGGTAGACTGTATTTTTGCCCCTTCATTTCCTGAAAGTCCATATAAAGAGAAATCAGGAATTTATAAGATTCACCACGTGATTGCATTAAAACTAACAAGGGATCAGAGACTGTGCTCCTTTAATGAGACTTCAGAAAATGTTTTCTAGAAGATTTTCATTATAAAGGACTATCTCCAGAACAGTAACAAAAGCTTTAGCAACACCTGTACAGTAAAGACATGACAATTTAGTAGTAAAAACAATGCTATTTAATATTTGTAACACAACTACCTTCTCCAAAATCTTTATACTCGAGTCTTTCTTTTCAACAACACAGATTTGTATGTGGAGACTTTGAATAAGCTCAGTGCTAACCAGGCCTCACTCTCGGCTCCCCCAAGAGAATGCAGAAGTAAAACATAAAGGAAAACAAATACAAGCAGATTTCCACCTTGTGAAGGTGGGAGGTCAAAGACAAGGAACTCACTAAGAGCTAAGAAAAGATGTGTGGAAAAGCAACATAACAGAAACTTATATGTATTTTCCCTAGAGTCTGTTGGAATTAAAATTGTACCATCTCCCAAAGAAACTTTGCACTCTGTGTTGTATGTGTGTGTGAGAGAGAGACACACACACACAGACAGACGAGAGATCGATCTTCCTTGGGCAGGGAAGAAGCTGTTGAATCCTGCATTTTATTGTCAGGGGATGAAAAAATGGATCTCATGGAAGGTAGCCATATATCTCTGCCATGCATTTTATACAGAATCTAATTTTCCTCATTATATAGTGGTATTATAACACAAATGTTTTAAAAAATTATATTTTCAGTCAAAATAATATTGCCTTTGATAGTCTGTGGTAACCCAAGGCTAAAATTTAGAATTCATCTCAGAATCTTGAATAAATATAATTTCCACATAATATTCTTAATAAAAAATTGCTTTTGTCATTTTAGGATCACAGTATTGCACAAGTCCAGAGGGTTCGATTGACTTTTTACGATGTGTGAATAGCAACTCCTGAAGTAGAACTATCTGGGACCACACAGTGAAGAGACCTTGAACTCTCAAAACTACTGTGGAAATGAACTACATCGCCAGTTAAGAACAGATTCATACACTTTAATAATTAGATGAACAAGTAGGTATATGAGATGTACAAAGCAGTCAGGAAAATACTGTAGCCTGGATAAACATACACACACGCACACACACACACACATCCCTTCTAGAAGGGTACATCAGTACTCCACCAACTTCTTTCGACATAATCCTTCTGTAAATCTTCTTATAACATCCATAGACACAAAAGACTTGTACTTCTCCAATTTTTACTCCTAATATCAAAACATTTGTACTCCTCTAAGGAAAAAAGATAATTTGTATCTTACCATGAATAAGTTATTTTTGTTGTTTTGACATGCCAAGATTTTACCATCACTGTACAGTTTTCAATTTATGTATTTCTTGGAGATTTTATGATGAAGACCTATTTTATGGTCTGGAAATGTGGTTGGCACTTGGTATCTTCCATATTTGTCATCACTGAAACCTATCCTATTCACTGTTTCAAGGAGAATGGAAGGTGCACAGAGCAGAACTGGATCCCATTTTCCATAAGGAAGAAACCCTACAGAAGAGCTGCTGACCTGCACTGATTCACGGATGTGTGCTGGCGAATTAATGATGGTTGTTTTAAGCCACTGACTTTCTGGATAGTTTGTCTCATAATATTATTGTGGTAATAGCTTATTGTCACATCATTCTATCTTCTTTAAGCCCTTTTAATTTTGTGTTTTCTGCCACTCACAGTTAAACTATCCTTAAGTAAAACATTGCACACAATATGCATTGCACACAATATTTTTCTTCTTCTTAACTCAGTGGCAGAGGCTTCTAAATTGCAGCAACAATCCTCAGCTGCCTTGGCAGACAAGAAGAGTGTGATGAAAGGGTGATCCCTACATGAACTTTATTTATAAGGAGCACACAGCTTCTGATAGCATCTCATCTACTATTTTAAATGCTAATAATCATAAAGTGCATCTTTAACAATTTTGACTTGTTAAAGAAAACCTATTTGATTTTGTTCGTATAATTGTCTCCTTGAGGAAAATAGTGTCATATACACTTTACAATTTATGAAATCATTTATACAAAAGCCATTATGTGATCAAAGAATATGGTATTTTGAGATATATAAGCTTGGGTCGAAATGCCTCAAACTGGCCAAATAACCTTAGAGTTATTATTAAAGTATTCAGAGGCTTAATTGCCTTATCAGAGAAACAGAAATATTAATTAAATATAATTTTTGTAGTTTTGTTGTGGATATAATGTTATCAGTAGGTTTTAATATTAAACAAATGTGTTGAACAAAGGAAGACCATCGTCAACCATTATGAATATTTCCATGTAATTGTTTCTTTCTTTTCAATTCCCAAAGAATGTTAATGGTATGCAAACATCATAACAAAGATCACTGAAATTCTCCTTTTCCTTTTCTGAAAAGTGTTGTCATACCTCAGAGGTCACTCTGTAAACTTTCTCCTTCATCCATATGCCTTTTCCCCAATGATTTTTCCATCCAGTCTTTTTACTCTCCTCCTCTGGCTCACAAAGCACAAAAGATTCTCTAAAAACAGACTGGGAATTCTTGAGATAGCATGGGAAGGAGAAATATGAAACAAAATCCTATAACAATGTAGGAGGGAAGAAAGGTTGGCAATATTTTAAAAAGTGTTATCTTATACATAAATATCAATATAGACATAGTTATCTAATTTCTATAACTATATCTATACCTATATCATCTATCATCTATTTATGTCACATAATGTGGTACATCTTTGAAGCTCAAGAAATGTTAATACTCTACTATTATTTTATTTGATTCCCAACAGCTCTTTGAGTACAAGAGATGGGAAAAATATTATAAATATTTCTTAATAAAGAAGACAACAAATTTAGAAAGGTTGAATAAAATGCCCGGGACCATATGGCCAAAAAATGATGAAAACTAATTATGAACAATAGGGAAAAGCCTAAGGAATATGTGTGTGTATGTGATGTATGTGCATGTTTCCATCTCAATATTCAATATTTAATGTATCCAATATTCTAACTAAAGAAATACTTTAAGACCTTAAGAGTTATTCTTTGATATTTTTTAGAATTAAAGCATAATTTATATGAAGCCTTATACAAAAATCTTCAGTGTCCAACTCAATGTACGTCAAGATGAGGTATGCATACACTAGGAAAACTCTATCAAGATCAAATTACAGAATATTTCCAGCACTCCAGAATGCAACTTAATATTTCTCCTCAATAATATTCCCTATTTGGATTTTCACATGCATAAAATATTTCTGTCTGTGCTAAAATTTAATATAAATAAATGTATGCAGGTTCTACTCTTTGGTATCTTGACTTCATTCTCCCTACATTATGTCTGTGAAATTCATCCATTTCATCCCATGTATCTGTTCTTTCATTTCCATTGTCCTATTCATTGTATGAATAAACTAATTTGTTTCATTATTATCCTTTTGAAGGCATAGAAATTAATCCTAATTTGAGGCAATTATGAATATTATTGTATGTGTTTTGACATATGTAGGCCTTCATTTTTCTTGGGTATATGCCAAGAATGGCATTGCCAGGCACTATCATATATGTATAATTAATTTTATTTAATAATGACAAATGTTTCTCAAAAATATTTATTAATTTGCAATGTCACAAATAATATGAGTTGCAGTTGTATAACATCTTTGCCAAATATTAGTAATATCAGTCTTTTGATTTTAGCCGTTCTGGTGAGTGTGTAGTACCACCTAATTATGGTTTCAGTTTACATTTCTTTGATGAACAATGATGCTAAGTACACTTCATATATTTCAGACATTTTGATGACTCATGCAAACTATGCCTATTCAAAACTTAGTTTTGAATTAAACTTAGTTTTGTGTTAAAACTTGATTGTCTTTTTCTTATTTTTTTAAGAAGTCCTTTTTGTAATTTAGATACATATCTTTTGGAAACTTTATGTATGGCAAAATTTTTCACCATATTATGACTTTCATATTTCATTTCCTTAATGGAATTTTTTGATGAACAAAAGTTATCAATTTAAATAAAGTCCAATTGATCTATCTTTCTTATATGATTAATGCATTTTTTTAACTTAGGATTTTAAAGTTAGTGAACAAGTATAATAACTTCTTTTTTTTTTTTAAAGATTTTATTTATTTATTCATAGAGACACACACAAAGAGAGAGAGAGGCAGAGACAGAAGCAGGCCCCATGCAGGGAGCCCGATGTGGGACTCGATCCCGCATCTTCAGGATCACACCTCAGGCTGCAGGTGGCGCTAAACCACTGCGCCACCGGGGCTGCCCAGTATAATAATTTCTAACTATGTAATATGTATGTGTTATATTTATATATGAAAATAATTTATATATCTATGAATATATATCTGTCTTAATATACAAATATATACACATAAACACACAAAGATGAAATACACTTTATTGTATAAATTGTGTGGAAGGAGAAGAGAAAGCAAGGTACAGCTTGAATTTGCTTGAAAACAGTTTGTTCCTTGTGAGGTTAAATTATTTTTTATTGTGTGAGAATTACTATTCTCTACTTCTTATAGAGAAAAAATTTGTTTAAGCTAAGCTGAAATATTTTTTAAACTTAGTTTAATTTATGTCAAATGCAAATTGGTAAGAGTTAAATTTATAGTTTTATTTTATTTTTTAGTAATATAGAGACATTCCTAAAAATGGTAATTATAATTAATCATGAAACATAGAACACAACTAGAAATAGTGGCTAAATAAGAAAAAAAAGAGGGAAAGAGAAGTGTCTTGATAAAATGTCATTACAAATCAGCATCAAATTAAAGTCTTCACAATATTATATTCTTTTTATCTTTTGTTTCAATAGAGTGAAATAAGATTAAATCAGACTTTGAACTCAGAAAACTAAGCAGCTTAATTTGAACACTTGATTTCTTATTAATTCCATTCATATTTGAAATATCATTAAACTATGTTTCTCAGGCAAGAAAGGAACATTTGAGTTATTATACATTAATGTTATAATACTTGAATAAGCAAAATAAATTATATTTTTGTTATAGTTTAGCTTCTTAATGGCTAAATAAATGGAATTAGAAAGAAATTAATACTGAGACATTTATTTCTGTCTAAAATTTATTTTAAATGTAGTAAATAACTGATGCTATATGGAGAGGAAAAGAAAAAATAAATTTGTACTATTGTGCCCCAAATTACAAGGTGACAGATGTTTTCATATTTTATAGATGTAGAGAGATTATTTGATGATTTTTTTTTCAGTTTTTAAGTAGTCTGTGAGTCTTAATTACATGAGCACCAAGAGCAATTCAAATCTCTAGTGTAATTCTGAAATTTTCGACAGTAAAAAAGAAACGATCTAAAATCTCTTCCATAAATACAGACTTTTGTTGATATTTATTGACATATGGCAGTCTTTAACTCTGATTTCTTTTCTTTCCTTTTTTCTTTTTTTTAAGATTTTATTTATTATTCATGAGACACACACAGAGAGAGGCAGAGACATAGGCAGAGGGAGAAGCAGGGTTCCTGCAGGGAGCCTGGTGCAGGACTGGATCCCTGACCCTGGGATCATGCCCTGAGCTGAAAGCAGAGGCTCAACTGCTGAGCCACCCAGGTGTCCCTAACTCTGATTTCTGAATATAAAAGAGATGGAAAGATTCTTAAAAATTATTTGGTGGTAAACAGTAATCATTGTTTAATTTGGGACTTAGATTATTGAACAACTCTCGACATAGAATAATTCTTAGTCTTTTAGGATGTAAATTTTCTGATTGTGCTTCCTAGGAAATATATATTTCATTCCTAGGAAGCACTATATATATATATCTGGAGTTCTCTCTCCAAACTTAAATCCAGAGGAAAGGTCATGAGAGACACAGTGAACTCAGGTATCTCTTCTTCTTATAAAAGCACCAATCCTATCAGATTAGAGCCTTACCCTTATGATCACATTTGAGCTCA
This sequence comes from Canis lupus familiaris, assembly GCF_011100685.1. Classification (NCBI taxonomy): domain Eukaryota; kingdom Metazoa; phylum Chordata; class Mammalia; order Carnivora; family Canidae; genus Canis; species Canis lupus. The sequence continues at coordinate 78,969,269 of NC_049224.1, forward strand.
ATTACCTCATTGTATTCCTTATCACCAAATACAATCACAGCTATCTATTAGCCAAGGAAAAAGGCTGTACTGGAAATCAATCCTGTTGGAACCTTGATCTTAGACCTCTAGATTCCAGAACTATGAAAAAATGTGTATTTGTGTTATTTATACCATTCTGTGGTATTGTTATGTCAGCCTAAGCAGGCTAATATAGGGCTTATCCAGTTGACTTTAAAATAATCTTTATCAAAACTTCTTATGCTCAAAATGCAAACTTAAAAATGAAGATATCTGACACAAATAAGTTTGCATCGTATTTACAATGGATATAAGTGCAATATCTTTATTATTTTGTATTTGTATTAGGTGAAAGAACCTTTTTCTATGTGCATGCTATACCAATCAAGAATCATCTCCAGTGAAATATGTCATTGTTCATAAATACTCCTAATATATAGGCATCTGTGCCTCTATTTATGGAATAGATGACCCTGGAAGTGTCTTTATCATTATTTCCACATATCACCTTTTTATCCATTTTGAAATCCCATTTTTCCAAGCCCATACAAATATCCATATGTTCCATGACAATTTGTTTTACAACTTTTGATTACATCAGTTTATATTGATTTTTTTTTTTTTTTTTTTTTTTACCCTTTGGATTTCCAAGGATTTAGTTGAGTCGCTATTAAGTTTTAAAACTGCCATTTAGTATAATCCTTTCTACCACATACATAAAAAACAATTCTATATAATGATAATTTGTTTCCTGGGTAAATAGTTAAAAGCACCAATTTTGGCTTCAAACAGATCTGAGATCAAATATCTGCTCTTCTAATTATCATGTTTGTGCCCCTTAAATAAGCCATTTAGTTAATACTCAGTATGCTTATTTATAAAATAAGTGTAGTTCTACTCATCTCAACTGTTTTTTGAGAGAAACATGAGCTGATAAACACAAAGCATTACAAGTTTTTTCCTGGCATAGAATAGGCACTCAAAATGTATTAACTATTAATGCAGGTTTTATGTTATTGTTAATGTTTTTAAAATCATTTTCCTATCAATAGATATTTTACTAATACTTATTGAAATGAATAAATTAAATAATTAAGGCTAAATAACTATTTTAAAAGTACTATATCAAAGTATTATACACAAAATACATACTGAAAGCTATTAAAGATAATGAATATTGTCTACATCTCTCTATCTCTAGCAAATCTTCAAATGAGACAGATATATATATTTTAAAGTATGAAGAACGGAATGTATTAAATTTTATATATCATGTAGAAACAAAATTTTGAAGTTCAAATGTGAGAGAGAGAATTTCTGATTGGGGAATATATTAGTCTATGGATTATATTTGAGCAAGACTTGGTGGAGTTATAATACTTTCAAAAGTTTGAAATGAGTTATATTAATTCCAGGTGGAGGAAAATGCTTTTGGCAAAGGCACAGGGTTCTTGTAAAATGGTGTGTTGAATGATCTGTCTTCTTTGCATTAGGCTGTGCAGAAAAAAACAGAATGGTAAAATCAGAAAATAAAATTTGGCAGAAGTTGAGGTCAGCCTTGAATGCCTGACCTAGGTCCTATTCTGATTTTGGCAGATCATCATGGAGAAATTGTGCATTACCAGTAACAGTCCATTAGAAGGCATGGGGCTGTGACCAATGCAGGAAAGAGAGAAGTGGTACTTTAGGGAGTTGTTTCCATGGTCTAAAGTGATGGGTGTGAAGAGCTGGTCTATGTTAATGAGAGGAAGATCAATATTGAAAGATCAATATTTTGCCAAGAATGTATATAAAAAAGAAGACAGGATGAGTTTTTTGAGAAAGCCTTTCACTTTGCTTGGAATTGTGCAGACGCTTTTTCCTTACCAGTTACATGCATGGAGACCAATTTAGAAAGATTATGGAAAACCTTAAGGAGCGCTCAAAATGAATAATTACATTTTTGAAAATTACCACCTTGAGATAAAGTTAAAGGACATAAACTTATTTATTAAGGTCTAATAGAAATAAAAAGCTATTTAAAATATTATTTTACTTGGGTATGAAATAAGTATTAATGGATCATGTGGTGCATACCCAAAACAATGAAGATAATTTTTGGCCCATCTGATGAGACCTACATTCACCATGACTTTATTGATAAATTGAACATCCTGATGGTGTTTTCATTTTTTTCCTTTTTTTGAAATTTTGGATGTTAAAGGATACACATGCAAAGTGTGCCTATGAGAAAAAAAAAAAAAAAAAAAAAAACTATACTAATTCCCTCTCCTGTCAGTACATGTACTGATCTAAGAAACAGGATAATTAAATGAAATTTTTACAGTCCAAAGAAATTTTGTACACTTTCAAAATGTTAAGATTTATTTCTTGCTCACCTTTAGGTACATATCAATAAAGACTATAAACATAATCTCTTTTACACAAATATTTGCTTCAAAATCATAATTTTGAATTTGATATTCACTTAAGGAATAAAACAGTATAGGGTAACAGCTTGCCAGCACAAAAGTGTGTTATTTCAATCATCTTAAGAAGAAGCGTTATTCTCATGGGGTTGATTTCAACCAGGAAGCACTCAGCAATGGGGCAAAGAGACTGGCTAAATTTAATAAGGCTGACAGGTTCTGACTTATTATCTGCCCCACTCAGGGATAGCAATCTCTTTCAAGGGATGTAAACAAGAAACCCAAGAATAAGTGTTTAGCTGAATCATCATTTTTATTCTGAGTATAACATTCTAAAACAGAGGTTTTTGTATGGGTTTGGGGAATGAAATCAGGAACAGCATTATTTCTTCATGCACAAATAAATAAATAAGTAATTTGCAAGGAAATATCAATTTAGTACAGCCTAAATAGTGATTTTTTTTTCCCATTAGCATTTTAGGTTTTAAAAAATTATGTTCCTTTACTTCCATTAAACACTGAAACCGGTCCACTGTTGGCTGAATAATAAAACTCACGGGCTGTGGAAATTGACTTTGAAAAAAAGAATGTTTTATAGTCTTGACCTTTGATCTTCGCAAAATCTGAAAAGTTTGCCTTGTATTGAGATGGAAGCAAGTTTTATTAGGAAATGAAAATAATCTCTCTTATTAAAACAACAACAACAACAACTAACTGGGAAGTGCAGTTAATTCAAAGCTACTGCAAAGCAAGCCCTTAGGGTGAGAGGCAGATAAGAGGAAACTACACCTTCGTTTGTTTCCTTCTCTTCAACAGAAACTATAAATGTTTCCACTGAGACAATAACTGCACAGCTAATAAGGAACCTGGAATGTGCATAAAATCATCACAGAAGTGAATGGCATTCAACTACCATAAACTGAGTAATTGTCTATGTACGTTTATAATCAAATTTGCTCACTTTCCAGGTAGTTCAATTAAACTGTACCTCATTAATTCCTTCGAGAATAAAAAAAAAAAGCCATCTTGCAAAATTTTAAATGAACTCAATCAAATCAGCTCAAAAAACACACTGAAATTGAACTATCTAAAGAATTGACCTTGAAAAGCCTGTGTGCCATCGTAATCTTTTTAAATTAAATTATCCCTTCTAATTATTTACTTGCTGTTTAATTCCCTTACATTTTCTTTCATTTCCAACCTTTAGCTCACCTTTGGCACAAAATTTTCTAAAGGCAAGGGGAGAAAAAAAAGGGGGGGGATACTTTCATCATTATGATGTACTGTTGATTCTGTATCTAAAGTCATTGTAATTCTGGAAGTTGTTCTAAGGTTCAGTGGATGTTTGCCAGAATTTTAGTCTGTGAGAGCTAAGTACTCTTGTTATATGGAGTGAGCAACACTACCTGCATGGAAATAAGTTTATGCTCTTTACCTACCTAAAGCTAAAATCTGGAAGGAAAAGTAAAAGCTCCTACCATGCATGCCAATAGTCCCTGTCTGCATCCCTCAACTCCAGGTGTGAGTAGCATGGTGCCTGCATAGAATACAGGGTAAATACTTGCTGAATGAATTGAATGAATAAATATACATGCCTGAAATAATGAGAATGATTTCCATAAGCTACCCTCAAAAAATAGATTTTTTACTTTTTGGTAATGCTGTGACGATATAAGCAGAAGCAATCTCTTACCTCAATCCTTTCCTTTGTTAGATCTTTGCTATAATACTATATAATATTTCAAGGTGGGGAGAGAGAGAGAACACCATCTGCCCCTCCAAATTAACTTTTAACAGCTTTTAAGAAACTAATAGAATTGTTTTTGATCTGTAGTGCAAAATAATTGCTAACTTAGCTAGGAAAAGAATAAGTAAAAATGACTACAATGCAGTTCAAATATACTACATAAATGCATGTTTTCTGACAGTGTTTGACACGCATACTAGTCTTGGTTATTTAAAACCAGAAATGGATAGAACTGCTTATAGGTGCCTTATACTGTCTTGTTTCATCAGAAGTCGATTTTTTAAGAGCAAGTTTCCTCTTTCATTCCTTCGGCAACATGCCCCTTCTCATATATTCAGTTATGCTACATTGCTTGGGGCTGTGCTTCTATGAATCCTTAACATGTTTCTGCTGCCCTCTCTGCTTGTGATTACCCCCATTTCAGTTCACTTTACAGCAGCAGTTGGGTACCCTGCTGTCTTCTATTTTCTGCACATGTGCAGCTCAGTAGAGCTGTGCTATGATGAATATTGTTTCAATGTCGCCAGACCAGTTATATTAAAAGACTGTATTTCTGTGGCTGTGTTTCTATCACTTCTGTTCAGTAGTGCTCAGAGGTAGGTTGATGAAACAGACTGTGAAGCCATATATTTTATGGACTCTAAGAAGCTTCCGGAATGCTCAAGCTCTGCTTAGGGTGCAGTGGCTGCTTTAGCACTGTCTTACTTGAGGTCCAGAGCTTCAGAATTACCTTGGGAGTCACTCCTTAGCTGACCCCTAGCAGGACTCCCCAACTGTGACTAGTTTAAATCTATCCCTTGAGTTCCTACAAACACATTCTTCCTCTATATTAACCAGACAACTCTTGGGATACCAAGAGGACGAAACTATGGGTTATCCATTCAAGTGTGCCTTCTATACTGTCTGGCACAAAGTAGGAATGCATAAATACATTTATGGATTAAACAGGAACGATATTATAACCTGAGAAATGGGACAAAACTTTTGGCAATATTAAAGTAATTCTGCTATTGCTATTTCTAGACTTTCTTTCCCAGTCTTTCCAGGGATCAACAGTGCCATGCTGAAAAGATTTTACTTCCTCTAGGAAGAAAGTACCCAAAAGAACCAGAGGAAAAAAAGAAGTCACTGAGTATCTTAATACATTTTGTAAAGTTCTAAAAGCAGGGATAGATATCTAATAAGTCTGGTGATTTGAGATTTTCAAAAGAAAATTTTTACAACCAAAATTGAGCTGTTCTTCTTGTTTAATACATAAGTTAAGAATCTAGTGGACTCATAGTATAATGTATGTTTTAATAAAACGTGTGTATGCATATCTGTGTGTATGTGTGTGTTATATTTTAAGGGTGTGGGGGGTATATGTTGATTGCATAAGATCTCATTTGTCAACAAAAAGACAACCTAGTAGATCCCTACAAAGATCACATAGAAGAAAGAACAAGGAGGACCACAGTATCATCAATAAAGGCTTCCCACTAGTGTATCAACAGAGGAGTTACAAGAGAGGAAAAATGTGTTTGTTCAGAAAGTGTCTGGTGTACCCCTTTCTGTAACTTCTGATGACCCTGTGAGATACAACAAATTGTTATAAAATGTCCCATGTGCCTAAAAAGAAAAAAAAAATCAAGGAAATCTAAGAGTGGGCCAGTGGAACTAGACGCATTATGTCTCATGATGAGGAAGAGTAACTTCAGTGTCCTGGTATTCTATATAAAATAAGTGGCTTATAATCATAAAGAAATATCGGGATCCCTGGGTGGCGCAGTGGTTTGGCGCCTGCCTTTGGCCCAGGGCGCGATCCTGGAGACCCGGGATCGAATCCCACGTCGGGCTCCCGGTGCATGGAGCCTGCTTCTCCCTCTGCCTGTGTCTCTGCCTTTCTCTCTCTCTCTCTCTCTCTCTCTCTCATTCTGTGTGTGACTATCATAAATAAATAAAAATTTATAAAAAAAAAAAAGAAATATCAATGTCATGAATGTTTGAGGGAGTTAAGGAACCTGTGGTAGCTAAGCAGTGGGTGATATGGGTATATATCCTGAAAAGGTGAGAACAGACGCCACTCCAAACCAAAGGTTGATAAAGTAGGAAAATCTGAGTTACCTTCTTAATTTTGCCCATGTGATTCTTCTTATGCCCTCACCATCATTTAGATTACCCCACATCCCACTCCCATCTGTTTTTATCACAACTAGGGAATAAGAAGAACAGATGAAGAGGAGAAACCTGAATTTAATGAGAAATTCTGATTTGGATTGAAAAAAAAAAAGTAAATTGAAGGTTGACAGTTATATGATTAGATTCAGTTAGAAAAAGACAATTTTAGTTTTCTATACACAATTAGGTGGAATTCATAGTACTACAAAAGTTTCCATCTAAAGTAGAGAATCAAAATGATATAGACAAAGTTATGACTTTCTTATCAGTGCTTAGGTAAATCTTTAATCCTTCTCCTAATCCTTTTTACTCCAGGATGAATTTCTTTATTACAGCCTTTCCTCTCTTTCTCCTTGCTCCCACCAAGCCTGTGATTTTGTCTTTGTATAATAGAAGTTGTCACTAGTCCTTATATGGAAGTTGACTCCTCTTTCTTCCTTCTGATCACTAATAATTGAATTGAATCACATCTTATATTTTCAGCATTTACTCTTAAAACAAGACACTCATTTGAATTAAATGTTAAAGGAATGAAAATTTCCCCAGGAATTATACTTTCAAGCTTTGGATGGATTGCCATAATGCAAGTGTGCAATTTTACCAATTATTAACTCGTTTCCTCTGTTATCTCCTTTTTTTCTCTCAGTATATCCTGTGTGCGTGCGTGTGTGTGTGTGTGTGTGATATGCATATTTCTAAACATAAAACAGTAGTTTTGGGGATCCCTGGGTGGCTTAGTGGTTTAGCACCTGCCTTCAGCCCAGGGTGTGATCCTGGAGTCCTGGGATCAAGTCCCACATAGGGTTCCCTCCAGGGAGCCTGCTTCTCTATCTGTGTGTGTCTCTGCCCCCCCCCCCCATGTCTCTCATGAATAAATAAATAAAATCTTTTAAAGAAAAGTACTTTTAGGCATCATTACCCTTTATCCTTTCAATGTTTTAATTTGCATTTATTAAGAATATTTATGCAAGAATATTTTTCTTTAAAAACCTCAGCTCAGTAAAATTAATACATTTATGAAATTTAGCAGTAATACAATACTTTATTGTAACCCAGAGTCTGACTCCAGTTAATGCAATTGTGCCAATAATGTCCCGTGTAGGACTATTTTCCATATAGGATTCTGGCCAGGTCATGTAATGAGTAAAGCTTGTGCATCTCTCCAGACTTCTTTAATCCAGGACATTTCCTCAGCCTTTCTTTGACTTTCATGACATTGAGATTTCTTGAAGACTGCAAGCCAGTTATTTTATAGACTATCAGTTTGCATTTGTCTGATGTTTCCTCATGATTAGATTCAAGTTCTGCATTTTTGGCTGGCACACTTTTTAAGTGATGCTGTGTCCTTTTCAGGACATCACAATGGATGACTAGCAGGCTCCTTTACAGTTTACTGGTAATGTTAATATTAATCACTTGGTTAAATGTTGTCTATTTTACCTATTTCATAATTACTACTTTTCTTTTTGTAATTAATAAGGAATTTGAGGAGAGGTCCTATGAAAATATGTAAATATCCTGTCCCTCGTCAAATATTTGCCTACTGACTAAGCATTATTTATGATGCTTGCCAGAGTCAATTCACCCCATGTTGGTTGTAAAGGTAATTTCTAATTATATTCTTTCTTCTCTGTATATTAGTTAATACTATACTGAAATGAAGTATTCTCCCTATTCATTATTTATTCTTTTATTTATTTATATATTTATGCACACATTGGTGTATGTATGCATGTATTTATTTTCAATACAGGCACAAAGATTCCTACTTTATTCAAAAGGAACACTAAAACCATTTATATTTTGACAATACATTGTACCAGTTTGGCTAGTTGGCATCCTGTTGACATGTCCCCATTGTTATTTTTAAGCAGTTCCTTACATTCTGGCCCAGCTAGATGTCTTAGTTTCATTATTAAGCTTTGAGACCGGAATCAGTCATTTTCCCAAAGTTTCTAGTGTCTTTTAATAGTTAATGGTACTTAGAAGCCATATGAGTGATAAATAGCTGCCTAAATAGTTTCCTCAAAATTCAGTGTTAAAACAATTTTAAACATTTATGTCTCTCATAGTTGTTGTGGATCAGGGATTGAGGAGTAGGGGGCTGAATGTTTTTGGCTAGGGTTTCTCACAAGTTTTTTTGATCAGTTGTCCACTGGGCCCATACTGATCTGAAGGTTCAACTGGGGTTGAAGCAGTCACGGGGATTAGTCATGTGCCTGGCCTGTTGATATTGGTTGTTTGATAAAGACCTTAGCATGCTATCCAATATGGCCATCTCCCCAGGATAGCTTGCATGTTTGCATGATAATGTGGCTGGCTTTCCCCTCTGAGGTCATGTTCTAAGAAAAACAATACAGACGTGTTAATATCTTTTATAGCCTAACCTTAATAAACATAAATCATCACACCTGGTATTTCTTAGCCATTCAAGCCCTGATTCAGTGTAAGAAGAAAATACACTAGGGTAATGATGTGAGATGGTAAGGTCATAGGGTAAATCTCAGATGCTGATTACAACAGAAATCAAGAATCCATCAAAACAGTATGGAATTGATACCAAACTAAATATATAACACAATGGAACAGGATAGAAAGCCCAGAAATAAATCCACGACTGTCAATTAATCTATGACAAAAGAGTCAATAATATGCAATGGGAAACAGACAATCTTTTCAACAAATGGTGTGGGGAAAACTGTACAACTACATGCAAAATAATGAAATGAGACCACTCTCTTATACCATACACAAAAATAAACTCAAAATGGATTAAAGACCTAAATGTGAAAGCCAAAGCCATAAAACTCCTAAAAGAAAACATAGTAATATTTTGAACATTGGCCTGAGAAACATATTTATGAATTTATCTCTTGGGCAAGGGAAAGAAAGCAAAAAGAAACTATTGAGATGATAGAAAAATAAAAAAAAAAGCTTTTGCACAGCAAAGGAAACCACCAACAAAACAAAAGGGCAAGCTAGCGAGTGGGAGAAGATATTTGCAAGTGATATATCTGATAATGAGTTAATACCCAACATTTATAAAGAACTTACACAACTAAATGCCAAAACAAAAACTGAACAAATAAACAAAGAATCTGATTAAAATTGGGCAGGGGACCTGAATATTGCTTTTCCAAAGAAGATATACAGACACATCAAAAGATGCTCATCCTAACAATCATCAGGGAAATGAATTTAAAACCACAATGACGGGATCCCTGGGTGCTCAGTGGTTTAGCACCTGCCTTCAGCCCAGGGTGTAATCCTGGAGTCCCGGGATTGAGTCCCGCATTGGGCTCCCTGCATGGAGCCTGCTTCTCCCTCTGCATGTGTCTCTGCCTCTGTGTGTGTGTGTGTGTGTGTGTGTGTCTCTCATGAATAAATAAATAAAATCTTTTAAAAAAATAAATAAAACCACAATGATATCATCTTACACCAGTTAGAAGGTTAGTAACAAAAACAAGAAATAAGTGTTGGTGAGAATGTGGAAGAAAGAGAATTCTCATGTATTTTTAGTGGGAATATAAATTGGTGCAACCACTGTGGAAAATGGTATGGAGATTCCTCAAAAAGTTAAACACAGGAATACCATATGACCTATGAATTCAAGTACAGGGTATCTACCCAAAGAAAATGAAAACACTAATTTGAAAATACATATAGATCCCAATGTACATTGCAGCATTATTTACAAAAGGTAAATTATGGAAGCAACCAAAGTATCCATCATAAGATGAATGGATAAAGAAGATGTAGTATATACACACACACACACACACACACACACACATTGCATATCTATGTGTACATCATATATATATAGATATACATATATATATAATACATATATAATGTAATATTACCCAGTCATAAAAAAGAATAACCTTGCCATTTATGAAAACCTAGATGAACCTAGAGGGTATTATGCTAAGTGAAATAAGTTAGATAGAGAAAGACAAATGCTATATGAATTCACTATATGTGGAATCTAACAAAACAAAACAAAATAACAAACAAAAACAATAGACAGACTCTTAAATAAAGAGTACAAACTGGTGGTTGCCAGAGGGAAGGTGGGTAGAAGGATGGGTAAAATAAATAAAGGGGATTAAGAAATACAAACTATTTTTAAAATAAATAAATAAGTCATGGAGATTAAAAGTACATCATAGGGAATATAGTAAAAAATATTGCAGTAGCATAGCATGGTGACAGATGGTGACCTTTTTTTTTTTTTAATTTTTATTTGTTTATGATAGTCACACAGAGAGAGAGAGGGGGGGGGCAGAGACACAGGCAGAGGGAGAAGCAGGCTCCATGCACCGGGAACCCGACGTGGGATTCGATCCCGGATCTCCGGGATCGCGCCCTGGGCCAAAGGCAGGCGCTAAACCGCTGCGCCACCCAGGGATCCCAGATGGTGACCTTTGTAAAAAAAAGTAGATATGTGTTTATTTTCTTGCTTTCCCTTCTTTCTTAAACAAAAGTTTATATATGTACAAACATACATTTTTTTAACTTACTAATAATTATATCGTGAAATATATTCCATATCAATGAATAGAGAGTTTTCTTTTGTGTGCCTATGTAATACCCTTTTCCTATGTGGAAGGACTTTTCTATAGCCTTGATAATCTCAGATTCAGTCCTCTTTATTTTACCCATCTTTCCACCCTCTGGAAGCGACCAGTTTTTTCTCTTTATTTAAGAGTATGTTCGGATTTTTTGTTTGTTATTTTGTCCTAAAACCCATTCAAAATTTTCCCACTAATTATTTTAATAGTCTTTCTGTTGCTTTTTTGGGGGGTGGGGGGTGGCGGTAAGGATTTAAATTCAAGAGACTCAAATATGAGTGTCCACTACTAATGTCCATTGCAAATACTTCTATTATATATAGATATAACTATATGTTTCTAGACTTCAATTTCATGGCTTGTAAAAATCCCCAAAATATCACCTTAATTTCAGAAAATTCTTCATACTTTCTGTTTTTCTCTAGACTTCTTTGCCAAGCTTATAGGGAAACTGCTTCAGCTCTGCCCTAATCATTTATCCCATTCTCCTCACATCGATTTTTATGTTATTAGAATAGACTTTAGTAGATCACTCAGTATTATCCTATTATGTTTCTGCTCTGTTTCTTATCTCATATTTTTTCCTTCTTTTCTTCTTCTCTTCTTTCTTATGCCGATTAGTTTTCCCCAAATCCCAGTCTTTGGGGGCACTTGCTTTCAGCACCCAAGCACTGGATTTCCTATTCTAAGAGGAATTCAGGTGGTATCTGTTAATAATAAATTTCCTTTAGGTGCATTTGTTCCTTAAGTACATTATGTTCAGCTACAATAGACAGAAACTACAGGAGACCAGCTGCTCATGGGAGCTAGAACTTAACTGTGTGGTGGTTCCAACATTATCCCAAGTATATGTCTCCTCATGGTCCACCATGGCTCCTAAAAATCTTACCATCTATGTCCACTTTTCAGTAAGCAGGAAGGAAGATGAGATTAAAAAAGGGATATGACTTCTATTTTGGGCTACTTCCTGGAATTTTCACAGAGCATCTCTGTGACAAAAGTTAGTTATTTAGTCACTACTATATTTTAATGGAAGCTGGGGACTGCATCTGCATTCCCAGCAGCCATGTGCCCAGTGAAAAATTGGAATTTCTATTACTAAAGTAGTTGAAAAATGTATCAGGATAATACTAGATATGTCTGCTCCAACAAATCATTTTAATTGCCATTGCTGTGTAAGGTAGAAAAAAAAAAGAAAGCATACATATTTTGATAAAAGAGAAAACCAGAAATAGAAGAAACAATTACATGAACACAAACAAGGAAACCAAGAATATAGAAAATGAAGTAAAGATGCAGAATAGAAGAGATTCATTTCACAATAACTTCCATCCTACTATTAGGGCGCAGTAGACAGATGTAGAAATCAATATGGATTCAATCTGCGTATCTGAATATGCTACTTTTAAGTTGAAATTTTAGTATTCTGTTGAGAATATTTTCTGTTTTCCTTTTTCTCATTTATTTGAGAAATATATGTTGAATTATTTCTATGAATCAAACAATATGTATCATACTGATAAAATAAAGAGGAAGAAGAAATTCCTTTCTATGAAGCAGTTCTTGATTTAAGGGAGAATCCAGATACACAGGCAGAAAAGTAGATTGGGTTATAGAAAAAAAAAAAAGATATTTTCTTAGACACACTGTAAGATGTTAATTTTTTTAATATTCAGACAAACAGATAATATGAAATAGAATGCCCAAATTGTAAAGTACCTGGCAAGCCACTCTTCTTTGCCCATTAGGAATATGCTGTCAGAAAAATTTGTAAAGTACTACAAAATAAGGAGTGACTTCATTGCTTTGTGCAGGGACCTGAGATTGTCAGAGTTTTCTATGGGAATTGGAATTGTAGGAGTATTATAAAGGAGGAGTGTCAATCAGATTTGAAAGAATCTTCTTTTTTTTTCAGATTAGAAAGAATTTTTATCACCTTCTAAGAAGTAGGTGATGAAATCTTGAATTATAGTAGTGATTAAAATGATGAAAAGGAGGAGTATAGATTTAAGAAAAATTTAGGAAATACAGGGACAGAGCTAGATAGTATGAGGCTAAACAGAATAAGTCAGAGAAAGACAAATACTACATGCATTTACTTACATGTGGAATTTAAGAAAACAAACAAGCAAATGGAAAAAAAAAAATAGAGAGAGAGAGAGAGACAAATCAAGAAACCAGAAAGATTTTTTTTTTTTGAAACACATTCTTAACCATAGGGGCAAACATTGTTCCCAGAAGGGAGGTGGGTGAGGAGATGGGTTAAATAGGGGATGGCGATTAAGGAGGGCAACTTGTCATGATGAACGCAGGGTGATGTATGGAATTGTTGAATCACTATATTGTACGCTTGAAACTAATATTACACTGTATGCTAACTAACTGGAATTAAAATACAAATTTAAAAGACCTGAAAAAAGAACAATTTAGGAGATACGATATGTAAGACTTGATAATTAATTAGAGGTGGTGGATATGGGAAATGGTAAGTCAAAAGGGGCAATGCTATATTTCAACAGTGAGTGACCAGCTGTATAATAATGCTGAGCATTGGCATGGAAATTATCAGAAATATTGTATTTAATGGATAATATATATATTGTTTTAGAGCTTATTGAAATTGAGGAATTGATATGTGCATTCTGTTAAAGATGTTGAGCATACATTTCTTTTATGACTTGAGAGACTTGAACAAGATTATAGAGTAAATGAAATGAAGCATTTTAGGAAATCAAAGACAAGAAAAGAGAGAGTACCCTAATGGTGGTGAAAGGTCTGGAGATGACAAAGAAAGATGGGGTCAAGAGTACAAGTGAATGACTGTCTTTAAGTATGAGAAGAGAGAAATCATTCTTAGTACCTGAGTGAAAAGCCAAATTCCAGTTTTATCACTTGTAAAAATTCAGAGTACTCTTTTCTAGGCAGTTTTATAGATGAGAAATCTCAAAATAAAATCCAAAAGTCATACTATTAATTGGCAAACACAGGAATCAAATTTTGTTATGCTAAAATTTCCCCCATCCTCTTTTTATTACATGCTATCCATGAAGACATGGCCTGGGAAAAATTATAGTTTTTGCCCTTCCAGGATTTCTGTTGAACTGTTTTAACAGCTGAAATCATTTTTTTCAACCACCCTCACAGATTCTTCTTGCCACACACACATGAAACATACAAATTGTGTCATCATTATACATAAAAATAATTGTATGTAACAACAAAGATGGGGTTTCCTTTTTATTTATGCTCACATGACAGTATTTCTTAGTCCCCCAAGCCAGGACCCAGGCACCTTAAAAGAAGTCTAGGAACTGCAGACCTGAGGTACTCCAGTGTTAAAAAGATGGAGAGATTAGTAAAATTCTGCACGGAGGTTAAGAATTAAAAGCAGTCCAGAGGTAAGAAGGTGCTTCTTTTCAGGAAGCTAAGTGAGAATAGTATGACAAAGGGGATTAGGGATCGGCTGCATTAATTGTTTTTCTATGTCAGACGAAATGAAAGCAGAGATTCACCATGATTTATCAAGGTGAATGGTTATGGTTGTTGTCAATCCTGACAAAAGCAGTATGAGTGCTAGAGCCCAAACTGATCGGAATGAGCTTAAGGCAGCAGAGAAAATGGAGACCTTCAAATATATTCACTTTCAGAGGATCCTTGGTGTAAATGAAGGCATAGAAAATGTGAATGGCAGCTTGAGTAAGAGAGGGATTTGTTTATTAAATTTTTAAAGTGGGAAAATATTAGCACAATTGTGCACAGATAGGAATGATCCAATAGAGAGGGACCAGGTAATCCTGGAGTCACAGGCTGGATAGGATATGTCATGCATAGCTGGATGGGTTAGTCTTACACAAATACAGAGTAAATATATATTAATAAACTGAAGCAGGGGAACAAATTGAAAGGGTAATGGCAGTTTGCTTATGGATTTTATTTTTCTTAGGACTGTTTCCATTTTTTTAGTAAAGTAAGAAATGAGGTCGTACTTTCTATGTGAGAACAGAAGATAATCTGGAGATTTCAATAAAAAAAAACAGGATATTTAACAATTGTCTAGGTTAAGTGGATAGATAAGAGAAATATAGTATGGATGCTGGGCAACATCATAAGCTCAATCGAGAAGAGTGGTAGTAACTGAAAGTAAGACCAGTTAGCATGGTTACGTGTGCAGATGCCAAGTCAGCAGCTATTTAGCAATATAAAACCAAACCTTTATATTACGCAAGCATCTGAGGAATGAGAAAGAAGTAACATTATTGAAGTTATAAAATAACGAGATGATTACATGGTTGGGACAGGGAATTTAATTTGGATAAAAAGTGAAGTGAGGAATTATAGCGGGTAAGAGGCCATGAAGAGGGAAAAATAATTATTAAAATATAATTCTCAGAGGGTGTGGAAAGTTATTGGTGTCTTGGTACAAGTTACCGAATGATAGAAGTGGAGTCAGGGTGGGGTGCTTGAACCTGAGACGCAGAGAGGCTTTAGTTTTTGGTAATGATATGTCTAGAATCTGGCTCAGGAAGTAAGAGGTTGGATAGAGGCAAGACAAGTGGAGGAGAAAAAGAGAAGGAACTGACAGACCAGGGGACTGGAAAGATATCTGTGAGAACCGACATTGCCAAGAAAATGGCAGGAGTAAATTAGAGAGGGTGACAGTGAAACAGTTAAACTCTTCAAGGAATGATTGAGAATGATTTTGAAGTTGGCAAATGACAGAAGCGAGAAGCTGTATGTATGATGTACTCTTGACCTTGATTCAATATTGGCTGTTTTTAGGGAGGGGAGGAACATAATAGTCTGGAAATAGGAGTGAGGTGCAAGAAGGACACCTACTCTATCTCTAAGCTTAGTGCTCTGAGAATTGGGGACTCCATAGGAGGCCAAGTTCTGAGGGGAAGAGCCAAATTAGAGCAAGAAAGCAAAAGGGACTTTTAGGTGAATGGTTGAAGATCAAGGGATTTAGCTGCTAACTCTATGTTTCAGATGATATAATGGAAAAGTTTCAGGAGTTATTGAGGGGTAGGGAAGTGAGTCAAAAAGAGTGTGTGCACTCCAGTCTAAGGGATTAAAATCTAGGCATAGGAAATAATCTATACATCCCAGTATTCTTGTGGTGATTGATTTGACCAGAATAATGACATCATGAAGTCAGCCATGATGGTGTCTAGGCAGTGGTGACAAGGAACCATGGAGTGCTCATGTGGGGGCAGGAGGGATATCCTCCTGGTGATAGGACAAGGAAGCTTAGGCAGCAGCTGCAGCACACAGCACTCTGAACCACAGCCTGTGACCATGCTTATTCAAATCTGAGTTTAATTTCTAGCAGACGCTGTCAGCCTTCATATCTTAAGAAGTGAGAAGTATCAAAAAATATATCAAGAAATATATCATAGAACGAGGCTGTTATTCTATTTCTAGTAACAAAACAGTACTTAAAAGGGGTAGAAAAAGGTCAAGTAGAGGAAATGTTTTGTATTGTGATGACATTTTACATGAAATAGACATAACACATTTTGTAATTTATAATGCACATTTATAATGCACATCTGTTGAAATTTACAAGGCTTTCATTTGAGTCTTACAGAAAACTTTTTTAAGAAGGTAACATTAACAGTTTTATCTCCATTTGAAAAATAAGAAAATAGAAAACTAATTAGTTTGCCCAACATCATACCACAAATACACATTAGACCCAAAGATTTCAGCCAGGTTTCCTCTCTTGGTTATGAATTTTCTTACTATTCTACAAGATACAGAGTAAAGGCTTGATCTAGGAAGCCAGTGGTATCACAGATTTGGGGCACCATCAATAACCCTGGGACTAGGTCAGGGTACTTCACACTGTTTCCTAGAGAGAGAAACACAAACACACACACACAAAAACATAAAAACCTAGGAGTTCTTAGGAAGGTAGCTGCAGGTTGATTTCCAGGAAAAGTTTAACAATTCCATTGTGGTTACCTCCCTTCTTCTCTTATGCTTGCTTCTCTTATTCTTTCTGTCCAAGATGTTTTCAGCAGTCAAAACTTTGCTTGAATGGTCATCAGGATTCTTCCTCAGTAAAATATTTATTGACCCAGGAATAGGCTATAACCTCTTCTTTAAATCCCCTGGGAGTTGCCGTTCTACATTTATTCCGTCACTTTATTTATTTTCCACCTTACTCTACAGCCATTTGAGTAATCATCCAAGTACTTACCTGTAAAGTATAGATAGTTATAACTAGTGTAGTTGGAAACCTTTAAAAGAGGAAAATATATATACTTTGCAATGTTATTAGGAATAAATGAAAGGTGAGCAAAAGTGTTTTGTACAATATAAAATGCTAAGTACATATAAGTTTATATTCTATTGTTAATATTAAGAACACATAGCAGAGCATCATGGTTAGGAAGTCAGGCTGTAGCCTGAGACCTGTGTTAAAACCAGCGTCCTCACTTATTTGTTTTATATTCTATTGAGCTTCTCTGTCACAGAGTTCTCATTTATAAAATGAGGACGATAAAATCTGCTTCAAAAAGTTGCTCATTCATTCTTTCAGCAGTTCTTTATTATGGGTCAAATATTGGTCTAGTGCATATTAAATAAATCGATACTTGTAAAACAGCTATAAAAACATTTGATACCTGGTGAGATCTCAGCAAATGTAAGGTATCTGTTTTCCTATTAATATATGGAGAATCCTTGAATATAGATGACACTCAAAACATGGCTATTGAAATTCAAATTAACTGTAATTTAGGAATATGCAAACAGAATTTTAAACTCTCCAAAATAATGAGTCAAATGACCATTATCTTTACATATGGTCTTATGAGAACCGAATAGATCCAGTCTCTATGAAAATCTCAACAAAAATATATCTGCAATGCCTAATATCTTTACCTTATGTCAGAAACCAATTCTGAATTATACAAAAATACAGGACATTTAATCAAACTTAAAAATATACCATTAATGCATAAACCATGATTCATATGAAATACTTAAATATTAAAGAAAGTCAAAATCCTTTCTGACAGTGTCTGACCTTTATGCTTATCTATTTCTAAAATACATCTTGCCTATCAACCAAAGCTTTAATCACTTTCTCATTTCAGATATTGAAAGAGAGATTCCATTAAATCAAGTAAAGGTCATCTTTCTTTGAAATATAGATTATTCACCTTCACTCTTTAAAGAAGCAGAGATTGGAGAGCAAACTCAAAAGAAGCGCCTTTCTCCCAGTCTTCAAAGTAATAAGTAAGCAGCGAAAAGGATTAAGGATGATTATGTTTAGCTCTGAAGAACTGAGTTCCAAACCAGATATGAAATGCAATTCCAGTATCCAAGAGTAGGGTCCACATGTTGAAAAAAAAAGGACATATTCCATTTCCCTGGGCTTCCTTTGAAGCACTTAATGAACTCCATTTGGGTTTAAGCAGTCATAGAAGCAACACAAGATAAGTAGGACTGGGTAATTTATCTGAAATTTTTCCTAAAGAAGTAAACTGTTGTTGGTTAGAATCTAAATTTCTAAAGCAAATGTGTAGCATGCCTTTGCTCTAAAGTCCCCATTTGTTTTACTAAGTAGCTTAGGAACTCCCTAGGGGAAATTTATCTCTAATGGAAATTTAGGTCTTTTAATTCATGCATGTTTCCTTTAAAAAAGAATGATTTCAATTTTCTTAAGAGATCAAAGGTGTTTGCTTTCAATCCTCCCTAGTAATAGTGCTGTTCATTACGTGGTTACCTCCAGATATTTCACAAACATGTGAGTCATTAACCATTAACACACAAATGGCAGAAAAAGTGGTGCACTTTATAAAGTATCTAGCAAGGAGATATGTCCATTAAAAGACTACCATTCCGCAGTGTATTTATATCCTGTCCTTGCATCAAGCTCATTTATTCTATTTTTTTTCCTTAAACTTTGAACCAACTGTTTTTCCTTCTTCTGAGTGCTCACTATATTTTCTTTCTTACATAGCAGCCTTTTAAATATACTCCCCTGTTCTCTTACTTTTTTATAGAATTTTCTGAATTTTTAATCTTTCCTGAAACAGTTGCTCTTTCCCCTACAATGCTTATTAAAATGTAAGGTCTCTGAACTCCCAACTATCACTGTCCCTTAATGAATACAAAATGGCCCAATGGCCTCCCTTCCTTGAATTCTCATCTAAGATTTACCACGTCCTATAGCCGCACTCCAGAGATTGTGTCAGTACTGGGGAGGCTTGACTACAGAATTCTTACTAGATTTGGACCACCAGAACTCACATACACCCAATGTCTGCAACTTAGAAGAATTTGGATGGATTGTTTCTTCATAAGTGGATTAAGTGAAGACAAAAAGTAGACGCTGGTTCAACAATTGGGGGTATGCTGGAGGTCTAGGGTGAAAAGACTAAGAAAGCAGACACCAGTGCTAAATTGACCTACTGGTCGATAGTATCTAAATTATAGGTTGAATTATGTATGTTTCATTGCTAATTATACTTATTGAAATAAAAATAGTTAAATATATAAAAGCAGTTTTATTTGTAAAAGCACTTCTGGTTATGATAATTTAAAAAAAATTCTTACCAGGTATGCATGAATGGATGTACACAACTCATTTCTTAAGTCGAATTTACTTATTAAATTTTATTTGTAGTCAAAGCTGAACTTACTCTACTGCTGTTATAAAATGGTCATGAGCATACAGCTTAAAATAAATGGGCCATTATAATTGTGCAATGTTAACTTCATTTTAAAATATGAAGTTTGCTCCTACTTTCAAGAACAGGATAAGTGGGAGGGTGGCAATATTGCCATTGCAAAATGACTTTGTGTAAAATGTGATATACTAGAAGGATGTAGAAAAGGGAACATTTTTCCATTTCACAGGGCTCAGCAATTCCAAACATGAGAAAATATAATTCTTAGAAAAGAACACTATTAACTCACGGTTCAAAGTCCATTAAAACATAGTCAACTGGCTGTTTTATTATTTACTAGGTTCACATGGATTTTTTTGCATAACTCCTTTGTTAGTATAATGTAAATTAAGTGTTTTGCACTGAACGTTATAATTGAGCTATGAAATTGCACAGAGTAGCCACAGAGTTGTATTAAGAAATGACAATTGACTAGTATTATTAAAAAAAAAAAAGAAACTATTTTGTGCATAGTAAAGTATCTCTTCAGAGGAAAACTGAACAGTTTTCACTTTCATAATTATAATTAAAAATGGAAGAAGCTCCAAGCAGTTTTTAAGATTTTATAAATATTTAATGTAAGGAATGTAAATGTTTGTTGTTGTATTATTTTCCGGCTGCAGATTCCCAATTTTTCAGCATCCATGATGCATAAGCAATATGCAAATAGTTAGTAAACAGAATTAAATTATAGGAAGAAAAATCTTTAACACACCATGGGGCCAGAGAAATTTACAGTGCTTAGAGTTCCCTGATGAATGCTGATATTTTACTCTTAATCAATTGCAGCAGGTAGGAAGAGCATCATTTTGTAAGCCAAGTGGGAATGTATATCCGTTTTTATAAAGTGTGTTCGTTACTCTCATTTCCTATATCAAAAGCAATATATTAACAGAAGTTACTTCAACATGCAGGAAATAGAATTCATTGCTGGTAAAATGAAGTCTGGGGAATGTCTATGTTTCACAATTCAATCACTTACCTTCAAAATGAAGATTGTGAACAGCACAAGTTATTGCAGTGTGGCTGAGAAGGAAGAAGGGACTCCTTTCATTTTGCTTACACTTGCCAGAGACACATCATTAGAATTGCTGCCACTCCTAGGCTTATTGCTGAAACACTGTGATTTTGGCATTCCAAACTATAATTATAGTGAAAATCAGGGCCTATAAGACAATGGGCATTGCCTCCATCAGCATCACATTTAAAATCTTTTTTCCCCACTCCTGTTTTTTTTATTATTTATTTTTATTTTTTTTTATTACTGAGTTGAATGGCATGCTTCCAATCTCTTAGAACTAAATAGGCTGCAAGAGACTCAGAGAAAATATTTTTCCTTGTTATAAATCCTTAACTAGCTGAGAGGGTGTGAGATACCAACACAAAGTATATTAATATATATAAATATATATATTCCTTTTGTTATATATTTCTAACTATACAACCAGAAGGCCCTGCAAATGTATTCATGCTACTGTTGTAGTGCCCTGTTTCCATAGAAAGGGGTTGTAGAAGAGTATTTCACACAGTTTCATCTTCTAATAAGAACAGTCCCAATTACAAGTGAAGCAGAAGATAATGACTCCTCAAATTGCAAAATGGGGAATGTGAATATACTGGGAAAACACACTAGGGATATATCTGACCACATAGTAATGTATCAAGCTGATGTGATCATTTAAACAGTTTAACACCCAATTCCCTTTCCCAAATTATCTGGCTATTTCAGGTGAAAGTGATTTTAGGTTAAATCGTAGAGATCGTTGACTTAATCTGACATGTCACTTTGTATGACACCCTGGATTAAAAGCTCACACAGCTGGTTCTCAGAATCCATTAATCTTATGAAAATGGTACAGCAGAGAAACAAAGAACATAAATCGGTGCAAATCACAAGGTCAGCAAACATTGCAGCCATATACATTTATTTGATTACAGACATGACCCATCTAAGTCAGAATCTTACTATTTATCCCTTGCTCAGTAGTTCTAAAACGTGCTCTACACAATCTCCACTAGAGTTGCTGAGTATTTGACAGATTCTTGGGCCCCACATGTGGAGAGTTTGATTTAGTGCATCTAATGGGAAATCTAGAAATCAGCTTTTTAAATCAGTACCTGTGTGGTTTTTATGAACATTGGTAACTGCTGTATTCGCAAATGCTAGACCTAAAATAAGTACTCAAATAATTATTTAATTACACTGGAACATGGCTCAATGAGTCCTCTCATAGCTCAGAATTTACATTTCAACTGTGTCTCCTGCTCATTTTTTGTTTCCTCTATCACTTGATACATCTTCCTAACTGTCATTTCTCTGCCTGAAACATTCATTATTTTTAAAGAATAATGAATAAAACCCAAACTTTTTAGGTTTTCATATTCTGGGTACATGGAAGTTTTCATCTTTATTTTCACAATATATACTTTGCACACAAGCTGATTTGGGCAATTTCTGCACCTTGTATTCCATGGCATTTTTTTGTATGTCACGGCCTTTGCCTATTATTCCTTGCATGTCTATCTTTTGAAATTCTCTCCTATTCACCAGGGCCCACTTTCTCTAGGATTTAATTAGAGAGGATTTAACTCATTGTAATATTCATGCCATTTAAGAACTTAACCCATTTTATGTGACATTGAAGATCTTCATGCAGTATTTAGTAGTCTCCATTAGAGAGTTACTAGAGCTGTGTTGTCTAATATGGTAGCCACTACTAGCCACATGTAGCTATTTAAATAGAAATTATTTATAATTAAATAACGTTAAAAAATTTCCTAGTCATGGAGAGCCTAGATGGCTTAGCTGGTTGAGCATCTGACTCTTGATTTCAGCCCGTCATGATCTCAGTGTTGTGAAGTCAAGCCCTGTGTTGGGCTCTGTGCTCAGCAGAGTCTGCTTGAGATTCTCTTCCTCTCCTCTACCCCTGCTCTTTCTCTCTCTCTCTTTATAAAATAAATAAATCATTAAAAACATTTTCCCAGTCACATTAGCCACATTTCAATTGGATGATCAGACATAAACCACTTCTATCATTGCAGAAAGTTCTACTGGACAGTGCTACACTAGAGGATTAAGACTCTCTTATGGGATTTTTTAAAATATGAATTTTAGTGCAGTTCCTTCATTAAAGTAATTTAATTATTGTTATGGAATGATGGTGGCCCTCATACGCCAAAATGCCTGAAGGAGATTCTGTATAATTACACAATTGTTTTCAATATACCATTGTCGTTTAGTGCAGAGCTCATAATTTAGCATACATCACAATCAACTGGAGAGCTTGTTAAATAAGATTGTTTGGCTCTATCCCTGGAGTTTCTAATTCACTAGGCCAGAGCTGAAGATTGAGGATTTGCAGTTCTAACAAGTTCCCAGGTGATTCTGATACTGTTGGTCTGGAGGAGACATTTTCAGAACCACTGGTTTAGTATATTTATTTTTCCTCCAAAGTCTTTGATAATTAATCATTATTTACTTTCAGCTTTGTATTTTGTACCTGGAAACTTTCATGTACATATTTAAGTAGGTACAAATCAAATTGATTCAAGATGGATTAATTTACTTGTCCTAAATCTGTATTAGTATTATATTATTATCTATATCATAGTCTCTATCCTTGTAGAAATTGGAATCTAGCTGGAGAGATGACATAAAGATACATTTTAAAAATATTAATCCCAACACAGCATTGCCTATTATGATATTGAAAATACCTTTATACAAATTATTCTATTTGATCTATGCAATAATACTGTCAACTAGTATGGGCATAGAGCATCCCCGTGAAACAACTGGATTAACATGTGCTTATGGTGGACTAAATCAGAAAAAAACCTACACCATGTGTTTTGCTTTCAAATAAATTTAGAGGAGTGAAGCACATTTTGTTGGAAGGATTCTACTAATGACCTGGCTAGAACTTTATTATTTTTTTTTTCAGTTTCTAGATATTAAGTAGCAACTTCTAAAACATGGAATATGGTACAGATTAAAAGCCCCTGAATAAAATACTAGAGCTTTTGGAAGTCCCGGAAATGTATAGACTTCTCTTTAGATATAAAAGGGTTGAGCAGCCAAGAAATATCATTTAGGAAATGTTGATAGACACTAGCTTCTTTTATTTCTTCTTTTCTCCAGAGCAATCACACACTTGAAGATTGGGAATGCACAAATGCTTTGAGTGCCTGGTGAAAGTACTAAGCCATTCAAATCTAACATGAGATCCTACTGTGTTCCTTTTGTCCCCAAGACAGTTGTAATTAAATTAATCTTGCTGCCAAGATGAATGTAGCAAAATGGGTCAAAATCTCCATAAACCCTTAACAATCTGACAATAAATTAACAAATTGACTAATGTCTCTGTAGTACTTGTAACATCTGGGACTAAAGGAGGGAAGATGAGATGAGAGCAGGAAAACATGTTGTTCCTTAATTGCTGTGTGGACTTTTTCTATAGTGGATCATCCTCCCAATTCAATTTAAGTAAATCATTGAGCATATGGTTTGTACTAAATATAGAGCATCTGTGGTGCTCACTGCTACGCATATTTGCCACGCAGGTGTCTGATTTTGGACTTGTCATATGGACAGATGGGATTTTTCTGTTTGTCTTTTTTATTGGTAATGGAGTAAGGGAGTTAACCCTCGCTACTATTGAGACATCTCTCTCACATCAATATACTTACTCTATTGTAAAGTGAGTTAGTACTTATACTCTCTTTTGTCACTCAAATTAAGTAATTAAAGTTATGCTAATAAAAATAGGAATAGTTGAGTCTTCGGGATAGAAGATAAAATGTTATAATTATTTTTTTCTCTCTTAGAGACACTTGAATGCATTTATCTACATTAATTAATAATGTAAGTAAGTATTGTAGGTTGCCTATGATGGACTAGACAATACTTAAGAAGGTTAGAGGCATTTCAACATTTAATTTCATTACTTAATGTCGGTATAATTTTCATCCCCATTTTAGAGATGGAAGTATTGAGGCACAAGAAAGTTGGAAAAGATAACACAATGATTGAGAGTTGGAACTGAGACTTGAACCCTGGCTGTTTGCCTTCAGACTCATTCTTCTTAACTATTACACTTTACCACATCTCTTGTTGGCAGATTTGGTTTATGAATTTAGACTTTTTTTTTCGGAGTTATTTCTTTAATTCTTTATCAATGCCATTATTAACACAAAATTCGGAGAATCGTTTTATTGGCTAGTGACAAACTAATATCAAATATGCTGTTCTCTTTGATGGTGGTGGTCACGACAGGCAAGATTGCACGAAGATTAATAGCTACAAGGTGAAACTTTTAGAATAGGAGCATATTCTCCTGAAAATATCTCCTAAGTATGAAAGATCTGATAAGATGGAAGAAAAGGGTCAAAGAATGCATAACATTAATAAACGTATGTTTCCTTTCTAGGCATTCTCAGTAGAGAAAAGTTATGCTTCTAAAAGAACTATAGAGCCACAGGGCCTGTACTGGAGGTATGCCCAGCAGTATCTTTAGAAATTGCTACAGTTTCTACTGCTTGTGCCATCCTTGCCATAATAGATTTTTTTTCCAATTTGTTTATTTGAATAAGTCGATTGTGTTACAAAATCAAAAGTTGATGTGTCTTCCCAGTGAATTCAAGATCATATGCCCATGATCTGGCTGCAAAGATATTTGCAAGGATAAGAAGCAATTGTGGATGAAAATAAGAATTGTCTCTTATAGGGAGAGTATTCCCAAACTATTGGTAGGGGGTTAAGACACTGTGCAAGCCAACAGAGAAAACTGAATCTCAACTGAGTCTGGAATAAGACATTTTAATACATGATACTTCTGAAAACAGGGTATATAAGAAGACCAAAAAAAAACAAAAACAAAAAACAAAAAAAACCCCACAAAAAACAAAACGTGTCTCAGCCCACTACCTCAGCCCATAACTTATCTCTTATGCTACAAAGTTGCAATATTATGCTGGATTCTGTGATGATAAGGCATTTAGCAAGTCCACACAAGTAATATTACCAAAGTATGACTGGCAGATATGGTAACTCTTATGCCAAAATAAATATTTGAATAAAAAGAGAGTTCCACCTATGACAGAAGGGGATTCAATGTAATAAACCTACCACCAAGTGACAGGTTTGTATCTCTGGATTATGGTGCCATTGTGGGGACTCTATATTGATTTTTGCTGTCCTACAGTACATTTGGCAGTTGCTAAGTCAGCTTTAGGATCAGAAAGACCATGTACCATCTGGCCTCTTTTCTTGACTTTGTTGATTAAATATTGGAGCTGAAAGAAAAAAAAAAAAAAGAGGACAGATCTATAAGACAAATCAAGTTATCTTCATGATTAATTGTAACTTTCTCCACAGTGTTGGGTCTATTGAACATTTACATGGGCATAAATATGGTCACACTAAGAACTGCTCCTTGGGAGATACATCCATATAGAAACTTATTGTCCTACATTTCTGGAGGCTAAAAGTTGAGATCAAGTTTTTGGCAGGGTTGCTCCTTCTAAGGGCCATGATGAAGAATCTGTGCTACGTCTCTCTTCCTAGATTTTGTTTTTTTGTTGACAATTTTTATAGTTCCTTAGCTTATGGATGCATCACCACATTTTTTTTTGCCTTCTCTGCATATGTGTCTGTGTCCAAATTCCCCCTTTTTATAAAGATGCCAGTTGTATGAGGGTAGGGCCCACACTAATGACTTCATCTTACTTGATCATTTGCAAGGACCTATTTCTAAATACAGTCATATTCACAGGTACTGTGGGTAATATTTCAACATTTGGTAGAGGGGAGGATACAATTCAACCCATATATTCAACCCAATAACATACTTCTTCCCCTAAACTTTTTATTAACAACTTCCTAATATTGCACCTTTCATGTCTGACTCTAGCTGTATATTATCCATTGTTAAAATATCTGTGTATTTCCTAACCCAAGCCATCTAGCATTCCAAGGAGGGGCACATCTTGATATATGATCATAATTTCTGCCCACTGAGGCCTCTTTTTCCACTAAGTGGGAATCGAGTTTTGTATTTCGGGTCCTGCGCTGTTCAGGTAAAAGCATATCATATAGTAGCATCTGTAAGGCTTTATTTTATTTTCTTCAAATTAGTCAATCAGTCACAGGGGATTCTTTGTCATACTGTAGAATTTAAGAAAGTTGGCAGAATGGAAGAAGTAGACAACAGTGATTATAAGCCATCTGCTCAAGCTGTTCACCTGTGTCTTCAATAACTGTTTGGGGTCATCTCTGATGTAAACTTTCACCTAAGAGGGAAAGCACATAAAATTTATGGGTCTGTGGATCATATAACATTCAGTTTAGGATGGACAGCACCTGTCATATAGAGAGAAGGTATGTATTGTTGATAGCCAGGTTTCATTATCCACAGGACTCCATTAGTAAGAATCGAAAGAAGAGAAAAACTTTATGCTATCCTATTGGGGCTTGCCAATGTCTCCACAGCATTCATATACTACAGATAATTTAATTGTGTGGCTAAGTTGTATATCTGGCTGCACTGTAGTATGTATAAGCCAGAGAGCTTTCTCTTCACTTTTTATACCTTTCAAAACTCAAAGGCTTTGCTCACCTGGGAAATGGATTGAAGTAATATGCTTTATGGTAGAGATTGCTTCCTAAGACCGAAGAAGGGTAGTTCCTCTTTCTTAGTGGTTGATAGAACAAAGTGTGGCAAATTGTCCTCCTTATAGTTTATATTATAATGTACCAAGATCACTGAGCTCAGAAACTTTGCTGAAAAGCCTGACATTCATGAGATGGACCTTCCATCCTTTTCAAGAATGTGATTGAACAAAATGACTGTCATCGTTTTATGCTAAGTGTAAAGCACATGGCTCAGTGCTTAAGTAGCTACAATGTCCAGAATCATGCCACAGAGATTTATTTAAAACAATGGTGTTAAAAAACCAACCAAACAAACAAACAAAAACAAAACAATGGTGTTGTCACTGCTGGAGACAGACTACGTCACTTACAGGGGGAAGTATACTGATATCAAACAGTGCATGTTTCTGCTACAATAATTGAATGAATCCCCATATGAATCCCCATAATTGAATATGGCTGCCAAAGGTTTAAATATGCTCTTGAGGATGGATGCTGTATAATTTCTTCAAATCTCTAGATACAAATCAAATTCAGGGGCACATACATTGTTTGAGATATCTTACAACATATACCTGTATCTTCTGTGACACAAGTCCGAAAAGTAAATTTTGGGCACATTCTGCTTCTAATGAAAGGCAATATCCTCTTCTTAAGGCAGTGTACTTTCCATCAGCAGAAAGAAGTACAAATGAATCTCAGTTTTTTTGATAAGCAGGACTCATGGGTGTATACTTCCCATTAGTGCAACACATAAGGACTCTTCCTACCTGTGCCTTTGTCACATGTGCTAACATCACCTTGACCAAAACATACCACATGGTCAAATCCAAAGTCAAAGGACAATCCATGTAGTAAAGACTACAGATTAAAAGAAGGAGTGAAGAATTAAGGGTAATAAAATCCACCACAGTTGTCTCTCATACTGAACTGTAAGCTTCTTTCCAAAATATTTTTTTGTTTTAGTTAAATGGTAGAGTAACTGACTCATGTAAAAACAATCAATAAATATTATTGTGTTGAATAAATGTGTCAAAAATTGTACTGTATGAGGCTGAAGCTAGGTGTACAATGGACTAAGTGATGTTTTGGCATGCTTCTACACACTTTTACAAAGTTGCTATCCCCAGACTTTAAATTATGTCAGCTTCTTCATTCATGAAATTAGATGTAAATATTTTTCAAAATATGAATTCGCTTAAAAATCCATCAGGAATGGAAGATGTTAAGTATACTCTAAGTCCTCCTTGAAAACTCAGCTCAAAATGAGACAAGACAGAAATTGGCTTAGAAAGCTGATGTTTGATGTTGCTACTTCTGTGACTATGTTCTGAATGGTTCCAGCACATTCCTGCCTCTCTGTTGACTGACATCTCCAATCATTAATCCATCTGTCCTTTTTACTTTTCCCTCTGTGAATTCCCTTACAACTTAAACATGAAAGGACAAAAAGGACATCATGATTCATTCAGTGAAGGGCAAATAACAGATATTTAAGACCATGAACTTTAAATTCATAAATGGAAATGGATTGCACTATTAGAAAAAAATGAAAGATCAAGTAAAGAAAACTTTAAAGTTTCTAATGAAATATGTATTTTAGATAGTGTGTCATAGCTGTGTTGTGTTAGAATTGGAGGGATTTCCCCAGACAAGCCTCAAGCCACAAGCGTCTTATGCTAGCTAGTACAAGCCTCTGTCATAATTTTTAAGATATTATTATAATCATTGATTACGTGTCTGCCATTGGACCATAAGTAACTTAAAGAAAATGAGCAACATTCCCCTTGAGGATTCAGTACTCCATATTTTCCTGTGTTACAAAATATAGTCAATGTCATAGAAAATATTGGATCAACTGCCAATGACACATCAAAGGAGAAAAACAGCAAATCCAACAAAGTAGAATACACAAATATTGCAGCTGTCCTGAAATGGAAAGAATTTAGGGGAGAACCAGGTATTATGAGCAAATGTCCTTAGTAATACATTCAGTTAAATTATATTGAAATCATGGTTCACAAAAGGATAGAACACAAAGAATGACAGATTTTTGAGCTGCTGCTCCTTTAAAAATAAAGCTTTTTTTTTTTTTTAGAATAATGAGCTGGAGATTTATTTGATTTTCTGATTTTATTTTTAGATGCTGTCTTGCTAAGGCCAATTATCATCTAGAACAGTTTAAACACCAAACACATTCCAATCTAATCAGAGAGAGATACACATTGAACTCTAAAATAATAAACACAAACTCAAGATGAATTGAGATGAACAAGTACAGAACCACTTTGAAAAGGACCTTGCGGTGTAATAACCTATTAAACCCCCGCTTACATTTCACAGAAGCAATTAATAAAGTCAACAGAGGATAGAGAGAGATCTTTACAACAGTAGAATGTAAATCAAATACTGTCATGATATATGATTTGATAATATTCCTTAATAAATCTTTGTACATGCACAAGAACTTAAATTTTCTGGTTTTGGTAATGTTCACTGGTTTAAAGAATACTTTTGTGGATACCTTAATTTAAGTGATTTTATATAGCATAACTATTCATAATTCAATGCTCTATGCATGCACTTAGACAAGGATTAATCTTTAAGGTTGCATTGAATCACTAGTTTGTTAGTGTCCCATGTCATTTGTGCCATGCTAGGAACATATTTTATGTTTACTTGTTAGTTATCAAATGAAGAGAAGATTGTACAGACACAAAATACAGTAAGTGCAACTTGTTTGAAAATAGAAATGGTATGATATGAGGTCGGATATATTCAGGGAGTGTGTTAGGAATGAAGAGGATGGTATATCATGCACTAAGGCTTTTTCATATTGCAACTTAATGAAAGAGAATATCTGAAAAATCAACTCTCAAAAATAAGGATACTTCAAATATAGCAAAGGAGAGAGAAGAGGTGCAAATTGACAAGAAGGCAGAGATCCAATGCTTTTGCGGCTTTGGTCATGTCCCCAAGCCTTTCCTCCATGGTTCTTCATCCTCTCGATCATCAACATAAACTAATCTCACTTTACTTTTGTTTACTTTTCTCTTTTCTCTCGTGGCCACCTCTAACACCTCTTCTGCCCCTCACAGTGATTTTGCATTTTGGCTCAAGAAGAAGAAATCTTTGTCTATGATGTAATAAAAGACTGAATAAATTAATAAAAAAATAAGT
Source organism: Canis lupus familiaris (assembly GCF_011100685.1). NCBI lineage: Eukaryota > Metazoa > Chordata > Mammalia > Carnivora > Canidae > Canis > Canis lupus. The sequence goes on from NC_049224.1 coordinate 78,999,670, forward strand.
GAAATGTGTGTGGTTCAGCTACTTAATACGTATTTTTGATTGCTTCATTTGTATCTAAGCTTTAATATTTTACATATAGAGGGTATATATGTGAAACTATTAAATAATAGTGTCTCAAGACCGGACTCCATGCAACAACATAGAAAACAATTTATTCTCCTTCAAGTCAGAAGTTAAAGCCTAATATAGTATTCATGGAGAATTCAGAAAGAAATACTCCTCTCAAGAACTGACTCTCCAGCCTTCTCACTTATAAACTTCCATATTATGATTTTTTAAACAATGCATAAATAGAGCGAACCTAATAATTTTTATGTCTCTTTGTAAAATTTCATCTAAATGGCCCCAGTGAGAATATTTTGATGAAAAGAACGTTGAAAAATATCCCCTGTTGATAAACTGTGTATGAAAAGTTGAAGGAGCCCGAGAGAGGAAGAGACAGAGAAAGGAAGATTTAATAAGCATAATTTTCCCCTTTTTCTGTACAAAATGTTATTACATCAATTAATTTAAATAGCATTTCTTAACCTGTTAAATGTCAGGTTCCTCCCTCTTTGTTTTTCCTCCCTTCCTTCCTTCCTTCCTTCCTTCCTTCCTTCCTTCCTTCCTTCCTTCCTTCCTTCTTCCATTCTTTTCCTCTCTCTTTCTCCCTCTCTCTCCTTTTCTTTCTCTTCTCTCTCTCTCATCTATCTATACCTATCTATCCATCTTTCAACAATTTAGTTATTTAGAATAATTCTGTCAGGAAAAAAAAAAGTGTAATATGGAGAAGTAGAGATAAAAGATTTGATTCAATCCTGATCTGTGTGTGAGTCTAAGACTCAATATCTACAAGGCGGAGCATCTAGAGGAATACTGAAAAAAAATCAATCCATAATCCACATACAGGACTTAAATACCTGGGTGTTTGATGTTATTTAAAGGTGAAGGAAGGATCATATCTACAACTCTCATTTCCAGGCTAACACACCTCTAATTCTTATTTAAAGATGATTAAGAGAATTAGACTTAATTTCCTTCATACTATAAAATAATTTAGAACATTTAAACAAAAGCATATTATGTATAATATATATTGAAACATATTATAACTAGTAATAGAAATTACTGAGTCAGTTTTTAAAGGGATATTTATATTTGGACAATATGACTCTCTGTTGTCTTCATTTATATGGGAAATATATGGACTTAAATAACTCTTTGCAATTATAATCATCAAATTTGGCTTATTTTATTGCTAGTCTTTAAGCACATTTTAACAAAATAGAGTGCAATTAAAATGTTAGTTTTAAATGATGGAAATGATTTGGGTCCAATAATTTTTTAAATGTGTTGATTTATGTTCACATATTCTGAAAACATATTACAGTGATATTATAATAAGTAGATTATGCGGTAGAAAGTAAGGGGGAAAAAAACAAAACAATCACAATTTGAAAATCAGGTTTTCAGACATTTTTTACTAAAAGCCAATGATATTCAACCCCCACCTGCCAAACTCACACTGTCAAACCCACACAGGCTTCCACAGTAACAGAAATTATATCACACTCTTCAAAGGAATAGATTCATCCCAGTGTGCTTAAAATGAAAAACACATAAATGACATATGGGTTGGCATATGCTAAATCCTCTAGACACCCAGCACCAGCACAATCATGGGGCCCAACTTGATTTCATAAAATATTGCACATTTATTTCTGCCAAACAGGATAATAACAAAGAAGTATTTGGGGAAAAAATAGAAAAACTAAGACGTTTTTCCATCTGAAGCAAATCTTTTCAAGAAATCTTGTTCAAAAATTGTCATCCAAAACCAAAGAATAAATATTTTCCTGATTTTGTGATAGTTGTAGGTGAAATCTCAATAATGCAATTAACCACTTTATTCTCACTATTCAAGGATCATACATTTAACACACTTCTGAAATTGAAGAGTTAAAACACAAACTGTGAGTTAATTCTTTTCTTTTTATTCAAAAATAATATGTAACATATAGGTTATTGAAGGGATACCACTAATTATAAGTCACCAGATGATCTAAGTGTACAGGAAATCAACTCAATTCACCAATCATAGTTTGCATTGCTTCTGTCATTTCAAGCTTTGGCTATTTAAAGAGAAAAAAATATATTGATTTCCCACATAGACTTAAAAATAAACTCAATTCATTAACAATAATTGTCTTCAGGATAAAGAAACAGTGCAAAAATTGGGTACTTTAATTTTATACTGTGTATTGATTCCCTTATTCTCTTTGTTTTTTGGATCTAAGAATACAAACACGGAAGAGATATGTATTACAAAACAAATGAATGTAGGGGGAAAAAGAGAGGCAGACCAAGAAACAGACTCTTTTTTTAAGATTTTCTTTTTTTATTCATGAGAGGCACAGAGAGAGAGGCAGAGACATAGGCAGAGGGAGAAGCAGGCTCCCTGTGGGGAGCCTGATGCGGGACTTGATCCCAGGACCCCAGGATCATGACCTGAGCCAAAGGCATAGGATCAACCACTGAACCACCCAGGCATCCCAAGAAACAGACTTAACTACAGAAACAAACTGATGGTTACCAGAGGGGAGGTCGGTGGGAGACGGGTGAAAAAGGTGATGGGAATTAAAGATGGCTCTTGGTTGATAAATTCTTTATAAATTTTGGATACTAACCCTTAATCAGGTATGTCATTTGCAAATATCTCCTCCCATTCTGTCAGATGGCATTTAGTTTTGTCAATTGTCTTCTTCACTGTGCAGAAGCTTTTTATCTTGATGAAATCCCAGTAAGTTCATTTTTGCTTTTGTTTCCCTTGCCTCCGGAGACATGTCGAGTAAGATGTTGCTATGGTCGATGTCAAAAAGTTTGCTGCCTGTGTTCTCTAGGATTTTGATGATTTCCTGTCTCACATTTAGGTCTTTCATCCAGTTTGAATTTGTTTTTGTGGATGGTATAAGAAAGGGTCCAACTTCATTTTTCTGCACGTTGCTCTCCAGTTTTCCCAACACCATTCATTAAAGAAACTGTCTTTTTTCCATTGGATATTCTTTCTGCTTTATCAAAGATTAGTTGATCATATAGTTGTGAGTCCATTTATGGGTTCTCTGTTCTGCTCCATTGATCTATGTGTCTGTTTCTGTGTTAGTACCTCACTGTCTTGATGACTACAGCTTTGTAATATAGCCTAAAGCCTGGAATCGTGATGATGATGATGATGCTTTTCATTTTTAAGATTGTTTTGACTATTTGGGTTCTTAAAACAGTATGGAATTTCCTCAAAAAGATAAAATTAGAACTATCTTATGATCTAACAATTGCACTACTAGGAATTTACCCAAAGGATACAAAAATACTGATTTAAAGAGGCCATGAACCCCAATGCTTATAGAAGCATTATTAATGATAGCCAAATCATGGAAAGACCCCAAATGTCCATCAACTGATGAGTGACAAAGAAGATTTTATATATATGTATATATATATACTATATATTATATATTATAGTAATATATATTTTATGTATATATATATTACTCAGCAATCAAAAAGAATAAATTCTTGCCATTTGCAATGATGTGGATGGAGCTAGAGTGTATTATGCTAAGACAAATACCATATGATTTCACTGATATGTGAAATTTAAGAAACACAGCAGATGGACATGCGGAAGGGAAAAAAAAAAAGGAGAGAGAGGGGGAAGCAAAGCAAAACTCTTAACCATAGAGAACAAACTGAAGGTTGATGGAGGGAGGTGGGCAAAGGATGGGCTAAATGGGTGATGAGTATTAAGGAGGGTACTTGTGATGAGCACTGGCTGTTATATGTAAGTGCTCTGAATCACTAAATTCTACTCCTGAAACCAGTATACCTTATATGTTAACTAACTAGAATTAAATAAAAACTTGGAAAAAAAAAAAAGAATGAACTTGTGATGAGCACCAGGTACTCTCTGGAAGTGTTGAATCACCATATTGTACACTTGAAACTAATATTGCATTGTATGTTAAGTGGAATTTAAATGAAAACTGATCAATATCTATTTAATTTCCACACTTCTTAGCCTCTGGAAACTATTTCTATGAGTTTGACTTATTTTATTTTGTTCTATTTTATTTTAATTTTATTCCACACATAAGTGATACCATGCACTCTTTGTCTGTCTTCTGGCTTTTTCATAATGCCTTAGCAGAATACCTCCCAGTCCATCCATGTTGTCACAAATGGCAGGACTGTCTTCTTTTTTTACACCTGTGTACTATTCCAGTGCATGAGATATCTCATTCTCTGTATATAGAGGTATATTGATACCATGTTTTCCTGGCCCACTTATCCACCGGTGGATAATTAGTAATTTATTACTAATTATATCTCACTGTGGCTTTGATTCGCATTTCCTTGATGATTAATGATGCTGAACAACTTTTCATGTACCTTTTCATATGGCCATTTGTATGTCTCCTTTAGAAAAATGTATATTTTGGTTCTTTGTCCATTTCTAGATCAGTTTTTTTTTTTTTCTGCTTGGTTGTATGACTTTCTTATATATTTTATATATTAACCTGTTATCGGGTATCTGATTTGTAAACAGTTTCTCCCATTCCATGTTATCTTTTCATTTTGTTGATTCCTTGCTGTGCAGAAGCTTTTTCATTTGATAAGTTTAATGTAGTCCTACTTATATATTTTTGTTTTTGATGTTACATCCAAAAACATCATTGCCATGATCAATGTCAAAGAGCTTTTCCTCAATATTTTCTTCTAGTGGTTTTATGGTTTCGGGTCTTACATTTAAATATTTATTACAATTTGCATTAACATTTACAGGTGGTATAAGGATCCAGTTTCCCTCTTTTGCATGTTACTATTCAGTTTTCCAACACTGTTTATGGAAGGTGTATCCTTTCCTCATTGTGTGTTCTTGACATTCTTGTTAGAGATCAGTTGATTATAAAAGTGTGGGATTATTTCTGGACTTTCTATTCTGTTCGATCAGTCTCTGTCTTTTTTAAAATTTTTATTTATTTATTCATGAGACACACACACACACACACACACGAGAGGCAGAGACATAGGCAGAGGAAGAAGCAGGCTCCCTGTGGGAAACCTGATGCGGGACTCAATCCCAGGACCCCAGGATCACACCCTGAGCCAAGGGCAGACACTCAACCACTGTGCCACCCAGGTGCCCAGTCTCTGTTTTTATGCCAGTATAATACCATTTTGATTACTTTGATTAGCTTTGTTATATGGTTTGGATTCAGGAAGTACGATGCCTTCTGCATGTTCTTTTTTAAGACTGACTTGGCTATTTGAGGTATCTTACAGCTGTGCTTACTGTAAAGCCTCCTATGTCACCTGTTACTGTGCTTCTCAATGTCTTACATACTATTTTGAACATATCTTCTGCTATGTACTTGTGGATTATTCAGCTATCTTGAGGGTGTTCTTGGTTGTATGATCAACTTATTAAACTACTCTACATGTCACCTATATAACCTTTGTTAAGTAGAAGGATAAAATGTAATTATTTACTTCCTTTGAGACATCTCTTTTTTCTATTTTCAACTTTCACCATCCAAAAAGACCATTGCTTTCAGTTTTATTTTAATTTAATTTTACTTAAATTCAATGAATTAACATATAATGTATTATTGGTTTCAGAGGTAGAGGTCAGTGATTCATCAGTCTCATCATACAAGAGCTCATCGTATCATGTGCCTTCATCAATGTCCATCATCCAATTACCCCACCTCTACACCCCCTCGTCTCCAGTGACCCTTGTTTGTTTCCTATAATTAAGAGCCTTTTATGGTTTGTCTTTAGTTTTAGACTTTTATATCACCTGTCTTCTTTCTCCTTAGAGTCTTTTTATCAGAACATCCCTTTGTGTTCTATTGGTAGTCTATCTGCCCAAATTGCCACACTGATCAGAATCATCAGTTGGCTGCTGCACTCCGATTTAGAGGTGCCTTAAGTACATTTCATTGTAAAATAAATCTTTATAAAACATCGTATCTGTATAAAAGATAATTTATCTACCAAACTCCTTTAATTTAACACCCTGTTTCAATTTACTATAATTCCTCCAAATATGTAGAGCAATGTGCTTGGAAAATCTATGAAGATATAGCAATTCAAACTGAGTAATAGCACTAGTGTAAAGTGTGCTAGTGTGTTTTATCACAAGGTTTGCTCTCAGAAACTTTTTACAGAAGTGTGAAGATGACATTCTAGTAGTAATTAATAGAATGTTTTCCAAATTTTAGAATTTGAGTAAGTTTCCTAGAGCTCCAAACAATTCCTATAAAAATTATGTCACAGAGGGTTGTTTAAATTCTGTTTTCTAATATATTATTTTACCTTCCATATAATTTTCATGTGTGTCATGAACCACAATTCATTTTGAATATGATTTCAGAGCTTTCTTATACTTTCTAAGTCTCAGGAGAATAGATAATTAAGTAGATAATCAAATTTGTATATCTATACCCAAAATGGGTTAATTACTTTGGAAGATAGGAAAAAAAGCTTCCAATAGCAATAATTTGTAGTCTGATGTTTCCAAAAACACATTTTGATGGAAAGTGGCATTAGTGGCAGTAATTAACTCTGTAAATGGCAGTAGATAATCAGATGGAAGTTTGCTTTTTTTTTTTTTAAGATTTTATTTATTTATTCATGAGAGACACAGAGAGAGAGAGGCAGAGACACAGGCAGAGGGAGAAGCAGGCTCCATGCAGGGAGCCGACATGGGACTTGATCCCGGGTCCCAGGATCATGCCCTGGGCGGAAGGCAGGCACCAAACCGCTGAGCCACCCAGGGATCCCGAAAGTTTGCTTTTAAATCAGATGTTTGTAAATAAGTAACTAGCTATATTAAGAATTTAGATAATCAACATGGGATAGAAAATATCAATAGTCCATTTGGCATACAATAAGCATGTCTAACCTTGTAATTTTATTTTGATGAAATTATCTTGACACACTACTTGTTCTCTACAGTAAACCATACCCAGTAATGAAATCAGTGTATTTCAATGAGGTAAGAATATTTCTATCTTCCCAAAATTAAATCAATTTTGTCATCAAATATCCACAGAGATTCTGGTGCTTATGAATTTTAGAAAGTTGTAATTGATTTTAGAACTTCTAACACATCTAAATCCTATCAAACGTGGAACCTTTTTTTTTTTTTAACATAACATTTTTTTTGTCTACCTAATCCAGCATTCTTTAATTTGCAAGTAGTTCAGCAAATATAACATCATAGTTAGAAGATAAAGGACACCTTTTTGACCACAAAGAGGAATAACTGCTCATAATATGGACAGCCTTTGGTGGTAAGATCTTAGTCTTGATTTTGAAGAATTGGCACATGCCTATATTTCATCATGTGTAAAGAAAGAAAGGTCCAAAATCCTCAAATAGTTTAATCTTATTAATTCAATGTCTCAACCACAATTCTAACTTTCTTACCACAAAGTTCATTTGGTACGCTTTTTCGCTTTCCAAGTTCAGGGTTTAAACTCTTATCTTACCGTTGTCTCTTGAATTTTGTTGGATTCCAGCTAAAAGATAATGATTTGGAGGAAACCTACTGACTAAAGATTAGACTTCCAGCAGATTGAGTTACTTAGTTCTTGTTTTCTTTCTGAAGAATGGTTTTGGCACTCTAGATTTTATTACATTGAATATACAAAGATTAAAAAAAAGAGAAAATACAATATAATAAAAGTCTTCCCTTAATGCTTAAGGCAATGAAATTCTAAAGCATTGTTCTATGTGTACTTTGTGTGGGCTGTATGCTGGTTCAGAGTACCCTTCTAAAGTTCAGGAACCTGGGGCATCTGGGTGGTTTAGTCGATTGAGCTTCTGACTCTTAGTTTCAGCTCAGGTCATGCTCTCATGAGTTTTGGGATCAAGTCCTACATGAGGTTCACCACTTAGTGAAGACTCTGCTTGAGGATGCTTTCCCTTTGTTCCTTCCCACTCTGTCTCTCTCTCAAATAAATAAATAAATCTTCAAACCATATAAAGTTCAGGAGCCTGCAATGAAAGCAGAAAAAATTCTTATCTACTAAATCTTCTATATTGAGAAGGGAAAATTATATCTAATAAGGTAATTAATCAAAGAAAATAAACTTCTTAGATCTTTCTCCATTTATAATTCCTGTAATTATTTTATTTGTCCTATGTCATACTCCATCCTATACCACAATAACCTGCTTCTGTTTTTATGAAGATTTCATTTTTGTTTTGACATGACCACAGGTTGGAGTGTCAGTGGGTGTTGTTTACATGGGTCAGAGTTCATGTATATAACTGTGAACATATAAATTTTATGCAAGTAAAGAAGAATAGTGAAAATCATTGGTAAACCATCTCTTTATTTCAAGAATGCTATTTTTAACATTATATTACTATTATCTCAATATTAGTGCAATCACTTGAAGAGTGTAGTTGTGAAAAAAAAAAAGTACGATCTTGAAACACAACTTGATAATCATGAGGTCAGATAGATATGTGGGACCCAGGAAATTGAACAAAATCCCCTACCCCTGGGCAAGCAGAGCAGGACTGACTCTACTTTGGGCTGCACCCGCCTTGTGCTCACCTGCTTATTACTTAGGGCAGAGACCAGGGCACACCCTCACCGGAAGTCCGGCCCAGGGATACTGCAGATATTAATTTATCTAAACCTCAGTTTTCTCTTTCTGTTTCAATGGATTGCTATGAGGATTAAATAAAATGAAATATAGATTGTTAGTCTCTTCCAGGGTTTAGAACTTAACCGGAACTCATTAAATTAAAATTACTTTCTCTCCTCCAACAAATGAAAATTTCAGTTATCAAATGGTTCTTTCATCTATTTATAGACACACATGAGATCTTACAAACATTTTTTAATTCATTAAGCAAATAATAAGTAGGCACTTAGCATGAGGCAAGAACTTATAGGCACTGGGGATATAATAGTACACAAAATGAAAATAAAAGTTTGACTTCAAGCAACTTACAGGATAGTAGGACTTGTTTCCTAGAAATTCACTGCATTGATTAATTAAATTGGTATTGTACTAGACTAGCCAATCTCTTTAAATTTAATAATAATAAGACTGAACGGAAGAAAAATTTTGACAAAAATTTATTGAAGCTTTACTACAATTGACAGTTGGAAGTTTCATTTTAGCTCTAATCAAGAGAAGAACAATCAAAAAATAATATGATTACATTCTTATTACTGAATTTGCCAAGGAAAAGGAAGAAAGAAACTAAACTCTGCTCTTATTAAGCATGCATTGCCTTTATGTCTTGAAGGAGCCAAAGAAAGATGAGGCTTCAAAGAAAAAAAAAATTTTTTTAAAGATTTTATTTATTTATTCATGAGAGACACAGAGAGAGAGAGAGAGAGGCAGAGACACAGGCAGAGGGAGAAGCAGGCTCCATGCAGGGAGCCCGATGTGGGACTCAATCCCGGGTCTCCAGGATCAGGCCCTGGGCTGAAGGTGGCGCTAAACCACCGAGCCACCCGGCTGCCTCTAAGAAAATATTTTATTTTTCATCGCTATCCTAAGTAAGGGAGCTGTCCTAGTAATCATTGTTGTCAGTTTTCATCATTTTTCAAGGGACTCTGAAATCAAGATCTTTATGTGTAAACCTATATATATATTATTTATTTATTTATTTATATTTATTTATTTATTTATCTATCTGTTGTATATGAATATATATATTTATTTACTTATCTTTTGATAAGACATAATTTTTTGAAAGACTTTGTTGGGCAAATATGCCAGTTTAGAACCTAGTACATTTTACACACAACTGCTCAGAGTTCATATGTATCTGTATTGTGACTAGTTCTGATAGACATTTGATGATGTGTGCACAATCCTTCAAAGAGCAAAGAAATGTGCCTGCAATTCGTACTATTAATACTATCTATAAAATCTTTGCAACTTGCAGTACCAACTTCCCACCCCATATCTTAGCTCGTGTTCTCATTTCAGACATGCAGAATTCCTCACCACTAGGTATCATAACAATGGTATTTCTGCTGGCATTCAAGGTTCTACCTTTTATTGGATGACTCATATGTATGAAATGTTTGGGTCTAGGTTTAATGAGTGAAAGCAAGAATTGAGGGAAAAGTAGAACTTCCCCAGATGTGGCTGGAAGATTTGAAGGAGACATCTTTATAAAGAGAGAAGCAGGATTCTAAATTGGTAAATGAGGTTAAAAAATAGGGTATAGTAATGAAGAATTCTCCCTTTGAAGAACTTCCTTTTTGTGGTTTGTTTTTTTGTGTGTTGTGGTTACTCATAGAGGCTGGGAAATATTTATTTGACAGTGTTTTTTCCATTTATCTACTATAATCCTCTGTTTACATTACCTCAATTCCTTCCTTAAAATACTCCCTCTGTTTACATTACCTCAATTCCTTCCTTAAAATACTCTGGCTGGGAACAGTATTAAGAGCATAGTGGTATGTGAACAAGAGAGTATATTTGACACCTTATGAGTTTGTTATTGTCTGTGCAGAGGAAAGCAACCTGTTTCAAGACGGAGGGCCAAGAGTTGCAAACAGAACCAGAGCCATAATGAGCTCACGGGGATGCATTTTAATATAGTGAAACTCATAGACAGTTATTAACAACTAAATTTGAGTGTTTTTCATGCATAAATTCTTTCAACCTTAATAAATACACCACAACCTTGATACATTTATCTCTACTTTACAGATGAAAAATAAATACAGAGGAGTCAATCACCTCTCCAATAACTAGTAAAGTAGAAGATCCAGGGGTCAATCCAAAGTGTTTGACTCCAAAGTTCATATTGTTAACCAATATTCTATACTACAGAGGAGTGTACTAGAATATGCCAGAATAAACACACAATTAAGAGGCACAACTCCTGAGGGGACAGTCAAGAAAAACAATCTAGAAAAATAAATGAAAACATTAAGAAAGCTGTCATACTTTATAAATAAATTCATATCATTTAATTTTCAAGAATCTAGACATTTTGGTTGCCTAATTAAATCAGAATCCTTGAAGTCTTTTCTTCACTAAGTTTATTAATTTGCCATCCAAATAATGATTAGTTCCTTCAAAACCAACCTTATATTTCTGTTTTGAGAATACTGACACTTAATCAGAGCATCGATGCCTCTCTCTTCTTCACTTTTTTTTTTTTTTTTAAGATTTTATTTATTTACTCACGAGTGACAGAGAGAGGAGAGAGAGAGAGGTAGAGACACAGGCAGAGGGAGAAGCAGGCTCCATGCAGGGAGTCCAGCGTGGGACTTGATCCCAGCTCTCCAGGTCAGGTCCTGGGCTGCAGGCAGCACTAAACCGCTGAGCCACCCGGGCTGCCCTCTTCTTCACGTTTCATATGCATTCATGACCTTTACAATTCGAATGTGTATGTTTATATAAGTTTAATTGTGCCTACTCTTTGTTATTATTTTTAATTTCAAATGTTCAAAAATCAGTGTTGAAGTTATCATTTATAATTAAAATTATTCCTTAGGATACATAAGATTTTACCAATACAAAATCTTTATTTTTTATTTTTTTATTTGTATTTTTTTGTTGGAGTTCTATTTGCCATCATATAGTATAACATCCAGTGCTCATCCCGTCAAGTGCCCCCCCTCAGTGCCCATTACCCAGTCACCCCATCCTACCCCTCCCCCCATCCACCTCCCCTTCCACTACCCCAAAATCTTTAGAAGCATTTTTATATTGATTGATCAATGCATATATTTACTAATTTTTGAGTGTATAAGTATCAGGCATAGTGTGACACACTGGAGAAGAACCAGAGAATCTCAAATTGGGATCCCTGGGTGGCTCAGCGGTTTGGCGCCTGCCTTCGGCCCAGGGTGTGATCCTGGAGGCCCGGGATCAAGTCCCACATCAGGCTCCCTGCATGGAGCCTGCTTCTCCCTATGCCTGTGTCTCTGCCTCTCTCTCTGTGTCTCTCATGAATAAATAAATAAAATCTTAAAAAAAAAAAGAGATTCTCAAATTTTCAGTAATTGTCAAAGGGTAGGAAACAGATAATTAAGGCAACAGTTACCATAGGATGTGTTAAAGCTCAGACACAGGCATTGGAAGGATGCTATCTGCGTTATTCAAATGTGTTGAGTATACTTTTCTATGTTTATTGGATACTGTAAATATTTTCATTAATGAAATGCTTTTTTCGTTTTAAAACTACTACAAAGCAGCACTATTTAAGCCATCCTTGGATCATACATTCTGAGTTTTGTTTTACTTTCTATGTTCAGATGCCATTGGAAAATGCTGGAAATGCTACGGCATGCAACATTTTAATATTTATAGGGATGTAACTGAGTGTAGTTTACTGCAAGAAAAAAATTAAACCACTTCTCTACTACTCTTAGGTGTGTGATATTGGGTAAATGGAAAAATTATTTTATTCCTCATTTATAAAATAGAAATTATATAGCTAAATTAACAATTAAGTGATATAATATCTGCAATATGGTTAGCATGATGACTTGTTCATAGGAAGGACCAATTAATTTTGGTTGTTTTTATTGTTATTATTTTCTCTATGTTGTTTCCTACATAAAAACACAAAGAAAAGTTTTTTAGATACTTAAGCTCTGGAAAAATAGAGCTACTTTCCTATTAAAAAATAATTTTTTTTCTAACTTAAAATATTGAGAGTCATCACCGACTATAATTTTCATTTAATTTTTTGCTCCTGTAAACTAAAACTGTGTGTGAAGCTGTACTTTAATAATTTAGAAGGATATGGTCTGAGAATTTCCTACTTTTTAAGTTTTTCTTTGGTCCTGACCTGTATATATAGTTCAATTTTTACCTACTTATATTTTGTCATTGTATTATATGCATACTTACAAACTGATTAGCGCTTTGTAGAATCAGGAGATATGAATAAATGCACATATATGTTTATATAACATTGCTCTGGAAGAAATGAACATTTCAAAGACAGAATTCAAGCTAAATTTCTCTGTTACCTAATTAGTGTTCTTGATATAAGGGGCAGATCCAATGAAACCTGAACCTTCATTCCTCTGAAATTAGTGAATCATCAACACCCTTAACCTCCCCAACAAATTCAAATCAGTGTAAGAAAATTAGTAGTTAGATAAATGTGTGCACAGTATTTCATTTTAAAGTGCAGCAGATAATTTTCTCTTATACAGAGCTAAAATCTGGTTTCTTAAAAAAAAAAAAAAAAAACACACTAGGATTTATAGTTACTATTTGAGAGAAATCCAGAACATAAAGAAGTTATTTTGCCTCTCTTCTTCTTTTGAACTGTCTTACATATTCATGTTGTAATCATATTCTTCGAACACTAGTTTTATTATTTTAACTTCTTCCTCAGAAACAGAGGCTCTTAAAATTCTCCAGAAAATACAAAGTAAACGTGTCTACCAAATATTATTTCTACCATGAAGATTTAGTTTTATATTAACTGTTCAAAATATACCCCACATTCAAATCATAAAAATCTGCTTGCAATTGATCATACATCTCATATTGATTCCTACCTCTGAGGCCTCTGGCAGTCATTCTTGCTTATTTACACCCCTATAGCCTCTTGCTTCACTATATAACGTAATTTCAAAGTACTTGTTTAGAAAACTCACCAGCAACCTTTCCTGAAAAGTCTTACCCAACTCTAAAATTTCTTTTGCTAAACGTCACTCAAAACTTTACCTCATCATTTTAGATCACAACTTGTTCTTTCTTTCAACATCATTCTCTTGGGACATTTAAATTGAGGCCCTCACAAGAAGGAAGGAACATTTGTTGATAGGGACTATGCTAGGCAAAGTCTAAGGTAATATTTATTTGTATTCAAGTTATATGTCTCCATATTATATAATGTGAAATACATCCTAAGCAAAATACAAAGCAAAGTACAACAAACATAAAATTTGTTTGACCTACTGTTTCTATCTTAATTCATCCTATAGGTAATGAATTTCAATTACTTTGACTAATTTTGTTATCTGTGTTAGGGTAGTTATCTCTATAACTCTAATTAACAAACTGAAACTTAAAAAAAGTCTAACATATGATCTAATGACATTCTCTGCTGGATGGTGATATAGTTATAATGTCCATGCTCTATATATATGTTCTTTAAAAAAATTATTTATTAAAGAGAGAGTGAGCACAAGCAGAGGGAGTGACAGAGGGAGAGGAAGAAGGAGATAGCCTGATGCAAGACTCGATCCCAGGACTCTGGGATCATGACCTGAGCAGAAGGCAGATGCTTAACCGAGTCACCCAGGTGCCCCATACATATAATTCTTAATCGTCCCATAACACACACGGATCACCTTCCAGTGGTACCTTAACAATCTTGTGATCAATATAATTTTAGTTCATAAAGTTGTCTAAGTGCCTAAAATCAATGTTTTTTTTTTCATAATTTGGTAAGATTGATGATCTTAAAAGGTCTCTCACCTAATTAAATGACCCATGGTGTGGGAGACTAGTGATAACATTTATATCCATTAAAAAATTAAAAAAGTATTACAAGTTTAAACATTTTTTTTTCAAATGTTATTTGGAATCTGGGTTATGGGATGCCTGGGTGGCTCAGTGGTTAAGCATCTGCCTTTGGCTCAGTGTGATCCTGGAGTCCGGGGATCAAGTCCCCCATCGGGCTCCCTGCATGGAGCCTGCTTCTCCCTCTGCCTTTGTCTCTTTCTCTCTCTCTGTGTCTCTCATGAATAAGTACATCAAATCTTTAAAAAAAAAAAAAAAAAAAAGAAGAAGAAAGTGCTACTAATTAAGTTAAAGAAGTGCTACTAATTAAGGGTCAGTTGAAGACAATACAGTATAACTTTAATTCCAGGTAGGTTAGGATTGCATAGGTGGATCTACTTGACGGTCAGAATCCAGGTATCTGAGCAGTATGTCTGTGAACTTGACCCTAAAGAATTACTTTCATTTTCTGGATTGCAGATGCAATCAAGGGAAACTGCAAGATATAGCTTCATTAAAATTGATGCTTTATTTTCTTTACACTTGCTCTCAAGAACATTGTGTACCAATATTGCCTGAGAAGCCTTACTTGGCACTTAATGTTTAGATAGTTGTAGGATTGTTTTAGAGCAGATAAGAAAACATGTAACCAATCATATTTTTATTTCTTGATTACTAAAATTTCCAAATCTCATATGTCAATTGACTTTCATATTTATATTATGTTTTTGGTTCAAGACATGCTATATTTACATTTATTTTTATCTATAATTTTTATCTACAACTTTATAATTTTACCCTATTTCAAACTATTTGCCTCAATAAGAAGCTGTATAAGTTGGGTATTATTGAAATAGTAATAATGAAACTTCTGTATTTTGGTGTTATGTGTACTTCACCCAGGAAATAAAAAGAGAACAACACTGCAGTTCTATGTTAATATTTATTAGTAACATTGATGACAGGATACTTAATGTTACCTTGACTTCCTTATTGTCAGATGAATGAGTTAGCATTGATCTTTTATTCAAGGCCTAACTATTAGCTCATATTAAACCACTACTAAAATCATTAACACTTTTTTTAAGATTGTATTTATTTATTCATATGAGACACACACACACACAGAGGCAGACACACAAGCAGAGAAACAGGCTCCATGCAGGGAGCCTGATGTGGGACTCGATCCTGGGACTCCAGGATCATGGCCTGGGTGGAAGACAGGTGCTAAACCACTGAGCCACCCAGGGATCTCCAATCATTCAAAAATTTTAAAATGTAACTGGCAATATGAACACCACTGAAGGAATTTTAATTTCACTGTAACTTTCTGTGAAATAAGGAAATGCACAAGTGAATCTTAAAATACTATGTTATACTATAAACAACTATAAGTTTCAAGACATTAGAATTTAACATGATAATGATGTTCATATTTAGAGATTGCTGCTGGAAGTATCTCTATTTGATTTGATACCAAAGAAAACTAAGGATAATGTGTCCATCACACTATAACAAATTACTCCAATATTTAGCATAAAACAACAAATGTTTATTATCTAATAGCTTGTGTAGGTCAGAATTGACTTAACTAAGTGGTCCTGGCTCATGGTTTGTCATGAAATTGATATCAAGATAATGCAAGATATGGCTAGGGATGCAGGGCTTGACTAGGCTAAAGGTTTGTTTCCAAGACAGCTCCTTCACTTGGCTTTTACCACTTGAGCCTCTCCATACAGCTGCTTTGAGGGCCACACAGCATGATAGATGGCTTTCTCCTAAGTGAATAGAGAAGCAGAGAGAAGCCATATTCTGTTGGTCACAGGGATCAACCATGAAATAACGGGAAGATGATAAACAAAGGCATGAATCACAGAGGACAAGTTTTATTGGGGAGCACCATGGAGGCTGGCAAGAAAGAAGATGGACTTTTGATTTCTGTCCATGTGTCATACTGAATGATTGTTCACAATTTATAGATTCTGTAGGATATTTAAAAGTGCAAATGACTTGAATGGCTAAAATTAACAACATGAGAAACAACAGATGTTGGTGAGGATGTGGAGAAAAGGGAACTCTGTTACAGTGTTGGTGGGAATCCAAACTGATGTAGCCACTCTGGAAAACACTATGAATTCTCCTCAAAAAGTTAAAAATATAACTACCCTATGACCCAGCTATTGTTCTATTAGATATTTACCCAAAGAATACAAAAATACTAATTGGAAGGGATACATACACCCTGTTGTTTATTATTTATATTATCTAAAATAACCACATTATAAAAATGTCCAATGACTGATGAATGGATAAAGAAGTGATACACACACACGGACACAAACACATACACACACACATATATGTATATAATGGAATATTACTCAGTCATGAAAAGGAATGAAATCTTGCCATTTGCAATGACATGAATAGAGCTAGAGAGTATTACGCTAAGTCAAGGTAGTCAGTTACAGAAAAACAAATCCCATTTGATTTTACTCATATGTAAAATTTAAGAAACAAAACAAATGGTCATGGGGAAAAAGAGAGAGGAAACTCAAGAGAGAGAGAGCCTGAGAGAAAACCAAGAAACAGACTCAACTATAGAGAACAAACTGATGGTAACCGGAGGGAAGGTAGGTGGGGGATGGATTAAATAGGTGATAGAGATTAAAGAGTGCAATTGTGATGAGCACTGGGTTTTGTCTGGAAGTATTGAATCACTAAAATGTACACTTGAAACTAATATCATGCTGTATGTTAACCAACTGAAATTTATTTATTTTTATTCTTTTTCCAACTGAAATTTAAATGGAAACTTAAAAAATGCAAATGATTTTGTTATTATTGGACATAAATTATAGACTCATCAGTCTTAGGACAAAATTTCAAACATAGTAGATATTTAATAAACAACTCTTGAATCAATGAATTTTATTTATTTATATTATTCATTTTTAATATTATATATGGCTATTGATACATAATGAATACGCAGCAATATTGGATTATTTTCTAATGATTTTTGACCACTCATCAGTTGTTGACTATTTCAAGGTTTGACATCTTTTCTTTTTTTTTTTAAGATTTTATTTATTTATTCATGAGAGACACAGATAAAGAGGCAGAGACATAGGCAGAGGGAGAAGCAGGCTTCCAACGGGGAGCCCAATGCAGGACTTGATCCCTGGACCCCGGGATCATGACCTGAGCCAAAGGCAGATGCTCAACCACTGAGCCACCCAGGTGCCCAAGGTTTGACATCTTTTACTAAAAAGCTAGGACAGTTCTACATTGTATTATAGCCTCTAAAAATGCTTTTAATGGAATGGCATAATGCAAACTTAAACACACATTCACCAATTTATTTTTTGTTAAGTGTTTTTGCTATTTGTCTCTTGCTGCTGCATTTGATTTTGAATTCATTTCAAATGTGTCATATAGCAGTTTTTTTCAGCAAAGGTATGTACAAGGTATTACACGGTTTCAAATTTGTTTAAAATATATTTATTTCACTCTTATTCTTGAATAATACAGTAGTTGGATACAGAATTCCAGGTTGAAAAGTATTTTTCCTAGTTCTCTGAAGATATTCTATATTCTATGGACACTATTTTTTTCTGGTAAGAGGTTTGCTTTCAATACTTTTTAAGTTTCTATGGGTATTTTTCTTCTCTTTTGCTTTTATGGGTTTTTGTTTCTAATACTCGGAAGTATAGATTTGTGTTTATATACTTGCTTATAAATAATTTGATCTAAAGACATTTTTTTTAGTACTAGAAATGTTTCAGGTATTAGGTTTTTATATATTGTCAATTGTCCATTCTGTGTATTTTCTCTTTCTGGAAACTAATTCAATATATTAACAACTTCCATATTTGTTAACTTCTTGCATTTACATTTCCTATTTCATCATGTGGTGATCTCAGTGCTTCCCTTGAAGTCATCTTCCACTTATTATGTCTTTGTAAAATTCCTTAATTTGCTGTTCAGCATGACCATGTTTTTTTAAGATGTTATTTATTTGAGAGAGAACAAGAGATCACAATCAGGGGGAGTGGCAGAAGGAGAGTGAGAAGCAGGCTCCCTGCTGAGCAGGAACTCCCACTCTGGGGCTCCATTCCGGACCCAGGGATCATGGTCTGAGCTGAAGGCAGATGCATAAACCACTGAGCCACCCAGGTGACACAGAATATCCATTGTTTTCAGGTTTTATTGCTTTTTTTTTTTTTTTTTTTTTTGCTTTTTAGATTTATTATTTGAGAGAGAGAGAGAGAGAGAGAGAGAGAGGGAGAAGAGGCACAAGGAGAGAGAAGAGCTCACACAGAATCCATGCTTAGACAGAACCCAACTTGGGGCTGGATCTCAAGACCCTGAGATCATGACCTGAGCTGAAACCAAGAGCCAGGCATTCAACTGACTGAAACATCCAGGCACCCTCTGACTTTTTTTTTATTGACTTTTTATTTATAAATAAAAGTTTACTCACTTTTACTGAGGTGCAATGTATATACAATACAATTAGTCCATTTGAAATGTACAGTTTGATATATATGGCAATTGTATACAGTTGTTTAACCACCACCACATTGGAGAAATTCCCTCATGCTTTTGCAATCAATATCCTGCAACTGCACCAACCCATAGACAACAAATAGTATGTTCTAATCCTTGATAATTATCACGACAATGCTAGTTTTTCTAAAATTGTATATATATTAAATCATATAGCCTGTCTTATTTCATCTAGAATAATGTTTTTGAGATTTATCCATGATATTGCATTTATCAATAGCTCATTCCTTTTTATATCTAAAAAGTTCAAGTTAAGAATGTAAAACAATTTATTCATTAACTTGCTGATAGAAATTTCACTTCATTCAACTTTTTCACCATTATAAGTAATGCTACTATGAAGATTAGATGATCTTTGTGCTATCATATGTTTTGATTTCCCTTAGGTATTTACCTAAATATTTATCTAAATATTTAGGAACGGAATTCCTTGGGTGCATATTGCACATATAAGTATATGATATGATTTCTTCTAAGAATTTTATAGTTGAAACTCTGACATTTAGGTCTGTGATCCATTCAGGTCTATGATATCAAAATAATTTTCCTTGTGGTGTGAAGTAAGGGTCTAGGTACATTTCTTAAAAATATATTGATAGTTGATTGTTCTAGCAACATTTTGCAGTAAGGCCATCCTTTCAGCAATTGGATTACCTTGGCAACTTTTTAGAAAATCAGATGACCACAAAAGTCTGGATCTATTTCAGGAGTCTATTTATTCCGTTGATCTACATGTCTGCCTTACACCAAAGTAAAACTTTCTTAAGTATTGTAGCTTTATCATAGGTCTAAAAATCTAATAGTATAAACCTTCAACTATCTTTTTTTTTAAAAGATTTTATGTATTTATTCATGAAAGTCATGGAGACAGAGGCAGAGGGAGAAGCATGGTCTCAGATGGGGGCCTGATTTGGGACTCGGTCCCAGGACCCTGGGATCAGGACCTGAGCTGAAAACAGATGCTCAGCCACTGAGCCACCTAGGTGCCCTGCAACTATCTTCTTTTTAAATTTTCTTAGCCATTCTAGGTTATTTAATTTTCCATATATATTTTATAATCACCTTGCCAAATTCTCTTTTAAAAGTGTGTAGGACCTTGATTAGGGAAGTATTATATTTCTAGATAAATTTAATAATTTTATCTTCTCACTCTATAATCCATGAACATGGAATGCATGGTCCATGATAAAGTCCAATAATATCACTGGAATAGGGGTACAAGTTTTTACTCAACATTTGGATTTAGGCATCTAGATTTATTTCAATTTTTTTATTTATTTATTTCAATTTGAAAGACCATTTTGGTCTTTGGAATCTTCTCAACACAGATGAAAAGTGAAAAGCGTTCATGAAAACATGAACTTACTTCACAGGATACTTTTATTTCCCATGCTATAAATATAATACATCATTTCCATTCACATTCTAAGGGTCAGATCTAAGATAAATAATTCAACTCCCGATAAGATATATTGGAAAATATAGCTTTGTTTTGGCTCCAGAAAAAGAGAAAATACCTAGATATTGTTGAACCATTACAGTCCCTGCTGTGATCCTTATTACTTGCACCTGAAATTTCTCTTCCCAGTGTTGAACCTGTCTGTATATTTAAAGATACTTATTCTTGACAAATACCCACCATTTGCTTCAATGTGGATGGAACTGGAGGGTATTATGCTGAGTGAAATAAGTCAATCAGAGAAGGACAAACATTATATGGTCTCATTCATTTGGGGAATATAAATAATAGTGAAAGGGAATAGAAGGGAAGGGAGAAGAAATGGGTAGGAAATATCAGAAAGGGAGACAGAACATGGAAGACTCCTAACTCTGGGAAATGAACTAGGGGTGGTGAAAGGGGAGAAGGGCGGGGGGTGGGAGTGAATGGGTGACGGGCACTGAGGTGGGCACTTGACGGGATGAGCACTGGATGTTATTCTGTATGTTGGCAAGTGAACACCAATAAAAAATAAATTTATTATTAAAAAAATTTTAAAAATAAATAAAGATGAGGGTACACACACACAAAAATAAAGATTTATTAAAAGGTAAAAAAAATATATATTTACTTTATGCAAAATATCTGTGTTAGTTCAACTTCCATACAAATAAACTAGCATTTCCCTTATAAATTATTACACAAATGATTTACTCATTAAGAAAATTTAGAAAATATTAATAAAAAGAAAGTGATTCACCTGAATCAGAAAAAAGAATACACAGTTAATTAGTCAGAACATATGTAAACTATCATTATAGTTAATGCTTGCAAATTTTGCATTTATTTATATATTTTATAATATATCATATATGGCTATGTATCACATATATGTATATGTATTACATATGCGTGCATATATTATAATTGTGCATGCAATGATCCATATCAATCTGAAACTAGCTTTTACATTGAAATAAAAATACACATATACATACTATATGTATGTTTATGATGTTTGATATTTATTCCAACCATTCAGTAGATGTTTTCCATGATTTATCTAACTTAATTCCCAAAATAACCTTATAGTGTAACCCCATGAAGATTCTGAGGATTCAAAATTTTTGTAACTTGCCATACTTTATACTTTTACACAGTAGGGCTGGGATTCAAATTTCCTTATCTGGGACGCCTGGGTGGCTCAGCGGTTAAGCATCGTCTGCTTTCAGCCCAGGGCCGATCCTGGATCCCACACCAGGTTCCTTTCATGGAGCCTGCTTCTCTCCCTGCCTATACCTATGCCTCTGTGTGTGTGTGTCTCTCATGAATGAATAAATAAAATCTGTAAAAAAAAAATTGTTATTTTCTTATCTAACTCCCAAACCTAAGTGCTAAACCATTCTGTTAACCCTTCTTAGCACAGTTCTTACTGAGTACTTACGATGATCCAGACACAGAGTAAGTGTATTGTTGATATTTATTATTGTCTCAACAATTTTGTGATAGACAGCGTTATCCCATTTTTCGGATTAGATAAATAGAGCTTGGAGATTTTAAATACACTTTCACACCTGACAGAGTAGCATGTGGAAAAGCAAGTTTTTAAACTCATGTTTTTGACTCAGACCCTGGCTTCCAACAACAACACCTTAAAGACATCACGAAGGTCTCTAATGGCAATATTTTTGCTAAATAAAACAATGACTTTAACATCTAATGTTCAATTTATCACATTGCTGGGTTCAAAATATTGATTTTATATCAGCTCAGGAAAAGGAAGATGGAAGATGTTTTTTATTAAGCATCTATTTTGTGACTTTGAATCATAGATAATCTTACATAACAATAAATAAAAATCAAGTTATTTCTAGAGAATATTTTTATTTAAAAAATTAAATAGCTACACTACCATACATAGTTACTGTAATATAAAAATGTAACTAGATAGGAGCAAGGGTTTTAAATAGATCAAAGAAATAAAACACAATACAGCAATATTGACAGGCAATTTTTAAAAAAAATTGAATTAGAGAGGAATTTGGCATTATGTGAGGACAATGGAACTAAAAGAGATATCTGATATGTTATAGGCCAATTTCTTTATTTTATCTTAAGCTCTCATCTTTATGATTTTTTAAAAAGCTAGACTCATATTGCTTGCCTACAGTAATTCAGAATGGAAATTTCCTACTTAAAATCATTTTATTACTTTCTTCCAGCTTGATGAAATTCTGATGATTTGTTTTATTTATTTTCTAATTAGGGATCCCTGGGTGGCGCAGCGGTTTGGCGCCTGCCTTTGGCCCAGGGCGCGATCCTGGAGACCCGGGATCGAGTCCCACGTCGGGCTCCTGGTGCATGGAGCCTGCTTCTCCCTCTGCCTATGTCTCTGCCTCTCTCTCTCTCTGTGACTATCATAAATAAATAAATTAAAAAAGAAAGAAAAAAAGGAAAAAAAAAGGTTTTATTTATTTTCTAATTAATGTTTTAAAAATTTTATTGCTATCCAATTTGCCAACTGTAGTATAACACCCAGTAACATTCCATTGTGTATATATACAACATCTTCTTTATCCATTCTAATGATTTGTTTTATATTTTATTTCCAAGATCATGTAGTTAATACCCTAAACTCTACCTAAGTTCACATGAGATCACAGTTAGTCAGATCAAAGTCACTCCAGTTAAAACTACGTCTCTTTTATAGACCAAACTGATGTGTGAGGATATACAGATTGGTCTATGAGAAATCTTAAATCCTCCAAAAAAGTAACCAGTACCATCCTCACTTCAATTAATCTTCTGCTACATTATACTACAGACTGTTTACCTAAATTCTAATTAAAATGTTCTTATTTCAAGCCCCTTTCCTCTTCTTTCATTTTAAATTTTGATATTTGTAAAAAAGATTAGACATCTTCCTCAGTTTTAGCAACAAATATATATTAATATAACCTATATATATATTATTTATATATTATAAATATTTATATAATATTGCCTTTCATAATTTTCAAATAAAGACTGAATTATGAGAGAAAAGATGCACTAAAAAATATAACTTTTCAAATATTCTTTTATATCCACGAGTCAATACTGTAACTAACAGCATTCCTTGAAGTTTTCACAACACATATGCCATCTTTTGAAAGATATATTTGTTAATAACAATAAATATAGCAGGAGCTATTAGACATTCATTATTCAGATATATAGCATCAATATTTTTTAATTAAAATATACCTTCAGGAAAAATCCTTTCTTAATATTCCTTGTAGTTTCAGTAAAAACATAGCCTGTCCTAATATGTCCAGACCGGTGACCTTTTTCAAATTAAAAAACATTTTCTTAAACTTAAGGCAAATTGTCAAAGTTCCCCTCATAAAGAAGTAGAAATGGTTTAGTTCATTCTGTTCAAATCATAACACCAGATATTTAAAGCTTTGAACTGTGGTGCCATGACACAGAGATACTATTTCAGAGCTCTTGACATCAAATAAAGCTTTCTTATCAAATCTTTTTTTTTCCTTATCAAATCTTAAGGAACACTTATTCTTTTATATTTTTTATTTGCCTAGAAGTTTCCTTTTTATTCATTTATTTTAATCATTAAACCCTACTCTTAGAGTCCAAAAGATTTGGTAAATATTGAGACACAGTAAATTCACAAAATCATTGCCTTAAAGGCTCTAATATCTAACAAGATAAGACTTCCTCTGGTTCATCAGCCAAGTGGTATAAAGCATACAAATAAAAATACAATGACCACAAAGAGTAGAGTCAATATTTGTCAGTATTTATTACCTGAGAACTTTGTGAAGAAACATAATTGTAGTCTTTGGCAAGGATTAATATTGTGATGTTAGTGTGTTAAATTCAAGAATTAAAACAAAATATTTTTGAGATTTCCTTATTATTTTAATTCATAGCATTGCTTGCTTGGTTCATCCAATTTCCTTTCACCACAACTCAAAAAGTGCCTCATAACATAATTCATTTATTCTAAAAACAACACTGATGTGATGATAAAAACACACAACATTGCAATATACATCTTGATGAATAATTTTCAATGAAGATAGATTTAGGGAGGTACTGACATGGGCCTGAAAGAGCATTGACCTTGGGATAAGGTCATCTTGATTTTGTCATATTTTAGCTCTGTCCCCAGGGTAGGTTACTGAATATCTCAACTTTACTTTCTTTCTTTCTGTTTTTTTTTTTTTTTTTTTTTTTAAGATTTTAACAACTTCGCTTTCTGTGTGTATAAAATTGCCATTTCTGCATATGTAAAATTGATTAAAAATCTTCTAAATAGTAGCCTCCTTATCAAATTTGCTTCCTTTCATTTTTCATCCTTCATTATCAACATCTAAGATATCTTAAATTTTATGCTCTCAACTTGAACATTCATCTTTTAAAAATTAGGGTGTCATCAATCCCATGCAGAGATTTTAGCTTTAGTCCGAATAACATCTTTGTCTCCCCAGAAATGTCTTGGAAATATTAACTCTACATCAAGGAAGGGAACCAATAACCTCTCATACTCTTTGGGAATCACAAAATTTATAATTACATTTAGAATTACAAAATATCTCACTTCAAAGATTGAGCTTTTGGGATTCAGAGAGATTTTAGTCCATCGAAATTCCTTCTTCTCCCTGTATTTTCAACTTTTTTTTTCTTTATTGATGTTTATGTTCCATTAGATCAAAATATATCCAAATATTCCCCATTGAAAATAAACAAACAGTTCTTTTTGGTTTATGTTTCCCTGTCAATCTTGCTGTATCTCTCTCCTTATTTTCTTAGTACAGTTTAATGAATAATCGGTCTACATTCAGTATTTCAATTTTGTTTCCATGTGATTTTGTCTTCTCACAAAATCTACAGCTGCCTCAATATTTACAGATACCTTTTAGTCATGAAATCCAAAGAAAAAAATCTTATTTAATTAAGGGTTTTCCTCTGTTTACCACTCTCTCTTACCTTCAACACTAAACTGCCTGGCTTGCAGGATGCATTTCCCTTTCTTTTCCTGTCTTTTGAACTCCTATTCTTCTGCTGCACATAATATTTGTGTTTCTTTGGCTTTTGCCTTCAACGTTTTTCTATGTAACAATCTTTGCACCCCCGACTTCAATATCCTATACTCTCATAGGATACTCTCTCATAATTAACAGTATGGATATTCTCAAGCCCAAAATACTCTTTTGAGCTCCAAATCCATATATCTAATGTTCTACTGGATGATTCAACCTGTGTGTGAAATAGGCACCTCAAGTGCAGGATGGTACAAATTGAAATCACTCTTTCCTCAGATTGGTGGATTTTCTCCATTCTGAGAAATCTTTATATTATCTAGGCAGCATCCATAACCAGAAACCAGTATTTGATACAATATCTATCCCATATTCCTTATATGCTTTATTTATCCATTTCATTTCCAAAGCATATGTATTGGCCATTTTATACCAGGTACTGTTTTAGGTGCTAATGATAAACAAAATAAACAACTGTTCTCCCATAATGCTTATGATCTAATGGGAAGGTGGTAGACAATGAAAAAGTAATAAACAAAGAATATAGTTTTAGATCATGGAGGAACAAAGCATGTTAAGCATGGAGGGGAAAAGGGAAACATTTATAATTAGATTTAGCTGCATAAAACAGAAAACCTAAAATAATAGTGACTTAGCATTCAGATTTATTTCACTCTTATTGTAGGGAAACTCTGTCTGTAGGCACCAGAGC
This sequence comes from Canis lupus familiaris, assembly GCF_011100685.1. NCBI lineage: Eukaryota > Metazoa > Chordata > Mammalia > Carnivora > Canidae > Canis > Canis lupus. The sequence continues at coordinate 79,025,941 of NC_049224.1, forward strand.
TTATATGGTGGCATCATTTTCTTTAGGTATATTTGAGTCACTTTCTTCTACAAACCTTATATAGAAATTCTTTACAGACTGAATGTTTGTGTCCCAAAAATTCATATTTTGAAACACTACCTCCCAGTATGATGGTACTAAGAGGTGGGCCTTTGGGCGGCAATGAGGATTAAGATGAGGCCATGAGAGTGGAGCCCTCATGAAAGAATTAATGTCCTTACGAGGGTCATGAGAAAGCTTGCTTCCTATCTCTGCTTTCAGCCATGTGAGGATACATGGCATACAGAAGAGGGTTCTCAACAGAACCCAGCCAGGTTGGCACCCTATTTGCAGATGTTCGTCCTATGAGAAATAAATTCCCATTGTTTATAAGCCACTCAGGCCATGGTAGTTTGTTATAGCAGCCTGAACTGACCAAGTGAGCTTCTAACTCTTGACTCATGAAGGCAGCTGGAACTTAAGTCATTGAGTCTAAACTAAATTCTAGGCCAGCAAAAAACAGAGGGCATGGAAGAGAAAAAAGAGGCACACACCGACATCGTTGAGAGCTTTCAGTAGTATTCCTGGAGACTCCAATGACAAAAAAATATGTTCATTTAACTATAATCAGCTACATCGCACCGAAAAGGATGCTTTTTGCTAGTTACCTTGCTACTCCAAACAAAATTGCCTAGTGCTATTGCATGAGGAAAGTATTTAGGGTAAACAGATGTTTCCAATACAGGTGGCTATATAGTTAGCATTAGCAGGGCCTTTCTGAAGGAGTAGACCTTTAGCCTGCATTTATGATCATCCTACACTACTGATTTCATCCCCTTAATAAGCCATTTGAATCTGTTTTTTAGTCTCCATTCCCACTGCCCTTGCTCTATGTTAGTAAAGGTTTTCTGATTCCTCCCCTCTCTCGTAGCTTCCCATCCCTAACGAGGCTCACGCCTTCAGTCTGATCACCACAGAATCAATTCTTCTGGACACTGCCCTAGAGCTCTTAAAATTACACATCCAAACCTTGAACTTCCCTAATTAAAATCTTTTAATGTTTGCCACTGATTCAAGGCAGTATCCACAGAAATCTTTCATGAGAAGCTCCCTGACCACCCAGTATTTTACTCTTCTCCTTCTACCACTAAACTCTAATTTCTGGGCATGAAAAATGGCTTTAAAAAATGGAGTTTAAAAAAAAAATTGAGTTTTTTTTCACCATTCTATTTGAGGTCATTGGTTCTCTTCCAAATATAACTTTCCCCATCCAGCCATGTCTGGAAAAGGCAGACACATTTATCCTTTATCATTCATTTGACTGCTACCTATATGTTTAAGGTCTTCCTGAATATCATACTTTCATGGCAGGCTCCTATCTTTAAACATACAAACCTTTTCTGAAGCTCCATTACTTACAATTGTTGTCAATTTTTATTGTCCAAGCTATTGATCTTCCATGATAAACTGCGAACTATCTGATAGTAGGGACTGGAGCTCTTGTTTCTGGACCAAATTAATTGCCTCTTTCTGAAACAAGCACATTTGAGATACTCTGTAAGGCTTTCTTGAGTGAATTAAATTCATTAGCCTCCTAGACTGAAAATGTTACAGTCATCTCTGCTACCGCCCAGTGCTTAGGTCTGGCATCATTTTCTATTTATCCTAGCTCTGTAATTCCTCTCTCACCCACTCTGTTCACTAATCCCTACTTCCACTGTCCATTTCCAGTCATTTTTACCACACAGTTGAATCATTACAATATTATAATTCCTTTAGTACAATATTATTATTGTTGTAATTATAGTAATTTTTACATTTTTACAAATAAATTTACAATTATTATTGTAAAACTTACAATATATTATTCCTTTATTCTCTCACTTGATATTTTTTTCATGCCAGTGATGCAACACGGATTTTACTATATCTGGCACAAAGTTCAAATACTCTTAAATCATTCACTTAAATTCATGTTTTTTGCAGCATGAAGTTCACAACTTTTCAAGAATTAGTTATATCCTCTTCCCAGGCCTGTATTTTACTCTCACCTCTGCTACCCCCACCTACATTTTGGTCTTTGTCCAAAGGGATATCTCTGGAAAGAAGGCATTACTGAACTGCTTTCTGTCAGAGATGTCAATTCTGTGGATGGTGTGTGTACTTTGGGAATGTGAGTGAGGCCAGTGGCACATAAAGCAGATGACCCAAAAGACCCTGAAAAGTTTCATGGGAGACTGAACTACCAGGTAGGCATGACAGGCTGGTTCCAGCAATGTATTCTTTCCACTGAAGCTTTCACTGGAAGGAACTAGGGGAGGGGGTAGGGGTTCCCAGTTTCAAAGTGAATTCTGGTCTTGCTTAGTAATGTGATTTGAAGATGAGGAACCCAAGTCGGGGACTGAGAGAAGAGGGAGAGAGCAAAAAAAAAAAAAAGATAATTTAGCAGATTGATTAAAAAATGTTTTTTCCCCCTTAGGCGGATTGCGAAGTGTTCCCTTAGTGTAAAATAATGTTACTTTAATTTCTTCCACAGATTATTTTATAAGAACTCAATGAAGCACATAACTATACCCTTACAACATTAATTTTATTAATCCTCTGGCAGCATTGTGTTACATCAAAAGCATATGCAACTAAAAGAAAGCTGTGTGTGAGGTATACTTTCATGTATTGCCGCCTGTGTGAAACAAAATGCTCTCCTAGTAAAAGATATCCACAAGAATCTAAAAGATCATGCACCTGATTTTTCTTTCTCAGTAGCGGAGCGTGCTTTGCATTATGAATAAGAGAAAAAAAAAATCCTCTCTTCATTCCCCCTGGAGTTTTTGCTTCAACCCATAGCAACAAAACATCATCTGTCTCTCCTAAAGTGTCTGAGTGATAAAAATGCTCAAAATTGTACCCCTTCTTCAAAATCAAAATTAAATATTACCTCCTCCGCGAAGTTGTCCTCAATCTCATCAGCCAAACTAATCTCAACTACTCCCAGAGCATTTGGTTTGTACCTCACCTTGAAAATGTATGAAACTCTGTCTTGAATTGTATTTAGTTTATTCCATATCGGTCCTTTTCACTCTATGGCAGTCTTTAGAGCTTCAATCAGAAAAACTTAGCTCCGCGTCTTCCACTAAGCCTTGTGCAGTGTCTTGTACACAGCTTTTATACAGAGGCAGTGCACTGCCAGTTAAATGCCTGGGATCTGGGGTCTGATTGAATGAGGTTGATTGCTGATTCCGCTCTCTCCTAACTGTGCAGCCTTAGGCAAACTGCTTAAACTTTCTGTTCTCTGAGTTTAATCTTTAAAATTGAGAAATATGGGCACATTTAATAGGATTGTTGTAAGTTAAAATGAGATCAATTAAACAAACAGATTTGTGTGCTTAATAGGTAGTCCATAAACATGACTCTGTCACTACATGCTTAGTGACTAGATACAACCTTTAGGACACTGAATTTAAATATGCCTCCTTTTTACCTGTTAAGGCTAAACTCAAGGCTCGATTTATTTTTTTTTTATTAAGTTTTTGTTTTAATTCCAGTATAGTTAACGTTCAGTGCAATATCAGTTTCAGGTATACAATATAGTGATTTCACAATTTCATACATCCCTGGGTGCTCATCACAAAGTGCACTCCTTGGAGTGCCTGGGTGGCTCAATGGGTTAAGCAACTGACTCTTGATTTCAGTTCTGGTTATGATCTCAGGGTCATGAGATCAAGCCCAGGGTAGGGCTCCAAGCTCAGCACAGAATCTGCTTGAGATTCTCTCTACCCACCCCTCGCCCCTTCCCCTGCCCACTCACATGCACACACACTCTCTTTCATAAATAAATAAATAAATAAATAAATAAATAAATAAATAAATAAATAAAGTCTTTAAAAAATTAAACAAAACAAAGTGCACTCCTTAATCCCCATCGTCTATTTCACCCATTCGCTCACTCACCTCCGCTCTGGTAACCATCATCTGTTCTCCAGTTAAGAGTCTGTTTCTTGGTTTGTGTGTGTGTCTCTCTCTTTTCTTTTTTTTTCTTTTAAAGCTTAGTTTATTTTAAAATTTTATTTGATGCCACCTCCATATAATTATTTTCTTTAATATTTATAACGCGGGCTACCAAACTAAGCATTTAGTTATGAACTTCTTTGCTCCATGTTCTAGTTGGTGTTCACCTCTTTCTGAATATCATGATACAAGTTCCATGATTAATGCTAAATGAATACTCAAAGGTAGCTGAACTGGGAAGTATACCAGGCAAACTCAATTGCTACTTTGCAATTGTAGAGAAAAGAGACTAAGGAAGATTGAGTTTGGTTGCTTCCCACTTCTTCCTCTTTCCTCTCTGTCTTCTACATCTTGATAATTTAAGCCACATGTCTTCCAGCCTCGTAAACGGTGTTCAATTGTTTGATTGGTTTTGGTGTGTTTTGTTTTGTTTTGTTTTTGTTTTTGTTTTTGTTTTTGTTTTGGTTAACGATATGATCACACTTAAGGACTTGTCATTCTCTCCCTTCTGTTAGGAAATACATATAACATAATTACATCTCCATGTTAGAAGGAATTTTATAGTTCAATTCTTACCTGATACCTGGCTTCCTGGGAAAGTAGTCTCTACCATTTAAATTTTAAATTTAAATTTAAAATTTTAATTGCTGGAATACTTCTGTTTCATTGAACCTATATTAGTTTCCTAAAAGCAAATATACATAACTGTTTGATCCATAGTTGTCTCCCCAAAACATATATATATATAATGTATTATATTATATATATAATGTTATATATATGTGTGTGTGTATATATATATAATGTTTTCTGCACTTTAGAGTTATGCAGAATCTAAGTTCAATCTTCCATGACATGTTAAAACTCAGATATTTGAAGATAGTTCTTAGGTCCTTCTTCAATTTTCTTGTCTTCAGGTTGTAGAAGAAATGAATGATGGTGTCTCATGGGTATAATCCTATTACTTTCCTTGCATATGCAGGGATAAATGAATATATCTATTAAAAGTACTGCATTTGAAGTGAATACCATCCTCCATATGTAACATGGCTGGAATGATTATCATCATTCTTTTGGACAGTCTGTTTCAATTAATGGAGACTAAGCAAATTTATCATTTTCTTTACTTTGTTTCTCTGTTTTAGCACCTTTATTGTTTAGGTGATTCATATTGGGTATATAATCAAAATATTAGGTTGTTTTCTCTAATTGTATTGCCATATCTGCACCAACCATTTCACACCTTAGCAGTTTGAAATAACAGATGTTTATTTAGGTCACAATCTTGTGTTGGCTAAGCAGTTCACCTAGTCTAGTTTGAGCCAACTTAGCTGATCACTGCTCATCTCAATCATGGGATGTGGTTAGCTGGTGGTTTGGGTGATGTTTGGAGGATCAAAGGTGGCTTTAATCATATGTCAGGCATTTAGTTGCTGGATTGTAGACCAGGGCAGCAGAGGGTTCTAGGCCTCATGTTTCACATCAGGTTTTACTTCTTCCTCTAGCAGTTACAGAATTCCAAAATTAGCAAGAATGGCAGTTGCCTGCCTGAGGCCTAGGCTCAGAATTGACACAACATCATTTTCTTCACATTTAATTAGTTGAAGCAAAAAATAAGACAAGTGCATCTTTATAGGCTGAGTAATAGTTTTCTACCTCTTTGATGGGAGGAACTGCAAAGCAATGTGGCTCTTTTTGTAAACTAATACACTCTGTATCTCATGCTTTCACAAAAATGATGAGTGCCTAAGACAAAGCTTTTATTTTATTTTATAGATTTTTTATTTGTTTTAAGATTTTATTTATTTATTTGAGAAAGAGAATGAATGAGTGGGGTAGGAGCAAAGGCGGAGGGACAAGCTGACTCTGCACTGAGTGTGGAGCTCATTGTGGGGCTTGATCCCATGACCCTGAAATCATGACCTGAGCCAAAATCAAGAGTTGGCTGCTTAACCAACTGAGCCACCCAGGCCTCCCAAGACAAAAGTTTTACATAAAGACAGGTGAAGTCTAATTATTTCAGCTTAAAAGCATTTTATATTTCCATTTATGCCATGTGTCAAGATATCCCTCTATGTTATATACATTATGATCAGCCAACCGTGACAACACATGACTAATATAATTAAGAAAAAAAGTCCCAAACCTGCCACTAGAGACCCTCATCCCAGCTGATTTTTTTATGAGGTTAATTGTTCAAATAACTACCGATCCATTTAACTATATTCTCTCTTATTATTCATTTTCACAAATATTCCATGAAAAATTGTATCATGTATTTCTCTGAATGCAAGTGTGTATGTCTTTGTATGTGTGTGTAAGTTCACTTCTGAGTACTCTTTTTTCCAAATTGTAAAGTACCTTACTTCAACTGCAAACTCCTTAGGTTCTTTCTTTTTTTTCTCTCTCTCTTTTCACATTATCTCTTTAACCTTTCTCTCTGTCTCTCTGTCTCTCTCTCTCTCTTTTTTTTTTTTTTTTTGGTTAGGGTCCACTCTCAGTTTGGAGCCCAATACAGGGCTAGAACTCACCACCCTGAGACAAGATCTGAGTTCAGATCAAGAATCTTACTCTTAACTGACTGAGCCACCCAGGTACCCAAGCCTTATGCTTTTATGCAGTCCTCTGATTTCTATTTTCTTCTAATCTATCCACACTACTCTCATCTTCCTTTTCCTACACAATTTATAATCCTATTAATTCATAATTACTCCTTTTATTACTATCCAACAGTTCTTGAGAGCTTACCACAGGCCAGGCACTGTTATATGTGCTTTATACATATCAAGTATTCACAACAATCCTATGAGGCAGGTTTGAGATAATGCAGTCATTATCTCATTTTATGGATGAGGAAGCTAAGGGCCCAGGATGTTTCCGCCATTGGTCTTCTGATAAGATGCAATGGCCTTCTCATGTTCCATTATGTAAATCACTCCTTTGCCAGTGTTCTTTCTTGTCATCTTGTTCTTCCCTCTCCTCTTTCACCAGCGTTTCATAGAAAAATTGTAAATGAGGCTAATTCCTTCTTCCTCACCTCCCAATGACTGATTCTGGAAAATCATCTTTAAGTTATACATACTGATTCAGGTCTCAATGACTACTGTGGAGACTCAACTGGGGAAGAATCTGCTTTCAAGCATATTCAGGTTGTTAGCAGAATTTGTCTCCTTATGATTATAAAGCTGAATTAGTGGTTTTCTTGGTAAACATCTACCAGAAACTACTTGCTGCTAAGGGCCACTGTCTGGTCTTAGCCATGTGAACATATTTCATTTGCTTCTTCAAGGCCAATAAGAAAAATCTCCCAAGGGTATCAGAGCTCTTCTTTCAGGAAGAGCCCAAATCTTTCAGACATTTGAAAGGGTTGACTAGATCAGGCCTATCCAGGATAATCTTTTTTTTGATCCCTCAAAAACCTTAGTGACTTAAGTATAATTTTAAACCCTTTCCTTTGTCATATGATGTAACCTAATCATGAGAGCAAAATTAATCATATTCACAGTTCTGCCCACATTCAAGGAGAGAGAACTAAATATGGGGCTTGTACACAGGAGGCAATGTCAGAATCCCGGTATCTTACTCCATTTTTTCCATAATAGTTCATCATGTGCTTAATTTCTAATTTCTCCTTCCTATCTGACCCCTTGAGCCATCACTCTCAGTAAATAATATTATTTCTTAGGAAAAAAGAGATAGAAGCCACCAAAATAAGATCTTTGTATTTTCAAAATATGGCTCCCTACTCTCACTCTTACCTCATTCTTTTTTTTTTGGAGGAAGAAGTATCATTTATACTTTCTATGGTTAATCTTTTTCTTATAATCTGGATCCTTTTGAATCCCATCTTGGTTGTCATCTTTATTGATTTAAATGCTTTTCCTTATCTTCTGGCATCCAAATCTTTCTTTTCTGCAAACTCCTCTATTTTAATATAGTGTTTCTCAACCTTCATCATCATTATTATTATTAGCCCCTGAAGGAAACTTTTGAGACTTTTTTTTTTCCTAATTCCATCCATGAAGATTAATACCACAGATACACTCTATGCCTATTGTTGTACTATATGTATCTTAATGCTTTTTCTACAAAAGGAGTAAGATTGCTTTCATTCCCACTCCTCCTCAAAATTAATTTTCTCCTGTGGGTGATACTCTCCCTGCTAAGAATACACTGTGGCTACCTTGACCTTTGTAGCTACTACCCAATCTCCCTTCTCCTTGTGATGGAAATACTTGAAAGACTAAGGTCTTACCTCCCATCTAGCTCACTACTCCTGTAATTTAACTTTTGCCCTTACCATTTTTGTTGAATTTTTCACAAAGGTCAACACTGTCTTATACTTTGCTTAATCTAATGGATACATTTTAGTCTTTACCATATTTGAACTCTTGTCGACATTTACACTGTTGATCTTTTCTTTTCTTCTTGAAACTTTGTCATTCCTTGTCCTCCAGAAAAGCAATGTTTCCACTGTGACCTGTTTCACTCTTTTCTCTGTGGTATGTTTTTATTTGACTCTTAGTGTTACATTTTAGTTTTTTTCCACATTAAATACTCAGTGTTAATTCCAGGCCTTCAACTATCACCTCTATGCTGATGATACAACTTAGAATCTCCAGTTTAGATTTCTGTCTGGAGCTCCAGGTGTGTTCACTTTCCTGATTTTCATGGTCCACAAATACTTTGGACCCCACATTCTGATCTCATCTGCTGGTTCCTGCCTACAGCCTATTTTGACAAATGGGATTATTTTCATCCTAAAATGACAGAAGCCTGAAGATCTTCATCCTTGACTTTTCTCTCCTTTCAGTCACCATAACTATTTTTTTTATTTTTAAGAATATAAAATAAATTGATGCTAATTTATTTTGATGTTTGTTGTGAATCATTTGAATCAAAGCATCAACATCAATCCATTGATAGAGGTTTTGTCTCCAAAGCAAAAATCCTCCAGTACATTATTTATACTGTACCCAGAGTGGTCTTTTAAAATATAAATCTGATCATTTCACCATTTTGCTTAAAACCATTCAATGATATTACTGGATTCAGAATAAAACACAACATTGATTATTATTTGAACTCTCTTGCCTGTCTTAAAACTCAGGTCGGTAAGAACTACATTATTGAGGATTTTTTTTTTTTTTTTCAGTGAGCTCAGGTGCTATTTAGAGCTTTCAACTTACATGAGAAGTTAGTCAACTCATTGCAATTCTATCCCATTAATGTTTTTTTTTTTTTTTTTTTTTTGCTATTTTATTTTGTTATTTTTAGGTCTCCCATGAAATAAATACTTTCTGATAAGCCCAGCTTGAAATTCCTCCACCTGTCTTTTCATTAGGGTTGAGTCTAAGTCCCAGGGACTTATTTTGCTTCATGCATGGGGCAGAAATAATATCTCAGGGTTAATTCTAGCTATGTATCCAAGCCGACATCACCAACCTTGCCAGTCCTTTTGATTTTTTTTTTTTTCAATATACTTTTATGGTGGCTGCAAGGTCTAGGGACCTGTATGTCCCTTGATGGTTCTCAAGGACATGTCCAGTCCCTTAAACTCAGAAAATTTAAGGTGAAGGCTACAGGAACTCTATAGACCTCTAAGTTGCTTCACACATGTACTGTTCTTTCTAACCTACTCTTCTGTGTTAAGATGCCTCAATGTTTTTTGGCAAGGGGGTTAATTCATCTTAAAACCCTAGCTGAGAAGCAGGACATAGGTCTATGTACTCTCAGATCCAAATATTTATTATATATTTTTGTACTATATCCTTTTAGAATTAATTTTAGCATATTGTTACACCCAGTTTCTTATCACAATACCATCAGCTGTTAACCCACTTCATTCCCTTGAACTCTGTCCCTGAATTCCTTTACTTCCCCTGGGCCCAATATCAGAAGTTTGGGAGGTGAGAGGGTTGGTGATTTGGATAAGCTTGTGACACTTTTCAAGATAAATAGGGCCTGACTGTAGCCACTGCTTTATTTACAAAGTCTTATACCCTGTTTGGGGGCAGCCAAGGTCAGTAGCACTTTTTTGGGATATGTCTACTTGTGGAAAGTAACTTTTCTTAATCACATAAATTTTCTCATTTACTTGGAGGACTCCATTATCCCCAGTCATGTTCTGGTAAATTTAAAGAACTTTTGGTTATTGAATGTGTCCTGCTCTCTAGTGTTCCAGGGCCTTTTATACATAATTTCTCTACCCCCATTTTTGATTGCTAAATAATTCCTATGCATTCTTCAAAATGCATCTCAGGGGTTATAACACTGAGGAAGTCTCTTTAGATTTCCCCTTTTGTGGCCCATAACTCCTTCATTTAGGGATGTTTTAAGTATTAAGTGTGTTAACATATGTGGACTGCTTAGCCACAGGTTTCTGCTATATACTCAGTACTGAATAACACAACATAGTGCCTCATATATTTTCAGTGTTCAATATTATTGGTTAAAAAGTCAATGATAAATTGGGTGAATAATCTTAAATGTTATAAATCTTCACTCTAAACTGTGAAAATCTTACATAACTTTGAAATCCTTGTTCCCATCCAGTTTTGTCTCCTACCAGCTCGTCTCCAACTTTTCCTCTTTCCTCTGAAATTCCCTTGAAGTTAATTTGACCTTTTCTTACTACAAAATAATTTTATATCCCTTATTATAGCACTGAAGATAGTTTGCATTGTGTTGCCTGAGTGTAGAACTACTTTTCCTCTTGTTTTCTTAATTTTTAGACAGGTGGCATGCAGGTCAGCTTTTTTTTTTTTTTTTTTTTTTTCTTATTCTGGACATATACCCATTTATATTTATTTATTTTTTTAATGTTGAAATACCCAGGAAGAGAAAAAACTAAAGCAATAGCCTGGAAGGCTCTGTCTATAGGCCGAAACCTTTGATCTATATCTTCCATATTATGTGTGTGTACATATGTGTGTGTATGGATTATGTTTGTTTTCCTTTGAAATCCATTCGTTGAGACTCTAACCCCTAATGGGATAGTATTAGGAGGTGGAGCCTTTGTCTTAGGTTTAGACAAGGTCATAAGTATGGACCCCCATAATTGAGGTCCTTATAAGAGGATGAAGAAACCCAAAATCTCTCTCCACTATGACAGAATTCTGTAAGAAGGCATCCAAGGCAAGGAAAAGGTCCTCACCAGGAACTGAATTGGCCAGCATCTGAACTTTGACAGAACTATAATAAATAAATGCTTACTTATAAGCCACTCAGTCTGTGGTATATTTGCTTAGTAGCCTGAACTGACCAAGACAGTGAGATAATACATTTTTGTTGTTTTAAGGCTTTATGTTTATGGTAATTTGTCACACATCAACATCAGCCTAATAAATTATTTTAAATAAATTGGAGTACCTGGGTGGCTCAGTTGGTTAAGCACCTGGCTTCCGCTCAGTTTACAATCCCAGAGTCTTGACATGTCAGGCTCCCCACTCAGCAAGGAGTCTGCTTGTCTCTTTTCCCCTCCCTGATTGTGCTCCCTCTCTCTCTCAAATAAATAAATAAAATATTTAAAATAAATAAATGAATAAATAAGCAGAAGAATTTATTTTCTTAGTACAACTTATACACATCTTAGCTTTTGTTTGTGGCTGGGTGAAGAGCACTAAGGCTATTCCACAGAAGTGCTTTATGGGAAAAGCCTATGAAGTTCTGCAGAGGAAATGAAGTATACCCTTAAGCATCAGTATCTAGGAGAGAAACCTATGGCATTACTTTAGGCCAGGCTCCACAGCACCAGAGTATACATGATTTCTTAACAGAACCTGTTCAGTCTTTTGCCCCAAGAGGACTATATGCTCCTTTGCTAATGACACAGTACTGAGAAAGAAAGTAATCACGTAAAGCAGCTCTACTCCAAGAATTATTAAATGGGACACCTATATTTATCCCCTTCTTCCCACAAAATACCTTGAAGTGACACTATGGAGAGCTCATTTAAGGCTAACTGCAGAGTGACAGTTTTCTCCTTCTGCAGGAGAAGGATAATCAGGTTCATTAATCCGTTCAGACCTCCAGGGTATCATTTATTAAATTGCTCCCAATGTGCCTTATTCACTCCCAGGAAATAATTTACATACTAGGGAAATTTGATTCACTATCAAGCATATTCCATTTTAAACAATTCTCATTTTCATTCCTTGGTAGAAGGTAATAACTTATGCAAAATACGTGCAGGCATAGATTATGCCATGCTGGGAAATTATTTAAGTATTACTTTCAGGATGTCAATATTGCATGAAAATATCTGTAATATATAATTCAATGAATTTAATGAGGATTTTTCCCCATGTTTTTCTTGCCCTATCCACCCCCCCCTCCCCACAAAAATAAAAAAGACAATTAAAAGTAATCTTGTAAAAATGTTAGGATCTAGAAGCATAGGCTTATTGATGAACAGGAGTGGAAGTCATATAAGTGACTTCTCTCTTTCATTATGCTGTGTCCATCTTTCAAGTGAATCCAGCTGAAGCGATTTTGCATTATATAAGCCTCTATCTAGACAGTTAATTGCACTTTAAGACACTTTGTTTCCCAACTGAATCATTAGCTGTCTTATTTAGAGGGAGAAAATTCATTTGGTTTATGTTTCAATAATAAAGTTATGCTTCAACTGATTAAGCTTTGACTTTCTTTTTCTGAAACAAGAAGACTCTAATGATAACTACTCATGTGTAGCACTTAGCATGTGCAGAGATATTGTTCCAAATTTTACACATCTTCCTTCAAGTAGTATTTCAAACAATCCTGTGAGGTAGATACTATAATGATCACAGCTAAAAGATGAGGAAGTTGAATCAGAGCAACCAAGTAATACAAAAACTGCTTATGAACCTTTCCATGTTGAATAGTCTCTATTAGGTTGCTTGATTTTTTTAAACATAAATATTTGAGTCCTGCAGAGATAGCTACTGAAATTCAAACTATGGAAATGATAACATATTGCATGAAACAGCACATAAAAAGCTATTGGGAAGGCACTTGGGTGGCACAGTTGGTTAAGCATCTGACTCTCGGTTGGCTCAGGTCATGATCTCAGGGTCATGAGATCCAGCCCCTTGTTGGGCTCTGTGCTGAGCATAGAGTCTACTTGAGATTCTGTCTCCCTCTCCCTTTGCCCCTCCTGGTTATTCTCTCTCTCTCTCTGTCTCTCTCTCTCTCAAATAAATAAATAAATATTTAAAAATAATAAGCTATTTGGTTCTCACCTTCACCTATGGTCTCTAGTTGCTAATAATTTATGTCAAATGAGAAAAATGGGATCCAGTTACAGGACCTCCACCAAACTAGTTGTGCCTCCTTAAGCCTTAGTTATCTAGAAAATAAGTTCATGATGCTCATGAGAATCCTTAAAGTTATGAAACTGTAGAGAAGAAAAATTCTTCTTCCACCTTTCAAGTTCTTCCAGTTGGACTAAATTAAGTTTACATGAAGCAGATTAACAGGAGAAAAAAAAAATCAAAGTTTTATTATGTGTACATGGAGGCCTAATAATGAAATTGAAACCTATAGAAAAGACCAAGAGAGGCAGTTTTTATACATTTTAGAAAAAGACACAATACATCTGTGAGGAATTGACAGGATGAACAGAAATGAAAATAGATGTTTGAGAGCTTTAATTTGTAGGGAATTCTAAGTAGAAATTTAAGCTAAATTAGGAGATTTTTTTAAAAAGTAGAAAGGTTTTTCCTATAGCTTTATCTTTTTCCTTTTTTTATTTATGTTTCCTTTTTTTTTTCAAATGTGTCTTTATTTATTAATGAAAACACACAGAGAGAAGCAGAGACAGGCAAAGGGACAAGTAGGCTCTCTCTGCAAGGAGCCGCATGTGGGACTTCATCCAGGACCCTGGGAACATGTCCTAAGCCTAAGGCAGATGCTCAATCACCGAGCCACCCAGGTGTCCCTACAGGCTTTTTTTTTTTTTTTTTTTTTTTTTTTTTTTTTTTTTTTTTTTTTTTTTTTTTGCTTTTAAGTCCTGATCTCTGGTGATAAGGATATCTTTTCACTTCTTAGTAAAAAAAAAAAGGTATTTTTCTTATATTTGTTTCCTGATATCAGGGGGACAGAGGATGGTCTAAGGGGCTTTATACTAGCTCGCTCTTAAAAAACTCATTTAAAAATAATCAATATGCCAAAGGACCCCTACAAAACTCTACCTTTTCCCCAACATTATCTACAATTAGTATATGATTTAGTTAAAACTGAAAAGGTTACCACCAGGAATATGTTGAGGGATGTATGTCCTAACAATCCTACCCTACCCCCAAAAAATATGTTGCACAATTTAGAGTCAAGGGAAATATTTCAAAGTGTAAGTATAAAGTAAATCTTCCAATATGTTGAGTTTGTTTCTCAACACACCTGTCATATATCCAACTCCAACTGTGATTCCAAAGTATTTATTTTTTTGAGATAGCAAATCACAGCTTATACAATCAATATACTGGCCAACAGTGGATTGAATGTCTGTCCCCTAAATATGTTATTTTTCCCTGACATAGCAAAATCTTAAGATCAAATGAGCAGTGATCGAAACTTCTCCCTCCTTTCCTAGTCTCAGAGCAGAGTTTTCAGAATGCTATGAAGTTCACATTACTTCCCCTGCTGCAATCAGTCATGTATTTTAATCTAAAAAGATGTAAATTGTAGGCTTATTAGAGTGAAAGTACCGCATCCATGCTGGCAGGAAATATTTTAAATTATTTTCTGACAGTGCGAAAATACAGCTACTGAGATTTTTAGCTGATGGACAGTTGGGAATTTGGAGCGCAAATCAGAAAGTCAGCTAAGGAACAGAGTTTCCTCCTGCTATTGTGGTTGTTATCACTGCTATTCTTTTCTCCTCCCAGTGCCAAGTTTTTAATTTTGGCATTTGTGAGACAGTGACAGGCAAGCCTGCTTCACAGTTTCAGAGCCTAGAGTACTTCCAATAAAATAACAAATAAATGGAATGGACATGACTGAAACTTTTATTCTCCTAAATGCAAATGAATTATTGTTTGATATTTAACTACTTAACCATTTAAACATGTAGATGACATTGAAACACGGGTTTGCCATGGTGTGTGTGTGTGTGTTTGTTTTTGACATAGTTTTCTAACATTTTTCTTTAAAAATACATAGGAAATGGACTCTTTAGGAAAATACAACTCAGAAAAAGAGGAGAAAACAGAAAAAAAACAGTAATCACAGAAACTGGAGCTAACAAAAGCATTTTGGTTGTTCTTGATTACTATGTCAGGGGATGAATAAAATCCACTTTGAAGGCAGTATGACTTCTGCAAACAGACAGAACTAGTATAAACTTCTGGGCCTTCCATGACTTCCTGTGTGACATGTGGCAAGGAGCCTAACATTTCTCTTTGCTCCTCTTTAAAAATAGGCAGGTACTTTATTTTTTTTTCTACAAATTATGCAACATAATGCCTAGCATGACAATAGCACATTTCTTGATGCATAAACCACAGTCAAAAAGAAATGTTTATTATTTCTGTGAGCTAGTTCCAAAAGCTTTAGAAGAAATTGAACAAGTGTATGTTGATGAGTTATAAAGGTGCAGAAGCTCTTAGGTTCTATAATATTGGGTTGCAATGTAGACAGATGCCGGGCAGGAAAACTGTCTCTTTCCTTCTATCTTTCTAGGTTGTCAGGTGGATATTTGTAACAAAAGACAGATTAACAAGAGAAAAGCATATAAATTTATTAATAAGAATTTTACATAATAGAGTAGCATTCCTAAGGAAATGAAATCTTAAAAAATGGTTAAACCTGACAGTTTTTAAACTCAATTTGATGAGGAATGGAAAGTCATGGGAAATATGATAGGATAAAAACATATGAGCTAAGTGTAGTAATCTGGAGGAAACTTAGCAAGGCTTGTTAGTTCAGATTCCTCTCAACATTTCTCCATCTTCAGGGATACATTCCCTTCAGTTATAGGAAAGGCAATTCCCAAATGAAGGTCTAATGACCTGCTTCAGGGGAAGATCACAGAGTTCTTCCAGAACCTGTTCATTTTCCAATCCTATCAACTTAAAATATTTAACATTCCAATGTACCATATTTTGGGTAGCATGTCCTGATCTCCATTGTAGGGGATGCATTTTCAGACATTTAAAAAATGTTATAAGAAAAAAAGGAGTGAGGAGGAGCTAAGATGGTGGAATAGTAGGAGGACCTTAGGCTTGCATTATCACAGCTAGATAAATAACAAATCATTCTGAATACTGATTTCACCACATTCTGGCCAAGATCCAAACACTCTGCTACAGGCAAAAAAAAAAAAAAAAAAAAAAAAAAAAAAAAAAAAAAAAAAAAAAAAAAACCTCCCCAACAACAACAACAAAAAAACTCTGCAGAGAACTGATCTGAGGGAGAGTAGCCAAAACACAGCAGAAGAGTGCACAGAGCATACCAGAAACACTTCTGGAAATGTCAGTCCCTGGGGAGCATATGATCTTGTCTTCATAAAGCCATTACTCACAGTAGCAGGAAACATAACAGGCTTTTCTTTTTTCTTTTTTTTTTAATTTTTATTTATATATGATAGTCACATAGAGAGAGAGAGAGAGAGAGAGAGAGAGAGAGAGGCAGAGACACAGGCAGAGGGAGAAGCAGGCTCCATGCACTGGGAGCTTGACGTGGGATTCGATCCCGGGTCTCCAGGATCGCGCCCTGGGCCAAAGGCAGGCGCCAAACCGCTGCACCACCCAGGGATTCCCATAACAGGCTTTTCTAACACAGAGAAGAAGACAGAGACCTAGACAAAAATGCCAAGAAGGAGGAATTCATCCCAAAAGAAAGAACAAGAAAAGTTCACTGCCAGGGATCTATTTGAAACAGAAATAAGTGACATACCTGATCCAGAATTTAAAACAAGAGTCTTAAGAATGCTAGCTAGGCTTGAGAAAAGTATAGAAGACACAAGAGAGTCTCTTATCAAATAGATAAAAGAGCTTAGAACTACTCAGGCCAAAATGAAAAATGCCATAACTGAGATTCAAAGCTGATTGGATGCAATGACCACAAGGATGGAAGATTTAGAGGAATCAATCAACAAGTGGATATAGAGGATAGAATTATGTAATGAAGCTATTCGAAAGAGGGAAAGAAAACCCTTTGATCATAAATGTAGACTTGTGGAAATCAGTGACTCCATAAAGCATAATAATGTTCCTATCATAGGAGTCCAGAAGAAGAAGAGAGGGAAATGGGAGCAGGTTTCTTTGAGGGAATAATAGATGAAAACTCCAGAATCTGGGGAAGGAAACAGACGTCCAGACCCAGGAGGTACAGAGAATCCCATCAAAATTGACAAAAACAGGCCAACACCAAGATATATTGTAGTTAAATTTGCAAAATATAGAGATAAAGAAAAATCCTAGAAGCAGCAAGACAAAAGAAGTCCCTAACTTACAAGGGAAGACAAATAAGGTTAGCAGCAGATCTCTCCACAGAAACTTGCCAGGCGAGAAAAAAGTGGCATGATACATTCAACATGCTGAATGGGAAAAATCTGCAGCCAAGAATACTCTATCCAGCAGGGCTGTTATTCAAAATAGAAGGAAAGATAAAGAGTTTACCAGACAAGCAAAATCTAAAAGAGTTCTTGACCACTAAGCCAGACCTGCAAGAAATATTAAAGGGGACTCTGAGTAGGGGTGGAAAAAACAAAAGTAACAAAGTCTAGAAAGGAACAGAGAAAATCTCCAGAAACAATGAGAAAACTCATTCTGCAAGGTCAGCATTACCTTGATTCTGAAACCAGACAAAGATTATACTAAAAAAGAGAAGTATTAAGGAGAGAGACAGAGACAGAGACAGAGATATCCCTGATGAACATGGATGCAAAAATTCTCAACAAAATACTAGCAAATCAAATCCAACAGTACATTGAAAGAATTATTCACTATGGTCAAGTGGGATTTATCCCAGGGTTACAAGGGTGGTTCAATATTTGCAAATCAATCATTGTGACGCACAATTAATAAAAGAAAGGATAAGAACCATATAACCCTCTCAATAGATGCAGAAAAAGCATTTGACAAAGTACAGTATCAATTCTTGATAAAAACCTTCAACAAAGTAGAGATACAGGGAACATATCTTAATATCATAAAGGCCATTTACAAAAGACCCACAGCTAATATTATTCTCAATGGGGAAAAACTTAGAGCTTTTCCTCTAAGGTTAGGAACAAGATTTGGATATTCACACTCACCACTGTTACTTAACACAGCATCTCAAGTCCTAACTTCAACAATTAGACAACAAAAAGAAATAAAAGGAATCCAAATTGGCAAGGAAGAGGTCAAACTGTCACTATTTGCAGATGACATGATATTCTATGTAAAAATCCTGGAAGACTCCACCAAAAAATTGCTAGAACTGACATACAAATTCAGTAAAGTTTCAGGATATAAAATCAATGTACAGAAATGTCTGGCATTTTGGTAAAACAATAATGAAGCAGGAGAAAGAAAAATCAAGGAATCAATCCCATTTGCAATTGCACCAAAATCCGTAAGTTACCTAGGAATAAGCTTAACCAAAGAGGTAAATAATCTGTACTCTGTAAACTATAGAAACTTATGAAAGAAATTGAAGATGATACAAAGAAATGTAAACACATTTCATGCTCATGGGTTGGAAGAAGAAATGTTGTTAAAATGTTTATACTACCCAAAGCAATCTACACATTTAATGCCACCTCTATCAAAGTACCACCAGCATTTTTTACAGAGCTAGAACAAACAGTCCTCAAATTTGTATAGAATTACAAGTGACCCTGAATAGCCAATGCAATCTTGAGAAAACAAAAACAAAGCTGGAGGCATCATGATTCCAGACTTCAAACTACATTACAAAGCTGTGGTGATCAACACAGTATGGTACTGGCACAAAAACAGACACATATTTCAACAGAACAGAACAACAACAACAACAACAACAAAAACAGAAATAGACCCACAACTATATAGTCAACTAATCTTCAACAAATCAGGAAATAATATCTAATGGAATAAAGACAATCTCTTCAACAAATGGTGTTAGGAATACTGAACAGCAACATGCAAAAGAATGAAGCTGGGCCACCTTCTCACACAATACACAAAAATAAACCCAAAATGAATTAAAGACCAACCTGTGAAACAGAAAAGCATCAAAATCCTAAAGGAGAAACCAGGTAACAACCTCTTAGACATCAGCCATAGCAACTTCTTTCTAGAAATGTCTCCAGAGTCAAGGGAAACAAAAACAAAAATAAACTATTAGGACTTCATCAAGATATAAAGCTTCTACCCAGTAAAGGAAACAATGAACAAAACTAAAAGGCAACCTATGGAATGGGAGAAGGTATTTGCAATTGACGTATCTGCTAAAGAGTTAGTATTCAACATCTTAAAGAACTAATGAAACTCAACACCCAAAAAACAAATAATCCAGTTAAGGAATGGGCAGAAGACATGAATAGACATATTTCCCAAAGAAGACATCCAGATGGCTAACAGACACATGAAAGAAGATCACTCATCATCTGGGAAACATTACTCATCATCTGGGAAATACAAATCAAAACTACAATGAGATCACCTCACACCAGTCATAATGGCTAAAATTAACAACACAGAAAACAACAAAAATATCATCATTCCATAAATCTTTTGTGCTTTAGTTAATGCTTACCCTAAACACACATTATTAAACATTCCATAAAACTTGTTGAAATTAAAGAAATTATTGAACCATGGAAGGTACAGATTTTGAACATCTTACCTTAAGAAGAGTATATGTATTAACAGGCAAGAAAGGTGATATAGGTACTTTTCAAAACATCTGAAGATAAATTCCAATATTTATTCAGTATTTGGACAACTGTTATATGTAGTCAGTTATAACTAAGTATTTGCATTAAAAAGTTTAAAACTTATTAGTAGAGAATAGAAATAGTGGTTATAACTAATGTCGTTATTTAAAAATCTAATGAAAGCATGTTATTATTTTGAAGATTCTATTGCCACAATACTGGGTAGTGTTATGGATCTTGGTCTAAAATTTAAAAATTATCTTGATGTTCGATAGAGCATAGACTCAAGCAGATGGGTACACTTTGGTTCATACTACTAAATAGATTGTTTCTTTGAAACTGTCCATAATGTGAATTTCTTTAAAGTAAATTATATTTTATAATTCATTTTTATGACAAATAAAAGTAATTTCTATGAAAAATATCTTAGAAAATGGAGATATAAAATTAAAAAATGGGTTTGGTTGCTGCTTACCAGTCCAATCATCCTGGGAAGATGTTAAAATACTTTTGAATTTTTGCAAAATATTTTTTGTCTCATTCCTATACGTTTTGAAAATTAGTCATAGTAGTTGTCATATGCTGCTTTGCTTACTCTCTCCATATCACTAACCGTTGTGATCTAGAAGCCCTAGAATTCTTTAGGATACTTTCTTGTACATATTCCCATCAGAGATGAATATAGTTTTCTTTCAGTTCACTGAAACACTGCCAAGTTTTATCAAAACTTCAATGTAACATGCATCAGTATCGAAAAATATGTCACAAGAAAGTGTTTCATGAATTCCTAAACAGAAAATGAAAGTTCAATGGTCTTAGAATACTGCCACATAACAAAGGAGAGGCTCAATTTTGTGTTCAGTGACCTGTCTGAGAAGGAAGGAAAGAAAGAAAGAGAAAGAAAGAAAAAGAAAGAAAGAAAGAAAGAAAGAAAGAAAGAAAGAAAGAAAGAAAGGAAGAAGGAAAGAAAGAAAGAAGGAAAGAAAGAAGAAAGAAAGACGAAGAAAAAAAGAAGAAGAAAAGGAAGAAAAGAAGAATAAAGAAGAAACTAAAGAAGAAAGACCTAGAACAAACACGACCTCAAGCACAGAAGAACAAGCCGACATACATAACGAAGAAACGCCCCCTCCATTCTCCTCATTACCCTCACTCCTGCCTTCCTCCTCCTCCACCCCCTACCTCCCGCCCTCCCCCCGAAATCCCATCCCTTGCCGCTCCCCTTATCCGAACAGAAAGCAGGCCTTCCACCATCGGAAGGTGGTAGTATTATATTTATGAAAAGAAAATAAAAGAAAGGAAAAGGAAAGCAAAAAGAAAATAAGAGAAAAGAAAACAAGGCAAGACAAGCCTTTCTTCTTCCTGCACAAGCTTATAGCCTTACTCCTTTCTGGAGGTGATTGACAGATGAAATTCCTTCATAGAACCCAATGAAAGCCCTCATCAGTTCCACCTAATCATCATAAAACACTCTCAAACCCTGGATTATCCAAACTTAAATAACATCTGTGGTGGACAATGAGCACTAGCAATCTAGTCAAAATCTAAAATGATTTTAAATAACTTTTAGGAAATCACAGTATGAAAAGTACATGTGAAGTAAAATGAATGTGACATGTGTCCATATATATAGATACAGATACATAGGAAAAGAGCTAGAAGTATGTTTTTTTTTTTTTTAAGATTTTATTTATTTATTCATGAGAGACACGGAAAGAGAGGCAGAAACACTGGCAGAGGGAGAAGGAGCCCAGTGTGGGACTCGACCCTGGGAACCTATCAGGGATCAGGCGCTGAGCTAAAGGCAGATGCTCAACTGCTGAGCCACCCAGGTGTCCCTAGAAGTATGTTTCTAATGATTATTTTTAGGTCATAGAATTAAAAATTATATTTTCTTTATTTTTTATTTTCTCTAATGTTACTTTCATAATGGAAAAAAGAACTTGGAACTTAAAAGAGGAATTAGTGAGTAAGAAACACAGAAGATAAAGCCATAATTATATTCTGATTTAGGATTTTTTTTATCAGTGTAGTTTTGCCTAAGAAAGCTTTTTTTTTTTAATTTTTATTTATTTATGATAGTCACACAGAGAGAGAGAGAGAGAGAGGCAGAGACATAGGCAGAGGGAGAAGCAGGCTCCATGCACCGGGAGCCTGACGTGGGATTCGATCCCGGGTCTCCAGGATCGCACCCTGGGCCAAAGGCAGGCACCAAACCGCTGTGCCACCCAGGGATCCCTAAGAAAGCTTTTAAACTATGATCAATTTCTTTATCTTCCATGATATAAAATGAGGTGAAATATTAGTCAGCAAGACTGAAGAGTCCATTTCTTCTCCAAAAGGAAATATGACTGTCCCATCTAGATGGTTCTAGAATCAAGAATGTATACTATCTTGGAGTCTATTTAGGATTATGATGTTTTTACAGTCTAGAATTTCCCTTTTACTATATTTTCTAAATGGCCATTATAACGATTATAGAAATTTCTACTGGATAGATACCTGTTACCCATCTTAGTCATTGTTTGGACGATGTTATTTTTCTTAGCAAAGAATTATGAAAATAAGAAGGCAGTGTTATGTCTTCACTTTGAAGATTACTTGCTGAATGAAGAATTCATGCTTTTAACTACACAGCTGTCATAGCTATTTATGAAAATGCACTCTCTTTGTAGCTTCAATTGTTAACAAAATTAACAAGACAAATACATTTTGTGCTTCACCAATCTTTCTAAATTATCTGTTCAGATTAACAATGAGAATTGAATGAAAAGGTGAATGACTACAAGCTAAAAATAAAATTTTAAACCACAAAAAACCATGGGTTTCTGTAGCAAGGAGCTACACATTTATGTACACTTATAAATGCTTTTATACAAATATTTCTACAATAAACTTATTTTCTTCAAAATAGTTTGCCATCAATATGGTAAGTGACACCTGCTTTATTTTTCTTGGTCAAAATATGTGTTGATGCTTTGAGAATGGAATTAATTCATATAAGTATCAGTGCTTGCCTTGCTGATATATAGAGAAACATACTGCATTTTGCTTATTAATAACACTTGCCTTAATGACACTTTATAGTAATATGAAGCAACTTAGTTATTTTTGAAAAATGAAGAAGAATTTCAAAGAATTTAAATTCAAAGTTATGATAAAGATCTATTTTTAGAACAATGGTCAGTAACATAAATGAGGCTGAAAGAGCCATGCAACATACATAAAGTTGCCAGATTTAGCAAATGAAAATACAGGACACCCAGTGAAATCTGAATTTCAGATAAAGAGTGAATACTGCTATGACCCAAATGGGCCATACTTATATTAAGAAAATATTCACTGTTTATCTGAAATTCAAATACCTTCATGAACTGAATTTTTTCTGACAACCCTGAGTGCACAAGGATTCTTCAGTCCCTATTGCCAATCTACAGAACTCCATATTCTTGGGCTATATTTCAGTTTTGGTTCTAGAAAATTATTATACTAGAAATTTAGAGCAACTCAACTGTGTTCATTAACATACATATGAAAGGAATCATCACTAAGATGTATCAGGCTCATTTTAATTTACTTTAAAAAATAAGTTGCTTTATGCATTAATCTCCTTTTCAAAATTTATTGTTGCTCCCCATCACAAAATAAAACTTCTAATCACTATAGCATAGATTTTATTCAGTAGGGTTTAACATCAAAAGGGATGAAATGTGTTGATAACAATGATTTATTTCTTTTAATGAAACAAGCAAAATCATGTATCTATTATTGCACCATGCATTAAAAAAATAAAGCTTCTCATATTCCAAGATGTAGGTTATGTCAAAAACAAAAATGTTTTCAAATAGTTATGTATTCATTTACCAATATATGAATAAAACATTTTACAGAGCCCATGAATTCTTTATATCTCACCCAGTGTTCTGTTGTTAAGCAGACATTGCTTCATCCTTGAGTATAAGGATTTAATTTGATAACTTGAATGTTTTATCTTCTGATATTTACAAACTTCACAAAAGTATAGTTCTTTTATTGTTTTTCTTTAGGTTATTTTAGAGATGTGTAAATCTGTAACTGTGATAATGAAAAGGGAAAGGCAATTCACTTTGTTTAACTCACTTATATTCAATTTCATGAGAAATAATATTTCACATGAGGTAAATTCAAGATATTCAAGTAAAAACATAGATGTTTAATGTTGTTATATTTTTACAAGCAGATGTGTGATATTGTCAGGAATATGGTGCTAGATTTGTTTGCCTGGGTTCAGATCCCTGAGTTCAATCTAGATGCGTGAATTTGGGGAAGTTACATAAATTTTCTATGCTATACTTTCTTAATCTGTATATGGGAATAGTAATACTTCTATGAGGGAGAATGGAGATGAGATTTAAAAGAATTAATTCTTGGAAAATGCTTAAAACAGTAAATGCATCCTAGTTAAACAACTAGTTTTTATGTCATTACCATATTTTTATATTCTAGTTTATATATGTTTATATCCTAGTTAAACCACTAGTTTTTAGGTTATTACCATATTTTCAATTATTTTGCAGCTAATTGCAATGAATTATTGTAAACACATTAATTATTTTACTTATACATAGATTTGGCTTGATAACATCAAACGTGTGAAACAAAACTACCATACTTCTTGATTTTGAAACTCAGTAGTATTCAAATATCCAATCATCTGAACAAAATACTTTAGGGACTTGTCAGTGTAAGAGGTTAAAGTTAAAACTGTTATGGAGTGTTATCATTTGGTGGAACATAGTCAATTGTTGTTTAACAAGTGTCTACTACATTTCTTTGTTTTTTTTTTTGTTTTTTTTTTTTTAATTTTTTTTTTTTTTCATTTCTTTGAACTTAAACATTAAGCAGAAATGATGTTAGCACTCTAGATTCAAGAAATGTAATTGTTCTGGACTAAATCCAAATTGGGATAGTAAAACAGTTCTTAGATGTTTTTGAGTAATGATCCCACAATAAAACTTCACATCATAACATAAAAAGATGTTACATAGTTAACTTTTTATGCTATCATAAAAGTCCCATATTTCTTAAACCACATCAAAATTATATCAGTACAGGTTTCAGATTACATGACATCTAATCACTATGTTGGAACGATTTTAAAACTTTTGATGTTTTTTAAATGTACTGATTTTTTGAGGTGTGTGTGTGTCTTTCATAAACATAAGTGAGAATATGAGCAAAATTGAGGTATTTCTATATAGATATTAATAAACAGATACTCATATTAAGTATTTCCTCTACATAATCTTGGCTTATTGTTGTTGCTGCTGTCATTGTTATTTGATTTCCTATCATGAGATTGCATGGTGGGTAAATATGATGCCCAATGAAGCTTCTGAAGCATCCACCATGACAAGGACATTACTAGTATCTCATCTTCTCACAAATAACTGTATGGTCACTTCCTGGCATTAGAAGAAAATTAGTAAAAGGCGATTCATTATACTATTGACAGCTACTGCTCCTGCCCCAGACCAAACATCATCAGGAACTTCAGAAATGATCACAGGTAGTGTCAAGTAGGAATGACGCATGAACACCCTCCCCTAAGAGACTCAAGATAGTTCATTTCTCCTCACATCAGCCTTACTGAACCACAGTCAGAAGCTCAGGTCTCTAGGATAATCCTTCTCTATCCATAGTTTCTAAATCCCCTTGTTTGACCCAGTCCTTCTCCTTACCTTTCCTGAATATCACAAAAACTATTTTACTTTCTTATACTCCAGATCTATGATTGGCAAAGTTCTTTATGTCCCTAATACCCTTTAAAGTTCTTTTCTTTCTCTTCTTGGTAGTAATTAATCTTCTGAAGACATCACCTCCTTCTAGACCTCTCAAATGGAGGATGCTCTTTAAATTATAATTATTATTCTCTTTATGGTCCTGCATTCAATGTGTAAAGGTCCACTGCCTCTTCCAATCCATATATCTTCCACTTTCAAAAGCTTCAGATTTCCTGAGTATATTTCATCAGATGCAGTATCACCCATCTAGTCTGTCAATGCTATTGCCTTCAGGTTTCCTGCTTATTTTTGCACGGTTATTGCCAATCACTGAGCCCTGCTTTCCTCTTCATTTCTACCCCCACAATTCTTGCAAATCTGTCATCCATGGACATGACTCATTAAGTAACTAGTTATCTCAGGTCCTTGATTTCGCTTCCCACTTTCCTTCAGCTACTCTCATAGACACACCCAGAGACCTGCTATCGTAAAAACTCCACCTCTTTCAAAACTTTGCTTTCTATAGCCTCAAAATCCAACTATCTCTTCCACCATTCTAGTTCATTTATCCTAGGAATCATATTTTACCATTTTTTCACCAGATTATATACCCTAGGCTTCTAACATAAGGTCTTTTTTTCTTCCATTAGTGATCATTATTCTTTTGCTTTTCATTTCCATTCCTTCTATGAATTTCAACAATCACTGAATTCAAATATTCACTCTCCTAAAGTTTCTGGAAATAATCATACGTTTAACTAACTGGTTTCATTTTAAATTCAAGAAAATAAACCTCAAGTGGGTAACTTTACCAAGCAATCCAACTGTGTCTCAATTAAATGTGTTTTGTTTTGAATTCAGATAACTCTTTTGTATCTTCAGGTTTCTCCTCAAACCATGTGAGTCTCTTCCATTCTTCATTAATAGGTGATAAACTTGCTTCAAAATTCGTTTGAAAATGGATCCCATCAGATAAGACTTCCATCATCATGTGATCATGTTATTTTTATTTACATGTGGCTCCATATTCTTCATCTAATTTTACTGTGTAAAATTGTTTTGTTAACAGCTGTCAAAGCCTATTTCTTTCATACTTGCTCTGGAACTCATTTTTTCTCTATTACTCATAAACTGTACTCTAGCAGTTACTGGAAGTGTGCAAATGTGTATATTTGATCACATATCTCTCTTGATTTTCTGTGTCATTTCTTTTCTTCTATTTACTGAAAAAAACATTTCACATGAAAAAGTGCTGAAACTGCCTTTCCTTCCAATGACATTTTAACTTACCTAATCCAGTTTCCACCATACTGTTTAGAATTCTTGTGAAGGTCAGATATGATTTTCAATGCCCAAACCAATGGAAGTTGCTTTGTTTGATTGATTGATTGATTGATTTAGCTTTGTCTTCCTTTTAAGCTACTGCTCAATAGTGTTTTATACAATTGATCTTGAAACAAATCCTGATATTCTTCACTGGATGCTACTTTTCCATATTCTATAATTCTAAAAATTCTTTTAAAAATAAATATTTAGGGATCCCTGGGTGGCGCAGCGGTTTAGCGCCTGCCTTTGGCCCAGGGTGGGATCCTGGAGACCCAGGATCAAATCCCACATCGGGCTCCCGGTGCATGGAGCCTGCTTATGTCTCTGCCTCTCTCTCTCTCTCTCTCTCTCTCTCTCTCTCTGTGACTATCATAAATAAATAAAATAAAAATTAAAAAAAAATAAAATAAAAAAATAATAAAAATAAATATTTAAAAAATAGCTTTTGAATAGATTGAATATACTAGGAAACATCCCTGGGTCCCTTTTTATGTATTTTCTTTTTCTTTTCTATCTGCATTCTTTCCCTAGATCATTTTACCTACATTTAACTTCAACCGACATACTTGTGACTCTCAAATATATATTTTACCTCCAATGTTTCTTAATGATCTAATTATATATGCAAAACTTACTGCATAATTGTTAGAGTTTGATGTCTAAGTCATCACAAAATAAATGTCAACAATTTTTGAATTTATGTACCAAGTTTTATCCTCCATCATTTTTTTTGCCATTTTATGTATATGACCTAGCTAAGTTCTAGGATCCTTCTCTCTTCCTCTCCAATGATATCACCCTAATGCAAAGGACTTTGTCTTGTGGATAAGCATATCTAATGTCAGACGCAATAGATGGTACGTGATAGTTACTACGTAAATATTCTCAACTAAAAGAAAGAAATTCTACAGGGTTTTTTTAGAGCTGTTATTTCCTTAAAAATAAGAAAAATTAAAGAGTTGAGAGGTTTTAGTTTTTTGTTGATATTCATTAAGTTGCAAGAAATAAACTTGGATAAATCTTTAAGAATGCTTTTGATAACAGTAGGTCAAAAAGTACATACTGCAAGGTTTTGTATAACAACCCAGTTTTGATATAAAAAAATCCAGGTTTTCCTTTTCCTTTAGCAATTTTCAGTGTGTTCTTTTTATCATTGTTACAACTGTCATAATTCCCAATATCACATCCTTATGTAATAATTATCCAAACAAGAAGCAAAGAGTGATGCAATGTTCTTTCTCCTTGCACTATTATAATATGAAGAGCCCGCTGGTCTGTGATATTCAACAGATAACACAACACCTTCGCATAAGTACCTTTGACCCAGATCCTCCTACTTGCCTCCCTTCAGTTCTCTCCCTCCTTAACTGATATGCTAGACACCCCACATGTGTTATTTGATTAAATGACTCTTTCAACATGCTGTGACAAATTTAATGAAACAATTTTTGGGGCGATATCTATGATTGTCAATTAGATTTCATATGCAATCAATTAGTTGAACTCCTACTGTTATGTAGCCTCTTTCTAACAAACAAATCCTTTTACTTCTATAATTCTGCTGCTTCTCCCATTACTTTACAAGCACCAAACTTTAGTTGGTGAAGCACTCTTCCCCAATGGTGTGAGCATTAATAAAGTATGATATATCTTTTTTTTTAAGATTTATTTATTTATTTATTTAAGAATGAGAGAGCGAGTAGGGGGAGGTAAAGAGGGAGAGGGAGAAAGAATTTGTAAAAGACTCCCCCCTGAGCATGGAGCCCCATGCAGGGCTCCATCTCAAAACCCTAAGAACATGACCTGACTGGAAATCAAGACTTGGATGCTCAACCAACTGAGCCTACCCAGGCAGTCCTAACCTATGATCTCTTATGCTTGCTGCTGGTCATAGCATTAGTGAAGCCATCCCTCTTTGTGTAAGGAACAGTGGAGCTGGATTTGATTCCTTTAGGGTCAAAAAATACAGCTACTCTCAGTTTTTCCTTCCATAATCAAGAAGAAAAAAATTATTTCAAGGGTCCTCAGTAGCTTCTCCTTATTTTTCATCAGCTATATCAAATCATCACTCTTTGTCAATAATTAGCAAGGGGAATGAGATTGCTGGGACTGAGTTTGGTCATGATTAACCTTTTAGGGCTTACCAACTGGAAGGAAAAAGAATTCTGCTAAGTAATCAGCAATGTCTGATACAATTACCATCGAATAGGGATTCCGAAATTTAACAAATAAAAATACAGGATAACCAGTTAAATTTGAATGTCAAATCAGCAACAAACATTTTTTTTTTTTTTAGTAATAGGTTTAAATGAAATTATTTAAGACAATTATGTTTACATATAATTGTACAAAAATTTATTCATTGTTGATCTGAAATTCAAATTTAACTAGATTTTCTGTATTTTTCCTAATAATCCTACATTTAGCCAAACTGTGAAGAAGCAATTTTTTTTCTTATATCCCAAATGATTTTTAAAATCCCTTTCATTCTATAAAATATTTGTCTCCCAGATAAGCCAAAGACTTCATACTGACACTAGTCAGGACTTCCTCTTTTGCCCCCTTTACAAGCATTTCCTCTGCTCTTATTATTTTGTATACAGGTTTGTTTTTATTTTTTTCTATCAAAAGCAGTGTGGTGTTGAGAAAATCATTTAGGAACTAATTTTAGAGCTAGAACTAATTTCAAACTTAGTTGAACTGTTATCTATATAACCAGGGCTATGCCACTGGTAAAAAGTATTTAAGTTGATATGAGATTAAAGTCATCTAAGATACCTTTTAGAGGATACCATAGGAATATATTATATCATTATTATACAATAAATACATACCAAGGAACCATTCATTCTGAAGCTTGAGAATCAAGAGTTCATTTCGCACAGTATTAAGTTCTCCACTCACAAGATGTATGTAGGAGCTTCATGAAAAACTATATTGTTAATATTGTAACAGAAGGAGTTTCAGACTTCATGGTAGCTTCCAAGTGGCAATGCCATCAGCCATTTCATCAGCTCTTAAAACACACAAAGTTCAGAGAATTGTCTGCTCTGCTTCTACAATATATTTTCTACCACCTGCTTTCCAAGAAATAATACAACCATTTAACCGTTATAAGGAGAATCAATGTAACCAAATTCACATTGCTATAGAATTTCCAACAAAAACAAAAGGAGCAGTGACATCAAAATTTTCAGATGTTTCTAACTCCACTCTGCAATATTTTGTAACAAGGACGGCTTTGCAGGGCTGATTAACATTCCAGCTAATATTAGCAAACCTATCCTCTCAGGATATGATATTATCTAAGTTTATCCCCAACAAAAGTGTAATGAGCATGCTCTTAAATCAAGGAGCTCTCACAGATGGCCACCAAGGGCACTAGTATTTTTGCTAAGTTTATGTTATTATAGCCCTGCTGCAGGAAGGCATGATGAGCCTCTATGATTCACCTCATCAGGAGGCAGACTACCTCTAATTTTTACAATTTTTAAAGAAAAAAGAAAAGTTAAGAGAGAGGGGACATAGGGGAGATAGTTTCCTTTCTGAACCACAAAGAAATTTGATCTAAGAGTCAGATGATTTAGGTACAAAAATAACATTGTGGAAAAGCAATAAACATTTGACAAAAGGGAAATATAGTCATCTAGAAAATGTTAGTTTACATTTGTAGTTTTATGTACCTTGAGATTTTCTACTTTCTAGTTTTTTTTAATTTATGCGGTTAAAGACCATATTAAACTTTTACATACTTTTATCTTACACACACAGCTAAGGGCAAAACTATATTAGCCATTAAAAGAAGATAATAGGCCAACCAGAGAGGATGTTATGGAAGGGAAACTACTTAGTATGATATTATGATGCTGGATTTATGTCACTGTAAGTTTGTCAACACCTACGGAATATATAGCACCAAGATTGAACTTTGGGAGCTAATGACGTGTCAGTGTAGGTTCATCGACTATAACAAATGTACCATTCTGGTGAAGGACATTGGTACTTGGGGAGGTTATACATGTATGAGGCAGGAGATATATGAGAATCTCTGTAGCTTCTAACTTATTTTTGCTATGAACCTAAAACTGCTCAAAGTCTATTAGAAAATCTATTAGTGTAAGAAGTCTAAAAAACATCTAGTCTATAACTATAGTCTTAACTTTGGCATATTTGATAAATATGACCTTAATAACCCAAACTGTCATACTGATATTAAATGTGAAATTTTTTCTCAAAATTTTAAGTTGAATATATATGTATATTAACTCATAATATATTAAAAAAATAAAGTGCATGCTTCAACTTTGAAACAGAAGATCTTTGAAAAAATAAGTTAGCAGTAGTGGGTAGGGGCAGCATTCAATCTTTATAGAATATCATAAAATAAGTTCATTTTTAGAAGTTATACAAAATGTCACTTATAGTTTGCTTCTAAATATTATTTCCAAGGATAATGCTTGAAAATTGAATTTTAATTTGGGTAAATGTTCACAAGGCATGTTTTTCCATGGATATAAACACCATTTAAATTTAGTGCCAGTTTGCCACTACTTTCTATTCAGAACCAATAAAATGAGTTGGGGTCAGTCCCTTTCAAAAAGAATGAAAACTCAAAACATTAATTTACTTTCTTATTTATTCTTCAAATTCAAGATTAATAAAAAATGACCCTTTGCCTTCATTAAAGTTGGCTTATTTAAATAAGTATTGCAATTAAATTCTAACCAGCGAATATCAATTACTTGCAGATTAGGAATGAATTTATTTAAATCACTAGGGAAATTGATCTTATATGTCTTCTCAAACACGATAAGATTTTCAGCGTTTATTTCATTTGGATCAGATGAAGATCTGGCCAGCCACATTCCCTTTACTAATTTTCTTTCCTAGCCTTGAAAATTACGTTATATTTTTGGCCAGGTGTTTTAATATATTTTAATATATATGTACTGCTTTAGTAGTCTAAGCATAAATTAAAGCATAATCACATTTCTTGACACTTCTTTACAACAACTTCCTGATAATGCTTTATCCTTAGAGAGTACAATGATATTAGAGTTGGTTCATTTATGGTTTAATAGAATTTTTTGAAAATGGCTTTAAAATTATCTTTAATGAGTTGATATTTTCATGAGGCAGTTACAAATAGAATATTTTCTTTAATGTAAGTAAAAAAAATCAAAATCCGATTTCTTAAAGCTAATTATTTTCAGAAAATGCCTTAGTATGTGTCATGAAAGTTGTATTAAATAGTGAACAAAACACAATCCCTTTTTGCTCCTATAAATTGCTTACTTTATAAAAGATTAATATTCAGGGAGTTCTAGGCGAGTAAAAGAAACAAGAAAATAAGGAAGAGTGGGATGGAGAATGAGAGTCAAAAAAACAGAAAAAAATAAACTAGTTCACTTGAGGAATGGTATTTCAATTGAGAAAATATTTTCTGTGATAATTTGGTATTTTTAAATTCTGTATATCAGTACATATTTATTATAATATTTTTAGTTGTCTCTGTAGATATGATTTGTTATATAATGTGTGTTTCCTACAAATAACTAAAAATCTAAAGTCAAAATACCTAAATAATAAAGGTGTTTATTATCTCACATAATAAGCTCTGCTGGCAAATTCACATCCCAATCACATTACTAAGAATCCATGTTCTCTCCATCTTCTAGTCCTCTCAGCCTTAGTAGGCTTTTACTTTCCTCCTGGTCCCTCAATTGCTACAGCAGCTCTGAGGATCACAACCATGTGCACTATTCCTTTCAGGCAGAAACAAACAAAACAGTCCTTCCGCCTTCTTGTTAAAAATCAAAATATATTTCCTATTTGCCCAGAATATTTTTCTCCAATGCCTCATTGATAGAAATTTTGTTGCATTAGCTACCTAATTTAATAATTGGAAAGGGAGATTAAAATTACCATCATTGCTTTAGATTAGTTAGGATTCACTCCAGTGGCTAGGGCTATAGATGACATTTTTGTGAGGCATGCAAAAAAACATGGGCACATAAAACAAATCAAGGGGCAATTATTGAGAGAGAAGAAAAAATTGTCATTAGATAATCAACATCAGAGTCTACTGCCGTGCAAGTGTAACTCATGCCATTTAAAAACACTAAGAAATAAGTTGAAAGTATAAATAAAAAAAAAAACAGGTGTTACATAATGTAATTATTTTCATCAGGGCATATCTTAATAATCAAATCTCATTTTTTAACTTTAATTTATGTTATATAATTGAAGCATGACGATTTAAGCTATGATCAAATAAGAATACTTTTCTTTCTCATCACAGCTTATCTAAAGTAGTCGATTATTTGAGATGTGTGGACCAAAATGACTTTGACTCTTTAGAATTCAAATCTTGATAAGCAAGAAAAAAGAAGGAAGGGAGGAAGGAAGGAAGGGAGGAAGGAAGGAAGGAAGGAAGGAAGGAAGGAAGGAAGGAAGGAAGGAAGGGCAAACTAGAATCCTTCTCTTTCTACAGCATAGCACTTATTTCTTCCTTAGTTTGTGTTCTATGCCACAATCTCTTTATTTATTTTTAATTTAATTTTATTCTATTCTATTACTTCTGTTTCCATGTCCTCTTTTACTCTCTTTTCTTCCTCTCTTCTTCCTTTTCTAAGGTATTTTTTGCCCATGAATGTACAAGCCAGTCTTTTTATGTATAACACTGGAGCAGTACTTAGTTAATCAAAATGATAATAATTATAATGATGGCAACCTGATAGGAAGAGGAGAATTATTATAATAATTTATGTGCCAGAGATTATACATGCATTATCTCATTTAATCCTACAAGTGTTTGGATAAGTTGATATTTCTCATATTTACTGGAAAGGAAAATTATAGGTAAGGGGATGTGACATCCTGCCAAGAATTACAAGGTTAATATTTCAGGGAGGTATCCCAAAGCTAATATTCTGGTCTACTATACTTTTGTGACTTCCATGGTAGGTGGTCAGTTGAGGATACACAATTCAAATTAACTATGAACTTTTTGGTAGGCAAAAAGTATAGGATTGGAAGAAAACTGGAATGGAAACATTTTGCCCACTTCTGTTCCCACATAGATACTCCTTCTTAGTTAAGTCTTTTGGGATCCACTGTATTAACTGACACACAAAAGAACTACTTCCATCAACATGGTAGTTGTTTTTCTTCCCAATTGCCAGATAGGGAATATTCCTCTTTAGTAATTTCCTACTGCAATAAAAGTGACTTCTCATTGTTAAAGGCCACTGTCATGAAGCAAACATGTCTTCTATTTAAAGGAAGAAATCTAAGACTGATGAAATTCTGGAAGCAACTAAACATCAAACATAGTTCCCAGTATTATTCATATCAGTAAAAGTGAAGACCTTTTTAACTTGAAAGCAGGATTTACATATTTTAACAATTAGTTTACTCTGTGTGTCTTGAAAGCATATATGTTCCATTCATATTTGAGACACCTGGGGCTTACACAAAAATTAAAATGGACACTAAAAATTGTTAATGGAAGTAGTGACAACAATAAAGCAGTTTCCAGTAGTAAGTGTCAAAAAATGTGGGCCAGTCTATCATTAAAGGCCAAGGTTTAAAGCATAGTTTTTGAGTGTGTTCTGAAAGTGAATTTGCTCATCTCAGACCATAGACCTTTCTCGGTTAAGACTTGGTATGGAAATTATTCTGGTGAAATAATAATCATTATGATAATTAATTGATTGCTTAATATGGGGAAGAGACCTAGTGAAGTATCATGTATCATTAATACACTTCTTTCTCACAATAATCCTGTAGGATGAGTAGGGATATTTCCCTTATTTTAGAGGATAAAACAGGAAAAAGTTTAGATAGAATGGTTTTTGGCAAGAATCACAGAGGTAAATTGTGTAGCAGGAGTCAGAGCCCTAGTCTGAAGTACCTAAGATCTCAGTATCTTCAGGTTTTTGTTTTACAAAAATAGGATTTCTCACATTCTCATCAGATTTATCCAGGAATTCTTGGTTTTTATGAGAAAAGAAAAGTCAGATTATCAGCAACTCTGGCTTCACCTCTGCTTATCTCCATGTCTGTTTTTCTCCAACAACAATAAGTGATTACCTAAAGCTTGCCAATGCCTAATATCCTTCTCAGCAAAGTGTTTATCCTGTATTTAGAAGTAATATTTCAAATACAAACACAAATGATTCAATTTACTAAGTGCCAGCTATTTGACATATGTGTAAGGTGTAATTTTATCTTTTAAATAGGTGAGTATCAGTACCCCGTTTTGATAGAAAAGTAAAAAACAAGACTCATTAGAATTAGGTTGCTCAAGATTACATGGCCTCATTCAACATTTAAAAATAGTTTTGAGGGTCTACCTAACTCCGGACTAGTTTGTGAGATTTCATTTACTGCACAAGGGGCTTTGTTTCCTTTCACTTTGAAAGGGTGTAGGCAATCAGGCTTATTCTACCTCTTTCCACTGAGCCATTTTCTTCCCCTACACTAATAGTCCTTGAAATTTCACACACAGGCATAACTGAAGTATGTGAGATGTTTTTCTTGATATAAAAATACGCCTAGTGGTAGGTGAAGAGTTTGTGCATCTAGAAAATGCAAGTTGGTTCAAGAAAGAAAAGTAATAGCAAATTTTTCTGAGTATTAGTTGAACAACCATCCTGTACTCTTCCTTGGGGATACACAGTAGCAAAAGCACTGCTGTGTTTTGTTTTGCTTTTAAACAATTTCAAAGACATTGAAATTGAAAACAAATTTAAACTCACATAATAACAAGTGAGGTTGTTTCATATCATTGAGTTTTAATGTTATTAAAATAACTGTTTAGGTTGACAATGACCTTGGCAAAGTGCAAGAGTAATTTTGACATAAGGACACATTGATAATGTGTCATTCTATCAGTTAAGTCCGTAATTTCTCTTGATCACCAATGGGCAGTTCATTAAATTAAATGATGCTGCAGTAGAATGAAGCTGTTGAAAAGATGAAATGTTCTAAAATTGTATCTTGGTCTAATATTGTGAATACAAAGTTCATATTTTTGCATGTAAATAATCCAAGAACTCCAAGAGGGAGAATAAAAAAAAATACCTCCATTATTTGAATAATTTATATAAGACCAATCCATTCAGCAATTGAAATTTAAAATTGCATATAGATATTGAGTGGTATTGTCAAAGAAATATTTATTTTCTGTGTAATTAAATACCTGCATATCCAAATTAGCTTTTTTTGTTGTTGTTTTAATTTTTGAGACCAGATGCTTAGTACAAAATATTTCCTATTCTATTAAACAAAGTGTGAGTGTGATTCTTTTTTTTTTTCTTCCTTGTCTTTTTATTTTCATTATATTGGACCACACAAAAATGTCTTAGAAAAACTTGTGTCTTTTGGTATTTGGAAGTGCTTTCTCTCTACGCCTCATGGATGTGCCGTAAATGACTCTCAATGATGAAGGAAATACTCTCTGTGTGCCATTCAATTGGATAGCTGCTAGCCACATGTAGTATTTCAGCACCTGAAAGAAAACTAGTATAACTAAGGAAGACATAGTCACATGTGGCTAGTGGCTATTGTATTACAAAATGTGAGTATAGATGACGATAAATATCCCCTTGAGACATATACATACCCTTTATTTACTTCCTTTATGCCCTGAATTGTGTGTGTATGCATGTGTGTGTATATATAACTTTGTTTTCTCACTACTTTCTTTGTATCCTTTAGTATGTCCAACAATGATTCCAAGCTCCTAGTATTGACACTTATGTGCCATATTATGCCAGGGTTGATCTGTATGATTAATGGTATATGATAGAGCCTATGGTATGTCAATTCTGAGATTGATTTGGACTGTGACTTCCATCTTGGGCTATTTGCCTCTCTATTTTTCTCTCAAATAGCTTGTAAAGAACTGAGACTGACCAACAACCACATTAGTGAGCTTAGAAATGTCTACTTCAACCCTAGTGTGATCCAGAGTTGGCCATGGACCAGGCTGACAGCTTGATGGCAACCTTCTGTGAGACACGAGGCTGGAATCACCAGCTAAGCAGCTTCCATATTTCTGGCTCTCAAAAACTATGAGACAATAAATGTTTATTGTTTTAAACTGTTATGTTTGGGCACATTTGTTATGAAGCATAGATAAATACAGCAAGCCACCTGTTAATCTATGTATGTTTGTATACTGTGCTTAATGAATTACTTTATTATTAATTCTAATATCTTTCACAAGTAATTGCTTTGTATTTCCTAGATAGGCAAATATTTGGTCTTTCAAAAGTGGCATCTACTCCGCACAATGCTTATTATTTTTATTTCATCTTCTTATTATATGTTCAAGTAAGTATCAATGAATACAGTGAAATAATAGGGATGACCCTAGCAATGTGATTATGCAAAATATAATATCCAGTGCAATAAGAAATAATCAAAAATGAATTTGAGATATTATCAAATGTATTTTGGTATTCATTGAAATAATAGTTATTTTTAATCCTTACATTTGGTACATTGAAAGACCTATGAGTTATCTTATATTTTTGGAAAAAAAAAAAACTAGGTTTATTTTTGGCAACACAAATATCTGAATATTTTCTGTTTAAGCAAATGAAAGTCTTTTAATTTAGAAGTTATTATTGCATCATTAAATAATATCAATATTATTACTTCTAAAATTTCTTGAACAAGTATGCTTAGCAGGTGGTTTTTTTTTTTTTTTTTTTTTTTTTTGTCTTTATGGTTGACACAAATGAATCCATTCTACCTGGAATTAAGGACTATATTTTCCATTCTTTCATGCACATACTTTTGTTATAGCATCAACAACAATGTTATATTTACAAAAAATTTTAACAAATGCTTGGACAAGGAGCAGGTTTTTGAAGGACTGGATTGTTATTTGAAGATATCATTTTTGTTTATTTATTTTTTTAAGATTTATTTATTTATTCATGAGAGACAGAGAGAGAGAGAGAGAGAGAGAGGCAGAGACACAGGCAGAGGAAGAAGCAGGCTCCCCACAGGAGCCAGATATGGGACTCAATCCCGGATCCCGGGATCATTACTTGAGCCAAAGGCCACTGCCCAACTGCTAAGCCACTCAGATATCCCAATATCTCATTTTTAGATCATTCAATTTTACTATATATTGGAGACTATCTTCCAGATTGAACATTTAGTTATCTTTTGAAGATCCTTTTATGATTCAGAATCATAAATGAACATTGGAAAACTTTCTTAAACATTGTTCCCTTGGGAAATAAGATAATCTATTCATTCATTCATTTATTAATTTATTTATATTTGAGTATAGTTGACACATAATTTTACATTAACTTCAGGCATACAACATAGAAGTCTGACAATTGCAATGCCAAATTATGGAATATCTGTCTAAACAGTTTCACAGGTAAATTTAATAAGACTGAGGTCAATAAAAGAAGTAAAAATGTCACCATTTTACTATCACAGAAAAGAAAAATCAAGTTCCAATCAACTAGTAAATGAATTTCTTTCTCCAAAGTACGCGGTATTGAATTAATAAAGGCAGTGTTTTTACAGAATGGGGTAAGAATTAAATCTGCCCACTATCTCGTACATTTTAGGGAAAAAAATTTCCATTTTCCCTGTTCCTTAATTTCCTTATTATATATTCTTTCTATACTTCCACCAGATACTCATTTGTTCTCAGCCTTTGGCAGTGACTGGAGTGCTTGTGTTCATAGGCCATGGATTGTATTTCTCCATTTCCACTTTGTTACATGACTCAGGTAGAAAACACTATGTAGGCATTGGAGATTAGAAATGATAGTTCCCCAAATCCTATGTACTCCATAGTCAAAGTTCATCGTGTAGGTGGTGATTCCCACAGAAACAACAGATAATAAACATATCTGTGTCAATGAACTTGAAGTGAGCAGAATCAGCTGTTTGGAGTGGCTACTTCCTCAGAAGCATGATAGCCATGCAAAAAAAGTTCATATAACTGAGGATGCAAGAGTTTCCTCCAAATATTAGTAAATTGATACTATTTCTTGAGAAAGACTAAATTTTAATGTGATTTTTAATGCACTACTTTGATATTTTATGCTATTCAGGATAGACTCCCTTCACAATCAGAGACATTTTTAAACTTCCAAGTAGGGAGTGAACTCTAAATATAGTTACTATTTCCTGGTGAGTTCCAAACTAACATCTTTGATGTTATGGTCAGCTCAAAAATATCACATTCCATGACATTTTAGCCAATTTAGAAGGCAGTTAAGGGCAGCCCGGGTGGTTCAGCGGTTAGCGCCACCTTCAGCCCAGGGCGTGATCCTGGAGACCCGGAATCGAGTCCAGCTCGGGTTCCCTGCATGGAGCCTGCTTCTCCCTCTGCCTCTCTCTCTCATTCTCTCTCTCTCTCTCTCTGTGTCTCTCATGAATAAATAAATAATTTTTTTTAAAAAGAAGCCAGTTAATATGTTTTTGCTTCTTTTCTAATTAACACAAAGGTACTTTATTTTTATTATTTGATGATTTCATATTTTACCTATTCACAATACAAATACAAGACTTAATCATCTAAAATTTCGACTCTTTCTATTAAACTGTTGAAGTGTGTTCTTTTTAATTTCCATGCAAGGCATAATTTAATGAGTTAGAATTAGTTCACAATTATTTCGGATCTAAGGAATAAATAAAAATTTCATTTAATCACCAATACAGGGACGCCTGGGTGGCCCAGTGGTTAAGCGCTTGCCTTCAGCCAAGGGCATGATCCTGGAGTCCTAAGTCCCAGGATCGAGTCCCACATCAGGCTCTCTGCATGGAGCCTGCTTCTTCCTCTGCCTGTGTCTCTCCTTCTCTCTCTCTGTGTGTCTCTCATGAATAAATAAATAAAATCCTTAAAAAATAATAATAATAATAAATAAAATAATAATAATAATCACCAATACAGCAATTCTTATAAAAAATGTATAAAGAGAAAAAGGGGGAGGGAAAGAGAGAGAAAGAAAAAGAGAGAGAGAGGGAGAGACTCTGCATTCATATGTAGAATATAATAAACCTATGTGATAGAAACTTTATCTGCCAACTTAGCTGGGCCACTGGGCAGCTAGTTGCCCAGACATGTGCACAAACACTATTCCAAATGTTTATCTGTGAGGGATTTTATGGATGAGATTAAACTTTGAATCAGTATACTGAGGAAAGGCTGGCTCTCACCCAACTGAAGGCCTAAATGGAATAAAAAGCCTAAGAGAGGACTCCTCTGATCTGATGGCTTTGAACTGAGACATCTATCTCTTCTTAGGAGGTCTTAGGAGTAAATCTGAAACATTGGCTTATCTTGGGCCTTGAACCTGCCAGCTTTCAGACTATAATTCACACCACTGGCTTCTTGGTTCTCAGGTCTTCAGACCAGAGCTAGATACATCACCTATCCCAGCTCTACAATTTGCTGACTGCAGATCTCATGACTTCTCGGCTTCCATATTGTGTGGTCCAATTCCTATCATGAAATTCTAGGATATATAGGATAAGAAGAAATAGGAAATATGAGTTCTGTTTCTCTGGAGAACCCTGATTAATATAACTTATTTAAATGAAGTATCACTTTATACATAAAATATGATATGATGTATTTTGTTTTAGCATTTTTGTCTTAGGGTGGTGCACCTTCGAGGCATAAATGATTTTCTTACATATGATATTTATGTAAATTTATATTCAAATTTGCTTGGAGGAATTTTAAGAACATGTCTAGGGTTTGTTAACAATGGGTCAACTTTTTTACACTACCATCCTTCCTATCCGCACTAAAGCCATAAAACTCCTGTTGAGAGAATGCTGAAGACATATTTTGTTCACAGTATGAATTACAGTATGAATTACTCCACAATACTTAAAATATAGGAAGTGTCAAAGTCCACGTTTTTCAAATCAAAAGAAATCTTTCCCCCGGTTTCTAAAAATCGCTATGACAAGTAAATAATACAATATTAGTTATTTCTTTAGGATTCTTCACTTTGGATTGTCACAGGATCTAGATGTTTAAGCAATTCTCTATGCTGAGGGAAGAAATTTCTGTTCACAAAACCCTTGAGTCAGGTCAGCTATAGGGACTGATGTAGGTACAGTAATGATTCCCAGCACTACAAAGCTTATTAACCAGCTTTCATAGACAATATAGCCAATCAAGCATCCATGACTTACCACTTTCAGCGTGCTGGCTGCACCTGAGAGGTTGTATTTTAAATAACGTATCACATCTTAATACTTATTTCTATAGAAGCCTGCTTATGTATCTCTCAAACTCTTTTAAAAAATTGGGATGAAACAATTGTTCTATTTTTCCATGTAAATTATATCTTTCACATGTAATATTCTAAAGGCCCTAATTTACTTCTACAACATTTTTATTTCTCAGCAAAACTCAGCATACAATTTTCATTAGAAATTGTTTTAGAATTTATCTAGTATCATGTTTTTTGATAAATTTTTGATAATTTTAGGAGATTTTAAAAGTCACTTCTTTTTCAAAAGTAACTGGAAACTTAATAATCTTAAACAAAAATACTGCCCATATATACTATCTCTTACGCATTATTCAGTAACTACCATAGAATTACAGTCACTCACATAGAAAACTTAAACCTAAGTAAAATGAGCATAAGTTAGATGCATATATGAAAATCTAGATTAATTAGAACATAGGAAAATAGTCTGTGTATTCAGATTTTAACATCTTACATAGTGGAGTACATCAATTAAGCTATTTTTTCTGATAAAATGGAAATTGGTGTGTAGGTTTGACTTTACATTTCCTACCTTCCATCTATCGACTTGAGAAAACTATATAGACAAAATGCTTATCAGTTTTCTAGTTCTGAGAGGACTTAAAATTCCTGGAATTGAGAACACAGAATCTCTGAACAATGTATGCATATAAAACCTTGGAAGGAAATAGTAGTATGTTGGTGGAATTTTTATATGCCTTTATATTTCATATAACTTTCAGACAAAGACATGGTTAAGAGATCTCTGAAATTTAATTTCAACAATTGTACTGTGATCTAATTAAAAAGCTAGAAACCACAGTGCATGAAATGCAGTTATTGCTCAATAAATAACAGTAGAAAGAATAATTTATGGTTCTCAAGATTAAACATGATCTGAGCATATTTGAAATATAATAGGGCTATTCATCGTTGAATATATTAATTAGTGCAAATCTTTTAATTAATAAGCCTTAAAATGAGGCAATTTAAAATAATGGTTTTTGGTTGGAAGAAACAAATAGAGTTATAAGATTTTCAAAATATCATTAATAATTTGAAACTTAAAACAGTGAAGTGTTTTAAGTATATGACTTTGGCAGTGCAAATAGTGGGATTAAGGCCAAATGAACTGCCCATCAGAAAAGATTAATTTAGATAACATGTGGATCAGAAGATCTGAGTTGAAAGGTAATCAAATTGTATAATCAAAGTACTCTCTAGAGACATATAATCCAGCTTAGTTATATCTTGATCCTTAAAGTGCATGTCTTGTCAATTCAATATCCATCTTTAGATACTAAAAGAAAGGAAGAAAAAACTATACATCCTAGTCTTTTGTGAAAGTTCCCAAAGAAAACCTTCTTTCTGAATCACCTCATTGGTTCTACAGAGAAAATGTAATTTGTTGATTAAAGGATAGATCGGTAGAGAGATGTATGTAGAGATATAGAGACAAAGAGATGGAGAAACTGGTTATGAAATTAATCCATCCCTCACTGAATATACTCAACAGGGTTAGTACATATTAGATAATGAAAGTATATAACTTTAGATTATATAATCATACAAACATCATACATTTTCCTTTACAACCTATATAAATTTAGTAAGTTTCAAGGGCTTATCAAACAACTATAAACAACAAGGGAGACAATTGAAATGTTTTGGGATAGACTTTAATAAATTTAATCTCAATCTTATGTTTATTTTTTATCATTTTAGTATAAAAAGTATATACATATGATATATATATATATATCTTCCTATATGTGATACTTCTAAGTAATAATTTAAGGTAATATTCCTTTATCTATTTTTAGATGCATTAATTCATTAACATATAGATTCAATTATTCCTTTATATATCTTTTTATAGTTTTTTTTTTTTTTTTTTTTTTTTTTTTTTTTATGGTAGTCACACAGAGAGAGAGAGAGGCAGAGACATAGGCAGAGGGAGAAGCAGGCTCCATGCACCGGGAGCCCGATGTGAGATTCGATCCCGGGTCTCCAGGATCGCCCTGGGCCAAAGGCAGGCGCTAAACCGCTGCGCCACCCAGGGATCCCTTTTTATAGGTTTTTTAAACACGTTACATACTAGTTGTAGGAACAATGATTAATTCAAAAAAGTATAGTCGTTATCCTCTGGTAGGATCAGTTTTTATATTTTTGAGGAGGAAACACATACTTTTGATCCTGATTTAAAATCAAATAACATTAAGTACCACAAAGAACACAAATGGGCATTAACAATATTTATTTTAAAATATTTTTATGATATTAAAACTTAGGGAAGCTCTTTATTGCTTATCACAATTATTGTCAAATCTAAGGGTGTGATTCGTTTGTCTGATAGGATAGGGGAGGACATTGATCTGGTTGGGAAAGGAAAGGAGAAAGAATATAGAGCATAACAGGATATCTTGAACCAGGTGATATATGGCATCTTGCCATAGTGTGAACTGGAGAAATCACCTCTGCTAAAGAAATAAGAAAGCATCAGGTGCTTGGGTGGCTCAGTGAGTTAAACGTCTGCCTTCAGCTCAAGTCATGATCCTGGGGTCCTGGGATGGAGTCTTATGTGGGGCTCCCTGTTCAGCGGGGAGTCTGCTTCTCCCTCTTCCTCTACCCCTACCCCCTGCTTGCTCTCTCTCTCTCTCTCTCTTTCTCTCTCGCTGTCTCCCAAATAAATTCTAAAAAAAGAAGTAATAAAGGATCATTTCCTAGTTATAATTGCTCCTTCTAATACTTAGGAAAGATTCCAATCTCCATTGCTGGGCATTGTCTAGAACAGTGAAATAATTAAAATAAATATTTTCAAAACTTACTAAAATCTGTTTAAAATCATTACTGCATGTTATATTATATATAATAATTATTTTTATTTAATATCATTCAAGTTCATTTTATTTTTATTTTATTTTTTTTAATTTTTTTTTTATTTATTTATGATAGTCACAGAGAGAGAGAGAGAGAGGCAGAGACACAGGCAGAGGGAGAAGCAGGCTCCATGCACCGGGAGCCTGATGTGGGACTCGATCCCGGGTCTCCAGGATCGCGCCCTGGGCCAAAGGCAGGCGCCAAACCGCTGCGCCACCCAGGGATCCCCTCATTTTATTTTTTAAGAGAGATAGGAAGTGGGGAGAGGCAGAAAGGAAGAGAGAGACAGAATCTTAAGGCTCCATGCTCAGCGTGGAGCCCGAAGCAGTGCTCCATGTTCCAACCCAGAGATTAAACCTGAGCCAAGGTCAAGTGTCAGACACTAAACGAACTGAGCCATCCAGGTGCCTCCAAATTCATTTTATTCTTTAGTGAAAATTTTATATTTTCTGCAATTGTTAGACATATATTTGTACAGTAACGACAGAGATTATGAGAT
Source organism: Canis lupus familiaris (assembly GCF_011100685.1). Taxonomy (NCBI): domain Eukaryota; kingdom Metazoa; phylum Chordata; class Mammalia; order Carnivora; family Canidae; genus Canis; species Canis lupus. The sequence continues at coordinate 79,070,473 of NC_049224.1, forward strand.
TAATTCTGGATGTCTCATAAACTGCTGAGATTACTGAAGTCTTCAGGTCATTAGTTATCTCAAAAAGTGGCTTTAAAAATGTGTAAAGAAATTTAACCATTAAATGGGTAGTTTATGTGGGTGAGGTTTAGGATGTTAAATGTTTATGATTATTTGAGAGAATAAAAAGCAATTTTAGGAAAGCCATCTGCTGATTATAATAATTTTAAAAAGCATTGTTTATTTTTACTTGTTTCCCTAATTTAGACCTTGTTTTTAAAAAGAATTCAATTTAGGGGCTCCTGGGTCGCTCAGTTGGTTGAGTCTGCCTTTGGCTCAGGTGATGATCCCAGGGTCCTGGGATTAAGCCCCACATCTGGCTCCCTGAAAAGTGAGAGGTTGCTTCTCTGTCTCCTTCTTTATCTTCCCCTGCTAATTTTCTCTTTTTCTCTCAATAAATACATAAAATGTTTAAAAATTCAACTTATTCCTGATTTTATACAGACAAAACTGCTAAACTGCTAAACAGTCCTGCTTTCTACTCCTTACCTCTCCCTCCAAAATATTAAATCACCACAGGCCAACCATAAAAAGCACATGTGCAAAATGATTCAAGAAATTAAAAGAACAATTACTGCTGTTCAAATGGATTTAAAGAGAATAAATCTGGACATGCAGAGTTTAATCCTTGGATGAACTAAACCTTTGGGGTCCAGCTAAAATGTTTGTGATACAAAGGCAGTTTTTTTTGATGACGTTGTAGTAATTCAAATTTATTTAGGTTAGATTGCTGTCTTCCTAAGGCAAGATACTGTTTTTACCAGCTCTTCTCAAAAATAGACTGCATGTGTACATCCTTGATTAGTGACACATATTAAGTTTTCATTTTATTCTTTGTTTTTAAATTGCTCCTTGCCAGAGGCAGGCATTTACGAAAGCTTTCATTAAATGACATTATTCCATCCAAATTTTATGTGGAGGCAAAAATAAACTACTTTTTGTAACAGAACAGACTTGAAGATAATTTGTTTGGAAAATTTTACTTTCTTGAAACATGAAAGAGTATATATTTCATTTAAATTTAAATGAACTTGTAATTATTTTTTCACATAGTTTTAGGGGTAAACTCTAGATGGCAAAATTAATTTGGTGCCTATTTTTGCCCATATCATGGAATTTTCACAATGGTAAATAAATACTCACTATACTGGTTTTCTTGATGTTTCTAGTTATGTTTATTGAATTTACATAACCTTTTAAAACATTTCTGTCAGTTCATAAAAACACTTTTTAAAGTACAGAACACATATAAAAATATTTCTTAAAATAGCAATAAAATAATTTTTCATAGGATATGTTCAGCTTCAAGGAACCAAATGTTCTTGGGTCCCAACTCTCATCTATTTTAATGAGAGTAATGAGGATAAAACTAGATCGAAAACTGAAATGATAGTTTAAAAAAAGACATGTTTTTCTTTTCTTATCCCTTTTTTCATTCCCTTATCCTCATAGATATCTGTACCATATAGAATATTTGAAATTTCCAGCAAATGTAGGTATTTATAGAACAAGATCGATAATACTATTGTACATTCCATAAAAAGCAACATTTTAGTATTGTGCTGCCTCTTTTACAAATGAGAATATTTAAATTTTCCAGATGAAATATATCAGGACCCATAGCTGCTCACCAGTAAAGGTCATGCACGTTTCAGGGATATTGTTGCTATACTTAGAAGATGTGTTTGTAATCCAGCATGACCATAAAAATATCAGAATATAAGTAAAGTACCTGTTTTTTTCTATTTATTAAAATAAATCAGTATTAAAATACATTTCTCAGTTCTATTCCCATACAACAATATTTCAAAGCAATTTTGGCAGTTGATGTCTTATTTATCTACTCCCTTACTCTGTATTTTCCCTCAGTAGAAAATATGCTCCTTGAGGCCAGATATCTTAGCTGTATTGTTTCTACAGATCCTATATGACTAGAACGGTCCCCACAAGAGGATGGAATCAATCACTGTCAGATAAAACAGTACAAATGAATGATTAAATTAAAATTCGATTTTAATTGAATTTGTCAAAATTCAAAATTGTCAAAATTTTGTCAAAATTTACAGTCTTTTCTAGTCAAATGCTATCGTACTATCATTGTGTACTATTTTCAGTTTGTATTAATTCCAATTATCTGCAAAATTGGAGCAAAAATAAAATTGCCTTTAACTATGAATATTAGTTTCAATTTTGTGTTCACATCCATACAATTCCCTGCTTCTACATCAAATTCTATTTATTCTAAGCAAATTATTATACCATTTTGTGTGTTGTATATTTTCCAAGCATAAGGTAAAATAATGTTATGTATTTGTCCATCACTTGTGATTCTCAAGACATAACTCAAATCTAGGGTTTTCTTTTCAAGCTGTAAATATTGACATAGAATGCTATAATTTTGAAAAAAAAATCTTTTAAAATGAATTTTGAGTAGTCTTTTTGGATCCTTGAAGAACTAAATAAGTTAACATATTCATAATTCTGAGTGTTTAAAAATGTGACAAATTCCTTGTAGAATGATCTTAAAAATTAAAGTTCTATATATGTGTGAATTTGAAGCATTATATTTGAAAATCATGAGTGAATTAATCATAAATATTAAGCACAAAGTCAATAGGAATATGAATTAATAAGTATCAATTAACAAAAGCTACAAATAAAAGGCAAGTACCAGAAAAATATGAACCAAACTTCCCAGCTGAGCTACCTTATATTAAGTGATCCCAAGCCTACTTGAAATTCATGAGTGAGAACATATGACTGGTGTTTTAAACAATGGAGAGTTCAGAAATTAGTGCTAGGAGTGGAGTCCTCTTTTCATTTCCTTTGAAACTAATGCAAAAATAAGCAAACAAAACAAAACAAAAACCACACACACACACACAAAAAAAAAACACAAATAACAAACAAACAAAAAAAAATGAGTGAAAATAAAATTAAGAAGCCAAAGAAAATTCTCTGCTGGTAGGGAGAAGGACTGAATATTTACCAACTGTAATTTAATCTATCATATTTTGCTATTCTGGGAGGAAATCTGGTTATTTTCAGATAATTTTTGGATTTTCTGTGTCCATGAGAAATTAGGGCAAACTTGGTTTTTCTAAGTGGTATCAAAGAAGAACAGAAATGTTGGGGAAGAATAGTAGAGAATAGCTATAAATTATGGTATAGTATGAAATATAGTGGAGAAGGGCTATTTCAATATTTAGATGTCTAGATTTCTAGTAATTCTCTGAATATAGCATCTAAGGATGCTTACTTAGCTATATACATATATATATATATATACATATATTCAAATGAATGAATATATATTCATATGCCACTGGATGGATGAAAAACATGCAGTGTATGTTATAATGGCCAGATATACTATACATAAGGTCACAGGGATAATTTGAAGAGTATCAACTTTCCTCCCTTGTTCATTAATGGCTTTAATTACTTTAATCGGGAAAAAAATATATTGGTTTCTGTTTTAGTTTGCCAGGGTTGCCATAATAAAACACCACAGATTGAATCTCTCAAACAAGAGATTTATTTATCACATCTATGAAGGCTAGAATTCCAAAATCAAGATGTAAGCAGGTTTGGTTTCTCCTGAGGCCTCTCTCCTTGCCTTGAAGATGGCCATCTTCTCACTGGGTCCTCGCATGGTCATCCCATGGTCTCTTGTCGGTGTCCTACTTTACTCTTTTTATAAGCACACCTATAGGTTGGATTTCACTTTGTCTGAATTACTCCTTTAAGGGTCTAGCTCTAAATATAGTCACATTTTGAAGAACTGGGGTTCGGACTTCAGTGCATGATTTAGGGGTGGAGCAAAATTCAGCCTAGAAGTTCTCTTTTAAAAATTCTGTGAAATAGTAAATAATTATGAGAAAGGTAATCTGCTGACTTACATGGAATATCAGTGGTTTTAGAAAATTGTACTACATCTGGGGGCAAAAAGCACCTCAGACTCAGAGTGTGTGAGAGTGTGGAAAGTAACACAAAAAAGCCCTAACCAACACATTCATTGCCATACACCTGGCCTTTTTAAATTAAAATGAAACAAAAGAGAAAATAAAAAACAAAAAAAGGTTGAAGATAGATATTAAATTGTCAGAGACACTGTGTGAACCAGAGCTATATTTATTAGAGACTTAAAACTAAGCTTCTCAAACTTTGCTGTACCAAGAATCATGGAAAAATCTTATTAAAGGCTCAGGTTTCTGCACTCTAATCTCAGAGCGTCTCATTGCTATGCTAGATGGGCCCCAAAAATCTGTACTTTAAGAAGCATCCGAGAAAATTCTAATAGATTTAATCACGGAGCACATTTTAAGAAACAGTAGCATAAGTGAAACGCTAACTTTGGCTTATTCATTTATAGTGTTAATGCTCAACTCTCAAAAAAGGGATATGGTCTCGCTACTTTAATGCTATTTGTCTGAAGGAGTGTCCTTTATTAGTTTTCTGGCATGTTATTAATCACTCTCTGTCCTTGAAATTTCCATCTGTAAAATGGGGACATTAATAACACCTGCATTATAGATTGTTAAACAACTTAAAATATATATATATATTTTTTTAAATATATTTCTTAAGATAATGCTTCACAAAAAAGAAGATAATGCTTCACACATAATTACTCAATTAATCTTAGCTATTATTATATGGAGAAAGGTAGGATAAGGTGTCACAGTAAAGCAAACTTAGGATATAGAATGTCTTTATTACCAGAAAGAAACAGACACAGTGTTAAATAGTTTTGAATTAGTAGACTAGAATTCTGAATGAAGATATTGAGGAAAGGTAAAAAAAAATAAATAAAAAAAAAAAACAGAACTTGAGTGAGGCAGAGGAAAGCAAGGGTGGAGCTTGTAAGTGGAACTTCAGAAATAAAGGAGAGTAGCCTTCACTGAGAATTTTCCACGTACCAAAATCCTTAGCATAAAATTCTTGAAAAAAAAAGTGGAACTGTATAAATACATTTTATAGTCCCCATTTTACCTACCAGAGTGCTAAATCTCAGAACGATGAATACGTAAATGTAAAAAAAAAAACAAAAATAAAAACAAAAATCCTGATAAATAGGAAGTAAAAGAAATCAAAACTTTGTCTGATTGATGCAAGAACCAACACCATTACAATAAATTTCTAGGAAAAAACCATGCCACCAAAGATCCTCTTTTTCTTATAGAATCAACAAAACCCAACTAATGCATCAACAGTGAATTTTAAGTGACTTTTGAGTAATTTCTGCTCAAAAATCTTGCTGCCAAACCCTGAGCTACCCATTGCTTCAACCTTCTCCAACAATCAAGATACATAAAGAGAGAAAATAAAAATGAACACAATTTCTGTGTAATATGGTTGTATAAAATGAATTTTATTTTTAAAAAATTGGTGCACAATGCATATTCACTTTCAAAATATCTTTTGCCCAAGCAGGGAACACTGGGATTCAGTCATTGCTAGCTTTCAAAATAGTTGTTTATTTGAGTGCTACAGTCTGAGTGATGCTTGTAAATTTCACACAGCAAATGGTCCCATGATATAAAAATGAACCTAGCAATGGAATTATTAAAAGTTAAACGATTCCTATATATCATTTCTTGAACTTTGAATGGGTTGCTCCACTTCACTTAGCAACTGCCGAATCCCTTGTACAATGAACTGTAGAGGTAAAATTAGGGTATCCAGGAGGTAGAGAGTGCATGTAATTCATCGCTTTTGCGATTCAAAATTGTATTAATAAGAAATCCCACAGCTGGATATTTTGAAGTGGCAATATAGTAGCCTTGCTCACAGGTCTTTGTGTAGACAGGGTTCAGAGAGCAGTTTTTGCACCAGGTATTACGTGTTGCTGTTAAATGGTCAGTTGGGTCTCTTATGGTCTGAAATTTGAATGGGCTGGACTAATTCCAACGTCTGGGGTGATAAAGTTCATTTGAATAGGGGACCTGCAAATGGAGGCAGCCCCAGTGTCCCGGCCTACATCACAAATCTACACCTGTCAGACTGCAGTTATGGGAAATGCTTCGCTGTCAAGGAAATCTAATATACACCAATCACAATCCTACATCTCAGCTTTAGCTAGTTTGCCTTACCCTAGAAAATAGGACCTCCTGGGCTTATAAAAGCCTCACCAATTATGCCTTATTTCCGCCTTGCCTCTTGTTGTCTGTAACATTCTATAAAACTCACTCTTGCCCCAAATCCCTTGGGAACAGTGCTCCACTGCTTGTGAGACACTCTACTCCCCTAACCCACGGACTGTTTTCCTTTGAGTAAAGGACATCAAATAGGTTACTCAATTGTTTTTGTTTTTTCCTTTTTATTTGACAGGAGCCTTGGCTGGGAAGGCCGAAACAACTCAGGATGGGTTCATTATCGTTTATTCTCAACACTGCATTTTTGTATGTTAGCGTGGTCTATTGAACAACATGGAAACATCGGGGTGGTCAGAATCTTTATATGTAGACTGGCTTCCCTAGAGCATGAATTTCAAAAGAAAGGAAGCAGAAGCTACCAGGCCAATCAAGCCTCGAGCCTGGAAATGGCCATCACTTGTGCCATATTCTATTGGTAAACAGTCACAGACCTCACTCCCTGGCCTTGATTCAAGAGAGTAATTATCCTCACTACTTGATAAAGAAGCAGCGATTCATACTGCAGAAGAATATGAGGAACAGGAGATATCGTTGTGACCATCTTTGGCTGGATCAAATCAGTGAAGGAGAACAACCATTAGCATTTTGGATTAAGAAATTTATTAATGGAATCAGATGTTATATGATTGTGGATCCAGGGTAATAATGATACGAACATAAGAGTTGAAGAAATAGGAAAAACTGTGTAGAATTATCAAGGAAATGTTGAAGCTAGTTACAGCTGCCTGCTAGGGTCTCAGCATGAAAGGGGCTGGTATAACAGTCTGTGGAGGGTTTTGGTTCTTCGTTCTTTGTGGCTACCATTTGCGCTCTGAGTTTTGCTACAGAGCATTTGGGAGTGGCCTTGAGGTTGTTATTGTTTAGCATGGTAGCCATCATAGGAAGCAGGGTTGGGTGAGGGCAGAGAAGAGCAGAGACAAATTGGAAAATATCTGTACCACTTGTTCTCTCCTAAGACAACATGTCTATCTCAAGCTAATGTCTATGTCTTCCCTGTGCCTCCCAAATACTCATCATCCATTGCAACATGGGAGCGCATAGGTAAGAGCTTTCTGGGATAGATATTTCCTGATATGATTAAGTTGGCCATAGAGCAACACAGTAACAGATCATGGTTTACAAACATGTCTGTCAGGATCAATTATGTAAATCTTGACTTAGTCAGAAAAAAATTATTGAATGAGGTTCTTTTTTTTTTTTTTGCTTTTATTTTGAGATAGAGAACCATGTACTAGTGAAGTATCACAATAACTATGTAGATGCATTAGGTATAATTGAGTATATGGTCCACCACTCTGATACATTTTTATCAAGTTGCTTTGTATTATGCTTTAGTATTAGTCACCTAACTACCTCTTTCTTCACTTGTTCAACACACATTTATTGAGCACTACTGCATGCCAGATATTGTGTACCTCTGATGGCTCTATTTGCAAAGTTGAAATATTTTCCTTTCTTATTTTATGTGAATTGCACATTGTCAAAAGCCATTTTTAATCAAGAATTCATATATTTGCATTGGATAATAATTTAGGGAAGAACTGTGAAAGGTTATTCAGGCAAAACTACTCCTAAATCACTGGTTCTCTCCATATTTCCCTGGTGTAGCTGGCACAATCAACACCAGTGCAATGAACCAGCCTGAATGATGACATGTCAACTCTCATTAATAGCCGAATTGATATACAAAAGTTCTGGGGAGTGTCTACATTAGTAATGGAAGTGGATTCAAATATGTTAGAAAATTGTTTCCCATTTCAATCTGATTTTTTTTAAGTATGCGATTTAACATCTTGTAAATGCATTAGTGCTGTGAATACCACTGAGAAAAAAAAAGCACATTTGTAAAGATTTCCTTGCCTTACTTTGTCTTGATGTGTAAGTTGAAAATTATTTTCACTTTTAAGAATATAAATGGTTTGACATTTCTGCTTGTTTTTTTTTTTTTTTCTTTTTTCTTTTCACCTTTAATTTCCCACCAGCAAACCCCTTCCACAAGCAAGACAGAGAGGCCTACACCAATACTTTCAATACTTACCAATACTTGCAAAACTGGAGTACTGCTTGGGAACCATATTAGGCACTTTTTCCTTCTCCATATTATTGATTATCGTAACATCTTCAATCAGACAACAATCTATTTCAACTTCACACAAAGGAACTAAATTTAATTAGAGAGTAGAACTGAAAGCAATAGCATGAGAGAGAAAAAGAGGGGGATGATAAAGAGAAGGTTTATTTTTTTTCATTATTATCTGTCAATTAGATATTAAACCGTTGGATCTCATATCTGACCTCAAGAAGCTATCTTTTCCATATACTTTCTTTAAAAACAATAGAGACTATGTGATATTCTAAATTTATCTAAATTTTGGTTACTGAGACAATAGACCAATCAATGCTGAAAATAATACATATCCTTTGCTTTTTAATCTCAAAATGCATTTTTAAAAGTTATAACATGACTGTAACATTAAAGAAATTTTAGTCTTTAGGTCAGCAATTCTGAATTAAGAGAACACAGTCTTAAGAGATTGTATCTTCAGGACAAGTTAGTCCAAGAACTGCCTTAGCAGACATTTAAATATCAACTTTCTTTTTCATGAACTATTTTCCTTATTTCCTCTTTACAAATAACCAATGTACCTAAGCTCTTCTTTTCTGTGATTTTTAATTAACATCTCATGTTTTTCTTCTAAAATATAACCAATGTACCTAAGCTCTTCTTTTCTGTGATTTTTAATTAACATCTCATGTTTTTCTTCTAAAATTCAAAATTTGACTCCAAGAAATGACAGGTATTATTTTTACTGTATATTAAATTAGCATTACTTCTTAATTTTTTCATATTACTAGCTGATATAATTGAAACCTTCATTTCATAGTACATTTATCATAGAATAAAAAATATGACTTAAATTCTTTTGCCTCTTTTCTTCATGTCCAATGTCACAAAATGGCTATTCTCTTAGTTTAGTCCTTGAATTTTATAATGTAGATGATTTTCACAACAACCTCTTAACTGGTCTTATCACCAGTCTCAGTTCAACTTTGCTGAACCCTTTAAATATATGATCTCTTCCTACATATCCATATGTGTGTGCACACACAAACACACACACATTCCAGATCACTTGACAAGCATGTAGCAGAACTTGGACTTGAATCCAAGTCTTTCTAATTTCTTAGTTTATATTTTTTAAGCAGAACTCTTACTTTTGTCTTCACACAAAACCTTGACCTCTGTGAGGACAAGAACTGTATCTTAATCCCCTTCAAATACTCCAGGCTTATCCTAGAGCCCAGAGCAGAGTTATAACTCAATAACTATTTAATAAATGAATCTATTTAAGTAGAAAAATCACATTGGGCTTTTCTTGCCGGATTGAGACTATTAACATGCCAGATTACCTACCCAGGGTGTAACAGGCAAATGCATTTAGTATGTACATGACTGCTTTATGTAGTAGCCCCAGGTGATCTATTCTAGGGTCAAAGAGTAAAACTGTATGTAGAACATTTGAGCAATTATGAGAAATAGTTTGATGGTTAGAACTGCCAGTGATGTCGGCAAATTCCATTTGGGCAAAATGTGAACCAACCCTGGACCTAGCCATTAGGGAACAAACAAGAATGGGAAGGATTATTAGACTATACACTAGTTCAGGCCATTTTATACCCAAATAGTTTTTTTATCTTCTTTTATAACTAAATTCAGAAAATAACTCTACTTTCTACCGCAGTTCCACAAAGAGATTACAACAGAGAACACATTCATTAGATGGCACATCATCAATTTCTTTCTCTTTCAAGGATTAGTTTATTTCTTTAACTAATTTTATTCAAATAAAAGTGTTTAAAAGGTTTAGGGTGCTGATGACAAAATAGCAAACCTCTGGGGACAACTATGCATATTCTTGTCTCAGCTGCCAATGTTAAGACGTCCTAAAACATGGTCCAATAACATAACAAATCAAAAGTGACACAGTTAATTCAAGGAAAGGGGCCAGCGTACACTATGTAATCCTTTTTTTGCTGACTTGCACAAGAGCAAACATCAGTATGTAATGATGCATTATGACACAAAATAGCAGGGGTTAGGGGCAAGCACAGACCGAAATCTTTTCTGCAGCATTTATGAAAGATTCAGAGCCACTTACTGTTCTTTTTTGCTGGTCTAAGCATGAATCAGTTTAACAGCTCAATTTACAATGTTATTGCTCATGGAGGGGATAAAAAATATATCAGATGCTCTAAGAAATCTTTGTAAGTGAGAAATTAGTAATTTTCAATTGTGCACAGTGAGAACATTTGTTTTATTTTTTCAAAAGTGATTTGGTATTCTTTGAGAAAATGAATATATTTTTTTTTTATTTTACAAAAGGGCTAGAGCATTGGTAGGTGAATGTATTCAGACGTAAAAAATGAAGTAATTTCACATGGTTCTGAATTAGCTTCTGCAGAGTTAGAGTAATTTTAGGTTTATTTCCCTTTGTGAAACTGTAAACTCCTTTTTATTCTTCTAGTGCAATATGTTTTAGATAGATTTGGGCATTTTAGAACAATGAGATTGATAAGTCAGGTGGTAATAATTAAATATCAAATAACTGAAGCAAATATTATTTAAATGGGTAACACTGAAATCAACTGAAGTCGATTTTCAGCCTGGTAAAAACAGTAAGACTTCTAGAAGAATCAGGTTACTTTAATTGAGAAGTACACAAGCACACAGGGCCCAATTCACACTCCAGTTTAAATTCCCAAGTTAGACAGGTTAAATTTGGCTCATTATTTTAAGGAGTGTTATACCTTAATTAAATAGAGCAGATATTTTTAAACTTGTACATGAACATAAAGAGATTGGTAAAATAACTCTTCACTTGTAGGATTACTCATAATACAATGAAGGGAAAAAAAGCACCACAGTAAGTGCTAGGGGACCTGGGTTTTAATTCTGGTTTTTATACTAATTAGCTCTGTTACTAGATTGAGACTCACTGTGAAGGATTTATTTCTCCTCAGTGAGGCTCTGCTTCCAAAGTCTAATGCAGATTTAAGGTTTCAGATCCAATGATATCTCAGGTCTCTTTCAACTCGAACATTCTGGAATTTTGTGATACTACTTTTGGATTCAGTTATTATTCCAAAAATTGCAGAGAACATTCATATTGGTCATTGCTTAAAAAAAGGTGGAAGAAAAAACAGGAGAGAAGTTTTGCATTCTGAGTTCGCAAACGTATTCGTATTTAAAGCCTCAAGCAGAATGATATGAAAAACATGCTACTTCTTGGGTGAATTTTTACAAATTCAGGTCAAGATATTTTATCTTGGAAATGGAAGACGCAGCAGGAAAACATTTACCCCTTATAAAGACTGGAACCTGCACGGTGGCACAGAATTGTCTGTTGAAGAAGGCCTCTCTCTTCTGAAGGATAGTTTTGGGTCCTAAAGTGGCCATGTCCAACTGGGTGGTGATGGGTAAGTGACTTAATTTGAGTGGACTTCATTTTCCTGATTTTTTTTTTCATTTTCCTTGTTTTAAAAAATGGAGGTACTTAGATCTTTTATTTATTTATTTTTATTTATTTATTCATGAGACACACAGAGAGAGGCAGAGACAGAGGCAGAGGGAGAAGCAGGCTCCCTGAGGGGAGCCTCATACGGAACTCGATCCCAGGACTTTGATTCATGACCTAGGCAAAGACAGACACTCAACCACTGAGCCACCCAGGTACCCCAGAGGTAAGTAAATCTAACCTACATAGTCATTTCAAGAATTATATGAAATAGAAACTAAGTGGGTTTTAAATAAAGAAACCAAAAAAGAAAAAAAAAACCCTAAATGCCATGCACTACAAGATGTTTGTTAAAGGTTAATTGATTTTCTCTTGCAGGTCATCTTTACCTAAGTCACTTCATTGTTTTTGTTTTTATTTTTTATTTATTTATTTTTTGAGCTATGTTTTTAGAGCTGTTTGATGGGAATGTTTCAATGTCCTAGAAAGTAGAAACCACTTTTTCCCACTTCAATTCACCAAACCATTTCTTTCAAAGTAGATTCAGACAAGCCTGCATTTAAAAACTCAAAGGTGAGTGCACTGTGAACAGTACAGTATTTGGGAGGGAAAAAAAATAGTATCTTCTTCAAAGAATTCTCAACACAATGTTTTGGTGCCTGCAGTGAAATTTAACTGAACACTGTTAGTAGACCTGTAAATGCTAATCACACTGAGAATTTTTCTGCATTGGAACAATAATACATAATTCTGGAAGCTAGAGGCAGTTAATTCCATTGCTCTTGTCAGATGGAATTACTGGAAAAGCAGCAGCACTAGGCCAAGTGGAAAATAATGGTTACAGTTAAATACATTGTATGTTTTTATATAATTTTTAATGAAGTGCTAGTGTTTATATCTTGATGGATTAAAAAATGCCTCTGCCAAGATTTCCAATTTCTCTATCTCTTCTTCCATTTCTATATTGAGTTTCTATTCTTCATCTAATAAAAGAAATCAAATGCACTGCAAAGATACATTAAAGAATCAAAATATTTAATAACTATATATATATATATAAAACACATACAACTTTGTGTGTTTGGCAGTAAAATTTATTTTTTGCATTATATTGTTCATGTTTTCATATTTGGATACATTTTTTTACACATTTTGCGTTTTACTTGTGACTTGGCTTCCATCTGACAAAAGGATTAGCTTGTAATGTTTATGGCTAAGCATCGTACTGAAAGGAACATAACTCAGCATATTCATATGAGTGAAGTGAGCAAAGGTGGTGATGAAGCAAAGCGAAGCTCTGGTCAGCATTATGATCATACTAATTTGTGTCATGCTGGTATCTTCCACTCATTGGAGAGGACATGTGTCAATGTTATTTAAAAAGAAACTGTTAAGAACAAAATAATAAATTAAAGATATGCCTTGCACACCCTCTTAAAATGGTGGTTGTGTTGTGACCAGCTCTATTAACCCAGCATCAATCTGAAAACACTGTCTCTGACCTCAAGGAAGTCATTCGGTAGACATAGACGACTTAACTAGAGAACATTTGAGGAAGCACAAAATAATAGAAAATAAATTATTCTCAAGTGCTCAAGGGATGACAGATCATAATATATGACAAATTGTAATGAGAAACCTAGGGACCAAATACAACCTCTTAACAGTGAATCAATACAGGAACCAAAGTCAGGCAGGAAAATGCAGCCTGCCATGATCCACACTTTACTCAGACCACCACATTCAAAGTTATATATCATTTAAGAACTCAAGAATGGAGGATATAAAGTAGCTTCAGGCAGATGGCATTGTGCAGCATTTCCTATTAGGCACTTCTTTAGAGAATGAAATGATGTCACTTAAAAATCTGATTCTCTAATTATTCTGCATAGCCCTATTGTTTAATGTTTTAAAGAGAGGCATTACATCAGTGTAACTATGCTCAATATTCTAAATTTCATCTGAATTGGCATTTAAAGATCCATCCTCCCTCCAAATAAGGGTTTTTGTTGCTGTTAGTTTTTTTTTTTTTTTTTTTTTTTTACGTTCTTTGTTTTATTTGGTTCTTTTTTTAAAAAATGCTGATGAGGAATTCCTGATGGATGGAGATGGATGAGAAGTGAAGGGGTTTGTATTCAGGAGGGAATGAGAAAAAAAAATGTGAATGATTTTTGGAGATATGCCTCTGGAAAAAGTGATACAAACACATTTTGCTGTGTCTACAAGCAAAAAGTGGGAAGAGCTCACCATATATGAGTCTTTAGCTTAATGCAAAAAGAACCAGTTAATGGAAAAAGAACCATTGCCTGGCAAACTACCAGACTGGAAGCTGAAGACGAAGTTGTTTCATCACGGATCTGCTATGTGGAAAGGATCTGTGCAACAGGAGCGTCTGTAATAAGTGGCTGTGACAATGGAGGATGCACATTTAAGTTTCTCTAGATGTTCAAGTCTATGCTAAGTGTCTTTTGGACATCATCTCATATTATTCTCTCACGGCATCTCCAAGGTTTAGGTACTATTAAGATCAGCCCATTTTTAGACATGAGGAAATGGAGACACTGAGTGACAGCCAGTGGATCTCAGTCTTGGAGATACATTAAAAACACATGAAGATGATTTAAAAATATTGAATTTGGACTCTCTGGGAGGTGGGGGCAGGAGGCCCTGTTGTTTTTTAAAGCCCCTTTTATGGCTCTAATATAAAACCAATGTTGATAAGCACCAAATTATGTAATTTCCCCAAGTTAACACACTGAGGGCAGAGTCAGGATTGGCACCTGGTAAGGTAGATGCTTCATGATACATCCAGCTGTTCTGTATTTGGGGAAGCAACAGCAGGCTGGAATTAATAGTGCAGTTCATCCCTGTTCTAGAATTATGGCAGTATCTTAGGGCAGGTCCTCAGCATCCTGATCTAGGACACTTCTTCCTCAAAAAGCCTCCTATGGCTTCTCATTGCTCTTGCTGTGAAGAAAAAATTCTTTTCACTTGGTCTATAAAGATGAAAGCCCTCAGAACCTGGCCTCATCCTAGCCCTTAGAGATGCTCCTCAGGCAGTGGTTTTCCCATCCCTCTGTCTCAGCATTTTCTCAGAGGCAACGGGCTCTGCTTAGATTATACTTTCTTTCCTTCTGCCCCAAATTAATCCCTACCCCACCTTCTAATTTTATTTCAAGGGTCACTTCTCAGGGAAAACATGATCTTCATGACTAGGTCCAAGCCTTCACCTTCCCCATTCTCTCCATTCACCTTATGGATTCTCTTAAGCTTCAAGTTCCTTTATCCCCGTTTACAGCTTCACTTGGCAACTACACACATGAGACTGATGGATGGAAGTTTCTCGCAGCCATCTCTGTCCCTGGCCCTAAAGCAGTTACTTAGTGGGCACATTTCTATTTCATTTTTCTTATGCCATCTTAAACTCCAGCTGTCTTACAGCAAAGTTTATCTTCTTGCTCTATAATGTAGTTCTCCTTAAGTTTTTATTCACTTTAAAAATGTCAGTATTCTCTTCATTGCCAGGGCTTGGGTTGTTAGAATACTCATGGGTCCTCTTTCATTCAGTACTTATGCTTACTTGGTCAACCTGGATAGTTTAACACTAAAAATATCTTCTTAGTTTCTTGTCTTCTTTCATTCCCACTGCCATCCCCAAGTTCAAGGCCTCATCCCTTCTAATTTAAACTACTACAACACTGCTCCACTATGTTGGGCAACACACATTGGAATCACTAGACTCATGGGTAGAGCTCATTGCAGTGATATCTGTGCCTTATCCCAGTTCAAAAGAATCTGAGCCCCTGGGGCTAAAGCTTTAGGGTTTGAAATTTTAAGAAGTTCCAGAAGTTCCCACATGATTCCTCTGTACACAGATTCCTCTGTTTGAGAATCATTAAACCAAAATAACTGTAAGCATTTTCTAATCCCAATCCTTTCCTGCTTCAGTTGAACATAGATGTTCCTTCTATATTAAAATTCCAAGGAATTATCCCAATAGCAACATACTCAAAGTAAAACAAATAAATTCTGAAACTTCATTGTAGGGTTATAGAATTAAGGATCCATTTAAGGTTTAGAAAGGATATTTTACTTCCTCTGTGTTGTTCCAGCTTATTTTTGTAC
Source organism: Canis lupus familiaris (assembly GCF_011100685.1). Classification (NCBI taxonomy): domain Eukaryota; kingdom Metazoa; phylum Chordata; class Mammalia; order Carnivora; family Canidae; genus Canis; species Canis lupus. The sequence goes on from NC_049224.1 coordinate 79,086,311, forward strand.
ATATATTCCACTCTTTCCGAGACACAAATTGCAAGACATATTTCTGGAGATTTTTCTCTTTATCAGGTTAGCACTTTTACACCTTTTTACAAATCAGCTTGCTTTTTTTCCCCACCTAAAATATGCTCACTCCAACATATGCCTCAAATTACAAACTTCTCTACTCACCTCAAATGAAATCTTTTAATTACTCCTTGGTGATCTCTTGAGTGGTGACAGCCAAGACTTTTACCAGGTATCTAAAATATTAATGACAACTTTTCCTTGTTTTTCCAACCTAGTTTTATCACATTTTCCAAAATATCATAGAGACTCCCAAAGTGACTCTCATCTCTCCTTTTACCTCATGTGTCCTATGGTTCCCAGTTCTAAAGAGATGTATCTTAATATATTTGAGTACTTGGTACAACTGCTGCTGCTAACTAATCCATCTAGCACCTTTCATGTTGGGAAAATTCAAATGCCACGGTCTTGGAGAACTCAATGAAAATGTTGTATCCATGGAACCCAAATGCCTCCCATGAGTTAACAATAATGTCCTAATCTGGAGAGCTTTCTTATTGAAGGATAGGAAAACTTCCTTCTTTTCTCTTTCAAATGACACTTTCTGCCCCCCCCCCCTTTTGATCATTCATGCTTTCATTTGGTTAAGATTTCAATGATTACTGAGTAATACCTCATCCCAATGTATAAGTGACCAAGGAATGAAAAGTCAGATTAATATAGATTAAACAATCATTATTGATTAAACCTGAACTCAAAGATGGAGTTTAGGTGCATGGCCAAATGGCCATGTAGCATTCACTTGAATTAGAATGACTAACTCAACCGAATAACCTCAGGTCTTCCCAACAGAATAAACTCCTTATTTGGTGGCAGAAATGCAGACAAGAATGGAGTTGCTGGACAAAATATATTTCTTTCTCAGCCCTGATGTTCTCTCCTATTTGGGTGAATTCCCCACAAAATACTCCAAATTGATCTGTACCCCTCATTCACTTCTTTCATCTGATTAGAAAATTTGGAAAGAAACTACTTCTCAAGATGCTACCTCCTCATTCCCACACTCTCTTTTTCATTTTTTCTTATAATCTGTGTGTCTAGTCTCCCAGAAAGAATATGCATCCTATTTGCTTCCTCACACACAGGTATAAGTGGAAATTTCCTTTGGAAAGCACTCTGTGGACCAGTTTGTCCAGTGTTCTGCTAGGTAAGTCTTTAAATCTGAGCCACATTCTCCAGGATTTTATCAGGAATAAAGGCAATCTTACTAAAAAATGTTTGTGAAAATAGGCCATTTCTCTAGTAAAGAAGAAGAAGAAGAAGAAGAAGAAGAAGAAGAAGAAGAAGAAGAAGAAGAAGAAGGAGAAGGAGAAGGAGAAGAAAGAAGAAGAAGAAGAAGAAGAAGAAGAAGAAGAAGAAGAAGAAGAAGAAGAAGAAAAAGAAGAAGAAAAAGAAGAAGAAGAAAAAGAAGAAGAAGAAGGAGGAGGAAACTATTTCACTCAGAATAAAGGCCAAAGCACACAAAGCAAGAATGGTCCCTGCCAGCTGTCTATTCTAATTCCCTTCTTACCCCAATTCTCTTCCGGGCAGTCAGCAGTCATCCAGGCCTTCTTCTTTGTCTGCAAACATGTAAGACGTTTATTTGACCTGTTCCTCCATCTAGGATTCTCTTCGTCTCAATAACTCCCTCAAGCCCTTAACTTTGCTGAAGCCTCATCTTCTCAGGAAGGCCTATCCAGAAACCCTACTACCCTATTTAACACGGCAACCCTGCCCTACCTCTGCACCCCCAAGTTTATTTCGTGTTGTACTCTACTTTTTTTTCACATTATCATCTTCAAATACATTTTGCACTTCACTTATTTATTTTATTATTCATTAAATCTTTCTGCCAACTGAAAGTTACACTTTCAGGGTGGCAGTTTTGTATCTTTTGTTCCATGACATATCCTAAGCACAAAGAATAGTCCCTGGGAAGTAGTAAGTACACTGGTACTTACTTTTCTAAAAATGAGATCCAATTGTTTAAACAATGCCTAGTACAACAAGTCATTCCAAATGTAACAGTTGTGTGTATGTGAATTGCCAATATATTTGCTATAATTAAATCTATATATTTTGATGTCACAGAATGAATAAGTTAAGCTTATAAACTCCCCCTGATGACTATTATGTGTTTGACAGAAATTTGTTGTACTATTATCATTATTGTTGGACAGTATACCTATGGGTGAAAGGTTTTTGCAAATGAAAAATCAAAACTGAAAGTTGTATATTTGGTGGATTGGTCTGTGGTATCAATCAACTTTCTTGTAGTCTATTTACCTGTGCCAATTGGAGGTGCTTACTGAAATTCGAGGTGCTGAATGTAAGAGAGAATACTATTCTCCTGCTAATGTCAATACTGATGATATTAGGTTCTTTACTACAGTGTTCAAGTGTTCACTCACTCTCTTCATGGATGACAGACAGCTGTTATCGTGTCAGTGGTTTTCCGATTTTGGGTTCACACCTATAGTGGTGCATTTTTTAATTCAACAATCCTTCCTAATTCCTACCATTCCTGGTTAGTGCATATATAGAAGCTCCTATGTTGCTCCAGCTTCTAGGTGGTATTGTTCAGCAGTTGCTCCTTAAGGACAAGCCTAGGCTCTGCTTGTCTAGCTATTTCCAGGATTTTTCAATTACCTAATTACTTGTAACAAAAAAATGTTATATTTAAAATATCTGGAGAAATTTCTGCTTCCTTCCTCCAATCTGGGATTTATTATCACATACCGTAAGAATTCTCAAATCATACCTCCTATTGTATTATGCATATATTGTGCTTTTGGCCCAAATGCAAGTTTCTCCTACATTAAAACTAAATCATTTCATTTGCATCCCTATAAAAGTCTTGATCATTCTTATTTTTTTAAGTCTTGATCATTCTGAAAAATAGTGGGTGCATAGTAAGCATTTACTTATTTCAATGAATGCATTCCAATACTCATACTATAATTGTATTTAAACAATAAATATTTATTAGCTACCTTCTGTGTTCTAGATACTATTCCATGTATAGAAGTAATGAAGTGGACATGATTTCTCTTCTTCAAAAAATATATGCTACCTAAGATTATTTTACACTCTATTTCAAAAAATGCTGTTACAGATACCTTCACTTTTCTATAAGACCTTTATAACAAAGCAACCCCACCTGTAGCATGTCCTTCTTACCACCGTGTGGGACTAAATGGCCAATAAAATGTAAAGTGCAGCATAGGCAATCATGTAACCTAAAAAATTTTCATGATAACTTATTGCAAATTTCACTTGACAGTTCACCACAACAATGAAAAACTGGCCCCTTGTTGTTTCACACAGTTCTTGAAAACCAAACAAAGGCATCGATAAAATGATCTGGATAAAAAGTTTGCAGTTCTGCTCAGACAGTAACTTTACCTTCCAGATGTGAGTCAGCCTAGGACACTACTTTGTCCTGCTCCTTGTGGGGCTCTAATTCTCAGGCAGGTAGTCAGGCAGTTCTGTATTCTGTTCTACTTCCACAGGTGTGTCTGGGAATGGGATCAGTATCTCTTCTCCACTTTCACTTTTCACAGCTTGCTGAGCCTTCATAACCTGGATCGATTCTAAAGCTGATGCAGAGCTTCTGCTTCCAAAGCTCAATGCATCCATACCACACCTCTTTGAACAGCCATTTGAAAAGTAGAGTTAATGGCACCTTTATTTTTTTCTTCAAGTTTTTATTTAAATTCTAGTTAGTTAACATTTGTGTAATATTGGTTTCAGTACTAGAATTTAGTGATCCATCACTTATATATAACACCTGGTGCTCAATACAGCAAATGCACTTCTTAATACTCAGCACCCATTTAGTCCATCCTCTGTCCACTTCCCCTCTAGCAACCTTGTTTGTTCTCCATAGTTAAAAGTCTCATAATTTGCTTCCCTCTCTTTTTGTTTTCCTTCCCCTATGTTCATCTGTTTTGTTTCTTATATTCCACATGAATGAAATCATACAGTATAGTCTTTCTCTGACCAACTTATCTCACTTAGCATAATACCCTCTAGTTCCATCCACATTGTTGCAAATGGCAAGATTTCATTCTTTCTAATGGTGAAATAATATTCCAATGTGTGTGTATGTGTATATATATATACCACAACTTCTTTATCCATTTATCAGTTAATGGACATTTGGGCTCTCTCCATAGTTTGGCTTTTATTGATAATGCCAATTGGAGCGCATGTGACACTTGAAAAGAGCATAGAAGAAACCAGAGAGACCCTTACCACAGAGATAAAAGACCTAAAAGCACAGAAATAAACACCTTTACTTTTTAACAAACCCTCTTCACAGAGATTTCTCTGAGATGTAGCATCAATACCATCTAAATCCAAAACCACTGTTTTGGAATGTTTGTAAGTAGTCCCCAGAAAAACAAAACAAACAAACAAACAAAAAACTGAGCTTTCCTTCCATGTGATTTCATTTCACTGAAACTATCACCATTTGCCATATTGAAAGACTGAAGAATTTCAGAAGGTAGCAGTTTTGTTTCTCCTGGATTTGTAGTCTTCTCTACATTTTGCAAACTTAACATCATCATAAGTTCTCCTTTCATCTTTTCTGTTAGCACAGCATTCTTCCAAGTACAGAATGAGCAAAGCTGAGTGGATGGAGGAGTGGTTGGGATGGTCCATAAATAAAATAAGGCCAGATAGACATTCCTGATCCTGGACAATGGCTCTTCTATTTAATGGATCTGCTGCTAGATCCCATAGCTAACTACTGAGAGAGCAACAGGCTCTTCATTTGCAGTGGTAGAGGAAGAATTCAGCTTCTATGCCATACATAAGCAAAATCTTCTTAAATTCATGCCAGAGCTTTAGGAGTTTGTCTGCTGCACCATCAGGACCACACAGAGGAATGAGGTAGAGGGACCCAGTAGGCCCAGAGCTGGTCCCACCATTCAGAATTGCAGCCTCAGCAATGACAAATGACCAGGCTAACTCTAGGAGCCAGAGAGTGAGGACACTGGTGGGAAAAGACTCTACAGACTCTCCCCCCATGACCCTGCAACATCTGTTAGTTCTTGACGTTTTTCTTATGAGGGCATATATATACAGATCAGTGAATTTTTAATTAGTAAGATATAGCCCAAAAAAATGTCTTTATTTGTTCCTGTTGACACACGGTTGCCTTAATTTTACTCTGTACAATACATTTTTTAGCATTTTGGGTTTTTTTTAGTATCTAGACTCGTATCTTTCTCTAAGTCATTTTCATGACATTCTTTTTTAAATGGTGATGATATGGTAAGTGCCAATATATTTTTTAAAATATTTTATTTATTTATTCATGAGAGACATAGAGAGAGAGTCAGAGACATAGGCGGAGGGAGAAGCAGGGTCCCTGCAGGGAGCCCAGTGTGGGACTGGATCCCAGGACCCCAGGATCATAACCTGAGCCAAAGGCAGATGCTCAACTACTGAGCCACCCAGGTGCCCCTCCAATGTCTTATTGTCTAACACTTTACTTATCAATCCTAAAATATCATGTAAGATCATATGTTAATACATAAATATATAACTGGTTACCCTCTGTGTTTTAAGTATTCATGGATTCATAACTAAGCATTGATGTGTTTTAATACTAGAATCAAATTCAAAAAGTGGTAATTAATTAGTTTCATATATTAAATGTTCCATTATGCATTATATCCCATTTTATTAGATAGAATAATTGTTATATATATTAAATAATTCCATTGAAAATAGGAGAATTTAATATAAAATTGTAGTCAAAAATAGTTTATCTCATCCCCAGCGTTCTACCATTGTATTTCTTGTTTACATATGTATGTAAAGAGAGAGAGAGAGGTTGAGAGAGAGAGAGAGAGAGATATCAAGGGAGAAAGTATTTTAATACCTTTCTTGTGAATCTTCATTATGACACTAAAACATTCTTCCCTACTGGTTGCAGACAATTGAATATATCCTGTATGGCTTAATGATTTAATATTTTTGAGGGATCAAGGGAATAAGCAGGACACTTCTAATGCCATTAAATCTACGATTATTCTTACAGACTTTGTCTTCATGGTCATGACATCTTGATACCATGATCTTCAGGCTTTGGTATCATAAAAATACCAAACTGTTAACTCCTGAGTCTTGAACCAGATTCTCTCCTTCATCTATCATTGAGAGCATCAAGAAAATCATTGGTTTTTCTGACCTGTGTTGTCAATCGTTAATTTTCATACCTATTTACTGCAGAAGATCTTTTCAAGAAAATTCAAATATGACGAGCTTGGCCATTCTAACTTCAAAACTCACTTCAAGGTTTGTTGTTGGTTTTATTTATATATGTGTGTATATATATACATAGATAGATGATAGATGATAGATAGATAGATAGATAGATAGATAGATGATAGATAGATGATAGATAGATAGATAATAGCTCCCATATACCTTAAGGTAAATATCGTCTTTCAAATTTTTTCCTTTGTTGACACCACCAAAGTTTCACTAAGATTAAATAAATTTTTACTTTTCTTGCACAATTTCAAATATTTCTGCTGTTTTCTGGAGCAGTGGGAAGAAGCTACAATTGCTTTAAACATATCTGAGTGTTAGCAAGACCACCAATAACCTTAGAGATTAAGGAACAATAGTCCTTTTAAATTGACACCAACCGTTTCTACTGTTACTATTAATGTCACCACCACTACACCTTTAATTTATTGCTACCTTTTTATACACTCTGCCTCAGTCCTTTGGGGAATTATCAATGTCAGAATATGTCTTGCCTTTTTTTTTTTTCATTCCAGTTCCAATTCTTTATGAACAAGTGTAAATTTCTACAATTTCCACTTCCCCCTCCTAGTTTTTTCTTCCTCACCTTGTCTGTCTCCTTTTTATAATCCTCTGACTCCTCTTCTGTAGCTTAAAAGACCCTGTGTTTGCTCTGATAAATTTAGAAAGACTCATGCCCTTAAGGAACTCATCATCTACCAGGGAAAACCCAGTGATAAACAAGCAAATGTAATATATGTTGCCCACTGATGTCACCCAAAGGGGAAGTTGTCACCTATCTAAGAAACTTGATTGTTTCCAGGGGCAAGAATGTGACAACTTGTTTTCTCTGGGCTCTCTGCCTTGATGTCATGCCTGACATTTTCAGCATTCTGAAAATGGAAGAAGTATACGAATATTGTCCAGATTACAGAGAATGGAAAATCCTAAGAGGGCCATATCTGAGAAAATTGAATCTGAGTCAAGGGCTGAGCAAACCACAACAGAGAATTACCTAATAATTGTTCAAACTAAAAGCTAATAGTAGTAGAGCTCTAATCATACATTAAGCAAAGGTCTAACTATTCTAAGCTTTATATGTGTATTAATTAAATTATTAATGAAAATTATTTCCATATGAGGGAAGGGGGCCCTAAGAAGATAAACTTGCCCAAAGTTATATACATAGTAAGTGGCAGAGATGTGACATGAACCCAGAATGTGTGGCTACAGAGACAGTGCTCCTAAATCCCACAGTATATAATTTCTTCACACAATCTAGAAAAAATTTCTAGGATTCTATAAAAACTAATTGTGTCCGTACTCATATACCTAACATACATATGTTCACACACATAGAATATATGTATGCATGTAGTGTGGCATTCATATAGAATTCAACAGTTTATAAAATATTCTTGCATGTACAGTCTCAATCACAGCTACCACTCTTGATATTAAATAATGTCACTATACATAAAAAAACTCTAAAACTTCTGAGTGTGAAGAAAGTTGTTCAAATTCACATGGTTTATAAGATTTGCCTCTAAGTCTTCCAGTTGCATAGCTGGACACTCCCTATCACTATATTAATATTCCTTGAAAACCTGATATAAAACCCAAATCAGAAGATGTAGCTGAGACTGATTTATTTTATGGATGGTTTTTTAAGTATTTGATTGAAGAAACTTGTCAGTTTTTCTCAGTTTCATCTATGCAGTGGAAATAGCTTATAGTAACTTATCTTAATTGAAACCAATTAGATTTTCAAAGATATTGTGGTTGAAATTATAACCACACTGTGATCCACAAATTGAAAAACCAAGTTCACTTGTATCTATCATGGCATAGAATTAGAAGGCTTCTAATACATAAAGACTTAATTGATCTAGTTTCTTCTCAAAGAATTCATATTGAAGAGAATTTGATTTTTCCTTTTTATAAAACATTTCTGTTTAAAAGATACTTTAGTAAGCAGTATTTCTGAACTATTTATGACTCTTCTTTTGTGGCATTAAAAACAGAAATCAAACTGCAAATTTGTAGGTTCATTGAAAGGAAAACATAGGGTTTCAGCTTTAGGAATGACAGGTTCCAAGAGTTCAAATTTGTCTGCAGGAACTGCATTTTCTCAAATCTTAGGTTTACTTTTACTTATATCGCTTTTAGCCTCAAGTAGGCAGAGGCCTCCTCTATTCCAAGTTGGCAAGATGATCTCCGAATCTCTGTCCTCTTCATTTCAAAGCTACAAACAGAAACAAGGGTTCTCTTTCTCCATATTGCAGAAAGTATTTTGAAATTGAATCTTGCTGGACCACCTTCTGATCCTTGAATCATGAGGAAAATAGGGTTTGGTGGCTTTGGAAAGGAAAACGGGAGTATTTCCAATAGAGAAACATAATGTATGTATGCTGAGAAGACAAAACATATGTCCAGTATTGTGGTTAGCAAAAAGTGACCAAGGTCTTCTATTACACTGAGTCAAGATATAATGAATGATGGAAATGGTTATAAGTGAATGCATCTGCTTGAAAAAAGAAATTCAATCCAAGTTAGAAAGGCTTAATTTCTTAGTGTTATTTGATAATACAGTTAATTCATGACAGGATTTTTTATTTTATTTTATTTTTTTTTACATATTTTAAATGATTGATTGATTGATTTTAGAGAGAGAAAGCAGAGAAGGAGCAGAAGGAGAGGGAGAAAGAGACGATCTCAAGTAGACTCCCTGTTAAGCATGGAGCAGAAGCGGGGCTTGATCTCAGGACCCTTGAGATCATGACCTAAGCCAAAATCAAGAGCCTGGCACTAAACCAACTGAGCCACCCAGGCATCCCTCATGACAGGATTTTTTTTTTTAATCATTCTCTTTTTTTAAGATTTTATTTATTTATTCGAGAGAGAGAGAGAGAGAGAGAGGCAGAGACACAGGCAGAGGGATAATCAGGCTCTCTGCAGGGAGCCCAATATGGGACTCGATCCCGAGACTCCAGGACCAAGCCCTGGGCCAAAGGCAGGCGCCAAACTGCTGAGCTACCCAGGGATCCCAAAGACAGGATTTCTTAATTAGCATTATGTATATACTCACTTTTTACATTCAGGGTATACATGTATATAGTAATATAATAGCAACATATCTGAGTTGATATGAAACAAATGTGTCTTTTAGAAGAATTCATGAATACAGTGGTCCTCCCTTATTTGTGGTTTTGCTTTTCACAGTTGTAGTTAACCACTGTCAACCATGCTCTCTTCAAAAGCAGATGATCCACCTACTGAGATATGGTCAGGTCAAAAGTAGCCTAACACTACATCCCAAGAGCCACGTCATTCACTTCATTTCATCTCATCATGTTGGGATTTTATCCTCTCACATCATCACAAGAAGAAGGGTGAGCACAGTACACGATCTTCTAAGAGGAAACCAGATTCCCCTAACACTTATTACAGTATACTTTCATAATAGTTCAATTTTATTATTTGTTTATCTTTTACTGTGATAATTTATAAATTACACTTTATTGTAGGTATGAATGTATAGGAAAAACAGTATATGTAGGATTTGGTACTACCTGTGGTTTCAGGTATCCACTGGGAGTCTTGGAACATATCCCACATGGATAAGGAGGAAATATTGTACTAGTAGAAGTTTCTCCAGAACTGAAGTAGAATATTTCACACAAGTTATAATTTAGCATAATTTTGTGTTTTACTAAGAAGTCATAAAACATGTATTAGTGATTATTCCTTGCACTTTATATAATATTTAATATGTGAAATTCACTTATATTGTGTTACCTTATTTTTAAAAATAAATACTTAAGCAATTACAAAATGTCATAACCCAATGATTTACTTCTAATGAGTTAATAACTTACTTTTCACATGGTTCTAAAAATATACCAAAATAAAAACTGTGTTCTATCATTTCTAATTGGCAATATAAAATTCTAGCATTCTTAATAAATTTAAGGTATTCTTGTAGAGAGAGCATCACAGCTATTTAATATATCATATAGTAATATACTATTGTAAGGGTAACTGCATTCTATTATACAACTTGGAATTTCAAAAAACAGTCGTTTTCAGCACTTTATTTCCATAGTAAGTTGAATTTAACTGATGGCAAGTATAGAATCTACTTGGCGTACAGGGTTCTGCATGAGCCTAAATTTCAAGGTCAGTCTTCAAATATTTACTTACTTTATTTTAGAGAGAGAGAGTGAGCGTGCATGTGAGTGAGGTGAGGCAGAGGTAGTGAATCCCCAATCTGACTTCCCGCTGAGCATTGAGCCCCATGTCTCACACCCCATGAAATCATAACCTGAATATATTCACTTGGAGACTGAGCTTCTTACTCTAAATTAATCATACAACAAGTTGTACTTAGAGCAGCATATAAAATTTTGATTTGTTACATCATTTCATAGCTAATATATCTGAATGCATATTTGCAGCAAACAACACAATTCTATTTTCCTTGCCATATTTGTACTACTCGAAATGATAAAAAAATAATGGATAATACATATATGGCACTTTATATGTGCCAAGCACTTTTGAGACACTGTACTTACAGTAACTCATTTATTCCTTACAAGAATCCTTTGAGATAGCTATTATTATATTATGATATTATCTTTATTTTATTGGATACTAAAAGTAAGGTACAGTTGACCCATGGTCAGATTATACAGTTGATTATTTCTTTAAATGATATTTTTGTCTACTTTTGGTGAAATATGTCATTGGTATAATGTTGCAGTTTTGCAACATCTAACAAAAAATACATTTTTACCAAATCGTTATAAATGTAAACACTCCTCAATGGTTTCTTGTGTCTCATAACTTATTTGGAACTTTTGTATATAATACTGCCACTGATTAGAATCATTTTGCCATTTTGATTACCAAACAAAACATTATCTTATGCTTGAAAATATTTGTATTATAGCTATGGAAATGACTTTCAGATACATTTTGAACAAAAAGAGTTATGCTAAACAAGCAAGAATAGGAAAATTAGCCAGCATTCATTCTAAAGAAATTACACAAATTTCTATTAAGTATTTTCAGCTAGATTGCAAAGGCTTCTTAGGAGAAAATTAATCTTATTCAGAGCATACATTAAAAAATGTAAGCAAAAGACTTCAAATACATGGAGAGTTATTGATGTGCTGTATGCTTCATAAAGTTTATTCCTCATATCTGTTCTGCTATTAATATAAAAGAATTATATATTAAAAATACAAGAGAGTTTTTAGATCATTTAAAATCCATTAAAAGCTGAGATATTCTTGTAATTAATTTTCTGCTGAGATGAGAATTCAGAACCTTGAAATAACTTGCAGATGGGCATTGTCGTAGTGAAGAGAACCTTTGTCATCTTCCAAGAATCATTTTACTCCCTAGTAAAAATTCAAGGTACATTTATGTCTCACAATCAGGGTTGGTGGGCTGGTTCTTGGAAGGAAGATCAGGTGCCTTTCAATGCAATTTAATTTTAAATGATATTTATTGAAATTAAATTGTCTTTCCTATTAGCTTTTTCTTTTTAAATGGAAATGCCCCTTAGAAAGAAGATATTTGTCAACTCAATTTTTTATACCTTGATTCTTTTCCTGATTCCTGAAATAGTGACATAGAGAAAGGCAATTTATTCCATGGTAATAATAATTTGGAAACCAATTTTATCATGGCACATCATGATGAACATTGTCACTCGAATACGTATTTTCATTAGGACAATTTATTAGTTATTTACTGTTGTGAAACAAATTACCCCCAAAATTACAGGTATAAAACAATACACATGTATGACCTCCTAGCTTCTGTGAACCATGACTCTGAGAGCAGTTTAGCTGGAGTCATCAAAAGGTAAGATTGATTCCACCTTACAGCCTAGTCATCTGACCATTGTCAGGATTTAGCTCCTCCTGTTTTCACGCTGAGATGTCAGCCTATCACAGGCTGTTGTATGGAAACTTCCCTCAGTTCCCTGCCACACAGACCTCTCTATAGAGCAATATGCAATATGCAAATCACAGTATGCAAGACAAGGGAGATTGCCATCAGAAAGAGAAGGCTAGCAAGCAGGAGTCACAGAGCTTTATAACATGATTATGGGAGTGATATCACGCCACACTTAGCATATTCTTTTCAATAGAAGCAGGTCACTAGGCCCAGTACACTCTAACAAGGCTAATAATACCAGGAAGATGACTTTTTTAACTTATAAAATACATGATTTATTTATTTAAAAACATGGCAAAATTTCACTTTTTATAGTATACCACAGAATATTAATTTAATTTCCTGCGATCAACTGCAGTGCTTCCTTTGCCATGTAAGTGTCCAAAATGGAAAAGAAAACATGGCATTCTTATGGTATGATCCTCTCTCTAAAGAGAGAACATTCTTGACAGAACATTCTGCATTCAAGAGGTCAGGTTTGAATCAAGTCACCCCCCAAGCTCCTCCAACCACACCACCAAGTCACTGCTTCTACAGTTTTCCATGTCCATAAATCCAAAGGACATTGTTCAGCCTTTATTATTTGACCCGGTATCATCCTTTTACATAGTTGATCCTCCTTCTCTTGAAACAGGGCTTTATCTACACAGCATGTTCAACACCATGTCGCCTATACAGTCATAATATGGTGGTCACAAGGGATTCACTGAGACAGATGCATCTCTTTTTTCTTCTGTGTTACTTAGCGACCCTAAGTACTGTGGTTACAGAGTATTCTCTTTGCAGCACGGACACATTCCTGAGGGGCAGCCTCTTATCCTTAAAGCCAAATCACTGATGAAAGCTCTTCCAAGAAGGAAGAGGCTGCGGGGACCAAGAGATGCATCTGCTCCAAAACTGCCTTCCTGGATCCATTCTGCCATTTTCTCTTTACCCCAAGGGAGCCAAATGACTTTAAGAGAAGAACATCTGAGGAACAATTTATTTAATGAAGAGTGATAAAAATTAATTATTAAGAGCCATATATAAAGGTGCCTTCCATAGTCTTACATATTTTCTGTCCCGATGTATGGTTTGTGAGAATTCCTTCAGACATGATAAATGTATTGTCTTTGATAAAAAATAACACATATTGCCAGAAATGACTTTATTACCAAATGTTGACTTTAGTATTACTGCCAAGCACACTAGTTATAAAATTACACATATTCTACTAACTGCTATTTTGGGACCACGCTATTTGAAACAGGTGATTACTAAAGGTGTTGCGATTTTTCTAGCATATTGCTTATTCAATATTTGATGAGTGTTACTAGCAACTATTTGGAACAGAAACAGTGAAGACAGGTATGAGATATTTGGCCAAACTTTTGTGATTACATGTGAAATATTTTGACAGGAGCTATGTATAGGGAGAAAGCTTCAGAGACAAAAAACAAGATTTTCTAGTGGGAAGCTAATGTGGCACATCAAGCTGACTTATTTCTTTAAACAACTAGATAATGTGAACATATTTCAAGTTCTGGTGAGCATCTTGATCTCTATTAACACCAAAGACATCACTTTGGGTACCAAAGTAGTAATTTCAAAATAATATAGAAGTGGATTTTGAGTCACTTTACAGAAATAAAGTTTTATACACACATAGCATTATTAGTACTTTGTGATAACATATAAACATTAACCCTTGTATCACAGTTTGGTTTTTACTATATTTTTTAATATGTCTTTTTTCTTCTGCTATGCCAAGGCCCAGGATTTGGAGATTCTGACATTTGTTCTTTAATTCACTGGTCTTTAATTTCCTGGTCTCTAAATGTGAGTGTTGGACTCAATGCTGTAAAATATCTCATGTAGATGCATCCATTCTATGATTTGATGGGCATCAGTTCCTCCAGAGAAAGATTTGTACTGAGAAAGATTCTTTTGCTTATTTTCTAATGGCATTTCGTGTATAGTAGGAGCTTCATAAATATTTGAGAACAGTGATCAAATTAATGTATGTTAACATTGTTCTATATTAACACTGTTTAATATTTATTGAATCCCATTGTGTATTAGATAGGATCCTGGAAGAGAAAAAAAGACATTAGGTAAAAACTAAGTTAATCTGAAAAAAACTAGATACTTTAGTTAATAATAATACATCAATCTTTGTTCATTATGTGACAAATGTATCCTATTTTGTAAAATATTAATAATAGAGAAGACCGAGGGGGTATATGGAAGCACTCTGTAATAACTTCTGAATTTTTCTATAAATCAAAATCTGTTCTAAAAATTAAAGTTTATTGAAAAACTAACAAATTTTTAATTTTATTCATATAAGTATGAAAGTCATTTCCATAACCTTTATTTTCCAAATAATCCTTAAAATTTCATCAATTAATTTGTCCTGAGAATTTGTTACGAAATATTTTAAACAGCAGAAAATTACCTACTTTTTTCGTTCTATAATTAGCACACCTGGGAGGTATAAGTTTATCTTTTAAACTTCAGACTCTTTATTTTTCCTCAGATCAAAAACAAAGTTGAAAAGCAAACCCTATTCTTATATATCTTTCCACATCAGCACATTTTTTTTACTTAAACTTACAAATATGTCAAGATTCTAAAATATCAAATGATATAAAAGGCAAATCAGCAATCAAGATGAATTCTTACACTCAGTAGAAACAAAAGTGTCACTTTATACAACTGCCTTAAGAATTCCAGGTCAAAATATGGTGTCTTTAATTATTAAGTGCTGTCAAATATGATAAAGTAAAAATTATGTCAAAAATTATGAAAATATACTTCATATACTAGCAAGTTTAACCTCTCCAGAGAATGCTGGGTTGCCAAATGACCTCAACTTTTCTAAAGAGAAAGAGGCACTGGTTTACACTAGTGTTTTTCTAATTCTTAGTCATACCATACATTGGATTATCTACTCCAAATGATTTCATCCTATTTAGAGTTAATATTATTTAGAGTTAATACTGTGATTTTTCTGAGGCACTTGGGTGGCTCAGTGGTTGAGCATCTGCCTTTGGCTCAGGTTGTGATCCCAGGACTCTGGGATCGAGTCCCGCATCAGGCTCCTCTTGGGGAGCCTGCTTCTCCCTCTGTCTATGTCTCTGCCTGTCTTTCTGTGTCTCTCATAAATAAATAAATAAGATCTTTTTAAAAATTATGATTTTTCTTTAATAGTTATGCCTTAAAATTTATCTACAGATGTATATATGTGTGTGTGTATATATATTAACATATTTTTCATTTACAGTGTTCTTAATTCTTTTCTATAAGTTTATAAATTAAATTCATACCACCTTGGGTCATTTCCCTTCAGCTTGAGAAAAGAGTTCCCATGTTTTTTTATAGTATATTTCTAAGTAATATGTTAATATTCTTTGCTACTGTTCTTATCTCTATTTTTTTGTATTGTGCAAAGGAGAGATAAGAGACACAGTGAAATAGCAAAGATCAATGGTAGATGTGTCCCAGGTAGGGAGCAGTTACAGCATACAAGATTGTGGCAGGTCAGATGTTGAGAAGGAATATCTCCTGCTGAAGGAATTGGGTCACGTCAAGTATTTAGGCAAACGGCAATAACATAAGACAGTGTTACCAGAAACTGAATACAAAGTAGGGGCCAGGTTGTTTGATCATGGCTATGGTCTAGTTGGTAGAATGAAAGGATTAGATGAAAATATAAATTTAATAATTTTGAAAAAATACTATTTTGAACAATAGTTTTGAATCCACAGACAATGGCCAGAGTTCAGCATTTGGAGGTTAAGTTGCCCTAAGTGAGAAAACTGAAGGAGTGTAAAGGCAGTTAATGATATGATTTATTTCTTGAAATAAACCATTTTATGGAAAAGATAAACTTAGATAGATATAAAATCAATTTCAAGTACTTAAATATAAATCCTGATATTTTGCCTGGAAGCGGAAAGAAATTAAATGATCCTACTTAGTTAAAAATTAAATCTGTTTATCAGTGTAAGTTAGAATCCTTTTATCAATGAAGAAAAATTAGAGCGTGTAATGTATATGCCTAAATATAAGATGACAAAACACCAGTAATCAAAGACATGATTAAATAGAATAAATAGTTAAAGCACCTTGTTAAGTAA
The DNA here is from genome assembly GCF_011100685.1 of Canis lupus familiaris. NCBI lineage: Eukaryota > Metazoa > Chordata > Mammalia > Carnivora > Canidae > Canis > Canis lupus. The sequence continues at coordinate 79,102,714 of NC_049224.1, forward strand.
AATGGAAACAAAAAGTAAATAAATCTGTAATGCAGTGTGAATCTTGTTTGTGGATTATTAAACAATCTAATTTTACAAAAATTAGAGTCATTAAACACCGAATACAATGAAAATAATTCAATAAACTTGTTTCTAAACCTCAGATGAAATTAATCAATTTCAAATGTCGTAGGAGGATGTAGTAAGTAGACTTAATGTCTAGAGTCCCAATAAAAGGCATGCATTTATGTGAAATGATTACTATGTAAATAGATGTTTTGTTAAATTGAGCAATTTTAAATTATGCTACATATTTAATCATATTTATATATAAAGAGAAGCATAGGGCAGGTAAGACACTTTTTTGGAGAACTGAATACATTAAAAGTATTTTAAAGTACATACAAATATTGACTATATCTATACAATAAATGTATTTCTAATAAATGTATTTCTCTACATATATACATTGTTCTACGTTCTTCAGTGTAAACTATGCTCTATATGTTACTGCACCAACTTCCCTAAGATATGATTTTTAAGTCTGAAATAATCATTTGGATATCTGCTGTGAGGCTTTGACTTTCATGTAATGCTTATAAATTGTGTTGGTGTTTTATAACCAACCAGAATAATTATTTATTCTTTTGTGCTCTAGTTTACAATACTTTAAAAGCCCTGTGCACATAATAGGTCAATAAATATATGTTGCATGAATGAATGGATAAATGAATGGCTTTCTGAGATACGAAAGATGCACTATGTATAATACACTTGCCCCGAATCATTACTAATTAAATCCCCATGCATTTTTTAAAAATTTTTGTTTATTTATGACAGTCACAGAGAGAGAGAGAGAGAGAGGCAGAGACACAGGCAGAGGGAGAAGCAGGCTCCATGCACCGGGAGCCCGATGTGGGATTCGAGCCCGGGTCTCCAGGATGGCGCCCTGGGCCAAAGGCAGGCACCAATCCGCTGCGCCACCCAGGGATTCCCCCCATGCATTTTTTAAGACCTGTTTTAACTGGTAATTCTTCTGTGAAAAGTTTTCTCCCCTTCCATACACTGCTTCACTTTTGTAAACTCCATAACACTTTGTAGCTTTCTTATATCACTCATGTATTTCTGCTTCATATTTTTCAGTCCAATGTAACCTGGCCACTCACTTTTAGAGAGCCTGTCTTACTCAGGTAATGCATGTAGGAGCATTTAAAAAGGTAACACCCCAAAAGTTTCTACATATCAACTGTCAGCCCTGCTCTCAATTCTTGCATCTCCTTTTTAGCAATATCTTTTCTTACCCCCCTACTTTCATTCCTGTTGCAATACAAAGTACCATCTTTGTATTGATCGTTCTAGAATCCCTTCTTCTTGCTTGGCTATGGCAACCTCAATTTACTTGATGGTGCAAATTTCAAGATCTGTTCTTTAGTCCCAGTCTCTCGGCAATGGGTCAGATGCACTTCTCAGCACCCACTCTCATTCTGACTCCCGGAACACGTTGGATATAATAAATGGATACTCTCTCCATCTTTTCTTGTTTGTGTTCTTGTCTCAGATTGTAAACTGTTTCTACTCTCCGTTATTCCAATTTCTATATATTAATTTTCTCCTTGGCAAAATAGTGAACAATTAACAAAACTGATAAGAGGACCTAGCCATTTTGAGTAGTAGTATCTGGCACACATTAAGTGCTCTGTGGAAATCTGCTGTGATTAATATTTTAAAGCCACATACACACTCACTTCTACTTTATAGAAAGTTTCCATTCAGGCAAATACCAAAGAAATACATTTAGTTTTCAGAAAATGTCTATCATAACTGGGTATGTGCTTGATAACTCTGCCAAACTATATCCATCTCATAGTAGTATTTTAAAAATGATATATTTATATTCTCTATGCAGTTTGCTTTTTCCTTTTCTATCTTCAAGTAAGACTTCTTCCACATAGTTTTACTGAAACAAGTTGCAGGTGGGCGTCTTCATGCTTAAGCTAATGTCTTGTGTTCATTTTTTAATAGGCTATTTTTCAGAGGAGATTTAGGTTCACAGCAATATAGATCAAAAGGTACAGGGATTTCCCATATTGTCTCTGATCCCATGCATGCATAGCCTTCTTCATTATCAACATCACCCCCACCCCCAGCGGTTCATTGTTAAAACTAATGAGCCTACTTTGCCACATCCATAAGTGCAGAGTTTATATTTCTGTTCACTCTTGATGTTGTTCAGTCCAGGGAATTGGATAGATGTATAATGACACGTATCAGCCATTGTAGTATCATACAGAGTAGTTTCACTGCCCTAAAAGCCTTCATTTTTGTAAATATCTCAGTAACATTTGAAAGGATTATCATCTCTAACTCTCCCTCCAGAAACATTCTTTTCTTTGTCTTCTAGGACACTGTATACTTGATTTTTTTTTTTTCTGATCTCACTATTCCTTCTCAGTCTTCTTTGCTGGCATTCCCACCCCAGTAGTCACCAAAATTCTGCCCCCATATTATTTTCATTGTATTTATCATTTATAAGTATCTTCAAATTACCATGTCCCAAAAGTACTATTTATTTCTATTAAAAAAATCTTCCACCAAAATACGGACGATTAATGTCTTCTCCAGCTCACCTAATTCTCAAGTGTAACCACTGATCTATCCAGTGGTATGGCTAAAAACTGGAGTCATCTTTGATTCCTCTAGATCTTCTCTAGCTTCAAAAATATCTCCAATCTGACTGGTTCTCTCTGCTAATATTCAACATGTTGTGATGCCAACCTAAGATTCAAATTCTCTCCCTTTAAATTAACTCTAGTATTGTGTATATATTGCAGCAACTCTGACTTTTTGTTTTTTGAATACTCCAAGCATTTCTTTTTTTCTTCTCTAATAATCACACTTGATAGGTTGTTTCTTCTATAAGTGCTCTATTTCCAAAATTAAATGCTTTATACTCAGATCTTATACTCAGGTTTCCAATCAAGTGTCTTCTCAGAGAACATACTTTTGGAAAACTGAATGAATATAGCTCTACAGCCACAGACGATATTACATCGTCTCCTCCTCATAACAATTCTCAAAGCCAGAATATTATATTACTTTCTTTTCCCCACAAATATGTTATTTATCTGGTCTATCTGGCATATAAGATCACTGAAATGTAAGATCATCAATTTTCTTCACCTTCTACTTCACTGTGCCAGAAATAGTGTCTGACACATGACAGGTGTTTAATAAATATTGGCTGATTGACAAAAAGAGTGAGCAATGGATTTGAGTGAATTATTGGTGGAAAAGTTTGAGATTGAGCAACTTTCTTCTTGAAGCCAGTCATTTCTAAAACAAGTATTTAAAAAAAAAAAAAAAAAAACATTGAGCAATAGCATTTTATTACCTTAGAGGATAGTGAGGAAAACAGGTGTTTAAATGAAGTTGGACTTCCTAAGTATTTGTATGCAGTCCCTGGCAAAATAAGAACTGAATAAATGTTTAGATTTGCTTTCTGACTCAGATGCTGTTTACTTCCCCATCTATTCACCTGTAAACTGGAATGCTTCTCTTTCACCTCCTACTAGACTTCATATTATTAAACAGTTCATTTTTCCCATCTTCAAATTTTCTCTCTTCTTTGATCCTCCTGTCCACAAACATTTTCAAAAGTCTCTCATGCTAAAAACAGAATAATAATCTGCCTTCTCCCTGAGTTTACCCTACATTCTTCTTTCTGTTCTTTCTAAGCTCTTAAGGAAACAATACTATTTCCATTTTCCTCATTCATGATCAGTCCTCAATAAAGTGGAATCCTTCTAATTTTACCTGCCTACTTAAAATCCCAGTAACTTCATTCACAAATCTAATTTTTTCTCTGTGCCATCCTACTTCTAACTCCATAGTATTTATTTAACACCATTAATTGTTATCTTGCCTTATATATCCTATTCCTCCAACTGAGGTTTTAAAATTCTATCTTCTTTTGATTTCCTTCTATATCCATTTTCCTACTACCTGTGTCTGTCTCTAAAATCAGCAAATTATAAAGTTAATCATTGCTTTCTCTGAACAGTGTGGGAACCCCCAGATATATTTATTCTCTGTTCTCTTCCTTTTTCAGTTCATATGACGTATACTTTCGTAGATGAAACTAACATTCTTGCACTTAAACTCTCAGTCTTAAATCTTTGTTTCCTAGCTCACTGAAATACTGCATATGCAAAATATAAAATCCCAAGAGGATATCCCTTCACTGATGGATAAGGATCAGACTAAACAGTCAAAATGCCATATTCAATTTTTCTGTAGTTTCCTTTATTTTGATATCTATTACTTTTCTTCTGAAATATTTTGAAATGACTTTAATATTTACTTTCTCAGGAAAAATATCTATATTCAATAAAATTTTATTGTAATATCTAATTGCAAATCATATATGATTTAATCATTAATCATACCCATGACTGAGAAGGCTGTAAGGAATTTGCAGATACTGAAGACTTTATTTCAACCCCAATTAGTTTCCAGAATCATGGTTTGCCATAAGCCACTAGGGAGTGAATTTCCTGAAGTGGAACATGCCTAATTATTTCTGCTATATCCTCGGTATCCATTAAATTTTGCAACAACGACATCTATGAATTCTACACAATTTAAGCATTTTAGATAATATCAAGATAAAAACAGTAGAGTCATCTAATTATCAAGACCAGGAAAAATGAGACATGACTTAATGTTACGCTAAAATCTCAAGTTGATATAATGTTGGAGTTTTTAAAAGTGTTTTCATGATAATATATTTCAGGTCTGAATCATTATGAAATCAAGATCTCAAAGTATTCTCTTGTATTCTGAATCACGATCAGGAACTTACCTGGCTTTACATTGCTGCCTTTAACATATATAATATGTGGAAGTTTTTTCTATCTGTAGCATAGGTCACTGTTTATTAGAGTAATACACAAAACTTATAATGGATCAATTTATAATACATGAACATAGAGGGGGAAAAGGAACCCCATATAACTATTGCTACACATTTTCACCTTTTCTACTGTTCTATAATGGTCCTGATCTTTTCCTGCAGAGATGAATTACATTTAGTTTTGATTATAGTAAAAATTTCACTGAGCTCATGTTAAAAATCAGTCACACACCAGGGAAAAGAAGAGTTTTTTGGAAGTAGAGTTCACTTCTTCACATGACTGACATGGTAATGAGACTTTTCAGTGGTAACATTTTGGGCTATTTTGTTTTACAAGTTCAATAAGCTTTGATCTCCTCGCTCTTCTTTAAGACCTTTATTACACAAATAATGTTGAGACAAAAAAAAAAAAAGACAGTTGCTTATTCAAAAGTAAATGGAAAAGTTTTCATTGTAATTTGAGCATTAAAGATAGGCTTCAAAATATTCATGTGCAGGAATCACTCTATCAATAATTGACAGACAACTACCTCAAGGCAGAGACATACTTCCTTCAAAAATGTGATTATTTATTCATTTATTACTTTTTATTATTAACTGGGGATGCTCATTGATTTTGCTTCTAGGTAAATATACAGAAAGAAACAGCTTTAATCACTCCTCTACCTGATTGATCCTTTCACGTCATTCAGATAAAAGACTGAATAAATAGGATGGCTTTATGCTTTGATTCATAGGTCAAGGCTCACCTTGTGTCTCTGGAAAGCAATTTCATAGTTATGAAGTCATCAGGAGAAACAGCTTGGCCTCCCTCTATTACACATTTAAAGTTTTGGGGGTTTTATTTTTTAGCAGTAAAAAATATCCTTGATACTATTAGACAAACTTTGAGATGATCAGGTATTTATTAGATATTTTGGGGGGGTAGTAAATCAGAAGAAAGTATTACTACTAAATAAAATAATAACAATAATAATAATAATACAGCAAAACTATTACCACTCTTGAAGATTTACTGTATGCTAAATTTGCTTTAAAATTTTTTTAAGCTTAAAAAAAAAAAAAATTTTTTTTAAGCTTAAATTGTTTAATCTTCACAGACGCCTTGTGAAACACTATTGTCATCTTACAAATGAGGAAAATGAAGAGCAAAAAGGCCATTGAACTTTCCCAAATTTATTTCACCAATAAGTGAAAAGGCTGGGATATGTAGTCAGATAGGCTGCTTCCAGATTTTACAATAATCAATAGCAACTTCTAGTTTTAAATCTCCGTGAGGTGTGCCAGGGCACTCTGCATATGCCCGTATGGAACCTAGACCCAGCACCTAAAACTCAGTTTAGTTATGTTCTGTGCTTGTTTGTTGGGTTCAAGCATTGATTTTGGTGTCTCCTTTTAGATCCAGTAGAGAAATAGTCTGACATTTTTAACTCAAAGGTCATTTGCATTAAATTTTATTTTTCCTTAACTTTTTTAAAGAATATTACACCATTTTATTAAGGATTATTCAAGCAACTATTGTCTCATTTATATCCACATTGTAATATAAGCTTCATAAATTATTTTAAGAAAAATGCTGATACTTATATTTAGTTACAACTCACAAGAGCACAGAGGGGTTAAAAATGGAAAGAATATTTTAATTTTCAAGTATATAAAGGATATATTTGAAAACTTTAGTTTTATGGGACATAAAATTCAAATCGGATTTTCACTTTCAAATCTGGACAGGTTAGGTGTATTTCCAATTTAGAAACAGAAAATTTAATATTATTTATAGGTAACTTATTGATTATACTTTATATTATAATGTATATGTTAATGTTTTAGGATATGAGGACGGAGTAAACTATTAAGCACTATATATAAAATTTATAAACCTTAAATTTACACAAAAACATCATTACTTAAACATATTTACTTCCTAAATTCTGAAGATGAATTTTGAGTAATGGTTTTTTAATTTAAACTTGGCTGAATATTATATAATTTTTTTGTCCTAATAAATATGTCATTTCTTTATGTTTACTAATTTCTCTGGTTAAAACTTCCAATACCACATTGATTAAGAGTGACTAGACTGGGTACCCTCGTCTTATTCCTGATCTTAGAGAAAAAGCTTACAATATTTTACTGTTGAGTATGATGTTAGCTTTGGATTTGTCAAATATGGCCTTTAATATGTTGAAGTACGTTCCTTCTGTACCCAATATGTTGAAAATTTTTATCATGAGAAGATGTTATATTTTGTCAGTTATTTTTTCTGTGCCTACTGAGATGACTATATGATTTTTCTTGTGCATTCTATTCATGTAGTATGTCACATTTATTGATTTGTTCATGCTGAAACATCCTTATTTCCCAGGGGTAAATCCCACATGATCATGGTGTATGATCCTTTTAATATGTGGCAAAAGGTATTTAAATCAGAAATGAAGAAGTAAAATTGTGTGACTATTATATGATCTTACATATTATATGATAGTGGTGTTGTAAGATTCCCCTGTAGTTTTTTCTGTCATGGATCTGGACTGAGCTGCACCACCACATCGCATCCCAAGTGTGGGGTCATGAGGCACAGCCTCTCCTGACCATACAAGGTCTGGCATCTGGCATCTCACCTGGGCCCGTCTCCTAAATGCACGAGGTCCTTCCCAACATTTTGGGGAAGACTTTGTATATTTTTTTTCCACTTGGCTTTTCTTTGCCAGTTTCTGGCTTTTATTCTCAATATATTTTGCTAAACTTGTTTCATAAATTAAAAAAATAATAATAAAATAATTATAAATAAATTTAACCAAGGAAATCAAAGAACTCTACCACAAAAACTATAAGACTCTAACAAAAGAAACTAAAGAAGATATAAAAATTAGGAAGATAGCTTGTGTTTATGGATTGGAAAAAATGATATTGTTAAAATGTTCATATTACCCAAAGAAATCCACACAGTTCAATGCAATCCAAATCAAAAAAACACCAGCGTTTTTCACAGAACTAGAACAAACAGTCCTAAAATTTGTATGGAATCAAAAAAGATCCCAAATAGACAAAGTAATGTTGAAAATGAGAAGCATAGTGAGAGGCATCACAATTCCAGTCTTCAAGCTGTATTACAAAGCTGTAATCATCAAGTCAGTATGATAATGGCACAAAAACAGACACATAGATCAGTAGAACAGAAGAGAGAACACAGAAATGAACCCTCAACTATATGGTCAACTAATTTTCATCAAAGCAGGAAAGAATATCTGATCGAAAAAAGATAGTCTCTTCAACAAATGGTGTAGGGAAAACTGAATAGCCACATGCAGAAGACTGAAACTGGACCATTTTCTTACACCATCCACAAAAGTAAATTCAAAATGGATGAAAGACCTAAATTTGGGACAGGAATCCATCAAAATCCTAAAGGAGAAGAGAGCAGCAACCTCTGTGACCTCGGCTACAGAAACTTCTTACTAGACACAACTCTGGAAGCAAGGGAAACAAAGGCAAAAATGAACTACTGGGACTTCATCAAGATAAAGGTTTCTGCACAATGAAGGAAATAATCAACAAATCTAAAAGGCAACCTTTGGCATGAGAGAAGATACTTGCAAATGACATATTGGATAAAGGGCTAGTATCCAGAATGTATTAAGAACTCATCAAACTCAACACTCACAAAATAAATACTCCAGCTAAGAAATGGGCAGAAGACATGAACAGATATTTCTCCAAAGAAGACATACAAATGGCTAACAGACACATGAAAATACGCTTAACATCATTCAACCTCAAGGAAATACAGATCAAAACCACAATGAGTATCACCTCACCCCGGTCAGAATGGCTAAAATTAGCAACTCGTGGGATCCCTGGGTGTCTCAGCGGTTTAGCGGCACCTTTAGACCAGGGCGTGATCCTGGAGTCCCGGGATCGAGTCCTATATCAGGCTCCCTGCATGGAGCCTGCTTCTCCCTCTGCCTGTGTCTCTGCCTCTCTCTCTCTCTCTCTCTCTCTGTGTCTCATGAATAAATAAATAAAATCTTTAAAAAAATAAAATAAAATTAGCAACTCAGAAAACAACAGATGTTGGTGAGGATGAGGAGGAGAGAAGGGAATCCTCTTGCACTGTTGAGGGAAAGCAAATTAGATGCAGTCACTCTATGGGTGGGGGGTTCCTCAAAAAGTTAAAAATAGAGCTACCCTGAACCCAGCAATTGCACTACTAGGTATTTATTGAAAGGATACAAAACTGCTAATTTGAAGGGACACATGCACCCCAATGTTTATAGCAGCATTATCAATAATAGCCAAATCATGGGAAGAGTCCAGATTTCCATCAACTGATGAATGTGTAAAGAAGATGTAGTATATATATTCAATATAATATAACTCAGCCATCAGAAAGAATGAAATCTTGCCATTTGTGACAATGTGGATGGAACTAGAGTATAATATGCTAAACAAAATAAGTCAGTCAGAGAAAGACAAATATCACATGATTTCACTCATATGTGAATGTAGGAAACAAAACAGAGGAACATTAGGAAAGGGAAGGAAAAATAAGATAAAACAGAGGGAGGCAAACCATAAGAGACTCTATAGTTAAGGGAACAAACTAAGGGTTGCTAGGCGGAGGTAGGGGAGGGATGGGCCAAATGGGTAATGGTTATTAAGGAAGGCACTTGTTGGGAGGAGCACTGGGAGTTATATGTAAGTGATGAATCACTAAATTCTACTCCTGAAACCAATATTACCGTATGTCTTAAATACTTGAATTGAAATAAAATAAATAAATAATAAATAATACGAAATTAAATGCAATCTCTACTGAAATTCTAATGGCATTTTTCACAGAAATAGAAAAAACAATCTTAAATTTTTATGAAGACATAAAGGACCTCAAGTAGCCAAAGCAATGCTGAGGAAATAACAACAGCAACAACACAAACCTGAAAGCATCACACTTCCTGATTTCAAACTATATTACAAAGCAATATAATGAGCACAGTATGGTACTAGCATAAAAATAGACATAGAGGCAAATGGAATAGAAAAAAGGGTCCAGAAAGAAAAATCATATATATATATATATATATATATATATATATATATATATATATATCAATTTATATTTGAAAAGGGAACCAAGAATATTCAATGGGGAAATAATACTCTTTTCAATGAATGATATTAGGAAAACTAGTAACCACATGCAGGAAAAGGAAATTGTCTTCATTCTTATATCACTCTTGAAAATTAACTTCAAATGGATAAAAGACTTTAAAAATGGATAAAAGACTCAAACATAAGACCTGATGCCATAAAACTCATAGAAGACAGGGAGGAAGCTCTTTACATTGGGGTTGGCAATAATATTTTGAATATGGCACCAAAAGCACAAGCAACAAAAGCAAAATCAACAGGTGAAGCTACTTTAATTAAAATACTTCTTCAGGGCAGCCCAGGTGGCTCAGTGGTTTAGCGCCTCCTTCGGCCCAGAGTGTGATCCTGTATTATATTTGTGTAAGCTAATATACCAACTACATAGCTTTTATTAGAATATAATTGGGCTCTCTGCACGGAGCCTGCTTCTCCCTCTGCTTGTGTCTCTGCCTGTGTCTCTCTGTCTCTAATGAATAAATAAATAAAATCTAAATAAATAAATTAATAAATAAATAAATAAAATACTTCTTCACAGCAAAAGAAACAACAAAATTAAGAAGCAACCTACAAAATGGAAGAAATTTTTTGCAAACCATATATCAGGTAAGGGGTTAATAACCACAGTATATAAACCACCCTTACAATTCAATGACAAAAGACACAATCAATTAAAAATGGGCAGAGGGACTGAACATTTTTCCAAAAAAAGACATCCAAATGACCAACAGATACATAAAAAGTGCTCAGCATCACTAATCATCAGGGAAAGGCAAATGAAAGCCATAATGAGGTTATTACCTCACACAGATTAGCTATCATCAAAGAGATAAGTGATGATGAGTTTTGGAGAAAAGGGAATCTTTGTACACTATTGGTAGGAATGTAAATTGATTCAGTCACTGTTAAAATACTATGAATATTCCTCAAAAAATTAAATATAAAAGTAACATATGATCCAGTAACCCTGCTTCTGGGTATATATTCATAAGAAATGAAGACAGTATATAGTCAACATATGGAAACAACCTAAATTTCCATTAACAGATGAATGAATAGTGAAGATGTTCTATTCTTATCACAAGAACTATACGACCAAAAAAAAAAAAAAAAAAAAAGAACTATATGACAAATATTTGATGTGACAGTGATATTAGCTAACACTATGGTGATTATCATATTGCAGTATATTATTGTATCAACATGCACCTAAAAGTTAGACTATGTTATATGTCAATTATATTCTAATAAAAGCTATGTAGTTGATATATTAGCTTACACAAATATAATACAGTTGTGTGTGTGCAAACATTTGAATATCATTATTTCATCACTATCAATCAATTTAAATTTGACCTTTGTTATTGAATTTTAAATTTTTTTTTCAATATAGAGGCTACAGATTTAGGTAATCCCATGATTAGTTTAGCAGCCACTAACAGACTTTATGTTAACAAGTAACTTCTAAATTTCTAGATTAGTTACAAGGATAAAATTTATAGTGATTCCAATTCTTTCTGATTTAACAGTACACAAGAAATATTAATAACTCTTAAATTTGTAGCTCCCACCTTGGTATGCTACTATACATTTTAACTGCATGTCTTCTCTATGTCTCCTCCTTTTCTTATGCCCCACTTTATTTCAATAAATACCTGACATTAGGTGTCCTAAATTTGTCATGAGATAGTTGCATTAAAGTTATCCTAATTGATGTTTTTATCTCTTATTCTCACTTTGTAATTCACATTACAGGATATATTCGTTTGCAAACATATATACATGTATATATTAGCTTGTATTAGAAAAATATTCAGGCTTTGATAATTAAGTGAATACATAAATAACAACCTCTATGTTTTTTTTTTTTTTAAACATACTTGCTTGCACAGTCGTGGGCATAATGAGCACACTATAAAAGCACACTATCAACAATATGCTACCAAAATATAATGTCTAGCTATTTGGATGATGTGATTTTTTTTCTAAGTAGTTTTTTGTATATATTTATTTGTTTCTTTGTTAAAAAAAAAAAAAACAGGGGCCTTTACATGCCAGACATTTTGCTATTTTGTCAAAAATGGAATCTATATTAATCACTTATGACACTCAGCTTCAGTTTTTATAAGCTACCCACTGTGCAACCACAAAAATGAACACTGAGAATCAGTGTTGACATGAAAGGATCACAGAGAGAAGATGATAAAATATACTGGATACACAAAAGTATAGAGTACTATATCCTTGTAAAAGCACTATATCCTTGTAAATTAAAACCAACACTGAAACAAGAGTAATTCTAGAATGAATATTGTATCCAAAACCTAGTTTTTGGTTTATATCTGTCTGTGACATTAAGCTCAACTCAACAAATCCATTTCAATCTTATCCAGAAACTTAGCTCAGTTTCTGTTCTTGTTGTTCATTACCTTGCACTTCAATGCAGTAGAGTCCTACTGACCTCTGATCTCGGAGGAATCAGATTATTCAACATTTTTTTTTATTAAGACAAATTTTCTAGAGCAATTTTAGATTCACAGAAGTATTGAAGGACAGGTGTAATATTTTCTTTATAATAATATATAAGTATATTATTTATATATAACATATTATTTTTATATTTTATATTTATACCCTGCCTCTACTCATGTGTAGCCTTCCTCGTGGTCAATATCCTTCAGCAGAGTGGTACATTTGTACAAATGATGAACCCACACTGACACCTCATAATCATCCAAAGTGCACAGTTTGTATCACCATTCATTCTTGGTGTTGCACATTCTATGGGTTTGAAAAAGCATACAATGCAATGGATCTATCATTATGCTATTATACAGAATATTTACTTTCCCTTACAAATCTTATGTGCTCTACCTATTTATTCCTCTGCCACCCCTAATCCCTGACAACCATTCATCTTTTTACCACCTTTTAGTTTTGCCTTTTCCAGAGTGTCATATAGTTGAAATCTTATTGTATACAGACTTCTCAGATTATCTTCTTTCACAGAGGAATATTTCAGGTAAGTTTCCTCCTTGACTCTCCATTCCATGGCTTAATAACCCTGCCTTTTTCTCAGGAAATAATATGTCACTTCCTGGTATACCACAGTTTACTTATCTATTCTTTCACTTCCAAGTTGTGCAATGTACAGCTGCTATGAATGTGAGTGTGCAGGGTTTTGCATGGATGAAATTTTCAACTTCTTTGGCAAATAACAAGGACCACAATTGCTGGGTTGTATGGAAAAATATATTTAGTTTTGTAAGAAAATGCCAAATTGGCTTCCAAAGTGGCTTTACCATTTCTCATTCCCACTACCAATGATTTGGTTTCTGTTGCTCCACATCCTTGCCAGCATTTGGGGGTGTAAGTGTTCCATATTTTGGCCATTCTAGTAAGTGTGTAGTATATCTCAGTGTTGTTTTAATTTACATTTTCCTGTTGACATATATGTGAAGCATCTTTTCATATGCTGATTTGTCACCTATGTATCTTCTTTGCTGAGGTGTCTGTTAAAGTCTTTGGCCCATATTTTCATCAAGTTGTTTTCTTGTTGAGTTTTAAGAATTCTTTGTATACTTTGGATAGCCATCTTTTATTAGATGTGTCTTTCACAAATATTTCATCCCAGTCTGTGGCAGGACTTCTTATTCTCTTGATGTTGTCTTTCACAGAGCAGAAGGGATTTTGTTGTTGTTGTTGTTCTTTTTTTTTAAAGTGAAATCCAGTTTTACTAAAGTATTTAATCGATTAAACTATTTCTCTCATGGATTGTGCCATTAGTACCGTATCAAAAAGTCCTTGCTATACCCAAAGTCATCTATAATTTCTCCTGTTATCTTCTGATTTTATGGTTTTGCATTTTACATTTTGGACTATGATCCATTTTGGGTTGATTTTTGTGAAAGGTATAAGAGATGTGACTAAATTATTTTTTATTTTTATTTTTATTTTTTTGCCTTTGGATGTCTAGTTTTTCCAGCATAGTTTGTTGAAGAGACTAACTTTGCTTCATTGCATTGCCTATGCTCCTTTATTGAAGATCAGTTGGCAATATTTATGGGGTTCTGTCTCTGGTCTCTCTATTCCTTTCTATTCAGATATTACATTGAAATATTTATCTGTTCTTTTGCTAATATCACACTATCTTCATTTCTGTAGCTTGATGGTAAATCTCGAAATTGGGTAGTGTCAGTACTCTGATTTGTTCTTCTTCAATATTGTGTTGGCTATTTTGGGTCTTTTGCCTCTCCATATAAACTTTAGAATCAGTTTGTAAATATAAATAAGATAACCTGCTAGGATATTGACTGGAATTGGGTTAAATCTATAAACAGAGTTAGGAATAACTGACATCTTGACAATATAGAGTCTTCCTATTCATGAACAACACAGAATGTCTCTAAGTTTATTTAGTTCTTTGATTTTGTTGATTAACAGTTTGTAGTTTTTCTCACATATATCTTGCATATGTTTTGCCAGATGTATGCATAAGTATTTAATTTTTGTGCACTAATGTAAATAGTATTTTGCTTTTAATTTTAAATTCCATTTGTTCATTACTAGAACATAGAAAAGTGATGGACTTTTGTATATGAACCTTGTTATAATTGCTTATTAGTTTCAGGTATACTTTTATCTTTTCTTTTGGATTTTATACATAGGCAATCATGTCATCTATAGGCAAAAACAATGTTTTATTCCTTTCTTCCCAATTAGTATGTCTTTTGTTTCCTTCATTTGTTTTACTGCACTAGCTAGAACTTCCAGTACTATACTGAAAAGAAGGGATGAGAAGGGACATCTTGTGTTGCACATGATCTTTGTAGGAAAGCTTTGACTTTGTCACTATTAATTATGATGTTAGCTGTTGATGTTTTATAAAGTTATTTGTAAAATACATTTTTAAGAATATTCTTTATCAAGATAAGGAAGTTTGTCATCTATTCCTAATGCACTGAGAGTTTTTTTTTTTTTAAATCACAAATAATTATTGGATTTTATCAAGTGCTTTTTCTACTTCTGTTGATATGATCATGTGATTTTTCTTTGGGGCCTACTGATATAACGGATTACATTAATTGATAGTCAAATGTTGAACCAGCCCTGTATATCTGAGATAAATCCCATTTGCCCATGGTATATAACTTTTTTTTATGCCAGCATCAGAACTCGCCTGAGTCCTGTGCTGTCTGGGGAAGTTACTAATAATGTTCAATTTCTTCAATAGATGTAGTCCTATTCAGATCATCTATTCCTTCTTTTTTTTTTTTTTTTTTTAATTTATGATAGTCACACAGAGAGAGAGAGAGAGGCAGAGACACAGGCAGAGGGAGAAGCAGGCTCCATGCACCGGGAGCCCGACGTGGGATTCGATCCCGGGTCTCCAGGATCGCGCCCTGGGCCAAAGGCAGGCGCCAAACCGCTGCGCCACCCAAGGATCCCCATCTATTCCTTCTTGCATGAGTTTTTTTGTTTTTTTTTTTTGTTTTTTTGTTTTTTTTAGATTGTGTCTTTTAAACAATGTATCCATTTCATCATTTCATGATATCTAGGTTATCAAATTTGTGGCCATGGAGTTATATATAGTATTGACTTATTATCTTGTTAATGTCCATAGAATCTGTAGTGGTGTTTCCTCTTTCATTTCTGTTATTAGTAATATGTGTCTTCATCCTGTTTTTTTTTTTGTTGGTTAACTTGACTAGAGACATTGATTTCATTGATCTTTTCAAAGAACCAGTTTTTGCTTTTTTTGATGCTCTCTATTGATACCCTATTCTCAATTTCATTGATTTCTGCCCTAATTCTTATTATTTATTTTCTTCTGCTTCTTTGGATCCGATTTGGTCTACTATTGCTGGTTTTCTAAGATGGAAACTTTGATGATTGATTTTAGTAGATCTTTCCTATTTTCTAATACGGGTTTTCAATGCTGTACTTTTCCCTCTAAGTGCTACTTCTACTGCATCCACACATTTTGATAAGTTGTATTTTAATTTTTCTTTGGTTCAAAATATTTTTTAATTTCTCTTGAGGTTTCTTATCATTTGTTATTTGGAAGTTCATTGTTTAATCTCCAAGAACTTTGAGATTTTTCAGTTATTTCTTTCATTTATTTCTAATTATATAAATTTCTAATTCAATTCCACTGGGGACTGAAAGAAGAAATTATTTTTTTTTCTATTCTTTAAAATTTGTCAAGTTGTGTTTTATGGTCTATCTTGCTGAATATTCCATGTGAGCTTGAGAAAAATATGTGGTCTGATGTTATTGAATGAAATCATCTATAGCTGTCAATTATATTCAATTGATGGTTGGTGCTGTATTCTACTGTTGTTGGATGAAGTAGTGTATAGATGTCAATTATACCCAGTTGGTTGATGATGTTGTTGAGTTCAACTGTGTCCTTGCTGATTTTCTGCCTGCTGGATCTGTCCATTTCTGATAGAAGTGTTTGGAAGTCTCCAACTGTCATAATGCTTTCATCTACTCCTTTTTGTGATTTCATTAGTCTTTTCTCACAGAATTTGATGCTCTCTTGTTAAATACACATTAAAAAATGTTATGTTTCTTTGGAGAATTGACCTCTTTATCATTATGTAATGCCCTTCTTTATCCTTGATAACTTCCCTTGCTTAGAAGTCTGCTCTGTCTGAAATTAAACTATTGTTTTCTTTTGATTAATGACAGCATGGTGCATTTTCTCTATCCACTTAATCTGTGTGTCCTTATACTTAAAGTGAGGTTCTGTATACAATTTATAGTTAGTGCTTGTTTTTTTAATCTACTTTTATTTTTCTGTCTTTTATTGTTGCATTTAGACAACTAATGTTCAAACTCATTATTGATATAGTGGTATTAATGTCTAGCACATTGTTACTGTTTTCCATTTTATGGCCTTATTCTTTGTTCCTATTCTTTGTTCCTTATCTTTCACTCTTCTCCTGCCTACTGTTTAATTTAATCATATTATATGACTCTATTTTCTCTCCTCAAATTTCAACTAACGCTATATGACTTCATGGGTGTATCTTTTAATAACAAAATAACCCTCATCCCTCCCTCCCATATCTTACATAATTGTCATTTATTTCACTTATGTGTAAGAATACATAAGCATCTCTCTATATATAAGTATCAAATAGATTGTCAGCATTTTTATTTGAAACAAAATGTTCTTAGCTCAATTAAGAATAAGAAAAATCAAAGGTTTTTTGAGGTTTGTTTATTTACTTTATTTTTTTAATTTTTTTATTTATTTATGATAGTCACACAGAGAGAGAAAGAGAGGCAGAGACACAGGCAGAGGGAAAAGCAGGCTCCATGCACTGGGAGCCCGACGTGGGATTCGATCCCGGGTCTCCAGGATCGCGCCCTGGGCCAAAGGCAGGTGCTAAACCGCTGCGCCACCCAGGGATTCCTGTTTATTTACTTTAAAGCACATGTGTGCATGTGCATGCACAGGAGAAAGAGAGACAGAGAGAGGGAGAGAGAGAGAGAGAACAAGCATGAATAGGAGGGGCAGAGAGAGAGGGAAAGAGAATCTCAAGTAGACCCTGCGCTGAATGCCGAGCTGGCCCGAGGGCTGGATCCCAGGACCCTGAGATCATGATCTGAGCCAAAATCAAGAGTTGGACACTTCACCATCTGTACCACCCAGGTGCCCCTAATTTTTTTTTTATATTACCTTCACTTATTCCCTTTTATACTCTTCCTTACTTTATACAAATTCAAGTTTCATTCCTATATTATTTTTCTTCTCTCTTAAAGAACTTCTTTTAACACTTCTGGTAAAGCTGATCTACTGGCAACAAATTCAATTTTTGTTGGTCTGAGAAAGTTTTTATTTCTTTCTCACTTTTTAAAGATAATTTCTTAGGTTACAGAATTCTAGTTTGGTGTTTGTTTCTCTACACTTTAAATATTTTACTTCAGTCTCTTTTTGCTTAAATGGTTTCTGAGGAGAAGTCAGATGTGATTCCAAACTATGTTTCTCTCTATATAAGGTATTTTCCCTCTGGTGCCCTTTAGGATTTCTTTTTAATCTTTCATTTTCTACAAAAATGATATGGTTAAGTGTAGGAGGTTTTTCTTTTGTTGTGTTTGTTTTGTTAGTATTTATCTTGCTTAGTGTTTTCTGAGCTCCCTATGTCTATGGTTTTGTGTCTAATGTAAGTTTGAGGGAAATTTTCAATTCTTATTATTTAAAATATCTCATCTGTTCCTTTCTTTTTTTCTCTGAGTATTCCCATCACATTTATATTATGCCTTTTATAACATTTTCCCATAATTCTTGGATATTCTCTTCTGTTTTCTTTTTTTTCTTTTTTTTTTTTTTTCTGTTTTCTTCAGACTTCCTTTTTGCTTTTGCTTTTCCATTTTGGAAGTTACTATTGTCATGTCCTCAAGCTTAGAGATTCTTTCCTCAGCCATATCCTGTCTACTAATGAGTCCATCAAAACTACTCCTTATTTCTGTTGCAGTGTTTTTGATCTATAGCATTTCTGTTTGGTTCTTTCTTAGAGTTTCCATCTCTCTGCTTACACTGCACATCTGTTCTTGCATGTTGTCTACTTTATCCAGTAGAGTGCTTTAAAAATACTTATTTTAAAGTCCTATTCTGGTAATTCCAACGTTTTTGCCATATATCTTCTCTGTCTCTTCTGTGTTTTGTTTTTGTTTTGCTTTTTGGTATATACACCTTCTAATTTTTGTCTTCATAGCTGACCCTAATGTATCTAGTAAAAGGAACTGCTGTAAATAGGCTTTTAGTCACATGGTGGTGAGGTATAAGGGGAAGGAAAGTGTTCTATAGTCTTATGATTAGAAACTTTGCTAGTATATCTAAGTGTTTTCTCCCTGCTTAAATGGGACAGGATACCTAAAGTGACCTGGAGTTGGTTATTTTATTTCCCCTAGTTCAGTTAGTCCCTATTACTACCGCAGCATGTTAGGCTCTGGTTAACCAGCTCCCCCTGAGCACAAGCCTGATTAAAGCAGAGTTCTCTGGTGTATTACAACATGGTTTTGCTTCCTCTCCTCCTGCTGGATGCATTAGGAGATTTTTCTTCACTTTTACTGTGGAAACCTGGTTGAGATCCTATAGGTAAATCTCAGAATTTTGTGGGTGCTCCCCTATGATCTGTCATTCACAGTTCAGAGTTTCTTGTTCTGGCACTGGCTCCTTTTGTGTTTCCCCTTATGAATCTCTGCTCCAGTAAGCCGTGACTCCCTGTATCCCCCTGTCTTTCTCTTCAATCTTGGTGACAGTAGTTTGCCCTGTGTTCTGCCCTCTATTATACATCTAGGAAGAGTTGTTGATTTTTCAGTCTGTTCAGGTTTTTATTTGTCTTTAGGACAGAATGGTGACTTCCAAGCTCCTTACAAGTGGGATTAGAAACCATAAGTCTCCCTAATTTTGTTGCTGATAAATGAGATTTGACTCATGGAAGTTAAGAAGCTTCCTCTGTGTCACCAAATTTAGAGATGATAGAATTAAAAAAAAAAAAAAAAAAAACAGAAAAGAGTTCTCAGAAAAAGGCAAAGAGAAATGTATAGGCAAAGCTTCCTGAGGAGGAAGTTGCATTTGAACTAGGTTCTAAGAGATGCGGATTTTGATCAGGTGTTAGCTGATAGATTTTTGGCAAAGCAATGAAATATATCATAAAATATCCCATAGTTTCTGAGGATAAAAATGAAGGATACAAATGAAGGAAGGGTTTTTAGATACTTACATGTGGAACTGGAAACCAGGAATCTTTCCAACTTTGAATTTTTCACTGCACATCTTTTGATACATTGACACTATGCTAGTTTCATTCCCATTTCTGTTTATCTATTACTATTAACTAGACCCTAAGTATAATTCTGCTCATGTTTGTATAGACTGTGCACCTATCGTGCTTGACCAGCCCTAGTTCTGACCCCATGAATTTACGTTTGACATCATGTTATGTCCATTCCTCAATTCTGGGACTAATTATAGAAACTTTGCTTTTCAATTGTCAAGAAAATATACTTCATTTTTTACATGTACTATTTTTTCCATTATCAAGACACCATGTAAGAATCTAAAACATATTGAGAGCTATTTCAAGTTGAACATTAAACTCTCGCTAGTTTAGCATTAAAATATTCCCCTGCTACTTGTATTAAGTGATGATCATTGGTTTTTTTGCCTTTAACAACTGTTCATCTCACATTAAATAGCTATTCCTAGGGAAACTCTCAAACTACTTTCTTTTGAGTCATTTATTCTTTGATCTTCATTCTTCCAGATCAAATATGAAATAGAAGAATGTCAGGATTCTTTTCTTTCTTTTCCCATATGTTTCAATATACTTGTCTAATTTAAAGTTAGATAGACTCAAAGTTGAGTGTTTTGGGGTAAGGTAGTTTTTTTTTTTTTTTTTTAAAGATAGTAGTACAAAGGTCCAAGATTGGATTGCTGAGAATGTTGAAGAAGATAAGGCATATAATATACCCAGAAATGTCATACACATTAGCTACAGGGTGTTGTTTCAAATGGGAAATTGTAGAGTTCAAGAAACTAACATATCAAGAATTTTTTTTTAATTTTTTAATGGGAACACAAAAATAATAGTGTGAAAACAGTATGTAGGAAAGTGCTTTAAAAAAATGATCTCAAGTACAAACCATTCCTTACATTTAACTTCTTTGGTTTCAAGATTTTCTTTTTCTACTTAGATGAATCAATATAATGCAATTTTGACAAAGGATCTTGTAAGAGTTACACAATGTCTTTCAACTTACCTTCACAGTTCAGAGTTCTTCAATGTCATCCTATTATTTGGAATAAACATTATGTTAGAGTGTCATTAATCCTTTTGAACATCATATCCCACTAATACATTCACAACCACTCTCTTTTATTCCTTTTCTTTTTTCCCATCCAAATTGAGGACATTCGTGATGGTTAATTTTATGTGTCATGACTAGTCCATGGGTTACTCACACATCTGTCAAGCATTCTTTGGGGTATTTCATTGAGAGTGTTTTTAGATGGGATTAACATTTAATGAATAGAGTAAAGCATATTACCCTCCATAGTGTGATAGGTCCCATCCAATCAGTTGAAGGTTAGACTAGAAGAAAAAGACTGACCCTCTTCCATGTTAAAAAAAAAAAAAAAAATCTCCTACAGTTTTCCTCTGCACTTCATCTGTCCCACTGGCTATCCTTAATCTTGAGCTTTTTGGCCCACATGTGGATTTGGACTTGCCAGTTATCATAATTATATAAATTAATCATTTATAGCAAATCTTATTCTATTTATCCACATTGCTGAGTGGTTCTGTGTTTCTGGAGAATCATGACTAATAAAACCTCTTTCAATTGCTATATTGAAAAATAAATATTCTTACAACATTTGCCATGATCTGGTAACATTTGAACTGCTCAGTAATCTTGAATTAGACCATTAATTTAAATGTTACCATCATTCTGTCCTTGGACATAAATTCTGATATTTTATCTTATTGTCTACTAGAATTTATATAAAGACCATGTTTCCTAAATACACCAACTGTGTTCTAGAAAAACAATGCAGGGATCCCTGGGTGGCGCAGCGGTTTGGCGCCTGCCTTTGGCCCAGGGCGCGCTCCTGGATATCCGGGATCGAATCCCACGTCAGGCTCCCGGTGCATGGAGCCTGCTTCTCCCTCTGCCTGTGTCTCTGCCTCTCTCTCTCTCACTGTGTGCCTATCATAAAAAAGTAAAAAGTTAAAAAACAAAAAAAGAAAAACAATGCAAACTTAGAAAAACTTATTTCATCATGCTATTATATTGAATTTCTATTGCTCAATTTATCAACATTATGGATTTACCTGAACATTATTTTTTTCCTCTGCAGTAGCCCCTTCTTATCCATGGGTGATATGTTTCGAGACTCCCAGTGCATGCCTGAAACCACAGACAGTACCAAACCCTATATATGCTGGGGTTTTTTTTTTCCTCTATATACATACCTTTGTATGTATAAAATTTAACATATGAATTAGGTTCAGTAAGAGATTAACAATACTAATAAAATGGAACAATTATAATAACAATATACTGTCATAAAAGTCATGTCCGTGTAGTCTCTCAATATATTTTATTGTATTATACATACCTTTCTTGTTCTTGTGATGATGTGAGATGATAAAATGTGTACACATGTACATGTGTACATGTGAAACAGTACACTACTGTACTGTTTTCTGATACAATAATACATCCCTAATTCCCTTAAATTTCCTTTTATCTTTGGATTATGTTTTCTATTTTTACTCTCTTAGTGGTTATCCATGATTTTTAAAGACTTGCTAGACTTAATAAATGAAATGTTAATCACTATCATTCAGCCCATAAAATAAAACAATCTGGAAAATTTTACTTCTTATTACTTCCTTTGTCCTTGAAGTTCTGCCTTGAGCTTTCTTCCTACTTTCTCCACCTTCAAACCTCATGGGAAATTGGATATATTGAAGATAATGAATCAGAATCAACAATAATGCTAGTTATCACATTTGAGCACCAATTAGAGACACTTGAAATATTTTTTGAATCTTCATAAATTCCCTTTGTGAGTGACATTATTATCAACCTGTGTTAATATACCAGGAGAAAATCAATAATTGTTTTAAATCTTAAGAGACAGAAAAAGGGGCAGAGAAGGAATCTGAACACTGGGTTCTATCACTAATCTATATATTCTTTCTTTAACACCATGTTAATAAATTATGCTTAAACTTTGTGATCAAGTTGAATACAAGTGATCAAGTTGGATATTTTCTACTATGGGCATCACAATGAACATTGGTACACATATTCAGACACTGGACACGTGCAGATTTTTGTCCTAATTTTTGTTTAAATGTTTGTTTTTCTTTTAATTTTATACATATATTTACTTTCAGTCAAGTTTTGAAACAGTTTGAATCAAGAAAAATAAAACAAGTATTCAGACACCAAGGCAAAATACTTATAAAAGACAAATCTATGAAATTATTAATTAATAACAAAAGTACACATGTTGATAATAGTATCATGGAACTTATTTTCCCTAATAGAGAAAACATAATCTTTTTTCTGACAAGTGTACATTACCTCAGACATTTTAATTATAAATATCAAGTAAAAAGCCCATTAAATGTGGGTAATGATGTGTATTGCACAAGTTCAATATTCACGTTTCTATTCACTACTGAATGATAAAATCACAGAACCTAGAGAATCAAAAAATTTCTGTATATTAAATAAAGCCTACTCTATGCAATTAAATTGAATACAACCAATTTAATGGAGCAAAATTTACTTCAACATGAAAAAGTTTTGAGAAGATAAGTTCTTATAACTTGAGAGAGATAATTTTTTTCTTTGTTTCTGCAGCTTCTTCAAGGTCTTTGATAACTGGAGGCTATGTTTTATAAATTTAATATTAACTAAAGGAATGCATTGCATGAGACAGGGTATTGCTTAAAGAATCCTATAACTTTTAAAGTGCAGAAATAAAGCTAGCTTGAGTTGTGTTTTTCCTCTCCAACTCCCTGAAAATCCAATGTTCTTATACAGAGAGAGATGATTGAAAAAAACAAAATAAAACAAAAACAAACAAACAAACAAAAACCCTCTTTCCCTTCATGCTCCCTCCCAGGAGAGGAAAGAATTTGTCAAAGCTACAGTTAAAGGCTTATTATGCTCATCAAAATTTTGATAACTACTGTAAAAAGTAGCCAAAAAACAATTAAACATGTGACTGTTCTGAATCCCAGAGTGCCCTGCAGATACCCATGGTAGAATTTCATAAAATATTTGGTTCAATGAAAGGTAGGCTCATAAGTAAGTTGATAGTCAATAAACATAATTTGATTTTACATTCTTGTTATTACTGAATAATACGGGCCTCTGCTTGTTTTCCATGCCAGATCAGCATACTCTCAAATTCTCTATAGATGTTATACAAAATTAAACCTAAATTAATGATTGTACAAATATTTATATATCCTTCTATCTATAATCAGCACATTTCCAATACAGTCTCAAACGTATAAGTCATATATTACTAAGACAAGACCTTCACTTTAGCTCTAACTTTGGCGTCTTTATGAAACATTGCATTTAATCCTAAATTTTGCCATCCTTCTAGATTGTAATATTACTAATAATTTAGGTAAATAATTAATTAAAAACAGTTTTCCAGACAGAGGTGTTTTACCAGATTACCGACTTGCACATAATTTAGGTTGTTTTTTTTTTCATAGACACATTTTTCACAGAATTATCTAGGTGATGAAATAGGGTGTTCTCAAGTGAAAATAGCAGACACTAGCTTGAAGAAACTCTGCATGCAATCTACACATGTAAAAAGAATGTAACATCAAGTTTTGATTAAGCAAAAGATATTCAATATTTTATGATTTTTTTCATCTGGGTCACAACATCATTGACAGAATCTCTAAATATATGTTAATTTGGGTACCTAATAGCTGAACTCAAATAGTCCCATTAAGATATAGCATAATTTCTTGTTATGACCCTAAAGCTAATTGCTGTATGAAATATAAAGTGATAGTATGTGTGAGTGTAATTAAGAAGCCTACACTTAACTAACATATATCAGTAAAAATAATGACCATAGACACAATTTATTTAGATGAAAAAATAGATTTAGGAATTGTATTTTTGTTATGTATCTTGATAAACATTCCATTCATCTCTTTCTATGTTGCAGGTTTCATATTGTATGGATATGAACATCAACAACCACTGACTGGAAAAAGCACATTGCTTGTGACTTTGTGGTTATGATGTCCATTGACATCCCTTTGTGGAGGTTAACTAGTCAGTTAAATGTCAAACCTTACCAATTATCAGCCCTAAGAACAAGTATAATGACATATCAGCACCATAGCCTTTTCATCACAAGTGACAAAATGATTTGAATTGCTCCAAGGTACACCTTACTTTTTTAAATGTTCTGTATATTTTTTAAGAGAAGTTGCCAGTGTAAATCCCTGCAGTGTTTCCTTTGGCAACAGACCAAGAAACAACTTAAGAGCTGAAACATTGAGAGATGTTGACAGGGTCACTTCAAAGAAGCTCAAGGGATTAAAAAAAATGATATGGTAACTTTTCTTCTAGGTTCTGAAAAAACGTTAAAAATAAAATGTACTGGCCTATTTTGTAATGCTTATTTTGTAGATAGAACACACAAGGCAAAGTAAGTAGAATCTAAATAACTTCAAAATGTTGCTCGCGTGAAGTACAGTGGGTTGGTACGTTATTTTACAGGACTTTTGCAAGACAGTCCCAATAGGAAAACCACCTTATAAGGAAATGTTTTCTAAGTTCATCCTTCATACATTCTAAAATTATTCGATTGGTACTTCATAAAATCACAGACATTGTTTAGATTCTGGAAATATGACCATAGAGACATATCTTCTACTCTCACAGAACTTAGAGAACTAGTAAAGAGACACATAAAAAAGAGTAAATGTCAAACCAAAAATATAATTACAAACTGTGCAAAGTGGAACTGAGGAATCTGGAGGTGAGGATACCAAGTGGAATGTTGGTTAAATGAGATGAGTTGTGAAGGTCTTTTGGGACATAAAAATTAGGTTGAGACCACAAAGAGCCTGAGCCAGAGCAATGTGAGTGTGTGTGCATGTGTGGGCATGTGTGACTGTGTGTGCGTGTGCATGTGGCTGTGTATGGAGTGTGGATGTCATATCTCCAGGCAAGGAAAACACTTTCCTCAAGCTTAAAGTAGGAAATTCTTGTCATATGTGAGTAGCTGAATGTAAGCCAACAAGCATACTAAGTGACATGAATAAGAGAGTCAGGATAACATTGTTATTTTTGCATAAAGTAGCCAATTATCTTTTTAAAAATGCCTTTAAAACCATAAAAATCTATTTTTAAATTTATGTACATATTTACCATTTCCAGCACTCTTTATTTTCTTGTGTAGACCCAGATTTCTATCTGGAATTATTTTCCTTCTTCCTGAAGGGCTTCCTTTTAATAATAGCACATAAGCTAGAAGAAGAAAAGTGGAAATCCAGTACTGTCAGAGTCACATTTTATGCTTGAAAAGTAAAATATTACTTAAAGACAGCTATAAGTGAAAGAAATACTATAAAATCTAAGGCATTTACAAATACATAACACTTACAGGTATATCTAATAATCAAACAAGGAAATGCAATAGAATAATAAAAATAACTCAGCTAATTTGAAAGAAAGTATAATAAGAACAAAATATAAAGTGATTGAAATAAGCAGCAGACAAATAATGGAGGGTTTCAGTCTTGTCAATAATTTGGACTTTATTCTAAGTGAGATAGAAAGGTTCTAAATGCTTTTTAGCAAAGAGGTAATAAAATATGACCAACTCTACCAAAAATAATACAGAAAGAAAGAAGAAAGAAAAAAAAAGAAAAAGAAAAAGCACTGGTGGCTGCCTGAAAAAATACGAAGTCTTTGGTAGCTGCCCAGAGACTAGATTATTAGAGGAGGCAATTTGAATTTGGGAGCTATGTTAGCAGGCTGCAGTTGTAATAAATAGACTAGGGTAAAATGTCTCCACTAACAACTCAGCTAACATAATAAATGTAACAGGCCCTTTCTGTGTCTGCACATTTTCTATCAAAATTAAAGAATAATTTGATTCAGAATATTCTCAAACTGGTAGAGCTGCTCCAGGGCATGTGCAGACTCTCTCCTACAGATTTGAGCTAAGAACATTTACCTTCCACACAAATTGCAGTACAAATTCCTTCCAAACTTGTTAGGTATCTGAGGCTGCACACCTTCTCTTCTGTTACAGGAATCATATACTTTAGTACATATAATATTTTCATTTTAATTAATGGAAAATAAAATGGAAAACTTTAGTAAGCCATTAGCTCAAGGTGACTTTTAACACACAGTCCATTACAAATTTAAATTTGATTACTGTTTCAGACTTCCTTTTCAGGCCATGGTGAAGTCATAGCGACTGAATTTAATCTCCTGCCTTAAACATAACAGTGAATGGATATAAATATGAAAAAAATGGATTCAGACATTGTATAATAGGCAACACAGGGCAACGACTTAGAAAGAATAAAAACAAACAAGGTGAGCTGTCATAGCTTCCAGTGTCACTGCCTAGAGAGTTTCCAGGCCACAGAACTGGGAGATATAATCCAAACAGATCCAGGAGTCTCAAACTGAGGAGATGAAGTGAGATGTTCAGGTGGCCGGTCATTCAGAGTTCACAGAACAGATAACTGCCAGCTGTGGGAAGAGGTGAGGAGAGCTGCATAGAAAGCAAGCTCAGGAGATCTACAGAGCATTCCTTTGTAGACTTCAGGTGAGTATCAAGTAGCACATAGGTGTGACTATGCATGCTCAAGGCAAGGCAAGGAGTGTTAAGAGGATACAGTAACCACCAGAGCTCACAGGGCTGGAAACACTCTGTGTCCTCCCCTAGAAAAGGAAGAGAAAAGCTTGTAACAAATGCTGGGACATTAGAGTATTCAGGAAACCATGGCCTCATTAACAGCCAAAAAAATTAAATCCAGATTAAAGTTTGCTCTTGTCCTGCCTATGCCATGATTAAAAGTAAGCCTTGAAAAGCAATTAAATTACTCCCAAGTAATGAACCTGTGTTCCCAAAGGTCAAGTATACTTTAAAAAACTACACAAATATCCTACATTCAAAATTGTAAATTTTATAACATATTTGACATTTCTAATGTTGAATATTCACTTGAAATATAATGACCAGGATCTTCAGGCATTTTCCATATTCATACATTATATATTCTGCTCCACTGTGACATACTGTTGTATGTTCTCTTCATGTTTCCTTAATGTCTCAGTGAAATTCACACTGTCTCAATGGAACAGGCATACCATATTCCTCGAAAGCAAAGCTTCTATATTTTGTTTGCTTTGTTTTGTTCATAGACTTTCTAAAATTAATTAAATTTTTCCCTAAAATTTTCTAGCTACATTTCTGATTCTAGAGTAATGAAAGACTACTACTACTAGTGTAAGCCTTCGATAGATAACCACTATAAATTCTGAGCAAATCACAAAACAGCAGCAAAAACTACAATCACCTTGAGGCACTAGAAATTGTACAAAAGTAGGCAGTTGGCAGAAATGAGAAGGCTAAAACTATGATAGAAAATTATTATATAAATGTAAGAAAGTGGGTAGAGACCCTGTAATATGAGAGCCAGATATGAAACCTGGTTTCTATATATAAACTCTGCCCAAATTTATGGCTCTCCCTGAATCATGTAGGTGAAGGACAATTAAAAAACCTGAACCGAGGTTGGAGGTGTCACTCAAAGGAGAATATGCAGCATGTGTCTAGTCACATAAACTGTCTTTTAAACAAATGGTTAGCACTCTTCTGAGGAATATAACAGTATCTACTCTGTAATCCAAATGTTCAAGATACAAGACAAAAGTGCACAGCATATTAAGAATTAGGAATACTCAGGAATTCTCATAAGAAAATCTGAGCAATGGGTTAAAAGCCCAAAATGACTCAGATGTTGATTTTAGCAGAAAACCATTTTATAGCAGCTTTTATAGCCATGCTCAATGAGGTAAAGGAAATAAAATAGAGGTAAGGAATCTCAGTAGATAAAAAGAAGCTATTAAAACATCCAAATGCAAAAATCTAGAACTAAAAATTCCTTCCTGTAGATTAATGAAGGACTGTGAAAGCAAATATTGAATCAGCTTGTTTTATATTGATAGGTTATGTATACCACAAGATGTATTAAAGGAAACCAAATATAAAGTTATTTTTAAGTAATCCTCTTAACAGGAAGAGACATAACCCATTATGTGTCATAAAATTTCCTTAGCAAGCAAGAAGAATTTTTGTTACAAATATTTCACTTTTTTTATTGAAGATTTTATTTATTTATCTGACAGAGAGAGAGAGCCCACAAGCCAGGAGAGAGGCAGGAAGAGGGGAGAGAGCAGGGAGTCCAATGCAGGGCTCAATTTCAGGACCCTGGGATCATGACCTGAGCTGAAGGCAGGTGCTTAACTGATTGAGGCACCCAGGCCTCCCAATATTTCACTCTTTGAAACAGCTCTGTTATTTGGCAGTAATAAGCACTGTATCTCTCTATATTACAACAGTACTTACTGCCAATGCCAAATGATCTCTTGTTTAGGTGTAAGGGGATAAGTGTTTTCAATCTCTCCAGAAGTAATCTATATAGTAATATTTATATGGTAATCACCCAATTATTGATAAATGAATGAGTGAGTGAATGACGAATAATTCTGTCTGGTACTAAGAGGAGTGTAAAATATAGAAATAAGATCTATGATTTTATACTGTATTCTAGAAATATTGAAAAAATCACATTTTAAAATTGGTAAAAAATATATATATATAAGCATAAAAATTGAAAAAAAAATTTTGAATTGATTTTTCTGTCACTCTATTGGGAAACAGAAATTATATAAATGACATAAGTAGTTAAGTATGTTATTAGACAGAATGAAAAGGAGATTCATAGTGGCATAAAGCTACAATGTCTAGTATGATAATACTATTTTAAAATGTCTAAATAAAGCGCTTTAAAATGTCAGCTAAAATATATTGAAATCAGCTTTTATCTACCCTGTGGGAGACGATTTGTAAATTTGGGCATAGAATGATGTTAAAGTATCTGAAATTAATGAAATATTCCCATTTTCAAAAATTCATATGCAAGGACATTAATCATAGTAACTCTCTGCTGACAATACTAAAAATGATTGCAATTGCTTTTTAAATAATAAAATACCAAAATTCAGTAAAATATATGTCTTCCTTTCTTTCAAAATTTAACACTTTCTGTTAGACTGGGAGGCATTATTTTCTGAAAAGCTCAATAATTTGTTACAAATTGCACTAAACACAAACCCAGCTAATTTTTGGCTTTGGTTAGTTAAACTGCAATAGCTAATGAAATGCTAATCCCAAAGCTTTCATCAGGCCAATTTCTGTGTAATTCCCTGATTTGAAAAATTGGCATAGTAATGCCTTACCATAGGGAAAAATCATATAATCAAGATTAAAGAATGGTCATTTTAACAATTTAATTTTGGACTTAATTTCTTTATATAATACTTTCTCCTTTTAATTTGTAGACACATTTATTTTTTAAAAGAGTTATTCAGCAATTATTATGTGTTGAACATTATTCTTGAGTTAGAGGACAAAAATAGTCTTTGACCTCTGTGATAAAATAGTACCATACAGTGTGATAAGAGAAAGAAACAATAAAGTGAAAGAAGTTTTATATATTATATGTATGTGTGTATATATGTCATCTGATGGTAACACATATTCTGGAGAAAAATAAAACTTGGAAGGAAATAATTTATTTGTTGGAATGTGTATTGGGTACAACCTTGTGTGCTTTCTTAGACATCATTCTGTTTTCTTTTTGTTAGTCAATACCTTACCAGCTTTAGATGGCCCCTTCCACTTTCAGGTTTGGATGAAATATTCCACCATGAGATAAAGGATGTGGAATTCAGAGCAGCCACTCAAAGGCCAGAGATGATGTGCAAAAGCATGGTTGAGACTGGGGTAAAAACTGACCAGCTTTGAAGATAATCCTTCTTCTTTTCTCTCTTTAAAAATTGATTTATTCCCTGCAACCTTCATGAAAAAGCTAGAGCTTGGTAAATACACTTCAGGGCAACTTGTTGACTCTTAACTACCTGGAGTGAATGTGGTTAAGAGCAATATCTCATTGCATTCTCTTCCTTTCTCCTTCATTACACACTATTTCTCACTCACGCTCCAGTGGGCTTAGAACTCCCAAATAAAGTGTTGGCAACTTAATCATTGCTGCAGGCACTCCTTTGCAGGAATTGCTACTCCAAATATGAATAAGGAACAGCACCACCTGTGAATGTGTTACAATACAGAATCTCTGGCCTCACCACATGGCTACCAAAATAGAATCTGCAGTTTTATGTGGTTTTCAGCTAATATGCATGGACAAGTTGGTGAGACACAACACTGCTCTACATAACTTCGTGGCACTAGTCTTCAACGACATAAGCACAGGTAAAGAGAATAATTACTTAGAAAATGTTACAGCAATTTTACACTACCATAAAATTTCTGCTGTGTTTTATGAATATATCATTCTTCGAAGGTCTGAAAATTTAAGAGAGTTGGTCCCTCAATGTAGATGATTCATGCAGCACTATTTTAGAAGACCCGTGATAATAATCAATTTCAACATGAAATAAGGTGTTTAAAGAAAACCACACTGACTCAAAAATATATCCAGAGACTTATGCCTGCTCATATATTTATAACACTTTAATGTGCAACAGTAAAGACAAATACATCTATTGATTCTAAAAATCTTCACGTCCCATGATGCCTAATGAGGCTAGGTATAAAAATCAGGAAACAGGGATAGTATATTAAAATGCAAAGAGCAGGGTGCCTGGATGGTTCTGTCAGTTAGTCAGGTAGGTGTCCAACTTTGGATTTTGACTTAGGTCATATTCTCAGGATCCTGATACTGAGCCTAGTATAGGACTCCTGCTCAGTGGAGAGTGTGCTTGAAATCCTGTCTCTTCCTCTCCTCCTGCTTCTTCCCCAGCTTGTGCTCTCTCCCTCTTTCTAAAAAATAAAAAATAAAATATTTTAACATATAAAATAAAATATAGAAAGCAATACTTTAAGAGGATTTTAGACAAAATTTTTGAATTGAAGACATAATCATTTAAAATCATTTCACGACATATACATATACCAAGCCTTTATGTTGCACACCTTAAACTTACATAATGCTATATTTATTATATTTCAATAAATCTGGAAAAAAATTAAATTAAATTAAAGACAATGTCTAAAGAATTTCAGGTTAATATTCTAAGTCTATTACTTATTAGGTAAATGTCATTAGACCAATTACTTAATCTCTCTGAATGCATTTCTTCAATTTTAAAATGAGCATAACATTGCACCATAGGGATCTTGAAATAACTTGAATAAAGAGTAATTGACATAGTCAATATTTAACAAACTTTGAATAATCATAAAAAGAGGATAACTTGAAAATATAAGTGAGGAAAATAGGAGTTTGGAATGGAAGCAAATTTTAAAAGTAATTTTAAAGGGATTAAAAGGAAACATGTTTCAAGTATTCCATAAATTTCTCCTACTATATTTTTCCAAGTTTTCTTATGTTCTTCCAATAAAATTCGATACTCTATTTTATGTGTCTTTATTATATAATGTCATTTCCAAGGACTGTTGGAATAATTTTTGGACTGGAAGTGATGAGACCAAGACTCTAGTCTTGACACTTCCACATGATCAAATACCTTGACTTTCTCTTAATTGTTTCTTCAACCCTAAAATGAGAGATTTAAAATGGATTATCTTAAAAATGGATTATCTTTAGGACTCCTACAAGCTCATAATGAAATGTGTTATATGATTTAAGTGGTAGATATCATCTTGACAAAAAAATGATCAATGGCTTTGTGAAGACCAGTTTCTTCAACATCATGTATTTAAGCAGAGAATTCTCTCTCTCTGCATAAATGAATATGGTTGTCTAAAATTGGTGTACAACCTACAGCTGCATAGCCCATTCCAGAG
Source organism: Canis lupus familiaris (assembly GCF_011100685.1). Taxonomy (NCBI): domain Eukaryota; kingdom Metazoa; phylum Chordata; class Mammalia; order Carnivora; family Canidae; genus Canis; species Canis lupus. The sequence continues at coordinate 79,135,413 of NC_049224.1, forward strand.
ATTTACCAAAATTTTCTTCTATCTGATATTGTGGTCCTTATATGATTATAATAAGAAAAAAATGAATTTAACTGAGATAGATTCATCCAATAAATTGTATATTTGGAGCACTAAAAAGAATTACAATTGTCTGATAAGTATATAGAATAGGAATTGGTAACACTCTACTACCTTCTCAGGGCACCTGGGTGTCTCAGGTAGTCAAATGTCTGACTTCAGCTCAGGTCATGATCTTAGGGCCCTGTGATCAAGCTCTGCATCATGCTCTCTGCTCAGATGGGAATCTGCTTCTCCCTCTCCCTCTGATCCTCCCCCTGTTCCTTCTCTCTCTCACACACTCTCTCTCTTCCATAAACAAACAAACAAACAAACAAATTCCTTTAAAAAAATTAAATCCTTCTTGTGCCTTACCATAACCAACCTGCCTATCCATTATTAATGAGAGATAATGTGGGGGGAAAATCTGACTAAAGGGGATATATAGGTATTTAAATAAGAGAAAAATATGTTTAGCAGAATATCAATGAGTTCTGTTTGGTGGTCAGCCATATAATGAGTTCCCTAAGAACTGGGTCTCAGCATAACAGATGATAATCATTAATGGGATTATTGTTTTAATGGTTCATATTCCTCTATGTTTGCATCAATGGTAGTTGTCTAGTAATCAGAGAATCTTGTCTTATTCAAAATCCCTTCCTTTCTTCGTCTTACCTCACTAGAGATAATGGCAGAAATCTGCTTCGTTTCTTAAAATGCAAACACCAGTCTTGATATTAAAGTTATTTGCAATTCTGTTTCTCCTGAGTTTGTTTTCAATACAGACATACTTCCTTTTACTGCACTTAATTTATTGTACTTCACAGATACTGTGTGTATTTTGTTTTGGTTTATTCTTTACAAACTGAAAGTTTGTGGGAACCTTGCATCAAGCAAATCTGTTGGCACCATTTTCCCAAAAGTATTTATTTGCTCAATTGTGTCTCTGTGTCACATTTGGTAGTTTTCACAATATATATAAAACTTTTGAATTTGATGACTTTGAGGGGTTCAAGACTTCAGTAGAGGAAATAAGTGCAGATGTAGAAACAGCAAGAGAACTAAAAGTGGAGTCTGATGATAGGACTGGATTGCTGCCATCTCATAATCAAACTTGAATGGATCAGGAGCTGCTTCTTAAAAATGAGCAGAGAAAGTGGTTTCTTGAGATAGCAACTAATTCTGGTAAAGATGCTGTGATAGCAAATGATTTAAAATATTATGTAAGATTAGTTGATAAAGCAGTAGCAGGTTTGAAGAGTACTGACTCCAAATTTGAAAGAAGTTCTACTATGACTATAATGCTATCAGACAGCATCACATGCTACAAAGAAATGTTTATTAAAGGAAAAGTCAGTAGGTGTAGCAATAGGTATTACTTATTTTAAGAAATTGCTACGGGATGTCTGAGTGGCTTAGTTGGATAAACACTGACTCTTGATTTCTGCTCAGGACATGATCTCAGGGTTGTGAGACTGAGCCTGCATTAGTCACAAAATCTGCTTAAGATTCTTTCCCATTCTCTCTGGCCCTCCCCACTTTTCTCCCCCTCTTAAAAAAAAAAAAAGAAAGAAAGAAAATAAATCACAACATTCAGCAACCACCACCTCAATCAGTCAGCAGCCATCAATCAATATGGGGGCAATAGCCTTCATCAGCAAAAATATTTCAACTCACTGAAAGCTCAGATGATAGCACATTTCAACAATAAAGTATTTTTCAATTAAGGTATATACACTATTTTTTAGACATCATGCTATTGTACACTTACTAGACCACAGTATAGTGTAAGCATAACTTTTATATGCACTGAGAATTCAAAAAATTCATTTGATTAGCTTCATTGCAATACTTGCTTTGTTGCAATGATCTAGATCTTAACCCACAATATCCCTAAGGTATGCCTAAATATTAAATGACAATAAATTAGTTAAGATATAGAATAAAGGAAACAAAGTAAAATGTTTAAGAGCACTGAAAATACACTGTTTTTTGTTGTGCTAACACAATGTCCTTAATATAACAACATATATAAGTGCTAGCCAAATTGCGTTATAGGATTTATTATACAACCCCAAATTTCAGATTAACAGTGTCATATATTGCAAATTATTTTGACTTTGGAAGTGTAAGATAATTTTGAGGAAAAAAGGTGTTTAGGGGTGATTGATGGAGCATTGTCCTAGGTTTCATATCCTATAGATTTAAGAGACTTATTTCATCATATAAAATGAGAGATTGAAAATGTGTTGGATACTTATAGTTTTTTAAATTGTTATTTCTGTGCCTTTTATTTAGATTATCAAAAGGAAAAGAGACTTCCTTGGGAAAAAAATATTTGTATATGTATATAAATATTTTAAATTTATGATATAATGTGCATTTAAATGTAAACATCTGTGTATGCATACATTTATGTCTGTATATCTGTGCATCTGTATGCCTGATATTCAGGAGATAGTGCTAAAAAAATGGTTACTACACCTTGAATAAGAAGAGCTTTGTCAACAAAGTAAAGAGCTTTGTCAAATAAATGTAAATGATAATGCAATATTTCTAGGAAATTTGGTGGCCTAAAATGGCTACCAAAATGAAATTAACATGGAATTGTGTTAAACATAAAGTAAAATGCTGATGGTGAGATAAAAAATAGCTTTATATGCCATTTAATTTAAAGGCAATAAACTCAAGAAAAAATATTGCATTAAAAAAAGAAAAAATATTGCATTTGATAAAAACCCAGTTATTATGTATATAAATTAAGAGGAAAAAATCACATATAACAAGTAATAGAATAGGTCATTGTTAGCAAAACGTAAAAGAACACAAGTAGAATTTTGAAGTATATTAAAAATAGATAAATAATGCTTTAGAGTAAATATCATATGACACATAGCACATAGCTACTTATTAAGATGTATTGCACCTAAAAACCAAAAACTTCATGAACTGAATTAAAGAACATCAAAAGCTCAAAAGTGATCAAGAATGATATCGGGGGGACAAAAAGGGTCTCCCCAAGGACCCATGGTGGAGAACTTGGGTTCTGTGGAGAACCACCAAAAGTCAAGGAAAACAGAGCAGAACTTATCAAACTGACTTGTGTTTGTTCTAACTCTTTTGGGGATTGTCTGAAGAGTTGACACTCTTTCTGGCACCTAACTTGGAATTTATTCATGGAAGAAAAGAGGTAGATATTTTTTTTAATGCAACCTACACTTCTTTAGGGGAAAAAATTAAAATGTAGGCAAACAACAGCCTGAGAGGAAAAGCTTGGCAGACAATTTCTCATGGATATTCAAAAAGTGCTCTTGAGCATTGCAAAGTCTGAAAATTCATGCACACATCCAAGGCAGAATGCATGCTCTGTGGAGACCTGAGAAGACACTAAGTTTTCACCTTTGATCACTAGGCTCAGAGTAAGTAAATGCTAAGACAAAGTTAGAAATGGCTGGGCAGTGTTGAATGCATACAGAGCTAATATGCAAGTTTTGTTTTTCGTTCTTTTTTCTTTTTTTCTTTTATTCCTTCCTATGATAAAAAAGAATAAAAATCTCAAATTAATAGCTTTACATCTCTAGAAAATAGAAGAAGTGCAAATAAAACAAACGTAGAATGGAAGATATAGTAATGATTATAGTGGAGGTTAACAAATAGATAATAGAGACACAATTCAGTAGATTGATTAAATCAAGAGTTCTTCAGGCTCATTGTTAGTGTACAGAAATGCAGTTGATTTCTGTACATTGGCTTTGTATCCTGCCTTGTTACTGAGTTGTTGTATGAAATCTAACATCCAAAACCATAAGATACCTAGGAATAAATCTAACCAAAAATGTAAAGATGTAGGAATCCATCAAAACCCTAGAGGAGAACTCAGGCAGCAACCTCTTTGACCACAAATGCAGCAACTTCTTGCAAGACACATCTCTAAAGGCAGGGAACAAAAGCAAAAAGAATTATTGGGACTTAATCAAGATAAAAGCTTCTGCACCACAAAAGAAACAGTCAACAAAACTAAGGCAACCTACAGAATGGGAAATCAGATCAGGCAAATGACATATCAGATAAATGGCTAATATCCAAGATCTATAAAGAATTTATCAAACTCAATAAAAAAAAAACAATACAGTCAAGAAATGGGCAGAAGACATGAACAGACATTTCTCCAAAGACATATAAATGGCCAACAGACATGTGAAAAAATTTTCAACATCACTCAGCATTAAGGAAATACAAATCAAAACCACAATGAGATACTACTTTATATCAGTTAGAATGGCTAAATTTAACAAGACAGGAAACAACAAATGTTTGCAAGGATGTGGACAAAGGGGAACCCTCTTACACTGTTGGTGGGACCACTCTGGAAAACAGTATGGAGGTTCCTTAAGAAGTTAAAAATAGAACTACCCTATGAAACAACAATTGCACTACTGGGTATTTACCCCAAAGATTCAGATGTAGTGAAACGAAGGGGCACCTGCACCCCAATGCTCATAGCAGCTGCATGGATAAAGTAGATGTGATGATAGATAGATAGATAGATAGATAGATAGATAGATAGATATAGATATAGATATAGATAGATATAATATGTGACATATATGATATGTATGTGAGATATATATCATATATATATAATGGAATATTACTCAACCATCAGAAAGGCTGATGGATACCTACCATTTACATCAACATGGATGGAACTGGAGGGCATTATGCTGAATGAAATAAGTTAGTCAGAGAAAGACAATTATTATATGGTTTCACTCATATGTGGAATATAAGAAATAGTGTAGAGGATCATAAAGGAAGAGAGGGAAAGCTGAATGGGAAGAAATCAGAGAGGGAGACAAATCATGAAAAACTCTGAACTTTGGGAAATAAACTAAGGGTTGCTGAAGGGGAGGTAGGTGGGGGAATGGGGTAACTGGGTAATGGACATTAATATGGGCATTGGGTGTTATATGCAACTGATGAATTTTTAAACACTGCAACTGAAACTTATGATGTACTGTATGTTGGCTCATTGTATTTAAATTTTAAAAATTTAAAAAATAAACATTCCTACAAAATCAGAACACCATTAAGGCAAGGTTGTGTAGTCCTCCCATCAAAAGTAGCTAGTTGATCCTAGGTGTTTACAAAAAAAAGGATATAAAATTTCAGATTTGTAGGGATACATATACCTTGATGTTTATAGCAATGTTATCAACAATAGCAAAAACTATGGAGAGAGCTCATATGTCCATCAACTGATGAATAGATAAAGAAAATGTGGTGTAAAGATATGCAATGGAATATCACTCGGTCATCCAAAGGAATGAAAATCTTGCCATTTACAATGATGTGGATAGAGCTAGAGTATATTGTGATAAATCAGTCAGAGAAAGACAAATACCATATGATCTCACTCATATATGGAATTTAAGAAACAAAACAGATGAACATGTGTGGAAGGGGAAAAAGAAAAAAAAAAGGAGAGAGGGAAACAAACCACAAAGACACTTAATGATAGAGAACAAACTGAGAGTTGATAAAGGGAGGAGAGTAGGGGTTGGGCTAGATGAGTAATGGGTATTAAGGAGGGCACTTGTGATGAGCACAGGTGTTATATGTTAGTACCAAAACACTGAATTCTATTTCAGAAACTGGTGTTTCACTGTAGGTTCACTCATTACAATTTGCATTTTAAAAAAACTCAAAAAATCAGAAGTTCGTTCTTAAAAATCATCCAAATTACAAACTTTTAGCAAGACTAACCAAAAAAAACAAGAGAGAGAGAGATATAAGGTCAAATAATTGAAATCAGAAATAAAAGCAAAAAAAAAAAAAAAGAAATAAAAGCAGACATTACTATCATCAGCTAGACCCCAATAACTGACCTTTTTTTTTTTAATTTTTATTTATTTATGATAGTCACACAGAGAGAGAGAGAGAGGCAGAGACACAGGCAGAGGGAGAAGCAGGCCCCATGCACCGGGAGCCCGACATGGGATTCGATCCCGGGTCTCCAGGATCACGCCCTGGGCCAAAGGCAGGCACAAAACTGTTGCGCCACCCAGGAATCCCCCTGACCTTTTTTTTATTAAAGATTTTATTTAATCATTCATGAGAGACACACAGAGAGAGGCAGAGACACAGGCAGAGGGAGAAGAAGCAGGCTCCATGCAGGGAGCCTGACATGGGACTCAATCCCAGGACTCCAGGACCATGCCCTGGGCCAAAGGCAGGCACTACACCACTGAGCCACCCAGGGATCCCCAAGACCTGATCTTTAATGCTCACCTGCCTATATCCACCAACCTTTGTCCCACATTTTCCTTAAGCTCTTCTTTCCAGCTTGTATCTTAACTCAGGCGAAGCATCCTTGTTAGAAACCAAAGCTACCCTTCAAGGTATATCAACACCAGACAAAGAATTCCAGCCAGCCCAGACCATCTAGACAAGTTTGAACAATGCAGGGAATAGGGGCAGCAACGACCTGTGCAAATGAAAATCCACTATAATCTTGATTTCCCCCTTAAACTTAAATACTAATAGCCTACAACAGACATTGCCAATAAAATAAACAATGATTAATACATACTTTGCATGTTATATGTATCATATGCTGGATTCTTACAATAAAGCATGCTAGACAAAATAAAATGTTATTGAAAATTCATAAGAAAAATAATTTATAGTACTGTATTTATTGAAAAAATCTGCATGTAAGTGGACTTGTACAGTTCAAACCCATGCTGCTCAAGGGTCTACAAATATCAAATCACTATGTTATACAGCTGAAACTAATTTAATGTTGTATGTCAATTATACCTCAATAAAGACATAAAATTAAATGACTAAATTCCATACACTGAATCTCAATGAAAGTATTTAAAATATACTGTGATTATTTTGGGGAATACTTATATTAATTGCTGTAAACAAAATAGCAGTGGATGGTCAACAGACACATGAAAAGATTTTCAAAATTACTAATCATCAGGGAATCCAAATCAGAACCAAAATGAGTTGTCACCTCACACCTGCCAGATTGGCTATTATCAAAAAAGACAAAAAGCAACAAATGTTGGCAGGGATGTGGAGAAAATGAAATTATTTTACACTGTTGGTGGGAAGGTATATTGGTGTCACCACTATGAAAAATGGTATAGAGTTTCCTCAAAAAGTTAAAAGTCAAAATATCATATGATCTAGCAATTCCCCTTCTAGATATATATCTGAAGAAAATGAAAACATCAATTTGAAGGCATATATGTAGTTCTATTTTAATTGCAGCATTATTTGCAATAGTCAAGATAGAGAATAACCTAAGTGTCCATCAATAGATAAATGGATAAAGAACGTGTATTTTATATATACATATGTGTGTGTGTATATATATATATATATATATATATATATATACATATAAAAATTATTTTTTGGTCTATATATGTTTCTTTAATCACCCAAGACAAAACAAAACACTTGTGCGAATTAGTTATTAAGTACACAAGAAATATACAAAACAATAGCATTATAAAAGTCCATATAGCAAGGCATAGAATATAAAAAGTGTGCTGAATCCCAGGTATCTTTGGAACCATTGATCTGCACCAGTGTATAACGGATCTGAGGTCTGTGATATTCAACAAAGCTGCAGTTCTGCAAGATGATTCAGAAGACTCCTGGCATGGCTTTGGAGAAATCTCCAACACAAATGAAAAGAGAGTCGGGTCATGGTTTCTTGCGCTTGGGTTGTGCATGATGCTGGTAGCCAGGTCCCAGCTGAGATCCTGCTCTCATCTCCACAGCCACCGAACACCTTGTTTCTACATCAGTCCATTCAGACTCTGTACCATCTGGTGGGGCAGGTGCTGCTGTGGGAGATTTTCGTTTTCCGTCAGTTGGCGATTCTTGTTTAAAGTATTGTATTGTTTAAAGTATTCTTGTATAAAGTATTACTCAGCCAAAAAAAAAAAAAAAAAAAAAGTGAACTCTTGCCTTTAGTGACAATGTGAATAACCAAGGGATTATTATGCCAAGTAGAATATATAATAAAAAGAGACAGATAACTGAATGAATTTGTTTATATGTGGAATCTGAAGACAAAATAAGCAAACAAAACGGGATCCCTGGGTGGCACAGCGGTTTAGCGCCTGCCTTTGGCCCCGGGCGCGATCCTGGAGTCCCGGGATCGAGTCCTGCATTGGGCTCCCTGCATGGAGCCTGCTTCTCCCTCTGCCTGTGTCTCTGCCTCTCTCTCTCTCTCTCTCCCTCTCTCTCTGTGTGTGTGTGTGTGACTACCGTAAATAAATAAAAAATAAATAAATAAATAAATAAATAAATAAATAAATAAATAAATAAATTTAAAATAAGCAAACAAAACAAAACAGAAGCAGACTCATAGATGCAGGAAATGAACAAATGAACCGGTGGTTACCAGAAGGTGGTGTTGCGGCCTGATAATATAGGTGAAGGGAATTAAGAAATACAAACATCTAGTTATAAAATAAATGTCATGAGATGTAATTAATATACAACACAGGAAATATAGTCAATAACATTATTATAACTTTGTATGGTGACAAATGGTAACTAGACTTATGGGGATATATTTTATAATATATAAAAAATATTGAATCACTACTGTGCACACTTGAAACTAATCAGATATTGTACTTCAAAAAAAAAACAGTGAAAAGACATTCTAACACATCTCTCAACTTTTGACAGAATGTTTAGACAAAACACATGAGACTAATTTACTTTATTTGATCAAAAATAGTTGATATACCCTCTACCTTAAGAACTGGGAAAGGAGAGGTGCCTGGTTGGCATGTGGCTCTTGATGTAAGGGTCATGAGTTCAAGCTCCACTTGGGTATAGAGATTACTTAAATAAATAAAACCTTTTTTAAAAAAATTGGGAAATGAGCCTTCTATTCGAGGTTTCACTGAATCTTAGATAGATGATAGAAAAATAGATATAGATGATAGATAGGTAGACAGATAGATAGATGCACAGGAGTTTTCAATAAATTCTTAATAATAGTTTGATTGTGTAGTAAAACAACTATCAACTTTTGAAAAGGACCTAAGGTAAAAATTCATAGTCCTCTAGGTTCAAAGAGTAGATAAAAAATTCAGTTGAAGAATAGTTAAGAGAAAAATAATGAAAATGGTATATGTTAGTAGACGTTCATATTTCAAACTCCTATAAAAGAGCATCACTATTCTAATTTTTACTTCTTGGCCATAATATCACACTTAAAACTCATGGCAATCTATTAAGTTAATAATTGTAAAACTTAAAAGGTGTATATAGGGGATCCCTGGGTGGCGCAGCACCTGCCTTTGGCCCAGGGCACGATCCTGGAGACCTGGGATGGAATCCTATGTCGGGCTCCCAGTGCATGGAGCCTGCTTCTCCCTCTGCCTACGTCTCTGCCTCTCTCTCTCTCTCTGTGTGACTATCATAAATAAAAAATAAAAAAGGTGTATATATAAAAGCTAGAACATGGTCTGACCATATTATGAGTAGATTACATGCTTTCTGGGTTTTTAGTATCAATGCTACATCATTTTTGGAATGATTATTGGAACTTGAGCTATCTACATGGGATCCCAATAACTATACTGAGCAGAGGCATGTTTATGATTTTGACCATAAACATGAATACATTTGCACAGTAAAAATGTACAAAATGAGAAGAAACCAAAAGAATATCAACAACCTAAAGAATAGACAAAGAGAAGCCTAAGAAGTAGACAGAGAAGTAGGATCCAGAGCAGAAGAAAATCACAGTTTTATGTCTGCCAGAGTAAATATTAAGTCAGGAGGGTCTTGGTGACTCTTGACAGCAGTTTCACTAGTATGGTAGAGGAAGAGGCCAGACTACAGTGGATTAAAAATGAAAAAAAAAAAAAAAAAAAAAAGCCAAAACCAAAAAATAAAAGAGAATAAGAAGAGAAGTGGCTTTAAGTTACATTTCAAAAAGATTGCCTTAAAGGGAGGAAAGAGACAGCATATACATTAGAGAAGATCCAGGTTCGAGGAAGGAATTTTTGTTAGACTTCTTATTGTGTATTGTTTGGGTTTGTTTTTAGCTCAGTTCTCTCAAACATTTGTAGTGATATAGGAGATCTGTTAGAGATAAAGGCATTCTTTAGTAACAGAGAGAAGAAATAATGGATGGGAATATTGATTTATATCTATAGTATGAAGAAGTGCACCTAAAGAGAGGAAAAATTTGCATCAGAAAGATTAAAAGGACTTTTTCATATTATTTGCCTGACGTGTACAAGGGTGGCAGTATATTTGTAATTAATGTGTAAATATTTTCTTCAACGTAGGATGCATCATAGTTAAATGTCAAATTCGGCAAAAGCAAACATATCATATCTCTGTTTTAGGGACAGTAAACAAACACTAAGTTCACACTGTTGTTGTTGTTGTTGTTGTTGTTTTCCCAAGAAAATTTCCAGGATGCCCAAATTTGAAAAGTGTTATCATGAATCAACACTATTCATTCATAGACTCTATAAGCATAAGATTAAAATAAATTGTTAGTAAAAATAAGTAAATAAATAAATAAATAAATAAATAAATAAATAATAAGTAAATAAATAAAATTATTAGTGGTTTAGGAGAGAATATAGTATTTAGCAGAGAGTTCAGTTCTAAATACTATAGCAAAAATAATAAATAAATAAATAAATAAATAAATAAATAAATAAATAATAAATACATACATACATACTATAGCAGAGTATAGTATTTATAGAGTTCAGCCAGTAAAAACCTCAGTTTTGTTCTTTTAACTACAATTTATTATCTTTGTAGATTTGGATTAGTTATGAAAGATTTCTTTTTCTCATCTTCCCAACTGAGTAGTGTGTATTTGAATGTAAGCATAGTAACCACCTTTCTTTGCTTGCTTACTACATGTCACCCCCTGGCATCTCTAATTTGACTATCAAGTAACAGTTGATGTTACTTTAAATGTTACAGCCTTTAATGTATCTATTAGAATTGGACACTCAGAGAATGAAACAGGTATATGACACTTACACTATGTTACCTTTCATCTCACCTGGGGACCTTCCAAAAGTCAGTGAGCAGAGTCTTGTCTTTATTACTGACTCACAGCTGTGATTCCTACCAGAGAAAATAAATTTGATGGAATGATTTATGTCTATCCCAATGTAAATGATTTTTTAGTCTGCGCCAAGGAGGAGGGAAAAAAAAATCATGTTAAAGAGAAAACTGTTTTAGCAGATATTTTACTCTTGAATATTAGATAAATTTGAGATAGAATTTTAATTAAACTCTCCCTAGCCTCATCAGATTAAGTGTTTAAAGCTGGCTTATTTATTGGGAAGGTCTGTCCTAGCTTTTCTGGATTAATCTCAATCATTTTCATTAGTGAAATCTTTAATCTGTTCTTCATTACAAATGGATGGGGAGAGATTCATATCTATTGGATCTGAGATATAATCTTGGGTTTTAAACTGCTTGGTAAATTATTTAGGCACAAGCATATTAGAAAATTTAAAGACCCAGAGTCCTAGACAATAATAAATCTGCTTTGATTTAACATTTTTTATAACAGTCTGTGCAGTATTATAGCATCTGGAGGGAGAGTGGGTTTATTTTCTGGTACTGGGTCTTGCCAAGCCTATAAATCTATCCATATTTTATAAATCATATATAAAGGATTACCTTTCCAAAATTAACTAAATTAAGGAAGCATTTGCTATGTCTTTTTTTTTAAATTATTTTTACTTATAGTTCAGACATTATTGAGCTCTTTAATTTAACTCTCCCCCTAAGGAAATTATCATGTTCATAATGTTTTTTCTCAAACCCTAAATTACAATACATTATAGAATACACCTTGTATTGATCCCTCTTATAATAAGTATTTGTTACATAATAAATTTTCCAAATATTTATGCAGCCACCCCGAAAGTATTTGCTATTGCAGCTTCCATGGTTGAAGCCAGACATTTTTCCCTCAGAAAAATTAAGCGAAGATTCTGGATTAAATATAGAATCAAGGATTTTATATTTGGGTCTTTCTATTGTTTATTTTCCTTGTTTTGTTTTGTGTGATTTGGGGAAGGGACTTACCTTCTCTCAGTTTAGATCTATCATTTTTAAATGAATACAAAAGACCTACTTTGTTTATAACAGTGTTGCAAAAGTTCGGTATCAATAGAAGAAAATGGTTTAAAATTCATAAAAATAATGTATTATAATAAATATCCCTGAGAGAATTTTCATAATTTTATCTGATATGTTTTAAAGAGTATATATTTTAACAGATATCTGACCATGAACATTATTTTTATTTCAGTTTAGATACTACTATAAAAAGTTTACATTAGTTATTATTTATATTAGTTGATTTGGAGAGACTCATTTTAGAAATAAAAGACATGTAGAAATATAACAACCTACAAGATACTGAAAAAGCTACCTAATTTATTGAAGTGGACCTGATTTTTCATGAATGTCTAAGAGAGCTTAAAAAAAAATAGAAGAATCCTATTTCCCTTGTATCTCTTAAAAAAAAAAAAAACTAGAAGAACCCTATTTACGTAGTATCTCACTGCACTTTATCAAATGTGTTCTCTTTTTCTTTCCTTTGTCACCCTCTCTTTGCTGTTTCACATGCTATCTGTGCAACTTTGGGCAAATGAGTTCTTTTTGTGTTTCACTAACCTTATTTATGAAACAGGGAAAATAATTTTACTTCGTAAAGTTTTTCTTCAGCAACATGTTAGTACAGAAAAGCAGTTAGGACTGCACTTGCTGAGAATGAGTTCTTAATAATCTTTGGATAAATATTTGGTAATTAACCATCATGTATTGCATTTGATATGTCTTAGCACCATCATGTTAATTATATGAAAGAAATCACTTTATTTCTCAGAAATATAAGAGCAACTTTTTTTTTTCCAAAAATGTACATGTGTGTCTTACTCTGATAATATGTTTTATTCTACTTCTTTAGGCAGTCATCACCTTTTATGTACCTCACTCTACTTGCTACTCATTTGCCAATAATAAATTATTCTGTGTCCACAGCAGTACAGGTATCAGAATATTCATGGAAGAGATGTTTCATCCAAATTCTAACCTCTATTTCCCATAGTTCTTCTTTTTTTAAGATTTTATTTATTTATTCATGAAACACAGAGAGAGGGAGAGATAGGCAGAGACATAGGCAGAGGGAGAAGCAGGCCCCATGTAGGGAGCCTGACATGGGACTCGATCCTGGGACTCCAGAATCACACCCTGGGCTGAAGGCAGACACTCAACCGCTGAGCCACCCAGGCATCTCATATTTCTCCGGTTCTTAATGGAATTATCTTCAACATAGTAGATTCTAAAATCTTGCCTGTAATTAAGATTTATATGAATAAGTGCATTAATGCATTTATTTTAATAACAAAATGATATCAGGATCATATTTTGTTCTCATTTTTTTAAAAAACAGAGATTTTTCAGTAAGGAACTATTTCCTACCTCAAATATATTGATTAGTGGCATTACACATTTTCCTTTCAATGAGAATCCCATAAGGAAAGCAAATTTAACTCACATTTCCAGATCAAATAATGTTTATTATTTAATCTGCTGTAAAATTCAAATTTATGATTATATACAGATTTATTTTAATTAATTTTCACTCTTTTTATTTGGACATCATAAAATAATAAGTCTTTTTACATCATAAGTCTTTTTACAATGGTATAAATCCTATATCATGTTCTTCTAGCAATAAGCAATTTATAGAAGTTTACTGATATTTCCCTCTTTCTCTCTCCTCTTTTTTAAATGTACTAATAATATCAGTTCTGATTCTTCATATGAGTATGACCTAATCCACTATCGAAGGCTTAACCAATGAACAATTTTGGCTTTCTCCCTTTATCTATCATGACAATTTACAGTCAGCACAGGCTGGGTATGTAGTAACTCATTAGGTGATTGTTGAGCAAATTACTGGGCAAAGAATGAGACTACCAATTTCTCACCAAAGTTTGTATCCTGAGACAACACTGCTGTGATCTCTATCCCTTTTTGGACTTCCTTGAATTTTTCTGACATAGTACAGTACTTCAGAACAAGTTCACTTTTCTCTTTCTCACAATACTTTCCTCTGAGAAGGGTATAGAGGCCCCGAGATACAATCAGGAACTAGGATTACACTGAGAAAATCTTACGTCAGTCAGAATGTTGGAGGAGCAGGGTCAAGTCTTGCGGCAAACTTAAATACACAAATCTGATGGTTACAATGGCTTTTAAAAAGGACATGTCCCTCAGTAAAATTAGCCTTATCTCAAGTGAATCAAGTTGTACAAGGAAAATGCAAGATTTCTGTGCAGGTCTACTTACTTCTCTAAGCACTTAGTCTTCTTGAAATGATAAGATGGCCTAGGCTCATAAGCAGTTTTTCAAGTTCAATATTGTTCTATTTAGTTTATCATCCTCCTTTAGCTTTTTTTTTTCTGTCCATTATCACACCAGACAAGGAAGGCAACTGAGATTCACAAATATTCCATTTATTTCTAATGAATATAAACCAAATCAGTGGGAGATTGATGAATTTTGCAATTTCATAGCAGATTTATTATCCAAAACCTTTCTCATGTGACCTCATATCTCTCAAACTCATCTCTAGATTTGCTTCCATGTTGCCTTTTTTTTTTTTTTTGTAATTATAACTAATTATACATGCTTTTTCTCTTTATACACTCATGATCAGGAATTGAGGGCTCCTGTAACCTACCTACATAATCAGGAATGGTTCCTGAGGCAATGACTCTTGGAATCCCTCCATCTGTTCAAACTTGAACTGTGTTCTTGGCTCACCTCACTCTTGTAGTTGGAAGAATGTAAATGCTCAATAGCCCTCTCCACAGCATTTTCTTCCTTCATTTCCCTTCATAGTCTGGCTGACCTACAGCTATTTCCTAAATTTGCTAACATAGCCCATTTTTTTTTTGCTATTACCTAAATTTCTTCCTGCAATAAAATACATGTTGCTTTATGATCTTTACTGTCTGTTGTAGATTGAATTGTGGCCCCTCAAAAGATATGTCTACCAGGAACCTGTGAATGTGACTTTATTTGTAAAAATGGTTTTGCAGATGTAACTAAATTAAGGTACTTAAGATGAGATCATCCTGGATTTAGGGTGGGTCTCACATCCTATAACAGATGTCCTTATAAGAGAAGGACAGAGGGAGATTTGAGATCCAGCACACAGGGGAGAAAGCCATATAAAAACGGAGATAAGGATTAGATTTACCCTGCCATAAGCCATGGAACACATGGAAGAGGCAAGGAAGGATTGCCTCCCAGAGCCTTTGGACACAGGGTAGTCCCCAACCCCACAATACTTTGATTTTGTATTTTAAGTCTCCTTCAGAACTGCATCGAATTTGTGAGAAGCCTTAGGACCCTAATACACTGCCATTTGATCTAAAGAGTCTTTAAGGTCACCTAGGTGTCTCAGTCAATTAAGCATCGGCCTTCGGCTCAAGTCATAATTCTGGGGTCCGGGGATCAACCCCCACATCAGGCTCTATGCTCTTCAGGGAATCTGTTTCTCCTCCTCCCTCTGTCCCTGCTCATGATCTCCCTCAAATAAATAAATAATTTAAAAAAGAGTCTTTGAATGATTGTGATTGAATGTATATTGCAAAGCTAATAAAGAAAATAATGACCAAAATTTAGACCATGATTCTTGATGAAGAACTGTTTCTGAAATGACTTTTTGTATATTAACATTCAATTATTTGATGGTTAAAACAGCAAAAAAATGTATATTTATGTATTAATTGAAAAATTTTGCACTATATGAATTTTGGACTGAGCCAGAAAAAATTCAGGAAAATCAGTAAAGAAAAACATACCAGAATAGTCTTTCATAGTTTATGCTATAAACCTGTTGAAAATGCAGTTGCAAAAATCTTTTCTCGGTGATTTACTCAACAATTATATACTGAGTAGCTATGTTCCCAATCCATAGATCTTTATGACCAAATTCTTATGATAGTCAGGTGCAATGAGAAAGCCAATTCTAATTTTTGGAAAGAAGAATGGTTCCACAGAGCATGTATTGGTTTACCATCATTTCATCAGTGAGTTATGCATGTGGAACAGAGATATCCCTTTAAAAAGATACATGCTTTACAATACAACTAAACATCCACCTTTATTGCAAATACAGGCAGACATAAATTAGCACTACACACCTAGGCGGAAGAATAACCAACCATGCACTATTTCATTTGAACATTTTCAAGTACACTTTCCAGCTTACTAGGTAGCCAAATGCTTTCTGAATAAACATAATCCACTTCAGGGCCATCACAATTGGTGATTCAAGATTTAGATTTTTGTACGTATGCATGTACAACGCCCATTGAAAATTACAAATCATTTGGATTTATAAATTGCATCCACCTTTTTGAATTCAAGGGGAAATGTATTGTCTCCTGCCAGGTTTAGGGCACAAGCAAGGTCTTTTAGCTTATTGTCCAAATGAGTGAAGAGTTTCTTTTACACACACAAAAGAGTACTTGGAGTTTTAGCCACTGCCCTGTGTTTTGACTGTGAAATGTTAATCCTGTTGCTGTTGATAGAGATTACAGTAGGGAGTGCCAGGGCAGTTACAGTTAGGTTCTGACACCCTGGCATGTAGCCTGCCTGGATATTGCAGAGCTCTAAATCTGCCTGTCAGGAGATGGGACACAAAGGTAACAACTGCCAGTTAAATCAAATTGCTTAGAGTAAATTGGACAAATTTTGTTAGCCTCTTGCCTACCTTGGCCCAGAACCACATCAGCAAGGGCAATGATGTTAACTTTAGGATTGAACTTGTGGCTGAGCAAAACTAATTCTGTAGATGCTTCCAGCAACTGTGTTAGGCTGATTAAAAGCAGCTCCATGGTCAACTCAAATTGTTTTATATATTGATGTTTTGTTACCACCAAATGAGATGTAGTTTCTTAGGGAAGGGGACAGAGGTTCAAATAGCCATGTTTCATTCAAGGTGTTGAGTGGTAGGCCATAAAGATGCTCAATTTGTATGGTTAAAAAAATTGAATACATTTATTCTTTAATTCAAACAAGCACTGTTGACTCAGACTTTCTCTTTAAATACAAAACAAACCAAATAACGTGTTAAAGAATGTGCTTTCATCATTGACAGCTGTGTAGCAATCTTGAACTCCACTTCCCAGGTAAGCTGCCTAAGTCTTTAAAAACATATGCTAAAAAAAAAAAAAAAATAAAAAATAAAAAAAAAATAAAAAATAAAAACATATGCTATGGCAGGAGATTCGACTCAATCATATTCTTACTTAGAAATCTATTCTTGCCCTCATGAAATTTCTTCTGGACTAAACTGTGCTTGTTCTTTTCCAGTGCGAGGCCACCACGAGCTAGATATGTCAGCTTATACTGGTGGTGTATGGAATAAAGTTCAACTAATTGGTCAATTATTAAGGGGTAGATACAATGTCACATCTTCACACATCTTTCTCTCCCCTTCTCTCCCTCTCTCTCTCTTCCTACCTTGACCTCTCTCTCTTTCTCTCTCTTTCCCTTTCAAGCTGTCTCACTTGTATTTTGTTTACTTTTGCATGTTTGCAAAACTTCAGTTGTTTATAAAATTTCGAAAATGATTATCATACTGATGTTGCTCTTTGAAAGTTTTTTCTGTTTCTTTGTTCCTCCATACGATATTATGTTTCTAAGGTAGACCCATGCTACTGTATCTATATTTGGTTCATTAATTTTACTACTTTATAATCTATAATGTGAATACAAAGTGATATTTTTCATATAGCTGATGGGAACTTAGGGGCTTTGTTTCTTATTAGGAACAGTCCGTTTATGGGTCCTCATACATGTCTTTGATTTTGCATGTTAAATTTTTCTTGGGAATATACTCAATTGTGGAATTCTTATATACATTTTTATAACTTTTTAAAGATAGAATAATGTTTCCAAAAGAACTGTACTAATTTAAAATCTTAGCATCAAAATTTAAGAAACTCAGATGATCTACCTTCTCTCAACATTTGATATTTTGTTGCCTTAACTTTTTGTTACTTAAATGGTTTTTGAAAATGCTATCCCAACTTGGATGATGAAATTCAATATCCAATCAATTAAAAATATTTGTAATTTTTATTGTTTACATTTATTTTTTTATAATTTAAGAAGTTAACAAATATAGGAAAGTTTAACAAAAGAACAAAAGAATTATAATCAAACTATAGTAGCCAATTGCAACTAGTAAACCAGAAATAAATAATCTGAAACCTAATGGGAACTGTATTATTTACAATTGCAACAAAGTATATAGAGTAACTGGGAATAAACCCAGCAAAAACATATGCAAGTTCTGTATATGGCGTATATTAAAACTTTATTCAAAGACAAAGAAAATCTAAGACAATGGACACATCTTTAGTAGGAAGACAATACTAGATAGATGAGAATTTTACTAAAGGGAACTAGAGGGTTATACAGTTCCAAGCAAAGTTATGCTGTTACTTGTTATTGCTCTTGAAAAGTTGTATTAAAATACATATTAAAGGGACACCTGGGTGGCTCAGCAGTTTAGCACCTGCCTTCAGCCCAGGGCATGATCCTGGAGTCCTGGGATTAAGTCCTACATCGGGCTTCCTGGATGGAGCCTGTTTCTCCTCTGTGTCTCTGCCTCTCTCTCTCTCTCTCTCTCTCTTTGTCTCTCATGCATAAATAAATAAAACCTTTAATATATGTATATTTAAAAATAACTGCTAAGCATAGTTAAAATATTTTGAAGAATAACTAATGTAGGTGGAAAACTGCCCTAACAGATATAAACATTTATTACAAAGATTTAGTTATTAAAGTAACATGGTGCTGGGAGAGCAAACAATCCAATAGAATAAATAGAAAACCCAGATGTAAAAACAAAAACAAACAAACAAAAAAAAAAAAAGAAAGCCCAGATGTGGTCCCAGATATATATATATATATATAGTGCTTTCGCATATGACATAGATCCCATTACAGATCATTGGAAAAATAAAAGTCTTTCATCTAATGAAACTGGAAAAATGGATAATCAGTGTACATTAAAATAAAAACAAACTTGTAGTTCACAACACACACACACACACACAAACAAGTCCAGAAAAATTAAAGGTATCAAACCTTTAACACATTAAAATGAATGTGAATATCTTTCCAATCTAAGGAAGGAAAAAAAATTAAAGATGCAAAATGCAGTAATCAATGAAGAAAATTAATAAATTTGCCTACATTGAAAGCAAAAAGAAAAGGTTTAATAAAATTAAAATATAAGCTACCAAATTCAAGGAGATATTTATAAAAACAATATAACCAACAGAAAATTAGAGTTAAGTAGATAAAATGCTCACACAAATAGAAAATTCAATTTAAAAGATGGGAAAAAGTAGGAAGCAATTATCACTAATAAGTATATGTAGAGATGCCCAAATCATTTCAAATCAGAGAAATTGATTTAAAGACCACAACTGGGTGTTTTTTTATAGTCAGTGCACATGCTATTTAATTTTATTTTGTTTTACTTAGTTGTGTGCATCTTTGGGTGTGTAAAATTTCCAAGTACATGACCCAAATTGTAGCATTGTGCCTAAAAACATTTAAGATTTTTAACATAGGGGGCGCCTGTGTGGTTGAGTTGGTTAAGCATCTGACTCTTGATTTTGGCTCAGGTTATGATCTCAGGTCCAGGCTCTGTACTTATCAGGGAGTCTCCTGGAGAGTCTCTCTCTCCTGTCCCATTTACCACTCCCCCTTTAAAATAAATAAATCTTTAAGGAAAAAAAAAAAGGATTTTTAACATGGAACAAGTGGCTTAATTTGCATCTGGTTTATAAGAACCAATTAGTTTGCATGTAGACAGACCATATGTTGACCCCCAGTGATTTACCACCTCCTGATGTCCACATCTTTGATTAATTTCCTCCCCCTTGAGTGGTCAAAGCACCTGTGACTAGCTTCTACTTGAGAGATTATGGCAAATATCATGGGATGTCATTCCTGTAATTAAGATATGTTAAATGGCAAAGGTGATGGGATGCCACTCCCTTGTTTAAGTTACCTTTGTGACAAGATAAAAGGATAATGCATTTGTAATTAAGGTCCCAAATCAGTTAATTTTTAATTGATTAAAAGGGATGTTATTTGGGGTAGACCTGACAACCTAAGGTGAAAGCTCATAAAAAGAGACTAGGGCTTTCTGGGGTGAGAGATATTATCCTTCCTGGCCTTAAAGAGGCACATTTCCAAATTTGAAACTGCCTATGGAGAAGGCCATCTGGTGGATGACTGGATGACCTCTAGGACAGGAGAGCAGATTTCCAACAAATAAGCAACAAATGGGAATCCTCAGTCATACTACTGCAAGGAAATTAACTTTGCCCCCATTCTGCATGAGTGTAGAAGCAGACCCTTCCCCAGTCAAGCCTCCAGATGAGAACTCATTCCAGCCTTGTGTCCTTGAGCAGAGAACAGAATTTTTTTTTTTAGAGAATGGAATTAAACTGTGCTCAGACTCCTCACCCATGGCAATCTTATCATGTATGCTGTCATAAGCCATTGTATTCAAGGTTATTTGTTACAAAACACAGAAAACAAATATGACTTTTTAATCAGAAGTGAATTAATTGGGCTTTGTTAGCAGAACATCTTGATTCAGAACTCAGACACTTTCATTCACTTAACAAATTTTTTTGAGCAACTTCTAATGTACTGGGCACTGTTCAAGGCACTTGGAATATATCAGCAATATGGAACTCATATCTTGGATGAGTAGATATCTTCACACAGATGATAATTAGATGAGAAAGATGAGAAACAGATGATAATAATTAGTAATTTATACAGTATACTGAAAGACAGTAAGTACCACGGTCCCAAGGAAATGTTAAGTAGGAAGATCATGAACATGGAAGATACATGTGCACATGTACATCTCTGTGGGAGGACATGAAAGAGACAGGGTGGCTGTTGCAAATCTTCCAGAAAGCAGATTTTAATAGTCACAAAAAAGGTGAAATTCGCTTGGATGACATTAGATGCAGTGTGAATCGAAAAGACTTGGTTAAATTCAAGCACATACATTTGTTTTTTATTGCTCTAATTTGTCTTGATAAAAACTCAGAGGGTAAACAGAAAAGCAAAGTTAGGGTCTTCAGGGGCTGACAGGATAATGGTGACAAGCTTGCTATTTAAAAAAAAAAAAAAGCTGCATAGTGAGGACATTTAGGGGACAACAGGGAGTACACATGCTGTGGAAAGAGTCCTTGCAGTATGAACTCAGAGAATTTTAACTTCACTTTCAGGTTGGATAGTCAATCTTGTTATGAGAATAACCTTATTGTTCCTCTGGTTCCTTTGGGTGCTTTGCTTTAAATAATTTTGTTAGAAGTACAGACTGAACACAGTTTTACTGATTCTTAATCAGCAAGCCAAAAGACAGAAGTATTTACAGACTTGAAGGGACTTGTTAACTGGATGTCAGTCTCCAGTGAGATTTTCTTCTGTTTTGTTTTCCGACCTATACAAACCTTTTTCTTTGTTCTCATCCTGTTTTTATTATGATAGCATATGTCAAATTCTTATGAGAAAAAATCTGGTAGATAATTTTATGTTAATTGTTTCTATTTTTAAAGCTCAGAAGTGGTTACAGTACATCCAATGGCACATACATTTATACAATCAAGGGCTAAAGGGAAGATTATATCATTATTTAAAATGAAGTTATAATCAAACAGATAAATCAGTCAAGTAAGACCAACTGAGATGATATAAGAGTTTAGGGTTTTGTTTTTCTTTTTTTTTTAAGAAGCTAACCTTTGGGAAAATCTTTCTTGTATGTAATAGGAGTTAGCTAATTTTTGAAAGGTTGGCTATACTGAGAACACCTGCCAAGTAGGAGATTTAAACATTGTCACATGTGCAAGGTTCTGAAACTCATATTCGAAGAACATTTGAAATGTGATATAGGAGGGAGTCCAGAAACAGATTCAGATGTAGATGACAATTATGAGTCAGTCAAAATGAAGGCAAAAATCCAGCTTCCTGTGAATACACAGTTTTCAGGCCTGAATCAGTACAAACATAAATGTGACTTTATCATATTCCATGGCTTGAAACACTAAAATGAGAGCAGCGGAAGACATGGGATCATGAGAAACCCTTGCTTTTTTTTTTTTTTTTTCGCTTTTTTTTTAAGAAGAGATACAATTCACGCGTCACACAATTCATCCACCTAACAATCTAGTGGTGTTTAGTACATTCACTGAGTTGTGTATATTCACCATTAGCAGTTATCTAATGCTATCTCCCCAAACCTCCAAAGCCTAGGTTTACCTGTTCTGCACATTTCATATAAATCCAATCATACAATATGTGGTCATTTGTATCGGGCTTCTTTCATTTACTGTGATGTTGTCAAATTCATTCATATTGTAGCTCATATCAAATATTTCATTTGTTATTATTGCTGAATAATATTCCATTGTATAGAAACACTACATTTTATTTCTTCATCCATTGATGGACATTTGGGTGTTTCTACCTCTTGACAATGATGAATAATGCTACTAAGAGTATTCATATATACATTTTTATGTGGGCATATATATCATTTCTCTTGTGTTTATATCTATAAGTGGAATTGCTGGGTCATATTGT
This sequence comes from Canis lupus familiaris, assembly GCF_011100685.1. NCBI lineage: Eukaryota > Metazoa > Chordata > Mammalia > Carnivora > Canidae > Canis > Canis lupus. Next base: position 79,158,204 of record NC_049224.1, read on the forward strand.
GGTAGACAGTTAGTTCAGTGAGGCCTGGGTCCCACTGGAAAAGGAGTGAGGGTCAAATGTTGGGCTGAAGACATCAGAGATCTGCAATTAGGAATATCTTGCCCGGATGGCCAAGGAGAATTCCAATACAGAAGCCATAGGACACACATGCACAGAAAGAAAAATAATTGCAATTAGCATTGTGGTTTGGTCTGCCCTTGACCTTGGGTTTTCTTAGGGAGGCTAGGTAAGAAGTAAGACAAAAGAACTTCTTGCAGGTAGGAAACTTCTTTCACCAGCTAGCTATTGGGAGGGTCAGAGCTATTCCAGGGAGCGTTCTGCAAGAAGCTGGATCAGACCAGACAGATCCAAGATGGCAGATGCCATGACTGGAAACACCTGACCAAATTAGGAGGAAATGATGGAAACCCTGCTTCCTGCCCCAAGTGATGAATATTTCACTCCTTATTTAACAGCTAAAAATCCTAGGATCTATTCTGTTTAGGGCACCTGAGTTTCTCTCAAGCTTCCCACTCACCTCTCTTGTGAGCGTGCTTAATAAACTCTACTTGCTGCTGTTTTCTGGTCTCTTGCTTGAATTCTTTCCCTGGAGAAGACCAAAGACCCAGGCAAATCTTGCTCTAGGTGGTAACAATATAGTGACCTGTATTTAACCATTTAAGGAACTACCAAACTGTTTTCCACCATTTTATTTTTTCAAATTAAAGTGTGAGTGTTTCAGTTTCTTTATGCCCCAGACATTTATTATTTGTCTTTTTGATTATCGCTATACTAGTAAGTTTAAAGTAGTATCTCTTTATCATTTTAATTTGCATTCCCCTTATAACTAATGATGCCAAGTATCTTTTCATGTATTTATTTGTATATTTTCTTTAGATAAATGTCCATTTAGGCCTATATTCATTCTTCATATATTTAAAAATTCCCTCCATTTTTTAAGAAGAATTCCCCCTTTCTTTAAAGCAGTTTTAGGTTCATAGCAAAATTGAGAGGAAAATACAGAGATTTCTCCATATTTCTTACCCCTAACATGCATAGTGTCCTGAATATCAACATTCCCCACCTGAGTAGTATGTTTGCTACAGCTGATGACCCCACATGAACACATCACAAACACCCAAAGTCCATAGTTTACATTAGGGTCCATCCTTGCTGTTGTTATTCTATGGGTTTAATCAAATATGTATTGAGATATATCCATCATTATAATAACAGAGTTTTCACTACCCTAAAAATCCTCTGTGCAGTGCCTTGATTTTGACTTGCGGTAATCACTAGATGAGCCACATGTTAAAAAAGAAAAATAAAAAGAAGATGAGTGAGACTCAAACAACTCATTGTCTATCACAATAATTAGTCTTAGCAAAAGTCTTGAATTACAATATTTAAACAAAATTTTGACATTTAAATTATGCCAATCAAATTATATTAAAGTGAGTTCTGAAACAATCCTTTTTCTAATATTTTACAAGATTAAGAGTTATTTAAAAAAATACACTCCTGGTTTAGCTTTTCTGAGGAGAGCTGGATTTGCATATTTCCATTTTGCTTAAAGCACTTGCATGTATACTTAGATGTAAGAAAATGATAAATACTTAAATATATGCCTAAAAAAGCAGGGAATTATATACTATTTACACATCATTTTTCCAGAGAAAATGTTAGGAAATAATTCTAAAAAGTACAATAAATCTTCTACACAAGATATTGTATTATAATTACATTAGTACCTTTATTTTTACTCTATATTGGCTGAAATAATTTTTCAGGGGATTTTTCTTAAAAATGAATAATCATAAGTAATATTTTTGTCTTCCATATGTGTCTTTATACACACATGTAGTTTTCATTTTAATAAAAGCCATCATAATTTCAAGACCTATGTTAACAAGGCTATTTCTGTGATTAGCAACTAGTCAAGCAACATCATATAACAGATTCCAATACTTAAAAAATTAATTTATGAGATACAAAATATAAGCATTAGCTTTCATAAGATGTTTAATTTTTATAATCAAGTATTCATAAATAGAATCAAAACTTATTTTATAATGTGCATTTTAGTTTCTATTTACATTTTAAATTTTAACATATTTACAAGGAATTAAATTGATATAATTTAAGAGACATCTTGTTCTTTTTTTTTTTTTTTTTTTTATAAAATGTGCACTCTGGATGTGGAGCTAAAAAAACAAATCTTATATAATCTATGGGTCTTCCTGGAAGTCTCAGGATTTAAGTTTCTTCAAATCATGCAAATCATTGCTTGGTTTAGCTTATCAACAATTTGTTTTAACTTTCTATGCAAAAACTAACAAAGCAAATATTGCTTTACACTTTGGGGAAGTAAGAGCCGGAGATACGTAAAAAGACATGTTCCTTAATAAAAATTGTTTTGAATCTAGTGGAGAACTTTGAAACTGTTAGCTGAACACTAAATTTCAGTAAAATGTAAAGAGAGGATTGCTTTGCTTTTTCACACTAGTGGAACATCACCCAATCTGAGAGCTACGTGGGAAATTCGCCCTAAGATGATACCAGAACTGAATCTTGAGGAAGTAAGGTCAGTTCAATAGGTGAAGCAGGGTTTTTTTGGAGCAAAAACTCAAAATAAATAATGGCACAGCATAGAATTTTGTGATGAACATGCGGTTAGCCTCATTACTGTGAAGTATGAAGCAGAAGAATAATCAGTCTGACAAATTGAGAAGGATGGAGTTGAGGATACCAGTACTGGAGAAAGGGAAAAGGTGATACCAACAATCCAGAGATTTCAGAGACAAAGGGTAGGTCAATTTTAATATTGATGATTGGAAAGGGATAAATTGAAGAAATATTTTGGAGCTAGAATTAACACTGGATGTAGGAGGGCAAGAGGCAGAGTGATTGAATGTAATAGGTGAAAGGAAGGTATCTGGGATGACACTAAGTTTTTGAGTTTGTCACGTGACTATATTATTCCCAAGCAAAATGTAATCAGAAAGAGCAGCATACCTGGTAGGAAGGTGGGAGCTGTATTTTTGCTACAAGATGGGTATGATTGCTATGGTACACACAGGAAAATATATATAACAAACTGGATGCAAAAACTTAAACTCAAGAGAGATACAAGGGATAGAGACATTATTTAGAACACTTGGTTACAAAACAGTGTAATCCTAACAATTTCTTAAATATGATCCTCAAAGTAGATCAATAAATTCTCTTCATTTGAACCATCTGAAGTCCATGCTGGGTCTCTGAATATAATGTACAAGTGGAGGTCACGTCTTTCTAGGGTGAATATGTTATCCATCATACCTGAAAAAAAAATAGTGTGTTTGAAAGTTGCTGGGTTTATAGATCTGTGAGCGATTAAATGAGAAAACACATTTGATGTCTTCTATTTTCTCAGTGATATAAAAAAGGTCATCATATTGTTGTATATATATTAGTTTTAATGCGAAAGAATGAAACATACAGGTTTATTTAAGAAACTAAACAAAAAGTCAACTTACTTCTAGATCATGGTAGAATTTTCAGTCATAAATGAATGCCCAGATATTATTAGAGTTATAGGCCTTTGGATGGAGAGTATTCTGGTAGTATCGATCTAATCGCGTAAGTTCTTAAAAACAGAACCTTCTCAGCTGTGGTTAGAGAGAGGTGTGAGATTATAGAAGAAGAGTTAGAAAGATGTGATATGAGAAGGATTGGACCATTGCTGTCATTAAAATGGAAGAAAGACACCGTGAGTCATGGATGAGGAAGGTTCTAGAACATAGAAATAATCCTCAATTTATAGCTAGAAAGAAAATGGGATTCCTAAGGGAAAAACTTGGTCTTTCCCCCCTGTCAGTCTTTCTCCTGTCTCATTTACTACTCACACAAGACATTTTGCTTCTGGTCACCAAATGTGTGGAGGTTTATCCCCCACATGAAGCAATTCTTGTGTTTGTTCCCACACCAGGGTGACACCAGCTGGGTATCCTACAATTTACCTCCATTCTAATACTGTCAAATTCCAGAAGTTAAAGTCTCAGTTCCACAAGACTGCATCCCATTACTTCAGATGCCAATAGCAAGTAGTACAACTTTTGTCCAACTTGGCTACAGATTGAAAGCGCCCACAACCCTATCCTTAGTTTGATTAATTTGCTAAAGCAGTTCATAAAATTCAGAAAAATACTTCTTTAATGTTTACCAGTTTATTAAATAATATGATGGGGCACCTGGGTGGCTCAGTGGTTGAGCATCTGCCTTTGGCTCAGGTCATGATCCCGGGATCCTAGGGTAGAGTCCAGCATTGGGATCCCGCAGGGAGCCTGCTTCTCCCTCTGCCTATGTCTCTGCCTATCTCTGTATCTCTCATGAGTAAATAAATAAAATCTTAAAGAATAATATAATAAAGGATACAGATGAACAGCCAGATGAAGAATTATATAGGGTGACCTCTAGAAGGGTCTTAAGCATGGGAGTTTCTATTCCTATGGAATTAGAGTGTGTCACTTTCCTGGTGTGGATGTATTAACAACCTGGAAGCTCTCCAAACTCCATACTATTGGTATTTTATGGAGGCATCTTCACATAGGCATGATCAATTATTAACTACATTTTTAGCTACTTATCCCTCTGAAGAGTGGCCGGGAATGGGGAGCTGAAAATTCCAATCTTCTAATGATTGGCTTGATTGGCTTGATTTTTCTGGTGACCAGCACCCATCCAGGAACCATCCAGGAACCATTCTACTGTTACCTCATTAGAACAAAGATGTTCCTACTGGGAAATATGAATATTTCTAAATATTTAACAGGACTCTTAGTCCAAAAACCGCAAAGAACCAAATTCTGCCAATAGCCAGAATGAAGAGAAATGGATTCTCCTCTAGAACTTCCAGAAAGAAACATAATTTGCATCTTCATCTTAACCCCAGTGGAATTCATATCAGTCTTCTGACCTACAGACTATAAGGTAATAAATCTCATGGTTTCAGGCCACTAAGTTTATGGCAATTTTCAATAGCAGTATTAGATAACTAATACATATTTCTTCCTGAAGTTCCCTTCATGGGCTCATAGAAAGCCTTTTCCACCATTATGGCATCTGCACAACAACACTTCTGATCAATAATTTACTTCTCAACAAAGTACAATAATGAAATCCTGTCCATGGAATTAGCAAAGTCTTCCTTGAATCCCAGTTCTGCTGTTTTAACACAAAGTTTTATTGGTTTGCTAAAAACCCAGTTGTGGAAATAGTTGGGATATAAGACCTTGAAAAATAGCATTCTATGAATGCATCACTTACTTTGAATCAGAGACAGAGTTATCCTACCTACAACCAAATAAATAAGTCTGGAAATCAATAAATAAAAGTGGAAGCAGGACCTCTAGCTACCAAACATAATAACCCTTTCACACACCTTTTTAATTTATTTTTATTTTTTAATTTAAATCTTATTTGCCAACATATAGTATAACACCCAATACTCATCCTATCAAGTGCCCTCCTTAGTGCCCGTTACCCAGTTACCCCATCCTGTCCTGGTAACTTTCCATTCCACTGGCTTGAATATCTTAGTTCCCAATGGTGGTGGTGTGGGAAGAGTTACTAATATGGTTTTCAGAACAATTCCATTGGATTTTAAAATGAGACTGCCATCTGGTTTTCTGTGGACCCTAATGTTATTGAAACAACAGGCAAGATAGAGACTACTCCACTCACTGGATTGACCACAATTACCAAAGGAAAGTGAGTTGTTTGTTAAAAAACAAAGATAGGTAGGACATAATTGGAACCCAAGGAACTCTATGGACATCCTCTCAGTGCTTCCATGTCCAATAATCACAATTAATGAAAAACTACAAAATCTCAAAATCAAGATTATCAAGGATTCAAACTCTTTGGGAATGAAAGTTTGGGTTCCACCCAGTTCAGTTCCTAACTGAGCAAGGAAACATGGAATACATGGTAGAAAAACTTAGAAACAAAGATTAATAGTTTTATTTTCTCTTTTCTTGTTTATGTGTACATATTTGCAAATTAATGATTTTATTTTTCTTTATTCTCTTTACTACTTTATAAATGAAATTATTGGAGGTTAGCTTTGAATCAATGAAACTATGACTGATTTGAAGGGTAATTAACATAGTCACAGATTCAATGAATGTTGGGACTGTGCCTCCACATCTTGGGCAATGAAGTGTGAGAGACGCTTCACCTATATGAAGAACAGGATTTATGTGCAACTTAAATGGGTATGCAGGAGTGTGTACAGCAACTTAGCAGCCAAAGGAATGATCTGTGCCAATTTTCCATTTATTTCCTCAGTTTCAAATCCATTTCTTTTTGCCCTACTTGTGAAATGTTAGCCTTTGTCAATAGAGAGCAACAGAAGGACACTCCAAGGCCAGAGCAAATTAGTGGGCTTATACCCTTTCTCCTGTGGTGCACTCATGAGCAGAAGGATGTACTAGAGGCTAAGTGGTACTTAAAACAGCAATGGGTACTAACTTAGCAATGATACAGTGAAAAGACTAGGCCCTTGTTAGCCACCTCCAATTAATTTCTTTGCCCCCAGTGAAACACCTACTGTGGACCCTCTGACCATATCCTCTGATAAGTTTGTTATTGGTAGGAGGCATGTTCCTAGGTCAGATGTGACCCCTAAAATGAGATCTAAATCTCAGTTCTCTTCCTCCCATACTTGTTTTTAGCTCTTGAGTCAGTAGCTGCTATGTGTGTGTGCTATTTATCTATTTTATAGGAGTCCTCTTTTGTCCCTTTCATGGTTTGCCACATGTTATTGTTAAGCTCCTTTATATTAAATTTTACATGCTTAAATTGCTAACATAGCTTTGTCTCCTGGCTGAACAGTAGACACATGTGGATTGGTTAAGAAAGAAAAAATTTGATATGATATTATAGATGAATTCTTGCAAGGATAATTGTTTAAAATTCTCTAATAAAGACTAAGAATTGTTGCAATAATGGTTAACAATTTAAATTTTGATAATCAAAAACATTTGATAATCAAGCCTTTTAATATATAAATTAAAGATGGAAACCTACTTACCAAAGCAGGCATGGAATTATCACACCCATATACATAACAAATCCTAATATTACTTTTACTTATGATTTTCATTAGGGTTCATTTTTATACTTCTTTCTTTTATAAACTTTTTCTTTTTTGTTTTATTAGGGATAGGTAGAATTATCTTTAGCACAAGGGCTTCATATTTTTCCCTCTCTTCAGATAAAATGAGATAGCTTTGGAAATATCACACAAAAATCTGAGTCAATAATATGATAGTGGAAACTATCAAAAATAAGTTACACTAAAGAGGAATCATTGAGGATTCATAGCATTTTACTGGATAGTTAGACCATCCATTAATATGGAAATGTGTTTCTTTGCCAGAAGGAGATTATAGTCTAATTAGGAATACAAAGGAGTTCAGTAATCAACACAAATGTGTGCAGGTAAAAACAAGTTATGACAAGGGTTAGTTGAAAGGGATTTAGGGATTATGCTGGCAGTCTGAAGAAGGAGCAGAAAATGTCAAGAAGAATGAATAGAATACTGTGGAATATATTTTCATAGTTGATCAGATGTGTATGTTTAAGTGTCATTTATAGGCATCTTGTGTATGCAAAAATTCTATAAAAGCAGAAATGATGATAGACACGGTTCAGATATTGATACTGCAAGTATTTATTCGAAGTACATTTTCTTCCTAAACTTTCTTTTTATTAAAAGAAAAACATGAGGACGAAAGGATATTAAAGTTTTCAAAATTTTCACAAAAAATGGATCTTGCAAGTTTATGACTTCACATTTTAAAGAGCTATCCATATCCCTTCAACTCAACAAACACCCACGACCCACACCCCAATCTTCATATCAAGACAGTATCTCCAATAAATGACCAATCTGAAATTCCCTAATTACAATTAACCTGTTTCTGTTGGGTGAAAAATACATAGCTTGCTTTCAGAAATTGCTTTATATTGGGTCATTATATTCTAAAAGGTATAGTTTAATTTATTTAAAGCCTTTGTCATTTGTTCCTGAAAAACTCTGCCTCAAATCTCATACTCTTAATAGAGAGGGTACATTAACTCCATGGAATTATAACCATAAGAATTATGTGCTGATAGCCCTAAACCCAGAAATATTATTCAACACTTCTATCATGCCAATAATTAGCAATTATTCCTGAAGTTCCTGCACAACAACACTTTAGTACAAACCACATATGTATTATGATTATTAAAATTTATTAATCATTATGTGGTAGAGATTGTTAGCTATTTATGATATCTTTCTCTTCCTGGGCATGGAATAAGTCTATGTTTCCCAGCTTCTTTGTAGTGTTTTAGCCAATGGGATGGGAGTAGAAGTCACATCTACCACAGATTAGAATGGATCCTATAAGCTTCCCATTTGTGTTCTTCCATTCTTTGTTCACCTTTATCACCAAGTGAGATGGAGATGAACTCTAGGAAATCTTGAAAGCCATGTATTGAATATGGCTGATCAGTTTAGGTCCTGAGTTGGCTATAGGGAGTAAAGGGCCCTCTTCCACTAACTTCACCTGCTAAGAATACACATATTCTAGTGCTTATTTTTTTACAGAGAGTAGCATTGTTCCAACAATCCTTACTTATTACTAAACACACAGACTTACACATATATGTACACATATTCTGTACTTTGATTCATCGTGTTTTACATTAAAATGTTAACATGAATTCTAATTTTTGTGGATCTCAGTTTGCTCTGAATCTGTCTTATATTTCAAGCACATATCATTTAACCTCAGTTTTCACTTCCAACCTGGCCTATTCCATCACATTTCAGATCTCTTTTCTAGACAGAATCTTTCTCATTCCTTTTTGTTGTTGTTAATTTGTTTAGAGCAACATTACCTTCCAGAAATAGGATGCCCCAGGCACATCCTCTTCCCTGTCCCAAAATCCAGGACTTGCTACTCCCCAGGAGGCCCTGGGCTTCTTTAGTGAGGAATAGTATAAAGACCTGAATTATAGGCACAGGGGAAATCAAGCAAAGAGAAGGTCTTAAGCTGATATCTTTCCAGATGCTCTTGGTTAAACACTTGACTTTCAGAGTACATGTTACCATAAGGCGAAATTTAGTCTCATTCTGATTTATCCATATTAAGCAGGACTATTTCAAAGCCATTAGTTAGGAAATATTGTTGTTTCAGGACAAGGAGAATTCTTCAAGCTTCTGCATTTTTGATGATTAATTTTTCCACAAACCTCACTTTCATTAAGATTTTCTCCTTATATATCACTTTTCTGCTTAACATCACTTTTCTGCTTAACTTAAAGAAAAACACTTACATTTAGTAATATTTTGATTTGGATAACTCTTCTGAAGTATAGAAAAGCTGTTTTTGTTACATATACATAGAAAAGCAAATGACAATTTAAACAGGTTTGAACTCAGATCATCAGACTCTAAGTCCAGTCCTGTTTCTACTGGTGTTATTTCTTAAATTGTCCAGTTCATTTCAGAGTGGTGCTCCCTCTTTTCATTTATAGGGGTACATGTAATCTTCACTGATGTAGTTTTATCCTTGTAATATCTTCAGGGTAAGTGCCTTTTTCATGTCATTGTGGCTCTGACTGCTAGATTTTCAGCAACTATCCAGTTGTCTTCTTGAAAGTCAGATTTTATTTCCCAGCCCCTCTTGCAGTCAGGTGTGATCATATACTGGATTCTGCCAAAGGAATATGAAGAGAGGCATGTGCTTTTTCTGGCCAAAGGCTTCAAAGAGCAGGTATGACTCCTTCACATATTCTGTCCCCTTCCACAGGCTGGATACAGATAATAACAAAGCTGTAAAGAATAGTCGCCACTCAAGGGGTGCCTGGGTCACTCAAATAGTTGAGCATCCAACTCTTGATTTTTGGCTCAGATCATGAACTCAGGATACTGGGATAAAACCCTGTGCAGGTTCCATGCTCAGTGGGGAGTCCATTTGAGGATTCTCTCTCTCTGCCTCCCACCTCTCCTCTTGCTCACTCACTTTCTGTCTTTCAAATAAATAAATAAATCCTAAAAAGAATGATAGCCACTCAAGCTGAGAGAATCTACTGTTCTTGCATCACCACATAAAGAAGAACCAATTGTTCACAAAAATGATCTGTTTAGGACAGAGTGACACAGTATGTGAGGCAATGTACAATTCTGAGCATATTTGCTACAATTTTCCAGCATATATTGAATATTCCATTATGAAGTTTCCTATTTTCTCCATTATTCCATCAGTTTTCTTAAGTCCAAGATTGTCTTTCCACCTGTTTTATATACCTTTTATCATCTATTTTTAGAGGATCTCTCTCTTTACTTTTCCCTTATCTTCTTAGCTTCCAGCCTCTCTTCTCTTTCATATGACATACCACATAATATCACATACAACATACAATTTCCATCATATTTTTCAATAACAATAAAAATATTGATTATCCTTAACAATCATAAAAGCACTGTTCTAAAAAATTATAAGACATACAAGAACTGATCCAGAATAGAATTATTTCCAAGTGTGACCATAGTGTCAACTCTATAGCAGAAATAAAAGAGTACAACTCTATGTCCCAATAGACAACTTTCATATGGAATAAGTCAAAGTATGCTCCATTTCTCCAACAGTCTGATGATACACAGCTTCAGAAATTCCATCTCTAGAACATTTATTCAACCATTGTTTACCTACTCCAACTTCATATTAATATCATAACTCTTGTGGTCACAATATTGTTCCAATGGGATAAAACCAATGAGTTACATAATTTTTCATATCTAAATCCAAAAGCAAAAATGTACAGATTAATTGATTTTGAGTGCAAAAGTCCAAATTTCTCATCCATGATATACTTTATATCTACTTTTCCCAATTTTTATTCCATGGTGACTGCACTCCAAGTCAACATAGAAAAAGCTCTAGCAGTTAAAATGTAACCCCTTTGAGAGATGCATTGGTCTTCATCTGTGGCAGTTCATAATAATTAAAAAAAACATAGATAAATTTACTGATCTCCTATAATAAATACTGGTAAAGGCAAAGATTTATTCAAAATTATTTGAATTTACATATTTGATTTCTTCCACCAGTTTGGTTAATTTACTGTAAGTTCAGAGAACTAATAAACTGTTATAACTTGCCAATATTATTCACAGAATTTCTTTTCTTTTTTTTTCCTTGCAAGCCATAATTTGTCTATCTCCAGCAATTTCCTTTGAGTCCCAATTTACTGGATCATTTAGGAGTACAAATTAATTTAGAAGCACTGTATTGGCACAAGAGAAGCTTAGACAGAGATGCTTTTCCCCCCCTTCTAATTAATTCTTCTGTACCTTTGAATTTAAACTCACATACCAATAATTAAGTTATGCCTTATTCATAGGATGCAGATTTTGTTTACCTAAACAAGTAGCATTAAGTTATGCTTTACATTGCTAAATGCACAGAAAAATGCTCTTTTGGATATGTATTTTGATGGAGGGATCATTTAGCAAATGTTGTTTGTTCTCCAGAAATTTTATGTGAGGAACCATTCCCCTGTCATTCTATATGTTCCATTCTCTCCCTATCCTTGAGTTATTCAATTATATATTTGTTTTTAAGTAGATTTATCTTTCTCTGAAGCCCGTTATTCCTCCTCCTTAATTACCCACCAACCAGCATATTTAACCAATGCTATCTAAACCTCAACTTTTCTCTTCTGATCTTTCAGTAACATTGAATATTCTATGTACGAGATCCCAGTCTGAGGTACGTTATAATCTGAGGAAGCGTCTGAAAAATGCCTCTGCCTCTACTATTTTTTTAGACATATATAGTATCAGACTTTCATACCATACCATCGCATCCACACACACACACAAAGCAGGCATCCATTGACCACAGCACTCAAAATCATCATTTCCAAGTATGTATATCTTGACCTCTTGACCAGGAATGTGAATCTTGCATGTTATATTTTCTTACCTGACCATAATGTAGAAAAATGTGGATGAATTTATGCAGTAACAGTATATTTGTTAGATTTTACTGCTTATTGGAATTCCTTCAATTCCTATATTTGTCATTTATACACGGGGGTGAGGGGGTGGAGATACAAAAAAGCCCCACCAGCATCTGACAAGAATATTTTGCTAGCTTGAGTTTATAATTATATTAGATCCCCCATATGCCAGTCCATAAAATAACATATAAGGTCTGTATTTACAGTTTAATCCATTTTTGTAAGAATATTGTAAACAATGTAAATTCCATTTATGAAGTAGCCTTTTCCATTAAAAACCTATTTCATTCCAAGTATCTATGGGTAGATTGAACTGGCATTTCATTTTTCCTTAATCTAAACAATCTGATAGCTTGAAATCCATAATCCCTTTCAAAGATAAACATTGACACTATAGTAGCAGTTTTTCCTAAAACCCTAAAGCAAGAATGTCATCTTAACCACACATTGCTGAACATACGTATACGTATGTGCATTCAAATGATGATCTTTACTTCATCAATTTTATGGTATGCTCATGTTATTCTTTAAAAAGTATTTTTACTAACAAATACTTATTCTTAACATTTCTATTAGCTAATTAATATAAACAATAACTGAAAGGTTCTGAGGACCTACATGCACATATTTTGCATATATAATATCTACTTTTCACACAATTCTGAAAGGTAGGTATTATTCATATTTTCTAGTTAAGGGAACTGAATCTCCATGAGTCGAAATATTTAATCGATGATGACATGATTAATGAATACTGGAAATAGGATTGCAATCCATATTATTTTTCTGACGCTAATAAAGGTCATTTTTAATCATAAGCATTTTAACTCTTATTTACAAAAAGAAAAAAGAACCCTGTAATCACATTTAATTCTATTCATCATTTTGTTCCCTTGTTATTAGCGTACTCTACGTATCATTAAGTGTGGGATATCAGTTGGCCTAGTTTAAGCTAACACATGCTGAGATACCATGAAATGTTTAGAAACGAGTTGCTCTGAAACTTAACACTTTATCCCAGTATCATTTTTCTCCAAGTACAAGGTTATTCTGACATTTACTATCCATTTTACAAGAAAAGAATTTTAAAAAGCAATTTGCATATTTCCTGATTTACTTGAGAGTCAGAAGTTCCCTACTGTTAGTCACTTAGAAAGTAGGTGTACCTATTTGAAATGACACTTTCTCCTTCGTCATACTTTCTGGTATACACTTTCTGGCATTTCATTAAGGGTGAATTACCTTCTCATTATACATTTTAAGGAATACAATGAAGATCTGTAATAAAGAGCATGTGCAGGCAGAGATTCAGGGAAAGGCAACAGAGTTGCACTCTAAAGAGAGTCATTCTTGCTACTACCAAGGAAAGTTACTTAAAGTTTTCATTTAACTTAATTGAGAATTTTAATTTATATAGATCTTTTATTTCATATACCTCATCACGATTTTTATAACATTCTCTAAAAATAATGAAGAATATGTGAATATTATAAAAGGTAATTTACTGAATTCCGTATGATTTAAATTTTACTTAATTTTTAATTTATTAATCTGGAACAGATAACCAGGGCTAGTTCAGAGAAGCAAGAACACAAGTTAGTTAGTGACTTACCATGATTATCATCAACTTCTCTTCAATCCTCATCACCAAATAGGGCCTCACATTTAATCAGATACAATGCACAATATACTCAATCATTGTGCTGGCTCATCACTTGAAGCTCATAATTGCAAAACAGTAACAAATCATATTAAATGATGAATTCAAACAATATGTGATTTTTAACCCTATTAAAATCAAGAAAATATTCATGAAGAAATTATATTTTCAATGAACTTTTGAAGAAGAATATTTGTTGTAGTCTCTGGGAAAAAGAACAGTAAAGGGAAAATATAACATCAATCTAATAATATATTCATCATCTTAATCAATTCTTAAACAAAATCATCCCCATTAAGTTAGAGAGATTTTTATAGGTGAATGAAGTAAGTAATGCATTTTTAAAGAAAAAAAACAAAAACAAAAACAAATGAGGGTGTAGAAAGGCAAGGTTGTGGAAATAATAAACTAAGGAGATAAATTACATGTTTGAACTAATACAAATGGCTATGAGTGAAAAGTCACCCAGGGATAAGACAATAGTTAGAATTAAAATAATATTTGGGAGTAGTAATATTAAAGACAGAATGCAAAGGAGCAGACAAATTGGGGAACTGAAAGACCAGTGATGCTCAGGTTAAAAGAGTTTAAGATTAAGAGTTTGGCCAGGAAGCCTGGGTGGCTCAGTGGTTGAGCATCTGACTTTGGCTCAAGTCATGATCCCGGGGTCCCAGGATAGAGTTCTGCAATGGGCTTCCCGCAGGGATCCTGCTTCTCCCTCTGCCTATGTCTCTACCTCTCTCTGTGTGTCTCTCATGAATAAATAAATAAAATCTTAAAAAAAAAAAAAAAAGGAGTCTGGCTAAATTGGTCAAATGTTTGAAAGAGCTCATGTCACATGCAAGAATGTATTAAATCTGACTTAAGATGTAATTGATGATGTTTTAAGGCAAACTATAATGATGAGAGGAAAACATATTCAGAGGGAGAATGAATAAATGGGAACTTTAAAAAAGAAAGAAGTTCTAGATACTGCCCTTTTAAGGAGTCTAGTGTTGAGAAAGAAAAATGTCGAGTAGCTACATGTTAAAGAAGAATTAAGGGTAGACTTTTTTTTTTTTCCCCAAAGAGGTGAAAGGAGTGCGTTTTTTAGATGAAAAGGAGCTAATCAAGGACTAGGGAGTGGTTAGGCTCTGAAAAAGATGGAAGAGCATGCTGGATTAGAGGAGGCACTCAAGAAAGTGAGATGGAATGGCATCAAGAACATAGGTGGGGACGAGGACTCGATGCCTAGGAAGAAAAGTGACAATCATGCTAAGAATACTCTCAACACCTATGTGAACAGTTAACAGGAAGCCGGAAGAAGCAGATGAGGATAATCAGATTTGTTTTAGGAAATAACTTTAATTGAACAAATATAACTCTTTTGGCACTGTGTAAGTGGGCTGAAAGAAGGTAATTTCTTGCAAGATCGTACATCTGGCAAAGGCTATTAGCTAGATATTATCTCTGACACCTCTGAAGGAGTAGACATCTCTTTCAGTTACTCACCTTAGTAGAAAAAGTGTGTTTATACTTTATCTAAGAAATGTTTTTGCTTTTTGAGGGTGTGATAAATTGTATATGTTTTGTAAGTGTCTGAGACATTCAGTTGGCAAACAATAAGGTCCTTTTTATCAATTATATACAAGAAGCCAATTGAGTCATTTATCACAGAAAATTACTTTAAATCATCATTGGAGGATAAATGCGTCTCATAAAAAAAAATTTAAAAAGGATAAGTGACTCATTAAGTTACTTAAATAGATCTCTGAAAAGCTAAGTTCTATACTGTCTTCTTAATGTCTCATTATGTTTTACTTTCTCTTCAAATATGTTCTTATGTTAGATTTTCTGAAAATTGGTAATTTTTATAGAGACCTAAATCTAATTTCTCAATATTTCTTTCATTTTTGCTATATAGTATGTTGAAATCACATTTCACATTTTTCTGAGGTGTCTATATATCTTTTAAAAAACTAAGACATTTTGATAAGTTCTTCAAAAATATTGAGAAGGAAATAAAATAATTCCTAAATAATTTAATATACCTCTATAGCACAGATCAAATTCCAATCAATTCCTTATAATGGGAAATGCTCAGCCTAGTATTTGAGTTTATATTAAATATAAAAATTTGAATAGAATTGTACTTTTCAAAAGAATAATGGACACATTAATTTTTCCCAACTAGATCCTCCCTACAGAAAGTGGAACAGAGAATTGATTTCATAGGTTTGCAGAGTTTATAGCAATAGTTACATTCTAGAATCATACTTGAAGCCCTTATGTGACAAAAACTGATAGAGTCATTGCTATAGTGCAAATTTTGCTCATAATCCCTATTTAACATTATAGCATCATTGAATATACAAGGTTTACACTCAGGAAAATTGTCCTAAAAATATGTGAATATATCTACTGAGGTGGAAGGAATGAGATTTTAAGATTATTATATAGAAATACAGAAAATAGATTGAAAATTATGATCTGAGATTTTTGGATTATCAGAGAAATCCATCACAAAGTGGCTCAAATTGAATTGAGATCCATAAAGCCTGGGATTGGATGAGGTAGAAATGAGAAGTTAGAAAAAGAGGAGGAAGAGGAAGAATGCAAGTCTAGAATTAGGAGAGTGTAAGATGATCTAACACATGTATATGCATGGTACTACTCACACACAGTTGAGGGTGAGGCTAACTGCAGTTGACTAAGAAAAATCTAGAATAGTATCCCCATCCTTCATGTTTCTAATTTGCAAAGTCTTGACTTATCCTAGTCTCTATCTCTAAGGCCACGTTTACATGAGATCTTTCCAGCTAAAGATCAACTACTTCCAGCCAAAGACGACTCACAGGACTCCTTCCCATGGAGACCCAAGCAGCTTCAAGAGTAGTACTTCAAAAAATAATTTATTCTAATAAACAATATGAATGTGTGAAGCATTATTTGGTAAATATTTTTTTCTAGGATAAATGAGAATCTGTGCATTTTAATAAAATCTTTCAATATATCATTCTGTTTTTTTCTCCAATCTGGTATAGCCTACATTAAATCTTGGTAAGGTAAAACAGGGCATACCTAAAGAAATAATTAAAAACACTAATGAATTTGGTGATGTAGAAGAGAATTTTGCCATTAAAATAATCAATTTCACAAAACACACTCATACTGATGATTGGTTAAAGGTATTGAATTCTATCATTTAAATCCCAAACACTTAGATGGCCTGAGTATTCTGCTATGTATTTAAAATTAACATTGTAAATATTACATAGAAAAAATTGTGTATTGACAGTATCTATGTATATGTGCATTGATCATTATCTATCATCTATCTTTCCTATTATCTATATCTATATCTATCTATCTATCATCTATCTATCTATCCATACATCTATCATCTTTCCATCAGAGAAAGAGAAAGGATAGGATGAAAGTCATACAATAAGTGCTATAAAAGACGTAAGATACTGGCTAGGAGAAAACATGCCTTTCTGTTTGTTGACCCAATTAAAATGATGATTCAGAAATAAGGTATGTTTTCTCATCACATATGAGAACTAGGATAATCACTTGTAAATATAAAATTATGTATTTTTGTGAATTAAGATATTTCATCAGAATAAACATCATCTGTGTTCCTTTTTTTTTTTAAGATTTTTTATTTATTTATTCATGAGAGACAGAGAGAGAGAGAGAGGCAGAGAGAGAAGCAAGCTCCATGCAGGAAGCCCAATGTGGGACTCAATCCCAGGTCCCCAGGATCACGCCCTGGGCTGAAGGTGGCGCTAAACCGCTGATCCACCCAGGCTGCCCATCATCTGTGTTTCTTAACCAAAACTAAGAGTAGGAGGAAAAAAAAGAAAGAAAGAAAGAAAAGAAGTAAACTTTCTCTGCGATGGATAAAACGGTTCCAAACTCCTGTTAGATGTTATCTTTGCGGTTGTTCTTTGGAGCTGAAGCATAAAGGACAGCATTATCCAGCTATTTACAGAAATGCAGCTACCCTGGGTACACTATTCAGGGTCATTTTTAAAAGAGATCATTTCCATCAGGTCTGGCTCTGACTAGGTCTCTCTCTATTCTCAAATCAGATTGACTCTCCCCTTAGAAAGCAAAGCTCTTTAACCTTGCAGATCTCATCCCCAGAGCTAAAGATCAACCAGTACTAATAAAAGAGGATTCACAGGAGTACTTCCCCACAGAGATTCAGGCAGCTTCAAGAGTAGTACTTCAAACAAGTAATTTACTTTTATAAACAGTATAAATAAAACAGATACAGGAGGAAGTTCACAGACTTACATCATTTTGCTTTTTTACAACACTCTCGATGTTTTATTTTATATTATGCAGGAGGTCTGCAAGCTGTTACAGTTGCTTGACTATGGGAGGTCTCCAAGCTGTTCAGGTGTAATTCAGATAAATCAAGTGTTACTCCCCATTCGAGGCTTTATTTAAGATATAGCCTCAAGGTGGTACTTTGCTATCTGAATAATTATAAATTGGTAGCTGTTTATGGGATATCTACTTTAAAAAGATTAGAATACTAATGATTTCTTAATAAATGTCATAAGTTAATATTGACCAAAAAACTGCATTCTTTGTGTAATTATCTTCGTCAGTACTTCCCAAGCGCATTTCAACAATTTATTGAATGACTTCAGTAAGCCGTTAATATGCTAATGTGTATTTAAATCTTCAGGTAGGATAGTGTCTCCTAAACTCATTGAGGACAAATATGTAGATTTCTCCTCAATATATACATATATTCATATATACATATATATATAAACATTTCATAAAGCATGTCTCAGGACTTACCTTAATGCACTAAAACTTTAGGAAATACTCATCTCCATTATATTATTTAAGAATTCACATAACATAATTTCTTTCAAGCACAGAGAGAGGGAAAGAAAAGTCCACACACTTACCTCCTCTCTTGACATATTTTTGTTAGAACTCTGTCTCAAACAGGATTCAAGTTAAGCATCCTTCTTATAATATTTTGCCTTTGGAGAATTATCACAGCTCCCAAGAATGTTCTCTAGAGTGGAAGACATAACTAAAATTTCCAATCATTACTAAATCCTCCAACAGAAATTATCATTGATTTTATCCCTTAAAAAAAAAATTCCAGTGCCTCATGTTTAATTATGCTGTTACACCAGTACAGCCACATGATGTTAAATATTCAAATCCAAACTGAAAAAAAAAAATCAGTAAAATAAATGGCTATTTCCAAAAACATGTATTTTTATACCAAGTAACAACAAATTCTGATAAATTAATGGAGTCTTGAATTAATAGTCAGAATAATAGGAGCTTTGTCATCACATAGACATCTTGAAAACTATATTAAATGCTAATTTACCTCATTCCTTCATTTGGCGCAAATTACTTAGATATCTCTGATACATGACAAATCCTGCCCACAGAGAGGTTTCATAGGGTTGAGTTCAATAAATTGCTATTTTTTAGCAGTCCAACATAAAACCAACATTTTAGAAGTATGCATTAATGGTAGCTGAGTTGCTCAGTCAGTTAAGCGTCAGACTCTTGATTTTGACTCAGTTCCTGATCTCAGAGTCTTGAGATCAAGCCCCACCTGGGGCTCTGTGTTCAGTGCAGAGTCTACATAAGGTTCTCTCTCTCCCTCTGCTCCTCTCTGCTTGTGCTTTCTCTTTCTAAAATAAATAAATAGGATCTCTTTAATAAATAAAAATGAAAGTGTGCTTTAAATGAATATATTAGGGATCCCTGGGTGGCACAGATGTTTGGCGCCTGCCTTTGGCCCAGGGCACGATCCTGGAGACCCGGGATCGAATCCCACATCGGGCTCCCGGTGCATGGAGCCTGCTTCTCCCTCTGCCTCTGTCTCTGCCTCTCTCTCTCTCTCTGTGACTATCATAAATAATAAAAAAAAGTTTTAAAAAATAAATAAATGAATATATTAATATCAAATTATATCTCAAATGAATCTAATCTTTTAACTTCTGATAATTTGCTCCCTTCTATAAGAACTTGCATTGAAAGTATCAAGCCAAAATAGAATTTTTCTTTTTCACTATGCAATTCAATGAGAACAAAGAGGTACATATTTAGAATGAAAATAAACTTCAGTCATATGAAAGAAGTAGGTGATTGGTTGGCTTACATGAATTAACTTGCACATTTTGTTAGCATATATATCCCATAGCTATTAAATGCCAGCATCGATGGAGAAGAGCTTGGTGAACTTAAGAAAAAATGGTAATAGACATGGCCCAGATGGCAAACCTCAGTTTTGAGCATTAGTTCACATTCAAAATGACTTTAACAAACTTCTTTGAGGCAAGATTTGCATTAGTTCTTTGTGACCTAACATATGATTAAATCTTTGTCATAATTTGATAAGCCTTTAATTGCCACTGCAGAAACATTAACTGAAAATATCACCACACCTGGATAGTTATTCTTTCTCAACATCAAGAAAATAACTTATGGCATTTAAACCTTTCAGCTCACAACATCAAATTTATATTGACATACCTATAATTTTATGATAAATCTAGATACAGAATACAATTTTATCATGCTTAATAAATCATTTCTTTTTGCTTGTTTAAAAATGATAGGTAGCTTAATTTTGCTAAGAAACTGATGCCAGGTGCCAAAAACAGGTGTGATGCAGTGGTTCAAAAGCAAATTAAGAGATAAAAAAAAAAAAAAAAAAGTGAAATGCCCATCATTGACAAGATTTTTTTTTAAGTGTAAATGCCTTCATTTGATCTAAAAACATCAATTCCAAAATTAAGGCACCCTTAGTGTTATATGTTCCTAAAATAATGTGCAATGTATAAGTGATTGTATTTTTATACATGTTATCCACCATATACATATTAATATATTTTAACATAATATACAATATGTAACACATTGTATTTTGGGTTCAGAATAATTTTCCATTTTTATAGAGGTGTAGTTGCATATTGAAACTCTGTCAATAAAATTAAAATCAAAGTCAAATTGATTTCTGCTTACTGTCATCAATATGAACCCGGTCAATATAAATGGGCAATCTAGATTAAATAATTCACCTACATAATTCCACATTTCACCATTTGACAACTTAGTGAAGACACAGATTCTTACAAAACTCGACATTTAAAAAATTGCTTTAAAATTGCTTCCGAGGGATCCCTGGCTGGCTTATTCCATAGAGTATGTGACTTTTGATCTCCCGGTCATGAGTTTGAAACTCACATTGGGGATAGGATAGAGATAAAAGGAAGAAAGAAAAAAAGGAAGAAAGAAAATTGCTTCTGATATTTACAAAATATTCTATTGTAATCATGTTGTGATAAGAGCCATGATGATTTCATATCCTTCAGAACTATATACACAATGGGAGCAATGAAAGTTAATCTCCAGCAAGAATGCTGTGATAGAGTTAATGCTTTACTTTAAATTTGCTAAAAATACCATTTATTCCATCTTGGAAGTTCAATATGGTGAAATGAACTAAACCAAAGCACAAATTGCTTGTAAAATTTCTTTTTTTTATTCATGACAGCACACATTCCCTCATGAATCTATTTTAGTTCGAAACAATTTTATTTTTAAAAAATTTACAATATGTATTTAACCTTTTGTCTACTGTATGTCACATAAAATGGTTGCCCTGTATAAAACTAACATCTTTCTTAACAATATTGTGTAATGAGATTGATCTCAGTTGCCCTGAAGCCAACATCTTTGGATTCTTTATTCATCAACATCTATTCAGTGTAGTCAGGAGAAGAGCACACGATGAACTGTAAAGAAAACTTCTTATAAATAAGAATGATATATATAACATATCTTTACGAAATGGAAGCTGAAATCTAAAACACCTTCTGTTTTTGAAGGGAAGGCATCATACTCAGGGAAGGGAATTATTTTCTCCTGAAATACATGCACAGACAAATATTCAGGCTTATATTTGAATATTCTTAGGTAATCAAATCCTGAGATTCTACAGTAGTTGAGGAAATTATTCACATGCGGAGGTCTAAAGCATAGGTTTATTTTTCAGGATGATGTAAGAAACAACAGCATGTTGACAAAGTAGAATAATGTCATAAAGGAATGCTATTCTAATAGTTAGCTTGGGGCCACAATAGTGGGCACCCTCTCACTACAGCTCTTCATGCCAGGCAAACCACAGAGCTTCAGTTTCCAGAATGACTTGAAAGACTTTATAAATAACCATTCCAGAGAGTAGACTCTCTATATAAATACTTTTTATAATTTGTAGAGCTAGAAATGTAACAGATTAGCTATTGGTATTATGTTAACAATGAAATAAGTCCAACTCCTAGGAGGTGTTTTTTTTTAGTACTCAGTGATCTGAATCAAACTCATCTATTAAGGATAGGTGTTCCTATTGAATAAAATCTTTGGTGAAAAACATATTCCTTAAGATGGGTTTTGCAAATAATCATTTAAATTCAAGAGATTATTTACATTTATTACCTTAAATTACTTTAATGGAATTCATTTAATTGAGTGACCCAGGACACCTGGGTGGCTCAGGGGCTGGGCAGCTGGCTTCGGCTCAGGTCATGATCCTGGGATCTGGGATCAAGTCCCGCATTGGGCTTCTGCGAAGAGCCTGCTTTTCCCTCTGCCTACGTCTCTGCCTCTCTCTCTGTGTGTCTCTCATGAATAAATAAATAAATCTTAAAAAAAAAATTGAATGGTCACTATGTACAGAGTTCTAGGATTTAAGGAGCAGGATGTGACATTCTGAACTGCTTAAGTGTCCTGATTTTCCCTCATATGTTCATGACACTACATTGTCCTCTGATTTTCCCCCCACAAAGCCATGTCACTTTGGTTGATTTTGGCTAATGTAAAATGCTGTTTTCATCAGGACAGAAGGACTCATAGCTGTTATCAGTGTTTACTTGAACATTTACCGAAGTTATCAGTCACTTCTGCAGTAGCAGAAAGATGTGTCAATAAACGAAGTTTGAAAATTTTTTATAAAAGAAAACATAGGAGGTTTGCTTACTACAAGTCATGCATATAATAACAGTGACTTACTATATACAGTTTCAGGTATGTAATTATATATAACTACAGTTATAATAACTAGAAATAATTATATGTATAGGTAGGTGTGCCTGTATACATGTGCACTTGCCTGTGCGTGTGACTGTAAATTTCCAGAGAGATGATGGAGTTATGAATATTTCTCAAATTCTTATGAATTGTTTTATTTTCCCTTTCCATAGAGTATTATTAAAAAAATAACTACGTGTTGGAAAATGCTGGCTTGGGTAAATGATTTTGAGAAGGAAGAATAGATTGTAGAACCCTTCTGCTTATTGGTTCATGTAGCCTCGAGCTGGGATATTGTGTGTATATTTCTCAGGCAACTTAAAATGATGTGTTGTTGCTTCTATAAGAAAGATTCCGCAAAAGAAAAAAAAAAAGAAAACACCAAAACTGTCACTTCTGGTGTATACCACTGCTAGCACCTACAAAATATTTTACATTCATTGCTTAAATGTCAATGTCATTGAGAAAATTTCATTCATTCTTGACAACTGCTTAATATATTTACATGATTGTGCCAAATACTCATATTCCCCAGCGGAGACTCCTCCACGATGACAAAACTAGAAAATGTTCAGTGTTGAACATTATTACCCCTCTATTTCTTGTGTGGCAAAATATGTATTTTGTTCCTAAGTTAATGCTTAATGATAATATTCTGCTACTAAATACATACGAAATATTTAACCAAGGATATAATTTACTTTGCTGTTTTATATAGTGGCCTCATATTTGCATATCTTTTGCCTGTACAAACAAACTACTGAGCAGTTATGTGATTTGTTCATTCATTCAAAACAGAAGGGGAAGCTACATCATTTCTATAAAATAAATCGGGCATATTCAATTACATAACAAGATGATTTTGATTATCCAACAAGATTATTGCTTTTGTCTATTAGATGCAGCACTTGTCCCAAAATTTCTCCTTTCACATTTTCCACAAACATATATTTTTAATCTCTTTAATAATTCTTTGTTTTAATTTCTATCACTGCTTATGTAATAAAATATATTTTCCTATCCTTATATATTATAGTCAGGTAAATCTTGATTGAGAAGTAAATGGTAATGTTTTACCACAGCAAACTGTCACACTTTAAGACTACAATTTGCTCTATTTTGTACATATGAATTGTGTATTTATATATAGTTTCTTTTTATGATACATTTTTAAATAAGATTCTAAATTCAAAGATTATGGTAGTTACATACTTTTTTGAAATTAAAAGTGAATTGCAAACTTTGCAATTATTTTCATTTATTACTATATTTTTTTTACAGCTATAGTTCTATGATTTTATACCAATCTGTTGTAAAATTTGATATTTCTCTCTTTGGTTATCTTGTGGTAAGCAAAAAGAGAAATGTGGATCCTTATGGATCCACTAAACTAGTGTTGTACAAGTGGCAGCAAATCATAAAGGGCATTCAGTTTAAGCACTTCTTCCCTGAGTATGGCTCCAGGACCATCTGCTACCCTGCCCCTGCCCCACTTCCCAGAGCCTCCTTCAAAATTGTCAGAAAGTTTCATAGTTTTGGAATCAAAGCACCCATAGCTACCAAGCAACACTTGAGAGACTTTTTCCTTTAATTACTCTTGTAGCATTTCATCTTCTTTTTGTTGTGTACTTTGCCACTTCCTTCCTGATTCAAAGTTGTTTTTAAAATATAAGAAAATTCTTCAGAATTCCTGAAAAAAAAAAAAGTCTTTTTTTTTTTTTTTAATGAAACCAACAATACCAGATGAAAAATAAAGATGAGTCAAGGAAATCTGCATGAAGAAGTCACCTTGAAGGAAACTGAGTAAGCAAGTCAAGTGAACTCCAGGATTCATTATGATCCCCAAATCACTCTGCAGTCTTAAAGGAGCAGCACAAATTATTTTTTTTCCCCTTCCAGGAAGCTATTTTCTGAAAATCTCCAATTATGGTCAGACCTTAGTAATGTCCTCACCATATTGATGGCAATGACAATCTCATTTATTCTGTTATAGGATCTTGAACTCAGATTACATTATATTTAGTAGTCAGGGATGACTGAGCAACTATATTAGCTATAGATCCTATTTACATCTGAAGATAAATTTGCTAATATTCTTTCCATCTTCTTTTTTATCCTTCCACTTATCTAGTCAGCTATTAAGTTCTATTGATATGGACTCTCTAACAAACTCATCTTTTAAATCCATATATTCTCCACCTCCATAAAACTATATATTTATATAAGAACATAAACTGTACAGTGAGAGTTCTGATATATTGTTCCATTTGAAGCTAACATAAAATTACTAGAAAGATAATCTCAATGTAGAAAATAGTTTAAGCAATTTGACTGATAGCACATTGATCACATCTCAGCCACAGGCCTTCAGATTTCAATTAATTCTCTAAGTTTCTAACTATTGTAACTTAACATATTTGCCTCTGACCAGTTTGTCTTTGAACTAAATTTCAAATTTCACTTTGATCATGCCATAGACATGGTCAATTCCTTCAATAGGAACTCATTGAACGTAATTTAAAAGAAAGCTTTTCCAGGCATTAAGATTTTTTAACGATTTGGCCCAAACTTGCTTTAATACATATCCTTTCAACACTGCTCTACACAAACCAAATAATATCTTTATAAATAGCACTTTGACTACTTCTAAAATAATTTGACACTTAGATTAAAAGACTATTAAAGACAAATTTCCTAAAACCTTTGAAATGATCTCTTCAAACATGATTTAAATATTTTTATTTTGAAGTGCATTTAAATCTTCATGATGGACTTACTTTTATTCTCCCATTTCAAATAGATTTAAACCCCATGAATTGATTTGATTTGATTTTTAAAATTCTGTACATTGGCCAAGAGTTTTCTTCAGCAGTAATGGTGTATTTTTACCTTCTGTTCATCTTTTAAGAGAAAAGCAATTTCTTGCCTTTTTTATGTCATGTTTCCTCTCTAAACTTCTCTATACTCTACAATTTACTGTATCCCTCCATATATCTGATAATTTCATTAATAATTGTAGGATTTATAGCATATTTCACAAAAAAAATCATATGCCATAAATCCAGCAAAAATATAATGAATAATGATCACTTCTGTGAGTCCACATTTATAAATTAAGATGTTTGAGCTATGGTAATTTCAGTGAATATTGCAGTCTAAGAAAAACATGGTCCATGACTCCATTCATGGAGAGAGGCTACTCCTAACCTGTTCAGATGAAATCTGTGAAGTATTTTCCAGGTTTTTTATCTGAATTTACTTTAGCTCTTCCAAAGTTAAATGTATTGTTTGCTTTCACACTTTACCCCTTCAAGTTTCTTGTCTCTTGAAAGTTTATTGAAAATTGACAATCTTGAATTTCAGAGCAAGCTATGGTAAAACCAAGTTATTTTCTAAATTCTGATAGACATGAGCAACTAATAATGCTTTTCAACATGTATTTTCCTCACAAATCTATTACCTTAATAAATGGTGATGTTATGGTGAAATTTCTTCATTATTTCACTGGAGGTTATTAAGAATGTCTTACTGTTTTTGGTTTTTGTTTTTTTTTACATACAAGCTATTATCCTTATGTCCTTTGACATTTTCTTGGCCAGATTCATGTGCTAGGATGATTGCTATTTCAACAATAATGTGTAATGTAATTTTATGTTTGTTAAAAATTGTATAATTGTTTCATAATGTTTAAAACTCCATCTATTAACTGAGTAGAGGGTTAGATATTAGTCATGTGTTTATTAATGTATCATTTATGGTTTTGCATTAAAATTCCATTTTCACAGTATACAGATTAAATAGAGGTAAGTGTCACCAGGACTAAGCAGAAAGAAGCTGATATAATTTTATAAGACATTTTAAGGAATTATAATGTCCATTACAACTTTCAGTTACACCATTTAAAGATACATAATTGCTATAATACTTTTATATTGATTATCATGATTATCTTGATAGAAAACCAACAAAGCTAAGATAATCATAAAACATTAAATATATTATTATATCCACTGAGTAAAAGCTACCATATTATAATATATCAAGAAGTAAGTATATTTATTGTTGAAAATGCTCTATATTGGGATGCCTGGGTGGCTCAGTGGTTGAGTATCTGCCTTTGGCTCAGGTCACGATCCCAGAATCCTGGGATCAAGTCCCACATCAGGCTTCCTGGAGGGAGCCTGTTTCTCCCTCTGCCTATGTCTCTGCCTCTCTCTGTGTGTTTCTCATGAATAAATAAATAAAATATTTTTTAAAAAGAAAATGCTATATATTTAGTAACTTAACATATCCTGAATTTTTGTAAGGTAAAAATGTAAATAATAAGAATTTTATAACATGCATAAATATACTAGTGAAATGATTGCATTATTTTAGTAAAGTTTTCACATATCACAAATTACTATTTCTCAAACTCACCTTAAAATAACTAAAAATAGATGATTTATCTTATAACTTTGGATTTATATTCAATAAATATTTGAAACACTTATTTGTGCAAAGCATTACTGAATGTATACCTTCAGCAAGTTCAAGAGTTTTTAAATAAGTCAATGTAAATCTCTGGCACACAGGCGTGAGATGAATTTGAGGACTAAACTACCAGTCCCATTTTCTTGAACAAAAGCATTTGAGGGATCCCTGGGTGGCGCAGTGGTTTGGCGCCTGCGTTTGGCCCAGGGCGTGATCCCGGAGACCCGGGATCGAATCCCACATCAGGCTCCCAGTGCATGGAGCCTGCTTCTCCCTCTGCCTGTGTCTCTGCCTCCCTCTCTCTCTCTCTGTAACTATCATAAAAAAAAAAAAAAAAGAAGCATTTGATTAATACTCCAACTTTTTTAATGATTCTGTTAAAATTATCAGTGGGTATATACTGAAAGGATAAAATAAAATATATGATAGTTTCAGTCTTAAAATATTTACTGTGGACACTAAATGAGTAAGCACATTTTGATCAATCCATTTGATTTTGCATTATTTATTGCATTTTCCTTGTCTTGAATAAAGAAAAAAAAATCAAGATGATTTACAAAATCATGGCATTGAAATATAATTATTTTGGAAATAAAAAATAAAATTAGGGTAAACTAAAACCACTAATTAATTTGTCAATTATATGAGTCAAGAGAGATTCAACAGTTCACATTATCTGGTACTACACAATATATATCTTTTGAGCTGAAAAATAAGCTGAGTATGAGCTTACTGATTTCTGAAAAAAATCTAGCAAGTAAAATGCTATATGTTGACAATACATGATACTAACCAGTAATTACAAGTTTCTCAGGAAGACAATGCTTTTTTTAATACAGACCTTGAGAGAAATCCCTCCATAAATCTTCCAAACCAAAATTTATTTATATTGGGCAATATCTTGAATAACAATATTAAAGGCAGATATAGTTTTTAGTGTTATGGATATTTTAATTTTCTGTATCAGAAAAAGGATGCCTATCATGTTTTTTAATTTTTTTTAAGATTTTATTTATCTATTCATGAGATACACAGAGAGAGAGGGGCAGAGACACAGGCAGAGGGAGGAGCAGGCTCCATGCAGGGGGCCAGATGTGGGACTCCATCCCGGGTCTCCAGGATCAGGCCCTGGTCTGAAGGCGGCACCAAACTGCTGATGTTTTTTAATTTGATTTAAAATGATTCAGATTTAAAGAATATGCAAAAAATGACATAGTCAATATATAGTTCTCTGGTCCAATGAGGTTATGCAATAAAAAGAAAATTGCAGGAATAAATGCTTTACCCATTCCTCAGTCAATCATTTGTGAGTATTACTTATCATACCAGAAATTCTATTATGATTCCTACATTTCTCAGTCATTTTCCCTTGAAAGAATAAACATCATGTGAGTAGTTTGGAAAATCTCCACATATACCAAAGATCAATTGAAGTAAGTTAAAATTCTCTTGAAAATGAAGGGGTGTGTTAAATTCAATTATAATAGATTGTTTTATATAATATATGCTAGATTAAAAATATATGAAATATATATAGTTAGTTTATATATTTCAGTAGGACCTGATGAAAAGATATTATCTTTAGACTATTTTCTTCGAATATTATTTAATCCATGACACTATTCAAACGATTTACATCAGGGAAAAAAAAAAATAGCAGCATACAATTTTAATGCCAGGCAATTTGGTTGTTAGCATAAGGTTGACAGGAGATCAAGTGTTTTTTTGTCAACCATAAAAGTTTACCATCTCTGGAAAGTAGATAGCTCATTTTCTGTTGTCTTTGTTTTTCAATAAGATGGGATAAAAGAAAGAGGAAAAGAAAATATTTCTCTTATTCTAAAAGATGTTATTTTTCATTTCTTTAATAAGCCAAGGTTATTTCACTTAAAAGATTATTATGAAACTAAACATATTATGAAACTAAACATACTCTTACCGTACAATTTAGCAATTACACTCCTTGGAACTTACCCAAAGGAGTTGAAAATTTATGCTCACACAAAAAGTTGCACACAGATATGTAGAGTAGTTTTATTAATAATTGCCAAAACTTGGAAAAAAACAAGATGTCTTTCAGTAGGTGAATGAATAAGTAAACTGTAGTACATCCAAATAACAGAATATTATTCAGTGCTAAGAAGATAAGAACTATCAAGTCATGGGAAGACATAGAGGCAACTCAAACATATATAAGTGAAAGAAGTCAATTTGAAAATTCTACATACTTTGTGATCCCAACTATATGACATTCTGAAAAGGGCAAAATAACGTAAATAGTATAAAGATCCATGGTTATCAGAAGTTGGGAGGGAGGAAGGAAGGAATTAGTGGAGTATAGAGGATTTTTAGGACACTGAAAATACTCCTCATGATCCTATACTGATAGATACATGTCATTATACTTTGTTTAAAATCATAAAACAATAACACCCTAATGTAAGCTATGGACTTTGCTAATCATGATGTGTCAATGTCGGTTCATCAAGTATAAAAAATGTTATCACTTTGGTGGGTGATGTTGATGATGAAGGAGGCTGTGCATGCCTGGGGAAGGATGTATTTGGGAAATCTTGTACCATCTGCTCAATTTCACTGTAGAATTAAACTGCCTTAAATATTTAACTTAAAAATTAAATGTAGTAAAGATTTTAAAGGATTTCATATCAAATGTACACATATGCTTTAGAGAAATTTCCAATGAATAAAATTATGTTGATGAGTTAATGTCCCATTGTTATTAATTATAAATAAGTATGATATATAAAATGAGATTCTTTAAAAAGTTAAACTTAGATGTCATTTTTAATTGAATATGAAAATGAACTTGATTCTTTACCATAGATCAGACATAACAGATACTTAGTATCATGTTCAGGAATTTTGAATAGAGTACCTGATTAACAAAGTTGACCCAGATTTCTATGTGTAGTTTAATTACAAATATGGTATACATGCGTGGCAAATTATTGTTTTAAAATTATTACAAAGATGCTGGCTATCACTGGCAATTCTGAGATTTTGTCAGTAGGGAATAATGG
Organism: Canis lupus familiaris; assembly: GCF_011100685.1. NCBI lineage: Eukaryota > Metazoa > Chordata > Mammalia > Carnivora > Canidae > Canis > Canis lupus. Next base: position 79,188,489 of record NC_049224.1, read on the forward strand.
TTCTTTGATTATATGTTAAGCATAAATAATTGCAGTTACCAAATAAATGGTCTGAAAAATATCACATTAATAAAAGAGTCAATAACTTTTAAAAACAGAATGATTTTAATCAAATAATTAGGACGAATATTATGTAAATTCCATTTGGAAAGAGTAATAAAGTAGAGCAATATAGAGTATATTAATTACCTGTAAGCTTCTTTATTCAGCTTTTTGTAGCATTCCTACTGTTTCTTTTTCAATGAATGTGGTATATCTGTGTTTTGAGTGTATGTTTTCTTTTTTTAAGTGGTTTGTTGTCTTATAAGAAGTCTTGGAAGACGCAGGAAAATTGCAAGTCTTCAATTCTCTATGTTGACTAGAACAATTAATCCAAGAGCTCTTGACCTTGGTTTCTACAGCTATAAAATAAGAATTTGTATTATAAAATTTATGAAGTCATTTCTAACTTTACAATTCTAAGACCTATATGATTTATATTTCATTCTTTAAGTAGTAAGAAAGTCATTAAGAATCCTTTAAGAAAGCATTCCCTCCCCCCCCATTTGAGCTACTTTTGTTATTATTATTTTAATCCTAGTACTCTTAGGCACTCAAATGTTGAGTAATTTTTGGTACACTTTGATTAGATTTTGCAAGCATTGTGTTTCCCTTCTTTCTTTGTTCTAAGTACTAAGTGTCTAAGAACCTTAACAATAGGCATCTGTTACTAACTAAACATAGTGTTAGAGAAGAGTCTGCCTAATTTGGAGTACCAAATGTCTTCCAAACACTGTGCATGGCACAGCCACCCTGAAAGAGTGATACCTATTTACACTTTAAAAATTAAGAAACAAAAACTGGAATTTAAAATCTTGCTTAGAGACAAACATCAATTTGTAGAAACTGATTTAAACTCAAATCTTCCAAATTCAAAAGTTATTTTTCTTTCTTCTGTACCACATTGAATCTGAGTCACTATTAAAAACTGAATGCAAAAAAAAAAAAAAAACTGAATGCATAAATACTCTCAGAGCATGGCCAAATAAAGGAGTGTAAGGCAAATCATTTCCTTTTTATTGAATGTAGCCAGTGTATTTTAATTTTTAAAATCACAAGCTAATTGTAAATGTGTCTTTCTTCCAGGCCAAACTGGGTTATAAGCTCCTTGAGAGGAGAAACCTGGGTGATCAGGGTAATTTCCTTAATTTTTAGCACTTAGCCTATTAACATTCACACAGACTATCCCTCTAAATACCAGTTTAATTATATTAAATTAAAGAATATCTTAACACCTTTTAGTTCCTAGGCATATGTTTCTAAAAGAAAGCTATTTAAAGAATTTAAATAAAATACTTGATTAATGAAGATCTTTGTAACAACAACTTGTTAGTGAAGGAATGCTTGTTTGGGTTTATGGGATGTGACACCTAGCATTACATGTGCTAGTTAATGAACAAAACTTTTGGACCCATTAGGGGGCAGTTTCCAAATGTGTCATGTGACACACAAAATAATATTACAGCTATGTCTCCTATCCCAAATCATGTGTGTTTAAACCATCTTTGAAATAATCAATGGCAATCTTTCAATAAGTGCAATTACATACACATTTTTTTTTTTTTAAGAAAGAAAGCAGGGACACCCGGGTGGCTCAGTGGTTGAGCATCTGCCTTTGGCTCAGGTGGTGATCCCGGAGTCCTGGGATCGAGTCCCACATCAGGCTCCCTACATGGAGCCTGCTTCTCCCTCTGCCTATGTCTCTGCCTCTCTCTGTATGTCTCTCATGGATAAATAAATAAAATCTTTAAAAAAAATAAAGAAAGCAAATGTATGTGTTCTATTCTCTGGGCATTTGTCACAAAAGCTCTAGTTAATGCTACTTTCTAGATAAGAGATTATTATGGTGGTGGAGGCTTTGCTTTCCTCAATGCTATTGAAAACAAGAAAGTCATTAACAGGAGAGTAATTTTAATGATTTATCATGAACTTTAAGCTGTAAAGATGGGAAGAAATAAAACTAGTGCCTATAAGAAAGTGGAAAGATCTGTGATTCTAGTTTCCAGTGTGTTGAATGGCTGAAGAGTTGGGGTACTGCAGGGAGAAAGTGGACCAAAAGAAGGTGGTCAGAAAGCAGAAGGTATGAAACTGAAATTATGGGGTGAGAGCAATGAAATTATTTCAGGAAAAAAGCGATGGCTGAGATGATGAGTGGTTGACATGAGGGTAGAGGACAAGATCATTGCGGAGAAAAGAACTAAGAAGCCAGGTCCTCAGATTTTGAAATCATCAATATTCCTATAAAATTCTGTATGTCACATATACTGCAAATGCTAAAAACCTTTTGTTTCTAGTTTTGGTTGTATCTACTCTTCATACAATATATACATTAGTGAAATATAATGCTACATGCACGTTTCCTTATAGACAATTTCAAAAAACTTTCTTATGCAAACTATGGTCCATATGTTTTGCTATATTATTAAAGATTTCTAAACATCAGATTAGATCTGTCTCCTGAATTACATCAAGTGGACTGTAGAATAAAAAAATTTTGTTTCGACTAACATATCTTAGCTAACATCCTAGCACTAGAAAGCAGTAATGTCCATTAGAAATAGAATGTGAGCCACATATATAATTTAGAATTTTCTAGACATATATAGATTTGATTACTTCCTGGTTGAAATAAAAGTTGCACAGACTGAAAAAAGTAAAATAAAATAAAATTTTCTAATAGCCACATTTAAAGGTGTAAAAAGAAATAGGTAATACTGATCTAATAACATATTTAACCCAACATAGCCAAAATATTATCCTTTCTACATGTAATCAATATGAAAATAATCCGTGATAGTTTATATTCTTTTTTTTCATCTTTGATATCTTGTATGTATTTTATACTTCTAACAAATAATTTGGGCTAACCCTATTTCAAGGGTTCAATAGCCATGTGATTATTGGCTATAAATAGTGAACAGCACAGGTCTACATAGCATATTTAATATTGGTTCAAGTATAAAATAGCAATGAGTTATCATAAAGGCTTTTTCTTAATTTAGAATTTTTCAAGCAATATTGGAACATTTAATTTTTCCAAGGAAAGTAAAGAAAGAAAGGACATTCTATGGTGCCAACTGCATCCACGTGAATTAAGAGAATAGATTTAGCCATACCTTGATTGCATCCATTTTTACAGACTTTAATCATATCAATAGTACACCCTACTGGAGCTCTATTTTATTTATTATCTTGGATTCCTATTGGTGAAATAATAATGGTTTTGTTTCTCTTCATCTTTTTTTTTTTAAGATTTTATTAATTTATTCATGAGAGACACAGATAGAGAGGCAGAGACACAGGCAGAGAGAGAAGCAGGCTCCCTGCAGGGAGCCCGATCCCAGGACTCCAGGATCACGCCCTGAGCCAAAAGCAGATGCTCAACCACTGAGCCACTCAGGTGTCCCATCTCTTCATCTTTTCATTCACAGCACTGGCTTTCTTAATTCTGTGAGTCAATTTAAAATAGAAAATACTATAAAGACTGTAATTCAATAGAAAATAACTAAGTCAACTAGATGTGTTCCATGTTAGTAGCCAAATGTAGATTTTTCTGTTTAAAAGCCACCCCTTGATTTCAAATCATTAAATGTTAATTTGGTGTGATTATTTTTAGGGCCCATCAGTTCTATACATTTTAATTTGTTTGTGAATTGAATAAATGATCACTCAGGCTTTGCCTCAGTGCTGTTTTTAGGGGAAAGGAGGTTGTTGTTCTTATTAAATAAAATTACATAAAATTATTTAATCATAGTTCTTTGTTCTTTTAAGTTTGGAGATTTTTTGGTAAATTTCTTTTTAAAAATTTTCTATTTGAGTATAGTTGGCAAAAAATGTTACATTATTTCAGGTGTACAGCACAGTGCTTCTCTATACATTATGTTGTGCTCACCCCAAGTGTAGTGTCACCACACAATGCTATTACAATGTCATTGACTGTATTCCCTGTGCTGTGTCTTTTATTCCTGTGACTTATTTCATTCCATAAATGAAAGGTTATATCCCCCACACCCCTTCACCTATTTTGCTCATTTCCTCATCTGCCTTCCCTCTGGCAACCATCAGTTTGTTCTCTATATTTATAGATCTGATTCTTTTTGTTTGAGTTGTTTGTTTTGTTTTGTTTTGTTTGATTCCAGGTATGAATGAAATCATGGTATTTGTCTTTCTCGGTCTGATTTATTTTACCCTGTAGAGGTACCCTTTAGGTCCATCCACTTCATTGCAAATTTCTGCCCACGTGTTAATATGAGTGTCTTAAAAGTGGTGAAAGCCACTTTCAGTTCAATCACATTATGTTATTAAAATTATATGTAATTGCATTTATCCAATATATTTATTCTGATGTCCCAGACTCTTTTTTTGAGGCAAATTACTAATGAAAAAGTCTCTCTAAAGTTCACTACTATTCCTATTATTTTAATATTTTCCAAATATTTTCTTCCTTAAAACTACAAAATTGTTATCTTCCTGTTTAAACTCCACTGTTTAGAAGGAGTTGCTGGAGGAGAGGTGAATGGGGGAATGAGGTAATGGGGTGATAAATATGAAAGAGGCTCTATGATATGATGAGCACTCGGTGTTATATACACTGATGAATAATTGAAGTCTATGTCTGAAAGTAATGATGTACTACATATTGGCTCATTGAAATTAAATTTAAAAAATGAAAAAAAAATAAGGATAGATATCTATATAGAGATGTACTGGATTTTTCGGTTTAAACAATATTCTTTACTAAAGCTTGCATCACTTCAGTATTTTCTTGGGTAATCTAAATATGAGTCCTGCTATCAACCTAGATGTCCCTCGGGTTCCAGCATTTGCCTCATGTTTGGCTTGTATAATGGTTTGACAGCTACTCTCCATTATTTGGCACTGCTTCCAGGGAAAATGAATTTACCTTTGTGAGGTGGTGGGGTGGAGATGGGTGGGTTCACAATGTGCACATGGAGAACCAGCCTGCTATTCTTTTAAAGTCTTTTTTATTTTTTTTTTTTTTTAGTTTTGCTTTTTCTCTTTTTAAATATCTAAAAGGTCTAGAGAACATACATATTAAATTGTTTTTAAGATCTTTAATATTAATAAGTAATGCATAGATGGTAGCCAAAGCCATCTATCAGAAGAAAGAAGACACAGTAGGATATAGCAGTAAGATCTGAGGCCTGAAGACACAAATAAAATGCTAATTCTGTGGACCTCTCTGCTTGCTGCATATTTTTTTCACACTTTTTCTTTTGAATTTTTATCAGGGTCTTAAAAATCTTTACATCTAAACACTGTCTTTAAAATTTGTTTCAGATATACCACTTCTACAACTCCTGCTAAAATGATCAATTGCCCAACCTGTTTACCAAAACCCTGATGCTTTTCCAATTTTTTTGTTTCAATATGTTTGGATGCTCCACATGGGAGAAAGAAAATGGATGGACTTAGAAATAAGCATAACAAAACTAATTATTCACATATGGCTCTTCATCCTACTTATTTCTCTAATGTTTTTGCTTCCTTGATAGCATCTTTCAAAGCACAAGACCTTCAATAAAATAGACACTCAGTAAATACTTCACATTAACTAGTGTGAAATTACCATGCACATCGGGTTCCCTAGGCATTCTGTTGATATTGTTTAGTATAGATAGCAAGGCCAAGTTTATATCTAGCACTTTTCATTGGGAAATTATCAAGTAGGTGGTCTTTGGCTCCTTTCTATGTTTGGTTCACGGGGTCTCTCTCTTAAATCTTGGCACAGTCTTTCTCCTCACATCAAGTTTTCTGATACAACCTTCTAGTTCAACAGTTGTTTTTTCTTCAAACAAAAACAAACTAAATGCCTGCAAACCTCCATGCAGTTTTTAACTGTTAGGAAAATAAACCTGTGTGAACTAACTCACACCAAAGGTGGAGAGAATAAAAGCTGAATCAGTGTCTAAAATATGTCTTAATTTTTTTATAACAATTAAATAAATTAAATCTCTAAGATTTTAGTAAAACTTCTGTTGGTTTTATATTTGACATACTCAAAACTTTCATATTGTACCAGCATATCCAGACCTGACATATTCATAGCTTTGATGACCTCCAAAAACCCAGTGAAATAATTTTAAAACCACTGAAATTTATGTTAGGATACAATTAAAATCAAGTATCAAATTATTTCTCCAAATATATCCTAGATGAAAAGCTAAGTTTTTAAGCATATTAGATTCCAAAAAAAAAAAAAAATTGACAGTTTTTTAAATGAGTCAATTTGATCCTTAATTAAAAGAGAAATCACTTTATAAACATATAGAAGACATACAGTGCCGTAGGCCTATAAGTACACTTAACCCAAATAGTTAATATTTTTCATGCGTATAATAAAATGATTTTAAACCAGTGGTGCAAAAGTAGACATCTAAAATTAACTTATGCATTAGTCAGGATTTTAAAAGTTGTTGAAACACCTAAATACTCTGGTTAGCTATGATTTCTCCTGAACTCCCATCGTTTATAATAAAGACTTCACATATTTAATTCACCTGGATTTTGAAGACTTAAAAAAAGAGTATGGAGTCTGTAACTTACTCTTTAAAGTTAAGGAGGATTTTTTTTTTTTTTTCTAGTAAAACCCTTTGGAGAGTGTAAGGTAGTCGATCCTCCCACAGTATCAGCAACAGAGTCCTGTGTCTACACTGCAGCCATTCTAAATCAAATTCATGTTTAAAATATTTAATCTCAGAATACAATGTGAGATGTAGTTCAAGGTCCAGTGTGAATTGAACTCAAATTCATAAAACAAGATTGGAGTCTCCTTAAGATTGGTGTGTACCGGTGGAAGGTGCAGAAGGATGTTAAGGAAGGTAGGTCCACGGGACTAAGCCATCTGCATTTGTAAACAGCATTTATCCAGAGAAGAAATACATTTTTATCTTTCTGGCAAAAGGCACAGGTGTAAGTCAAAGCGAGGCACCCATTGAAGTCAGGCCCTGATTCTCCCACAGGGATTGGGCAAGGGAGGCTGAGAGTTATCTCCATGCATATTTGCATTTCAAAGAACTAGCTCTCAGGTCCAGGAGGAAACTGGTTTGGGTGGTAGATTTACATCTCAATAGGCAAAGAATGAATTTAAATTGCAAGATTTCTAAAGTAACTGACCTGAGAGAGGCTGGAACAGAGAGCAAATTTTCCTGATAGCATTGAACTTCCTCAGGCAGGCACTTTTTTTTTTTTTTTTTAAGATTTTAAAAATGTATTTGAGAGAGAGCATGAACAGTGGGGAGGAGCAGAGGGAGAGGGAGAAGTAGACTCCCTGTTGAGTGGGGAGGACATGGGGTTGGATCCCAGATCCCTGAAATCCTGACCTGAGTCAAGTTTAATGGTATAACCAACTGAGCCACACAGGTGCCCCTCACGCAGGCAATTTAAGAGGGCCTGGGATCAATCTTCAGGGCCTTAGGGTACTAAAAGCCAGGCTAGACTTTAGTCGAGACTCAGTGCAAAGATTTGAATACAATCATTTTCCCTTAGAGTTCTGCAGTTCTCAATATTAGCGTCTGTTATTTTCCTTTCATTGCATTTTATTTGACTGATATAACTTGATTGTAGTTTGGAGTCACAATCGCAAGATGCAAAGTGAAGGTGGTAGTGCTTTAAACATAAGGTAATATGTTTGCTAATATACACAGAACAAAGTCCAGTAGTTCCATAGCAGATATTAATTCTTTTAAACTTTTTTTTCTGGTTTGTTTGATTAAACACTGTGTTGATTAAATCACATTTTTGTAATCCAGTTTTTAAAGTTTATACATTTTTACTCTGCCAATGTGTATCTGTGTGTCCTTAAGGAAAAGCCTTACTACAGTGTAGGGGCCAAGAGTTGAGCAGGAATGGTCCAGGGTGCCCACAGCTCCAATGTTAAGTCATTGTGTGAACTGGGGAGATAATCATAGCGTTTGTGCCTCTATTCTCTGATCCAATAGATGAAGAATATTTGATTAAATGATCTCTAAAAGACACAGCCTCAAAATTGTATACTTATGGGTCTAATTTAATAACTTCATCAATTCTGTCTACATGCTGTAAAATAGAATAAAAACTGTGCAGCATGCCAAAAGATATAGGATTTTCCCAAACTTTAAGAAATAAAGCACGATGGCTTCTGTGCCTTCTGTGGGTGCTGGAGGGGTATTTCTGGAATAATTGAGATCAGTCACAAAGATACCCTAAATTCATGCAATCATTTGGAACATTTCTTTCTGAGCTACCCATACATGATGTCATTTATTGTCAAGTATTCACAATCAGAATACCCTATTCATTTATGTGTTCAGTCACTTGGTTATTCATTTTGTCAGTTTTTTGCCACATCTTCTTAAGAATTTGTCCATCAGTCCCACAGTATTGCACTGAATAAAGATATAGAACTCTTCAACAATTTTAACAGTCCGCATTTATTGTGACTTTTCATATGCAAGCACACAGAGAAAAAATTAATATTTGGGATGTAAAATATGGACAATCAAGTTAACCTCACTTTGCACTAGTCATTTTTTAAATTACCCAAATAAGAAGATTATTTTAATGCTTTCATTTTCAGTATTTGCTTCATCTATCAGGTTTAAACATAAGTATATATTAACTAATTTTTAGTAGCATGTATTTTTCCTGATTAAAAAAAGTCATACATATTCATTGAAGAACATTAGGAAAATATGCTAAACACATAATGAGAATATTTCCAATGAAAATATTAATAAAAAGAGATAGCATAATATTAAACATTAAAATCTTTCTATAATCTCCATTTCCAGTGTAATGTTTTCAACTAAGAGAAACAATTTGCAGAACACTATAATATATTATCAGCCCAAGAATGGGAACTATAGTCATTTTCATGAGCAATATTAAAGCAGCAACCAGCCCTCTAAGGCACACATTGGATGTGCCAATCCATTTTTATATATGTATGCCCAGATTTTTACACAACCATAAATTTTCATTAATTATTTATTTATATTTTTTACTTACATGAATTTCTCAGTGTCTGTCTTTTCCCCAACATCTAAACATCCACAATTAAGCCCAGCAAGTTGTAATTCACTCATCTTGGCCCTGTTACTTGTCAATTACTATTCAGCTTTGCTTGAATCAGTGTTGCTTCCTTCCTTATAAACCAAACCTTCTTACGTATGGTTCTCAGACCTGGACCATGGACAAGAAGTTTAATAAGTGCTGTATTTTTTCAAAGGTCTGATGACGAATCCATATAAAGAAGAATGAGGCCACAAGACAAAGAAGAACAACAAAGCCTTTTTACTTCTTAGGACAAGATGTAATTTCACCAGAAACTGAGTTCAAGAAGCTTTAGATAATTGTGCGAAGTGGAAAATACCAGTTTTACTGAACATCATTTAAAAAAAAGTTTGGAGATGATGCAAGTTTTGTGATGCTGTACATTTTATTCACATAGATTTAAAATAATCAGAACACTGCATATCTTCTATTTTGTCAGCAGGTTTAAGTATGCTTTCTTTCTTAAAATAAATTTGGATGTCCTCTGAGGATACAGGTGGGCCTTTGGAGAGAAATCAATTATAATATGATACAGATGAGGAGATAAAATGCCAAAGAAATACTCCAACATGAAAAACCTTTAAAATAATATAGAAGGACATGGTCTAGATTGTATATTTCAATTTAGAACTATTTGTGATTCATGGTGATTCAAATCAAAAGACGATATTAAACATCATGTTAATTTTTGGTTGTTTTTAAATTTTTTAAAAAATCTGAGTATAGTTGACACATAATGCTTCATTAGTTTCAGTGTACAACATAGTGACTTAACATATTTATAAGTTATTTTATGCTCACAGCAAGTATAGTTACCATCTGTCACCACACAATGCTATTACAGTATCATTGACTATATTCTGTATGATGTGCCTTTTACTCCCCTGGCTTATTCATTCCATAAGTGGAAGTCTGTATCTCCACTCCCTTTGACCCATTTTGCCTACCCTTCATCTCCCATCCTCCTTCCTTTTGGCAACCATCAGTTTGTTCTCTATATTAAGTCTAATTCTGCTTTTTGCTTGTTTACTCATTTGGTCTAAAAAAGATCTAAAAAAGATCCCACATATTAACTTTTAGTTTTTTAATTTATTATTTTGCTAAGAGATTCTAACTCTATTCTTTTATAACGTTTGATGCATACACATTATAATATTGATTACATTGTATAATATAACAGGGTTGTGTTTCCAATAACTTTATTCTGCTGAGAGATAGAATGCAGGTCCCTATACTTAAATATGAGCCATGGCTGTCATGAGCTAGGGCCATATTCCATTCTGGCTTATCCACAGCAGTGATTGGTATTACTTCATAGGACATCAGGGAAATGGGAAGTCAGTATTAAATAATGGTAATGGGTATGGGTTCTGCTGTTTACTTATCTTCCTCATCTGAGGAACAATAATAATTATATTACATAATGTCCATATCACAGGATTATAAAAATCAAAATTGTATGTTTTGTAGCTAGTGCAAATTTTTGACACTTGGGAAGCATTCAGTAACATTTGGCTTTTTTTATTGAGATAAATTTTCCTAGATTGTAAGTATCCTGGAAATGTCTCTCTTTCCTCCCCAAACTAAGAAGTATGAACACTCCAACTGCAGCAGTTGTAAGGACACAGATTAGATACAGAGGAACTATTTTCTGGGAAATTGACAGCAGTGTCAAGCATTTGGCAGAGTGAATTAAGGCGACTCAGACCTCTGCTAGTCTAGCACAATTATGAAGATAGTTATGGATAGTGAAACATTTGATGAAGATTCTCCATTTAGATTATGATTTTATGATATTCTAGCCAAAAAAAAAAAATGTCTTTTCTATTGACCTTAAATTCCTAAAAGAAGCAAGTATGTGTCCATTCTGATGTAGGGCTTTGTGAGCCATGAAGAACACCAGGCATTAAATGAATATGTAGATGGAGAGGTCACTAACTCTGGAAGACAAAGATTAACAAGTCAGGTCAGATCTAGTAGACACTGTGGCCAATCATATCACATCCCCCTACTGATATAGGAATGCTTGCTAATGATTCCTTATTAATAATTTTTTTCTCTATATATTGAAGCTTGTTAAAGTTCCTGCTTGTATAAAAGTTGGTGTGATTGAGTAACCCTTAGATAGTTAAATGTCTGCATAGAATCCCAGGTTACAGACTTTTCCAGAGGTTGTACAAGATAATTATCTAAATATAATGATGGAATGTTGCTAACAATTTGCAACCTATATTCACAGGTTCAGTTTTAGACGCAGCTAATCACTTATCCTTTTTGTTTGGTTCAGCTGTCATTTCAAAACTCACCTTTCTGTCTGGGCCAGCTGTTAACCCAACATATTCTATTAACAATTATGTTAAGAGAATTGTAGAGAATGTCTGATCTTAGAAAAACTATTGTCATGTTAAACAAAAATTATATATAAAATACTGTCCTGGGATAATACCATCAGAAACCCCTCATAAGGACCATAGTTTTTTGAGAAAGATGTAAACCCCCCCCCAAAAAAAAAAAACCCTACTTGACTTCACTTGAGGTCATTAATCTGAGGTCTTTGTACTCGTATACTTGTACATTTAATTAACATTTAATAATGGGTTTTTAAATGTTTTTAAGCAAAGTTCATTTTTTGAAATATAAGATTCAACTTGCTAGTTAAGAGTTTTACCTAATGTTCATTTATGCATTGTTATATTGTTAACATTTTAAGTTGTTCTTTGCTTTAGTCTTTTTACCTTCCACATTTAACTATTTTATTTTATCCTTTTATTTTACTCTTTATACTTTAACAAGTGTAAATGTAGAGAGAAAAAAATTGCTAATAAGGAATCATTAACAAGAATTCCTATATCAGTAGGGGGTTAGTGATATGATTGGCCACAGTGTCTACTGGATCTGACCTGACTTGTTAATCTTTGTCTTCCAAAGTTAGTGAGCTCTTCATCTCCATATTCATTTAATGCCTGATGTTCTACTTGGCTCACAAAATATGGATCGGATACCTAGATAGCGCAGTTGGTTAAGCAGCAACCCTTGGTTTTGGCTTCGGATGTGATCTCAAAATCAAGTCCTCTGTTGGGCTCCATGCTTAACGATGAATCCGTTTGAGATTTTCTCTCCCTCTCTTTCTGCCCCTTCTGCTCATGCTCTCTCTCTCTCTCTCCAATATGAACAAATATATCTTAAAAAAATAAAATATGGAATAGAAAAGAATTATGACAATAAAGTTATGTAACAATGTGGAGAAGCAAATGTAGGTACAGACAAAGCAAAATTTGCACAAGATCAAGTCAAACAGGTAAGGAAGAATTTATTCAAGGCTATTTAAATAGGAGAGAGAGGGATCCCTGGGTGGCGCAGAGGTTTGGCGCCTGCCTTTGGCCCAGGGCGTGATCCTGGAGACCCGGGATCGAATCCCACATCGGGCTCCCTGCATGGAGCCTGCTTCTCCCTCTGCCTGTGTCTCTGCCTCTCTCTCTCTGTGTGACTATCATGAATAAATAAATAAAATCTTTAAAAAAATAAAATAAAATAAAATAAAATAAATAGGAGAGAGAAAATCTGAATTCAACTCCCTTGAAATGAAGGGCAGGGCAGGTTTTAAGAGCAGGCTGGGGGAAATCACAGACCATCTCTGCTTGCTAATTAGCCTTACCCAAAAGAAAAGTAGGATAGTTTCACATTTTGGGAAAGGTGTTCAAGGAAGTTAGAAGTTAAGCTCTTACCCTCCCAGGAGACTGGGAGATAGGGCACTATCTTCTGGATGATTTTGTTTAAAAGGGATTGCTCTCAAGCCCTTAAGAAAGAACCTGGGCTATAAAACTGGTAAGATTTTTATTTTATTTTTATTTTTGAAAAAGGTTTTATTTATTTGACAGAGAGAGGGAGAGCACACAGTGGGAGGATGCTACAGGCAGAGGGAGAGAAAGAAAGAAGAAGGCTCCCCACGGAGCAGAGAGCGGACATGGGGCTCGATCCCAGGACCCTGGGATCATGACCTGAGTCTAAGGCAGATGCATAACTGACTGAGCCACCCTGGTGCCCCTGATAAGATCTTTCAGTGAATTAGAATCAAAGGAGCAAAGAAAGAATTTACAAGTTTGTGAAGTAAATGCTCTAATTAAGGGGAGTAAGGAAAATGCTGTCTAAAGTTTAGTCCATCTTGGTCATGGGCGTCCTACAGTAGATAGTGCCCTCCTTGAGGGCGATGAGAGGTTAAATGTACAAAGGGACAAAAGCCAGATCATGTATAAAAATAGTACCCATGGCCTCTGCAGCAGCCAGGTTGGCACTGGTTCAGTAATTGACAGCTTACCTAATTTTTTCCCCTACTTCCAACTTAGGTGCCAAACGAGAAACCTAATCATACTCCCCTAACCCAGGACATGGGATGCCCAGCTTCTGGTTAGCCAGCTCCAGCCTTCCCATGCCAATAGGCTCCAATCAGAGCAGACTTGAAACCTTCCCTTTTCACCATAAAGCTTTGCCACTCTGCCTGCCTTTGAGTTTCTGCCACACACAAGTGATTGTGGCTGACTCCCTGCTATAGCAAGCTTTTATAAATAGTCTTTGCGTGTTCTCATTTGTTTGGTCTTCATTTATTTTCATAGAAGCATTTATTTCCATAGAAGTAACCAGGACTGCGGGTGATTAATAGTACCCACTTAATCTATTAAAGAGAGAGTTTCTGTGTAAAGACTTCCATGCTAGCAGCATACTGGAGAAAGAATATTGTAGGAAATTAATAATAGAGAAGCACTCGGCCTGAATCACTTACTTATTTAGTGACCTTAGACAATTTAACGAGTTGCATCCTCTAGTCTCACCTCTATTTTTGGAGTAATAATTCAACTTAATAGATATTTGAACATTAAACAATGTTCGTGAACATTGTGTCTCCTTCCCTATGCATTATTTCTCTCTCCTGGTGTTTGGAGGGAGCCACTGTCCTACAGGTTTAATGCTAAAAGGACATAAATTAACCTTAAAATCTTGCTTAAAAAAAAAAAAAAAGAATGGTTAACAATTTCTTGTTTCTATCTATAGTGACTGTGACTGAAGAAGTTTAAATTCTTGTACATTAGCTGAAAAAAGGCTCCAGGGAAAAATGGTCCAGAAAGGAAAAGACAAAAACACCCTCAGGCCAGCCATTGTTATGCAACTGAACCTGCAAAGGTGCAAGTGATAGTCTTGGGCAACCACCAAAGCCTCTGGGTTGTTCTGCAACTAATGACTTACAGCAACTGAATCTGCTGTACAGTTTTGTTGTTTTAAATAGGTTTTCTTTTCTATGAATTATACATTAAGTGGATAGGGCAACCACATGACCCAAAAAAGCAACCAGGTGAAAGGTATAAAGAGTGTGTGCTTCCATACCTTTCTAAGTTCTTCTGGATCCTTAACCCCAACAGAGAATCCCATCAACACGGATAAACACTTGTGTTGGTTCCCTGTTCAAATTTCCAAGAGTATTTTTTAAAATAACAACAGTATATACTTCCGTTTTTACTCTTTTATGTAAAATATAGGACGGTATGCCCTTTGTGGGTCACTTTGCATAACTTAACAGTGTATGTTTGCAGTCTACCTTTCTGTAAAGAGCACCTTGATCTGCATTTATTTGTGCATTTGCTTGTTTATGTCATGTTTTAAAAATCATTGGATTTTAAAGATGTGCTACGATTTATTTAACAGGTACCCAGTGGTGTGCATTTGAGTCCAGGCTTCACTTACGATAAACAGTCCTGGGATGAATAAACGTGTACACTGGTCATTCAATTCTGTGCATCTCTAACCTTTCCTGCATGTGAAATGTGTATCTAGTACATCTAGAATAAATTCCCAGTAGTAGAATTACTGAGTTAGAAGGTATGCATAGACACAGATCTAGGCATACACCTAGCTACACACCTAAATCTAGACAGAAATGTAAAGATACAGATGTAGAGATAGGTATATGATTAGATACACATATACACATATATAATAAAATTACTTTATATATGGAAAGATAGCAAATTCCTGTCATTGATTTCCAATTTATATTCCAATTAGCCTGTTAATCCATACTTCACCCACTCTAGGTATTATTAAACATGTGGCTTTGACAAAGCTGAGGGGTGAAAATCAGTAACTCGATGTACTTTAAAGTGTCTCTTTGTGTTATCCTAAGGAATATACTCTGCATTATTCTAGGCTTAATGGTTCTTTCTTACTCAAAGCCTGTCTTTTCATATTCTTTGCTTGTTCTCTATATTTTAAAATCAATTTGTAGAAGATCTTTATATGATAGGGATATACTATCCCTTTGCATATACTTAATGGAATAACATTTTTCTGCCAATGTCTGTATCTGTACCTATATCTATAGATATTGAAAGAGTGTTTCCATCTTTTCCTTATTGCTTTGAGATTTTTTTCCTCTCTCCAAGAGTATAAATGAAGTCACTTGAACTTTCTTCTAGTCTGTTAGAGTTCAACATTTTTAAATACTTGACAAGATATAGAGTTTTGTTGCATAAGTTATCAATTTGATTACTTTTTTCCCCATAATACCAATTAGTCATCATAAGCTCATTCTTTTCCACGTGTTGGGTTAATACTTGAACATATTCTAAATTGGCAAATACATTTAGGTGTATTTATAAAGTGATTCTCCTTTCCCATTATTCTGTCTATTTATGTGCCAGTAATAAACAGCCTTATTTATTGGTACTTATTGTACATATTTAATGCTGATATATTGTAAGAATTCAATTCTTTTTTGGCATTGACAGATCTTTTTATATAGATGATATATTAGAGATATATTTATATTTACATTGACTCTATATATTACACTGTGTAGAGCCAAATATTTATATAGGTCACACATTTTTATCTAGTAGATACAAAATTTTAAAGTGGTGGAAATAGATGGAGAATAAAACATTGCCATTTATCAGACTTACTTTCTGATTTAGGAAAAGAAAGTATAATTCTTTGTGGTGGTGGTTGTTATTGTAGTAATTATATTTAGCAAACTGAAGAGATATTTAGGTTTAGAATTATAAGAATAAGTTGTATTTCAAGTTACAGAAGATATTTCAAATGTAAACCTATTGATTCTGGTAAGAGTATTAGTATCGTTTGTGGGTGCTTTACAATCTCAGGTTGAATCACTATGCTTTTTAGTTCAGAAATGAGATAGATACAGGCTCTCTTCATACTATTTTTTCAAGAATGTTTTGGAAAGGAATGAAATCGACAATCAGTGAGTAAAACTTAATGAAAGATATTCATCAAAAGTAAAGGATTCTGTCAAAGAAAAATGCCTAAATAATCTGCCAAGGTTCTACCGTCTTGTTCTCTGATTGGATAGTAACTGTAACATTGGAGTGGTCTATAAAAAAGCCATTTTTACATTTATAAAGCTGCTGATCCAAAGTCAACTAATATCAATTAATGCTTGCAGAGTGCATCGTGTGGTGATAAGCACTTCTATATCTGTCATGCATTTAAATCTAACTGTGATTCTGTGACAAAAGGAATATTTTTAATATGTTATAAATTATTAACTAAACTGGAGAAGTTAATCAGCACTTCCCACATGGTGGAGCTAAGATTTTAATCACAGTTTTGGAATTTCAGTTCTATATTTCCTTCCACCACAAAGGTTCCTCCTGTTCTGCAGTGATTAAAGTGATAATAGACATCATGGTTTCTTCTTTTATCTAATAACATTTCAAATAATTATTAACATTGACAAGAAAATATATTCTTTGTTCATTTTCTTTATATCCTAGATATTCTTAAATTGAAGCCACTTTATTTATTATTCACTGGTTAAATAAGCTGGGCATTTTTGTCTCAGAACATAGAGTAAAAGCTTACTGCTTGTGTTATTGTTGTGGCCAATTAATGGAATAAAATCTGTCTTCCTTTATCAATTCTACTGATAAAGTTAGGATTTGGGGGAGAATGTAGGAGTACATTTTTTAAGGTATCTGTTTGTTACATAGACATACATAGAAAATTTCCTGTAGAGTAGAATCTATAATTGCTCCTTTCAAAAATTATAATCTGTTAACATCTAAATTTATTTGTTCACATCAGTGTCAGAGATAAGAATTTAGACACAGATATGAGTAATTAACTTGATATGTTGAGGAGTTCTATATGTATATATAGACTTTTATTTTTAATTAATATAATATCTTAGTTGGTTACATGTTTACATAATTTAAATTCAATAAATGTTAAAATTCAATCCATGAAAAATAATGTCTCCCTCTCACCCTGATCCTCAACCTATAATTTGATTTCAGTAAGAATTAAAAAGTATCAGTGAAGAGTAATAGCTTCCTCCCACCCTTGAACTTGTAATCATAGCCTATTATCAATTATATGGCTCTTTAGAAACTTTTAGAATATATGTAATTTTTCTTTTTTAAGAAGAATCATAGCCTATTATTTTTTAAGAAAAATTTTATTATATACACACTGTTCTTGCTCTTTGAATTACGCTTTGCTCTTGAAATTAACTATGCATTATATATTTATCCATATTAACCCATAGGAAGCTTTTTAAAAATATTTTATTTATTTATTTATTCATGAGAGACATAGAGAGACAGAGAGAGAAAGAGAGAGGCAGAGGGAGAAGCAGACTCCACGCAGGAAGCCTGACATGGGACTCAATCCCAGGTCCTCAGGATTAGGCCCTGGGCAGAACGCAGCGCTAAACCACTGAGCCACCTGGGCTGCCCATTTCTCTAGTTTTTAAGACGATAGCATTCTATGTATTAGTATAGCATAATTTATTGAATACATTCATATTATAAACTTTTGCTATTAGCACAAACTCCCAAAATAAAAAACAATAGCAAAAGCCACTACACAAAGTATAAACTATAGAACATATGTTATTTTACACATATCTAGTATATCTGTGATCTAAATTCTTAGAAGTGTAATTGGTAGACATTCCTGATTGTCCCTCACAGTGTTTTGTGCCAATTTAATTTTGAATCAACAACAAATCAAAGTGCTTATTTGTCCATAGCCTGGCCAGTGGCTTTTAGCATTTTGTAAGACTGATTAAATGTATATAATACATATGTATTTATCTCTATATGTATAGATACATATGTATTTTTTAAAAACTAAATGGATTTATACTAATAAACTGATAATTTGACGAACTAAAATCTTATAATGAATGAAATGAGTATTTCTCATATATTTAAGGACGTTTTTCAATTTTTTGTGAAACATCTGTGGGTATAATTTGCTGATTTTCTACTGTGTAGATGTTTTGCTTTTTTTTTTTGTAGATATGCTCTAATTCTTAAAACAATTACTACAGTGATGTGTGTTTCAAATATATTTTTTTAATTTTTTCTGGCCTTTGATTATGCTTATGACATTTCTTGGCACCTGTACAAGTTTCTTCCCCATTTCCTATATTATATAGTCTACTTTTCTAAGCTTTTCTTTTCTTTTTTTGGTTTTTGCTTTTGTTTTTGTTTTTTAGTGAGTATATGTTTGGAAGTGGGAGATGGATGTAATAATTCTAAACAACTTCTTTCTCTAGGCAGGGATTATCAAACTATGTTCTGTGGGAAAATCTAGTTCACTGACTATTTTATGAACACACTTTCATAGCATAACGATTCCTATTTGTACATTATTGTGCAACAATTGTAGAGCTAGAGTCATTGTAATAAAAGCCTTATGGCTTGCAAAGCCTAAAATATTTTCCATCTGGCCATTTACAGAAAAATTTTGCCAGCCCCTTCTCTTTACATTTCTATGAGGCATTATCTTTATATTTTACAAAACATAAAATTTAAGATGAAGTGAGGCTAAGAAATATTTCCAAAGTTTTTGAAAGGTTTGAAGCATTTTCAAAAGAAAAATTTTCAAATGGCAGATCTTGGATTTTACTCAGGTCTGTCTGACTCCAGAACTGAGATTAAAACCACTGTGCACTTATCTCCATTATCTAAAAATGCATTTGTACATAAAAAGTACAATTGTACTTCATTGGGATACACTAAACTCAAATTTGGCCACACGAGACTCATAGACAATGAAGTCTTTGTGGAGGATATACTTAATTTTGTAAAAGTATACAATCAATTTGAAAGTTATGGATGCCTTCATGTAGAGCAGAGAATTTCTGCATGTCCAAAGACACCTAGAAGCCCATATGTATCTTTCACAAAGAACTATGATGATAACTACTGTAACTAAAGCATGTCAAAAATTTCAAAGCCATATAAATACTTGAAATAATAATTTATGACTTGACTATGTCTATATCAGGAGTATGACCTTGATAATGGGATGAAGAGTGAAAAGAATTGAGTTTTTTTTAATGAACAATGCATAATGATAGGCAAAAGAAAGCTGTTTAATAAATTCTTAGAAAACTTGTGGTTGACTTTCATTATTTTCTATGAAATGTACTTTGCAACTGAGAAACCGTTCTGACCTTCCTAGAAAAACACAATAAAACAGATCAACTAAACAACTACAAAACGGTTATTTTCCTTTACACTCTGATTTAGTGGTAGCCTCTAATTAACTGTGAGGCAAATCAAAATGTGACTGGAAATTCTCAATCTGTTAAGTATTTTTTTTTATCATCCGTGAAACTAAGCATGAGAATAAAATAGTGCCCTTTATTCAGTGTTTCTGTTGAATGTAGGGAGTAGATATGTTTCAATATACCGTTTGGCTATTGACAGCCTGACTAGTTTGTGTTTTCATTTTCCTTAATGGTTTCTTTCCAATTAACTTAAACTGAAAAAAAAAAAAAAAAGTTGTTGTTGTTTTTTTAAGGATTTTATTTATTTATTCATCACACACACACACACACACACACATACACACACACACACAGAGGCAGAGACCCAGGCAGAGGGAGAAGCAGGCTCCACGTCCCCAGGCAGTGGGACTCAATCTCGGGACTCCAGGATCACGCCTGTGCCAAAGGCAGACGCTCAACCGCTGAGCACCCAGGTGTCTCCAAACTGAAAAATGTTAATGCTCATTGTACAACATTAAAATAAAAGTATTTCAAAAACACTTATTGATTTTGACTGCCAGTTTCCAATTGTTTATCTGGAAGATGGATATCTGGATATTGTAGCAAAAAAGCAGCAGTAAGATGGAAATTTAAATTGGAAGTGTCTGCAATGTTATAGTGTTTGTACATTTGACAGTGTTGAAGTTGATTATACTTATTTTTTCTTTCTGCCCATCATATTAGCTATACCGATGATGGAGAAATTATGAATTATAAAGCAGTGAATAATTATATCGATGTGCCATTCCAAAAGGATTGGCATAACTCTTGCATCAAAATAAATTAAAATTGAATGTGCCAAGTATTCTTCTTTAAATATGTTAAGAAAAAAAAAGAAAGGCGAAAGAAAGAAAGAAGAAAGAAAGAAAGAAAGAAAGAAAGAAAGAAAGAAAGAAAAGAAAGAAGAAAGAAAGAAAGAAAGAAAGAAAGAAAGAAAGAAAGAAAGAAAGAAAGAAAGAAAGGAAGAAAAAGAAAGACAAAAAAAAAAAAAAACAAATGCAGTGATTGGGTTTCTTTAAGGATGTAGTAATCTCCAGAGATTTTTTTGCTTATTTTAATTTTGTCCCACATTTCTAGAAAATGATACTAAATACTCAAATAATTTCCAAGATAAAAAAAGTTCCCTTTAAAGTCAATTGTATGTAGGTTTCATGTGCATTTGTGTGTATTTATATATATATATATGTGTGTGTGTGTGTAGCTGTGCATGTTTTAAATTTCATCATGACGTGATTTTTTTGTTGTTGAAAGGTGTACATGATGTATCAAGTAGTCTTTTTTTTTAAGGTTTTATTTATTTATTCACAAGAGGCACAGAGAGAGAAGCAGAGACACAGGCAGAGGGAGAAAGCAGGCTCCCTATGGGGAGCCCAATGCGAGACTTAATCCCAGGACCCCGGGAACAGGACCTGAGCCAAAGGTAGACACTCAATCACTGAGCCACCCAGGTGCCCTGAGATAGATAGTCTTTTAATGTGAAGCTTCATGTATGTCTGACTAGGAGTCAGGCTATGTTTAGTGTTTGCTGGACCTGTAGGTGTCAGAGGCTTCAATGTCCTTTCTTGTCTTCCTGTTGTCTTTGGTTTTCCCTAGACACTCCTTCTTAAACAGAGCCTGAGCCTTGAAACACTTTCAGCTGCATGCCCCTGTGGTTATCCAGGAGCCCTGTCGATGTACTGCTAAGATATTAGGGGAGGTGAAATATTCAGTAAACCCATGATTAAGTTCCAGTCTTTTAGTAGACCTGTGTCACTGTGTTATAACTTTCACAAGTGCTTCTTAGCTTTCTTTCACTCCTTAGGTGAGATGGGAAGGCTAGAGGGGGTTGGAAGTGGGTAATTTCCCTTCCTCCAAGTTGTATAAGGCTTTGGTGAGGTATTTTGTCTTTCTGGAAAGGCATTTTTTTCTTTTTGAGGACACTTGGGGTTCATTTCAAAATGGTTACCTTTCCTGTGGATATATGAATGGTAATTTCCCTCCTTTCCTTGGAAAGGAGGACTTTTCCCTGCTCTTCATTGGGAGAATTTGGTAGAGCTCTTGGCATAAAAACTCCAAGTACAGGGCACCATCTTAGTCTGGGAAACCAGGAATTTTCACTCTTCAGCTTGTTCGCACTCAGCTTCCAGAAATTCATTAAAGCCACTGTTCAGAGGCTCTAGTAACCTCTGTTTCAGGTGAGCTGATCTGTATTCCTTGGCTTCACCTGTCTCCCCTGTTTTCAGGGTGGCGGCTTGCACCCTGACCTCAATTCTCTGATGGAACTAAGGGAAGTTATTTTATTTCAATTTGTTCAGTTTTCTTTTTCTAGTTGTGAGCAGAAATAACGATTTGCAAGCTCTTTACATGTTGGAAGGGAAACTGGAATCCAACAGTGATGTTTTTAAATAACTTACAAATGTAAATGCTTACTGAAAAAAAATTCAGAGTAAAATATGTATTTCAGTAAGATATGCTAAGTGTGTTCTCCAGATTTAGTATCTTTTGGCATCCTCTTATTATCCTGAAGGTACCTATCTTCAGAGTGTTCAAGGTTATATTTAAGTGAAAATTATAATAAATAACAACCATTGAAACATTCCATATGTATCAGTTACTCTCTTACCACTGGAGCTAGAAGGCAGGTTCCAGGTTGGTTCTAGAGATTTCTTCTACCTATTCTTCAGTTTTATGTATAACCTTTGGGTTATATATTGACTTACAGAAAAGAAGAAAAGTAATATACTGTTTTATAAGAGAATATATTATAATTCATAGTGAAAACCCAAAGTGACTCGCCAAAGTAGTCATAGTAAAAACAAAATGGTGATTTTAAAAGTACATGATTATAATAAATACTAATGTTTTGTTGTGCTTAGAACCATTTTATTTGAAAGCATAGAAACATCTAGGTAGTTCCAAAGATTAAATTTCTTCATTAATACCGGAAGTACAAATATTTAGTACATGAATATTGCAATGTTGTTTACTGTACAAAATACAATTAGAACTCATAGACACTGCTCCTTAAAATTCAGTCATAAATTTGCTTTGAGAGTTCAGAATTAATGAGGCCTTGCAAGACATTATTAACCACTTTCATAAATGACTTCCTGTGAAAAAATTGAATATTTCTAAGACCTACTAAGAGTAACTATCCAGTAAATTATTTCAGCTAAATGATAACTTCCTTGGCTAAGTTATGAAGCAAAGCTATGTGTCTCAGATGCTGTAAAATATACCACAAGGTCTATGCTTATAAATAATCTTCTGTTTTGTTAATAATTAACATTTTATACTTAAACTATGATTTTTAACTTCCACATCTAATATCAAAGAATAAAAATTCTACTTTATTTCTTGTAAGTGTATTTTTCTTAGGAAATTTACATTTACTTGGCAAATTATTGTTTTAATGTACCCTTTAACAGCTAGAAGATTCCATGTTCGTGTAACAAATGTCAAGAAATGTTTATTAGTTTTATTAACAAATAAAAACCAGTACTTATGAAAAATGTTTTAAAACCACTGTGATTTTGGAACAAGACAAATAATTGAATAATTATTACTTTCCTAATTTTATGGCATTCTATTAATATTCTGATAAATGTTAAGATCTATCCTCAAAGGTAAATCGTTAAGTTTTGAAAAAGAGATTTTACTTTATGTTATAGAACAGAAAAATGAATATTAATTTGTAAATAATTAAATCTTGATGGTAAATTATAAGCTTCTTACCAAATTTATATTTTAAACAAGTTCAAAGAGAAAATCTTATCTCTACTTCTCTTTCTTTCTTTCTCTCTCTCTTTCTTTCTTCCTTCCTTTCTTTCTTTCTTTCTTTCTTTCTTTCTTTCTTTCTTTCTTTCTTTCTTTCATTCTTTCTTTTCTTTCTCCCTCCCTCCCTCCTTCTTTCCTTCTTTCCTTCCTTCCTTCCTTCCTTCCTTCCTTCCTTCCTTCCTTCCTTCCTTCCTTCCTTCCTTCCTTCCTTCCTTCCTTCCTTTCCCCATGATTACAGAAATAGGATCAAGAAGAATGTATGAAAAATTTAGATCTTTAATGTTCTATTTGGAGATTGTGAATACAATATCTTACTTCACATTTCCATTTTGAATTCTCTCTGGTGTGCATTGATTTTAGGTGAAATGATACCCTCATTCTCTTGAACTTCCACCAGATAATAAATAACATGGCAGATGGAAACTCTTAGGAAAGGTACATAAACAAAGACAAAAGTCACAGATAAGTGAAATAAATATAGAAAAAGACCCTCTGAAACTAAGCTTAAAGAAAAAAGATCCTCAATGATTTGTAATGTATTTAATAGGATCATAATTCTTGACCTCAAATTATAGTAGACTGTGCCATTTTAGCTTAATTTGAAGTAAACAGGTTTTTTTTTTTTTAAGTTTTATTTAAATTCTAGTTAGTTAACATACAGTGTAATATATGTTTCGGGGGTACAATAGAGTGATTCAACACTTCCATACAATACCTCGTGCTCATCACAAGTGCCCTCCTTAATTCTCATCACCTATTTAACCTCTCCTCCCACTCACCTTCCTTGCATTAGCCATCAGTTTGATCTCTATAGTTAAAGAGGCTATTTCATGGTTTGCTTCTCTCTCTCTTTTCCCCCCTTACCTATTTGTTATGTTTCATAAATGGAGCTAGAGAGTATTATGCTAAGTGAAATAAGTCAGTCAGTGAAAAATAAATACCATACTATTTCACTCGTGTATGGAATTTAAGAATGTAAGAAATGAAGTTTTAACATGTATCTTTCACTTAGCTTTTTCACACTCCAAAAACAAACAAACAAAAATTACTTAAATATTTCTATTAAAACACAGCAACATCAACACAACTCCAGTAACTCAGGACCTATTTATTTATTTATTTATTTATTTATTTATTTATTTATTTTTAAGATTTTATTTATTTATTCATGAAAGACTGAGAGACAGAGCCAGAAACAAAGGCAGAGGGAGAAGCAGGCTCCATGCACCGGGAGCCCGATGTGGGATTCGATCCCAGGTCTCCAGGATCGCGCCCTGGGCCAAAGGCAGGCGCCAAACCGCTGCGCCACCCAGGGATCCCTCAGGACCTCTTTAAATTTAAAAATATAGCAGTATACTTTTATAGCTCCCCAAATATAATCATGATACTGTTTTAATATAGGTTTTATTGTTATTTAGGTTTGATAAGGTTGGCAGATCGGGAAGTTTGAATATCATTGAAAATACAGTTTGTTATGTTTACAGATCCCAAGAGCAAAGGGCCCTCCACAATTTAAGGAGTCACATGGGAAGCACTAATTCATTCAGGAGTCAAGGACAGGGGAGAAATTGTGGTAAGAGACTGTATTGTGGTCTCCATGGGAACGAATGAGTGAAGCAGGGTAAGCCAGTTTAGTGTTGGCTAGTTTGGTTAATTTCAGTGGGCTCTGGAGTATAGAGACTGTCCGCTGGCTGGCTGGGGGTGATTAGGGTTGGTGATTGTGCCCAGAGTGTGAGAGCCTGATAAAGAGGGTAGCTGGACATGGAACGCTGAGCTATTTGGTTTGAATTCAGAAAGTGCTCTCATGGGTGGGTCATTTACTATCTCTAGGTATTGGCTAACTCTGGGAGGGGAGTCCCTCCAAGGTCAACAAGACCCCAGATGTCAAAGTCTCAATGCAGAAAATAAAGGACATGGCTAATGCAAATACATTCACAATGTAGGCACATTTTCTTTGCAAATGAAGTAATTTATGTTCTTGAAATAAAATATTACAATTTATGTTCTGCCTCATTTCAAGCAGTCACTTGGGTTTAGTGAGTCCTCCCACTGGATGATATGTTGATAACAAATGCAGCAAGAAATGTTTCCAAGTGTTTTCATTAAGTCAAATAACTTCGTAAGGTTAATGAATAGAATGTAAATGTATGTTCTGCATGCAGTAAAAATCAATAAACTGTGCTACATTGTTGCCTTAAGCCACAATAAAATTCCAGGAGTCAGTCCATTGTTGAAAATAACACATCTTAGATGATATTGAAAATAATTTGACCCTAGTAAAAAAAGAAAAAAACAACTTTGGCTTTGATTTGACTAGAGAAAAAAATATTATTCAGATAATACTAATTTCCCAAAAGTACGAGAGAATTCTGTATCTAGGTCCTAACCCTTCATAGTAAAAATCCCAAATTAAGAAAATTCTTAATCTTTTTTTTTCTGAAAATCACAACAGAAAGAAAACATAAATTACAGAATTCTATAAATTATACATAATGTATATATTTTATCTGTACTGGGTTTCTCCTTAGTCAGACGCAATTTCACTGTTAACAGTATATAAACATCCTACTATATGCCTCTCTTCCAGAGCATTATTCTCTCATTTTCCTCACATTCTTAGAGTAAACATTCCTTTTATTTTCTATTGTAAAAAAATATATTTAAGTTTATTATGCTTTTTCTTTAATATATAATGACCAATTACCTGAAATTAATGGTGACTTCTCTCTGACAGTATGATACCACAAAAGAAAATTGCAAAATAACTATTTTAAATGTTAACAAAAATGTTGAGGCTTAGAAGCAAATATGTATTATTCTTTAAAGATTTTAAACATAATATTAAATAATTTTATTCAGTATAACTAAATTATTTGGTTCTTAAAGGTAAACAGTTGCTCTATATTCATTTAAGGATCTCAAGATCCATATTATTGACTGATGCATATGTGTATGTGAGATCTTTTAATCAATCTTGTTTAAGTTAAGAAAGTGGACTAGATAGTCTTTGCCATCTCTTCCAAGCAAATAAAGATGCTTCAACAGTTAAGTATTAATCCCATAACATCCATTTGGGCATCTTGCAATTGTAAATCAATAAATGCTAGTGGGCAGATATGTTTGGTGAAGATTGCTGCTACAGAGTCAAAACTTAACTGTAAGACTAACTTTATTTTGTCTTCTCTATATAGAAACATATGTACTTTGGGATGCTATATATTTTTCTTTTTTTTTTTTTGATATTATGTATTGAATGTTTGGCAGTATCAATCTCATTAATTAAACTGTAGCCAAATTTATAAATTCAGTACATTTTTTGTAAACATTCTATTCACTTTGCTGGCATTCACCCACCTATATTGGTGTTTCCTATATGTATATTTTACAACAGTGGGCAGACCGCTTCTGTGTGTCCTCATGATTAAGTCACAATCATATGATTTTCAAATTAATAAATGCTGAGAAATTAGTTGACAATTTTTTCATATGTAAAGTGATGTATAATCAATACTACAGTTTCTTATTATTATGTTTGCTTTTAAATTCTTTTTCTTAAAGAGGAAAAAATACTTAAAGTATACTGCAATAATCAAAAATTGTCTTTAAGATTTATAAATTAGAATTGGCAGACAGCAAATAACAAAATAATGTTCAATACTTAATTTGATATATGGTTTTCTATTTAAAATCTTTAAAACTAAAAGAGAAATGTTTCACAAATACTTTGATTTAGAGAAATATTTGGATGAATTGGATTAAACTTCTTCCTCACACTCTTCTATAGCACTTACAATTTATACAGTGCTTCTTTGAAACTTTTTTGATAAGAGAAAGAGACAGTTTTGGTGTTTAGACAGATTCTAGGATCAATGATCATTTCAATCATTTACTTGCTTATGTAAGGTCAGTTATTTAAATTCTCTTAGCTCTGTTTTCTCATCTGTGAAATTGGCACATGGAAATCATAAACATACCTCTTCAGGTAACATATAGAGATTCTAAGTAAAGAATAACACCTGACACTCAATAAATGACACCTAACATGTGTGTGTTGTGTGATAATCTTCACAACTTTGAAAAGTTATCTTATGTACCTTAGATAGTATTTCCTGGCTCTTCCTGATTTATACCTTTTCATCTTTCATCTCCTGGCTCAAACACTACCTCCTCAGGGGTGGCTTTTGTAGGTTCCATATGTAAATAATTTTCAATAATCCCTGCCTTTATCACTTTATTTTCATTTAATTTCTTCATAGAAGTTTTTTTTTTCTTCATAGGACTTTTTACTAAATATTAACATAGAGTTTACTTGTTAGCATTCCATTAAACTGCCTACCTTTCATTAAAGTAAATGTTTTCTTGAAACAAACAAAACAAAACAAAACAAAACAAAACCATTTACTATTCTTAAGTTCTCCTAATGGAATGAAGAATCATTCATAGATGTTATTAGAATGCAATGTGGAAAGGCAAAAAAAGCCATATATATGTGTGTGTGTATGTGTGTGTGTATACACACACACACATAGAGAGAGAGTGATGGTGGTGCACAAAGAGAAGACTAGCATGTTCTCATGATTAGATTGCTCAGTAAGATCAAGACACAAAACAAATTGCCATGTGAAACTACAGTCACAAAATTTTTCCAAAGTGGTATTACATAGTCACTTTTAAATTTTTTTTTTAATTTTTTTTATTTATTTATGATAGTCACAGAGAGAGAGAGAGAGGCAGAGACACAGGCAGAGGGAGAAGCAGGCTCCATGCACCGGGAGCCCGACGTGGGACTAGATCCCGGGTCTCCAGGATCGCGCCCCGGGCCAAAGGCAGGCGCCAAACCGCTGCGCCACCCTACATAGTCACTTTTATAATGGATAAATCCAATGTCCTTCAAGTTTCTTTCCAATTTGGTAGTTTTATGCATTTTTAAATTTTTCTCTTTCTTTCTTTCTTTCTTTTTTTTTTTTTTTTTTTTTTATCAAGATACATAAGAAGCCCAGATCAGTAACAAGTCATAATGCATAAAATCTTTGTATGGACCCGAATAAAGAATCCAATTAATGGAAAAAGAATGATTAGTCATGATGGAGATATACTATAAAGGGTTAAATAACAAGATTGGACAATAATTTTGGAAAATAAAAGAATACTAGAAAAGAGGTTAGGACATTGCCCAAATAGACCCATTGAGACTGCCTGTAGGTATAATCTCCTACAAATAACATAAATACACATATAAATATAACAAATACAACAAATTCATTGACTTGATTCCAAGGGCTTCGTAGAAAATAGTGTTATTAAATCTTACATCTTTCAGGGAATAGTGTAAGTACTAAGTGATTTTTCTTTTGAAGAACATAGTGGTGTTTTCTCTCAGCTCATCCAAGGGATTATAAAGAAGCCTAGAATAGGTTCTTTTATAATACTTATTGAAAACATTTGCTGAAAAAGGCTGGTTGTTTTGTTTCTTGTTTTCTTTTTAAACTCAGTGGTTTAGTAGGATGAGATCATTATTTGTTTTTTTGTGCTACTGTGTTTGAAGTGAAACATATCTCTTTGGTACTTGAACTCTCTTATAAGAAGCCAAATGCCTTTGTCTAGTTGCTATTCCTCCTTTGAATGTGAGTAACTGAGTTCCCTACGATAGATTTAAAATATGAGAGAATATACCTAATTTCTGTGTAAATTGTTAGCTTTTGTTTCCTTTTACCTGTCACTATGTTCTTTCATCAGGAAAAATAAATGACTAGGTTTTTCTTCCTCCTACGTTAATGTTGAAGATATATTTTCCTATTTAAGTTCTGCAACTTCTTAAAGGGATCATTTTAATGTTTTAGATCAAAGCATTATAAAAGGGTATGTACTGATAAACATAGTTTTTTCTTCAAGGGAATTAGCTTTTATAGTTGACCTAGCAACAAGACACCAAATTAATTGTTTTTCATAAGGGCTGTTAATCATAATGGTGACAATTCCACACAATGAACCCACTGGTAATTGAATATTGCTGCTCGCTTTAAGTATAATTTAAATCACCCAGCATGTTTAAATGGGGCAGACGGAAGAGGTTCTAAGTGGTTGGAGATGATCCATAAGCTAATTGCTAAGCAGTGGTGGCATTTTCATTTATTATAGACCTCTCAACCATTAATTGTGTATGGTGATACAGTTCACTGGAGTTTCTCATTGAACAAGTTGCAAAGGTTAACTGGAGCCAAGTCGAAAAGAAGTCAAAAATAAGGAAGAAACATGGGTCCTATCTATTGCCATGCTTATAAACAATGAGTCTTAAAAATTACGGATGCCAAGCAACATTTTTTATGCTAAAAGTAAAATCTTTTATTTATTTTTTTTTGTGGAGGGACAAAGTGTATCCAAATTCTTTGAGATTAAAATGTATAATGCTAGTTGTTATTTTTATATATCTTTTTATTTGAGAGTTAGGAACACTCTAACAAAATTAACTCTTTAAATAAAAATATATAATTTAATACTCAGGCATTTTTGGACCAAATACATTTGAAAAATTGATCATCAGATTGGAAGGACATTCTTTTGTTATTTTGATCTTAGGTTACATACCTAAGACAATCTAACCATCTCCTTTCCTTCAAAACCTTTACCTGATTTCTTTCATTGTGATTAATTAGATTGACTTGAAAGTAAAAAATAGCATCACTGTTTCTTAAGATCTCACATATATAAATCATTTGAGTTCCCTGGTTATAAGAAATACCCTTTAGATGAACTTCACTTAGCATCAAAGTTATTGGTGGAAAAATCCATCATGAGCATTTCTTATTGAAAAGAATACACACACAGAGACATACCATAGACAGACATAAAGAAATTCAAATTATCCCTAGTATTCAAATCTTTTTAATTGCTTGGTTTTGTCTGCTTCCTATATCTACTACTCAGAGTGCTATATCAAAATTTGCAGTTACATCCGTCTGTTTCTCCCTATAATCGTTCAATACTGCTTTATTTATTTATTTATTTATTTTTAAATTTTTATTTATTTAGGGTAGTCACACACAGAGAGAGAGAGAGAGAGAGAGAGAGGCAGAGACACAGGCAGAGGGAGAAGCAGGCTCCATGCACCGGGAGCCCGACGTGGGATTCGATCCTGGGTCTCCAAGATCGCGTCCTGGGCCAAAGGCAGGCGCCAAACTGCTGCGCCACCCAGGGATCCCCGCTTGATATGTTTAGAAGATATTTTATTTGGTACATTTATTTTCATGATGACTAGATCTTTTTAGCTTATTTTTCCTATTGATTGTAAATTTTGGGCCATTTTGATGGCTTTTTCTAGTGTCTAGATTTTTAAAAATTTTATCACAGCATTTTTTTGCATAATATTTGCCTGATACATTTTCCATCATTTATGAATCCTTTGTTTTTAAGTTAGTCTCTTATAGATATCCTATTACTGGATCTTGTTTGATACATACTAAGTTATGAGTCTCTCCTTTCTTTTTTTTTTTTTTTTTTGAGTCTCTCCTTTCTTAACCAGTGAGTTTAAAACACTTACATTTATTATATTGAATACTTTCATCAGAGATTTCATCCATCTGAAGTCATATTTTCTATTACTATTATTATTAAAAGTATTGCTGTAATTTATTCATGTGTCTTTCTTAGTTTTTTTTTTATTTGCTTGTTTCATAGCTATATATTTAAATTTAATTCCTGAGTTGGTGATTAAGTTCCCATTATAAATTTATTTTATATACATATTGATTTTTTAATTTACTCCCTAATTTCTTAAATAGGAATTAAAGTCAATTTGTAATTATCCTATACTAATTTATATTTGTTCCATAAACATGTTATGTGATCACATTCTTTTTTTAAAAATTATTATTATTTTAAAAAGATTTTATTTATTTATGAGAGACACAGAAAGAGAGAGGCAGAGACACAGGAGGAGGGAGAAGCAGGCTCCATGCAGGAAGCCTGATGTGGGACTTAGATTCTCCAGGATCATGCCCTGGGCCAAAGGCAGGCTCTAAAACTTTGAGCCACTGGGCTGCCCCTGTGATCACATTCTTACCTCCCTATATCAACTCTAACCTAGTTATTATGAACCAAACGTTAGTGACCCACCCAAAAGTTACATATTGAACCCCTCATCCTTAGTGATGGTATTTGGAGGTGGGTTTCTTGGGAGGGTTTAAATAAGGCTACGAGAGTAGAGAACTCATGATGGGATTATTGTCCTTATAAGAAGAGGAGTTTTCCAGAGATCCCTCTCTTTCTGCCATAAGGGGATACAGCAAGAAGGTGGCTGTCTGCAAACCAGGAAGAGGGTTCTCACCAGACACTAAATCTGCCAGCACCTAAATCTTGGACTTCTCAGCATCCAGCACTGTGAACAATAACTTTCCTTTAAGCCACCAAGGCATTTCTTACTACAGCCCAAACGGGCTAAAAAATAAATAAATAAATAAAAATAAAAAAAAATCCCCAAATTCCTTATGTCTATCTTCAGTATTTTTATATTTATTATAATAGTAAATTTTATGTGTCTAGTTGCATGGATCATGGGGTGCCCAGAAATCTATTTAAATTTATTTTTTGATATGTCTGTGAATAATGGTATTTCCAGAACAGAATTAATATTTGAAATTGTAGGGATGCCTCAGCAGTTGAGTGTCTGCCTTCAGCTCAGAGTGTGGTGCTGGGTCTGGGATAGAGTCCCACATCTGGCTTCTGTGGGGAGCCTGCTTCTCCTCTGCCTATGTCCCTGCCTCTCTCTCTCTTTCTGTGTGTGTGTGTGTGTGTGTGTCTCATAAATAAATAAATAAATAAATAAATAAATAAATAAATAAATTTTTAAAAAATTTTTTGAAATTGTACACCTCAATGTGGGTGGGCATCATCCAATCCTTTGAGGACCTGATAGAATAAAAAGGGACAATTTCACTTGTACTGCCTGGTCACTTGAGCTGAACATCAATTTCCATAATCATGTGAGCCAGTATCTTACTTTATATATCTATCTATCATCCATCTATTTATCATCTATCTAATATATATTATATATATCCTATTTAATATGTAATATATATATATCCTATTTATATAATATATTTGCATTTTTCCTCTTCTGTTAAGATATTTTCTCAGTGTATTTTCCAAAAGATTCTTTGTTTGATTAAATTTCTAATCCCTTAATACTTACTATATTCCTTTTTTCCTTATATTTAAATTTTAATTTTATTGGATATAAAAGTCTAGGCTTAAGTTATTTTCCTTTGACATTTGGAAATATTACTCCATTATTTTTTAATGCTTTGGCTGAGAAGTGTTTTATAATTCTTATTATTTGTATTGTAGTTTTTACTCCTTGCTTTTTAGATACTTTTTTGTTTTCTAGTTTGACTTCCAGTATTTTCAGCTATTAATTTTTTCTTACCTACACTTTGGCATGTCTTCAACCTTTTCAATATGAAGACTTACACCTTTCTCCTTTTCTGGCAATGACATGTCATAATTTTTTTCAAATGTATGTGCCTGAATATATATTTTATTTTCTTTCTTTTGAACGTGTTTTACACATGAGTGATATGTCTATTTCTATTTTCCATGTCACCTTACTTTACATTAATGTGTTTTCTTTGTGTACTCCTGATGCTTTCTGATTGAATTTCTAGGCTTATATTATAAGTCACTGATTTATTTTTTTACCCCATATCATTTTGCTCTTGGACTCATCCATTGAATTTATTTTGCAAATATTATACTTTTATATAAATTGCTTTTGTCATTCTCAAAATTGTAATTAACTTAATTGATCCATTAATCTGCATCACATTTCAATAATATGTTGTGCTTTGGATGGCCATGAGAGAGTATAAGTGTACACACTACTGGACTATAGTAAGAGTAGCAGAGCATGATAATTAAGAGACTGGAGTCTTAGGTTTAGACTTAGGATCAGATTACAAGAACATTGCCTGCTGTATGACCTTAGGAAAATTTCTTGACTTCTCTGTACCTCAGTTTCCTTACATGCAAAATTAGGCTGTTAATAGTACTTACTTTATTAGGCTGTTGGAAATAAAGGAGTTAATATGATACAACATTTAAAATAACGCCTGTCCTAAAGTTCATGTCTGAGAGTTGTTAACCATACATATTAAGTCAGAAAAGAAGTCATTCTTTGAAAATTTGGAAATAATTACTTAGTAGTGTTTTCTCTGGAGCATAAAATTATTAACCCTATCTTAGTAAAAACATAACTTTTCAATTTTGTCAGAAGCAAGTGTAAAAGTCAATTTGGGCATTAAATTAATTGTGGCAATCTGTTAACAGGCAATAAAAAAGAATATAACACTCTTTGTTGCATTAATACTTATGAGGAAATAAAAAAAATTCCCAGATTTCTCAGCATTTTCTGTAAAAAGCCCCAACCTCCTAAGATTCTTCACAAACCAGGAGAATTCCATCTGTAGCCATTTGTCTAGTTAATTGCTTTTATCCAAAAGGATAACAAAACTTCTCTTATCTCTAGGACCTTTCCTAGATGTAACCATGGTTACATCTCAGAGGAGGTGCCTAGGCTAAACTTCCAAAGTGCCAGGAAGGCTGGAGGTACTATCTTTCTGGGTATTTGCATTTCAAAGAACAATGAAGTCAGAGAAGTTAGATGATGAAAGCAGAAGAACTAGAGGCTATCTGGCTTCTGGTGAGATTTCATTTTCCTACCAAAGAACTGGAGTGAAGAGTAGATTCTCAGGAAGAGAGAGGGACAGCTGCTTCTTTTTCTTTATAACCAAAAAAAAAAAATAATAATTTTCCTCACTCCTCACCTATAAGTTGTCCAGCGATTTGCATAGGATGACTGATCTGGCTCTAACTTAATGTTTTTTGTTTTTTTTAACTTATTGCTTTTAAGAGTAAGGACTAGAGCTAAGGGAGGGCAGAATGGGGAGATGCTTAATATATACTGTAATGTTTTAAATAGAACAGAACTCTGGTATAGAACACCTCATACACATTCAAGATAAAATTCATAAAGACAAATATTAAAACCTCCAAAATAAGCCTATGGTGAAATATTCTGTACACTAAGCTCATTCAATTGATTTTTACTTCTATAAAAGTCAAAATACTACAGTTATGCTTCAATAAGAGACAAGCTCAAAATCTGAGTGCCTTACATTATAAATGCTTATTTTTCTTTCATATAAAGTCTGACACCATTCTAAACTTCCTTGAAATAAAAAGTCCTTCATGCAGAGACAGAATGAAGCAGTTGACAGAGGCTCCACCCTCTTGCAGCTGCACTGTCTGGAACACGGTACTTCTATGTCGATGAGTGGGTGTAAGAGATAGTGAGAGGGTTGTTTGCTTGCAATTCTATACTTTGTCTCACAAGTTACATGTCACTAGTGCTCATAGCCAAGTAGCCAAAATGAGTCACATGATCCTATTTTCTCTACCAAAAGGAGACTGAGGAGTGAACATTTCCAGGATAGTCAGTTCTTCCCCCAAATAAATACACTATATAAAATCATGAAACAAAACCCACAAACCTTATATAAACAAATGAAGTTAAGAGAATGGCATTCAAAAACTTTATCAGTCACACATAATTTTAAAAAATAACATAGGAACCAAATTAAAATAGTAGTGTTTTATAAATACATGAGAAATAGTAGCACTCTACCTTTGAACCAGATCTAAAGTTTACTTATGGAAGTGAGAGTCAGAATATCACATTTTGGGGATGACTGTGAAGCAGTGGAAAGAGCATTACTGGAAATGGGATGGAAAGTTCTAGCACACAGTGAACAGAAGCAGCTGGCCAGGATGTTGGAAGGTGTCTGTAGATTGTATAATCCTTGTGTGGCTTGATATACCTGGGTATAGTTTTCTGTCTTTACCTAGTGTTTCTTGTGATGACATTCACCTAAGCAAAAACAAAATTCTCATTTTGTTGAAACCGTTCCCTACTACATCAATCTAGTTGGAACCATTTGCATTTTCAAAACAAGCATTTTAGGCTACTGGGTGGCTCAGTCTGTTAAGTGACTGCCTTCAGCTCTGGTCATGATCCCAGGGTCCTGAGATGGAGCCCCAAGTTGAGGTCCCTGCTCAGCAGAGAGCCTGCTTCTGCCTCTCCTTTCTCAGCATCTCCTGTTTGTGCTCTCTGCCTCTGTCAAATAAAATAAATAAAATCTTAAAAACAGCAAACAAAAAACCCAAAGAGTTTAGCACAACCGATTATACCTGCAACTAGAATTGGCCGTGATTACCACCACTAAAAGTTATACCATTCCGGAAGTATTGAGTGATTTAAATCCTGTCAAAATACGCATATATATTTTATTAATATTTTATCTAATTACCACACAGTATTTCATCATCCCAATTAGTAAAGATCAATTAGCACAAACATTAATTAAAGCCCTGGTTGTGTATCCTTGATACCAGTCCTTCACTGATTTGAACCAGTTATTTCTCCTTGTGGCTATGACAGCAGTTAGTAAATTTAACAAGACTACTATAATTTCCTAAGTTTTAAATTGCTGCAAGGATCCCTTGGTATTTCCAAATATTGATGATTATAATCACAAAAAAAAGGACTCACTGGATTTTATTTTATTATTTATTTATTTATTTATTTATTTATTTATTTATTTATTTAAGATTTTATTTATTTTTTCATGAGAGACAGAGAGAAAGAGAGGCAGAGACACAGGCAGAAGGAGAAGCAGGCTCCATGCAGGAAGCCCAATGCGGGACTCGTTCCTGGGACTCCAGGATCATGCCCTGGGCCCAAGGTAGGCACTAAACTGCTGAGCCACCCAGGGATCCCTGACTCACTTGATTTTAGATAATAATTTATCCTTCTTTACAATAAGACCATTGACAAAAGCAAAGACACATAAAAAGATCTTCTAAAACTTACATAAATTTAATTTCTTCTCATTGGTTATTGAAATATTTTGGCCTTTATGATACATTTGACATTTTTATTGACTTATATTCTGGCCTTTCATGTATTATACATGCAATTTGTATCCCAGGTTATATCTCCTTTGTTTCTTTGTATGTGTGTGTATGTGTCTATGTGTGTAGCTTTGTGAGGTTGAATCACAGTCTAACCAAAGGGATTGTCCTCCTGGGATAGTTGGTAAAAAATATAAAACAAGAATCAACTGATTAAAGCTGTTAGAATTAATTACTTCTTTATCATCATCCTTCATCAACAGGGCTCTCATCCTGAAATAACTGCAAATCCCTTCATCTGACCCAATGTAACTTCTTTTGATAATAAGGAATCTCATTTGTTCAATGAACTTCTTGCTTTTTCATCAGCAAAATTCCTTATTTGCAGTGTTCCCTCATCATCTTGTAAACAAAATTGTTACTGTGTTCCAAGACTTTGCTTTCCTTGCAATGCTCTGATGGCGGCTGTTTTTCCTCTCATATTGCTATTTAAGAGTGGACTAGGCATCTTCCTCACCTTTTTAGTCACTTCCGGTGACCCTCTCTAGTGTAGGACTCCAAGCTCCTTTGAAAATCAGGGTTAGGGGATCCCTGGGTGGCACAGTGGTTTGGCACCTGCCTTTGGCCCAGGGTGTGATCCTAGAGACCTGGGATCGAATCCCACGTCGGGCTCCTGGTGAATGGAGCCTACTTCTCCCTCTGCCTGTGTCTCTGCCTCTCTCTCTCTCTCTGTGTGACTATCATAAAATTAAAAAAAAAAAATTTTTTTTTTTAATTTTAAAAAAAGAAAATCAGGGTTATTTGCAATCCCCAGTCTATTCCTCTTCATAACCTGAAGATTTTGCCTCCCCACCACCACTACTCTCTATTTCTCCTGTCAAAATCCATACTTATTTCAATATCCCTGTAGAGAAATTTCCAATATCTTCACTTTCAATGATCCTCTTCCTGAACTCCCTCTCACTGTCCAATTATAAGTCACTCACTACTACTTGACCATAACTGTGTGTCTATCTCATTGTTTCTGTTCTCTGAATCCAACTTTTTTTTTTTTTAATCACAATGGTGCCATCAATCTGTCAACTCTGCAAGTTTTTATTGTTACCAAGTTCTATTCTTACATTCTTCTGTTGGATTCCATGATCACTTTTATAATCACTCCTCTACTTATTCCTTCAAATCTCTTGCCTCTTCACTAGAAACTTCCAAGCAAAACTAAAATGATCACATCTAACCCTCTTCCTCTTCCTCCCAGGCTGAAACATTACAAACATATTGCTACTCTAACTTTAAAACCATGAGCATAATTTTAAGAACTAATATTAAACCATGTTAAATTGTCTAACTTTAAAACTATAAATCTCAAGGAAGACTTTCATTCTGCTTAGCAGTTTTCCTATATCTACTAATTTTTATTTTCCTAATGACTTGAAATAGTATGCTACTCCTTTTTTTCCCTCCTCAATCCTTCAACCCTACCCTAGCAGAAATAAGCTACTTGTTCACAAAAGCCACTTCCTGGTTATAGACCTAAACTATATTGTTAGCCTTGTCACAGTCAAGTGAAGACATTCCAAATCACTCATTCTTGATAATGAAATGTGATTGGGATTATGAATCCCTTGAGGATTAAGTCAGTTAAGAATTTAAATTCCTTTTCCACACTTTCTCTGTGGACTCTTCCTACAATCTAGATAAAGACTCATGTTGAAGTTTATGGGGCTAAATATTGGGTCACTAGATCCAAGAGGCATTTGGAAGAGATCCACCAAGTAGATTAAACAAGACTATCCAGACAACTGGTAAAAAAAAAAAAAAAAAAAAAAAAAAAGAATCATTTTCCTGTGTTAAGCCTCTGAGAGAGTAGAGTGTTATCATTAAAATTGCCTGCATAAATATTCTTATTTTCACAACTTCCTTCCCCGTATTCTCAGTTGATAATCCTGCTGTTTTATTTTGCTTTGACAAAATAAAAACTTACAGAAGAGAATTTCTATGTTCATGTTACTGAAACTATTACTGACATTCTTGGGTCTGTACCCTTAAACACTTCTTTTTTTCTTCTTTTAAAATAATCATTCTAGGGATCCCTGGTTGGCGTAGCAGTTTAGCGCCTGCCTTTGGCCCAGGGCGCCATCCTGGAGACCCAGGATTGAATCCCACGTCGGGCTCTTGGTGCATGGAGCCTGCTTCTCCCTCTGCCTGTGTCTCTGCCTCTCTCTCTCTCTCTCTCTCTCTCTCTCTCTGTGTGTGACTATCATAAATAAATAAAAATTAAAAAAAAATTTTAAAAATAAAATAATCATTCTACTTTTACTTTGTGCAAATAAGATCAAATACCGCATTTCCTACTCAGAGGCCTCCTTCTCACAATTAACAATCCTTTCCTGAATCATCAATATTTCTCCATATACCTGATATGTTGACACCAGCACTCATGAGACAGTCTTCTTCTGTCTCTTTGGAAAATTTTCAACTTCCCAGTTTCATATATCTAGCTATATAGGTAATCAACACAAGGGCAATAATGGAAAAAACTAGCAACATTCAAATAGTTTGCAGTTTTTACATAACATTGTAATGATATTAATTTCCTACTTTTGATAATTGTACTATGGCTAATTAAAACATTAAGACTGGTGAAAATGGAAAAAAATATGAAGGAAGTTGTGAGTTTTTTTTACTAATTTTGTAATTTTTCTATGTCTACTATTAGTTTAAAATGATAGTTAAAAATTAAAAATAAAGCAATAAAAATTGAAGAGATGAGGAAATGCTTCATGAAAGTGATGGCCTTTGTGATGACCTAGAAAAATTGGAAGAAATGCTATGGAAAAATATGGGGAAGCCATGT
The DNA here is from genome assembly GCF_011100685.1 of Canis lupus familiaris. Classification (NCBI taxonomy): domain Eukaryota; kingdom Metazoa; phylum Chordata; class Mammalia; order Carnivora; family Canidae; genus Canis; species Canis lupus. The sequence continues at coordinate 79,227,731 of NC_049224.1, forward strand.
CAACTGTATGAAAAGTTATGCAAAGGCAGACACAAAAAGACAAAACTGACTATGCTTGAGGGAAGGCAATTTCTTTGGAGAGCTCTGAGTACACATGTGGGGGCATGTTTGTGATGAAAATGAGTGTTAGTTTGAGATTGTAATGAATTGAAATGAGAAAGAGCAAAAGCCTTGCTTCTCAAAACATTCCAAACTAGAGAAGACTAAAAACCATCCATCATTCTTGCTCTAAACAAGCTTTCACTTTGTATGAGATGAACTTGATGGCTTTAATAAGTCTTTTGTGTTTTCAATTTTTGTGACTCTATGAACTTGCCTGGTGCTGTGTTTGCTATAAATGTTCATGATATAAACAAAATTAATTTCTGTCACTATCACTTTTGATTTTACATTCAGTTGCAGTATATACTTCATCATGAAGAAGGAATTTTACGACTTATTATGTGCTTCTTACTTTAATTGCCAGGTGTGTATGTGTGTCTGTATTTTCCAACACCCTGTGCCTTGACCTTTAGTTAATCTTTCATCATTGTTTTGGGTATAATATAAACACTGAATAACAATGGCACTTCAATTATGAACTCTTGACAATAGCACTAATTTCATCTCTGAAATAATACAGAGAAAATAGTTGGATAAAAGAGTGGGAGTGCATTAGAGAAAGTCATAATGTTCAAATCCCAGAAAGCATCTTTTTTCTGAATAACTTCCCCTCTAAGTGAATGTCAGAAATTGTTCTGACATTATTAGAGGGCCAATAAATCCCTGAACCAGTCAACTTCCTAGAAGCCAAAGGCTTCTAAGAAAATATTACTGGTGATGTAGTCCTCTATGAATTATGCAGGTTCCTGATGCATTCTGTTAATCCTGATTTTTAAAATATCTAAGACACAAAATTTCCACTTTGTATGTAAATAAAATTTATCACACATTTCAGATATACATATAGAGTTGGAATCTATCTCAAAGATTAAATTAATGGATCAAATATTGCCATTTCAAAGAAATATTTTAAGATATAAGATTGAACATATAAACACACTGGTGTTTCCTCACATAGCCACTCATCCTCTGAGAAGGAAAGCAGGCATGTTGCCTTAGAGGAAAATTTTCTAGTTACCAACATTGATACACATTAGTCCATCAAATGTAATGTAAATTACATCGTGAGTACTCAGAAATGTTAATAACTGAAATAAAATCTTCATTTTAAAAAATATTGTTTCTTAAAGATAACATTGTTATCTTTAACAAATGACAAGGTAGTTCCACCTAAACACAAATGACTTGTTTCACAGTAAATGGCTTAAGCTGTAAATCAGATTACTTATGCCAATAGTTAAGTTCTTCTTCTTCTTCTTCTTCTTCTTCTTCTTCTTCTTCTTCTTCTTCTTCTTCTTCTTTTTCTTCTTCTTCTTCTTCTTCTTCCTCTTTTCTTCTTCTTCTTTCTTTTTTAAAGACTTTATTTACTCATGTGAGAAAGAGAGAGAGCATAATGTTGGGAAAGGGGCAAAGGGACAAAAGCAGACTACCAGCTGAGCAGGGAGCCCAATGTGGAGCTAGATCCAGGATTCTGAAATCATGACTAAGCCAAAGAAATCAGTTGCTTAACCAACAAAGTCACTCAGGTACCCTGAGTTTTTCTTTTTTCTTTCTTGTTAGTTTCTTTGTGTGTGTCTGTGCTTTATTTCTTTTGCTTTTCTTCTTCTGTCTTTCTTTTCTTTCTTTTTGTTCTGTTTTGTTTCTCTTTTTTTTTTTCTTTTTTCTTTTTCTTTTCTTTCTTTTCTTTTTTCTTTTCTTTTCTTTTCTTTTCTTTTTTCTTCTTTTCTTTCTTTTCTTTCTTTTCTTTTCTTTTCTTCTTTTCTTTTCTTTTCTTTTTTTTCTTTTCTTTTCTTTAAGATTTTAATCAGTTATTCATGAGAGACACAGAGAGGAGGCAGAGACATAGGCAGAGGGAGAAGCAGGCTCTATGCAAGATGCCCAATGTGGGACTCCATCCCAGGATCCTGGGATCACAACCTGCACCAGGGCAGACACTCAACTACTGAGCCACCCAGCCACTCCTGCCCTGAGTTTTTTTCTTTTTATTTATCTGTAGTAAATGAAAAATTCCCATCAAAGAATTAGAAATATCCAAAAGCAGCAGAAACTATTTGCTATAGGGGATGAAGCATACAAAGAGGAATTATAGATTTAGTCCTTCCTAAGGATTAAGGTTAAATTACACACTAGGACCAGAGGCATAACACATTCCAAGCCTGCACATTTGCCAATTATTATCATTAAAGACCTATTATCTTGTACTAAATATTCAAATTTATTTTGAAAACTTTCCCATTCTACATACAAATATGATTTTACGCTGTTAATTAAAGGCTTTTAGAGATATTGAAAATTTTTTCCATTGTGTCACTTGATAAAGATTTTATAGTCATAGATGTAGTTTTTCCTGATATTATCAGTTTCCTGAAGAAATATTTTCTATATCCTTACTTAAAACAAACAAAATCATACCTTTTGTCTCATTTTGCCATAATACAGTTAAATTTAGAATAGAAATGCCAAGTCTTATAGTTCCTGCCCGTTTTTTTTTTTCTTTTTGGTTTTGAAAAATTATACAAAACAGTTAATTCATATTAAAGTTTCCAAAATTTACTTCAATACTGAGTCAAAATTGCATGGTTATTTTTAATCTTCACAATTCTCTTCGAATGGATTGAAGATCGATTGGCATGCAGGTATTATCTATCTTTTCTAGTCATCAAAACTCACAAGATAATTTTTATTTTAGTAAAGACAAATCTTTTTTGAATACATAATGCATATAGGCTAAGTATTGATTTGTACACTAATTCATCAATATTTCTGTCCTGCTGTAATAAAAGGTCATCTATTATCCTGCACAAAGGCCATGCTATAGTTTTTCAATGTTAGAAGTCATTGATATGTTTTGTTTAATTAGATACATTTTCTATTGTTGTTCCTGCCTTTATTTATTTATTTTAATAGAGTTGACAAATAATGTTACATTCATTTCAGGTATACAACATAGTGATTCATTAACTGTATATGTAATGCTATGGTCACCACAAGTGTTAGCTACCATCTGTCACCATGCAATACTATTTTTATAAAATCGTTTATCATTTATTTATTTATTTATTTATTTATTTATTTGAGAAGGAGAGAGCACAGGAGAAGGGGGAGGGGCAGAAGGGAGAGGGAGAAGCAGACTCCCCTCTGAGTAAGGAACCCAGCAGGGCATGATCCTAGGACCTGTAGATCATGACCTGAGCTGAAGACAGATGCTTAACTGACTGGGCCACTCCAGTGCCTCACCATGCAACAGTATTAAAATACCATTGACTATATCTTCTATGGTATCCTTTTATTATTTCTCAACTAGAAGCCTGTATCTCCCATTCCCCTTTACCCATTTGGCCTATCTCCCTACCTCTTTTTCCTCTGGCAACCATCAGCATGTTCTCTGTATTTAGGGCTCCTGCTTCCTTTGTGGGCATATTGTTATCAATATTTTAACTATATTTATAAGGATCCCAGAAAGAAGATAATGCTTTTAGAGTATCATTAGTTTCTCCACACATATTTCACCTCTTAATTATGTCTTTGTGGTTTGAGCTCTTTTATATTTGTGGAAAACATTCATAAATCTACAAAGTACTTGTTTCAGAACATCCTTATTGGTTTCTCATAGTGGCTACTGTGCTTCTGTTGAACATTATGTGATTCAATCAATAACTAAGAAATACCACTTGATGATACTTCATAATGGAAACCAAACCAAGTGTCATTGGGTCACTAGTTCAATTGTTAGATATTCATTCTGATACTCCATATCACCTGCTTGTGCAAATCATCATACTTCTAAACTATCTTGTCTTTGCACATTTAGATTCACATTCTGTGATAAAATCAGGATACAGGGTTTCAGGTTTATTTTATGGTTTAGACAACCAACGTTGAACCCTTCCCCCAGACATAAGCATTGAAATTTTAACGGGAAAAATAGTATCCATAAAAACATAGAATATGTATATTACATTCAGCACACTAAAACAGTAATGGACATATCGCTTGAAAATATACAGGCTGTGGTACATTATCCTGCTAACAGAATGTTCAGTTAACAATAACTAATCAATGCAGTCCTGGTGGCACAAAACCATCACTTTTTGAACGTTAGGCATAGTCATGACATCACAATCAATGCATTTCAGATTTAGAAAGGTATTTACCAGAAAAGATTTCCTTACTTTTTCCTCTGGAAAAGTCATTCAATCTGAAAAATTTTGATTTACTGCTATGAATTACAGGAGAGAAAGAATGGGTTAGATGTATTGAAACAAATTTGGTGGGGCTGAAGTGAAAGCATCAGGTGGAATTAGACAAGAATGGAGAGTAGAACACAGGGCACGTTATCCTACAATCAAAATTATACAATCTTTAGGCATTTCTCTCCCCAAATGCTGATTGTCATCTTGATTTATGTGTAATCACATATTATTTTTTCCATGTATTCATTCTACCTATTGCTCACTATCGTGAATTGGACTATTCTTAACACTTGTTATTTATTCAAACTTATACCTTTCATAGATTTCTCTAATGTGAAACTTTTCAGCTCTCCTTAACATCTTTTGCTTGAACTTGTTTCAGTCTACAATAGGCCACTACTTTGTGGGACTGCATAATTCAAATATATTTTCTTTTTTGTGAGTACTATTATATACTCATTCAGCAAAATCACAGAACAATGACATATTTCCTTGTATTCAAACATATTACATATTTTTTATGAGTTAACCTCTGCCAAGTAATCTTTATCTTTTTATGTTTGTTCAGAGATAAGACTTGCAAGTATAAGTCTTTATCAACTATAAGTAGTTCTAAATAATTCTATTCATTTTTTTTTCTGCTGAAACATAATAGAGGAATATCTAAAAGTATGCTTCTCTTTTAATTTATATCATGTCTGTGCATCTGCACAAATTTTATTTGTTGTTTTCTACCATGATGTAGAGTGTGGCAGCCTTTAAACACATCCTTTACTTATTCCTAGGGAGAGAATAACTTCTATTCTGAGTCATATATAAGAGAGTAGGACCTACTTTCTCATGCTGCATGAATTCTTTTTAAAAATCACTTACATGTATATTTTAAGGGGAGCTTAGCATTTGTAAAAATTCTGAGCTTACCAAACGTACACCAGCCTTGAAAGAAGGGGACTTGAGAACTAAATGGATTTCTCAATTCAAAGAATTTGAAAAGAGAGTAAAAACCTCAATTGAGGTATTTTGTTAAACTTTCTTATTTTTGTCATAAAAGATACATAACATAAAGTTTAGCATTTTAATAATTTTAATTTTTACTTGGATACTTCAGTGTCAGTTTTGTGCTTTATATTATCATGAAATCCTGTTTAAGTACTCTTATTATAATATTATAATAATTATAATAATTTTTCTTTCTTTCCTGAAATTTTCTTGAAAAAAGTAACTCTTGGGGCACCTGGGTGGCTCAATGGTTGAGGGTCTGCCTTTGGCTCAGGTGGTGATTCTGGGGTCCTGGGATCGAGTCCCACATCAAGCTCTCTACATGCAGTCTGCTTCTGCCTGATTCTCCCTCTGCCTGTGTCTCTGCCTCTCTCTCTCTGTGTCCCTCATGAATAAATAAATAAAATCTAAAAAATTAATAATAACAACTCTGATTCTTTTCACTGAGACCTTTGAGTCAGTCGCATATTTTTTTTCAATTAATGTTTGTCAATAAATCACACATACACACACACACGGATATTATTTACATCCTAAACAACTGATCTTTTTCTTATCAGAACTATGTTGATGAGGTCTGAATTATTGTGGAGATCAAGAAACCAGTCTCGAGTCTGTGCTTCTTTCCAAACATCAGTTTTATTCAATGCTATAGCAGAATAACTTCCTCTGTTTCTCTAGTCCTCATGACCAATAAGTGATTGCACATCTCTATGTCTCAGCTTCAGTACCATATACATGCCATTTTTCAACCTCATCACCAAAATTCCAGATTGTTAAGAGAGAATAATTAGCCTTTTAAGACTTGTTCAGATGTTCATCTCCTGTTCATGCATTCATTGAGAGGATATCAGTATTATACAGTATAAATAAAAATTTCTGAGACCTGCTGGCATGGTTATGCAGAGGGTGATTACCCTAATAAATTTGTGAACTTTAGGTTTAGTGAGAGCAAAAATGTGACTTTTTGAAAATTGCTTTAAATATAATTAAAGAATTTCTACCATCAGGCATGCGGCTTTGAATTGTGTGTATCTGGAGAAATTGATGAAATGTTTCTGAACTTCAGATTCTAATTTAAAATTGGACTGGGTTTTACTCTAATGTAACTTTTATTTTTAATAAATTCCTGATAAATAGACAATTGTCATAAGTTGATTTTTATGCTACAGTAATCAATTAGAAAAAAATGTATACTAAGAAATCACTTAACATCAAGGAATTAAGCAGAAACAAGTCTTAAGATTTTGGTCTTCTAATTATTAAATTAATGAATCTGGTCAAAACACACAGTGAATGATTACACTCTAATATGATCTGAATTTGTTCATATCTAGCTAAACAAGTCCCAGTGAGACAGAGAGACTGAAGGGACCCCATGAAAGAAAGCTGTTTTTTTTTTTTTTTTTTTCTTGGCTCTTTTTCCTGTTCCTATTCTTGCTAGGACCTGCACCCTACTTTATACATGTCTTAATATATGTCCTCCTTGTCAAGGTCAATGAGTTAAAGATTTCTTTGGAGTCTTCCAGCACAATAGATAACATTTAAGGATTGACAAGTCAAAGTCTTCACATATGTTTTCTAAGCCTGACTCCAGATACCTTGATCCCAAGACCCCTGGCTCCAGAGCATAAGTGATTTATGGAGGACATCTAAGCACTCCTCTTTGTTTGAATCAGTTCCTGGATGCCTAAGAAGACACATATGCCAGACCACCATCCTAGTAAAAATCCCAGATCCCTAGCAAAGAGGAGACTCATTCTTCTTTTCCTTTCTGAGTCTCCCAGATGCTCTGTCTGTATCCGCTCTCTCTATCATCAATAAACTCTGCTCTCACTTCCTGCTGGCTCATGTTTGATCTCCATTCTGTGTAAAGCCAAAGGATCCTCTTGGCTGGAACTACAGGACCTCTTTTGGGTCCTTGAACAAAACTTGCCTGCATCACCAGCATTTTGCTCATAAAGGAAGCAAAACTTTTTAAAATGCTACTTCAACTGGAGTATTGCATTTGTAAATAGTATATGTGAGCAAGATAGTTGTTTGGAAATGTGATGGGGGTTAGGTATTGAGATTTATGCAATTGAGAAAGAAGATTACCTTTTCCTTTTTTTTTTTTTTTTTTTTTAAATCTTTTATGCCACCTCACCACACCAGGAAAAGAAAGTATTGAGAAACCGTCTTGTGAAAATGATAATTGATGTCATGGAAAATAAATAGGTTGAAAACAGCTTGATAGTTAAACGTTTTAAGTGATTCCTCAGCTCAGCCCTCAGTGGGATGCTTTCCTCATTCAATGACTAGATGAACTCATCTGATGTGCACTACTTAATGCAATTTGAATTAGAAAATGCTTTGATTAGACAGGAGGCAAGATATAAGGGATAAGAAGCCATTCTTATTCCTTTCTGCAAAACTTGAACATATAGTAGCATTAAGAGGTAAATTGACTGCTTTTTAGACTTGGTAAAAATTCTAAGAGTGGATAAATTAAAGAGTCTCTGATAAAGTCTATCTCATTAAAGATGTCACTTTCAATCATGTTTTTCTGGAGGTAAACTAACATTTTAGAGAGTCAGACTAGTTTAGTTTATTAATATACTTCAGTAAGCTGTATTGCTGTACTGCTGGTATTAAGGGAGGTCTAGCCACACATTTAGTGGTGATGAAAAGTGAAGATACCATACCCCGAGACAGGGGCATATGGGTGGCTCAGTTGGTTGAGAGTCTGCCTTTGGCTCAGGTTCTGATCAAGAGGTTCTGGGATCGAGCCCCACATCAGGCTGCCTGCTCTAAGGTAGGGCCTGCTTCTCCCTCTCCCTCTGCTTGATGCTCCCCTTGCTTGTGTTCTCTCTCTCTCTCTCTCTCTCTCTGTCAAATAAATAAATAATATCTTAAAAACAACAACAACAAAAAAACAATCCCTAAGACAGATATTATACTTAGTTATCCTTATGGGAAAACTTAAAGTAAATTCAGACCCTACTTTATACTATTCCATGACAACCTTGAACTATTAAGCTACATGAATTTAAGATTATTACAACTTCTTGGTGAATTCATTCATTTTCTCAAAGCTCCCACGAATATTCATTGAGCATTTACCACTTACTAAATAGACCTCACAGTTGTACTTTGAGGTCTTGGTAAGACTCTGTCTTATTACATGACCTCCACTGTGATAGAGCACATGAGAAAATAAATTTTGTACCCATTTTTCTTATATTTCCCTGTATTTATATTATGGTAAAGATAAAAATAAGTTATGTGACAGCATCTACAGATTTTGTTGCTAACTTATTAAATAAGATGTAATTACAAAAAAAAGTCAACTAAAGAATCAAGGACAAAGGCAAGAATACATGATACATATAAGTAGAGTGATAATAAATGAGGCACAGAAATGAAGAAAAGTAGAAAACGAAGAAAAACATTTTTGTTTCTTCCCTTAAATGTATGGAGAATTATGAATAAGAATACCATGTGACGGTTTACACACCTAAGGATTTAGTGAATATTATTGCTCCTAGTTTCTTAAATATGTTTATCTTTTTTCTCATCCCTTCTTACATGGTTTTTAATAATTTCTTGATATCACTTCTCTTGCCTGCACTCAATTGTTTCTCAGTATACACATCACAAAGATAAATTCCTTATGCAGCATATAAGAAACACTATGATTTGTTATCCAACATATCTATCATCTTTTAGATTCCTTAGGCTGTAATTCTACTTCTAATTCTTGCTTTATATCATGCTTCTGCCAGTATGCATGCTGCCACATATGTGATTTTTCTTATTTGGTGAAACTTTTCTGACAAGGTGCCTACTACTGGTTACAAATCCTTATGAGGAGCTCGCAGAAGTACTTGAAAATCATTAGCCACTTCTGGTTGTAGATTTGAGCTTGCCAAGCTTACTAACAATTATTGCCTCTTCTTAAATGCATGTTTACTATATTCTAGGCTTTCTACAAAACATATATACATATTTTTTTTATTACATCAATCTTATCATCAGGAGGCACGGTGATGAAGAAACAACTCTTAGCAAGATTGAATAATTTGCTCCAGGTCACTCTGATAAGAAGGACTGAAATCAAATCCAGATCTCTGTGTCTATGAAACTCATGTCCATTATCACCAGATGTGTAAATGTAAAGATGTGTTATTTGCTTGTCCCTTTATAGCTGTCATCCACCAACTAGGTGTGATACCAGACCATTTAAAAAAATAAAATTCATTTTTAACTACTCATAACCACTTCCTGTTCTTTACCCTTCTTAGAAGGAAGAGGGCAGGTGGAATTAAGATGGCAGAGTAGTAGGAGGGCCCTAGGTTTGCTGTCTCCCTTTAGCTAGATACATATCAAATTATTCTAAATACACAAGAAATTGATCTGAGGACTAAAAGAACAAACTGCAAAACTAGAGAGGGAGAGGAAGCCACATGATGGAAGGTAGGAGGTGCAGAGATATGGCTTACGGGAGTAATAGATCATGGGTACTGTGAAAGGGAGGGAACCATAGTCAAAGAAAGAAGAGAGAGAGAGAGAGAGACAGAGAGAGACAGAGAGAGAGAGGAGTGCATAGGAGATCACAAAAGGAAAACAGTTTCCCAAAGCCACTGACTGGGAAAAGAAGTGGGACTGATTTTTGTGAGTTTTTGCAACCAGCAGGGCTTGAAGACCGTAATTTTAGAGGTCGGTGGTGTGGCAGATATAGTCCTGAGGGCCTGCAGTGTTCCTTTAGAGAAGGCAGCAGGTAACCTGGCGAAATACAGTACAATCTGAGGATAACCTGAGATGCACTGGGAAAGATCATTCCTCCTTCTTGGAGCACATCTAAGAGGGGTGGTATTATCTTTCTGGGACAAAGGAGCTGGTGGGCTCCTTTTCCTCCTCCACCCTGCAGCACAGGTGTAGAGACACCTGCTGACTATGGCTAATCTGGGCACTGACTCTTTTGTGTGCTTTGCTCCAAACCTGAAGTTCCTGTGCTCTGATGCAACTGTCCTGGATTAAACCAGCATTAATCCCAGTGTGGCAAGACCATCCCCTGGAAGACTAGTGAAAGTCCCTGCAACACCAGGTCCCTAAAGTTTGGAATTTTAAAACTCAGCCAGCCTGGGTGGGAGAGAGCCCAAATGCACTGTACTGCTCCAGGCAGGCGAGCAGCTCAAACACAGGCAGTGTGTAGCAGTGATCTGAAAAATGCGTAGGATGCAGGAGGGGAAATTATCCGCCCTTTTAGGAGGGTTCCCCTGACAGCAGCAAGCAAGTCTCAAGGGACAGAGGATCAGGCTAGCATCATTTCCTTCCCCCACCCCTTAGGATAAACTAGCTTCAGTAATCAGCACAGTGCCAACACTAGCAGCCTAACCTGCTTACACCAAGTTCTAACCTGCTTACACCAAGTTCTGCATCCCTGCATTCTGCTGGTACTGGTTTTCTCTGGAAGTGTGCCTGATGAGCAATATAGTGAGCTCCCTGCTCCAGAAGACAAGCACAATCCCCTACCACACCATATCAACTGACCCTAAAGTTCTGTAAAGCTTCAGCTCTGGTGGAAATAGCTAAAAGTATCTTTTAACAAGCAGACCAGAGCACACCCAGTTAAAACTCACTGCCCTCTGGCCAAGGTCCAACACTCCCTAAAGCAAGCAAGGAGAAACTCTGCACATGACTGACCTGAGGGATAAAGCAGGCATCACATAGCAGCAGAGTGCATGCAGCACACACCAGGGACATTTCCTGAAGCACCAGGCTCTGGACACTCTATGATCTCTTCTTCATGAAGCCATTAATCTCAGGAGCAGGAAGCATAATTAGATTTCCTAAAACAGAAGAAAAAATCCCAAGATGGGAGAATTCATAGCAAAAGAAAGAACACAGAAATGTCATGGCCAAGGATCTAATAAAAACAGATATAAGTAATATGCATGATCTGGAATTTAAAGCAATGCTCACAAGGACACTAGCTGAGATAGAGAAGAGCATAGAAGAGTACAGCAAGACCCTTACTGCAGGAGCTTAAAGACAATCAGGCCAAAATAAAAACACAATAACTTAGATTCCAACTGACTGGATACAATGACCACAAGGATGGAAGAAGCAGAGGAACAAATAAGTGATATGGAAGATAGAATTACGGAAAGTAATGAAACTGATAAAGAGAGAGAAAGAAAAATCTTGGATCGTGAAGGTTGACTTAGTGAATCCAGTGAATAAATTCATATCATAGGAATCCCAGGAAAAGAAGAGAGAGAAAAGATATTTGAGGAAATTATAGATGAAAACTTCCCAAAGCTGAGGAAGGAAACTGACTTCCAAGTCCAGGAGGTACAGAGAACTCCCATCCAAATCAATAAAAGCAGGCTAACACCAACATATATCATAGTTAAATTTGCAAAATATAGAGAAAGAAAAAAATCCCAGGAGCAGCAAGACAAAAGAAGTCCCTAATTTATAAAAGGAAGACAAATAATGCCAGCAGCAGATCTTTCCACAGGAAGTTGGCAGGCAAGAAAAGAATGGCAGGATATATTCAATGTGCTGAATGAGAGAAAATCTGCAGAAAATAATACTGTATCTAGCAAGGTTGTCACTCAGAATAGAAGAGATAAAGTTTCCCAGACAAGCAAAACTAAAGGGGTTCCTGACCACTAAACCAGCACCACGGGATATAGTAAAGGGAACTCTCTGAGTAGGAACGAAAGACCAAAAGTGACAAAGCCTAGAAAGGAACAGAGAAAATCTTCAGAAGTGATAACAAAACAAGTAATAAAATGGCACTAAATTCATATCTATCAATAATTACTCTGAATGTAAATGGACTAAATACTCCAATCAAAAGATATAGGATATCAGAATGGATTGAAAAAAGAAAAAGAAAAAGAAAATAAGACCCATTTATATGCTGTCTACAAGAGACTCATTTTAGACCTAAAGACAACTGCAAATTGAAAATTAGGGGATGAAGAACCATTTATTATGGAAATGGACATCCAAAGAAAACCAGAGTGGCCATACATATATCAGACAAATAGATTTTAAACCAAAGACTGTAAGAAGAGATAGATAAGGGCACTATAACATAATAAAGAGGTCTCTCCAACAAGAAGATCTAACAATTGTAAGTATTTATGCCCCCAACTTGGGAGTATCCAAATATATAAAATAATTAATAACAGACATAAAGGAATTCATTGATAATAATACAACTAATAGTACGAGATTGACTTTAACATCCCACTTACATCAATGAACACCAAAATCCATAAATTACCTAGGAATAAACCTAATCAAAGAAGTAAATAATCTGTACTCTATAAACTATAGAAACTACTGAAAAAGAATTGAAGATGACACACAAAATGGAAAAACATTCCATGCTCATTGGATGGAAGAACAAATATTGTTAAAATGTTTATACTACACAATGCAATCTACACAATTAATGCAATCTCTATCAAAATACCACAGCATTTTTCATAGAGCTAGAACAAACTATCCTAAAATTTGTGTGGAACCACAAAAGACCCTGAGTAGCCAAAGCAATCTTTAAAAAGTATACCAAAGCTGGAGGTATCATAATTCCACACTTCAAGTTACATTACAAATCTGTAGTTATCAAGACAGTATGGTACTGGCACAAAAACAAGACACATAGCTCAATGGAACAGAATAGAAAATGCAAAAATGCACCCTCAATTTTATGGTCAACTAATCCTCAACAAAGCAGGGAAAATATCCAATGGAAAAGATATAGTCTTTCAATAAATGGTGTTGGGACACTGGACAGCTATAATGCAGAAGAATGAAACTGAATCACTTTCTTATACCATACAGAAAAATAAATTCAAAATGGATGAAAGGCCTAACTGTTGAGACAGGAAATCATCAAAATCCTGGAGGAGAACACAGGCAGCAAGCTCTGTGACATTGGCTATAGCAATTTCTTACTAGATATGTCTTCTGAATCAAGGGAAACAAAATAAAAAATAAACTATTAAGACTTCATTAAGCTTCTCCAAAGTGAAAGAAACAATCAACAAAACTAAAAGGCAGGTTTTGGAATGGGAGAAGATATTTACAAATAACAGAACTGATAATGGGTCAGTATCCAAAATATATAAAAATCTTACATAACTCAACATGCAGAAATCAAATGATCGGGTTAAAAAAAATGGACAGAAGATATAAATGACTTTTTTCCCAAGGAAGACATCCAAATGGTTAACAGACACATGAAAAGATGCTCAACGTCATTCATTATCAGGGAAATACAAATCAAAACCATGATGAGATATAACCACACACCAGTCAGAATGCCTAAAATTAACAACAACAGATTTGGAGAGGGTGTGGTGAAGATAGAACCCTCTTACACTGTGTGTGGGAATTAAAACTGGTGCAATCACTCTGGAAAACAGTATGAAAGTTCCTCAAAGAGTTAAAAATAGAACTACCCTATGATCTAGCAATTACACTACTATATATTTACATAAGAGATACAAAAATACTGGTTAAAAGGACACATGCACTCCAATGCTTATATAGATAATCAGAGATAGAAAATTATGGAAAGAGCCCAAATAACCATGGACTGTTGAATGGATAAAGAAGTGGTATATATGTCTAACAGAATATTACTCAGCCATCAGAAAGAATGGAATCTTGCTATTTGTAATGATGGAGATAGAATGTATTATGTGAGGCAAAATAAGTCACAGAGAAAGACCCATACTATATGATTTCACTCTATGTGGAATTTAAGAAACAAAACAGATTAATAAAAGGGGCAAAAGAGAGAGAGAGAGAGAGAGAGAGAGGTAAACCATAAAAGAGAGTCTTACCTATAAAGAAGAAACTGAGAATTGCCAGAAGGAAGTGGGTCAGGGGATAGGCTAAGTGGGTGATGAACATTAAGGGTGGGGGGCACTTGTGATGAGCACTGGTTGTCTGTAAGTAATGAATTACTGAATTCTACTTCTGAAACTAATATTACACTGAATGTTCCCTAACTGGAATTTAAATAAAAACTTGAAACTCAAAAAAAAAAAAAAAAAAAAAAAAACTATGAAAAAAGAAATTAAAATTATCACTAAAACTAAGGTAAAAATGGTGCCCTTGTGTTTCAGCCACTCCATTGTTAAGTGGTTTTATAGATAATCTATGTCCATAACTTATAGAGAGCAGGACTCCTTGCTTCTGCACAACCCACACACTCGTGAAATTGCTAGTGTGGGTGAAGAATAGGAAAAGAAGAAGTAAATACCGATAAAAACAAAAAGCAAAAAAGGCAACTGTCTTTACAGACAGACTAGTGACTGTTTGGCTTAAGTCTAGGAAATACAGTGATTTTGGAAAATTATCAGATCATTAATAAACACACACACACACACGCAGAAAAATATACACACAAATATTTCTAAATTCTCCATGCAGGGTTTTGTGTTTCACCAACACTTCTATAAACTAGCTTCCTGAGTCGCAGCTGGGAGTTTCCACCGCTCTAATCCATCCTTCACGGGGCAGCCAGCTTAAACACTGCTTTGGAGTTGCCCTTTCTTTCCTGGTAATGATTCTTCATTGCGGTGAAATAAACTCTTTAACTTGGATTAATGACCTTTCAAAACTATGCTCGAGCCTTGTCTTATATCTCTCAGTGCTTCCATGCTGAAAAAACATTGACTTGTTAACTTGCTCTAGAAAAAAAATCTTACTTTCCTACCTATTGGGCTCTATTCAGGCAGTTGTCACCCCTTAAAAATAATACCATCTATTTTCTTTCAGATTATGCCTTCACGTAAATCTAAGCTTTCCTCATCTCTAAAACTTTTCTTTCTCCATTCTTACCACAGCGATGCCTCCCTCGCATAGACTTGTATAAATATTAATGTTAAAGCAAAATGCCAAGTAAATTAACATAAAAAGTCTATTCTTATCATAACTGATATGGACATATAGTTATTAATTTTAAATTTTATAAAGTTATAAATTTTAAATTTATAGTTATTAAATTAAAATTTAAATATTTTAAATTTAAATTTTCATTTGAAATTACTTAAAATTATTTTAATTTGATGTAAATATCTGCTTATTGAGTAAGAATCTATTCTGTGCCAGATATTGACTTCTAAGAAAAAAAATCATTTAATATGTGAACATTAATAATTAACAATGTGAGCATTAATAATTGTGTTTTGCCACGTCTCTGTAATTCTGTGTCTGTCTCTCACTTTAGATAGGTAATAGCTATAGATAGCACACACATAAGTGTATATGTAAATATATAATATATAGTTGTTTATAAAAGCATTTATATATGTACATATACTTCTGTAAGTCAAATTCTCTAGAAATAAATATAGCTAAAATTTTGTCCAATAAAAATAGTAACAGATTGGGAGGATAAAAGCAGAAACACAATTAAGTATATGTACAAAAATCAAACGACTGTCTTTCTCAGTGTTAGTTTACCTCTCTGTAAAGTGGATAGAATAATCTATGTGTGCACTTGTTCTGACAAATATATGGTATATGTATATTGGCTTTGAAAACTTCAAAACAGTGCAATAAATTAATAAATATTGTATTATTAAACACACACACACAGGCAAAGATACTAAGCCAATATTATTACGATGAAAAATCTCTCCATTCAACCTTTTTGTGTTACTGAGAAAAACACTCACTTTACCATCCCAAATCCATTTTTCTCAATGTTGTTGTGTTGAAGGGAGTGCTTTTACTTTGTTTTTTTTTTTTTTTAAGGGAATGCTTTTACTTTGTTTTTTTTCCCCTACAGTTCGCTAACCTTACTATTACAGTGTTAAAGTGCTTGCTGTATTACTTTAGTACTAACCTTTTCAGCATAGTAAAGTAAAATTTATTTCAAGGCCCCAAATTGATAATCTTCTTTCATGGATTCAATTAGAATAAACACAGGAAAAACATTGTCTCTAAATGGATTTAAATCTCAATCTATTTCAGTTTAGCATTACTGTTATTTAAACTGATTTTTTTTTTAAAATGAGGGAAGATGTTTCAATGTGATTTTTCCATACTATAAAGTATGCCTTTTATATGTTATACTACATTCTGGATTAGATTAATTTTATGATGTAGTGCAAAATGTTTAAAGAATATTCAGACGGAAAAAAATAAAGAATATTAAGGCAGAGAAACATTACTGACATGAAGGAATAATATTTTCTTATTTAGGTGAGACAAAGTAGTAAGCAATTTATAAATTGTCCTTAATTTTGGAAAATGGAAAATATCTATTAAGCAACATTTAGTTTCTTACAGAGTGATTGTGTGAATTAGGGTCACTGGTTCTAGCTAAACTTGTAAGAAAACACCACTGAATTGTCAACATTGAGAGCAGTACTGGAAGGACTTAGTACAGCTATCAGTGACAGATACACGTGCGTATACTGTTTCCTGTCCTCAATCCAGGTAGAGAACTGGATGGATGTATTTGAATAAATATGTAGGTCATTTGAAGAAAGTCAACATGTGATTTTGTTATTCTTTCAAAGGAGGTGAAATTCTTTTCATCGGGTTTCCTAAGCAACTTCATTCTGTTCCACAATGATATATTGATAAGTGATTTTTTTTTTCTTTCATTCCAAGTAAAAACTATATGAAGACAGAGTGTTTGAGCTGAGAGGTCATTACAGTTACCTAATGAGCAGCTCACTAACTAGTGGAGAACTGGTCATAGCAAACATGTAGTTTATTTTTTTTTTCACATTTAGTGAAAAAATGTTAAAAATGAGGACATTTTATATAGAAACCATCATCCTAATATATTGTCCTGGATAATATGGAACTATGGCAATGCCAGATCCATGTCCCTTCCTCTCCTTCCTCATCATAAACTATCACTTATAGAGTGCTTCTATTTATCACAGCCTGGTGCCAAGACCATTATAGATACTGTTTCTTTTAATCTTTACAGCAATTATATCAGGTAGGATAATTTTTATCATCTCAAGGTCAAAGAGAACTAACTTGCCCAAGAATATGCAAACAGCAGATAGAGCCAGGTTTCTAATACAAGCATCCTCCATCAACCCTTCCCGCACAGTAGCATCGACCCTGGTTGGAATCCACCTGTCCCAGGCACTTTGTCAGCGTTTTCCTAAGTCTGCACATGTGCACCTTTACTCGTTAGTGTTATTGTTTGGACACCTGAACCTTTGAACTGATGAACCTTTAGGCTTATAAAACTGCTGGATTTATGTAAAACAAAACTGCAGTCATGGAGAGTTAACTACATCAGGCAGTAGGTATATCAAAGATATGTGCTTCTTTCTGTTCTCA
The DNA here is from genome assembly GCF_011100685.1 of Canis lupus familiaris. Classification (NCBI taxonomy): domain Eukaryota; kingdom Metazoa; phylum Chordata; class Mammalia; order Carnivora; family Canidae; genus Canis; species Canis lupus. The sequence continues at coordinate 79,245,355 of NC_049224.1, forward strand.
TATTTCAACAACTGACCTCGAGTACATCACACAGATGTTTCTCAGTAAACAGTGCTGATTGATTAAACGAAAGAATAATGGGACTATGGGGCATAATTGATACTGGATTTGAGTTTAGGTCCTCTATATTTTTGGACTCCATGATTAGTCAAATAATATTACCAGTAGTAAATTGTTAAGAAGTAGTATTTTTAATCAATACACAGGTTTAGTCATTTTTCTAAGTGGTTTATTTTATGATCTTATAATACTTTAATACTACAACTATATCTGAGCTAAATATTATTAACACATCTGACAGGTAAGTAAGCTAGTATGCTAATAGAATAAGGAATTTGTCTAAGGCCGCACATCTGGTAAGTGGCTTGACCAGGACTGAGTTTAGACCTCATTTCTATGACTCTTGATTTCAAAAGCATTTATTTTATTTACCATTATTTTTATTATTCAAAATTTTCTGTTTTGATCATGTCATTAAAAAGGCATACTACATGCTCAATTCTTGAGTTAGAGTTCATAAATATTTTTAAAAATCTTTTGTATGAAAATGCTGTATTTAATTTATGAAAAATATGTATGGACTTTCATGAATGTGTTATAGAAATAAAAGTCACAATTACTTGAACAAAACAATATGTTTTTTAAGAAGAGCATTAGGGAATTCATCAGTTGTTAAACTACTTGTAATTAAACTTTATGTATATTTCTTTTAGCATATGAAATATTTTGTCTCTATATTATTTTTAATATAAATCATATATTGGTTCTAAGTTTTCATAAATCAAAAATAAGTACATATCAATTTTTAAAATTGTCTTTTAAAATTATTCCTGTGTTGTTTTAAGATAGTACTTAAAACAACTTGAAAATAGATTTATTACAGAGTGGATAACATGGTTTCTCCAGTTATAGAAAAATAGCCAGTAATAGAAAAAAGGCAAAATTAAGTTTCTTGGAAATACAATAAGAGGTCAATTCAATTTAGGACAAGAAAAACAAAGTAAATGGAATTTAAATGTATATAAACCATTTATAATAACATCATTAATCTGCACATTGGATGAAAAATATAATTTTACATCAAAGAAAACCACTTTTTGTACCCCCCCAAAAAAACCAGTGTGAAATACTATAAATAGAATTCGTATTTTAAGATTGTTGATGACATTTTTATATTGAAATTTTAATTAAACATATGAAATAAATTTTTGATATTTTACTTAAATAACTCTCAAGACTACATCCTATGTGGGCATACCTAAGAATGCACTCTTAGTTGGAAATAACTTTAGATGCAAAATATAAAAATATCAAAAGCTCAAGATTTAAATGAGTTAATTTTATTCTTTCCTTTTAATAAACATAGAAAAATGATTTAACATGTTATCTTACCTTGAGGATATATGAAAACTAATTTTCTTTAAGCTTCACTAGTATGTAGGTAAAAATGAATTCACATTATATTTTACACCCAACTTTGTTGACTCTGATGCCAGCTGCATTATTTCAGTGTACCAGTATTTCCACAGAAAACCCTCCTGGAACTGGTGACAAATGCTACATGCCTTCCCTCCCACTGTTCTTTACACACATCTCTTTCCTCATTGCAATAAAATCAGGTATATAGAAATTGGTATATGTGTATCTGTAGATATATATATCTGGGTTTAGTTTTTCTATGGATCTACGTCTAAAGCCTCATACAAAAACTATACTGTGATATTAACACTGTGACTCCTCCACCAAAGTGTCTTCTACATTTTCTCCTCCTTTCCTCTTCCCTTTTCAATGTTTTTACCCCACCCCCTTTGTTTTATTTTGCTTTCTATTTCTCCTACACCTCATTCTCCTTTCTCCTCATTTAAAAAGTATGTCATGGTACCAAATTTTATCCCACATTGTTAGCTCACTTTGAAGTGGGGATTGAGTTATGATTATGAATTTGGTTTATGGCTGAAAATAATGGACCAAGTAAAAAATCATTAAACCTATCAAACTATGTAGGATCTAATCATTTCCAAATTACAAGTAATTACAGAAATGGCCATATGAGTATTAACGTGTTAATTAAGATATTAGTAGTGCTTAGCAATAAAAGATTGTAAAAAAGTAGATTCTGAACAGTCCAAAGAATTTACAGCCTGTGCAAATTTTTCTGAGTTCATTTCTATATTACAAGGGATAATAAGAGTGCTTTATTATCAAACACTTAAGAGACAGAAATAAATTCATTTTGATTTTTGGACAAAGAAGAGAAAGGCAATATGCAATGACTGTTTCATGGTCTCAAAGTAGAAGATGCTTTTATTGTCTGGGCATTTGCTGGCCCCAAGAGTACACAGAATGAACATTGCAAATACTAACCTTTATCTATGAGACTACCTGTTGGGAATATAAATTTCAGCTAATTTAATAGTAAAGTGATACATAATATACATTAATATACTATTAATACAATAGTAAATATACATTAATACATATTAATATATTTAATAGTAAATTATATATTAATAGATGGCATATATGAATGTAAGATGAACAGAGCTATAATATGAACTTTTTAGGGTTCCAGACTTAAAACAGACTCTTTAAATATTGGTTATGGCTCTTTATCTGAGCCAACTATAAACAAAATAGTTCATTTGCCTTTTCTTTCACTAACAGAATTTAACTTAGAATTTCCCAATGGACTTCCATTCTTGTGATTGGATTTGCCATCTTCAATACTGCAATGACATCATTTGACTATGACCACACTTTACCTCACGTTATATGTGAACTCAAATTAATATGTGTTCCACAGTCTACTACTTTAAAATTCTTGATCAAGGCCACAGTTCTCATAAGAAGACATACATTTGGAAGGATATACATAGTAATCCTGATAATTGAAGACTATAGATATTTAGGAAGACAACCTATAAAATAAATACATTCACATAGACAAGTAGTGCTGTTCTTATACAGGTTAGAGAACTTAAAAATTTTAATTTATTTTGAATGACCATAGAAAAACATACACAATTTTAATATTAACTCTATTTTAATTGCTACTTCCTGTGAAAGCACTTTTGGAGAGGAATTTGTTTGAGATTTAAAGCTAAACAGATATTAAGAAAAAAATACTAAAATATTAATCAAAATACTAATACAAAAATTAGATTTGACATTGTTAGGACATTTCATTAACAAATGGATCTTTCAATTATGCTTATTATTCAATAGCCTTAAATTGGAAAATATAATCTCAGAGTAAGGGAATTAAACTAAAATGCTTGAACAAAGACTGTAACATTCAAAAGGTCATTACATAAATCCAAATGTGCATCACAAAATTATGTTGAAATACTTGGAATTGTGATGGCCTCATTAAAAAAGCCTTAATATACCCATTCAATATATAATTGAATTCAAAATATATGTTTCAAAATATAAAATTGGAAAATATGTAAATAGTGTGTAAGTTCATTCTGATTATAAAAGTGCTATGAGATGAAGTTGATAATATGGATTCCAAACAAATTTTTTAACAATATGCAAATATATTGTGTTTAGAAAACTTTATAATACAATTTATGATCCCATTAATAAATCAATGTAGAAAGTAAGATGATATAAGGAAATGACCTGTCACTATTAGAGTAATTTTATCATTTTTTATTTATTTTATTTTTTAAAATATTTTTTTTTTATTTATTCATGAGAGACACAGAAAGGCAGAGAAATAGGCAAAGGGAGAAGCAGGTTCACCATGAGGAGCCTGATGGGGGACTCAGTCCCAGGATCCCAAGATCATGACCTGAGCCGAAGGCAGACAACCACTGAGCCACTCAGGTACCCCAGTTTTATCACTTTTAAAATCATCTCTGGCACCAAAAATAACTTAAAAATCACTTAAAAACCACCAGTAGGGTATATATGTAGTTTTAACAATAGTAGCAATTAAATTTTATTTGAGATAAATAAAGTGTCATAATATTTACAATCCATTAATTATATGACAATGATTTTATTTTTTAAGATGAGAGTATATATGTATGATTAATTTTTAAGATGAGAGTATATGTTAATACATTTATTCTTAAAAATGAAAAAGGGCATTTGAGTGTATAAATGGCTGAAAATTCTTTCACTATGACTTGTTTATTAGTTCTTGCTTAAGAAAAACAAGAAGGAATGGAACAAGGTTACCATTGTCAGCCCATGCTAAGTAGGAGGGAGTGAAACTCTCTGCCTCCTTGAGGTTGCAGTATCTGCGTGAATTTTTAGTGTTCTTTATGGCGCAGTTTGTTTTTTTCCTCCATCATTTATTTACTGATTCAACCATTTTTATAGTAATATAAGCTCATGAATATTTATTTTATATTTTGAGGTATCAATCCAATGCCATTTTATTTTATTGCTCAAATTTTATCAGTTTTGCCTATGGGGTGCTCTCTAGTTGGCTCTTGAGTTTCTTTGACATATTCCCATTTGTGCGTGTGTGTGTGTGTGTGCGTGTGTGTCTGTGTGTGTTTATCAGGTCTTTAGTTTCTGTTGTAACATGATGTCCTAGGCTCCTCTATAAAAATCCTTTTATAGATTTTTCTACCTGGTCTTAAGATCAGTCATTTCTCTGAAAACCTTCCATTCTTTCATCGGAAAATGGTATCAGGTAAAGATTTGCCTCTGCCTGTTTTTGTAAATAAAGATTGTTGGAGCCCAGTCAGCTCTTTTGTTTCTGTAGTGGCTGTGGTTGCTTTCATGCTTGGTTGTTTCATAGCTTACAAACTCCCAAATTTTTATAATGTGACCATTTACACAAGAAAAAGTTTGCTGATGCTGTTTTATAACAAAACAATCACTGATTTAAAATAAAAACCTCAATCAAGTAACTATTTATTGGGTCTTTATAAAGTCAACATTTATTGGAAATCATTTTATTACTGAGTGTCTGAAAAAATAATTCTTAGAATTGTGTATATCATATTTAACATGCTATCATACAAGTCATATAGGCTTTTCTTGCAAATGTAAATTCTATAGATTGTTAAAAGAAAAATATCAGCTTGCACTTCATGTGAAATAATTGGCTCTATTTTAATGCTTATTCTTTTCTGACACGATATTTTGAAATTGTGAAAAGAAAGACATTACAAGCTAATACCCAGACAATTGGCATTTTTGAATTTAATAAATAAACCTTTATTTTTATTAATTTCATAACTGTGTAAAAAAGTTACTTGTTGAATAAATAAAAGAGTCAGGAGCAAGTAATGACTGTTTCCAATTTAGATTCCCACTTAACTTTCTAGAATTTAGCCCTTAATTCTCTGATTAGATGGCAATTATATTTCTTACCCCATTTTATCCCCCTACCATACTTTTACATGTACACAATCATTCCAAATGACAAGTCCCCAAAAAACATTTAAAAATTAACTCCCGAATTATGCTATTGTGTTATTATGCTGGTGTTATTATTCCTGATATTTCTGAGCTTGCTAATAAGAATGTTCCTAATAACTCTATATACTTAATCGCTGATCTATCTTCAGCTTTTCGTTGGTTATTTTGTTGAAGGTGATATATATTGTATTATGTTTCTAACATTTCTAGATAATGAAAAAGGCTTGTTATAACATTCATGTTATACAGGCTTTCTTTTTACAAGATTCAGAACATGTTAGAATCATAATTCAGCATGTGAAGGGAAAATGCTTACAGATATTATATAATTAGTTTTCATTATATACTGGAATCCTGGTAATTAATTGACATGATATTTGAAAAAAATAGCCTTAAGAAAAAATTATGTTAGAAAAATTATCAGGCTGATTGTTTTGTTTCAATAACTTACTAAATTATGTATTTAAAAAGTATATTTTGGTGTAAATGTTTGCAAAAATGATGCAAAGAAAAAAACCATTAGTTTAGTACTTAAAAAAAAAACTTAAAAAAAAACAAAAACAACTAGTCAGTTGTATTTTCATTAGACACAATTCTAAGCAATGCAATAATATTATAGACAAAATGTCAGCCCCTGGGGGATTACGGTATAAGGGAGAAACATATAATGCAAAACTAAAAAAAATAATAAATACATGTGATACAGTTTGGTGGGGATAAGTGCTCAAATAAAAATTAAGGCAGGATAAAATAAAGCCCACCATCCTAATGGTGAACTTTTCTAAAAGAAAACATTTGAACAGATACTATGATATGATGGAGGATAGTGGATGCTGTGATGTGTCTCCTAGATCTCCCTTTAGGGCTGATGTACTTATTTTCCCAGATCCTGGGAGTGCTGGCACTCATCTCTTTGGAGACATGTGTCTCAGAGCCTGCTTTCCAGAGAACACAAACTGCAAGAAGTAAGCTATATAAAATTTTTAGAGGAAGAACTTTCTAGTTAGCATAAATAGCAATTTCAAAAGCATTGAGAAGAAAAAGAACTATGTATGTAAGAAAGAAAAGCAACAACTTCAGTAGATTGGAGAGTATTCACAACGGGGAGAATAAGATACCTTCTGACAGGTAACCCAGGGCCCGGGTCATGAAATAACCTGTATACACTAGTGAAGGCATTTCTTCATAAATGGATAGAAGGTCTTTTAAGAGTTTCAAGCATAGGTGGAATTTAACATGATCTACCATTTCCAAAGATCACCTAACAAAAGGTGTTGGTTTGGTGGAATGATTGAGTACATTGACTACTGATAGGAAGCCATTCAGTTTTTCCCCAAATATCAACCATATTTCTCTGAGAAGCATTAATTTAAATTTAATTGAATACGAGAGGATTTAATATTCTACTCTTTATTCATTCATCCATCCACTAATTCAACAATCACTCATTCATTGCAATCTTATTTATTTAATGTATAGTAAATATGACAGGATGATGTGAGAGGTGTAGTAAGCATACCAAAGTTATTTCATTTCATAGTGTAACTTAATTCTAGAACAAAGTGAAGATAACAAAGAACAAATTGCATAATTAGTTATTTAGTTGCAATTGTGTTAAGTGTCAAGAACAAAAAGCATAAAGTACTCAGAGTTTGCTTAATAAGGACCATGATCTTACCACACAAGGATCAGGAAAAACATCTTAATATTTTTAACAAAGAGTTTAAAACTTAAACAGGCAAAAGACCAGGAGAAGGACTGGCAGATACAAGAGCATGGAATAAAGATCAGCTAGAATCCCAGGAGGAAATAAATGACACTTAAATGATCATAATTTGAAGAAAGAGTTTAATATAAGGCCCATTTCTAAAGTGTTTTTGGGGTATAAGGAAATCACTAGTACTTTGGATCTCTTACTACCTATAGTCTTTTCTATGAAGGATGAGGTATACAAAGAAGTTACTGGAAAAAGTCAGGAGAAATTTTAGTAGGGCTGGCTTGGGAGGAATTCTGACCTTAGGGTAGGAACCCAACCAAAAGTAATTCTAAAAGAGGGCAGGAGAATCAAATGCCTCGACTTTACACTCCTCCCTCATTCTATTTTCTTGTAGGAAACCCCATTGGCCAAATCCAGCTGTAATCCAGCTGACCAGGGTGTCTATTGATAGTAGCCCAAACATGACATCCTCCTGGGGCAGGGAGCTTAGGTAGAAGGGTTTATGCCCTCAAATCTATCTGGCATAGTCCACATATTTGACTCATTAGCAGCCACCTTTTCTATCTGGATGAAAACTTTTCTTTAACACTGAGCATGCATAATGTTCAATCAATTAACTACCAATATAGATTGATATTAGTTTAGAGTAAGTATTAAGTTTGGCTTAAATTAGATAGAAGTATTTAAATAGAAACACTTTTTAGATGCATGGCTTAGTATATTGCTGTCCTTAGAGAATATAGCCTTTCTTTGATTTTTTTGAATTTATTTGCAATTTACTGTGACTTGAGTACACTAGATGTTATGGTCACAATCTGCTTAAATTGAAACTGCTTAAAAAATACTCTTCCATTTTTTCATACATTAGTTTTGGAGAATCTAGCTTTAAATTGGGGGAATTTATCCTTAAGTCACTCTAATCATTTTTGTTTTACTTTTCAGAAATGTTGGGTTATGTATTATGCTTTACTTTTCATATTCACCTGATTATTAATATTTTACATTATTTAGAAGAGTTTACATGAATATGTGTTACATAAATATGCATATAAACAAAATTAGGATAATATTTATTGATTGCTAAGTATATGCTATTACTTCTCCAAGTATTTGATAAGTATTAATTTTACAACTGTGTGAGGTAGTTACTATTAACAGCTTCATTTTATAGGTAAGAAAATGATGGTTAAGATTTTTTAAAAAGTTAAGATTTTAAATGAAAAACTTGTGCTTATAACTATTCAACTGTACTGTTTATCTAGATGATCTACTGTGAAAAATTTCTATCCCTTGGGTAGAGTACCAGGTGTTCTTTATGACCTTTTGCTTTCTATTTCTTTTTATTTTTTTTTTTCTGTAATGACTATTTTTTTGTAATACATATAAATAAAGCAACAGATAATCTCAGAAAATAACTCATACTCTTTGGATTTGAGATGACTTTTAACATTTCTAATTAATGTTCAATCAAATATTCCTGCTCTACATTTTTTGACAATTTTTTAAACAAATTGCAGATTTTTCAGCTTTGTCAAAAATAAGCTGCCTATCCCCAAACTCATACCCTGATAACTTTTATAAATATGAAATATGTTGTCTTGGGCAGCCTGGATAGCTCTGCAGTTTAGTGCCGCCTTCAGCCCAGGGCGTGATCCTGGAGACCCGGGATCGAGTCCCATGTTGGGCTACCTGCATGGAGCCTGCTTCTCCCTCTGCCTGTGTGTCTGCCTCTCTCTCTCTCTCTGTGTCTCTCATGAATAAATAAATAAAATCTTAAAAAAAAAATAAAATATATTTTCTTAAAATCTGCCTTAATATTTAAACTAAGATAAAATTCTAAGCAAATCATAACATAATATAGCCATCTTGTGCCCTCTCCAAAATTTTTTTTTGGGATCTGTTGCTTTGATGCATTAGCATAATATTTTCAATTTTTATTTGTGCCGCCCTAAATCTTTAATTTTTTCTAAACATTTAACTCTTAAAAGTTTGAGAACTAAAATTATTCATGTTTAAAGATTTGCAGAAGTAGTAATTTCTGTAGCATTATATTTCATTCCACTTTTTTTTTTTTTTTTTTTTTAGATTTTATTTATTTATGCATGAAAGGTACAGAGAGAGGCAGAGGCATGGACAGAGGGAGAAGCAGGCTCTCTGCTGGGAGCCCCATGCGAGACTTGATCCCAGGACCCCGGGATCACGACCTGAACCAAAGACAGACGCTCAACCACTCAGCCCCAAAGGTGCCCCTCCTTTCCACTTTCCTGCAAGTTTTCAGCCTAATGTAATATTTCATGCATGAGAGTATTTGTTGAATTTCATATCACACTCTCCACATAAAGATGATATAAACATACTAAAATTAATCTAGTAACCATGACGTTATAATGGCTAAAAATATATTCTTAATTTTAATCAGTAAAAGTACTAGTACATACTTATCTAAAAAATTAAAAGTTATACATTTTGATGAACAATTGTTAAACATTAAAAGTTAAAATTTTGGAATTGAGTGTTAAACTGGATAGGGCTTTTTATCGACCACATAGATAGAATAGTCACAGAGCTTTACCAACAGTTGTTGCCTTTAAGGGATTAAGTGCCAAATCCATTAATTTTCACCATTTCTTTCATTTAAATTTCAACAAATTCTCACTCAGAAGCAATGAACTTTTTACAATTGTCATGAGATGAGAAAGTGAGGTCATTACATAAGATGTTGTATCACGGGCTAACTCAGTTGATTAAGCCTCTGACTTCAGCTTAGATCGGATCTCAGGGTTCTGAGATCCAGCTCCCTGAGAGGCTCCACACTCAGAAGGGAGGAGGCTGCATGTCCCTCTCCCTTTCCTTCCACCCCTCCCACCTGCTCATGTTTTCCATGCTCTCTCTCTTCAATAAACAGTCTTTTTTTAAAAAAGAGAGACATGTATCACTCCTTCCTCACTCTAGAACTTACCAAAATTCAGAAAGCATCTGAAAATGGTCAATGCTGGTTTCTAATGCCAAGTACAGACTTCACCAGTGTCTGGTATGAACGTGGGGAAAACATCTTGTAGCATTAATGGAATTAAGATGATTGCTTACATTGAGGATTTGAATTTTCCAAAAGAACGTTCTGGGAATATATTTGCCTTCATAAGGTTTGGAATGGATGAAAGTCCCATATAATTTATTTTCCTCTCCCTCCTCATTTTACACTTTTTTTCCTTTCATTCGTTTCTATGAAGATGAAGGGAAAAATAGGACCTGAGAACAAGGATGACTCCTGGGTATCATCTGCATTTGCAGAGACTACATCTTTTAGTAAAGAGTATATGAAGAAACTGAGGATCTGGATTTTAATTCCTCAAACCTACCCATTTCCATGTAGCCCTTGTTAAGTTTTCATCTTCCACCAGACATATTGGTTACTGTTTAAAGACAATTGTTCTACAAATCCCATTATCTCCCAAATTCAGCAAAATATCATTAATAAAAATCAATCAGTTGTTAAGTAATCCCACAGATAGCCTAGTTTTGAGCATAATAATGTTTTTTTATTAGAACATGTTATTTAGTTTATTTTGTGGGTTTTGTTAGACTCAGCCTGACAAAGAAAAATTTAAAAGGTGAGGTTGAGTTGAGAGCTTACTGCAACACCCAATACTTATATATAGCTGCCTAGTATTTCACAATTAGTGACAGCAGCTATACAGCTACAAAGGAAAATATTTTAAATAAGGAAAACAGTAAAGCAAAAGGTAATGTTCAGTAATCCAACTCAAAAACATTTCACCACAAAGTAAAAAAAAAAAAATGTATAAATATTTTTACACTCTAATTAGTAATGTAATTAGTGAACTGTGTTCTTAATATTTCCTTTATCCAAAAGTGACTAATTAGGGTTGAGGGCATATTTATATAACACTCATTTTTGGTAATTGAACATGAATTATTAGATGATAAGATGATTATATTTTCTTTGTTTCACATAGCTTCAGGAAAAAAAAAAACCTTTAAGATTTTATTTGTATGAGAAATAGTGAGGGAGATTGAAATGGGGGGAAGGGGCAAGGGCGAGGGAGAGAGAAGCTGAAGCCCACTCCAAGCCTGAGATCATTACCTGAGCTGAAATCAAGATTCTGACACTTAACTGACTGAGCCAACCAGGTGCCCTGCTTCAGAAAAAAATTAATGCTAATTTAGTCTATTTAATAATATCCTGCTGACATGTCTGGAATTATCTATACCCAAATCTAATTTCTCTCATGGGCATAATTAAATAAATAGAGCACTATAATTCATATCTCTGTAAAGTCGAAAGGATTGAAACATGTAAACATATTAAGAAACTAAGGGACAACAAATTAAGGACAAACATTTTAAGACATTTTATTATAGTAAAAATAAACATTTTCACACTCCCATATTATAGGAACAAGAGTGACAAAACTGAGTTAAATTATCCAAGTATATTTCAGTCTCCCTCTACATTATCACTTCAGTATCATGAATTATAAAAAGAAAGATTTTAATTTAAGCAGTATCCATCACTGGAAAAATAACTGCAGCTGATTTGGTGGTCATGTATAGACATTTATATAAATGTGTGGGCATATGTTTCAATATAACACCGAATTATTCAACTCAAAACCTTTTAATTTGTGGAAAACATAGTTGTTTCCACATTCTATTAACAAGGATAATCTTAGATTTATTTAAAGAGATAAGACAAATTACAGTGACAAAAAGATAGTGATGCATTTTTCCACATAAGGATGGAAAGGAAGTCAATTATCCAGGGATGCGATTCCCTTCTGTCAGTTGTCATACCATCTATCTCTAGCAGCCTTCTCATAGTCTAGGGTAGCTTCTTTAGCCTGGTCATAATCTCATCATTCCTGCCAGTGAAAGAGAGAAAAGACCAGAACATGCAGGATTGTTTCCTTCCTTAAAAGTAATGAAATAGACATTGTCTGGATTTTGGCCGTGCGTACCTCAGTCAGAAGCTGGCAATGCATACTTTAGTTGAATAGCCACGTTCCCAGTTACTACTTTGTAAGGAAAAATGAATATGAATGTGGAAGGAAATTGCTCTTCTTATGAAAACTGTTTTAAATTGAAAATCTTCAAAACTTACTTCAGAACTCTCTTATTTTCTACAAAAATGTCCAACTATTACTGTAGATACAATTTTTTAGATGAGATAGAGACACCATAAATCTCAAGGTAAATATGTGTGTGAGAGAGAGTGAGAGAAAGAGAGGGAGGTTTTTGAAAGAGAGAGAATGGAGGAGGGAGGTGGGTTTCATTTATTAAAGTCCTAAAAGGATAGAAGAGTCTCAAGGCACAAGAACTAAGTGTGATTTTTTTCATAGGCCACATCTTTGAATTTCAGTAATCTACTGTTAACTTTAAAAATAAATTGTAAGATGTACTGAAAGCGTATTGTAAAATGTATATATTTTTATATGCTTATTTTAAAATGATTTTAGATTTATAGAAGGGCAGCAACAATAGTACAGAGAGTTCCTGAATGACCTTTACCCCACCCCACCCAGTAAATGATAATAACGTATATAGGATGGTACTGTTGCTTTGTAAATGGATCCCGGAATACAAAGGTCAAGGAGACACCAAAGAAAGACTCAGGCTATTCCTAGTGGGCAGGTGGCCAAGCTCAGGGGAAGGGGCAAGGAGCCTCTGACTGCCCAGGTCCAGCTCAAGGGTTAACTAGCAGTCACATCCTATGGATGACCTCCTCCAACAAGTATGTTTACCCAAACTTAAAAAAAAATAACATTATAACACTATTAACTATGGATTCCACTCATATTTCATTACTTTCACCCCTGAGGTTGTTTATTCTATTCCAGTATCCAGTATCCAATCCAGGTACCATATTGCATTTATTTGCCATGTCTTTTTAGTCTCCTTCAATCTATAATCATTCCCCTGCCTTATCTTGTCTTTCATGACCTTAATAGGTTTGAAGAATGGGGGTCAAACATTTTGCAGAATGTCACTCAGTTCAGGTTTGTCTGATATTTTTCTATGATTATATTGAGGTCATATAATGAGAGGAAGAATACCACAGAGGTAATATACCTATTTCATCACATCACGAAAGAGGTACAAGAAACTTACAGACATTACTGATGATGTTAACATGTATTCCTGTGTGGTGGTGTTTTCTAGGTTTATCAAACATAAAGAATCGTTGTTTCCATATCCTGTGTGTTAAAAAGTCACAATCTTGAGCTCACATTATAGATAGAGCATGTTAAGTTCCCTTAAGATAGTGAAATGGGAACTAAGTATATTGAAAATGTATTTATAAGTATTTTAAATAAACTTTTTTCAACAGATAGAATAGTATGGATAAATCTAAAACAATAGATCGCAATATAACAAATAAAAATTGACATTTTACCTCATTGAAACAGATTTTTTATTTGTTCATAATCTTCCCTGAACTTTAATATTGAACATATAAAAATATGTAACCATACTTCCCACTTCTGTGGTTAAATTTATCTTCCTCTTGCAATGTATTCTAGAACTGATTGTTTCTAAAACTATAACTGGTAATTGAGCTTGTTTTGTAGGGAGTTAAAGTTCTAAAATATCTTTTTCCTTTTTATAATTGTCAAAATTCTAGTGCTATTTGTTCTAAATTTCTTATTTTTTTTCTCACAGACATTTATAAAACTATATGGTTTGATTATTGAATGTCATAATTTAATGAAAAAATTCCTAGGCACATGCATATTTAAAACAGAAAAAAAAATCATGTGTTTACAATATACTTTATCCATTATAAACTATTTTTCTGTACCAACATACACATGAGAACTGAAATAAAAACACAATGCAATTTGACCTTCTGTTGCCAAAGAGAAAGTTGGTCTAAAGTTCTGTGTCATTTCATTATGTTTGTAGGAATCTGTAATTTTTTTTCCCTCTAGTTTCAAAAGTGAACATTGTGCAACAGGCAAGCAGCCATCCACACCAAACTGTGTTTTACTCTTTTGATACAATGCATATTTATGGATGTTATATAACCATAGCAACTTGGTAATTTCTGAATGAGACATAATCATAGAGTAACTGATAATGTGGCCCAGGCTTATTTAAATCTCTGCGATCTAAGAGGTCATTTTTTGGAATTAAGTGAGAGAATTTGAACCAATGTCTCAACAACAATGGATTTTCCACCAACTCTTCCTATTTTGGATATGATTTCATTACTCTCACATCATTGAGGAGTCTTTATGATGGAATGGAGCATCCCCATGCCTTTTTAGACAGTACTTGTTTTCAGAGCTGCTGAGACCATTGTCTGGCTGAGAACTTTCAACTGCAGCTGCTCCTAGGAGTGCCTTCGGCTGCAGAGAGCCAGTATGCCAAAGAACTTACCCTCCTAAGATGGACTGATTAAGGCAGGGGTGTAAAGGTTATATTATCTTATTTTGGTCAAACACAAGATATTTTTTTAGGTCCACAGCTCTCTGGGGATCAGCTGATCCTGTCATGGGTGTGCTCCACAGCTTGACTGCCTACAAGGACAATGTCTTGTTCCTTTCCCTCTGTTACACCTGGGTTGATCTCCAGTAAATCTCTACACATCAGACTCACCGGATTGGGCCTTGCAGACAATATCCCCTGCCACGTTATCTTTGTTATTTTGTTTTGTTTTTTTTTGTTTACGTTATCTTTTGTTGACAGCTGCATTGAGTCATTTTGTTCTCTTTTCTACCCTCTCATGATTCCTGCTCTGAAGTTTGACTACCTAGCAATTATCTTTTATTTCATATCTCTGAAATCCACTCTTGCCTCACAGATCTGAATTAAAAATGTTTTCATTTTTCCATGGACACATATGTCCAATTTAGCCTTTTGCCATAATATCTCTCATTCAGTGTATCAAAAGTCTTTAATTTAAACAGATGTTGCTTCCACTATGCACATGTGTTCTACAGTATAGGGAACAAGAGTTTAGTAAACTGTTTAAGAAAATATTCAGGGTCACTCAGTCGGTTAAGTAACCACCTTCAGCTCAGGTCATGGTCTTAGGATCCTTGGATTGAGTCCTGCATCGGACTCCTTGTTCAGTGGGGAGTCTGCTTCTGCTTCTCCCTCTGTGTGTTCTCTCTCTCTCTCTCTCTCAAATAAATAAATAAGTAAATAAATGAATAAATAAATAAATAAAGTATTAAAAAAATAAAATATTTTTTCTTCTAAGATAAACTTAGAAGATGTCTCAGAATGCAATGTGTATGAGTTAATTTTGATCATTCTGCACTATTCTCTTTATTTGAGATATGCAAACATGTACATATGTGCTTTATACTGACTTTATATGCATTGATGGCTTCAAATTGAATTATACAGCAACTTTGTCTCTGTAAAAGGTTTTTGTTTGTATTACACATAAAAGTACTGAAGTAGTATCTTGATTTTGCCATTTAAATTTTTCCATATTATAAAATGAGACATGGGATAGGCAAAGTAATTAATACAAAGCATATTTCAAATGAGTTTCTTAATTTAAGAATTTTATACAATAAGTAAGTATTGGGAAAAGTATATTTTGATAATTAAAGGAGTGTAAATAGTACTAGATTTGCAATTTATTTTTTTATGAAATTTTAGAGATATAAATGATTACATTGTCTAGTGTTTAGCGGAAGCCTCATCTTTTTTTTTTTTTTTTTTTACACTGCATATATTGGTAGAATTTGGCATATGGTTTATGGAAAACAATGTTGCAAATCTTCTGAAGAGTGTTTACATGGTCATGTAACAGTATTCCCATGCATGTGGAAAGAAATGTAGATAATCATTTCAGACTAACAAGCTTATTTCTAAGTATGAGATATTTTAATATTTCATAGCAATTAAAAATAAGTTTAGTAAGAATTCATATTAAAGAGAAATTTACTATTGTAATGGAGTATTACAAAATCAGTCAGTCATAAAAAATTTGGTATTCTATATGGAGATAACAAGTAGATATTTCCTATCTATTAAGTGCTGTTTGTTTCCAGGTTGAGTTTGTGGGCAGTATTTTTATCCTTCTATTTATTTGTTTTCTAATTTCCAAATAGACTTTAATAGTTAAAAACACACACAGCGTACCATAACTTTATTTTAAAAATTTAAAAATCGTTATAGTTGTTGCATTAATAATTTCCTAGTGAGGAAAGGCTGTTATAATTAAAAAGTAGAAGATGAATATGCTATGAAACCACTTTCATGGAACACTCAAAGGAACACAGTCTTTTAGAGGATACTTAAATATAGTTATGTTTTTTATCTACAAAATAGTGGAAACAAATTAATTCACTAAACACTACTGACTGCCTTTTATGTTTAAGGCAATTTGCTTCAGTCATCTACATCTTGGTTCTAGTAACTACAAAGCACATAGGAATGAAAACAGCAAAGAATGTAAGTAATTAGGAAAATACTATACTGAAGGTTAGGAGACATTTATTCTAGTACAAGCTCTGCCTCTAATTAGCATTTAACCCTTCAGAAAAGCCACCCACTTGCTCTTGGCTACATTTTTCTCATCTGTGTAATGATGAGGTTTGGGTGGAAAATCTCTAAAATCTTCAGTGCTGACAGTACGTGGTTCTAAAAGAGTATTTGGAATGGAAGGGTAAGTTTGCATATTCTTAACTCACTGAATATATATACAAGTTTCTTAGAAGCCATGCTCACACTCCATCATCTTTTTGCTATTGTTGTTGTTATTAGTGACTGGAAGCTCAGGTAAAGTTTACCTCAAACCTAGGGCAAAGAAGAAAAAAAAAGAAAAGGAAAGCTCCACTTCTATGGATTATAGGTAAATTGTTTTATTTCTGTTACTGTTTTGTTTTGATGATGTTAATAGTAGAAACAGAATATCTTGATTTCCTGAGATGTTTATTTTTATAAAATACTGCAACTTCTAATAATTTGAGGAGGTTTACAAAGAAAAATGACTTAAGAAAAGCCATTTTGCTGTCTATATTGTAAGGTTTTTTTTTTTTTTTTTTTTCCAGGACTCAATGATGTAAAATTATTTCTATCATAAGTAAGTACCTCATAAGCTCTGTTTCCCAAATAGGTAATTTTGTTTAAGGAAGTCATTTGAACAAAAAAATCATTTTTTACTTAGAAATCTATTTTGAAAATTTAGACAGCAGGTTACATGTAGAAATAGCTAAGTCTTCTGAATAAAAATCAACCTCATATCTCAAAGGGAAATGATGTCAAACAATGTGTGTGTACAACTTACTGCTATTATGGAAATAGTACCAAAAAAAGTTTATCAAGCCAAATAACCTAAGAAGTTGTTTGAAAAAAAAACATATGAATCCAATTTAAAAAATAAATTTATGAAAAAATATTTTGTTCATATTGGACAGCCCAATAGAACTCTGCCGTTTTAGGTAGTGCTTGGAAAATTTCTGAGACGTGTTCACAGCTGAAGTCACGCATTTTCAGATGAAGAGAAAAATGAGATGACTAGAGATTGTGCCATGTGCTTTCAAGTAATCCATGGCCTACCAGTGGAAACCTTTTGCCCTCTGAATTGAAACTAAATCTAAACAGGCCATTATACTTCCAGCTTAAAGAAAATATCAAGAATGTAGGAACAAGAAATGCCCTATCTTCAGGAAGTAATCAATCAAATCGAGAATACCGGATATTATAGGAAAATTGGCTTCCCTTCTTCAAAAAGTTGTCAGTGTAAAAAAAGGAGAATGGGAGCAGGAACATTATAGACTAAAAGAGATAGAGGAGATATTACAACCAAATAAAAGTTGTATGCTTTGTTTAGATTCTGATTTAAATAATTAAACCACTTTGAAAAAATAATTGGGAAATTTGTATTAAATGATATTCATGTATTTTTGTTAATTGTGTCAGATATGATAATACAATGTGGTTATGAAAAATTGTCTATTATTAGATAGACATTACATTATTTGATAATGAGAAGGTATAATGTCCTGGAATTGCTCTAAAATACTGAACCAAAAAGGGGAATGAGAAGGATGGATGAAACAATGTAGTATCCTTATTGGTGGTGGGTGATGGAACATGACGGTGTGTTGATTTCTCTCCTTTTTGTACATTCAAGTGCTTTCTCTATAAAGTTCAAAATGAGAGTAAACAAACACAAATACTAAAAAAACAAACAAACCACACACACACAAAAACTTATCTTCTAACTATAAAATCCCAAAATAATTATACTAATGGAATAAGAGAAATATAAACTCATAAGCTGGAAGAGAAAGCAAGCACAAGAGGAAAAGCAATTCCAACAAAAAAATTCTGAAAGATAAGATATGTGTATGTATGTTTATGTGTTTGGATGTGAATATATCTATCTATGGATGAAGGGAACCTCAGTTTAAAGTTTTGTTGTTTTCATTGTGACTTCTATATCATCCAGGGAAGGAGAGGTGACATAATTTATGAAGTGTGAGAAAATAGGTAGAGTTCTAGTAGGAAATTTGAAGAAAGTGGGTAGTATATCCAATTACTTCATGAAAAAAAGAAATAGAAGTGCCTTGTTGGGAAACATTTTTCAATGATATTCAGATTTGTAAGCCACTACCAGGACTAATATCCTGAAAGTACGATGGTGTTAACATAAACAGATAAATGATTTTTTTTTCTCCTTTTGGCAATCAAGCTTCCTGGAGCTGTGGAGCTTTTCTGTTTGACTTGAGTGGGATTGGGTTTTAGTCAAAAGGACATATTGGAAATTTAAAGGGGCAAGGATAGTATACTGGCAGGAAAGTGATAGAAATGGTGGACCATGGAAATTAAACTTTGTAGAAAATAAAATGGAGATGTAACTGGTGAATAGGAAGAAACTTCAAGGGTTCTTGAACTGAGGCAGTTATGAGGTTAAGATTTGCTGTGTTTGGAGTAATAAAATAAATGGTGTAGATACGGCTCAAGACTTGAGGGGTCTGACTCCTTGTTCTTGAGGTATTGTTCTAGATAATGACAGATGGATTAAAATGTTATTTTAAGAAAAATATCTCTAGTAATTTCTGGATTAAGTGTTGTTAAAAATCCATGGGGCTATGTCAGTAATTTAAATTCCCATCAATTTCTTTATTATACATTTCCCCAACCTCTCATTTAAAAAAAAGTTATTTTTATAGGTGTATTAACTATGATTTCATTGTAGAAACCGGGAAAATACAGAGAAGTCTAAAGAAAAAATATACATGAATATCCTATATACAATAACCAAAGAGGAAATTTTGCTTATTAGATGCATTTAATTTGAGTTTATAAGCTTGTTTTGAAAGCATTTTTAGGCAAACTAAAAATAATTTAAATATTAAACAAAATATTAGTATCTCTCATTTTCAGGAAATCTTAGCTATGGGATACCATTGAATAGTCTTCAAAAATCTGATTATTAAGAGCTACATGATTTTCTGTGATGAACATTTTTGCCAACATTTCTAATTTTTTCCTTAGCTTCAAAACACAGGTTATTAGAATAAAGCAGATTCTGATTTCTCTTCTGAAGACTTTCTGCTTTTCTATTTTATCCACAAGTAAAGTCCTTAAAAGAAACTCTGTATTTTCCTCATCACTGCATTTAATTGTTTGGGAGGTAGGATATTGGCAAGGGTAAATTTTGCAAATGCAAAATTGGATGTAATGCTTAAATTAATGGCTTTAAAAAGACACAGTCACTAAATTCAAATCAAGAAATGAAGGCAGAATTCATCAAATATTCATTTACTTCATAAGGAAAAATAAATTAGAAAAGTTAAATCATTTGTGTTTGGCCATCATACTAGTCAGTTAATGAGAAACAACTAAACTGACTATGATGAGTCGTGTAGGGTAGTTGTGAGCAGAATAAATGCCCCTCGAACAACAACTACATTTTAAACTCTGGTGGCTGTAAATATGTTACATGGCAAGATGGAGTGGGATGGGGAATTAACTTTTCAGATGGCATTAAGGTTGCTAATCAGCTGATCTTAAAATAGAAGATTATCTTGCATTATGTGGGTGAGTTCCACATAATCAAAAGTGGCTTCCATAGTTAGGCACTATGGAAGAGGGAGTTAGAAGAGAATCACAGAAATGGGATTATGAGAAGGACTCAACTCAAGACTATTGGCTGTGAAGATGGAGGAAGGAGCCATGAGTCAAGGAAAGAGGGAGACCACTAGAAATTGTAAAAGTCAAGGAAACAAATTCTCTCCTAGAGCCTCAGAAAAGAACATGATTGATTTTAGCCCAGTGGGATTCATGTCAGTTTTCCTTTTCCTCCTCCTCCTTCTCCTCCTCCTCCTCCTCCTCCTCTTCTTCTTCTTCTTCAGACTTTATTTATGTATTTATTCATGAGAGACACACAGAGAGAGGCAGAGACATAGGCAGAGGGAGAAGCAGGGTCCCTGCAGGGAGCCCAGTGCAGGACTCCATCCCAGGGCCCCAGGATCACAATGCTCAACCACTGAGTCACCCAGGTGCCCTGATGTTAAACTTCTTATCTAACAATAAATGTGTGTTATTTTAAGCCCTAAACCCTAAATTGTCAGTAATTTACCACAGCAACAATCGCAATCAAACATAGTATCTTTCAATTATTATAATGATTGTACAATTAGATATTTTTCAAGAATAATTACTTTTTAAAATAAAATTGATTAAAGTTAAAAATCATTTTCTATCAATTCTTCAAAAACTTTGACAGCTGGAAAGTAATTGTAATAGAAAATTATTTTGGTTTATTATTAGAATTAGTTCCCTTGTCAGTAGTGTCATAAAAAGGTGTTTGTTGATTCGAGATATTTTTTGCTTTGTCTTCTTTATCTTCCTGTAAATCACCACATAAAAAAAAAAAAAAGTTTTGAAAAAAATGCAGAGAAAGAGAATTGTTGGTAACATTTAGGATTAGATCCCAGGCAAAAACAAATGTTTCTTTAGAGTGAAAATATTACATTAACTTTTACAATGGAAATGGGAAAAGAAAATGGGAGATAGAATGAAATATCTCTTCTCCTGAAGGATATTATAGTTGAGCAAGCAAATAAATAATCTAAAACATTATTTTTAAAATATAAACACTAAGAATAATAATATAATTGACACTAAATAGTGAAGAACATTGAAAGATATAGAGGAAGAAGGAACATAAACATCTACATTGGAAAATAAAACTTTTTAACAAGTAGATTTGGAGTATCAAATATAAAGTTATATAGTTAATTTTTAGAGCAAAAAATACTAACATAAACATACCACACTCAAAGCAAAATGCATAAATAATAAAAGCTACTTAAAATATGCATATAGAAAGCAAAACAAATATGGTATGAGAGAATCAATACAATTTATTGTATCATTAAATGCAATTGGGTAAAAAAATTTTGCTATCGCAATTCAATTGAATTAAAAGTAAAATATGTGACTATGCTCTACATAGGATATACAGGTATACAAAGTAAATATTACTATTTGGACATAAAATTAACAATGAAATTGTATCTGAAGATATAAATTTTTAAAAAGTAAAGCTGGTAAATTATAATAATCAAAAAGTTGTAAAAGTGAACCCAAATTATCAAGTGATACAGAAGACCACTTCAAAATAATTATTTATAATAAAGTTAAGATGTTACTTATACTTATGCTCTAAAAAATGTAGCATCAATATTTGTGAGTCTAAAACTATGCAAAACATAGTTAAATGAAACAGATTGCAGACAGGATAAAAAGTTTAGATAATCTCATTATTTTAGAATAAATGTTTTATTTTTAATATTTTTATATAGTCATTTTTGGGGGAGAGGGATTTTTTTAATCCAAGAATGTGTTTAAAATACATTTTGCATTAAAATCTATTTTAACTTTTTATCTTGAATTATTTAAACACAGTTCCTAGTTCATATATTAATTGGGACAATTCTGTTATCCAAACCTCCAGGTATTTTCAAATAAAATATAAATGTAGACAATATCTTTAAAAGACTGTTGTATGTCTAGTGTTACTATGCTCTTCCAGCCTGAGGAAAGGAAATTTGGCACACTCTGGGTGAGAGAACCATTCTCTCTGCCTTCCTTCCTCCATTCACAGGACTCAGGGATTTTCTGTCTCACTAACTTTTCCAGATTTCCTAAAACTTTCCCTTTATACCTCAGTAAATAATCACCTAGAGACAAAACATACTTTCAACTTAAGAAAAATATATATATATAATCTACCTCCTTTCTTTCCTAAAATCTGACTCTCCCATGAGGACTGTAAATTATGTCCAGTCTTCTCAGGTGGTGCCATGTTTCCCCTACAACTTTTGTAACAGAAGTGAAGTGGTGACCTTCTGGCTCTTCAGCGCCACTTCCAGACCATTCTCCCTTCTGTAAAAACTGTATGCCATCAAGCATACCACTTCTCCATGGTGTAATAGTCATGCTCAGGAAGATTCTAGCTCCTAACTCACTCCCCCTCTAACTCTACGTCTAACTTAATGCTTTGACAATTTTAGTATCTACAAATAGGATCCAATTCTCTCCAATTCTCTCATTGCTAAATATATCAAATGCTTCTTGTTAAATGATCTCACTGTCCCCTCCCCCATTCTCATTTCTTCACTCCCCATATTTGTGCTCTGGATCTTTGCATCACTGCAAAACTCTGGGGTTTTTTGTTTTTTTTCTTTTTTCCAGTTTCCAGCATTATATCTCTGGCCCCTCAATTCTTATAATATTTTGAATTCAATAATTCTTTAACCCTAGTTGATTCCAAAACCATGTTTGTTTGTTTTTTTCTTTGTTAGAGAAGGGCTTTTTTCCCCCACTCAAACTGGAAAAATGGCTGGTAGCAAACATATAACAATCAAATAAAAGGCATTTGAGTAAATGTGTTTATGTTATTTTCCAACCTTTCAATCAATTACAGTACATGCAGATCTCTATTTATGGAGGCCGGAGTCACTTTCTCATACCCGTGTCTATGGGAGTGCTAGGATAGGCATTGTACCTGACAGACCCACTAGAAACATACAGAGTAGCATAGATAAGGCAAAAGGAAGTACCCTTGAAAAGAGAGGAGAGGAATTCTGGAAATGGAATTAAACACATTTTCAATACACTTATCTGTATAAAATAGTAATAGTGCTTACCAAGTATTGAGGTGCTCAATAAGTGTAGGGATTATATAAAGGATTTTATGTGCAACATCTTAATCTATACTATAGCAACCTTGTGAGGCAAGATTTATACCTCCATTAAATTAAGTAGGCAAATATATCTGTTGTTGCCATTATCATGTAACAATTGCACCAGCGATAGTAATAAATTACTATTACAAGACTTAATTAACTCTAAAAAAAGTGCATAAAAATACTTTATTGAAATGTTTAGCACTGATTCAGCTAAAGCATATACACTGAAATATACTTACATTTTCCCAGAAGTCTTGCAAATTTGCATTTGTATAAAGGTAGGGGAACTACCACCACCACCAAATGCAGCATTCCAGTCAGCTCTATGATTTGTTTTGTTTTTATCCTTGCATTTTATAACTAGGTTATACACAGGACAATTCTAGGAATATTACTTTTTTGCTTATCCTAATTGATCTAGCAATTAAACTTATTTCAAAATGCCAGATAAAACTTGACCACTTAATGTGAAATATCGGAAATAACTATATTTCTATCCTAGATGAAATAAATAATTGTTTTATATGAAAGGTTCATAAACACTTGGAATGGTGGGGAAGTATTACTGTAATTGGCCATAAAAAATATACTCTTTAAATCATTACCACAGGATATTACCACACATTACATCTACAATGAAAATTGTACATATTTTTGCTTAGCACCTTGTAGTTACAAAAGGGAGGTATTTCAGATTATTCTATTTGCAGATTAAGATGTTTATAAGAATAATTCAAACTCTATGGATATTTTAACTATATTTCTGGTATAATCATATTTAAATTTTATTTAAAATTTCATTTTAAAATTTCTTGGATTTCATTAAGATCATCGAATGTCTTATAACCATGGTTTGCAAAGATAGGTATTCTTATTCATTTTTTTTCTAAGAAAAATCTTAAAGTGAATGAAGGGGGTAATAAAGTGACAAGTTTAATTGACAATGAAAGTCAATGTGGTAGTTGGTGGTGATTACCGATATGTGTCCTGTTTCTTGGTTACCTAGTCATTTTACTACTTCTCTGTTTCATTTCTTAGTTCTCTATTGTTGCTATCATCTTTCATTTATCTTAAGCTCCTTCATCTTCATCATGTTTTAATGAAACATAGAGTAGAGAGTAGAGATGGTTTATATATATATATATAAATGTTATGACTTTTGGTTTCCTCTTCATGTTCGAGTCTACTATTAATTTTTTTTATGGATTTTTTTTTAATTTGTATTTACTTATGATAGTCACACAGAGAGAGAGAGGCAGAGACACAGGCACAGAGAGA
Organism: Canis lupus familiaris; assembly: GCF_011100685.1. Lineage (NCBI taxonomy): Eukaryota > Metazoa > Chordata > Mammalia > Carnivora > Canidae > Canis > Canis lupus. Next base: position 79,269,928 of record NC_049224.1, read on the forward strand.
AACAGGCTCCATGCACCGGGAGCCCGACGTGGGATTCGATCCCGGGTCTCTAGGATCGTGCCCTGGGCCAAAGGTAGGGGCCAAACCGCTGCGCCACCCAGGGATCCCCTACTATTAATATTTGAGATAAAATATACTGAAGGCAGACAAATAAAATACCCGATGTTATGGTTTGGGAGTAGGTTTTAACCTGAAGTTTTGCTTATGACAAAAGATAAATTGCTTTATTTGGATTGTACAGATAGTTCATGCATCGTCACTGAAACATCTGGCTTTGTTTTGGTTCCTATGAAACCTTTACATATGCACAATACAAAAAGATCTGTTCCTATGTTGATCTTTGAGGTTATGCTCACTCATTGATGCTGAAACTTGTCAATAGTAGCAGCCTTGAGTGAGGAGAATATATATTTGGGGAGGGGGAATAAAATAGTATATTTTGTACCAAAAGAATTTATGCAAATTAAAACTTTCAAAATAGGTTTGTGTTTCATCCCAGCTGTCACATTTATAATAAAAATACTAGAATTGAAAGATTTTTAGAGGGCACCCAATTACCCATCCAAAACAATTCAGCCTTTCCTGTAATAGCATTAATTAAAGGTATTAACCTGGAGATTATCATGCCTACAGTTTCTGTCTGTTACATTGTCTCTTTCTGAGAAACATAGATAAAAATATTTTGCCCTTATGATAAATGTTTTGGCCCATTTCTGTTGTATTGAACAAGTCAACCTTTCCTACCTAGACAGATTTATAAGAAGTTTATGCTGAAGCCAAAGACAATTATATACAGGGTGAGCCCAAACACTGCAACTGTATCTCAGTTGGTTTGGCATAGGGCACTGCACAGTAGAGGAGAACCTATTATGTTCGAGAAGGGCAGTGGCAACATCTGGGCTGATTAAGAACGTTCATAATTTTACGCTTTGAAAACAATTATAAATATTCTATAGATAATTTTTTTAAAGATTTTATTTATTTATTCACGAGACACACAGAGAGAGAGAGAGAGTCAGAGATACAGGCAGAGGGAGAGGCAGGCTCCATGCAGGGAGCCTGACATGGGACTCAATTCCGGATCTCCAGAATCATGCCCTGGGCTGAAGGCGGCGCTAAACCGCTGAGCCACCCAGGCTGCCCACTATAGATAATTTAAAATGAAGATAACATTATATCATAAAATAAAATTGGAAGTGGATCCAAAACATACACAGATGTGCACATTAATATTTAACTTGCTTATTTCTAGATTTTATTTTATTTTTATTTTTCTGAGGTATTTTGATCCTTGCACATGTGTATCCTACCAATCAGTGTCGGCACATCACCCTGTTCCTTTTCTTTATCATTACCTTTGAACAAAATGAGAGCCTTGTCAACAGAAAGTTGATAACTTATCATATAGTGTAGATAGACAGATAGAAACCTAAATCTGTATGTATATATCTTAAATCCTGGATTTCAGTTGTGTGGGACATAATTAAGGTTCCATTTAAGAAATATGTTACAGATGGAGAGGTTTCAGGACGGGAGATTTCCAAAATCTTTGTTGCTGGCATAGGACTACTTAGTTCCAGTCTTGCCCACAGCTGTCTAGTACTTGCCCAGGAAGCAGGTGCTTTTTTTAGGCTGTGTAACTGACATCCATAATCAGGTTTGCTGATTGGTGGTGATTCATTATAATTTCTCATTCTGAAAGGAAATCAACTGAAATCAACGAAGCAATGGCTGGCAATTCTCCTCTAAAAGCTAGTCATTCTCAGAAACATTTGTGATTATTTCCTCACTTTCTAAAACAGTGTAAGCTCTGTAATATTGCTAAGACCATTTAGAACTCTCAAATATTTTAACATTAGAAGTTTCTTTCTTATAGGTAAAATTTTTACTTTATGGCCATCAGCAAGCACTTCCTTCCCACTGTCTGCAGATTCCCACTGATTAAAAATACATTTATAGTATATAAATGCAATTATAGGTACAAAGGATTGAAAAACCAAAAAATATTAAAATTTAAAAATTGACATTAGAATACACGAGTGAAACATGTAGGGCTGTTTATATTTCTGGACTTGAGAAGTACTGATATGGCTGCATTTCCATTTCTAAAATGCCCCACTCTTTAGCCTGCTCAGTTGAGATAAACACTGTTAGATTAATCCTTTCACATTTATAAGCCACATTTGCCTGTTTACATCGATTCGTCCATGATAAAATTTTTGATAGAGATTATCTTGCTCACATTCTTGTCTGTAGCATTTACCTCCATTTCTGACTGATACTTTCAAAAATACTTGTTGAATGCCAAATAAACTGTAATTTTCAAAAGACCTGATAAACAGTTTTGAGGTTCTTAGCATTTTCCTTTGTAATCAGTGATTTATTTTTAGGTACAAGTTTCTTTTATTGTTTATTTCTTTAGAAATCCACCCAATGCATTGGGAAGCTAGTTTTCCATTAACTTAAAGGTTTAAAAAAAAAAAAAGAAAAACTCTAGTAGAGTTAATGTATGGTGTTATATTAGTTTCAGGTATATAATATGGTCGTGATGGTCATCACAATTGGTGTCATCTTACTCCTTCGCTTGTCTCACACATCCTCCTACCACCTCCCTTCTGGTAACCATCAATTTTTTTCTCTATAGTCTACTTGGTCTGCCTCTTATTTTTATTTTTTGTTGTTCATTTGTTTTGTTTCTTAAACTCCACATTCGAGAAAAATCATATGGTACTTGTCTTTCTCTGACTGGCTTATTTCACTTAGTACTATACTCTCTATCCCTATCCATGTTGTTGCAGATGGGAAGATTTCATTCTTTTTTATGACTGAATAAACATTCCATTTATATAACTACCACATCTTCTTTATCTATTCATCTATTGATGTATATCTGGGCTGCTTCCATAGTTTGACTACTGTTAATAATGCTGCTATAAAAACAGGGGTGCATGCATCCCTTTGATTTCACGTTTCTGATTTTTTTTTTGGAGGGGGGAATGCCCAGTAGTGCAATTACTGAATCATGGGTAGTTCTATTTATAACTCTTTGAGGGACCTTCATACTGTTTTTCAAAGTGGCTGCACCACTTTGCATTCTCAATAGTACATGAAGATTTGTAGTTCTTCATGTCCTCACCAACACTTGTTTCTTGTGTTGTTTATTTTAGCCATCCTGACAGGTGTGAGGTGACATTTCATTGTGGTTTTGATTTGCATTTTCTGGATGATGAGTGACGTGGATCATTTTTTCATGTGTCTGTTAGCCATCTGGATGTCTTCCTTGGATAAATACCTGTTTATGTCTTCTGGCCATTGTTATTGGGTTATTTGGGGTTTGGTGTTGAGTTATATAAGCTCTTTATATATTTTGTATATTAACCCTTTCTCAGATTTGTTATTTGCAGGTGTCTTCTCCCATTCAGGAGGTTGTCTTTTAGTTTTGCTGATTGTTTCCTTTGCCCTGCAGAATCTTTTTATTTTGATGTAATCCCAATAGTTTATTTTTGCTCTTATTTCCCTTGCCTCAGAAGACCTATCTAGAAAAATATTGCTATGGCTATGTTGGAGAAACTACTGCCCATGCCCTCTTCTATAATTTTTATGTCTTCATGTCTTATATTTAGGTCTTTAATTCCTTATGAGTTTATTTTTTGTGTATGGTGTAAGAATCTTGCCCGGTTTCATTCTTTTGCACATGGCTGTCCAGTTTTCCCAACGCCATTTGTTGAAAAGACTATCTTCTTTCCCATTGCATATTCTTGCCTCCTTTGTTAAAGATTATGTGACCTATAATCATAGATTAGTTTCTGTTTATTCTCTTCTATTGATCTATGTGTCTATTTCTGTGCCAGTACCGTACCATTTTGATTATTACAGCTTTGTAGTATATCTTAAAATCTGGGGTTGTGGGTTTAGCTTTTCTTTTTCAAGATTGCTTTGTCTATTTGGGGTCTTTTGTGGTTCCAAAGATAGTTTGATAGTTTTTAAGATAGTTTGTTGTAGTTCTGTGAAAAATGCTGAAGATATTCTGTTAAGGAATTCCACTAAATCTATAGATTTCTTTGAGTGGTATAAACATTTTAAGAATATTTGTTCTTCCAATTCACAAGCATGGAATATCTTTCCATTTGTTTGTGTCACCTTCAATTACTTTCATCAATGTTTTAGAGTTCTCAGAGTATAGGTCTTTCACCTCCTTGGTTAAGTTTATTCCCAGATATTTTGTTATTTTTACCGCAATTGTAATTGGGATTGTTTTCTTAATTTTTCTTTCTGCTACTTCATTATTAGTGTCTAAAAATGTAATGTATGTTGACTTTGTATCCTGCGACCTTACTGAATTCATTCATCAGTTCTAATAGTTTTTTTTTTGTGTGGAATCTTTAGGGTTTCTATGTATAGTACCATGTCTTCTACCCGTAGCAAAAGTTTTACTTCTTCGTTACCAATTTGGATGCAATTTTCTTTCTTTTTGTTGTCTGATTGCAGTGGTTAGGACTTCTAGTACTGTTTTAAATAAAAGAGGTGAGAATGGACATCTTTGTCTTGTTCCTGATCTTCAGGGAAAAGCTCTCCATTTTTCACCAGTGAGTATAATGTTAGCTCTGGGTTTTTCATATACAGACTTTATTGTGTTAAGATATATTCCCTCTAAACCTACTTTGTGGAGCATTTTTATCATGAATAGATATGCTTTGTCAAATGCTTTTTCTGCATCTATAGAAATGATCATATGTATCTATCTATATATTTTTTTTAATCTTCTCTGTTACAATTACTGGTGTGATGTGTCATACTGATTGGTCTGTGAATACTGAACCACCCTTGCATCCCAGGAATAAATCCCACTTGATTGTGGTGAATGATATTTTTAATGTATTATTAGATTTGGTTTGCTAATATTTTGTTGAAGACTTTTGCATCTATGTTAATTGGAGATATAGGCCTGTAGTTCTATTTATTTTGTAATTTTTTATAGGTTTTAGTATCAGGATAATACTGGCCTCATTGAATGAATTTGGAAGTTTACTTTCTCTTTTAATTTTTGGAAATATTTGATAAAAATAAATATTAACTCTTCTTTAAATGTTTCGGGTCAGGGGTGTCTCCCATGTGTGTTGCATGCACCATACTACTGTGGCTGAGCTGCTTTTGCCTTTAGCCCCTTCATCTGTAATGGCTCACTTTGCCTGTTGTGGGCAGGGTTCAATCCCTGTGTTGCCTGTGGGCCGGTCTGGGGTCATCTTGGGTTTGAGTTCAGTCAGACCAGGCATTTGCCATAGATGCAGTAGCACCAGTCTTGCAGGGCACTTTCCCTGTGTTGTCCCCTAAGAGGCTTTTGTTGGTATTTTTGGAGTTGGGCTGGCCCCTGTCAGAGCTGCTTACACACAACTGGTTTGTGGCATCACTTTTGATGGGCTCAGGCTAAGTGTGTATTGGAGGGGGCAGGTCTGCGGGAGAATGAGACAGGAGGTGAGGCCCATGGTGCCAGTAAGGTCTGTGCTGGTTTGCTGTAAGAGGGGATCTGCAGCTACCAGGGACCAAGGCAGGACAGTTTGAAGGGTGCAGATCTGCAGAAGCCTGCATGAGTGGAACACTCAGTGTTAGCAACTTAGATGGAGAGTATCATTGCTGTGCTGGTTCCCATAAGTGTCCCTGTGTCTAGGCTGGGGCATGGGGGAGAGAAATGGTGCCTGCCAGCTGCCTTTTTCCTGAAGAAGTCTCTCAATGATCTCTGCTCCTCCAGTACATGCTCTGAGATTAGAAAATGAATCTGCCTCCAAGATATCTCACACATTTTCTAGTGGCTGCTTCTATATTGCATCTCTGTGAAGCTGTTTCTTGTGCTATCTCTTTAGGTGCAAGGACTCCATCCTTCTGGCTTCCCCAGAGCCAAACCTAATGATTTTTAAAGTTCCAAATGTTAAGCCCCTGCTGATTGTAAGAACTCATGAAATTCCTCCCCTCTGTCAAAGCCAAGTGTTATGGTGATTTGCCTTTCCTATGGAGGTTCCCCACTCCCAGACTGTCCTGAATGTCTGAGTGTCTGCTTCCTTTCCCCTCCCCATGCCTGTGCAGTCCTTGCCTCCCATAGACAGCCCTGTAGGTCCATTTGGCTCTCCACCATGTCTCTGTCCTTCCTACCCTCTTTCATATGGCCTCTTCTCTACATGTATCTATGGAGACTGTGTTCTGCAAGTCTTGAGGTCATTTTAGGGGTTATTTACACTGACATGGGTGGTGTTATTCAGCTCCACCTGTGGGAGGCTGTGAACTTGGGATTCTCCTATTCTCTATTTCCCCCAGATGTTCTCTGCAATCCATGATTTCATATTAGGTTAGCTTGCTTTATGGGGAAACAGAAAAGCCTCTGATGAAAAGTTTTCAAAGGGTAATCTAGAAAACTAAGAAAGCTCAAACTACATGGGGTGCAAAAGGATTAATTATGAGCTACTTGGGGAACCTTATAAAGTTGTAACCACTTACAGAAAAAGTGACAGGTGGAAAGCAAGGGCATTGCATGTTCAACGACATCCATGTCCTGAACAGGCTTGATAGGAGTTAGATGTGTGTTATGGTCCAGAAAAATCAGTACTAACAAGATTTTATGAACCCATGTCCTTTGGATTAAGGATGACACTGCTGAGGAAACTTTTATCAACGATCAAGTGTTTGCTAGGCCTATTGCTACCAGTTTTTTAAGCCTACCAGTAGTCCCATTGCTAATTTATTTTACTAGTTCAGCATGGGTACTACTGCTAATTCAGTCCTTAGACTATCAGTTGGTGCTACATCTTTGATGTCAGTTGTCCTGGCATTTTAACTGATTTTCTTGACAATTTCCCTAGGCCTAGTCCCTTCTACTTGGAAAAGTTTCTAGATCAATACATATCTGTCTGTATGTTTATCAATCTATCTACCTCTCTAACTTATTCTTGCCCTCCACGTTGGCTAGGAGTCCACCTCTAGTCTGAGGTTAAATTTCAGAGAGCAGAAATTTATGGATGGATCATTTATTGAGTCTACTGTGATGCTGCCAACTTACGGTCTTCACCCTGACCTCTGATTCACAGCCATGTTTTTCAGAAGTCAGAGTCCTACCATCCCACATTAGTCCCACATTAGTGTCCTAATGACAAAATAATGGAATTTTAGAATAAAAGAATTTTCTGTTTAGAAGGGAAATCTTTCCTAAGATACTTCTCTCCCTAATGATTTTGTTCTTGGACAGATTTTTCACTGTTTTTGTGTCTCTCCTTCTTTTCTGATATCTTCTTCCTCATTAAGTTACCCGGTAAGTTTCCTTCTCCTATGATACCCGTCTCCTTGAGAGAGTTTTCAATTCTTAGAACAACTGGTAATTCCAACCAGGGCTACTTTGGGCAAGGTTTACTTTAGTTTAGTTTATTTAACTAGGCTACAATTCTACTATCGTTTTTTTTTTTTTTTTTTTTAAGATTTTATTTATTTATTTATGAGAGACACATAGAGGAAAAAAAGGCAGAGACATAGACAGAAAGAGGTGAAGCAGCTCCATGCAAGGAGCCTGATGTGAGACTCCATCCCCGGACTCTGGGATCACGCCCCGAGCCAAAGGCAGACACTCAACCGCTGAGTCACCCAGGCATGCCCAATTCTGACATCTTTAATTCTGTTGATATAATTAGCCCAGTATAACTACTTGCAATGGATGATTTGCAAACACATAGTCAAGATGTTAGACAACTATAGCATGAGATAGAATTGTCATTTAGAGCCTATTCTATGAACCTAAGTTCCAAAAATGAACATTTTTTAAAATACTAGAAATACTGTGTGCATTTTTTTAAACAAAATATCTTCCAGAATTTTCTTTGGAGTTTTATAAATATATAAATAATATACCCAGTGTAAAGTAAGCATTTTCTTTCATTGAACCTGAGGAAAAGAATCTAAAAGTGTAATATTTCACTTTTCTGTTCCAGGGAGAAAGATACTCTAAAATAACAATCAAGTTCTTGCAAATTATTCTTATCAAAATTTCCCTTAAAATAATGCTTTCTGAGAATTCAGAGATTATCTAAACTTTTCTCTTAGGGGTCTTTGAGAGACTGCCTTTATCTTCCCTTAATCTCTTTCCTTTTAAAATGTTATTCCTCCTTTGTGATTTTAGTTTCCTGTTTTACCTTGAATTGGTATGTAGTTGGCAATTTTTATATTGGATATAAGGATATAAGGATATAAGGATATAAGGATAATAAGAGAGAAGTTAAAAATTCAAAGAACTGAGAAAAGATAGTACCAGAAACTTTGGATATGTCTTATTGGCTTGAAAACTTAAGACCACAGAGTCAAATACATGAGCTCTAGAGTAATTTTATAATTATAATATTTTTATTTCCATGTTTAAATGTTGCTCACCTTGCATGATATCCATTTTTTTCCTAAATTTATTAAGGTATAATTGACGTGCATTGTGTAAGTTTAAGGTATACAGTATGAGGATTTGATACATTTATTTATTGTAAAATGATTACTATAAGGTTAGTTAATACATCCATCACTTACCATAATTACCATTTGTGTGTATGTGTGGTAAGTACATTGAAAATCTATTCCCTTAGCAACTTAGAGGCTTATTATACACTATTGTTTGCTGCAATCATCACACTAATAGTAGATCCCCAGAACTTATTCACCTTACAACTGGAGATTTGCATCCTTTGGCCAACATCTATTTCCCTCAACCCCAGGCTACTGGAAACCACCATTCTACTCTCTGTTTTTATATGTTTGGCATTTTTCCCTCCCTAGACCTCACATAAAAATGAAACCATACGGTATTTTCCTTTTCCTATCTGACCCATTTCACTTAGCATAATGCCTCCAAGATTTATTCATGTTGTTGCAAATGTTAGGATTTCCTCATTGTTAAGACTGAATGCTATTTCACTGAATGCCACATTTTCATTATCCATTCATCCATTAATGGACATTAAGATGGTTTCCTTATCTTGTTTATTGTGAATAATGCTGTGCCAGACACGGAGGTGCAGATATATCTTTGAGAAAGAGATTTCCTGTCTGTCAGATTCATACCTAGCCATGGGATTGCTGAATTATATAGCAGCTGTAATTTTAATTTTAATTTTTTGAGAAACCTTTATTCTTTTTTTTTTTCCCTAGTGGTTGTGCCAATTTACATGTCCACCAACAGTACCCTAGGGTTCTAGTTTCTCCGCATCTTCACCAACACTTAACCTTTTATCTTTCGTACCTTTGGGATAATAGCCATTCTAACAGGTGTGAGGTGATATTTCATTGTGATATTGATTTGCATTTCCCTGATGATTAATGATGGACATTTTTTCATGTACCTGTTGGGCATTTATATATGTTCTTCAGAAAAATATTGATTCAGTGCCTCTGCCCATTTTTGATTGGAATTTACTGTTTTTATTGACTTGTTTGAGTTTCTTATATAGTTTTGCAATTAGTCCCTTCTCAGATGTATGGTTTGTTAATAATGTCTCTCATTCTGTAGGTTACCTCTTCATTCTGCTGATGTTTCTCTTGCTGTGGAGAAGTCTTTTAGTTTCATGTAGTCCCACTTGTTTATTTTTACTTATGTACTTTTGTTTGTGCTTTTGGTATCCCATCCAAAAAATTGTTAAGACCAATGTCAGAGCCTTTTCCCTGTGTTTTCTCCTAGGGGTATTATGTTTTCAGGTCTTACATTTAAGACTTAATTTTGTGAGTAGTGTAAGATAAGGGTCCAATTTCATTCTTTTGTATGTGATACTCATGACGCCCACTTTTAAGACATAACTTAACTCATTTTTTTCAGTTCTGTCTGGTTTTTATTTCATAATTTAAAGCTGAACTAATATATAACTCTTCTCAATGTAATTCTCAGATGAAATGAGATAGAAAAATGTGATATTCACTAGAATTTCTATTTATTTGTGTATTGTTTTATTTAATAAAACAGCTTGTCCTGTCTTTGTGTGTATGGTATAGATGGTAACAAGTGTAGGAATTTTATTTCACAGACAAAGAAGGAGAATGAAGGAGAGAAAAAGAAAAGAAGGAAGGAGGCTGAGAATAGTTCTTGATTAAGTTGGTTGGTTAAGAAAACTGAGATGGCAAGAGAACCCCAGGGAATTTGGAGAAGGAACATGAAATAATTTTTTAAAGTAGTTTAATAATGACTCTAGAGATGCTTATATTAGAAAAGTCCTCTTTACCCACTCATCCCTTTGTTCTTTGTTCAGTGGGCTCTTTGAAGTAAAGGCAAATCAAAGTAGGATTGATCACTGATTGAAGGTAGTATGGTGAGAAAAAGACTGGAATATACATAGTTGCAGAGGCATGTGGCCTACAAGAAGATATTTTTATTTGCTCTCCATCTATACACTAAATTTTAAAAATTTTATTAACTGTACACCTTCCTCTATATCATGTATTTATTGACTTATTTATTTCCCCATCAAAAGGAAAAGGAAACGGTCACTTTACTTTTGATGTTGCTGAAATTCTTCACCTTAATTTTGGACACTTTGAGAGAAAGAGATCACTTTAAACACTTACATCAAATTTGTTGGGTGCTTGTCATTGCTCTGAGCAATTATCTATTAACTCATTGAGTATTTATTAAACTCTATGGGGGATATATTACTATTAATTATATATTATTATGACTATTTCATAGATAAGGAAACTGAAGCATACAGATGGATAACCCAGGGCATACAAATAGTGAGTGGTAGAGTCATGAGTGAAGTCCTAGTCCTAGTCCTAGTTTGGATACAGAATGTGTGATATTTTCCTTTATTTTAGTTTCTCTACATTTTTTTTTAGTGATTTCTTTCATTGCTTCCACTTAGTCTAATTATAAGCAAAAAAGTTAGTTACATTAGAATTTTCCCAAGTAACCATTATTAAAATAGAACAATTTTGGAAATGAATAAATACAAAAATATGATAAATTTTCTATTTCAAATCATATTTTTGGAAAGATTTTATTTCTTTTACAGAAGGACAGAGAAAGAGTGAGCACAAGCAGGGACAGGGGCAAAGAGGCAGAGGGGGAGAAGTGCAGTGTACCAAGGGGGAAGAAGACCAAAAGGGAGAGATTCTCCAACACACTCCACACTGAGCATACAGCCCAATGCAGGACTCAGCCCCATGACCCTAAGATCATGACCTGAACTGAAACCAAGAATCAGATGCTTAACTGACTGTGCCACCCAGGTGCCCTATATTGGTTATTTTTAAATTAAGAAAGAAATTGATAGAAATTTCTTTGACAGAAATTTGACAGAAAGTCAAATATTGCAGCAAAACCTCAAGAAGTTCAAAGGTATAATGGCCATGATTTTTATGAAGGAGTACCAAGTAGCTTTGTCATTATATTCAGTTATTTTTAATTCACATTACTTATTTTAGCTAATGTTTCTCTTCATAATTTAACTTACCCTTTATCATAATAATGTGTGGCATAAACTATGCCTAAAAGTGAATTCCTGCCCAATCTATATCTCTATGTTTAACTGGTAGAAGTTGAACCAATGTATAGTTCTACCTTTCTCTACTCTTCAAATGTTCTTAACAGATATGCAGTAACCAAAACATTATTTTTCTGAAATTATATGTGTAATTCTCACTTTAATAATTTATAATATGTGGTATATTATCCTAGTGTATCATTCAAATATTTTCAGCAATATACATATGGATTCATATGATATGCATCACTTGAGCTTCACACATCAAAGTCTGCTAATATTACATTAAAAAAATTGTAACGTCTGCTAATATTACATTTTAACAAGGATGGTGAAGTTGAAACAAATATAACTACTAAATTAGAGTAAAAGAGAGTAAATGTATTTAATTTAGTACTTGTCAATGCAGATTTAGAAATGTAAAATCTTGACCAGAGTTGGCCAGCATTTGTGGAACCCTGAGTAAAAGGCTGAACTTCATTTCAACTTTCAGGATAACTGAGACTGGAAGAACAAAGAGGTGAGGTTAGACGAATGAAAGCCATTTGATAATTGGAAAAGTAGAATGCAAATAAGCAATAGAGTATTTTCCTAGGTGAGATGATATCTGGCTAAAATTTTTTTTAACTTCATTTCAGGTGGATATTATTATTTATATGATGTGTGCCAGTAATCTCTTGCCATGACAATCCTGCATAACCAACCACAAATTTAATGCATTTGAACTATGACTCATTGGTTTTGGATTTGGAAAATTAAGGTAGACTTGGCTAGGTAGTTCTATGGCTTAAGTATGTTTATCTGGTAGGTGTCTTTTTCTCAGTTTGATTGAAAGAAGGATTATGATGGGCCACTTGTGTCCTATCATCAAGTAGTTTAGCCTGAACACATCCTTATAGCAAAGGCAGATAAACAAGGGAGTATGTGAAACCTAAGTCTTCTTGAGCCATAGGTTCAGGTACTGACACTATCACATTTGCTGCATGCTGCTTAGCAAAATGAGTCACTAGGCCTGCAAGGATTCATAGGGTGGATAAATGGATTCTAACTTTGGTAACTGGAGCTGCAAAGACACTACAAAGGGAATGGATTCAGAAAAGAAAGAATTGGACAATTTTTCCAATTAAATTAACAATGGGACGAATACTTATTCACCACCATCCAGCTTTCTGTATAGAGATGTTGTCTGGAATGTCTCCTTCAGGTTTTCGCTAACCCATCACTCAGGTTAAAGATGTGAAGATCATGTTTGACTACAATAGGCAGAATAATGATAGCTCAGATACACCCACATTTTGATCCCTGGGATCTGTGAATATGATACTTAACACAGCAAGGAAAATTAAGGCAGCAAGTAGAATTAAATTTGCTAATAAGCAAACCTTATGATAGAGAGATTATCCTGAGTTAGTCTGGTGTGCAAAATGAATCCTTGAAAATGACAGAGGAACCCTGAAAGAGGAGGTCGGAGATAATCTGATCTGAGATAGACTCAACAACCTGGCTTTGGAGAGAGGGAAGAGGGCCAATAGCCAGTGAATGTAGGCAGCCACTAGAAGGTGTCAAAGGCAAGGGTGTCAATTCTCCCTAGAGCCTTCAGAAGGAGAATGCAGTGCTGCCAATAGCTTGATATTTTGGCTCAACGAAATCTGTGTAAGATGCCTGATATACTAATTAATAAGATATTAAGTTTGTGTTGCTTTATGCCACTAAATTTGTGATAATATTTTCTAGTGGTGATGGGAAACTAATACAGTGAGTTGGAGAGGAGGTTAAATTCAGCCATCCCCCTCCCTCTTCCTGCCTGCAGAAAGGCCTCTTCATGATCTGCTCACTATTGTTTTCTTTTAACAAAGCAGGATCAACACTACAGAGCAGAGACCTCTTTTCTTAAGATTGAGTATACCTCTTTAACTCAGTGTCAGGAAGTTAGCAGGTTATTTTGGCCAGAAGTTAAACCTTCACTAAATGGTATATCAACAGTAAAGCTAATAAATTGTTTGTAAAATGCCAGCTGGTCTATTTTTTCCTGACTTGAGAAAATAAGAAGAAAGAGATGACATTTATTGGAGCACCTGGATGCTTTAGTCAGTTGACTGTCTGACTCTTAATTTTGGCTCATATCATGATCTCAGGGTCCTGAGATCGAGCCCCAAGTCAGGCTCTGTGCTCAGTGTAGAGTCTGCTTGAAATTCCCTCTCCCTCTCCCTCTGCCCCTGCCCCTGCTCATTCTCTCTCATAAAAATAAATAAATAAATAAATAAATAATAAATAAATAAATAAATAAATAAATAAATAAATAAATAAAATCTTAGAAAAAGAGAGAAAGAGACTTGGCATTTGTTAACTCCCTAAATAAGAAAATGTCCTTTTTGCAATACTTCATACATGTGGGATTTTAACTTGAAAGTCAATCTACCATGAGTTATTTGAACCACCCATTTTAGAGATGAGTCCAGTGATACCAAGAGATTCAGTTCCACAGCAAGGACTGAATAAAAGTGAAAGAGGTGGAGGTAGCAAGTTGTTTCACAGAGTTTGCTTATACAAAGAAGCAGAGTTTTCTTTAAAGATTGGAAATGAATCAGGCTCAGTAAAAGAATAAAATAAAATTCATTATAAAACATGTAAAAAGAGGTGTCTGAGTGACTCAGTGGGTTAAGTGTCTGCCTTTGACTCAGGTCCTGATCTTAGGGTCCTGGGATTCAGCCTCACATCTGGATCTCTGCTCAGTGGGGAACCTGCTTCTCCATCTCCCTCTGCTTCTCCCTCTGCTTGTGCTCTCTCTCTGTCAAATAAATAAATAATTTTTTTTAAAACATGTAAATGAACCACTCAAAAACTTTTCACAAGCAGTAAGAAGTTTAAAAATGTTAATGTTGGAAGTGAATTATCACTTGATTTCAAATGTTTCATAATATTAGCAAGTTGTTGTTGTTTTGTGCCCTGGGGTCAAATAGTCCATATGTACTTAATGCTGTTTATGCTTGACCTGAACTAAAAGTCTATGATCCGAATTATTTTCTTACTATAGGTTTCCTTATGACAATTCTTATATTTAAGTCTATAGTCGATATTCTCCAATAATAAATTAAATTAATACTTCCTTTATCATAATAACCTACCAGTGTGACATGCAATGGTGCAGGTCCTTGAACAATACTCTGGAGGAGAAGTAATTAACTGGTGAAATGTCTGCGTGTGTAGAATCCAGGCAAGGGCAGACTAGTCTGACCTAGAAACAGCAGGATGGGAATTAGCCCACTACAATCACAGCAAGCAGGACTGATTCCAGCAGTGCAAGAGAACCAGGTGAGAAAGGACACTGCTTCGCTTTTCAGATATAATGTCATGCATTCCCTATAGTGTCTTGCTTATGGTATCCCGGGCTAAAGAATGCTCACTTCTGATTCTGGAAATCTTCATCCATTTCAGTGCCATTTTTAAGAAGTTTAGCCAACTGAGAAAATTATTAATTTCATATATGTACTCATTAAGTGAAATACTATTATTATTATTATTCTCCTTGAGCATGGAAATGTATAGTTAAGGCTTTTTATTTGTTTGTTTTGTCTGTTTTTAAAATAAGAATGTGATGGGGAAATGAGGACACAATACCTGTTATTGTGAAGTTTCCATAGTGACTGTGACTCACCTGAACAATTTTTAAATGAATCAGATTATTTCATATGGTCAGAAAGCAAGACTAATTTTCTATAATTGTTCAAATAACCACTAGCCTCTGTTGAATAATGCTTTAAGCCAAGTAGTAAAGAAGGTCTGATTTAATGTATTTGAATACCTCTTTACTTCCTGTTAGGAGAATGGGCAATAAAACATTTTTATCATATAGTAAATTTGGGGTATTTTATTTACAAGGTTGCTTTCAATCATGTGGATAGTATTACAGGATAAAATAATCCAGAATGGGAAATAAGATCTTTTTCTCAGCATATAGAAGGAAATGGCATGGGGTTCTAATAGTTTCCCAAGTGGATAAGAATTCAGTGTTTCATTTATTTTTGAAATAAGAGGCTTAGGAAGACATTCTAGAAAGCAAGGCTGAACGCAAATAACTGTGGCATGTCCAGCTCCATTATATCATCAGTACATTATGAAGGAAGAAACACACTTGGCAAAGAAGAAACAGCCCTTTTCTTTGGTCTTCTCTATATTTCAATGCAAATGAGATATCTCATTTACTCCTGACTTGACGAGCCTTTCTCTTCCCTTTCTGAGTAAAGTCATGTGAGGCATGGTCTAAAGAGGACATCAGTATAACTTTACAGCTGTGTGATCTCAGGGCATTAATCAAGGCAGAGGCATAGAGAAAAGAACATGTGTTTAATAGTTTAAATTTCTTCTTTTCCTTTTCAGGGGCATTATGTTTCTTCAGTATGAAAGGAAAGGCACTGAGATATACAATTGTGATATCCAAATGTGAACAGCTTTCATTCTTGTTCTTTCAAATACAAATTGCTCTTCCCTTTTCTCCATATTGGCTCATGTGAGTGAATGGAAATGTACTTTAAAAAAAAATTCCTGTGATTGATTGTTTGACCTTTAGGAATGGGTGGGAAATATAATTTAGGCCTGATACAGACTCAGGAATAAAGTAATGCCTAGTATTCAGGGTCAAGTCTTCCCATTTCTTTATTTTTTAAAAGATCAGCCATATAGGTGACCATGCAATGATCTCTTAAAAATTGCGTGTTCATTTACTAGGCCTTCAGACAGAAAGATAAGAAATTTTAGTAAGTTTCTAGTGTACTAAGTGCTTCTTCTCCTGGCTCCTCCCTGTTTTCCACATGCATAAGACATGACACAATATTGTTGAAGTTTAGATCACTGCAAATTCTTTAGCTATTTGTATGTGATGGATGTTGTCAACTTTTAACAGCAGGAAACATGGCGTAGGCTGCAATAAAACAATTCACAGCATCTACAACTGTTGGTAACTATTGTGTAAACCCCTTTGCAGAAAGAAATAAAAAAAAGAACATTACTGCCAGAGTCAGCTAACTACCTACCAATAACTGTTACCAAGAGGCTTCTTATTGTGCTCAAAGTTAGAAATATTGGCTTCCTCAATCTTCTTTGAAGCAGGGATGGCCATGCCACTGAGTTTTTACTCAATGATATTTAAGGAAAAGCTGCAGTAAGAGTCTTAGGAAAGTTTTTCCGTACTTTATAAAAGAAGTAGATGTAATCTGTGCCAACTTAAATCTTTGATTCCTGCTAGGAATGTTTGTGTGATGACTACAAGTGCACCTGCCACCTTGTAGTTATAGAGCGACAAATATGACAAGTAATATAATACTCAAAGATTGATAAAGACACTTAATATTTGTTGAAAAATAATAATGTCTGTGTAATAAAGAGTCTGACTCAGATTCTAATATTTGACTACTGATAGTTTTCAAATCCCTTTATTCTCTCTTCCTCTTCAGCACACATCTGAGAAAGGTGGTAAGAAATCCCAAGGGCTCTGCATTTTGGCACCAAAAGGCATTTCAAACCACATAAGCCATAGCCCACTCATGAACAGAAAATTTCACCCAGCCCCACTCTTCATCGGCAAGAAAAGCACATTAGGTCTTACCCCATTCACACAAGTCATTTTCCAACCTGCTTGGGAGTCTGCCTTGCTATCCCCAGAGAGCATCATAAAGCTTTTTTATACCTTTCCTGGCATGTGTGTGGTGTTATCCATTTCAGTGTCCAATCCAAATTTTCAATGGGATGTCCATTTCACTTCTAGGAGCTAACTTCAACCATTAGCACTGTGAGCACGATATCTAGGTGATGATCGCAACCACCAGGGGTCTTTCTTCTTTTGATTTAGCTCCCTAATTTGTTTTGCAGCCTGCTGACTAGCATGTTCTTTGAACTGTGTTGCAGCCTGCTGCCAAACTTAGGCTTTGAGCTGCTGCCTGTTAGAAATCTTGCTCTGCTGCTTTGTGCAGGATTTATTGAATTCTACTGAGTTCTGTTACAGATATGACTAAGTTACACCAGAAGTTCTAATAATTGATGTTTAGGGATGGGGTGGCAGTTTGCAACCTCTTCAAAGTGGCTTTGGGCCATGTGTTTCTGCCTGAACATATCTGTATATCTCAGATCAAATGACTTGATTTCAGTAAAAGCCATGATGGATGCTTGGCTCAGGAGGACAACTCTTACCCTGTGACCTTGAATGGGTTCTGTGTTTCAACCAGGTATTATCCCCAATCTACAATGTGCTCAGTAGAAAGCCCTGTATGATATAAGGAACCATTGGATGGTCATTAAAAGCAGGTAACTCACTAAGATCCTACCAAATGCCTTTGCTGCTGCTTCCTGTACATTTATCATGAAAGAGATACAGATCCTTAAAGAGTTAGGGGAAAATACTCAATGCACTCCCAGTGGACATGGTTAATCCAAACAAACTTAAGCTTGGAGTACTTAAACCCTACTAAATCAACCAGTTTCATGGAGGAGACCCCCAGTCTTGATACTGATTTGAGATGCTCTCAAGGAAAAAAATTACAGATATGAGCAAAGTAGCAAGGAAATCCCTTGAGGTACGTCAGAAATCACTAAAACTAAATAAAAACACCTATACACAAGGAAGGAAACAAAACCCGAAATAGAGGTTCACAATATGGACCAGTTTGGAACTCAAAATTTCACAATTTGGTAATCCAAATATCTTCAAAAAGAATTTATTACAAGATAAAAGGGGGATGATTGGCTTTTGTGCTTCTAGAACAAAGGTTCTAAATCAACTAACGTCTGCTAAGAAACAACAATTAGAAAACCTTCATGGACTTAGTCCATATGAGGTATCAAATTAGAGTTAAAATTGGGTAAAAATGCCCTACCTTAAATTCTCCATAGCCATAAAACAGCTGTTGCCCTAAAATATCCAATAGTAGGCATGGATGGGTTTGATTAACCATTTACTTGTGCATTGAGAGTGAACTGAGTATTTTTTCTTAAAATACTTACATCCCTAAAACTCTAAGGATCAGGACCTTTTACTATGGCAGAGGTATAGGCAGCATCAGCAAAGGCATTTTGTAGTATCCCAGTAACCCAATGAATAACAAATTAAAATTGTGTCTCTGGCTTTTAAAACTAGTTTGACAACAAAGGGCCTCCATGAATCTCCATCCTTGATTAGGGTAGTTAATATAGCTCAGTATAAAATAAAATAGTAGCCTCAAGACCTGAAATCCATTATACAAGACCTAAGGAAGAGGTAATTATGTGCACTGCTTCTCCATTTAACAATGAAATTTAGCTGTTCTTAAATTTGGAAAGAAAGTATGGCATCTCGTGGTAGATTGCCAGAACTTCAATGCTGTGACCTCCTCCATTAAGGCCCATACCCAGTATTGTTGAAATTACTGATTTTCATCTAATCAACAGATGATACTCTACAGTCATAGATTTGACTAATATGTTCTGTTCAGTGCCTCTTTCAATGGCTTCTCAGCTAGTTTGCCTTTACCTTCTGAAAAGGCAAAAAACACCTTTACCCTCCTGAGTTCTCTCAACAGTCCTGCCATCACATGCGTGTAATCTTAATTACATTTAATTTCCCCTTGCAACAAAGGTATTATGTTACATTGATGACCCTTCCTCCAAGGAGATTCATTTGACACACTCATTAAGAGCATACAGATAATCACAAAGGAGTTCATATAAAGGAGATGGGCTATTGTCCCACACGTAGTACACATAGCAAAAGACCCCAACACTTTGTTTAAATTCTTGAAAATTATTTATTCTACCAAGGGACACTATGTCCTTGACACTGTTAAGGCACAACTATTGACCTTCTCAGTACCCATTAAACATTAAAGTAACATTACTCACATTAAAGCAAAACCAACACATTGCAAGTCTCTATGGGTTCTGAAGACAATATATTTTTGTTTGCAAATTTTACTGAACCCTGTTATGGTGTTACCTGTATATTAGCCCTCACTGAATGGGACCCCCAATGACAAAAATCTCTAGAATCTGCCCAAACTGCAATACAAAAACACTCATTAATGCTCCTGAGAGACTCCTTCACAATAGGAATTTTAGATAAATCCTGTCATTTCTTCTAAATTCTGTCAACTACCCATGATGGTAACAAATGCCCCTATACTCCTGGTCCAAGAAACTTCCAGTTTCTTCCTCAGACCACACTATAAGCTATTGTACAGATTTCTTGCTGCACACTGGACTCAGAACCCTTGGTACATGGCTTCCCATTATGCCACATCCTCAAGCGTGGTATAGCCATTAAGCCCTCTTTGTTAAGATGGAAATGGTACCTATAGAATAGAGCCAAACCTAGACACTTTGGCAAATCTCACCTGCAAGAAGGGTTGATCTCCTCTTTCCTAACTCTCTTGCCAGATGCCATGGTGCTGGAGGAGGTCACTCCTTTCCTGAACCTCTTGACTGCATGAGGAGCTTCTTGGGATCAACTGAGTGAGCAGCAAGAGGTACTATGCTTTACAGGCAGTAGTTAACAACATCCCATGTAATGGAGCTTTCTGGAGAGTTGATGCTTCTCACCCCTTTACCTAGGATGTCTCTGCTTAGTGATAGGACTAAAGAGTAAACAAAATTGGCCTTACCCCAGACAATCATTTTAGCAGTCTATACCCTGGCCAGCAAGCCCCATCTGCACATTTTTAGACCCTTGGGATATTGCCAGTGGTCTAGTCATCTGATCTGGCCAAGAGTGGCAAGAATTATTTACCCAAGCTTGCCCCTTTGGGATAAAACACTTTTGGTGATCTCTTACCTCATAGTTACCCACAATTAAATTAAGGTCATATATGCCTCCACACAAACTAAAAATACAACACAAAGTCTCATCAAGATATTCCTTTCCCACAATGCAGGTCTTTCAGAGAGGACATTCAAGAGAATTTTCACCTCTTTTAGTGGACTCAAGCTATTTACCTCAATGTGTGCCATACTGGCTTACTTAAATGATTTTAAATTTGATTAAAGAAAACATGGCACATTTCGGTCTTCAAACTAGAGGGTTGAATTGCAATAAATAATCTGATATAGTTTGTGATGATTGGTGACAGCATGTGAGTTCTATTGCTGCCTCTGCTCCTTCTGCCTCATGTCTTGGGAAAGTTGATAAGGTGGGTATTTTTCTTTTGGAATTGACAGGAAAGTCAAACCATGCAAGCCACTGCCTATTTGTGCATAGGAACTCTTGCCCCAGTTCCGCTCCCTAATTACAATGAAATCCAAACCATCTCCTTTTCTTGTCCTCTCAAATCCTTTATGGACCTACTTTGGAGGTTTCTCTGATCTCCTGGAAAGTATCACTGTGAAGATAAACATATGTATACTCTGTGCGTGTTGTATCATCAGTCTATATCAGAAACAAATTTGGGTGAAAGGGTCCATCCTATTCTTGTAGAGTATCCACAATAGTTAGATTGTATTCTAGTTTTTCACAAAAATCCTGTAATTTTGGTATTGTTTTTGTATCTACCATTGAGAGGAAGAAAATAGTGCAAAAACAGATTAAGTAAAGTTGCCCAAAGTCCTATAGCAATTTGTAGTGAAAGTGGGAAATGAACCCAAGAAGTCTGACCCCATAGCTGTGCTCTCATGCTCTGACTAAACTGCTTCTCAAAGTTATACATAAGCAGAAGATCCTGATAGCACTCTCAGACCTTGCAGTAACACTAGACTATATAACTCTAAGCTTATTTTTTTAAATCTGTTTTTTTTGAGCTGTTTTACTTAGATTATATGTTATTTTTTCCTGAAAGAAATTCTAATTACATGGTGTAGATTTTGTAAAATACAGATTTCAATCCATATTCAACCACTGAATGGATATAAGAAACAGAGGAAATTTATTTAGTTTCTCTATGACTAACTGTACATGAATGTAAAATAGGAAGAATATTTTCATCACAGAATTATGATAACTGGATGAAATATTATACGTTAATGACCTCAGGTAATGCCTCTGACATGATAAAACCTCAATAAATGAAAGTTGAAAAAAATGTATTAGACCTTACAAATTTATCATAAATATTCTGTGAGAGATTTGACTACTTATAACCAACAACTGTGGTACTTACAGGTATTTCCTATATTTTTTACAATGATTCTGGAAAGTTTTAGAAATAACACTATCACTCTGAATTGATTTTGAATTATTTTTTAAAATTATTTTTTAAAAATGTTCAGAATAGATACTGAAGCAAGAACATGTTTATCTTGACATGTTTGCACTGATGTGTGTTTCCTCACAACAGCAACTACTCCTGGTTAATCCATGAGAAGATAGTAACAGAGTCATAGTGTCAGAAACTTCAGGTTAGAATCCCTGAGAAAGAGAAGTTGTGAGTGAAGACAAGTCATTTTTAGAAGTGTAATGTACACTGAGTGAGAAATATACATTGACAGATTAGTATATCTGTATACCAAATGAACAGAGTACATTGTTCTACTAGGGTATGCAGCACAGACCCGAAATGCTAGCTAGTATTGGACTTAATATTTGATTAAAGTTAAGGTGATCAATCTTCCATCAGTCTTTACATCCATCAGCCTTTTGCTTAGGGATGTTGATTGGAATCACCACATCTATCAAGTTCATGCCTTTTATGATGACTTAGATTTTGTAGCTTCTGCTATAGACTTTAAGGGTTATACCTTCTAATAAATGCATATAATAGTCCATGGCTTGATTAGCCAAAGAAGATAATCTGCTAGTAGCCTAATATATTCACTTCAGTGCTTTTTTGTTTTCAAATGGTAGGAACATTTTCTAGTTTGCCTAAACAAAAGAAACAAACAAGAAAGGATGAGGATGGGGTGAGAGTATGGAAAACTATTAAAATAATGGTGAGTTGTCTCTTGACATGCAAGTAGGGTAGTACGACAAATTAAGAAGTAGGCATTGGATTATCTTTTGGGAATATTGTCATTAACATGATTCAGCTCCCAAATACGACATCCATACTTACCATGGATAATACTTTCTTAGAACCAATTTGCATAAAAAATCCTGACCTTAATCAGTCAACTGGGAATGGTGGTCACATTGTTTCAACATGGCAGCTGTCATTATAAACACGTGTGTGGTAGATGTATGGATAGTTTTGGAATGATGGGAATGAAAAGTAAAATTTCTAGAAGATGTTTAGGAGGTGAATAAAACAGTTGGTGTGCCCTGCAAATGCTGGAACTTACGGGTCTTTTATATATGATCATTAAATTAAAAGTTACGGAATTATTAAGTAATAAATGATAACAAGAACTAATTTTTCCCCAGATTTCCATGTAGTAAGGCTTCAGATATAATAACTAACATTCATAGAGCTTTTAGATAATAAATTTATTAATTAAGCTGGTGTTACCTAATTAACAGATGAGGAAATTAAGACCCCCCCAATGGGTAAACAATTTATCTTGATTTTGTACATATGCTTTTTCCCATTGAATTGCTTAATATTTTCACCATAATATTTAGAATTTTTTAAAAATTACATTAAACTTACAGAATATTTATTTGTTCTTTCTATAGATAAATTTACCAATCAACATTTGTTTCTGAAAATGAGAGAAATCTGCAATTTTCAGGAGGAATAAAACACTTTAAAAACTATAAAGTAAATATGTTCTTGGTATATGCCTAACACCTTCTATTTTATTTTATATTTTGAAGTTTAAGTTTTATAATACAGAGTCCATATCACTTTAAGGCTAATAAGGGTGGCAGTAACACTGTTCTAATATAAATATTTTATTAAAACCAGATAGTTATCAATCATTTATCAAAAGACTACTTTAAGGTCTTTAAAATTATTGCAATTTAATCTTCAAAATAACTTTATTTTGCATTACTCCATTTCATGCATGAAAAGACACACCCCCTAAAAGTAACTTTCCCACATCATAGTATAATGAGTATCAGACCTGAGATTCAAATTTGTATTTATTTGACTTCAAACTTTTGTTTTTCTTTTACCTTGTATTGAAACATCTACACTTTTAACCATTTAATTTTAAGGACCAAAGCATCTCAGAATTTTTTACAAGTACTGAATTAACATGGATGTTTTCTTAAATTTGATCTAAGTATTAAATTAACCCTATCTATCAGAAAAGGTCATTAAGAGAGAACAGATGCAATATTTTTATTACAGTACAGCAGTGATAGTGAAAACAAAAAATTATCAGAACATATTTTTTACCTATCCTAAAGCTTACCAAATTATGTCATGCATTATAAAATTTAATCTATAGTTATAATTAATACTCACGGGAAAACCTAATTCATCAAAAGCATTAAGATAAAAATCATCTAATGCTGTCACTGACTTAAAAAATAAAAATGTAAAGGGCACAAATCAACCAACTCCTTTTTCTTGCTTAATTTGAGCCATCAGTGAGGTGTAGTTAACAAAGGTAATACAATCTTAAGATGCATAATAGAAGTTAATTGCCTAGATAATGGGAAATAATATCCCCATTGGACTGTGTTGGTCAGGACACATATGGAATAATGGAATCAATTTTGTGTTCTCTTGGACTTTACTTACACTCATATTATGGCAATTAACAACATAGCTTATGGCTAGTTTTTTATGTATCTTTCTTTCATCATAGACTGAATTACATGCATGCAGGGACCATGGCTTATCTAATTTTATGTCATTGGCACCTAGCAGAAAATGTGGCTATTAGTATTTGCTTAATAAAGCATTACATTCATTAAGGCACCCATCGTATCTCCTTGGACTGTTGCCATAATATTATAACTGATTTCTTTGCCTCTCTCTTCATCTTTCTGAGTTCTATTCTCCAAATAATTGTTCAAGCAGTAAAGTAACTTCTCCAAGGTCACAGAACTACTAAATGGCAGACATCAAACCTAGGTAGACTGACTTCAAGGTCTCATTTTCAAAATTTAATACTCTAATAAAATCTCCCCTCAAACATAAGCAAAACAAAACAAAAAGAAAGTCTTTTGAAGAAGAATTAATTTTCCTAGCTTAGTGGAAGTCTCTACAAATTAAGATGTGATGTGTACATTTTAAGAAAGGCTTTAATAAATAGGAATAAAGAAATAAGTAGGATCATGAGCTGATGGAGGACAGTCTTATATAAGGAAAAGCTCAAAGAATGTGAAGTTTTTTTGCTTTAAAAAGAGATCTGTTTGAGCATATATGTGTTTGTCATCTACAAAGTGTTAAGGTCTGTCATGAGGTAAAAAGGATTCTGTATTTTTCCAGAATTTCTCTGGAATAAAAGATACTTAATAGCTGTTTGTTTACTTAACTAATGATAAATAGGTACAAGTAACACAGAAAACAAGTAAAGGATAAAACAACAAATCTTTTAAAATAGCAGGAATTTTCAATGACTAAGGCTATGCAGAGAATCATAGGGAATTCAGCAGAGGTATTGACCAACTACCAGTTGAGAAAATTGGGCTATTTACCTATCATCTATTATATTTCTATCAAAGTAACCTGTTTTTTCATAAGAAAAACTATATAAATATGACAGAGATTGTAACAATTAAACCATTTTGTTAAAAGCAAATATATTGCTATTCTGAAAAGCATCTATACTTAACAATATGGCCATTATCCACAATTGTAGGATTTACATACTTTGCAATTTATAATACTCCAAATTAAGCTGTCACCCTCTCGTCACTAGTGAACATTTTATAAGATTACAGCATCTTAACTTTAGTTAGCAAATGATATCAAAAGTTTACAAGTTTAATTTAACATAATTAATTATACAAAATTCTCTTTATGCTTTACTGATAAGTAATGATTATTGTTTTCACATAATATTCATTGTAGAAATAGAGGATGACAAGTCATCATCATCATCATCATCCTTTTCTTCCTCTTCAGTTCTCTTTAGCATTGTGTTTTATAGAGCAACTGGTCTATCATAGAGGAAGGTAACGAACTACCCATGGGTTTGTGCTTCTGCTTTGACTCTTGCTAGATATATGTCTTCAAAAAAACAACTTATATCATTTTGAGTCTAAATTCTCTCATCTCTAAAAGGGGGGTAATAGCTATCCTGCATCTTTGTTTGAGTCTAATATTAAGTATGAAGCATACAGCATATACCTAACCCATGTTACATGATACATTTATTGTTTTCATTTTATTATGGCATAGTATAATGTCAAGTATTTGTTTCATCCTCATGGTCCTATGGGAGAAAAATGTAAAATGTGCTACAATTCTAATTTTATATAAGTTGAATTTCAGAATTCTATGTGAAACTAAGGTCACATAAGTTATAAGTGGCAGAGGAGAGAAGAACATCTGAAATAGTCAGAATAAGGACTTTTGAAATTCTGTTAATCCATAGAAGCAACGAGAAGGCAAAAATTTTCAAAACAAATGTTTTCAGAATTTGGGAAATTAACTCTAGCCTTTAAGCATTTATAAAGAAATATGGGAACATTTTAGAAGAATGACGTACGGTGTTTCGTGGTGTCCCTTTGCTCCTATTGCTCTATCCTCCGTTTGATGACAGCCATAAAAATCAACCATCCTGTATCCACAAAGCTGAGAAAACCAGTAGCATAGCAGTAAAAGGTAGAATAGTTTTGAAGCTCCCCAAAATTACTATTTTCAGAGAATTGCCCCTAATTTATCTTGAAAAAATATCATTTATATAGCTAGTTTTAATTTAGTTTGATTTAGATCTTTCTCACTAAGGTAACTCTATCTCAAGGCATTTGTCGAAAACAACCAGCAGCAATTGTTTAACATTATGGCTAGCTGAGGTAACAATACCAGTTAGGGCAAACAAGAGGCTAGCCAAAAATTTAGAAAGAAAATCTAGAGTATATAATGTTTATGGGTACTTTGAAGAACTCCACCATACATCTGGAGACATAGAGGGCCCTGTGTATATGCAGGGATGTGCACATGTCCTGTAAAGATCCGAAAAGGTCATAATCTTCCACATCTTGCTGAACCAGAGGCTTAATGCAAGCAGAAATGAGGGCTTAAGAAAGCTTGTAAAGCCCTCAATACAGAAAGCATACCCAAACAAACACAGAAAGCCACCTCAGGAAATACTGGGGGACTTATGGTTCATAGCAATTAAGGATGTATATTTTCAGTCTAAGTGAATATTAAGCTAACCAAAAGACAGACTTCAGTGGCCACACATAACAAAGATATAGACTGCAGAATTAGTCAAGACAAGTCACTAAGTCAACAGCAGCAGCAACAATGAGAACAATAAAACAAACAGTAGGTAAAAACAAAGCCTAGGGGAGGAAAGATTGTGCATTTTATTTGCAGTGTTGCATATGATATTATACAAAATGTATGGAAACACCCAAATGAAAAGGGAAGAATGGCTCATAAACCTGAGGTGGGGGGGGAAGCAATTAAGAGAAACTTTTATTCAAAAAGCTCAAATTTAAACTTAGAAGGCGAAACTTAACACCGGCTATTATAAGTATTTTCACAGAAGTAAAAGAAACTATATTCAAAAAGGGAAATTAATCAACAATGTATCACCAAATAGAGAACATCAATAAAGTAAAAAACTGAAAGGAACTGATTAGAAGGTCTGGAATTGAATGAAAAGTGACCGGAATGAAAAATTTACTTGAGAGGTTCAAGAGCTGATCTGAGCAGTCAGAGTCAGAAGAAAAGTCAATTGTTATTTTCCTGTTTTCTGAGCGGAAAATGAAAAGAATGAAGGAAAATAAGCAACCTGATGGACTTTTGGGACACCACTAAGCTTATCAATCTATGCATAATGGGACTCATACACAAGAAAGAGAAAGAGAATGGGGCAGAAAGGATATTTTAAGAATTAATGATTAAAACACCATAAACTTGAGGAGAAAGATTACACATCCAAAAAGCACAATAAATTCCAAATAGAATAAACTAGAAAAATCCAAACCTATTATATGTCTATATAATAAAACTCTCAAAATCCAAGGAATAAGTAGCAAGAAAATAATGAACCCTCATAAATAAGAAATCCTCAGTGAGAGTAACAGCTGACTTCTAATTAGAAGCCATGGAGGCCAAAAGGAGTAGATAACATATTCAAAGAACTGAAAGGAGAGATTATTAACCAATAATTCTGTATTCAGCCATATTATTCTTCTAAAATGAAAGGAACATTAAAACATCATCAGAAAATCAAAAACAGAATTCATTGCTAGCACCCTGCTCTAAAGAAATACAATAGTCATGATAATCCTTTAGGCTGAAATGAAAGGACATTAGTAACTTGAATTCACATAAAGAAATAAAAGCAACTACATATGTAAACATAAAAAAATAGTCAAGTGTATTTTTCTATGTAATCTTTCATTTTTGTATCTGATTTGAAAAGAACAGTGGCATAAATGGAAAGATCTACCATGAACATAGATTGAAAGAGTTAATTTGATTGCAATGATAGTACTCTTCAAGTTGATCTACACATTTAATATAATCTCTATCAGAACCCTAGGTACTGTTTTTTTTACAGAAATTGAGAGGCCAATCCTAAAGTGCATATGAAAATTAAAGGGACCCAGATTATCCAAAACAGTTTTGAAAAAGAACAAATTTGGAGGTTTTATACTCCTTGACATCAACATTTACTATAAACTAAACAAGATTGTGTGGAGCTCTTATAAGGTTTGACATAGAAATCAATGGAAGAAAATTTAAAAAGTCGGGAAATAAACATTCTTAAACATTCTCCACAAGTATACCAAGACAGTCCAATGGGCAAAGAATAGTATTTTGAAAATATGTTGCTGGGACAAGTAGATTTGCACATGCAAATGAAAGATCCTGAAACCCTACCCCATAACATACAGAAAATTAATTCAAAATTTTCATAGATTCAAATTTAAGTCTTAACATTGTTTTTTTTTTAAGAGAACAGAAGTAGTTAATTGGGACCTTGAATTAGGCAATGACTTCAGAAATACATCAAGATCACAGGTGGCAAGATAAAAAAAAAAAGATTAATTGGATTTCTTCAAAATTAAACATCTTTTTACAGATTTATTTGAGAGAGAGAGAGCACACGTGTTCAAGCAACTGGGAGCGGGGAGGCGGAGAGGGAGAGGGGGAGACAGAATCTCCAGCAGACCCCCTACTGAGCCTGAAGTGGGACACCATCTCGTGACTCTGAGATCATGACTTGAGCCTCAATTAAGAGTGGGATGTTTAACTTACTGAACCACCCAGGCACCCCCAAATTAAACATTTTTGTGCTAAAAATAATAAAGTAAAAAAGACAACCTATGCAAAGGAAGAATGATTAATATATATATATATATATATATATATATATATATTTTTTTTTTTTTAAGTAGGCTCCATGCCTAATGTGAAGCTTGAATTCAGGACTTGTGATCAAGGGTCACATACGCCACTAACTGAACCAGCCAGATCCCTAGGGAGAAAATATTTTTAAATCATATATCTGATAAGGGATTTTTATGTACAATATATTTTGAAAAGTTCACAACTCAATAATAAAAGAGAAATATCCTATTTAAAAATGATTAGACATTTCATCAAGGATCATGTCCAAATGACCAATAAGCACATTAAAAGATACCTAGTATTAGTGACTATTAGAGAAATACAAATCAATCCCACAAGGAGATCCCACTTTTCCCCCACCATAATTATAAAGGTGAATAAGAACTATTGGCAAGGATGTAGAGAAAAGAGAACTGTCATTTACTGCAAGTGAATTGTAAAATGATGCAGCTTTCCTTAAAAACTCTGGTCATTTCTCAAAATGTTATTACTTGTGATGCAGTGATTTCGATTCTAAATATACTCCCAAGAGAAATTAAAATATACATTCATCCCAAAACTTGTATACTAATGTTTACAGCCACATTATTCATAACAGCCAAAAAACAGAAACAGTGCAAATGTTCATTTGTATCAAATAGATAATGGGGTATCTGATCAAATGGATGAGTGAAAAAACAAAACTTGGTATATACATAACACAGGACATTATTTGGCAACTAAAATGAATGACATTATGAAACATGTTATAACATGGATAAACCTCAAAAACATGCTAAGTGAAAAAAGCTAGTAAAAAATGATAGCATATTTTATGATCCCATTTATGCGAAATATCCTGAATTGACAAATCTATATAGACAGTAGTGGTTGTCAGGGGATGGGGGAGGAGATGGAGAGTGACTCCTAATGGATATGTGGTTTCTTTCCCAGATGATGAACATAATCTAAAAGTAGTAGTAATAATTACACAACTCTGAATTTAATAAAAACCAATGAATTTACATTTTAAAAGGGACAATTTCAGGGCATGTACATTATATTCAATAAAGCTGTCATAACAATAATAGGTGACAGAAACAAAATTTCGAAGCTGATTTCATTTTGGTTTCAGTCTGCATTCCAGTGTGCATATCATAATAACTACGTGGATTTTACCAGCTTTTAGGTTTATACTAAGAAAACCACTGCGGTGAATTGAGTGTTTGTCACCCCCAAATTCGTATGTTGAAATCTAATGTCCAGTGTGAGAATATTTGGAGATGGGCCTTTGGGAAGTGACTAGGTCATGAACATGGAGCCTTCATGAATGGGAACTCGTGTCCTTACCTAAGAGCTCTGTTGCCTTTTCCACCATGTGAGGACTCATGAGAAAGACACCATCTATAAACTAGGGGTGGACACTCACCAGATAACAAATCTACCGGTGCCTTGATCTTGTACCTCCCAATCTATGAGAAATTTCTATTGTTTATGAGTCACTCAGTTTATGGTATTTTATTGTAGCAGCCCTAATGAACTAAGACAATCACCATACATCTCTTTGCAGATGGTGTTTTCATTCTACTGTAGGGCTTTCCAGAATCTAGAGATGTCCACATGCATCATCTCATTTTTATTCTTGCCAGAGTCTTGGGAAATTAAGTCATATGATTTCTACTGCTGTTTCTGTGAAATTGATGAGGAATCCTGGGGTCAGGGAGCACAATATATGTGACCATATTCACAAATTTAGAACTGTTAGATTTTCCACAAAATTTCAGGTTCTCTGTGCCATGTTCACTTGACTTAGCTGTGCTATGGAAGCTGTGGTTGACAGAACCCAGTAAATTTATACCCTGGGGAAACCACTTCTGAAAGACACGAAGTCATGGATAAATGACTTAGTTGCCCATCCTTCAAAGAAGAGTTCTGGGACATGGGTTTACATGGTTCGACAGAAAATGCTGGAAAGGACCTAGTTGTCCTCAGTCAATTTAAAAATTAAGTTATATTTTATGTTCCTTTTTAGCATTAGTTTCAGGTTTCAACATAATGATTGTTTCTTAGTACATCTTCAAAACGGTCGCTAGAAAAGCTATCCTTTTTACCGTATGATGAGAAATTTTAGGATTTGCTATTTTAACAACTTTCAAATATGCGATAGAGTATTATTAAGTATAGTCACCATGGTATATATCACATCCCTAGAACTAACTTATTTTATAACAGGATGTTTGTATTTTTTTGCTATCTTCACCCATTTCTCCCTACTCTCTACCCTGTGCCTCAGGCGACCACAAATCTGTTCTCTGTATTTATGAGTTCATTTTTTTTTCTAGATTTCACATATCAGTCACATCATATGGCATTTGTCTTTCTCTGTCTGCCTTACTTCATTTGAGATAATGCCCTTGATGTCCATCAATGTTGTTGCAAATGACAAGATTTACTTCTTTTTGTAGCTGAATAAAGTTCCATTTAATCTACATATCACATCTTTATCCATTCATCCATTGATGAGCATTTAGTTATCTCCTATGTCATTGGTTGTGTAAGTAATTCTTCAATGAGCCCGTCAGTGCAGGTATCTTTTTTCAGTTTGCGTTTCACTTCCCTTCAGATAAATATCCAGAGATAGAATTGCTGGATCATATGGTAGTTCGATTTTTAATTTTTGAGGACACTCCATACTGTATTTTATTCTCACCACGAGTGTCCCAGGATTCCCTTTCCTCACAATTTTATCAACACTTGTATCTCTTATCTTTTTTTTTTTTTTGATACTAGTCATTCCAACAGGTGTAAGGGGGATATCTCCTTGCGATTTTGATTTGCATTTCCCTGATAATTGGTGATGTTGACTACCTTTTCATGTGCCTGTTGGCCATCTGTATGTTTTTCAGTTTTTCATTTTGAAAACATGTCTGTTCAGAATCCTCTAGCCATCTTTTATTTATTTATTTTTTATTTTTTTATTTTTTTTAGCCATCTTTTAATAAGGTTGTTTGGGATTCTTTTGCCATTGTGTTATGAGTTTTCACATACTTTGGTTATTAAACCATATCAGATATATGATTTATAGATATTTTCTCCTATCTATAGGTTGTCTTTTCCTTTTCTGATGGTTTCCATCACTGTGCAGAAGGATTTTAATTTGATGTAGTCCCATTTATGTACTTTTGCTCTTCTTGTCTTTGGTATTGATATTAAATTGGCATTAAATCCAAAAGATCATTGCCAAGATTGATATCAAGAAGTTTGCTTCCTATGTTTCGTTATTGAATTTTCATAGTTTCAGGTCTTATAGTCAAGCCTCTAATCCGTTTTGAGTTAGTTTTTTTGGTTGTCGTTGTTATTTGTTGTTGTTAGTTTTTTGTTTTTGTTTTTTATGGTGTAAGATTGGGGACCAGCTTCATTCTTTTGCAAGTGGTTGTCCAGTTTTCCCAATATCATTTGTTAGACTATCCTTTCCCATGCTATTCTTGGCTCCTTGGTTGTAAATCAATTGACAATATATGTGTGGGTGTATTCTGGGCTTTATGTTCTGTTCCAATGATCTATATGTCTGTTTGTATGCCAGTTCCATACTGTGTTGGTTACTACAGCTTTGTAATATAGTTTAAAATTGAGATGCATTATGCCGCTAGCTGTTTTCTTTTCAAGATTGATTTGATTATTTGCGGTCTTTTGTGATTCCATACAAATTTTAGGATTGTTCTATTTCTGTAAAAATGCCAATGAAATTTTAATAGAGTTGTAATAAATCTATAGATTGATTTGAGTAGGCTGGACATTTTAACAATATTCTTATCCTTGAGCATGGAATGTCTTTCCATTTATCTTTCTTCTTAAATTTCTTTTATCAATGTCTTATAGCTCTCAGTGTACAGCTGTTTCACCTCCTTGGTTAAATTTATTCCTAGGTATTTTATTCCCTTTAATGCAATTATAAATTAGATTTGTTTAAAAAAGATATCTCTTCCTGGGGGTACCTGGAAGTCATTTCAGCATCTACCTTTGGCTCAGGTCATGATCCCAGGGTCCTGGGATCAAGCCCCATGTTAGCCTCCCTGCTTAGCAGGGAGTATGCTTCTCTCTTTCCCTGTGCCCCTTCCCACTGCTCATACTCTCTGTCTCTCAAATAAATAAATAAAATCTTTAAAAAAGATTTCTCCTTCTGATTGATCATTATTAGTGTATGGATACATTTCTGTGTACTGATTTTGTATCCTGCCCCTTTACTGAAATTGTTTATTAGTTCTAACAATTTTTTGCTGGAATCTTTAGGATGTTTGTTTTTAGTTCTACTTCTTTTTAATATGGATGATGTTTTTTGTGCTTTCTTGCCTAATTCCTCCACCAAGAACTTCCAGTACTGTGTTGAATGAAAGTAGTGAGCCTGGGTGGACATCCTTATGCTGTTTCTAATCTTGGAGGAAAAGCTTTCAGTTGTTCACCTTTGAGTAAAATATTAGCTATAGGTGTGTCATATATTGCCTTTGTTAGGTTGTGGTACAATCCCTCTATACCACTTTGTTGAGTGCTATTTTTTATTATAAGTGGATATTGAATTTTATCAAATGCTTTTTCTGCATCTGTTGAAATTATCATATGATTTTCATCCTTTATTTTTTAAATGTGCTCTGTGACATTGGTTGCTTTGTGGATGTTGAATATATTGTTTTTTCTTCATTCCATGTTTCACTCCTCCTGTTGTCTCATCCCCACCCTAGTTTTCTAGAACGAACTGCAAATGCCCTTATGTATTCAAGTCACTTTCTCAGGTTCTGCTTTCTTCTGTGAAATGCAAACCAAGGCAGACACGAATACGGGTAATTCGGTAATTTGGCCCAATCAAGCTGCCTTCTTGAAATACTTATTGGTAACACTATGAAAACATAAATTCTTGCCTTGTGTTTATCTCTATCTTCTTTCTTATACCTATTTTTTAGTTCCTATATAGCAGGAGCTAAAATTATGTAGCAGCAAATTATTGTTTCACATATCTTCATACGTACATTAGTTTGGTAGCAGCTAAAAACAGATTTCTGATAACATTTTCCTCAAAAATGCTTCCTATTAGGAAGTAGTCTCTGCACAAAGGAAAAGACCATTTTTGTCCTTTAAATTCATCATATACAGATTTATGTTTTTTCTACTTTCTCTACAAGTTGAATAGGGCATCTCCTAATTATGAAACCCATCTGGCTACTTATTCAAGTATCTATAAGTATGTCTGGATTGACCACACATAGAAAAATAGAAGAGAAGAAAAGCATATTTTTATTTTAGAAAACTGTTTTTGTTTTGAGAACTCATAAATTTTTTAAGTGATGCATTTATATTCAAGATAAATCAAGCTAACTGTATAATAATTATCTGTTTTGACTTCAGAAATTGACTGCATTATGAACACTTTCATTGAAAGGTGAATACAAGAATACCCAGAGGCCTTTTCAATGGAGCTACAATTAGATGAAACTATATTATTCTTTAGCATGCTGTGTTTCCCATTAGTTGGTGATCAAAAGAAAAACTCCAAAGAAGATCAGTAGGATGCAAGATTGATTACAGACTGATTCAGCAGTGTAATCACTAGCTAGTGCAATCTCAGCATGAATGGAGTCCCCAGAGAGCTAGTTGCTATCTGATAGCTCTACAGAGAGGAGAAATCAAATGACTTCTAGAATGTAGATTGGTTTGGATTGCATTAAACAGGAAAGGATTATATCTCACACTGTCATCCATCCTGGCATCCAAGAACAGTGCATCTAAAACATCTCATTTCCACAGAAGGTATACATCAACTTTGCCGCATAGCCTGATTCAGCAACTCCTGGGAAGAAAAGGAAACTGCACAATTGCTGTGTGAAAACAGCTGCAATTAATTATGGTGTGCTTTTGGTGCTTCTTGCCAAGGACATCGACTAATTTTTCATTATTATTCAATTTACAGCCCTTATGTTGATCATTCTCCATTAACATTATAAATCTAAAACATAGCATTTCCTGTCTATAATAATTATTGCACTCACTATTGAAAGGAATTGGGAATAGGGAAGAAACAATGAAAGCAGAGACTAAATTATTGAGATCTAGTTCTAGTTTTGCTAAAAATCTGTCATGTAGCTATAATTAAATTATTTAACTTACCTATGTTCCAGTAGACCCATCTAAAAATGAGATAATCATATTTGGAATTCCTGAAAGCAGGAAGTTTGAATTTTACAATTTCTATCTTAAAATTTTAGCTATGATTCTATAAATAACTATACATGAATTTCAAATAGAAAATAGGCATTTTTATAACACTGCTGAGCCAAAATAACTGTAGTGAATAATTTACATTTATATTCTAAATCCTTTTTTTTTTTTTCCATTGATTAAATAACTTAAACAGTTTAGTATAAAGGATAGTTAACAAAATGCTTCTGGAAAATAATCACATAGCACACCACTGAAATATCAAATCTGTATTGGTCAATCTTATGGAAGAATGAGGTAGGATATATCTAGCCCTTTCTTATGAAAAGACCCAGAGTAAAATATAGTTCATAGAAAAATCTTAGTATTTCTTGATTCTCCTGGGCATCATCCCAGATTGAAAAGAACCAGAAGGGGGCTGGTAAGAGCATATTGACAATGTATCAGAAGATCTTTCTTGGATACAATGGCAACAAATTGAACCTGGCAAATTGTCTAGCAGGGGAGATGGTTTCAGTCTCACTAAGAAAGATCCTTTATAACAACTAACAAGTGACAATCAGTGTTATTCTAAAAAATCTTAAGAGAAATTTAGAATTGTTTATATGGTTTTATATCTGGGCTCCACACTTATTCTAGTTCCACTATACGTCTTCAGTGGCTTATATTTTAAATTCAATTTTTTTTTTATTTTTCCTTTGTCTCTCTTTTTAACATTCATCAGGATTCTGTGGACTACTTGGAATTAAGACTTCAGACTAATTTTTGATGCCTTTGCCTTTCTGAGTCATACTGAGATCTAATATATTTCTTCAGTTATATGTTTCTGTTGCTATTCCTCTGACTCTTCATCACCATATTCAACTTGAATCATAATAATAGCTTTCTAACTAGTGTTTTGTTTTAAACAGCAATTCCTGCCAATCCATCTAGTATAGTATAGCACTGCCAAATTAATCATGCTAAAATGTGGATTTTGTTCTATCACTCTATTCTTCAAAAATTTTCAAAAAAAAAATCTCCATTAAATACAGATTAAAACCACACCCCCTGGATTATGATTAAACTCAATTTAAAATCTAGTCTTGATTCCCTTTGCTGAGCTTACACTCATTTTCTATTTGTAATAAATGGTCACTTGAACTTGTCTTGCCTTTGCTGTTTCTCAGAGAGATGGACCAGGATTTCACCAGGCATACAAGTATCAGTCTAGACCCATATAAACGTGTATTCAACACATCATAGGATTTTAGAGCATTTGATCTTTGTATGACAAATTATTTTGGTTTAGTGATATTGTGTAGTACCTGAACTAAACAATGTAAACTATTAAGAATATATCTGCATACATTTCCTACTGTTTATTCAAGGGATGTTCTAAGGTTGTAGAAATTTTGCTTGCAGAATTTATCTGTTTGTTTGCTTACTTAGCTTAAGTGAAAGACATTTTATACTCTAAATTATATAACATTTAAAACAGTAACACACACATGATTGCCATTAACTGGGCTTCTGTTGATATGTACAGTGGATTTCATATATATTAGACATCAAAAGATACAGCCCCATTGGAATACACACAAGCACAAATACACACACACTTGTCCTCTAGCAGAAACAAATAATTAAAAACTAGTAGATATTGAAGTAATTATTTTAGCAATACAGACCAACAGGGGAAAATAATTACCCATTCAATGAATTAGTATGCTTAGGAAAAAATTGAAAATTTAACCAAATTTTAATTGTATTTATAGAAATATAAAAATGCCTGCAATTAGCAGCTCTGAACTTTGCATTTTTCATGAGTTTCACTTTGGAAAGGTAAAATTTTTCCCTGGTTAACAAGTGATTAGGAGTCTCTAACCCCTAGGGCCAATGTTTCTGAAAATGAATCATATTTGTTGTACACGCTAAACCTCTAGAGATTCTGATAATCATAAAAATTATATTTAAATAAAAAGATCTCAGATGATTTAAAGGAATAATCAGTGTTGATAGTCCTCTTTTCCATCCTGAGTGAACTGTCTTTTTTTCTTTTTTTTTTTTTTTTACCATACTGTTTTTCTATATTGAATCTCTTGCTTATTTAACCTAGCACTTTTTTTTTTTTTTCTGGCTTTGGAGATATAAAATTGACATACAGCACTATGTAAGTTTTAAATATATTGCATGCTAGTTAGATACACATGGCTAAATAATTACCACCTTAATGTTAGCTAACGTTTTTATTATGTCACATAATATTTCTTTTTTGTTGTAAGAACATTTAAAATCTGCTTTCTTAACAACTTCCGAGTATATAATACTTTATTGCTAACTATAATCACAATACTGTGCATTAAATCCCCAGGCTTATTTATCTTCTAACTGGAAATTTGTACCCTATGACCAACATCTCTCTTCATTTTCCTTACCTCACAGCCCTTGACAACCACCATGCTACTTTCTGTTTTAGGAGTTTGGCTTGTTTTAGATTTCACATATGAATGATACCTTATAGTTTATGTCATTCTCTGACTTACTTCAGTTAGCATAATGCCCACACGCCGCATCCATGTAGTCACAAATGGCAAGATTTCCTTCTTTCTCATGGCTGAACAACATTCCTTTTTAAGTATGTGTATGTGTGTCTGTGTCTTTCTTCCACGTTGTCTATAGTCCTTCATTAGCTGAAGGAAACTTAGGTAGTTTCCACAGTTGGACTATTGTGAAGATGTTGGAAGAAAAAAACACAAAACACTAGAGTGAATATACAGTTAACCCTTGAACGATGTGAGGGTTAGGGGCACCAAATGCCCCTCAAAGTCGAGAACTTGTGTTTAACTTATGACCCCCAAAATGTAACTATGAATAGCCTACTGTTTACTCAAA
Source organism: Canis lupus familiaris (assembly GCF_011100685.1). Classification (NCBI taxonomy): domain Eukaryota; kingdom Metazoa; phylum Chordata; class Mammalia; order Carnivora; family Canidae; genus Canis; species Canis lupus. The sequence continues at coordinate 79,307,795 of NC_049224.1, forward strand.
GCCTTACCAATAACATAAATAGATGGTTAACACACATTCTATGTGTTAGATGTACTATGTACTGTATTACCATGATAAAGTAAACTAGCAAAAGGAAAATGTTAGGAAAACCATACAAAGAACAAAACACAGGGACTCCTGGGTGGCTCAGCGGTTGAGCATCTGCCTTATGCTCAGGGTGTGATCCTGGAGTCCTGGGATTGAGTCCCACATCGGGCTCCCCTCAGCAAGCCTACTTCTCCCTCTGCCTATGTCTCTGCCTCTCTCTCCGTGTCTCTCATGAATAAATAAATAAAAGCTTAAGGAAAAAAAAAAAGACAAAACACATTATAGTACTGTACTGTGTTTATATACAAAGAAAATCTGTATGTAAGTGGACCTGCACAGTTCAAACCTGTGTTGTTCAAAGGCCCACTGCATTTCTTCAACATACTGTTTTTATTTCCTTTGGGTATATAACCAGGAGTGGGATTGATGGGTCGTAGTGTAGCTCTTTTTTAAATTTTTTAGTGAACCTCCACACTATTTTCCACAGTGATTGTATCAATTTACATTCCTGGCAACAACGCAAAAATTGTAGATGTGTTCTTCACATCTTTGACACTTATTTTTTGTCTTTTTGATCATAGCCATTCTGACAGATATGAGACAATATCTCGTTGTGATTTTAACTTGCATTTCCATGATGATTAGTGATGTTGAGCATCTTTTCATGTACCTATTGGCCATTTATAGATCTTTAGAAAATGTCTATTCAGTTCTTCTGCCCATTTTTAAAATTAGATTACTTGTTTTTGTTGTTGATTTTTGTGAGTTCTTTATATATTTTGTTTATTAATCTCTTAGAAGATACATGGTTTGCAAATATTCTCTCCCATTGGGTAAGTTGCATTTTCATTTTGTTGATTTTTTCTTTTGCTGTGCAGAAACTTTAGTTCGAGGTAGTTGCGTTTATTGCTTTTTTGCTTTCATTACTTGAGCTTTTAGTGTCATAGCCAAAATTGTTGCCAGGACATATATTAGTTGACTAATATAAACCTCCATATATATGAAGGTTTCTATTGCATTGATTTATGCATCTGGTTTAATGCCAGTACCATTGTTTTGATTACTATAACTTTGTAGTATAGCTTGAAATCAGGAAGTGTGATGCTTTAGGGTTTTATTTATTCTCAAAATTGCCTTGCCTATTCTGGTCTTTTGTGGTTCATACAAATTTTACGATTTTTCTTTCTTTTTGTTTGAAACATGCTGTTAGAATTTTGATAGGGATGCATTGAATCTATAGGCGGCTTTGGGAGGTGTGCACATCTTATCAATAGTAATTCTAATCTGGGAACACAGGATATCTTCACATTTGTATTACCTGCAATTTGTTGTATCAAAATCTTATAGATTTATGTGCACAGATCTTTCACCTCCTTTATTAAATTTATTCTTAAGCATTTTATTGTTTTTGTTGCTATTGTACATGGAATTTTAAAAAAATTTCTCATTCAGACCTTTTGTTGTTAACGTATAGAAATGCAACTGACTTCTCTGTTGATTGTGTATCTTATCTTGCGACTTTGTTAAAGTCATTAAACAGTTCTAAGCTTTAGGGTGGAAGGTTTAGGATTTTCTACATATGGTATCATACGATATGCAAACACAGACAATTCTTCTTTGTCCTATCCTTTTTGAATGCCTTTCACTTCTTGCCTGATTGCTCTGGCTGGGACTTGTAGTACTATGTTGATTAAGAGTCATGAGATTGGGCACTCACCTTGTTTCTCATCTTAAAGAAAAATATTTTAAGTTTCTCTGTTAAGTTTGATGCTATCTGTGCAGTCGTCATGTATGCATACCCTTACTGTGTTGAGGTAAGCTTTTTGTTTTTCTTTTTCTTTTTTTTTTTTTTAGATTTTATTTATTTATTTATTTGAGAGAGAGGCAGAGAAGGCATCACCTGGGGCTGATGGAGAGGCAGAAGGAGAGGAAGAGGGGCAAGCAGACTCCCTGCTCAGCATGGATCCCAAGATGGGCTCGATCCAGGACCCTGAGGACATGACCTGAGCTGAAGACAGATGCTTAACTGACTGAACCACTCTAGCACCCCTTGAAGTCTATTTTTTTAGACTCATTTTATTGACAATTTTTATAAATATGTTTCATTTTGTCAAAGGTTTTTCTACATCTTTTGAGAAGATCATACGATTTCTATCCTTCATTTTGCTAGTGTGATGTATCACATTTATTGTTTTGCATATATTGAACTGTCCTTACATTTTGGATATAAATCTCACTTGATCATGGTGTATGACCTTTTATATGCTGTTTAGCATATAATGCTAAATGCTATATGCGGTTTAGTTCTGTTCGTTAATATTATGTTGGGAATTTTTGAATCTGTTTATCAGGGATATTTTCTTATAGTTTTCTTTTCTTGCAGTGTCCTTATCTGAATTTGGAATCATGGCAATGCTGGCCTCATAAACTGAGTTTGGGAGTGCTCCTTCATCTTTAATTTTCTGAAAGAGTTTGTGAAGGATTAGAATTATTTATTTATTTATTTTTTTTAGAGTGTTTGGAGGAGTCTACCAGTGTTACCATCTGGTGTTGGGCGTATGGGCTTCTCTTTTTTGAGCAATCCTCAATAATCATTAATTGAGTCTCTTTTCTTATTATTGGTTTGTTTATATTTTCTTGTTCATTGCTCAGGCTTGATATATTGTATCTTGTAAGAATTTACCCATTTTTTCCAGGTTTTCCAATTTGTTGGCATATAATTGTTCATAGTAGTCTCTTATGATCTTATGTATTTCTGTGGTATCAGTTCCCATATTTCCTTTGTTATTTGATTTTATTTATGAATTATCCCTTTTTTTCCACCCAGCTTAAGATTTATCAATTTTGTTTATCTTTTCAGAATGTTTGCTCAGTTTTGTGTTTTTATACTCCTTATTTCATTTATTTCTTCTCTGATCTTTGTTATTTCCTGTCTCTGCTATCTTTAGGCTTATTTTGTTTTTCTTTTTCTGATTAGGTTGCTTACTTGAGGTTTTTCTTTTTTCTCAATATAGCTATCTATTGCTATGAACTTTCTTCTTAGATCTGCTTTTGCAGTTTCATGTAGGTTTGGTATATTATGTTTCTATTTTCGTGTTTCAACTCATTTTTAAAAATTTCCCTTTTGATTTCTTCTTTGATTTATTTGATTCAAGGATATGTTGTTTAATTTGTACATATTTGTAAATTTTCTAGCTTTCTTCCTGTTACCAATTTCTAGTTTCATAACATTGTGGTCAGAAAAAGGCGCTTTCTCAAATTTGTCAAACCTTTTTTAATGGCCTATCATGTGATTTGTCCCAGAGAATATTCTGTGTGCACTTGAGGAGAAGGTGCTATTGGATGGAATATATTTCTATTAGATCTATTTTGGCTACAGTAAGGTTCCAGCCTGCCATTTCCTTGTTCATCTTCTATGTGGGTCGGTCATCTATTCATTCCTGAAAGGAGGGTACTAAAGTACCTTAACTATTATTGTGTTATTTATTTTTCTCTTTAGATCTGTTGGTATTTGCTTAAAATATTTAGTTTCTTCAATGTTGGGTGTGTGTATATTTATGATTATTATATCCTCTTGACAAATTGATCATTTTATCCATTTATATAAAGACCTTCATTATCTCTTGTTTCTGGGTTTTGGCTTAAAGTATATTTTGCGTGATTAAGTGTAGCTACTTCTGCACTTTTTTGGTTTCCACTTACATGGAATATCTTTTCCACCCCTACACTTTGAACTTAGGTGAGCCTTCAAAGCTAAAGTTAGTCTCTGGTATATTTGGGTCTTTCCCCTTCCCCTTTTTATCCATTTAGCCACTATGCCTTTAGAAAGAAAAAAAAAAAAGGATTTATTTACTTATTTGAGAGATTGAGAGAGAGAGAGAGAGAGCGCGCACTTGCCAGACTGTGAGTAGGGGCAAAAGGAGAGGGAGATAATTTCAAGCAGAGTTCCCACTGAGTGTGGAGTCTGACAAGGGACTCTATCCCAGGACCATGAGATCATGACCTGAGCCAAAGGCAGACGCTCAACCACTGAGCCACCCAGGTTCCCCTCTCTCTTCTTTATATTTTGTGAATTTACTACAGGTTTTTACTTTGTGGTTCCATGAGGTTTATATAAAACTGTGTTGGCACCCATTTAAGGTACAATGGGCCTTTGACATAGTGAGTACTCAATATAGTTTCTATATTATTTACAATTAGCTTTTGTTTTTAGTAAGCTGATAGATAAATCATTTTGAGAAGAATTTTTAAGTGATCCATCTTTCTCCAATTATAATAAAATAGTCATTTTATAAGGTAGGACCCTTATATAGGAGAAATGACTCTAAGAAAATGCATATAATCTATCCATCAAATCTTGCTTCAGTGAGGATTGTATTTATGTGTATTTTACCAAACACCTGGTAGAATGTCTTAACCAAATAGTCGTTTGTAATGAGATATTCAGAGATAAGCATTTACGACTGGTGGGGCAGAAACACAATAATATTAAAGAATCCAACATTTTATTATTTTATTTTATTTTATTTTATTTTATTTTATTTTATTTTATTTTATTTTATTGTTTTATTATTTTTTGTAAGAATGAAACATTTTAAATTACCACCTGGACATCCTGATATCTTAACAATATATTCTATCTTTTTGGCTTTAAGGTGCCTGCTGTATCCAAGTCACAGTTTTCTAGCCTGAATGAAAACGGCGTATCACGGGGAAAAAAGGTATGACTTATAATAAGCAAAGCACAACTTAACTTCTGCTAGGACTCATTTAATTGATCATCCTTGGCTGCAAAGGGATAGAACTGATAACCTGGTCCAATTCTAATTCATGCAACATTAAGCATTCTAATGGTAATTAAAGAGGGAAGCATAATTTTAGGAGAAGCAAATAGCAGAAACTTCCACAAATATATAATTAGTATCAACTATTTTAAAGACTGGCTTTGTGTTCTTGGATAACTATTATGTTATTTAATATTCACCCTAAGTAGCAGGTGTTGATTTCATATTTTTTACTCTTTTAGGAAACTTATGGATGAAGTAGCAAAGTAACTTGCATATGAACCATTTAGTAAGTAGTAAAATTTGGATTTGATATCTAGTCTTCTGAATCTAAAACCTTGGTTAATATATACAAAAATGCATCTATTTTATTTCATCACCTTATGAGAAAAATAAAAGTGGAGGAGAAATAAAAAAGGAAGTTGAACTGTGAAGAAGTTCTTTGGCATTGGTTAACAGGAGTTTTTTGAGCACCACAAACTTTCGCAAACAACCTTGACATTAATTTGATACAAATGTGAGATATCAGATGATGCCTCTATAGAATAGTATCCCAAAGGCAATATAAAATCTCTATCCATTAGGTTCAACTCTGTTCTGCAAAAATTTTGCCCCTAAAGTAGATTCCAATAAACAAGAATGATTTAGTCAGCAAGGACAATGTAACACTGATGCTACAACCATCCTTCAAAACTATGCACAATTGCACATTATTATTTTCCTGTACCCAGCTTTCAACATAAGTCTTAAGAGGCTGTATGTCAGCATAATGTAAGTACTGCATCACTAGCCTAGTCTAGTTACAAATTTTCTTCATAGGGAAATAAATGGTGTTTATCTTTCCTGTTACTTCTGACCCTTCTGTGCTTGACCTCTATATTGCATTTTGTTCTAAAGAAGATACAGACCTTGAGAGGGTGTGTATATTTGATAACAGTAGACTAAGCTAGTGTTTTCTTTTCCCTCCTTAATCATAATTTTAAATCAAATGAACATAGCGTTTTATTTCATGGCCATGCATTGGGCTGTATCTTTTGTGGTTTATACATATTTAATTTTAAGAAATTCTTTTAATTCCTTCATCTTTTCATAGAATACAAGTGAAGTTTATTCCATAATACAACCTTATTATATTTGGCACCTTTAAAATTTTAATTCATTTTAAAATTCACCTTAGATACTGTCTTTCTGTTATTTTATTGATAGTCCTAATATATAATTTTTACCTTCATTCTTTGCAGTTTCACTGCTTTAATACAAATATTTTTAACTGTAAAATCCTGCCTGTTGAGCTTATGTAATGATTTAGTAGAAAGAGTGCAAACCTGGAGCTAGGAAATCTGGGTCAATATCCCAGTGCCATTTAGTAGTTGAGTTTCCTAAGGAAAAACAACTTAAAGTTTTAGTGTTTTAGTTTTCTACTCTGAAATATGAGGATAAGAATGCCAATCTTACTTGTTATCTGTAGATGTTTCAAGAATCAAATGTATATGAAGTTCTTATATACTGAAAAAGTCTACTCTACCTATACATTATTTTAGCATTTACATCTTCATCCTATCTAATGCAATATTTGCCCTACAATTCTAGATTGCTCATAAAAATTATACCCCATATTGACAGAGGAAATTTTTGGCCTTTTTCCAGGAATATTTTAGATATAACTGATGGTTATAGATTTTTCTTTGACTTGTATTTGATTTAGGCAACATAGCATCTTAGAGAATCAATTTGCCTTTTATTGTCCTTGATGAAAATTCTATTCAAGTAAAATGTATTTAAGTCTTATTAAATATAGTTTTTGAAATAAAAAGAATCCTTCTCCTTTAGGATTTTCTTGGAAGAGATAGAATAATCACAACAATGAGACAATTGCCATAATGAAGGGATAGAGAAGACACAATAGAAATACAGATGGGAGATGATTGATGGTTAAGATAATGCCAAGATAGTGTGAAATTAAAACTAAAGAGGCAACCATAATCAGAGTTGACTAAGTAGAAACTTTCTCTCACAATGGCAATTGAGCTTCTTATTTTGGAGATAATTTTTTTTAAACAAATAGCAGAATTTTATCACTTGAGAAGTTACTGGGAGTGATTTCATTAATCAGCCTTCAGAACTCTAATAGAACACTGGGTTAAAAGTTGAGGCATCACAAATAAGTTGGTATAGTAAATCTGTAACAGATTCAAAGTAGCACCATAAAGAAGGTTACAATTTTAAAGATAAGCACTAAGGTAAAGCATCAATAGTTCAAATACGACCATATTGAAATATTTTTTTGTATGTAGCGGAAATGGATCCTTTTAATTTGTAAACCAAACAAAACAAAGCATAAAAAACACTTTGAAGCCTGATACATATTAGAATTGCTGTTCAATATATCGATTTTTCACATAATTTGGTTACTTCTGTCTTATATCTTCATTAAATAATCTCTTCCTTTTAAAAAAATTGTTGGCGTTCCTGTTTCAATGGTGAAAATTTTGAGAAAAACTGTTTTTATGTCTACTTTGCAAAATGGACCAAATAGATCAACTTATTAAACCATAAGCCACTGGCAGGTTTGGCAAGATGGTTGGTAATTGAAACCATGATGTTAGCGCACCTCTTTTGAAGATTAAATAGCACCCCCCAAATTATTGTTACAACTGCACAGCAAATAAACAAATTGAATCATGTAGCTGTTTGTAAGATATGCAGACTTTGATACTTTTTAAAATAAAATTTAAACTGTATTAGTCATTTGGTGATATCATCTTCCTAGAATGGGAGATATATTACAGGTTTGTTTTGTTTGATAATAGATTTAACAGAATCATTTTCCTTATATCATGAAGTCTGAGTTTTAAGCAAGGAAAATAAAGAACAGAGATTAGGAACTTGCCAAATTTTTCATTTTCCTTTGCTTAATTTTTCTACATTGCTTACAGTTCTGAAACACTTATTACATCCAAGATAATCCCCTCCACTTAGAATGATTTCCCCTAATTGATCTACAAACTCCTGTTTATCATCTAAAATACTTATGAGAATATTGCCTCCTTTCTTCATTCTTCCTTGGTAGGATTCCATCCTTCAAGATGGAATTAACCAATGTTCTTTCTGGGATAACTCTAAACTTTGTTCAAGCTTAACAGTAAGAATGACTAATATTACTTAGAGTCTCTCAAGACTTCAATGATTGCCTTCTATCATCTATGTTAGAATAAACTCATCTTGATATACGTATCCTGAGTGCAGTAGATACAATTTTAGCTATGCTTTCATTCCTTACTCATGTTTTGCATGGTTTCACCTCTTGGCTAACCCTTGGTATTTACCCCTATGTAAGGCAAATATGAGTTTTATCCATACAATCTTTCAGGAAGCTGAGAATTTTGTCTTATCTTCTTTGAACCTTCCTTCCATTCATTATACCTTCCTTATATTTTCAGTCATGCATTTCACTTATCCATGCTCCTTAGCTATAAAAATGTATTCTGACTCAACTCAAAACTACCACCTTCATTTCATTTACCTTTCAAACTACCATTCTACTTTTTACTAGTCATGGATCAGAAAACACCTAAAAGATAAGTCTCAGTTAATCATTTCAAATTCTTCATGACTTGTATCAATCAAGATGATGGAATCCTGCTCCATAAAGTCACTCTAAAACCCTGGCTGATATACCAGCAATCTTTCAATCATGTGGCAGTTCATGGTAGTAAGAGAAGTAGGAGAAGTGATAGAGTGACTTTCAAAGGTAATTAAATATGTTTGTCAAAGTATAATATCTTAATTTTTTCACATTTCATTACTAACATAGTCACTAAGATCACCCCCCCCTGTAAGTTACAGAGAAGGGCAGACTTTGTGTGCCTGGGAGAAGAGAACTGTATATTGGTGAGCAATAGGAGCATCTAGCACATATATATTCTTTCTTCTTTTGTTTACAGATTTTTATATCTGTCTCATTACTAATTATTTTTATTATTACTGTTTCACTTCATAATTATTTCAGTCCTCATGTCCTTTACTTTCTATCCAATATTTTACAATTTTTCTTAAATGTTTTTCTTATATGATTTTGGATTTTTCTGTCCAGCTCTTTACTCTACAATCCTTTTCACCTTCTTAACTGGTACTTTATTTTATATTCAACTATTTAATGAACGTCATTCTCAGCTTTCTGTTCTTACCCCCTCTTTTATTCTTTCCTATGAAATATCATCTACTTCCATGATTTTGCTATTTGTGTATTTCCCTTATTTTTACACCTTCAGTTCTATTCTCTTGACTGCTCATCCCACATTTCTTATATGAACTAATTCTTAATATAGATGCATACCAGAAACAACTATATCCAAATTCAACTCAATTAATTCACACCAATTCAGTTCCCTTTCAAAGTTTCTTTTGCTTTCATTATCGTCTTAATGATGATCTGAAGATGCATCCAGCCCGTAATGTAATCCCTCCTTTCACATTTTCCCTTCAGGATACAAATCCTATATTCACTTAATTGGCAGTTATTTATCTCCTACTGTGAGGTATAAAATTATTTATGTGTATGTGTCAAATACATAAATGAGTAATACATGATTTTTGTCCTTGAGTTACTCGTAACCTACTGGGAAAGGTAGATTAAATATTAAAGCATTGAAAAGTACAATGTGGTGTGTTCTACAATGTGAAACATTGTTTCTGATGAGAATTTGGAGGTGAGAAAGTCTATTGATTCTAGTCCCCAAACCATTTTAGAAACTAGTATACTTCTGTGTTGATTTGCTAGGACTGCCATAATAAAATATCATGGACTAATTGGCTTAAACAACAGAAATGGATTTTTTTCCCACTACCAGAGGCTAGCATAATTCAAGATGAATGTGTCAGCAGGTTTGGTTTCTGATGAGGCTTCTCTCTTCGGCTTGCGGATGATCACCTTCCCCTGTGTTCTCACGTGGTTTTTTTTCTGTGCACACATGGCTCCGGTGTCTCTCTGTGTATCCAAATATCCTCTTCTTATAAAGACACCAGTCAAATTGAAGTAAGGCCCTCCTAATGGCCTCATTTTAACTGAATCACTTCCTTAAAGATGCTGTCACCAGATATAGTCATATTCTGAGATACTGGGGACTAGGGCTTCAATATATTAATCTTGGAGGGAAGTGATTCAGCCCATAGTAACTTCCTTCTAGGTTATCCTAAATTTTAGAACTTCTAAGTGATCTTACATGACTCATACTTCACCTTCCAGAATGGTCTGCTTGCAGTCATAATAAGTAATTGATTCAAATAATCAATGCTTATATGCCAGAGATGTAAAAAGAAATCATCTTATATGATTATCTACATTGATAATATTAACTTTATGTAGCCTTTATTTTACTTAATTATCTTCAAAGAGAAATCTCATTCACTTTACTATAAATATTGCCTAACAGTTGTGAATCTCTTCAATATATAAAGATGTGCAACAAAAATGATTAAATCTGAATTTATCTTCTTGATGTTCAGGCAGGTCCTGGATGAATTCTATAAATATCTGAATAATCTTTATACAGATCATTGAAATCCACAGAGGCTTTTTAGACTGAAATCCCAGAATACTAGAGATTTTCCAAATGACATAGCTTTGGATTTTAAAACTTATGTAGAAGCTTATTGTAGCTTTTGTTGTTTCTGCTATATTTTATGTTAATATATTAAGTGACTAATATATGAAAAATGTTTCCATTTTATGAATTTCGGAAATTCATCAGTGCTATTGAACTTTATGGTTATGTACACAGATTTTCTTTTGACCAGATTTTTAAGTTATTTTTGTTAGTAAGCTAAACTATAAATAATGCTCATGGGTAAATTTTAATTATAAGTGAGGTCAAATACATATAGAGCTACATTGAAAATTTCTTTGTCATCTAGTTAGATAAGCAGGAAATATGTATCAGGCATATCAGTGGAGTTAGCATTTAGTGAGCAGTTAATATGTACAAAACACTGTTCCAAGTTCTTTACAAATATTATACAATTCATTTTCCAGCAACAACATGAAATAATAATATTATTATTATTACTACTACTATTATTATTATTTATTATATTTTTTACATGTGGGAACTAAGATTCTTACCTGTCAACAATTTTGCCTGAGCGTTCATAGATTGTAAGCTAAAAAACTGAGAGTCAGTTCTAGAATTTACCCTCTTAAGCACTGAATACTCTATTAATACAAATACACTTCTGTTTTCACCAAACTCACTATCTGGTTCACAAGACAGGATGGAAAAAGAATTTAACTTAGGGTAGGTTTTAGAACTTTATGATGTTGCATTGTATTAGACCTGTCAGGAGTTTAACAAGGAATTCATAAAATCCAGGCCAACCTTTTCTGGCAAAACCTAGTCAAACGTATAGATTCTAAAAAGGAATGCTAGTTAGAATTCATGATAACCCAGGTCATGTACGGCAAATGTGATCTTTGGATCTTTTTTGCTATTAAAACATTGTGTTTCTTTGGATTTGTCATCTTCAGCTACAGACTGAATATTTCTCTTCCCCCCAAAATTCATATATTGAAATCTAATCCCCATGTGATGGTATTAGGAGGTATGGCTTTGGGGAGGTGATTAGGTCATAAGGACAAAGCCCCCATGAATGAAATTAGTGGACTTGTATAAGAGATAATAGAAACCTCTCTGCCTTGTGAGGATACCGGGGAAAGATGATGATCTATGAACTCTGAGGTAGGCAGGCTCTCACTAGACATTGAATTTGCTAGCATCATGATCTTGGATTTTCCAGCCTCCATAACTGTGAAAATAAATTTCTGTTGTTTATTAGCCATTCAGTTTATAATATTTTGTTATAACAGCCTGAATGGATTAAGGCATCTACCACTATGTTACTTCCATGCTCTTATATTTCAACATTCACCCAAAACTTATTTCTGAGATTTTTCAGAAGTAGCTACATATGTGCATGTGTGTATGTACATTTCCAAAAATAGTGTTTTCAACTGCAGTATGCCATTCACCTTTTCTTTCCTTCACCAATTAAGCCCTGACTCCTTGCCTCGTTGTATCCAATGCCTACAAGTACTGTTAGTTACACAATCTCATTGCAGCTGTGCTGCCTTTCCCACAGGAGCTGATGTGACATGCTCACAGCCGTGGCTCTGGTCCCATCTCCTGGAAATGCTGATGCCATGCTGTGTAGAACTATTCCCTTTGGAATGTCCACATTGCAGATGTAACCCAGTTGGGGATTTAATTAATGCTCTGTGTTCTCTCATGAAGCAAGAGAAGATCACCTGCCTACATATACTTTGTGTGGTGGCTCACCCTGCTATGTCTCAGCCCAAATAGTGCTGCCTTGAACTCTCAGTATATCACTGAGATTTTGTGATGACAGACTTCATTTTTGCAGGGAAATCTCTTCTTCTGGAGAAGTACATATCCATGGTATCGAGGTGGGACGTTAGCCACATTTCTTCTTTCACTCTATAGTATTGCTTTCAGAGCAGCCATAGATACTTTGTGGTTTTTGTCCTGGAATCAGTTCCTTCTTAGGGAATTCTTCATCTTGTGCAAATTGCATCCTTTGCAATTGAGTCTACCGATCCTATAAACATGATGTGAGATGACTAAACTCTAAGCACAGCTTAGAATAAAAGTTAGAATTTTTATAGTCACCCCCTGGTCCATCAGATGATCTGCATGTATTATTAAAGCATTTATGACAAAGCTACTTAACATTGTTCTTTCCCTTTCAGATTATAACAAAATCTTAAAAAGATGTTCCCTGTTGGTCTGTATTTCCTGCTGCATTTTTTTTATCATTTGTTTCTTGCATCCAAATTTTAGATTTGAACAAGATTTTTTTAAATCTCAGGCTTTAAATCTTTTTATTTGCATATTAAAAATTGTGCATTCCAATAATTAAAATCATTCGAATAACAAAAAATTGGCACCCAGGATAAACTGCATTTTACACCTTGTAGGACACCTTGGACCAGCCTGGTTGTGAAAGTATATCTTATTCTTTTTCTTTTTGTTTGTTTCTTATAGCAGCTACAGAAATTACATAGAATACACTGCATAAATGTTGATTGTTTACATAGTCAAATTGTAGAAAATCTATAGTTGTCTTATAATGTTTTTCTAAATGATAGCAAAATATGGTAACACATTATTATTTAACTGAGCAATTAAGATAAGGTTTAGAGTGATTTATATCTTACCTCATATTTTATTAAAAACTAAATATTGTGTTCTATTTTAACACAAATCAAAGTTTCAAGAAGTCCAAGAACAGAGAATACACAAAATTTCCTCTCAGGCTAGTATAATTGTTAACTAGATAGTAGTTTATATTTAAAACCATGATTCAAACAAAGTTAGCATGATATTCCATAAAATCTCTCAAAACTAAAATTGTGTAGTTCTACCTCAGAGGGTAAACTGGCTGATGTTTTGGAGAACGGCTTTAAATCTGTCATTTTTCAATCCCTCTTCTCTTATTTCACATCTTCTTTCCTTCTTGCTTGCTCTGCTCCCATTCATCACAGACACCACAGCTATAACAACAGCACTATCCTTCACTCTTAAATCATTGGCTGTCTCTGCCACTGTCATGGCCAGTCTTTGAAACAGGAAAAAGAAAACCCAGAACAGCAGTTGCAATAGCACAAGCATCATAAATGTTCCCCAGGACTCCCATCTCACAATCCATTTGTGCCAAGTCTAGGTACAGATCTCCTCGCACTACTGACTAGCAAATCATACAGGCACTGTAATTGTGGAGTACATGACAGTCACCCAGCACATCTTCCAGGACAGGAGGGAGAGAGATTTAGAGCTCATTGCCTTCTGAATGTAAATAAATTAGCAACATCCTCCCTAAAATAGATCACCTGAACCAGACCATTTTGGTAAAATTGGTTAGAAAAGGCTTAATTATTTCAAGTCTGTGTTTAAATATGACACATGACAGTGGTTTTTGCACAAAGAAAATCTTCTTTCCAGGTCACCAATTCTATCACTTATCGTGTGTGTCACTGGTGACTGGAAGAATTAAGCAAAAGAAGACAAATGATGGATCTCATCTCTTACTAATAATCTAAATATTAATTTGCTTATGACTTCTTTCATTTATTCATCAAATATTGATTATATGATAGCCCTAAACATAAGAGCATTTAATGGCTATTTTGATGAATGAATGAAAAAATCCATAAGCATATAAATGAAAGATACAAAAATGGACATAATTTTTTAAGCTTCTGGAAACTTAAATTTTATTAGAGGAAATGAGACCTATTCATAAATAGTTTTTCTATCTTGAAGGCCATGAGATCCAAAGTGGTAACAATCAAATGACCAAATCTTATTTATTTATATCTATAGAAAGATATAGATAGAAAGATATATATATATATATATGGTGTATATTTATGTGATATCTATATAACATATGTCTATATGATATCTGTTTATTTTTTATTTTTTTAAATATTTTATTTACTTATTCACAAGAGACAGAGAGAGAGGCAGAGACACAGACAGAGGGAGAAGCAGGGAGACTGACGTGGGACTCGCTCCCAGGCCTCCAGGATCACACCCTGGGCCGAAGGCAGGCGCTAAACCGCTGAGCCACCCAGGGATCCCCCATGATATCTGTTTATATGGCGTTGTCAACATATATTGTCAGTGATCTCTTTTAATTGAGCAAAGCTGTATTGTTTTGTTTTGTTTTTATCTGCTGCAACAAAGAAGAAAGCACACCATGGATAACTGGAGTATGTCAGTAACAGGGCAAAAGAGCAGACCTATAGGATTTGGCTGCTGTAAGAAATTTGGAGGAGGATTCAAAGAAGTGGGCTTTGCTCTAAATTGTAAGCTCTCAGAAGACAAAGATAACTCTCTCATTTGGCATTTTAGTAGGTCTATCTAGAAGGTGGGAGGAATGAAGCAAGTCTACAGCTAGAATAGGTAAAGAAGCAGGAAGTTGCACATATTAGCCAGAATAGAGGGTGTTTGATCATTTTGTGATTTGGTAAGTGTTCTTTTTTTTTTTTTTTCTAACTTTGTAAATCATTAAGGAATGGATGTTCCTTTATGTTGAAAAATCTTGATCATAGAGAGGCCCTGCCCAATGGTGTTCTATGAAATTGTTTAGGTTCCATGGGAAAATACCCTGGCTTAGTTGTGAGAAACTAGCTAACACCAAACAACACCAAACTGACAATACCTGAACAGTTCTTCATTGTCAGAAATTGCTTTCTCTTTTTCCAAAATGCATCAATGTCCTGGCAATTTAAGAGTGTTCATAGATATCAAAAAACTAAGTAAACTCGGGATCCCTGGGTGGCACAGCGGTTTAGCGCCTGCCTTTGGCCCAGGGCGTGATCCTGGAGACCCGGGATCAAATCCCATGTCAGGCTCCCGGTGCATGGAGCCTGCTTCTCCCTCTGCCTGTGTCTCTGCCTCTCTCTCTGTGTGACTATCATAAAAAAAAAAAAAAAAAAAAAAACTAAGTAAACTCAATATAATGGTGAATTTTAAAAAGTAGAAACAAACATAAAAAAGATTTCCTACTGTATGACTTTATGTATATTAACTTTATATATATTTATTTATTTATTTAAGGCTTATATTTATTTATATCTATATATCATACATGGTGTTAAAAGTCAGGCTAATGGCTATTTTTAAATCTTTTTTAAATCTATTTTAAATCTTTAAAAAAGATTTCTTACTGTATGACTTTATGTATATTAACTTTATATATATATTTATTTAAGGCTTATATTTATTTATATTTATATATAATACATGGTGTTAAAAGTCAGGCTAATGGCTATTTTTGGAGAAAAATGTGATCTGGGAAGAGAACAAGGATGACTTCTGGTTCATTTCTTGGGCTGGGGTACTGTGTATGCAGGTGTGTTTGCTTTGTGCACTTTGGGTTGGTCCACTTATCTGAATATATACTAATCCTTCAAAGAAAGACATAAATAAAAACAAAAAATAAATAGACTCAACTGAATGTAACAACTCACAAGTGAAAGCTAAATATTTAAGATTCTCACAAGACGTTCACATGAAATTAATCTTAATTTTCAATTCAGTTGAGGTGAGGTATGCAAGAGACATGATCAGGACCCTCCATCGGAGGGAACAGTTAGGAGCCCTCCATCTCCTTGCACAAAGAGGGGAAAACTTAGAGGACTTCACTTGTTCTGTCCATTATACTACTCATTAAAAAGAGCATAAAGTTCTATCTCTTTAAGGAAAGGGAGAAAACAGTAGAGAAGGAGGGCATGGATGCCACATTCTCTCTACTTTGGAAAGAGATGAAACTTCAAAGCACATGCCTGACCACGTCTCCCAAGTCATGTGTCTGGGGAGATGGATTGGTGAAAGATTAAAGCACACATATAACAGAAAGAACCAGAAAGTGAAAGCATGGGCATGGCTGAGCTAACTATTCTATGGCACTAGGTCAGAGGGCATTTTTCCTTTGGGATAAGCCACTGTCTGCCCCAAGAGGAAGAACCATGGGCTAAGCAGTCGGTTACAACACCTGTTGCAATAGAACAAGATGCTGGGGATCCAGCAGAAGGTGGCAGTGAAAGAATAGGAGGAAGCATACAAAATCCAGGCATTCCACTACATGCTTCTATTCAAAAGCACAGTGGTCATGATGATTTAACAAAATTGATAAGTGAGAGTAATTTTTACATTTTTTTGACTAAATTTGTTGTATCCTTCTGGGTTCCTCAGATTCTGAGTGGCATTACCATATTTTGGTTAAGCTTGGACTTTGCATCCAGACAACTGAATTCAAATACTTGATCCCTTCTGAGTTTCATCACCTGTAAATGAGAATAATGAGGAAAATATCGGGACATCTGTCATAGATTTTTTATGAGAATTAAAAATACATATGCTAATGATAGATTAGCTCTCCTAAGATTGTTTATAGGAATTACAAGTGATAATACACATAGAGCACTTAGAAGTTGGCCTTGCACATTTCAGGACTATATAATATTTACTATTATTTTTATTCTTATCATCATCGTCCTCTTAATCATCTTTGGAGTTATCATTTTACTAACTCCAGCCTTGGTTTTATGCTGCCAGCCTTTCCTTCGTACTGATTCCAAAGTAATCATTTAGAAAGGCAATTTGGGTCATATTATTTGCCAGTTTACAATCATCCAGGGAAACTTAATTGACTTCAGCAAAATAAAAAAGTGTTTATGTGGTTTATTAGGCCATTCATGATTTATTTTCTGGGTATCTCTTCAGATTCATAGCCTACCTCTTGCAACATGCATCTTCAAAGTTAGCCATAGCAAGCTCATTCACTGCCCACTAAAACCCTTTGTTTCATTCTCCCTTTGCACCCAAGACAATGCTGCTCTCTGCCTGGAAAGATCTCCCTTAGCAATTGGGTCCTCACTCCCCATCTAAGACACTCCTGGAGTATAACTTCTCAGGAAGACTTCTTACTGCTTTGCTATTTTGGCATATAAGTCTGTGTATCCCAGACTTACATAGCGTCATCTGCATAAAATTCTGATGTAGTGCTTAGAATATGATAATGTATTGTTCTTTTCATTTGTTTGTACTTAGTAGATGCTTAACGTATATATAGTGGTCACATAAAGAATGAAAGGCCAGAATAATATGGAATACACAAATCACTACCGTATTTCAATGAGGAAGTCAAGTTTTATAGGACTTCAAAATGTCTTTGAAGTTCTCCAAATTCGGTGTGAAAAAGCACAATCATGTAATTTTGGAATGTTTTTTTATATCAACGCAGATTTTTTTTTGGTCCTTTTGTGAGCAAGAATATCATTGAACAACTTTGGATGCCAGCAGCTCTTCATATGTTTACATACACTCAAGCTTACAACAATCCCAATGCTATAATGTTATCTTTATTTCATAAGTGAGAAAACTGAGACTGACAAAATTAAACATTGGGCTGGATTCAAATATAAGGCTTATGGAGCCTGAAGCTTTTGCTTATTTTATGGCTACTGTCCCATCTCACAAGAATACCTGGGTTTTGCTAAACATATGATATTCTACATTTAATCCCAATGCAAACATTTTTTAGTTCAAGTAGCTAAAGTTTATTAGCTTTGCTTATTTACGTTAGCATATTCTCTCAAGGAAGATGAGAGAATTTGCTTGTGCATAGCAGGAAAAAATAAATATATTTGCAAAGAATAAGAAAAGCGAATAAAATGAATGTTTTTCTGGGTGCCTGGGTGTCTCAGTTGGGCATTCAACTCAATTTCAGCTTGTGTCATTGTCTCTGGGTCCAGGGAGCCAGTCCTGTGTTGGACTCCATGCTTGGCATAGAGTGGCTTGGGATTCTCTCTTTCCCTCTACCCTACCCTTCTCTTTCTCTCCAATGTATTTAAAAAAAAAAAATGTTTCTCTGAATCAGAAATTCTCTAAACCAATTCTTTAATTTGCTACCAAGTGGTTATATAACTGTGGGAAAGTCACTTAATCCTTAGGCCACAATTTTTTCTTGTTTTCAAAAGGATAAGGATAGGGACGTCTGGGTAGCTCAGAGGTCTAGTGCCTGCCTTCGGCTCAGGGCTTGATCCTGAGTTCAGGGATCGAGTCCCACATGGGGCTCCCTGCATGGAGCCTGCTTCTCCCTCTGCCTGTGTCTCTGCCTCTCTCTGTGTGTGTCTCTCCTGAATAAATAAATAAAATCTTTTTTTTTAAAGGATAAGGATAAATAAAAGATATCACAGTGTTTTATTGCACTGAGGGTCCATCAACTCTGATTTGTCATTCAGTGTCTTCTACCTTGTAAATATTAAAGTTATTACATGATTATGTATATTTTTGCAGAGTTATTAAATTGCCACTTACTGTCTACATTATAGCATCCTAAAATGTCTTTTGCTTTCCCAACAGAGAAATAAAACATAATTTATATGTTGTAACTTAATTTATGTGATCATTTGGGACATATTTCAAAGTGCTAAGATAAATGACCATCCAATTAAATTTTTTTCCATATTCTACATAAAAAGAAATGTCATTTTTAAAGAAAAAAGTCTTTAACCACAAGTTGAATTTCTTAACTGAAAAATAATTTTATTTTGTGCATGCATCAGACGGACCAGCAAGATGTATTTAATTGTTTGATCCTAGATCAGTTCAGTAACTAGAAGTTGGTGTTTGTTGGGAAAAAAAAATAATAAATATACACAAAATAAAAATTTGAATGAAATGATTACTTGCATTTAAAGTTGGTGCACTATATTTTATAATTTCACTAATATTTAAGACTTGTGAAATAAACAAGATATAAAATAGTGTACATTTAAATATAACTAGAAGCACCTATTCAATATTATTTTTTTGCGCCTATATATAATTTTAACCAAATCTAGATAACTATATTGTCTTTTTTTATGCCTCATTAAAAGATAATTACATTCTTTTGCCTTTAGACCATAACTTGCACACACAGGGAAGATGTTTTCACTTTCTTATTAATGTTTTAATAATATGACAGCAGCAAACTGTCATGCATTTATCTGTGTTTGTAAAAAATAACTGAAATTTTGTTTCAAAGAGTATGTGTGTGCATATACATATATGTATGTATGTGTAAAACTTGCTACACAGAAGGAACTGCTTATTTGACCTTTGTGATACTTGACTCCTCAAATATTTCTCTCAGCATATCCCATATCTGGCTGATATTGTAAACATTCATCCATTTGTACATAAGTGAATCTGTCATTCATTGTCTGAGGTTCTGTTTTATGGGATTTCAGACCATCAAAGCACAGCAATGAACAGTAGGGTGAACCACAAATGAGATTAAACTATGAACAAGGTCTTACGAGTCAATTGGGGCAGTTGCTTTCCTGCTTTTCACAATCATGTTAAAGCCATTTAAAGCTCTGTTGTCACAGGAAAGGTAAAAAGGTTTTATTAAGAAGCAGAACTTATAAAGAAATACTAGAATACTTCTTGGAATTCTTTGTTTTGCTAAAACAAATCATTTTTAACCATTACATGTTAGCATTTACCTTAAAATTTCATCTTGAGAGGGATCCCTGGGTGGCGCAGCGGTTTAGCACCTGCCTTTGGCCCAGGGCGCGATCCTGGAGACCCGGGATCGAATCCCACGTCGGGCTCCCGGTGCATGGAGCCTGCTTCTCCCTCTGCCTATGTCTCTGCCTCTCTCTCTCTCTCTGTGTGACTATCATAAATAAATTATTATTTTTTTAATTTCATCTTGAGTATCAGGTATGAGAAATAGGGTAAACAGGTCCACATTGGCTACATCTTTCTAAAGGAAAATGCAGCTTCCACATGAGACATCATAAATTTCTTTTCTTTCATAATTATCTTGATGGGTACTTATTAGAGTATTTTTTCCCAGGGAAGGATCAAGTAGCAGTTCTTCACCATAAGAAGCAAGTGGTTACAGTTATTATGATGAGTGGATAAGGAAGAGTGACACCTGAGAAGACTGATCACAGAGAGGCTTGGAGATTGTTAATATAAAATGGAATCCTTAGGCCAGCAAGAAATGATATTACTCTATGTATTACAATAAAAATAGAGAATGTATCTTCAAAATCAATTGACTAAAAGTGAGACCAGGTCCTCAAGAGGAAATACTTAGCAGTGCCATAGCAGGGCTGTAATGGCAGACCTTCTCCAAATGATCATATAGGCATTTATTTAACCATATGGTATGGAAAGAGAAATACCTAGATATTTGTTTTGCATTTAAAACATAGATTTTAAAAATTGTGGTAAAATACACATAATATAAAATGTACCATTTTCACCATTTGTAGGCTTACAGTTCAGTGGCAATAACTACCTTCAACAATCATCATCATCCATCTCCAGAACTTTTTCATCTTTCCAAGCTGAAAATCTGTACGCATTAAATACTAATTTCTCATTATCCCCTCTCCCTGTCCCCTGGCCACCACAATAACACTTTATGTCTCTATGACTCTTGACTACTCTGGATACCTCATATAAGTGAAATCATACATCATTTGTCCTTTGGTGTCTGGCTGATTTCACTTTGTATGGTATCTTCAAGATTCACCCATGTTGCAGCATGTGTCAGAATTTAATTCCCCTTTAACGATGAATAATAGTTTATCGTTAGTGTATGCCAGAGAACTAAAGAAAATTAGGACATACCCTTGGCATGGTACTGGTATTTGTCCCTGTGATAAAATGTGACTATGTGGTGAAAACCAAGTACCATCAGTAATTCATGAGAAGATGGAAGTAGTACCATCATGTTTAAACATGAATAGTCCAAAGGGCACACATAAACTGCATGATAAATCATCCCAAACTTTGATGTCAACACCACTCTTGCAACTCTGCTTAATCCTATGATTGGATGGAGTTGTTATATATGAGTAAACTAGCAAACTTGGGAAAGTAAAAAATAGACTCTAAATTGCACTAAAATTATATTCAGAGGTGTTCCTAAAAGATAGCGGTGAATAGAAATCCTACCTAAAGGCCGACCATCAAGTCGTATACCTGGGTATCTTCTCCTTGAAAAGGCAGTGGCCTGAGGTATGACTATATGCCAATTCATAGGCAATGATAAATACTTGCCTGGTTACTGAGGACCCTAGAAGGGCAAAAGCTGGAAGGTCAGAGAAAAAGGAATCTAGAGGAGGAGGCATGTGGATAACCTACAGAAAGGGGTATGTCTTATTTGAAAACACCAATGACAGAAGCACCAGAGAAGAACAAATAACTTAAGGAGTTGACGTTTACTAGAATTTGTCTTTGGTCACCCAATGCCAGCATAAGGTTAGTATGGAGAGAGTAGCTGTGGTGTTAGAGTTGGAGGCATTCATGACTCTAACAACATACGTATCAGCAGAGGCTGATTAAAGTATTTTCCCAAATTGATGTTTAAACTGGCAGCAGTGCAGACATATATTAAGCCCTGATAGGGTACCATTCCTCTAGGAGACTAGCTAGCTACTTGGTCGCACATTGATTATACTGACTCTGTATGCCCAGGAGGAGGCAGCAATTTGTCTTGATGGTACTCAATACATCTTCCAGGTATGAGCTTTCTTTCCTGTCTTCAGGGCCTCCACTATTACCATTATCCGAGGACTTACAGGGTATTTGAACCACTAATACTGAATCTGATGGGACACTATATTTGACCAAATGACCATTTTACAGTAAAGGAGGTATACCAGGTGATACATAATCTTGGGATCTACTGATCATATCATTTACTGTACTACCCAGAAATGTGCAAACTGAGCGAATGATAAATGGCATTTTAAAGGAATAGCTGAGGCACCAACTTGATGGTATTGTGTAAATATAGAGTGCTGTGCTTTAAAACAAATTAAATTGATAACCATTATATAAAGATGGGTTCCCAAAAGGGAATATATAGATCCAGGAAGCAAGAGGTAGGTAAAGGTTGGACCAGACTTACTACTATTCTTTGTACTCCCTTGGGAAAATCATGCTTCTTGTCTCTACAGCTCTAGGTTCTGCAGATGTACATATCCAGGTTTCCAGGAGGTAAGCTTCCATCTGGGGACTCCAGCCACCATTTTGTCATTTTGCACAAAATTTTTTTTTTTTTTTTTTTTTTTTTTTTTTTTTTTTTTTTGTCAAGAGACCAGCTTGGCAGGGGTAACTGATCTGGATCATCAGGATAAATGAGGTCTCCTATTACACACTGAGGGAAGAATGTAATATCTTTGGCACTCAGGTGATTACTGGGACATCTCTTTGTCTTCCCTGGTTAATTTTGATGGTAAGTCAACAAATGTATTAGCTATGTTTTTGTTGTTTTCTTTGTTTTGTCTTGTTTTGTTTGAGACAGAGAGAGTTGGAGCAGGCGGGAGCAGGGTCTACAAGGGGCAGAGGGAGAGAGAGAGAATCCCAAGCAGGCTCTGTGCCTTATGCAGGATTTGATCTCACAATATTGAGACCATGACCTGAGCTGAAATCAAGAGTTGGACACATAACTCATTGAGGCACCCAGCTGCCCCCTCAGCTATGATTAAAAAGGAGACAATGAGCTTTGTTGAAACCAGGCTAGGACGAGAGTCTAGGTCACCATGCTGGATAAGCCACTTAGTTCATTTGGGTGTTTGTTAAATGTGAGAGAAACATAGAATGATTACAAATGGTTAACAGGAAGAAAAATGATAGGTTTCAAATGTAGTCCTAAGACCAACTACAAAAGTAGGGGTTGTGGTTACTTTTATTTATCAATAGATAAATTGAGTTTCCCTAAGAAAATAGAAGAAACTTGGTGGAGCTGTCCCCAAATGGGATAAACATATCATAAAAGTTGATCCAATTGGTGCTGGGATATACTCCATTCAAGCTGCTGTGCACTGACCAGATCCCCGTTCAGCAGAAGTAAACATTCCCTATCTATTGGGAGTACTGTCTGTTGACTTATCAATGAATTTATTCCTAGATATGTTCCTCAGCTGAGGGTAGATATCTTGCCCAAAATAATAGCTTCTGCTTAGGGGCAGCCTGCATTAGGTGGCTTGTCCTTCTATAGCACAAAATCCAATCCTCTTGTTTCGATCTAGAACTTCTCTAAAAGGCTATCTCAATTCATAGTTTTCCCAGAGGATTAGCTCAGGCTTTGGCTGCAGGTGCTATTTTACTTTAACTTCTATCCAATTCTACTTCTCTTTCCTAGGTAGGTTTTTCTTGTTTGCTTGTTTTTTGTTTTGTTGTTTGTTTTCATTTGTTTTGCTTTGTTGTTGTTTTCTTTTTTTTTTTTTTAAGATTGTATTTATTTATTCATGAAAGACACACAGAGAGAGGCAGAGACATAGGCAGAGGGAGAAGCAGGCTCCTCGAAGGGACCCCAGGATCATGCCCTGAGCCGCTGAGCTACCCAGGCATCCCCATTGTTTTCCCTATAAATACTGTCCCAGTAAAATTTCTGTTTGCAATTTCTTGGGGAATTTGTCTCAAGACATCTACTGCTGAATGACAATGTTTAGTGAAGAAGACAGACAAGCAAAGACTTCACCAAAATATAATGTGGAAAAATACAGTGTAAGGAGCTCTAGAATAATGATCTGAGCATATCACTAGAGGCCCAAAGAGTCTGGGGAGCAAGTACATTACCTCTGCCTGGGAATTGGGGAGGGAGGTCATTAAATGTTATACACTAGGTATCACTAATTTAGCTTCTATCTATAAAATAGATGTCCATAGCCAGAGGTCTAAGAGTCCTATTCTGTGGGCTCCAAACCTAGAGGCACACATTACCGGCTTGCCTTTCTGGGGGGAGATTTACATATACATTTAGTTAAGCCTCTTCCTCTGATACACATCGTCACCAAGACTGAAGATCCAAATGTCTCTGCCTTTAATGATTCTGGGTATTTAAAGCATTGGCATGGTCCAATCTGGGTTTCTTTGGAACTAAAATAAAAATGGGAATACTGTGGTTTTTGTCACTTGGTTTTGCAATGCAGAACCGCTCTTCCTCCACCACACATTTCGGACAGCAGTTTGGGCAGTAATTTTTTTTTTTTTTTTTTTTTAGAGAAGAAAAACCTAAACTTTAGATTTATATTCCCATTATAATGCTAAACACACCTCTGCATTTACACTTTTAAGTTATTATTACAGTGCTTCTTTCTCATAGCTTAACTCTGGGGAAAAGATAAATGTATGTGATTTTGGATATGTCTAATTTGCATATCAATCTTAAATAATGGATGGAAGGGCAGCTAGAAAACCCTGCAATATTCCTCTAAGATTTCAGAGATATCATTAACTCTGACCCTAAGGTTCAGGACATATTTCTTTGAATTAGTAGCTGATGTGGAATAGAAACACAGAAATTGAATTTGAAGAGATCAAAAAATTTTGTGGAAGTGAATAATATAGATGTGTTTTGCTCAATAATAAAACCACTAGCTACATGGTGACTTAATTTAAAATAGGTAAAATTAATTACATTAAAAAATTCAGTTCCCTAGTCACACTAGCCACCTCACAAATGTAATTCAGGCAGCAACAGACCATCCTTATTACAGTGTCTGATAACAATGGGGCCTAATAAATAATTGTTCATGTATGTATTGACTAAACTTCTACTTCCCACTGCCTGATACCACATGTAGTTTACCTCATCCACTTGTTCTTCTTTTCCCATTTTCTAGAAAACGGTGGAAATACCCCCATTGAGTCTTCTTCTTAGATCTTTGAGAATCTTAATTTCTCAATTTCTCAAAATCTCAATTTTTGAGAAATCTCAATTTCTTTGAATCACATTATTAATAGTAGCAGACTCTGAGTCCCTGTGCACCAGGAGGTTTTGTCAATAAGTGGATCAGGCCAGGTGGAAATTTAAAAATGGAAGAGAACATGTCCTGTGTGATGCAACAACCACCACTTAGTTTCATATTTCCCCCTGAAGTAATGCAAATTCTCTGTGGTGACACTACTGACTTTAATTTTTGTTTTTGTTATCACTATTAGTTCAGATCAATGACATAGTGTCAAACTTCTTCACTTTGTAAACCTTTTCATTTGGGTGGCTTCCGGGATTCGACAACCAAAGAGTAAACCAAAGAGACTTTCAAAAAAATAAACTAGTTTCATTGTCTCTTATCTAAAATATAGTTACATGAGGGATATTATTTCACAGAAATATCTTGTTTAAGGTAAATGATTCCTTTTATTGCTACTATATGGTTCCATCGAGCACTACTGATTATTTCAAATTTAATTTTAGGGAATGTATACCTTTCCTAATGATATGTATAATTTTATCCAGATCAAAGTTCCCTTTACTTAGACTCTCTTCACCTGTTCCCACTATTTGTCTGTATAGAATCAGTAACTCCCTATGGACTGACTGACACTAGCTTTATTACAGATAAGTTTATTCTATGACTATGGAAATTTAAAAAGAAAGGGCATGGAGACATTGCATAAATTGAGGAAGCAAAATAGAATTACATGTTTAAATGTTTCTTTAGTAATTTCACTTCTAGTCAACAAAATTGGGAGACATTAAGTACCTACATATTTTAGGTGACTTTCAAGTGGAAGGGCTAGTCCAAATGAAATCAATGTTTGTAATTTTTGAAGCACTTTGATAGTACTAATGGACAAAATATTCCTATATGACATTTTTATAAATAACTCAAGGTGTATACATTAATTAATATACCAATTAATTCCAGTACATAGACTAATACTGTTCTTTTCATGTGCTAATGTTCTATGATCATTGTGATTGAAACATAAAGGATATGGGTGCCTGCGTGGCTCAGTGGTAGAGCGTCTGCCCTTGGTTCAGGTCGAGATCCCAGCGTCCTGGGGTTGAGTTCCGCATCAGGTCCCCTGCATGGAACCTGATTCTCCCT
Source organism: Canis lupus familiaris (assembly GCF_011100685.1). Lineage (NCBI taxonomy): Eukaryota > Metazoa > Chordata > Mammalia > Carnivora > Canidae > Canis > Canis lupus. The sequence continues at coordinate 79,334,060 of NC_049224.1, forward strand.
CTGCCTGTGTCTCTGCCTACCTCTCTGTGTCTCTCATAAATAAATGAATAAAATCTTTATATATATAAAAAGAAACATATAAAGGATAGAAGCGTTGAATTATGTAAAATATGCACACTTAATTTATAATTAAGAATGTAACAACATGAAACTGAAAAATGGCTGTTGCTATTGGAGCAGTGCTTAGTATCATATATATAATACTATATATGTATAAGATTCATGGGAATGTTGTTAATTATAACTTCATAATTGAATTTTATTAATCTTTGTGTGTTTTTCATATTTTCTTGAACTGTCTGATACTATATATGATGCCAGTACAGATTACTAATCAGCTGAAAATAGTCAACTATTACTTCTATGTAAGTTTGTATGGTGGCAAATGACTCACTGTATTGACTTATTTCACTGAATTAAGCTACCTAACAAACATAACCTTCTATAGGTATTTAATTAGATCTAATGCACACTGTAGCTATTAGGAAAATTAAGCAAAAATAATTCCCTTTTCTTTTGGGATACAAAGACTTGTTCAGATTCACATTTCACTTCTAAAATTGGTGTGCTTAAATTCCTTCTGTGTTGCTCTATTTTGTTCAATAGAAACCTATATGCAAAAACAACAACAAAAAAACAAAAACAACAACAACAAAAAAACAAAAAAAAACAAAAAAAAGAAACCTATATGCTTGAGCGGGCCAGTCATGTAGTATTGTGTATGCAATATCCTAAACCATATGAGAGTATAAATCTGGCTGTGGCTTTAATTATACTCTACCCTCTCTCCTGTTGTTAAGGCTTTTGTCTCTCTTTTTCCATGTTAGCAAACCACATCACACCAAGCCAGGTTGCCACTGGGACCATCAGAGCCATCCTTAGCTGTCACTGCGAACCCACTGACCAGATACCCTTTATTTAGCTACTAGGATTTATGGTAAGTTTTGAGATGTTTGTGTTACATTATTATAAATTCAGCAGCTTTATCAGAATCAGTTTCAAAAACAGAAAGCATGTCTGACCTCACTTAACAATGTTTCTGACACTGAAATGTGATAAACTGACAGCATAGGAAACAGAATTCTATTTTGGCGTTTGAGGAGAACACCATTTGGGGAAAAGACACTCTAGTTGCGTTTAACATTATTTACTTTCTTTTAACTTTGAACATTTTGAACGGTACATAACCTCATGAGAGAAAAGTAATCAAAAATCTAAGAAAAATTTGTATTTATTTCAAATTTTAAAGACTAGTGTAAAGAACTGAAGAGAAAAGAAACTCTAATTATTCCAGAATTATATTTGCAGTGCTGTATTCAATGCTTTTTAAAATAGCAGACAGACATCTGATTGAGAGGAAAATAAATTTTGCCTTGTAAACTTCAGCATTTGATGTCCAGTGAAAAGACAAAGTAGGTTAACAGCTCAGGCTTCTCCGAATGACTAATGACAATGTCAGATCTATTTTAGAAGGAGATATCATGGTTGCTAAAGTATCTTTAGGCTCATGAGTCCTTTTATTCAAAATATACAAAGGAAAGCAATGATCAAGGTCACCATTCACTGCGAACACTAAACAGTGTAATGACATGGACTATTGGAAACTTCAAACATTTTATCAAGCAGGAAAAATTGAATTACTAAGAACAAGAATACCGTGAAGCATCAAAAACTGAGAATAATTTTAAGATGCTAGACTAGCATATTTTGAACATCCAATTCTTCACCCTCTTGGCATGGCAGACCTTTGGGAGTGGTGGGTTAACCACAAATACACTGTGTGTTTGTCACTTGTAGAATTGGCTAGTGTTTGATATTGCTAAGTAACATCTTACCTGGTTAGACTCCTCAAAAGTGTGCCATCCCACAGGTTACCTGCTGTTTACACGATTTGTTCATTGGACAGTGAAGTCCCAGATTATTGAAGATAATGATCTAATTCACTGAAGAAGGGGAAATACAAACAAATTTAAGGAAAAGAACTCAAGTTATATTAACCAGCATAAGAACCAAATAAGGCAGAAGAGAAGCTTTACAAAGAGCTGATGAAGAGCAAAAGGGAGGGCATAACCTCCTATTGTATTGGCCCTTTTCAGGTGTAGATAACATTTCACATTAGCAAAATATTCCATATTACTCCACTTACCATTTTAACTGTTTTGCAGACTAAAAATTATGAGAAATTTGGCTTAAAAAGCCTACTGAAGAAAAAAAAAAGCTCTACTGAAATTTAATTACCTATTTTTTACATACATATTGTCTAAATAAGAAATCCAGAAATATTAAAGAATAGCCAGAAGTCCCTTCTTCCATTTCCATATTATCAGCTGTAGTATTTTTTATCTCACTTAATTACTTGGTATTTGTTTTTGTTAGAGATCTTTGTAATTTGTAGAATAAATCAATTACTATAAGGTTTCCTACTTTTTTAGTTTTACTGTGATTCAACTTTAGAATTTTTTTTTAATCATTTGATTTTATCTTATTTTTTCATCATTATGATGATGAAACCCCATCCCTTCTTTCCCCTATCCCCCTACCCAACTCCCTTCTGGTAAGCATCAATTTGTTTTGTCTAGTTAAGGGTCTATTTCTGGGGTTTGTCTCCTTTTTTTTTCCTTTGGCTCATTTGGTTTCTTAAATTCCACACATGAGTGAGATTATATGGTATTTGTTTCTCTGATTGACTTATTTCTCAACTTTATAATTTCTTTATGGAGAAATATTATATTCTTTTATTTGTTTTCATCTTCCCCATTATTCCGTCAAAAAGTTTTTATAATATCATCACGTAGTGTGTACCTTTGTGAAATCTAATGTGATATGTAGCTTACACTTATCCTGTTATGTTTTATTTTCTCTATTTTAATCTCTGTATTTCATACTTACACTTTTAGGTAAATTTACAATGGATATAGGCTCAGATTTCATATTTGTCAATGGATATATTTGACCCAGTAAGAGACAGAGAAAATTAACATATACACATAGCTGAAAATATGCACTACTATTGTCTCTATTTCTTTGTAACACAGCAAAACTTTAAAAGTTTTGCAAACATGGGGCACCTGGGAGACTCAATCAGTTAAATGTCTGACTCTTGATTTTAGCTAAGGTCATGATCTCAAGGTCATGATTTCAGGGTCCTGTTACCTGGCCTGTATTGTTATTTATGAGAAATCAATGGTCATTATAATTATGGTTCCCCGGTATAAAGGTCATTTTTCTCTGGCTAATTTCAAGACATTTTATTTATCTTTTGTTTCCAGTGTTTTGTGGGCATGGTTTTCTTCACATTTATCTTTCTTGAGTCTAGTGGGCTAATTGAATATACAGATTTAAGTCTTTCATAAAATTGTGAAAATTTGGGGCCATCAGTTCTGACATTCTCTCTCCTTTCTCTCTGTAGAATTCTACACATATTTTGGACTTTTTAATATCACTCAAGAAATTGCTATGTTTTTTTTTTCCCCTTTTCTAAAACAATCTGTTTTCACATAGGATAATCTCTATTGAACTGTTTGAAAATTTGATGATGCTTTATATGAACATCCTTCTGATATTTAAGCTGTCTAGAAATGTTTAAATTCTAGATATTATATTATTCAGTTCTACAATTTCCATCTTGTTCTTTTTTCAGAGGGAGAAAAGAGAGCACAGGCTCAAGCTGGGTGTAGAGGGTTGGGCAGAGGGAGAGGAAGAGAGAATCTTAAACAGGCTCCACAACCATTGTGAGCCCATAATGGGGCTCGGTCTCATGACCCAAGATCGTGACCTGAGCCAGATCAAGAGTTAGGCACATACCTATTGAGGCAGCCAGGTGCCCCATTATTATTTTTTCTTTTTTTAAAGATTTATTTATTTACTTGAGTGGGGAAGGGAAAAGGGAGAGGGTGAGAGAGAATTACTGAGCAGTCTCTCCAGTGATCACAGAGCCCTACACAGGGCTCGGTCTTAGGACCCTGAGATCATGACGTAAGGGGAAACCAGGTGTTGAACACTTAACCTACTGAGTCACTCAGGTACTTTATCATTTTTCATTTTCTTAAGTGTAGTTTCTCTGCTGATATTTTCTATCTTCTTGTTCCAAACAAGCAATTTTCCTTTATCTCATCAAGCATACTTATAGCAGCTATTTTAAATTCTTTCTCTGATAATTCTAAAATATCAGGATTGGTATCCATTGATTTTATTTTCTCTAAGAATGGGCTACATTTTCCTATTTCTTCATATATCAAGCAATTTTGGATTGTTCTTGTATGTTATGTTGTGTATACTTTAGATTCTACTCAGTTTCTTCCATGAGTGTTAGTATTATTGCTTCAACTGGCAATTAACTTGGTTGTATACAAACTAAAAATTCTGTCTTTTACAGGAGCTCACATCTTGGTCTGGTCCTTCTTTTCCCATCCTTTTCTTTCCCTTCCTTTTCTTTTCTTTTCATTACTTTTCTTCTCTCTTTTCTTTCTCTTTATCTGGGTTGTTTATAGTCTGTCCATGTGTGGTAGCAATGGGGCCAGCCAAAGATTTGCACATGTACATAGAAATTTGGCTTCTGTCTCTGTTCTCCATTTTCTACAATTATCTTCTACTATTTTCATCTCATTCTATCATTTTAGTGGCTATAGGTGCCCTGATCACTGGCCTCTTGCATTTCAAAGTCAAAAGGCTGTGAGCCATCAAAGTTTTGGCCAGCCAAAAAATCCCCAAAAGACAACAAAACAAAACAAAACAAAACAAAACAAAACAGGACAGAACAACAAAAATGGATGACTGCAGCATTCCCACAGGCATAGCAAATAAAAAAGGGAGGACGTGGTGGTGGTGGTGGAGTATATCACATGCGCGTCTCTTCATCCAAGTTTCTACCTCCTTCTAGAATCTTCTACCTTTATTCACTTTCTAGATCCTTTAGGTAGCTTGTTGTGTATTGTACAGAGTTCATGGTTCTAATCTGCAAGAATGTTGGCCTGTTAGAAACTTAGGTGGTTATACTGGAAGTGGAAACTGGAGTAGATTATATATTTGTGCATAGAAGGGGAAATAAAACCTGAATATTGGTGTACATTGGTGATACTGTCTTCCAAAACTTCCTTCAGTGTACCCCAAACTCTTCTGATAGAAGTATTAGAGTTGAAGTCCCTGTTTAAGATAAATTGCATAGTATAATAGTTTTTCCCACTTAACCAACATTTGGTGAAGTGCACAGAAATAGATATTAAATAAACCCTTGTTACATTAGCACTCTATAAAGACTGAATAAAACATAATAACTTTCATCTAAAACCTGACATATTTCTTGAATTTGCTAACTGAATTCACTAAGTATAAGTATCTAAAATATTAGATCAATATCACATTTTAATATGGCAATTAACGTACTAAAATGTGAGATAATTTTAATATATAATTGCTTGAGAGCTCATCTTGACATCTTTTACTACAGATTTAGAACTGAAAAAATATGAATAGATTCCTTCTGGTAGTAAGCCAGAAGCTCCAAGGAAGCGTGCCACCTTCTTAGAAAGAAATAAGATAAGAATGGTTTACTGAGGACACACTAATTCTCAGATATAAGGAATGTTATATAAATATATATAGATAGATACAAATATAACTGTGGATAACCACAATTCTATTTTGCTTTTCATATATATATATATTTTTTGTGAAAATTAAATTTGTCATGAAGTAGCATTCCATGAAATGATATAAGAAGGGTATTAAATTGTTATTAAATATGAAATATATATGATAAAACAAATGCTTTGAGAATGTCCTTCATTTGCCTCATCTAACTGCATGTACAAACAACTGAATACCTTTAATCTTAAATCCAATTCACTAATAACAACTAAAACAAATCAAACTGGAAGACAAAACACAGTGACATATTACCAATATAGAATTATTGAATCTAAGTTAGGTTTTTAATATTATAAACATACTCATGTGGCAAAGAACATTTTATTATAGAGATCAAATATGCATTTTAAAAATCAATCTAAACTTTGTTATTTTTTAGACACATTTTGTTTTTCCCCCCAAATTTCTCAAGGTCATGCATATTAATTAATTGCTTTGAGGTATAATTTTATTGTAGCTATAAACTATTCACAAAAAAGTTTTATAGTAAAGAGTCATGAGCCTAAGAACTAAGTGTAGCTATAAAGTAATATCTTAACACTTGGACTTTTACATCCCTAATACATTATTTCTAAAAGTGACTTAATAAATCTGACAGTCTTTATTTTTTTTTTTAATTTTTTTTTTGTCTACGATAGACAGAGAGAGAGAGAGAGAGGCAGAGACACAGGCAGAGGGAGAAGCAGGCTCCATGCACCTGGAGCCTGACGTGGGACTCGATCCCGGGTCTCCAGGATCGCTCCCTGGGCCAGAGGCAGGCGCCAAACCGCTGTGCCACCCAGGGATCCCAACAGTCTTTATTTCTGTTACTTGGTCTCAATTTATACCTTTTAGTTCATGGAGTATTAAATAAGTTGGTCATCCTAAGAAATTTGTGAGACCCACCAAAGACAACTAGAACACTGTAGAGCTAATAGTCACACATGTATACATATACACAGGGTGGTAGAAAAATCCTCACTTCTTGTGTTCAAAAAAAAAAAAAAAGAAAAGAAAAGAAAAAAAAAAAGAAAAAGTAATGGCAGCCCAGGCCACACCACAAAATTGCTTCTAATGCTCATATCCTAACAGTCTTCAAGCCATTTGGAACAAAAACAAAAACAAAAAAAATCCCAAACAAAACAAAACAAAAACAACAAAAAAACATTTGGAACTAAAATCTGGACTTCTGCTCTTTTCTTCATCATTGTGGTTGGCAAAGTAATTTCTGTGTCCTAACTCTCAGAACCTTTGATATATTATCTCATGGCAAATGGAATTTTTCATATGTGATTAATGGCTTTGAAATAGGGAGATTATTTTGTATTATCTGAGTAGACCCAATGTAACCACAAAAGTCTTTATAAGAGGAAGGCAGGAAAACTCAAAGTAAGAAGTAGAAGATGATGGGACAAAAAATTGGAATGATATAAAAAAGGGGCCATGATCCAAGAAATGCAGGCAGCCTCTATAAGCCAGAAAAGGCAAGAAAATCATTTTTCCTTTAAACCTTTAGAAGTAATGCTGCCCCTACAACACCTTGAGTATAGACTTTTCTCAACAACATGGATGCATCTTAAAAACAGCAAATTAAGCAAAAGATGTTAGGTCAAAGCAGGTAAATAATATATGATTTTATTTATTCAAAACAACTTTAGAAACAGAGAAAAAATATTGTACAGTGATAGAGGTAGGGATAGTGATTTCCTAGTGAGTTGTTAGTGACTGGAAATACCATAAGGAAAATTCTTGAGTGCTGAAGATATTCAAGTTCATAATTCTGGTGGCAGTAACATAGGTTGGTTCAATTTGTGAAACTTTAACAAGCTGCAAACATATGATTCCTATATTTTCCTGTATATGTCATATTTTAGTGAGTTTACTTAGAAAAAATATATCAGACTACTTATGCAAAAAAACATTTCATAATCCACAATTCAAAGAGTTGAATAATGGAGCACAGGCGTGGCTCAGTAGGTTAAGTGTCTGCCTTTGGCTCAGGTCATGATCCCAGGGTCCTGGGATCCTGCTCCACATTGAGGAACGTGCTTCTCCCTCCCCTTTGTGCCCCGCCCCCTTGCTTGTGCTTGTTCTCTCTCTCTTTCAAATAAATAAATAAAATCTTTTTAAAAAACGGAAGGAGAATTCAGTTAAAGTAGATTGTTACAGTTTTGGCACAGTGGTATGTAGCTGACCTGTTCCATAGCCCTGGGTTAACCTAAGCATTATGCTACTTGGTTCAGGTGCCCTGTTCTGATCCAATCAACTATAAGCTTGGAGAGTGGAGAAAGGACACAATGCACTCATGGAAGAGCTGTGGATGGGAAAATGTATCTTGAAAAGGAACTGCAGGATGTCTGATTGGAAATGTTTTTATGATGTTTCACTATGAGACCTTATATAATCACAATATACGAGGGCAATCTAATTTGATGATCTGAGCTGTTTGAAAGGAACTTTTTAAAGCTTCTGCAACCCTAATTAAGGTGATTTGGAAGCCATAACTTTAATGTTGATCATTAAGCATGACACTAGATGGTAAACAAGAGATGCTGAGAAGCCCACAAGTCCCTGCTGTTATTTCAAAAGCAATATATTTGAAATAAAGTCATTGGGACTGAGATTCTTCTGACAGAACAAAGTGATCTGGGAGATAGGTAATATTGCCTGTCAGAATAAATTGTCTTGTTTCCTCTGTTGTGCCTTAATTATTAATTAGGGATGAACATTTAATGTCCATTCTACATTTTCCTAGATCTCCGTAATCATGACACATAAAGTTCACTACAGAAAAATACAATTAATTCAAGAAATAAAGAAAGAGATCAATATCATTAAATCAAATATCATTAAATCCATTGCTCATAAAATCACCAAATTATGTCTTATTTACAAAAAAATGGCAGTTTTAATCAGTTGAACTGCAAATATTATGGCTTAAGATGGTAAACTGAAATTTTATTATTTTTAACAAATGGGACACAAAATTAAATTATTTTCATACTGTTTTACTTAAAGAATAGATTTTTGAAATTTCTAAAAATGACTGAAAGGTGTAATGGCTGTTTTTTTTTTTTTTTACCTTCAATATATTCTTACGAGTAAATCTAAGAGGAAGTGAATGGGTTCCTTTTTGTTTTTTATAATATATATTTATTTTATTTATTTTTTTTAAAAAGATTTGTTTATTTATTCATAGAGACACAGAGAGAGAGAGAGAGAGAGGCAGAGACACAGGCAGAGGGAGCAGCAGGCTCCATGCAGGAAGCCGGACGTGGGACTCGATCCCGGGTCTCCAGGATCACGCCCTGGGCTGCAGGTGGTGCTAAACCGCTGCGCCACCGGGACTGCCCATGATATATATTTATATATTTAGTTATTTTTGTTTTTTATAATATCTAAAAAGGAAAATCCATCCTTTCATAGGTATTCTAGAAAGCATTAATTTGAAAATTATGATTTTTGGTTGGAAGTTATTACATAACAACCAAATTCGATAACTTATATTGGAGAACAATTTGACCATGTGAATCTTTGGAGAAATGCATATTATGTAGGAATTGGACCAGAAGTTCATAAAATTGATGGCTTCAGGATCTTTGTGCATTATTTTAACAGTAGATCATGTTTGTCTATGAGTAATACATTTATTCATCTAATTGGTCAACAAATATGCACTAAAATTATATTATATCTGGGAAACCTGGGTGGCTGGTTGATTAATCAGCCAACTCCTGGATTCAGCTCAGGTTGAGCCCCACAACTGACTTCCCACTCAGCACAGAATCTGCTTAAGATTCTCTCTTCCTTTATCACTCTCCACTCCCTAAAATAAATAAATAAATATTAAAAAAATAAAAAGAAATTGTATTGCATCCATTTGTTATCCTAAACTTCATTAAATTACTCATTCATTGCCATCTAGAGCATGGTAAAATAACTATATTGAACCAGCTCTCCACTATAAATAGTTGTGTGTCTGATCAAAATATAAGAGACAACTACTTTCAAGTATTTTATTATAAGCATTAAGCAACAGACAGTGAAGAACTATAATCCTTGATGGAAAAAAAAAAAACATAAAATGTGAGTTCTATATTTATCCTAGCTCCTTGCCTTAGGTCATACTCTAGACTGGGGCCCATGCAAGTGGGGTGCAAGCAAGACAAAGCACTATGAGTAGAGAAGGTAGGAATCAGCATTCAGTGCTGCTTATGCAGCTTGAATTTATGGAGGGCCTAAAAGAAAGATCTGAGCAGAAAAGAGGACTCAACAATCTACAAGGCCCTGTTGCAAGGCTGATCTGTGCATATGCGGGGTGAATTTCCATAAAACTTAGTGGAGAGTAGCTGTGGTGGTGCCTAACACTGAAGAGAGGTATTACACATTAAGCAGATCTGAAGGTTGTTGGAATTGTGGCTCAACCAGGGTGGGCATATTCACTGGGGAATTTATTTAGTTCAGAAACCTGAATGGAAAGACAGGCCATAAGGGCTCTGCCCTCCAACATATGACATACCCTGAGTCTAAGGCAAAGTTAAAAATATATCAACTCAAAAAAAAAAAAAAATATATATATATATATATATCAACTCTATCAAACAATAAGTGTGAAAGGACAAGTATGATCTACCATTAGTTGTCTGCCAGAACAAAGCCATTGAATATAATTAAAAATCTCTTCAAGGTATCATGCAGATGTATAGAATAAAACAAAATTTATGTCATGTGAAGCAGAAGAAGGTGACATAAAAAAGGTTTTTTGTTTTGTATTGTTTTGTTTTTAAGATGATATATGTTGGGATCAGTGGTCAAGGGACTTTATTTTTTTTAATTTTTTTATAAATTTATTTTTTATTGGTGTTCAATTTGCCAACATATAGAATAACACCCAGTGCTCATCCCATCCAGTTCCCCCCGCAGTGCCCACCACCCAGTCACCCCCACACCCCACCCACCTCCCAGAGTTAGGAGTCTCTCATGTTTTGTCTCCCTTTCTGATATTTCCTGCTCATTTTTCTCCTTTCCCCTTTATTAGGTTAAGGACTTTAAAAGAGGTATTTTAAATATGTTCAAAGCTCTTAAGGAAAACATTGATATGGTATGTGGACAGATAACAAATTTCAGAAAAGAAAATGAAACAAATATAAATAAATAATAAAAAATTGAAATTAAGTAAAATATCTGAAAAGGAGTAGTTATTTAGATAGGTTTGATAGCTGCATCAGATTGAAGAAAAAGATCACTGAAGAATATCTTGCACTAATGTTTGAAAATCCAACAGCTGCACATTTTCAAAATTGGTGAAAAACATCAATGTGGTTTTCTGAAATGCAATTAAATCGAAGTAGGACACAAACAATAACCACACATCATAGATAACCTTAAAAGCCAAGGATAGAGAGAAAACTTAAAAGTAGTCAGAGGAAAAAAGTCACATTACATAGAGAAGGTATACAAATAAATGATGAATCGCCTCAGAAACGGAGGCCAAGAGACAAAGAAACAGAATCCTTAAAGTGATGAAAACAGTAACAAAAATCACTGCCAATCTAGAAATCAATATCCAGCAAGAATGTTATTTAAGAGCAGGAAAAACAAGCACATTTTCTGATAATCTTAATCCAAAGATGAATTTGTTGTCAGTAAAATTGCAAAAACAAACATACAAAAAAAAAAAAAAACCTCAAATGAACTCTTCAGTCTGAAGGAAATGTTGTTAATGTTCTTAAACTTATATGGAGTGGAACAATATTCATATTAAGTGTACAATGATAAGTTAAAGGTACATATTGTTATCCAGAATTAATCTGTGTAACCAATAGCATATGGTAGAGGAGATGTATGTCACTAACAAGAATGGATTATAAAACAGTGTAGATTATGTCTTTTCAAATCTCCCTCTCTCTTCCTTTGTCCCTTATGAGAGAGACCATCACAATTAGGCAGACTTTGGAAAGGCCTACATAAGAGACAGAGGTTTCTGACTAACAGAGATTTCTGATTAATGAGAAATCAGGCTTTGCTAGCAAAACAGTGTGTGAGCAGATTCTCCTGCTCATTTGAGCCCTGATATGATTTGTAGCCTCATCTGACAGCCCGACTGCAACGACATGAAGGACACTGAGCCAGCGGAATTCAGCTAAGCAACTTGTAGATTCCTGACCCTAAGAAATTCTGTGGGATAATGAAGGTTTGTTGTTTTTAAGTTGCTGGGTTTAAAATTATTTGCTGGGCAGTGACAGTAGCTAACATGACAATGCATTTCACAACAAATAAAATAGACAATTTCCTTGAAAGCTACGGGTTACCAAAGCTCACTCTTTGAGAAATAAACTGAATAAATCTATATCCATTAAAAAATGGAAACATCAAAAGCAAAACTAAAAAAAGTACTGTATTTTAAACTGAGCCAAAAGATCGTATTTATGGGCTGCTATTAAAGCAGTGTTAAAAGGGAACTAACTTCATAGCCTTCTACACTTATGTTGGAAAAGAATAAAGGTCTTGAATCAATGACTAATGCTTCCATTGTAAATGAAAAAAAGAACAACCCAAAACAAATTAAGTCTAAAATAAACAGAAGAAAGGAAACAATAACAAGCATAAGTCATCAGATAGAAATTTTTAAAAAATTAATGGGACCAGAAGTTGTTACTCGAGATCAATAAAATTGATAAGGTTCCTGTCTGATTGATTGAGGGAAAAGGATACAAATTTTAAATATCAGGAATGATAGGAGAAATGCCACTAAAGATCCTGCAGACATTAAAATGGGTAATTTATTAGTATAAGTAAAGTATTTTCTATGTGCTTATAAATATTTCACATTATTATAGAGTGTAAAGATCTAAGTAGGCACAGCCTACACTCACTCTATGTATGTATGCTGATACTGAATTATTGTTCTTCCTTAATAACTGGTTGTGGCTAGTCATTTGGATTATTTGAGTAATGTTTCTTATATGAAAAACAAGGCATTGATTCTTCACTTTTATTAATCATCGCAAATTATAGAAAATACAAAGAACATACTTTAATTCAACTGATAAAATATAAAAACATTTTACTATTACTGAACTAATTTTTTAAAGGTTTTATTTATTTATTCATGAAAGACACAGAGAGAGAGAGAGAGGCAGAGACATAGGAAGAGGGAGAAGCAGGCTCCATGCAGGGAGCCCAATGTGGGACTTGTGATCCAGGGACTCCATCTGGAGACTCCAGGACCATGCCCTGGGCCCAAGGCAGACTTTAAACCACTGAGCCACTCAGGCTCAGTGAACTACTGAACTGATTAATCAGGATAATTACAACAATAACAAAATATTAATATTACTGTACCATAAGGCTAAAAAATACTGGTTCATTTAGTTCAGTCTCTATAGAGCTTATCGTACTGCTGATATGATATGTAGGAGCTCAATAAACTTGTGTTGCATAAATAAAGAGGTTTAAATATTGCTCATCACCTGAATTTTTATTCAAAATATTTCTAACTTATTCAAAGGCAAATATTTCTCATGATGGTGTTCAGAGAACAGTGTTTAAGTTTCAGCAAAAAATGTAGAAAAATATTTGTGTACACTAAAATTATATGAGGCCATTCTCATTATTTTTATAAGCATGACAATGTAATTAGCTTTGTGTAAATCACATTTGTTTGGGACACACATTCTTTTTGCTTTCTAAGTATTCTTGAGTAATCCCAATATTTATGGCCAAATATATGAATAGTACTTTCATTCCTAGTTCCTTGACATGGAACCAAGTTTCAAATATTGATTTTCCAATGCCTGTGGAATAGTATACTCGCCATGCATCTAGATGATATACCTGGACACTTCTGTTTTATGGGTCAGCCAGCTTGATTTTCATGGGATAAAATCAATGGCTTTCAGCAATCGTAACGAATAGATGACAATTTGTTGACTTTAATTCTTTATCTTTTAGTGTACTCTTTGATGCAAAGGCATAATTGTCATTTACATCTTCATATTTCTCATCCAATCATTAGACATCCAATCCACTCTTTCCTTAGAGCACTATACTGCTAATCTCACTAGCATTTTGTATATTAATGTGTTATATTTTGTGGTTGGGAAATACCATTCAATCTGAAACTGACAGTAACACATCAGTGTCCAAGACAATGACTCATAATTACTTGCTGTTATATGACGAAAGAGACATTTCGGTTGTTTCAATGACCATTTTGTTTTATTCTTTGGTAGTATAAAAGTATTAATTCTTGTGAAGGGTAAGCTTATTGGAACATCAACATTGACTGGTTTATATTAAAATATATATGAATATTTTTGTGCCTTGAATGTTGGAGAGAGAAATCTGTGAAGTATCAATATAAAAAACATTGAACAACATAAACAGAATATCTGTAATCATTCTTAATTAGCTATTGAAGGTCTATCAAGTCAAAAGTTCTTATGAATGTTTTGAATTATCATAGTGCCATAAGCCTTGGAGATAAATCATTGCAGAGTTTTAGGCTTATAAGGCAGAGTCAAGTAACTATTTTGTTCTCTATCAGAAGATCTCTTTGGTTCTACAGAGAAGATGGATTATAAGAATGCAAGAAGTAAAGAAAGAAAATCAGTTCCACAGTTTTCCGAGTAGTCTACCAATTAGATATTGGTCAATTCTGGGCCAGGATAGTGGTATTAATGTGTGGTCCAAGAGCTTTTGAGCAAGATGAGACACTTCAGTGGATCTGCAAGGTCAAAACTATTTTTTTTTTTCATAATAGTGGTAGGATAGGATTTACCTTTTTCACTTTCATTATCTCAAAGTGTGCAGTAGAGTTTGCCAGAGGCTACATAACATGTGTGAGTGTAAGGGATTAAATATAGAAGCTAAAGCAAGAAAGCAGTTATCTTCTGTTAAATCAGGCCAAAGAAATAGATAAATATTTGAAACAGTACCACTCTCCTCACCTAGTTTTTGTTTTGGTAAAAGCAGTTATTTTCCATTAAGTATACTAACAAGAAATGTTGATACTTATAAATTAATAAATATGCATGTATATATAATTCATAGTTGTACAACCCAATATAGTAAGTGTCAATAGCTACAACCAAATAACCAAAAGCTATTTCGGGAGGATCTTCAATGATTTTTAAGAGTGTATAAGGGTCTTGTGACCAGAGTATTTGAGAACCAGTGGACTAAGATTCTGGTAGCTATAGCATTACCCTTCTAATTTTAAACTGTTAGGTTATTAGACTTTGTCTTATTTCCTGAGCTCTCTCAGCCTCTACATACAATTGCTCCATAATTTCTATTGATTCTAGTTCTAACTTCTTTTCATAAATACATAATTTTGCTATTTCCACTCCCAGGGAATGATTAAGTCAGATACTTTCTTTTGACACACTCTTTTTTTTTTTTTAAGATTTTATTTATTTATTCATGAGAGACCCAGAAAGAGAAGCAGAGAGACAGGCAGAAGGAGAAGCAGGCTCCATGCAGGGAGCCTGACATGGGACTCGATCCCAGGACCCCGGGATCAAGCCTTGAGCTAAAGGCAGATGCTCAACCACTGAGCCACCCAGGCGTCCTTGATAAATATATCATTTTACTATTTCCACTCCCAGAGAATAATTAGGTCAGATACTTGACACTCTCGAATTCCATTTCCATTCTCCTCTATGGGAACATTGGAAGGCTAAATTCTAAAGTTCTCACTATGAGGGAGACTAATTTGCCCAACCAAATCCATTTTTCCTTTTATTATAGGAATATAAGCTTATTTAAGGCAATGAGTGGTCATGGGGTTTCACTGGTTTAGTGTGACAGTAAGTGACCCCTGTTTCTTTGCTTAAATGACACTTATCCTACTTTCTCACACCTCACCTTTTCTTCATGCCTGTTGTAAATGAAGACAATCACCCTTGGCAGCCATATCTTGTAATTAGCAGAACAGTCTACTTACTATGTTGACCGGAAACCAAAAACTCATCAGGGATTACTACATGTCATTAAAATAATGTTCTTTAGCAATTGCATTTCTGGGTCGTGTTGTTTTAGTAACTTTTCTCTGCATCCTATTATAATAAATGTGCTTGAAGAATAAAGGTACTTCAAATAGTTACTTAAAGTAGGTCTCAAAGTATAAATAGAAGTTATACCAACACTGTGCAAACATGCTGAAACCAAAAGGACTTTTCAAAATTATGTTAATGCAAAAAAAAAAAAGGGAAAGTGAATGGAGCCAAGGCCAGTATTCAGGGTGTACCAAATGGTGTATTAGCAGATTCAGTTGGAATGGAACTCTTATTCAGGATTGACTGAACTATAAAAAGAAAGCTGGAAATGCTTATAGAGCGAATGGCCCCTTTTCTCAAAAAAATTCTCTGACAACCTAACTCCTTAGCTGTCTTCCTCTGCTTATTGTCTTCTATACCACTCACCAACCTCTGCATAGTATATATTTATTGCCTTATTTGTTTTTGTATTTCCATCACTAGAATAGAAATTCCAAGAGGGCAGAGAATTTAAGTCTATTGCTGGCTGATTCTTAGTAATTAACATAGTAAGTGACATCTAAAGGTGCTCAATGAGCATTTTATTGCATGAATACATATTTTAATTTTTCATAGCACAAAATGCCTTTCTTTTTGTGTCACTGCCACACTTCTATTTGTCATTTTAGCACATACATGTTAGTATGATTATTTTAACAAGGCGTATCACAGAAAGTTCCAAGGGGCGCGAACAGCTCCTATTTTGTTCAACATTATACAAATGTCCAGCACCTTGTACAATAACTGATATATATGAGAGGCTCAATACAAATTTATTGAATTAATCAGAAGACTCTTTGAACCTTTTAAGGTGGGGATAAGTAGGTGATTTCCTTTCCACAAGTTCTGAAGCAAAGTGACTTGGTAAATATTAAGTTTAAAGACAGCTCTTTAATACAACAAAGACTTTGAAGTAGAGAGAAGTATCAAATTATACTTTTAATTTTCCCTTTTAAAGTATGAGTTGCTGAGTGGATCAATTATACACTGACTTTGATTGGTGCAAAGTGAGACATAGGTAGTTGTCTATTGTGAAGTGTATTCAGTGACTGATTTTTGACTGACAAAGTTTGATGTCAATCACTAGCTGCACTATAATGAGAAAAATTGAAAATCCTCAAAATACTGTTATTTTGTTATCTTCTGTTAGTAGACTTAAAATATCTTATAATATAGTTTCTTGAGATTATGAGAAAAATAGATACTTCCATTTCTATTGCTTCAGATAAAAATTGGAGGGAAGTAGGATGTGTTGACAGAAAATTGTGAAATAAAATTGAGTGATGGTAGATTACATGTGTTGTGTTGGCAATTACATGCTGTTGTTTATCAGCTGGAAGGTTTGACACTAAGTTGTAGTAATCCTATTGATGTCCTATTGAACCAGGATGTAAAGTGGGAAATGATTTAATTACCTTTACCTTTCCTGGATTCTTATTTGGTATGTTCATTATGGAAAAAGTATGTGAACATAATTCCAAGATGGCATATACTTTAGAAGGAACATAAATTTTTTGAAAGAAATTCTCCAACAAATCTTTACATTTTTACAATAAATGGTATGAAGAGTTAGTTTTTTTTTTTAAGATTTTATTTATTTATTCATGAGAGAGAGAGAGAGAAAGAGAGAGAGAGAGAGAGAGCCAGAGACACAGGCAGAGGTAGAAGCAGGCTCCATGCAGGGAGCCCAATGTGGGACTCGATCCTGGGACTCCAGGATCACACCATGGGCCGATGGCAGGCGCTAAACCGCTGAGTCACCCAGGGATCCCCAAATAGTTACAGTTTTATTAAGGATTGTTAATAAACATGATAGGAAAAAATGGTAGAAATTTTGCTTCTAAGTATAAGTATCGAGGGCATTTTTATAGACTATTATACAAGATAATACATGTATGAGATATGAGATTTGCTGCTTAGATCCTATAGCATAGACTATACACTATATATTCTATATACTATAGCAGAAGGTATAGGAATTTGTCATATATCCACTAACCTCACACATGCATAGCCTTCTTCCATTGTCAACATCCCTTAGCGGAATAAAATATTTGTTACAACTGATGATTATCACATCATTATTATCCAAATTCCATAGTTTATTAGGGTTCACTGTTGGTGTTGTACATTCCATGGGTTTGTAAAAATGGGTAATGGCATGTGTTCATCATTGTAATATCATTCATGATAATTTCACTGTCTGAAAAAAAGATGGATACCCTGCTTTTTCATCTTTCCCTTCACCTAACTCCTGGCACTATTGATCTTTTTATTGTCTCCATAGTTTGCCTTTTATCTTGAATGAATGTTGGATTTTGTCAAATGCTTTTTCTGCATCTGTTGATATCATGTTTTTTTTTTATTTTTTACTATATGATGCATTACATTAATTGGTTTTCAAAAGTTGAAGCATTCTTGCATATCTGGGATAAAGTCCTTTGGGTCATGGTATGTAATTCTTTTAATACGTTTCTGGGTTTGACATGCTAATACTTTATTGAGGCTTTTTACATCCACGTTCATGAAAGATATTGGTTTGGAATTACTATTTTCCTTGTGATGTCTTTGTTTAGTTTTGATGTCAGGGTAATTCTGGCCTCATAGAATGAGTTAGGAAATTTTCCCTCTGCTCTATCCTTTAAAAGAGATTGCAGAAAATTTGTATAATTTCTTCCTTAAATGTTTGGCTATAATCATCTATGATCCTGTCTGGGCCTGGTCCTTCAAATTATGAACAAGTTTCTCATTGTTCTTAAATAATGTCTTCTCCTTTATTTTGTTTTGTTTTATTTTCTGCTCTCTTTGCTTTTCAGTTTTGAAGGTTTCCATTGAGATGTCATCAAATTCAGAAATTCTGTTTTCCACCATGCTGAGTCAACTTATAAGTTCACCAAAGACATAATTAATTTCTGTTAGAGAGTTTTACAAATTCCAGTATTCATTTTGCATTCTTCCTTAGGTTCCATCTGTCTGCTTACATTGCCTATCTGTTCTTGCATGTGGTGCACTTTATCCATTAGAACCCTTAGCATATAAATCATAACTGTTTTAAACTTCCAGTCTGATAATTCTAATATCCTTGCCATATCTGAATTTGGTTCTGATGCTTGCTCTGTCTCTTCAGAGTATGTATTTGCCTTTTAGTTTATAATGTAACATTTTTCTCAACAGACATGTATGATATATTAGGTAAAACAAACTGCTTGAAAATAGGCCTTTGGTAATGTGTTCATAAAGGTCAGGGGAAAGAAGCATTCTATAGTCCTATAATTAGATTTCAGTCTTTTAGTGAGTCTTTGCCTCTGGACTGTTAACTTCACATGTTAGTCAATTTTTACCATTGCTATTTTCCTCTTTGTGGATGAGATGGTATAGCTAGAGTGGGCCAGAGTTGGATATTTACCACTTCCAAATGGAAGGCTAAATCTGTCTACAGGTGGCCATTTCCTCTTCCCAAGGTCTGGTGAGCTATGAAAAACATAAACAAAACCAAAAACAACAAAAAAACCCAGCAGGTCAGAATGTGCTCCTGAAGACGTACATTGTTATGAAGATCGGAATGCTATGATATATTTCAAAATGTTTTTCCTGCCACCCCCTGGCAGAAGTATGAGGGAATTTTGCTCCAATATTCACTGTGAAAACATAGTAGAGCTCCAAGAAGAAAACATCATAAAAGCATCAGTGCCCCTGATAACTCTGTGTGAGGTTGAGTTTCTATATCTCAGAGGTATCCAGAGTGGGCCATTAGTAATTTGTCGATTACAATTCAATTTCCTTACCACCTACTGGTTCCTGTGCAAGTTTCAACTCTTAGGTTTGTGCTCCAATAAGTTGTCATTATCTGTATTTGTGTGTAGGTGTCTCAAATTTGAGGGGAAACAATTTGTCCTGTAATCTAACTTCTCTTGTAGATCTTTGAAGAATTATTGATTTTTCAATTGGGATAGCTTTCTCCTTATTAGGACAGAATGGTGACTCCCAGGTTTCTTGTATATGGGAGCAGAACCCAGAAGTCATATAACTTGTTTTTTTTTTTTTTTTTTTTTTTTCATTTTAGAATCTTTATTAGTGCTTAGTCATCTTTTCTAAAGTGTGGTCTCATTTCCCTTAAGTGCAACTTTTGCTTAATTTCATATTTACACATTTGTTTAGTAGACCATTTTGATCTCTGAATATATCTGAGAATGGTACCAAATACAGTGTTAAAATACTAATGCATATACTTGTGTGGGAACCACTTATAAAAATTACAATACAAAGTAATAAGTTCTGTAAAATAGGTCAGCAGCATGCTGCTGAAGCAAATGAGAGAAGGGATTAACCCTATGTGTAGTAGACAGTTTCATAAGAAGGTATGTTGGGTAAAAGGTAGGAATCTGTGCTTTGTGTCAGAAGTTCTGTGAACTATTCTTGGTTCTGCCATTAGCAGTCCTGCTATTGGCAGAGGAACTTAACCTCCATGGCACTGACTTTTAAACTTTAAGGATGATGGAACCATTTGAAAATTTGATGAAACTATCCTCAGGAAAAAATATATGACCATACACATATATAGCCGAAGGAATATGGCTATATAAAGATCTATTTCTGCATCTATGAAGAGCAAATATTATGAGACAATAAATTTCTACATTTAAAAATCACAGTTATTTTCCCACTATTACTCATTTTCATTTGTACTTAAAATTTTTTAAATGGATGTTGAAAAATTTATTCAGTCAATACATTATGGAGCATGCACTATATATCATTCATTGTACTACAAGCTGGAATAAAGTAATTAGCAAGCTGACATAAATACTTCCCCTCACGGAGAAGTAAAAAAAGGTAAATGATGGTAAATATTTACCTTTTGTACTATATTTTGGCCCTTATGCAGTAAATTCTCAATATACTTAACCCTGAAAAAGTATGTAGTTGGAGAAAATATGGGTACCATATATTATTTTATGGAAAAAACAGAACAAAACTATTTAATGTCAGTTACAATTTAGCCTAGCATATCAGTCAGGAAAACAAACAAACAAAAAAAACCACCAATTATATTAGCAAAGATTATTTATTATGGAGGATTGTTTTAATAGATTTCAAAGAACTGAAAATCTATAAAGACCAAACTGAGGTAACAGAACAAGAAGCAGCTACCATCTTTCTTTGTGTGCCAGTCAGATCAGTGAATTCAACACATCTCTTTGAAGTAAAGCAACCTTACTAGGAAACATCTCAATATTGCACATTTTATTTTCACATTTCCAAGTATAAGATATGAAATTTCCATAGGTATAGTCAAACTTTTCAGTTTAGAATTTGGGTTTGAAATATGTCTTAATATTGTTCTATTTAAATATATCTTGTCTTTACTGGAAATTTCAAAAATGAATGTATGTGTTGGCTTTCATTTGCCTATCTTCTATGGCACCATTATTAGATCTCTTAAACTCTTGATTATGTCCATGTTACTTTTCTTTCTCATGTGTCACAATCCTGTCTTTTATATCTTTCACTTCCCTCTGACCTCTTTAAATGTCATCAAAAAGGGTACTAGAAAAGGAAATACTCTATCAGAACAAACTAAGGGAAAATGGAAGAATATGAACCAGGAAGCTAGTCTCAGGGAGGAGATGCCATGATAATTCCTCATTATTTCATCCTGGTTCTACTAACAGACTGTTGGAGAGCAGGGAGCAGTTCCTATCTTTTCACTTCATAGCTATCTAGAACAAAATAATACATGAAACTTGACATAGAAATTACCATGAGGACGTCTGGGTTGCTCAGTGGTTGAGCGCCCAAAGGGTCCAGGGCATGATCCTGGAGTCCCAGGATTGGGTCCCGCATCAGGCTCCCTGCATGGAGCCTGCTTCTCCCTCTGCCTGTGTCTCTGCCTCTCTCTCTCTCTCTCTCTCTCTCTCTCTCTCTCTGTGGCTCTCATGAATAAATAAATAAAATCTTAAAAAGAAAAATTACCTTGAGGTAATGGACAGGCTTTTGGTTTGTCTCATTGAGGGGTATTGTTGATCATATTTCACAAAGAAGAAGAAAAAGTAGTGAAAGGTCATGTGTAAGTAGAAGAGATTATACTATATATTTATTATTTATAATCTTATTCCTGTTCATTTCTGTGGAAGTATTATACTTCCCCTCCTCATTGACATAAGATTATCCTTGAGCATTTTAGCAAATGGAACATGAGTGGAAGGGACATTTTACTTCTAAGTAGAAGTTTTAGAAGCCAGCAGGTAACCTGCCTATGTTCCCTTTTATCCTTGCCATGAGATTGACAATAATTACCACCTCAGGTCAGCCATAGAAAGTATAGTGAGAGGGAAATTATACTTTTTGTTTTTGTTGTTGAAAGCTAATGAGATTTGGGGATCCTTTGTTTCAACAACACACCCATCCTTTCCTAAATGATACACTTCTCATTATGCTTTATAGCCACTGCTTCGTTTGGTGTCAAATGAAGCCAGATTGGGGAGCTTCATGCATTTTAGGGGTTTGGGACGGGTTGCTGAGAGTCTTCTGTTTATACTCCCTGGTGGTTAGGATATAGCCTGACTCCCTGTTATCCAGTATGGGGGTGGGACAGAAGGGTGGGGAGGGAGCTGTTCAATCTTCTCTGTCCCTGCCCACTGCCTGGATGACTGGGTGCTACCCCTCCATCCTCCAGCTCTGGCCTCTGGGTCTCCCTCACCCTACCTGTGTTAGTACAATCTTTGCTCTCTACAATCAGCCTCTTTATACAATAAACCACCCTCTCCAAAAAAAAAAAAAAAAAAAAAAAGGCAAACTATTGTCTTCAGCTCATGTGCCCTATTTCTGTAGTTTCCAGTTTTTGAGGTTTTTATAGTATTCCTGTTATTTTGAAGAACTATGACGCTGGCTTTGTCTCATATCTGATGCAAATAATAATTATTTCTCTGAATGAGAAATTTCTAAGAATCTACTCTATCATTCTTGTCGCCATTCTTTACTTCAGGGCAGTGGTTTAGAGTTTGATGCATATATTGAATATTCAAGATTTCTCCTATTAAAAACTAAAATAATGATCCATTATCTGTAATTTAGAGATCTAGCTTTTTTTTTTTTTTTTTTTTTTTTGTGGAAGAACTTAGAAACCAAGAAGAAACCAGACTAAAAAATCCTGGTTATTATCAAAACTTTGAAAATCGTTTGCAATGTCTCATGAACGATTGACTCAGATTTTCAAAGTGAACCATTTTTATCTAATAATTCCAAAGCTTTTAACTTGATTTCCAAGTAAACAAACAAGCAAACAAACCATATTTTGATTTGATATTTTATTGCTTTTAAAAATACTTTGACAAAAAAAATTGATGATATGGTAGTACTAATAACTGAGACAAACAAAACTGATTTTGGTATGCATACCATTCAATTAATGGCAGTAGAAGAATGCTAGATGCAGAAAAAATAGTCTAGCCTTCATAACAATTTATCTTTTCATGCACATCAGTCTGTATCTTTCATGAAGAAAATATAAAACCACAGTTAAGTTTGCTTAATGGATGGAGATGTGAAAGAGCTTTTAATAAAGCATGGAAGTATATGTGTCACCATGTTAAGAAGGTTTATTTCTTAGTGTTCTTAGTGAAGGAGTTTTATGACCAAATTTTCCTCTCTGCTCTTTCTATTTCTGTTTTTCTGTGTTTCTTTGTTTGTTTTCTACAAATGGTATGTTATTCTTGCCATCAGACTTTGATCATTACAGAATACTATGGTTGGTCACTTTTAATTTCTGGCCAAAGATTTTAATCTTACACCTGGATTTGATGTTAAACCATCTCTAAATGCCTCTTTATTTGAATTATTTTACAATAAAAACAAATGACTCATTTTATTAAATATTTCAATTCATTTCATATCTGAAGTATTCCAGAGGCTACTGACACAATAGACACATACAAATATTTTTAAAATAATTATAATCATGTCTTTGGAAGTTAAAATTCAATAAAAAGCTTGATGAACAGTAAAGAGTTATTATGACATTGTTTAAGAAAAAAAACAAGTATCAAGAATATTAGTAGATTTCATACATCAGCTAAAATACTCCTTTTAACATATGGTAGCTGCGGATTATTTTCACAGTCCACAGATCTGTGAATATGACAGTAAACATATGCTTGAGCTCTAAGCATCTCAAATAGAAAGAGTCTTAATTTGAAATAAATAATTTCCAGCACTGATCAAAAATTGTTTTCCTTATCTATTCACAGGCTGTCTGTTACTAATATAATTACACTGTATATTTGTAATGATTCTTGGCACTTATGTTGAGGCAGAGGGGGAGGGAATTTAGAAGGAGACCGTTAAACTAATAGAGGAAATGAAGAAAAGGGACACACCAAAAATGCCAAAATGCCCACTGGAAGTGGAAACAACATTTCTATAAACATCTAAATTTATCAGCTTTATTAATTTTTATTACTTCACAATCTTTATTTCATGCCTATATAGCTTACTAAAATTTAAAATTTTCCTTAAATGTGTGTTTCTTCCACGGAATATCAACTCCATGAGAATATTGCCTCTGGCTCTGTGTTATATTTTTACCATTTAATTGAATGACTGGTCCAAAATAGGTACTCAAATATTTGTCACATAGATAGTCACAAGACATCTACTTGAGGGATGCTGGAAAATCTTCAAGAAGAAATTTGAGCTGAATCTAGAGAGTAAATAAGAAACAGAACATTGCAATATGTGAGATACAACTGTGTCGTAATGTCAGGAACACTAATATTTAAAAAGAGCTGAGGTACAATGTAAAATAGTAGTGGCAGAAAGAACAACACAGGGGCAGGACCACTGAGTGAGAAGATTGGATACTGTTAAGAAAACAAAGGAAGAGCAAAGTAGCATAGTTTATTTCTTCCATCTTTTTTGTAGAGCAGGTAAAAGAGAAGAACTTTCAAGATAAGTTAATCATAATAAAAACATAACAGCAATATCAGTTTCAACTGAGATTATCTAAAAATACTTTTATCTGTACCTGAATAGAGCATTTCTTGCTTCTCTTGGGAAGACACAAATGTTTCCTACTTTGATCCTTTATCTTCTGCTTTCTTTTCTTTTTTCTTTTCTTAAAATCTGAGTATAATTGACACACAGGGTTACATACATTTCAGGTATATAACATAGTCATTCAACAAGTTTATAAATTGTGTTATGTTTACCACAAATGTAGCCACTATCTGTCCCCAAACAACACTATTACAATATCACTGATTATATTCCATATGATGTGCCTTTTATTCCCTGACTTATTCATTCCATAGCTGGAAGCCTATTTCTCCCACTCTTCACATTTCTCCCAACGCCCTCCAACCTTTCTCTCTCCTGTTTATTCTCTGCATTTGTAAGTCTGATTCTGTTTTTTTTACTTGTTTATTCACTTTCTTTTTTTAAGATTCCATGCATGAGTGAAATCATGTGGCATTTGTCTTTCTCATTATGACTTAGTTCACTTAGCCTAATACCTTCCAGGTCCATCCACGTTGTCTTAAATGTCATGACATTATCCTTCTTTATGTATATAAAATATTCCTCTGTGTGTGTGTGTGTGTGTGTGTGTGTGTGTGTCTGTGTCTACATACACCAGATCTTCCTCACCAATTTGTGGATAGATAGACACTTTGGTTGCTTCCATATCTTGCCTATTATGAAAAATGCAACACATAGAAGTGTATATATCTTTCCAAAGTAGCATTTTTGTTTTCTTTGGGTAAATACCCAATAGAATTATTGGATCACAAAACAAGAACAAATAATACTAAAATGTTTATGTCACCACTAAGGACCCCTAATGCTCAAAGCATCTTGATAAGGAAAAACAAAGCTGGAAGTATCACAAGTCCACATTTTTAAGATATAGTCAAAGTTGTAGTAATCAAAACCAGTATGGTACTGGCACAGATACAGACACATAGATCAATAGAACAGAATAGGGCCCAGAAATAAACCCACAGCTGTATGGTAAACTGATATATGACAAAGGAGGCAAGAATATATAACGGGGAAAAGACAGCCTCTTCAAGAAATGGTGCTGGGAAAACTGCACAGCCACATGTAAAAGAATGAAACTAGACCATTTTTTAAAACACCATTCACGAAAATAAACACAAAGGTAGATTAAAGATGTAAACCTGAAACCTGAAACCATAAAAATCCTAGAAGAATACACAGGCAGTAATTTCTCCTCTGCTTTCTTACTAACCTGGAATTTGTTTAGGCCATCGTGGTGCTTGGTTGAAACTCATAGATAGCAGCAGAGATCTCCAAAGACAGAAAAATGGCAAATAATTTCATATACTTATTTATTTTGATACAGAGGAAAACATTACTTTCAAAAATCGGTAACTGGTGGTTGATAATATCTGGCAATTTCTAATAGCATTATTTACCACTGTTAACATTAATGTTAATATTTAACCATATATAACACCATTATTTAGTTTGAAAGCATATGGAGTTAATTATTGCTGGAATTCCTAAACGATTCATTAAGAATGAGTTATTTAATGCAACTTATTATGTATGTATTTGTAAGGCAATGGGCAAGATGCTGAAGACTCTATAAAGATCCCAGCATCTCATAATCAATATGGCCAAGAAAATTCCCAGTTCTCCAATATTATGCCCACAACACTCCAATATTAATTTAAAGCTTTATATTTCTACATTCCCAACAAATGGCACCATTTGAATTTATCCAGTTCAAGTCAGAATCCTGGGACTCATTCTTTATTTCTCTTTCGCTTTCTCCTTTGTCTTCTCTCAATGTTCTCATCCATCAATCTCAATCATCAGTATTTCTTCACTGTGAAACAATATATTTCTTATTCATCCCTTACGATTACATTAATAATTTAACAAATATTTATAGCAATATTTATTCTTTGACTGGAGCTACATTAAACCATAGTGAAACAGTGGTGAGGGATAAATTCTAGTGCTTCTGGACTTTCACATTCTAGAAAACGTAACATGAAATGAGTAAAGACAAAGTTGTAAGCACTATGCTACATCTTATTTCAACGATAGGTTCACATATATATTTGTATTTATAATTTTAAAAATTCTTTTCAGTTCTCTATACTGACAAAGTACACATTTTATGATATATAATTTACCTTAATGAAAAATATAATACATAAGTATACACATCTCAAATAATTAAAGATAGATAACCAGCATATTGAAAGTAATCAGAAAAAAATTAAGTATAATTTAGGAAATTACTAGTTGTTACCTTCCCACTAAGTCTTCTACTGATTTGAGATTTTATTTATGATAGGCTGACATTAATAGGGCCATGAAGAAATATAAACTCATGATTCACAAGAAAGTTGTCAGCCTCAATAGAGGAAGAGAGATAGCTTTCTGAAGTGCTCTGATAATATATGAGGTAATTTCATTAGGCACTTTTGTAACGGCTCTAAAACAGTACAATTAAAGCAAAACAAATCTAATGTTGATAAAAGGTGTATATTTGCTGGAAGGCATCCAATTTAAGTCCACATTGGTAAAGAAAATCTAAGAGCTTAGAGATTTTTTATTTTTCAGATCAATGTATAATCAATTCTATCTTGAAAATTTATGCAATATGTATGTTTCATCCTTTTATCTTTTGCAAATAAAATGTGCTCTGTTATATATTTTCTGTAAAACAGGCAACAAAACTTTATATTGCATAAAGTGTGGCATCATTTGATGTCATCTGAATTTGAAATTAAAATAAGTGTAAGTGATTTAGAAAGATTCAGTTTATTTCACCTTTTAATATAGGCCCAAAAGCAGTATGTTGTTGGTTACATCTCTGGGAAATCGGTTGGAGGATCAAGATTTGCCTCTAAGTGAATTATTCAAGAAAAACATTCTTCAGTGAGTGAAGGAAGCAGGATTTGGCCGAAGCAGAAGTTAAACTGCAATGCAATAACAACAAAATCTTTCAAACCTGGAAGGAGACCTGAAGCTGAAATGATCTCTCAAAGGTGTCTCAGATGAAAAGAAGAAAGCCAAGTCTTTATATTCCCATGTTGACCAATAATTGAATGTGGGCTGCTTTCAGGAGGAAGAATAATACTAGGGGAGTTAGTTCTCTTCAGCAGAGTACATTGCTTACATGTGGACTCGGCGGTGAGCCATCCACAGATGACACTGAGCAGCAAGGAGAAGGAGAGGTCTGTACCTGATGGGGCCATGAGTGACACACCACAGTATCCACTTCCAGGTAAAATCAGTAAGAGGTAAAAGTAACACCTCGGTATTTACAGATGGCAATATATCTCATTCAATTTATCTGACCACGTTCATTAAGAGCAAATGCTAAAACAAATATTTACTCAACATGATAAACTTTTGAATTTGACTTTTAACAAAAACAGTGCATTATAGTATTGTGAAATCTTGCTCTCCAGTCATCCTTTTGCAAATTTTTTGCTTTTTTGTTCTTTTAGGCACATGGTTAAAATTCAGTCAATCCTTAAAGAATTATATTGAGGATCATTATAACCTCTTTACACATTTTCACATTGCTAAATGTGTACCCAGTTGTTGTTTCTTAATATACTGTCAAGTACTGTGACATCTACTGTACATGGCAACTTGCTCATTAGTTCCAATGAAGACTGACTTATTACTTCCAACCCAAGACTGGTTGGGTTGCCAACACCATGAGACGAGCTACTGGGCCCTTCACTAAGGTGAAGAATTTACTCATATCAGCCAAAAGAAGTGAAAGCTAAATTATAGAATCCTAGCATTATCCTCAGAGAACACTGAATGGTACCGTTATAGAATAAAGGAAAAAAAAAACAATTACTCAAAGCCAGGAGTACAACAAGGGCCTGAGATGCAAGACAAACTGAATGATCTCGGGTACTCAGATATGGCAAAATATATTATATTGAAAGGAAATTAGAAATCGTCAACAAAATTGGAGCAAATAGACTTCAAGTGACTACTGGTAATTTTCACTGTTTTCACATTTATTATTACTCATTCTTATCTCTTGGCATATGCTCAAGACAAACACAAAGCTAGGATATATGGGAGTGGCTGTATTTAGGGAAATATAAAATCATCGTAAGATAGCTTTGATACCACGTATGTGATAAACTCTGCCTACTAAACTTTGAGATTTTGTATTTGTTCAGATATCACCCCATGACCTCCCAACACATTTGTATAAACTTTGACATTTGTGATAGAAACTTACCAAATAGAACAAGCATCTCATAATCTGCCAGAAGGTAAATATAGTGGGGGTAGGGAAGAATTATTTTGAATTAGAAAACTACTGTTAATAATAAGAAGAAAACAAATATTTTGAAGGCAGAAATCAAGTCATAAAATATGAAATAAAATCCATTGTCTTCACCAAGGTATATCTCTTATGGACAAAAAGAGAAACCTGGTTGTGGTTAATTAAGTGCCAGAATAAATGTCACTTGTTCAAAGCAAAGCCAAATAGGTATCAAGAACTAATATTGACTAAACTATTTCATGTTATTACTTTTGTAGTACTGATGACTGATTTTTATATAAATGAAAGAAGATTGTTACAAATACTTTAGATTAACATACAACTTTTAGAGTGGTTCATAAGCAATATTTTACATTTTGATAAAGCTTCAATTGAAATACAGAGACAAGTATGTCCCTCCATTTGTCTCTCTTATAGATATTTCAGTAAGATTCCCTTACAAAGATTAATTCTATATTCTGGGTAATTGGTATGCATTAATTTTGTTCCATATGTTCATCTTTAAAAGGAAGTCACATAGAGGCAGAGATTATGGTATTTTTTATGGGCATATGTTTCTTGTTTTATTTGCTTCTCAGCTCAGATGTTTTATATGATCCTGACTTAAATTGTCACAAGACTAAAGTTTGCCCAATGAAGGCCCTCTGTTGCTTTAGCAGAGTGATTGGTCTGAGGTTGGGCATTTGATCCACACCAGTGAGGAGTTCTATTAGCGTTAACAGGAAGAAAATCCATTGTATTACTGGGAATGTTAAATTCCAAGTATGTAAGCCTGGTGCATCAGAAGAAATTGCTTTAGGCAAATCATATTGAAAGCTTCTCAGTAATGTTTTGCTAGATAAGCCTAAAATCTCTTATTTTGGTATTGTCAGTTGCTCAACCCACATGCTTTTCTTTGATTTGGTTGAGTTATTTGAACTCAAAAAATTCCATAAAATTAGACCTTTATTTTCCGATGAGGCACTAGGGGCAATAGAGAGAAAACAAGAAACAGTTATAAATTAAAAAAACAAAAAAAACAACAACAAAAAACTTTTTATATAGGACTTAGAACCCAGTTGTGCACAGAGCAGATAGTGATGGATCCTAGTAATCATATGAAATCACACACAGATAATTGAATATTGATTTTACTTTGATTAATTTCTGTTTTCAAAGCTCATAGGGCCTGTTCAGCAAATATGATAGTCATATATTTTGCATTTTCTTTAGAGTCTCTTAAAATCCTAGAAGTCTTTAATTTTATGGTGAAATTATATTACCTTTCAAATCACAGCCAAAAAAAATATATTACTTTATGCATAGAACTAAGTGGTAATTAACAGTGAAAATAAGTTGGAAACAGCACTCTAATAAGATATGTTGCAAATCTGTAAGATACTAAAAATTCTGAACATTTGAACATTTGTATTTTTTAAGTGAAGTAGAGTTGAAATACTAGTCATATTTGTTATATTAGTTTCAGGTATATAGCCTAGTGAATCAAGAGTTCTATATAATGCACAGTGTTCACCACAGAAATGAAGTTACTTTCTTTTACCATACAACATTATTGGCTATATTCCCTATGCTATACTTTTATTTATTTTATAACTGGAAGTTTGTACTTCATAATCCCCTTCACCTATTATACCCATTCCCCACCTCCTATGGCAACCACCAGTTTGTTCTCTGTATTTACGATTCTGTTTCTGTTTTCTTGGTTAGTAGTTTGGATTTTTAACATTGTTTGTCCATATTATACATTCTATTCTGACTATATATACTCAAATAGGAAAATGATCAGAAATGTCTGCATTATTCAAAAAGATGTGTACCAAGATAAATAAAAATGTTTTACTATTGATGTTTCTGTTCAAGACAGGAATATCATTTTCATCTTTAAATTCTAAAAAAAAAAAATCAGAGGAAAGAAAAAGCATCTTCTGGAATAACTTTACTGTCTGGAATAAATCCTGTAAAATTATTTCAAACAGTATTCTCATATATTTGAACACATGTTTACTTAATTTTTATACAGTAATTACATTTTGGTTGCCTATTGGAATGTATATTTTAAATTAGTTTCCTCATGATTATTGCTGTACTATCTTCTAAGACTTCAACCAGTGTTGTAATAATATAGATAACATAGATATATAGATATTAACATATGTATATCACTTTTATCATTGTCTCTGTAGATTAAGTGTAATCCTCCTCCCTGTGAAGATACAACATTTCCCCTTTTTCTAAATGTTAAAAATGATCAGTAAAATAACTAAGAGTCTAGTTTTTTCTTTCTCTCTGGGCCATTGTCATCTCATTGTCTTGAGTATTGATTTCACAACCTTCCCTCACTGTTGTCTATTTTTCTATTAGGCAAATGTTGCGTCTCCTGGGAGTTGTCTTCTGATTTATTACTTGTTTTTCATAAATTCCATCTCCATATGCTTTTGTGATACACTCTCAGAATATTCCTCAGCTTTCTCTTCGAGCTCTCAATGTGTTCCTTAACTGTATCCATTATATATTCATCCTATCTATTGAGTTATTTCCCCATGATCATTTTACACTTTTATGGTATTTTAATGCATGCAGTATACTTTTGAATCACTCTGTTGTTATTAGTTATACTTGCTGTAACATCCTGTTCAGCTTATCTATTAACTCTATTTCCTGAAACTTTTCTATTTTTACTCTATTATGATGCTGGCTTTCTTCCAGTATCTGGTAATTCTTGGTTTTATGCGTATTATGTAATTGAGTTTCCCCAGTTAATTTTTTTCTGTTGGAGCTGCACAACCAGTCCGAGGTTGTGCTGAATGCACATAAGTGCTAGCTGCTTGGTGTGTAAATGGGGGAGGGTTATGGCATATAACTGAATGGAATACTTCAGTCCGTGTATGAGCATTGGTAGCAGCCCAGCCAGTTTGGGCCCTCTAACCCCAGGTTCCATATCTTCTGTCCTAGTGGGAAGAAAACTCCCATTCCATCCTGTTCCTGCTGCTGGTCTCCAAGAGCATGAGGAAGGGGCTGCCTAAATCAACTAATCTAAGCTCCTACTATAATAATGCTCATGCCACCATATGACTGTGTGCTATGTTGCAGATCCAGAAATATAGAAATGGCTGAAAGTAGGAATAGAACTAGAAGTCAAAGACACATAAATTAAGGGATTAGAATTTCTCAAAAGAAGAAGGTTCACTACTGTCAACATTTTTAAGTCATCGAAAAATAAGTCCATAAACCACTCTCTAGATTTCAATCTGCAGATATCACAGTGATTACCTCCACATTATATTAACTGGTGGGATGAGAGAAGTTGGATTGGAGTGGGTCAAGAAGATAGTTATCAAGATTACTGAGGCTAGGGCAGCCATGGTGGCTCAGCGGTTTAGTGTCGCCTTCAGCCCAGGGCATGATCTTGGAGACCCGGGATCGAGTCCCGCGTTGGGCTCCCTGCATGGAGCCTGCTTCTCCCTCTGCCTGTATCTCTGTCTCTCTCTCTGTCTCTCTCTCTCTCTGTCTCTCGTGAATAAATAAATAAAATCTTAAAAAAAAAAGATTACTGGGGCTATCAAGTAAGTAAGTTTTGATGTTGTATTTAAGAGTTTGAATGAGAATAAGTGATTTAAGCATAGAACTAGAGATTATGGCAAATATTGTTTGTTCCTTATGTAACATCCATTCCCACCTTCTTTCTTACAAGAAAGTCTTGATTTTGTTCAAAGCAACTGTGGCACACAAAATTTTAAGAATGACCTCACACCCTCAAATTATGTAATTTCCTTCCCTTTCAATGTGATTGGAACCTGTGAATATGATGAGATATCTCCCCCTTGATTGTAATTATGTTACATGGAGTAGTCAACCTTCCAAAAGAAATTATCCAGATGGGCCTAAAGTAATCATATGAGCCTGATGATAGAGAATAACCTCTAGCTAGTAGCGGTAAAGTAAAACAGCTTCCAAGTGTGAGAAGGATTTGATGGTCCATTGCTGCCTTATCAAAGGTGACTTTGTGAGAGGGGATGTGGGTAACTGATGGAACTGAGAGACATACCAGTGGATAGCAGAAAAGAAATGGGGACCCAGACTTACAGTTGCAAGGATCTGGATTTTGCCAACAATCTGAATGAGCTAGGAAGAAATTCATCCACAGAACTTCCAGATACAAGCCCAGCCTGGCCAATACACAGGAGTTGCCTTGTGATCTCCTAAACGGAGAACCAAGAATTCTGACCCATAGAACTATGATCTAATAAATGGATATTGTTTTGAGGAATACTTATAGTAATTTATTATTCAGTATTAAAAACTAGGATATTAGTAACATTATCAGCTAAAATTTCTGTCCTTCCCAGAATCTTTTTTTTTTTTTTTAAGATTTTATTTGTTTATTCATGAGAGACACACAGAGAGAGGCAGAGACACAGGGAGAGGGAGAAGCAGGCTCCATGCAATGAGCCCAATGTGGGACTCGATCCTGGGAATCCAGGATCATGCTGTGAGCCAAAGGCAGGCACTCAACTGCTGAGCCACTCAGGCGTTGCGGTCCTTCCCAGAATCTTGTATTTAGAGGTTGTCACAGGAAAATATTTTGATCATTTTTGATATGTAAGTATGTCTCTCTCAGACATCTGGAAAAGTTTTTGCTTAATTAACATAGGCTTCATCACTTTCCTTTTACCTTTTCATCATTGTAAAGCAAAGGTAGAAATGGGTTGTACAGGAGCCATCTTATGACTATGAGGCGACAAAAATGATGGCAAAATATAACAAAATAGAGATGGTGACATTTTTAAAATATCATGTAGATTAATAAAACATATTACCAATCTTGGAATAATTACCTCCAGCTTCCTGATTGTGTGAGAAAATCTACTCCTCTGTGTTTAATATACTAAAAGTTGATATTTCTTTTTCTTTAAAATTTTATAAATTTATTCACGAGAGACACAGAAAGAGGCAGAGACATAGGCAGAGGGAGAAGCAGGCTCCATGCAGGGAGCCTTATGCAGGATTTGATCCCTGGGCCCCAGGCCCAGACCTGAGCCAAAGGCAGACACTCAACGACTGAGCCACACAGATGCCCCAAAAGTTGATATTTCAATAAGTAACATCAAACTAATAGAGGAAAGAGGCATTTAAAATTGTGTATTATTTGTTTCTGGGGCCAGGAAATTGAGGGACATAAGCATCTTTATAGGCTAACATCAGAAATATTTATATGACTGTATGCCAAAAGAATGGGGCAAGAGAAATTAATTTGGAAAGAAACATGTAGAAAAATACAATACAGGTTAAATCAAAAACAGAAGATGGAAGATTCACGTTGACACTGAGCAAAAATGGCATAACTAAGTTTTTTTTTTTTTTCATAACTAAGTTTTTAGTTAAGTTTGTAAATGTGGGATAGGGCTGGAGGTGGGAAATGGGTGCCTAATCACTTCAATGATCACATTAAGCATTTTGCTGAAAGTGATGAAGAATAGAGGAGCTAGTAGAATTTTTCTTTCTTGATGAAATATTAAACAAAGATGTTTAGGGAAAAGTAAAAATGATGTTAAGTGACCTTAAGTTCATAAATGTTTGAGGGAATATATTTTTGAAATATGGCTGTCTGTAATAGTCTTTTTTTTTTTTTTTTGCTAGCAATACTGTATGGTCAAGAAATAGAAGCAAAGGCTGAGAATTGGAAGATTGCTCCACTATTGAGAATTTTCTAAAAAGTTCCACAAATAAAAAAGTTCTGTGTGTCCTGGTGAGTGACAATTAAGTGCATCCCTTTTCAAAGTGGGAGAAATGTACCTAAGGCCAAGACAATCAAGAAAAAAATAGAGCAATCACAGATGGGAGCAATATTACTCAATGTTGTCTACAAACACCTGCACCTGCCTTATCAAAGGTGACTTTTTTTTCCTCTTTTTTAAACAGAGTGGGGGAAGAGGGAGGGGCATAGAGAGGGAAATCTTATTAGAGTTTTGATTCCATCATGAGGGACCCACCCTCATTACCTAATTTAGACTTAATTACCTCCCAAAAATTCCTCTTCTAAACACCATCACACCGGGGAATAAAGCTTCAATATGGGGATCCCTGGAAGGCTCAGCAGTTTAGCGCCTGCCTTTAGCCCAGGGGGTGATCCTGGAGTTTTGGGATCGAGTCCCATATTGAGCTCCCCACATGGAGGCTTCTCCCTCTGCCTGTGTCTCTCATGAATAAATAAATACAATCTTTAAAAAAATTTTAATATTTTTAAAATAAAGCTTCAATATGTAAATTTTGGGGAGACCCTAGCAGTAATGGGGCATGCATACTTCCTCTGTGGTGACTTCACTGCTAGGGTAACTGCATGAACACCTGCAGATATTCACTGTCCTGAGTTCAGCTTTCTGACACATAATAAAGAGACAGGTGAGGAGGACAATCTCTTTAGGAAATCTTCATGTTTATATACATTTTTTTTTTTATTTCTATTAATGTGGTCAGCCTAAGCAAATTCCAGTCACACCATATCTGAAACTGCATATTAAGTCTTGCTTTCTTATTTTTTCATTTCAAAAACTATTTATTGAAACCTTTCTAAATGCTTTATCTAAATCATTTAATTTTTTACAGTAAATTTTCTCTAAAGAAAGTATTTCAGGGATCCCTGGGTGGCGCAGCGGTTTAGCGCCTGCCTTTGGCTCAGGGCGCGATCCTGGAGACCCGGGATCGAATCCCATATCGGGCTCCTGGTGCATGGAGCCTGCTTCTCCCTCTGCCTATGTCTCTGCCTCTCTCTCTCTCTCTCTGTGTGTGACTATCAAAAATAAATAAAAATTTAAAAAAAAAAAAAAAAAAGAAAGTATTTCAACTCAATGAATTCACCCTGTTTTTGTAATTTTTTTGCTAATTTTTATTTTCTTATTAGATATAATGTTTAGTTTTTCTAATTATAAGGGTACTATATGTTGGGGGACCTGGGTAGCTCAGTTGGTTAAGCATTGTCTTCCACTCAGGTCATGATCCCAGGGTCCTGGGATGGAGTCCTGGTGGGACTCCCCAGTAGCATGCAGTCTGCTTCTCTCTTTCTCTCTGTACCCCTCCCCCCATTCATGTTCTCTCTCTCTCTCATGTGCTCTCTCTTTCTCAAATAAATAAATAGAATCTTTAAAAAAAATTGGAAAACAAAAAAAATGTATGAGGCAGGAAATAAAAATCATGCATTTTCCAAGATATATTTCATATTTATTTTAAGCTCACATTTTATATTTAATATTATGATCTGTTAATTTTCCATATCACAAGCACTGAAACAAAAGAAACCAGGGAAATATTTTGTTACCTAAAATATTAATAAAAATGGGAGCTCTTGGGTGGCTCAGTTGCTTAAAGGTCTGTTGATTTTGGTTCAAGTCATGATCTCAGGGTTATGAGATTGAGCTCCACATCCAGCTCTCTGCTCAGTGGGGACTCTGCTTAGGATTCTCTCTTTCCCTCTTCTCTTGCCTCACTTCTCTCTCTCTCTCCCTTTCTTAAAGAAAACTAATAAAAATAGGTAATGGCAAAGATTAATATTCTTCATTTGCCCTTCATTTGTCTTTTCATACTTAGAATGATACCAATAAACGATACTTCTCTGAGATAAGCCCAGCTGAATTTTTATTGCATAAAATGAAGTCATTATTAATTATATCCTTTATACAAAATGGATTCACACAGAAGACTTTTATCACATACTGATACATGAATATATACATTTTGCCTTTTTTTTCCAAATGAAGATAAATTACTATGGCCAGGAATTGAAAGTTACATTATCTTATTTTACTTACATCTTTATATGAAAAGAAATTTAAGGCAAAAATTACAAATAGATATAAACATTATTCAAAATATTTTTCCTTTTGTACTTGCAGAAATTCCTTCATGGTAGAGAATAACATTAAACATATACTTTTCTGTTTTTTAACCAATATTAATTTTTTATAATGTATCACTAAAGGAAAATTCAAATCTGTGTGAAAAAAATCAAGACTAACAGATTCTTTACTTAAAGTCTTTTCAAATTTTAATGGGTTATAGCCATATTTGTACTTAAAAAAAAGCAATAAGATAATACATGGGCTTTTGTTTTTTAAGTGAAATTTTGATTTCATAAAAATGAAAAAAATAGTAATATTTTTATTGCAGAATATTTTCAAAGTGTTTATTTAATATTTTATGTTTAGCTTTATTATTAAGATTCTACAAATTTCCTACTTGCATTTTCCAAATACATATTTTCGTATCTAATCTATCACTATCATCTATTTGTATCAAGCTATGTACCATCTGTCACCTGCGCACACACACACACACACACACACACACCTAATATTTATGGAGGCAACTAAATGCTGAACTAGGAGAGATCAGGGTAGTCAGAGGTTCTCATGCACTGAACTGCTTAACTACAGTGAAGAAGTCAAATTCTGTTTTTGAATTTCAGCTGCATTATTTGAAAAAGAAAGATGCGGATACTCATTTCTACATCAGTCAAATGAAGATATTACTATTCATTATGCATTGTAAGAATTACAATGAAATAATGAATGCAAAGTAGCAAAATACTTGACAAATAGAAAGTGTTCCAATTTGATCTAAGATCATTTCCAGTTCTAAAATTCTACTGTTCAGTAACTAAGTTTAAAAAAAAATTTTTTTTTGGTCTGTGTTTAATGGGAATACAGTACAACACTTCTACAAATTATTCATTTGTGCTATTTCCCTTCCCCTTTCAGGTCATTGAAGGTACAGCACTTAATCTAGCTGTTAACCACTTTAACCTGAGGGGTTGTTGAAAATAAATCCTCTTTAGAAGGCTTTCTAAGGTCCACTGATGATTTCAAAATAGCTTGAGAATCAATCAGATTAACTAAAACATTTTCTACTCAGACATGTATTACAAAACTGATGTCTGCATAATACTTCTTTGACATTGTGAACCTCTATACCAACTCTACAAAATGAGTGCTAAAAATTAATATATAAAGGCAGATTTTTCCTGAAGTAATTATTTTCCTAAAAATTCTCATTTTTAATTAGCATTAGGTTAAAATGAGTGTGACTTTTTCTTTGAAAATTTCAACTTCAATGCTTTTAGGCCAATGAGTGTGTGTAGCCCTCTCATATCTATCTAAATCTATATATAATATTTGTAGACCAAAAAAAAAAAACTCCAAGAAAAAAAAAAAAAAAACTTATGTCAGTCCTTTATCTCCAGCAATTGCAGGAGAAGTGAATAAAAATTGGAAATTTAAAATATAGTTAAAGCTATGGCACATTCAATTAGAAGACTTGAGTCTTAGATCATTCTGATAGTAATTAACTTGTTAACTTTAAAAAGCCATTCAGTGTCTCTGGACTGAACTTTCTCCATCAAATATTCAGCAATTTGGATTGTGCTACCTCTAAAACACAGGAAAATATATTTTTGATATATGTGACTATTTGTATAACCAATTAAGTGGACTTTTCTAAAGCAGACATTGTTTATCTCTTCCACGCCTATATCAACCAATACCCTGAAATTGTTCATCGCAAGTAGATTTCTAATAAATGTTAATACACAAATGACTTATTAATGATTATGTTAATACACAATTTTCTGTTATTAGTTTGATGAATAAAAACTTTCAAAATCAGGGGACACAGTAATATATTCCAAATAGCACACAAAACACATGCAACCAAATTCTATTATAAGGTGCTTTTAAAAATTAAAATTTTTGAAATTTATTTATATTTTTTAAGATGCATTTATTTATTTTTAGAGGAGGAGGAACAGAGGAAGAGGGAGAGAGAGAATCTTGAGCAGACTTCCCACTGAAAGCAGGGCCCAAAGCAGGGCTCAGTCTCAGGATCCTGAGATTGTGACCTAAGCCAAAATCAAGATTCAGACCCTCAAGCTACTGAGCCACCCAGATGCCCTTAAAATTTTAGGAATTTAATACAATTAACTTTCCATTAGCTCATTCTCATCATGTAGGAATATATCCTCACATATAAGCCAAGACAGAACTTAGTTGCCAAAACAAAATGTGAGTTTGAAATCTCTATAGTATTCATCAATATCCACTCCAAATAATACGTTTTTACTATAATAGACTCCAAATAAAAATTCATTCCTTTAAAGCAAAAAATAAAATGTGAATCTACAAAGTCAACTACCACAGATATTCCATATATCATTTTCTGAAGACACTTGACATTGCATACTTTGGAAAACCTATAAGGGGACTAATTCTGCTGAACAATTTGAAGCTAATGGCATCTCTTGTCACGGGTGACAGTGTGAGAGAACAGCTGACTTCATTTCAAAAGGTACTACACTGCTTTGAAGTAGTCCTTATTATAGAAAATCGAGAACATCCTTGAAATGGTTTCAAAAATAGACATTTTAGGGGAAATTACCACCTGATTCATTCCAAGACAAAAGAACGTGCCAATAATACAAATGCCAAATCTCATAAAATATGCCTCGAATCCTAATTGAAACTGAATAATATAATTACTAACACATAAATTTTATCTTATATTCATGTATAACACTTTACATGTATTATATAAACTTAATATTACAATTGTCTTATGATGCTAACATTAGAGTCTTTTTATTTCTTTCATGAAAAAAAAAGGACCTGAGTTGGAAAGTTGAATTGTCTGATCAAGATTTAAGTACTGCTGTTAAATTACATTGTCAGCCTTGTAATAAATTCTGATTAAGAATTTACACCTTTGTGAACAGATTAGCAGACCTAATTGATTTTGATCCGTTAACTTCA
Source organism: Canis lupus familiaris (assembly GCF_011100685.1). Classification (NCBI taxonomy): domain Eukaryota; kingdom Metazoa; phylum Chordata; class Mammalia; order Carnivora; family Canidae; genus Canis; species Canis lupus. The sequence continues at coordinate 79,373,815 of NC_049224.1, forward strand.
ATTTGCAGCTTTAAAAAGGTGTAACCTCACCCAGATTTATGGTTTGAAGCTCTTGTCTTTGAATTAATGAATTTTACATCTGATCTCATTAAGAAGAATTTTGGTTAAGTACATATATTTCTCCAAGTGGAAACTCTTTGCCTTAACTCCTGGGCATTGCATATATTTTCATAAATGTCCCCATTTATTAATCTCCAAACATATGAAGCAATAATTTTACATCTCATTTATTATCTGTCAACCATCAGTTTCTACTTCCATGTAATTATGAGGAGAACTTATCCTGTATTTTTATTCTTACCATCCTCCTGGACTTTGCCTGCAGTGATAGACATATGGTCAGGATGTGCTAACTCCGTTGTTAACATGCCATATTGCAGATAACAATCATTTATTATAGAAGCAGTTAGAGACTCTGGGAAAAGCCAGGCACAATAATTATAAATTATCACTTGTAATTATATTTTAAGGTTTGAAAAAACATGGTTTATAGAAATTCATGATGTGGCGATGAGTTCCTGTTCAAAATAAATATGGAACCTGAGTGTGGGTTCTGTTTCCTAGTTCTATTCCTTACATTTTATTAAATTTGGCATCACATCTATGAAAAATATTTTAACCAGTTGATTAACAATAGAACCCTGCATTATATAGTACTTAAGCTCACTCAGATTTTTCTTATACAAGTAAACTTTTTTTTTTGTTTAAATAGACATCAACAAAATTTATTGGGGCAGCTAATTATTTCAAGTACCATTGGATAAGAAGCTTTTGCACAGCAAAGGATACAGTCAACAAAACTCAAAGACAACCTACAGAATGGGAGAAGATATTTGCAAATGACATATCAGATAAAGGGCTAGTTTCCAAGATCTATAAAGAACTTACTAAACTCAACACCAAAGAAACAAACAATCCAATCATGAAATGGGCAAAAGACATGAACAGAAATTTCACAGAGGAAGACATAGACATGGCCAACATGCATATGAGAAAATGCTCTGCATCACTGGCCATCAGGGAAATACAAATCAAAACCACAATGAGATACCACCTCACACCAGTGAGAATGGGGAAAATTAACAAGGCAGGAAACCACAAATGTTGGAGAGGATGCGGAGAAAAGGGAACCCTCATACACTGTTGGTGGGAATGTGAACTGGTGCAGCCACTCTGGAAAACTGTGTGGAGGTTCCTCAAAGAGTTAAAAATAGACCTGCCCTATGACCCAGCAATTGCACTGTTGGGGATTTACCCCAAAGAGACAAATGCAATGAAACGCCGGGACACCTGCACCCCGATGTTTATAGCAGCAATGGCCACGATAGCCAAACTGTGGAAGGAGCCTCGGTGTCCAACGAAAGATGAATGGATAAAGAAGATGTGGTTTATGTATACAATGGAATATTACTCAGCTATTAGAAATGACAAATACCCACCATTTGCTTCAACGTGGTTGGAACTGGAGGGTATTATGCTGAGTGAAGTAAGTCAGTCGGAGAAGAACAAACATTATATGTTCTCATTCATTTGGGGGATATAAATAATAGTGAAAGGGAATATAAGGGAAGGGAGAAGAAACGTGTGGGAAATATCAGAAAGGGAGACAGAACGTAAAGACTGCTAACTCTGGGAAACGAACTAGGGGTGGTGGAAGGGGAGAAGGGCGGGGGGTGGGAGTGAATGGGTGACGGTCACTGGGGGTTATTCTGTATGTTAGTAAATTGAACACCAATAAAAAATAAATTAAAAAAAATCGAGTACCATTGGTAGCAGTGTTTTTAAGAGAGATTTTCTATTTTTATCGGCCTTATGGAGGTTTTTAAAAGTCATCTTATTGCCCATACCATCCAAAACCTTGACTTCAAGGAATCCAAACTGTAGTCAATACCTCACAATCTTCCAGTTCTCCTTGTACTTCCTTTTCTTCAAATATGTATTTCACTTTATCAGGATCTCTAGTTTTGACTGTCATTCCTTTTACGAGCGTATTTTCCTTCTTAGCCAACTTTGATTACATGGTTCATCTTGCTATCATCCTTTTTTTTTTTTTTTTTTTCATCCTTTTGTATATACCCTCAAATCCTTGTCCTCTTTCCTCTCCTACATGTATGGGACAAGAGAAGGGTTTTACAGCACTTGCTTTGGACACAAATGTAAAGATGCACCAAAAAGCTCATAATCACAATAAACAGTATTTTAATGTAATATTTTAAACTTAAAATTTAGTATAAAAATCCACCATGAAAAAATATCAAATTATATATAAAGGCAAGATCAGTATTTTTTTTTTTTGTCCCAGCTAGGCACTATTTCTGATCCTGTCTGCCAAAGTCATGTGTCTTCCCATTAGTAAAGAAATTGACTTAATCCTACTTATAGGGTCTTTCTCTTTTTCATATGATTTGCTGGGTATAATATTGGAAAGACAAACTGGAGTTTATGTTATATAAAATCCAATATAAGTAAACTCCAATATAAATAAACTCTGATTCAATGTAATTTCAAGGCCTTCTTTGTTGTATATTATTATTTTTCTCCCTTTTGGTGACTTTATAGAAGTACTTAGGGTCTTTGTTAACTTGTCTGTAAAACAGAGCTATCAATGAGGAATAATCAGCTTTAATGGAATAAGTATACAGTACAGCAGACTGCATTCAAAAAATACATCCTTTCTATTCCTAGTTTGAGTATGCTTTTGAAGAGGCTTAAACATGCCATGCTTCTTTTGAACTTCATATGTGCTGTATCAAAGTGTTGCTCCTTCTCTTCTTTCTCATGCCTCATTTCTTATAAAATTACTACTTATCCTTCACGACTCAGCCAGGTTGTCACTTCCTGAGAACATTGTTTTCAAATCCTAAACTAGATCACATTCCCCAATGTAGGTATTCATATCAGCATGCACCCTGTAGCATTTGTCAAAGTTGAAATGATTCATTTAGGCAATTAATTGTTTAATGTCTGTCTTCTATACTAAATTGCAAGTAAGAGTACAGTTCCTTTCTCCTCTCCCGCCCCTCCACCCCCGCCCCCTGTAGCTGTTTTATTCCCAACATAGAGCACAGTGTCTGGTAATTGGTAGGCACTCAAAGCAAACAAACAAACAAACAAACAAAAATCCATTTTTAAATGAGTAATGTTTGAATGAATCATAAGAGCCTTGTATTAGTTGATTTTTTTCTCCTTCAATATTCTAAGAAAAGATCTAGGAAGACATAGGCAAAAAATAGTCAAATCAGGTAATTTATTCTAAGATTTTACAGGATATATATATAGCAGGGTAAGATACATGCCAGCAATTTCAGGATATTTTAGAATTACAGAACTTATTATTATATTAGGTTAATATGTCAGCAATAAATTCTTATGGTAATCTGTTACACTTAAAATACATATTATACAATTCAATATTGGTTTCTGTTAACTTAAAACACTCTAAATGGAAAGCTACATTCTTAAAATTACAAAAAGAAACTACCTAAAAAAGATGTCAACAAAACATAATAGCAAACCATTAAATATATTTGCATATTATGTGAAATATTACAGCTACATAGAAATAAAAATATTAACTACAGGAGCCAGGATATAAATTATTGTTGTTTGTCTCGAAAATCACTCAGCTATGTGACTTTGGAAAACTTCAGAATTCTTTTCTGTACAGTTTTACAAAACACACAGTTTATTGAAAAAAAGAAATAAGAAAGCATATGTGATAAGTGACATTTTTAAACTGCAGAACACAATAGAAATATTCATACATACAAGGCGATTTTCTAGTAAAAGAATATTTTGAATGTATAAGATAAACATTTATTTAATTATTATTTATTTATTTAATAAAATAGACTTTGATATTGTAGTAAATAATGAGCCTAACATTGCAATTAGGCAGTTTTTGTTATCACTGAAATAACTTAATAACTCATGACATTTTTAGAATTTGTCTTTTAGGAAATTATTCTTCTTTCTCTTCCAAGCATCAACTGGTCCTTTAGTAAATCAAGGGGCATGGTTTTCTGTCCCCAGAGATTACAACATGCTACAGAAAGTCTATCAAAATTCAGCTCAGGTGTCTGCAATCCGGTATATGCTTCTCATCTTTAGTCATGATGTCATGCTTCAGAGGACAGCGTGATAAGAATGTAGTTACTCCATGACAGCCAACAGTCCTGCTAAGAAAATCTTAGCTCTAGAAAAACATAAAAATCTTAACTCAAAGATGTGATCAAGTTAAGCTCTCTTCATACCACCTGAAACACAAAAAAACAGACACTGAGGTTACTCAGCTGTGAAGTAACAGTGCTACTGCAAAGTGATCACTGAGCTATCTTCCTGTTTCCCCATGAAATGCATTTTGCGAAATCTAGTGGATTTGACAACAAAGCAATGTAGTATCTTGGACCAAGTGTTCACATATGAAACCAGCTACAACAATATGGGTTGTTCATGGTGGAAGCAACAAAAATGTTTTGTATAAGCCTAAACTTACTAAAGTCATCATAAGAAGTGTTAATATAAAGTTAAACTGGGGCACCTGGGGGGCTCAGTAGTTAAGATATATCGAGAGAGAAGGCAAGAGAGCACATGAGTAGTTTGCTTTCAGCTCAGGATATGATCCCAGGGTCCTGGGATGGAGCCTCCCATCTGGCTCCCTGCTCAGGCTGCTTCTTCCTCTCCCCACTACTCATGTGCTCTCTTGCCATCTCTCTCACTATATCTTTCTCAAATAAATAAGTAAAATCTTTTTTTTTAAGTAAAACTTCCTACAATGCATTTTTAAAGTACTTGTGAATATGGAAACAGTTATGAATCATATATAAAAATATTTTATAGAAATTAGACAATACTGCAATTATCACATAAAAAATCTTTCAAAAGTTTTCAGTGGATGTATTTAACAATTATGGATTTTACTCTATATAAATGAACACTTTCTTAGAATAATTTTTCTATAAATCCAAAATCTAGGTTAATTCATAAAAACACTGCAAATATTTTATAAATTTTCATTATCATTAATTTGTGTACTGTATTTACTTTTTAAATTTTTGCTAAGTATGTGTACTTATGGAAAGAGCAGAGTTCTGGTTCTTTGCAGGGTTCTTTAAGAGCCTAGTAAAGTCATCTTGACAGTCTTAGTTATAGTCAAAATTACATATGTGAAAATAGTAAAATCAACTGAATTTTCATTCTATTTATAAAGGCAACCAAGTTATTTGAAATCAAAGAGATTTAGAGTCAGAATTTATCATAAGGGGTACTCAGTTAAGCACATTCTCTACAGATGATATACTGAGGAATAGAGAGCAGTGTGGGTTTCTGTAAGGACTCACCCTACTGTGATTGATAGACCAATATCTGAAGGCCATTGTCCTAAATGCTAGTACCTCCAGAAAGATGAATTTTACTAAAAAGTTATCCTGAAACCTACCTAAACCTAAGCCAACAGATTTATTCTACATGATTAGTTAAAATTTTTGAAAGAATAATTATTATTAGGAAGATATTTTATCACTATAAATTTATATATAATCATCTGTCAATGTATGATAGTCATTCCCTTTGACTAGAATGGGGGAAATTTCGACTTATGACAGAAAAAGGAAAGCTTCAATAGTAATCTGAAAGAATCTATTTGGATATTTAAATTTTTGGTTTGTTGTAGGTAAAGCAATTCCAAGGAGACACTTCTTTTTCTACAACATACAATTCATGATACACATTTCATATAGAGTTATATATAACGTATTCAATTCCATATTTTTGTATTAATTTACCATTCAATTATAATCACATTGCATAAATACAAATATAGGAATATGTTTATAGCAGAAGGAAAGAAAGCACATGAGACCCATGGGTTTAAAATGCAATTTTACCTTGTTTAACCAGTCACGCTTACGATAAAATGTAAAGCCAAGCTTTAGAAAGGCTTTAGTAATAAAAATAGACGTTACATTCTGAACGTGAATTTAAATGTACAGGTAAGAATTAATATCTTCATATCCTGAACTTCATTTGGTCACTTTTAACCCCAAATATCAAACTACCAAGATTTGTCCCTCTGGCTGATTTTTGTCAGTGGTTGGGTGAAATAATAAAAAATGGTTGCTGAATACTAGTTATAGTTGTCATGTAACTTTGCTCCTCTTGAGCATTTACATGGAAAGTATCAGCTTTCCTAGCAGACTGTGGTTGAATACAATGTGATTCTTTACTTCGCTATGAATTATTCAAATTATTTTTAATTAAAGACTAAAAAGAACAAAAGGCAGATTTTCTAAGTGCATACAAGAATTAGGCAAGAGAGAAGTAATATTAAATTACGATTTTAATTTTCAAGATCATTTTAATAGCTTAAAAATTCTGAACCATCGAAATGAAATTTAACACCTTTAAAATTCTATAATCATGATTTTACTCAATTTCTAGTACAGTATAGTTAATAGTTGGCTTTTTTACAGTTCTGTCATTTAGTTGAAGATGAATGGAAATGTCCTGCTATTAAAATTTGCTAACTTCGGGGTGCCTGAGTGGCTAAGTCCATTAAGGGTCTGCCTTCAGCTCAGATCAGGATCCTGGGACTGAGCTGGAGTGGGGCTCCCTGCAGCAGAGAGCCTGCTTCTCTCTCTCTGCCCCTCCCACTTGTGCTCTTTCTCTGGTTCTCTGAAATAAATGAATAAAACCTTTTTAAAAAACTTGCTAACTTATTTTTTTAAAATTTAATTTTAAAAATATTTTATTTATTTATTTGGAAGGAGCATAAGTGGGGGGAGGAGCAGAGGAAGAGAGAGAAAGGATCTCAAACATTCCCCACTGAGCCAGGAGCCTGACTAGAGCCTGAGATCATGACCTGAGCTGAAACCTGAGCCATCCAGGTGCCCTAAAAGTTGCTAACTTCCTGAATGTTACATTGTAAGAAACATAATTTTCTGGAATAATATTTCGCCTTTGGAATATTAGGTTGAGTCTAGGGTAGCAAATTTTAGGAATAAGGGCTAGCCATAAAACATTCAAATATGAATGAGAAGTCCAATTGCTAACATTATGTTTCTTATTGTTCATGTAAGATGATAAAATTAAATATTTATAGTAATTCAGTTGTTTTGGAACTGTATTTTTCTATGTGACTTCAAAAAGCAAAATACAAACTTTTTTTAAAGATAAAATGAATAATCTGACAGACAAGGATATTTTGGTGCATACGCTGCATGAATTTGCAACACTTCATGCTGTCCAATTTTAAATAAATGGCTCATTGTGATAATGGCATCCCAGTTACAGATATCAACACTAAGAGACTGAGCGATAGCATGTTCAGGGATGATGGAGAAGGGATTCACATGTGCTAATGTGATTTTATGGTCACCTGGAAGAATTTCAGTATTTGATATTTATTATAATGTAAAATATAAGCTGTATATCAACAAAATATGTTATACAGCAATTACAAAGACTGTAGGAGGATTTAGGGATTGGAGAAAGGGATAGTTGGTTATACAAATAATCATCTTTGAAAGTTATGAAGCACAATAATAAACACCTGTGAATGAACTACACTGTTTATGAAACAGAACATTAACAATTGCTATAGATTGAATGTTTTTACCTCCAAAATGCATATGTTGAAATTTAATCCCAAATGTGAAGGTTATTTAGAGGTGGGGTATTTGGGACTTGATTAAATCATAAGGAGGAAACCCTGGTGACTGAGAAGAGTAACATTTTTTTTTTTTAATAGAAGAGATGCTTAGAGCTTGCTTGCCCCCTTCTGTCATGAGAGGCTATAGTGTGAAGACAGCAATACAGATGAAGCACACACTCCTTTCCTACTAGAAAGAAACTTGATCTTAATTTTTATACTATCTTTTTTGTTCTTCCATTTGCATTTTGTATCCACTTTAGACCAATCAGGAAAGGCCCTTGCCCTTGGCACTAGCTGGTGCTACATTTTCACAATTATAAAAACAACACATTCTTTAAGAATGAATGTCCTTTTCTCGCAGGACCTAGTCCCCAGTGATGGCACAGTATGGCCCATAACTTTAAACATCCACTCTTGTTACTAGCTGCGTTTAAGTCCCAGGAAGATAATTTCTACATATCTTGTCTTAAATCCTTGAGGGGAAAAAAAAAATTAACTGATTTGAATGCCAAATGCTACCACTCAAATAGAACAGAGACTTTACTTCCCAGGATGAGGAAAACTTGAATGATGAAAACACTTAGGTAAGGGAAACATAGTTTTAATTAATCATCAAACAGCATGAATAGCTTAGGTTCTTCTATAAGGAAGTGCCATTTTCTACAGTGCTGAACATTCTTTTTTTTTCTTCTCTTTGAGTCACTTGGTTCAGTAGTGTGTAGGGATTAGTGCTGTATTCACAACAGATGCACATTTTGCAGTATTAAACAATAAATGTCCATCTTTTGCAGATACAGAAAGACACATGCATGAAAAAAGGGGATGAATGCAGAAGTACCATGAATAACATTTGATACTGATTACTTGCAATACTGAAGGGATCTAAATATTGTTTTCAGAGATAGCATTTTTATGTAAATCAGCATCTCCTTCAGTATTTTCTCTAGCTCAATAGCTCTCTTTTGAGTTTCTGGAAATCAGAGTAACTATATCTCGCACTTCTATTCTCCAGTTCTTGTAATCCCTGTTTCTTATTTTCCAACTTCTTATATCTCTAAGCTGAATTCGGCATAATTTCTTTAGTTATATTTTTCAGCTTAGTAATTCTTTAGTTTTGCCTCATACTCTATGAAACATATCTATTAAGTAATCATACTCATTTTTCATTTCTAAAAGCACTTGTTGGTACTTTTAAAATCTACTTTCTTCCTTTTGATGATGTTTTGTTTTATTCCCTGCTTACTCTTACCCATTTATTTAAAAATAATATATGGGGATATTTTATATCTGTATATGACAAATCAAAGAACTAATTTTATTGAAGGCTCCTTTTTTTTTAGTTTCTTTTCTGACTTTTATTCATAATATACTCCTTCTTCATTCGTTGCTAACTTTTTTAAAGATCAATTTTTCTTTGAATTTTATCCATGGAATCCTGAGTATATAATTGGGTAAGCCTTTTTTTTTTTTCATTTTAGTTTTATTGAGATATAATGAATGTATAGTACTGTATAAGTTTAAGGTGAACAGCAGAATGATTTTATTTACATGTATTATGAAATCATTACCAATGTAAGCTTAGTTGGCATTGAATTATCTCATAAAGACACAAAAAAAAGAAAAAGAAAAAAGTGGTTTTTTTCCCCCACAATGAGACCTTTTAGGATCTACTCTCTTAGCAACTTTTAAATAAGCCATAGAGTAGTGTAAACAGTAGCCATCATGCTGTATATTACATCCCTAGTACTTATTTATCTTGTAAATGGAAGTTGGTCCTCTTGATCACCTTCATCCAATTCCTCCTCTCCCTACCCACTCACTACCTCCCTCCTATGACCGCAAATCTGATCTCTTTTTCTGAGTTTGGATTTGTTTTTTAGATTCCACATATAAGTGAGATTACACAGTAATAGTCTTTCTTTGTCTTATTTTACTTAACATAATGCCCTTGAGGTCCGTCCATGTTGTCACAAAATAGGAAGCAAGGCTTTTCACTAAAGAAATTTAGCTTGTTTCCTTTTCACTAAAGAAATAGGAAGTAATGCTTGTCACTAAAGAAATCAAGCCTGAGGTAGAGCTATCAATCTAGTACCACATTAAATTAATTTCTTAGTTTGCAATTCACATTTTTACAAAGTTGTATAAATCTGAACTCTACATCTATGTGATAGCAAGCTTACTCTTGGTTGCTCTTTTATCAGAAAAGACTTTTTTCCTTCCTGCCTCTTCAGTGTGTTGTGGTGGTTTCCTATTATTTTCTACAAGGTGGTGGAGTGACATGAGATTTGCCATCTTGAAATCCATAAAAATTAAAAATGTCGATTATGGATAAATACTTCATAATTCCCTATAAAAAATAATCTACATTTCCAGCCTAAAAACCTTAAACTACTGTCATACCAAGCAGATAGCATACTTCGAAAGGGACGCTACATTTTAACCATGGTTGCTGCTATTAATAATGAGTTACTTTCACCCTATGTAACAAACATATCAATAGTAGTACACTATCTGCTTTGAGGGTTTTCAGTATATGTGTTGCCGAAGCAAGCGCTCTTTGAGGTTTCCAATTTTTATTTTAATATATGAAAATTTACTGGCTCATCAAAAATACTCAAAAAGGGTTTTGGAGAAGTTAAAATCTGGGAAAGAATTTATTTTTCTATTACTATATATCATAGCCAAAAGTTGGTATTTAATGTTTTAAATTATCCTTACTATCCTATTAAATTATAAATTTCTTTCTTGTTGGGCACACACCCATACTTTTCTTCTATTCAATACTGGTGAGGATGTAAGACACCTAGAAAATCAAGCCACCATTTGCACAATTTATTAAAGGTGATGGTGGTAGCAAAACCAGTGTCTGCATGTGTGTGTATAAATGCCACGATAGAAAAATATATGATGGTAAATACTACATTATGAGAAAGTTTTTTGTTGTTCTTGTTTTTATTTAGTAGGAAGAGGCTGGCATTTGGAATGGCATTCAGAGGACAAACAGACATTTTGAAAGCATGCAGACATTTGACAGAGAAGAAAGAAGAGATGGAGGTGGAGAGGGCATAATTTTAGGGGAAATAGCAGAGAGGGTGTTTTGCAACTTGATAGAAGAATGGACTTTGTTGACAAATTCCAGTTTGCTTATAACTTGAACTTGGTTTTTTTATGTACATTTTACTTGTCCCTTTCTTACTAGTAATAAGGAAAGAAATAGGAAGAAAGAATTTCTGGAATTTCTTAGAAAATTGAGCTTGAAACAAAAAGAAATGTTTAAAAAAACCCACCTTAGTCTACTAATGAGTGCAAGATATTTAAATAAATTACTAAATTGGAATAAGTGCAGATTAACTGCATTTATATAATCGTGCACCTATTATATGGGTTAAAAATTGCAAATATGGAGTTAGTAAACCTTCTGGTTTTACTCTTCCACAGAAATTATGATTTTTGAGTTTTCTTTTTCCATATGCAGAAAAGCTATTACAGATTGCATATAGAGCTAATGATTAGTGATACCTATATGTAGATCTCCTCGTATTTACTGCTATTGATTTGTGAACCCCTAGAATATTTCATTACAAATAGCTTATATCCAGTCATTGTTCAGTTGACTGAATTCTCTTTCCAATTTATGATTTTTTTTTCTGTATTGTGCCTTATTATCAGTTATAGTCATTGAAGTTGTCTATGGCCATCTATTCAATAATGGTAGTTCTGAACAAATTTTTACTTAACTTTCAAAGTAGACATTCCTTTAAAGATACAGTTAATCATATTGATATAAAGAAGTACTATCACTTTTTGATTACAGGGAATGAATTTTGGAGTTTAAGAAATTTGATTCTAACCCAGGCTTTATCACTAATAAGTTTGTGATCTTATTCTCCCCATATGCTAAGCATTGGTTTCCCTTTTTATTAAAAGGTAATACTAATGCCACTTCATGGAGAAGTTGCGAGAGTTTTATGAATATTACTTGGAAAATACTTAGCATAGTGCTTCACCTAGAAGGAGCTGCTAAATATGTAACTATTCTTCCTGTTTTAGGTGTTCTGTATCTGAAGTGACTGTTTTGCTATGTGTTTGAAGGAATGATATTATCCACATACCAAAGGACCCTTTTATAACTAATATTATGATATAAAATCAGAGAGTAGCATTGCATTGCATTAAGGTGAAAGGAGAGTTTCAGTTTTTGTGGCAATGTCATTAAATATGCAGATGTAAGTTACTGGGTTTGAGGAGTTACCCTGGGATGATGGCTATCCCAGAAGTAGGAGGGATCAAAGACAATTGACTGAAGAGTTAAATCCTGCTGTCACTGTGAATTCAGAAGACCTTCCCAGAATAAAAGGTCGCTGGCAACTTTTTAAATGTACTACAAATGGTCTAGTCTCCTTCAGATTGGCAAAGAAGTGGACCATGCCTAATCTTGTTTATTCTTTTGTTAGGTAATGAGAGACAGATGCCCGCAATTAAATATATATATTTATAAATATAAATAATATTACATAATAATAATAAAGTTATATATAAATCAAATATATATCAAATATATATTATATATATCAAATATATATATATATATATATAAATCAAGCAAACATGTTGATAAATGTTAAACAAGTCTTTTCTTTAACAAAAATAGTACTACTTCTTTGCTGATTTACACTAGCAATTGGAGAAACATACTTTAGATCTTTTGGGGTCACGATCATTAAATATCTCCTAAGCCATACTAAACTGTAACAGTGAGGTTGAGAGATTTCTGGAGAATCCCAAGTACTTTCAGGGGATTTACTAGGCAGTTTTGATGTTTTAGGCATGATAATGGTTTGTTGTAGAGGGTCTCTTGCACATTATAAGATGTTTGCCAGGATCTCTGACCTCTTCTCATTAGGTTTCATAACTCATCACGGCCTCCTGTCTGAGTTGTGACAACCAAAAATGTCTCTAAACATTCACAAATCATCTCTGATAGAAAACAACTATACTGAATCTTATCCATTTTTTTAGCTCTGATTCTATCATGAACATACTGATTTGTGATCTTATAAGAGATTATTCTATCTGAAAATGTTTTCATTTCGCCTTCCTTTTAAAAAATTAACATATCAAAATATATATATCATAACATTTATCATTTTAATCATTTTAAGTGTATAGTTCAGTGGCATGAATTACTTTTGCAACGTTATACAATCATCACCACTATCTATTTCAATTTTCATCACCTCAAATAGAACCTCTATAAAAATTAAGTGATAATTTCACATTCCTCCCTGTTTTGACCTCTGGTGACCTCTAATCTACCTTCTGCCTCTGTTCTAGATATTATGCATAAGTGGAACCAGACAATGTGTCCTTTGAGTCTGCTTTATGTCAAAATGAAATTTTCAAGGCTTATCAGAACTTCATTGCTTTTTATGGTGGAAAAATATTCCATACTATGTATTAACCACATTTTGTTTTATTCATTCATCTGTTGAAGGGCACTTAGGTTTCTACCTTTTGACTATTATGTTTAATGTTGTAATTAACATTGGTGTACATGCATCTTCTTGAGTCTTGGTGTTCAGTTCTTTTGAGTAAATACCTAGGGGTAGGTAGTATTGCTGCATCCTGTGGTAGACTTATGTTTAACTTTTTGAGCTATTGTCAACTTGTTTTCCATTTTAAGTACACCATCTTACTATCCCACTCACAAGCACCCCATTTTATCCACATCCTCTCAAATACTTTTTCTCCATATTGCATAGGAGATATAAAGTGGGATATCATTATGGTTTTGATTTGTGTTTACCCAATAACTAATGATGTGAAACAACTTTTCTTGTGTTTATTGGCAATTTGTATATCTTCGTAGGTAAAATTTCTATTCCTATCCTTTGCCCAATTTTTAATTAGTTGCCTTTTGGATGTTGAGCTTCAAGAGCTTGAAAATATAAATATTCTAGATAATAAGCTCTTCTCAGATATATGATTTGCAGATTTTTTTTCCATGCTCTTTGTACTTTATGGAAATATCCACTGATGTACTTTTTTTAAATGATGATTTCCAATTTACCTGTGTTTTCTGTTGTTTCTTGTACTTTTGGAGTCGTATATGAAAATCCATTACAAATCGAAGGTCATGAAGATTTACTCATATGCTTTCTTCTAAGAGTTTTATGGTTTTAAAATTCATAATTAGGTGTTTGACTCTTTTTGAGTTAGTTTTTTTATATAGAGTTAGGTAGGGTGTGACAAATCAATGTTGTGAAAATTATAGTATCAGCTCCTGTGTTGAAGACAGTTTTTTCACCACTTAATGGGCTTCACACTCTTGTTAAAAGTCAATTGGCTGTATATGTAGTTTATTTCTGTACTCTCAATTCCATTCCAAGGATCTTTGTATCTATTTCTATACCAATACAAAAGACACTGTTGTTATTACTATAGCACTGTAGTAATTTTGGAAAGTGGAGTGAGGATCTTCTAAATATGTTCTATTGCAAAGTTGTTATGGTTATTCAGGGCCCTATTCCCGGGTTTCTGGGTGAGTAAACAAGTCTGTGTGTGTTTAACCATGAAAGTGTATTGCATTTTATTAAATAACTTCTCTACTTTGATTGAGATGATTTCTTTTCCTTTTTTTTCCTCCCTTCCCCCACATGAATGTGTTACATTTTATTGATTGATTTTCTTAGGCTAAATCAACTTTCCTTTGCTGTGATAAATCTCACTTGGTCACATGCTGCTGCATTCAGCTTGCTAGTATTTCATTAAAGATTTTCGCATCAACATTTATAAGGGACACTGATCTGGATTTTTTTTCTTGTGATTCTTTATCTGGTATCAGAGTAATGCTGAACTCATAAAGTGAATTAGGAAGTGTTTTATTCTCCTCTATTTTTCACATAAATTTTAGAAGAATTGTTGTTAATTTATTTAAAGGTTTAATAGTCTTCACCAATGGCACGATCTAGATATTTCTCTTGGAGGAAAATTTTTGGTTACTGATTTCATCTTATTACCTTTTTTTTAACAGGTATATTGAAATTTCCATTTATTCTATACTTTTATTTATTCTTCCAGATAAATAAGTCAGATTAGGTAACTTGTATGTTACTAGAAATTGTCTATTTTATCTAGATGATCTAATATGTTGGAGTACAATTGTTTATATGTTTTCTTCTTGTTCTTTTTATTTTCATAAGGTCAGTAGCAGTATTTTTACCTTCACTTTGATTTTAGTTATTTGTGTCTTCTCTCTTTTTTCCTTTGTTCTTCTAGCTAAATGTTTTTCAACTTCATTGATCATTTAAAAGAGCCAATATTTGTTTTGTGATCCTCCCTAATGCTTTACTGTTCTCTATTTTATTTATTGACACTAGTATTTCCTCCCTTTTACTAACTTTGAGTTTAGTTTGCTGTTCTGTTTCTGGTTATCCAAGATGTAAAATTAGGTTATTGATTGAGATCTTTCCTCTTTTTTAATGAGGGTATTTGGGGGTATAAATTTCTACTTGCTAACTGCCTTTGTGCACCTTATAACTGTTGGTGTGTTGGGTTACATTTTTCTCTACAAATATTTTCCAATTTCCATCGTTCTATAGTTCTATGATCAGGTCCCAGTCTTTTCCTGAGCCTGTGCCTTGAACTGTAAACTTAACAAGTGTTTCTCAGATTTTTTTCTCTCTCTCTTTTCATGAGACATGTTGGCTAGAGACTGCTGTTCATTTAGGCTCTGATGATACTCCAGCAGGTAAGGCTCTGATTAACTAGTTTCACCTAAGGGAAGACATTGTCAAAAAAGAACAGAGTGATCTGATATATCCCCAAATGGTTTCTTTCCCCTTCCCCTGCTGAAAGTGAAAAAGGACTTTTTCTTTCAGTACTTACTGCGGGAAACCGGTGAGGCTCCTGGAGCTAAGTCTCACACTATTATGGAGACTCCCCTATGACTGGAGCGCTCTGGAGTTTTAACTCTGAGAGTTATCCAACACAGGGCTTCCAGCAATTTTTCAATTACAGTTCAGGTTTTCCAACCCCAGTCTGGTTCCTGAGGTGGTTTCTGCCCCGGAGTCTCTGCTCCGGTAAACTGAGGGCCCCTGCAATCACCTATCTTTCCAATATTGGGGTAATGGTTTACTCTGTGTTTGCACCTCTCTTATGGATCAGGAATTGTTGACGTTTCAGTCTGTTCAGCTTTTACTTGCTGTTAAGACAGGGTAGCAACTTCTAAGCTCCATATTTGTGTAAGTGACTCTTCTTGCTTTTGATACTTGTTTGCCAGCCAAAAACTGGGATCTATTTATGCCATCACGTTGCTCTTGCTTCATTTTTAAAACTACTTTTACATGATATAGAATTTTTGATGTTAGGTACACACACACCCATACACACACACACCATTCAACCAGTATTTAAAGACTTTTTTTTTAACATATTCTAGCTTCTTTTCCCATTTCTTGATGATAATCCTATGCTTATTCTTATCATGATTCTCTTCTATGTAATACATACTCCCTACTACCAGCCCCATTTGCTTTTAAATTTTGAGCATTATTTTTGGTTTTCATCAAAAAGAGTGATCAGTCTGCATGTGATTTTCTTTGTACTTACTGATCAGGGTATTTGTGGGCATCATCAGTCAAGTGTGATCATACTTGTTTTGGTTTTTATTTTGATGTTGATTTTGTCCAACATGTCTCTCTCTTAATCTCTTTCTGTCTCTCTCTTCCCCCTCTCTCTCTGTCTCTCTCTGTCTCTATAAATATGTGTGTGTATATATACACATATATATTAATAGTGTATATTCTTTTTCATTTTCTCTTTTCTAGTCTTTAGGAAATCCAATTATACTCCGATTATACTCCAATTATACTCAATTCCAGCTGAGGAATACCTCAGTTAGACCACTTGATAATGTCTCACAAGTCACTAAGACTTGTTTACTTTTTTCAATTTTGCTTTCTCTTAATGCTTCAGTTTGGATAATTATAAGTATGCTTACTCTTTTTCAGTTGTGTTCTGCCAATTGTATTCAATATATTTTATGAAAAACTTCAGATGAATTATTTAATTCCAGGATTTTCATTTAGTTCTTTTTTATACTTGCCATACCTTCTAAAATTCTTCATCTTCTTCATCTCTTTTTCATTAGATTCCTTAAATATATATTATGGTAATTTTAAAGAACTTGTCTATACATTACAATAGCTATACTATTTTTGATTCTGTTCACATTGACTGATATTTATTCTTTATGCTATGAATTATATTCTTCATACATGCCTTTTAAGATTTGGACTGTATTCTCAAGTGCTCCCTTCTCCATGTAGTCTTCCCCAGTGATTATTACCTGACATTTAAAGAAGGTTTATTTATTTTGTCTCTTAATCTAACAATGTTTGCTGCATGCCACTAGGATAATTTTTTATTCATTCATTGCTGAAACCATAGCACATAGAGCCATAGTATAAGCAAAGAAGATATCAGTAAATCTATGCTCAGTAAGTAAATTTATTCATGAATATTTAAAATAACTGGAAATTATTTCCAGTGAATACTTACCTCAGTAAATGTTCATTTAGTGTCTTAAATAAAGTCAAAGCTACAGAATTTTCCATGATAAAGCTCCTCCCATGCTGAGTGAGACAAGCTTACTTTTACCAAATTTAGGAAGAAATATTAGCATGAATAGTTGTCAGCAACTTCTAAATGTTTTCTAAGCCAAATAACTCAGTAGGAGTCCTCAGGGAGCATTTTCATTATTAAAGTTACTTAAGGGAGTTAATGAATGACTAACGGATCATGGAAGATTCTCATGGGGAGCCCTAATGAAGTAAGTCTTACGTCTCTGCACTTCAAGTTCCTTGACACTTAAGAGTGTGAACATAAACTATGTAAGTGTTTAATAAACATTACTAACAATTATGAATTAAATTCACATATGTACTCTGTGTATATTAGGACAGTGTTTAACAAAAACATTTAAAATTAAGCTTCTATCTAAGGAGCTACTATGAAAGAGAATACAGGTAGGAGTACCAAGAAACGGAAAAGTCTGAGACAAGAGATTCCTCCCTTTTAATGGTAAGGAATTAATGTGGTAGTTTTCTTGGTTTAAAAAAATCATTTTAGCGACAAATAGAAAGTGGGAGTAGGTATGTTTTATATGATAATGAGAAAATTCATTTTATTTTTATTTGTTTATTTTTTAAGATTTTATTTATTTATTAGAGACACAGAAAGAGAGAGAGAGAGAGAGACGGGCACAAACACAGGCAGAGGGAGAAGCAGGCTCTATGCAGGGAGCCTGACATGGGACTCAATCCCAAATCTCCAGGATCACGCCCTGGGCTGAAGGCAGGCACTAAACCGCTGAGGCACCCAAGCTGCCCGAGAAAATTCATTTTAAACAAACAATACAATGATTCATTTACAAAGTATCTAAAATTATAAAGCCTTCCTAAAGTAGAATTAGTTTTTTTTTTTAAATTGAGAGTTATTTACATATAATTTAATACTAATCTGCTTTACCCAAATTTGTATTTCTATACTTTTGCTGTACATTTTGGGATTTGAATATCTTCTTACTAGATTCAGTCATCAGATTTTGACATAGTCATCAGATTATATTATCCAGCTTCAGTTGCTGTAATGTGAAGATAACATTTTTTCCCTTTACACAAAATCTTGTAGTCCAGAGCACACTTTACCAAAATATGCATATTTTTTAACAAAATGATTGTGAATATATTTGAAGTTTGAGTATATTTAATTGAAATATGAAAAGACTTTAAAATTTCTATTAAATATCCAGATAAAATGATATATACACCTTTGATTTATTTCTTACTTCCAAGTAAATCTTTTAGAGGAATTTGTCATGTATTTTGGCATGTATTATTATTAAAATTATTAGATTTATAATTATTAAATTATTAAAATTATTATTAATGTATTGTATTTAATATCTTCTAGAAAGATACTTGCTTGTAAGCAATGTACAAGAGTATCCTTTTCCATTTCCAAAATATGAATATCATGCTTCATTTTAATGCTTTACTGTACAAATAAAGCTCTATTGATATGTGTCATGTTAATATGCCATTTTTATATATCCAGCATTTATCAGTGTGCAATTCTAATAGTTATTCAATGAAAAAATGTTAAAATAGTAAAGTATTAAGCTAATAATATAAATATATAGTAATATAAATAATATAAATATTTAAATATAATACAATATAATATATAATATAATAATATAGATATATAAACACTAATATAAATAATAAAATAATAAGCTAATAAATGGTAATAACTGAGAATGCATAATCCCATCTGTGTGGACTGGAATACGTATATATTGCATATGAAATAATCATACCAAAATGTCAAAATGAAAAATAAATCTATGATTCTATTTTGTGTTTCTTTTTTTTCCCCCCAGTAAATTCAATATAATCACTATAATTCAGTACTGTTTATATTGTGGGTGGAGGCTTATACTTCTGTGAACTGTTGTTACTAGTCCATGATAAGGTCAATACATACACTGAAAGTAAACATTTTGAAAATTGTATAGCCATATAATGTATATAACTAATTTATGACACAATGATTCCAATTTATAGCCATATACTTCAGGGATGTACACAAGAAGTTTTATAACAGCAATAATTATTCTAGCTTCAAACTAAAACCAATCGAAGTGAACAATAGCCAGAAAATAAATAAATTTTGGTATATTTACATCATCAAATTCTATCCCACAGTGTAAATAAATGAGATAAAGCAAGACAATTAATATGCATGAATTTCAGGAACATAATGGTGAATGATAAAGCAAGTGGATGAAAATATCAACAGTATGATTTCATTCATACAGAAGAATTCTTGAAGGATATATATTTGTTAAAATTTTCAAGAAAAGGATGGAAAGCCTAAAGAAAAATGTTAAGATATTGATTGTTTTGGGGGTGAGAAAGGACATGAAATTATAAGAGCTCTTTGGTTTATAAGTATCTTTTTTATCTATTAGGTCCTTTTATAGGTGATTTAAAAAAACATATTTAAAAAAATGAGTGAGTAGTTGGTAATCTAGATAACTGCTCCCCAAAGTTTATTCAGAAAATATGTGACCCAGTCATTTAGTTAAAATTGGCTTGATTTTAATAGGTTCTGGATGGGATCTCCTATTCTGAATTTCTGATGAATTCCCAAGTGAAGTCCATGCTTTCAGTTTGCATTTTACTTTTTGAGTAACAAGAATCTAGATCGAGGGAGACAGAACATGAGAGACTCCTAACTCTGGGAAACGAACAAGGGATGGTGGAAAAGGAGGTGGGCAGGGGATGGGGGTGACTGGGTGATGGGCACTGAGGGGGCACTTGATGGAATGAGCACTGGGTGTTATGCTTGCTATATGTTGGCAAATTGAACTCCAATAAAAAAATAAATAAAAACAAGAATCTAGATCTCATTTAAAACGTGAGAGAAAGACAAAGTGAGAGACAGAGAAATTAAGAAATTTGCAAATATAAGAAATCAAAAAAAGATACAAATATGGTTACAAATATATAGCTTCAATTAAATATTAGATCATTATTTGCCTCAAATTTGGTGAAGAACAAGTATGGAGTTTTGAATTAGAACAAAATAGGTTCATATATTGATACCAAATTTTAGCTCTGAAAATTTTATAACATTTATTTAAACTACCTTGCCTCAACTATATAATGGGAAGATAACACCTACTTCTAGAACTTTTCCATAAAGCATTTAACATAATTCCTGTCACATAGTATTCAGTGAAAAATTATATTAATTATATTAAGCATTTGTAATACTATTATTTACTTTTTAAGTCATTTTATACTTTATACAATAATATTTTTCTTCATCTATTTTATATTTTACATTTATTTTATAAGAAAATAAGAGATTTTTTTTAAGATTTTATTTATTTATTCATGACAGAGAGAGAGTGAGAGAGAGAGAGAGAGGCAGGCAGAGGGAGAAGCAGGCTCCATGCAGAGCCTGATGTGGGACTCCATCCCAGGTCTCCAGGATCACACCCCGGGCTGAAAGCAGTGCTAAATAATTTAAACAATTGGGCCACTGGGGCTACCCAATAAGAGATGATTTTAAAAAATTTGAACAAGCTTGCTTTTCAGTCCTACATATTGGGATTATCCTGAGAGTTTTAGGAATTGATCATCAATTTCTACTTTCTCTGAGAGTAAATATCCATCAAATACGATAAAGGAAATAGAAAACTGTGTTCATAATAATTATATAAATGAATTTCCTCAAACTTTCCCAAAGCTTCCAAGTAGTTTATGTAGAATACAACCAACCATTAACTGCAAAACTGTGATAGGCACAGATTTCAGTTACCCTAATTTACTTAAATAACACTGGTAACCAATAACATGGTTCATATTCCATTTACCATGGTATATTGTCACTAATTACACCAGGTACAAAGTTTACTGTTCCTGTCTATGAGTGAATCACTAACTACATGAGTAATCACTTCACTTCTTCCAAAGTCTGTGAAAGATTGCTCCATGTGTAAGCTGTTATTCAGTTCATGCACAGACACCCCCCCCCCAAAAAAAGTGCAGTTTTCCACATAATATAAATCCATCCTTATCATATTACAAAATGAACAATTCAGGGGCATTTGGGTGGTTCGGTTGATCAAGGAACAGACTGGTGATTTCTGCCTTAGGTCATGAGCTCATAGTCCTGGGATCCAGCCCCTCATAAGGCTCGGAGCTCAGCATGGAATCTGCTTGAGGATGCTCTCTCTCCTTCTCCTTCTGCCCCTCTGCATGCACTCTCTCTCAATCAATCAATCAATCAATCAGTTAATCAATAAATCTAAAAAAATGTAAAATTCAGGTGGTAATTGACAAAGCTGAAAGTACAGCAAAGAAATGAAAAGTGATAACACTGGAAGAGAAATTAGAATTAAAACATGAATGAAATTATAAAGAGAATACCTGTCTTTGGAAATGTTGATAGCACTGCTTTACTAGAGACACTAGAGGAACATAGTGAAGGCGAACTTACTAAATAAATGAGAAAAATGATTTAACAAAAAAAGATGAATTTGTTCTAGAGAAAGTGACACCAGCAAAACATTTCACTTTAAAGTAACCGTCAGAGATATTTCACAACATTTAAAGTGTGAAGGATGAAATGTGGGTTCCAAACTTGGAAAGGAGTAAGACAATCTGCTAAGACATTGAAAAGATGGACACTCTGTGTTAACAGTTATATGATAAACAGAAGCCCAATATTGCTCAAACTATTCTTGATAAGAATTTATTTAAAGAAATAAAAAATACTTTAATGTTTTAAGTAACAGTGCCTCAAATAAATATGAGTTCTATGTTTCTTAAATATTTTATTTATTTATTTGAGAGAGACTGAGAGAACACGAGCAGGGGAAAGTGTAAAAGGAGGCAGACTCCTCTCTAAGCAAGGAGAGCGATGCAGGGCAATATGAGTCCTATTTTTTTTTTCATTTCCCTTTACATTTATAGCAGATATTAAAAGATATTTTGACCTTTTAAATGGATTACAGAAGTTATAATTTTCATACTGATTGTCATTTTCCACAATTTTAGATTTCATAGTCATTTTTATAGTCCCACACTACTGTGCAAAACAACTACCTATAGATGATCCTTAGCACCAAACTTCTTGTTTCTAGTTCCATAAGCTTTATTATATATAAATATTTTAATTGATCATGACATCAATATATCTATATATCTAAGTATACTTAGATATATAGATCTATTTTCAAACTTCAAATAATGCAATGGTTAGACTTCTGAATTTCTGATTTTGCTTATTTCATGCTCATTTATTTGGTACTAACCATTAATTCTACTATGAAGTTAATTCTAAGAGAATTTACAATGTTTTCTAGTATAATTTGTGTAGCATAAATGATGTCCACAGATGTTTAATAAGCTGTTGCAGAATCACACAATTACTAAAGAATATTAGGGATTTGCTTATACATACCTTAGAACATTCAAGTAATAAGTTAAAAAGAACTTGCAATAGTCTGAAAAACTTATAAAATCCAAACAAAAAATCAAAGCTGCAAAAAATGAACATATGTTTAAAGCATATTGCATTTATCTAATTGTGAGCATTTGTTAATCTAAATTGTTTTAAAGGAAGATGCTGCATTTTTAAGAAATATGCCTAAAAATTCTTATATGGACATTTCAGACAGCAGTAAAACATAACTTGAGACTTCAAGTAATCAGACACGCACAGTCATGAGAATAATTGCCCTAACATTCCATATTCTTTTATCTGCCTTGTTGGGGACCACCAGTAAGTATTTTAGAGCAAAATAACAATAACAATAAAAATAACAATAATAATAAACATTAAAATAAGTTTTATTTCTATTTTAGATAATTCTTATATTTTTCCTTTCCATTAGTAAGTGTATTTTATAAAAATATGTAACAGCTGTATTGAGACATTATTTATATACCATACAATTTACCCATTTAAAGTTTTACCATTGAATGGTTTTTCAGAATTGTACATTACAATTTTAGAGTATGTTCATTACTCCATAAAGAAAACATTAGCAGTCACTCCTCATTTACTGCCACCTCCCCCAGGCATAGGTAAACACTAATCTACTTTTTATCTCTATGAATTTTCCTATTCTGGGTATTTCACATAAAATTAATTAGGTAATATGTGGTGTTTCATGGCTGGCTTCTTTCACTTAGGATGTTTTCAAAGTTTATTAATGTTGTAGCACGTATCAGTACTTCATTCCTTTATATTACTGAATAACATTCAACTGTACCAAATATACCACATGTTGTTGGTCAATTCATCAGTTAATAGACATCTAAGTGTTTTCTACTTTGGAACTATTATGAATAATGGTATAAGGTTCATGTAGCAATTATTGCATGGATTTATGTCTTTGTTACTCTTGGATATATACCTAGAATAGAATTGCTGGGACATATGATAACTATTTTTAAACTCTGGAGGAAATTCCACAATGTTTTCCAAGAGAGAACCTTCACTTTATTTTTTTTTTTTGATTTTTAAAAAATATTCTATTTGTCAATTTGACAAACAGAGAGAGAGAGAGAGCAATCAGGGAAAGGCAGACAGAGAAGTAGGCTTCCAACAGACCAGGGAACCCTATATGGGGCTTGATCTCAGGAGAATGGGATCATGACTTGAGGCAGATGCTTAACCGACTGAGCCACCCAGATACCACTGAACCTCCACTTTATGTGGAGCAAGTATAAAAGGTTACAATTTCTCCACATCCTCACAAGCATTTGTAAATAGCTAGGGGGTTTTGTTTTTGTTTTTGTTTTTGTTTTGTTTTGTTTTCATTATAGCCATCCCCGTGGATGTGAAGCAGGACTCATTGTGTTCATGATTTATGTTCACATATTGAACATAAATGTTCAGTTGACCACTTCTGTTTTTTGGTCCCTTGTATATTATTTTTGAAGAAATGTCTATTCAGGTAATTTGCTCAATTTATTTGGGTTATTAGTCCTTTTATTATTGATTTTTTTTAAAGATTTTATTTATTTATTTATGTGAGACACAGAGAGAGAGGCAGAGACACAGGCAGAGGGAGAAGCAGGCTCCATGCAGGGAGCCCAATGTGGGACTCAATCTCCAGACCAGAATCATGCCTTGAGCTGAAGGCAGTTGCTCAACTGCTGAGCTACCCAGAAGTCCTCTTATTGTATTTTAAGTGTTTTTTCTATATTTTAAATATAATCCCTTTATCAAATATATGAGTTGTAAATATTTTATCCCATTCTGTGAGTTGATTTTTAACTTTTTTGATAGTACCTTTTAAATTGCAGTTACTTTTCTTTTGTAACTTTTACTTTTGGAATTATATTTAAGAAACCATTGCCTAACCAAGGTCACAAAAATGTACCTATACATTCTTCTAAGAGTTTTATAGCTTAAGCTCTTACATATAGAACTATGACTCATTTTTATTTAGATTTTGTGTACAGTATTTATTTAATGTGAATATCTAGTTGTCCTGGCATCATCTGTTGAAAGATTTAATCTCCTACACCACCCACATTTTGGACCCCACCTCATGTAATTGTCTTGCCACCCTTGTCAAAAGTCAGTTAACCATAAATAAGGAAGTTTACTTCTGGATAATCAATTTTATTCTACTAGTCCATATGACAATATTTAAACTGGTATCACACTGTATCTATTGTAGCTTGGATTGAATTTTGAAGCTGGGAAGTGAAAGTATACTAACTTTGTTCTTTTTTACAAAATTGCTTTAGCTAATCAGTGGCCTATTAATTTCCATATTAATTTTAGGATTAGCTTCTCATGTTTGCAAAGAAGCCAAGTGAGGTTTTTATAAGAATTAAGTGTACAGATCAATTTAGGGAGTATTGTCTTCTTAATGTTATAAGATCATTGAACATGGGGTGTCTCTCCATTTCTTTGGATCTTTAATTTCTTTCAAGCAGCATTTTATAAATTTCTGAGTATAAATTTTGCATTTCTTTTCTCTTTTTTAATACACTTTTTTATTTTTTTTATTTATTTATGATAGTCACACACACACACAGAGAGAGAGAGAGAGAGAGAGGGAGAGAGAGGCAGAGACACAGGCAGAGGGAGAAGCAGGCTCCATGCACCGGGAGCCCGACGTGGGATTTGATCCCGGGTCTCCAGGATCGCACCCTGGGCCAAAGGCAGGCGCTAAACTGCTGCGCCACCCAGGGATCCCTGCATTTCTTTTCTTAAATATATTCCTGTTTCATTCTTTTTGATGCCACAGTAGATGGAATTGTTTTGTTCATTTAATTTTTAATGTTAGCATAAAAATAAAATTCAATATTGTCTATCTTGTGCTCTGCCATCTTACAGAACTAGTTCAGTTGTTCTAATAGTTCTAAGTGGCCTCAGTCAAATTTTCTATACATAAACTCATATCACCTGCAAATAGAGATAGTTTTACCTTTTCTTTTCCAATCTGGATGCCTTTATTATTTTTTCCTTGTATAAAACCTACAGTAAAATGTCAAATGGAAGATGCTAGAATGTACATTCTTATCCGGTTTCTGCTCATAAGGGGAGAACATTCAGTCTGACCATTCAGTATGTTAGCTATAGACTTTTCTTAGATGCCCTTTATCAGTTGGGGAAATTTCATTCTGTTCTCAGCTTGTTGAGTACTTTTATCATGAAAGGATGTTAGATGTGTTAAATGTTTTTTCTGTGTCTAGGTGACCATACGGTTTTATCTTTTATTCTGTTGATGTGGTGTATTATATTAACTGATATGCAGATTTTAAGTCAATGTTGCGATACTGGAATATGTCTTTTTGACCTTGATGTATAACACTTTTAACATATTGCTGGATTTGGCTTACTATTATTTTGTGGAGGATTTTGTATCTATATTAATAACAAACATTGTTCTTCAGTGTCTTGTGGGTTTTTTTGAGATCTCTGTGTAGGGTTGGTATCAGGATGACTTCACAGAATGAGTAAGGGAATATTTTTTCTTTATTTTTTAAGAGTTTGTGGGGAGACAATGGTATTAATTGTTCTTTAAATGTTTGGCAGAACACATGAGCAACATCTCCTGAGCCTGAGCTTTCCTTTGTGAGAGGTTTATAATTAATCATTTAATTTACTTTATTGTTCTGGGTCTACTCAGATATTCTACTTTTTCTTGAGTAATTTCTGGTAGCTTGTATCTTTCTAGGAACATGTCCATCTTGTCTAAATTATATAACTTGTTAATATAGAGTCATCCATAGTGTTTCTTTAGAGTGTTTTTTCCTTCCTGAAGACTGTAAACAACACACCTTCTTTTATTCCTGATTTTGGCAATTCCAATATTTTATCAGTTTTCTTGGGTATCCTAGCATCGACACTATGCATTTGCTGGAGCAGTCACCCTTGTCGAGAATTTAGAGACAGATATTGATAGACCTAGACTTTTCCTGAAGGTGAGCATGAGGGTGCCAATTTGTTGGGGTGTGGCAGTTTCAGTCTGTGGGGGGCCCAGCTGTGTAGTCTCCACACAGTTCTGTTAGCTGAGGTCACTGTTGGCGAAGATTGCAGGGATCTGTGGGGACAAAGGCTGAAGGTATCTGGTGGCTTTTTTAAGGTTTGGTGGCAAAGGCTACCGGGAACCACTTGATCTCTTTTTCTCCCATGGGAGATAATATGGCTTGTGAGCGCCCCACAGTGGCATGGGAACAGATATCTGGTGTGCAATTCCCTTGAGAGCAGCCATGGGGCCAGACCTTGGAATGTGGGTCCCTGGGCAGTAACAGCGACTCCGGGTCTGGGGCACCGGTTGTCATCAGTAATGATTCCTGGGCCTCAGGCATGGACCAACATGGCAAATCATAGAGCCGGGATCTGGAACACAGGCACCCTGGTGTCCAAGGCACCGGCTACTTCACAGGCAGCACTTCCTTGCCTGAGATTCAGGAGTACCTGGGGCAGGTGGGGCTGGAGTGTGGAGTGTGTGCAGAGTGGCCTCAAAGCCCGGATGTGAGGGGCAGGTGTGTTGGAGTCACTCAAGGGTCCTGGTCAGGAGTGTCTGTGGTGCTGGAGGGAGCTCTCCGCTCTGGTTCCAGGGTGGTTCAACAGTGGCTCCCTCTGGGACAGCACAGGTGTGGCAGCATCTCCCTCTTCAGAGGCTATGCAGTGGTGGCGGCTCTTGGCCCCCACCACAATGTCACAGTGGAGAAAAGCTGTGGGTTTGCCTTGCGAAGCAGGGACGCCCCTGGGGTCTGTGCTGAGAAGCTCTGTGGAGTCCTCCCCTCTGATAGTTGCCCTGAGACTGCGGCTCTCATGAGGACTGTGGAAACCTTCAGCAGCAAAGGCTTCCAGAGTCCTCTCTAGCACAGGCCTCTGGGAGCCATGATGGCATCTGCTGTGTGCCCACTGCCAACCCCAACC
The DNA here is from genome assembly GCF_011100685.1 of Canis lupus familiaris. Taxonomy (NCBI): domain Eukaryota; kingdom Metazoa; phylum Chordata; class Mammalia; order Carnivora; family Canidae; genus Canis; species Canis lupus. The sequence goes on from NC_049224.1 coordinate 79,401,461, forward strand.
CTTCTGTCTTGGAAGCTGTTTCTTGACATCCCTGCTAAACCTATCTTTCCTGTAACTCTCTGTGTGGTTATTCTCCCCGTTTTTACCGTTTTTTTTTTTTTTTTTTTTATCTTCACTGGGTTGCTGTAGGTTCTTAATTGGACTCTTGAGCCCTCCCAGGGGCTATTTTTGTTCTTGGAGAGCTGTCTCATGTTGACTGCCCCCCCCAGGTGGGGCCCAGTGGGGGTTGGGGGGTGGAGGGGGAAGGAGAGGCCGATGTCTCTTACTGTACCGTCTGACTGATGTCTCTCCTCTGAACATTTTTTAAATGGCCCCCTTTGAAGACTTTGTTTAATCTGACATTCTGGCAGCCTCTCAGCCAGTTACTCTTTCTCGCTTTTCTCCCCCATATGTGGGTTATGCTTTCCTGTTTCCTTACATGCCTTCTTATAGATTTTTTTTTTTTTTTTGCTTAAAACTACACATTTTAGATAATATATAGTAGCAACTTTGGAAGATTTCCCCCGGTCTTGTTGTTGTTTGCTTGTTTATCTGTTGAATGACTTGGCTGAACTATTTCAGTGAAGTCCGCTTCCTCTGCAGAATTAAAGCTCTGACATTGCTCCTTGGGCATGTGCAGGATCACACTGCATGACATTGATTTTTGCTTGGCTCTACTTGACCCCCTGTACTTCTTCTGATATTTCTGTTAAACTATTTACCTCTGTTGGTATCACACCCAGCTGAAATGCTTCATTAATTGCTGCATGATTGCTCTATTGTTTTTGACAATTCCATGAGGGTCAGAACGTTCTGTCTGATTTAGGTAAATTCAGGCCCCTTTGCAAAAATTACTATTTTTTGAGGTCAGCCTTTCAGGTTTCTTTTTTCTCACCCCTTGGGGGCTTCTCTGTTTTCCTGCTTGTCTCTTGCAAATCAGCTGGCCTGTGGTTAGTTTGTTGTTCTCATGGCACCACCAGCCTCATTTTAATTGCTTATCACCAGAAAATCTACTGTTTCGAAGAGTGCCCATAGTTTTGAACTTTCCCACACTCTACTCCAAAGAAGGTCAGTTCTTTTGGGGGGAACTTGGAGCTCTCTGTAGTTATGGCCTACTGCTACTGGCCAGAATCTGGGAGACACTTGGCTGAAACAGCAGACGGAGACAATTACTACAGGCATTTTTTTGAATGTACCAAATTGATAGGATTTGATGACAGATTATTTGCATTTCATCAGCAAATAATGTTCCATTCCACATAAAACATGCATTTGTGGGGGGAAGGGTATGGGAACAGGCAATTAAAAAGTACACAAATATATATTTTATAATGTTTTTAGTTCTATAATATTTTAGGTGGATATATGTGAAGGGAAATAAAATGTGGCTCATTGTCAGTTTGTGACTGGTCTGACGTAGGGGTAGTTGTGCTTTAGATGGCATTAGGGGCAGATTTCCTCAGAAGATGCCATGTGAGCAAAGATATGCATAAACCATGTGGAGATGTGAGAGAATGTGCTCTCAGCAAAAGAAGACGCAGATGTAAAAATTCTGAACAGGAAAATTGATGGAAGAGTTTAGACTGTTCTAAGAACAGCAAAACATTCATTATCATTTGAAAAGAGTATGTGAAGAGATGTTGTTTAGACTAGACAGCTAAAGGGGATGCTAAGAAGTCTGGGTGTTTTGGAAAATGTCACGAAGGAGCCACAGGCAGGTTAGGAGCAGGGGGATGATGCTATCTGATTTACAGATATGGCATAGACATATTTAGATTGTTAAATATCTCCGAATTTTAAGAGAAATACAACACTGATGAAGTGCAAGTCAAGTAACAAAGAAAACAACACTGGCTTAAAGGACATTGTAAGAAAAAAAATAGTATTCCCAGCAAGCAAAATCTTGCAGAAATTGTTACTAGAAGTAGGGAATACTATCTTCGGTTTTTCCAAGCTTTGCTACTAAAAGACTTTATTTCTTACTTTTTCTTATATTCCTCCTCCCCTTATTTTTGAGCATTCATAACTTCTGTCATTTTTTGGCAATTATTTCAGTCTTTGTTGCAATTTCTTTTTATATTATTGCCAATATACCAAAAAAAAAAAAATGACTGGCTCTTTTCATCTTTATCCCTCCCCTCCATCCCCCTCTCATTTCTCATCCCCTACCATTAAAACCTCCCCAGTTCTGTATATTGAAAGACACATGGCAATGTCTTAAATATACATTGCAATAGATTTAAATTACCACCCACTTTGAAGTGGAATATTCTCCTCTTATTTTTTAATGCCATATACTGTGTATTCCAGAAGATTTATGAGTCCCAGGAAATGTCAGAAGTCATAGTATAAAAACAGAAACAAACAGATAGTCAAACTAAAACACACAACTGTAGAGCCTGACATTTTATTTTTTTTTTTTTTTTTTTTTTTTTTTTTTTTTTGTGCTATTTTGAATAACATATTTTTTTTTTATTTATTTTTTTTTTATTGGTGTTCAATTTACTAACATACAGAATAACACCCAGTGCCCGTCACCCATTCACTCCCACCCCCCGCCCTCCTCCCCTTCTACCACCCCTAGTTCGTTTCCCAGAGTTAGCAGTCTTTATGTTCTGTCTCCCTTTCTGATATTTCCCACACATTTCTTCTCCCTTCCCTTATTTTCCCTTTCACTATTATTTATATTCCCCAAATGAATGAGAACATATAATGTTTGTCCTTCTCTGACTGACTTACTTCACTCAGCATAATACCCTCCAGTTCCATCCACGTTGAAGCAAATGGTGGGTATTTGTCATTTCTAATAGCTGAGTAATATTCCATTGTATACATAAACCACATCTTCTTTATCCATTCATCTTTCGTTGGACACCGAGGCTCCTTCCACAGTTTGGCTATCGTGGCCATTGCTGCTAGAAACATCGGGGTGCAGGTGTCCCAGCGTTTCATTGCATTTGTATCTTTGGGGTAAATCCCCAACAGTGCAATTGCTGGGTCGTAGGGCAGGTATATTTTTAACTGTTTGAGGAACCTCCACACAGTTTTCCAGACTGGCTGCACCAGTTCACATTCCCACCAACAGTGTAGGAGGGTTCCCTTTTCTCCACATCCTCTCCAACATTTGTTGTTTCCTGCCTTGTTAATTTTTCCCATTCTCACTGGTGTGAGGTGGTATCTCATTGTGGTTTTGATTTGTATTTCCCTGATGGCAAGTGATGCAGAGCATTTTCTCATGTGCATGTTGGCCATGTCTATGTCTTCTTCTGTGAGATTTCTGTTCATGTCTTTTGCCCATTTCATGATTGGATTGTTTGTTTCTTTGGTGTTGAGTTTAAAAAGTTCTTTATAGATCTTGGAAACTAGCCCTTTATCTGATATGTCATTTGCAAATATCTTCTCCCATTCTGTAGGTTGTCTTTGAGTTTTGTTGACTGTATCCTTTGCTGTGCAAAAGCTTCTTATCTTGATGAAGTCCCAATAGTTCATTTTTGCTTTTGTTTCTTTTGCCTTCGTGGATGTATCTTGCAAGAAGTTACTATGGCCGAGTTCAAAAAGGGTGTTGCCTGTGTTCTTCTCTAGGATTTTGATGGAATCTTGTCTCACATTTAGATCTTTCATCCATTTTGAGTTTATCTTTGTGTATGGTGAAAGAGAGTGGTCTAGTTTCATTCTTCTGCATGTGGATGTCCAATTTTCCCAGCACCATTTATTGAAGAGACTGTCTTTCTTCCAATGGATAGTCTTTCCTCCTTTATCGAATATTAGTTGCCCATAAAGTTCAGGGTCCACTTCTGGATTCTCTATTCTGTTCCACTGATCTATGCGTCTGTTTTTGTGCCAGTACCACACTGTCTTGATGACCACAGCTTTGTAGTACAACCTGAAATCTGGCATTGTGATGCCCCCAGATATGGTTTTCTTTTTTAAAATTCCCCTGGCTATTCGGGGTCTTTTCTGATTCCACACAAATCTTAAAATAATTTGTTCTAACTCTCTGAAGAAAGTCCATGGTATTTTGATAGGGATTGCATTAAACGTGTATATTGCCCTGGGTAACATTGACATTTTCACAATATTAATTCTGCCAATCCATGAGCATGGAATATTTTTCCATCTCTTTGTGTCTTCCTCAATTTCTTTCAGAAGTGTTCTATAGTTTTGAGGGTATAGATCCTTTACATCTTTGGTGAGGTTTATTCCTAGGTATCTTATGCTTTTGGGTGCAATTGTAAATGGGATTGACTCCTTAATTTCTCTTTCTTCAGTCTCATTGTTAGTGTATAGAAATGCCACTGACTTCTGGGCATTGATTTTGTATCCTGCCACGCTACCGAATTGCTGTATGAGTTCTAGCAATCTTGGGGTGGAGACTTTTGGGTTTTCTATGTAGAGTATCATGTCATCGGCGAAGAGGGAGAGTTTGACTTCTTCTTTGCCAATTTGAATGCCTTTAATGTCTTTTTGTTGTCTGATTGCTGAGGCTAGGACTTCCAGTACTATGTTGAATAGCAGTGGTGAGAGTGGACATCCCTGTCTTGTTCCTGATCTTAGGGGAAAGGCTCCCAGTGCTTCCCCATTGAGAATGATATTTGCTGTGGGCTTTTCATAGATGGCTTTTAAGATGTCGAGGAATGTTCCCTCTATCCCTACACTCTGAAGAGTTTTGATCAGGAATGGATGCTGTATTTTGTCAAATGCTTTCTCTGCATCCAATGAGAGGATCATATGGTTCTTGGTTTTTCTCTTGCTGATATGATGAATCACATTGATTGTTTTACGGGTGTTGAACCAGCCTTGTGTCCCAGGGATAAATCCTACTTGGTCATGGTGAATAATTTTCTTAATGTACTGTTGGATCCTATTGGCCAGTATCTTGTTGAGAATTTTTGCATCCATGTTCATCAGGGATATTGGTCTGTAATTCTCCTTTTTGGCGGGGTCTTTGTCTGGCTTTGGAATTAAGGTGATGCTGGCTTCATAGAACGAATTTGGAAGTACTCCATCTCTTTCTATCTTTCCAAACAGCTTTAGGAGAATAGGTATGATTTCTTCTTTAAACGTTTGATAAAATTCTCCTGGGAAGCCATCTGGCCCTGGACTCTTGTGTCTTGGGAGGTTTTTGATGACTGCTTCAATTTCCTCCCTGGTTATTGGCCTGTTCAGGTTTTCTATTTCTTCCTGTTCCAGTTTTGGTAGTTTGTGGCTTTCCAGGAATGCGTCCATTTCTTCTAGATTGCCTAATTTATTGGCGTATAGCTGTTCATAATATGTTTTTAAAATCGTTTGTATTTCCTTGGTGTTGGTAGTGATCTCTCCTTTCTCATTCATGATTTTATTAATTTGAGTCTTCTCTCTCTTCTTTTTAATAAGGCTGGCTAATGGTTTATCTATCTTATTAATTCTTTCAAAGAACCAACTCCTGGTTCTGTTGATCTGTTCCACGGTTCTTCTGGTCTCGATTTCGTTGAGTTCTGCTCGAATCTTTATTAGCTCCCTTCTTCTCTTGGGTGTAGGATCTATTTGCTGTTTTTTCTCTAGCTCCTTTATGTGTAAGGTTAGCTTTTGTATTTGAGTTCTTTCCAGTTTTTGAATGGATGCTTGTATTGCGATGTATTTCCCCCTTAGGACTGCTTTTGCTGCATCCCAAAGATTTTGAACGGTTGTATCTTCATTCTCATTAGTTTCCATGAATCTTTTTAATTCTTCCTTAATTTCCTGGTTGACCCTTTTATCTTTTAGCAGGATGGTCCTTAACCTCCATGTGTTTGAGGTCCTTCCAAACTTCTTGTTGTGATTTAGTTCTAATTTCAAGGCATTATGGTCCGAGAATATGCAGGGGACAATCCCAATCTTTTGGTATCGGTTCAGACCCGATTTGTGACCCAATATGTGGTCTATTCTGGAGAAAGTTCCATGTGCGCTTGAGAAGAATGTGTATTCAGTTGAGTTTGGATGTAAAGTTCTGTAGATATCTGTGAAATCCATCTGGTCCAGTGTATCATTTAAAGCTCTCGTTTCTTTGGAGATGTTTTGCTTAGAAGACCTATCAGAGCCTGACATTTTAAAGAGAAAATATACTCCTAACATGAAAGCTCAACCTCAGCATTATCCTGTGGCTGAGCTTTGATGCTCAATTAAATAGACTTTTGTGCAGGTCAACCGATATTAAAATAGTGAAACCAATTAATGTATGCTATATGTGAATCAATATACTTATTTTTTTATTTTATCAACTTGTTAAAGAAATCAAAATATAAAATTCACATAGTAGAACTGGAATTTCAAAAGCATAGCCTTCTATTAATTGTGACAGTTTGCCCTTCCTTACTGTCTGCCACATCCTGAAATCAACATATTAAGGTCAGAAAATGAAACTTTAAAAAGCAAGCCACATTAGTCAAAAATGTATAGTGAGCCAAATTTTCCCTAAAGAGCAGAGGTTTGGCAAATTTTGAAAATCTATTAACTCATTCAAGCTGTGGGCAATAAATTAGTGCTGCACAGAAATATATTAGTCTGAGTATGCTAGCATATGCTCCAGAAATGTCTAATTTACCTTCAGGAGAGGATTAAGTTTTTGGTATCTCAGGTTAACTATTTTTTGCAGCGTGAAATTAGTAATTTTCAGAAATATGAAAATAAGCATGATTACTTCTATTTTGCAAATGTTTAGAGGAGTTAAAGGATTTTTCAGAGAAACAATGCTAATAAAAGCCCACCTCCCTTGCTTATAACCACTATAGCAAACTACTTCTAACATGATTGCTTAAGGTTATCCAACTTCATGGTTAAATGAAATGAAAAAGCAGATCATTGCTTATGGATTATTTGGGATATGGATCTTTTCCCATAAAAATGCATATAGGCCCTTCTATGCAAAATATGTGGTGTGATTTGGGGGAATTTATGGACTTCCCAAGATACATGAAAGGGCCCCTATATTTTCTGAGTCGGATTGAAGAGAAGCTAGCAGAAATCTGAAAGAGTCTCTCAGCTTATTCTTTGGCATTAACTCACCAAATTACATACTGAGATGACACAATAAATAAAACTTCCCAATTTGTTTTTGAATTGAGCAGCAAAATTTACATTTGTATGGTGCTCACTATTATAAGTACTACACATGCGTTGACTCATCTAATATTCTCAACAGCCTATGAAGTAAATTGTTTTTATGACCCAAATTTTGCAGAGGTGGAAACTGAGGCTCAAGTAAGTGAAGTAATCTGAATGTGTTATACAGCTACAAAAGTAAATGCTGAGTTTGAAGCCAGCAGTCTGCTGCCAAAGTCCTTGCTTTGAATCGTTGCCTCTATTGGAATGATGTTCGGCATTCTTTTAACTTCCTGTGAAGACAGTAGGTCTCATTTTTTTTTTTTTTTTAGTATCCCTTCATAAAACTACTTTATTACATAAAAAGTTGATAGCAAAATGTTAAGTATATAAAATTTAAATGGTGAATTATGGGTGCTCTTTGTAGACACATAGTCCTTATAATTGCTTCAAATTATTTCATGAAACTTTTTTAAAAAAATTATGATTATTTTATTATGCCAACACTTTTTTTCTTTATAAAAATGGATTGCACGATTTCATAATAATTATCTAGGTCCAAGATGAAGACTTCTGAAGTTATGAGGACTTACAGGAGAACAAATGAGAATAATGTGTTATCTTTCCACCAGAAAAGGGCTGAGTAGAGAAAACAAGGAAGCACTTAGTTCATTATTTGAGAAAGTGGCCCCATATATACCTGAGTACATTCTGCTTTGCTGGAAATGACCGGTCTCTACCTCCCTGCCATATTGGTATTTTGAAATTATACATTGTATCATTAGGTAGAAGCTATAGGCTACACATCTAGCATCCAAATTCTCTTTTACACAGAATGTGAATGGGAGACATTCAGGTTCTTATATAATCTTATATCCTAAATAATGGTGCAAGTGTGATAAATGAGACATATGCTTTGATCTTTCAATAATAACTTTTGTACACTATCCTCCTCATGGCAGGTATAAATGTTACTGAGACCATACTATTTTGCAGCTATTTTTGCCCATATTTATACACAGGGCTGAGGTATGTTTGGACATTTGTTTTGAACTGCCCATTAGTATTTTCTTTCCTAACTACACCTCCCATTAATTGTTTTTCAACTTTTGTTGTAGTAAAATACACTTAACATGTGTTATCTTAACCATTTTCAAATGTACAGTTCAGTGGCATTAACACGTAATATTGTGCATCCATTACCACCATCCATCTCCATAGGTCTTTTCATCTTATAAAACTGAAACTATAAACTCATTAAACAATAACAGCTCATTTCTTCTTCTCATCAGTTCCTGGCTACATTATTCTATTTCCTGCCTCTGATTTTGACTATCTTAAGTATCTCATCTAAATATAATTATACAGTACGTGTCTTTTGTGACTGCCTGATTTCACATAGCCTAATGTTCTCAAGTTTCATCTACACGGTAATATGTGTCACATATTTGTATGTGGTACAATATGTGGTAATATGTGTCATAATTTCATCCCCTTTTTAGGCCAAATAATATTCCATTATTCCAGATAATATTCCAAGCAAATACCAGAATTTGCTTCTTCATTCATCTATCAATGAACACTTAAGTTGCTTCTACATTTCAGTTATTGTGATAACGCTACTATGAATATGTTATACAAATATCGCTTTGATATTCTGCTTTCAGTTCTTTTGGGTATTTACTCTTTTGGGTTATACAGTAATTCTATAATCATTTTTTTAGGAAGTGTCATATGGTTTTTACAGTGGCTGTACCATTATTTTTTTTAAGAATTTATTTATTTATTCATGACACACAGAGAGAGAGACATAGGCTTGAGAGTAACTCAAAGCTGTATGAAGAAATCAAGAAAAGATCCCAGTAGAGGTAAATACATGGACAATCATTGAAGCTGGTGTATTAGTCAGAGTACTCCCATGGGGAGCCTGATGCAGGACTCAATTCCAGGGCCCCGGGATCACGACCTGAACCAAAGGCAGATGCTCAACCACTGAGCCAACCAGGTGCCCCGTGGCTGTACCATTTTATAATCCTACCACCAGTGCACAAAGATTGCAATTATCTACATCCTTACTAATACTTGTTATTTTATAACTTTTTGGATATTAACCACTATAATGGGTATGAGGTGGTATGTCATTTATAGTTTGAATTTCCCCTAATGATTAGTGATGTAGAGCATCTTTTAGGTGTTTATTGGTCATTTGTATATTTCTTTGGAGAAATGTTTATTCAAATCCTTCACTCAATTTCAAATCAAGTTGATTGGGTTTGGTTGTTTATTTTTGTTTTGTTTTGTTTTTTTCAGAAGTTCTCTATGTATTCTGGATATTAATCCTTTACCAGATACATGGTTTGTAAATATGTCTTCGTTCTATGGGTTGCCATTTTACCCTGTTGATGTCTTTTGATGCACAATTTGTTTTTTTAATTTTCATGAAGTCCAATTTATCTATATTTTCTTTCTTTCTTATACGTTCATATCATACCCAGAAATCATTGCTAAATTCAGTATTATAAATATTTTGTCCTATTTTGTCCTATGTTTTCTTCTAAGAACTTTACAGTTGTGAGTCTTATATTTAGGTCTATGATCCACTCTGAGTTAATTTTTATATATAGTGTTAGGTAAGGATCCAAATTCATTGTTTCACAGCACTATTTGTTGAAAAACTATCCTTTCTCCATTTAATTGTCTTTGAATCCTTGTCAAAAATCATTTGAAGTTGTATGAGAAGATTTATTTTTGAGCTCTTCTATCATATTTCCTTGTCTTTGTGCCAGTACTACACTGTTTTGATTATAGTAATTTTGTGGTAAGTTTTAAAATCAGAAAGTGTAAGTCCTCTGGTTTTTTTCTTTATCAAAATTGTTTCAGTTACTCAGGTTCTCCAAAATTCCATATGACTTTTAAGACAGGATTTCTATTTTCGTAAAAAAAACATATATATATATACATCATGAGATTTGGTAGTGATTGCATTGAATGTGTAGATTATTTTGGGTAGCATAGACATATGAACAATATTAAGACTTCCAATCCATAAATATGAGATGTGTTTCTATTTGTGTCTTTGTCTAGCTTTATCAAGTTGATGCTGGCCTTATGGAAGGAGTTAGTAAGTGTTTTTTTTGAGAAAATTGTTTTGATTCTTTAAATGCTTTGTTGAATTTACTAGTGAAGCCAGGTCTGGGGCTGCCCTTTGTTAGGAGATTTTTTTTTTTAAGATTTTATTTATTTATTTATTTATTTATTTATTTATTTATTTATTTATTTATTTACTTGACAAAGACAAAGAGAGAGAGAGAGAGAGCGCACAAACAGGCAGAGCAGCAGGCAGAAGGTGAGGGAGAAGCAGGCTCCTAATTGAGCATAGCGCCCAGCATGGGGCTGGATCCCAGGACCCTGGGATCATGACCTGAGCTGAAGGCAAATGCTTAACTGACTGAGACGCCCAGGTTCCCCGATCCATTTACACTTAGGGTAGTTACTGATAATGAGTCATTTTGCTCTTGTTTTCTACGTGCTTTATAGCATTTCTGTCCCTCAATTTCTGCATTATGGTCTTATTTTATGTGTAGTTAAGTTTTTGAACTAAAATATTTAAATTTTTTTCTCATTTCCATTTCTGTATATTCCATAGCTATTTTCTTTGCGATTTAACATGGGGATACAGTTGAAAAAAAAATCATAAAATTAAAATACTCTAATTTAAATTTATACCAGTAATATACAAGACCTTTACTCCTTTACATTTCTATCCCTACCCCATTTAGTTGTTGAGGTCAAGAAATTACATCTTCATAGATTCTGTGTTCCAAAACATAAACAAGCATTTTAAATGCATCAGCTTCTTAAATTAGGTAGAAAAGAAAATGTGGAGTTACAAAGCAACATTACATAATTTTAGCTTTCAGCCAATAATTGTTGGGGATTTTTAAAATATTTTAGTCTCCTAAATCATGTAGGAAACAAAACCATTGTTACAATAATATAAGCCATGATTGCTAATTTTATGGGTCAAAGTGATTGGCCTAATGGATGCCCAGTGGTCTGTGAGGATGTTTGTGAAAGAGATTAACGTTTGATTCAGTAAACTGATTAAAGAGATCTATCCTTACCAATATGTGTAAGCATTATGCAATCTGTAGGGAGCCCTAGTGGAATAAGAAATTGAAGGAATGATGAATTCTTTCTCTCTTTTTGAGCTGGTACATCCATCTTCTCCCCTCCTTGAACATTGAGATTACTATCAGGCCTTTGGACTCTGGGACTTACACCAGGGTCCCTGGTTCTCATTTCTTAGGGTTCATACTGAATTATACCACAGACTTTCCTTGTTTTCTAGCTTGCAGATGGTAGATTGCGGAACTTCTTGGCGTCCAATAACAGTGTGCTAATTCCTGTAATAAATATCTCTTCATATATCTATTATCTATCTATATCTATAAATCTGTATCTTTCTCTCCTATTTGTTCTGTTTCTTTGAAGTACTCTAATACACCAGCTTTCATGATTGTCCATGTATTTACCTTTATTGAGATCTTTTCTTAATTTCTTCATACAGTTTTGAGTTACTCTCAAGTATCCTTTGATTTCACTCTACAGGTAAAATTGATCATATCTTTTTATTTCTTTCTGATTATTTTTCTTGAAAGGTGGACATATGAAACAAGTAATGTAGTAAATGGGAATCAGATCCCTCCCCTTGCCCAGAGTTTACTGATTTTTTGTGATTGGTTTATGCTCATTCATTTGTTTATTATTATTGCAGGCTGTCTCTGTGCCAAAGATCAGCCTTTTGTATAAATCTAAGCTCTTTTCAGGTCTTTTGTGAGCCTGTGCCTGGAATGTGTACTCATTTTCTTTCCAATTTTCCCTGTATAAGCAGCTGCTTTTTAGCATTCTAGTCTTCGTTGTCTGGCTCCAAAAAGGGAAAAAATTAAAAAATGAAGGTAAGAAAACATAACAAAATAGTACCAGATCTTTAAATCAACTGGACGTCACTTAACCAAGAGGGAAGGCTTGTAAAAATGCGAAGAGATCCAACAGTGGCCATCTACCCATTTGTACTCTATGAGCAGAAGCAGCAATCAGCTATCAGAGCACAGATCATTGATATTTAGAGGACAGGTCCTTTTTACGCACCTCTGACTCCTCAAAGATGTGTATAGGTTGTTCTAAGAATAGTACACAGCTGCCTGCCAGGGAACTTAGGGTGGGGAATGGGTAGTTGGCTACTGTGTAAGAGCTGAATTTGACTAAATTTATTGTGGGAGCCTTCTCTTGGAATACTAGAACCTTCAATAGACTCTAGAGTTATGAAATAGTTTCATCAGACAGATTCTGACAGTGCCATTGTGGTCTAGATGGGGAAATAGATTCCTGGTGCTTCCTACCCTGCCGTCTTTCTGTAGTTCTCTCTCATTAATTTTATTTATTGTCCTGGTGTGACTATTACACAGGAGGACATCTAACTTAGGTGAAGCCAGTCAACTACTCCATACCCAGAGCCACACTGTGAAATTCATGGTAAGTAGGTGATCTAGGTGAATAAAACAGAGCCATCCATAGAAATGTTGTTATATAAATTGGGAAAGAAGCACAGGTTCCCTTACGATAATTAGCTGAAAAGATTATGTTTCTCTAGAAACATTAGTAGCCATATACAACATGACACAGGGCAGCCTACTTGATATATAGTGACTTCCATCATTTAACCTTTAGATTCTATTTTGATTGAAGCTTTACAAGCCTCCATTAACTTCCCATTTAAAAACGATCAATTTATTTTTATTTTGTTCAGCAATTTTGAGAATAGTCTCAGTCCTATGAAATGGAAATAGATCTAATTATTACTGGCAGGTACCTGACACTTTTAGAGCATTTAGGAAGTGAGGACAGAGACAATTTGAGATAAGACCACCTCTGGAAGCTGAAGCTGAGAGCCAGTAAGTTTTGTAAAAAAAAAAAAAAAAAAAAGTAGTAACTGCCTGTTTCCATTTGTTTTCCAAGCTGAGATGCAGATTTGTTTTCCCCATTACCTGGTTTTTCAACACACTTATGAATTCCACCAATCAGAAATATTTATTTTCTTTTATCCTTATGACACATCTCTTTAGGTTATGAATTCTAATAGTTATGAATTTGAACATGAATCTGGAGAAAGGACTTAAGACAGCTAACGAAGGGTTGAAAAGACATTTTGAAAGATTACTTTACATTCTATATCTACAATATGCCCTTTCAGCTGTGCCAAGTATCAAATAATGGTGATGTGTATGGTTAAAATATCCTCATTTCTATATTATTCTTGTAATACCAAGAAGGGCATAGCAACATAGAAAGGGATTTCCAGTAATAATAGTGCATTTTCATGCCATAGAGATTCCAAGATTTTCCAGAAGTACTCAAAAATTTAAGCATGGAATAGTTGAAGAGATGCGTTCTGAATTACAGCTGCTACCTGATATCCATAAAGGAAGAATCGTTTTTGTATTCTTCCTTCGTATAAGCTACAGCTAATGAGAAATTCGATGAGGCCTAGCAGTGACTATTCCACCTGACTGTGGATCACATATAGAGAAATGGACATAACAATAAAACAGCAAAGCTTTAAGATTTAGTATTAAATCCTTAATTATAGGAGTTGTTCTCATTTTTTTCCCTCAGTATCTATTTATAAAATTCTATGTAATGACTGAAAGGTGAATAGGAATGTATTAATAATACAAATTGGGGGTGCTTGAGTGGATCAGTTGGTTGAGCATCTGACTTGATTCTGGCCCAGGTCCTGATCTCAGGGTCCCAGGATGGAGACCTTGATTGCAGCCCTGAATGAGGCTCCCACTCAGCAGGGAGTTTACTTGTCTCCCTCTCCCTCTGCCCCTCCCCCTGCTTATGCTCATGCGCGCACACACACACACACACACACTCTCTCTCTCTCTAAAGTAAATAAATAAATAAATCTTTAAAAAATTACAATCTGAATCTTGTTGTATTGGTATCCATCTAATTAGTTCAAATTATCTGATGAATCTCCCTAATGGCGGAAAAAAAACTTGCTAACTCTAGCAACATTGTGTTCAAGAAATAGAAACGTACACACCTATAAGTCGTTTAATATCCTCAATATTATGACAAACAAATTGATTTCTTTAGAAGTATTTATGTATTTCTTACCCTCAGTTATAGAGCTCAAACACTGCCAGGTTCTGGCAAAATATAGCACAATAGTAAATAACAGGAATTCAATTTTTTTTTTTTTTACTTTTTTAAAAATAAACCAGGGCACATTTTTTTTTTTTATTTGACTGGCAATATATTGCCTTATATATTTCTCTCACATCAGTATATTCCAAATAAGTTTTCCATCTGCTCATGTTGAAACATCTAGTTTTGGCAAAACAGGGCTCTCAATTCTACAACATCTGCCTAAGAGAAATTGATTAGTTACTGACACCATTAAGAGAGACATAATCTTAGTACTGAGTTGAGCTGAGGGAGAAAATGTGAGTGGGCTGAATTGCCAGGTGTTGGAGTAGTTTAACAAACCCAAAATTATGAACTTTTAAGTCTTTAATCATTCACTGCAATAGTAAGGATAAAACTGGAAAAATCACCAACTCCCCTGTTCATTTTCCTTCAAAGAACAGTGCACCAATGGAGGGTCAGGTAGGTTGGTACAGACATGAGTGTCATCTCACTTTTGAAGAAGCCTGAAGAAAAAGGCTCTGGCAGTTTTATGGGCCTTGAATTTGGAGAGAAGACGGGGGAGAAGGGCTAGGAGTGGAAAAATACCAGGTAGTGAATCCAATGGCAAATAACATCTCCAGTGTTTTTCTTCCTATCTCTCCTCATAAAGGGGTCTCAGCAGCGGCACCTGTAAAGACCTCTGGCCAACGCCTAAGATAAAGAACCTAGAGCACATATATTGGGAAAAAGTTGACCAGCCAGTTTGTGTCCTTTACTGCAGCTCCCCTCCGAGACTGGAAAGCCTTGACTGTGTTCCAGGTCTGGTGTGGAGAGGACAGTCTTTCCTTATGAGATTCCCTAGGGAATGCCTTTGTCAGCCTTAATGTCAGGTCTAAAAAATCACACATTTGTTTTTAACCAAGAGCTAGATTCCTCAAAGACATGGCCTGTAAAGTCATTGTGTGAAATCTGAATAATCATAATTAGGATCTAGTACAGCTCCTGGCACTTAACAGTTATATATTGAATTACTTTTTTAATTAGTTTTTTTTTATTTTAATTAAATCTTTAACAATTTTTTTTCATGCATGGCTTAAAGAACATTGATCCAGCTGTATGGTTCTGGCAAAATATAGCATAATAGTAAATAACAGGAATTCAATTTATTTTATTTTTGCTTTTTATTTTTTAAAATTCTTTACTTAAAGTCAATCTAGTTAACATATACTGCATTATTAATTTCAGGGGTAGAATGTAGTGATTCATCAGTTGCACATAACACCCAGTGCTCATTACATTAGGTGTTCTTTAATGCCCACCACTCAATTATTGCCCCACTCACCTCCCCTCCAGCAACCCTCAGTTTGTTTCCTAGAGTTCAGCATGTTTTATAGTTTGTCTCCCTCTCTATTTTAATCTTATTTTATTTTTCCTTTCTTTGCCCTATGTTCATCTGTTTTGTTTCTTAAATTCCACATATTTGTCTTTCTCTGACTGATTTCACTTAGCATAATACCCTCTAGTTCCATCTGTGTCATTGCAAATGGCAAGATTTTGCCCCTTTTGATGACTAATATTCCATCAATTATATATTTATATATATATATATATATATATATATATATATATATATAGGTATTTATGCTACATCTTTGTCCATTCATCTGAAATTGGCTATCTGGGCTCTTTGTATATTTTGGCTATTGTGGACATTGCTGCTATAAACATTTGGGTACATGTGCCCCTTTGAATCACTATGTATCCTTTGAATAAATACCTAGTAGTGCAATTGCTGGATCATTAATAGGGTAGCTCTACTTGTAATTTTTTGAGGAAACTCCATACTGTTTTTAGGTATTCAATTTTAAGTTCACCAGTAGAGAATGCTATTACTCTCCCTAACAGTTTATTTTACTTAAATAAAAATTTTTAAAAAAGATTTTATTTATTCATTAGAGACACAGAGAGAGAGAGAGAGAGAGAGAGAGGCAGAGACATAGGCAGAGAGAGAAGCAGGCTCCATGCAGGAAGCCTGATATGGGACTCAATCCCAGGTCTCCAGGATCATGCCCTGGGCTGAAGGCAGGTGCTCAACTGCTGAGCCACCCGGTGTCCCTAAAATTTCTAGTTTATAAAAGCAACAGTTGTTCTTTTTAATTCTGTGGCTTACAGTTACTGATCTCTCACTCTCTTTTATTAATGCTGAGTCATTAGGCAAATTGGTATTTGGGATGCTCAGGAAGCTGTTGTACAATTCACAAATACTATACAATATTTTTTAAAAGATTTATTAATATTAAAGAGAGAAAGAAAGAGAGAGTATGCAGGAAGGGGCAAAAGGAGAGAATCTTCAAGCAGATTTCCCAGTGAGCATGGAGCTTGATCTTATCACCTATAAGATCATGATGTGAGTGGAAACCAAGAGTTGGTCACTTTAACCAACTGAGCCACCCAGGCACCCCAAGTACTATACAATCTTAGTGTAATGTGGACTGGGGAAACCCATTATTACATAATATTACTAAAAAAAAGAACAACAAAATTTCATATACAGTACTTACTTAACGCTAACTTAACATATTCCTTATCTTCTGTATTTAAATTTTCATCTTTTATTTGTTGAATCATTGACTTGTTAGACAATGTCTATTACAACTGTTTGTGTTGATTACCTTAACATTAAGCATTTATCATTTTATGAGTCAAGGTTCCAACAGGTAACAAATGGCCCACACAAGGGAAAGTGATATTGAGAAGAATGTGGACACCCTAAAGAGAAATCAACAAAGAACTCCGCAGTAGCTGATGGTGCTAGCAAGAGCTGAGTCCATTACTGAACCCAAGCGGGAAGGAGCAGGAGTGGGAAAATGTGCCTCCGTGTATAGAGAACAGGGACAGACTGACAGGAATTGTAATTTTTACTGGAACAATGCAACCAGATCATTGTTACATGCCCAAGAGAAGCCTAGAGAAATAAATACATTGGCCTTTCTCATCTCCTTCTAGTGGTGAAGCCTCCTGCATTCCCCATTGGTCAATAGGGAATATTAGGCCAACATTTAATACAAAGCATAGCTGGGGCACCTGGGTGGCTCAGTCGGTTAAATATCTGCCTTTGGCTCCATTATGATCCTGGAGGCCTAGGATCAAGCCCTGCATTGAGCTTCCTGCTCCACGGGGAGTCTGTTCCTCCCTCTCCCTCTGCCATTCTCCCTCCTTGTGCTCTCTCTCTCTCTCTCTCTCTCTCACAAATAAATAAATAAAATCTTAAAGACAAAAAAGCATATCTATAACTAAATTGATGACCATAGATTTTCTATAGACACATATATGCCTACAGAATACACTTTATGTATACACTTTATGTATTTATGGCTTATATGTTCTAAGGTCATAAACATATGTTTTAGAGAGAAATATAATTTAATTTTTAGCTTTATTGAGTTATAAATGACAAAATTGTAAGATATTTAAAGCATATATCATGACAATTTTATATATATGTATACTTTGTGAAAGGATTCCACCCACCTAGTTAACACATGCATTTATATATATAAATCATAATATATATATAGTCATATATGACAATATTTAAGTTCTCTCTTAGCAAATTTCAACAGTATACTGTGACTGTAGTCACCATCAACTATAATGTATGTTACATTTTAGAGCCTCACTTACTCATAGGTGAAGATTTGTACACTTTGACTAACCTCTCCCCATTTCCCCTACCCTGCAGCATCTGAAAACCACTTTTCCACTCTCTATTTCTATAAGTTTGACTTTTTTTTTCAGTTTCCACATATAAATGATACCATGCAGTGTTTGTCATTTCCTGTCTATACATATTATACTTAGTTTCTTTTCATATTTCCATATTTTCTTGGCTATTGTGGAAAAGGCTGCAATAAATGTGGGAGTGTAAATATCTTCATTATCCTGTTTTTATTTCCCTTTGATACCTACCCAGAAGACTTATTACTGGATCATACAATAGTTTAATTTTTAAAATTTTTGAGGACTCTCGAGACTGTTTTCCATAGTGGCCAAACCAATTTATATTCCCATTAGCTGTGCACAAGGACTCCACATCCTTGTAACACTTAACGTAATCTTATCTTGTTGATAATAGGCATTCTAACATGTGTAGGGTGATATATCAGTGTGGTTGTTTTTCATCTTCCTGAGTAATGTTGAGCATCTTTTTGTGTAACTGCTGGCCATTTGTATGTCTTCTTTAGAGAATGTCTATTCAGTAGTTGCTTTGCACATTTTTTAATCAGATTGTTTTGTGGGTTTCTGTGTGTGTGTGTGTGTGCTGTTGGGTTGAGTTCATTATATAATTTCAATATTTGTGTCAGATATATGATTTGCAAATCCTTTCTCCCATTCCATAAGTTGCCTTTTCATTTTGTTGATGGTTTCCTTTGCAATGGAATACATAATATTAAAAAGCTTAAAATTATATACATATAAATATATAGTGTATACTGTAAAATATTTGAGACTGTAAAGTATAACTGTATATATCTAAAGTTAAATGTCATAAGATATGAATAGATTTTACAACATAAAATTAATATGCTTTATTATATTAAAAAAACTAAACTTCCATGAAAGAAATACAAAGGTAAACATGACATGGGAAAATATTTGAATCATATAAATCACCTAAACTAATAAAGTAACTAAACCAGGAAATAGCATTTCATAACAGTGAAAAGAGTGGCCAAGTAAATAAAATAGGACAAACTATATAAAACAGGCAACTCAGAAGAAAAAAAAAAAGATGACTAAATTAAAAACTTATGCAAAATTGTTGATGTCATTAATGGGCAAATAAATGCAAAAAATATAAGTGAAAATTTAGCTAGTATTTATTAACAATTGATGAAGATTTAAAATATTAAATTTCTAATCTTTAAGATATATTCATATGTGAGGCTTATAAATTGGCAGGTTTCCAAAGGGAATCTTGTCATTATGAGCCAAAGTCTTAAAATGTGTTACAAAGTAATTTCATATCTAGGAATTTACACTGAGGAGATTATAAAGGATATGAACAGAGATTTAGCTAATAGAATATTCGCTGCATAGGTTTTAAAATATTACAAAACAGGAATTACCAATAGCTTTAAAGGTCATACAATTTAAATAAGGAAAAATTTCTATAGGAAAGTATGTAAAAAGATGAATACATATTCAATACCCACATTTGTGTATATCATTTGCATTTACTATGAAATTCAAATTCTTTTGTGTGTATAATCTGATTACAAAGATAAGCATATATATATACACAAAGATATATAGACACACAAATACAAATATAAAGACATATATGTATATACACAAATATATGCATACAAAGATAATTATAAATATATATAACTTCCACATATGAATGAAATCATATGGTATTTGTCTTTTTTGAATGACTTATTTTTCTAGCTCCAAGAAGCAAAACAAATGATCATGGGGGAACAAATAAAGAAGCAAACGAAGAAACAGACTCTTAACTAGAGACAACAAACTGATGGTTACCAGAGGAAAGTGAGTGAGGCGATGGGTGAAATAGGTGATGGGGATTAAAGCATGCACTTGCAATGAACACTGGGTGTTGTTTGGAAGTATTGAGTCACTATGCTCTACATATGAAATTAATATGACAATGTATGTTAACTAAGTGTAATTTAAATAAAAACTCATAGAAAAAATGCAATGTTTTACTATTTGAATGCATTCAGTGTTACGGAATTAAGTTTTACTCAGCAGATGTAAAATATGTGAGAATGATCATGGAGATGAATAGCATTGGCAGTGTAGCTGAGACAGAGAAGTAACAGCTCAACACTGTTTCCTTTTGCATTCCTTGGTAACTTGCTATAAAAAGAATACATAGACTCTTACCTTCTTTTCAAAAAGTTTTTAAAAATTGAAAATTAAAATAAATAAATAAAACTTTGTAAGGTAGAAAATACATTAACAAACTACATGTCAATTAGTAAAATTAAACTGAACTTGTATCTTCAATACTGTAAGAAGAGAACCAAGAAAACACTTAAATTATTCCTCAGTGGAGAACAATTCAAATTGAGAAGAAGATTTAAATTAGAGGAAAAGTTAGAACCTTAAAAAAATCATGAACATAAAATCAGATAGTATCTAGGTATTAAAAAAAAGCAAGAGAAATATATAAACTTAATCCATATTGGTGTACAACTGATTCATAATTCTGTATTTTAATTTGAGAGAGAGAGCACGTGTGTGCAGGTGAGAAGGAAGTAAGGGAGGGGCAGAGGGATAGAGAGAGAATCTCAAGCAGGCTCCAATGCCCAGTGATCCAGGCTCAGTCCCATGACCCTGAGATTATGACCTGAGCTAAAATCAAGAGCCAGATACTTAACCAACTGAGCCACATATATTACTGTATTTTTGAAATTTTCTTCAATGAATCTGAAATCCTTTAATCAAGGAAACATTGTAGAATATTGGATATTACAAAAAACAGCAACAACAGACAGTTGTTTTTGGCAGTTGTGCCTAAAACTGTCACTTGGAGCGAGCTCATTGGATCAGATGCTTGTATTCTTTAACAAGAAAAAATAAATAAATAAATTCATTAAGGTTTTTACTCAAGTATCTGAAAAAGATTAAAAAAGAATCTGAAATATTTACAAAGATTTATTTATATCTACATGATCTTAAGTTTAATTTTTAGATGACTATTTATAAGGTAAAGAGTTTCAAACAGTATGCGACAATTGTTATTTAGATCGTTATAATCATTTTAAACAGGATAGAGTACTAAGAATCCGTCGCAAATAATGGTACTAAAATATTGAATGATCTGGGGATGTGTTGTATTGTGGTTATTTGAAAAAGCAATCAATAATATGGAATACTTAAAAAATATATTGTATATGTATGTATGTTTTAGTATAGTGAGAAAGAAATCTACCAAATTTTGTTACTAACTCTCTGTTGTAAGAATATAGATAATGATTATTTTCAATATAATGTTATAATCACTTTACAGATTTAATTCTTCACCATTATATAAAATAATTTATGACAAGATAACTCAATAGTGGCCAAAGAGATTTTAGTTAAGTCAATCAATAAAATTGCCAAATGCAATGGATGTCCATATCATGACTGTAGAATGTATATAGTATAGACAGAGAAATTCAGATTATTACTAAAAAGGTATTATATTTGCAGTAGGAAAATATTCATGTGATAGAAAATTATGTGTCAAATGAACATTGTTTTAACTATAAGAAGAGCAAAGGACACACAGAGGTGACTTTGCCTAAAGATTGCTTTTAGCTTATCCATTGAAGTAAAATTTCTCACATGACTGAGCCCAGATACAATATGAATTGTATAGGACTGTGGAATTGTAAACTAGAAAGCATCCTTTGTAATCATTAAATATGATTTCACAGTTTTTTAAATAAATAATAGGTCAGCTATACTCAAAAAATACAAATAATAAATAATAAAATTAATCCTAAAAAGAAACGTAACATTCCATATAGAATAATCTTTCCATAACAGAAATTTGACTTTACAAAGGGAGATTTTTTTTTTTTTTTGTAATGGATAGCCTTTGTGGATGAAAGTAGTCTAGAAACACTAGTACCAAGAGGGCTCACAATTACTGAGTGCTTACTGAGCACCAATCATAATACCAAGCATTGTAGGGACCCTGGGTGGCTCTGCAGTTTCAGCTCAGGGTGTGATCCTGGGTCTGGGGATCGGGTCCCACATCTGGCTCCCCATGGGAACCCTGCTTGTGTCTCTGCCTCTCTGTCTCTGTCTCGTCTCTCAAGATTCAATAAATAAAATCCTAAAACAAAACAAAACAAAACAAAAAACAAACATTCTACATGAGTTGATGAAGTCATTCTTCAAAATTATCCTAAGCTAACCATGATTTTTAGCCTAATTATAAAAATAGAGGAGAAAAGGGCACAGAAAACTTAATTTGCTCCTATTTTCACAAGTAGTAAATGGCAGATCCAAGATTTGATCTCGAACTTCTTCTTAAATAACATTTTTCTATACAAGTAAGATTTTATAATAAATGAAAATGTATGAACAAATCAAGTTTATAATATATTGACTAACATTGTACAATAATACATATTTTTATCTTTTTATCATCTACAATTGTGGAATTTTTGTTTGATTTGAAAAGCTCCTAAAGTAAGAGTTGAAAAGGTCCCAGAGGGATCCCTGGGTGGCGCAGCAGTTTAGCACCTGCCTTTGGCCCAGGGTGCGATCCTGGAGACCCGGGATCAAATCCCACGTCGGGCTCCCGGTGCATGGGGCCTGCTTGTCCCTCTGCCGATGTCTCTGCCTCTCTCTCTCTCTCTCTCTCTGACTATCATAAATAAATAAAAATTAAAAAAAAATTAAAAGGTCCCAGAATGTTTCTATGTAAAATCCTATCATTGAATCCTATCATTCAACAATCCTATTGTTGAAATTTACATGTCATTTTTACTTGCATCTTTTTTTTTTTTTTTCTAAATTGAAACTAAATAAGAGTTAATTTTAGGAACTACCTTTGGGTTAAACAAGCACCAACTTCAAAACAAAGACACTGCCAAATGTTTAAAATCTGTTTTATTCAGACATGTCAGGATTCCCACCAAAACGTAAAGAAAAGGAATCCCCTTAAAACTATTCTGTTACATAAAACAACTTTTAGAGAAGAAATACCGACTGGTCACAGAGACATTGAATGTAATGTGCCTCCCACAATTACATTAAACACACACACACACACACACACACACACACCATATTCTCTAAATTCAGAATAAGTTCAGATACATGAATGCCTGTCATTGAAAGTGCCTCCTAGTGTCAGGCCTGGCTGTTTTGGGGACTATGAAGGAGAATCAAGCTGTGCTACACATTGGGAGCTCTGCCAAATGAATGACATTTCCTGAGAACATAGGCAGAATTTTAAGAAGTTGCCTTGTCCTTCCTAAACAGTTAGGTTAAAAGGTATTTAAAAAAAAAGAAGAAAAGAAAGAAAGAAAGAAGAAGAAAGAAGAAAGCAAGAAAAAGAAGAAAAGAAAGAAAAAACGAAAGAAAGAAGAAGAAAGAACGACAGAGACAAAAGAAAGAAGAAGAGTAACCCCCTACATCCCTCAAATCACCCCGTCAATCCACACCCACCCTCCCTAACATCACACCAGACAACACTAAAAGAAGAAAGAATAGAGACAAGCAATAAGACAGAAAAGAGAAAGAAAGAAAGACATAGTCAACCTGCTGGGAAGACAAAAGAAAAAAGAAAGCCAGCAAATCTTTACACTTAGCTGAGAATAAGCTATATGGCAAGAAACAATGAATGCACAGATTTTATGTTTTAATTTTTTGGTCTTTTTTTTAAAAAAAAGGATTTATTTATTTATTTATTTATTTATTTATTTATTTATTTATTTATTTATTTATTTTACAGAGAGAAATAGTGATAGCAGGTGGAAGGGCAAATGGAATGGAAGAGTTTCCTCTAGCAGACTACACTGAGCATGCAGTCCATTGTAAGGCTCAATCCCACAATTGTGAGATCATGACATAAGCCAAAACTAAGAGCCTGATGCTTAACTAACTGAGCCACCCAGGCCTCCCTGTCTTTTTCATTTTGAAAGAAATCTAAATATTTTCTGTATTTTGGATAATTACACTTTAGGAAAGCACATTGATAAATAAATGGCAAAAGAAGTTGGCTGGATTTGGTTTTATTCTCATTAAAAATATATAGAAGTGCTCTAGAGACTAAAATATTTTTGGTTTTCAAAACAGAGGACAGCCTGTGGCTCAGTGGTTTAGCGCTGCCTTCAGCCCAGGACCTGAGACCTGTGATCCTGGACACCTGGGATCAAGTCCCACGTTGAGCTTCCTTTGTGGAGCCTGTTTCTCCCTCTGCCTGTGTCTCTGCCTTTCTCTCTCTCTCTGTGTCTCTTATGAATAAATAAATAAAATTTAAAAAATAATAAAAAATAAAAAAATAAAATAGAGGACTACCAGAAAAAACTCAAGTAATAATTCCACTTTAGAGCTTTGATATCTGAATTGAGAGCTGAAAATTTCATAGTGGCAAGGCAAGAGTAGTTACCATATACACAATCAAGGCAGAGTCCCCACTGAACTTCTTGCATAAAGTTGAGAGCTTTTAGGGAATTCATTTACTGAGTGTCAAAAGCATAATAGGGAGAAAAGACATTACTGGAAGTCATAAGGTTTTGTAATTGTATAGATTTGAAGAAAGACATGGGTCTTCATACAGAAATGCATTCTTGATCTAAAGAATTAAAAAAAATAAAATTTATATTCTCAAAGAGAAAATATGATCAGTGACTAGAGATAATAAATGGATTATATACAAAACATGCTAATTAGACTGATAAAAGAATTCTCATCAAATAATTGAAGAAAATTGAGATGTCTGGGTGGCTCAGTGGTTGAGCATCAGCCTTGGCTCAGGGCATGATCCCAGAGTCCTGGGTTTCCTGCATGGAGCCTGCTTCTCCCTCTGCTTATGTCTCTTCCTCCCTCCCTCTTTCTGTGTCTCTCATGAATAAATAAATAAAATCTTTAAAAAAAATTGAAGAAAACTTTCATTAAACTATAATTCTATACCCAGATCAGTTACCTTTCAAAAGTAAAGGTGATATACAGATATTTTAAAGAGTGAATATCACTCATGAGCCTTACCAAGTAAATTATTAAAGTCTATAAATCCAGAAGGTAAGATTGAAATTCACATAGCAAGTTTAGAAAAAAAAAAAGGTATATTTTTGGTAAATATAATTAATCATCAATTGACTAAAAACAGTCTTATTTAAAGTTGAAAACATAATAGACCTCAAATTCCAGAGAGCATAGCTGGATGGGAGAGAATTGTTGAAGCATTCTAAAATTCCTTTATTTTTTCACAGGGAGACAAAAGATATTAGATTACATTAGGACTTTGTGAAATTAAGTACATAGTAAAAAATTAGGAGATTGCTGCTAAATAAGTATTATAGGAATGCAAGTCTTTCAAAAGGGGGTAATAGAGTTGATCAATAAAATTCAAGGAAGAAAAAGAGTAAAAAAATAAAAATATTTAATAAAAATTTTAAGGTAAGATGTCCAAAATAGGTAATAACAAAATAAACAAATAAAAAATAAACTCAAATCAGTTGAAACCAAACCAAAAGGCCAAAAGATCACTGGAAATAACAAAGTATATGCAAAATATTTTGGAGAAAAGGAAGATGTTTACAAGTATGAGTATGAGTAAATCATCAAGAATAGCCACAGTGATTCTGAAAAATAAGCAAAAACACAAGTGGGAATTGAACTATCAAATTATTTTTCAGAATGATGTATATATAATATAACAAAAGTTTTCTCAAAAAAAAGTTTTCTCAAGTTGGATGGTAGCTTAATCTTTGTACTTGATATTAAAATCTTTGTACTTCTATTATAGGCAATCATAATTTTAAAAAGATATTGATATTATCATTTGTAATTGTTTTTATTCCATTGATAATGACAGTGATTATGCATTAGGGAAAAAAATCAGCCAATCAATCAAAATAATGTCTCATTTCAAATTGTATTTTTTCAACTGCATTTGCTTACCCATAGAATTCGATTTCAGTAAGTTTAATTTTAAAAAATTAAATAAAAGAAGTAAATTCATTCCCAAGTACTTCATTTTAGTAGACAACTGGTAATTACGTTTGGGAAAGCTAGTTTAAAAATTTCAAAAGTGTCATACATATTCTTACAATAGTTTATATTTTCTTCCCTTTTGGAGAATATTGAAGAGGAAGTAGTATGTTACCACATCAGGATTTAAAGTCCTATTCCAGGGGCAGCCCCGGTGGCGCAGCGGTTTGGCGCTACCTGCGGCCTGGGGTGTGATCCTGGGGACCCGGGATCGAGTCCCACATCGGGCTCCCTGCTTGGAGCCTGCTTCTCCCTCTACCTGTGTCTCTGCCTCTTTCTCTCTGTGTCTATGAATCAATAAATAAAATATTAAAAAAAAAAATAAAGTCCTATTCCATGTGCATAGTTAAAAGAAAACATGTGTTGTGGATTAGAATTTAAAATAATGGATATTTCACTGAAAATATGAAAGAGAAAGGTATTCTTCTTATCCAAAGGTTTCAGAAGCCACTATCTAAATCTGTGTGGATTTTTACATGGTTTCTATCCTTAAGGCTATATATCTATGTTTATATTCTTCAGTCCTTGAGTGTTACCTACGGCCAACAATAGAACAAGCTCTTCAGGAGTTACAAAAGAAAGTCACTTATATCAACCATGAGTGGATTTATTAAATTCTACAGATTTGTTAGTAGAAAGCTTGTTTGGGAGATTACATGGAATATATCATACAAATGGAAGCTTCCACCACTCTAATAGAATCTCTCCTCTCTTTCTTCCTCTTCCTTTTCTCCTTACAGATAATTCTGGATCTCTGAATTTATTTTCCATGTTATGTAGCACAATCTGATCCTTTACACTTACTTTTTGCAGTAACAAGACCCTCTGGATTTCTACCTTTTTGACTGAACATTTCTTGTGATGTTCTTCTCTAAAAATATAAATATGTTATAGAATATAAAAAAATCCAGTAAGTCCTATGGAGAGAAAAATTTAAACAGGAAAGGGGAAAAAAGACTATAAGAAGATGGGACTGGAGGAGGGGTGGTTGTGACTTACAAGAGGGAGATAGAAAGTCCTTACTAAGTTTTCTGTTCAATTTACAGATAGACATGAATAAATGAGGTAATACTAATTCTTACACAGTTTAAACCATGATCCTACCCCTACCTTTCTTCAAATTCCGGATTTTATGATTCTAAAATAAATCACCAGCCTTATTCTTTAAGGATTTGTTGTGTACTAATCTCAATTTTTTTAGAAATCAGTTTTCTAGTACAGCTATTTGCTTGGCTCAGGATCCTGGTTACTGGCATGCCTCATAGTCTTGGTCAGAGCTCTCAATCCAAACTTCTACTCTTCAAGGCTCCACTCCTCCATGACTCCTTCAAATAGCATCTGTTTAGGCCAACCCTTCCTTCAGTCCTCAGGGAGTGAATCACACACACCCAAGTATGTCGTGTAGTCTCTTTCAAAGATGAAATAATAATGATGATTTTGATGATGCAATAATGTTCAAGACATTCTTCAGGGTGCGTGGTTGGCTCAGTTGGTTATGTGTCTGCCTTTGGCTCAGGTCATGATCTCAGAGTCCTGGGATCAAGCCCTATGTCAGGGTCACTGCTCAGCAGGAAGTCAGTCTCCTTTTCTGTTTCCCTCTGCTCTTCACCCTTGCTCATTCTGTTTCTCTCAAATAAATAAATAAATAAAATCTTTAAAAAATAAAAAGCCAAAAAACTGTCTTCAGAACTCTGGCATAGTCTCTTGACCATATACAGTGATGAGATTTATATAATATATATATGCATAATTATTGACATATATAGATATATTTGTAATACTGAGTATATTTTTTGAAAATACATTGGGTTTTAGGGAATAAAAAGAGTGTATTCTGACCTATATTTAATAAAATGAAAAATTTTATTTGGTTTGCTTAATGGAGAGCAGAATGGATGAAATTTTAATTTTTTGAAAGAAACAGAGCATAAACTGGAATTGTAATCATTGTATTGTTATACATACTATTTTAAGATCACCAAAGTATTTTATTGATGTTTTAATTAATTGATACCATGATTAATTAGTATGAAGAAGCAAACAAAAAGATAGGTTTAGAAATGTAAAATTAATTCTTTCAATAACCTAATATTTATGAGAGTTTACTATTTGCCAGGCGCTTGCTTTTTTTTAAAAGAAATTATAAATTCACTGCTAACTTTAATTCTTTCATCTTTCAGTGTAGCAAACAGCAAAACCCGTTGATCATTTAGAAAACATAAAATACAAAAATTTCCATTAACATATACAAAGCTATATAAAATACTTATATTTGCAAATACATGCAGAAATGAAATGACTTTTTAAATCCTTGAAGTAATTTTCAATACCAAGCCTTTGAATTTAGAATCAACTTTTAATGGACATCTAACTCAACATAATAATTCTCATTTAGAAAATAACTTGTCAATTATTTTGTCATTCCTGTGGTTAAACTGTGTTTATGTCAACCAAATCACATTAAAGAATTATGTATATGAGCAATCAGTTTATCATTCATAAGTTGTTGCTTCAGAACTTCATTATTGACACAGTAACTATAATTAGGTTTTGCAGTTTTAGGCAAAGGCCAAGTTAAGAACATGTCCTCAGATTGTTAAGGCTTCAGAAAATATCTTGCCACAAGATCAGAGCTGAGCAAGATAGAAAAACTTCAACGTCAAATATGGAGATGAACTGCTTACCTCTTGGGGCACTCTCCACATCATAGTCCAGAGAGAGAGCTTGCTGTAAGGGAAGGATGGAGGGAGATTACCAAACTGATTATATTATTCAGGAAAAAGAAAGAAACAATGCACACATGTATGCACACACAGAATCCTTATGTCTCCTTAGAAGTCTCTTAATTGCCAATTCTTGTCCCTCCAATGTTGCTTTTCTGGATCGATGTGCTCCTTGCAATTTCCTTAGTTGACAGCCTTCCAATCCAACTTTTTATGAAGGTTAGACACCCATTCCTGCCAGCAAACACATCTTAAATCCATTATATACCCTTTGAATTCTGATGTCCAAACCTTTTCACCATTACCTTCCCCACTTCCTCATGTCACATTATGGGTCAGGAATGTGGTGATTTGTCCGTTTTTCTCACATCTTTGCTTGCCAGGCAATGGGAGTAATAACTTTCTTTTTTCTAGACTTTTTTTTTTTTTTTTTCTTGAAAGGGAACTGGTAGGAGACTTGCAAATGAGGGTACTCAGAGGATTGTTTATAAGACTGATAGCAGCAAAGGGAAACAATAGGAGCCTTGAGCTGATTCCTGGGGGTATTGGACACAAGTCTTTTTTTTTTTTTTTTTTTTTTTATAGCTGTAGGGGAAGGAAAGAAAAATTGATTCAGGCCAAATATTTTTGAGCAATCGGTATAAGCTTTTTAAGAAACTTATCGGTGCTATTCTATCCATAGTAGCTAGTTTCCTAAACCTTTATAATGTTTTGTTCAAATCACACTCTGAATCAAAATGGGAAGGAAATGGTCCTTAACAAGTTTCACAAACTGTCTTTGCCTTTTACTCTCCTAGTTTACTGATGGAGCATCCAATGACACTTAACACATTTAAATGTCTGAAAAAAATGACTTTGTCTTAGAAATGATGGAGTTGATTCTCCAAAACCATTTGTTTAATGTATCACTTGAAGGCTTTCCTTAAGTTAAATCCTATGTCAGTTTCACAGAATACATTTATAAACAACTTACCTCTACTTTCTTTAGGGAGATGGCCTTCCAGCTTCATCTAGCAGCCTCAGAAGCATTTTCATTGCAGGGCTGCAACTCGTAGATCTTATTAATCAGCTCCATGACTTCACCAAACAAAAAGAGATTTATCACTTCTAGACATCTCCATCTTGTGCGTGCCACTATCTTCCTTTTTAAATCAGCATTTTCAGTTGAAGACAGAAAAAAATATCTTAATAGAGTGCTTAATGCTGGATATACAATTAGAGGGGAAAATCTATGTGCCAAAACTATACCCATGACCTATTATGATATATATTTCACAATGTCAGTCAGTTAAATATATAATACAACAAATGTGAAATCTATAATGTCAACTATCATGGTGTAAAGTACAGTCTGTTAGTGTGTGTGAGTATATATTTATGTAAATATATGCTTGTGTTTGTACCTGTATGAGTGTACATGTACTTATTTGTCAATAAACATATTGATATGCTGGAAAGAAGTAGCCTCAGAGAAGAAAGAGGTACAATATGTGAGCTATTTCATTTGTCCGCTTCAATATTTCAATATATATACACCTATGTGTCTAAGAAAGGAGACACTAGTAATAATCATACCAAAACAGTATGTGTAAACCCATGCTGGCAAACCCTGGCAAAACATGATGCAGGTGTATACACACACACACATCACAGATTGTATATATTAATGTAGATTTGTGCTAAGCTTTTCTATTTTCAGTTGGTTCTTTTAAGATCAATAATATGTACATACTGAGTTTCCCATTTAGTGATTGTACTGACAGCCCACAAAAGTATAGCTCATGACTTGCCATAGCTGAGCTCAAGTTGTTATAAACTTGGCTGTTACTCTACCTAATTCAATATACCTCGAATAGTAATAGCTCAATAAAGCCAGAAATTTGCAAGTGTTTGTATCTATAGATTATGTAGATGAATATTATATGGCTGTTTGGGCTTTTATTAAGTATGGTTTGATATATGCTTCAAATAAACCTCCGCCTGTAAACCTCTGGCAGTAAACTAAAAACACATTTACTAAATAGTATCAACTGTGGATAGTTGTTTTTTTTTTTTTTTTTTTGATGCAATATTTTAAGTCACTTTGCTTTTTCACAATATTAGTTTACTAAAGGATAAATTGACATTAAATATTTTGCAAGTTCAAAGGGGTAAGAGGATGCGTTTGAACCTGTCTCTCTAGGAAGGACTAAATGGAATAGATTGGACTTGAACACTGGTCCTAAAAGATGATCATTAGGGTCATTAAGAAGAAGAAGAGAGGGCAGGTGTGATCAATATTATAAGGTGTCTAAAATCTTTCTTTCTTAGTCATATTGTTTACCTTCTTTGAGTAAGAGAAGGTAAGAGATGCACATGCAAAATAATTCTATGAGTATAGAGATATATATTACTTTATAAGTTAGAGTTGAGATCAGTTCTGCTGAGTCTCAAATACTTTGTTAGCTGAAAATCATCTACATATGCGGGTGTATATGGCCAAATCTATTGATGAATCTCAGAATAAAGATTTTTTACCTATATTTCATACATATATGCACACATATACAACACATATTACATGTATAGACACATATTTTGGTTCATACATGTGCATATTAATATATACACAAATGTGTATGTATATTACACATCTAAAATAGATGATCTGGTGAGATAGAAAGTACTAGCATTTCACTCTTACTTTGAAGTACTCAGAAGATAATTAGACAAGTAGAGTTTGCATTTATGCATTTAAATAAAGAATGACTGAGATCCCATGTTTCAAATAAAGAGCTCTTATTTGAAATTAATTATCCTTTTGTTAGATCTGTTTGACCTCTAGAATACTCTCAATGTATTGTATCTGAGGCTATGATTAGAATAGGCTTTCAATTATTTGCAGATGGATGGATGGTGAATGAGTAGTTGAGTTAATGGAAGACTGATAGATACAAGAATCACTCTTGTTCCACCATCTTGTGAAGAATTTATCAACACACTCTGACTTGTGTCAACACTTGTATACTTTATTCATGGTTCTCTCTTGAGGTCTCTGAAGCTAGTTTTCCTCTTTATCCCGATCTGTCTTTCTGGCCTGCATAATCTGTGCATGGAGTAGACAAGCAATAATTTGTCCTTTCAACCAATGCACTTTCAAATTTGAAAGGTTATAACCTGGAGATTTGCATCGATTTGATAGGAAGACTAAGCCAACTCTGTAGAAGTAGTGCTTTTTCAGTCCTTTTTTTTTTTTTTTTCTAGTTTATCTGATCTCTTTTTTGCAAATGATCCTGATTTGCTTCAGCCTTCCTTCTTCCCCTTTCTGGGAAGTGTACATCTGCTTCTGACATCTGTCTTCTATCTTCCTTTGTAAATTATGAAGTGATGCCAACTCCTTTTATCAACAAATTACCCTTAGAAGCATTTAGAGGCTATAATGATTCTTTGATTTTCTTTGATTCTTTATGAATTTGCAAAATGACTTGATGCTTATATTAGCTTTGTTTGTCCTTTCTTTTTCCATATTTAATATTTATAGTTGGCAGGCCCAGATGGTGTACTTTGTTATGTCCTGAAATGTTGCTATTTTTTTCATTCCTTAATTACAGGAATGTCAGTCTGTAATATCCCCAGCCTCCATCTCTAGTTGACATTGTAGATTTCACATTTGTTGTATTATGTATTGAACTGACGAGTGTTTGACACTGTGAAATATACAGTAATCTTTCCTTAACCTTGCTGCTTTCCCGTGTTTGTCTCCATTGACCATTTGCCTTTGCTGGTAGATGATACCCTCAATTTGCTGCATTTTTAAAAGTTTTGCAGATATTTTAGACAGTGATATCTCCTCATAAACAAGACACTAAGAAAGAGAAAAAGGAAACAATTTGAGTTACGTGGTAGCATCCAGAGGCATTGTAGAAAAATATACAAACAATTTTTTTTTGTAGCTCTGGAAGTGCCCTTATAATTTGATAGGGCCAAAGTACATATATTTATTTCACATTTTATAAATTCTGAATCTTCTAACAATGTATTTCATGAAACCATATAGTAATAGGCCTAATTCATATAATTAAAAGTATCAGTGATTTCTTCTCATAAATTTATTTAGTTTTGCCTATTAGATTTTGATGAACATCATCTTTCTGCTCACTCAGTGGCAAATCCTTACAACTTATTTTCTGAAGAAGCTTCAAGAAAATGTATCAGGACTTTTCATGTCAATCTCTTAAGATCTTATTCTTAGTTACATACTAGACTTCTCCAATAACTTTTCATTCCCCAATTGTTAAAATTTCTAAATGTTAACAGAGATTATAATACAAACTGTTTTCTTCTAATTAATTTAAATTTCCCAATATAAAAAACTACTCAAAAATATCTTGTAAAAAATTCAAGTAAGGTTTTTTTTTTTTTTCATATTTTATCATTCTTTCAAAAATTTCCTGAGAGCTAGACCTAGAAATAGAAGCATCCTGTTCATATAACAGTCCCACTCTGGGCAATGAAGTCAGTACTTTGTCCTTGGATTTGACATCAAACGAGATTATGTAGATTTCTCACCTCCTACACCTGACAAGGTGCCAGCTACCTTTTAAAAAGACATGTGTGTGGCACCACTAGAGACTGCTTTTCTCCTAAGCTCAAGGAAAGCCCTGTACACATCTCAGAGGCTGCTAAGTGACCTTTCACCTTTTATGTCTATTTCATCATCTTTCTTGCTAATTTCAACTTAGAACAAAGAATATACAGCATTCCAAAATTATTGCATTGGAGGAATGGCTGGGCTGATGAAATATTGCCAAATTGGCATTTTACCTTATTATTTCATTTGGAATATGTGAAGGCAAATAACATTTTTATTAATAGTGCTCCTATAAGCAACACAAATTATTGAACATTTACCATGTGGCAGGCCAAAAATTACAAAGAGCTGTCTCATGTCCATATTTTCTCATATATGTGTATGCATGTGCACATTCATGTACTCTTGTCTCTGCTGTACTTACACACCCACTCATACACAGTTATGATATTCCACATTAAAGAAAGGACTTGGGGCTAATCATAAAGTAGACCTAACAAAACCAGAACATCTTTTCCAATATATGTATGATAACTGCTACCTATAAGTAGCTCCAACCTTCTTATGCTAATTTGGCATGATTCCCTATCTTGTCCCCACTATTCCCTATATCCTGTCAGATTCCATCAGAAAATAGAATTTTTACCCTTGATAGTACCACTAAATGCATTACCACTTAATATATTTTTTAAAATTTAAAGATACTAATAAAGTATGCAACCAGGGAAGCTCATTTTTATGTTTTCTGTTCATACCACAACCTCTTTTCTGAAGGACACGGGTCATCTGGTTTCAGTTCCACTGGTGGTAGTTCCATAAAACAACCAGGCAGCTTGGGACAAGACCTCACCCTTTCTGAGAACTAGTTCTATCTGTTAAACAATTCTGTGTGTGCTTTGCTGTTTTATTGCACAAATGGAAATTTTCCTTTTGTAGTCAAATGACAGTTTTCAAAACCATATCTGCATGTATCTAAATAAATCTTCAGTTAGAATTTCTGTGTTTTTCTTGAACAGGACAAAGTATTTCAGAAATGGTTTTGAAATATTTACTTCATTATTTTTGTTGTTGTTGTTTTCCTCTGAAATTGATACAGTAGAGGCTTGTGCTAAGCATATTCGTTCTCTAGGTCCCTGGGTGGCTCGGTGGTTGAGCATCTGTCTGCCTTCGGCTCAGGTTGTAATCCCGGGACCCTGGAATCAAGTCTCACTTCAGGTTGCCCGCAGGGAATCTGCTTCTCCCTCTGCCTATGTCTCTGCCTCTCTGTCTGTGTCTCTCATGAATAAATAAATAAAAATCTTTTTAAAGAAATGCATATTCATTCTTAAGACACTGGCACGTCTTGATTCTCAAGACACACTAGGCACTTATATGCTATGTAGAAAAGTGAACTTTCATACACATTCCCTAATACCAAGCTCTATGTCCTTCACCATTTCTCATGATCTACATAGGCTACTACCTTTTATTGAGCCTGGCCTTTGTAGGAATTTAATTTATAGTTTCCCATGTAATGTTAGGTTCCTGAGAATTTTTTTTTAAATGAATAAAGCCTCTTCTAAATTACTAGAAACTCTCAGTGAAGAGAGTGAGAGAGATGTAAATCTTTGTAAAATATTATAAAGTCATGAAAAATACAAACTTGGCATCCTTATTTATCAAGCAAGATTACTAAACCTGGGTAACTGCAACTTACAGTAGAAGTACCATCAGTCCTCACTACAACTGCATGGGGCTCCAAGTTAGCCCCTGTCCATTTTCATAGCCACAGAATTACTGGGTATAATTGCATAGCTGCAGTTTTTTGCTATATGTCAGAGATAGTGACACACAAATAGAATCTGAAGATGCAAATAAGTTGAATATTAGAAAATGAGAGTGGAAAAATATTCTTTTGCAGATTTGACAGGTTATGTGCAACCCAATTATTTGAAAAGCACCATCAGGGGCATGTGATCACATAATTGGCTTCATGATAACCTTAATCTCTATTTGGAGATAAACCACTGCATACTATTTTCTTTTCCCCAGTTTGCCTTATATTTCTTCACAGGCTTTCAGGTAATCCAATGAGTAAGTTTCAAAACCCATGCATTTGGAAAATACAGTTTCACATTAACTGTCCATACTGTTTGTGCATAAGGATACTAAATAAAATAATTTGCTATGTGCACACACAGCCACTGCTGGTGATGGAGGAGCCAAACGTTTTTTTCAATGTACATGGTCCAGTGTTCTCAGAGACATGAGTGGTGCTCTTGTGCTTGTCTTGCATGATGAAATCAAGAAGTTCTCATAAGTTAGTTCCTATTTTCTACCCCCCATCCTGTGAACAGGCATGTTGCATCATATAACATATCTTAAGCACTCTTGACAGACTGTTGGTTGCTTATTTACCAATGGCAACATTTCACTGGTTGAAAATGGGAAGCAGTAATATTCATCTGACCAGTTTTCTCTTAATGCTGTTTCCATGATGTTGAAAATCAATTACATTTTTTATTTCAGTCACTCCTGATAAATTTCAAGAAAAAAAATCTGAAATATAAAAAAATAAAATTATTTACATCAGAAATATTTTTCAACTTCCTTCATTATAATTTTCTGTAATTCTTTAGATGTGTTTTAAATTATTTTTCACTCTTATTTTTCCCATAGCTTGATTAATGCATGTATCTGGAATATAGAAAAGCACAAGAATATATACATTAATTTAAGCTGGATGGCTTCCTTTCACTTTTAACTTTCTAGTAACATTGAATAGAGTGGTAGTGTGATTTTTAGCGGTCTATTCCATCCATAAGTCATTTATCAGGCTTGAGAAACCATATTAATTTTGTAGCTCTTCCTGTAAAACAGTAATATCTACTCTATTTTCACTGAATTAATTTCATTAAAATTAACTCAACTTGCCTAAAGTCAGGAAAATTTTTAGTTGAGTCTCAATACTTTTTCATCTTTTCTACCTCTGAGTTTTTAATAGGCTACTGAAATTAAATATAATATATAAAGAAATTGAACTTGAAGATGAACACTATTGTTCAGGATTTATAAGGACTTCAATTTTAACACCATATTTGATAAGCTTTAACATAGGGTTAAACCAAAGGTGATTATTTTAACAATGTTTCATTCTTTTATATTTAAGCCCTGTCCTTTACATGTTATATTCTGTAAACTTACCAATAATTTTAGTGGAATGTCGGGTACACAAAAGTGATTAAGTAAAATTTTTTAAAGAAAGGTAGTTTTGGAATAGTTTCTATTTTAATAGATAGAAAATTAAGCCTATAATAAAATTTTAAACATTGACATTTCTACAGTTTTTATAAACCTAATGTATTACATAACATTCAAAATATAAGTACGTCATGACAACAGTTTATATTATATTAAAATAGTATAATTTATCCCTTTTTTGATATGTAAAATATTTTTCTAATTTGCTTAGTATTTGCTAATTTCTAAAGCAAAATGTTTTTCCTGGGTGCTCAGGTAGGAATCCTTTATTATAATATTATTTAAATATGTATACATAAAAGTAGAAATAAACTTTTAATGCATATACCATTTACTATACAACAAAACCAATGTAGTTTTCAAATTAAAAGTGAGCAATACTATAAAACAATACATTTGTGATCTATTTTATTTTTGTGCTATTTTGCTGAAATGAACCACTTCTAAAAATAAAAATATACGTATAGTAGTGACCTCTGTGACATAGGTTCATTGAACCTGGTCACACTAATATTTCTGTGTGTAAGATGCTGGATCAATCATTGCTCAAATTTCTTTGGTTACACTATGGAAAAAACCCTCAATTTTTCCAAAGTGCCAAGACAATATTTGGCCTTCAGGAATCCCTTTGTGCAGTGTAAAGTTAGTAAATTTTCCACATTACCTCTTGATAATTTAAATGGTACTCCTTGGCTAGTGATTAAAAACAAATGAACACACGCTATAGAAGAAAAACCTCATGGTAATATTTGATGGTAGCCAGCCGGATATTCAAAGATATAAATGATAGGGGCGTCTGGGTAGCTCAGTCCGTTAAACATTTGCCTCCCCTCAGTTCATGATCCCAGTGTCCTGGAATCTAGCTCTGCCCCTCAAACTCCCTGTTGAGTGGGAAGCCTACTTTTCCCTCTTCCTTTGCCCCTTCCTACCTCTCATCCTCTCTCACTCGTGCACTCTCTCAAATAAATAAATAAAATCTTAAAAAGAAATTATAGATGATGATGATGATGATGAAGATAGATAGATGATAGATAGATAGAAAGATAGGTAACTGTGAAAAGGACATATGATTATCATTAAAATTTTAGGAAATTAGGGATGCCTGGGTAGCTCAGTGATTGAGCATCTGCCTTTGGCTCAGGGCATAATCCTGGGGTCCTGGGATCAAGTCCCACCTCAGACTCCCTGCTTCTCCCTCTGCCTGTGTCTCTGCCTCTCTCTCTCTGTGTCTCTCATTAATAAATAAATAAATCTTAAAATAAAATTTTAGAAAGTTAAAAATAAATATTCAAATTCAAAAATTCCTGGATTGCAGGACAACTTCTGTGGACTTCTAGGAATCTGTGAACCTTGAAAATCATCCATAGCATCATCTTGCTATTTCTAACATTTGTTAACCATGTGAATCTTAAGTCTTTTTGTAATTAAAGGAAGGCAGAAAAAGAGGTATTGGAAACTCATGAATATTGAATGAAATTGTGACCAAATAAAATATACTCTAAATTAGTACGTCACAAAAATGTTTCTCATGGTATTTGAAATTTGAGGGGATGTATATATATATATATATATATATATATATATATAGTCAGAAAACTATCATTGATTAGATAATCAACTCTTGAAATAAATTACCATAATAGAAATGTTTAAAGATATAGCACTGAGACAAAAGGATAGAGTAAACTCTGTGTGTGTGTGTTAATTTTATGAGCATCTGAGTATTGGATTCACTTTCATGTCTGCCATCCTTTGTTTGTTGACTACATCCTTTGTTTGTTGAATTTTTTGACGCAGTCCTAATTTCGAAAAATATGTTTACAAACATATCCCTGTTGTATTTCTTGCTGTGAGATGTTTCAAATATCTTTTATCATAGCATCATTTTAACAAAAACATAAATTTTGTTCTAACGAAACAATTTAAATGTATATTCATTCAGATAAAACTATAGCAAATGATCTCTCTAAATCCTTGGAAAGAAATTAACCTATTTGTTAAAAAAAAAAAAAAAAAAAAAGTTTCAACCTGAACGCAGACCTTTCCCTGGGGTTCAAACAATTCAGCAAGGCCCTGGGTTATGGACAGTGGACAGAAATGCAAGAAGCAAATTGTTGAGAAAAAGAAGGCATGTCTGCCTCTAGTGCCATCAAATAAATGAATAATCCTCTAATCTTCTGGTATTTAAAGTATCTTGCTATTTTTAATACTGATACTAATCCTTAAATACCAAATTTGAATCAATCACAATAACAAAGATTTAAAGTAATTATGTATAACTATATTGGCAGGTTTTATGCAATCATTTATATATATTTATACACACACGAGGAGTTAATATTATTATGTAAGTTAATTACAATAAACGAACAGATTTTTTATCTTAAAATATTTGGTTAACAGTTATATTCATAATAACAACTAATCGTAACTAATAAGGCTTTTCTTTAAAACAGACGTATAGCAGAATACACTGAATTAAAATTTAGGTAATCGCTTGAAGACAGTATTTTCTCTTATAATTTTTCTTATTTCCTGACTCCATAAAGGAAGATGAAGGAGATTCTATATCTGCTGAGAGTCAGTTAAAACGATACTCAAAATATTTGTCAACTATCAACACTGGACACTGGAAAAATCAGCATACCTCTGTAAATAACATCGTAGGCTATCCAATGGGTATAGATTAGTATGAGCTCTACCTAACATTGGACATATGGCAAATAACGGTTATATTGCCATGAAAATTGAGAACATTGAGAGAATATGCTAAGTTGGTCTCAAGCTGAAGAAAGAGAATAAAATTCATTAACTACATAAATGGCATGGCCAATGCTGGCCAAGAATTGATTAGACTAACACAGAGAATGGAACATTATAGCATAGGCCACACAGAATGGTGGTCAAGCAGAAGGACCCCAATATTTAGACCTGCTTTCTCATATGCTAGTAAACCTAAACAAGCTATTCAACCTTTCTTCTTCCTCATATATGAAAGTAAGTTCTTCCCTGAAGAGTTGTTTGGAAGACTTAATTAATATATCTAAATAATACTCAGAACCATACCTGACACTTAATGCATGCTAGATATTATTTCTGGTGACAAGGAATCATAATTCTATGAACTATGTTTGATAACTTTGCATTAATTATAGGCCTTGCATTGAGAAATAATCAACTTTTAAATGAAGTCTTTTTTCTTAATGAGCCTTTTAATATGCAACCTGAATTTGATTTTAACATAGCTCAGAGTAAACTTACTTTGTAAATATAACTATATTATATTTATTTTGCATAATGATTTTAAAGATATGCATGCTAAATTAAGCTCTTAAATGAAAAAAACAACAATCTTTACCATAGATCTACTTCTTGCCCACTTGTATCATAAAGATAACATATTCTATTTTCATAACTCTTCTGAAATGTAATATCAGGGAATAAGCATTTAAGGTAAAAGACTACCTGGTGTCTTTGTCTTTGCTTGATGCTATATCTTACCAAAAAATGTTTCAGAAGAAAAGAATTTAGGGAGATTCCTCCCTGGCTATTTATTTTTTATATGAAATTCCATGACTGGCTATGGATAATTTGTATCATATTTATTCTATATACAAGTTTTATGCTCTGAAAGTATATAATATTTCAGAAATGAAATCTATACATATATCAAGCTTTCATTGACCTTGACTTCATTTTTTTTTTAAAGAAAATAATCACCTGCATGTTTCTGAGAAGAGTTAATACAATAAGGCAGAAGCAGTACTATCCAGGAGGAATTAGATTCCAGATTATATTAATCACTGTCTTCATCCTCTCAACTTTGTGACACTGAAATCAAGGACAAAAAATTAAGGCCAAAGATTAAAATGGAAACACTGTGCCAAAAGTGGCAACATGTATTTTCTGAAAACTGTTATTATAATTCATTTTAAATCAAACTGTGATTTAAACATATTTCAACTATGGAGCATTTAACTTAAAAATGAATGACTTTAGGAAGAAATTTTAGATTATGACCATTATTTGCAATTAAGTTCTAAAACTATGATGTTTTCTTCAAGAATCTTCCTCTAAAACATGTTTATTTTCTGAAAAAAAAAAATAACGTTAAATAGAATTTTCTATTGATATTTGATTCTGCCAATATAACAAGCATGGAATAGTTACTATTACATAATATAGTATAATGGAAAACTTTAAGAAGATTCTTATTATATTTAGCAGGGGATGCCTATTTTTGACATAGACATTTATCACTTCAACATTTGTTATATTATATAAAAATTACAGAATAATTTTCATTTTTAGCATGTAAGCAAACCTCCCAAAATAACCTTTTCATAATTTCCAAAATATTATTCCCCAAACTATTAGTACTACTTTTCTAGAACACATGTGAGAGTTAGTAGATCTGAATTTAGAAATAACAACAACAAAAAAACATATGCCATACTGAGCATACTCACACCTTTACTCCGTGGGAGACACTCACTCAAATTGAATATTTTAGGTGCTAATAATACATTCTTAAGTATTAAAAGAACTCAAATTATCACTGTTTTAGTGTGAGATAGAATATAAATGTTAACCATTTAAGGCAATATTAAATGGAAATAATGGTGGTTTGGCTTTTCTATGTTATATTCCATGTAAGTTCTTTAATTACTTTCCCTTGTTCTAAAAACTATGAGAGAAATTGTAATGATCAAATTTCTTTTGCCTCAGTAAGAAAGAAATCCCAGAATCTTTAATGAATAATTAGATATTTATTTCAAACATATACCTTTCTACTGCATTAATCCTAAATTTCATTTTAGTTTTTCTTTCCTTTTCTGTGTCTTCCATTCTTTCATTCTCTTTCCACTACATTTTGTTACCATTTATTTTGATTCTCAAAATAAAATGGCTACTTTGCCTTGTCATGATTTAATTATATAGGCTTAGTAACTTAATTATTGCTATTATATTCTCTGTAAGTGAAAATATAACATCTGTTATTATAATAAAAGTAAAAACCACAATGGAAAAAGGTATTTCTGAAACAAAAATATTTAAATAATTACCCCCACTTTACATGTTTTCTTCTTCCTAAAAGGAAACAGGGGTATAAGATTAAAATCAAAAAAGCACAGTTTGCTAGATTTCAGCTAGTGTCCGGAGAAATAACCACTGATTGTCTTTTCCAAGGAGGAAACTTATAGAGGCTAAGCATTTTTTAAAACAATTTTTAAATAGCTATAATTTTTGTCTTGGATTAGAAATGTAGGAATTGGCACAGATATGCACAGAGACACACAGACACACATATAAACAATAATGCCACAATGTCTTTTTGTAATGATAAAATTGATTATTATTTTGTGTTTGTGCAGCTGGGAATATGTAGAAATAAGGATTCTAAAATCTAATGCTAATTCTTTATGTATAACTTACAAGCTTGTTACCCAGGTGACAGTGTCATCTATACTTGGTAAAGCAATTTAGAGTCACTGTAATTTGTATAGCAATGTCAATTTATTTGTTTGATATTCAAATGTGATGCTATGCTCAGCTTGAAATACTATTTTTATATTTTCCCATCAGCCATTTTTGGATGTGACTTCATATTCTTGTACATAAGATTTAATTCTCCATTATTTAGTTTTAAATGAATAATTCATGTAATTCAAAATTCTACTCACAAAACATAGCCATATATGCATATAACTATGTATATATAGTTATAAATATGCTATATAGTTATATATACTTATAAAATATGAAAATAAAGGTGAAAAAAGTCATCTGTTATCTTTGACATATAAAATATCTGAAAATAGCATCAACAATAAAATGATCCTCAATATATATAAACCCTGAATGCAATAACCTCTTTTTGCCCTTTTCTTGCCTTTACAAGTTTGGAACATCTGGGGATTCAACTGAAGAGCTAAGAAAGCTTTGAAAAACTCTGTTCTTATTAACACCTGATTTTTGACCTTGAGGTTCTCATCTGTTCTCTTTATATGATTTCTATAACACATCCAGAGTACATTTCTAATATAATACGATCTTTGAAATATCCTAATAAAAATTTCAGAAAATTAGACTCTTAAAAATTAAATTACATGCTTCCGAAATTGCTACAACTGAAATTGAAATAATGAAAGCCTTTAAAATAATAGGTTAAACAAGTTATGTTTCTTAGTTAATTCCTAGCAATGAAGTGTCATTTGTTTGTAAATTATCCTGAGATAAGAAATTTATAGGAGGATGAATATGTTCAAAGAACAAATTCTCAAAAGAAAAATAGGAATTTGATAAATTTCAAAACCAGCTCTACCTAAGTATTTATTCACTGATTTTGGTGGCATTTTCTCCCCAAAATAGCCCATCTCCCCCCCCAAAAAAAACCCACAAAATAAAATATGCAGTCATGTAAAAGATGGTCAATGATGCCTTTTTTGATAAACTAAATCAGTTTTTATGATTTTTAACTTTAGATAAAAACTCAAAAAATAATTCAATCATGAATTCATCTTATTTCTTAATGGGATCACACATTTTCTCTGTTTACTTCATTTATTTAATTTCCTGATCTATATTTTTATCAAATTCTTTAAATTTAGTCTTAATTCAACAAAAGCAATCCCAGTAAATTCTTCTCCTGAACTATCTTCTTAGCTCACATCTGTTTCCTTACATAATATTGCAGTCTAAAAGTTCCTTGAGGACAAAATTGCAGTCTTAGTCACACTTACATATTTAATGATTGACTAGTGAATCACTGAATACTACATAACTATTTACCATGACCTACTCATACAAAATATATTTAAGCTGAGGTTCTTTGCCTTTTATACTCCGGCTGCTCCGACTAGTAGGTATTAAGAAGGATCATTAATCGACCGTGGTTGCCTGGATACACGTTGCACACTGTCAAAAGCAGTACTTTTTAGACATATTCCTTTTTCAATTCCTCTGCTTTTTGCTGCTTGAGTTAAAACTGCTAACTAAAAGAAAGCTTTTCAAATATTTATATGAGCACAGGAGAAACCATATAAAGTTCAAGAGTATCCCTGTATTCTGATAGATTCCATTTTGAAGACAAAATTCACAACCAGGTACTTTCTTTGATTTTGTAACTTCAACTCTTGATATCATAAAAAGATTTACAATCCTAATTATCTATTTGTGTATGGTCCTTACAAGTTTATCTTCCTAATACAGGCATACCAAAATTCATCTTGAATATATTCATAACTATTTCAAACTCTGTCCCCCATCTCTCTTTTTTTAAGATTTGAGGATAGTTGACACTCAAGGTTACATTAATTTCAGGTGTACAGCATAGTGATTCAACAACTCAAGGGGCACCTGAGTGGCTAGTTGGTTAAACATCTCCCTTTGGCTTGGGTCATGACCTCTGTTGAATAAATACATAAAATCTTTTTTTAAAAAATATGCTATGCTCATCACAAATGTAGCTATCATCTGCCACCATGCAACACTATTACAATACCATTGACTATATTTATGCTGTACCTTTCCTTTCTGTGACTTATTCATTCATAACTGGAAGCCTGTATAAATTCTCTCTTGACATACAACTGGAACGCTTG
The DNA here is from genome assembly GCF_011100685.1 of Canis lupus familiaris. NCBI lineage: Eukaryota > Metazoa > Chordata > Mammalia > Carnivora > Canidae > Canis > Canis lupus. The sequence continues at coordinate 79,445,578 of NC_049224.1, forward strand.
AACCAATATTTCCAGAAGCCTTACAAGGAGATTGACCTTTCTTCTGATAAAACTTTACAAAATCTAGAACATTGTGTTATGAACTTACTAGCATTAATAAAGTAATGAACAGGAGTGAGTTTGAAGAAGTAACATGATATATTCATCTTTAGACAACTTGAAATGTCTGCAAATTTTCAAATTGGAAATATCCAACAGACCTTTAGAAACATTTTTAAAAAATATTTCTGTTTAGTGACTGCTCTTTGGTGGATATTATTGTGCAATAAAAAAGACTCTCAGACTTTTCTTTTTTTAAAATATTTTATTTACATATTCATGAGAGACACACAGAGAGAGGCAGAGACACACAAAAAAAGGGAGAAACAGGCTCCCTGTGTGGAGCCTAATGCAGGACTGGATCCCAGGACCCCAGGATCATGATCTGAGCCACCGGCAGATGCTCTACCACTGAGCCACCCAGACACCCCAAAATTTTCCCACTCTGTTCCTAATCTGGTATGTTCATTAACATGTCTTAATTTTGTTCTTCTCAGTCTCCTACATGGTAAGCCAAGACATTTACCACTGTTCATAAGGTCAATTTTATTCCTACCTTGAGTGACTTCTCTTTCTAAAACAAGTAGATAATCAGGAGCTATACTCAAAGCTGTGCCCAACTAGATTTCCCCTCACCTCTGTCATTCACGCTTACCCTCCCATGGGGCTGTAGTGCAGATATAAACTTTCAGCTGGCACATATACACTTGTCCAAACAGTACATGTAACAAGATCGACCTTTTTCTACCTCTGTAAGCTGGTTATAGAGAATGATTATAAGGTCATATGATTATAAGCTCATATATTATACATATGAGCTGAAAGGGAGTCAAGAGAGTCTTATTATTTGTGCTCTCTGAATCGGCTTGAGGCCAATCTTATATTCATTTAATAATAGACTGCTGCCAGTGTCACCAAATGAATGTCTTGATATGTTTTACATTCCTGGACTCAAGACTGGCAGTTGTAGCTGTATGAGATCTGAATCTTGTGCTTGATCTTCAACTCTGTGTGTCCTCTGGGTCCAAGAGATAAAAATATCTCTCTAAGTACAGCTGAAGGAAACTCTCCTATACTTTGCCTTTCTGATTAATCAATATGAGCCTGCCATTTTCCTTTATTGATTTATAAGTGACACTTAGCAACAGCCACCTAATTCCACAATACTTAGAGTTACTATTTCCTCTGCATTGCTCAAAAGCCAGAAACCTTACATCTACTATCACATTTCCATCCCAGTCCACCACAGATGAAAGTCTTGGCAGTCACTCTCTTAAAGCATTCCGTGGGACAGTGAAATTTTATCTGCCACTAGGATGTATAAAAATAAACTGCAAAAAATAAAAATAAAAAAAATAAATGTAAGAAGAGTATTGTTTCAACAATTTGGTAATTGCAAATTCGATTATCTAAGTCTAGATAATAGCTCTGCCTTACATTAATAAAAACATGAATTTCTGCTCTGTGCTTGTTTTTGTTCGTTGGTTTTTAACCTCTCAGAGAAATCAGGAGAACACATACATTCACTTATCACCTAGGGCTGATAATTTTATTAGGACATCTGTGTTTTGATGTTCAGATATACCTTTTGTCAATGGTTATCAAGAACAAATTTGAAAATAAAGCCTCTGTTTGCAATATCATTGTGAACTAATATAAGTTTAATCTACTACATGTATGAAAAAAAAGGAAATTGGAAGCCTGGAACAAAATTTTAATTGTATCTAATTTGATCATGAGAGTAAAATATTTCCAGAAATAATTGAATAGTTCATGTGATTTCTGTACTTAAATCTTTCTTTATATAATAATATCTTATCCATGGTCGTAAAAATACAGATTTAATATTTTGAATTTATTGTGTGTTATGTTCACCAATCTGACATACTATCACAGTTCATTTCTCATAAAAATAGATTCATGAAAATAAAACATTTATTATGAAAATAAGAATTTTAAGTCTGAGGGGTGTTTTCTTGCTGGTACTCCAACATCAATGCAACATCCACCATCGTGATATGGTACCCTGATAAATCATTTCAGAGCTACCATTGTGATGATATATTTTGACTCACATATACATCATCATGGTCATCATGATGCTTTATTAGTGTCATATATCACCAAAATGATGGAGCATTGATGATGTAGAATTTCTCAGTAAAATAGTGATGACAAAAGTCATCTTTCCTGGAGAAATGCTCTGTAACTTCATTCCTGAAAAGTTTATAAATATGCCATCTACCTTCCTATCCTGTCTCAATAATACACTTTCAAAAATAGAAACTATATGTGATTTTTTTTGAGGCACGAAGCTGAATTTTGCTATAAAACATGCCTGAGGTTTTCGTATTATGATATTTCCCCATGCTGATTAATCTGGACTTTTTCCATTCATTCTAAATTGAAATACTTTTATGGTCTTTCACCCATCAACAGACTTACTTGTCTCCTTATATCAATAAAGTGAAAGGAATCTGTCACAGGGTATGTTATTATAAAGCAGAAATGCAATGATTCAAACAATATAAATATTTCTTTCTTCTGTGTACAGTGTAGGATACCTGAATATTCCAGGATGGGTATGTGTGTTCTGGTATATACTGTAATTTTGCATCTAGATCACTTCTCTAACTTGCTCTGTTATCCTCTAGGGAATATTCTTCATTTACATGATTAAAACTCTCTCAGTCACCCACATGTACTCTTTGCAGCCCCAGGGAAGGGGAAAAGAGAGAATGAGGGAAAGGAATTTCCTTTGAAAAAAAAAAATGATGCAGAATATTGCACCACAGAGGAATAGCCTACATCAAATGATATAAATATATGGAATGTAATAATGTTATGTTCCAAATATTAACATAAAATAATAACATAATTTTCCTACAGATTTTATATTTCTACCACTTACATTAAATAATGTATGTAACATATTACTTAGATAAATATCAATTAAGTAAATTTATCCACACCTAGAATAATATATAAAAGTATCAATAGACTTTAAGATATATATTTGTTACCAAGGTAGGAAATATCATATTAATCTTAAAGTCGCTCAAAACTGCCTCATCATATTCATCAGTACATAATATACTGTAAAAATAAGGGGCACCTGGGTGGCTAAGTGGTCGAGTGTCTACCTTTGGCTCAGGTCGTGATCCTGGTGTCCCTCATTATGCTCTCTGTGGGGAGGCTGCTGCTCCCTCTGTCTGTGTCTCTGCCTCTCTCTCTCTGTCTTTCTCTCTCTCTCTTTCATGAATAAATAAAATCTTTTTAAAATACTGTAAAAATAAAATGCCATGTATGAATGTAATTAACTAGCTATAATCATTGTAGCAGCATTATTCCTTCCCTATTGTTAGTGGTCATAACACCTTTATATAATTTATTAATATATTTAATCCCTAGTCTTATAAATATTCACCCTATGTTCGACTGGAATGTAATGTAAGCTTTCAGAGAAAGAATTTTGTTTTGAGTGTCATTATCATTTCTTCACAGTCTACTGCCTGGCATAGGGCAGGTTTTTTTTTTTTTTTTGTAAGATTTTATTTATTTATTTGAGAGAGAAAAGAGTAAGAAGGAGAGCATGAGCTGAGGGGAAGGGGCAGAAGGAGAAGAAGGCTTTCTGCTAAGCAGGGAGCTGGATGTGGGGCTCAATGTCAGGACCTGGGGATCATGACCTGAGCCAACGGCATATGCTTAGGTAACTGAATCACCCAAGTACCTCAGGGCAGGTTCTTGATATTTGCTTCAAAAGATGTAGTTTTCAGAATGTTGTCAATATTGACATTTAAAAACAAAATCATTATTTTACCATGGGATTTGTTATACAACATTATCCATTTAGAATATATGCAAACAGATTCCTTAACAGTAGACAATTTTATATTCTTCTTTTTGAATATGTATGTCCATTTCATTTATGCCACGGAAATTTTTCTAGTTTCACGTATCGTAGTGTAAGAAGACTTATTAATGGTGACCTTTGTTTTGCAATGAAAATAGGCAAATTAATATATTAGTGCTTTCAACAATCTTGTGACTTTAAAGTTATAAATAGTAAAAACAAGAAATCAGCTATATTGAGTTATTAATATTATAAATAACTTAATGAAAACTTTGCTGTAAATACTAATAATTATTAAACAGTAAGTACAATTTATTGTAACCCAATCTCTTAATGAGATTAGTGAGGAGAATTTGAAAACTCTGTGGATTAATGACATTATTAAAATGAGATAGGGCTTCAAAGAATGTGGAAACACTAATTTAAAAAGATTTATAACCCCTTATGTTTATTGCAGCATTAGTTATGAAAGCCAAATTATGGAAGCAATCCAAGTGTCCATGGATAGATGAATGGATAAAGAAAATGTGGCCATAAATAGGAATGAAACCCTTTCAGTTGCAACAACATAGATGGATCTACAGGGTATAATGCTAAATGAAATCAGTCAGTCAGAGAAAGACAAATACCATATGATTTCACTCATATGTGGAATTTGAGAAATAAAACAAATGAATAAAGAAAGAAGAAAAAGAGAGACCAAAAACAGACTCAACTATAGAGACTAAAGAGTTACCAAAGGTGAAGTGAGTGGGGAATTGAGTAAAATAGGTGATGGGGATTAATGAGTACACTAAACTAGATGTGCATTGAGTAATATATAGAATTGTTGTGTCACTATATTGTACACCTGAACTAATATAGTCCTGTATGTTAACAATATTGGAATCAAAATAAAAAAAATAATAACAACCCCTCGCAAAAAAAGGAAAAAAGAGAGAGAAAAAAAAGGAGAGAAAAAGAGAGAGGGGCAAAAAAAAACAAAAAAAACAAAAAACAGACTCTTATGTACAGGGTACAAACTTTACTGGAGGGGAGGTGGATGGGGAGATGGATGAAATAGGTGATGGGGATTAAGAAAACACTTATTGTCATGAGCACTGAGTAATGTATATACTTATTGTATCACTATATTGTGTACCTGAAACTAATATAACCCTATATGTTAATTATATTGGAGTTTTAAAAATACTGAGATAGTTTGTAATCAGTTTTGTTACTTGTTTTCACTTTTATAAAGATGTCTATAAAGAATTTGTACAAATTCAGTAAAACCATGTACTTGGTTAATTTCATGCCATAAAAGGCTCTAGTAAGACTAATAAACATGTTTGCCATCATTTGTTTTTCAGTCCATGTTAACTTCATTGCCCAACTTGTTTAGAAAGAGTTGTCGATATATTTTTTTAAAGTTAATATGACTATATCAACACTATATTTTTGGACAAAATATTTTTATATTCTTTGTACTTTATACATTTTTGTAAAAATATTGTATTTATGTGTTTATCTAACCTAGTGCACTAATGAGTATGCCTACCACATTACATTAGCAAAGTCAGTGATCAATCTGTACCAATCAGCCAAATATGATATACTTCCTGTCAAACAAAAAGGAACATTATTTATGAAGCAGATAAAGCTGTTTATATTATAGCATGAAATATCATAAATACTATGAAAAATAATGAAAATATTACTGATAGGAATTAACTCATTAACAAGTCTAACATGATATTAAGTTTTGTTAACATAAATCAATATTGTTTCTTGATACTAAATTTCAAAAAGATATAATACATAGCCAAAATTATATTTATGAAATAGTAATTAGAATATTTGGCATGTTATTACTTTTGTAGTAATTATTTTAGACATGAGTGTGTTGATGACTGGTATTTTGCTTTAAAAATGTTTAAGGATCAGTGGTAAAAAATCAGTTATAACTCCATTAATTTCATGGGACATGATCAAATTCTATAAATAATTAAAGAAAGATGAAAATCTATACTACTTTATTTTATTTATTACTTGAGAAAGAGAACGAGAAAGAGATGAACAGGGGGAGGGCAGATTGGAAGAGGTAGGGAGAGAGAGAATCTCTCAAGCAGACTCCACTCTGAGCATGCAGCCTGACATAGGGCATCATCTCATGACTGAGATTATGACCTGAGCTGAAGTCAAGAGTCTAATGCTTAACCAACGCCACCCAGGTGCCCCAAGTCCTATACTATTTTAAATGAATAGCTTTAGCAATTAGCATTTGATTTATAGTTTTGTTATTGGAACTTACAATATAGTAAACATTTAGAAATAAAATGAGATTAGATTGTAATTGGAATAAGTATTTTGTAATTTGATCTGGGCAAATAGATTGTAAGTACTTTTGTAAATATTGAATATAAAAGAAAGTGTACAAAATCTTTAACCTTGAGTCATATCCAATACAACTAAAAAAATAGTTTTGAAAAAAATCAGTTACATTTAATTGTATTAGTATCACTAACTTGAATTTCTTTTGCTGTTTGAAGGTACTTTCTATTTTGCAGGTGTAGCTGAGGAGAGAATTTCTTATGTTTAAATTTATGGAAAAAAGAACACTTCTTTAAAAGAAATCAGTATTTTCTTTGCTTTGCTCTCACATTTTTTCATAAGGGCAATGCACTACTTGACAACATTTAGGAAATAGAAGATGTAAAATCTCCCACTGACAGTATTCTGTAAAAGATTGAATTTAACAGTATACAAGGTGAAGTACACCATCTCTAACACCATGCTTATATAGGGAAGCCTCGAAGTAGTTTACTGTACCTTAATTAACCATAAAAGAAGTCTTCTTTGAAAATGATATTTCCTATTGCTCCTTTGATTCTCTGGATGTTTTTATATATGAGGTAATATACCACAATAAGATTGATGCTAGGTGAGAAGAGTGCTTTTGTTTTGTAAAGTGGGAGAAATTTTGCAAAAATGGAAGTAGGAAAGGAGTGTTAGTACACAGTAAATATAGACGCAGATTATCTGGACTGATTTCTTTAAGATTGTACACTCTTATCTTTGGAAGATTTACGTAGCCCCCAGGGTATGCCTACCTTCTTGAAGATCAATGTCTTAAGTAAACCTGTATCTAAGTCAATAGTGGTAGGACTTGTTTGTTTTGTCTCTTGGTTAATAATTCATTAGCTATTTAATGAGTTAACTTACACTGATAATCTGATTAATTTAACTAATTCTATTTATTTTCAGAAAGTAGAAAACAAGCTTGATCCGTATTTGAGTGTAGGACTAGGCAAATTGACATTGAAAATAAAATGGCTAGAGTCTGGGGCAAATAAGATGAAATAGCAGTATCTAGCACAACCCCTGATGAGTTTAGCTATTTCCCATTTAACAGTTTATCAAACTACTCTTGGATTTCTTAAATTCTCTTAAAGCTAGATGTATTTTCTCTACATGCGATAGGGAAGTAAGAGGAAGAACAAAATGGGCATGAAATAATCAAAACGCATTCTGGAAGAGTATATTTTCTCAATTTTTACAGTTTTAAAAATCTTTAAATGTCTTTACAAAACAATTAGAATTATCTAAGATGCAACCTTGAAAAAGCCCTTTCTTTATTGAAGTAAGGATATTTTAAATCATTTTCTTAATTCTTTGCTTAATTTTCCCACCATCCAGGGGTTAGAATGAACTATAGGAAGTAAGTCTTGAAATCTAGGTTTAATTGCAATTATCATCAAAGAAAAAAAAAAAAAAAAAACTTGTTTTCTTCTCTAAATGACATGTAGTCTAGAAAAAGAGATCTATTTTAAATAGTCAGCAACTTTTGAAATAGTACATGATGAAGGTATGAAATAATTTGCTAAACATTGCCACATATTTATATAAATATACATATTAAGTAGAGAATGTTAGTTAACAGAAAAGATAGTTTTTATGAATCAAGAGAGGTTGCTAGCCAGAGGTTACTGATTAATACAATGCACAATATTATCCCCATATTTTACCTTTAAAAATTGCTCAAGTATGCCATTCGATTATTCATTAAATATTTATTGCATATACTGAGTTCTTGAATATTTCTTGAATATTCTAAGTTCAAGGAATGTAATTAATACAATTTATAGTTTACTAGTTTTTTTGTGTTTGTTTTTGTTTTTGTATTCTGGTTACCTTTACCGTTTTTCTCCCCTGCTATCTTTGCTAGACTATTGATAATAATTCATCATTTTAGAGATAGTCTACTTATGTGTGTACTACTGTTATGATTTCCTTTATCTAACATTAGAAATGTCAATGACCAGAGACTAATCTTGCAATGTTTCACTGGTCTTTACACTAGGGACTAATGATTTAAAAAAAATGGAACAATAAACAAAAACTCCCCATATTTAACACCTTATTCAGCAGTGCTTTGTTTTTATCCTTGGTGTTGTGTATGCAAAATGCATGACTTTTTTTTTTTAAAGATTTTATTTATTTCTTCATGAGAGACACAGAGAGAGAGGCAGAGACAGGCAGAGAGAGAAGCAGGCTCCTCAAGGGAGCCCATTGTGGGTCTTGATCCTGGGACTGGGATCACGCCCTGAGCCAAAGGCAGATGCTCAACTGCTGAGCCACCCAGGCATCCCACAAAACGCATGACTTTATAATTGATAAAATGAATCATGCTTTCTAAGGTTTAAGGGTGTCTGATGAAATGTGTGATATCATTTACAATTAATTTAGAAAACTGAAATTCCAGAATAAAAAACCTTGAGAAAACAAAGTTATATCAATGACAAAAGTAATGTAATTTATGATAATATCAGTAAGCTTTATGAAAACTCTAGTTTCTGAAAACAATTACTCTGAGGGTAGTAAGAGGAGCTACTGAAACAATGACAGCAGAAATAAAATAACCCAAATGGCATTATATCATGTGCCAATCTCAAGAGGTCATAGTCTTCTCAGTTATGCAGAAAGGACATATAGTTGAAATATTAAAACATTAGACTTTTTCTGGAAGAAGGCAGAGGAAAAGATGTTGTCTGACCTTACAATTAAAAGATAAGTTATCCATAGGGAAAGGTCCAGTTTTCTTGATATATTTCTTAAATTTTGGCCAAGATTACTTAATTTTTACATTAAGAGATTATATCACTTACCTCTCCATAAAAAGTCAAGGTGCCACTTTTAAAAGCATATATTCCTGGGGAAGTAATGCATATGAAGTTGTACTTAATTAAATACTTTACTTCTAGGTAGTTTTTTTTAGACTTTTGTGAGTAACTTGGATTTCTGAAATGGAGACAAGCCTGCCAGTGCAAGAAGAAAATTCAGATCCAGGGATACTGTGGACAAAAAACATACTTAGCCAATTTTGAAATTGCGTGTGAATATCTCAGAATATCTCGCAATAATGCAAAGCAGAGGAGATCAGAATGTGTAAATGGAAAGATGAGAAAAAAGCCATTGCACAATATATTAATAGCATAAGAACTCTGTCTTTAATTTTGGTGTATCTTTAGGGAACATAAGCCACATTTTAAAATATTATTTGCATACACCACAATTGTTGTTAGATACAATATAGAATAAAGTTAATTCAAAAAGTCAAATGTTAGAAATGTTTAATAATATCTAATATTCTGTTCTACACTAATGGCATTAATTTTATAACTTAAAAGTCATTGATATATGTTTATTTCTTGGATCTGAATAGCTGGCATATACTTTATCAAAATTACAGATTCACTAAGCAAATGTAGAATAAATTTTAAATATCTTGAGTATATATTCTAATAATAAAATTTTCTGTACTATGTTAGAGTTCAAATGACAAAAATAACTTTTTTGCAGTATTTTTTAAGATCACTGAGAACATAGCAAAAATGTTGGTGATGTTTTATACCTTGACTTTTTAATTACAATTTTGAATAAAAGGTATTTTATGTATCATAAGTTGATGTCACTGATTTGAGACAATTTATTTCCTCTTAATACAAATATTTAGTGTTCTAAATTTCCTTCTAAACATTTATTTAGATGCACCTCACAAGCCTGAATAGGTGTTGTTTGTTTGTCATTTATTTTATCTTTTCTAGTATCTACTGTGACTCCTTCTATGGCTTATTTGATATTTAGAAGCATAGTATGTAGTGTCTAAATATTTTGAGATAAGTTAAGATCTTCTATACCTCTTTCTATTATTGATGTTTAACTGAATCCTATTGTGGTATGGGGAACACTTCATAAGATTGTAATTCTTCAATATTGGTTAAGACTAACACCATTTGAATTATGATGGAGGATATGCCTATTTTACTGTTCTAGGTCTCTGTCTTGTGGAGGGGAGAAAGATTGTTTGGTGGGAAGAATGTTTATTAGGGAAACAAAACTTGTGGAAGTCAGGAGAAGGAAACAAGATTGGCCACAGAGAAAAACTGAGTTGCAGTGTTCCTTTGGTTCTCCCCATGGGGGGCTCTTAGAGCTAAAATTGCCAATTAAAGATGTACTGCATTGATTCAAAACTTGTGGGTTGTTAAGACCCCTATATTACCCCATTTATGCAATATTCTGAAAAAGCAAAACAATTGGGGCAGAAAACATAAGAGTAGTTTCAGGTGATTCAGATGGGAGTGAGATAGGAGATTGACTATGTGGGAGACTGACTACAAAGACATTCTTCATAACTTTTCATAGCAATGAAAATCTTCTATATCTTGAAGTGTGATAATTACAGGATTATATGTGTCTGTAATAATTCAACAAATCATGTATCTAAATAGAATTCATTTTGTGGGCAGCCCTGGTGGCTCAGCAGTTTAGCGCCTTCAGCCCAGGGTGTGATCTTGGATTCCTGGGATCAAGTCCCACATCAGGCTCCCTGCATGGAGCCTGCTTCTCCCTCTGCCTGTGTCTCTGCCTCTCTCTCTCTCTGTGTCTCTCATGAATGAATAAATAGGATAAAAAAAAACAAAAAAACAAAAGAATTCATTTTGCGATATATAAATTATACCTTAAACATGGCAAAAGTAGAGCAGAATTTTAGTGACAAGATTAAAATTAATAAATATCTGTGATACCTAATAAGTATTAAAGGAGGGAAATTCACATATATGAAATTAATAATCAATACATATGAAGTTAATTTTTAATATGAATCACAAAAAATGAAAATTCTGTAAAATATGTTGTCAAAAGTATGTGTATTTTTTTGGTGCATGTGCGTGTAATATTACAAAAATATTACATACTATCAAAGAGATATGAATGAAGTAATAATAATGGATATAATACAAAATGTCAAAGAAAAGCTTTCCTTAAAGACTTTACTGATGACTTACTTTTAAGTAAGAAATACCTTCTATGATCCTGTTTATCAGACTTTAATGTATGCTCAAGATCCCTTGGGCATCTTGGAAAATGTAGCTGCTAAATGAATATATATCTTGGGTGGGGTCTGAAAGTCTGTATTTTGATGAGCTACCAAGGAATTCCAATGCTGCTCATGACTGAACCTCCTTTAGGCAAGGCCCTGATATGTAAATTGTCTCATATGTAGAGAATAAGTTTTCCAAATAAAACTATAATTGAAATCAGAATCTGGGAAAATTAACTCAATCAGTAAGTTGCCAAAAATTGTGTGCACATGAGCACTCATGTACATACCCAAACATGTGAAGCTATTCCATAAACTTCAAAACAGTTCTAAAAAGAAATAATAAAAAGTGTGAATTACTTGAAGGAAACCAGTAGATTATTATTATTATTTAATATTTGTATTTATTTATTGACGGAGGGAAAGAGAGAAACAGCATAAGCAGGGAGACCTGCAGAGGGAGTGGGAGAAGCAGACTCCCCGTAGAGCAGAGAGCCCAATTCGAGACTCAATCTCGAATTGGATCACAGGATCATGACCTGAGCCAAAGGCAGACATTTAACTGACTGAGCTACCCAGGTGCCTCAACCAGTAGATTATTTAAAATTATAAGTGAAGTATGAAAAGTTTCTTTCTTATATGTGATAAACCCAGTATTGTTTCATGGTCTCTTTTCCTCACCAATATACATATTTTATTCAAGACTAATAGAAATTTCATGATTTCCTTTGTACTAGATAAAATTCTCCAAAAAGCCATCAGAAATAGAGACAATAAGAGAATTCCAAGTTAAAAAAGAAAACCTGCCTAGCTTCAGCTATGAGGCTAAAATTTTGAACAGTACAAAAATGACAAAAATAGACAAATCAATGTATTGAGAAGAAAATCTAGAAACAGAACTAAAGAAGTAACAAATTTTAAAGTGTCATTTTACCTCCATGGAAAGGAATATTATGTTCAAGACATCAATCTGTAATAACTAATAGTATTTAAGGAAAAAATGTTTCACAAGGGCTGTAAGGTATAAATTTGCACTAATTGCCTGCTGTCTACCTCCAGAGTTGCCATTTCTGTTACCATCTATATGAACAGTTTTTCCCCTGGGGATGCAATGTCCAAGGTGCCTTTGCCTACCTTATAAATTACTTTAAAATAAATACCAATTTGTTTACAAGGTAAAGTTTTATTTTTGATAAGTAAAATCATAAAAGTACTGAGAACATTTGTTGGGGGAAATTCTCCATGTTCACTTCATTATGGAAAATGGGGTAGGAACTTCAAAAAAAAAAAAGAAGAAATCTCAGGCCAGAAACCTACCAGCAAGGATTATTCAGGTAAAGTCTATTATCTAAAAATACAAAAACAAGGAAAACTAATAATAATACAACCGGACTCTAAATACATAAAGTCAACTCATGGTAATTTCAAAATCCTTATTCTGGTAGCTTCAGTGTATAGCGTGTAGCCTTACAAGTTATATGGAGTTGAAGTGTGTGCACTTTAGTAAAAAGACTACGTTTTAGCTCTTAGGTTCATTCGTGTGAGTTCCAGGAAATCTATGATGTCTACAGAGTGATTATGTTAATTACCCTCCCCACATTACTTGTACACCAAAACTTATTTCTTGCAGAAAAAAAAAAGTTACATGAATATGTATATTTACCTATCTTGTGTCTATACATCTATGCAAAGTTAACTAAATCACTCTCCAAATCTGAGTCTTCTACAAGTCACAGATTTGGGGTTTTTGTTTAATGAAATTCATCTTTTCAAAATCCCTATCTGTATATGTTAAATAGCCCTATCTATAGGTGTCCTGTCCCTAGAAAATTATAGATAATGGTTAAAACTAAAGACATCTTTCATGCTAGCTGAATTTGTTAATTTTACTTTTTTTTTGTATTTCGTATATTATTTGATTTATAATGTTCCAAACATAAACTGACATTTGAGAACAAGAGGGAAAAAAGAACCAAGTAAAAATAATTTACTTTTGTAATCAGAAAAGAATATGAAGCAATCTGTTCCTCTTATTTCTTAAGAGTAATTAGGAAGTAATGTTAGTTATCTATTGCTGCTTAACAGATTATCTAGGAATATCCTAAAACAATATGCATTTATTATCTGACACAATTCCTGTGGGTCTTGGTATCTTTGGCTCACAGTTTCTGAGATTGCAGTTAGTATGTGGACCAGAGCAACTGTTGTCTTCTTAAGGCTTACCTAGGGCGAGAATCTGCTTCCAAAGATGTTCACTCAAATGCCTGGCAAGTAAGCCCTGGTTGTTGGCAGGAGGCCAATAGTCCTTTGACATGTGACCTTTTCCATCCGCTGCTAGAGTGTGCTTATGGCATGACATTTAGTTTCCCCCAGAGCTAGTGAACCAAGAGAAAGCAAGGTAGAAACATCTTTTGCCATCTAGCCTTGGAAGAGGAACAGTCCATCACTTCTACAGAATCCTATTTGATAAAAAAAAAAAAAAGAGAGAGAAGAAGAAAGAAAGAAAGAAGAAAGAAAGAAAGAAAGAAAGAAAGAAAGAAAGAAAGAAAGAAAGAAAGAAGAAAGAAAAGAAGAAAGAAAAGTCATGATGCAGTTTGAAATGGGGCTGAAACTGATATCAGCAGAAAGGAAATTGTTAAGGATATTTAGAGATTATTCCACATATTTTCACTGATTGAAAAGCTTTAGTCACTACACTGATTTTACCCCTTTAAAAAAAAAGTAACTGCATGAACAATGCAGATATTGAAATATCCATTTCTGTAAAACAAAGTGAATAATATACTGTTTTGGCCTGTAGTTTGTGAAGCTCTTAAATTATTACCAAAATTCATGGCAAATATTTCAGATTGTCTCAATTCCCATAATGCCATTAGCCATTTTCCCCATAAAACTTTTTATTTGCTAATGTCATGTTTTCAAAAGGTTGACAAAAGTGGCATAATAAAAAAAGACCAAAGGAAATACTAGCAAAAAAGAATGCAATTCTACCCTGAATGAGAATATTTACACTTAGGATATCTGATAATGCAAAGCCATAAACTTAAGGAATACATCATTGCCACTTTTTTTTGATGATAGCTTATGACATGGAGTAATACAAATGAAAATAATATGAGAATTAGAGTGTAAACAATTGGATATTTGAAATCTTCCTGTTCTAATTGCAAATTATTTCAATAGGTGAAAATTATTTATATTTCAAAACTCTGTTAAAGACTAAAAAGTCTTTACAAACTTTAGGAATTTGCTGAGTTACTTGAGATTTTTAGTTTAGAAACTAGAAGGTAAAGATGATTTAAACATTACCTTTTGAAGATGATTATAATTTATCTTTCTCCATTTCTGATTAAATAAGACATTGTCAGTCAACAAGTAGTGAGCTACCATCAGCTATATAGCACTATCTTAAATGTTCAGATTTCCAACTGTATTAAAGTTATTAGTACAGAAAACAAAGTCTGAAAATAGACTTGAAATTTCCTTTGATAGGGATGTCTTACAATAAAGCAAAATTTCATCTGTTTGGAATAGTTTAGATGAATCCAACTTCAAAGTTAGATGATAGGGTTGTATGACCTCTCGAAGTTTCTGCTAAACCCTATAATTTCATGAGAAAATAAGGGCTTTCAGCTTTCTAGTCTCCACACTGCAAATCTTATTCAAAGCAAACTGACAGATTTGAATATTATCCAGGATGATAAAATATTCTCATGGTTAACTTCAAGTCCCAACACTTTTTGATACTTTCACTAATGATTCTCACTAGGGAATAGAAATTTTGCTCACTAAAGTTATATAAGATAATAATCAAATCTTTTTATTATTATTATCCTGTAGTTCTTGGATTTAAGGTTCAGGAACTTTATGAATTCACAAGATGTGAGAATTTTAGGGCTATCTTGTTCAAATTGTGTTTGAAAACCTCTAGTTTCAAGTTATGTAGGATGTAAATGGCAAGGACTGATAAATAACGGAACTAATCCTTAGAAGAGTACTTTCCAATGTGTAGATCATAGTCTCTTGATAACATATAAAGTGGTTTCTCATGAAATCTGTTTTAATATATAACAATAATAAAATATTGGCTGAGTTTTACTAATGAGATTGAGAGTTAAAAAATTTTAGAACAGTGATATAATATTTTCTTTAAAATTTGTATACATTACAAAGTGAATCAACATGTAAAATATTAGCTGGAACAGTTGTATGTGAATATGGTACATAAAAAAGCTAAAGTCAAAAGTACAGCTTTAAGACCTACCTATTATAGTACAGAAGTTTTTCTTTGAACATTTAATGACATGCTCATCCAAACGTGGAACCATAGAAATTCCAGGAAAATAACAGGTTGATTCCACTAAGTTAATCCTAAATTCTTTCAATACAATATCTAAGCCAGGAGTGTGAAGTGAATCTCTTCAGTACTCACAATCAGAAGTCAACACCTTCACCTCTTCCTCAGGTCACTATTGGTCCTTGTTCACCAGTGATTTTGTAATGGTTAAATTCTGACATTAGGATGGGGTGTGGGTAGAATAGCCTAGCTGTTGATGTAGATCCCCACAGGCTTGTTTGCATCTAATATGTCCCCTGAGATAGCCCAGGTTTAATCTTAGTAAGATTTTTTGAAGAGACTTACAAATTCAGAAGTTAACTTATCAATATGCAAATACCAAGTTAATTACAGGATCAAAAAGAAGTGATGAAGAGAGAGAGAAACTCAGATGAAAGTGATTCTCCTTTCTGGAAATAAGTGTACAGTTTGACCATTCTAACAGAATTTTGTGCCTCAGGTCCATTTGTGAATAATCTTGTACCTCCTAAATTTGTAGGGTTGATGATTTATAGCAAGCCATGTGGAGGCATCAAGTGGCAAGTTTTCATTACTCATTTGGAGTCTGACATACAGCAATTCTCATTCATTCAGAAACAAATTTGGATTTGGTGCTATGTTCCTGGCATTTTGCTAAGTCCAAACATTTAATTGAGGGAGAATTTGTCCTTATGGAAATTTGGAGAATAATGACTAATACATAACTAAATAGGAAATTATAATAAGGTTGGCAATTCCATGATCTGGATAAACATGGCATGATATTGGAGGAATGAAAAAACAACCAACATATTGTATTTGTTTTTTGTTAAAAATATTTTGAAGTACAGAAAAATATACTGAATAACAAACATTACCCAGAATCTTAAATTACCAAGTCCTAGATTTGCATAATGTTTTTTTCAAACTTCTTTAGACATTTTCTTTTTTATAAAATAAATTAAAATGTATGGAAAAAACAAAAGTGCCCTATGAGTTGGATAGGATTACACAAAACACTTGCACTAATTCTGCTTTAATGGCTGTGGTGAAAACCATGATGGGTCATCCAGCTTCACAAATAAGGACATTGTTTGCCAACGTGATTACCTGCCATTGTCACCTGCTTCATGCATTGTCTTACCTTTGGAAAGATATTACTCAAGGTCAGTATCCTCATAGGGAGGCCCATATCCAGTGACTGAAGGAAGTAGACATATAAGGCTGAGACAATTTGAACCAAAACAGTGCAACTCTGATGGACCATTTTTGTACCAGTTTCCTGTATGGCAGCTGAGGCAATCATCAAGTCAGCATCATAGATCAACTTTTTCCTTGGCCCAGCCATGCTTCCTTCCTCTTCTTCTAAAGTATCAACTCCAACTAATTCCTTAAATAACATTAAGTCCATCTCAGTTTCTGAATCATCCAAGAAACAACATGTGTCAATGTTCAACAAAGTTTTCCCCATGAAACCATGATCCCAAAGTGAGGATCTGAAGGATGACCATGTGTTTGTCAAAAAGAAACATGTAGAATTATGTTTCCAGGAATAGATCCCATTTTCTAAACACCTTGCTGCTGAGAAAAAAAAGCTAAAGCTGTATTTTCTTGTTAGACATTTGTATGGAAATGAATTTTGTGGTTGTAGGTGGGAGGAAGAAAATGAGAATCCAAGAGAAATTATGAATTAAGAAATAGAATTATTTTATAAACAAAATAATGGGGAAGAACAAGTAAAATAAAATGAAACATGATGCCAATTTTCTAAAATGTAGAGTTGAGGAGGGAGCCTTGTTTAGCAAAAGATGAATAAAGTTTTTGACATGATGAGTTTGGGGAGGTGACATTTATCTTAATCAATGTCTTTGCACAAAAAAGAGAGAGAGAAAGAAAGAAAGAAAGAAAAAGAAAAAGAAAGAAAGAAAGAAAGAAAGAAAGAAAGAAAGAAAGAAAGAAAAAGAAAGAGAGAGAGAGAGAAAGAAAGAAAGAAAGAAAGAAAGAAAGAAAGAAAGAAAGAGAAAGAAAGAAGAAAGAGAGAGAAAGAAAGAAAGAAAGAAAGAAAGAAAGAAAGAAAGAAAGAAAGAAGGAAAAAGAAAAAACTTAGCTCATAAGTAACAAAGCATTTGATTGGTCCTCTATCCAATTAACACATGTTTATTGATCTTCTTGTATTTCTCAATATAGAGGGATGAGTTTATTTGATATAGTCCATGTCCTCTGAGTGCTTACCACATAGTATCAATAACAGCTAATGCACACATACTCATATAAATGAATAAATACACAACTCCAAAGTCTAGTTTCTGAGGACAAAAAAAAAAACAGAATATTGTGAATTAGAAGTAAGGGAGGTTAATTTATACTATGGATTTCATGATACTATGTTAAAATCTGAAGGATAAATAGAATTTAGCTTGACAAAATACCAGAATAGTGTCACTAGTGGAAGCAACATCTGCCAAGTGTTTAAATCATGTCTGAAAGGGTAGACTGAACATTGGGGAATTATCCTCAGTGTCAATGAAGATCCACTGAAAAGGTGAAGGAAGGAAAGTAACAGAAATGTGAAAATTTGAGAGTTATTTATGTCCAGCTTGTAATTGAAGTCATGGGATGCTTTCTGGGAGAAAGAATAGATGAGGGGGAGAAAATAAGGCAAAAATACAGAGACTTATAGAATCTGAGAGATAGAGACCAGAAAGTGGAAAAGGAATGTATAAAGCCCAGAGCAAAATAATCAAAAACATAGGAGACCAGAAGAGACACAATAGTGTCAAATAGTGCAGGAAAGATTGATATAGATTTTTAAATGACTATCAGATTATGAACTTCAATTTTAAAATAAAGTCATAGTGCAGGAGTATTATAAAATTGAATACAGGCTTTATTTTTCCTATAAGACTTCCTGTACATATCTCTGTGGTTGTACACTATTCACTAAAAATAACTATTCCTGCTTTCCTGAGGAAAAACAAATAAACAAATAAAAGCATTGTTTTGTTTTTCTTTCTTTTTGTAATTGCCCCATCAAGGTGGTTGGGTTTAAAACCAGTTTTTAAATTGCAGTTTAAACTGGTTTTTATGACGTATTTTAGAATGCAGTTTCAAGGCACCTGGGTGGCTCACTGGTTAAGCTATTAAGTGTGTGCCTTCGGCTCAGGTCGTGATCCCAGGTTCCTGGGAATTGGACTCCCTGCTCAGCAGGGAGTCTGCTTCTCCCTCTTCCCCTGTTCATATTCCTTCTCTCTCTCTCTCCCTTGCTCACACTTTGTCTTAAATAAATAAAATCTTTTTAAAAATGTAGCTTCGGGGAACCCTGGCACCTGCCTTTGGCCTGGGGCGTGATCCTGGGGTCCCGGGATTGAGTCCTGAGTCAGACTCCCTGCATGGAGCCTGCTTCTCCCTCTGCCTGTGTCTCTACCTCTCTCTCTCTCTATGTCTATCATGAATAAATAAAGTTTTAAAAAATCTAAAAAAAAATCGCAGTTTCAAAAAATTTGAGAAACTTTTACAAGGTAGTTAAGGTTTTGTACCAGCTTATGACCTTCATTTAACGAATTATATTTAACCAATTAATTTCAATCAATACTTAAAATTTAGCTTATTCTAATGTTGCAGTAAAAGAAATATATAAAATTTATTTGCATAATATATATAATGCTTGTTACATATATAATTTTAAAAATCTAAAGTGTAACATATGATCGTCTAGCTGCCCTAGACATATAAATACTTATTCAGTGTTATTAAATATGACTTTATATATGTACTCTTTTCTATTTCTGACTTTCTGATAAGTGATAATCTGGATACTTCTTGTGCATTTGTGCAAAGCCAATTATAAAACCAACTACTCACTCCACAATTAGCAACTTATTTAATTATTATTAAATATATGTTATTTAAAATATACTTATTTTAAATGGCTTTTTTTCTTGTATTACATAATGAGGGGAAAGAAACGAAAGAAACCTAAAGGCTCTACCATTGCTTTTATCTTAGTAACAAAATTCATATCATAAAATCAATAATAGCCCTTGTGGGCATGCACTAAACTTAAACAACACCAATTCTTCTCCGTTAGGCCTCCCACTGCCGCTGAGTCTTGGATCAAACCGCAGTTTATATCTTCTGGCTCACAATATTTAGCAAGTAATTTAAATTCCATCAGGATCTCCAGGGATATTTTGAAAACGTGGATCTTTGTAAAGGCTATTATTATGTGACATGTAGCTATACTATATCAGACTATTAAATTGTTTGTATTCATCTATCAGTTTGAATAAGCCATCAGTTTGATGATAGGCTCACATATAAGTGTTAAATAAAAATGACAAATTGTGTGGACAACAACATTCTCTACAAATTAAATACTCTAGCCAATAGAAATATTCCCTATCTCCACACCAGAGACAATTCTTTCAGGCAGCTCGACATGACAAGTCTCAGCAGATCCCTCCACTGTCTGACTATCCATCTATCAATTTTCATCTTTTAGGCTCTCCCAAACATGTTGAATTTCTATCCTAATGCAAATCCACTACTTCCAACCGTAAAGCTAAATACAAAACTTTCACTTCTCATTGGTGAATGTTAACTTCTTTACTTAGAGAAAAATCCTATGGGAAAACTCTGAACTATTGGCATAAGAATTTTTCTAATGGTACCTCTCCTTTTTCTCCCTCTCTTATTTGTTCATCTTTCAGATTAAACTCCCTTTCTGTTTCATTATTAATTATATCACATTGTTCTTTTTTCAAGAATTTCAGCAATTATTTCATTAAACATTTCAAATCTTTCCACTAGCTCTTGATCTTTGCAAATCTGTTCCGCACACAATCTCTTCTGTCAAGTGGGGTGGGGAAATAAATCAATCAAATTTTACCCTTCTCTAAACCATTATATTTATTCTTTCTTGTGATAGATAAATGTCTCAAAATAATAAATTACAACTACTATTCCCATTTCCCCGCAATTATTTGTTTTTAATTCCTCTATGTGATGGTTTGAAATCCAGTAAAATTAAATGCTTACATCAAGGAATCATCTTTTAATTTCCAAATTTACTGGCACAATCTACATTTTTATTATGCATATTAATTGCACTTCATTTGGTTTATATCCTCTGCCCTTCCCTTCCATATTTGGCTTCTGCTTCATGGAATTTTTCCTAAGTTTTCTCACACCAATCAAGTTTCCAATCTATGATTCAGTCTTTAAATTTCCCCTCAAATATTGACTATAGCTCTGAAATCAATTTATTTTATTCTCCAATCATACAACGGCTTTTATACCTCAAGCATTATCTATATCATCCAAAGTTCAACTGTTGAACCTCTTCTCCTAGTCTCTATCTTCTACATCTTCTTCTCCTCATTTTCGAGTTGCAGACTTTTAAATGTCTCTTGAATACTACCATACGGGATTTTATTTTAACCTGTGTTTATCTTCTTGCTGTCTGTATCATTAGTTTTCATTTCACCATGAATTTCTCAGCTACTGAGATGAAATTATTAGTTATATTTGACAACATTATCTTTCTGATCAAATGTTGCCACAAACCTACTCCTAATCTCTAACATGATGACAGTCAGATTTAGTATCTTGATCATTCTCCATTTTAATTCATAGATTTAATTCTTATTTCCTATTTCAATATTAAAAAATCAATTATTATAAATGAGTATTAGAAAATACATAAAAACAGAATAGTAGAATATGTTACTCTATGCCATCAACAGTCTTCAACAAGTAACAATATTTTGTCTATTTATTGCATATATACAACTCATTTTCTGACTGTGAGTTTTTGGTTTTGGTTTTGTTTTTTTCTGAAATTTTAATAAAAGTCCAACATACCACATCATTACACACATTGTTACTTCAGTAAGTATCCAATAAAGAGTTTTATTTTTAAATATTCACACCAATTAATATTTGTTGTGTTCTTTATCATTAACAGATCTCATTATTTAAAAAAATATATACAACTTTACAATTGAATTATCTTTTTCTGAGCCTATATTACTCATTTTATAATCTACTTTTAAGTTGATTATTCTATATTTACCTCTTACTAAAATAGGAAAGCTGTTTAAATAAGTCCATTAGCTTTATTTTCTACTTTTTAAAATTTTTTAAATAATTTTACGTGTATTTGAATGATATTATTTATTAGCTGACCCTTAATAAATAGTTAGACACTTGTATGGATCCATTGAAGACTTCTGATTACAACCAAGATGGACTATCAAGGGCCAGGTTTACCTTACTCTTTGAAACAGTTAAAAATCTTTTAACAAAATATGTTAAACAATGGTATTCAGCCACTGGATATAAGGAAACAGAGGAAATCCAATAAGGTGAACCCTACGATTGTTCCAATTTATAGACTGAATGGCAGGAGAGGAGCTTATATAGACCTTGTCAATCTGCCCAAGTTGAACAGATGGTATAGGTGTGTGGCAAGGCTGACAAGGCTAGAGATTGGAGGGCAAACTGTGAGAGAAGGAGAGTTGCAAGAACATAGCTGCAGAGATCTTCAGGAGATTCCTTGAGAGTCTTTAGCTCAGGACTATTTTGCTCATTAGTGAGAAGAAACTACCTGAGAGCAGAGGGAAAAAACAAACACAAAGATTACAGGAAATAATTCTCTGAGTTTATACAGAGCCAAAAATAATCTGTGTTCCCCAAGATATGACCATTACTTTGCCTGCGATTGTCCTGGTTTTTGAAGTGAAATATCCTTGGAAAACCATCCATTCCAGTTGGGACAGATGATCAACAGTGGAAAAAATCCCATAGTTTGAAGTATGCTGAGTTAGAAAATCAGATGTGTATCATTTAAATGATAAAATTTTAGTCCCAGTTTAGAGCTTGTTCTGCTCTTGCCTAATAAGACAGAAAAGTTAGTTCTGAAGGGTCAAATTATTTCCAAGCAATTTAGAAAGTCAAGCGTATTTTTTAAAAAATACAAAAAATACAAAAATTCCAGCTGCTAAGTAGGGATAATCTACAATATCTGGGATCCAATAAACAATTTCAGGCATGCAAAGGAGCAGGAAAATAAGACACATAACAAAAGGAAAAAAAAGGAAATGGACATGGAGATTACACAGAAGACAGGAGTATCAAAAGGTTATTATAGCAATATTGATCCAAGAGAAGGAAGAAAGACAGATTGGTAGTAGACACATAGATACAAAGAAGATACAAAGAAGGCCCAAGTTAAACTTCTACGAATAGAAATATAATGACAGAAATGAAAATAAACAGAATAGAATAAAAAACAGATTAGATTCTGCAGACAAAAAGTTAAGTGAGCCTAAACATAGCAATAAAAATTATTCAAAGTGAAACAAGAAAGAGACTGATAAAAAATGAACATAACACCAGTGAAATCTAGGGCAATTTTAGGAAACCTAATATTTATATAACTGGCATAGCTGAAGGAGAAAGAGGGAAAAACAAAAACATATTGGAAAAACTAAGGGCTAACATTTGTCCAAAAATATATATAAACCCAGAATTCCAAAAAGCCCAACAAGATCCAAATGTAATAAACTGAAGAAAAATGCAGTAGTCACATCAAAATGATAAATGATATTTCTTAAAATCAAGGATAAAGAGAAGTTTAAAAATTCTTCACAAAATGATATATAAAAACAGAGGAACAAAGATAAGATTGGTAACAGATTTCTCATTGGAAACTGTGAGGTTAAAGATGGAGAGGCAGAGTTTTTAAGGAATATTGAAAATTAAAAAAAAAAAAAAGAAAGAAACCAAAACTGTTAATCTAGAATTCTACACCCAGGGAAGAGTCTTTCAAGATTAAGGTGAAGTAAATTCTTTGAAATATAAAAAGATAAAAACAACCATCAGTGATAGACCATGCAATACAGAGATATTAAAAGAAGTGTCTGGGATCCCTGGGTGGCGCAGCGGTTTAGCGCCTGCTTTTGGCCCAGGGCGCGATCCTGGAGACCCGGGATCGAGTCCCACATCGGGCTCCCGGTGCATGGAGCCTGCCTCTCCCTCTGCCTGTGTCTCTGCCTCTCTCTCTCTCTCTCTCTCTCTCTCTCTCTCTCTCCTCTGTGTGACTATCATAAATAAAAAAAAAAAAAAAATTAAAAAAAAATAAAAGAAGTGTTTTATGGAATGTAAAAATGATATTAAATAAAAATCTTGACCCCCAGAAAATGAAGAGTACTAAGCTAGGTAAATATAAAATGCTTTATTAATAAGGTAGTTTACTACAACTGAACACCAAAAACCAAATAATTAAATTGAAAAAAAGGCAGAGTACCTGAATACAGTTTTTTCAAAGAAGACATACAGATAGCCAACAGACAAAACAAAGGATCAACATCACTAATCATCAGGAAAATGCAAATCAAAACTGCAATGAGATATTACTTTCCTATATCTGTCAGAATGGCTGAAATGAAAAAAAAACACGGAGAGTGTTTGAGAGGATGTGGAGACAAAAGAACCCTTGTGCACTGTTGATGAGAATGCAAATTGGTGCAGCCACTATGAAAAACAATATAGAGGTTCCTCAAAAAATTAAAAATACAGTTACCATATGATCCATTAATTCCACTCTTGGGTATTTACCCAAAGAAAATGAAAACACTAATTCGAAAAGACATATGCACTTGTATGTTTATTTACAGCATTACTTACAATAGCCAAGATTGGGAAGCAACCCAAGTGCCCATCCATACATGAATGGATAAAGAAGAGGTACCCTAAATATACAGAATGGAATACTACTCAGCCCCCCAAAATAATGAAATCTCACCATTTGCAAAAACATGGTTGGACCTAGAGGTTATAATGCTAAGTGAAATAAGTCAATCAGAGAAAGACAAATGTCAGCTCATTTTGGATGATATGTGATATTTAGGAAACAAGAATGAGCAAACAGAAAAAAAAAAAGAAAAAGAAAAAGACAAACACACACACAAACAACAACAAAACAAATTCAGATTCTTAAATACACAGAACTGGTGGTTACCAGAAGGGAGGTGGGTGGGAGAGGGGTGAAATGGGTCAAATGTCTACTTGTCTTGATGAGCACTGAGTAATATATAGAATTGTTGAATCATTATATTGTATGCCTGAAACTAATATAACACCTCAATTTTTTAAAAAAATGATGGTTTGTTGAGGCAAATAAATGTATTGGGTGGTTTTAACATATTAGAGGTAGCATATATCACTACACAAAGGACAGGAGGGGAAATGGAATTGCTGTTGTAAAGTGATTATAGTTTACATAGTGCAGTACATTGTTACTTAAAAGTAGACTGTGATTAGTTAAAGCTCTATACAATTAAGACTGAAGCAAGTACTTTTAAAAAAGTTTTACTTAATAATTCAACAAAGGAGGTGTTGAAGTTAAGTCCAAAAAAAAAAAAAAAAAAAAAAACCTCAACCGAAAATCAACAGAAATGAGGGGAAAAGGAACATAGAATGAAATAGAAAACAAGCAGCAAGATGGTAAACTTAAAGCTAACCACATAAATAATCATGTTAATATAAGTGGTCTAATGGTCTAAACATCATAATGAAGAGTTGTAATATTGGACAAGCAAATCAAGATATAAGTATATGCTGTCTATGGGAAACTCATTTCAATATAAATACCCATATAGATTAACAGTAAATAGGTGAATAAATACATGCTATGGTAAAAATAATCAAAGAAAACTAAAGGAGCTGTATTAATGTCTAAGTACATTTGAGAACAAATAATAGTACTAGAGAAAAAGAAAGTCATTGATATTGATAAAAATTTAAATTCATGAACAGGATACAAATACACAATATTTATGGTTTTATATCCCAGCACTTTAAATGTGTGAGGCAAAATCCAACAGAAATTAAATCGGAAATAGACAAATCCAAACTAAGAGTCTGAGATTTCAAAACTAACCTCTCAATAATTGATAGAACAAATAGAAAGAAAATTAGTAAGAATGTAGACGCTTTGAACAATACTAACAGGCAAATATATCTAATTGACATTTATAGAATATCCTGTCCAATACAAGAATTAAAAATCATTTCAAAACTATTTAAACCATGCCATGTATTTTCACTGAACAAAGTGGAATTAAATTTAAAATCAATATCGGATATGTATTTTGAAAATCCCCAAATATCTGAAAGTCAAGTAACACACTTCTTAATCACACATTAATGACAGCACAGTTCAAAAGAAAATCTGAGAAGTGTCTTGATGTGAATGAAAAATGAAAAACCAATGTACTAATATTTGTGGAGTGTAGCTAATACAATATTTAGATGGATATTTTGGGCACTTATATAAAACACTTATATTATAAAAGAGGAAAGTTTCCAAATCAATTTTCTTAGCTTCCATCTTAAGACTAGAAAAAGAGGAAAAAATAAAAAAACAAAGTAGAATAAGAAAAATAATAAAGGTCAGAGAAAAAAAATCAATCAAATTTAAAAAAAGAATAGAGAAAGATCAATGAAAACAAAATATGGTTCTTTGAGAGGATATATAAAATTGATTAACCTCTAACCAGATAAATCAGGGGAAAAATGAGCAGGCACAAACTATCAATTAGGAATGAAAAAAGTTATATCACTATAAATCGTAATACATAAAACAGCTAATAAGGGGATATTATGGACAACTTTAGGCCAATAAATTTAACAACTAAGATAAAATGAACAAATTATCTAAAAGCCATAGATTACCAAAAGTCACCCAAGAAGAAATTCAACAGTCTTCATGTATTATAAAAATAAAAATTGTACTTAGAAATTTCCTCACAAAGAAAACTCTAGACCCAGATAACTAAAATTGTGGATGCTACAAAATATTTAAGGATGATATAATATCAATTCAACATTAACTCTTCTAATGAATAGAAAAGGAGTTGCTACCTCTCTATTAATGTAGTCAGCATTACTCTGATACCAAAACCAAATAATGATGTTACAACAAAAGAAATCTATTAAATCTTAGCAAATTGAATCCGATATGAAAAGGATGACACATGAAGACCAGGGAGCCTTTAGTCCAGAAAGGCAAGTTGGGAAATATGTTTAAAAACGAACCATTTGGGGCACCTGGGTGGCTCAGTAGGTACGCCCTCAGCTCAAGTTTGGATCCAGGATCCTGTGATTGAGTCCCACACCAAGCTCCCTGCTCAGAGGGAATCTGCTTCTCCCTCTCTCTCTGCCTCTCCCTTCTGTTTGTGCATTCTCTCTATAAAATAAAAAAAATAAAATCTTAAAAAACAAACCAATTAATTCACAATATTAACAAGCATAAAAAAAAAACTCTTCTAAAAAAAAAAAGACCCTCCTGATATATTCATTTCAGTGAACTCAGGAAAGCTTTTAACGCAATTCAATGTCCTTTCTTTATAAAACTCTCAGCAAAGTAGGATAAAAAGAAAACTTCTTCAATCTGCTAATCGGAACCTATGAAAACCTACTGAGAAAACAACATGGTGATCTTGAAATAGGCAAATATTTTGTAAGGATGGTCTCAAAGGCATGATCCATTTCTAAAAAATTGATAAAATAGACTTTATGAAAATTTAAAGCAAAACAAAACTGCTCTAAAGTCACTATTTAGAGAATAAGAAGATAAAATGCAGGCTGGGAGAAAAATCTTTGCAAACTATGTGCCTCATAAAGGACTTGTATCTAGAATATATAAAATGTCATAACCTATTAATAAGAAAACAAAAATTCCAAGTAAAAATGACAAAAGTTTTTAATACTTTATTGAAAAAGATATGGAGATGATAAAAAAAAGAACACACGAAAAGATGCTCAACATTATAAGGCATCAGAAAAATGCAAATTGAGGATTAAAATTAAAACAACTGATCAAGTTTTGGAGAAGATATTGAGGAACATGGACACTTCAATGCTGCTGGTAGAAATGCAAGATGGTACAACCACTTTAGAAAGTGATTTGGTGGGCAGCCTTGGTGGCCCAGAAGTTTAACACCACCTTCAGCCCAGGGCCTGATCCTGGAGACTGGGGATCGAGTCCCACGTCGGGCTCCCTGCATGGAGCCTGCTTCTCCCTCTGCCTGTGTCTCTGCCCCTCTCTCTCTCTCTCTGTCTCTCATGAATAAATAAATAAAATCTTTTTAAAAAAAGTGATTTGGCCATTCTTTAAAGGGTTAAATATACACCTGCCAGACGACTCCACCAATGATTCTTAGATTTAATGGAGAGAATAAAGCATCTGACATATTAAAATTTGTATGTGAAAGTTTTATACGTTATATCCCCAAATGATAAAAATGCAAATATTCATCAAGTGGTAAATAGATTAATGACTGTACACCCACACAATGGAATGCTACTCAACTCTGAAAAAGAAAG
This sequence comes from Canis lupus familiaris, assembly GCF_011100685.1. NCBI lineage: Eukaryota > Metazoa > Chordata > Mammalia > Carnivora > Canidae > Canis > Canis lupus. The sequence continues at coordinate 79,473,538 of NC_049224.1, forward strand.
GCATGGAAGATTCTCAAAATAATTATACTGAATGAAAACATCAGAAAAATATTAAATTTTAGAAAATGCAACACAATTCTTAGTGAAAGTAGACTGACAAGTGGGGTTAACAAAGAAGAATGCTTTAGAGAAACTATTGATTGTGGTAGATTTAGTCATGATTTTGATTGTTTTGTTGGTTTCGTGGGTATTTACATCAGTTAAAACTTGTCAAATTGTATATGTTACACATATATGCAATTTATTGTACTTTCACTATACTACAAAAAGTCTTAAAAATTAAAACAAACCCTACATGTATATCCTGTAGTTGGTATATCAGTTTTTTTCATTTAATTCACAATTTGCATGGTATTTCATCCTTCAAGAGGAGTTGTCTGTATTATATCCCTTTCCCTGGACTCTAAGCACATTTACGACTACTTCAACCAAAAGTACAGCACAAGTAGCTTTCTTTGTCCAAAGATGGGCCATAAAAAGCCATGCAGCTTCCACCTGGTTCTCTTGGAATACATGATTATTCTTGGGGTGTTCACATCCAGAACCCACCTGCCATTCTGTGAAAAGTCCAAGGAACATGGAGTGTCCACAGGAAGATCCTTAGTCTCAGCTGAGCTATGTCCCCAAACCTTCCCAGCCCTGGCATGATATAAGCAAAGGAGCTCCTGGATAATCCTAGCACTGGCCATTTGAGTGCCCAGCAGTCATTCAAGTCTTTGCAGTCTTTGCAGTTTAAACTCGAGATGTTGGAGACAAACGATTCTGCACTATTCTTTTTGACTGCCACAGAGACTGTGAATACAACAAAAGGTGGTTGTTTTAGAAGCACTGACTTTGCTTCAATAGAAGTTGGAAGAGTCGCCTGTCACTGTCATAATCTCATAGATTTGAAAGCTGAGTTATGGGTAAATTGTGCTGGCATTTGGTCAAAAAAGGGTAGGGGAGAAATTAGGCTTGCAACCTCTAAGCCTGGCAGGGAGCAATAAAATAATAAAAACACAAATAATCACCAGTTGAAGAGATTAACTATTGAGTCCATACAATGGAATGCTGTGCAACTATGCAAAGGGAAGAGGTGAATGAATCTCAAAATAAGAAATAGAAGGTTGAAATTCAAGAGGACATTTCATAAGGTGAATTCCTTCAGTACGAGAGGAACCGTAAACCCCATGCCAGAGTTTAAATGAGTGTCAGATAAATAGTAGGTATGCTGTGGTTTATCCTAAAGCCGAAGACAGGAGGAACGTTGAAGCTGAGTGTGAGCATCTCACCGAAAGTGCGGCAGTCATGAGTGGAATAGGCATATGATGATTCATTGGGAAACCAGGAAGGAAACATTATAACATTTATTTTGATTTATTTTTTTTATTTTATTCACATTTGGCTTCTATTTTTATGTATGTACTTTGATACACACAATAGAGTGATACACCAGTATATGTAGATAATTTGAATACATATAAAAATATATATTATATAACATGTTATTTACATATTATAGTATTTACTTTATTTTTTAAAAAATACTTTACTTATTTATTCATGAGAGACACAGAGAGAAGCAGAGACATAGGCAGAAGGAGAAGCAGGCTCCCTGTGGAGAGTCTGCTGCAGGACTCAAGCCCAGGACCCCAGGATCATGATCTGGGCTCACCAAGGGAAGATGCGCAACCATTGAGCCACTCAGGCTTCCCTATTATATTATATTATTTAATATATATTTAAAATATACCTTGATTAAATAATAATACATAAAGAATAAAATGCAATATTATTATAATGGATATATATCACAATAATATAGTCACATTTATGACTCTTTTTTCTTTCTTTGTGTCACCCCATTGATTCATCTTTCTTGCAAAAACCCCACCCATAATAAATACATGGATTTCAGCTTGTTTCGTTTTATTTGAAATACATTTGCAAAGCGATTTTATGCAAATCCTTCTACGTCTTAATGTTTCCCTAATAGTTACATTTCTGCCCTAAATAGTTTAAGAGAATACTGTAAATGGTTTATCTTTAATTGCTCTTGGCAAATATTCAACTTAGTTTCCATAGGCAATTCATCCATTTTACATCAACATTTAACAATTTAGGTAATAGTAAATAAAACCAATTAATACAGTAAGAGCTACAACTGGTTATAAACATTTTTAGTAATAAATACTGATCAATATTGGTGACTTTATAACTCACCTCTTGACTGCAAGGAATGTCTTAAGTAAATGGAGGATTAGCAAGCTGCACTCTTTTTCAGAATATTTTCCTAGGAAAATGATTGGGATTTATTTACGGACTATTTATGTAATTGATGATTGCTTAAGGGTTTTTTTATGTTTTATTATTGATGGTATTAAAATATAAATAGACGGTTGTACCAAATGTCCTTCAAAATTCTTTTTAGTGGGATTGCTGAGTGGCTCAGTGGTTGAGCATCTGCCTTTGGCTCAGGTCATGATCTTGGGGTCCTGGGATCAAGTCCTGCATCAGGCTCCCCATGGAGAGTCTGCTTCTCCCTCTGCCTATGTCTCTGCCTCTCTGTCTCTGTGTCTCTCATAATAAGTAAATAAAATCTTTTAAAAATAAAATAAAAAATAATTTTTAGTGACATAATTTGTGCATTTACTCAAACAAAATTCAATTTATTGTTGAATGCATTCCCATATTGCAGTTTCATAGTAAGCTGATATGAAGTTAGACAATAAAGTCTTTTTATTATAAAATATCATAATACTTCTAATGTTTAATTGATCAGTATTAGAGATAAAACAGAGGAAGGCAATGAATAATTGTACTTAATAAATTGATTTCAGTAGTTCATAAATTTTAAAGCTCTTTAGTTTCAAAGATATGACTAAAAAATGCATGTTTAACTTCCATAAAGAGGTATTTTTCTCTGGCAGAATAAATCATTTTTCTACTTCTGGCAATATCTAATACATTTTTTTCTTAAAAAACATGAAATAATAGAGCAAAATCCATTGATAAATGGCCCATTGTTTTTAGTTTGGGAATCATAGTTTCTTTTTTTTTTTTTTTGGAATCATAGTTTCTATGGAACAATTTTAAATGAAATGGCACTCAATATATCTACTCTACAAAATAGAGGGATTGTAAAAAAAAATGGGGACAATTTTCCTTTCTAAATGAAGAGAATTATGTTACTAATTTCAAAAACAACCAAATAGTCTAAATTATTTGCTTTTGCAGCAATGGACAAATTTCTAAAGTAGGGCAGTGTATGTGTATAGGTATATATGTATGTGTGTGCGTGTGACAGAGAGACAGAGAGGGAGGGAGGGAAAGATATTTTGTGTATCAATATAATACATTGGCTGCAAATATACGATATTTTTAACGTCAGTTAAAATCACACACTTTTGGATTTGAAAAATGAATTCAGAATCTAACTCCTTTTAAATAAAATACTGAGTTTGTGTATGATAAGTATACATGTATCATAAGTAATAAAGTGAGACTTTGAAGGTTGGCACATTATTTATTCAAAAAAGACACAAACTTCAAAAAAATCAATCACTGAAGAGACTGAAATGAAGAATTGCTACTGGTTTCAAAAAGAGAAGAAATTTCTTCCTTCCATTTTACCCCAGATGTTCACTACAAGTCCTCTTTAGTTCAAGTTTTGATTTGTTTTTACTTTTTTATTCTTTATAGTCTTAAAGATAATTCAGAGAGGTAAAAAAAGAAAAACTTCTCTACAAAGTAAATTAAGATCCCCTACCCAATTATTTTGATTCAATGATCTGAACATTAGACCTTAAGGATACTTAATAAAGAATAAGAGATTATAAATATTTGAAAAAAAGTCCAGCTTAGTATATTCAAAACCATAATAAAATTGTGCTAAATGCTGCAACAGTACTACGCTCTAAGCCTTAATATGTGACCAATTAGCTTTTTATTTATTTTAGTTTGTGCTCTTATGTCTACTTGAGAGAAGAACAATTTCTGATGAGTCTTTTTTCCCCCTTTGCATAAATCAATAAGAGACATTTTTTAAGTGTTCAGTTTTTCACAGCATCTTTAATCAGATTAATCCACCACAACCTGAACTATTCATAAAGTGGATAACTTAAAGCAACTTTTCTGGAAATTGTTTTGACTCGAATCATTGCACCTGTTCATAACTTAGTTTCATCCAAACTCTGGATTTTTCAGGTCACTGACACCAGTGTGCAGTCTCATGGTGTGTCTCTATTATCCTAGAATTCTATGAATATATTTGTTAATGTGTTTTACAAATTGTATGCTCTTCTTCTACTTTTCCATCATGCCTTAAATTTTGAAAATTATACTAACATAAGCACAAAACTTAATACCAATTAAATGTTAGTGATTTTTTTTATAGAGAGAGACTATGACAATGCTTTTATCATGAACATTATTTATTTATCTTCACAACAAAATCATGAAGTAGTTACCATTTGTAGATGAGAACATTCTGTCCTAGAGTAGGTAAGTAGTCTGATTGCAGATATATGCCATTAAATGAGGCTAAATTGCATCAATAGATCAATTCTGTTAATATCCCTCATTGAAACCCAGTCTTCTCAGTCCTTTATTAATATTAATCATTATTGTAATTATATATATATGAAATTTGTATGTATAAATATACACCTCCTTTCTTACCCTGAACTTTGGGGCAGAACAAATATAGTCATGATTGCATACAACTATGTATTGATATGTTGAAAAATTGAATTTGTTTTCACAAAAAATTTTACAGTAAAGTGCTAAGTATGCACATTAGTAAACAGATATCTGTTTATCCTATAATTTATATAGCATGGTATATTTTAATTTCCAACTAGAGATGCACTGTGAATCCCAAAAAGGAACTTAAAACCGGGTACACACCTCATCCTCCTTATCTGCTAGCACAAATCCTGTATTTAGAAAACATTATTTCCTTCTCTCACATCTCGATGTTGAAGGGGTTTATTTTAATGACCTCTTGTAAAAACCTCATAGTTTTTCAAGCAGTTCATATCCTGCTTTTGATATTTTCAATGTATGCAATTATCATGAGAGCTTTACAACTTTGATTATTATATCTCCTTCTTATTGCAATGCCTATAACATGGAATGCATTCAGAATTTGTTGACAGATTAATTTACTAACTCCATCCCCCTTTTGTTGTAATCCCATGCTCTTCTCATTTCTTTTCCCAAGCTGAGAAAGAAAGAACTTATCCTTACATTCTCAAGGAATTTATGTGAATGATTTTTCTGTGTATTTGTGTAGATAGATAGATAGATAGATAGATATCCTATTCTGCATTTACATACATATATATCATATATACAGTTGACCCTTGAACAACATGTGTTTAAACTGTGTGAGTTCACTTAGATGCAGATTTTTTTGATAAATATAGGACTATAAATGTATTTTGTCTTTCTTATGATTTTCTTAATCACATTTTCTTTTCACTAGCTTACTTTATATACAGTATATAATAAATATGCAAAATCGGTGTTAACTGACGGTTTATATTATCTGTAAAGCTTCTACTCAGGAGTAGGCTATTAGTAGAGGGAGTCAAAGCTGGGAGTCAAAAGTTATACATGGATTTTTGACTCTGCAAGAGGTTGGTGTCCCCAGTTTGTGTTTTTCAAGCATCAGTTATATTTGAAATCATGGTTTCATAGGTCCAAGGATGCTAACTTATACAATATTGCATGTTCAGTCAGTGGCAAAGCCAGTAACAATCCAGTTAGTTAACACTAATCACAATATAGTCAGAGATGTCCTGTTTTTCAATTATCTTTAAACATAAGAAAACCCAAACTATCATAACAAAACCAAAGATAAATGTCCATGTTGAGCCAATTCCAGGTCTATAACTTGATATTCTCATATGCGCACACTGCAAAATATATATCTACTTATTTATTTACTTAATAAACATACATTGTTTTTACATTTGCCAAACCATATTTTCTAGTTTCTGAGGTACAAATGGAATAAAGATGAGTACAGAACACTTACTGGAGCTTATATTTTAAAAATGGCAACAAACATGTTTAAAATATTATGGGATGTGAAAAAATATTAAAGAATAACTAGTGTTTTGTTTTTTGAGAAAGAATATTGATTGGCAGTTTTGTAAATAGCTACTTTAGATAAGGCAGTAAAAATATTCTCAGGAAGTGAAGCAGGGAAGCAGGAAGGGAAGAGGCTCTACCTTAGCCTGTTACCTAAAATAAATCCTAGGGGTACCTGGGTGGCTCAGTGGTTGAGCATCTGCCTTTGGCTCAGGAGGTGATCCCGGGGTCCTGGAATCGAGTCCCACATCTGGCTCCCTGCAGGAAGCTTGCTTCTTCCTCTGCCTGTGTCTCTGTTTCTCTCTCTCTCTCTCTCTCTTTCTCTCTCTCTGTCTCTCTTTCTCTGTGTCTCTCATGAATAAATGAAACCTTTAAAAATAAACAAATAAAAAGATATCAGCTAAAAGTATTCAGTAATGTTCATAATTAAAGAATTGTAAATTTTACTACACTGATTCAATTTTTAAATTAATTAAAATGAAAAAATTGCCTATTTTAAAATTCTACATTTAAAAACCAAATTTGGCCAAAAAAATTAAATAAATAAAAATCACATTCAAAAATTGAAATTAAACTGAACAATTCAACCTAATTATGCACTAAAATGAACAAACCACACAAGAGAACATTAATGGAGTATCTTTTATTAATTTGACTTTTTAAAAGATTTTATTTATTTATGTATTTGAGAAAGAGAGAAGAGGAACAGACTCCATGTTGAGTGCAGAACCTGATGTGGGGTTTTATCCCATGACCCTGAGATCATGACCTGAGCCAAAATCAAGAGTTGGAGGGTTAACTAACTGGCCACCTAGGTATCCCTTTTAATTTGACTTATTAAACATAACTTGAATAACAAATAAAACATCAACAGGTTAAAAAGTCAAGGCAGCTCAGCCAAGAATACCCAAAATATTGGTGGCAAAAACTAACCCTATGTAAAAATAGCCAGGAAAGCATATGTAGAAGAGCAACTCTGAATAACAAGCATCATATATATGGGGGGAAAAAATCAAGTTAGTCCAGAATAACAAACATTAAAAACAAACGGTTTATCAGTCATCATATTGGCAAAAACCTAAAGTTCTAAAATAGAAAATACCCACAGCAAGAAAGTTTCTATAATAATAGTGGATGTGTGAAATAGGAAAGATTTTTAGAAATTGGAAAGTAGTAAATTTTAAGATGCTCATCAAGGTAGTTTTGGGGTATTAAAGCATTAAGCCATACATTGTAAAATGATTTATTAAGACTATAAAAGTAGCAAAAACTTAGTACCTGTCTATAAAGACATGGTTATATTAATTTAGGGTATTGAAATATCAGGATACTATATAGGATTCACTAAAATAAATTAAACATATGTGTGTATTTACTCAAGAAGTTTCTTAAGTTATGCTATTGCATAAAAAAGGAAGATGAATGATACAGGTAGGATAACATAGTCATGTAAATTTAAAAATGAAAAAAATGAAAACAAAAATTATTTGTAGGTATGGAATTATAATAACTGTCTAAAACCATGAATAGCAAAAATAACTGCTAAATTCTAGTGATGGAAGTAGAGCAATTGGATAATGAGTCTGGTAGTGGTATAATGAGGATGAAAATCTATCTTTAATTTCTTTTTAAAAATTAAGAAAGTATGGCAGCACATTAAAATTTTAGTATCTGTTTGCACATGTGTGTTTGGTACATAATTTTATCCTATTTTAAAAATTCTAATTAAAAAAAAGTCTAAAATCTCAAATGTACTTCTGGGATGATTACAGAGTTTAAAGTACTTTATGGATTTGTCTTTATAGTGCAGATCCCATAAAACCTAAAGGGTGAAGCTCTGATTAATTATTAAAGAAAAAAAAACCTGATAAATGAAATGAATTTTAAATATTTTATGGTACCTTGCAATTTTGTTACCTTGTGGTTCAAAGCTCTTTGATGAGTTTTGAAAGCTGTTTCTTGTACTGATATCAAAGATTTAGTTATTTTTAAATGATGATATTCCTGAACTGTAAACTTTTCTTATCCTTTTTAAGTATTTTTAGGCCTAAAATATCCTTGTGAAAAATAGTGCAAATCTTCATTGTGTCTTTACAAAGAATTTATTTAGCTTATGCTTATTCTTTTAAAATATGACTGCAATTCAATAAGCCTCATTTTATTGTTTTTTAATGGACATTTCTCAGGTGAAAGATTAAGTCTTTAGGGTAATATATGCAGTTGAAGCATATATTTTTGAAACAAATTTTAATATTAACTACTCACATCTGATAGTTAAAGTGTAATATTCTAATCTATGGTTCTAGGATTATATACCTTTAAATTTAGGGACTTAATATTTTCCTTTATTACCTTAATAATAAGTTTTATAAAGAAGATATTTATGCCACAGAAATAGTAGTAACATTCAATGTAGAAAATTTTAGCCAAGCATTATACAAAAATAGTATCAAGTTACTATTTAAACAACAAGACTCAAATAATATAATATTGGTTAGAGAAGTGTGCAAAGTACAACTGTATTCCTTGGTAGTCAAGAACAAAAAATTAAAGATAGCATCTTAACATTATATTTTGTCATTTACATGTACTTTATTTTGTTCTAGTCAAATTTTAGAAAATTGGTTATATGTTTAGGTTGATATAATGTATTACACTTTTCTCATTTAAGATTAAAAACCCTTCCAATTGCATATTTTTTTGTGGAATTCTGGATTTGAGATGCCTTATTTTAGGGTCATTTTTCAGGACATTATATCAGTTTCATTTCATCTAGATTCAATTTATGTGTTGATAACTGATTTTGTAGGCAGTTTTTGTTAATGTTGTTTAGCTAGTTACTGCAGAGACTTCTACCAAGACTCTCTGAAGTCTACATTTTTAAAAATTCTTTTCTTTATGCAGTTAGATTACCTTTCTCTTTCTGCTATTTTTCGCAAAATTCTAGCCAATGGAATGTGAGCGGAAGTAATTGACATTATCTCTGTAAAAAATTTCTATACATTGTACCATGCTTTTTCTCCACTTGTCAATGGCTGAAATTATAAGGACAGCCAGAAAAATACCATGAAAACTTCAAAAGTTTTGTATTGCAGAAAAGATAACTAATTAATACATATGTTTTGTATCTTATTATGAAGGTTCTTGCTGGGAGGTATTTAGAAATAAGACACATACACACATTCATACATACAAATTTTCAATCATTCTTTATGAAAGATTTAAGGAGTGTTTGCTTCTCTATACCAGGAAAAATGTACTTCAGAAACATTGGAGATATGATAGATATGATCACTAAGATATCTGAAGGCCTAGTACCTGACCTGATTGTAAAGGGTATGCTGATCTATTTAAAGCATATCATAAGGCCTCTGAAATATGTATATATAATATGACTACATATTATAAATAGTAGAAAGACTTTATATTCAAAAACACAAACATATATTTTGTATATATATAATATGTTAAAATATGTGTGTATGTATAAAGTCTTTTACAGGGAGTGGGTCCTCCAACTCCAAACATATGTCTTTTATTGTGTGGTGATTCAGGCTTCATTGTTTTAATTAACTTGGGACATGTTTAGTCTCATTGTCCAGCTAGAGCAGATCTTTAAGTTATACCTAATTTCATGTAAATCTAAAATCTCAGAAACTATGGCCTTAATACCACTTACTGCTATGTATAGTTTGTTCTAGGAAAAGGTTCTGTGTGTGACAATGTTTTAATATTAACTTTAAAGAGTTATTTTATCTATCGTTGCTGAAGTTTTGTCATGGGTGCAACAGAGGTGGCAGGGGCAAAGTCATAATTTCTCCTACCACCTGGATCAGAAATAAAACATATTTATTATAATTAAGTATTTATGTGACTCATCTTTCTAGTATTAAATATAATAATTAAAAGCAGTCCTGAAATCCAGTACCACTATAGAACAAATTCAATTACTGTATTGAAAGAAAATATTTAAGTCTTTCCTTTTGCTTATATTTTTTCACTAATTAAATCAAAAGCAATACAGTAGAGATGTTCTGCTACAAAATACCATATTTTTTAGCAAATGTAAAAACCTCTTTTTTTAAAGCCCTTAAAAAGTACAATCAAGGCATATTTGGATAACGACTTAAGAGTGACAGGGCTGCTAATCATATCTATTTTACATGTATCCAATCATCACAGTAATAACTGTATAATTTGATGTGCACAATACAAATAGCAGTTCATGGTATGGTAATAGTCATTTTAATTTTGATGTTTAATCAGTTGTTTATAGGAATATAGTCATTTAACATTTTTATTGTTTATACGGATATGTAATTTCTCATTTTTACTCATTCCCTGATCTGCAGTTAAGCATATGTAATAGTCACTGCTGAAATTCCTTTTCATTGTATGGATCACATTACATACTTTAGACACAAAGCAAGAGAAAATAATGGAGCTTTCAAATAGTTATGCTTCTTGTCTTCAATGAATGTAAGATAATTGCATTAAAAAAGAAAAGCAAAATGTTGTGCTTTTACCAACAGGAAATGGTTATCATTGTCCAACAAAGAATAAAATAAACTATGTAGATTAAGACTCTGCCTTGATCCAACATGAATCATGTGCAACTAACACATTTATCCTAAATGTCTTTGAAATAGAAGAAAAGATTCCTTATTTGAATGAAGAGCTGGAAACAGGTTAAGCGGTATTGCAGTAAAAGTAGAAAAATAAGAATCTTTTGTCAAGAATACAAATTGTTCTTTACTTCTTTGAGACAAAAAAAAAAAAAGTAATGGCCATGGCTAAGTAATAGATCTAAGGAAAATAATCACACATAGATAAAACATGCATTACTTATGTAGTGATTTCACATAAACACAGGCACACAGACATGTACTTTTATGTATATGTGTAAACATAAAAAGGGCTTATAGAAGAAAGCTTATTTATCTACACAGTGATTTCCATATGCATGTAAGCTAATTTATGTGCATGTATAATTTTTAACTCTTTGAACAGTCCCATAAATAAAGACTAGTAATAACTTTATAAATGGAGAGTCCATGATTTAGGTAGTTTAAGTAACTTACCCAAACTGACATATATGTCAAAGTAAGGAATCAATTCAAGTTTGACTACTCAAGCAATACTTTTGAACACTTCTGTGCAATGTAGAATTCAAAGTATAGGCTGAGAACAGATGCAAGCTTACATAAGTGTTCACTATATGATGAAAGTTCTATCCTCTTAAAATTTGTTCCAGTACAGTAGAAAATTGCTGTGAAAAATGACATGATTCTCTTTAGAATATATACATATTGTAAAATAAAAAATACATATATTTGAAAAAAAAAATACATATATTTGAAATAAATTTTGTCATTCATGAGAGCATTTTCTATCGAAATTTCTTAAACTTTCATTTTATACATAAGACTCAGTCCCAAAAAAATGTTTTCAAATAGTATCATATATTTGCTTATATTCTCACTTAATATATATTTAAATTTGTCACAAAAAATTCTAAACATACTACTATATTTATTACTATTTTTTTCTGTAATATGCATTCACTATATTATAATATTGCTATAAAAAGATACTTTAATAATATTTTAGAAAAATGAGTTAATACTGATCCCACATTATTTGGTATAATTATTCACACAATTGTTTTACTCAACAGATATTTATTTTCTACATGTCTTACAAAATTCTACATTCTTTTTCTTTTCTTTTTTTAGAGAGAGAGAGGCAAGCATGTGGTTGAGCAAGTGAGAGGAGCAGAAAAAGAGAAAAAATCTTAAGCAGGCTCCACAATCAGTGCAGGGCCCAACTCAAGTCTCCATCTAACAAACCTGAGATCATGACCTGAGTCAAAATCAAGAATAAGGCACTTAACTAATGGAGCCACCCAGGCACCCATCAAGTATATAGTTTTGAACAAAACAAAAGTTTCTATTCTCAGAGAGTATACATTTGGGGCTGAAATGGGGGGAGAGAAAAGTGCAGATGATTGAAAAACAATATTTCATGTGCTTATACGTGCCTTGAAAAAGAATATCGCATGACAAGGAGGAAAGATGGTAATGAGGAATTCTATTTTACATGTGGTATTCAGAAAAGAAAAAAAATGTTATAAGGTGATATTTGAGAAGACTCTAATATGATATAGTAAAATAAATCCTGGAAGAATTAATAGACATACAAGCAAAAAGAGGCTAAGAAAATAATTGGAGACAATTTTCAGTTGCTAAACTCTTCCTTAAATGTCTCATACAATTTAAGATATTGATGTATTTGCTTCATTTCTAATACATGATTTGATAGTGATCAGATCAGAGTAGCCACACTCCCTCCTTTACTGTCTTATCATAGGAAAGATCTTTGTCAATTAAATTAAAAGAAAAAAAATGGAGATTTGGAAAAATAAGCAATTTCCCTAAGAAACATCTTTTTAAGGAAAAATAATATGATGATATTTCTAAGATGTTCCCCACTAAAAATATTGTACTATTTGCCCAAAAGTATAAAAACACTGAAAATGTTTAAATTCTTTTATTAATAGGTATCTTTGGGATTTGGTGCAGTTATTTGTAACAAGCCTGTTACATATGATGTTGCTTCCAAGACAAGATTTAGTTATCATTTGGAAGGGCTGAAGGAACATTGTTAAGTTTTTTTTACAGAAGATAAAAAACATGTAACAAGCAGTCTAAAATCTTGATAGCATTAAAATAAAGGTAGTGCTGCAAAGTTACAATTACCTTTTTTATAGAAATATATTGAGAGAAAAAATGTTTTTTATTCAATTTTACTAGTTTTGCAACAATTCTCTGAAATAAAAAGGGAAATATTGTATAATATACATAATATTCAAACATATATGACAGTATTTCTCTATCTAGAAAAACAAAGTAAATAAATTTTTAGCATTAAGACTTATTTTTTTTCAGCTCTTTGCTGGTGAATAAAGTTGCTTTTTCAGAAAATGATTTTCCATTCCACTATCATCTTTGAACCACAAGAATACAAATGTGAAAGATTTAAACAACTAACATTATTCTATGAGAAAAGCTGTAGTTTGATGGCCATAGCATAGATTTCAGAGCCAGACTAAACTGCCATGGCTCTCAGAAAATATATTTAACCTCAGTTCATCTTCATTTTCCTATTAGAAAAGGCAAAAATTTTAAAAGATTTTATTTATTTATTCATGACAGACAGAGAGAGAGAGAGAGGCAGAGACACAGATAGAGGGAGAAGCAGGCTCCATGCAGGGAACCCGATGTGGGACTCGATCCTGGGACTCCAGGATCATTCCCTGAGTCAAAGGCAGACACTCAACCACTGAGCCACCCAGGAAAAGGCAAATTGTACAGACTCCCTGATAATATTGTTATGAAGTTTTTATTAAATAATATTTTGTAAAGACAGCATCATACAGGGCACAAAGAGTAGTAGCAGTCTAGTGGGCCATTGAAAATCATGGATTCTGGAATCAAAAGATAGGGTACAAATCATGTTACATATATGACTACTCAGTGATGTAACTACAGCTAGCCAATTCATGCTAGCACTGTTTCCACATGTATGAGACTGGGATTTTTAAAACTCCCTCTGTGTGATCAGTGTTCATTAACTGGGATATTATTATTATTATTATTTTAAGATTTTACTTATTTGAGAGAGAGAGCGAGAACATGGGCAGGGGTAAAGGCAGAGAGAGAAGCAGACTTCCCCCTGAGCAGGGAGCCTGATGTGGGGCTTGAAGCCAGGATACTGGGATCATGACCTGAGCTCAAGGCAGATGATTAAGCTTAACCCATAATGTGATCTAATATTGGTGATGATAATGATTATTTCTGATAGAGATAGTATTAACTATTGAAAATTTTACTTAAAAAATGTTTTAAATTAAAAAAATTAAAAAGTTTTTGTGCTGAGTAATCTTATAAGACAAATGTCTATAATATTGTCTAAATAGAAATAATCAAGTTTTTAAAAATCTTCATATAAATAAAATGGACTGAAACCAAAGTTCATTCTATTTAAATAAAATTGCCTATGGTGTGTGCCTATCGTGTATTACATTCATAATAAATGTATTTTGGGGGGGCGCGGGAGGAGAGGGAGAGAGAATCCACAAGCACACTCCCCACTGAGGGCAGAGCCAAACCTGGGGCTTGATCTTAGGACCTAAGATCATGACCTGAACTGAAACTAAAAGTTGGCTGCTTAACTGATGGAGCCATCCAAGCATGCCTAATGTGTGTGCCTTTCTGCAGATTTCTTCAGTCACAGTATTTTGAAGTCAAAGACTGTCTCGCTAATAAGATGAACCAGGAAACCCCACAGTTATCTCCATCATTGAAGATTCTTTTCCCACTCTCTGTGGCTTATGATAAGCAAATGTGATTTTAAAGTAGGATGTCCCCAGAAAAACTCATAAACAATAAAATTCCACCCAGAATTTTGTGAGTTGGTTCTGATGCTTTAGGTCAAGATCATTGAGTTGTAATATTATCTGAAAATGTGTGAAGATTTGAATAAGCATAATTAACAATGCTGCTAAGATCTAAGGAACTTAAACCATCTGTCTATTACTAAGTGCTTTGATGTACTGTCAGGATCCTTGAAGGGATTTTAAGGAAAGGCTGGCTCAATCTGATCAGACATTTTACAATATGCTTGTTTTACTGGAGTTGTTAGAAACATAAAGTTCATATTTATTCAGTGAATCTGACACGTATTTTGCGAGCAATTACTGGACAGCTAGTAATGTACGTAGGAAATATTCTCAAAGAAGTAATATAAAGTCACTAATAAGCAGATACTTATAGCTGAATTACATATTCTGAATATTTTGAGTGTATTGACACAAATTTTTAAGCCTTAGGAGCAGTGTACTTTCAAATACTTGTTGCCATTTGCCATAATTTTATTCCAAATAATAACCAAATCAAAAATGATTTTATATTTTTAGTACTATCTAAAGTTCAGACTCTGTTCTAGAGGCTTAGAATACCTCAGTGAACAAGAGAAAGATCCCCAAATTTATGGAGGTTACATTCTGATGGAAGAGACAAAGAATAAGCAATGGGTATAGTTACAAAGTAAATTTCATAGTACATTTGAAAATGATATATGCAATGGTTATTTCATTATTAGGAAAACAAGGAGAAGGAAACCAGAAAAAGAAAGAACATGACTGTGTGAGTGTTGCTATATGGGAAAGTGATAAGAAATTTAATATTGAGTAATTGTGACATGTCTCATTGAGAATTTGCTTGGGCAAAAGATTGGATGAGGTGGAGCAGTTATCCACGTGGATATGTAGGAATAACAATGTTCTCAAAAGGAGTATAGCTGGTACAAAGGCTCTGAGGCTCGAGAACATCTCTCCTGTTCAAGGAATAGAAAATAGGCCGATAGGTTTGAATGGGAGTTTGGGGAGTTGGGGAGAGAATGGGTGAGATAGAAAAGTTAATACGGAATTCAGATCATGTAGTCCACTTGTTAGCACTAAAGGACTTTGGTTCTTACACTGAATGAAACAGAGATACCAGGGTTTTGCAGAGAAGCATGCTTTTACTTGCATTTAAAATCATCAGTCTAGGGAACCCTGGGTGGCGCATGGGAACCCTGGGTGGCGCAGCGGTTTAGTGCCTGCCTTTGGCCCAGGGCGTGATCCTGGAGACCTTGGATCGAATCCCACATCAGGCTCCCGGTGCATGGAGCCTGCTTCTCCCTCTGCCTATGTCTCTGCCTCTCTCTCTCTCTCTCTCTGTGTGACTATCATAAATAAATAAAAAATTGAAAAAAAATAAAAAATAAATAAAATCATCAGTCTGATTGTTGAATTTCCACAGCATTGTCAGTATCATATAAGTTCTAAACATTCTTCACTGTTTTTAAAGAATTCTTTCCCTAAAATGATTATGAAAACAATCTTTATGATAATGAGTTCTAAATATTATGCTCTATGATAAAGCCACAGGGTGTGTCGTGGTGTTGGCCATACAGGTAGGAAAAAAAAAAAAAAACATTATATTTGATTAAATGTAAAAATATTTGTACAACTGGTAAGTGTTGTAACTTCCTAGTAAAAGTCTAATATTTAAGATACAGTAGTGAGCAAAGAATGTGAAAATCATTGACCTCAATGTAACTTAATTGTCAGGATAATCCGTGTGTCAGTGACTACATGAAGCTTTTGCTTAAAATCTGAAGGATAAAGAGAATTCTTTTCACTATACTTCTCTTTCTATAATATTTTGATGCAAGCATTTACAAAACTACCACACAAATCGGTAGGTACTGAGAGGTCAACAGATAAATGAGACTCTGCTCACAATTCAAACATATTTTTAAAAAATATATTTATTTTTTTATTTGAGAGAAAGAGTGTGTATGGGGAGGGAGACAAAGGGAGAGAGAGGGAAAAAAATCTCAAGCAGACTCCCCACTGGGTGTGGAACCTGACACAGGGCTCCTCTCATGACCCAAAGAGCATAACCTAAGACCATGACCTGAGCTGCAATCAGGAGTCAGATGTTTGACTGACTGAGCCATGCAAAGTCCTGCAATTCAATGACATTAATCATAACTCATCAGTATCCTGCATTGAATCATAGAGCAGGCTCAGTAGTCACATGGTGATTCAATGCACAGTAAAACCTCTGGTCCTTGCTGACTTGCTTCTGAGGAGTCTTTTGAATAGCTTCCACTGTCATTGAGGGTGAGAAAAAGTCTTGTTTTTTAATTCTTTCATTATCCTACTTTAGAAATCCCGGTAAAAAATGGTTCTATAAAGTGTGATTACATATTTGAAAGTTTTACCACCTAATTTGGAAAATAACTTAAAGCTCTACAAGTAATAAAATATTTGTATGTATTAGAAAACCAATCTTTGAGGTTTAAGCTCCTCAGATGCAAAACTGACATACTACTAAAGCTACCTCACTAAATTATTGTGAGAATTTTAAATATAAAAGTTTGGCAGAGCCTTGATTAACCTGAATTCACATCTTATTGTTATTTAAAGTAGTTATAGGCATTATTTCACCCCCCAATTGAAATTTATATTATGTAAAGGTTAAATGGCCTATGTTTTTTTTTTAAATAAATTATCACAATGAACAGAATTCATCAGCTATCATGATGTTCAGAAAAAATTGTATGATATTGATTCCCAGCCCAGTTCTTACAACCTGTATCTACTTCAGCATTCCAATGTGTATCTCAATTGTTGTCTTAAATTATCAAAACAAAACTTTAACCTATTTGCAGAATTATAATGCATATATATTAGATATATAAAATTCACTCTTAAAACATTTTTAATCAATGAATATAAGTCAGATTAAGAAAATGGGTAATGTAATACTGTTATAGGATAATTATATTACAAAATAGTGTCATTTTCTAGAATTCTAGATGATGACAGAGCTAGTATCAACCATTTAAGGATCCATCAGCACAAAGTACATTTGAAGGCAAAATAGGATATTTTGGAGAACACCAGAAGTGGTTTTAGAAAAGAGAAAATTGAATTAATAATTAACTAATTTTTTTCTAAAAGGTCCTCATTTGGCAGGTTCAAAAGCAGATGGCTCATTGAGACTGACAGAAGCTTATTAAGATTTGAAAATAGTGAGTTCTGTCTCTTGGCTTTGCAATTCCAGTACTGTTCAATTCCTGAGAAAGGTAGTTTGTTGTAAAAGACAGGTGTAATGTGATTGATAGCAAAATTGACTGGTTTACTTTCTATAAAAACATTATAAAAGTATAACATTTGATATAACACTTAAGATAAAAGGTGATTTATTTATAATATTTAATATCAAAACGGATATAGTTACTGCAAAGTGCAAGGCCCAAAGCCAAAAGCGAATTCAAGCTATTTCGTGGTTTGAAACCACCATGAAATCACTTCTTCCAGCAAATAATGTATTACTTGTGCTGGGCCCACCAGAAATTGACTAAGAAGCTCAATATTTAGTGGCCTTTTTGGAATATTGAAGAAATCATATCCAATATTTAGAGATATTAATTGGCTCTAAACACCAAATCACTGGCATAGAGTTCATTCAATGTTTTATCAGAATTCACTGCATAGTAGAGTAGTAAACCCTAGTGTTTTGAATTACACTACATATAAAACACTTCCTTTTTTTTTTTTTTGCTTTATAAAAAAAAGGCTGATGATACAGTTTTCACTATAGAGTCGGCCAAGAAAACACTGATCCAGTGGAAGTTGCATATCTAGGAACATACTAAATGCAGTAAAAAAAAGAAAATATCCACAAAATACTTGAATAGATGGTGAGAGGTTCAGAGAGTCATTCCTATTTTCTTCTGACACTTTGCCCCTGACATGATGCAACAGGCATAATCAACACAGCACAAGGTAGATAAAAGAAAAAGAAACCGTGATTAATAGATACAAGTGCTAAAATAGCTGAAAACAAGAATTTTGGAAAGCTGTTGCATAACATCCTGTTGATGGTAAAATAGCTCTCTGGCTGTTGTGGTTAAGGATCTGTCACAAGAATTGTTTGAAAAAGAATGCACTGACTCCAGCAATAGCCATGTGATTATGATGATAGGAGAAGAGAAATAGATATATTACAATATAGCAGCAGGAGTTGTAGGAATTGCTGTGCTTCTAGACTCTAAGGGTTTTTGGGCTATATAGGTAGTTCCCAGGGGAAGATTAGCTGAATAATTATAAAACAGACCTTATGGAGTATAACCCTTGGACACAAAAAATCAGTTACATGAGCTTGGTGGACCTGACAAACTGCATACCACATAGGAATAGGTGTATTTGAGATGATTAGCTTGACAGCTAGCAAAGTCTATGATGATACTTTTGAGTGCAAGGCTCATCTACTCTATAGATGAGATTACTTCCAGTGAAGCTTTTAAAAGGCAATATCTTGAATTACTGTCAGGTGGACTGCATTGGTTTTCTATTCATGGTACCAGATAAGTTTAAGGGAATTTAATAAAAGAATTTAAATTAATTTTAAAATAAAAAAAAATAATGGCTTTGCTTTTATGATCCCTGTAAATGGAACTGCAAGAAAGGGCTGAGAACAAATATTTTTTTCCCGTTTGTTTTCCTTCAATTTGGACCCCCGCTTGGATCTGAGATCAAAGAATGCCCACACACATTCGATAGTTTAGAAGGGACAACATATCATAAAATATTTCTTTCCTATCCTTTGTATTTCCAGAGCAATAAGTTAAATGGAGATTGTACTAAGCGGATAAACCAATTATTACATAAAATGAGTGGGCTTTGAATGAGACATGAAGGGCTGACTTGTGAATTAGAAAAAAATATATATAAGTACTTCATGAGGATTTAATTAAAGTTTAATAATTATGCTATATTACTTAAAAGCCTTAGAATAATGATATGGAAATACCTTGCCTATTACTTAATAATATTTCACAAAATAACATCAGATCACTTATTAATCCTTTCTACTAACAGCTATTGCTCTTTGTTTCACTTTACCTAACATGTAATGAATTGACATTTGTAGGAAACAAGGGAGAAACATGGAAGAAATTGAACAATTAGATAGGATCAAAATAGAGTAGTAAACAAAGTAACTATCTAGTGAATATTATTTTACTAAATATATGGTGTTTCAATGCATGAACATTTATAACTGAGAATTTTCAGGAGTGACAGCCAATGTGGAAAATCTAGATGGTGTTACAGAAAATTGCATAAAACTCTTTGCATTGGTTAAACAGCCTGGCACAATATTTACAAACCAGACTGTGTAATTTCTATGAGCAGTTAAGCATAGCAAAATATGGCTGAAATAATGATGAATACTTAGCATTTACCCAACTTTTTGTTTATTTTTATTCTTTAATGCCCACATTGTGTTCATAATGTCCTAAGTATTTGTGGTTGTTAGACCAAAATACATTTGAAAATTTCAATGGGGGTTACAATGGTATCTGTCTTTAAAACAAAATAAACAAACAAAAAAACTCGGCACCTTCCCTATGGTTGTTTGCCGCCCTTCACTCACTGCTCAATGCATTTCTACTAACAGCCACCACACACTCCATAGGTAGCCATCTGTGTTCCTGTCTAAGAAATTTTATTCTACAAGTCTTTCCTCATGACACTGCTGCCTATTAAATAAATCACACAGACATTCAACCTCTTGGAATGGAATCAGAAACCCACAAAGCTGACTGCTGTCAGGACTCATAAGGAATGCAATTAATAAATTTATTATTTAGGAGGGAGCTGTTTGCTTTCCAAAAATCCATCCAAAATTGGAATGTTGTCCAGAGTGTGTATCAAAGTAACTAAGCTAAAAGTGTCTTTTTATCTTCAGGTTCACCCATTTGACAGTCATTATGTTTTCTGCTTTATCTCTGCTTCCTTTAGCTCTGCTAGTGTCAGAACACTTAATTCATTCAGTCAATCAACAAAAATCCATTTAGTATTAATTTTGTGTGTTTGTAATGAATAAGCCAAATTCCTGCCACTATGGAGCATATGATCTAGAGTTTAAATTCATATTTATATTTAAATTTGTATTTATACTTAACACCAGTACTTATAAAATTAAAAAGGAAATAGAGGGTAATGATGTTAAAGGGAAAATCTTAATATTAAAAACAGTAAAATTGACATATCTATTAATAGAAATAAAATATAGTCATATGTTAACTAAAGTAAAATTTTATGATTTGTGGGGCAGTGATGTCATCAAGATAGCAAATGGATGGTTCCTTATTGATTGTTAAAGATAAATGTGTAAAAAAAAAAAAAAAAAAGATAAATGTGTAGTCAAAACCAGAGTCTCTAATACTGTAATGGTGGTACCTAAGTTATTGACAACTCTAGTTTAAAAGTTAAATAACAAATCTATTAAAAATAACTATAACTACAGTAATTGTTATTGAATATACAATATAAAAAAGATCTAAAATGTAAAAACATCAATAACCTGTTGCTATAGAAAGAACAATATAAACTTTCTGTAGACTATTGAACCAACGTTATCAACCTAAAATGGAATGTTATAACTTACATACTTTATACAAGCTTCATGGTAAATATTAAAAAAAATATGTAGTAGATACATAAAAGATTTTGATAAAGCAGTTAAAGTATACTACCACAAAAAGTCATTAAATTACAAATGAAGAGGACAAGACAAGAAACAAGGAGAAAAGTATCTATAAAACATTCAGAAAACAATTAACAGAGAAACAAAATAGATGAACATGGGGAAAGAAAAAAAAAGAAAAAAAAAAAAAAGGAAGGCAAGCCATATAGACTCTTAACTATAGCTAATAAACTGAGTATTGCTGGAGAAGAGGTTGGCAGGTGGATGGGCTAAATGGGTGATGGTTATCAAGATGGCACTTGTGATGAACACTGGATGTTATTTGTAAGTGATGAATTACTAAATTCTACTCCTGAAAGAAATATTATACTATATGTTAACTAACTGAAATTTAAATAAAATCCTGAAATATAAAAAAATGAAATATAAATCCTCATCTATCTATAATTACTTTAAATGTAAGTGAACTGAATCATCCAATTGCAAGACATAGAATGGCTAAACGGGTTAAACAACAAAAACAACAAAATCCAACAATATATTACATACAAAAGAATCATGTTAGGTTTAAGGACACACATAAGCAGAGAGTAAAGTGATGGAAAAAGATAATCCAGGCACTGAGGAGGGCACTTGATGGAATGAGCACGGGGTGTTATACTATGTGTTAGCAAATCAAACATCATTAAAAATATGTATATTAAAAAAAGATATTCCAAGCAAATGATAACAAAAGAAAACAAAATAGCAATAACTACATCAGACAAAATAGTTTTCTTTAGCTAAAAATCGTCACAAGACACAAGATATAATAAGAAAAGTTTCATCAATTCATCAATATAATTATTGTAAATATTTATGTACCTAACATTGAAGCACAGAAATAAACAGCAATACAATAATAGTTGGGAATGTTAATACCTCACTCTTATTTATGGCACCCAGACAGAAAATCAATAAGGAAATAATGAATTTAAACACTAAGCTAAATGAACCTAGCAGATATATACAGAACATTCCATCCAATAGGATCACAATAAACATTCTTCTCAAGCACACATGGAACATTTTCTGGGATAGATCACATTTTAGACTATAAGACAAGAGTCTAAAAAAATCAAGAATATAGAAATAATAAATATCAAGTATCTTTTTCAGACAAAATGATATGAAACTAGAAATCAGTAACAGAAGGAAATCTGGAAAATTCACAAATACACAGATATATACATTTTTAAACAACCAACAAATTAAAAAAAAGAAGACAAAATGGGAATAAAAAATATATCTTAAGACAAATAAAAATTTTAAAAATATACCAAAACTTATGGGAAGTAGCAAAGCAGTTATAAAAGTCAAGTTTATAGCATAAACATATATATCAGAAAGAAAAATTTTAAATAAATAAACTAATATTACACCTCAAATAATAGGAAAAGGACAAAGCAAACCCAAAATTAGCAAAAGGAAGAAAAAAATAAAAATTAGAGCATAAATAAATAGAGAATGAGAAAACAAAACTAGGAGTTTTTTTTGTTTTTTTGTTTTTTTTTTAATGGTGAATGAAGATAATGGTAAATTGGCAAGATTTTAGCTAAGCTAACGCAGAAAAAGAGAGAGGATTCTATAAAATCTGAAATGAGATAGGAGGCATTATAACAGATACCACAGAAATACAAAGGAGCAAAAGGGACTATTATGAATAATTATATACCAATGAATCAAAAAGCCCAAAGGAAATCGGCATATACAACCTATCAAGACTGAATCATAATGAAATATAAAATCTGAACAGACAAATAATGAATAAGGAGATTGAATCAGTAATAAAAACCTTCCAACAAATAAAAGTCCAGAACTGGATGGTTTCCACAGTACATTTTACCAAACATTTAAAAAAGAAATAATATCAATCCTTCTTAAATTCTTCCCCTCAAATTGAAGATGATTGAACATTCCCAAGTTCA
This sequence comes from Canis lupus familiaris, assembly GCF_011100685.1. NCBI lineage: Eukaryota > Metazoa > Chordata > Mammalia > Carnivora > Canidae > Canis > Canis lupus. Next base: position 79,496,693 of record NC_049224.1, read on the forward strand.
TCTTACAAAGCCAGTATTATCTTGATTCTCAAATCAGATAAGGACACTACAAGAAAAAAACAAGCAAAACAAAACACTACTGGTGAATATCCCTGATCAATAAAAATGCAAAAATTCTCCACAAAATACTACAAAACTGAATTCACCAGCATATTAAAATATTATATACAATGATTGAGTGGAATTAATTCCTGGGATTCAAGGATGGTTGAACATAGGCATATCTATAAATGTGATACATTACATTAATAAAATGACAGATAAAAATTATGATCATCTCAATATGTGCAGAAAGGCATTTGACAAAATTCAACATCCTTTCATGATAAAACACACAACAAACTGGGTACAGAAGGAATGCACCTTAACATAATAAAAGCCATACATTGCAAGCACATAGCTCACATCATACTCAATGGAAAAATGTTGAAAGTTTTCCCCTCTAGGATCAGGGACAAGACTTTCACCACTCCACTCGCATTTTACATAGTACTGGATGTCCTAGCCAGAGAAACCAGGTAAACAAAAGAAATAAAAGGCATCCAAATAAGAAAGGAAGAAGCAAAATTTTCTGTTTATTGATGATATGAACTTACAGGTAAAATTCCTAAAAACTCTACTAAAAATCATTAGAATAAGCAAATTTAGTAAAGTTGCAAAATACAAAATCAATACACAAAAGATATGAGTTCTTATTTTACATGAAATGCTTCACAAATTTGCACATCATCCTTGTGCAGGGGCCATGCTAATCTCTGTATCATTCCAATTTTAGTATCAAGTGCAAGACATAAGCATTTTAACACTCTGAAAATGAACTATCTGAAAAAGAAATAAAGAAAACAATCTAATTCACAAAAGCATAAAAATTAATGAGATACTTAGGAATAAATTTAACTAAGGAGATGAAAGATCTAACACGCAAAACTGTGACATTACCAAAATACTGAGACAAAAATAAAAGATATTCCATATTTATTAATGAGAAGAATTAACACTGTTAAAATGTCCATACTACGCAAAGCCATCTGTAAATTCAAACCTTATCTAAATTTCAATGTTATTTTTTAAGGAAATAAACAAAAAAACCTAAAACTTGTATGGGATTATAAAAGACTCCAAATAAAGCAGTTTTGAGAAAGAATGTGGTAGAGGCATTATACTTCCTGACTTAAACTATACTACAAAGCTTTCATACTCAAAACAATATAGTACTGTCATAAAAGCAGACAAATAAACAAGTAGAACATAATTGAGCCCAGGAATAAATCTTTTCCTATAGTCACCTAATATTTGACAGGGGCCAGCATATATGCAATGAGGAAAAGATAATCTATTCAGTAAAAGATCTTTAAAACTAAATATTCATGTATGACAGTATAAAACTAATCTGTTATCTTACATCATTCATAAAAATTAACTTGATGGGGCACCTGGGTGGCTCGGTGGTTGAGCTGTGAGGTCATGACTTGGGGTCCTGGATCGAGTCCTGCATCAGGCTCCTCACAGGGAGCCTGCTTCTCCCTCTGCCTATGTCTCTGCCTCTCTCTGTGTGTCTGTCATGAGTAAGTAAACAAAATCTTAAAAAAAATTACTTGAAATTGATTAAGAACTTTTTAATAAGATTTTATTTATTTATTCATGAAAGACAAAGAGAGGCAGAGACACAGGAAGAGAGAGGAGCAGACTCTCTGCAGGGAGCCTGATGCAGGACTCCATCCCAGGACCCTGGGATCACAGCCTGAGCCAAAGGCAGATGCTCAACCACTGAGACACCCAGGCGTCCCATAGATTAAGGACTTAAATACAAGATGTGAAACTGTAAAATTTCTAGAAGAAAACAAAGGGTAAAATCTCCTTGATATTGGTCTTGCCAATAGTTTTTTGGATATTAGACCAAAAGCACAGTTAACAAAAGCAAAAACAAATAAATGAGATTACATCAAACTAAAGTTTCTGCATAGTGAAAAAAAAAAATGAAGAGAACGAAAACACCATCCACAGAATGGGAGAAAGTATGTGCAAATCTTCTATCTGGTAAAAGGTTAATAACCAACATATATAAAGAACTCTTACAATTCAACAGGAAAAAAACACATAATCAATTTTTTTTTAAAGTAAAGAACCTGTATAGACACTTTTTTTCAAAGAAGGTATATAAATGACAAAGAGGTATATGAAAAGGTGCTCAACATCAAAATCAGAGCAGGATCACTTTTTTAATCTTTAATAAAAACAGCAAGATATTACTCACTGCCTGTTAGAATAGATACTATCAAAAAGATTGAAAAAATAACAAGTTTCGTAAAGATTGAGGAAATGGGGAACTCATGGGCTGTGGTGGAAATATAAATTTGCATGGAAAACAGTATGGAGATTATTCAAATTACTAAAAATAAAATTACCATATGATTCAGTAACCCTACTTCTAGTTATATATCCTGTGGAAATGAAATCACTATCAAAGACATCTCTGCACTACTATGTTCATTATAGTATTATTAACTCTAGCCAAGACATGGAAACAACTTCAATGTCCATTGATGGATGAATTAAGAAAATAAGGATAGTAAATATATATGATGGAATACTATTCAGCCATGAAAAAAATTAAAAATCCTGCCATTTGCAACAACATGGATGGACCTTGAGGGCATCAGGTAAGTTAAATAAATCAGACAAAGAAAGACATATAGTGTATGATCTCACTTATATATGGAATCTGAAAAAAATGCAAATGAATAGAAACAGAGTAGATTAGTGACTGACAGGGGTGGGAATGGGGTGGAGTAAGATGGTCAAAGGGTGCAAACTTACAACTATAATATGAATAAGTTCTAGGATCTAATGTACAGTGTGAGGTTCATAGTTAACAATATGTTAATGAGGCATACATTGTTTTAGTGTGTTTCACTTTATTGTACTTTATAGTACTGCATTTTTACAAATTAAAAGTTGCATCAAGTAAGTCTGCTGTCACCATTTTTCCAACAGCATTTACACATTTTGTGTCTCTGTCGCATGCTGATAATTCTTGCAGTATTTCAAACTTTTTCATTATTGCTATATTTGTTGTGGTGGTCTGTGTACAGTAATTACGACTCATGGAAATCACAGATAATGTTTATCATTTCTTACCAATAAAGTACTTCTTTAGTTGTAAGGTATATACATTTGTATATATGTACAATGCATATGTAAGGTATTATATATATATTTTAGACATAATGCTATTGAACACTACAGTATAGAGTAAATATAATTTTTATATGGACTGAGAAAGCAAAAAGAAAAAATCATTTGACTTAGTTTATTGAGATAATCATTTTATTGAGGTGGTCTGGAACCAAACCCACAATATCTCTAAAGTGTATCCGTACTGTATGATATATTTGAAATTTGTTAAGAAAAAAAAAAAAAGAAAGTTGTTAAGAGAGTAAGATCTTAAAACTTCTTACCACATGTATACAAAAAAAAGGTAGCTATATGAGATGATAGATGTATTAACATTATTTTAATTATTTTGCAATATAGATGTATATCATATTATCATATTGTACAAATTTACACAATGTTAAACTTATGCAACGTTATGTAGGCCAATTATTTCTTAAATTTACACAATGTAATATGACAACTATTTCTCAATAAAGCTGGAAATAAACTTAGTAGAATTAATCTATTTTTCAAAAGGGAAATACAGAAGTAGAAACTGCAGCTAACATTGAAGTAATAGAATATAAAATCCATTTTAGTTATATATACTGTGAACAAAACTATTACTTAGTTGACAATGAAGCATTACTTATGAAGCATAGAGGGTGAACTATAAGTCAGGTTGAAAGTAGCTGATTATAAAGTTTAAATTTAACATCTTTTTTTAAAAAATACTAGATTGATCATCTAGTTTTCAAAGATAAATGGATTAACTGCATGAATTTATTTCATACAACTTTATAATCTAATTTCATAAGAAAGTGCCATAGAAGTTTGGAACAAGACAAACTGGTTTAAGTTTCTTTATTTTCAACAGTAACAGATACTTCACTAAAAATAATATAAGAAAAATAAGCATATTTATTATAGTAATTATTATTCATAATGATATTCATATTGAATTATGGAATGCACATCCTGAGAGGGGGTAAGCTAAAATGAAATATATTTCGGTAAATGTGTCTATGAATAGTCAACACAGTGCCTCATAATATAAATGAATATCATCATTTTGAACAATTTAATTACTATTATTAGAATTACTATGAGTATAAAAATAGCTATCATTTTAGCAGGAATATGAGACTCTCATGCTCCATGCTTCATTAAATCCACACAACAACCCTGCATAGTAAGTATTATCATCACCATTTCATGGGTGAAAAAACTGAGGCCAACACATTTAGATAACTGGTTCATGATTACATGGCTAGTAAAGATGCATAACACTAATTTAGGCTTTATGATTTCAGAATTGTACTCTTTCCACTACACATTCTATTACTCTGTAAATACTTGGCTTGTTTTCATTTAGTTCTTTGATGATGGCTTGAAGCTTCATTTAAAGGAAGCTTAGAGAATTCATTTAACCAAAAGCTCCAAAGAATTAAAAATATCATGTATCTAATGCAGACCTGGGTATCGTTAGTTAATGGGTAACTATATATTTTCCACTCTAGTGTGATAACTACCAGAGTATTTTTCTAAGTTTCAGGCTCTAAGTGTTAAAAATGACTTTGTTAAAATAGAAATATTTAGACAAAGGTGACCAAAAGTCTAGGTCAGGTCACCTTAAGATAAATTTTAGGGAACTGAGGAAACAAATGGAGATTTGAACTCTGAGGCATTAGGTACAATGGATGTTTAAAGTACTTGGCAGGCTATAGAAAGCCCTATGAAGGCTGGCCTTAGCCTAGCTTTATAGCTTCTGGGCACAATATGTGTATTGAATTGAAAACTCATTTAGGGACGCCTGGGTGGTTCAGCAGTTGAGCGTCTGCCTTTGGCTCAGGTCATGATCCTGGGGTCCTGGAATCGAGCCCCACATCAGGCTCCCTGCATGGAGCCTACTTCTCCCTCTGTCTGTGTCTCTGCTTCTCTTTCTCTGTGTCTCTCATGAGTAAATAAATAAAATCTTGAAAGAAAAGAAAGAAAGAAAAGCAAGCAAGCAAGCAAGCTCATTTAACTGAAACATTTTGAAAAATAGAACATAGCCAGCACCACAGAAGACCTCTTTTGGGTAACAGCCTACCCCCTCCTCCTAGTTTGTTAATATTCTCTGCTATATAATATACCATTGTATAAATATACCACAATTTATTTGCTGTTATAAACAAAATGACTATAATCATCTATATGCATATCCTGGTGCCAAAATTCATTTAATTTCATCCTATATTGCTAGAAATGGACTAAAGATTTGTTTACCTCTAAGTTTTCTAAGTATTGCCCAACTTACCCAAAACGTTTTTATTAATATGTATCCCTACCGGCAAAATATGGGCACTATCAATCTTCCACATTTTTCCTGTTGGCCAACAGGATGAATGTGTAACAGTATGTCATACTAGTTTTTAATATGTATTCCAGATTCATAATAAAGAAGAGCAATTTTTATATATGAAGGGCCATTTGGATTATCCTTTACGTAAAGTACATGCTCAAATCTTTCGATATGTTAGCATTGTGTTGTATGTATTTTTCTAAGACTGTAATAGATCCGTATATTTTCTGAATGAAAGTTTAGCTTTGTAGGTCTTCACTATTTTATTTTCAAACTTTTTGTTTGTTTGTTTCAAAAAGTTTGTATTTATTTTTCATAGTTTGCTTTTTGTTCTGTTTTGTCTTATTTATTAGTTATTTGTAAGAGAGAACAGGTGGGGTGGAGGAGGAGCAGAGAGAGAGAGAGAAAGAGAACATCTCAAGCAGGCTCAGTGCTGGGTATGGACCCTGAGGCAGGGCTCGATCTCAGAACCCTGAGATCATAATCTGAGCTGAAATCGAGTCAGAGACTTAACTGTATGAGCTACCAAGGCAACCCTGTTTTGTCTTAAATTAACCATCACATCTTTTAAGTTCTAGAGTAGCCATTTGATCCGTTTATAAAATTTTGCCTCAACATCATTTTTAGTTTTAGTTTCTATCAATTTACAGCACCTCTCCTTTCTCTGAACAGAGTAAGCAAGTCTATTTTACAGTCTATATTGATCATTTTAATACCTTAATTCCACTGTTTCTATCATATCTTGCTAATGGTTTCTTCTTTGCTTGTGTGGTTTGCTACATTTTGCTGTATCCAAGTCATTATATTTGAAACTCTTTTTGGGTGGGAATAATTTTGAGCTATCATAATGGTGTGGTCCTCCTGACAGGATTTTCTTTTGTACCTGAGACTACAAGACAATTCAATTCCAAATTCAGTGCTTGACTTTCTCAGCTTACACAGAAGGCAAGGTAGGCTATACTCTTTTATTTCTGCTTCTCCTACTGCTTTGGGGATCTTAACTTAAATTTGGGTTGTACCAAAGTCCTCCAATTTGATTGCTGCTAGGTTTTGAATTTTGCCTATCTAGTGTCAAGAATCTATTAAAAGCACAGCTCAGTGTGTTTCAGCAGTTTCAAATGCTCTCCTAGCAAGAATGGCTTCAGGGCATATATCTCTAGGTTCTCATTATGTTCTATATCTGGGTCCTGTAATTCCTCACTTATTTTTATAATCATTCTGATATTTTTAACATTAAAAGATATTTTGTCTGGATTTTTAGTTGTCCATAGTAGGAGTTTTTAGATCACCATGACTAGAAGCAGCAACAAATATCAAAATATTTGTAGTAGTTTTTCACACCCCTACACACCTCTATGGTTTTATACCTCCTAAAGTTGGGGCATCCTTCTCTAATTATTTAGGCAAACTCCTATTGACCCTTTAAAACTCAACACAAGAATTACTTTGTTTAAGACATGTTCAGGGATTACTCTTATCCACTATTCTTACCAACATTCCCTTGCACTCTTGTTATCTGCACCTTGTTTATGATCTTTCATTCTCTATGTATATCAGCACCATCAGAATTTTGCTCTATTGTCTTTTTGTTAATTTTTCTTTTGCATATGTATTTGTTTATATATTTGTCCTTGGAAAGTGAAGTTCTTGCATTTAGGGACTGTAACTAAATCCTATTCATCCTTTAGAGCTTAAATTAAATATTCATTCCATAGGGAGTGTCTCTTTTCTTTCAAACCTGGGTTAGTTACTTCTCCTTGTCCTTTGTTAGAATTTACCTTATTATAGAAACTTAGAGCCTGTATTGTAACTTTAGAGCTTTTTCATTTTTTTTTTTTTATGTGCCATGGAATAAACACTCATCCCTGAGATCTTTATGCAACTTCATAGCTGATGTTATTCAGAAGTATGTTCAGACATCTTTAGAGTGGCTTTTTTGGGCCACTCAGCTAAAAAATCTCTTCTCAATAACTGCCCTTTTTTTTTAAATGTGCCTTATTTATTTCAAATATGCAACACTGTTAAAGAAAAACCAGTAAAGATTTCTTTGTTTGTGTTGTTTTATTTAGTTTAGTTGGCTTCCCCATTATCTATCTCTCCCATTAAAATGATTCCTCTAGGGGATCCCTGGGTGGCTCAGTGGTTTAGTGCCTACCTTTGGCCCAGGGCGTGATCCTGGGGTCCCGGGATTGAGTCCTATGTCGGGATCCCAACATGGAGCGTGCTTCTCCTTCTGCCTGTGTCTCTGCCTCTCTCTCTCTATGTCTATTATAAATAAATAAATAAATAAATAAATAAATAAATAAATAAATAAATAAATAAATCTATCTTAAAAATAATAAAAAAATAAAATAAAATAAAATAAATAATAAAATAAAATAAAATAAAATAAAATAAAATAAAATAAAATAATAAAATAAAATAAAAAACGTTCCTCTGGGCTGGGCTTTTGTTTGAGCACACCTGAGACCAGGTGCTTAATAAATGGTCATGAAATGATTGAGTAGTTTGACTCCCTTGCTAGATTCTCAACTTCATGAAAACAAGGATTATTTCTGTCCAGCCTTTATCTTCAATGCCTGTTATAGCCGTCATTCATGTGACTACTGAGAAAATCATAGAAACAAAGAGTTAAAGCTGCAGAAAAACCCTATAGGTTTAATAGTACAAAACCTTCTAGAATTACTGTTGCTCAGGAATTGAACATTGGCTGCACTTCCAATTATTTTTTTAAATGATATCAAATTTAATTTAAATGGAAATATCTGAATGGTAGAGTAATAAAAAAATGATAAAAGCAACTTGTTCCTTAAAGTAAGAATTATATAAGGCATCTCTGCTAGAAGCAAAATTTTCAAAGGTCAAACATCTAAAGGCTTAGAAGTGGAAGTAAGAGTGTGAATTGTACTTCAATGCTCTTTTCTTTATATTCAGCAAACAGCTTCATTCACACCTTTCCAATTTTTCAACTCTTTTTGACAAACCTTCAGAGGAGTCAGTGCTGATGACAATCATTGCAGCCTAACAGGAGAGATTTTATAAAGAAAATAGCATATTTTCCCCAAATTGATAAGGAAGGACATGGTAAAACTAAGCTGGATTCAAAGGAAGAATGCACAAGTACATGCTATATATAATAATGACTTCTTTTATTTTTATTTTATCTTTTTAAGATTTTATTTATTTGTTCATAAGAGACAGAGAGGCAGAGACACAGGCAGAGGGAGAAGCAGGTTCCAGGCTCCAGCCTGATGTGGGACTCGATCCGGGGACTCCAGAATCATGCCCTGGACTGAAGGCAGGAGCTAAACCGCTGAGCCACCCAGGGATCCCTAATGACTTCTTTTAATAGTGGCTTTGCAGTTTTTTAGATATAGACATTTACTGAAACCACTAACAAATAAACTAAAGCAAACAAACAAGGGTGAGAGAGAAGAAATATACAATCTAAAAGGAGCACATGTTCACAGAGTTCACATATCCCAAGTACAACTACAGGCTTCAAGTCATAGTTAAAACAATAGTAAATATAGGATGCAGACTCTACCAGTGAAATCACAAACGGGACCTTTGCTGTAAATCCTTATCTTTGGATGGAGTAGGTCATTGGATGTTGAAGACATGTGATAGAGCTCTATGTTATAGAACTCCTCTGGGATGAGTCACTTATTCCATTGCGTTTCCTGCAAAGCTGTCTGATCTGTTTTTTGTTTCCTGGAAATAGCCACTGCCCTGTCATACTTCTTAACATCACAGGTATTGATGACTCTAATCACTCCTCCATTCTTCTGCAACTGTCACTGTGTTAAAATGTGGAGACAGTTGACTCACTTGTTTTGGGAATTTGTAGAAATAAGAAAATAAAGCAGATGACCTTGCAATGTACTTTTTGTTTGTTTGTTTGTTTGTTTGTTTCTAAAGATGCATACACCAAATTACATTGAAATCATAAGGATTGTTTTAGGGAAAGATGTAGGATGCAGGTTCTTGTGTAATCCAGAGATGAAGTCCAACACATACTTAATCTTTCATCTAGGGCTTTGATAATTTTTTTCCCATTTTCCTCTCCTATGGGACCAGGAGCAACCTCAGTGGTAAATTAAGAAGATAAACTGAGATACAAACACCCTCTGGCACACACTATTATCACTTATATTCGGCTTCCTACATCTCCGCGTGTTCCTTATTTATCTTGACTTCTCTCTGAAATCAGGGTACTTGGAATCTCAATCAATTGATATTTACCTTTCTTAATGCCCAGAATTACTGCACCCCAGTCTGATCATACCCATAAGACTTCTTAAATTATTACGGTCATAATCCCAAATCTGCTTTGCTTCCTCAGCTCAGTACACTATCATTTCAAAATGAGGAAAATTGTCAGTAATGCCATATTTGGTAATCTATTTTACAATTCCAAGTACTTGAAACTATGATAATATAATAACATTCATTCCAATAAGTCACCCTAAATTTATTATCATGAAACAAGACTGTGAGAAAGATCATTCAAAATCATCCATGTATTTGCAACTTACAGAGACAAAGCCTGTAGCAATGGGCTTCCCTGTCTCCAAGTTGTCAAATTGCTGGTGAAAAACACCAGATCTATTGCAAGCTTATTCTCATGGCTTCGAGGGAACCCACATGAACCTTTACTGCTATTAGGAGGGGATAAAGCAGGAAAGGGATAAACAGTGATGTAAGTTTTGATTAGACGAAAGTAATAACTCATTACAAAGTGAATAATTTAAAGCAACATAGCCTGCTGGGAATATTGTTTTATAAAATGGTGGATTTTTTTATTAACTTATTTTCTTTACACTAAATTAGTTACTCATATAGGGTATCATTAGTTTCAGATGTAGATTTCAATGATTTATCTGTGGCATATAACATCCAGTGCTCAGTACATCACATGGCATCCTTAATGTCTATCACCCAGTTACCTCATCCCCTCATCTACCTCCCCTTCAGCAACCCTCAGTCTGTTTCCTACTGTTAAGAATCTCAGGTTTAAAATTGTAGTATAATCACTTATTGAGACCTTAAATATGCATTATATGTAGTCCTTTGAGTTTGTTATTTCCTACAAAAATTCTCTTAGAAACTATCATTGTTCCTATTTTAGTGATGAATATATTGAAACTTAAAAAGAATTAATAACTTCTGATAAATAACAGAGCTGATAAGAGCCTAAGCCAAGATATTGACATCATAGACTGAACACTTAGATACAATTACAAATAATATTGTATTTAAATGTGTTGTGGAATTAAGTTTAAATATCCTTTTAACCAAATGAGAAGAAATTATTCTTACTGTTATATCCTTCTGAAAGCAGAATTTTAGATCATATTCTCTGATTACTTCCATGTAGTGCAACACTTTTCTGCTAGCAACATAAAAAACATACGGCTAATTAGAGGAATTTATTTAAATAGCTGGAAAAAAAAAACACAAGAGCCAAATGTTAAGTGAACAGTCCCTTTTTTTTTTTTTTTTAAAGATTTCATTTATTTACTCATGAGAGACACACAAAGAGAGGCAGAGACAGAAGCAGGCTCCCAACAAGGAGCCCAATGTGGAACTCAATCACGGATCCCAGGATCAGGACCTGATCCAAAGGCAGATGCTTAACCGCTGAGCCATCCAGGCATCCCAGTGAACAATCCTTAATATGTAGGTAGTTCACTAGCAGGCCATATCCTGTTAAAAAATTCAAAGAAGACAACCAATCTTAATGGCAAGCTGATAAGACAGGTCATAAATTTAAATATTGTAAATACATTCTCATCTAATTTAGAAATAGTATATCAAATTTCCATTAATATTATCAAGAATCAAAATCCCAAGATTTTCTTTTAGCATTTTTATTTTATTTTTCTCAATGATACATGCTGTTTCACTGTTCATAGATAAAGTGATGATATTATAGCCACTAGTTGGTAGCACTGATATATCATTTTCTTTTTACTTCTCAGTATATTCTATCTTTACACAAAATAGGTATATAATTTAAAAGAATTGAAATTTGTGACAAAATTTTTAAAAACCCTAAACAGTAAAGAATATCATTTTCAGTAATCTCATTATCTTTCTTAAAGGTGATAGTATATCTTCCTATCTATGCCAGAAAAAAATTGTATGTGGGATTTGAAGTGAGATACTTCTCTAAATTTCAGTTTTCTCATCTGCAAAATGATGATCATGGTCTTACAATATAAGGTACTTACAATTTTTGGATGAAAATTTAATTAATTGTTAAAAGCAATTCAGTTATAGGAATGCATAGTTCATGGGAAGCATCTTATTTAATTATGTAGCATTAACAGTGTCAGAAAAAAAAGTAAATATGTCCATAATACTTAAACTTTAACACATGATAAAAATGCTTTGCCATATTTTCTCAATTCCCTTTACCATTTTCATTGACATAGTCAAATGTACTTTTTCTACTGGTAGCCAGCTCTTCTGTCTTTTTGTTAGAAGACTGCCCTGCTGAATTATTTATAATATAGAGATAATAATAGCTATGAAGATGTTTTAAAAAGTTTTCTTCACTAATTAGTGTTCTTAGACATCATCAAGAGGAACCAACTCTAACAAATTAATTTGGGAGATATTCACAGAATTAACAAGTCAACCAGGTACAGGGTTGCCTATAAATTCAAAGGATATGCAGAAGGGCTACGTTTGGAAAATAGGTAAGGACTATGAAAGAAAAAAAATCAAATCCTTGGGCAAAAGAAATTCTTAAGTGTCCTTTCAATGGAGTCCTGAGCATTGTCTAGCAGAAACTGGGGATTATCTGAATCTATTGAAGTTAAACTTTATTAGGTTGCTACTGACAAAGTTATTTACAACCTGTAGAGAAAGGAGTCATAATGTAGAAAACTGATGGTAATGCACGAGATTCCTGTTAACAAGAATGCAAGTGGGACACCCGGGTGGCTCAGAGGTTTAGCCACCTGCCTTTGGCACAGGGTGTGATCCTGGAGTCCCAGGATCGAGTCTCACGTTGGGCTCCCTGAATGGAGCCTGCTTCCCCCTCTGCCTATGTCTCTGCCTCTCTCTCTCTCTCTGTGTTTCAAATAAATAAATAAGTAAAATCTTTAAAAAATAATGCAAGTGAATTATTTTATCAGAAATTATAAATTCTACATCTCAAATTATCATGTGAACTAATTTTAATATCTAATTCTCTTATTAATTAATTTTTGAATAAAAATTCCTGACACAAGTATTTTATAATTGCATCACAATCATGTATTTAATTTCTTGGAGAGCAAAATGCACCGTAGCATAACTAAGGGGGAGCGTTGTGTCCATTACCAAGTTTATTCACCAGAGCAGCCTTGCTAACACACTACTATTTTTGGTAGAAATGACAGGATAAATGTAGTGTATTGGGCACATGTTTGGTATTCTTTGCCATGTTTTACACTATCTAAAAAGAGGTCAATGAACTTGGGCTGGAATTAGCAGACATGGAAGAAAGTAAATGTTACAGAGAGGAACCCTCTCTGTTTAAGGCCCACAACCTAATCTGGCTGGATCCCCATCATTTGGATCCCTGTACCTTTACAAAAGTCAATTAAATTTTTGCATCTCAGATTAAAGTTGATTCCCTAGTACTTTCCCAGACATATTTTGTATTATTTCCCAGAGAAAGGAAATTAGAATATTAAGAAAGCCTGGTTGGGGTGCCTAGGTTACTAGTCAGTTAAGTGTCTCCTTTCAGGAGACCTGGGTCTCTCATGTTCCTGGGATCCAGCCCCGCAACAGGCTCCCTGCTCAGCAAGGAGTCTGCTTCTCCCTCTCCCTCCGTCCCTACCCCCGCTGGTATTCTGTGTCTCTCTTTCTTTCTCTTTCTCAAATAAATAAATAAACTACTTTAAAAAATAAAAAATACAATAAATAAAAAAAGCCTGGTTTTACTTTCCCACCGTAGCTGCTTTTTTATTTTTTTTATTTTTTTGAATTGCAATAAACCAGCATGGATAGAATATGAGGCGGTTAGAATTTAAGACAGTACTGTTAGTACTATCTAGCAAACAAGATCTTTGACTTTGTTAGCATATGAAAATTAACAAAAGAGAATAAGAATTGTACTAATTTTTGTAAAAATTACAATCTCCTTTAACCCAATTAAATACTGACCCACTAAGTAAATTCTTAAAGTACTCCGATGCCCCAAGCACTCCCTAATAGTAATGAGTCTTTGTAAACAGGGTCAACCCAAAGAATACATGTACCTTAACTGTGGCATTCAAGACTCCCTCAGCAGTCTGAGCTAGGTCTTCCATGTTGTCTGGTTAATGAGCAAAGAGTTTTTTATATTCTTCACCAGCACATTTTGAAAATTATCATAAATCAACAATTGATAGGTTATTCCTGATATTCTCCTCTCTAAATAATACTGCATTTTTTTTTCCTGTCACTTTTAGTTATTTCTGGTTGTATCAGTAGCAGGTAAATTATCTCCTATTTTATAGGTCTTGATATCATAAGGAGGGGTATTCTGTCCATATGGAAGGAACAAAAATCACTGTAATTTTATCTTGGTGCAATAACTTGAGATTTTGAATATGTTCTTTTACTGGGAAGAAGAGAGTGTAGAGATACTGTCTATCCAAAGACAGACTGGCAGATGTTGACAGTTGCCAAGCCAATATCCATCTCCTTTTTTCTTTAATATAAGAATGCATTGGGGGATTGGCAATAGGCAAGCTTAAAACAACATCAAATACTTTCCTGTCTCCTTTGTGGTTAGACTGTAGTACATGACGGAGCAACAGTCATAAAAGGTACCATTGTCTTTTATTTCTATTTTTCTGCCAGAAATGTGGGCTTACCAGTGAGAACTACAGCAGCCTTTTTTGCAACCATGAATAAAAGGCCATGAAAATCACTAAGATGTTTTACTTGACTTTCTTAAGACTCTGAACCAATACAAGGAACACTCTGTAGTGTAGTGTTCTTGTTAAATGAGAAAATACGGCTAAACCACTGTGGTCACTCTACATCACATGCAGCAAAATGTAAATTATTTAAAAAAATTTTTTTTTTGTTTATTCATGAGAGGCGGAGAGAGAGAGAAAGAGAGAGAGAGGCAGAGACACAGGCAGAGGGAGAAGTAGGCTCCATGCAGGGGGCCGATGTGGGACTGGATCCTGGGACTCCAGGATCATGCCCTGAGCCAAAGGCAGGTGCTCAACCACTAAGCCACTCAGGCATCTCGCAAAATGTAAATTCCAATTGAATTATGTCCTCTCAGCTGTACTTGAGCAACTGAGCTTTTCAGGTTATCAGTCTGGAAGAGTATACCTCTGGTCCTCTGAAAGGGAAGAGAAAGGACAGTCTCTTCTCCATATAAGTTAAGGAAGAGAATTCTGTGCATTAAAGTGCACCATATAACATTTATCAAGCAATCATCTCCTGACTCCTTCCACTCCAAGTTATCTGCTATGCTATCCCTGCTCCTCCATTCAACTTCAATTACTGCCTTGTCCAGGATTCTCTATACATCATGATTTGTTTTATGTTTATTTCCTTCTTGTAAGCTAAAGTTTTGTTTTTTCTCTACTAAAAAAATCAAGAATCATTGTGTAGTTCAACTTCCATTTTCCTCAAATGCATTGATTCCTTGTCTACTATTCTTTTCTCTTATACTCTATATCTCTGTCTTTATGGGTTTGTACTTTGCCTTTCCCCATCCTTTACTGCAATTATATAATCAGATCTAATAGCTTCTTAGAGAAAGTTTAAGATTCCTGCATAAAATCACAGATTCTTTAGCAATGCTGTAAGATATTCAGGTGTACTTGTAATTTCTTCACTGAGTCTCAAATGCATCTTGAGTTCTACTCTGGTTCCTACCTAAACTTAAATTCTACTTCTTACACTTTATTAAATGACCAAATTCTTTCAGTTCAACATTTTCTAAGACTTAAATGTTAAATCAACTGATGCCTTTGTTCGTACATTTTCTGTAAAATATTTGAATACAATAGATTTATTATTATATTTATAGATTTGTAATCAATGTTTCATCTCTTGAAGTTTGTGGAAATTGCAGATATAGTGATTAACCTAAAATAATACTGCCTCAAATACCTCTGATGTCAAGTCCCAAACCCTGACCTTAGCCACACCTGTGATGGATAGTTCCATGGGAAATTGCACTTACTTAACACTGATGGCACCTCATGTTCTATCTCTCATCCTAGAATTTCTCCATCACAACCCACATAAGGTTCCTCAGGCTGAACCTAAGCCCTGCCCAAAAGTGTAGGAGAGGATGGCTCTGAGGATGGCTCTCAGTGAAGGGGAAAAAGGAGCCATAGACAAAATTATCAGCCTTCAGGTTTTCATGAGGATGACTTTGGGAAATTTGTCAGGAGCTTCCAATGAAAGTAAGCCTTCATCATCTGTCCATAGCAATTAAATCAACAATATACCTTTATGACAGATTTGCTTCTTATCTGTCTTACTCTCCCATTCTCTCACTTCTTCTACCTTGGATAATCTTCCAAATAAACTAACCGTCCTCAAATCCCATACTATTCTTTGCAGTCAGTAAAAATGGAGCCAAAAGACTTTGGCTTTTATATGGTCTCTTACAGCTATTTCTGTCTGGATTCCCATAAATAAAGGGATTTTTGAATTATCAGAAGTCTATGAATAAGCTCCAAATGGAGGGGGCAAAAGCAAAAAGTAGAAATATTTATTTTTATTTTTTAATCATGATTAAATTAACTTACTTATTATTTTAAAAAATGCTAAGATCACAAAAACATAGATCTGTGTGAGACCATGTCACAATGTAAGAAATGAGTTCTATAGTCCTTCTGATAATACTAAGCCAAGTGTACAGGTGACATCTAATTTATTGTTTATTCCAAGACATATTAATTTATATTATATGTTATATATTATGTATATTAACCTAAGGAATAAGATAGAGTTTGGACAGACTAACAGAAAAATGATCCAAATTTATGTTTATGTTTCTGGTTTTGTTGTGAAAATCAGTGTTATTGCTGGTTTAATATGGCAAAACTAATAATGCTCATGGACTCTATAATAAATTTTCAAATTGTATGGAGAGAATTCAAGAAACATATAATTAATTGATATGCAAATCCTCAAAGAGCTAAAGAATCAGGTAGTGGCATGTACTGAATCAACAGCACCATAATACAGCATTTTATATGTGTGGCTAATGGATATTTTCACGAATGTTTGCTAACTAGTCAGCCAGTACAGAGAGATATTAGGTAGTGTAATTACTTACAGTTGTGTTTAATAAAATGAGAGAAAATTGTCGAATGACACTAATAATAATAATCCTATAGTAGGCTAAATAATTCAATGATAATTACAAGTATTAATCTAGCTTTCTCCCCTGATTATGAATCTCCTCGCCTTTATCATAATGGGAGTAGCAGATTGTCTGCAATGAATTGTGAAAACCTAGCAGTGACTTTGGCAGTGAAGGTCTCCCATCAATTTTGATAGGTTAAAATGATTCTGGTTGGTCTTGAGTAAATGTGTCATTTTTTTTCTACATGTGTCATAAAAGAAAGGAGCAATAGTAAATTCTTGCTGTTATTCCACAGAGCCAATAAAATCATATGGCCAACAAGAGGCAGTTGACACTGTAAGTGTAGTTAACTATCTTCAAATACTAGACCTGGAAATAAAATTCCAATATTTCACATAATCTTGTGTGAGCTATTTTGAACATGTCTATTGTAAGTGTGTGTATGTATATGTGTATATATATATATATATATGTATATATATATATATATTTCCTTTTTTTTCAGTGCAACAAATTTACTCAGAGATAAATTTGTATTGCAAACAATTTCCTTTTTGGCGGGGTGATTGTGACTAGCTGTACAATTTAAAATGACTGAAAGAAGAAAAATATTTTATATTACAACATATTTACATTTGATCAAAACATTTATTTATTATAATACTGATTAATGTGTAATACTGTACACAAAGAAATGTACAGAAAGAAATTTAGAAATGCAGTTATAATTCAGTCCCAGTATAGAGTTGGCCATTTAAAAAATTACCACTGAATCTCTCTGGTATGAAATGTGGGTTTGACAATCAGATCCAGTTCATTACATCAGGTAATGTGTATGTTTTTATTACCATTTTGACAGCACAACACATTTTATAATCCAGACATTTTACAATGGAAGTATGATGCATGTATTTCAAAAGTATAGGCATGCATGAAGCTATGATGTCAAGAAAAGATGAATATCTGTAGTCCCATACAGACTCAACAAATAAAAATATCAACAGTTTTGGGTGAGATTTATAAATATTGTATAAGATTAAGTCAATATGTGGTTTTGATATAAATAATCTGTTCTTAAATTAGAATTATAATTAATGAGTACAGTATCCAAAATGGCAGATGGATTTTAGCTGTCTTTGCTCAATAAGGAAAATGAAAAAATGTTTAGTTTGGTCAGATTTTGATTTGATTCCTGAAAATTTTGCATTTGAGAAAATTACCCTGAAATAAGAATCCTTAAAGATATAGCCTCTTTGGCATAAGTTTTCAAGAAGGTCTTGTTTGATGTTCTAGACTATTCTATAGCATATGTATTGTTGTAAATGCTTCATGCCAAAAATATGTAAGCCACACCAAGGCTACACATACTATACAGCTGTTCCTTAACTTATAATAGGGTTATGTACAGATAAACACATCAAAATTGGAAAATATCATAAATTGACAATGCATTTAATACACCTAATCTGGCAAACATCACAGGTAGCTTAGCCTACCTTAAACATACTCATACTCAAAAATACTTATATTTCCCTATATTTGGGCAATCATCTTACACAAAACCTATTTTATAACAAAGTGTTAAATATCTCATGTAATTTACTGAATACCATACTGGAAAAAAAAAAAAAAAAAGAAGAAGAATGGTTATATACAGGATGGTTGTAAGAATATCAGTTGTTACCCCTGTAATCTTCTAGCTGCCTGGGAGCTGTGACTCACTGCTACTGCCCAAAAGCACAAGACAGTATCATACAGTTTCTACTGAATGTGTGTCACTTTCACACCATTGTCAGATAAATCATAAATTGAACTACTGTAAATCAGGAACCATCTGTATTTGAAAATTGAAACAAAATATGCACACACACACAGATGCCCATACACACACAAAACAAAAGGCTTTATGAATATCTAACCAACATAAAGCAATGTCTGGACAGCAAATGTGGGTGCCAAGGAGACAACAGCTCTGCATCAATACTCTGAGCAGTACCACACATGGCCTTTGTCTCTTGGAAGAATTCCAGGACTAGCCGATGGCAAGGAATTGAACTCCTATTTCCTGGATAGATTAAACGCTATTATTTTTAAATTAGTGTGCATGTCTGTTTTCTAAAGATATGTTAATTTATTTTATCGATTTATTCCAAAACCAAATAATTTCCTCTTATTTAAGTGGCAGGTAAATAGAGTTCTTTTTAATTTAAACCAAATAGGTTTCTTTTTTTTAAGAGAGAATATACTGAAAGTGCTAACCTATATTTCTTAAAAATATTTTATTAGAATCACTAATAACTTGCCTCTTTCATAGTTTTTCCTAAATAATCTTCATGAATTGGAAATATTTTTTTGCACTTTATTCAAGGCTATTAACACACAATGTCACTTTGTTTTCAATATGGTTCTGAAGTTTCAACCAAAATGTTGTCTTTTTTTTTTTTTTTCCCATCCTTCATCTGGACTCTCTCCCCTGTTAGCGTATATGCACCATTGCCTGTCTTTGGGAAAATAAGGGCCATTTTCCCCCCTTTATATTATGCCTCATGAGCTTAGTGAACTTGTTGACTTTGAATGTGGTCACAACATAAGCGTTACATATTCAATTCTCCTTTAATAATAAACAGTGAACTGCCAGTGTACACATTCCAAGCTATCAATATGTTTATTCCTATATGTTATTTTTGTGAATTAAAATGACTGAATTGCAGAACAAGAATTTTAGGTAGTAGCTATTATAAATTTTACCCAAACTGACATTTTTAGGTCTTGTTTTTGTCATCACTATGTCCAATATTTGCTCAGGTCTATTTTTAGAATAAGCTTGTATAATTAATATTTATACTAAGATATTATAAGAATGTTGCAATTCCTTTTAGAAACATTGAGCATATTGGATCAACCTCTACTTTAATTAATTGAAGACACTTTTGGCTTGTTTCCAGTACTTTCTTGCAATCAATGAATGTGAAGTAGTCTGAATTTCAATTTCATAGGGCACTTTCCCTTTAACTGATGAACATAGTGAAGATATTCTATAGTTAGCTATCCGAGAAGAGTTCTGTATTTTATTCTTCTTAATATGTAGTTTGAAGCCTCGGCAATTAACTTAATATTTTAGTGCTTGCTATATGAATACCTATGTGCCAGGCAGAGAGCAAGATAGAAATATTAAATTAGCCAATTCTATGCATTCTAAAAGAAAATAACTGTGTAATCATAATAAGTACTTCTATTAGTGGAATATCACCGTATAAACTTTGCTACATATGACCAATGCCAAATACCAGAATGAAGGTCCATCTAATACAAATAAGGGACAGTGTTAAAGAATTCTGGTGAGCCATTTCATCTTGACAAATAGTGCTGCATTTTTTGCTGAATTGTGCTTTTCAATAACATGATATCCAATAAATGCAGAAGTAACAAAGTGACAAATGAGATAAGAAATGATATATAATTAAGATACTTTTAAAAGTACAGATAGATACAAATTTGTAAACATAGTATTATAGAGGAATAAAAATAAACCCGAGCTATACACTCCAACATGGATAAATCTTGGAAACTTAATAGTGAGAAAAGTAAAACAAAGGAAGTGCAAAAATTCTAATGCATTTTAATAATGTTCAAACAATTTTTTTAAATAATAGATAATTAAAAATACTATTATGTGTCAAATATTATAAAAACTAAGCAAGGAAATGGCAATCATAAAATGACTAAAGCATACAAACCTGGGTAGGTATAACAGGTGTGGTCATTGTTGGGCAGACGGAAGTAGGGACCCTCAAAATGGTAGCCTAAGGCTAATAGGTGGGGTCACCCTTCCCCCAGATATCACCCTGGATAAGTTCCTAAAACTCAAGTCACAAACAACTCGTAACCTACCAAGACCCACCTAAAAGAGAAAGAACACTAGAATCAGCCAAAAACAGGAACGTGCACCCTGCTTCACCCTATCACATAAAGCTACATGTCCCTAACCACTCCATTTTTTTCTTAACTTGCACAGGCATAAACACCCACACCCTTCCCCTACTGGGCGTGACTTCGCTGACTCTGGCCTCCTCTCCGAGTCACAAAACCTCGCCCAGGAGCACTTCCCATTAAAGCACTGTACCCCCTGGCTCTGCTGTCTTTAATTTTCTCTGCCGATCATTAAAAGAAAACCTAACAGTCATGTTTTACTTCATGAGGAGATGAGTTAGTAGATAAATAGAATTAACTAGATTTTTTAAAAGTTAGAAAACTTTAGCCTATTATTTCTTAATATAAAATATATGATTTTTATAAAAAATGTTTATCTAGAAAAAAATTTAAAGATTAATTTCAGGCTAATCATAAGGTTCATATTTAGTTTCCTAGTGAAGAAAAAGCCTGTTTCTCTTGTTTTCTTTTCCTCCTAGTTTCCATTATTATAATGTGAAATGAGGAATGTTAGTTGAAAAAGTGAACTTCTCTACAGACGAAAATCATTACCTGATTCACCCTCCAGGTACAACAGATGGAACTCCTGAAGACATGCTCTGTTGCCTTGAGGAGGAGTAAGAGTCATGCTTACTTCTGGAACACACTTATTGGCAGCCCTAAACAATACAACACCATGGTCAACACTTTGAATATTTGCAATTACATTTTTATAATTGTGGAACTCATTCCAAGAGGCAATGCTGATGCCTTAGCAGGTATTTTAATAAAGCTAAAATATTAGCAAGGCACAAAACGTGGTTGAAGCTTTACCCTTAGATGTGATTTTTTCCCATATATTCCTGCTATTACAGACATGACAAGTTATCTTTTGATAAATACATATATATAGTATATTTTACAATTATAAGGGAAATAGCTCTGCTATTTTTAATCTTATTTTTTAAGATTATGCTTCTTTTTTATTTCAATTTTTTAAGTTTTGTTTTTTAATATACTTCTTGGAATATAAAATCTCTTCCATTTTTTAAGAAGTTTACCATCTAAAAATTAATCATTTTCTTATCGTATCATCTCTTCATGTTGCTTTATTATTATTATTATTATTATTATTATTATTTAGCATTTTATTCATTTATGCATGAGAGATACAGATGGAGAGGCAGACACATAGAGAGGCAGGTTCCCCACAGGGAGCCCGATGTGAGCCTCCATCCTGGGACTCCGGGATCACAACCTGAGCCAAAGGCAGACAATTAACCACTGAGCCACCCAGGTGTCCCTCATGCTGCTTTTTAAATTAAAAAATCAAAATAAACATGAAGGATGTTTTCCTTGTGTTGGCCCGTCTGTTGGACATATTATATATGAACCATGGCAATAGTTTTACAAAATTTATTGATGTTTGTTGGCATTTTTTTAATTAACTAATTTTTCTCTCCCTTATCTAGATTCCTTAGCATTCAGACTGCTGGAAATTTCAATAAGCCTTACCCAGGGGGTGTGTTTAGTACCTTGTAGGGTCCCTCTCAGATCCTTGAGTTCTCATTCTGCTTGGGGTTTTGCAATGGGTTCTGGCACAGGTGTCTCTGTAACAACTGACACTCCATGGTCTCTCCCCTTTAAAGTTCAAGATGTCACTTGTTTCTATGTTGATCTATAGGTTTAATGCAAACCAACAAGCTATTTTTTGAATATTAACAAGCTTATCTTTTGAATATTAATGAGGACTGACTTCAGGACTTACCATAAAGATAGAGTAATTAAGATGTTGTAAAATAGCAGAAATAATAGAGAGACTAAAGGAACAGACTGGAAATATATATATATATATATATATATATATATATATATATATAATCTTTGACAAAAGGGCAAATGTGCTAAAAGAGAACAAGAAAGTACAGTCTTTTCAACAAATGGTTCTGGAGTAACTGAGAAGCTGTCTGTAAAGATAAAATAAAATAAAATAAAATAAACTCAGGCAGACTCTTTATGCTCTTCACAAAAATTAACTCAGATTGGATGATAAACCTAAATGTAAAACATTTAGAAGATTACACAGGAGGAAGCTTAGATGATCTTGAGTTTGGCAATAACTCTTTAGATACAATACCACAGGTATTGTCCATAAAAGACAGAACCATTAAGCTAGATTTCATTGAAATTATAAATGTCTACTTTGTGAAACAAGTGCCAAGAGAATAAAAATACAAACCCCAGACCATGAGAAAATATTTGCAAAAGATGTATCTGACAAAGGACTGTTATCCAAAATATACAAAGACCCCTTAAAACTCAACAATAAGAAAATAACCTGATTAAAAATGGGCCAAAGACCTTAGGAGACACCTCACTAAAGAAATTATACAGGTGTAAAATAAACATATGAAAAGATGCTTCACATCATATGTCACCAAGAAAATAAAAATTAAAACAAAAAGACACCACTACATACCCAAAACCCAGAACACTGACAAAGAACATTAAATGGTAGTGAGGATGTGGAGCAAAGGGAATGGTCTTCTTTTCTGTTGAGAATGTAAAATGGAAAACAATTTGGCAGTTTCTTACAAAACCAAGCAAATTCTTACCAGAGATCCAGCAGTTGCACTCCTTAGTATTTATCCAAAGAAGATGAAAACTTATTTCCACAGAGATGTCCATAGCAGTTTTATTCATAATTGACAAAAATTTGGAAGCAAACAAGATATCCATCAGTAGGTGAAATGTCAAATAAATTGTGGTACTGACAAATAATGGAATATTATTTATTACTAAAGAGAATGAATTACCAAGCATGGCAAGGTATGGTGGAGCTTGAAGTACATATTACCAAGTAAAAGAAGTCAATCTGAAGAGGCTACATACTGTATAATTTCATTTATATGGCATTCTGGAAAAGGCAAAAGTGTGAAGATAGAAAAGACCTCAAATGGATGGGGGTGAAAGGGAAGGGATGGATAGGAAGCATACAGATTTTTAAGGCAGTGAAGCCACTTTGTATGATGGATACATGTCATGTATCCATCTCTAATGGTGGATACATGTCATTATATAGTTGTACAAACACATAGAATATACATCTAGAATGAACCATAATGTAAACCATAACCTTTGAATAATTATGATGTATCAATGTAGGTTCATCAATTGTAATAAATGTTCATGATCAGAGGTAATGAACGTGTGACGGCAGATGGTAAAGGGAAATGTCTCTCTTGATTTTGCTATTCGCTTAAAACTGCTCTAAAAAGGGGATCCCTGGGTGGCTCAGCGGTTTAGCGCCACCTTCAGCCCAGGGCCTGATCCTGGAGACCCGGAATCGAGTCCCATGTCAGGCTCCCTGCATGGAGCCTCCTTCTCCCTCTGCCTGTGTCTCTGCCTCTCTCTCTCTCTGTGTCTCTCATTAATAAATAAATAAAATCTTAAAAAAAAGATTTAAATAAAAAAAACTGCTCTAAAAAATAAGGTTCATTAAAACAAAGAAAGGTGTGATCTCCTCATATATTTGTCCCTCTCTTTCCCTGACTCAAACATCAGTTTGCTCATTTTTTCTTTCCTAAGATTATGTATCTCAATAAAATATTAGCAAGCATGCGTTAGCCTCAGGCTTTGCTGCCTAAGGATCCTGGGCTAAGAGAAGGGGGACAATGTTTAAGCAGAAAAATAAATGAAGAATCTCTTTATGTCGTTGGTTCAAAACCTAAAATCTCTAGAGGGGATGGAGAGGAGTTCTAGTACAGACATTTAAGAATGGAAACGTATAGAAAAAATAAATAAATAAAAGGAAAAAGATTGGAAAAAAAAAACAAGGGGTATATGAGATATTTTAGGTTCTGAATAAAAGCTACAATAGCCAATCATGAGATTCATGTAAGTAAAAATTTTTTAAATAATATTTTAGAATAGTATTGACAGCAATTGGTGTTGTGATCCTATCCCCAGGCAGTCTCCAAGGAAGCTCTAACATATGAAGGAAATAATTTTTACTCAAGAATTTTCAGCAGAAAGTGGTGTAAAGATCAAATATGGCCAAATGGCCGTCAGCATTCAAAATGTTGGTATATGTAATCTATCAGTCAGAAACTTGTTATGAAAAATGCATATAAATATTTAATTTTAGGTTTGTACGTTTGTACCAATCTATCAATAATATTAGTATTATTTCAACAGTGAATGCTCAACATTCATTATTTTTACCTAATAAAATATTTTGGGGTCAATATTTTAAATACTTCAACCTCTGTGATTATCCTACTAACCTGTAATAATTTTGATTTGAGGTAAATAAATCTTAAGGTTTTGTAACTTGTTTCTCATTTTAAAAAGGCTCAATGAAATTTTAGAAAATATAAATTTACAAAAAAACCCTATAGTTTATAATTGTCAAATAACATTAAAATATTATCCTTTATTCAAAGTGTATTTTTTTCTAAATTTATTTATATGCTAATAAAACCAAAAATTTTAAGTCATGCTAGATTTCATATCATACAATAGTGCTTAGGAAGTTATCTAGCAATGATCTATATTAAAGAGTTAAGATAGGCGCTATCGCTATGCAGGAGAGAATCCTACTGTAACAATTGAGTGTTACATAATTTTTTTACTTGTGTAAAATTACTACTCTATAAAAAGGCTTTTATCAGTGACAGGCTTGGAAATTTAACAAAACTTTGAAACTAACATAATGTAACTTATTCCTAGAAAACAACACCACCAACAACACTTTATTAACATGAAATCACAAGACTATTTCTCCATTTGAATAAGAAAGGTAGCAACCCCAATAGGCTTATGGACTACGAAATGAAATGCTATAATGCTCTTAAGGAATTAAATGATCCAGTCATGAATCACAAAAAAAAAAGGATATAAATTATCAAAGTATTTGTATAATTGTAACGTACAAGTGCCTATTATAGTACAATAGTATAGGCTTCTAAAATAACTCTATAAAAGAACTCTGCTTCTAAACTGTAGAAAATATGTTCTCTTCTCCCTATTTACAACTATTAGGTCATTCATTTAACTTTTAAAATATCCACTTAATACAAGCTTTTTAGCTATTTGAACAAGCAACAGGACTCTATTCCTACTGTTTACATCTGAAGGGTAGACTTCTAGGGTTAGAAGTAGAGCCCATAAAAAAATCCAATAACAACAAAATGCAGTAAAAAATTGTTAGTGTGCCCTTATGATCTGCCAGCTACCTTTGTGAGAAAAACTGAGATTAACAAAACATATAAAATACCTGACCACAAAGAGCTTACATTTCCTTCTGAAATACAATAGTGAAAGAAACAGATAATGGAATAATGAATGTATGGTTGATGGTGATAGGAGTCACAAAGAAATATAAAAGAGGTAAAAGCTACTGGGGAATGCCAAGATGGAGGCTAATTTTATTTTATATGGGGCAGTTATATCTCACTTATGAGATGTTATTTGCACAAAAACCACAGGAAGTGAAGGAGGGTGTTACACAAATGTAAAGAAAAAGGATGCTCCATACAGAGGAAATAAGTACATAGACCTTGTGTGAGCAGCTTGTCTGTTACATCTGAGGCCAAGGAGGAGTTCTGAAAACAGTTCAGTTACATCTGAAAACAAGGAGGCCAGTGAGGAGTTCATAATGTGGAGAGAGGAAGAGAGTATTGATCTATGACCTTCTAGTACATAGAAAGGCTTTCAATTTTAATTTTAATATTTATTTATATTACATATAAATAAAAAGATACCAAAAGATTTTCAGCAGCAGAATAAAACCATCTGACTTGATTTTTAGGCTAAGTTGCTGTACCAAAATAGATTTGAGGGGAAGGAGGAATGGTGCAAGTGTGAGATATGGTTTTGCTTTCTATACATTTTGGTGAATATTTTGATGAATGAGATGGGGTATGTGCTGGGCAGACTGTATCAACATTTATTTTATCTGCACAAACAGAAGGATGAAGTCTTCATTTCCTGATATAGAGAGAACTTTGGGTTGAGATGTTCTTTCTGATTAAATAGCATAGTGATGATTAGGATTCAGTCAGTCAGTGAAAGGAACAGTAAGCATAGTGCTTAAGAGGTAAGGGATGATAATAAATTTGAAATTGATTTCATCAAAGACCATTGTGTTGGATCTTCTCTTTATATGAGTAAATAAATGAATGAGGCTTTCTGGGGTTCTGATAGGTATAAAGAAGACTACTATGATTCCAATGCTACGGTTTTCAGTGAAGAGTGTGCAATCAGACATATTTTATTGAAATAACCAAGTACAATGAGGGTAGAAAATTGGAATGACAGAAAACATAAAAAAAGCAGAGATTTTTAAAAGAGATACAGGACAACATAGAAAAGATAGTCAAAGGCATTGTAATAGTGTTGTATGATGACAGATGGTGACTACACTTGTGGTGAGCATAGAATAATGTATGGAGATGGTGAAAACCTGAAACGAATGTAACACTGAGTGCCAGCTGTATGCAAATAAAAAAAATTAAATCATTTTCATGAAAACAATGAAAAGAGGGGCAAATATTTGAAAAATGATTTTCAAAAAGAGTGAAGATGAGGCTAAGACATGCTCTTGACCTTGAGGGCAACAGCATTTGGAAGAGTCTTCCCCATTTTGAGAAAACTCAGATGAATCAATGTCAGGAAAGAATCAGTTTTAACTAAAGCAAAGAGCTGTAATGAATTTTCAATACATAATTTTCTGACAGGATAATTCTTTCCTGTGAAACAGAGCATATAGAAAACAGGGAAGAAGCCTGGAAGCAAAATAGATTATACTGAAAATAAGAATTAGGAAAAAGACAAATGATAAAAGACTAAGTTAAGAAAACTATAGTCTGACAGGGACCTAGTGAAAAGAATTTTTAGTTTATAGTTTAATATTTTGAAGGATAATCTAGAAAGATACTTCTAGAGTCAAAAGCTGCTTCCTTTATTTATCAGAATTAAATATGGAAATGTCTTAAGAAGTAAAAGAAAAATATATGTTATGTTAACACTAATCACACTAAAGCTTTGCTGGTTATATCAAGATAATGAAAAATGGATTTTATTTATTATTTATTTTGTACACATTTAAAAAAAGCAACTTGTACACTTGTAACTTTTAAAATTGAACACTTTCACTTTCCAGTGAAACAATAGAAAATTTAAAAATAAACAGGAACAAAATTACAATAGAGAATGTCAATTCCAAATAAGGTCCTACAGGTTCTGCTGAATCTCCCATTGAGTGGCAGGGTTTAAGTCATCATTAGGAGAGAGTTTTATTTTAAAAGTGTCATCTTAAACTGCAAGGATGTCCATTAAACATGCCAAAGGAGAAGCCATGGTGTCAAAATGCCCACTTAATCCACCCAAAGGACTCAAACCCACCCTTTGCTGACCTTCTAAATCCCATTTTTCTGAGTTTTTTTCTTCTTTTTTTTAAACAAGAGAAAGTAGACAAGTACATATTGGTAAATGCTGAGTATCCATATTCACATAAAGACACAGTGTAATCTCTGAGCCCAACATAGATAGAAAGGAGGATAAAAGCTAGAATTCTATGCACTACTACAGTGGGGCCTAGTACCCTCCAGCTTCCAGCGGAGCTAAGGGTGCAGAAAGGTTTCCTTTTTTCCCACAGAGCCCAGTGGTGTTGATGTCATAAAGTTTTTGTTGAGACAGGAAGGATAAAAATGAATTTGGAACAGAAAAGGGTAGGGATTCTTTTCCTGCTGTATTCTGCTCAAGATATTTCCCCCTGAATTAAGATGAGAATCATGGTATAAAGGGAGAGAAAAGAGCCTTCAAAAAACAGGGTGAATGAGTACAAGAGGAGGATGGAAAAAAAAGAGATGCAACTTGAGCCAGGGACTGGAGAAAATTTTAAAAAAGAAGGTTTGAATCCATCAGTGTTCCATTAGTCTTCTTCTTCATCCTCCTCCCCTTCCTCCCCCTCAACATCATCTTCATCTTCTTCACCTTCATCCTCATCTCCTTCTTCATCAGTATCTTCCAATCCTTCTTCATCATCATCTTTTATCATCTTCTCCTTCTCCTTCTTCATCATATGGGGAATTTGCATATGGGCAACCAAGTAGTACTGCAATGGATTTGGCCAAATATCATCGTTGACGACCTCTCCTAACTCATCTGCACTTGCATCAGAATAGTCAGTAAACCAAGTGCAGAAGCTCTCTGGTTCCCTGCACTGTCTCTTCCAGCTGGCTTTATTCTGCATTTAACTTGAATGTTTCCTCAAATTCTTTCCCCCTTAATATTTCTTGCAGAGCTGGTTTAATGTTCACAAATCCTTTAGTTTACTTTGGAAGCTCTTTATCTCATCTTCTATTCTGAATGAGAGCCTTGCTGGATAAAGTATTCTTGGCTACATGTTGTTCTCATTTAGGACCCTGAATATAATCTGCCAGCCCTTTCTGGCCTGCCAGTCTGTATGCAGAGGTCTGCTGTTAATCTAATATTCTCCCCGTATAAGTTAAGGATCTCTTGTCTCTCGCTGCTTTAAGGATTTTCTCTTTATCTTTGGAATTTGCAAGTTTCATTATTAAATATCGAGTGCTGGATGATTTTTAATGATTTGGGGGGAGGAGAACCTCTATATCTCCTGAATCTGAATGCCTATTTCCCTCCCCAGATTAGGGAAGTTCTCAGCTATGATTTGTTCAAATAGGCTTTCTGTCCCTCTGTCCCTCTGTGTTTTCTGTAACCCCAGTTATACTTAGACTCTTCCTTCTGAGGCTATCATTTATTTCCCTTAACCTTTCCTTATGATCTCTTAATTGTCTCTCTCTTTTTTCCTCAGCTTCCTTCCTTGCCATCAACTTGTCTTCTAGGCCGCTCACTCTTTCTTCCACCTCATTAACCCTAGTCACTAGGACCTCCAGTTTGGATTGCATCTCATTTAATATATTTTTAATTTTGACCTGATTAGATCTAAATTCTGCAGTAATAAAGTCTTTAGAGTCTTTTGTGATTTTTTTCCAGAGCCACCAGTAGCTTTATAATTGTGCTTCTGAATTGGCTTTCTGACATTGAATTGTAATACATATTCTGTAACTCTGTGGCAGAGAGTACTGATCCCGTCTTTTGTGGTGAATTCTTCCTTCTAGTAATTTTTCTCAGTGCAGAGTGGCTGTATGAGTGGGCTGACTCAAGAATATCAACCATGACCTAAGTAAATTTCACCCCAGATGATTCTGACGAGGTCAGAGATCAGAAAATGAAAATAAGATCAGAACAATAAAATAAAAGGACCACTAAAGTGAAAAATGAATTTTAAAATGAAGTAGTAAAAATAAAAGGCCAAGAATCCCAAAGAAGAAATAAAAAAAGAAAAAAAAAGAAGAGAAAAAAACAAAGTAAAGAGGAAAAAATAGAAAATAAAATAAAATAAAAGAAAGAAAGGGAGGGGACTGGGAGATGGTGGTGGTGAAGAAGTTGTAGTGGAGGGAGAATGTAGTCTACCTGAGACATGAGCAGATTTCACCAAAGAAGACATACACATGGCCAACATGCACATGAGAAAATGCTCCGCATCACTTGCTAATAGGGAAATACAAATCAAAACCACAATGAGATACCACCTCACACCAGTGAGAATGGTGAATTAACAAGACAGGAAACAACAAATGTTGGAGAGGATGTGGAGAAAGGGGAACCCTCTTGCACTGTTGATAGGAATGTGAACTGGTGCAGCCACTCTGGAAAACTGTGTGGAGGTTCTTCAAGGAGTTGAAAATATAGCTACCCTATGACCCAGAAATTGCACTACTGGGGATTTACCCCAAAGATATAGATGCAGTGAAAGACCGAGACACCTGCACCCCGATGTTTATAGCAGCAATGTCCACAATAGCTAAACTGTGGAAGGAGCCTTGGTGTCCATTGAAAGATGAATGGATAAAGAAAATGTGGTCTATGTATACAATGGAATATTACTCAGCCATTAGAAACGATGAATACCCACCATTTGTTTTGACGCAGATGGAACTGGAGGGTATTATGCTGAGTAAAGTAAGTCAGTTGGAGGACAGTCATTATATGGTTTCACTTATACAAGGAATTTAAAAAATAGTGAAAAGGATTATAGGAGAAAGGAGAGAAAATGATTGGAAAAAGTTAGGGTGACAAAGCATGAGACTCTTAACTCTGGGAAATGAACAAGAGGAAGTGGAAGGGAGGTGGCTGGGGGGATGGAGAGACTGGGTGATGGGCACTGAGGGAGGCATTTGATGGGATGAGCACTGGGTGTTATACTATATGTTGGCAAATCGAACTTCAATTTAAAAAATGTATATATAGGGCAGCCCCAGTGGCCCAGCGGTTTGGCGCCACCTTCAGCCTGGGGTGTGATCCTGGAGACCCAGGATTGAGTCCCACGTCAGACTCCCTGCACAGAGCCTGCTTCTCCCTCTGCCTATGTCTCTGCCTCTTTCTCTCTCTGTGTCTGTCATGAATAAATAAATAAAATCTTTAAAATATATATACATAAAAATATATGCATTAAAATATATATTTTATATTTATATATAAAATCTATATGTATATTTATATATACATGTGTATATATACATGTATATGTATATATACATTAAAACATGTATATATGTGTATATATATACATGTATGTATATGTACATGTATATATACACACACAAAAAAATCCTTTACAGATTGCCATTTGATTTCAGTGGACTTTGAAGATGGATCATCATTCTCTTTCAGATGAAATTTTTGGAGAGAACTTTATTTTCGAAGGAAGAGTTTTCATCAAAATAAAAATCTATCCTGTAAGCTAATTTAATATCTTCAAATTCTGTCACTCAACTCTTGTCAGTTAATGCAGGGCCTCTTCATCCTCTTCCCAAGCAGTGCTGACACTTGTGGATGGTTGACAAATGTTGTTACCCAAAAATTGGGGATTTTGGCGATCAATTCTGATCTCTTCTGAAAAAAAAATGGTTGGCGGAGTTTGTTATATTTCTGTTCTACTTTCAAAATCTCCTCACTGGCTTTTTCATTAAGTCTGTCTATTTCATTTTGTACTTCATCAATATGTTCAATTGCTTCTTTCTGTTCTTTTTCTCCTTTTGACAAATGCTGAAAGATCAATGTCTCCTCTGGCTTGGGGGCAGGAGGTAGCCTTGGTTTCTTTGTTTGAGGCGTGAGTGAGGACATGCTGTGAGGAAACTCCACAAAACCAGGAGAGCGAAAAGTAGATTTTAGTGTAAATTTCATCTGCTGATGACATAAAGATCAATTCAAAATTATAAAAGAGTAAAAGGGTCAACTCATAAGTGTATAGTAATTCTTGACTTTTATATACCTAATCACAGATTTGTGGACACATGAGGGAAACAAAACAAAAACAAAAACAAACCTTACACCTTAGAAGAGAAACAGAAAAAAAAAAAAAAGCCAATTATGTCAGAAAATTTCAACTTTTATTTCAATATTATATAGACAAATGGTCACCAAATTAGTAAGATATAGAAGACTTGAACAAAATTATCAACTAACTAGAAATGACTTATATTATAAAACACTTCCAACAACAACCAATTACACACATATTAGTTCATGACTTTCTTTGAGAAGGTCAAAATTGATAATGTTCTAGTCATACTTCCATGTATCAAGATTGAGAGAAGTAGCATATTTCTTGGCAGACAGCTTTTGAAGCTCAGTCAAGAAACTGTAAAGTAAAGGTATTTGCAAATCATGTATCTGATAGTGGACATCTAATCAGATTATTAAAAAATAAATAAAGATAAATTAACCATACTAATAACAAAATAGAATACCCAATTTTATATGTGAAGAAAATAATTGAAGACATATGTCACCAAAGGTAAATGGATAGCTTATAAGGATGTGAAAAATTGCTCAACATTTAGACAGTAAACAGATACAAATTATAATCATAACGAGTCATGTCTACTTATCTATTAGAATAGCTAAAATTATAAAGGCTGATTCTACCTAATCTGAGCTAGGCTGTGAAGCAACAGGAAATCTAAAATCTAAAATGTGCTATGCTCTTAGCACATAAAACATGTTCCAGTTACATGAACTAGTCATTTTACTCCCAGGCATATGCCCAAGAGAAACAAATCCTATGTTCATACAAGAACTTGTACATGGATTTCATAGCAACTTTATTTTTAAGAATTGGCAGCTATGCAAATGTCCATCAACAGAGTAATGACAAATTATGATCTATCCATACGAAAGAATACTTCCCAGCATAAACGCGAACTATTGATATTTAGAATTTGGAGATTCTTGAAGTAATTATGCTGAGAAAAAGAAGTCAGGCAAAGCATAAACTTTATGATTCCATTACTATAAAAATCTAGCAAATACAAACTGATGTGTAGTCACAGAAAGTTGCTGAATATATTAGTCTGATTTTGGGGCCCCCTCTGTTCTCCCATAACTTCTTACACTTGGATCTCCTAGCATTTGTTACACCATATGGAAACATGACCTCTTTTTCTTATCCTATCTTACTAGAATACGTATCCCTGGAGCTTTATGGACACTTGAACTCTCAGTTATTAGCAGAAATTCTATCACACAGTAAGTTTTCAAATATAAAAGCCAGAGTTTTACAATGACATCTAAGCCACATGATCTGGCCACTCATTTAACCTGTGTGACCTCTCTCCCTGCGACTCTTCAGTCATCCAGTGGCCTCCTTGATATTCCTCAGATCTGCCAGGGCATGATCCAACCTTTGGCCTTTGAGATAGCCAATCTCTTTGTCTGCAGTGACCTTATTGCTGAGAGCTCTGGCCAAATCCGTCACCTTTTTACACCTTTGCTCAATTGTCATCTTCATTGGAACTACCCTGATCTTCCTATTCAAAATTTTAACTTGCCGTCCCTGCCTACCAATCTTGATTTTTCTCACACTGATCTAATTTTTATTTTTCCCCATAGTACTCATCATTTTTGAAAGTACTATGCACTTTTTAGTATTAAGGTTTGTAAGTTTTGTCTCCCCATTAAAATAAAAGTTCTATAAAGCCAAGTGTTTTGTTTGCCAGTGTAATCTAAAGTAATATCTGGGGATCCCTGGGTGGCGCAGCGGTTTAGCGCCTGCCTTTGGCCCAGGGCGCGATCCTGGAGACCCGGGATCAAATCCCACGTCAGGCTCCCGGTGCATGGAGCCTGCTTCTCCCTCTGCCTGTGTCTCTTCCTGTGTCTCTGCCTCTCTCTCTCTCTCTCTCTCTGTGTGTGTGTGACTATCATAAATAAATTTAAAAAATAAAAATAAAAAAATAAAGTAATATCTGCTGCATAATAGGTTCAAAAGACATTTGGTAATGTTCTGAATAAATTAATGTTGAGAGAATTAATTTAATAAATTTCATAATTTCATAAATCACTTGGACAATTTACTCCAAAAAATAAACTATGTAAAACATACCTTAAATTTACTTTCACAATGTTGTATAGCATATAATAGACAATATACATAAGCCTTAAAGAAACAGCCATATAAGTAACCAATTAATACCTACTTAAAAACCGCATAATACCACGCTTCTCTGAACACTCAGAGGAAATAAATTTTTTAAAATAACAGATTTTTTTGGTAAATAATTTAATAAAATAAAAGTTTCATTCAGCTATGGAGATCATAATAAATGTTTTTAATAAGCATGAAATTATAACTCTGAAGTACAGTAAAATGAAACCACCTGCTAAGGGTGAGAAGACAAGAATAAACATCATTTTTCCAAATAAGGGGAATTTATTACCTGTTTGAATCAAAGCATATGGATTTGTTCACATTGGCAATAAAGAAATATGGAGCCACAAACCATAGAAAGTCATATTTTAGATTTCTAAAGGACTTGAAAGTGAAGGGTATACATCTTTTAAATGCTATATAATGCTACATAATGACAAGATGACAGGTTGTGACAAATAGTATTTTAAAAGCTCTACTCATAATGGAATGGAAGGTTTCATTTCCCTATAATTTTATATATGTCATTAATTTACTATATCTGGATACAACATATTACCAAACAGATGTTCATCAAGGACTAACTCATTTTTAATGGAACATAATAATTTGAACCTATATCTATTAATCATTTTTCGATCTAACATTTACAATCTAGCTAAACATTTTATCAGTCGCCGACAAAATTAAAAAAAAAAAAAAACAATAAAAAGTAGAGTTTGGAAAAATAGATTTCTTTCAAAATTGCATTAAGATGAAAATATTTGTTGATATTTTAAAAACTTTAAATGTAATTTCATAAGCTGAATATCTGACCTATTCACACAATATAAAATTTGGAAAAAATAAGAGAAAATATGACATATCTTTTAGATATTTTTGAAGGTATTGATAAAGAGAAGTTGTTCATAGTATATGTATTGTGATATGTCAGTTACTAGACATGGATAACTGTATAACAATATTTATTTTTAGAATTATAGTTCTTTGGGTGCCTGGTGGCTCAGTCAGTTAAGTGTTTGCCTTTGGCTCAGGTCATAGAGCCCTGCATCAGGCTCCCTGATCAGTAAGAAATCTGCTTCTCCCTCTGCCTTTCATTTCACTTAAAAAAAAAAAAAAAAAAAAAGATAGCTCTTGCCAAAATATGGAATTAACTGGACTGGAGCTGGATGCCTCTTCCAAAGTCAATTCTGGAGAAGCCATGAAAAAGCACTATAGTACTGCTTCAGATACTAACAAAAAACAAATAAACCACATTGAATTCCTGAAAAGACTCAAAGTTGTTCATGACTGATATGTCAGTTACAAACTTTTAGGACAGTTTGTAACTGACCCTTCCCTGCAGAAATCAGCTGGAATGTTAAGAGGCTATCTATCTGAACTGTGCAAAAGCCTTGAAGGTGTAAACTTGAAAATTCTTCATAGAGACTAGCTCCCTAAGGCATTATTCCTCCACATTTTTCCTCAAAACACTTAGGGCTGAAGGATGATAAATTATGTAAATTGTTTCATCCAAATGACGCCTCTTCATAAGGATTTAAAAATAGAAAGAATTTAAAATTGAAACCCTGACCATAAGATATGCGTTACAGAGTAGCATCCAGTGAAGATGCTCATTACTAATTCCAAAGTATTTGTGATTCTGAATTCTTGGCCTCATTAGTAAATTTCTTGTTAAATTCTGCAGTTCTTCTGTGAAGTGGCAATTGGCCTTCAATCTTTTGTTGGTGCACATTTTTAGGTAAAGTGAGATGTGTGTGCCCAGAAATATACAGTATTCTTCATATTTCATTGAGGGTATATTGAGTTTTGTTCAATGGGATTTGGACAGATGTTTAAATAGCCTCTTCCAGAGTTGGCCCTGAAGAATATCTTCCATTTGGAAGAATATCTTCCTTTTTTTTTCTTTCTTTGATTCTCTGAAAAACCTTGGCTAATATACCACATCTCAGTGATATCAGAAGTCAAGGTTGTCCAAACACTTATTTGGAAACACTTGTATAGCTACAAGATAGAAGGAAGCTGCTCAGTATGTAATGAACTTTGAGTAAATGAGAAAGAAAACATCATTGTAATTAAGCTACCAGGTTTCACTCTTCTTTATTGTTGTTTAGGAAGTCCTAGCACACAAAATACATTGATTTTATGGTGGCTTGATGATCCTATGAGAAACTGAACTCATGGGCCAAAATAACTACGCACATGAAAAGTAGAATTACTTAACTGAAAAAGACGATATGGTGGACTCTCTAAGCCAATTGAAGTGTTAGTGGAACTTATCTAAAAATAGCTTAAAATTAATATGATAAAATAATAATATATACATAGGGAGAAAAGAAGGATACTCTACTGTGTATATAAATTAAATGAAAATTGTTGAAATAATGCAGTCAATGGATAGTAAGATGAATATAGCTATAAAATGAATAAATTAATTGTAAAAAAAAACAGATTAATGACCTCTGCCAAAATGCAGCACAAGAGAAAAAAATTAAAGAAGAAAATATTTAAATAAGTACTGAGATAAATTTTGGAGAATTAAAGAAAGATGAAAGCTATCTGATTAAAAGAATGTCAAACATAAGAGATTAGAAAAAACAGTAGCATATATTCTGGTGAGTTTAAGAATATCAAAGACAGAGAAGAGCATAAAGATGCCCAGCAGATAGAACAGATCACCTGAAACGTACCAGACTAATACTGACAGTAGAATCCTCAATAGTAATAGCATATAAGAAAGACAGCTTGGTGTGTGTATATGTGTGCTTTTTTAAGTATAGATGGATAAGAAATTTGAAACTAGATACTATACATCAAGCCAAACTATTGATTAAATTTGAAAGCACAATAAAAATACAATGAAGCATGTTAGGTCTTGGAACATTCAATACACAGAGACAAACACCTAAAAAAAGTTTTTGGAGGACAACTCAATTTAGAGAGAGAAGACAGCATTTGGTCTTCAAAGCCATATTTGGGAGGAAGGATTGAATTTAATAAACACTGTAAATATTTCTTTAATCCTTATGTTATGGATTTCCTAAATTTAAGGAGTATTCGTTCAAATCTTTATCTTTAAATAAATCCCAAGTAGCTTTTTCAGAGATTCTGGACAATCAGGCCATTTTGACGCAAATCTTTTTTGTCACTTATGGAAATTTTGATTGCACTTACCTGTAGAATGCCTAGCCCATTGTTATAGCCATTGTACTTGCCAACACATGGGTTTTGGGTGTGTGTGTATGTATGTGTGTGTATTTATTTATTTTGATTTTGTTTAATTTTGATTTTTGATTTTTTAGTTTTCTGTATGATTTTTAAGTAGATATAATTTCAATAAATTATAATTCAATAAAATTTATCTGAGATTATATACAATAAAGTGGAATTTGTGTGAACTTAAGAAGTATATCTCCATCTTTTAAAAAGAGTAGACTACTCTAAAAATTGTTCAAAGAAGTACATTATATTTGTTATTAAATTTGATAATATACAATACTGTGTTTATGATCCTGTGCAACTATATCAAATTCTACTATTAATTCACTTCAATAACTACTGTAAGAGGAAAAAGGAATATTTTTCAGAATAAAAATAATTGTATTTTTCAGAATAAAATATAGTTTTATTCACTGAACAGAGAGAACAAATGTCAAAGTTTAACATTTGTATAATGCTTTTTAATACAAATTGAAATTAAATCTGATCAAAGTTTGTAAAGTTTTAAGTAAAATGATAGCAGCTCATGTCCTTAAAAAGTGGTAAGTACCCCAATTCGTTGCTTAGAAAACAAATTTGACATCACACTTCTCTGAGGTAGGTTTGGAAATATCCTTTGGTTACGTTGTGGTATAACTTGACCTAGTGTATCATCAAACTATATATTTTCTTTTGTTCCTCAGAACATTTTGATTGTGTCATTATATTTTATTTTAGCCATTCTGATAAGTGTCAGTGATATCTCTTTGTAGTTTTAATTGCATTTTCCTGATGCCTAACTTTGTCAAACTATATTATTTTGATGTGTAGTGTTCTGAGCTTCTTCAAGTTCAAAACCATGTGACCACTTGGCAAAACTATAGCTGCAAGCACACTCATAGACCAACTCTTATTTAGAAATAAGAAGAACATTACTATGCATTCCAACAAAGAATAGATTTGTTATGCAGTGGGGACTTTATAAATTACTTGACACAACTTATATAGTAAAGAGAAATGGGACAGGCCACTTCTAGCAGCTGTATATAATGTCATTAAAAAAATATATATATAATATCATTTTAATTTTAATTTTAATTTTCAGTATAATATTTTCCAAAGTATGCACAGAACTTATATGTACTGTAAATTGTGAGCATTTTAAACAATCAAGATATAAATATATGTATATAACTATGGAAATTGATCAGTTTTAAGTTTGTGACAGCCAAAATTTAACCTAAGAGTTTATTTTAAATTAGCCAGCCTTTTCTGCATTGCTAAGTATAATAATCAAGCATTAATAAGAAAAAAATAATCTCTGTAAAATTACATCTGGGTAATGTACCTGGGTGCATTACATCAAGAAGTGCTCAGTCACCAATCAAAATCTAAAAATTGGTTTGAATGGCATGTGATTTTTAAAACTGTCATAATAAAAAAAAAAAAAATTAATTTTCTTCATTGTGTTTAATAAATTGCTGTATTCATCCTAACTGGGAGTGAAGTAAAATACTGGACATTTCATCTTAACTGTAGCATTTTAAACTGGTAACTCTTGAATATACTTTACAGCAGTATAACAGAAACTAAAGATCAATGATGGTTCATAAAACATTTGTTATGATTCACAAGGAAATAGGGAGTTTGTGCAGAAATTCAAATTACTTTGTCAGTAAACACATTGTTTATTTCAGCTAACTTTATATATATGCCAAGTCTCTCAAAGAAGGAAGCAACAATTTACATTTTCTTTCAAGCTCCTTATCTAATTCTGTGGACCCAGAGCATATAGTTCAAAGAGCAACTACTTTGAGTAGCGCTAGTTTACACATTTCCTAATAGTCCCTGAATTTAGTGAAATTCTGTCCAATTTTGTTAATTTGATGTAGTAAAAGATAAACATACAAAAAGATCATCCTTAATTTATACAGATTTCCAAACTCTGCACTTCCTGCATAAGGCCCAGCGAGGTATTTTCAAAAACAAACAAACAATGCCGGAAGCACTATGAGGTCAGCCTTAGGCAAAAAGTGACTCACAACCCACCTTACTATATCCCATGAAGTAGACTGTAGGCCCTGAATCTACTACCCTGAGGCTGTGTTATCAAATTCCTTAAGTTAGAAAGTTTGAAAACCAGTTTGTGTGGGTGCATTTCTTTTACAATTTGACAGACATTTTGTTGTTTGTACATTTTAATACTTGATTTTTAGGGTATAATAATTATGTTTAAAAAGTCATGATGGTTTTGAATACTGTTCGATAATTGTACTAATGTGGTATACTCACTCCTCCTAGGACACAGAAATTATAGATTGGTAGTGCTTTTCAGATCTGACATCTTTGAGTAGTTGAGGCTTCTGCATAAATGCAATAGGAAAAATGGCATTCAAGTTTATGATATTTTCTATAAATAAATTAGAATGCACTGGAGGCCTGATATAAATTGGGAACATGAGACTTCAGTAAGAACTTGTTTTCAATTCAAAATACATTTTAAATAGAAATATACTTCATATACTTTTAAATATGAATATACTTCATAAACAAGTGAGTCAAGAGTCATAAACTAATGATGATTCTAAATGTTACTTAGAACATTTTGTTTTTAATATATTTTAAATATTCTACACAAGACAAAGTGGATCCAAGTTATCTTCAGGTAAAATAAGATTTGAGAGAAGCATATATCTCCTTCAGTATTTATAAAGTACCATCTCCATGTAAGGCAACGTCCCCAACTTTATGGAAAACATAGGAAGAATAAGACGTGGCCCTTCAAAAAACATACAATACTAAGATTTAAGGGATGAAGCAGCATGTTTTGTCTCAGAAAAAACGTTGTACCAACTGACTTTACTGAAACTGTAAACTTATTACTTTCATTTTCTATCACATTATCCTACTGCATTCAGGATGCTATAACAGACATGCTATAGACTGAGTGGCTTATAAAAAAAACAGAAATTTATTTCTCACAGTTCTGGAGCTGAGAAGTCCAAGATCAAGGGACGGGCAGATCCAGTGAGAGCCGGCTTCATTATGGATGGCTGTCTTGTCACTGTAACCACCAACCCACCCATGGTGCAAAAGACAAGAGAACTCTCTTGAGGTCACTTCTAAAAGGGCTCCAATGCCACTTATGGCCTAATCACCTCCCAAAGGTCTCTACGTTTTTGCTTTAATATCATCACCTCCAGAGTTAGATTTCACCATTTGAATTGGAGGAGACACAAACATTCACATCATAGCATATATAAGCAGAACAAGACACAAAACAGCAACAAAAATACTCCTTTTAACTATTATTTTCAACTATATAAATATTACAATTTAATTTGCTTCTATATAATATTAAATAATTCGAGTGATTCATTTATATCCAATGAATATGAGCCCATTTAAATTTGCTTACCCAACATATCCAGCAATATATTTCTTTAGATTGTCTCATTTGTTTTTCTCACAGGACTTACCACAATTAGAAGGTAGATGATAGATAACAGAAAGATGTATACTTATACACATTTTTTCCTGTTAACGATACCCATGAAAATAAAATTTAAACTCAAAGAAACTTGTCTTGTTTGGGATTTAATATCCAGTTTTTACTTAATGCCCAAAAAAACAATCCAATTAAAAAATAGCCAGAAGATATGAACAGACATTTCTCCAAAGAAGACATCCAGATGGCCAACAGACACATGAAAAGATGTTCATCATCACTTATCAATAGGGAAATGTAAATCAAAACTACAATGAAATACCACCTCACACCTGTCAGGATGGCTAAAATCAACAATATAAGAAACAACAAGTGTTGGAGAAGCTGTGGAGAAAAAGGAACACATGTGCACTGTTGGTGATAATGCAAACTGGTACAGCCATACTGGAAAATAGTGTGGAGTTTCTACAAGAAGTTAAAAACAGAAGTACCTTATGATCTAGCAATCCCATTACTAGGTGTTTACCCAATGGATACAAGAACACTAATTCAAAGGGATACGTGTACCCCTGTGTTTATAGCAGCAGTGTTTACAATAGTCAAGATATGGAAGCAGCTTAAGTGTCCACTGACTTATGAATGAGTAAAGAAGAAGTGGTACGTATATACAATGGAATATTAGCCATAAAAAGGATTAAATCTTGCCATTTGCAATGGCATGGATGGAACGAGAGTGTAATGTTAAGTGAAATAAGTCAAAGCAAGACAAATACCATGTGATTTCACTCATATATAGAATATAAGAAACAAAACTACTAACGGAGGAAAACAATGAAAAAGCGACAAAGCAAGAAACAGATATTTCATTATAAAGAACAAGCTAAAAAAAAAAGAACAAGCTGATGGTTACCAGGGGCATATTGAGTGGAGTGATGGATTCAATAAATGATGGGGATTCAATATTGCACTTGTCCTGATGAGCACAGGATGATGTATGGAAGTGTTGAATCACTATACTGCACACGTCAAACTAACATAATGGTGTATCTTAACTAACAATAATTCAAATTAAAACATTTTTTAAATAGATTTTATTTATTTATTTATTCATGAAAGACAGAGAGAATCTAGAATTACCTTTCCCCCTTAGACTCCTTCTATTTTATTTTGAGTCATTAAACAAAAATGTCCTGAATGATATGGACCTTAGCCTCCCTCCAATTTTTTAAAGATTTTATTTATTGTTCATGGAAGATACAGAGAGAGAGAGAGAGAGGCAGAGACACAGGTAGAGAGAGAAGCAGGCTCCATTCAGGGAGCTCTACTCAGGACTTGATCCTGGGTCTCCAGGATCAGGCCCTGGGCTGAAGGCGGCGCTAAAACACTGAGCCACCCAGCTTGCCCCCAATTTGAATAACAGTGTGAGAGAGAGAAAGGAGTCCAGGAGGAAGAAAAAAAAAAAAAAGAAAAGAAAAAGATAAGACTATTTACCTTTTATGTACTAGTGAACCCGTAGTCCTTCCACAGAAGCAGCTCTCTGTTGTCTAGTTCCAGCTTCATTTGTGTTTGGTCATATGTTTGGAGCTAGATAACACTATGAAAAATTGTGAAGTGTTTGAGATTTTTTTTTTCCTTATTTAAAAATTAACACATGAGTCTGCCGTGGGTACATAGGTGCTGATAGAAGACACAGACTGGTTCAGAAATAAGATAGTTTATTATTCACAGCAATAGCAGTAGCTAGAATATTAACAGTATCTGTACATGTGTGAGAGAGGTTATATATCAGTTCTGAGCCTCAATTCCACGTGAAGATGTAAGAGGGGCAGATAATATTTGCAAACACAATAGGTTATGTTAAAAAAAAAAAAAAAGGCATGCTTGCACTTTTCACTGAAGGAAGATACCATCTCTGTCTTCCAAGTCTATTTTATATACAAACGACCTTCAACAGATGGTCTAGAACAAATAATAAGTGCAGAAATATAAGAGACCAATTGAAAAATATCTCTCAACAAACACACTTTGAGACTCCTAATTTGACAAAAATACTGTGGGATATCACCTGGATTAGGTGAGTTGAATACTGACTAGTTAAGGATCATAAGGAACCAAATATTTTTAAGCAGTTCTGGAACCCAGTAAAGTTCAGGTAGGTGTTATAAGACTGAGGAAAGAAGCCACCAAAACCTGAGCCCAACTATCCAAGATGTATGATTTTGATTCTAGTCTCTGTGGGGTTATCCCCTGAAGACAATGTCTTTAACTGAGTTGGATTCGTTCCCTAAGCAACATACCCCCATATATTGTAGGAGAGGAATAGTACGTAGGAGGCAAAATATCACATGGAAGTCACCTGATCTTCAGTGGAATATACAATCAGTTCCTCTGGGGTGACTTTTTTCCACAGCTGACTTCCCACTTGAGGGAAAATGCTAGTGCCTCCTAATAG
Source organism: Canis lupus familiaris (assembly GCF_011100685.1). NCBI lineage: Eukaryota > Metazoa > Chordata > Mammalia > Carnivora > Canidae > Canis > Canis lupus. The sequence continues at coordinate 79,540,045 of NC_049224.1, forward strand.
ATTTTAAGTAGGAAATGTGGCAAAGGGAAGCTTAAATTTCATTTAGATAAGAAATAATTTCAAAGTGCTCCTGTTCTTGTTAACATTGTAGACTCCTCCCCTAATCATGATTTTATTTGGTATTATATGGTGGTGACTTCAAATATAATAAATGTAAAGGATTCACCTCTCTTACTGTAGAGAGTCTGCTGGTAGTTTAATGGTGACAATACTTAAATTTAGAAGAGATGGCCTACTAAGTATTAATAAATTTGGAAATGGAGTGAAGATGACAATCCTCTGGGATGCCTGGGTGGCTCAGTGGTTGAGCATCTGCCTTTGGCTTGGGTCGTGATCCCAGATTCCTGAGATTGAATCCTGCATCAGGCTCCCCATGGGGAGCTTGCTTTTCCTCTGCCTCTGCCTCTCTGTCTGTGTCTCATGGGAGGAAAAAAAAAAAAAAAAAAAGAAGAAGAAGATGATGACAATACTCGACCAGTGAGACAAAAAAATAGGTCCAAGCTATTTGCTATGATCAAAAGGGGTTACTTTTGGACGTGCTAAAGAAACCATCATCTTTTGGAAGAAGAACCTGGGGCTACTGATATTTTACAACCAATTATCAAACTAAGGATAGAGAGACTAATCTAAGTTGTAGCCAAAATCGTATACAAGGCAGCAGAATGATTCTTTCCTGGATAATGAGCTTTTCTAAGTGGTCCATGTTAAAGGGAAGAACAGTTGAGGCACTGTGGGCCTATAACTTAAAGGATTCATAAACTGACTTAAATGTAATTGAAAAATTTCCACAATAATAGGCATTATTTGTCTCCTTTTAGTTGAGATGAAAAATCACAAATGATCTCTCTCTTCTAAGGAGGCAAACAACAACAAAAAACTGGGTAAGTTATACTAGAATAACAGCAAAGATTGCGTGTCAGGTATTGTTAAAGCGCAAATCCAGAGGATAGAAGTTATGGTACAGAAGGTTGGAAGGGCAGCCAGATGGCAGAGTAGAATAAAAGAGCTCAGATAGTAGGTTCAGGAGAAATTAGTCATTATCCAGAGATTGTAAGGTATGTGGGGTTGCCAAGGAGAGCAAGAGAGCGCAAGAGAAATCCTGAAAGCAGAGAGAAAAAAACAGACTAGATGAAAGGTTTACAACATTTTAACCTCTAATGTAAGAATATCCAAAGCAGAATGGGAAAAGAGATAAAGGTCCTTACAAGACAACACAGAGGGGCGCCTGGGTGGCTCAGTGCTTGAGCATCTGCCTTTGGCTCAGGGAGTGATCCCAGGGTCCTGGGATCGAATCCTGTATCAGGCTCCCCGCAGGGAGCCTGCTTCTCCCTCTGCCCGTGTCTCTGTCTCTCTATGGCTCTGATGAATGAATAAATACAATCTTAAAAAAAAAAAAAAAGACAACACAGATATGGAACTCACTGTAATACCAGCCACCCCCCCACACACACTATGGTAGAAATAATGCAATGAGGAAAATTGCCTGCCAAATCAATCTTTTCCTCTCTTTTATGTTTTTTTTTTTTTTTTTTTTTTTAAGTTTTTAAATTCCAGTTAGATAAAATACAGTATAATACTAGTTCCAGGTCTACAATATAGTGATTCAACACTTCCACACAATGGCTGGAATCAACCAATTTTTTAAAAAAGTATTTTTTTAAAGATTTTATTTTTAAGTAACCTCTGAACACCCAATGTGGGGCTCAAACTTACAACTCCAGGATCAAGCCACATGCTCTACTGACTGAGCCAGCCAAACACCCCAACAAATAAAACTTTTACAAAATTGTTGAGTTTGTTTAATTAATTTTAAGAGACAAGAGACAGAAGTGAAGATAAAGCATGATGTCATGACAGGGAAAAATATGACTTACATGTTTTGTTTTTTTTTTAAAGTGCAATACCAATTACATCACCTCTGTTCATCATCAGCCTGGGACTTCCCCTACTGAGTTGGTATATGAACCTTGTAGTAATAAATCCAGAATGCATCCATCATCTATCCTGCCCCTTAACTTTCCCCTTTAGACAGACCTCTGATCTGGAACAAGCCTTATTTTCTAGTGCCTTGTAGGAGCTTTGGGCTGCTGCCTAAATTGCCCACTCTCCTCTCACCACCACCACAAAAATTGGGCCTATTAAGAGGAAGGAATACTAGGAAAAATTGACAACTTTTGTAAATATCTTTAAATAATAAATTATAAGGTGGTTCTCTCTTTTTCTGCCACATAACCAATTCTTGTAAGAATGAGGTCACATAAGAAAATTTACATGTTAGCATTATCCTACTGGACCCGGATTATTTGTACAATTTCTTCCTGAGAAACGTAATTCGTTATGTAACCGAAGCCTACAAAATATTTGATAAGACTACTAATATCACCTGCATTATTCAAAACACTGTTCAAGGCTTCTGAAATACATAGGTTCCACAAACACTTACTAAGCATCTTGTATGTATCAGACCCTTTAAAAATCTGCCTCAAAAAAATAAATAAATAAATAAATAAATAAATAAATAAATAAATAAATAAATAAAAAAGAATCTCTACCTTAATGGAATTTTGAATCTGAAGAAGATTTAGGCAATATACAAGGGATCAGATAATACAACACAAATAATACAAGTAATATAAATCTTTGATTACTGAATCTGAGGATATCACATTAAATTGATTTGAGACAGGCACCTGGATGGCTCAGTGACTGAGCATCTGCCTTTGACTCAGGTTGTGATCCTGGGGTCCTGGGATCCAGTCCTGCATCAGGCTCCCCCACAGGGAGCCTGTTGCTTCTTCTGCCTGTGTCTCGGCCTTTCTCTGTGTGTGTCCCATGTATAAATAAATAAAATCTTTAAAAAATATAAAACAAAATAAATCAATGAGAAGCATCTGGATTTCTTTTCAAAGATTTTTTACCTTAAATAGAAATTGACATTTAGGGAAAATTGTTACTGAAAGATACCCTGTATCTACCAAAAAGGTTACAAAATGGGCTGACTAAACATCCCACTTGTGATCATTGCTTTCTTTGTTCAGTTGTTACATATTAAGACTGAGTTTAAGTCATTTTGTTAGAAACTGGTAATAAAAGCATTTTCACATACCTTCAACCTTTCTTCTTTTTGCTAACATGACATTTTTGTAAGACAAGTGTTTGATGTGTAGGCAACTTAAGAAAAAAATTACCTAGGAACTCAAACGTACATTATGAGGTAAAGGTTTGAGCTAACTTTTTGTGGCAATTTGTATTAAAAAGTATTAACAACAACAAAAAAAAGTATTAACTAATTCCAGTAGTGTTACTTGTCCTATCTCTTTCTTGCTACCAAGAGACTGTAAGTGTTCTAGACCGAGGTAATATCTCAGGTTGGTCCTCATAGAAAGATGGGATGAACTGATGATGCGTACATACTATGAGTAAAGGAAAAAACAAGACGAATCAAGACAAAACAAAACATTGGTTATTTTAAAACACTAGATTTGAAGATGATTTATTCCAGCATCAGTATGGCATTATTATTTTGGATAGTAAATGCTCCATAAGTGTTATGTCTAAAACTTTCCCCTTATATTTTTTTCTTGTGAATTCAAGTATACTTGCTACTTATTAAAAACAAAATTCAGGGCACCTGGGTGGCTCAGTGGTTGAGTGTTTGCCTTCAGCTCAAAGCGTGATCCAGGAGTTCTGGGATTGAGTCCCACCTGGGGCTCCCTGCAGGGAGCCTGCTTCTCTCTCTGCCTCTCTCTCTGTGTCTCTCATGAATAAATAAATAAAAATAAAAAAACAAAAACAAAAACTGAAAATTTACACAATGTTAAAGATTCAATTGAATATCTGAATTCTCCCTTACAGCCTAAAGTTTGTAAAACCAATAATAAATTCAATACCTTGATTCTGGTTTCAATATTTCACTTTAATGATACTTGTATTGCAAACTAGACTGTAAACTTCTTAAAGGTAAAAAAGTTTATACCTCTAATAGTTCCACAGACATTCCTAACAACCCTAAAAAAGCACTTACTGATGTAAAATACCAGCAAATCAAATTATTCTAACATAGATAAATAATAAACAATCAATCAATCAGTCTGAAAAGAAAAAATCTAAGAATATGTTAAATGATAAGATCAAAGAGGGAAGGAAGAAAAAATAAATATAAAATAGAGATTTCCATTAAAAGGAAAAATGAAGAATAAGGCAGGAGATTTTAAAAAGTTTCATGGGAGACCCCTTAAAAAAAAAAAAAAAAAAACATGGAAGAGGAATTTTTAGAAAATAGTAACAAATGAGCAGAGGAAAAATTGTTGCTGCTTCTATAATAATAGCTATTTTTTGTTGTTATTTTACTTATTTAACTAATAAACAGAAAATAGAAAAAACATTTACATTTAGGGATAGGTTTCAATATCATTTTTTTAGTTGTTAGAAAATGTGTCACAGAAAGTATCTAGAGATATAGTAGCACCATGTAATGAGCTACATTGTTTGAATGTCGAATTTGTAAATGCTGTTAGAGGAAACTTGGCCTTATGCGGTTGTGGTCCTGGAACTAATTATATTTATTAATGAGGACCAGTTTAAAGTTCTGAAATGACAGTGTGTGGACAATTTTCCAAATTCCCTCAGCTCTTTACAGATCTTTTTTTTAGCCCCCTTTAGAACTATCAATTTTATTTATCTAATTGAATTTTATGTTATTGACTTGCTGGCTTTTGGCTTTTCTTCCTCTTTCTTTTCTTCCTCCCCCTCTAATCCTCACCTCAAGTATTTTTTCCAAATCACATTTCCACTTAACAGGCACTGTCAATTCTTTGATATGAATCCTTGTCATCCATTTGCTAACTAACCTAAGAGATGAGGTAGCATCAATATTTAGAAGCTTAGAATGGAAAGCCTTTATGTAAGCATGAATTTTAAAATAACCTAATGAAGTATACATACCTTGAGTTCAGATATTCATACAAGCTGACCCAGACATTCAACAGACAGACATTTTCAAAACATTTATTTTTATCTTGTACTCAAAACATGGTTATAATGTATTTTTTTTTCAGTGACTTTACCATAGTAAGGAAAAGTTGGAGAAAAATGAGACATTTGCTTTTAAGATTTGAAATTTATTTTGTTGATTAAAAAAAATAAAAACAGGAACACAGGAACATTTCTTCTTAGATATCAACACCGAAGTTTCTGAGTTGTATTCTGTTAAAAGTGCAGATAAAATGACTTCAGTTACTCACTTAAGTGATCAGCGGAAAGGGTAACGTGTGAAGTAGAGGACTTTTTAATTATTTATGAATGTCCTCTGTGTGGAGGGAATTCCACATACAGTTGCACTTCTCTTTTTGGCTTTGTTTTGTGAGCAGCAGCAGAATCCATGAATAAGATTAAACATAAAGACATTCACAGAAATTCTTAATGATCTTCTGAGCAAGGGCAGCAAGTGCAACAAAAACTGCAGCAAGGCTAATTACAAATTTCAAGTGGCCATCACTTAATTATGGGTTCTTTTAAGTTCAAGTAATGTATCTTTTTATATACCTATCATATTAATTACCACAAACTGCTCTCTCTCTCTTTTTAAAGATTTTCATTCATTTATTTGAGAGAGAGTGAGCGGGCAAGAGAACACAAGCAAGGGGAGGGGCAGAGGGAGAGGGAGAAGCAGACCTGTGCTGAGTAGGGAGCTGGATGTAGGGCTTGATCTGCCCCTTGGGATCCTGACCTGAACTGAAGGCAGCTGCTTAAAACTGAGCCACCCAGGCACCCCCCCCAAACTGCTCTTTTTTTTTTTTCCAAACTGCTCTCTTGAGCACTTTTATTCTTTTCACATATTTCCTATTTTTAGTATTTAAAATTACCCCTGTGATTTATAGGTAAAAGGATTTTACTAACTGACTCATTGTATTTATTTATTTATATAAAACATTTATATAAATAATGATGTTATATATATATATATATATACACATATATATAAAGCCTGAATGTGTGTGTTCAACATAGTCTTTTCAAAGAAACATCTTAAATCTATCATATTGTTTACAAATAGGTACACCCTTTACAGACTCATCAAATCTCTTATTCTTAAATTCATAAATCATCTGTGTAGCAAACTAAACTATATATTAAATATAAACATACCATATGTAATATTATTAGTGCACCACAAGGCATATATAAGACATGCCCTACTCAAGGCATTGTGGATAATTGGATTTGGCTTCTACCCTAAGAGTCTTCTGTACATTTCTGTGGCTTATATGCTACAATCAGGAGGAACAATTATTTTGCTAAAAGCTCCCAAGTGACTATGAGAGTATGATGGTTTCAGTATAGGTAATTTGTAGACCAGTGCTGTAATATTATAGTTTAATATAAAGCATAATAAAATAAAATGCTATTGCCATTTTTCATTTATTTGTTGAGTGAAGCATCTCTTCGATTATCAAGCATTCATTTTCTTTATACAGAAGAAACAGAACAATATTATGGAGTTGAAAATATAGTAAAAATTTTAGAAGTCTTGATCATTTTGCTTTGGCAATTTTAGAACATAAAATTAGGTAAAGTTCAAGTGCAAGTTATATTTGTGACAGTCGAGGAAAAGTTAATTAAAAGTTGGCTTATTATCATAGTTTCAGCACTTTGACAAAGTGATAGAGTCAAAAATCAATGAATATATGAAGTATATAATAAAAACAATAATATTAAGTGTATAGGCCTCACTCTAGGTCTTGATAGACTATAGGTCAAAGGGAAAGTATCAATAGAGTCTATTCAGTTCCATGCTTGTCAAATTAATAGGCTTCCCCATATTGCCTCCTTCTTCACATTAATTTGTCTAATGGAGTTTACAAGAGTTAAAGACAGTCAGTGATACATTTATGGCTGCAGACAAGGTGCAGAATTTAAAATAGTTTAGTGGTGTTTATTATTTAAGAGAAAGAGTGAGTTCGAGAGGTGGGGGTGGGTAGGAACAGAGGGCCAGGGAGAGAGAATCTTAAGCAGCCTTGGTGCTCAGCACAAAGCCCTCTAGAGGTTCGATCTCACCACCCTGAGATCAAAACCTGAGCCAAAATTAAGAGTCAGACACTTAACCAGAGTCACCCAGGTGCTCCGTTTTTTTCATCTCTTTCAGGAACTGAGTTTCCCTTCAGAATCTGCACTTGCATCCATAACCTGAATAATTACTTTGGGATTTGATCCCATAGAAGATAGAATTAGAAAAATTAAGTGGTTCAGAAGGATAAACACATCTCAGAGTTCAGGTTGAGCTGATTATCACTGTGGACACCTGGGTATCAATCCCATTGCAGCTGATTATCACTGTGGACACCTGGGTATCAATCCCATTGCACAGAATACATCTCAGAAATTTGTGTCTGAAACAAGGAAAAATCTGTTTACCCACGGACTCCTGCATTGTATCCACAGTGCTTTAAATTCATCCTAGCAGCATCTAATGCCCCTGACTTCACTTTATTGGACATGGCAGGAGAGCTAAGTGGGTTTGGTCAGTATCCCACCCAATGGAACAGAGCAGAATCAGGCAAAAAAAGTTATAAGACCTTTCCAAATTAGATTTAATGGGATTCTATTGATCATTTATGAATTCACTTTACATTTTTATTTCACCAATTTTTCTAAATACAATATTTGCTGTATTTTTCAATGGTAACTAGTATAGTACCTATTATTATAAATTATTTTTCTACTACATTTGTTTAGTCATGGGTATTCATTTCTTCTTCCAAGTTTCTCAGGTATACGACTTCAATTTCCAAATAAATCATTTGAGATGTTTATTTTTTACACTAAATTTCTAACTATGAAAAACATGGATATTTGCATTATGGCATATCATTCACCATTTAACTTATTTTTTAAAAATGTATATCTTGGTGAAATGTAGTTTTTTATGTTTATGTAGATTCTTCATAATTTTCTCCAAGTTCACTGGTTTATGCTTTATAATTTTTTAATCTTTTTTTTAAGATTTTATTTATTAATTCATAGAGACACACATAGAGAGAGAGGCAGAGACACAGGCAGAGGGAGAAGCAGGCTCCATCCAGGGAGCCCGACGTGGAACTCCATCCCAGGTCTCCAGGATCACACCCCAGGCTGCAGGCGGCGCTAAACCGCTGTGCCACAGGGGCTGCCCGGTTTATAATTTTTTAAATCGTCTTCCTACTGTTGATTAATGTATTTCTTCCATTACATTGTCTACTTGATATTGCCATTAAAGGAAAAAGCAACTGGAAATCTATATACCTTCCAACTTTCTCAACTCACTCATTACTTTGAGGATCTAATTGGATTTTCTTAGGTGCTCCAGATGGACAAGATTTTGCACAGGTGCTAATTATTATTTCTGTTTCTTGCTTCCTGCATATATAGCTTCAAGGATCATTTTGAAAAATAATGATGAAACTGGACATCATATTCTTATTCTCGACTTTATTAATGACTCTAGTGCAACATGTTCTACACGATATTAATAGAGACGTGTAAAAGAATTTAATTGACCAAAAAAGTGGTGTCAAACACACTTTTTGTGTGTTTTTGACGTAAGTCAAACACACTTGAACGGGGCCTGGCAACTACTTAGTCATATAAAGTTGAACTACTTTTTTTCCCTCTCTATCCCCCGATCTCTTTAATTTCCTGTAGTACATTCTCAAGGAGTATTTTAAGAAATTTAATATGCACATACAGAGGAATCATCATGGAGCCTAATCTAATAATTCCTCATCAGTTTTAGATATTTTAAGTATTGTTCATTACTGTGTTAGTTATCTATTAACTTTTTTCTACACTGTTCTTAATTGCAAGGAAATCTTTAATTATGATATAAAATGATTAATCAAGTTAATAAATATTTTTACATTATGGATTTATCTTTAATGTTTAAAGAAATATTTTATCATCTCTAATTGATCTCCTATGTTGCAAAGACTATTTTTTGTATAGTTATTATTAATTTTATTGTCTTACACTTAGGCTATTTTTCTGGTAGTATTTTTAATCAATCTCCTAGGTTTATAGTTTTATTTTTATACATTTTATTTGGTATTTTATCTTCATCATCTCTCAGTATTTCTTGACAAGTGCTCATTGGTGATGTCTTTCTTACTAATCCATTCAAAAAAATATATTTGTTTCTATATTTTGTTGTCATCATTGCTGTTCTTTGGTTTGGTCTTTTTTGATGCTTCAGTGTTTTTGCTGTTATTGTTTTTATGGTTTCTTTCTGTTTTTCTTCTGAATTAATAATTTTTAGGTTTCATTTTTACAATAGTTTTAATTATTGTCACATATTTTGACAGATAATATTACCATAGTACTGTAATTCTAAATATTTCTGAATTTGTTGTATTATTATTCTTTTTAGGTATAAGATTAACTTCCAAATATATAGACTTAATTTTTGGTCATTATTTTCTATAATTTTTTTTTTAAGGATTTTATTTATTTATTCATGAAAGACACAGGGAGAAAGAGAGAGGTAGAGGCATAGGCAGTGAGAAACAGGCCCTATGCAGGGAGCCCAATGCAGGACTCAATCCCGGGACTCTAGGATTATGCCCTGGGCCTAAGGCAGGTGCTAAACCACTGAGCCACCCAGGGGTCCCTGGTCATTATTTTCTAATTTTATTGCCTTATCCTTGGAAAATATAACCTGATACTTAACTCTAGGAATTTATTGGTATATATTTCTGACCTACATAGTTAATAGCTTATTTGTGAAAATATTCAACATATGCTTGTATATACTGAAGACTATTGCTCTTGGGGTCAGGATGTCTATATTTATTAATAGATCAGAAATATTAGATTCTCTAAATTTTGGTGTCTCTTCATTTTGTCTAATTAAGCCAATTATCAGTTAATGAAAAAGTTTTGTTAATTTTTTTACATACTAATGCATCTAAACTTATCAACATCTATCTTGTGTCTACAATTCGACAAGTACATCAGCCTGTTTTTATACCAGGTCATACATTTAAAAAAAATCAGATTCTCTGAAATGCTATCTCTTTATTATTATGAATGTTTTCTCACTTTTCCTCCTTTTTGTATAGTCTTCCTTCTTTTTCATTCTTTCTTCCTCTTCTTTCTTCCTCTTCTTCCTTCCTTCCTTCCTTTCTGCCTCCTTCCTTCCTTCCTTCCTTCCTTGCTTCCTTTTTCTTTCTTTCTTTCTTTCTTTCTTTCTTTCTTTCTTTCTTTCTTTCTTTCTTTCTTTCTTTCTTTTCTTTCTTCTTTCTTTCTTTCTTATTTCTTTTTTTCTTCTTTCCTTCTTTCAAATACTGATTTTTTTCAAGATATTTGGTCACCTCTTTTTTTCATAGCTCTTGGAGTACATTATGATTGTTAAAATAATATTGATAGTTACATATTTCCTATACAAATCAAGGCAAACCATCTGTGGTTTTTATTCCTGAAAATATTTTTACTACGCTTCCTATTTCAATGACATTTTAGCCAGATCTAAAAGTTTACATTTGTGATCATTTGCTTTCAAGATAATAAAGCTATTACTTTATTGTTTGTTTGTTTTTTTCAATCTGATACTGTTCAAAAACTTTCTGTCAGTCGGATTCTTGTTTCTTTGTAAATGAATTCTTTTTATCTAACACTTTTTTTTTTTTTTTTTTTTTGTCTTTGGTATGCTTTAGTTTGGTATTTATAAAGTCCACTATGGTCATGAATACATTCTTTCTTTTCTTCTATGCAAATTTTAGTACAACATCTTGACAATTTATTTTTCATTTGAGCAACAGATTCACATTAATTTTCAAAAGTTGCCACCCTCTTTATTTTAATTTTTAATTTTCATTCCGTTTTTTATTTTATTTTTAAATGTTTATCTGAGGAGAGAGAGAGAACATGAATGAGGGGAAGGGGCAGAGGGAAAGGGACAAGAGGACTCCCAGCTGAGCAAGCACATGGAGACTGGAACTACCCTGGGGTCATGAGGAGTGGCTGACTATATGCTTCCAAGTTGGGAAATTTCAGGGACAGCACAAGGATCCAAGATATTTTGTACACAAGGTTTACAGGACCTTGAGGGGACTAGCTATTTTTAGGAAAAGGTCATTTTTTACTGTTAAGTAAAAACCTAGTCATGAGACTCTTCAGATATACATCAGTGGGTCATATGCTTGGGGGATGTTTGCCAATATATGTCTTGGAGGGTGGGGAGAGATAAAGAGAGTTTCCAAAGGAATTTGGAATGTTAAAGTAGACTCTGCAGGATTCAGGAGGTTTAGGCTAATATTACCTTCTGCCCTTAGTGAAATGTCCATATCAAGGCAGCTGAGTTGTGAGAACTTCAAGGATTTGTGAACAGGTTATATGTAGTAAGGAAATCTAAGTTTTTCTCTTGCCTTTGCTTTCCACATCACATATATCTTATACTTCTTTCATATTGATAACTTTTTTTTATAATTTTTTAAAAATTTTTATTTATTTATGATAGTCACAGAGAGAGAGAGAGAGAGGCAGAGACACAGGCAGAGGGAGAAGCAGGCTCCATGCACCGGGAGCCCGATGTGGGATTCGATCCCAGGTCTCCAGGATCGCACCCTGGGCCAAAGGCAGGCCTAAACCGCTGCGCCACCCAGGGATCCCTGATAACTTTAATAATTTACTGATGTCCAGATGGATATGTCCTTAAGTTACTCCTTACCTATATCTACCTCATTACTTATCCATTGTATTCTTTTCCCCCCATTGTATTCTTAATTCAACTAGATTACGTATATTTAATCTATTAGTACCACTAGGTTCTTTTTTCAATTTTTTTTTAAAGATTTTATTTATTTATTCATGAGAGACATAGAGAGAGAGGCAGAGACACAGGCAGAGGTAGAAGCAGGCACCACGCAGGGAGCCTGAGGTGGGACTTGATCCCGGGTCTCCAGGATCGGGCCCTGGGCTGAAGGCGGCGCTAAACCACTGAGCCACTCAGGGATCCCTGCTTCTATGCCTTCTCCAAGACTGCCACTCTCCCTGCATTTTGACACTTCACCCTAGAAGCATTCTGAACCCAGTATTTTGGGGTTTTCTGTGGAGACTTCATTACATAGCAATGATTGACTAAATCATTGTCATTCACTGACTGATCCTCCAGCCTCTCTTCCCTTCCCAGATATGCCTGGATGGGGGGGGGGGGGGGAGGGAGGAGTGGTTGGGAGGCAGGGGAAAAAGTTCTAACTTTCTAATCAAGATGTTTGGTCTTCCAGGCAAACAGCCCTTGCCCTTGATTGTGGCCCAAAGGTCACGTCATTTACATAGCAAAAGACACCTCTGTTACCCTTATCACAAAAGTTTCAAAGGTTTTAGGAACTGTGAGCTAGAAACCACGTATGAAAACCAAATATTCAGATGGCCAAAACATATTTCTTAAAATCACAGTATCATACTATATGTTTAAGTATTTAATTGTTTCATCTTTTAAGCTAATATTTTCCTAAAAGTATAACTACTCTGTTGGTAATCTAGATTAGGGAGTGATGTATAGCAAGATTTCATTCCTCCTTAGTCCAGTAAGGTCAGAGAAAAGCAGCAGGGGAGAGCCCCTTAAGGCAGGAAGTTCCAAGTAGCATGATTGACTACTACTCCCTTTTCTTGATAGATTATATATATATATATATATATATATTTTTTTTTTTTTTTAATCAGACAACTCTTCTCTTCAGAGTTGCACTTTAAAGCTTGGAGATGTGGAATTGGGAGAAAAAAGTCAAATCTGGAGACTTGCAGAGGTAGAATTAGAGTAGTGAACTAAGGTGAGGTCACTCCTTGGTGAGTCACAGATAGAAGCAGTGACGCTGTCACACAAAGTAGTCTTTATTTGCAGCATATAAGGAGAGCAAAGGGAATAACTTCCAAAGCCTTGACTCTGAACAGGGGTGAGCTTTTTATTTAGGGTTTAAGATGAATATTCAGAAGGGGGAATTTTATCACCATAGGCGAGGGTGGGCATAAGGTTGGGCAGGCATACATGCCCATATATTTATTGTATGTTATGTGAATGAAGCTTGTGCTCTATCTAGGGCAGACACTTTAACATTAAAATGAAGCTGAAATAACTGTTGGACAAGGGAAAGGGACTGTGTGCATGATTCCAGAGCGGGCATAAACTGGATGGGGTCTTGGGCTCATTATCTGGGTTAAGGAATGCAGAGCCTTGCTTACTTTTGAAATAGCACTAAGAGTTTTACCATTGATTTATTGTCTGATAGGTTAGGCTATTTCCTGGCCTGTAGTGACTGTTAGTTTTTGCTTTCCCTTGTTCCCTCAAAATCCTTAACTACTGAGTTTTTTGCATTTCTTTGTAAGAACCTCCCAGAAAATTCTGCAAGATGTGTGCTTGGGCAAGTAACCTGGTGGAGCACAGATCATGGAAAAGAGCTGGGGGCAAAAAATGACCTTCCTTGTGTCACATGGGCTGTGTCTCATCTTTACTTTTCTGGGGACCTCTAACCCTTTCTGCTTATATTACCAGCAAGCATATGAGATATTACTGATTGTTCTCTTGAACCTAAGGGAAAAGTAATGTAAAAAGCAAAAAGACAAAACTTTAAAATCTGTCCTGCATCTCATCAGTTCACTGCTGCCACCTTCCCTTCTCCCCTTCCCTCTCTCTCTCTCTCTCTCTCTCTCTCTCACACACACACACACACACATGTAAATCACCCTAAAACAATTTTTAATTTTCTCTATTCCATTTTAGTATACTTGAACGATGATCATTTTCTAAGCCAATGTAAGAAAGAACATCTAGGATTCCATCATTCTGTGTGATTAAAGTATTAGAGGGATTTACTTCCAATAGCATTCATAAGACCATATTTTATTTATACAATATCATACATCAGATGCCTGCATTTTTCTCATTCTTCAACTACTATTATTTGGCAATTAATATTTTTCTTTGATAAATATTCTCCTACATATGAATGAGTGGGCAGGTAGTTAGACCTGAGCGAGAGGAAAGGATGGTGATAAATAGTTTACACATCAGAAGCCTGAGAGCATAAGAGCCTGACTTTGTGGCTTTTGAGACCCTAGGGCTAACAAACCAAGAGACACAGGTACTGAGCCTGACTCTTCTCTTCTACCTCTGCCCCAGAACCTCTAGACTCATTACAATTCATTTGCATTGCTGTTATAACTCCCCACTCCCAAGGGCGAAGGCTGCCATGTTGGTTCCAGTAGGAACCTTGTAAGATCAAAAATGTCTCCTCCCAACCTGTGGGAGGAGTCCCCCCAAATGATTGGAAGCAGCCTCCATTAGAGACCACCCCACTGCATGTCAAAGCTCCTTCAAGACCAGAAAGACCCAAGAAGTATCCAATTCCCAAACAAGCTAAGGGTCAGCTCCATCTCCTGGAACCTACCTGGTCCCCCTTATAGAGTACACTTGCTGTTGCTTTTATAAACCTGTCTTGTGGTTTCACTGAGCACTGATGTCTAATTCTTTATTGTCAAGAGCCAAGACACAAGCCTTTCCGTGCTGACAAATGCATCATGTCTTAAAACTCCTAAGTTATTTAAATTCCCAGTTATGTATCTGTTGATGCTTGAACAATGTAGGGGGGTTAAGGGAGCCCATACCCCACACAGCTGAAAATTTTCATATAGCTTTTGACTTCCACCAAATCTTAATTACTAATAGCCTACTGCTGACCAGAGCTTTACTAATAAAGTAAGTAGTGGGTTAACACATATTTTATGTATGCATTATACACTGTATTCTTAAAATAAGCTAGAAAAGTGTTATTAGTAAATCATAAGAAAAAATACATTTGCAGTACTGTATTTATCAAAAACAAACAAAAACAAACACAAAAAACAACTATAAGAGAATCCATACAGTTTATATCCAAGCTGTTCAAAGATCAACTGTAATTGCTTCCAGTATCTTCACTAGGCCTCGGTACATGATAACCTCCTTCCTGGATTTTTCATTCTGATCTGTCAATGGTTAAAGATTGCAACTTACTAGTAGAAAAGCTTTAACTATAATAAACAAAGAAAGAAACAAAAAAAACAAAATGAACATATGTTTTCTCCCTAATAGTCAGGATTTTTAAAAAGTGAAATTGATAGGGTGTTAAATGTAAAAATTGCTGAAAATATTATTGATATTTGGACCCTGTTAGACATCACTACACCATCATTTTAGTTTTTTCAAGGGAAGTTCTGTCAATGATTAAAATGTTTTATTATTAAATAAGTGTATGTACTTAATAAGACAGGAGAATAATCTTTTTTATAAGTTGGAAAAAACATGCAACTTCTGCTAGTGATTAATACATAATTTGCTTAATTTATATTAAAATCAATAAAAATATTGATATATATTAGGATTGAATAATAAGCATAAGAACACTGGATAAATTCAGAAGCATATTACAAAAATGAACCATTTCCCTGTCACAAAAATATCTTATCAACTTTAGGTTTACTTTTTATGAGTTCATATGGATCAGTTTTATTCTTCAAGTGTTATTCTTTTCTAGGTTCTTTCAGAAAATGTTTTAATAAAATTATTACCTAAAAATAAATATGCTGCAATTGATCTGAATACTGACTCTATTTGAATTTGTTTCAAGTCCACAGTGTGTGAATAATAAGCTAAAAAAATTTTTTTTAAAGAAAACTGTCTCTCACTATAGATTTTTTTCAACATCAAAGAGAATAAAATCACATATATCTTAGCAGGAAAATAGAAGATCCTAGAAAGCTATATGATATCAAAATTTACATACATTACATATATATCCTTTAACTTGGATGTCATAATAAACTAAATCAGAATGCTAGTGGTCTGTGGTTGATATCAAATATAATAAGTTTATGTTTGGTAAAGAACGAATAATAAATAAATTAACTAATAAAGTATTTCTCTTCTCACATATTTAACCACTGACCTTTCTGAAGTGTTGTTTATGTAGCTTCTTTTTGAATTTTAAAATGTTAATTTCTTTCTGAACATATAATGTACTGACAAAATCTATATCAAATTGCATTTGAAAGATTAAAGTACAATTGAATCACTTGTGTGGTTGATTTTTAAAATATTTTTGGATCATTTTGTTGAGGACAGTAAAATAGCTTAAAAGTTTTTTATCATCTCTGTAGCAAGTTAACACGAACTTAAAGACATGACACAGCGCAAATGTATTATCTTATAATTCTGCACATCAGAAGCCACGGTGGGTCTCATGTGTTAATTTTTTTTTTTTTTGAAACTCCTAAGGGAGAATCCTTTTCTTATCTTTTCTAGTTCTAGAAAGCATACCTTGGCTTGTAGCCTCCTTCCAGAAGCCTGAAACCAGCAAAGGTCTGTGGGGTCTTATGATGTCGGCTCTGTTTCCAATTCTTTAGCACCTCCCTTCCCAGGTTTAGGCCCATTCAGATAATCCAATATGATCTCTTTATTTTATTTTATTTCAAAGATTTTATTTATTTATTTGTGAGAAACACACACACATACACACACACAGAGAGAGAGAGAGAGAGAGAGAGGCAGAGACACAGGCAGAGGGAGAAGCAGGCTCCATGCAGGGAGCCCAATGTGGGACTCGATCCCGGGACTCCAGGATCATGCCCTGGGCTGAAGGCAGGTGCTAAACTGCTGAGCCACCCAGGGATCCTGATCTCTTTATTTTAAAGTCATTTGATTAGTAACCTTATTCAAACTATGACCTTAATTCTCCTTTTCTTTCTTCTTTTCACTTATAGTTGGTCTTTATTTTATTTTATTTTATTATTTTATTTTATTTTTTTATTTTTTTTATTTTATTTTTCTATTTATTTTCTCTTTTTTTCACTTTATTTAAACTAACAACAAACAAAAATTCAACCTTCCTGTATTTTTGTCAAATAAGAAAACAATGAAGTTTGCCTCACTGATTGACTCTTCCTTTAGCAAATGATTTTTCTGTAGTATGTGATGCTGTTTGATTGCATTTTACCCATAGCAGAACATCTTTTGAAACTGGAGTTAATTTTCTCAAATCCTGCCTGCCATTGCTTTATCATCTAAGTTTATGAAATACTCTAAATGCTTTGTTTGTTGATACTTCAACAGCCTGTGCAGCATCTTCACCAGGAGAAGATTCCATCTCAAGAAACCACTTTCTTTGCTCATCCATAAGAAGCAACCCTTATCCATTCAAGTTTTATGATGAGATTATAGCAATTCAGTTCCATCTTCAGTCTCCACTTCTAATTCTAGTTCTCTTGCTGTTTCCACCACATCTGCAATTACCAGAGTCTTCAATCTCTCAAAGTCATCCATGAGGGTTGGAATCAACTTCTTCCAAATTTCTGTTATTAATCCTCTTGTCCATCTCTCACAGAGATCTTAGGTGCATTGTCAATGAACAGTCATATTGAGAAAGGAACCTTTTTTTTTTTTTCTTCCCTGATTAGTAGGTCCCAGCAATTGGCTTAAACTATTCAGTAAATTATGGTGTAACCAGATGTGCTGTCATCTAGGCTCTGTTGTTCCATTTAAACATCACAGGCAGAGTAGATTTAGCATAATTTTTAAGGGCCCTTGGATTTTTGGAATGGTAAATGAGCATTGACTTCAACTTTTTTTTTTTTAATTTTTATTTATTTATGATAGTCACACAGAGAGAGAGAGAGAGAGAGGCAGAGACACAGGCAGAGGGAGAAGCAGGCTCCATGCACCGGGAGCCCGACGTGGGATTCGATCCCAGGTCTCCAGGATCGCGCCCTGGGCCAAAGGCAGGCGCCAAACCGCTGCGCCACCCAGGGATCCCCCATTGACTTCAACTTAAAGTCACCAGCTGCATTAGCCCCTAGCAAAAGGGTCAGCCTGTTTTTTGAAGCCAAGCATTAACTTCTTTTCTCTAGCTATGAAAATCTTGGATGACATCTTCTTCTAATAGAAGGCTGTTCTATCTGCATTGAAAATCTGTTGTTTAGTGTAGCCACCTTCATTAATTACCTTAGCTAGATCTTCTGAATAACCTGTTGCTTCATCTTGCACTTTCATGTTATAGAGGTGGTTTCTTTCCTTAAATCTCATAAACCAACCTCTGCTGGCTTCAGACTTTTCTTCTGCAGGTTCCTCATGTCTATCAGCCTTTATAGAATTGAAGACAGTCAGGGCCTTGCTCTTGATTGGGCTTTGTTTTGGGAATGTTGTGGCTTATTTGATTTTTCCATCCAAACCACTAAAACTTTCTTCATATCAGCAATGAGGCTGTTTCATTTACTTTTTATTTATGTGTTTACTGAAGTAGTACTTTAATTTCCTTCAAAAACTTTTCCTTTGCATTTACAACTTGACTATTTGGCACAAGAGGCCTGTCTCTTGACCTGTCTTGGCTTTTAACATGCCTTTTTCACCTAAGCTTGTTTCTAGCTTTTGATCTAAAGTGAGAGATGTTTGATTCCTCTTTTCACTTGAACACCTAGAACCTCTTGTATGGTTATTAATTGACCTAATTTCAATATTGTTGTGTCTCAGGGAATAGGGACACCTGAGGGGAGAGAGAGATATAGAGGAATGACTGGTCTGTGATACAGTCAGAAATACATAACATTTGTCAATTTAGTTCACCGTCATATGGGCATAGATTGTGGCCCTCAAAACAATTACAATAGTAACAAAAAATCACCAGTCATAGGCTCCAGGGTGGCTCAGTACTTGAGCATCTGTCTTTGGCTCAGGATGAAGTCCCACATCAGGCTCCCTACATGGAGCCTGCTTCTCCCTCTGCCTGTGTCTCTGTCTCTCTTTTTCTGTCTCTCATGAATAAATAAATAAAATCTTAAAAAAAATCACCAGTCACATATCATCATAACAAATATAATAATAATGAAAAACTGTGAAATATTGTAAGAATTACCAAAATGTGACACAGAGACATGAAGTGAGCTAATGCTGTCAGTAAATGATACCCATAGACTTGTTTGATGCAGGGTTGCCAGAAATCTTCAATTTGTAAAACAAAATGAAATAAAACAATGTCTTCAATGGCAATAAAACTTCAGGTTTTATATACCTCATTTGAGGTTCAATATACCTCATTTGCATATATCTATATATGAAATATATGATATTGATATATGCATATATGATAAGATATATATGTACATACCTATATCTATATATATCTAGTCTCATAGGACTGCAGGTGTAAGCCCTGTTGGCCACCAGAGCCAGGTGACCTAGAGGTATACACTTGGGCAGCAGTCACAAAAACCTGGGTTCCAGATGATTATATAAGCTCTTTTCTGGGTTATATGGATGAGCTGGAGCAAGGCAGAGGAACAACACCAAGATGGCATTTCCATCTGTTCTTCGAGAGCAGCTCTGTAGGCTACTAAATGTGTGCCATATTTAAGGCCTGCCCCCTCATGTTGAAGCTCTAAGGCAAGCAAAGAAAACTCCTCACAGGAATACTTAGGAGTATTCCATAGTCGATTGTGTGCAGTGTCCTGGGGGTAGCCTGCCAAGAACATCCCTCTGATTGTCATAGACTCTTGGGGCCGAAGAATGCAGTCTTATCCCCACCATCAGAGCCAGGCAACTAAGAGGTGTCCTCTGGGTTGGCATCTGCAAAAAACTAGGGCAGTGGACATAAAAACCCGGGCACTGGCTACTTGTAAATCTCCCTCCATGAGATACTGATGCTCTGGAGCATGGTAGAGGGTGAACATGAAGACAGTACCCAACCTCTGAGATCTCTGAGAAAATTATAGTCTGTCCCTGGTTTCATGTTTAATTAGAAGCCTGCCTCTCAGACCACAGTCATTACGAGTAACTGAAAAGCCTCCTTCATAGGACTGAGCTCCTTAATCCTGTTACCTCTTGCTGGGCCTGAGTGGTGGTATCTGTCTAAGAACCCTTCCTCTGTTGGTGATAGTCCAGTGGGACCCAGAGTATAAGCCCGACTAGCTACCAGAGCCAGGCGATGTAGAGCAGTCACAAGAATCGGGGCATAAGACAGGAGTTGAGCTCCTTTTTTGGGTGACATCAATTATTACAGTCCCATGTGACTAAGAACACAAACTCTCCCATCTTCAGAGCCAGGTGATCAAGAGTAACCCCCTAGTGGCACGACAAAAATTGAGGCCTCTTTTCCATGCAATATAACATTTCACAGACTTCAGGGATCAGGGCATGGACAGTTTGGGATGGGAGGGCATTATTTTTAATCGTCTACTTCAATTATCATTATAAAAATATAATTCAATGGTCACATTTGTCATTCACTTATAAATTTTTATTGATCATCTACTATGGACAAGCAGCTAAAATAAGTGCTAAGGACACATTAATACATGTCTCTTACTCTCCAAATATATGGCACATAATGAGAGAATGAGGGGAGTTAGTATACTCTATAGTAAAATACTCTGTGATATAGTGTGTGATAAATAGTGGTCCGATGCTAGAAGCAGGAGAACCCCAAAGAGGCTTTCCTCCTCCACTAAGGGTAAAATGTGCTTGCTGCAGAAATTTCTTAAACTGAGGTCCTAAGTAAAAGTAAAAATATCCCATGCATATCCATACACGGATGTGTGTGTGTATGTGTGTGTGTATAGATGTGTGGGTGTGTATACTTGAGTGTAGATCCAGGTAAATGGAGCAATTTATGCAATGATGCTGAGGTAAAATGGCAAGGGGAAATTCTAGGAAAGAAAATACACGACATCTCTATATTAGCATGTGGGAAATAGATGGTAGTCAGTATAATCAAATTAAGTTAAAAAATCAAATGAGGAGGAATCGTTCTGTATGAAGAGATTGAGATTATCTTCAACCCTGAAAATTTTTGATAGAAATTTAATTTAATCAGACCTGTATTTAAGAGGATCGTTCTAGCAATTATTGGAAAATTAGATGGAGGTTGAGATGGAATTATGAATGATTAATGATAAGCTCAGAGTTTGTAGCAGTAACTGACAGAAGAGAATGAAATTGTCTAGGTAGGTGGAGGAGAACGTTTTTTTCTGTGCAAGAAGCAGGCTATGATCTATGATATCTCTACTCTACAAGTATCTATCATCAAAGTTTTGCTAGGCTGGACAGGGGTTTCACCATTCATGGTAGGATGCTAAGTCCACAAGAAATTAGTTCTGCATGAAGTATCAGTGTTATGATATTTCTATTAGTTCTATTTCACATCTGTTAAATGTTCTTAACTGCCATAGAAATGTGGATTGTGATAGTCACAAATGTGTCTTTTCAAGGCACACACACCGCAGAAATGGTTTTTAATGTTCACAGTCCAGAAAACTCTAGAAACCTCAATTATTATTTTTTTCTTTTTAATGTCCCATAAGTACTTATGTGGACACTGCATTCATCACCTGAGTCAACATTTAAGTATCTCCCTGCCTCCATCTGTCTTCTACAGGAAAATCATACACTAAATTATTTAAGACAACATACTGAGACCTCTCTCCCCACTTCCTCAGCACTTTGAAAGAGATAGGAAGGTTATTTTTATCACCGTGCATATTAGGAGTATATTTTATAACTGTAAATACAGGAATTTTACTCTGTTTTCTATTTAGTGTAATTTATTTTCTGAACCAAAGCCTGCCTTCCATATGCTAAGGAGAAGTTGTTTAGTTAACATGGCGGTGTGTACAGTATATACATTCAGTTAATGTCTTAGATTTTTAGTAAGCAACAGGTGGCATTAACATCATAAAAGAAAGTTTTGCCAGATTATGGTCAAAGTTGTAATGAAACAAATGCAATAGGAGAATGGCTAAGCCACTCTTATGCTGTCAAGAAACCAATTGACTAGTGAGCACCAAATTGAGTAAAGTGAAGGAGAGGGGGTCAGCTAAAAAGCAAGCAGATTGCACTTTAGGAGAAGATGGGATGGGTATTCTGTGAAGAACTTATTACTTTGTTATTTGCTTCTACAAAAAGAGAGTTTTTAAGGCCCAGTGAAGAGGGTCAGTGGAGATGCAATCTTTTAAGAGGAGAAAGACGAAAGTCATGAGTGGTGAGCATAAAATAATGTATAAACTTGTGAGATCACTATGCTGTGCAGCTGGAATTAACAGTGTGTGTCAGCTGTACTCAATGAAAAAAATAAAAATAAAAGAACTTCCCCACCTTAAAGAAAAAAAATGAAACCTTGGACTGGGAACCATGATTACTGAATTGCATTTTGTATAGCATTCCTGGCTAATAGAAATGAGAAAAATTATGAATTGACTGTCCTTGAATAGTAGAGAATCCAGGAAATATTTTGTTATTTCCAGTTAGCAGCTGAGGTCTTCATATAGGTTTTCAAATAGAGCATTGGTTGGAAATTGTTTGCTGTATCTGACAATAATGACATTGCATTTTATTATCTATTAATAGGTTTGTATTCTATTAGGTCAAGATTTTATTGAGGGCAGAGCAATTCTCTATCTCAGAATCACTAATACCTGTGTAGTGCTTACCAAACTAAGTTGTAGGTTTGAAGTGAACTTTTATTGAATAAAGTAAGTGAATATTTATTAGTCTATATTTTCATTCAGTAAATATTAGTAATCACTTCCTGGGCATTGTTCTATGCCTAAAGATAAAGTATGAACAAATACCATTATATCCTCTTTTACCTCTTGTCATATTATAAAAGTATAAAAGAAGACTTTTTCAAAATTTATATTAGTGTGTCATGATAGGCATATGGTAATTAGGTAGAAGTTGAGAATTATGCCAAGGTTTTTTTCTGTATTTTGTACTTTGATAAATCATTTCCTCAAAATAAATACATAAATATATAAACACACAGATCATTATTATATCTGTATGTCTATAATATACATGTGTGTGTAAACATATATGTCATATTTAGAATAGTACCATTCTTATACATAGGTGTGATTTTTTTAAAAGATTTTATTTATTGATTCATGAGAGACACACAGAGAGAAAGGCAGAGATATAGGCAGAGGGAGAAGCAGACTTCCCGTGGGGATCCTAATGCGGGACTCAGTCCTGGGACTCTGGGAGCATGCCCTGAACCAAAGGTAGCTGCTCTATCGCTGAGCCACCCAGGTGTACCTGCATAGATATGATTTAAATAAAAACAATATGTTCATATTCTTTTAGCTTATATAAAGCAATAAAATACTGAAATGTTAGAAATTGGCCAATTTGTCTGGCTTTCTATATATAAAGAGAGAGAGGGAAGATGTCAGAATAATGTCACTAATGATTGGTAAGAATCCTTGATTTTAAAAAGAATATAATAAATTAAATGGTATTTCCACACATTAAAAGGTGACCAAAATATCCCTATCTTTCCAGTAATTTATACTCTGTATCTCTGTATTTATTTGTTTCAGTTACCGTTTTCTGTGCTGTTGAAACTATGAAAACTAAGTAACAGCCCTTTGTCAAACAATCTTTTTGCCTATATATATATATATATATATATATATACACACACACACATATGTATCCACAAGCATAAATATATATATATATATATATATATATATATATGCTTCTCATTAAGGATGCAGTTACAGTATTTACAACCATTCTGCAAGTCAGCCTCTTTTTTTATTTCCCTACAAATTGATACTCTCTTTTTGAAAGGATTTAACACAGTAGGATTTTGTATAGTGGTCAGAGTACTTTGCATGATGAGACATTGGCAATTGGGATTAACATCTTCATCTTGGCCAAGTAGATTGATCAAATGAAGGAGGCTGGAACTTAGAGATTTCTAATTGATTGCAGGAACAGACTCCCCTGTTTAATGACATGACACTGGTAAAGTTTTAGAGCTATAAATTTGGAACCAATTGGAGGAAAACCTTCCCATGGTGTGGTTACTACTGGCAAAGCATTGTGCATCAGGAAATCAGCCAGAAAAATACTGTAGCTGTACCTTAAAATGGGCTATATAATTTTATGGCCAGTGTAACATGTGTAGCTATGAAAGTTAAAATAATGAAAGGTAAAATAAAAAGAGGTAATTAAATATCACACTTCAGTGCATTAACCATTTATCTACAGGGGCAAGAGAAGGGCTCCTTTTCTTTAATTGGTTCTTGTAAAAAATCATGTTTTAGTTTCTATGCTTTAGTAAGATCTCTTTTACTTTGCTATTGCAAAAACATCATCTGTGGCTTTGTGCTGAAAATAGTTTGCAAATGTATTTGGAAAGACATGGTGTCTAGTCTAACACTTAGCACAATGTAGGCACTCAAGCAACCTGTGGCCTTCATTTATGTTTCAGATCACTGCAACATGAGGGTATAAACTGTACTACAATCTAATTTATAATTTATTTTCTCTGGTTTTTGCCTCTACCTCCTATTAGGAGTCTTTTGAACACTTTCAAAATTTCATTCAAAATCTCATACAACAAGTGATGATATAATCCTGATATAAATTGTGATCAATCTTAGGAAAATTTCACACTATAATTAAAAGTTATGATTTAAAGGAAGTCCTACTTAATTTTTTTAAGTGTCCAGTTCTGTCAGGAAAAAAATGTGAAAGTGTTCCATTATTATGAAATATTGCAAAGCTGGTCTGACTCTACATAGTGAGGTTGACCCAAATACTTGGCCTTCTATCAACTTCTATTTATTCTGTATAACATTGTAGTTTAAGAGAGCCTTACAAATTATCTAATGCACCTGTTCACTCAATGCATGAATGCAAAATAAGTTAAAAATAGATAGTTTGTGATAGTAAACAAATAATAGACTAGATGGAATATTATATCTCTTACATGTCACTTAACTAGCTTCAACAATGATCTTATAGTCTCTCTTGTGATGGGTTGTTGCACTGTTGCCAAAACACCTTATAATAGTAATTTTTAATTGAATATTAACTGTATATTAGAAGCTGTTTTTGATCATCTATCTGCTTCAACTCAGTTAATTGCCACACTATATTTGCATTGCCCATATAATTACCTCACTTACAGGTAAACGATTTGAAGCAAGGAAAGCTAAGTATCCTGTCCAAGGTCAGTCCAGCTACTTCATGTTGGAGTTCAGATTCATTCTCAGATTGGATTTGAAAACTCTTACTCTTAATCACTGTTACTAACCTGTACTTAAATGCATTCACTGTGGCCCAGCTCATGTGTAGATACCAATATCTCAAAGTAGACTTAAGCTCTTTAATGGAAGAGGCACCTGGGTGGCTCCATTGATTAAGTATCCACCTCTTGATTTCAGCTCAAGTCATGATCTCGGGGTGCTGTGATCAGCCTTGTGCAGGGCTCCATGCTCAGATTGGAGTCTGCCTGTCTCTTTCTGCCTTACTTTATTCAATAAAAGTTTACTTCGAACCTACAACTTGGTTGGTAAGCACTACACGGGTATTAGTGATTCTGAGATAGAAAATTGCCCTGCCCTCAATAAAATCTTAACCTAATAGAATATAAACTGTTCACTCATGTGTGCATGCTTTCTGTCTCTTGAATTAAAAATAAATCTTTCAAAAAAAGTTCTTTAATGTAATAAACCACAACTTACTCACCTTTACATACCTATTCTCCATCACAGGTGCTCATCCATAATAGTCCTGCCACTTAGTGGTTGTGCAAAATTAGGCAAGAACTTATTTCACTCTGCCTCAATCATATTATCTGTAAAATGAGTACTAATTAAAATCTCTGCTTCACAGAACAAAGGGAAGGGTAAGAGAAAAGAAAAAAAATGGGAAAAAATATTAGTAGGTATCTAACTGTGGAAGCTTAGAAAATTGTCCTGTTGAATCTGCTGTGCAATAAAATGTTGCCACAATTTCTCCATGAACTGTAGAGCAAGACCTTCTCTTACAAATTCACATATGAAACTATGAAAGAGGAAGAGATAGTATTGTCATATATTAATTATTAATTGAAATGAGAATGAGATCTTTGGATAGAGCAAACGATAATCAGTTAATGGTTGCATATTAACAAAATGTTTGATTAGTGGTCACTAAAGTAGAGACAATTTTACCCCTTGAGGGTGAAGAAAAAAAATTATATAAATTCTATTCACATTTATATTTATAGTTATAGGTACCTGTTTAAAACAGACTAGTAAATGAGATTTACCAACATTTATTGTCTGATTTTTTTAAATGAGCTTATAATACATTAAACAACTTTAGATTAGAATAAAAATACATGTTAAGAATGCAAGCATCTTAAGAACAGATATATTATATTAGTTGCATCTTAAATAGCCCTTGTAGAAATAAAACTATTGGTAGCAGGTTTCCAAGATGATTCTTAGTTTCTGTTTATCTTGACTTGTGATAAAGGAATAATATGCTGTTCAGATAGAATAAAATCAAAGGAAGTGATAAAAATAAAATGATTTTTAAGGCTTAAGCCATGTACTTATATTATTATTAGTGATATGCTATCAGGTGTACAAAGAGCTCTACATCAGCTTAGGGAAGAAAATGAATGACTTATATTGTGACTTGAGAGATGGAGTGAAAAGGAAAATAAAAATTCTTAAAACAATACATTCTTTGCTACCTATGAACTATAGCAAACTAGGGAAACTGTCATCAGCAATATGCTCTAGAGATAACCTTTAATCATTTCTCAGGATCACATGAACTTTGAAAATGTCAAGGAACAAGTACTATAGCCTTTTCAGAATGGAATTTGGGTGCCTGTAGTCATCCCAAGAAGAGTTTTTAAGAAATCACTGCTGTGTTTTCCAACAAAGGTTGTTAGGATATGAAATTGGATTTTTCTTTTGGATAGCCATGCAATTGAAAGACTTTCCTGGCCAATGTGTTAAACTTTCTATCTGTCCTGTGGAATTTAGGAAAATGTATTACCACATAAATATAGCTGGGAATTTTAATTGTACTGAGAAAGCAATGCTACAGTGAAAAGTAATTTTAAATTAATTATGTTATAACTTGATTGATTCAAGGAGAAAAAGATCTTTTTCTGAAAGCATCTTTATATAAAATATATGACTATTTCCATATTATATTACCATACATCATACTACATTTTCATCTCTTTTTCAAATATTTATAACAAACACAAAGAAAACATGAAATGAATCTTTGATAATATTTTGGTTTGCTTGATTGAACTGCAGCCTTAAAGTCCAAATAAATGAAAGATCATTACTATTATCATTAGTGCAAACTGCTCTGTGTCTTTGAGTAATGACATCAAGAAAAAATACAGTTTACTGTCACTGCTTCAATTCTGCCTTAGTAGAGTTATGTTCTAGAATACATAGTGCTTTAAACAGTAGTTACCACACAACATATTTTAGGCTGTCAAATTATTTATAGCAACAGCCTTATTATTAGGGTTTACCATACCTCACTTACATAGTTTTTAGGATGCAATCCAAAATTAAGAGTATACTATAATGCATATGACTTTATGGTGATTATAAGACACTATTTGATACATTGACAGTGAATTTGAGCTAATAATTTCAGAAATATAAAATGACACATGATTGTGTAAGGAAGTTCATCATTTCTAGTATTTCCATGACTGTTACTATGTTTTAATGTTTATGTCTCCCCAGTATTCATATGTAGAAATCCTAATGCTCCTTGTGGTGATACTAGGAAGTGGGACCTTGGGGAAATGCTTGTTATGAGGGTGGGGCCCTCATAAGTGGGATCAGTACTTTTCTAAAAGAGACCCTACAGAGATCCTTAGCTCCTTCCAACCATGGAGAACACAGTGAGAAGTTGGGAGTCTACAATCCTTCACCAGAACCCAGCCATATTGGCCCCCTGATCTTGGACTCCAGCCTCCAGAGCTGTGAGAAAGAAATTTCTGTCATTTGTAAGCTCCAATCTGTGGTATTCCAAAATATGGTAGTCCAAAACAGCTAGGACAAGTGTGTTCTTGCATTGGAAGCTTACCTAAGACTGAATCTAGTGACTAAATCAGTCTTAGGCACCTGGCATTCTCCGGGTTAGAAAACTTTATTTCCTATAGTTCTTACTTCCTTATTTAACCTGTATTTACAAGCATACTTGCAAACAAAAATCCTTTTGTAAATAAAAAAAAGATCTTTCACATGCATATAAGGTCATGTGGGACACACAAAAAATGACTAATCTGTGAGGATATAACTGCTAATAGAAATAGCAGAAGCTGCTCTATAGGGAAGGAGCCCACTATGACCTCAATCAAACTTTCTGGTAAGAATCTTTAGGTCCATGAGTTCCAATATCACATTCAATTTTTTTTTCTGATGTCACAGTTTTTGAGTGACAATTTTTGTTTCAAATTACTTGATTGCAGATGAGTTAAGAAAAATATTTCATGCACTGAGAGTCTAGTGTTTACCTCAGACTGACAATTGTTAAAGGACAGCTACCACCCAATATATTTTTCCATTTTGTGGAAGTACTGCTGGTCACATTCTGTCATCAATATCTAAGGGAGACAGACGTAGAAGTTGTTTTTTTATCTAAAGGAAATCACTCTACATGTTGTATCAGGACAGGCACTTTGGAGATTCTGCTTGAGGCAAAACGCTTTGGACAGGAATAGCTCTGTTAACTCTTATTTTCTAGAGTTGTGTTATACATCCATGGAAAAATGATACCCAGAACACATAAACTAGCAGATCCTACTTGTGGAACAGAAGAGTGTTTATGGAATGATTTACATGGTCAAAAATAATTAAAAAATGAAAAAAATTATAGCCAAAACTCACATTAGAATTCACACATTACAAATATATTTGAAATCCTGTATGTCCCTTTCCTGAACAAATTCACCTGTCTACCAAGAACTAACCACTACCCTCATTCCCATGCCTTTTAATGCGTTATCTTTATATTTTAATACATTTTTTCATGCCTAACTCATTTGTTTGAACATATCTTTGATTAATATACACTGTTCACATTTTTATAAGTTAAGTCCATGGCAACTCTATTTTAACGTTGCTTTCTTCTCTCCGAATTTGTTATATTTATTTATACTGATCTATACAGCTGTTGTTTGTTTGTTTCATTTGACCTCAGTCTATTCTTGTACTGCATGAATATTCTGTAGTGTATTTACCTATTCTACTGGTGTGAGTTTAGTCCCCCTTTATTCACTCTTTAAATCTTGTATCTCTCTGTTACAAGCTTCCATGGTGCTCTGAGATTACATAATTAATTATATTACCTATTACTAGTTTATAGATAATATACATCTTTACCTTAAATAATTAGGAATATACTCTATCAGCACTCCAGTGGGTACTATAGGGAGGATTTTAGACTTGATGGATATTCTCTTATATATTGTGGGCAAAGATGAAAGCATTATTTCTGGAAACAGACATGTAAATCTATAATGAAACTGGAGATAAATAAACCTCCTACAATATGCTGACTTCAAATGCATTTGCCTTTCAAAGTAATTGTTTGCCAACATTCACAAAGCATATTTTCTGTTTAAAATCAAGTCATATTTACTGGCATCACCAGTTCACTTGCTGATCCACTAATATTGTTAATCTGATCAAATCTAAAACATTGGTAATGATTACATTTGCATTCATTAGTTTCATTTTATATGTCTTTGAATATTAAGTTATCTAAATTTTCAAAAGAGTCTTAAATCTGATCAGAAATCTTAAACTTTTAAAATTGTTAGTGGTCGGAATGCCTGGGTGGCTCAGCAGGTTAGCACCTGCTTTTGGCCCAAGGTGTGATCCTGGAGTCCTGGGATCGGGTCCCACATTGGGCTCCCTGCATGGAGCCTGCTTCTCCTTCTGCCTATGTCTCTGCCTCTCTCTCTCTTGTGTCTCTCATTAATAAATAAATAAAATCTTTAAAAAAAATAAAATTGCTAGTGGCTAGAGAAATATTTTTTCAGTATAGATTTTCACTATTTTCTACATATTTAGGATTACATTTGGATTTAAAAATATTTCCTTGGCCCTAAAAGCCTTGGACATAAGTAATTAAATACATAAGTATTTAAAAATTGGTATGACTTTTTAAAAGATTGGGATTGTATTTTTAGACATTGAACTTGTAAATTTTCTTCCTTTTGAAAAATGTTATTAAAATTATATGGAAAATGTAGCACTAAGCACTCTTCTTCTGTACATGTCATGACAAATATTAACATTGTATACCTTCAGCATAAATGGAGTTGACAAATTGTCAGAACTCATAAATGCATAGAGGTAAAGAAATTGAAATTTAGTCCCATATCTCCTTAAGAAGATTTTTCCCCTTCAATTTTTAATAGGCATAGGTAAAAGTAAAGGGTTAATAGTATGATTACAAACAAAAAATATTGAATCGTGGTAATCAGACTTTCTAATTTATTTGTTTTTTTCTTTTCAAGAGTACTACTAGTTTAATTGCCTCATGCTTTTATTATTTAGTCACTTATCATAGGGCTATTGTACAAAGAATTACAAATAGCAATGTATTTGTAATTACACCTGCCTCTATTTATGTTAATATATCTGTCCTAATATTCATACAGAGAAAGGAATAGTCATATTTCCCTAACTTCCACTCAATTAAACTCTTCTGAGGAATTCAAAATCTTGACTTCTTGAAAAAAATTGCCTGATCATGAATTTAAAATGTCTTTTTTGTATCTCAGCATTAGAGAATATACTGGGTAAATTTCAAACACAATTTTGCACATTGTGACTTTTACCCAGCTGTAGGAAGCATATGAGACTCAAAAATGTCTACAAATAATGGTGGCCAAAGAGGCTTAGGTGTTTCTGATCTGTGAATGTGCTAATTTATATGACAAAAGGAAATAGCCTAAAGTTGTGGGTGAAATTAATGCTGCTAATCAGTTGACTTAATGGGGAAATTATCTTATATTATTTGAGTTAAGACAGTGTAATCACAATGATCTTTAAAAGTAGAAGAGGTAGGGGGCACGTGCCTGGCTCAGTTGGTAGTGCACATGACTCCTGATCTCTCTCTGTATTGTGAATTCAAGCCCCGTGTTGAGTGTAGAAATTACTTAAAAATAAAATCTTAAAAAAACAAAGTATAAGAGGTAGGCAGAGAGCATCGGGGTGGCTCAGTTGGTTAAGTGTCTGCCTCTGGCTTAAGTCATGATCCTAGGGTCCTGGGATTGAGTGTTGCAACAGGCCCCCTGCTCAGGGGTAGCCTGCTTCTCCCTCTACCCTTCTCCTCTGCTCATATTTCTCTCTCTCTTTCTCTCAAACAAAAAAATAATCTTAAAAAAAAAGAAGAGGTAGACGGAAAATGGGGAATCAGAGAGATTGTCACATAAGCGGGACTAGGCCCCACAGTGCTGGCTTTGAAAATAGAGGAAGATGAGCCATGAGCTAAGGAATGTGGACAGTCTCAAGAAACTGGAAAATTTTCTCCTAGGCCCTCAGAAGGAATGCATATTGTTCATACCTCATTTTTGGTCCAGTAAGATGCATTATGAAATTCTGATTGCCAGAATTTAAACTAATGCATTTTTGTAAGACATCACTAGTTTCTTTATGAACAGTTCATTCCTAGAGAGATAAGTGTTTTCTACTCATTTTGATCTGAAGATTGTGGCACACTCAAGCCAGCCAGTTGCAGAGACTCAATGCTCCTCCTATAGTATTGCACCAACTTCTGATTGATGTGTCTATAAGACTAGGAAAAGTAAGCAAAAGAATCTTTCTAGAGAAAATAAGCAATAAGTTACCCTCCAGCAAAATATATGTGTGTGTCTGTGTGTGTGTGTGTGTGTGTGTGTGTGCAATCATGGGAAAATTTAAGTTTAAAGGAACAAATGAAATTCTAGAATAAGCATAAATGGACTATTTCTCTTTTTAAAAATATTTTATTTATTTATTTATTTATTTATTTATTTATTTATTTATTTGAGAGAGAGAGAAAAAAAATGAGCAGGGTGGGGAAGGGCAGAGGGAGAGGGAGAAGCAGGCTCCCCACTGAGTGGGGAGCCCCATATGGTGCTCAGTTCCAGGACCCTGGGATCATGACCTGAGCCAAAAGGCAGACACATAACTGAGTCACCCAGTCAACCCTGGACTACTTCTTTAAATAAAGAAAATCAGAGTGTTGATGAGTTCCATGTCTCTAAAAGCAATGTTTAGCTTCTGAACCTGGAGCATCTCATCAAACTTCTTGGACACATACATGCACATCAAAGATGGTGGACAAAAAAGTGAACTTAGTAAACCTGGGTTGCTAAAACTGCATATATTCCAAAGAAAAGCTTATCTTCAGACCCTGTCTTTGGTGCGCTCCTGGGAAGTATCCTCAGAGCTCTTACTATACTTGTTTGAAAAGAGTATCTTTTTTATGACTGTAGCTTTGAGTCATGCCCAGATGTTTGTCCTAACAATGTGACTGATGGTGAATGCCTGTTTTTGGTTTGGGGTAAAATGTGGTTGGAGCCTGAGAAGTTGAAGTCAGTCACATGGCATTATTTCACATATATCATCACGCACTGTTGCTGGGAGAATTAAGTGCTTATCTGTATGACTCCATTGGTTGGTGTCAACGGAAACCTTGCACCATTTTATGTGGGCTTCACCCCATGCATCTTTTTATTTTGCTGATTTTAAACTGTGTCTTTGTTGTGTGATAAACCACAACCAGGTATATAGCAGTTTTTTTGCTTGTTTTTGTTTTTTAAGACTGGTGAGTCTTTCTAGAAAATTATGGAGACTGAGGTAGGTCTTGAGGACCCCACCATAGATGGGAGGGAAAGAATATTATAATATAATGACATCTATTTTTATCTTATTTACAAATAAAATGTATCTTGCTTAATGAAATTCCTAGGCTCCAATTACTGTTTCCATGAAAACTTTAATACCATTCAGTTAATTAAAGTGAAGTTATCCAAAAATCTAGAGCAGTGATTTATTTTTCCTAGTTCTGTGTGCTATATAAAAGGCAAAGATCCTCACTTTCCGTAAAAAATAAAAAAAATTAAGGAAATTAAGGCAACAGGGTTTTCCACCTCATATAGTATAAAATTTGATACTGATTTTCTTCTGTTCCTCACAGGAACATATCTTTAATTATATAATATAAATGGCAATGAAGGTCTTATATACATAATTTCAATTTATAGTAAACTTTACAAAAGTGTTTCTATTTAAAGATGTGATGGATATGTGATATATATTGATGCTTAGGAGCCATTGCGTGCATTCATATTTGGAGAGCTTGAAAACTCTGTTTCTCCGATGTCCTTGCAGGTGGTTTTCTGGATGTACTTTAGGTTTGCTCAGTCAGATAAACTCACACGAAATAGATTCAGAACTGAATTAAGGGCAGAGGAATGTGAAACTTGAGGCATCCCTTGAGCTGAGCCAGATCAGGACAGAGAGAACGCAGTTATGTCACCTCTGCTCTCTGATTCTAAGTTGTTTGAATGTTTCTGCAATGGAGCCTGTGATCATGGCAGAGATCACTTAATTTGGAAAGTGAAATCATTCCTGGAAATGTGGCCAGGATCTTTTATAATCTACTTCCAATAATTTGTATCTCCCTAATACTTCGTAATAATTCCCTTTTGGTTTGAACTTGCTAGAAAAAAAAGAAAAAATTCAGTTGCCTGAAAGCAAATACTAAATTTAAGAGATTGAATATTTGGAGGAAAGAATTCACCTTTAATTTATGCTGTTTCACAGCTTTACTTGAAAAACTTTCAAAAAAGGAAAAAAAAAAAACAAAACATCAATATTTCACAGAATTTTCATGCCCGTGTTTTCTTTTTCTTCAATAGAAACACAACCAATTGCAGTGCCAATTTACCTAATGAATTCTCAACCTACCAGAGTGAGCTCTACTCACATAAAAGGCACAGTCAAAACCTATGCACAGCTTTGTTCCAAAAGGCTCTTTATGTTTAGTCTAACAATGCAGGAAACTCAAGATAAAATGAGATTATTAACTGGATATAGATAGTTCTCTGTTAAAACCATAAAACAG
This sequence comes from Canis lupus familiaris, assembly GCF_011100685.1. Classification (NCBI taxonomy): domain Eukaryota; kingdom Metazoa; phylum Chordata; class Mammalia; order Carnivora; family Canidae; genus Canis; species Canis lupus. The sequence continues at coordinate 79,573,988 of NC_049224.1, forward strand.
TGATGCCAACATGAGAGCCACTTTTATGTACCCATCTCAAACCATTTATTTCTTCACCTCTGTCAACATCTCTAGAGAGCATCAGCATCGATACATAACAGATCCATCCCATTTTCTGTAGCCAACAACAAAGAAACAGCCAGGAACACATGCTGAATCATAGGCCAGCAAAACTCCTGCTATTCACTCGAACTCCTCCCTGCCTTAGGCACTTGCTAACCTAGAATTCTGAGTGAAGGACAAGAATAACTCATAATTCTGCTTCAGGTAACTCCAATGATTTAAGAGGTTGTAAAGCATCTAAGGAGTCAGATTGTTGAGGAGTCTCCAGAAACTCGTATTTGCAAAGTAATTTGCATTTCCATTCCTGTGACCTGTGAATAAAACTTAAGAGTCACTAGAATGAAAGCATGCTGTCTTTGGGAAGTTGTTTTAACAAAATCCGATTGAAAGGGGACTGAAGGGTCCTTGCAATCTTTTAACATATGTTTCATAATCTTGCTGCCAAAGGAAGAATATGTTTGTTTACATTCTTTCATTTACTTATACAAGAATTATTCTTAAAATTCGATTCTGAAAATAATAAACCTAAGACTTTAAACTTCAACCTTCAGATCACCTGAGTGGCTCAGATGGTTACGCGTCTTCCTTTGGCTCAGGTCATGATCTCAGGGTCCTGGGATGGAGCCTGGCATAGCATCCAGGCTCCCTGGTCAGTGGGGAGTCTGCTTCTCCCTCACCCACTCCCCTTGCTTGTGCTATCTTTCTCTCTGCCAAATAAATAAATAATTTTTTTTAATTTTTTATTTATTTATGATAGTCACACACACACACACAGAGAGGCAGAGACATAGGCAGAGGGAGAAGCAGGCTCCATGCCGGGAGCCTGACGTGGGAATAGATCCTGGGTCTCCAGGATCGCGCCCTGGTCCAAAGGCAGGTGCTAAACCGCTGCGCCACCCAGGGATCCCAAAATCTTTTTAAAAAACAAATAAACAGCAACCTTTAATATATATTTAATTTCACTGATGAATGAGAAAAACACATACTAAGGAAACAAAGGCAGTTTTCATTACCAGATAGTAAAAAATAGGAACTGTACAAAATATTATAAAAAAATGAGGTAGCTAATAGAGCTGTAGTCTTTAAACAACCCAGGTAATATACGGAAGTTGGAAAAAATAGTGATAATATATTTTGAAATAATGTTTGAACATTTAAGTTTGTGTCTACAGAGAATGTAAGAAAAATGGTGATCGGGAACTCAGGATGATTGCACATACACTTTACTCTTACAGAGCTGGGATAATGCACACACATCATCTCATACTATAAAGTCTCTCTTCCTCATGTAAGTTCCATTTTAAGTTGAGTAGAAAAATCATTCAGGTACATCGACTTTGGATCGCCCCTGCCCCAGAATATAAGAGATGATGTATTTGATTTAAGGGAAGAACTAAGGGAAAGAATTGATTAAGAGACAAAGAGAATTAAGCAATAGAAGTCAAAGAAGAGATCATAGAATCTAAAATTATAGTAACACTAAGCCTATGTTTAAAAAACAAATGCAGTTTGTTTTCATCTTGCCTTAATGTGCTGAACAAAGTACATAGGTCAATAAAGCATTTTCTTGGTTTTCACATTTGGAGGGTGGGGATGGGAGAGCTACATTATTTCCCTTTTTTTGAAAGCTGACACAGCTCAGTTCAGGAACCATCAGATCTCCCCTGAATTTCTTCAGTAACTTTGCATCTGGGATCCCTGCCTCTGCTACATGCTGCTATCTCTACAAAATCAAAAACAGAATGCATGCACACCCACAAAACAAAAACATTTCTTTGTTGCTATCAGTATTCTTCTTTTGAAATGAGCAACTGATTACATCAGCTACAGTTTATTAAAATCTATCTATGGAACCCATGGTTCTGGAGAATAGATACCACTACTTTACCTTGTTACACAAATGGCATTATCACTTAACTGTAGCCTCATGCCAGATTGTTTGAGTTGTGTGTTGAAGCAGCAATTTTTTTTCAAAGGAAACCATATTTACTTAAAATTATTACTGATAGACAAACTAGGGTTACTCCTACTTCAGTATTTGCAGAGTTTATTTTTTAAAACTCAAATAAGTTGTTCCGTCACTTTGAGGAAAGGAAGTAACAGTATTTAAAGTTAATGATAATTTTAGAGTTTTCAAGTAAATATTAACATTTTGAGAAACTCACAATTTCCCACCAAAATCTTCATACTTTTTAAACTCCTTAAAGACTTTAATATGATTGTTTATATTATTCTATAATATGTGTCTGTGCTTGGAAATATGCATACTTTCAGTGATGCAATACTTTCCAAATAACCAATTCAGGATGTCAAAAAATTAGTATAGATAAATAATCAAATAAAAATCCAGGATAGGCCAATGGATTGTTTGTTTTATTAAGATTATTTTTTTAGAGAAGTTTTAGGCTTATAAGTAGGGAAAGATACAGGATGTTCTCTTATGCCTCTTCCCCAACACATGCATAGTCTCTCCCATTAGCAACATCCCCTACCAGCATGGTACATTTGCTACAATTAATGAACTTACATTGGCACATCATAATCACCCAAAGTCCATAGTTGAATGTTCACATTTGGTTTTGTGCATTCTATGTGTTCATAGATGAAGGTCTAATGACATAGTTCCATCATCATGGCATCATGCAGGGTATTTTCACTACTCTGAAAATCCTGTGTTCCGCTTATCCTTCTCTTCCCCCATCTCTAGCAACCATTGATCATTTTACTATATCCATATTTTTGCCTTTTCCAGAGTGTAATATATTTGGAATTATACAGCATGTGGATTTTTCATATTGACTGTTTTTTTTTTAAGATTTTATTTATGTATATCAGAGAGAGAAAGAGAGGCAGAGACACAGGCAGAGGGAGAAGCAGACTCCATGCAGGGAGCCTGATGTGGGACTCAATCCCGGGACTCCAGGATCACGCCCTGGGCCAAAGGCAGGTGCCAAACCACTGAGCCACCCAAGGATCCCCTTTATTGACTTTTTTAATTAAATAAGATGCATTTAACCTTCCTCCATGTCTTTCATGGCTTGATAACTCATTTCCTTTTAGTGCTAAGTAGCATCTTTTTGTCTGGATGTATCATAATTTATCCACTCACCTACTAAAAGATCTTGATTGCTTCCAAGTTTTGGCAAGTGTGAATGAGTAAAGCTACCATAAACATCCATGTGCAGATTTTTTACTTGGACATGAGTTTTTAACTTCCCAGAGTAAATATCAAGGAGTATGATTGCTAGACTGTACTATAAGAATATATTTAGTTTTGTAACAAGTATTGTATGAATATCAGCAAACTGATTGTAAAGTTTATATGGAGAGACAAAAGACCCAGAATAGCCAACACAATATTGAAGGGGGAGAAAAAGTTGGAGGACTGACACCACCAGTCATTAAGACTTACTGGAAAGCTACACTCATCAACACAGTGTGTCATTGGTGAAATACAGACAAATAGATCAATATAATAGAATAAGGAACCCAGAAATAGAGACCTGTTAATACAGTCAATTCATCTCTGACAAAAGATAAAATGTAATACAATGGAGAAAAGATATTACCTTCAACAAATGGCACTAGAACATGTGCACATACACATGTAAAATTATGACCTAGAACTTACACTATTCACAAAAATTAACTCAAAATGGATCATAAACCTAAATATAAAGCACAAAACCATAAGCTATAAGAAGATAACATAGGAGAAATCCTTGATGACTTTGGATATAATGATGATTTTTTAGATACAGCATCAAAGACATAATGGACTTCCTTAAAATTAAAAAAAAAGTTAAAGATTTTATTTATTTATTCCTGAGAAACTCAGAGGCAGATACATAGGCAGAGGGAGAAGCAGGTTCCCTATAGAGAGCTCAACGTGGGACTCGATCCCAGGACCCTGAGATCACGATCTGAGCCACAGGCAGACACTCAAACACTGAGCCACTAGGATGTCCCCTAAAATTTTGTTGTTGTTGTTCTGAAAAGACAAAGCAAGAGAATGAGAAGGCAAGCTACAGTTTGGAGAATTATTTGTTAAAGACAACATCTGATAAAGGAATGTAGCCAAAATATACAAAGAACACTTAAAACTCAACAATCAGAAAACAAATAAATCTGATTGAAAAATGGACCCAAGGCCTTAGCAGACCCCTCACCAAAGAAGATGGCAAATAAGTATATGAAATAATCACGTTCCACATTATATGTCATCAGAGAAATTCAAATTAAAGTAGTAATGAGATACCACTATACAACTATTAAAATAGCCAAAATCTAGAACTGTGTCAACATCAAGTGTTGATGAGGATGTGGAGCAACAGGAACTCTCAATCATTGCAAAATGATAGTCACCTTGGAATATTATTTGGTGATATCTTACAAAATGAAACATACTCTTACCATACAATCTAATAATTGTTATCCTTGGTATTCATCTGAAAGAATTTAAATTTTATGTTCACACAAAAGCATGCACAAGGTGTTTATAGTGACTTTATTCATAACTTCTCAAACTTGAGAGCAACCAAGATGTCCTTCATTAGGTGAATGGATAAATAAACTGTGGTCCATCCAGATAATGTGACATTCAGCACTAATAGGAAATAAGAAATTAAGTGAAGAAAAGACATGGGGGAACCATAAGTGCACATTACTAATGTGAGTAAGCCAATATGAAAAGCCTACCCTTTGTATGATTTCAACTAAATGACATCCTTAAAAGGCAAGAATATGGGCATTGTAAAAAAAAGATCAGTTATTTCCAGGGGTTGGAGGTGGGTGGGTGAAGAGGTGAATAGGCAAAACATAGATTTTTAGGGCAGTGAAGATATCCTATATGATATTAAAGTGCTAGATACAAGTATTATATGCTTTCCAAACCCATAGAATGCACAACACCAAGAGTGAACCTAAAGGTAAACTATGGACTCTCAGTGATTATAATGTGTCAATAGAGGTTTATCCTTGATAAAAATTGTACCATTCTGATAAGTATTGTTGATAATGGGGAAAGTTTTATATGTGTGGAGGAAAGAAGTGTATAGACATCTCTGTACCTGCCTTTCACTTTTTTTTGAAAGCTTAAAGCATCTTGGGACACCTGGGGGGCTCAGTGGTTGATTGTCTGCCTTTGGCTCAAGGCATGATCCTCAAGTCCTGGGATCGAGTGTCATGTGGGGCTTGTGCATGGAGCCTGCTTCTCCCTCTGTCCATGTCTCTGCTTCTCTCTCTCTCTCTCTGTGTGTCTCTCAAGAATAAATAATTAAAATCTTTAAAGAAATCTTTAAAATATAAAGTCTTTTTAAAAAATACTTTACATTCCAGGGGAATATGGGTGGCTTAGTCAGTTAAGCATCTGTCTTCAGTTCAGGTCATAATTCCAGGGTCCTGGGATAGAGTCCCACATTAGACTCCCTGCTCAGCGGGGAGCCTGCTTCTCCCTCTCCCTCTGCTGCTCTACCTGCTTGTGCTCTCTGTCTTTTTCATTCTCTGTCAAATAAATAAATAAAATTAAAAAAAATACTTTGCATGTATTTTTTACATGTATACTTGTTTACACGTATATTTTACATGAACCACTTGTCATGAGCTAGTAATATCAGTCTCATTTGATAATAAGATTGGGCAGGCCCAGAAGCAACTCATCATTTTCTTTTTAAGATTTTATTTATTTATTCATAAGAGGCACAGAGAGAAGGCAAAGACATAGGGAGAGAGAGAAGCAGGCTCCATTCAGGGAGCCTGATGTGGGACTTGATCCCAGGACTCCAGGATCATGCCCTGAGCTGAAGGCAGACACTCAACTGCTGAGCCACCCAGGAATCCCTCAACTCATCATTAATATTGAAAAGCTACATATGGGGAGTGACTTGAGCAGGTCCAGAGTCACAAAGAAAGGAAACAGGGAGTGAACTCCATGTCTTCTACCATCAGCTGAGCTGATAGTTTTCCTTCAATTCATACCTGTTGCCTAATGGGAGGTCCTTATGACAAGTTGTGAAAGGAGGAGGAAAGTCTTGCTTCATTCACAGATTATTTGCCCAGTCTAGGAAAGCATGCTAAATATAAGCTGCTGCTGCATTATAGCTGCACTCAGGAGTGACCCTGGAACACAATGGTGAGCGTCGTTCCTCCCACTGGTTGGCATTTTTGGATGCTATACCTGGTCATCTCCATTTTATATAGAGAAAATGGTCTTGAGCTAAGGATACACATGAGTTTATGGTGTTCAAAGATGGCTTAGTTGGTTTGTTAATGGCCTGAAAGAAAATTTGAAGACTAAAGAAAGGGAAAGGCATACAAATTAGACATTTGAAATTATCTATAAATGAATTAAAAAATCTCAGTATTGGACATTAATGCTCATTAGAGAGCATTTATTGCAGAAGAGGTACTAATCAAGTATAAGATGAATTAGCCAGTCAGTGTCAACCAGCCTCTGTTCTTTATCACCCCAAAACTTGCAAAATACACTAACAGAGTAGCCATGGTGACAGAGATGGAATCTATATGTGGGCCCAACAACATGGGCTGCCATTTACTAAAGCTGACATAGTTATTGATGGTGATTGATATTTGACTCAGCAACAGAGGTGGATATTGAGCTCTTGATTTCTTGAGGAGACTAGTCAGATACACAGAGACAAACTGATTATGTCAGATTCATTTCACCCTTTCGGCAGGGACAGGACAGTGACTCATTCTGACCAGATAAGCACATAATCTCATGGGTATGAGTTTTCCTTCCTTGCCAACAATACCTTGAACTTCAATACTAGTCAAAACTTCATAGAACCTCTGATAGACTGACATGGGATTCCTCATAATATACCTTGGAACCAAGGACACACTCTATGAAACAGAAAGTTTAGCAATTGACATGAATATATAACTCACTGGATGTGTGTGTATGTGTGTGTGTGTGTGTATCCATATCTATAAATATGCATATATGGAGAGAGAGATAGCCATAAAAGGAGATAGATACAGAGACTGAGAGAAGGAAAGAGTGAGGGGTGAGAGAAAGAGAGAGAGAGAAAGGTAGGCCAGTTGCTAGAGACCCAGGAGAATTACCTTTTGAGTCCAAAGGCAGTCTGTTGGCACAGTTCCTCCCTGCTTGAGACAGATGAATCTTTATTCTCTTAAGGCCTTCAAATGATTGCCACCTACACTCTGGGGGATAATCTACTTTATTCAAAATCCATTGACTTAAATGTTAATTTCATCTAAAAAAATCTTCACAGAAGTATTCAGAGAAATGTTTAATTAAATACTTGAGCACCATGGCACAGCGAACTTGGGACATAAACCGTAAGAGGGAGCAAGGATGAGCATGTATGGCAATCAGATGATTTATCTTGTCATGTGATATGTTGGCATAGAACTAACCCACCACTGCAATTTATGATTGTTTTTCGCTGCCCATCTTAACTTAGGGGGAAAAAATACTCTTTATGAAAAGAAAAATCCTAAAATTTACAAGTAGTCACAAGACTCATAAAATGTACAAAGCTAAGAAATCAGAAAACTTTGTTCCTTACTTCTCATGACACCTAGGGTAAGTAAGAGTTCTCAGTATTTCAACAATTTGCTAATCAGTCAAATGGCAATTTTATATTTTATAAATTTCCTAAAGCAAAGAATATGATATGCCCTGTAATTATACTCAGGATCAAGAGTAGAAAGGACTCCATAATAGATTATAGACAGCTTCCTGTCTGATGATAAAAATTACTTCATAAATAAAAATTTACAGACTAGAAATAAGTCCAGAAAGAAGGAATTATAAATACCAGAATGGTAAATGACTACCTTAAGGAAATGTAAAAAAGGTTGGAAGTGTTAATCTAGCTGTTCTTCAGAAAATACAAATAAATTATGCAAAATATCATAGCATAAATGACTTACATTGTTCTTATATCTTGTTACTTCCAGGATGCAGTGAGCAACAGAGGTCATAATTATCTTTGCACCTTCAGGCCAATAATTTGAATCCTCTTTTCAGTATTTCAGCTTGTTGTGAGTTCCTAATTTTTTTGACATGTAATTCTCCAAAGAAATTTGATGCTAACCTCTATAAACCATTTATCTGGTAGTTTAAGCCAAAAAACAAAACAAACAAACAAACAAAAAAGTGTCAGGGATAAAACAAAACAAAATAAAAAAAACAGCCTGTCTAAAAGCACCATTGTACTATCCATTTCCTTCAAATGAGCACAGTTATTCCACAAACATGACTCAACATATTGGAAATATAGCATTAAGATGAAAAAGGCCAGTCATAATTGGGCCAGAAGACAATATCATACCAACTCTGATTTTATTTTTGCATTTTTTTTTCAAACTTTTCAGAGAAAAGAGGGAATTCCCAGTGTTTACCTCTCAGACACTCAGATGTAGTATGTTGTTGCCTTTAGCACGACAATGTATTCTGCTTATGCTGCTGAGAAGCTTGGCTGTAAAAGATATGATAAATATTTTAACTTTTATGCCAATTTTTCCCTGATGGTGGACTGATTTCATTCCTTAAAATATTTTTTCAATTTGCAATAAAAAATGACTTCATATTTTATTATAGTGAGTTAGAGATGAAAAATGAACTTCCCCTGATGCCATTACCACTAACTTTAATGAGATGATTGAAATATATATGATCATATTATCATTTATACATGTTATATATACATATATGTATAATTATACATATTTCAGCAGGCAGTTGTAAATATACTTTGATGATAATGTTTTTGAATTATTTTTAATGTTTAGAGTTTTTCATTGGAAATGTTATGTGTAAAGATAGTTTATGTTTTGTCAAAGGTTCAACAGAATTTGGAAAACATGAATAACTTTAAATTGCAAGGATAGGGGATCCCTGGGTGGCGCAGCGGTTTAGCGCCTGCCTTTGGCCCAGGGCGCGATCCTGAAGACCCGGGATCGAATCCCACGTCGGGCTCCCAGTGCATGGAGCCTGCTTCTCTCTCTGCCTATGTCTCTGCCTCTCTCTCTCTCTCTCTCTCTGTGTGACTATCATAAATAAAAAAAAAAAATTGCAAGGATAGAACTAGATGTCAATCTTAGAGGTACCAAAAGACTACCAGCAATTGTCAAAATTGACTTACTGACTCAATATTCATTATATATGACACATGATTCTAAATGCTTAACACAGAACAAAGACTCTTGCCTCCATCAAGCTTATATTTTACTGAGAAGGTTGAGACAATAAAATAAAATATGCATTATGTTAAAAGCTGATGAATGCTATGGAGGAAAATAAAACAGAGAAAGAGATGTCCCCCCACACACAGGGGGACATGAAATTATAAATATGTTACTGGGACTCATCACTGAGATAGAGACATTTGATCAAAGTCTTGAAGGAGGGAAGGGAAAAATCTACTCAAAGTACTACCCAACAGAAAGAAAGGGAGACAGTGAGACGTGATGTGTAGAAGAAATGCTCAGAGTGAAAAAATATTAGAAGGAAAAAGCATTTTAGGTTATTAAGATATTGTCAGCACTACAATGGCATTGGAGAACTTTGAACAGAGGTGTGATATGTTAATGTGATTATCCTGGCTACTGTTCTGACAACAGACAGGAGGGGAAATGCTGGAAGCAGAGAAACTAGTTAGGAGGCCATGGGAATAATCAAGACTCAAGGCAACAGTGTCTTTGATCAAAGTGTTTGGAGTGCATGGAGGTAGGAAATTGTTGAGAGAAATTGGATGTATCTCCAAAGTCGAGACAAGAGGATTTGTCAAAGAATTCGATATAGGGTGTGAGAGAAAAAAAAAAAAAAATCAAAAACAAATCAGAGGTGTCCTTGTTACCAGTGGAGAACACAGTATTCTCATTTCCAGTTCTATAGGAAGATTACATTTAGGGGAAAATTTCAGAACCTAGCATGGGAAATGTGATGGCAAGTAAGATAGGAAGCTGAGATAGGTTTTTTCCTCCCTTAGGTAAAAGAAATTAGAGTATGTTTTATGTTGATGATAAGGATTAGGAGAAAAAAAAAAAAGTTCAGGAGAGAAGTGGGAAAATTGCCTGAGAAATATCTCTGAAGAAGAAAGTACAAATGAGTTATGATATACAAGTGTGGGTTTGCAGCTTGAAGGCCAGGGAAACAGACCAGGAAAGCGTGTCTTTCTTTATCCCTAACTCCTCTTTCAAGAACTTTTCTTGAAACACCAAGGATATAATAAGATATTGAAATAATATCTTCCAGTGGCTTTTCTTGTTTTGAGGTATAATTTACAAACACTGAAATGAACAAATATTAAATATGAGTACGATAGATTATGACAAATGTACATATCCATCCAAAGCACACTTTCTTAACACATATCCCTTTGTTTCAGTTCCTCGTCAATAATCACCTCATTCTCACCAAGTCCATAGAAGTAGCTTCCATTCTGTTTTCTTTCACAGTATAACAGCTTTCTCAGTTTTAAATGTCATTTAAATAGAATCACAAAGTATGAACTTTTCTGCCCATGTCTTCTTTTATGCAGTTGAATGCCTTGGGATTTATACACGGTATTGCACAAATCAGTAATTTGCCCTTTTGATTCCTGAGTACTAGTCTATTGTGTGAACATGCACATTTTATTTATCTATGCCTAGTCATAGACATTTAAGTTTTATTTACTTATTTTTTGGGTGATTATGAATGAATTTCCTAGGAACATTCTTGTAAACGTGTTTATATTGGTATATGATTTTATTTTTTTACTTGAACACTTCCCAGTAGAAAAGTTTAATTATAAGGAAGGTGTATTTTTAATTTTATAAGAAATTAGCATGTTATTTTTTATAAGGATGGTCTGTTTTAACACCCATTCTAACAAAGTAAGAGAGTTCTGGTTGTAATATACCCTCACCGACATTGGGATAGATGTGTCTTGCTATCTCATTATGTATTTCGTTACGTTTCCCTGGTAATGTTGCTCACTTTTCATGTGCTTATTTACCTACTTGTCATTTTCCTGTATAGAATGTTTCTTGATGTCTTTTTAAATTTTTGTTATTGTCAATGTTTTTGATTCCCTGGATCACCTTTATAACATTGGAATTTGTTTTATGTGTAACACGTATTCTGGAACTCAGATATATGTACTGTAAACATATCTCCTAGTCTGTCACTTGCCTACTTATTTTTTAATGTGTCTTTCAAAAGCAGATGTTTTATTTTGGATAAAGTCTGAATTTGTTCCTCTAAGATGTTAAAGAATTCTGTTAATGTGACTGATAGTGGAAGCAGGTATGGCATTGGAGTGGTTTTCCTTGGGAGGTACAGGAACTAGGGCAGCCTCCTGCTATCAACTCATAGAGCATATGTCAGTCAGATAAATATGAGGTGCTTGATTTATTTGGGAGAGACGCAACAGTATTCTCTTCGTGGAAGTCTCCAGTGACAGTTCTGAAAAACCAAAAACCATCAACCATCCTCTCTCCTCCACAGCTCTTAGGGTCTATGATGTCTGAACCCTAGGTTCCGGTTGTTTCCCTCAACCCCAGACATTCCATTCACTTTGCCTCGATTGTTCTTTAACAATTAAACTCTACAGTGAAACCATTTTTTCCCTCATTTTTATTTTTTGATTTTTTATTTTTATTATATTTTAATTTTTATTTATTTATGATAGTCACACAGAGAGAGAGAGAGAGGCAGAGACATAGGCAGAGGGAGAAGCAGGCTCCATGCACCGGGAGCCCGACGTGGGATTCGATCCCGGGTCTCCAGGATCGTGCCCTGGGCCAAAGGCAGGCGCTAAACCACTGCGCCACCCAGGGATCCCTTTTTTAATTTTTTAAAAATTGAGTATAGTTGCCATACCATATTACATTAGTTTCAGGTATACAAATAGTACAGCATTCTACATCTCTATATTTTACACCATCTTCACCACAGTGTAGCTATGATCTGGCACCATATGATGCTATTATAATATCATTGACTAAATTCCCTATGCTGTACCTTTCATCCCTGTGATTTATACATTCCAAAACTGGGAGCCTGTATCTCCTACTCCCCTTCACCCATTTTGTCCACCCTCCTAGCCTTTTCCCTCTGACAACCATCAATTTATTATCTGTATGTATAGTCTGATTCTGTTTTTCCTTGTTTATCCACTTTCTGTGTGTGTGTTTTAGATTCCACACGAGTGAAATCATATGGCATTTGTCTTTCTCAGTCTGACATATTTCACTTACCATTATATCCTCTAGGTCCATTCATGTTATCACAAAAGGCAAGCAATCTAATGTCTATCAGTAGCTGAATGGCTAAATATGCATGCACACACACACATACACACACACAGGAATATTATGCAGTCATAGAAAATGACCAGTGAAGCCAATCTTAATCTTTTACTCCAAAATTTTTTTTGACATGCTCCAATCCTCAACAACCTTCCTGGAAACTTGCACCATCAGCATTGTGTCCTCTTTTTATAATTTATATTTCTCATTATTTATCAAAAAAATAATATCTAGGGGTTCCCTGGGTGGCTCAGTGGTTTAGTGCCTGCCTTCGGCCCAGGGCATGATCCTGGAGTCCCAGGATCAAGTCCCACTTTGGGCTCCCTGCATGGAGCCTGCTTCTCCCTCTGCCAGTGTCTCTGCCTCCCTCTCTCTCTCTGTGTCTCTCATGAATAAATAAATAATATCTTTAAGTAATAATAATAATATCTCTATTCCCTCTATTGTGTATTTCAGAATCATGCAAGATTTTTTTTGGACTTTTTCCTAAACTTTGCTACCAAAGTAGATTCCATTTTCATTATTGTTAAAAAATAAGTTTGTTAAAAAATCCAACTCTATTTGCATAAATTATTTTAGCAGCACTTCCTTTTATTTGAAAACATGGTATAAGAAGATGTGTGATTTCAACAGAGTCCAGATGTGATTTCAACAGATAACGAGTCCAGAAACATAAAAACCTTTAACAGAACAGGCTAATAATTTATTTCTGCATATTAGTAAAATAAATGAATATCAAAGAAAATAATTTATTTTGGGGATGTATTAATGAAGTTGTTGCCATACATTAAAACACACACATATTAAAAGCTTTGTGAAATGTCTTATCAGAGATGTAGTTTTTCTAAATGATTAACTTTAGGGGCGCCTGGGTGGTTCAATCAGTTACATGTTTGTCTTCAGCTCAGTTCATGATCCCAGGGTCCTGGGATTGAACTCCATGTTGGGCTCCCTGCTCAGTGGGAAATCTGCTTTTCCCTCTCCCTCTGCCCCTCCCCTCAGCTCATGCTTTCTCTCTTTCTGTGAAATAAATAACATATTTTTAAAAAATAAATGGTTAATTTTATAATCATGTTATTCATAATGAAGCACTGTCATACTTGTCATACTGTCATAGACAAAATTTTGTATATTTTCCCCAGACACTTCTCTGGTTCTATCAAGCAATGCTCGTGGAGTTAATTCAAATTAGTCAGAGGTCATTCAAAATAGAGTCATTATGTTTAGCAAATAATACAATGAGGAACATGTTCTATTATCCCAAAGTCATATGCCTTATGAAAGCTAGAAGATGGAAAGTAAGACAAAATTATCATTGTAAATAAAGAATCTGTAACAAAAGAGACTGTATTACCTTTATTTTAAAGCTACCAAATACTAGTTTGTCTTATAAAGAGCTTAGAAGTTGTCACTCCCATCCTCACAACAAGAAAGAAGTTGAACAAACTGAAAATCAAACATTCTTCTTAGATGCCTCTGGGAATTGAGGTCCCAGGACAGATTACTCCCATGAAAACTAGAGGGACAGGCAGGCACATACAGAGAATCAAAGCTTATAAGAGGAGAAGCCCAGAAGGCTGCAGCTGGAGCCAATATTAGTAGGGATGCTTTAAATTTTAAGTGGTAAATTACTGGAGACTTAATGTAGATTACCTTGTGACTTAAAAACTTCAGGGGGCTCAGTCAGAAGGAGGCCTCGCCCCCACGCTTTCATGAGTTTACCAACAGGAGGGCGCCAGATTCTCACATTGGAAACTTGAAAAAGTTTTCTTTCCCACAGAGAGTGGGAGAAAATAGCCATTTGAAATAGTATAATGCTTTCTGGTCTCCTTAACAAGGCCTGAAAAAAACTATTTTACAAGAACCTAACCAACTGGAATTTTAACAAAGCCTCACCAACCTGTGGAAAGAGAAAAATCCAACTCTAGCCATTGCTATGGAGACAGGAATACCCAACTCAGGCTCAATGAAAAGACTGAGACCTCATCACAGAACTCTAGAAGACTTCCCATCTCCTAACCCTTTACTACCATATCAGTAGGGATCCTGTATACCAACAGGGATTAGAGATGAAAAACTGCAAGATCCAATTTAGGAGTCGCTAGGAAAATCTAAAGGAAACAAGTGAGATAAGAATAAAGATATTAGAAGAAATTTTAGACACTGACTCCTACTGGTAAAGCAAATAGTGAATATAAGTATGCATAAAATCTTACACAAAAGACCTATCTACCACAATTCTTTTACTGGATACTTCATCTCTGGCTTTCAACAAAAAAGTAACAAGTCATGTTAAAAGACAAACAAGGAGTCTAAAGACGCAAAGCAAGCATCAGAACCAGACATATCTATGGCAAGAATTTTTGTAATTATCAGATTAGGAATTTAACATGATTACCATCCATGCTGAGGACTGTAATAAAAAAAAGTGGACATGAAATAAGAACAGATGCAAAACGTAAACAAGGAGATTAAAACTAAGAGTCGAAAGGATATACTAGAAATAAAATAGTCTGTAACAAGGAATAAAGAATGCCTTTGATAGGCTCATCAATAAGCCAGACACAGCCAAAAAAAATAATCAGTGGACCTGAAGACCTATCAATAGGGTTTTCCAAAATTGAAATGCAAAAACAACAGAAAGAAAATATGGAATCAAATGTCCAAGAACCTCGGCACCCTTACAAAAGATATGATATATCTGATAAAGGATTTGTATCCAAAATATACGAAGAACTCTCAAAACTCAACAATAACAAAACAACAACCCGAATAAAAAGGGGACAAAATACATGAACGGACATATCAGCCAAAAAGATAGAGATGGAAAATTAGCAAATGAAAAGATGTTCAACATCATATGTGATTAGAAAATCGCAAATTGAAATAGCAATGTGATACTGCTACGTATCTATTAGCCTGGCTTAAATCATTAAAAAAACTGAAACTATCAGTTGTTGGTGAATTTGCAGAGCAAGAGGAATAACTATTCACTGCTGGTAGGAATGCAAATTGGTAGTCACTTAGGAAGGCAATTTAGCAGTTTCTTATTAAGCTAAGCATAAACCATATTTAGCAGTCACACTCCTAGGTATTCCCCCAAATAAGTTGAAAATTTATGTTCTTACAAAAATCTGTTTATGAATTTTTGTAAAAACTTTGTTGTAATTGCCAAAAGTTGTAAGCAACCAAGATATCCTTCAATGGGTAAATGGGTGAACCAACTGTGGGATGTTCATACAAAACAATAATACTTAGCAACAATAAGAAAAGACCCATTAAACCAGAAGAGACATGGTGGAAACTAAATACTATTATTAAGAGCATGAAGCCAATCTGTATGATTTCAATTCTATGACATTCTGAAAAAGGCAAAACTGTAAAGACAATGAAAAGATTAATGGCTACCAGGGATTCAGAGGGAGAAAAGAATTGGCAAAGTATAGCATAGGGGGTTGTTTGGACTAGAAACTTCTCTGTATGATACTGTACTGGTGGAATCATATGTTCTGCATTTTGTAAGACTCTTAGAATTTTTCAATATAAAAAGTGAACTCTAATATAAACTTTGGACTTTAGTTAATAATACTGTATCATTACTGCTTTATCAAGTGTACCAAGTATACTACATCAAAGCAGTATGTTAACAATAGGGACAACTATTTGGAGAGATAGAGTATATGGGAAATATTCATATTTTGTGTTTATTTATTTTTGTAAACTTAAAGCTCTAGGAAATAAAGCCTTTTAATTAACAATAACAACAACCACCACCACAACAAGGAAAAACACTGAAAAGATGGGTGAGCTTAGGAGGAGCCATAGAATATTCAGTTTTTACTTTAAATGGATAATAAAATCAACAGAAATTTGTTTGGAATTGGTAAGGCACAGGAATTGAATCTATTATTATGACTCTCTTTCCCCCCAAATTGATAAAATTACTTGGATAAATGCTAGGTTCCCCCTCCCCCTCCAATTAGAAAGCCCTCTTCATGCAAATTTTCAGTTAAGGATAATCAAAACAAACCTATCTTCCAATTTTAATTTCTGTTCTTAAATGAGAACAAAACAAATTTCTTAATTAGGGTGTATTGAAATTGTTATGTGCTATCTTTCTTTTTCAGTATTTCTGAATAATACTGCATGATAAAAATACAGCTGGAAATAAGAGATGGTGATAGACAATTAATTTCAATTATTTTTAATATAAATCTATATTGTATGTGTTTTAAGTTAATGCAATTCAGTTAATTTTAGTTAACATTAATTTTGTTACTTTTAATTAGTAACTTTCTTTTCAAAAATATTTCTTTTAGAAAAAAAGAGCACACAGGAGCAGGGGAAGGGGTAGAGGGAGAGAGAAAGATAAGGAGAGGAAGACTGAGCAGGGCCCTCTTGGGGGCTGGATCTCAGGACCCTGAGATCAGGACCTGAGCCAAAATAAAGTTTTGCTTAAACAACTGAGCCACCCAGGGCCCTTTAATTAGTAAGTGTTAAGTTTATTTTAGTTAAGACCTCCAATACAAAAAAAAAAAAAAAGACCTCCAATACAATGTTCAAAGAAATGTTGATGGCAGATGTCCATATCTTGTTCTTTCCTCAAAAAGGAAGTTAACAGATCTTATAAGAAGTATAATATTTTCTCTAGTTATGTTGCAGATCAAGTTTGTAGCTGAAATTGGTAGGCATTCACAAAATCATATTTTCTTTCCTAATTGGAAATAAGACTGTTGTAGGTTTACATTTCACTTGAAACTAGCAGTGATCGGTTTTGCTTCAGATAGTTACAGGAATAGATGACGCGCTCCACTTTGTGACTTAGCGCATAAAAACTGCACCATCAATTTTTGTTTCTACCTTTGGCAGCTGAAAGTAAAGGCCATAGAGTATATTTGTGAAGTATCACAGGAGACCTAGGTTTTTGAGTTACTACTTTGAGAAGAGCCTCGCAGAAGAGTTCCTTAACAAGGGGCCGATACACTGAACCATTATTTGCAGGAAAAAAAAGTGTATTTTGCAATTACCTAAACTGGGGAAGATGGGAGTAGGGTGTGTGTGTGGCATTTGCTAAATCAGTTAGCTTACTCTTACTAACACATATTGACTAGTGTAAAAAAGTTCCCTTCTCTTACTGACTTGATAACTGATCTTATCAAGAATGAATGTTGAATTTCATCAAACACTGTTCCTGAGTCTATTGAGATTATCATATGAAAATTCTCTTTTAATTTTTATTTGATGGACTGCATATAATAATTTCTCAAAGTTAAGATAGTGTTAAATAGTTGATACAAATTTAACTTGATTATTGTAATATATACATGATATGCAGGTTGTAATTTTCTTGGGATTACTTTCTTGGTTAATTAATAATAAATTCATTATTTTTGTATTTCGTGCTTATGAAGGTAACTGCTTTGTAATGTTCATTTCTCATCCTATTCAGGTAATACAATATGCTAAATTCTCCATAATTTTGGGATAAATATTGGGAAGAAATTTTATATGTTTGGAGGTATTAATTAGAAGTTTGTGTGTACTGACCAGTAAATCCATCTGTATCAGTTTTATATTTGAGAAATTATTTGATTGTTGCTATAAATCTTCGGTACTTTAGAATATTCGTGTGTTCTATTTCTTTTCTATTTCTTCTTGTGTCATCTTTGTCAAGTTTCATTGTTCTGTAATGTTAAATATTTCAAATTAGGTATGTTATATATATTTAATATTATTTTTAATACAGTTGCTTATGGTATCTATTTTTGTATTTTTTGTATTATTGAAATAATAGTATAGTAAAATGCACAAGTTTAAATATACAGGTTGATTATCTTAAAAGTTAGGTATAAAAACTTGTACCATCACAAAGATCAAAATATATAGTTTCTTTTATCTCAACAAGCTCATTCATGACCCTTCTTAGGAAAAAAAATTCTGATATCTAGCAAGACAGATTAACTTTTCATGATTCTGAATTTCATATAATGAACTCATCAAACATGACCTTTTGAGCCTTTTACTCTTTTACTTATTTTTCTTTTACTCAATATCATGTCTAAAGGCTATTTATGTTTTGTATATAGTAGTCATTTGCACTTTTTATTGTTCTATAATTTTACATAGATAACCAAACTTACCCTAATATATGTCAGTTTTAAAGAACTTATCTGAGGGGCACCTGGGTGACTCAGTCAGTTAAGTGTCTACCTTGGCCCAAGTCATGATCTCATGGGTCCTGGGATTAGCTGCTACTTGGCTCCCCTCTCAGTGGGGAACTGGCTTCTCCTTCCCTCCCTGCTCTGTTCCTTCCCATTGTTTATGCTCACAGGTACCCACATGCATGTACCTGTACTCCCTCTCTCTCAAATAAACAGACTCTTAGAAAAAAAAAAAAGAGCTTATTAGAAACCTCTGTTTACTAAATTGTTGTAGGAGTGTTTCTTTTTATTTTTTTTAAGATTTTATTTATTTATTCATAAGAGACACAGAGAGAGAGAGAGAGGCAGAGACACAGGCAGAGGGAGAAGCAGGCTCCATGCAGGGAGCCAGATGTGGGACTCGATTCAGGGCTGCCCTGTATGAGTGTTTCTATGGACTATTTCTAGTCACTTAACTTTTGCACACATTGTCTAATTTCCTGCCTCTGCATGGTTATATTTGAGAGACAGCCTAAGCATTTATATAAAATTTGTTCTCAGTGTGATGTGAACTAAGTAACTATAGTCCTTATTTTTTTTCCTCTCTCACTTCCTTCTTATCCTTTTTCCATCCTACCTTTTTTTTTGTCAGATTCCAAATGCAATTTCAAATACCTGATAAAATGCATATAAATAGGAAGATTATAAATACATATGGACAAGAAAGGAAATAAAATTAACAATGAAGGACTATAATAAATACAAAGATTATGTTTATAATTAAAGTGAAATTAGGGTTTCATTTGATGAGTATGTGTCAAGGACCCAGGAATAATTTACCTAAAATCAAGGCAACCCTATCCAAGAAATCAACAAGATTTAAAAAAAAACATATAAAATGTAGAGAATTGTTGCTGTAACCTAATCTTATATGTTACCATTTTTCTCTGGAAAGCTAATCTAATGCACAATCCTACAAATCAGTACAAAAGAAAATGAAATCACATACATTGATTGAAACAAAATGTTTTAAAAATCAATATAATGTGATCCAGTAATTCTATTGGAATTTTGGATGTCAAGCTACATTTATTACTTATTAAAATACATCTGGTTGTATGTAGGACTAGACCTAACATACTTTTACTGTGCTCATCTTTGGCTTATTTGAATTTCCAGAACATTAAAAATGCATTATAATCTTAGCTTTGCTCATATTGTCCACTACGCTGCTCTTACATGGTTATATTTGATAATGAGCCTAAACATTTGTATGAAATCCATTCCCAGTTTGAAACTGAATTAAGTAAACATAAACCCACCTGGCTATAAGGAAAACTTTTGCATCACATAAAGACACTATAAAAAATAAATAATACATAAAATGGTGTTTTTTCCCATTAGCAATATATATGTGAAAAATGTTTTCTACTGCAGGGAGTTTAAAGTTGTATTTGCGATCTACTAATCACTGTCCTTCTCCAGGGTAAAAAATCCTACGAGAAATTTAAATATTCATACACAATCATGACATTTTCATATGCAAATTTGATATTATCACAGGGCAAAAAATGGTTCTTCATTT
The DNA here is from genome assembly GCF_011100685.1 of Canis lupus familiaris. NCBI lineage: Eukaryota > Metazoa > Chordata > Mammalia > Carnivora > Canidae > Canis > Canis lupus. Next base: position 79,594,061 of record NC_049224.1, read on the forward strand.
GCTAACGCTCATCCCTCAGATCTCAGGTAAAAATCATTTTTTTGAAAGAGCCTTTCCTTGTAACCTCCTCTTAAGGATGTTTGCCATTTTAACTTTCCACATCCTGAGTGTTTTTCTCTGTACTTTATTTTCTCAATAGCATATAGCAAGTACTTTAAATATTTACTTATTTTCTTGATCATTGTCTCTTTTATATCCATGAGTTTGGGACTATCTTTGTCACTTTTATCTTGATAGCTCCCATGCTTAAATAATGTGTCACATATTTTAGTTGTTCCATAAATAATCATAAACTAATATATACACTTTTAAACATCCTTATTAAAATACTCAAACATTCAAGTGATCACTGTATAGTCTTTAAAAAATGGACTTAAATACAGCTTAATGGAAGGATAAAACTTAATTGACAAAACAGAGAAAAGGAAATTTAAGTATGAAGAACACATGTGTTCTAATTTTAAAGAAAATATAGGAATAACTCATGGCAATTATGGCATATAGGAAGCATGTCCATGGGACATTTAAAAACCCCAAAATAATCAGTTTGGAGATAGTTAGATTTTAGTAGCCTTATGAATATATTCAATGCTATGCTGAATGGAAACTTAAATAATTATTCATCTTAATCTAAAAATGAATTTGTTTTGGAGTGCCTGACTGGAGCAGTTCATTGAACACCAGATGCTTGGTTTCAGTTCAGGTTGTGCTCTCAGGGTCCTGAGATGGAGTTCCATGTGGGACTCCATGCTCAGCATGGAATCTTCTTGTCCTCCACTCCTCTTCCTACCCATGCTATCTCTCTAAAATAAATAAATAAATAAATTCTTTAAAAAAATAAAAATAAAAATGAATTTGTGGTTAGCTCTTTTAGTATTTGATTATAGATTATTGTATCATATCTATTGCATGACCAAAATAGGAGCCAATTTTTCCTCATACATCCTGTATCAGCATTGTGTATAAGGTAAATTAATTGATAGATGCCTATTCTGGCTTGGAAAATTTTGTGTGACTTCAGTGTCCCATATAATGTAATATACACACATGGAATCTAGCATTTACATTTCAGTTAGGCTGTGAGATGCCATTCTTAGTTTTTTTTGTATCCAAGACAGCATGTTTTCATATAAAAATCAGGTTCAGGGGCACCTGAGTGGCTCAGTGGTTGAGCATCTACCTTTGGCTTAGAGTGTGACCGTCCTCTGGGGATCCTGTTTGAGTCCCACATGGGACTCCCCACAGGGGGCCTACTTCTCTTTCTGCCTATGTCTCTGCCTCTCTCTGTGTCTCTCATGAAAAATAAATAAATAAATAAATAAATAAATAAATAAATAAATAAATCTTAAAAAAAACAAAAAACAAAAAAACCCAAAATGAGTTTCAGATTTTGGTGCATGGTGTAGAATTACCTTTATATAAACACGGTATTTATATAATAACATCAGTCCATTAAATTAATAAATTACTTAGGTATGGATATGTATATCCTTATTTCTATGTGTACTTCCTTGTTTTAATTTTATGTTAATATTAATTAAATATTGAAAATAATATTAATTAAAGGTTAACAGTGTAAAGGAAAGAGCATTTCATAGAGTATATGACTTGAATAAACTTAGATGAGATTGCAATATTTAACTTTCTAATCTAATTTTTCAGAAATAAAATAACATTAAGTCATGCAAAAGGACAATTTGGGCTTGGTGAAACATGCAAAAAAGAGTTTATGTTTAAAAGATTCTTTAAAATATTGACCTTTAAGCTAAATAAACCTGAGGACAAAACTCTGTTTTTTAATTTGCTAATTGTCTGACTTTGGCCAAAGGCCTTTCTGACTCAGATTCCCAACGTGGAAAAAGGTGATACAACTCTTCACAGCATAGAACTGTGAAGAGAATTAAAAGGAATAATATATGCAAAAAGCTTTGTCCAATGCCTGGTATACAGAGGGCCTTAGTGAATGGTCTTTATTATTATTCATAAAAATCACCTCAATATAGTATTACATTTGTTGAAGTTATTTTACTCATCTAAGATCTTCCATCATCTGGGGGAAATTTTGAATGTGCTTTAGAGCAAGACTATAAATATTATTATATTAAAAAGCATTTTCATTACTGAAAGTCATAAATTTCAGAGAAATAGAGTATAATCGTCAATTTTCTGGAAGCAAAGTTGCTAACTTCAGTGAAAATTTAAGCATTTGGAAATGTAGGCTATGAGTAACCAGCTTTGCCCTAGCAAGATATATCAAGTTGATTAACCTTGTTTGCATTGACCCAGTGCCCTTGTGTTTCTTTTTCACTCTCTCTTCCATCAAATTGACAAACTTATTCATGCTTAATATATTTTCCTGGGGATTTATATATAATTATTATATCAAATATAGGTAAATTCTATTAGAATAAGAACTTTAAAAAAAAAGCATAACTTGACAGAACTGTGGAAAAATAATAAACTGTGGGAAAATACATCAGATAAAGAGAATAGTCTTCTCAGTCTTCCTCAAATATTATTTTATAAGAGGCTGCTAGCTGCAAGAACAAATGACATAAAACTAGAAAGAGCTTTTGCATTAATATCAAAATTATTTGCTTAATTGTATAACTATTAACCCACTTCAACCATAACATTAGCCTCTCTTAATTCTTTCCTATTTAGATTGGATACTATAGATCTAATATTCTCTTGTTAGAGTCTTGAATTGCAAGTGCTTAATATTCAAGAATGTTATTGGAAGAAACAAAAACAGAAAACAGTTGTCTTTGATAGTTTTTCTCCAATATGATAGTTTCTTTGATAGTTTTTCTCCAATATGATAGTTTCTTTGATAGTTTTTCTCCATAATTACCATGCAATGGTAATTATGATCTTCGTGAAATCAAGTACTTTTTATGAGACACCCAAAGTAATCAAGGCTTACGTACCTTTAGTATTTTGCTTTTTTGTTGACCCTGGTTTTTAAGAATGAAATGTGGCTACCTTGCATCACTCATCATGTATGTACTTCATTCTTAATATTACATTTCAATAACATGTGGCAGAGACTTTTATTATATTTCTTTTCTAGCAACAACTGTGTCTTTTTGCATTTATCAGAACATGCTGAAATTATTAAAAATGATGATGCTTATTCAGCCTGTGTCTTCAATCATGTGTGAAGACTGTCATGGGGGAATGAACAAATTACTTAATTAAACTTGTTTTATGTAAACCACTTTTATAAATGACTTTTAATTCCTGAAAATAATAAAAGTTGTGTGTATTTGCAAAAATATTGCATACTAAATTAACTTATAATGGCCTTGTCAGATCCTAGAATGTTGGAAATATTTTACAAAGGTTTAATGGGCATGAGCTCATGACAGGTCACTAATGGAGTCTACTTAATGTAAGTCTTAGGAAGGTTTTTTTTTTTTTTTTTTTTTTTTTTTTTTTTTTACATTTCATATAGATCAACCCCAAAATAGATACTTTTTCCTATGATTAATCATGTGTAGTGAATACAACTAAATTAAATTGGAAAAAAAAAAAACAGGTTATACTTACTCTCACTTAACATTATCTATGCATAAATATAAAATTGATATATCCCAGAATCCTGTACTTTTGTGAAGAAAAAATTATAAAAAGGCTCTCTCCATTCTTAACTTCATCTTTCCCACTCTTAGCTTATAAGCTAGTTATTTTTAGAGGCAGAGGGAAGAACGATTGAGCAATTAAATGTTGACGGGAAACCAGAATTTAAAGATATACTATTGGACATGCAACTTTACAGAGAACATTGAATTATTTATTAAACATCAATGTCTTATTTGACGAGGTTCAAAATATTAGCAAGATAGCAAATAATATGCAAAGAATGAGTTGCTGTTTGGAGAAGTATTTTAGCTTCATTTTTAAATAATTACCTTGATTTTGTATACTAGTTAGATTGACTCTTAAGTTTGAGATAGCATACCCACGATTCATATGGCATACGTTTTTTTCTTTTACTTTGGAAAGATATCACTTCTATCATGTAATTCTGTCATATGAAGTCAAGGTAGGTTCCAGTCTTCTCAAAATAATGCTTCCAGAAAATGTTGCCAATGCATTAGGATTGGAATATGAAGTATATTTACCTAGGACCGTATAAAATAGATCATCAATTTCAAGAAGGGAAACAAATACTTTTACTAATTATTTTATCTAATAAACTACAATTAATATTTTTTTAAATTCGAGTTTGTGTGTTAGTGAACATTATTACTATGTATCCTGTAAGAGGTAGGGTGTTAATTATCAGGAGGTGGTGTAGACTAGAGAGAAAAAATTATTTAAGTTGCTGATTAATTATCTCCCTCCACCATGGAAAATTGTGCTGCCTCTAAGATTACTCTTACTATGTGAATCATTAATTTATTTTCTGCAATATAGATCACTTTAATTGTTTAAAAGTAGGTTTGGAAAACAATATTTGAATATTAAATGAGAATAAACTTATTAGATAAAAATTCAGGTGTTGCTTTACCCAAACTGGAGAAATTTATTTACTTATGAGAAGTACTTAATTGTGTCTTGTATGATTGATTAATATGTCCCTGTATTCTGAAATTAGAAGTGATCATGAAAATAATAAATTAAATCATCATGATGCCCTCAGAAGACATTTCAGAATGGAATTCTTTGCTATGCAGTCATTTCAGTGTAAATAAATTTCCAACAGAGAGTATGACTCTTTTTAGAGTCAAACAGTCTACACTTGGCCTCTTTTCTAATCTAAAATCATATGTATTTTAGACATACATATAATGAACATTCTAAAAGGTAGAAATAGAAAACCATTTAATTGTAAAATGATCTATGTTCCCTCACTTCACATTTCTAGTCAGAATTAAGTTTCAGAATACCAGTTTTTACAGTAAATGTCAGTAATTTAAAAGGGGGTTATACTTTTTTAAAGATTTTATTGATTTATTTGAGAGACAGAGATAACAACAGAGATAGGGAGAGAGAGCACAAGTGGGGAATAGAGGGAAAAGCAGGCTCCCCACTGAGCAGGGAGTCTCAGGGAGGTGGAGCTCAATCCCAGGACCTTGGGATGATGACTTGAGTCAAAGGGAAATGCTTAATGGACTGAGCCACCCAGGCATCCCAGATTTTTACTTTTTAAAAACGATCACTAAGTAAGAGTTATAAAGTTAGTATTATATGGTTCTTCACATACCTGAATTTGAAGGTGCCTATAAAGGTCATCTAGAAATCCAACCAAAGGTCAGGATAGAACTGAGTTGTTTTTCTTTGCAAATCATAATAAATTTCCTTTGGGCAAATATTTCTTTTCAAACTTTGTCTCTTTCAATTTGAAATTTTATTTCTCTACTCTTCTAAGATTCATCTTCATGTAATAAGCTGATAGAAGCCTAGAGATAAAAAAAAAAAGCAATAGTGCAAGAATAACATTCTAGCTAGAAAAAAAAATCCAAATACCCTTTAAAGTGAAATAGGAACAATCTGAATCTGAGGCAAAAGCAATAAAGCAAATAAGGCTGTCACTCGTTTTAACACGTTTTCTGTAACTAAGAAGATAAAGTTCTCCTTTAGCTTTAAAAGCTCAGACAATACCAGCAACGCCTGCTCTTAAACCTTTGCACATGAGTACAATTAATATATTATCATAATCTAAATATTCCCAGAGTCACCAGTAGAGAGGCAAATGTTTATGTCTCAGAAACATAGGAGATTTAGAAATGGAAGAAAAATAATTTTTTCCGAAAATTTTAATCCAAAAGCTCTGCTTAAATTTTATATTCTCTATTTTTTTTAAGTTTTTTCTTTTAATTCTACTTAATTAACAGATAGTTTGATATTAGTTTCAGGTGTACAAAGATATTTCATATTCTCTTACAGCCAAGATTCCTTCATCCCCTGCCTCTTCACTTACATAGGGGGAAAAAGGGATGATTTTGTGTGAGACAATTTAATAGGCATTTTCAGACCACCTGAAATTTGAAATCCAGCCCCTTTTTGTTACCCTTTTGTTGTTGTTGTTCTCTGTATTAGAATCTTTATTCTTCATCAGCTATATGAAGTATGAAAAAAGATAAATGCTTTCTAGACTTCTGGTTTCTATAAGAGCTTCTCATTTAAAGTACTTCTTTCATCTACTTAAGACAGAATCAAGTAAGATGTTTTTGAAATGAATTTTATATTATCAAGAATTTTTTCTTCCTATAACCATAGCTCTATTGAATAGAAATAAAATAATTTTTGTAAGAAAACTTGTCCCTTTCAACTACAAAAATTGGTATATCATAGTATATGTTTTATTTTATTACTTGTATGAGCTTTACTTAAGTAATTCAAATTACAACTGTGAATACAAAAAAAAATATGAATTATGGAATGTGAAACTCAGTGAAATGTGAAACTCAAGCTCAAAAATCACATATTCATGCCAAAACCACGTGGATAGAGTAGAATGTAGCTTATGGTTTGTGTCATCTACTAACACAATTTACCTATGTTCCAATTCCTTCAAAAAGACAATTTTACTTACCAACTTATAACAAAGTACAAGATATCATCCTCTCAAGAAGTCTGAGCATATTAATTGCAAATAATAACCTATAATCCTTCTAAAAGACTAGTTTCAACATCTGCAAATCTGCGTTTGCACTACAAATTCTCATCCTAGACCTGACAAGCATTTTATCTAATGCATTTGGCAAGTAACTTTAAGATTCTGTTCTCATATCCCTGGTTATGAAGTGAGAATATTAAACATTGCTTTGAGTGTTGTGAGAATTAATTATTTAATGTTTATAAAGTTCCTTCCGGCTCTAAGGTAGAAAAGTCACAGAAGCATTTCTTATACTCACAATGGATATTCTCATAAATACAAATCATGGAGTAATTGTTATTATTAACTATAATCAATATATAAAAGTCAGAATTATAAATGGGGTCAAAGATAGAGATGATATAATACACAATGTATATTTTAATTGTTTGTTGGAGAAGTGAGTTTCCATGTTCTATATTTCTTTTCTCTAACCATGCTAAATAACACAAAGTTAAGGTAAAGGTCAAGATGGCCTAATACAGAAAAGATGAGCACTTACTTCTGTGAACCCAAATGTATTCAATGAAAACAAAATTTTACATCAATAGGCTTACATAATATAACTTCACAATGGACACCTGTGCAAGTTGGAATCTGTAAAAAGGAAACAATGAGGAGAATGCTTATCTGAATCAGGCTTTGATTATATTCTTAAAACCATCATCAGAAGGTACATTTATATGTCCATTTGCTGGTCTAAATCTATTGCTAATCAATGGCAATTTGTTAATTTGTTCCTTTGTTTTTGCTGATTTGTTTTAGTATGTGGAGAAAGAAGTAGGATAAGGACAATCAGGTGGATCTTAAAGAAAAATTACTTTTCCCCCTAAGATTATATTTTCCCCACTTTTTCAGTTTAAATTCCCTTTTTAATTATTTTTTTCTGGTTTACTGAAACAGGATTAACATTTAATATTGTGTAAGTTTGAGATGCACAAAATGATGAGTTGATACAAGTATATATATTGTAAAATGGTTACCATGATAAGGACAGTTAACAAATCCAGCACTCTATATTTTGTGATGAAAACATTTAAGATCTCCTTTCTTAGAAACTTTCAAGTGTATAAAGAGTATTGATAACTATAGTCACCAGGCTGTACATTAGATTCCCCAGAACTTATTTGTCTAGGGACACCTGGGTGGCTCAGCGGTTGAGTGTCAGCCTTTGGCTCAGGGCATGATCCTGGGACTCCAGGATCCTGGAGTCCCACGTCGGGCTCCCTGCATGGAGCCGGCCTCTCCCTTTGCCTGTGTCTCTGACCCTCTCTCTGTGTCTCTCATGAACAAATAAATAAAATCTTTAAAAAAATTATCTGTCTTATAACTGGAAGTTTGTATCCCTTGGCCAGCCTTTCCCTATTGTTTTCAATCACACAATAGTAATAAAATATACAGTAATATTCTGTTGTATGTTTTATGTCCTTTCCAAAATCTTGAAAGATAAAATAGCAACTTATGGCAGTCTTTTACAGTTTTCATGTTTTGATATCCAAATGTCTAAATAATAACCTTGAACATACATATAAGTGTTCAAGGATTCTTCTATTTAAGTGGACAACACAGCACTATTATGGTTAGAGAACATTAAAATTTTATTACTAAAAATGAAGATACCTGAGAATTGGCTCTATGGATTTTGCATCACATGTGTAAATGGACTGTGGTAGAGAGAAAGGACAACATAATTCATTTATTATGAGACTAATTCAAATATTTTTGGAGACCATGTCTTAGAAGTCTAAAATTTAATTTTGTAGGAATCATTTTGAGTATCTTATACCAATTAAAATAAAGTAGCACTATGATGTTTTTTCTTATTGCTGCACTGTATAGAGAAACTTATTTAAAAAAGAAAATTAAATACAATTCATATTCCAGTATTTTTCAAATCCCAAAATACATTTGAAAAAAAAATTAGAAGCAATATATTGAATTGACATATGCAGTTTGGTTATGCCAAAGATTTCTTTGGTGAGTTGATAAAAGTGTTAACCTTTCTCCTTCAACCTTTTGATTGGTAAAATAGGGTTATGTTATCACGTTGAACTTTTAGAGTTATAACTTTAAGAATAATCAATAATGGGAAGCCGGCAGTGCTTATGCCATTGCTATTTCAAAAATGATTGATGGAAAGGGCTGGCTCTAAAATACTAAGCTGTCTAGTTTTGCTCCATGACAAATAGCATCAACATGATTATATCTTGAATAAGAAAATAAAATTCCTCCCCAAAGCTTAAGGTCCGTGCTAAATAAAACACTGGGAGCCATTCAGTATTTTGTGTTCCTTAATGACCAAAATTCATAAAAGCAAAATTGATGAAAAAAGGGAAAAATGGCTATTTTAAAAATCAGATTCAATTTAAAAGGCTTTTTATCAAATATCCAGCTTTGAGCAACAAATATTCCCTACTTGGAGAGTTTGTCAAATATCTTGCTTTGTATTTGGCCACTGAAACATGAAAGTGCTTATGTTGGCATTAAAACTAAAGAAGATTAATTAAGTTGTATAAACTAATGTAAACATTCTATTGTCCAAGAAAATCAAATTTGGTTTAGTTTTATTTTCCCCAACTACTATGGTCTCCAAAATGCTTACTAGTTACAGATGTTTTATATAAATTAAAAACTGAGTAAGCTCCAATTAACTAATGATACATACCGCTCTTTTATTTTTAAAACAAGCTATCTACTTGAAGACCAGTCCATTTGTCTCATCTTTCTTTTATGAAGTCCAATAAAAACATAAGTAAAATTATATTTATGTTTTAGATACTAATGCTAGAAGTGTAATTGAAACAATCTGAAAACTCCTAAAGTGTCCTGCTAAATTGATTAAATTCTTATCACTATATAAGAGATTTTCTTTGATAAAATTTGTTTAAATATTAAATATTTTGCCATTTTTTATTGAGTTTTTTTTGTTGCTGTTGTTATTGAGTCTTAAAATTTTATTGCACATTCTGGATAAAATGTGTTTATCCAACATATGCTTTTAAAAAAAAAATTATTCGTGAGAGACATAGAGAGAGAGAGAGGCATAGACACAGGCAGAGGGAGAAGCAGGCTCCATGATGGGAGCCCAGTGTGGGACTCGATCCTGGGTCTCCAGGATCATGCCCTGGACTGAAGGTGGCCTAAACTGCTGAGCCACCCGGGCCGCCCCCAATATATGCTTTCTATTTTCCTTCAGTTTATTTTATTATTTTATTTTATTTTATTTTATTTTATTTTATTTTATTTTATTTTTATTTTTTATTTATTTTATATTTTATTTATTTATTTATAAAATATATTATTTATTTATTCCTGAGAGACACAGAGAGAAGCAGAGACATAGGCAGAGGGAGAAGCAGGTTCCTCATAGGGAGCCCGATGTGGGGCTGAATCCCCAGATGAGGATCACGCCCTGAGCCAAAGGCAGACCTCAACTGCTGAGCCACCCAGATGTCACTGGATGTTTTTTATTTAAATTTTTGTTTAGTAAATCTATATGGTAAATTGGCTTTGAGTGTAGAATTTAGTGATTCATCACTAACATATAATACCCAGTGCTCATCACAAGTGGCCTCCTTAGTATCCATCATCCATACCCTGCTGACCTCCCTCCATCAACCCTCAGTTTCTTCTCCGTAGTTGAGTCTCTTTTTTTTTCTTTTTTCAGATTTTATTTATTTATTCATAAAAGGCATACAGAGAGGGAGAGAGAGGCAGAGACACAGGCAGAGGGAGAAGCAGGCTCCATGCAGGGAGTGCAACTTGGGACTCGACCCCGGGTCTCCCGGATCACACCCTGGGCTGAAGACAGCGCTAAACTGCTGAGCCATTGGGGATGCCCATGTAGTTGAGTCTCTGATGGTTATTTCCTTTTCCCTCATTTTTCCCCCTTCCCAACTATGTTATTCTGTTTTGTTTCTTAAGTTCCACATATAAGTGAAATCATATGGTATTTGTCTTCCTCTGACTTATTTCACTTAGCTTAATATACTCTAACTCCCTCTACATTGCTGCAGATGGCAAGATTTCATTCTTTTTGATGGCTCACTAATATTCCATTAATCAGTTGTTGGACAGTTGGGATCTTTCCATACTTTGGCTATTGTTGATAATGCTGTTATAAACATCAGGGTGCATATGACCCTTCAAATCAATATTTTGCATCCTTTGGGTAAATACCTAATAGCACAATTGCCAGGTGGAAAGATAGTTATATTTTTATTTTATTTATTCATTCATTCATTCATTCATTCATTCATTCATTCATTCGAGACACAGAGAGAGAGAGAGAGAGAGGCAGAGACATAGGCAGAGGGAGAAGCAGGCTCCATGAAGGGACCCTGACATGGCACTGATCCCAGGACCCCAGGATCATGCCCTGGGCAAAAGGCAGGCACTAAACTGCTGAACCACCCAGGTACCCCTGGTAATTCTATTTTTAACTTTTTGAGAAAACCTGCTATTTTTCGGAGCAGCTGCACCAATTTGCATTCCTACCAACAGTGTTAGAGGATTCCCTTTTTCTCTGTATCCTCACCAACACTTGTTTCCTGTTTTGTTAGTTTTAGCCATTCTACAGGTATGATGTGGTATCTCATTGTGATTTTGATATGGAATTACCTGATTATGAGTGATGTTGAGCATCTTTTCGTGTATCTGTTAACCATCTGTATTTCTTCTTTGGGAAAATGTCTGTTCATGTCTTCTGCCCATTTCTTAACTGGATTATTTACTTTTTGGGTGTTGAGTTTGTTATTTATAGATTTTGGAGATAAACCCTTTATCAGATATGTCATTTATATCAGATACATATATATACACATATATGTATATATATTATGTCATAATATCTTCTTGCATTCTCAAAGTTGCCTTTTAGCTTTCTTGATTGTTTCTTTCATTGTGCAGAAGTTTTCTATCTTGACAAAGTCTCCGTTCATTTTTACTTTTGTTTCCATTGCGTCAGGAGACATGTCTCATAGAAGTTGCTATGGCCATTGTCAAAGAGGTTTCTACCTGTGTTCTTCTTTAGGATTTTAATGGTGCCCTGTCTAACATTTAGGTCTTTCACCCATTTTGAATTTATTTTTGCGGATGGTGTAAGGAAGTAGTCCAGGTTCGTTCTTCTGCACGTTGCTGTCCAGTTTTCTTGGCACTATTTGTTGAAGAGACTATCTCTTTTCCATTGGATGTTCTTTACTATTTTATGAAATATTACTTAACCATAGCATTCTGGAGCCATTTCTGGGCTTTTTATTCTGGTCCATTGATCTATGTATCTGTTTCTGTGTCAGTACCGTACTGTCTTGATCACAACAACTTTGTAACACAATTTGAAGTCCAGAATTGTGATGCCTCCAGCTTTGCTTCTCTTTTTCAATATTGTTTTGACTATTCAGGGTCTTTCACGGTCTCATACAAATTTTAGAATTACTTGCTTTATAGCTCTGTTTAAAATGTTGGTGATATTTCAATGGGGATTATATTTAATGTGTAGACTGCTTTGGGTAGTATCGACATTTTAACTATATTTGTTCTTCCAATCCGTGAGCATGGGACGTTTTTCCATTTCTTTGTGTCCTCTTCAATTTCTTCCATCACTATTCTAGTTTTTAGAGTACAGATATTTTAGTCCTTTGGTTAGGTTTGTTCCTAAGTATCTTATGGTTTCTGGTGCAATTGGAAATTGAATTAATTCCTCGATTTCTCTTTCAGTTGTTTCATTATTGGTGTATGGAAATGCCACAGATTTCTGCCATTGATTTTGTTTCTTGCCACTTCGCTGAATTTGTGTATCAGTTCTAGCAATTTTTGGTGGAGTCTCTGAGATTTTCTATATAAAGTATCATATCGTGTGTGAATAGTGAATTTGACTTTTTCCTTACCAATTTGGATGCTTTTAATTTCCTATTGCTGTCTGATTGCTGAGGTTAGGACTTTCAGTACTACGTTAAATAACAGTGGTCAGAGCGGACATCCTTGCTTTTTTTCCAGACCTTAGAGGAAAAGCTTTCAGTTTTTCCCCATTAAAGATGATATTAGCTTTTGGGCGTTTTGTATATGGCCTTTATGATGTTGAGGTACATTCCCTCTATCCCTACTTTGTTGAGGGCTTTTATTAAGAATAGATGCTGTTATTGTCAAATGTGTTGAGAGAAGCATATGGTTCTTATCTTTTCTTTTATTAATGTAATGTGTCACATTGATTTATGAATATTGAACCAAAACTGCAGCCCAGGAATAAATCCCACTTGATAGTGGTGAATAATTCCTTTAATGTATTGTTGGATTCAATTTGCTAGTAACTTGTTCAGAATTTTTCCATCCATGTTCATCAGGGATATTGGTCTGCAATTCTCCTTTTTAGCGAGGTCTTTGTCTGGTTTTGAAATCAAGGTAATGCTGGCCTCATAGAAGAAGTTTGAAAGTTTTTCCTCCATTTCTATTTTTTTGGAACAGTTTGAGAATAGAATTAACTCTTCTTTAAATGTCTGTTATAATTCCCCTGGGAAGCCATCTGGGCCTGGACTTTTGTTTGTTGGAAGAATTTTGATATTGATTCAATTTCTTTGCTGGTTATTGATCTGTTCAAATTTTCTATGTTTTCCTGTTTCAGTTTTGGTAATTGGTATGTTTCTAGGAATTTATCCATTTCTTTCAGATTGCCCAGTTTGTTGGCATATAATTTTTCATAATCCTCTCCTATAATTGTTTTTCTCTTATGTTCTTTTATTCATGATTTTATGTATTTGGGCCATTTTTCCTTTCTCTTTTCTTTTTGATAAGTCTGGCTGGGGGGTTTACAAATTTTGTTAATTCTTCCAAAGAACTGCTCTTAGTTTCATTGATCTATTCTATGTTTGTTATTGTTGTTGTTGTTTGTTTCTATATCATCTGTTTCTGCTCTAATCTTCATGATTTCTCTTCTTATTCTGGCTTTAAGCTTTATTTGCTATTCCTTTTCTATCTCCTTTAGGTGGAAGGTTGGTTGTGTATTTGAGACTTTTCTTGCTTCTTGAGGTAGGTGTCTTTCTATGTAGTTACCTCTTAGGACTGTCTTTGCTACATCACACAGGATTTGGACTGCCATGTTTTCATTTTCATTTGTTTCCATGTATTTTTAAATTTCTTGTTTATTTCCTGGTTAACTCATTCATTGTTTAGTAGGATGTTCTCTAACTTCCATGTATTCATGGTCTTTCCAAATTTTATCTTGTGGTTGATTTCAAGTGTCATAGCATTTTGGTCTGAAAATATGGTTTGTATGATCTCAATCTTTTGTACTTGGTGAAGATTGATTTGTGACCCAATATGTATGATCTACTCTGAGGAATGTTCTGTGTGCACTCAAAAAGAATGTGTATTCTGCTTCTTTAGGATGAAATGTTCTGAATATATCTATTATGTCCTTCTGGCCTAGTGTGTCATTCAAAGTCATTATTTCTTATTAATTTTCTGTTTACATGATCTGTCCATTGCTATAAATAGGGAGTTAAATTCCCCTACTATTATTGTATTATTATCAATGAGTTTCTTTATGTTTGTTGTGAACTGATTTATATATGTATGTGCTCCCAAGTTGGGGACATAAATATTTATAATTGTTAAATATTCTTGTTTGATGGACCCCTTGATTATGATATAGTGTCTTTCTTCATTTCCTGTTAAAGTCTGGCTTAAAATCTAGGTTGTCTGATATAAGTATGGCTACTCCATACTTCTTATGTCCATTAGCATGATAGATAGTTCTCCATCCTCTTACTTTCAATTTGGACGTGTTTTTTGGTCTAACATGCTTATAAACAGCATATAGATGGGTCTTGTTTGTTTTTTGTTTTTTGTTTTTGTTTTGTTTTGTTTTGTTTTACCCATTTTGATATTCTGTGTCTTTGGATTGCAGCATTTAGCTCGTTTACATACAGAGTAATTATTGGTAGGTAAGAATTTAGTGACATTGTATTACTTGTAAAGTCTCTGTTTCTGAAAAAAAAAAAAGTCTCTGTTTCTGGATATTTTCTCTGCTCCTTTCCAGTCTTTGTTGCTTTTGTTTCTTCTTTCCCACTGGAAGTTTCCCCTTTAAAATTTCTTGCAGAGTTCATTTAATGGTCACAAACATGTTTAGTTTTTATCTGTCTGGGAAACTCTATCTCTCCTTCTATACTGAATGACGATAACACTGGATAAAGTATTCTTGCTGCATATTTTTCCCCTTCAGCTTGTTAAATATACCATGCCAGTCTCTTTTGGCCTGCCAGGTTTCTGTGGATAGATCTGCTGCAAACCTGATCTGTTGTTCCTTGTAGGTTAGAGATTTATTTCCCCTGCTGCTTTCAGGAGTCTTTCCTTATCTCTAAATTTTGCAAAACTTTCTATTATATGCTCTGGTGATAGCTGGCTTTTGTTCAATTTGATGAGAGTTCTCGGTGCTTCCTGGATTTGGATGATTGTTTCCTTCCCCAGATGAGGGAGACTTTTAGCTATGATTCACTGAAATAAACCTTCTGACCCCTTTTCCCTCTCTTCTTCTTCTGGGACTCCTATGATACCAATGTTATCACACTTTGTGGAGTCACTGTGTTCCCTAAGTCTACATTTGTGACCCAATACTTTTTTTTTCTACTCTTCTTTTCAGCTTCATTATTTTCCATAATTTTATCTTCTATACCACTGATTCTTTCCTCTGCTTCATCCATCTTCATTGTTATTGCAACCATCAATTTTGTATTTCTGTTATAACAATTTTTATTTAAACCTGACTAGTTTTTAGTTCTTTTATCTCTGCAGTTAGGGATTCTCTAGTGTCTTCTATGCTTTTCTCAAGCCCAGCTAGTATCCTTATGATTGTTATTTTAAAATCTGCTTCAGGCATCATTCTTATATCTGTTTTCATTAAATCCCTGGTTGTATGCCTCCCTGTTCTTTCTTTTGAGGTGAATTCCTCTGTCTTGGCATTTTGTTTAGGTCACTATTGTGTGTGTGTATGTGTGTGTGTGTGTGTGTGTTAGGAAAGCCTGTTATATTCCTGCTTCTGAAAGTAATGGCTATACTAAGAAGACATCCTGTTCTGTCTTGGGCTTGGTGCTTCAGGAAGTGTTTCAGAGTGTGTGCTCTTCTGTTGTGTCTTGGCTGTCCTTTCCCTCAGGTCAGTCCTCTGCAGAGTTTCTCCTTGCCTGCAGTGCAGAGTGTTCAGCTTTTTGTCCATTGTCTGACAAGTTTTAACCAAGTCTGTTTTGGTCTGCTTGTTAAAAGAGGCTAGATCCTATTTCCCCTAGAGCTGAAGCTTTGCAGCATTCTGTGATCAGTGTACTTGGTGTACTAGTGGGGTTGGTGCTGGTCTTCTGGGGAAGGAGCCTGATGCACTGGGTCTCAGGCCTACTTGCCCTAGTAAAGATGCACCTGTAGGGTACAGTAGGGGAGGAAAGTAGTGTTAGCAGCTCCAACCTCCACTGAGGATGCTGTGGTGCCCATTGATGCTGGTTAGTGCTAATGAGTGGGGGAGAAAATGGCCTTGCCCATTGTTTCCTCCCAAAAGCAGGGAGTTTGTGCCTGCTACTCTTCCAGAAACCTTACAGAAGAGTAAAAAGTCTCCTCTCTTCTGTCCCTGGCTTTTGTCAGATTCCTGCCTTCACTCTGTCTGTGTCTGAGCTGTCTGCCAGGGGGCACAGTACTACTGTGTTTTATCTCAGGCATGTGGCTGGGTTTCAAAACTCCAAATTTTAGGGATCCAACACAGCACAGGCCCACTCTGATTCTCTGGGGGAGGGTCTTGCCATGCTGTGGCTGGTGCCAGTTAGTCCCAGAAAAACCATCACACAACCACTCACTGGTTCACAGTTTATGGTAAAGCACAGCAACAAGCCAGCACCAAGGTTTGCAACCTTTAGCAAGTGTCTCTGTTCCTATGCTAAGGAACAGGGCAGCACATTGATGCCTGCCAGCTTTTTTGACCCTAGAGAGGCTGTGTACCTTATCCCCAGTCCCCTCCAAGAAGGGGAACTGTCTTTTCCAGTGTGACCCAGGGGATACTCAGAGCATGCTGTTCCTTCCAGGGCCTCTGCTCTCCTCCTTACAGGAGCTATGCCCCCAGGCTTCACCCAATGGTGATATAATCTTCTAATACTTCAAAATTTCAGCTCTCTGCCTATAAAAACTTGTGACAATCAGCCACTCTAGTTTTCCCAGACAACGGTTTTGGGGAAATGTTTCTCTTGTGCAATATGCTGCACAACACTTTCTCTCTGTTTCTCTATCTCTCTTTCTCATCTCTCGGAGATCAAGATTCCTTTCCTTCCTCAGCATCTGTGATTCTCCTTTCACTGGAATCATGTTTCCACACCTCCTATCTTCCATGATGTAGCTCCTTCTCTCCCTCTAGTTCTGCAGTTTGTTCTCTCAAAATTCAGATTTCTTGGGTATTCTGAATGATTTGACATTTATCTAGGTATTTTTGAAAGACAATGCAAAACTAGGGTCCTCCTACTGCTCTGCCATCTTAACTCCACTATCCCCAATGTCTGGCTTTTTCATTTTTCTAACCTTTTGACATGGTCCTTCAAACTATCTTAATATTTATTTATTTATTTATTTATTTATTTATTTATTTATTTATTTATGTATTTATTGAAAGACAGATTGTACCTTTGGTGTCATAGCTAAGAAATCTCCCCATAATCCAAGATCACGAAGATTTTCTCTGTTTATTTTCTAGAAGTTTTGTAGCGCTAGGTTTTAACATTTAAGTGGTTAACTCATCTTCAATTAACTTTGTATATAGTGTGAAGTATGGATTAAAAATCATATTTTTGCAATAATTATTCAATTGTTTGACCATTATTTGTTGAAAAGACAAGCCTTGCTCATTGAATTGCTGGTTTACTTTTGACAAAAACCAGTGTCAACTGCTTACGGGAAGTCTGAAATAGACTCATGTGCGTGTTTCTGAGCACTCTATTCCACTGATCTATTTGCTTATCTTGACATCAATATCACACTGTTTTGACTACTGTAGCTTCATAATATGTCTAAAAATTAGGTTGTGTTACTCCTTTAACTTTGTTCTATTTCAAAATTATTTGATTATTTTAGAGATTTTAATTTCTGTGTGTTGGCTGCTTCTAAGTTTTAGAATCAGCTTTTCAATTTCTACAAAAATGCCTTTTGGGATTTTGACTGAGAAATCTACCTATAGATAAATCTGGAGAGTATTGACATCTTAATAAGGTTTAGTCTTCAAATCTATGAAAAAGCTTTTCCCTACTTATTCTAATATTTCTCCTCAATGTTTTATAGTTTTCAGTATGTAGATCATTCACATTCATAAACATGTTTTGCCAGATTTATCCCTAAGTGTTTCATAGTTTTGATGCTATTGTAAATACTTTAAAATTCAATTTTAAGAATTTAATTATTATAAAAATAGGAAATAAGCTTGATTCTATGTATTTCCTGGAAGATAATGCCAGAATGTGTTTATATAGGATATTAGAGCAAGAAATAAAATGATTTTAGACACAGATATTGTGGGAGAAGAGATATATTTTCCTCTACCCTCTGAATTCTGAGCTGAGCCCCTTTTATAATGTTAGATTAACAAGAGAAAACCAAACAGAAGTTTAACATGTATACCTGATGTATGCATGGGAGATACCCAGAAAAAGGAAGTCCCGAGGTGGTGTAGAATTCAGGATTAAACACCATCTTAATAAGAAAAAGGGAGGAGTTGCATAGGCCTCTTAGGGGAGAGTGAATGCTTTTTAGGAAAGATGAATGGGTCCATAGAAGACTGGATAAAAGATGTAACAGCTGTGACAAAAATTGTGTGCATATCGTGTCACTACTAGTCTCCTGTCCTGTGATAAGAATTTGTGAAACTCCAGGGAATTTATGACAACTGAGTTCCTGGTGGGGATCTGTCTTAAGGCAAATAAGGGGAGTTTAGAGAAAGTCTCTCCCTGTATTTGCTGTTTTTAAACTGCCTATACTTCAATATAAACACTATACCAAAGTGGCATATTTTGCTACTCTTCAATTTTTGTGTACCAAAATTTAGCCTGAACTGGAACGCAGTTGGGCATGTGAATAGTCAGTTACATAAAGTAGAAAAGCTGCACTGAGGGTGGGTAGGCACTAATGAGTTGTCACATTAACAAAACTAAACTCATCTATAGTAGCCTTAATACTGAAAGATGAGTACGCCAACAATAGGAATTGAAAAATAGAGAAGATGGGACTGTGGTCAAATGTAAAGTGAAAACAAAATTATTGAAGACAGAAGAAATTATGTAAAACATGGATGTATGTGGGCAGAGTCTGAAAAGAAATTTGTGGAAAAATGGAAGTTACTTCACTTAGAATATAGACATATATGATGTGGTTATTTTTCTTAGTTTTTAGGTGTAATGAATTTTATTATAGTAGGTTTATAATAATGACAAAAATAATGATAATATTGTAAAAGTTGGTTGTTTAAATATCTTTACATGGTAGGAATGTTCACTTAGGAGGAAAATTTCTGATTATGTTTATGTGAAACAATAATTCTTCTGAAAACTGGATTACTTTACATAATTCTACTTTCATTGGATACATATCATGTATTCAGAATCAAAAAGTAAAGTCCATGACTAGAGAGGGAAAAAAAACAACTATTAACAGTATCAGTATCAAAATGATATTCTTAAGCATATTAAACATCCTCAAATTCTTTTCCCTAAAAGATGACTTCTCAATCCCAAATTTATTTAGAGCCATGGATACCTGAGTAAATTTTAGTAATTTTAGGTTCTATTTCTGACCTTGATTTTCACTTTTAACTTCATTTATTCAAAATAATATTTGAAGGCTCAATTTTTAAAAACCCAAATAGATAAAAATCTTGAACAGCTTTGGGATAAATATTCTACAATTTTAAATGCATAGGATTTGCAATATTAGTATATTAAAATAATAATGCCATAAAATCGGTGATATTATATTTTATAAGGAAAACACAATGTATTAGATGCTATTTAGCTAAGATTAAAGGTAACATAAACTTAACGTGAAACAAGGGGATCCCTGGGTGGCTTAGCGGTTTAGCGCCTTCCTTTGGTCCAGGACGCGATCCTGAAGTCTTGGGATCGAGGCCCACCTCAGGCTCCCTGCATGAAGCCCGCTTCTCCCTCTGCCTGTGTCTCTGCCTCTCTCTCTATGTCTATCGTGAATAAATTAATAAAATCTTAAAAAAAAAACACTTAACAATGAAACAGTGGGAATGTCAAATGATAAATATATGAAATGTATATAAATTTTAATGTCATTCTATAAACTTTTTTTTTCTTTCGTATTTCAGTTAGTATGAAATAAATTGATGAGAAAGAGAAAGAGCATTTTAAAGTAAAATTAAAAGAGTAAAATATACTTAAAACATGCTGTTATGTACAAAATTTTCAGTAACCATTTTGCCAAGACTGAGAGCAAAATGATCAATGATTAAAGATAGATGTGAAAATATTCAGAATTTTTATATTCAGCCAAGAAAAAAGTGAGAGTTGATTTTTTGTGTCTATTATATTTCAAGAGTGCTACAAATAGTAAAAATAAAGAAAGAAAAAAAAAGAGAAAGAAAGAAAGGAGAAAAGAAGAATTTTAAGAAATACAGTAAAATACAGAATTTTTTTCTTATTGCTAGAATGCTTGGAAGTTATAACCAAAGAGCTCTTGACCTCAAGAGCACCTCTATCTTTTATGAGAGCAAAAATATCTCAAGTGGCACAGTGCTTCTTTTTCCATCCCTGGTTTCATTAATTTAGATATACAGTAAATGTTCTTTTTCAGTGTTCTTGTTTGGTCAAGTCAGAAGAGACAGTAATAGCTGTAGGATTGCAGGTAAAATGATGAAGGATTGGTGAAAGTCAGGTACATTGGTGTCTGTCAGTGGAGATGAATCAGGATACAGTAGTCTTTTGCTTTAATTTTTTTTTCAAAAAAAGAATTTTATCCTTGAAGCAACTACTTTCTCCTCCTTACTATTGATCTTATTCATTGTTAATGTATAATCACAGCTCAGGAAATTCTAGAAACCAAGTTTACATTTCAAACATTTTTAGTTAAATGTACCTGGCATATTTTTCAACGGGAAAATTCTTGTGCCTTTCCAAAATTGACAAAAATTTGGGAATGCATTATTAGGAAGTATATATTTTCATGCAAAAAATTAGGTAGATACCCAACCACAATTAACCTATTAATTTTAAGTAAGAAAATAGCAAGTGGAATAAACCTCCAAATTTTACTTTTAGCTTAACTGGCTAAATAACAAAAAGGACTTTTTATTTCCTTTCACTACTCTACAATTCTGCTATCATTCTCTTTATTTTGTTTTCTTAGCCCTAATACAAGAAAGAGATATAAAACTAATCTAAGTTTCTAACCTCTTATCAAAGTATATAAAATCTCTCAAAATTAACAGCCAGATTGTGTTCTAATTAATCAACTAGAAAGGACATTCTGATTTTTGTTTTCCAAAATAAATCACTTTGAGAATATATACAACACAAAACAGTTTCTAAGTGATTTGTTCCTTAAAGAAGTATTTTTTTATACTTTGTCACTGATTTACAGTTTTCTTTGCATATAAATTTTTTATCAGCTTCGTGGATAAATGATGATTAAAAATTGCATATATTGGGGCACCTGGTGGCTCAATGGTTTAGCTCAGGTCATGTTCCTGGGGTCCTGGGATCAAGTCCCATATTAGGTTCCCATAGGGAGTCTGCTTCTCCCTCTGCCTATGTCTCTGCCTTTCTCCCTGTGTCTCTCATGAATAAATAAATACATAAATCTTTTAAAATATGCATATATTTTAAAATATAACAGTACGGTGTACAACTTGATGATTTGATATACCTATACACTGTGAAACATTTGCCACTATAAAGCTAATTAACATGTCCATCATCTCACATAGTTACTATTTTTCTTTTTTCTTTGTGTGTCTGTGTATGTAATAATACTTAAGATCTATTATCTCAGCAAATTTCATGCATACCATAAACCATTGTTAATTATAGCCACATAGTTGTACATCAAATATCCAGAACTTATTTTTCTTCCATAACCAAAACATTGTGATTTTGCTTACTTTTTAATCTTTCAAGAATTTTTCACTGTTTCTGAAGCCAGTGGAGTAAGATAACTATATGAAATGGGGATTTTAATACTGATATCAAGCTTCATAGGTTTGTTATGTGCTAAAGATTTAGCATACAGTGGTTTTTATTAAAAGTCAAACTACATAAAAAGTGAGAAGAGATTAATAGTTAACCACCCTGATAAAAACTCTATCTCTGGCTTTATCTTACTTAAAGATAAAGTTCTAAAGAGTCAATTAAATCATCTCATGTTTTACTTTAAAATTTGAAATTTTCCAAGTGCATGATGGTAGTAATCTTTTGACATAAAGAAGGAACAGTACTTTTTCTGAGAGCTGTTTCTAAAAGGTATAAACCAATTCTTACTCAGAAGAGTAAATTATTTGACTAATTGTGAAATGCTCTGTTCCTGTGAAATTGTGTTAATTAGTAATTACTTTTACCAATCTTATGCCATCTTAACTCCAAAACACTGAAGTAGATTGAATCTAAAAAAAAAAAAAAATGAATTGAATGAGAATGTACTCACCACTCATTTTAACTCTATTGAACTTGGAGAATTGATTTATGGCAATTCTGAGCAATTGCCCAATTTAAGGGAAATTATTTCAGATCGTGTTCATTGTAATTTTAAAGTTACTGTCTTTCCTAGAGGTTACTATATCATTGATAACTGAGATTTTTCTCAGAGCTGTTCCATTGCAAATAAACAATTTGAGCTTCACTTTATTATTTATAATTCAATGATGTCAGGAACAATGAAAGAGATATTCATCTACTTGGCAGATTTCATAGAAACATGCATTTATGAAATACTGATTTTATATCTGCACTGCATAATGGCAATATGTACTCAAGAATAACCTGTTTGGAAGACTATTGTATTATAATCTCAGTTCTCTGGGGAGTTATTTAATCAAAATAGCTCTGCTTAAGTGCACTACAAGAGGAGACATGAAAAAAATGTCAAAGGATCAAGGAGAGACAAAGGACTAGAAATTGTAATACTAAAAGTAATTTAGTGCCTTGAGGAATGGTAATTTATTTTTTTCTAAAACTTGAGGTGGGAAAAGCTCAGATAAGTCAGAAATATCAGAGTTACAACTGAGATCTCAGTGAATGGTAAAATAAGTTCTCATACCCATGAACAACTAAACACCTAGATAAAATGTGTTAAATCAAAATGGAAATGTAAGTCACACTGTGCTCCTTAATAATCAGTGTCAGTGAAACACTAATTAGTACCATATGATTATAAGCAACCATATTGGATCTTATTCCTCTATCTTTTTAACTCTTCTTTGTACAGCATAACTTCAAGTAGGCTTTCCAGTTACTTTATGACTTAAATTGTGGTACTGTTCATGATTTTCAACAATGAGTTAAACAGCATAATGCCTTTGCATAATAAATCAAGTATTAAGATATACACTCTTACCTTACTGTGGAAATATATGTTAATTATTCTATTAATAAGTACTATGTGTTTAACAAATATGCCTAATTACTTTAAACTTTGATTATTGAGCTTAAAACAATATTGGAGGCATAGAATGTTATAGTTTTCTCTTATTTATTTTTATATGCAAATTCATCATTGCCTCTCTCTACTGTAAAGGCATCTTATCAAAATTTCCTAAAAAAAAAAAAAATTTCCTCCAATCTATGATTTCAAGGTTCTCCTCTTGTAATTTCCTCCTGTAATCTAGTACCAATGTTTCTCCTCCTTGTTGTTAAAGTCAACACCTTGGTATTATACAGTTATTTATATTATCATTTTAATCTTTTTAAAGCATTCTATTTTACAGCACATACCCGCACATGATCATCTTTGTAAAATCTGTTGTCTACCTCAAAGTAACCAAAGATAACTTGATTACTTTAGCATATTATACACACACACACACACACACACACACACACACCTTTTTTTTAATTAGAGAGAGAGAATGCACAAGTGAGAAGAAGGGACAGAGAGAAAGAGAGAGAGAGTCTTGAGCAGACTCCACACTCAGCATGGAGCCAAAGGCAGGGCTTAATCTCATGACTCTGAGATCATGACCTGACCTGGAATCAAGAATCAGACACTTAAACTGACTGAGCCACTCAGGTGCCCAGTGAACAACATATCCCTACTAATACCTCAGGCAACTGCTAGTAGTAGGTGGGTTCTGGGGATCCCTGGGTGGCGCAGCGGTTTGGCGCCTGCCTTTGGCCCAGGGCGCGATCCTGGAGACCCGGGATCGAATCCCACGTCGGGCTACCGGTGCATGGAGCCTGCTTCTCCCTCTGCCTATGTCTCTGCCTCTCTCTCTCTCTGTGTGTGTGACTATCATGAATAAATAAAAAAAAAAAATTAAAACATAAATTCTGAATAGAATTTGTCTCTGTATTTCTGGCAGGTCTCTTTTGCCTGGTCTTCAAAATATTGCTTGCTTCAATACATCCCATCATTGCCCTGGTTTCAAGAGCTACTTACCTTACATGTCAATCAGTGTGTAGCCACTTATTCAAGCAAACATGATTCAAAACTTACCTCTGAATGACTATCCTACTACCATGGATGGCCATTTTTATGACAAAATCCACTTAGCATTGGTCTAACTCCCTTCTAGATACGCTTTCATATTTCAGTGTTTTACGAAAGACTTACCATTCCATGTAATTCAAAATGATTTCAAATGGTAGTGATAATAATATTAATAATGGATACCATTTTTGAACAATTACTAATTTTCAGACCAATTTCCATTATTAATTTCCAGTTGCTAAGTGCTCTGTATGAATTATCTTTTTTTTTCAGTGAATTATTTTATTTAATGCAGCAACACTAAGAGGTGAGGATAACTCTATTCATTTTTGACAGATCCCATACAACTGGGATCTCAATCATGTCTTAGGATATGAGAGCTGTCAGCCTCCAGTAATAAATAAGAGTTCAGCTCAAAGGTTACTCTCGAGGAGAGGTGTTCCCCAACCACCATATACAAATACTATCTCTGCCATTATAACAACCTCTTTTCTTTTGGCAAATGGTAGATAAAATTTACCTACCTGTGGCCAAGCCATTGAAATATGACTGGATTTTCTCTTTATCATTTCTGAGTAAGAGAGTTTAAGAATGAGTGTGTGGTTTGCTTAACCCTCATTTCCTTGCTACATTGGCAGCAATGTTTATGATGGTTCAGGATCCACCAGCTCCTGAAGTGAGAAGACATAAACAGGAACCCCTAGCAAATGCAACAAATAAAATGTTATTATAGCTACTATGGTATTGGGTTTATTTTTCAAATAACTGAGGCTGATTATACTCCATTAATTCACGTATTCATTTTTTAACAACCATTTTTGAACACCTGCTTTGTACTAGAAACTGATTCAAACACTAAGAGAATTACAGTGAACAAACAAAAACCCATGCTTTTTGAAGCTTATTTTCAGAAAAAAAAGAGACAGCTAATAAAGAAAAACAAACACAATATTTTTTTAAAGTTGTCTATTAATGGTGATAAAATATTACAGAAAGAAGAATGAAATTATAATAGGGAGTGATGGGGATTAGACTGGGTAGTCAAGGAGTGAGGATCTGATACAATGATATTTGACCAAAGAGTTGAAAGATAAAAGGAAACTTGGTACACAGGTATTTGAAAAAGGAACATTTTGGTGAAAAGTAACAACCTTATGCCACTCTGGAATAGTAAGTAGGCTTAACATAGTAGGTGCAGAGCAACGGAGGCAGTGCAATGAAAGATGAACCATAGAATCACAGGGGGACAGAGGAAGACTTAACTGTGAACAATTCATGATTGTTGAACAAATGAAAGAACAATCTCCAAAATAACAAATTTCCAAATGTTCCACTTCATTCTGCCATGAACCAAAAGAAAAACTTACAGTTGAACTCATCAGGTCCATATCAAATAAATACAGATGCTATGAATATGCATTTGCATTGGCTTGGTAGTTATATTCTTAGTGGCTCAAAATCTTGGTGAAAAAAAAATAGTGATATCTATAAATATGTTTTTCTTTAGTTATAACTTAACCACTGATAATAAAGCACTATTGAGTAGAATGGTATACCAGATAGCTTCTGGAAAATATTTTTATAAAAATTGTCCTAGAAGAAGAATGAGATTATCGATAATTATTTTGCACAAATAATCCATGACTATTTTGAAAAGTAGCCAGCTGTGCTTTGAAATATATCTTTTATGAATCTTAACATCTTTGTTTCAATTACCTAATATTGGGCAACAAATCATACAAAAAGCTTACTGTACTATTTGGTCACCATATGTGAATCAGCAATTTGGGCTGAAGTTCACTGAGTTTCTTTATTTACTTATAGAAGAGTTGTTGGAAGGAATGGCTCCTGATTTTTCACATGCCCTCCTCTAGATGCTAGACTAGTTCTTTTTATATTATAGATGCATTCAGTTGCCTATGAGAGACAATTCTGCATGAATCCCTCATATTTCTGTGGCTGGTTTAAAAATGTTTGTATAAGGAAATATAAGGTAGTACTTTGCTATCAGATATTTTCTTATGTTATAGAGTAACAAATACCATGTCTTCTTTGGAACAAAATTTGGGTAAATTTCTTAGCGGCACATTATGAAATCCAGGGTTTTCTAATCTCAGGGTTTCAAAGCTGGACACCAGTTAGCTGTGTGCTCAGAATTCACCACGGCCCATTTTGAATCATCCCTACAGAGCTTAGGGGACAAGAAAGATTAATGAAAGCATGAAGTTCAAGTTGCCTGTTATTCCAGAAGTTACAAACTGTAAAATCATTTGGTATGGTTGTATTCCCAGTGACTAAATTTGTGCAAATGTGATGAGTCCACCTAGCACCTGCTAAGCAGCTTTTGGACTACTTGATTGCAAGGCTTCCCAAATAGTAGACTTGAAAGTCTGGTAAAGTCTGGTAAAGTGTGGTAAAAATATAAAAATGTGCATAAATCATAAATATATACAGCTTGATGAATTTTCATAAATTACCAACAGCCTTGTCACTAGACCCTAGATCAAGAAAAACAAATTACCAGCATTCTCATAACCCCCTTATGCCACCACCTTGTCATTACATATTTCCAAAACATGAAGGATAATTTTTCGTTTTTGAACTTTATATAAATGGAAACATAGATATGTGTTCTTTTGTGCTTTCTTTTTTTTTTTTTTTTAATTTATTTATGATAGTCACACAGAGCGAGAGAGAGGCAGAGACATAGGCAGAGGGAGAAGCAGGCTCCATGCACCGGGAGCCCGACGTGGGATTCGATCCCGGGTCTCCAGGATCGCGCCCTGGGCCAAAGGCAGGCGCCAAACCGCTGCGCCACCCAGGGATCCCTCTTTTGTGCTTTCTGACTTTGTTCCACATATGTTTGTGAGAATCATCTATGTTGTGACTCAATGTAATTTCTCTGGACAGAATGCCACTATATGAGAAAACACTATCTAAAAGTTAGATTTTTTACAAACACATATTTGAAATTTAGAATACACTAATAAATAATTTATATCAGATAAGAACCACACTTAAAATTAGAAAAAAATATTTATAATCAAATATTTTAAAATTATTGTTTCTCCAAACTTATGAGATGATGCTAACTTGTTACTGTATGAGAATTTAAACATACTTATATATAAGAAAAGAAAAATAGCAACAAATTAAGTACTAGGCATCGAAATTGTTAATTAGTTAACTATTACTAAAATAACTCCAGAAAACCATAGAAAGGAAATAATAAAAACTAGACTAGAAATAAACAAAACAGATACACACATAGAATTATAAAGATTCTCAGAAATAAGTTTTTTTCTTCAATGATTAGTATGCAGAGAATACCTACCAAAATTAGTAAAAACAAAAAAAATTACAAAAATATCCTGTATTCTACATCCTTCCCTGTAGCAATTTTTTTTTTTAAATCTCAGTTCAAGTTTAATAGAAACAACAAAAGATCAAAAGTGATGCCCTGCTACTATACACATCAGTTGGCCTGCCCCATAGCACAGCTCAGGCCATTTTCTCCAGAGGAAGAAAGGCTGGCCTCCTCAACCCCTTCAGGAAAGGGCTGTTCTGTCCTATACCACATCTGCACGGAGTCTAAAATCTTGTGTTTTAAGCATGATTATAGTACAAAAAAAGAGTTTGTTTTCATGGATGCCCACTATAGCCTGGCCTTAAAATGGTGCTCACTTCTGCTTATAGAAATACTCTTTGCTCTTCTGAACATCAGGCTTTCATAATATTGTAGTTGTGAAAGAATTGGATCTTCTCTTCTGAAACTGTGAAGTTGGGCTGGCTTTGTGATTTGCTATGGTCAGGAGAGTATGGAACAGTTGACAATATTCCATTTCCAAACTAGGGGTCCAGGGATCTTGTGTTCTTATGTGCTTTATCTTGCTTCTCTGACTTCACTTGGAGGACAAGTAAATGAAAGCTAGCCTTCTAGACAATAGGAGACAAACTGGGGAAGAGCTGAGGTGTCTTCATTGAGGCCCCAAACAAGTGAAAGTCCAGCCAAGAAAACAAAACAACAAAACAAAACAAAACAAAACAAAACAAAACAAAACAAAACAATTATTGGTTTCTTTAGGTGAGTGACTGCTAATCACAGATGTGCACCTGGATATCTCTAGGCCCTCTGAGACCAGGTAATCTCCCAGTCAACCCATTAATGCGTGAGCTTAAAAGAATAAGCTTAAAAAAACTTATTGTTTTAAGCATATGTGTTTTGTGGTCGTTGGTTACAAAACATTATTGTATCAACAAATAACCATATAAAGTCCATTATAATAGCATACTATTTGATAAGCAATGAAAAAATCTCTTCTTAATTTTAATACCTAGGTTGATATAAATAGCACCAATAAGATTTGCAAAAATAAAATAATTCATGAATATATTTATTTTAAAAAATAAGATGAAAAGATAGATGTTCAACTTAACTCAGGTTAAATTTTAAAAAGTTGTGATATCTGCAGTTAGCAGTTAAGAATGTTTATGGAGATCTATTGTAGTTTAACTTACAATAAAAAATACTGAGCAATAATAATGACACTTTTGGAATTCATTGCTGGGATACATAATTGTTATATATATGAAATATTTAACATCTCGAATAGCT
The DNA here is from genome assembly GCF_011100685.1 of Canis lupus familiaris. Lineage (NCBI taxonomy): Eukaryota > Metazoa > Chordata > Mammalia > Carnivora > Canidae > Canis > Canis lupus. The sequence goes on from NC_049224.1 coordinate 79,622,944, forward strand.
AAAAGGAGTTTAAGAAATGGTATCTTTGTGGGCTGAAGTAGTCAATAGGTACCAACCCCCTGACCCCCCAAAAAAACAAATGGTGTCTTCACAGCTCTTTCTAAACATGTAGTTAGCTGGCAGACCAAAAAGATTTCAAGATCTCAAGAAACTAAATTTTAGATGGCAAAAAATAGGCAGGTAGAAATATGACTGCCTTTACCACTAAAATCAAAATTTAACATATGGCATGAAAATATAATTGACAGCACCTATGAATAGAATTTAAAGATAAATTTACAAAAGAGACCAATCTATTAAGCAAGGTTTTCACTGGTGAGAATATGTCAAGGAAATAAAGATTAGATTCATAGATTAACAGATTATTTTATGCTCCTGAACAAAATATGGATATTCTCATTTGCAAATCTTGGCCAGGTTTTCTAGGATCAGGACAAAGCTCTTCTCCACTGGTCTTGACAAATACTAGTAAGAATTTATTTACCAATCTCCAGTTTTTCCTCAACCTAACACAGGCTACAATTGCTTCTTTTCAGGTGAGCAGGAACAAAACTGAAAATCATACGATTGCTGTTGTTTTGATTATATTCCAGAAATTACTTTCTTTAAAGTATATTATTTCTGGGATTAAAAGAGAAAGTTGGATACATTTCTGGCAAAGATCACATATGTATGTCTGTGATATACATATGTATATGTATGCCTCACTATGCCTCACTACACCTGCTTTTCTTTATTTGAAAATTAGAGTATTTGGTGGGACCATGCAAGTTTGTTATAAGCATATATGAGAAAATGTATGTGAATAGGTTGGCACAATATCTGGCAAATAGTAAACAATGACAAACAGTTATTTATTATGAATCATTCCTGAAGGAGAAGCATTTCTGGATATAGTATATCCTGGTTAGTAGATGTTGCTTTTTAATAATTTTTTGTTTTATCTATTTTTTAGCAGATTTATTTATTGATTTTAGAGAGTGAGCATGAGCAGAAAGGGCGAGGGAGAGAGAATTCCAAGCAGACTGCGCTAAGCTCAGAGCTCAACATGGAGCTCAGTCTCACAACCCTGAGATCATAAGGTGAGCTGAAGCCAAGAGCCAGAGGTCCAACTGATTGTGTCTGCCAGGTACCCCATATAAGCTTTTGTTTAAAAGATGACTTATTCTTATCTTCACTTCTCTGATCCTTAGCAGGGTTCTGAATCATTTCCTATACAAAAATTACATTTTCTACTTCATCAAAAGAGAACTAAATCAAACTGTGTTGCTAGATTCAATTAATCAACAAATACTTACTGTGTATTTAATGCATCATAGCACTCTATCAAAGATTACTCAGATCTTGGGGATCAAAATCATATTAATTTTTCAGACTCTTTAACAGTTATCCACCCCAGTATGCTCTTGATGAACAGCACAACCATAATTTTATTCAAGGCTGATCTAAGATGCGACCTTTCCATGTCTTCCGTGCTCACTCCAGGCCCACGTTATCCCCTACTCAAGTGAATTCTCACAACAGCTTATCTATGCCACCATTATAATACATACATCTCATTTGCTATGTGTGCGATGGTCTCTAAAAGAATTGTTTGGTCTGTTGTTCAAAATATATGATGAGAGATTGTGGAGAAAATATGGCCTCTGCAATTTACTAGTACAAGCTTATAAAAGGAAAAAAAATAAGAGCAAAAGAAATCATTTTATTCACTTCAAGTAAGAAACTAATGGAGTGCTAAATACACTAATGAGAAATACTGGGAAGTAATAACAATCTGTATCACCAAGGTGAAGATATCTTCTTGGAAAACAAAACAGAGGTAAATAACAAAACACCACTAGGTGTCACTGGGGAAGGGAAGGAGAAGAAACAAAGAAGTTTAAGGAAAAGTTAAGTTGAAGCCTTACCATGAGTGCATTATTTATGGAAAGATGCATAACAGCTTTTATAGAAAAGATAACATGACATCAACAGTTCCCAAGAAGAGCAAAGTAGAGAGAGAAAGGAATCTGGCTTCAGTAATTCTGCAAGCAGCTGTTGAGATAAATCAAGCCAGAAGAACTCCAGCTGCTGGTTCTGTGAGCAGTGCCAAAGGTTTCACACTCCAAGTATGTATCATAACTCCAGGAGAATACCAACATCTAAAATATGTAATGAGGAGAAGCTAAAGTCAGAGTTAACAGAGAGAAAATGAGATTCTAGTCCTTTGAGAGGCATTTACATTAAATTTAGTATTTAGTTCTAATATTTGTTGTGATTTTGTAACTTGCGGCAAATTACTTAAAAGCTACTGCTCCCTTCAGTTGAATCTTTTATACAATGAGAAAAGAAATACAGGACCCACCTGTTTACAGGTTGCCTGTGAGTGTAAGAGCAGGTATTCTATACAACACAAATTACTCCCCTAGAATAAATATTATTTTCAGTTTTGCTCGTTATTATAAATTAATATATATATATATTTAAAAGAGAAGAATGAACCATTTTCAATTGTTATTTTAATAAAGAGGCATTTCTTTTTGGAAAACAATTCATGTTTTGAATCATAAAAAGCATGACCTTAGAACTCACGTAGTTGGAGCCATTTGGAATTCATCTCCCGCCATGGTTTCTCTCTTACCTTCCAGAAGCCCTTGTTTCCTTAGCTATTGTTATAAAAAGACATTGGGAGTTGGGATGGAGTAAGTTTGCCAGTTTTACAAAACAAGATTTTTATGCAATGTATCAGTAAATTGCTGTACTAAGGAGACCTTATTGCTCAGGATATGAATTCTATTTTCGAATCATTTAGTGATACTTTCCTCAAAATAAGCATCACTCCTTTTCTAAAACTTACCCAAAGTTCAAACACCATCTTCTCCCATACCCAACCTGGGGATAAGCCAGGTATAACCACTCTGAAGTTGCTTTTGTGTTTTTTATCATAAATGACCTTTGCTTCAACGCTGTGCATCCCAGATTCTAGCCTTAGATGCTCTGCGTTGCAAGTTTTGTCTGTTATGTATAAATATCAACACAGTAAGACCATGTTCTCAGGCTCTAATATGTACTACATGACCCGTGACCTGATGATCTCATCCCCTCATTTGACAGAGGAGGAAATAGAGACTTTTCATGAATTAGTCAGCAATAACAATACTGTGGAAACATATATAAAAGATAATTTATCTCCATGAGGGACTACTTCATTTTTTTTTTTTTTTTAGAGATTTTATTTATTTATTCATGAGAGACACACAGAGAGAGAAACAGAGACAGGCAGAGGGACAAGCAGGCTCCATGCAGGAAGCCCGATGTGGGACTCGATCCCGAGTCTCCAGGATCATGCCCTGGGCTGTAGGCCGTGCCAAACCGCTGAGCCACCTGGACTGCCCAGAGGGACTACTTTAAAGACTCCTTTGAAACTCCCCTTGAGTTATGTTTCTAAGAAACAAACAAAAAGCAATCTTGTCCCTTTCCTTCATAAACACACAAAGAATCTTCTTAGACCTACAGAATCTGACTTCAATTCATCCACTCAACTGTATCTACATCACTCATGTATGTGTTTATTGAGAAGCAGGAGGCATTGAGATAGCTGATGGGAATAGAGTAAATGATACAGAAATATTCCCTGCCTTCAGGGCACTTAAAATTTAGTAGATGAGTAAACGTTATGCAGATTATCACAACTATGTCATCACACAAATGGTTAGCTGATCTTCCGGCTTTCTCCGACACACATCTTCAGCACCAGTCATACCACTCTCCTCACACAGTCTTTGACCTTTCCTATTCTTGCTCACTTGTGTCCTATGGCCTTGCATTTGTCTTGAATCTCTTAGTTTCTTTAGTTCTCTGGCAAACTCCTTCTTATTCATCCTACTCAATTATTACGTTTCTGGAAGCCTCTCTACCAGAGCTGATTGTTTGTTCTGAGGCCTCAGGGCACTATATATTTTGGGTAATGTGTTATTTTGCAGCCAGCTTTTAATAAGTGTGTTCCATTCACTGCTTAAGAGCAAAGTTCTAACATGCATGCATTTGATTGAGCCTTGTCTGTGCTAATTTCTCACTGTGCCCTTGAACAAGTAATTTAACTTCTCTGATAGTCAGTTTCTTTATGGTTAAAATGTGGTTATAATAGCATTTACCTCTACATGTTGGAACAAGGGAATGAGTTAGTACCTGTAACATATTTCAACAGGACTTAGAAAATACTAAATGCTTCATTAATATCAGCTTTTGATATTATTATCAGGCCTAATTTCCTGGCTGACAGTAGTTCTCAGTAAATGTATATTGAAAATGTGAAAATAGGACTTTGCCTACTGAACTTTAAATAGATTTAAAAAAAAAAAACAATTAAAAACTAAAATTAAGTCTAGGACTACCAACTCAAATATAAACAAGTATCCAATGAGAATCGAAATTATTTTAATAAGCAGGCTTTACAATTCTAAGCATATTCAATGATGAAAAATGCTACAGATAATTAATTTTTTATATTGCATTCATTTGTCTTAAGTTGACTTGGGTAGTTTTAATAAGGTAACCTTTTATGGTTTGTTTCAAATTACTTTTCCTTCACTATTTGGTTAGGAGTCTAATGAAGCAGCACAACAGTGCTTCAGTTTTTCTATTCCTCAAGGGACAATTCATTTAATCATCTGAACACTTGAAACTCCATTGTGGTACAAACAAACAATTACGTAGCATAGCTCTAAAAAATACTGAATATTTTACCCAAAGAGAAAGAAAATGATCTTGAAATGAATTTAAGAAAAACATGTATCTTTTGCTGTAAAATTATATCATCCTACTCATGTATTACTACATGTGCACCAAGATTAAATATGTAAATAAATAAAAGGGAAATGATATTGCCATTCCAAAAATGCATATTTCTGTTCTGGTGGTCAAACAAACAAAACAAAACAAAAAACTATGACAGCAGTTATGCCTCTACATCAATGCCACAGTGTCTCATTCTGGAGGGCAGTTGGCACCCTAGGAAAGAAAAGATTGCAGATTGCAATGTCACTGGTCATACACAATGCATCTGGCCCCCTGAGGAATGATTTGCACATTTGGCTGGAAATTACCACCTCCACCTTGTGCATTCTCCAACATCTAATATCAGGTTTCAAAATCACATATTTATGGATTATATTGTTCAGATTCTGCATTACTATGGTATGGATCTGAAAGAGAGAGAATATTGCCAGGCATTAAGTAGTCATCTTTGCACCATTACATTTAAAGAGAACAATGAAAAAAAGCCAAATATGGACAATTTAAAGAATTTTGGTGATAGCGGTATAAATAGTGTTTGAATAAATCTAGTCATTTATAAAGTTGAAAAGCACTTTCAAGTAAGTGGATAGAATAATGTATTGTGATCGTTTCATCAACATTTTTCAAAAAAGAAGTTGATGACTTGAGGGCTGAACTAAAACATTAATTAACAATGAGGCAAAGAAACTTTTGAGATTACATTTATAGAAAATGATGAAATATATTGGAACGCCTGGGTGGCTCAGGGTTTGTATGTCTGCCTTCAGCTCAGGGCATGATCCTAGGCTCCTAGGATTGAGTCCCATATCAGGCTCCCTGCAGGGAGCCTGCATCTCCCTCTTTCTATTTATCTGCCTTTCTTTCTATGTCTCTCATTAATAGATAAATAAAATCTTAAAAAAAGGAAAATTATGAAATATAGCAGGAATATGCCAGTCAATATTAAGAATCCTTCAGTATTATTTCAGGAAAATTATAGGCAGCTTAACATACATGACAGTTACAGGACACCATTTTTTTTTTTTCCCAAGAATTATCATCAGCATCAGGGAGGACACAAAAGGACTATCACATCTCATTCTGATGGCTGATGGCTCACCACCTCTTATATTGACATCAACAATGATGCTCTACCTTCCACCTACCAGGTGAAGTCAGAGGAAAAATAATACCAATTATTATAATGTGGACAGCATCCATCTTCATTTGTTCAGTGTTCACTTGGTAGATGCTGTTCTCCTCAACATGATCATCACACATTATCCCTGCCTCTGCACCAGCATACACATCTTAGCAGAGTCACCATTTTCTATACACTAGATGGCTTAAACACCAGAAATTTATTTTCTCACGGTTCTAGAGTCTGGAAGTCTGAGATTAGAGTGCCAGAGTGTTTGGGTTCTGATGAGAAGGCTCTTTCTGGCTTCCAGCAGGCTACCACTTCTCTCTGCCCTCACAGGTTGGAGAGAGAGATAAAAAGCATACTCTCTGGTGTCTCTTTTTGTAAAGATATTAGTCCCATCATGAGGGCCTCATTCTCATGACCTCGTCTCAACCTAATACCACCCAAAGGTCCTACCTACCTCCAAATACTCTCATAATTGGGATGAAGGCTTCAAACTAATTTGAGGTTTCCATATTCAGTCCATAACATAATCCTAAATGTTCAGGTTTGCTGTTTTCCTTTCTCATTCTTTAACGTCTCAAAAAAAATCACATCGTTACATTTTCATGCATGAAAATTATTGAATATGAACTGTGTTTGACCAGAGAGGTCATTAGAGATTTAGAAAATCAAGGTTGTTACCCAGTAAACTTTACCAACAATATCAAGAATACAACAAATTGTGATTACTGATAAAGCGCAGGGAGGTATAAGACCATAAAAGCAGCAACTCAAATCTTTCCTTGACACATTAGGGCATTCTCTGGGCCCCCATTAACATAAAAGATAACTAAGCTCCAGTTCTGATCACATCAGTTGTACAGAAGGGAGTTGTTTGGGTCATGAATTATCTTCATTTATATTCTGATATATGCATTGCTTAGATGACATTTTCCACATAAAACCATAGATAAATTCAATAACTAAAACTTGAAACCCTTGATCATTGTGTGTAGTTAATTGAGTCAAGTTGAAAAGTGTATTTTTTTTTCAGAAAAGTGAAATTTATTAGCATTGTGCTACAGACATAAGAAATTTAAAGATTTGTCCTTCATGATCCACTGACTTGAAACTGTAAGATCCTGAGAGAGAATAAGTATTGTTATAAGTCATTTTATTACAGCATAAAATCATACCAGTTAGGTTTTGTAAGATGTGGAATTCTATGCCTACACAAGAAGAGCGACAGATGATACTTTTGTGAAATTGGCAACTGTCTTCCCTGGAAGCCCTGGGAAATACAAGATGTTTTGCATGGTATTAGTCACAAAGGGCATTTGTAGACAGCCACAAAACAACTGTCCCCAAGGAAACACAAGAGAGGATGGAGAACGCATGAGAAAGGAGGAAGACCATTGGTCAGATGGCACGTCTGACAGGAGGGTTGACTCAGGAACATCAAGTCCTTATGTCTCAATGGATGAGGGACAGGGATCAATTCCCACCACCAACCCATATACAGTTCCAGTGCATCAAACCCCAAACAGAGCTGGGAAGATCTAGCTCCACCTCTCTGGAAGCTGAAGGCTGATGGCTCCACAGAGAGAGGGCATTAAGGCAGCAGTGGGGCCGGGGTGTGTCCCATGAACTGGAATGAAAAAGTCACTCAACAGGTTCAGAGACTCCTTTACATCTCCCTATCATGAATTTTTAAGTGTTTTGTACCTCCCTAATGTAACGGAAGTCTTTCTTTCTAATATCAGTGTTTCTAGCAAATTTATTTTTCCCCATAAATCCATAGATTTGCTGCTTGATTATGGTAAATCAAGGGTTGTTTTTTTTGTTTTTTGTTTTTTTTTTTTCTGCAAAGGGCCAGACAGTAAATGTTGCAGACTTTGTGGGCCACACATAGTCTCTGTTAATTTTTGTATTCTATTTTTACAACACTTAAAAAAGGTAAAAACATTTTAACTCATAGGTCATAGTTTGCTGGCCCCCACATAGGCAACTGTAGACAGATAAATATATCCTGCTAAAAGCATGTCTTAGATAAGGATTCTCCTGCCAGAAAATGCGATTAGTTCATTTGTCTAGTATATTGTATATATATTTTTTATTTTCTGTGTACTATGATATTTTGACATCTAAAAAAAAAAAAAAAAAAAAAAAACTTTCTGGGGTGGGGAAGAGACTGTCCCTTCAGAGTTAGCCTATTCTTAGAGATAGTAAAGAATACAACCTGGAGAACACCTTTGATATGCAAACTAAGCAATCCAGATCCACACCTCCTCTATCTTGTTTATAGAGCCCAGGAGGTAAAATCCTTGAGCTTTAATCATCCCAGGGCCAGATTCTAGGCACCTAGAGAGGAGTAGCACACCCATAACCTAAAGTCAGCTGAAATTATTCAAAGTACCCAACCCTAAACTATTTAGCTGGCCTTTGTCTTTCTTATAGAAACCCCAAGAAAGGTCAGGTCTTTGTGCTTCCCTCACCCCTGCTTCAACTTCCTTCCCAAAATCTGGTGTTCCTCCTTTGACTTTGTGTGGTGAGCCATGGCTCCCATTTCTATGGGAACTGTAAGTATCATTAAACTTTTCTTTCAATAGAATCGAACTCTGTCTATGGCCACTCAGTCATCTTTGTAAATCAAGACCTGGGTACAACGCACAGGAAGGTCTGACGGCATGTTTACAAGATGATTTGAGGGGGGTACATGCTGTCTTTCTTTCCAAGGAAATGTCACCCAGTAAAGGGAGGGAATGGTGTGAAGTGTTTTGCTAAACATTTCCTTTCCAGTACAGTAGTCTACACTTCATATATTTTCACTTGCACAGTACTAATTGAGTACTTTAAAAATTAAATTATAAATACTATGCTTGTAAGGCTTTGTTAGTGATTTTTAGTTTGCTTCTTTTTCTCTTAAGTCTAACGTTATATTTATTTCAGGTTTATTTTTATTCTGCAAATTCTCTATATTTAGAACTTTTGGGTCAAGTGGAGATTCTAGCTCTACCAATAGACTAAATGTTTTCACACTTGTGTGCTTCTGGCCCCTTGGTGGTTTTTGTATCAAAGCAACCTGACTGATTCACAAACCACATGGTTCACCAATGTACAACGTGGTACAGAATTTAAGAACACAGACTCTGGAAAGAGATGTACCTTATTTTTAATCCTATCTCTGTTATTAAAAATATTTGAGGTCTTCTTCTAATACTTCATTGTTTTAAGTCTTATTTCCTTCATAGGTCACATAGAAATTCAACCTATCCTAGAGCTATGATTAAATAAGATAATACATGTAATTTACCTCGCACAGTGTCTGAAACATTAGAAACAGTCAAGTAAGGTTGCTGTTATTCCAGCCCTAGTACTTGTCCAGTATTTGCCCAGGAGCTTGTGACTCTCATCCAAAAATAAAACTAGGGCTTTTCTCTATTTTATTTAATCTTTCGTTGGCAATGTTTCTGGCAAAACACTTAGGTTAGAGAGCAAAACTCTTCTGCTACCTTGGGAGGGACATAACACTTAAAAATGCATGATCATGTTACACTTTTCAACTTGACTCTACTACACACGCTGATCAGGGGTTTTAAGTTTTACTTACTGAGTTCACCTTTGTATCTAACCCCAGTTGAAGTTAACACCATCCTTTTGCTGCGCTGGCCACTGATGAAACAGAGTCCATTCTGGCATTCTTCCCAGGTGTACCTGCTACAGTTCAAGGTCAATCTGCATTCCTTAAAGCCACCTGACACTCTTAATAAAGGTTGTTTCGCTTTGCCTGGGTCTTTTGCCTAGAAATTCCCTTAAACTGCCTTCTTACTGGCCCACAGCCCAGGCCAGTTCAAAAGAGGCTTCTCTCTTTTCATATCTCTTCTTTAGTTTCACTTTTTTCTATACAGAAAAAGTTTCTTCTAAGTAGCTGCTTGCAGATTTCAAGTCATTGCGGCTGATTTAAAGAGAGCAGCTACCTTTTCAACTATCTCTTTTATTGTGATTTTTAATCCATTTTCATTTACACATCCATATTCTAATCTATTGTAGGACTGTTAAAGCATCTACAGATTTTAGCTGATTTTAATGTCATGTTTATGTAAGTTTATATTAATGTAGTTTTATCCCTTAGTTTTAAAGTGTTGAAATGCTTCCAAGAGCTTTCATAACATAAATAAGGGGTATAGAAAATAGTTTGCTTAACATTGGGGTGTGGGGATAGTACAAATATAATCACCCAATGTTCTTTCCTATTAGCACTAATTTCAGTTTCCTCTTAGGTATTGGATTACAAAGAAATCCCTCCCTCCATCGCCTCTATATGGACTCTCTATGAGCGGACAAGATCAAAAGGGGAACCATGTCTGATGCATTTAAAATTAACCACTCCATCTCACCTGGTGTCTTTGGTTCCAAAAAATTTCACAGAGATCCCAGCCTTACCAGTGACAGAACATTTTTGATTTACATCTCTTATATCATTCTTGGCTGTGGCTGAATTGTGCCAGTTCATTCTCAGCTCTGATGCTATAATACTATGAACCGTCTCCCCTTTGATATATCACGACATACAAAGTTAATCTCTTGTCTTTTCACTGGGCCCCTGTGATTTACAAAGTATCTACTGAGTGCCATGTCATTGGAATGCTCCAAACTCCCAATTGCAGTGACCCGTAGCTGGTTATTTTCCCCTTCCAGTTGGATGTTAGAAACACATATCAGTGAGTTTTCTGAATCTAGAATCTAGAATCTATTATTTTCTTCAAATGAAGTCCTAATGATCTCAGTTCCTTCCTGAATTGGGAAGTAGGAAAGGAGCAAGTTCTTATTGTGTTTTCTCTCTCAAACTTGAGGAGATAAAAGCAAAAAAATTTATAAACCTTCTGCCTATGACACTATATCAACTCAGCCACTTTATCCCATACTCATTTATCACATGTGTGTGTATGTGTGTCTATAGTAAAAGGTATGATGGTAATCATAATATTTTTTTTTCTCCAGTTTTCCTTTCTAGAGCAGCCTGTCAGGCCAAAGTTTAATCACTCATGTTGTCTTCACAGGTGTTAGGGTAGATTTAACTTTTGATTTGGCTATTTGGTCCCAAGAAACATACAATGAAGTATTATGTTTGAAATAGTACTTGAAACACAGACATTTTCTATAACAATGAGCCCCATTTTGATACAGAACTATCCTACTTGTATTCATACTTATGAGGATTAGAAACATGGCAAGCATTCTAAAAATCATATAAAATGGGACACCTGGGTGACTCAGCAGTTGAGTGTCTGCCCTTGCTCAGGGTGTGATCCTAGAGTTCCAGGATCGAGTCTTGCGTCGGGCTTCCCTGCATGGAGCCTGCTTTTTTCTCTCTCTGTGTCTCTGCCTCTCTCTCTCTGTCTCTCATGGATAAATAAATAAAACCTTTTGAAAAATCATATAAAATAAATAATTTCACAATGCACATTTAATTCTGAAGCAGAATGTTTGGTATCTGTTTATTATAGTTTGGTATACTTGTACATCTAGCAAACCAATATGAAATAAATGAGCCAGAGAGGCAACAAGATGCCTCCTTTGGCCTACTCTAAAGTAAGAAGGAAAGCACACACACACGATTAATCACTGCTAAGGTTAAAATGAATAAATTTTTAAAAAATAAAAATTAAAAGAAACTATCTAAATATGTTAAGTGGAAAGTAGTCACTAATTTGCTGATAAAAAGTCTTTATAATCTTCATACAGAATGATTATGATTATCTTCATTTATTTGAGCACTCACTATGTGCCAGGCACTGTGCTAAGAACTGAGGATATATCTTGCAAGAAGTTACTGTGGCCGAGTTCAAAAAGGGTGTTGCCTGTGTTCTTCTCTAGGATTTTGAGGAGGGCGGGGGGTGGGAGTGAATGGGTGATGGGCACTGGGGGTTATTCTGTATGTTAGTAAATTGAACACCAATAAAAAATTAAAAAAAAAAAAAGAACTGAGGATAAAGTTACGAGTGGCAAAACTCATCTTAATATTCAAATTACAGCAACGTATGTTTCAAATAAAATATTAAAATCAGCTTAATGTTCCCTTTTTAAAATAAGAGATGACAGAGATAAGAAATGGCTGTTCAAATCTGTGTTTTGAATTCTGTCCTTGGATGACTGAAGCATACTAATATTGGGATTTCTTTTATGTACCGTGAGTATAACTAAATAGAAGTGTTTCACGGATGTGTAATACTCTGTAACAATTTAAAAATCAAAGGAATTTGTGTTGGGCTATTTATATTTCTAATCAAATCTTTAGCTTTGATCCTGCTGAGTCTAATTTTATTTGGAATTCCTAAAAAGACTCCTTAGAATAGTTTATCTGTGTCATGTAGTCATGAGTTCCTACTACATTATAAGTCATTTAAAATTTTAGATTCACATTCTAATGGGAAACTTCCAGCATAAAAGCCACAGTACTCAAATTATTGCTGTGAATACCAAATTATTCATATTACCATATTCATATCAATAAATTATCTTATTTTTCTACCCAAATCAATTTCAATTAATCTCTCATCAGGGCAATCAGAACTGTTTTGTCATTCTAGAATTAGAAGATTTGCCAATGTGTTCTCCATTTTCATCATCTTTACATTTAACCTTCCTTTGAAATGTTATATCTAGAGCAGAACAGGTTCAGGAATAGTTGAGGAAATCAAGCAGTATTGATATGAAATTGTCTGTCTAATTCAAGAAAAGAATTTTTAATAAACTAAATGCTCCTTTACAATCTTCTAATAGGTGTTTTGCACCAATTCTACCTCTCTCTTACAGGCAATTAAATAATTTCACACCTTGCTTTCTTTAAAGCAGAGTTTTCTAACCATGGCACTACAGTGTTTTGCACCAGATACATTTTATGGTAAAGGACAATCCTGTGCATTGTAAAATGCTTAGCAATATTCTTGGTCTCCATTCAGTGACAATAGCGCCTGCGCAGTTATAGCATTCAAAACTGTCTGCAGACATTGCTAAATGTCCCCTACAGAACAAAATCATCCTGGTTGTATTACAAAGAAATATAATTAAATGTAGCATAAAGAAAATAAAACAAAACAAAAAAGATTAGTTGAGCATTCAGCAAATTTTGAATAAATATCCATCATATGGTAACCACTGAAAAATATACTAAGTGCATAAGGTTTGGACTGCAAGTAATTTTAAATCTTAGTAGTAGACAAGATTCCCTCTAAAAGTAAGTATATTAATAGTAATTTTCAAGTTACTTACAATTATATTGCTCTAAAAATTTCCATTTCTTCAATTCTTTTGAATTCTCTTTCCTAAAATGCTTATATGTATTTTATTTTTAGAGGTATTTATTTATTTAGTTAGTTAGTTACTTTATTTTATTTTTTTAATTAGGAAGCCTGGAAATTTCTTAATGTTATGGTAGGTGAAGTCTGTATAATTATCTCTATTTTGATTTTTAAATTTTTTATCCATAAAAATAGTATCCACTGTATCTTTAAAACTCCTGGTACAGCATCTGTCCTTCAGACATGCAGTTCCTATTCCAATGGAAGATAGCATAGAGCTTAAATTCTACTTAGAAAGCGGGAATTTAGATTAGAATCCATGGAGACTTAAGTTCCTAACTATTGGTTCCACTTTTTAGATATGTTCAGCATGTGATCTAAAATACTTCTAAAATTACGCATGCATTCTGTTACTGCCCATTACTAGAATTAAGGAGGCATGCTCAAAACACCAGAGTTTTTCATGGTATCATTTCATGTATTCTGCTTCCATTAATCCTTGGAAGAATAATAAGAAAAGTCTAGGGACACCTGGGTGGCTCAACAGTTGAGCGTCTGCCTTCAGCTCAGGGCATGATCCCGGGGTCCAGGGATCCAGTCCCGCATCAGGCTTCCTGTGATGAGCCTGCTTCTCCCTCTGCCTGAGTCTCTGCTTCTCTGTGTCTCTCATAAACAATTTTTTTTTTAAATCTTAAAAAAAAGAAAAAAACCTTTAAAAAAGGTCTAATTATATCTGAATATTACTGCTGCAAGATTTTTTTTAAGTCATTTAACATCATATTAAATACTTTTCTTGTTTTACTTTATAGCATCATAATATCTTTAGATTTTCAATATATTTTATACAGAAATGCCTATATATAAGTATATACCATATAAATTAATATATTCCATATTAATATAATTATTTACATAAAGTTTATTCTATGTAATAAAATCAAACAAGTACAGTTTGTATGTACTCAGATAATTTGCAAGAATACTATTTTTTAAAATTTTATAAAGTTACAAATCCTCACTTTTCTTACATATTTTTTTTCTTATAAAGTTGATTTTATTTTGTCAATATATAGAATTCTGACTGGTTATCAGGGTTACTTTACAGAAGCAATTGCTTACCATGAAGAAAGAATCATGGTGATATCTAGGAAATCAGGTAAAATGTTTCAAGAAATGACAGTATAATAATTTACAAGCATACTTTTTAAATTAGGGCATTTCTATCTTGATTTTACACTCATTGCCAATCATTGGAATAGCATAAAAATACCCTATTTTTGTGAAAGTGCCTGCATTGAGCTCAGGGAGTGATACACACTTAACCTGTACTCATGAAAATGTCTTCAGGCTGTGATTTGATTAGCTTATGATCCTTTTAGCTTCCATGTACCAAATGCAAATTAAAGACACAAATGTATTTTGTATTAATCTACAATTGATATGGGACTCAACTGGCATATCTCTATCTTGTTATTGCTGAATTTCCTTGTGCTAATACAGACTGAAAATATATCCTGAAATCCAATGTATTTAAAAGATAACCTATTACTTTACCTTGTACTGAACACTATCGTTAATGTCACATCATCAAAATCATGAATTTTAAAGCCAAATTCTACTTTGGTGGCCATCTACTTGATCTAAATCCCTTATTATATTGCCTAAGTCAGAGTAAGTATTGCATTATTTTTCTATCACTGTATAAAAATTGCCACAAAACTAGTGACTTTAGACGTATTTATTATCCCACATTTTCTGTGGATCAGGAATCTGGGCATGGGTTAGCTGGATCATTTGATCAAGGTCTCATCAGGCTGTAACCAAGGTGTGAGGTGGGGCTGAAATTTTGTCTGTGGCTCAGGGTCCTCTTCCCAGTTTTCATGGTTATTGACAAAATTCAGTTCCTTGCAGCTACAGAGCTGGGATCCTCTGTATATAGAGGTGGTCCAGAGTTCCCTGCCATGTGATCCTCTCTACTTCATGCAACTTTGCTTCTTCAAGGCTCTGGATGGCTAAATTGGAGTCTTATTTAGGGTAACATAATCATGCGAGATTCATCCTAGTGCCTTGTTAAGGTTAAGAAGTGAGTCACAGAGCCAACCATACTCAAGTGGAGCAAATCAACACCCATTGGGTATAACCTTAGGGCATTTCTTCTGTAGTGCTCCCTCATATCCCCAGTGATTCACATTTCTCATACCTGCAGAATACATTCACTCCTTTCCAAGTTTCCTGAAAATTTCATACCATATCAGCATCTATTTATTGTTCAGGATCTCATCACATATGTCTGATACAGATACAGATGAGGCTTCTGAATGTAATCCATTAAGTTCATCTCCTGCAGAAAAATTTCCTTATCTATGACCTGGAAGCTAAAAAAACGAGATGACTGTCCTCAATAAACCCAACATTCAATGATAGAATAGATGTAGGATAAAAGCTTTCTATATTCCAGATAAAATAAAAGCAAAAGAGTCAGTCTTCACTGAAGTTCTGAAATATAATCAAGCAAAGGTGAGGGAGTTTCTTACCCTGCAAGGCTTCAAAGTAGTTCATTGGTTCTAGGCTCCACCTTATGGGATCTTGCTCCTACCTACTTATTTATTCTTTCTTTTTCATGGAAAATGACACATGCTTGCCACTGAATAATTTTATAAATTTTCTTCTGGTTAGTAGAATTTTGGATTTTTTAAAAATGTGTATCTTTCTGTCGTTTTTAATCCAAATTGGCAGTGTTTCTGCTGAAACTATTTTCATAATACTGTATTTGGATATTATAAAAATAATAATGAGTGTATTTGGATATTACATGGATTTTGTTAGCTTTTACTTCATGAGATAAATGCTACCATCACATATCCTTTCTTCAATATAATCTTTTTTTTAAAAGTGGTGTTCTATTGAGATGGTTCAAAAATAGTATTCTCAAATATTCTAGTGCTCCAAAATTTAACTTATAGGTTTAAGGAGGTATACCCTTAGTCTATTAAAAAGGCCCTTTGTGTATCTAAACATGCTGACCTTGAACTTTTGATTTTATGAAGTTTCTGCAAGAGGTGGTATGATCACTCTTTTGGCCTTTTCATATCTTTTGCCACTTGGAGAAGCTGATTTTTCAAAATCATCAAGTTCTGGTCCCCTTTGGTTTACAAATTATTTTTTCAGTTGATCTCTCTCTTCTAGTACTTTACTGTTTTTTCCTTGAAAGAAATAATTATCTTCTATAGGTCCAGAACTAAGATTGCTGAAAAACAAATCCAAAATCACATTCAGCAAGTGCCTTAATTACAATGCAAATTGAATATTTAACCTCACAAGGTATCTGTTGCTAAATTGATGGCATTTGCTGGAAAGAAATGTGATTCTAAAAATCGGAATGAGGACAAATGAAAAGACCCTGATGAAACCAGGGATATTAAAGCCCAAACTTTGATGAATCTTTGTAAATAGAATTAGCTATTCCACCTCTGAATGATCAATTCTGCTTTCCCCAAGTAAATTGAAATGGTATCTCAAGAGATTGTTGCCTTGCAAGACATTTCTGATTCTCCTCAAAACCCATACCAACACCTCTTTTTCCTTCTAGACCTATAACTAAACACGAGTCACATGAAGGTGAGGTACAATATGTGACCCATGAGGAAGTATGCTACACTCCAAAAATCCACATTATTTTTCTCCAAATATACAAAAAAGCCTTGGGAATATGTGTACAAATAGATATTGAAGATGTGGGATAACAGTGGAACATAAATTTGAATCAGGCTGAATTTTTTGATATGGGACCACTGAGCAGAGATTCTGGATTTAATGTTGCAGTTTGAGTGGTTAAAAAACTATAAAGATTGGTTTGTTTGGTTGACTCAAACATGGAACAAAAGGTGGCCTAAATTAAATTAAGTTAAATTGTCAAAATTGCCTTGGTATACCATAGTGGATGAGATACAAAGGCTTAGGGAGATTGCAACGTTAAGGTCACTATATTTAAGGCTCTGGAGAATATATATTTTACCATGGCTGTGAAGAATAAATCTGTGAAGTGAACCCCAGAAACTTGAAGACCTCTGTGATCTGTGATCACTCTTTTTTTTTTTTTAAGATTTTATTTATTTATTCATGAGAGACACAGAGAGAGGCAAAGACACAGGCAGAGGGAGAAGGAGGCTCCCTGCAGGGATCCCAATGTGGTACTCCATCCGAGACTCCAGGATCATACCCTGAGCCAAAGGCAGACACTCAACCGCTGAGTCACCCAGGCATCTAGAAGTTCCAATGGGAACTCCTGTCACTGAACTGGTAAACCTGAATGCAATGGGAATAATTGGATCCCTGAGTGTCAGGGGCTAAGTGGCAGCACTTAGTCCCCAAAGGCAAGGTAGTTATGGTACCATAATGGATAGCAGAATAAAATCAGAATCAGAATAGTCTGATTTGAGACGCCTGGGTGGCTCAGCAGTTGAGCATCTGCCTTTGGTTCAGGGCGTGATCCCAGAGTCCTGGGATGGAGTTGTGCATCAGGCTCCCCGCACGGAGCCTGCTTTTCCCTCTCCCTCTGCCTGTATCTCTGCCTCTCTCTGTGTGTCTCTCTCATAAATAAATAAAATCTTAAAAAAAAAAAAAAAAAGAGTCTGACTCACGAGACCTATAGTGTTGGTTAGTTGATCATTTTAGATACTACATGGATTTTGTTAGCTTTTACTCCATTAGATAAATGCTACCTTCACATATCCTTTCTTCAATATAATCTTTTTTTTTTTTAACTTGGTGTTTCTAGAAGTGAAATAGATGGAGATTCTTTTAAATTCTTGTTTGATCTGTATGAGCAGAAAAGTTCTAGGACAAGTGAACAAGTCTAACTTGAATCATAAAAACAGAGTCATGGCCCTTCAATCAATTCCCAGACATGAGCCAATTTATAGAATCTCTTTAAATAAAGGGGAGGCTAGGTCTCCTTAAGGAAAGGCCTCAAAAAACTGCCCAGAATTCACACTGTTAATCTTTCTTTTAGCCTTCTGAAAAGGGACACATAGACATTTGCCAGAGTCATTGTGCATTGGAGAAAGAAAATAATCACAGTTCAGTAATTACTGCACACTGGCTCTGAATTGACAGTAATTCCAGGAGACCCCAAATGTCACATGGTTTATCAGTCAGAGTAGGAGCTTCTGGAGGTTATCTTTTCAGTAGAAGACAGCTGAACACACAATACAAACCTGACCTGTTTTTCTCAGTAGTGAGAAAATATGAAAGAGAAAAAAAAATATGGGAAGACTATTGATGTGTTTCCAGTTGAATGAATTATCTGGAAAAAGATTCCTATGTTCTTGCTGGAATACATCCTTGGACCATGTAACCCTGGATATAAACTTGAGTTTGACCATAAGTTTAGTTTAAAAATAAACATCTGACACAATATGAAGCTGGATCTCTTATTGTGTGTATTGACATTTAACATATCTGCTCCACCAAAGAGTGAATATAGAATCAGGTTAATTTCAGGTTTTTATCAATCAAGGTACATATTTCTTATCTCTGGAGAACACTACTTAAAGAACTGAATTTAGAATAGAGAGTAGAGAAATGAAAGCCACGTTCTCTGTAGGTACATGAGGAGATAGTATATTTTCTCTAATAATATTTTCGTAATCTTGAATTACGTAATTAAAAGTACTTACATGTTTATTTCTTTCTCTCACTTCATTGTTCTCATTTCGTCACTCCTCTCTCTTCTTCAAGCATGTAGTTTCCTCAAGGTGTTTACTGTAGTGAGAATTACTGGTGAACCCTTGAGAACAACTTGGTCCAGTGCTTCTTGCTGAGAATGTCAGTGCTGTTTCCAGTGACTTTCTTAGGTATTTGCAGATTTCTGAAGCTCTTCAGAGAAAGGTGTTCAGAATGTCTTTGAAATACAGAACAGGACTTAGTAGTTTCAGAGTCCCGAGGAGACATATATTGGAAGTATGGACCTGATAAAGGGAGAGGTACTATATTATATACCCCAGGTTCTCAGTCAAAAATTTGGAAGGGTACAGTGCATTCTAAGAGTATTAATAAAACAGAATTACACAGTCTTTCAAACTCTGCAAGCCCAAATCGAAGTAGCTCTTTAGATTGAAATTATCTTCTCACTATATCTTTCTGGTTGAACTTTGAAGAAAAAGAACATGGTCCCAAACTTCCATAATTTTTCTGAAAAGTCCATTGTAACTGATCAAAAATTACACAGCACTCAAGAAAGAAGATCTAAATATTAAATACAAAAAGTAAAAATGTAGTTACAGATATCCACTGATAAATAAGGTTTTGGAAGTATCAGACATAGTTTAAAATATCTGTGATCAATAAGCTCAAGAAAATATAAGTCCACATAAAGAATTTTATCAAGAATTATAAAAAGAATTATAAAGACATTCTAGAACTAAGTAATATTCGAAGACTATAATGAACATATGTGTAATTAAAAATACAAAGCCTTGCCATTTGTTGTAGCAAAGGATACTATAATCAAAAAGAACTATAAATCTTCTCAGAAGAGGAGAGTTGAGGAAAATATATCAGGGTTTTTGGATTTGGATGTTTTATAGTCTTAACTTAGATTAATCAAAATTAATCAAATAATTAATCAAAAGAAGATAAGTTTCTAAAGAATTCAGCAGTTACATTAAAATATGTAAGCGTGGGGATCCCTGGGTGGCTCAGTGGCTTAGCACCTGCCTTCGGCCCGGGGCATGATCCTGGAGTCCTGGGATTGAGTTCCGCTTCAGGATCCCTGCATGAAGCCTGCTTCTTCCTCTGCCTGTGTTTCTGCCCCCCTCTCTCTCTCTCTGTGTGTCTCTCATGAATAAATAAATAAAATCTTTAAAATTTTTTTAAGTAAAATAAAATATGTAAGCTTATACTGAGTTACTGTTAAATCAAGTTGTTTGTGACCCATTCTCATAAATACTTTTCAGAGCAAACTGGTGTAAAAGGAATTTGAACTCAATCTGTGTTGTATATCATAGATTGTTTGGTATAGTGTTGAGACTCTTGAAAGTAGTTTTGAGAAACAAGTACAGTCCACTTTGTAAGTTGTTATTTTTTATTTAACTCCCATTTGCTATAGTCTGAAGCAAAAGATATCTTTAAAAAATTCTAAAGGAAAAGCAAGGAATGTAATTGTAATAAATGATAATGGCAAAGGTCTTGATGACTTCCAGATTTATCGCTTTACTGCCAGGAATGATCATTGAATTAATTAATATAGAAAACCCATAAAGATGTCAAGGTTAAGATTAGAGAAATAGTCAATAATTTTTAATATGTAAATTTTGGTGTTGTTATGGCAGATCAGGTAGCAGTTTGGGTAAGAAACTAACTCTATAAATGGTATCTGGTATGAAGATGGTATATACAAATTTATTTAAGTTCACATTGCTTATTTTAGCCAACTAGAAGCTTTCTGTGTTTAGATTTTCAATAAATGAATTTTTCATATGTTATAGTTATCAGTAGCCCCATGTAAATTTGAATCTTTTTACAACAAATCTATTCTCGACTTGCTTTATATCTGTTACTTTTTAATAAGGCATGCAAAAGCAAAGTTTATATGAACTAAAGCAAAAATAAACTTATCTAGATATGGGAAATTCTTACAGTCTTCTTCGAGGTTTTAAGTAATTCCTAAATTTTGTTTACTTGATTATAAAGTGTCCTATGGGGTTTTGATAATGAAGTAAATCTGTAAGACTAAGGATGACATGCTGAGTTATTAAATTAGCCTCTAAATTAAATTTTGAGTGTATCTTAGCTTGACTTTGGCACTACATATGTTTATTAAGCTCAAAAGTACATTCAAGTATATTTAAAATGATAAAATATTTCTTTGGGAATAGTAAAAAAATATGTAGGATTTTACTTTATTTTTCTTTTAAAATTTGGAAACCAGTGTCCACTTATGGAGCTTGACTTATTATCAATATAAAACAAGAAGCCGGATATCTAAAAACTGTACAACTATTCTCTTGTGGTGTAAAGATCTCTTTGCAATTCATATTTAATTATATTTAGCTAAGGATATGGATAGTTTCTTTCTGTTATCCATCTCCTTCCATTTAATCTTCTTTTGAGTTTATTCTTTTTTTTTTCTCTTGACTTTCTGCTTATTTTCCTACATTATTTATTACTCTTTTTTCTTCCATCCCATTTTAATCTCACTTCAAGAAATAGTCAACTACCAATTACTCAGAGTCCACCATCTGAAACTATGTATAGGAGTCACGGTTGAAAGATATAAGAAAAAGTCTTTGCTTTTAACGAACATACGAACTAGCTGTACATAAAGAGCATGGGCTCTTTAGCTTTCTCCACATGCTCCCAAAGCAGAGCACAAACAAGTGCAAATATACAAGGTGAAAACCATACTCATGAATGCCAGAGGCATCCAGAGGAGAGTGTGAACAGTTAGAAACATCTGGTTTTTTAAAAAACATATTGGGGAAACTTGAAAGAGAGTTGGATTTTAAAGAAAGAGACAGAAGAATATCAAATGGGCAAAATCACATGCACAATGGTGTCTAGCACTGTCTCACAAATGCCATCTGTTTGTTGAATTAGTTGCTGGTGGCAATGAGCAGGCAATATCATTCAAGTGAGTCTGTCTGGAGCTGGGAGTCTTCAATGGGAAAACAAAAATTACAAGGTAAGTTTGAGAAAATTTGGAGAAAACTCCAACATCTTAGAAAGATCTATGTGGATTTTGTATTATTAAAGGATCCAATTAGGAATATATTAAAATTTGTATTTTAGCTGGATGTTTCAAAAAGAAACAAGTATTCTTATGGCAATCTGTATCTAAAGTGTTGCAATTCTAATAGAAAAGTGCTGTGACAGCAATATTTTGATTTTATACTTGCCTTAGAAAAGTATTTCTGTAAGTAGTAGATTGACCTACAGGAACAAAAGGAATTGAATTTAAAAATAATTCCAGGGGATTCCCTGGGAGGCTCAGCGGTTTAGTGCCTGCCTTCAGCCCAGGGCGTGATCCTGGAGACCCAAGATCAAGTCATGTCGGGCTCCCTGCATGGAGCCTGCTTCTCCCTCTGCCTATGACTCTGCCTCTCTCTCTCTGTCTCTCATGAATAAATACATAAAAATCTTAAAAAAATAAAATAAAAATAATTCCAGGGGTACCTGGCTGGTCGTAGAGCTTGGGACTCTTTATCTTGAGATTGTAAGTTTGAGCCCCATGTTGGGTGTAAAGATTGCTGAAAAATAAATCTTAAAGAAATTCCAATTAAACACTATCATTATCAAGAATAGGTACAAAATTATATTTAAATCAATGCAGAACAATAAGTGAAACCCCACGTACTTGGTATTAATTTAAAAATTACAATATTGTTTGAGATTAATACTGGTTTCCAGGCATTTCTGTAATGTATGGTGTTGAAACAGTCACACAAATACTACATAAACTGTAGTGATACAACAAACTCATCCCAAAACTCCTGGGTTTCATTCTAAAACTCCTTTTAGAAACACTAGCTCTCTAGTGTTTAGACCTCAGATTACTTATTTAACCTCTGTGCCTCACTTTTCAAAATCTGCTAAATGGAGATACTAGTAGATGTCTCATCAAGTTTTTATGAAAATTAAGGAAATCACTGCTTAGAATTTGGGATATCTTATCACAGAGTAAGCTACCAACAAATGTTAGCTATTGTTGCTATTGATAAATATTAACTGATTCACAAAAATACATAAAGCACACAATTTACTCTTTACCCATAGAAAATCACCTCATTCTCCTTTTTGAGAACAAAGAAGAGTTGGGTTTATTTCTTTTATCATAAATTTATCCCCAACTTATGTGTTTATGCATTGTTAGCCTTTTAGTGTAAATTGAAGTCACACTGTATGTGTAGTGATGTCTTCTTACCTCTTCGTGTGCCAGAACATTTTATGTCAACAATAAAGCTTAAAATAGCTTAACATTTCTACATAGTTCATAATGTTCATGTACCATAATTTATTTAATCAGTTTCCTGTTAGTGAGTATTTAGGATCTTTTTTTTTTTATCATGAGCAATGTTGCAAATCATATGATAGAAAAAACTTTTAGCAAGCAGTGCAGGAACAAACCAATCAGAACAGTTGATAGATGAAACAATTGCATATGAAACAAATAAAAAAAACTAGCATCAAAAAAAAAAAGATAAATATAAATTCTGCCAAGGATTTCTGAGGGAAATTCCAAGATGTAATTAGCTGTTTAAAAAACTGTAGTGTTTAACAATCGTAAACATTCAATCATATCTGTCCTTCTAAAGGTATTTTATTAAAAAAAAAAAAACTTATAGGGATGTAAGTTAACATTTATAGACACTAAACTATACTGATAACAAAGAGAGTGATAAAGAAGGAATCACAAGTATAATAAAAATTGGCAGCAATTTTTAACATAAAATAATGAGCTTGGGACACCTGGGTGGCTCAGAAGTTGAGCATCTGTCTTCGGCTCAGGGTGTGATCCTGGGATGAGGGATCCAGTCCCACATCCAGCTCCCTGCTTGGAACCTGCTTCTCCCTCTGCCTGTGTCTCTGCCCCTTTTTCTCTGTGTCTCTCATGAATAAATAAATAAAATCTTTTAAAAATAATAAAATAAAATAATGAGCTTGTAGAATCCATTATTGACGTTCTTTATTGATGTAATGATGGCAAAATTAAAAGAAATATAATAAAATATATGTATTTGGAGAGCATTTTATTGTCTATAAAGCACAATTCAAGGTTTATATTTGTATAGTAAAATCAGTGATCAAAAAATTGCTATAGTATTTCTTTAAAAAAGAGTGAGATAGGACTTAACTCTCTATAATTCAGACCCACTCCTTAAGCCAATAGGGTAGTAGTTTTTTTTTTTTTTAAGACTTTATTTATTCATTCATGAAAGACAGAGAGAGAGAGAGAGAGAGAGGCAGAGACACAGACAGAGGGAGAGCCTGATGCAGAACTCGATCGATCAGGGAGCCTGATGCAGAACTCGATCCCAGGACCTCAGAATCACGCCCTGAGCCAAAGGCAGATGCTCAACTGTTGAGCCACTCAGGCAACCCCAGTAGTAAGTTCTTCGGGGGCATTTTATATCTCTGTATTTTCATGAAACAAATTCAGCAGTGGCATCACCAGAGCTAAGTAGTGGTTTTTCAATTGGAATATGATTCAATGCAACATTTGACAAATATTGATTGAACTTGTTTTATGTCCTTTGTATGATGCTAGATTCCCATGGATTCAATGGTGAGTAAGACACAATGGCTTCCCTCAAAAATTTAAAATCTACAAGAAGGGATAGATATATAAATAAATTAAAGTTTATTGTGAACCATGATGTTGAGAGAACGATGAACAGCACTTAACCAAATATTAGATGGAAAGTCAGCAGGTTAAAGGATGTTTTCTGGAAGAAATAATTCCTCATCAGAGATTTAGAGGGAGCTGGGTGATAAGCTGGTTGAAGAATCATAAAAGTGACTGTTTAGCCATGAGTCTTGCAATGGCTAGATGTTGATTCAATTATGCAGGTGTGAAGTAACAAGTTATACATTGTAAAAATCAAACAAATTAACTGTTGAAAAGGGGTCTTGCACGGAGAAAAATCTAGAAAATTCAGTTATAAGAGTATGTTTTGAAGGCACCTGGGTTGCTTAGTTGGTTAAGTGTCTGCCTTTGGCTTGCATCATGATCCTAGGGTACTGGAATCAAGTCCTGCATCAGGCTCTCTGCTCAGCAGAGAGTCTGCTACTCCATCTACACCTCCTCTCTGCTCGTGCTCTCTCTCTCACACACACACACACACTCTATCTCCCTTTCTCAAATAATTACTTTTTTTTTTTTTTTTAAGGGATGTACTTTGATCAGAGTCCTAGCAGTTCTTGTTGCTACTAGCAAATGAGTGGAGGACATATTATGAAATGGAGTTGGTAGGAAAGGAAGCCTAAGGCCAAGGTGTTAAGCACCTTCAATGTAATTTTTAATTTTGCTTTGTGGAAGATTATGGTAATTGTTGAATGGATGACCTGAAAAAATTCTTCCTATCTCTGTTTGCATGGCTTGTTGAAATGTGATTTTGCCTAAATCCAATCAAAAGATAACATTTATTTTACCCATGCTCGAATCTAGGCTTGTGACTTGTTCTGATCAATAAACATGAGTTGATTTAGTGTTACTGCCAAGTCTAAACATCAGGAAGTTTGAAGCTTTTGCTCTCCATCTCTTGCTGTCCTGGAATTGCCACAAAAGAAATCCCTATCTGTCTAACTGGAAGCTCAAAGGCTTCTGAACAGGGAAGTCCAGCCAATAGTTAGAACCAACTACCAGATATGTGAGTGAGACCG
Organism: Canis lupus familiaris; assembly: GCF_011100685.1. Lineage (NCBI taxonomy): Eukaryota > Metazoa > Chordata > Mammalia > Carnivora > Canidae > Canis > Canis lupus. The sequence continues at coordinate 79,648,510 of NC_049224.1, forward strand.
TCTTTGATCATTCAGTTCCATTGAAGCCACCAGAGAAGTGCAGCCAGATATATGACTAGGAGACACCAAGAAAAGACCAATCCAGAGAAGCCCAGCCCAAACTGACCCACAGATTTGTGAAGAAATAATATGATTCTTATTTCAAGCCAACAAATTTGAGATAGTTTATTACCCATATATGGTAAAATCTTGAAAGGCTTTAAAGAAAGAGAGGAACAAGGAGTGACCAACATCATTATAGAATACCATCTGGTTACATGGAATTAGTTGTGAGTGAAGACAGTTGAGATGATGATGAACATTTGAACTCAAATGGTAGTAATGGAAATAAATGGATAGACTTGAGAGATAATAAATAAGTTGGATAGATCCTAATGATTAATGGGGTCCTGTTAAGGGAGAGGGTGCATATGTAGTAATGAAGGATGGTAGTCAGTTTATAGTGGGAATCTGGATGGATTTTTGAGTAATCACTGAGGTAGGGTACATAAGTAGCCATTGTCTTAGAGGGAGCATTGTGAAGATTATTGACTTATTGATGGCTTTCTTTTAGATTATTTTCCATTATGAAATAAGAGGCAATACTGTTTTCTGCTATGAATTCACGATGATAATGAAAAGTTAGCTACAATGATCTGGACCAAGAAGAAAAAATGTGGCTTTGGGAAACAACTACGAATGGGTTATAGTTACTCCAAAGGGAGATCATAGCAGGAGTAGATGAAAAGACTAAAAAACACCAAATGTAAATCTAGAGGCTTACAGCAGGAGTCAAAATTTAACCAGAGATATCTGTGAACAGAAGTAGTAATAGTCCTGCTGCTGTTTTCCAGCTTTGTGGATACTATCTTACTATCTGATCAATATTTAGCTACACTGCCTCTTCTGTACTCTAAGGTGGATGTGATACAAAATTCTTTACCCAAATTATTCTCTCATAAGCCAGCATTGGTCTGCCACATATTTGTTGAACATCTGCTATATTTTTAGAACTTTTTTGGCTTTCTGGGTACAATTCTGCATGAAATAAGAAGTTTTGCTCTCATGGCAAAATTATACATATACAAATAAATAAGCAAAAATAAGAAATAAACATATGAAAACATATCAGGTGGTGACAACTACTATGCAGGAAAAAAATGTAGGATAGGAAGGTACAGAATAATCAGAAAGAGGTGCTATTTCATGTCAATCATGTAAAAGATAGCTTTGAACAGGTGACATCTGAACAGAGATCTGAATAAATATGTAGAAAGAAAACATGCCAATATTGGAGAGAGAACTCTCCAGGCAAAGAAAGAATGCAGGCAAAACATTTTAAGGTGGAAATATACCTAGCATGCTCGAGAAACAGGAAGAAAGCCGTTGTGTTTGAATCTCCTTGCAGAAAGAGCTTAGTTGGTGGAAAATGTAAGCTTTATAGATAACAAAGGAAATTTTGGATTTCAGTGAAACTCTGATAGGAAGCCTTTGGAGAGGTTGAGATAGGTCAATGCCAGTATTTGATTCACATATTGGGGATCCCACATAAAGGGTTCCCCAGCCTGCCTTATGGAAAATAGTTTTGACTAGGTGAAGTACAAGCAAGGAGATCAGTTGTGTCTACTACAGAGGGAAAAGATGGGATAAGTGAATAGTCTCAGAATATATTTTTAAAGACAATGCATTAGTTTTCTATCACTGCTTTGAAAAGCTACCACAAACTTAGTGACTTAAAAAACACAAATGTATAGGTTCATGGTTCTACATATCAGAAGCTTGACCTGGGTCTCATTAGGCTACAAGTCTGCAGAGGTGAGTTCTTTACTGGAGGCTCTAAAATCTACTTATACACTCACACCAGTTGTTTGCAGAATTCAGTTCATTGTGGTTGGAGAACTGATGTCCCAATTTTCTTGCTGTCTGTCTGCCAAGTTTGGTTCTGAGCTCTTGGAGGCCACCTGCATTCTTTTGTACTCAAGTCCTTTTGTCTTCAAAGCCAGAAAAGATGGCTTGAGTTCTTCTCATGCCTTTGTGTTATGCTTTTTCTTTGCCACATCTCTCTCGCTGACACCATGCCCACCTCTTCTGATTTTTAAGGGCCCATGTGTTTATATTGGGCTGTATATAATCCAGATAGTCTTCTCATTTGAAGCTCAGCTGGTTAGCAAGTTTAATTCTATATGCAAGTCCCTTTTGATATATATATATATATATATATATATATATATATATATATATATATGTATATATATAACATATTTACACATTCACAGTAGTTACACCCATGGGCAAAGACCATGGAACCAAAATGTCCTGCTTATCACATTTGGTCTGTCCACTATTAGCCGATATTTGAAATTGTTTCCACTATAAAAATGACAATATCATATGGTTTGACCTGATATCATTAAACAACAATATTCAAAATATAGTTAGGATACTCTCTTTCCATATACATATGTATATATTACAGCTTCAACTTTATTGATAGTAACAAGGACAAAAAGAACAATAGCAAAGAAGAGTTCATATATGGAAAATTGTGTTTAATTCTCACAGCGACCCTATGAAGTTGGCCTATGTTTCTTTTGTTTAAAATATTTTGGTTTCTGTGAAAAAATACATTTTCATTAAAAAACCATTTTTCCAAATAGTATATATAATATGCTGTCAATTCTTCCCAAGCAACACAAAACACACTTCCTTCTCACCTATACCTGCCCCCAATACTTATCTCCTAGACAGAATTACACATTTATTAATGTTTTGCTTCTCCATCCATAGTGCAGCTTTATTGCCATGAAACAGCTGCCCAGCCAGATTCTATATTTTTCAGCCTCTGAATATGGGTCAGTCAGGTACTGAGTTATTACCAATGAGATGTGAGATGATTTGAAATGAAATATTTCTAGGCTAAGGCACTTAGGGTGTGTGTTTACTTTCACCTTGCTCTTTCCTTCTTCTCTGCAGATTGCTTATGATGACAGTGCTGAAGGAGTCATGACATGGAAAGAGTCCGTTTCCCCCAGTCATCTTGTGGTGGAAAAGCAACTCTGGCTGGGATTGTCAAAAAGAAATAAGCTTCTACTAATACTTTCTTCATTGTAGTAGCTAGGGCTACATTAACTAATATAGAAATTGGTCGTTTGAAGGGAAGTTCTCCCTCCCCGCCAAAACAATCTAAAGTGGCATTGGCTAGGTAGTTGGGAGACAGGCAACAAGGAAATAGCTAACCCTACCTGGGATGATATAGACCTGTTGCTTCCATTATCTTCGTAGCAGAACCAATACCTGAGTCTGCATCTCTCAGGTAGTGTTCCAGAACAGCATTATTACATGGAACAGATCAATTCTGATGGCAACTATCCCCTTTACTAGGAAAGACTGAAAGGAAATAGAGTGCAGCAGAATTTTAGCTTCACCTTTTCCAACCATGAGGGCTTCTTTGTAGATAACAGCAAGAAATAATACTGAAATAGTTTTGATCCATAAAATAGAATTAAATGTATCAAATAAGAAAAGAGATCCAACATTGGGGTGAAGGTCATATTGGGGTGTAATCTTCCTATAAAACCCTACTGCTTACTATGCCTACGATTTAAGAAAGAGGACCATGAAGAAAAGAAGCAAAATAAGTAAATTAAAATGCCAGACATGAATATTGTGTATGGGAAAGAGTTACAGGGGCTATTTGACACATGAAATGACTTTGGCTTCTGCTATTCTTTCATTATTATTTTTGAACAGGGTATTTTTAAGGTTCATGAAGATGATAAAAATAACTTTTCATATTGAATACCTCTAAATTAACAGTACAAATACTCACTGAATACCTAATCACGAGGTGTTTTATCAATGTGATGATAAAAACACAATAAAATATATTTCATTTTATTTAAAGTCAATCCCTAATCAACTAAAATGATACAGCTTTTAGTAGTTCTTGACTGAAAAATCCCAAAAACTTCTTTTTAAACTTTGATGGAAGTTTTAAGAATTAGAATATCTGTAGTATTTGCTATTATTACCATATAGGACAAGAATGCCAAGTTCAGCAGTTTGACATCTCTGAGTTTTATGATACTGTATTATACACTTAGGACAAGTCAACCAAAAGTTCATTGTGCAAAACCAAATGATTGGAAAATACATTCATAAAACCTAACACAAATTCACTGAAAATTGTGTGCACAATCTTGTAACCCCCAGCATAAACACAGTGTATAATTTGGGGTCATTTTGAACTACACAGTGGACTTCTAATTCATAGGGGGATTGTGTGTCATAAAAAGAACAGTTCCCTCCTCCAAATTTTCAGCACTTGCCCCATACTCAGATCCATAGTTAAAATTAATGTCAAATAGAAACTGTCACTGTAGAAACAACTCTCAGTAATATAATCAGCAGAAAATGATGAAAATGTAATCACAAAATATATAGCCAGAAGAAAAAGATGTGACAAAGCTGACAAGCAAGTGGAATCCAACATAACTCTTCTCTGCGAGCCGCTTACTTGCGGACAGATAAAAACCAAGGAACAGCAACGTTACTGTCTCCCTTGAGCAGAATCATTGTCTTGTGGGAAACAGGCATGACACACATTGACTGTGTTCATAGATATGCGAGGCTGTAGGGTCTGCTATGTATTTTGAAAGGACACAGATGTATAACTGACAGTATAAGAGCCCTAGATATTTCCAGGATAGGGCAAAGGTAGACAAGCTTGAGAATCGATTTGCCCAGCTACTTTTAAGGATAAAAGTGAGTAAAATCAAATGAAGCAAACAGCATGATTATTTACTGGAAAATAAATTATTTAAAACTCTCTTTTTTCTTGTGTTCATGAAACAAGCTCCCACGATCATGAATTAATATAATCTGAAATGCATAGGGCAATACTGGGCGATTAAAAAATAATTTGCTCCTTGGTGACTGACATAAGAAGGATATGTAATTACAGTAACCAAAACATAGTAGACCATAGGTTCCATAAATTTATCATTTCCTCTAATAAATTTGCAGTTTTAATGTGCTGATAGTAGGCCCCTAAAAATAGAGGTAGAGCTCATCAGGAAATACGTTTGGAAAAGTAGAACGCTGTTAATTTTGAATTTTTCTCTTTGCTTCATTAGAAATAAAATTCAAGGAGAGTATTTGAATGCTTTCTAAAGACTTTAAAATGAGAGTTAATTGCACCATTTTTTGGTGGATTTATATAGCTTTTTAAAAATAATAAGCATTTTTTAAAGATTTTATTTATTTATTTGAGAGAGACAGAGCGTGAGTGAGCATGAGCAGAGGGAAAGGGAGAATCAGACTTTCCTGCTGACCAGGGGAGCCTAACATGGAGCTCGATCCCAGGATGCCAGGATCATAACCTGAGCCAAAGGCAGATGCTTAACCACCTGAGCCATCCAGGTGCCCCTAAGCATTTTTTTTCTAAAGTAAAATCTTTAGGCAACAACATCATTCATGTGTACATACATGTGTTTGTGTTTGTGAGTATAATTGTGGTCATAATGGCCCTACATATAACATTATTATTAAATATATTGACATATTCAAAAATTAATTTGATGATTGATTCATTACTACATATTAAGACTGAACTAATTTATAAGAATCTGCATGTGAGTGTGTGTTTGTTATGGCATAAATTAAAAGCAGAGTAGTTAGTCTGTGCTTTAGTCCAAATTCAGGCTGATCTTAAGCTCATTTTGTGTTTTTGGACAAGTTGGTAATCATTTTGAAAAGATGTGTTGACATCTATGAAATATCTGTGATAATACTTAGTAGATTCTTGTGAGGATTAAATCAAATTATCTGGGTAAAATCTTTAGCATGTTTCCTGTCATATAATTTACAATTATAAAAAATATGTTTTGAATAAAATAATAAAAGATTAAGATTCTTCTGCTATAGTGGGTAAGATCTTGACTTCCATGACCTTCACTGCCCGATGTTACGCATGTGAATATGTTATCTTCCACAGCAAAGGAGACTTTATAGATGGAATTAAAGTTGCCACTGTACTTCTGACCTACAAAACCGTGAAATAATAAATTTATATTTTTCTAAACCACCACATTTGTGGTAATTTGTTACAACAGTAATAGCAAATGAAAGCATCCACCTTATATGCATACATATGCATATACAGATATATAATCCCATAAATATGCTTTTTTGTTTAATTCAAGTACGTAATAAATGATATCCCAGAGGACTAAAAAAGCTAATTCCTCTTCAGTTATTTCTCTTAGGGAGTATATTGCATATTAGAATGTGATTTAATTTAAATATTTCAGGCTACCTACAGTTTCATTGTTCCTTAGGGGTAACTGATTTCACATCTTTTGACGCTCATTTTGCTTCAGAGATGGTGTTTTTGCATTATTCATGTTTGTCTGCATCTATCTACCCTATGAGAATTTCAATAGCTCTGTGTGTGTATGTGTGTATGTGTATTTGAATACTTTTCTCTGTTTAACTCTAGAAAAACAAAATGAATGAAACTATTTTATAGACCTCTATTTACAGTGACTACCAGCTAAATTTGTAAAATAGGAATCCAAGTTGAATTTTAAGTATGTTCTTGGTAATATTGAGAATGTTTACTGATACCATGTTACCTACAGAAAAGTTGTACAGTAATGATAGGAAAGAGAAAATGACACTCTTCAAATAAGTCATCATGGCTGAACTACTAAAATATTTAGAGGGCAGTTATAGCAAATGGAGGAAGTTTAGAAGAGGATATATATATAGAAAGTTCCAGAAAGATTGCTAATAAGTATATACAAATAAAAGTTTAAATTATAGTTTATTTTCAAACAAGTGATTAGAGTAACTAAAGCATACATTTCAAAATATTATTATAATTTCTCTTATTAAGTAATAATTAATCTATTTGCTTTTGAAAGTATATATGAGGAAATAACCTTAGGCATATTGATGAATTTTATTGAGCAGTTATTATGTAACTTAATAAATATTATGATTTACATTACTTAATTGTACAGTATTTCTATGAACTGTGTTCTTTTCTTTTTTTCCAGATAATACCTATGTAAAAGGGTTGTTCAGAATTCAAAGTGAAACAGATAATAATTGATATTACCAAGTGCTGGCAATTTGAATTCAGAGCTCATAAGATTAATGATGTACTAAAAAATATGGTACAATGTAAGAATTTTGGAATAAAAAGAGCCATTTAGTGCAGTTATGATGATTTTAAACATAGTTCTGTATCCTTTAGTATAGCAAAAATATTCCATATTTCAAGATGAATGTGATATATACATACATATATATATATATAAGCACAAGTAGTTTCTAAGAAACATTCATAAGCTTTCAACCAAAAAAGCATGCTTTCAAGAAAGTATTAAGACCAAGAAATTTTTTCATAAATATTGTAAGAACTATGACAGAATATTAAATGTATATTCAACATATTTAAACTTTAGAATCATGTATATACATGCAAACAGGCATTTGGAAAAGTAAATTGTTTTTAAAAGATTTTATTTATTTATTCATGAGAAACACAGAGAGGGAGAGAGAGAGAGAGGCAGAGACCCAGGCAGAGGGAGAAGTAGGCTCCATGCCCAGAACCCAAGGCGAGACTCGATCCTCGGTCTCCAGGATCATGCCCTGGACTGAAGGCTGAGCTAAACAGCTGAGTCACCCAGGCTGCCCAGAAAAGTAAGTTTTTTGAAAAACGAAATATAACAGTTGTTTGTTAACAATGTTTATCCTGGGATGTGGGATAATTATTGATTTTTCCATTATATATTGTTGTGTTTTCCAATTTTTTTACATTGAACATAGAGGTTCTTAAGATATTTTTTAAACTTCTATTTATGAATAAACACAAAGCAAAGGGTAATGTCAGTCCCCATTTAGTGAATGATACTTTGTACTAGTAAGTAATGCTTTACTAAGAATTTACACAATCTCATTGAATTTTCAAGATTTAATTTCAATTTTATCAAATTGCATCCTCTCTCCCAAAGAGGTAAGTCTCAGGAAAGAGAAATAAACAGGGGGAACAAAGGCAAGAATCTTAAATAAAAGCAATACTGTAATAATGGGAATCAGATTAAAAATAATATCAATATAATAAAATCAGTATGCACATAATATATATATTGATTACAACATAATATAATCAATATATATGAAAACAGTTTAGTACTTCATTTAAAATAATGTTCCTAATCAGTTTTAACTTCCTCTGGTAACCATAATTTCTAGCACTGTTCAAAAAAGTATGTTTCCCAGAGAGATTCTTTGATCATAAATTTGTGTTAATTTGCTGTCCAAAGCTTAGGTTTCTGCACTCCCTTGTTTTAACCCTTCCCAATTTCCTAGACAATCAAGTATAAGTTTTTCTTCATCATTTTTAACTTCTCTTCTTCCTCTTCCTCTTCTTCAACCTTTCTGGTTTTGAATTTGTATATTTCAGATGGATTGGAGTTAAGAGGAATACAGGGAAATTTTGTATACGATATGACAAAATTCTAAAATTGACGGTATCTTAAAGAAAGCTGGACTTCAGCATTGTAGATGATGTATATAAATATTTCATTTGTGTGTGAAAGTTCTGTGATTAGATCCCATATATGTATGTTGGGTTGACCATCATGTCATTTTTTTTTTTTTTTTCTTAAACTGTTGAATAACTGTGTCAGGGACCTAGGCTCATATCTTCTGCTTCGGCCCCTCTCGATTGCTTTTGCCTTTCAGGTGACTAGATATACAGCAACTACTGAATGTTGGCATCATGAATATGCCACCGTTTCAAACTTCTAACAGGGCATGACTAAGTTTATTGCTTTCTGTGGTGAAGGGGAACACACTATCCATGCTAATCTCAAAAAAGTGAGAATTTATTGTATTCTAATAGGCATTTTATAATTTTGTGATTAATCTAAGGGATTTCTTTTTTTCTTTCACTTTTATTTTTTATTTTTTTTAATGCTGGGGAGGAGCAATAGAGAGCAATCTTAAGCAGTGCAGAGTACAATTTGGGGTTCCATCCCACAACCCTGAGATCATGATCTGACCCCAAATCAAGAGTCAGACACTTAACTGACTGGCCACCCGGGTGCCCTAATCTGAGGGATTTCTTTACAGTCCCAAAGTGAGGAGGTATAACTGCTTAACATGCTTAAAGGATTAATTTCCAAGGATTCATTGATCTTGTAATAGTGCACTAATGATTATTATATACATAGTGTGTGTGTCTATATACATATCACTATACTGCACACAGGTATTTTTTCTAAAAGAGTAGGAAACATGAAGATATATGTTTACAGTTAAATGCTGCCTGGAAAATATACAGTCTAAATACAAAATGTCATGTCCCGCTCTCTTCAGTTATTTTGCTTTTTCTTAACACTTCTCCTTTGCCACTACTGTGATAGAGTATGTTCATACTCAGAACTAGAGCTTTTCACTTTTTGCTGTTCAGAGGCTATTTAATTTTAATTGCTCCCCAAGCATAGGCCAATTCATGATGGCAAGAGCAGAGCAAGAATCCTTCACAGATCCTTTGAAGTTTGAAGAGCTGCTATTCACATTGCCTCAGGCTTCCATTCCCACATTTGTGTGAAAATGTTAGCAGGCGAATGAACACCTCTGTCATACATGCCCAATGTTACTATAACTGAAAATACCTTCTGCAGATTTCAGATTTTTCTTTATCTATATAAGGTTTAAAACAAGGATAGTAAACAGATGTTGCTTTGCTACCTACATTTAAAATGGCATTAAAAATACAAGTTATGAAAGGATATCAGTGGTTAAAATAATCAAATTAAACACAGTATGTACACTGAATATTTTATGTATCTGTGTGTGAGTTGGGGTGGGTTTAAAGAGTTGTAAATCATCTTCACATTGGAGAATAATATCTTCAACTGTACCTTGTAACTTTGCACATATAATATATGCATAAATACTCTGAGTAGTACTGATCTTTTGTAAAAAGGAATAATAATTTCTTAAAGCATTCAATTTCATGGTTTTTGTCTAAGGCAAAAAACAAAAAAGAAAACATGAATACATTTGCCTGGGTGTTTAAATGCAAAACAATATGTATACTACTTATACCCTGTATTTGTGGAAGATGGAAGCTGAAAATAGATAAATCCCATCTAGAGCATATTGGAATTATAAAATGTATAAGCAACAATAGTGGTTCTTATTATTTTCAAAATCAATTTTAAAATAATTCAACAGAGGAGATTTAGACCAAGAAACACATGAGAGGGAAATAATTTGAGAGATGTCCTTGATTGTTCAAAATAAGTGATCAATTTCAACGGAAGAGAAACATTTGAAATTTAAAAACAAATTTTAACACAGGATGACAAGAAACTTACCAGAATCATTAGAGACTTTTCTCCCCACTGGCATCAAATTCTAAATTGTTTCTTCACATTTTCATCTAAAAGATAAATTGAGAAGAATAAATAAGCAACATGTATATAAATTAGTGAAGCGAGGCTTATTGACTCTGAAATTAAGTGTTTGAACTTTGTGTTATCACCCTTCCAAAAGCCTGAATTATTCTTTAGCAGGAGAAAATTAGAGAATTGTTTTGGTTAGCTTTTCCCTAAGTAGGACTTTCCAGGTTATAGTTGAAGTCTTTGATTTAGTAATATCTATGACATGTTTTCCCTCTTCCAGATTTTATTTCAATTGGCTATTCCATTAAGTTGCTACTTTTAAAGTTAAGGGATCAACAGAGCAGCCATTTATACAATGGACCCTTATCCTGCTTTGAATTTTTCTTTTCTTTCTGGTTCCTCATCTCTGCTTCTTGTGACATCACTGACAATAATCATCTTGATTCAAGTCCTCCACTCATGCTACTTTTAGGAAAAGGCCATCTAATAAAGGAGAGTCTCTCCAAACCCAGAAATTGCCATGTTCACCTGCTTGATTTTTGAAGACATTTTGTTTTGTTTTATTTTCACTATTTTGTTGTAAATAAATGCAACATAGGTAGAAAAAAAATCATTTCTATCATTCCACATGGCTGTTTTCTGAAAATATAGAAAGTATTTATTCTTTCAACAGTTTCTTCTTTCCTGATGATGGTCTTTTCATTCAGTTCTTTCTTGCCTGATTGATCTTTCATGCCAGCAATTTGAAGAGTCTTGACACACCTACCTACTCATTACTCAATCTTTACTTTTGGCTAAGCCTGTTAAAAGCAGCAATGGATTCAACATAGATATGGAAGAAAAAATAAAATTACTATGTAAAATATATTTTTAAAAGCCCCTTTAGAAAGAGCAAGAAAGTTTCTTTGCATGCAAAAATGGGAGAGCCTATGTTTATTTATTTTTTTTTTTTCTGAGAAGTGGGTTGGCTTGAAAGAAAATGTGAAAGACTGTATATCCAAACAAAACTCTGATATATTAGAACATTCTTTATGTTCCAAAATACCGAATTTGGCTGAGATGCAAAATACTGTCCCTTCTCCTTCCTACCCAAATAGTCTTCTCTTTTTGACCCATAGAGATCATGCATGAGAAGAAAGTGGTATCCTACGACCACTTCACTACAAGGCGATTTATATATATAAATAATTTTTAAAATGCAAAAAGCAAACAAACATTCCAGAAACAAATGATGCTGAACAGAGAATTAAAAGAGAATAGAAGCACCAAGTCATAGGCAGAGGTAACTGTGAAGATGGAAATGATGCAACACCCAACTCAAGAAGCTTCAAGTTATGGAAATAGAATAATGTCCATGCTGTGGAAAAGTGTTCAAATCAATTTTATTGAGATTTTACTTAACAGCCAATATCTGGGTTAAAATGTGAAATTTTGTCCAAGATTATTTATATTCTATCATTGTCCCCAACTGCACTTCAGATTAAATCCATACCCCTACTGGGTCAGATATGGACTCTTACCTGAGCTGCCAAATGAATAAGGAATGATTCAAGGGAATACAGTATTTTCATCCCAGGCAGGATCCACTTTAAGGATCTTACCACAACGTTAGGATGATGTGGAAAATGTTCAAAGAACAAGCACTGGCCTTTCAAGGGGTATATTAAGATTGGATTATTCAAACAAACAGATGAGCAAACAAAAACAAACATGTAGCATTCTGCGATATGATTTTAGTGATTCACCCCAATAAATATTCTTATAAAGTGCTAAGGGAGAAAGAAATCTGGATATCCAATAACACTGAATCAATAGAATAGGAATGAGCTACTAAGAACTATAATGTGTTCTTGATAGTCATAAAAGAATATTGAGATAAATGATGCAGCATTGCATAAAATAAATGGGAAGATAAATTGCAAAGTTTAATGGCATTCTGCTCAAAAATCACAATAACTTGACGTGGAATATTGAAAAGTAAACAGGAGAATGAATGCAAAAACCTAGCTTCAATGCTTTTGAAAAAATAGAGTGATTTTTTTTTACTGTTTTTAAAATGTACAAAATTATGGAGTTGTAATAACTCAACATTAGATTCAAGTTAGTATAACACTCGCAAAAACATCAGTATTATCTTATGAAACTGAAAATATGTACACTCTGAAAATTCCATTCCTAGGTATATTATCTACAAAACTCTTACAAATGTGCATGAAGAGACATGCACATCATTGACTGATATGGTAAACAAAAATAAAAATAAAACAGAAACACAAACCACTTGTTCATAAACAGGATGTAAGTCAAAAATTGGGGACCGTTTTTATAGTGGACTTTTATACACTCTTGAGGAAAAGGTAAATACAACATCCATGAATCTTAGAAACATAAAGCTGAGTGAAAAACAGTATATGACACTATTTTTTTTTTTAAAAATTAACAATATACTTAGAATTATATACAAATATGACAATTCAGTTTTTAATAGTTGCAAAAGAATAAATAATAAAAATTCAAAGCATAAAAGCAGTTGAATGGGATTTGAGAAAGGGACACAAGCAGCTTTGACTTTTTTTGTCTTTGTTCATTTTATGTTGTGATTTATGGCTTTTGCTGTGTTACATAGATTATGTTACATGTATAAAATATTACAATATAAACAATCCAAATCAAAATAAATAATAAGGCTGACTGCCTTACAGGAAACAGAGTATGTGAAAATTTAAAATATCAAAGTCCTACTAGATGAATTAAAAACATTGATGGACAAATCTGATGAATGCATTGTATGTTGAGAGCCTGAGTTGTGGCATTCACTAAGAAGTAAGTGTAAAAGGCCAAAGAGGTATAAAGGGTGAGAGAAAGGTTATGAAAAAGAGAACAGACTGATTTTCCTCATAACAATCTAAAAGCAAATTCATAATGAGAGGAAGGAAAAATGATGTGAAGGAATCCATTGTAATAATAAATTATAATAGTAGTAATAAGAACAAAGCATCAGAGCTACCTATGGCTGGAGGAATGAAATTTCAGACCCAAAGGCAAAAATAAAATCCAATAAAATAACAAAATAGAAATTAACAAATAAAAAATTAGAAGTCAAATTTTTCAGAAAGGAAAAGAAAGTTGTCTGCAATGTGTGGATAATCAGATTGGCACCAGAATTTTTTTTTTTTTTTTATGACCAGATGATAAAATATAATAAGTCAGCATTCTCCAGGAGACGTTCTTTACAAAGACTTCTAAACTTGAACTTAGCCAAAAGGCCGAGAAGTGATTTTACAAAGACTTCTAAGTCAAGGAAACCAAGTATTCAAGTCCAAAGGCAAAATATATTCTCATCCAGGCAAAGATTCAGATGTTTACCATGTACTCTGAAAGAATTATCCACAACTGTTCTGGAACAAAAATTTGAAAATCATTCAAGAAAGCAAAGGATGTGGAATATTTTTTAAATGATATTTTCACATCATAAAATACTTTCATCCAATTTATAATGTTAAAAATTTATCTTGTATAGCATAAAATATACTAATACTATATATTTCATATATTTATTTTATATATCATATATTTATATTTGTTTATATATTATTTTTATTTTTATTTTATTTTTTATTTTTTATTTTTATTTTTTAATCTATTATATTAAATATAACATTCATTTCTAATATTCACTCATAATAAGTTAGTTATCAAAAAAATATCTCTAGTCTGATCAGTAGTATTTTTGGAAAATACTAAAAAGAAATTCTAGTTGGAAATAAAAGAATAGAAATCCCTCCACTACATTCAACAGGAAATTAAAATCTTAGCCAAGGAAAAGAAAAGCTATATATACCATATAATCATCAAAAATTGTTTTCATCATTTGTAGGGTTGGTCTTTTTCGGGAAATAAGATACTTCTACACCTTGAAAACCCAAGATAATGTTAAATAATGAAAATTAAGAAAGTGGTACATATAGTATGTTATTTGCATAGGAAATCAACATATGATAAGAAAAAAATTAATAAAATAATATACAATATTTATTATGGGAAGGACAACTATTAATTAGGAATGAAACATGTTGGATTTATGAATAGAGAATTATTAAAATTAATCAAATAAGAGTTCCTGATAAATTAAGGAACATATCACAGCATTAAAATGGTGATATCATCAAAGTAATTTATAATATAATTAAATCCTAATCAAACAGAACTTTTCTAAAATATATGCACATGCATGGAAGCATAGTAAACTTATTCAAATGTTCCCCGGTAAGGAAAAATATAGCAGAAAAGCTGATAACTTTTTGAATAGGGGAAATAATGCCAGGTTAATTGTCATACTATACCTTAATCTACAGTAATAAAAAAAGGTATCACAAATAGGACAAATGAATTATCAAATACAAACAATTTGAAACCTAACAGCAAAGACAGAAACACGCAAAATAACTAATATCAGATATTAATATGCATTTATATATTTCATATATGCTATAAGTGGAACCTATGCACATACGAAAGAGTGACATGATATATAACTAAGCTGAAATTTTAATGACATGGGGAAAGGATGAGGGTTTTAATACGGATTAAAGATACTTGGCTAACTATTGGGGAAAAATCAAATTAGTTAATTTTCAGATTTAAAATAAAATATGTAAAAGGTAAATTCTAAGAGAAAATAGAAGAGAGTATAAATTTAGGATAATAAGAATCATTTAGATTAGTGCTGCATGATGAAACTTTCTGCAATTATGGAAATGCACTATATGAATATCCTTTGGGTAATCTCTCACCCTCACACCAAATCTCCAATCTCTGTCCATCTACATACATATCCTCTGCTTTCAGCCCTATTTCTACAGATCCGTGCCCTGCTCCTGTCGATGGCATCTGCTCTGGATCCCATCTATTTTTGCCTTCTCAACACATGCCCTTTGATTATTCTCTTCATGCATCTCTGATTTCTTCTCCTCCATGCCATAATTTCCATCAGTATATAAATATGTACTATTATCTCCAATTAAGATAAAAATATCTTCTGGCCTCACTCTCCCCTTAGCTATATCCCCATTTTTTTTTCCATTCCCTTTCCCAGCTAAAATCATTTGGATAGTTGTTCATATTCAGCATCCTCATTTCCCCACCTCACATTCTATTTATGATTTAAGTCTTCTACTGTCAGCACACCATTTAAGTTGTCAAAGCAGTGGATCCTAACTTCATCATTTAAGTACTTTCTTCTTTTGACTTCCTAAATTCATATTCTCCCATTTTTCTTTCTCTTTTATCAATCTCCCTTACTATCCAATTTGGCCCTTCCTCAATCTGCTCAACTTGTGTACTCTTTGGTCTTGGCTCAGCCTTGAACTTCCTACTAATCTCTAATTACACATTTACATAGGTGAATCTGTCCAATTGCCTAATATTATATGCTACCTCTATGTTGTGTTTTCCCAGGAATACCTAAAAAAACACAAACTCATGAATTCAATGACTTGTTTGATATTACAAGTTGGATCCCTGTTCAGAAGCTTGAAGGCAAGTTGGCTATAGCAGAATTATTAATATTTCTCTTTAAATCTGAGTCTTCCATATTCATAAATGGCACCACTTTTGAACACACAAGTCAAAGATCTTGGAGTTATGCTTGAATCATCTAATTTCCTCAAGCCGTAATTGTTCTATTAGTGACCATTCTTAGCTCTACCATTAGAGTAGAGGGCAACTTCTAAAGAGATGTTATCTGTTCCTCTCTGCCATCAATTTGACCTTGGTCTGAGGCACCATCTGTTTTCATCCATACTATTGCAGTTGTTTTCAGTGGTATGGACTGGATTTTGTCCTGTTCTCTCCTACCCCCACCCTGGCCCCAGTCATATGTTCTAGCTCTAACCCTCAATGTGATGATATTTAGATATAGGGTTTTGGAGATAATTTGGTTTAGGGGTGGAGCCCTCATGATGTGATTAGTACCTTATAAGAAGAGACGGCAATCAGCTCCTTTCCTCCTCTCTCAGCCACCTGGAGACACAGCCAAAAGGGTACCATCTGGAAGCCAAAGAGAGACATCTCACTGGAACCTGACCATGCTGACATCTTGATCTTGGGCTTTCCAGTCCCTAAAACTGTAAGAAACAAACTTCTGTTGTTTAAGCCATCCAGTCTATGGTATTTTGTTATGGCAGCCCAAGCAGACTATTTGGCTTCCCTTTTTCCACTTTTTTATTTTTATTTTTTAAGATTTTATTTATTTATTCATGAGAGACACACAGAGAGAGAGGCAAAGACATAGGCAGAGGGAGAAGCTGGCTCCATTTCAGGGATACCGGTGTGGGACTTGATCCCTGACCCCAAGATCATCCCCTGAGCCAAAGGCAGACACTTAATCACTGAGCCACCCAGGTGGCCCCCCTTTTTCCACTTTTGATTCCCTACTACCTTTTCTTTGTTTAGCAGCCAGGTTGATAATTTAAATACCTAAATATTTGCTCTGTATAAAACCTTCTAATGGCTTTCCTTCTCTTTGGATTAAACCCCAACTCTTTTTCCTGACCTTGTTCTTATTTGCCTGTCTGATCTCGTGTTATATTATTCTACTCTTCTACTATGTCCCAGCCATACTGGCTTTCTTATCATACCTTCAACATGAATACTATCTCAATATTGGGAACTCCAAACAGAAAATATCCTTCCTTTATTCTTTGCTTCATCGGCTCATTGTCATTCATCTTAGAAGCTCACCAATTTAAATTAGCCACTATCTCATTCTAAATTATAGCATCTTATTTCAGTGATCTTCTTTTTATACAGGATATATCTATTCTTATTCTTATTCATTTAGTTTATACATTGCTCTTCACTCCCTAAAATAATGTAAATTCCACTCTACTTTATTCAACAATCTTTCTCAGTGATTTCTGTGGTAAACAATAAATATTCACTAAAAGAAATTTTGTATAGAAACTAAATATGATTATAATATTCATTGCTGCAGTCATATCTGATGGTATTTTTTTTAGATTGAAAAAGTGGCGTTATCTAACAAGATTTAAGATAAAAATGCCCTTGAAATACTAATTCCATTTTTTTCTACTCCTTTAATCTAACCTTCAGCTATAGCTATATAATGAATATATTATTAGTAATATTTTTATTTTATGTTAGTATGTATGCTTTTATTTATTGTGAAGCCAATCTAGCTTTTATTTCTGAAGAGCTTCTCCATGGCCCCCAGAAGCTCGAGCTTCAAGACTGATGAATTTGCCTTGGTCCCCATGGCCTTCATGTCCTCTAGCCCAGGTGTGTCCCAGGAGAAAATCAGGAGGGCTGAAGGCACCTGCTCATACTTGTTAAAAGCCAGATCCTCATCCTGCAGCAACTCCTGCTCTCCTGAGGGCAGCAGCTAAAAGGTGGCCAGTGGTTCTGTAAGACCCAGGGAGGAACCTGTACAGGACTGACTTGACCTGCCTCCTAGGCAGAGGAGGTCCCCAAGAGGAGGTGGCCTTCAGTGAAGCAAATATATAGCAGCTTGTAGGTGCAGTTTCAATTCTCTTACCATCTTCCTTCTCCCACCTGGTGTTGGGCAGCAGCACCCTGCACCTCCAGCACCTCAGGGTCCAGCTGAGCCTCTCTTCATGCTTCATCAACTCTGTCTTGAGGTTGAAGGAGTCCCCAGAGCAGATGGAACTGGTTGGCAGGGGTGTGAGGGCCAACCATCCCGCCCTGGAGGTTCAGTTGGTTGGCTCTGGCACCAGGCTTAGCAGCTGCTCCTTGTCCCTCTCTGGTCTCTGGGGCTGGGCTGGGGCAACTTGGCTCAGACAAAAAATTCTGAGGTGCCCTCCTAATTGAGAAGTATTGCCTTCTGGAAATGCTGGCCTCAAAAAACACTTGGGTCCCTTCTAGAAAGTGTGTGCACTCCTGGAAAACCTTGTTCTGCCACTTGATCTTTTGGTACCTCTCCTTGGGATGCAGTCAGACATTGTCCAGGTATTTACAATAATGTCTACACCCAGCTTCACCTTGTCTCACATTTGCCCTGTTAAATGTGCAGATCATTATTTTGGAGGCAGCCACCGGGTTGGCAGAAAAGTATGAAGGAATGGCCTCTTTGATTTGGGCACCCTGCTGGTCCTCCCTTAGGCTGACCTCTGTGAGCCAGCAAGTGAAGTAGACTCCAGGTACCCCCAGATGGGTGGAAACTTACTCCTTGGACTCAGGTGCCTGGCTTCCCAGCTGCCACTGACAGATGCTTTGGCTCTCAGTTCTTGCCACCTGAGTCCCGAATGCAGTCCTGCTCTGTGTGGGATCTCAAGCTCTGGGCTGCTTCTGCTAGAGTTGACCAGGAGTTTCCATGGCCATCTTAGCCTTTTTGATAGGTCCCTAAATTGGTGACCAATTGAGAAATGTGTACCAATAATATATTCATTGTATCATCTATAATCATGAAAATCTGGAAACTAAAAATTCAGCAGAAATAAAATGATTAACCATAGACTTCATGTGTCCTAGTGCATAAAACGTCACACATGTGACACTGCTGATCATGAGATGTGCCATTATTTATACCACACCAAGGGGAAAAGAAAACTGAGGGAATAAATAAATAAATAAATAAATAAATAAACAAACAGTATTTATTTTTTTTTTCAAGAAACAGTATTTATTGCCAATGATAATATACACAATCTCAAGGGGGAAAAAAAACAGTAGAACTTTGGAAAACTTATCTTTAGCTTGTCAATTTCCTAATATTTTTCTGAAGAGATCAGTGGTGACATTAATGAATGTGTGTTTGATATTGCATCATGAAACCCATCAACATTTGGATAATCTACATTTCCCAGTGAATCATTATTTCTAAATGATCAAGGTGTGATAAATGCAAAAATAAAAGATTTTCTAACTGCAGAAGAGCCCAATGGGTTTTGTGGTCAGAGTACAAAATGTTCACTGATAGGGTTTCAGATTACACATCACAACCATACATTTGGAAACTGCCACTTGTTGAATTTTGGTGTGGTAGGAAAGAAAACTCTCCACACTTCTCTGAAAAGACTATTAAAATGCTCCTCCCTTTCTTAACCACGCATCTGCATGAGGCCAGATTTTTTTCATGTACTTCAACCAAAACAAGAGATACAACAGGTTGAATGCAGAATCAGAGGAGAATCTGATATGTAAACATGAAAAGTCTATATATTAGAAACAAATATAGTTTACCAGGGGGGGTAGTTTAAAATAATGAAATGTTTCATATATCTTGCAATAGTTCTAAAAGAGTTGGGAGGGGTGTTTGTGCATATGTGTGTACACATACACACAACAGGTGGCATGCTGGCAAAAGTTTGGGAACTGGCTTTTCCCTTACAGTGACTCTCTCCCAAGTCCACATTTATAGTATTTATCAATTTCATAGTGTAAATATTTCCATTATAGCTCATATCAAGTCACCAACAAAATGTGACTTAACTTAGATTTGGGGGAAAAATGCTTTTGTAAGGCAGTATGAGCCAGCTCCAACATACAATATAGCTATAGAGTTCACAGCCTTCCTTTCTAATTTTCTATATATCTATGCATCTATCACTCTGCCAACATTAACTGTGTGTATTTATATATCTAAGTGTGTCTTTATAGGCATGTGCATATATTTAAAGATTTCTAGGGACGCCTGGGTGGCTCAGCGGTTGAGCATCTGCCTTTGGCTCAGGGCCTGATCCCAAATCCTGGGATCAAGTCCCACGTCGGGCTCCTTGCATGGAGCCTGCTTCTCCTCCCTCTGCCTGTGTCTCTGCCTCTCTCTCTATGTCTCTCATAAATAAATAAATAAAATCTTAAAAAAACTAAAAAAAAAAAAGATTTCTATGTAGTTACTGAAGTTGGTATAAATTTGGAGTTGTTTTCCTGAGAGATCCCTGTTTAAAAGGCACAACACACTAGCCAGTGTCTCTTTTCCATCCATGAAATATGTTGACCGTGGTTGCCCAAGGCAGACTGAAAATTAGCGATTAGTAGGTTACTCTCAATTATGGTCATGAACTTCTCCTCCCACCAAAAGAGCTGTGTGCTTAACAACATTCTGTTGTATTGTTCCCAAGTCTGTTTTGACTGGTAGCACATTTTCTTAATAAATGCTTCATTTATTTAACAATCAAAATCGCCTATAAAATGTAAATGAGAAAGAAAGAGCTTTGTTATTTCTGTAAAAACAAAATTAAGTAATTTTATATAACCTAATAATGTCAAATTAAAAAAAAATCATTGATGTCATTTTCAGGGGAGGACAAGAAAATTATAAAATATTGGGCAATATATATTTTAAAAGTCTAGGAATGTTCTGCATTCAAATTATTTTTTAAGTGTTATTAAGTACACCCTTTAAATCAAAATTTGAAGTCAAAGACGGTATGCTTTATGCAATAAAATAATAATGTGAAGAACATAGTAAATCAAGGAAAAAAAAAAAAGACTTTGTATGTGGAGGCTATATCTTTGCCTGGCTGAACTTGGTTTCCCAGAATTCTCTTTCCTGTAGATTTCTGGTTAAGGAAGGCCACAAGAAAGATTTTTATTTCCTTTTTTTTTTTTTAAGATTTTATTTATTTATTCATGAGAGACAGAGAGAGAGGCTGAGATATAGGCAGAGGGAAAAGCAGGCTCCCTGCAAAGGAGCCACATGCAGGACTCGATCCCAGGACCCCCGGGGTCAAGACCTGAGCCAACCACTGAGCCACCCAGGCATCCCTACAAAAAAGATTTTTGAGTTTGGTCTAAAGGGTTGCAGGAAAGCAGCACACATATTGCTTGTTGATGCTCAGAAGATCAAGTGAGGGTCACTGGGCATTTTTGTAGCTGACTCGTATTGTCAGTCATTTGGTGACTTACCTTGTTGGCGTGGAGCTCAGCCTGCGACTCTTCTACCTCCCTCAGTCCTTCAGACTGATTCCTGCCTCACCTGTGTGTTTAGCTCTGAGAAGATTGTCAGCTTCTCCTGTAGGAGTCCACATCCACATCACGTTAGTGAGACCTGACACAGGATCCAGTCCTTACCTGGGTTCCCACATTTGCTTGCGGGGTTCCTGTGGTGCTAGTTCTCCCCCACTTCAAGCTCATCTTCCCTTTCCAACAGCCCATCCTGCAGAAGTCAAGCCCCAGCATTAGACATGAAGGTGACACGTATACTGTTTCAAATTTAACATGTAATTTAATATGCTGTGAGTTCAACTCAATTCATTTGCCTGCGATTCTTACTTCAGCTATTTTTTTTTTCATTTAACGAAAAGCCACTGGTAATTATGGTGCCAGATAATAAGACGGTATATATGCCGAATTATATATTATATTATATATTTGAATTTTGTGGTCTGTCAACCCTCAGAGGACACACTCAATAATGATCACGACAAATTGAGAAAAATCACTACTACAAAGCTGAGAGATATGAGGGAAAACATTTATAATCCCAATTTGGCAGCACACATCTTCAGTCAAAAAAAAAAAAAAAAATCATGCCCTATAACCTAACAAGCACATTTCCACCATTTAGCCTAAAAAATAGTATTGCACCTAAAGATATTAAATTTGGATGCTTGTATTACTTTCAAATTAAACAATAATAGAAACATCCATATATTTGATAGAATATAATATAGTTAAGTAGATTAGGATAAATCCGTATGATGAAAAACTTATGAATTATTAAAAGAAGTCTCTCAGGTGTAAGAAAATATCAATGTAGGAAAATACCAATGGTATAATTTAATATTTTAAATATTACTGCTATAATTGATCATTTATAGTGGGGTCAAATATGCAAGAACAATTTATATATATATTTGTGCATTCTTGGGTTTAAGTTTGTAAGTGAATGAAAGGCTAAATGAAAATATTTCATATCAAGAGAATATCATTTCTTAATGCAGAGATAATAAGTGGTATTATTGCATTTAAATTTCTTATTTTCCAAATTCTCTGTCTCTATTGCTTTCGTAATGATAAAACATATTTAATTATATTTCAAAGATATATTTTATTAAGCTTAGAAGGATACAACAAAGAGATACTTCAGGTATTTTAACAATAAATATCATTTGTGACACAAATTATTTTTTATTATTTCTCTTAGGCCCAGAGAATATTGTGAAATGTGGATATTTTAGCATCTAACCAGCCTCACTAACTTGTTAATACTTACAACTATTGTCCTAGGAGTATGCTTCTTCTCTGTATAGTCACAGAGCAGATAAAATATTTCACATCTATAATCTACATATTTTCTATACTCTGGGATTGGTCATCCTCCGTAGCATTTTGACTCATCTCTGCAATCTATAATCACCCCTGCCGTATCCATAAAATCCAGGCCTCATGTTATATGGTATCACTGAAGTGCACTTTTTTCTTTATCATGCACTGTAATGGCTAAACCATGCACTTTAAGCTCTGAGCACTCAAAATCAAAATCACAATCTCCATCGCATTCTTTCTTTTTCTTATGCCCCAGATCCAATAGATCAAGTATTAGACCCCACCACCTCCTTCAAATCTGCTGAGCCCTTTTAGCTTTGGGCATTTTCTTTTTTGTAATAGGTCCCCTAATTTATCACTTCAATATTTGCTTGGCAATATCAAAGAATAGCTTGTCCCTATTCTTCTTGAGTCAAGTAAAGCATCTTTTCTTTTTTTTTCCTCAGAAACTACACGTAGGCCATTCATCCCAAGGGCCTCCATTCTAACCATTGTGCAATATATATTAACCCTAATTCATGT
Organism: Canis lupus familiaris; assembly: GCF_011100685.1. Classification (NCBI taxonomy): domain Eukaryota; kingdom Metazoa; phylum Chordata; class Mammalia; order Carnivora; family Canidae; genus Canis; species Canis lupus. The sequence goes on from NC_049224.1 coordinate 79,671,681, forward strand.
TTTGCCTTCAACACTTTCTGACCATTCTTATGTATTGTCTCTGGTTTGGTCTTGCCCAAACTTCCTCCGGTTTTCTTTTTATCCAAACTCCAACTGGTTAGTTTAAGCAGACGGCCTCTACATCTTAGTTTCTCAAGAAAAGAGAGATCATTGGGATGGCTGGGTGGCTCAGTGGTTGAACATCTGCTTTCTTCTCAGGTCGTGATCCTGGGGTCCTGGGATCGAGTCCCACATCGGGTTCCCTATGGGGAACCTTCTCCCTCTGCCTGCGTCTCTGTCTCTCTCTGTGTATCTCTCATGAATAAATAAATAAAATCTTTTTTACAAAAGGAAATACAGATCATCATCAAAGTATATTCTCAAACTCTATCCCCAAATTAATAATTAGATCTTCTTTATTTCAGGAAGGAAATATCACATCTCATAGTCAAGACTAATCCAAACACCAATGCTCTTGCTTTTTCTACAAACTCCTATCTATCCAGAATGCTGTTTAGTATCCATCTTTCCCTCTCTAACAGTAATTTATCTATTATGCCAAAATTTAACCACTTAAAATAATACACATTACTATTTATTATTATCTCAGTTTTCGTGACTCAGAAATCCAGTGAGACTTGACTAGGTGCCTTTTGCTCAGATTCTCACAAAAGGTTACAGTACAACTTGAGAAACCCTCTGGTTGTGTCAGTCCAGACTGAGGGGAGGCTGGGCTTCCCAGATCTTTCCTTTTGAGGGCTAATTCTGCTCTCAGAGCCACTTTCTGACCATAGATGTTTGGGGGGTCTTTTTTTTTTTTTTTTAGTTCAATCTGGTAATGTTTCTGCATATATAAATGTTAAAAGGACTTTGTGGGTCTTTTATACATCTTTTTGGGTTCTTTCCATTAGACAAAAGACACACCACCAAATCTCGTAGGTACAAGTCCATCTGTACCTTCGGCTCCTGTTGAGGAGGCTGACGGGCAAGCCCTTACACTTCATAGAGACCCTGTTGTTTGATTGAGAAGGCCTGGGTAATGCACTCTTAATCTTTTTAAAGGGCCTTTTATGTGACTGAACAGTACTCTGAGGCACTACCTTTGATCTCTGTGAGGTCTTAATAAAAGATTTCACAGTCACACCTTTAGCTTCAGACCATATTTTCCAGGTAATGCCCTGGATTTAATCTTTCCTGAAGTCTTTTCTTAATTTTAGCACTTGATTTTTTTTTTTTTTCTTCAAACCTTTCAATCCTGGCTTCTTTTTTCATGAATTCTGTTCTCGAATTATCTCTTTCCTCTCACACTTTACTCTAAATAGCAAAGTGAACACATTTGGCATGTTTGTTAATTCTAGTTTCATTTAATAACCTCTAAGGCACGTAAGTTTAAGCTTTTTTTTTTTTTTAAGTTAATGGGCAACTTTGAGACGCAACACCATACGTTAGGATTTTGGTCTTGGTGTTTGTATGAAATTCTGAGGCCTTGATTTAAACTTTTCCTTGTATCGTGATTTCCTTTTAGGTGTATTGCGCTAAGTGAAACTTGTCAAATAAATCTTCTTTTAAAACCTGAAAAAAAAAAAAAAAAAAAAGAATTAACCAGCCAGCACCATCCACACTGCTTTGAAATCTTACATAGATCATGTAGATAACTAGTCATATGTTCAGCTTTCTGAATAACTGCAGAAGACAATGTTTACTGAATTTCTCCCACTACATAACAGTGATCGCCTTTCCTTCAGTTTTCAGTAGTAGTTTCCTTACCCATCCACAGGCTCCTCAAACTCCTACATTCCGTGAAATGTGTTCAGTGCACTTTTAAGCCTTTACAATCACTCTCCTCAATGTCTACTATCTGATTCCAATGCTTCTTCTACATAAACATTAGGGGAGCAGCCCAATTCTAGGTACCAAAATCTATATTATCCATTATAACTGTTATCCTTTAATAATGATCTGTTGCTACATAAAAATTACCCTTGATCTTATTGGCTTAAAGAAAAGCCCAATCATTGGTTACCTGATAGTATCTCTTGGTCAGGAGTTTGGGTGCTGCTTGAGTGGTTCTGTGTCTGGTGCTTGAGAGTCTACAATTAAGCTATTGGCTGGGGTTGCAGTATCTCAAGGGTTTTCTGGGCTGGATTCTGCTTCCAAGCTCAATCGCTTGCCTAGCAACTTTACAAAATAGCAGATCAGTTGCCTAAAATGGAAACCATAGTCTTTTTGTAATATAATCTCATAATTGACATTTCATGTCTTCAGTCAGATTTTATTCATTAGAAGCCATTCAATAAAGCCACCTCACACTCAGGAGGAGAGCATTATACCAGGGTCGAAATCCTTGGGGGTCATGTTATAGATTCACTATTACACTTAACCACCATCTTATCTCTCTTCTTTAAGACACAATGAAATTTCTTTATACTCTTCCTTCCCTGCCAATCACTCAACCTATTGTCCTCTGACTTTATTATTTTACTCAAAGTGTTTGCACTGTAGACCAATAACTCTCTGATTATCATATCCAGGAGATCTTTTTTAGATGCTTTCTTAGTGAAAATATCAATCTTAGTAAGATTCTCTTTCTTTCCCCTTGGAATGAATTTTATGACATCATTATAATCTTAATTTCCTTTTAGAGACTTTCTTTTTAGCTTCTTACATTGCTCCTTCATCTAAGTGCTCTTTGAATGTTAAAGTTCCCAATCTATTTCCTTTTTCTACATTTTCCTCAGAAAATTTTAATTCTTTTCATGGCTATATCTTCTGCTGTTCCTCAAATTTATATTCCTGTTCTGTGCTCTCTACTAAAATTGATATTTATATTTCTGAATTTCTGATTTCAACACCTACCTTGTGATCTCTCTACCTTGTGTGATATAAGCTGCTCGAATTTAACATGTTCTAAAGATTTTATATATTTATTTATTGAGATTGAAAGAGAGAGAGAAAGAAAGAGTGAGAGAGCAGGGGGAGGGGCAGAGGGAGAGAGAATCTCAGGCAGACACCCTGCTGAGTGCAGAGCCAGACACAGGACTCAATCTCACAACCCTGAAATCATGACCTAAGCCAAAATCAAGAGTCAGACACTTAACCAACTGAGCCACCCAGGTGCCCCAAAATGTTACATGTTCTAAATCATATATGTGGTTTCAGATTACCTAGGTATTATGTTAATTATAGATTTAGGGGTTTTGTTTTGTTTTTTGTTTTTCTTTTAAAGATCTTGTTTATTTATTCATGAAACACACACACACAGAGGCAGAAACATAGACAGAGGGATAAGCAGGCTCCATACAGGAAGCCCGATGTGGCACTCAATTCTGAGACTCGGGGATCATGCCGTGGGCTGAAGGCAGACGCTCAACCGCTGAGCCACGCAGGTGTCCCAAGTATAGATTTTGATACAACAGGTCTTTAGGGAGTCTAAAGTAAAAATTATGTACATTTAATTTTTATAAAGTAATTGAATCTGGTCTCTGATCTCCATTCATAGCCATTAATTCAGTACTGCCTACACTAAAACTTAATCTGGATTATTACAGAAAACTCCTAATCAATCTACTTTCTTCAAACATCTTGATCCAAAAATATAGACTTTTTATTTGACTACTCTTTGCCTTCAAGATAAATTTCAATGTCAAACTTTAAATGTGACACATTTCATGATCTACACTTTGCCTACCCCCAAATCACTCTTCCCAGACGTTTATTTGCCATAATCAGTCTTATTTTCAGAAATTTTTCTAGCCAATGGTGCACTTAACCAGAGGTAAATCCCCTGAAAAATGATTATCAATTCCACAAGGTCAAGAGCTCTGATCATTTTGGTTCTTTAATTACATTTTCACTTTTCTCATGTATGCATTATAAATATATATTCTATAAATACCTATGGAATCAAACATTTAGGATAGAGGTTTGATTTTTTATTATTTAAAATAAAATGTTAAATCTTCAGTTTGTATTAATTATTGATGATATTATCTATTTATACGTATATTTTCTTTCTAATGCCTTTGCTTTGATTGTATCAAAGTGTCTATTTTTCCTTTACCTTAGGGATATATTATGTTATGTTGTGCAATTGTTTGGCCACCTGCTGCAACAGTGTCTCACATTATAAAGATATTTGGTCATTAGTCCATACAGTTATTTCACGCATGAGAATTATCATTTTTAATTTGGCAGCAGTGAACTAACACCCCAGCATGTGTTCAAAACTACCACCTCCAAAGAGCAATAAAGAGAGTTGACTAAGTTGATTAAGACAATAAAACTATCAGAACTGCTTCAGGGCTAACAAAAATGCTTACATCAACTCATACTGCTTATAATTGCTAGTATTTTTTTTCTATTTTTCTTAATGACAATAATACAAGCTACTAATTCAGGTTGTAAATTAAAATGTACATAAAATGATAATGTAGTTAATAAATTTAAGAAATCACCCATTGAAACTTTAATTATCAAGATATTTCAATGTAAAGTGCACCATGATAAGATACTAAGCTAAATATATTCAAGTAACAGGCATTCGGTCTTCATATTCAGAATACCACAACTGTTAGGAATGAAATGAAAATGTAAATGAACTGAAAATGTAATTGGTGAAAAAAATACAGAAATTAGGAAAGTAAATTTTACCTCTTTTCTTCAAGAACTGTAATCTGAAACTATACTCTCTTGATAACATTTCAGAGTACAGAATGAAGTAGGAAATTTGTAGTTATTTAGTGAATATAGGTTATATACACTTAGTTAAACTACTCAATTCAAAGGGGAATACTGGCATTTTTCATTAAAATTGTGCTTTAACAGTTAATGCAGTTTTCATTGACTATTGTTTATTCTTTACATTTAGAAATTTCCTTTCTCAATTTATTGTTTTGATTTTTATAAAGAATGTTTAATACAGCACACATAAAGTTTAGAAGCTTAACAAATAACTGACTATAAAAATTGGATGAAATATTTTGCTTCATATATAAACAAAATATATTAGGAATTCATTAATTTATTTTGGTCCTTCATAAACTGAAATAAATTTATAATCAACATAACAGCAATAATACAAAAATTAAAAGAAGTTACCAGGATATATTTTATGGAAATTTACTGTCACAAAACAAAGCACAGTAATTTTACTGAATAAAATGTGACACATTTTGCAGAAGAACGAATATTAGGATAATTTGTTTGTTTTATTTGGTCTTCATTCTGAAGCACAGTTCTCAAGACTGTGATTTGAATCAACATAAGTTTTTTTCTTATTTTTTAGTTTTATTGAGGTAAAATTGACAAATAGGAATCTTATACATTTTAGGTGTACAGTCTGATGTTTTAAAATATGTAAACATTATAAAATGAGCACAACAATCGAGCTTATTAACATACCCATTGTCTCACATACCTTTTTTATTCTTTTGTTTTTTCCATGTGTGGTGAGAACACTTGAGAGCCACCTGCTTAACAAACTTCAGGTATACAGGATAGTATTGTTATCATAGTCACCAGACTGCAAATTGGATCCCCAGAATTTACTCTTGTTGCACAACTGAAACTTTCCATCCTTTGACCTATCCTATTCAGACCAATCAACTTGGGATTTGAAGGTGAAATTCAGACATCAGTTGTTAAGGAAGCTTACCAGATGATTCTACTGAGCACACAGCTATCAGGAAATTTTCTGTATAGGCTCTTCACCTTTTCAAGATCCTATTATCTCTATATTAACAAACTACATATAAACTTAAAAGAATATGAAATCAATTGTTTAAATACGGCTGTTTAATTTTCTTTGTTTTCCTTTTCTTCAAAATTTCTCTTGATATTTATTTTAAAAATGAATGACAAATCCTATACATTTTATTGCTCAGCTCTAATACTTATAATTTACATGTTTTGTTGTTTTCAACAGTGGAACTAACCCTTTGAGATGATTATATAGTTTATATGACCAGTCATTGATAAAATTAGATATTCTTTCACATTAAAATTTTTCACATGTTCCTTAAATTATAAGAAGTCTTTGAAGTATCTGAGGCTCTGGCTAATATACCTGTTAACTCAGAAATTTCTGCTTAACGGGGAAAAGCTGCTTCTGTGCACATAGGTGAGTTTAAGAGAAAATTTAGTTTCTTTTATTTATTTGAAGTGTTAGTTTCTCCTGGGTTACTAGGAGTGAATCCAGCTGAGCCTGGGTGAATTCAAAGGCCACGTTTGGCAGAGGCCACAGTTTCTGCTGGAATTACAACAAAAAAAGATAAAATAGAGCAAGTAAAACTTTTATTTTGAGAACAGGGATGTTGTAAAATATTTCTACTTTGTGCTTTTCACCATGGTATGGAAGTAGGTGCACAAATATTTGGTACATTCATGATGCTGATTTTTCTTCTTCTTTTTAATTAGGCATAATGCAAGAGTCAATAAATCAAGGAATGCCTTAAATAGAAATTGATTTATTTATAAAGTTTCTTTAACACCAATAATATAGTTAGTCCATGTTTGCCTAGACATATTCCATAATTGGGATAAAAGAGTATTTTTTTTTTAAGATTTTCTTTATTTATTCATGAGCAACACACAGATAGAGAGAGAAGCAGAGACACAGGCAGAGAGGCAGAGACACAGGCAGACACACATAGGGAGCCTGACATGGGACTCGATCCCTGGTCTCCAGGATCACACCCTGGGCTGTGGGGGGTGCTAAACCGCTGTGCCACGGGGGCTGCCCAAAAGAGTTGTTTTTTTTGTTTTTTTTTTTTTTTTAGATTTATTTATCTATTCATGATAGACATAGAGAGAGAGAGAGAGGCAGAGACACAGGCAGAGGGAGAAGCAGGCTCCATGCAGGGAGCCCAATGCAGGACTCGATCCCGGGACTCCAGGATCGCGCCCGGGGCCAAAGGCAGGCGCTAAACCATTGAGCCACCCAGGGATCCCCAAGAGTATTTTTTTAAAGCTACTAATTGGAAAGAGAAGCAAACACAGCTGAAGTAGAAAACATATGACTTTAAAAGTGAATAAGAAATTCACACATCTAAAGATATAAAGTGAATGCTACTTTTAAATAATTTCTGGTCCCTATAGTATAAATAAAAAGTAGTATATATGCAAATATATAGCATACCATATTGACTGAATGTTTATTGCTATTTGGAGTATATTTCTTTTTAACCTTAAATATATAAGTAGCCATGACTGGATTTCAGTAAGCTGTGTAGATATTTGCTATTATTTGTCTAGCTAAGGACTGACAAAAAGGCAAAGAATGTGAATGCCATGCTGATAACTTTTTTTTCCAATTGTAGTAATTGATTTTTTTTTTTTCAGCACTGACCTTTGTTATGGAGTGAGTGGATGTAGGTAGATTATAAAAATAATTTCAGGAACTATAGGGAGATGGTAGAAACTAGGTAAAATGCATGAAGTTGTTTGTACCATTAATTCTTGATTTTGTGGTAGAAATTTACATTTTCTTCAAGTAAAAATATCTCACATTTCATTTATAATCTGAAAAGTTGAACGGATGTTCTTAGCATTTTAACTTATCAGCCTCATATTGTTATCCTACCCCTATCACCTGGACAAAAACAAAACAAAAAAAGAATATTATTGTATTTTTAAAGGAAAAAATACCAAATTTGTTAATTTGGCTCCATAATTCCTTCTCTTTTCCAACAAGTTAATATGATTTATAACATTACTGTAATCACCTTATGAATAAAGCTCATTGGGTTGAAAATGGGATGCATAGCTTTCCTTTAAGGCCACGATGACTTGTTCTTTGAGTGGGTATTTAGGTCACAACATTACAGGCAGGGGGTTCTTCTTAAGTTTGGGTTATGTTTATGTGACTGAAGAAATCCAATTTTATTTAGCCACTGGAATGTGAAACGCATTCCAGATGGATGAACCTGGAAAGCAGAGCATCTATTTTCCCCAACACCTTTTGTATCTTTTTTTTTTTTCCCACTATAACAATTCAATCTCTCAAATACAAAAGTATTTTTTTTCTGGTTATGGATTCATTGCTAAAACTTCCCTGAGAATGGGAGAAAAATAATTAAGCTAGAAAATTGTACATTTGGAGGATAGCAAATATTAAAAATTTATGGTCTAGATTGTCTCATCACACATTTGAATAGCTATTTGACATTTAAAAATCTCTGACTGCAAAAATGTTGACATAAATTTCCCCAGTTTATATAAATATCAGCCTCCTAGTTTTCCAAAGGTTTACTTTATTGATCTTACCTCTCTCCTTGAGTTCGTAGGGGGAATCTTAACAACTCCCCCATCATCATTTGAAGCCTATGTGTGTATTGTCAAGCTTTGTGTAAGTTCTAAGCTCAACCAAGCTTAATGGTACGTTAAGAATCACAAATGATGTTTGTTTTTAAAGAGAATAAATTGTTTACAATTTTTTCAAGACTGACTTAAAACTTTTTATGAAATTATTAGAGTTTATAGTTTCTTTTTCTTTTAAGATTTTATTCATTTATTCATGAGAGACACAGAGACAGAGGCAAAGACAGAGGCAGAGACATAGGCAGAGGGAGAAAGCAGGCTTTCTGCAGGGACTCTATCCCAGGACTCCGGGATCATGCCCTGAGCCAAAGGCAGACACACAATCACTGAGCCACCCAGGCATCCCTAGAGTTTATAGTTAAAAAAAAAAATAACTTAGGAACAATAGGGTTTTTAAAAATTAGGTGTGCATTAATTCATTCATTCAATAAATATTTATTGAGAAACTTATATACCAGGTACTTTTCTAAGTGCTAAAGATAAACAACCTTAGTATTATAGGTATTTGAAACATATTAGTTTAGAGGAATAAACTAATAATTATTATCAAAATATTATTATTTGACTATTATTTAATAATATTAAACTAATATTATTATTAAAAATAATCCATGGACCATTTATTTCAAAATCTCCTGATGGGATAATTTATAAATGATGATTTCTGGGTCTGATTTGGGATCAAATGGATCATATAATTTACCTGTGGTTCCTAAAAATATGCATTTTAGCAAGTTTCCAGCTGCTTCATGGCATAAAGACATCTTTTTGTTTTGGTTCTAAGTTTATATGGTTTGGAAAGTAAGATCATATTAGCCTAGGGCCAGATTCCACATTAAAAGAAATGTGGGCTCTGGACCAATATAAGAAATAGAATGGATGGCCAGATCCTGGCTGTGTTTAAAGTTTCTTTAAATATTTCTGTCTCAGGCTCCACAAACAAAATGTCAGCTCTAGTATTTGATCATATTTTCTTCCTTGTATACTATTTCTTGTAAAAGGGTTCTGGATTTCACTCAGGTTTCTTCTGCAATTATTAATGGCTGTGAAGTCTACAGATGAATTATTTTACGACTAATAACCAGGCCTAGATTTATCAATTGTAGTTCATTACAAAACCTTATAATCAAGTGGAATAATGGTTAAGTATTTCATCAGATATTGTTTTCATAACTCTTTAACGATTAAAAAATCTTATCAATTGACACCCACTAAATGTTTCAATGAAACTATTATTAATCCATACAAGATACTCTTTTATAGTCTCAGAGGAAGCTGAAAGTTTTATGGGTTGTAATGTTTCTCAATGAGATAAAATGACATTTTAAAGGAACAGGATGCAAGTATTCGTAATAAAATGTCCTCACACATAGTTAGATAAAGTTAACAATGTGCCCAGTGAGTATTCATCAGATAATTAACATTTTCTAAGCAATTGACCAGCTCTAAGAAACCATTTCATTTTTAATTAAAATTGTGGCTCATGAGAAAAGTATAGCTGGGGAACAGTGTGTGTATATATGCATATGTTTGTGTGTGTCTGTATGATATGCTTCTTCAGCACTGCAAACAATTTGACAAATGCAACATATTTTATTTGGTCTTAAGAACCAAGGGGAAAAAAAAAACAAGATGATATTGCAAGTATGACATTTGGAAGCATATTGCTTTACATGTAGGAAGTTCAAAATATAGATGGAAATGCACACATTTATTTCTATTGAAAATTAAATGTGTTTTAAACCTGTTGGGTAATTTAATTACAGTTATGCAAAGGTTATTTATTAGAGACTTCATTCATTCAGCATGAAAGGCAAGAAGAGGGAAACAACCCATAAGGGCCTTCTAAGTACCATTTAGAGAGCTCAGGATTCCCCCTGTAATCAATCACTGATGCCTTCAGAGACTTCATGGTCACATAAATGTGGACTCTAGGACTGTAACTGCTGAGTGGAAGACTAACACAAAAATAGCCTTTGTTTTTGTTCTCTAATATTACTCATTAACTACCCACATCCATGGCTGACTTGGTGAATAGCTAGTTATTTATTAATTTCAAATTCTTCATTAATTATTCTCCTCTTATTATTTTCTCTCTAAGCCTTTGCATTCATCCACACCCTCCAATGTGTAATTAATTGGTTAAACTGTTAAAACACTGTTCTTTTCTAAAGAATCATCCTTTGCATCACTCAATTCAATCCAAAAATAATTTCTTGACAAAACTTTTTTTTTTTTTCACCTACAGAAAGGTTAAAGAAAATAAAGAGTAGGATTGTAAAGAAAATTGTGTTAGGAAGCATTTGAATATTTGTTAGCTTTTATACTTTTCTGAATGGTTACTATGTATAATTGTTTTCTTATTTAAAAATTTCCATGCTTCTAAGTTACACAAACTGAATTTTTTAGAGTATTGTGCTTTAAGAAAGTTATGCGTAAAGGAGCTCATTCCCGAAGGGGATGAGATGAATGCAAAGAACAGCATAGTTTCTCTGACAATTCTGTAAAGCAATGAGCTTTATAAGCCTGACATATACAAATAATTATAGTAATAATTACAATGATAAGAAGAGTAGCTAACTCTTATGTAGCTCTTAGTATGGCTCAAAGGGTAATTTGCATGTTTTAGATATGAACTTATTTATTTTCAAAACAAATCTTAGATAAGTACTATTATAATCTCCATTTTACAGAAGAGAAAAGTAAGGTACAGAGGAGTGAAATTTCTTACACAGAGTCACACATCTAGTAATTGGTTAAGCTAGAATTAAAATACAAGTAGTCTGATTCCCGAATAAGACTTAAAATATTGAATCAATCACAATTTGTCAGAAGAGAACCCTGGGGAACAAATAAATACATAAAATGAAACAAAATAAAATAATTTGGATCTTGCTAAATGTCAAAGACTTTGAATTCTTTTTGAATTATAAACAAAATCACATAGCGATCTATCATTAGAAATTATTTTATGATCTGTCAGCTGGCAACTTGATTAGGTTCTCCTTTAATTTTGGCAAAAATAAAGAATCACAAACATCTGAATTTCTAAAGCATTTGCTACCCAATCATTAATCTCATTCACTTCATAAGGCCAATACCAATATTTAGAACCCTCCATTGATTTGATACCACAGGTCATTTTTGCTTAAAAACAATGGTCCACTGTAGGATTGGGAATGGTGGCAGAAATGCAATTGGGGAAGAGGAAGTGGGAAAAGCAGCAGCCATGATATGTACTTGGGGATCAAGTTTTAGAAAGAATACTTGGGAAAGTTAAGGTCTGGAAATTTATTTTCTTAAAGCTAGGTCTCTTAAACATATGTCTATGTTTACACTTTGGAAAATCTTCATAAAACCTTGGGAGGCAGGGGGAAGTACAAACAAGTAGCCCAATATGAAAAAAAAAATTAATAGAAGTTCTGTTTTCATATATGAATAAGAGAAATCTGTAATCCTAGTAACCAGAAGAGATTCAAGTATAAATTAATTTTCGGTGTAGTTTTTCCCCATGTGCCATCAATGAGTCTCCTTGGTGTATAGCACTTATAACATGATAACATAATTATCCTACACTCTATTCTTTCTTTTCTTGCTAACCAGATCAAAGTCATCACTGTGCTTAAGTTTTCTTAAGTGTTTATGTTCACAAAATCACCTCCTCCCATTTTATTTTTTATCTATTTATTTATCTTTTAAAGATGTATTTATTTAAGAGAGAGAAAGAATGTGTGAGAGAGGGTAGGGGCAAAGAGAATCCTTGAGCAGACTCAGGGCTCTAACTCAGGACCCTGAGACCATGACCTGAACCGAAACCAAAACAGTCAGATGCTTAACCGATGCTTAACCAACTGAGCCACTTAGGCATCTCATGTCTTCCCATTTTAAAGCTTCTCTACCAAATTTGATATACAGTATAAGGATTTACACTGGCTTAGAGCTAATCAGCCTTTGTTTTCACTCTGTCTTCACCACCTGCTAGTTGTGAGATAGTGTCACACCTCTGTGTCTAGGTTCACTCATTTGAATAAAGAGAAATATCTATATTTTGGAGTTGATGTGAAGATAATGTCAATTATCATGTGTAAAACAACTAGAATAGTGCCACCACAGAACCTACTCAGTAAAAAGTTAAGAATTATTATCATTTAACTATATGTTATATACATTAATTATATATTATATTCATCATATACAATGACTTTCCTTCTTCAATTTAAATATTCTTAAAAAAAAGAAAAAGTAAATACCATTATGGATACCATTTGCAGAGTACATATTAATTTCTACTCACTGGGTTGAATTTTACATATGCCATCTTATTTCAACCTTTGAAAAATATTGTAAGGTGGATGTTATAAAAATTTATTTTAACAAATGTGGCTTAGAAAAATGAAACCATTTGGCTGAGTTCATATCTCTAAACTATGATTAAGATTCAGGTATTTCTGTCTACCTGTGTATCCACTGATATGCAGATCCCATGTGGAAGAATGATATTGAACACAAAATCAAGAAAAAGCTGACTATCTGTGCATAGACTCCCCTAATGCATTTATATAGGTTGGGAGATGTGCCGCCCAGACTGCCCTGCAGGACTGAAGCTCTCTTTTTTTCCAGTGACTGTGAAATGTCACTGCTGAGGACTCACAGCTGAGTCCCCCTCCAGAGATTTCCCCTCAGCAGAGAGGAGCTGCCTATCTTAAGGTTGAGAATTTCCCAGTTGGCAGTGCTCATTCAATATTTGGTCAACATAGTGATATATAAATCTGACTCCTCTTGTTCTAATTCAGGACATCTCAGAAGGTCCATCTGCCCAGAATTCCTATGTGATCCGTTGGAGCCTCTGTTGGAACCAAATTGCAGTTCAACTGCTTGTCCTGCCCAACCCCGCTTCCCTCTGCCTTTATAATTATGATCCCTCCAGCTTTCCCCCATACACCATCATGACTCAAATCTTTGCCTGAGGGTCTGTTTTCTGAGGAACCCAAGATCTGACACCCTCCCTCCTATTCTTGGAATTCTGAATTAAATCCCCACTTGAAAGAGAACTACAATGCATGTTGTAGAAATTTTCATCAAACTAATCCTTGAACTAAAATTAGAATTTTTGATTTATTTTGAATTTTTCTCTGAAAACTTTTAGAAAAATATCAGTAATAACTTCATTACTTTTAAAGGTTTCTATTGCAAGTATGTTTTAATAATTCTGATTTCAGTAATTAGTCACTACACAACAGTTTAAAAAAATGTGTTTTTGTATATAAAACAGGCTACGTAATACCCAGCCATAGATCTGGAAAAATTAAAACCACGTTAAGTGTGTCCCCTACTAATTTCTTTCTCTATCTCCGTGACAATTCTACATGTGTATAAAGGGAACAGGTACAATATAATGTGTAAAAACAAGTGTATAACTCCAGTAAAGGAAGTAGCAATCTCTGTTGAAATTAAAAAGACTATATAAAAATTAGAATTTCTCTAATATTTTAGAAAATAGTGTATTTTCTTTCCATGATTTAAAATTCTGGAAATCATCTGATCAGAACTCTGCATTTTATATGTGAAGAAAATAAAGCCCAGTTCAAATAATAATTTTGTTACAAAGTTTAAATTCCTTAAAAATCAACACTCTCTTATGAGTACTTTTGTGATTTCTAAAGATAGAAATTTAAGAATTTTAAGCAATGTAAAAAACAAATCAAAACAAGATACCGTTATACACCTATCAGAATGGCCCAAATCCAGAACACTGACAATACTAAATGCTGGTGAAGATGTGAAAAAGCAAGGACTCATTTATTGCTGCCGGGGATACATAGGTGGAGCACAATAGGTGGTTTTTTAGGACAATGAAAATATCTACTATAATACCATAATAATGAATTGTGTCTTTATACATTTGCCCACACATACGTACAAGACCAAGAGTGAGCAATAAAGTAGAATATGGATTTGGGGTGATTATGTTGTATCAATATAAGCTCATTGGTTGTAACAGATATACCAATCTGGTCGGGGTATATTTGGTAATGGGGTAGGCTATGCATGTGTATGGAGGGGAAATATATAGGAAATCTCTGTACCTTCCTTCTTAATTTTGCTCTAAATCTAAAGTGCTCTTGAAAAATCTTTTTTTTAAGAAATATTTTGATTTTTTAAAAGATTTATTTGTTATCCATGAAAGACACAGATAGAAAGAGGCAGAGACACAGGCAGAAGGAGAAGCAGGCTCCCCGCAGGGGGCCCAATGTGGGACTCATCACACCCTGATCCTAAGGTGCTCAACTGCTGAGCCACCCAGGCATCCCAAAGAAAGTTTTTTTTTTTTTAATTTATTTTTTATTGGTGTTCAATTTACTAACATACAGAATAACCCCCAGTGCCCGTCACCCATTCACTCCCACCCCCCGCCCTCCTCCCCTTCTACCACCCCTAGTTCGTTTCCCAGAGTTAGCAGTCTTTACGTTCTGTCTCCCTTTCTGATATTTCCCACACATTTCTTCTCCCTTCCCTTATATTTCCTTTCACTATTATTTATATTCCCCAAATGAATGAGAACATATAATGTTTGTCCTTCTCCGACTGACTTACTTCACTCAGCATAATACCCTCCAGTTCCATCCACGTTGAAGCAAATGGTGGGTATTTGTCATTTCTAATAGCTGAGTAATATTCCATTGTATACATAAACCACATCTTCTTTATCCATTCATCTTTCGTTGGACACCGAGGCTCCTTCCACAGTTTGGCTATTGTGGCCATTGCTGCTATAAACATCGGGGTGCAGGTGTCCCGGCGTTTCATTGCTTCTGTATCTTTGGGGTAAATCCCCAACAGTGCAATTGCTGGGTCGTAGGGCAGGTATATTTTTAACTGTTTGAGGAACCTCCACACAGTTTTCCAGAGTGGCTGCACCAGTTCACATTCCCACCAACAGTGTAAGAGGGTTCCCTTTTCTCCACATCCTCTCCAACATTTGTTGTTTCCTGCCTTGTTAATTTGCCCCATTCTCACCGGTGTGAGGTGGTATCTCATTGTGGTTTTGATTTGTATTCCCCTGATGGCAAGTGATGCAGAGCATTTTCCCATGTGCATGTTGGCCATGTCTATGTCTTCCTCTGTGAGATTTCTCTTCATGTCTTTTGCCCATTTCATGATTGGATTGTTTGTTTCTTTGGTGTTGAGTTTAAGAAGTTCTTTATAGATCTTGGAAACTAGCCCTTTATCTGATATGTCATTTGCAAATATCTTCTCCCATTCTGTAGGTTGTCTTTGAGTTTTGTTGACTGTATCCTTTGCTGTGCAAAAGATTCTTATCTTGATGAAGTCCCAATAGTTCATTTTTGCTTTTGTTTCTTTTGCCTTCGTGGATGTATCTTGCAAGAAGTTACTGTGCCCAAGTTCAAAAAGGGTGTTGCCTGTGTTCTCCTCTAGGATTTTGATGGAATCTTGTCTCACATTTAGATCTTTCATCCATTTTGAGTTTATCTTTGTGTATGGTGAAAGAGAGTGGTCTAGTTTCATTCTTCTGCATGTGGATGTCCAATTTTCCCAGCACCATTTATTGAAGAGACTGTCTTTCTTCCAATGGATAGTCTTTCCTCCTTTATCGAATATTAGTTGCCCATAAAGTTCAGGGTCCACTTCTGGGTTCTCTATTCTGTTCCACTGATCTATGTGTCTGTTTTTGTGCCAGTACCACACTGTCTTGATGACCACAGCTTTGTAGTACAACCTGAAATCTGGCATTGTGATGCCCCCAGATATGGTTTTCTTTTTTAAAATTACCCTGGCTATTCGGGGTCTTTTCTGATTCCACACAAATCTTAAAATAATTTGTTCTAACTCTCTGAAGAAAGTCCATGGTATTTTGATAGGGATTGCATTAAACGTGTATATTGCCCTGGGTAACATTGACATTTTCACAATATTAATTCTGCCAATCCATGAGCATGGAATATTTTTCCATCTCTTTGTGTCTTCCTCAATTTCTTTCAGAAGTGTTCTATAGTTTTGAGGGTATAGATCCTTTACATCTTTGGTGAGGTTTATTCCTAGGTATCTTATGCTTTTGGGTGCAATTGTAAATGGGATTGACTCCTTAATTTCTCTTTCTTCAGTCTCATTGTTAGTGTATAGAAATGCCACTGATTTCTGGGCATTGATTTTGTATCCTGCCACGCTACCGAATTGCTGTATGAGTTCTAGCAATCTTGGGGTGGAGGCTTTTAGGTTTTCTATGTAGAGTATCATGTCATCGGCGAAGAGGGAGAGTTTGACTTCTTGTTTGCCAATTTGAATGCCTTTAATGTCTTTTTGTTGTCTGATTGCTGAGGCTAGGACTTCCAGTACTATGTTGAATAGCAGTGGTGAGAGTGGACATCCCTGTCTTGTTCCTGATCTTAGGGGAAAGGCTCCCAGTGCTTCCCCATTGAGAATGATATTTGCTGTGGGCTTTTCATAGATGGCTTTTAAGATGTCGAGGAATGTTCCCTCTATCCCTACACTCTGAAGAGTTTTGATCAGAAATGGATGCTGTATTTTGTCAAATGCTTTCTCTGCATCCAATGAGAGGATCATACGGTTCTTGGTTTTTCTCTTGCTGATATGATGAATCACATTGATTGTTTTACGGGTGTTGAACCAGCCTTGTGTCCCAGGGATAAATCCTACTTGGTCATGGTGAATAATTTTCTTAATGTACTGTTGGATCCTATTGGCCAGTATCTTGTTGAGAATTTTTGCATCCATGTTCATCAGGGATATTGGTCTGTAATTCTCCTTTTTGGTGGGGTCTTTGTCTGGTTTTGGAATTAAGGTGATGCTGGCCTCATAGAACGAATTTGGAAGTACTCCATCTCTTTCTATCTTTCCAAACAGCTTTAGGAGAATAGGTATGGTTTCTTCTTTAAACGTTTGATAAAATTCCCCTGGGAAGCCATCTGGCCCTGGACTCTTGTGTCTTGGGAGGTTTTTGATGACTGCTTCAATTTCCTCCCTGGTTATTGGCCTGTTCAGGTTTTCTATTTCTTCCTGTTCCAGTTTTGGTAGTTTGTGGCTTTCCAGGAATGCATCCATTTCTCCTAGATTGCCTAATTTATTGGCGTATAGCTGTTCATAATATATTTTTAAAATCGTTTCCATTTCCTTGGTGTTGGTAGTGATCTCTCCTTTCTCATTCATGATTTTATTAATTTGAGTCTTCTCTCTCTTCTTTTTACTAAGGCTGGCTAATGGTTTATCTATCTTATTAATTCTTTCAAAGAACAAACTCCTGGTTCTATTGATCTGTTCCACAGTTCTTCTGGTCTCGATTTCGTTGAGTTCTGCTCGAATCTTTATTAACTCCCTTCTTCTCTTGGGTGTAGGATCTATTTGCTGTTTTTTCTCTAGCTCCTTTATGTGTAAGGTTAGCTTTTGTATTTGAGTTCTTTCCAGTTTTTGAATGGATGCTTGTATTGTGATGTATTTCCCCCTTAGGACTGCTTTTGCTGCATCCCAAAGATTTTGAACGGTTGTTTCTTCATTTCATTAGTTTCCATGAATCTTTTTAATTCTTCCTTAATTTCCTGGTTGACCCTTTCATCTTTTAGCAGGATGGTCCTTAACCTCCACGTGTTTGAGGTCCTTCCAAATTTCTTGTTGTGATTTAGTTCTAATTTCAAGGCATTATGGTCTGAGAATATGCAGGGGACAATCCCAATCCCAAAGAAAGTTTTTTTAAAAAAGGAAATCAAGTGTCCAAAATGTGTAAGAAATTCCTACAAATCAATAAAAAAGTAAAATAGTTGATCTCAATAATCAGAAAAAAACATTAAGCAATTAAGAGATACTTAAAGTAGGTAAACATATCTTTAAATTAAATTCAATTGATTTTGAGAAGGAAACATTTAATTTTTGCTCCTATTATATCCGGCATGGCTCTAGATGCTTTAGTCCCATTACCTCTCTTCATGAAGTCTTAGAACAAACTAATAAGTGAGTTTTACTATCTTCATCATACAGATGAGCAATTTGAAACTCAGAACAGTTAAGAAATATGCCAAAGAAAACACAGGTAAAAATTCTGACCAGGATTCAAAACTTATGTTTAAGTTCAAGGTCTATAATTTTTCTGTTAGGATCTATGTATGCATACGTGTTGTCTGAATGGAAAGTTACAATTTAGTAAAAGACAAAACCTTGAGCCCATATCTTATCAATTCACAAGGATAGAGAATATGCTCTAATCTAATCATTTTTATACCCTAATACCTACTAGTAACAGGAACACTATTAAAAATGGAGTACCTCAGCATTGAAAGATTAGTGTCATGTTTTTATATTTAAAATTTGTCATGTTTTTGAGAACACATTTGAAATTTTGGAAATACATACTTGGTTCATCAGGAGTCATTTTAACCTGCTGAAATGTTCAGTTTACAGAACACATACACAGAAACTAGGATATCACTCTCCCAGCTAGTAGTTATGAAAATATATGACAACCATATCAATGTAAATGGCAGATTCCTTTCAATATATTTTGACATGTTGCTATTTTTACCCCAAATAGTTATGAGTCAGAACAAATTAAGGTTTTAGGGGCAGCCCTTATGCAAAATGAAAACACAGATTGTTCTTTCAATCAAGCCTCTATCTTGGCCTTAAGGGAAAAGTGCTGTAGAGAAAGCAGAGCTGTAGTAAGGAACAGTCTTCTGCTGTATTCTGTTAGAAACGAAATCAGCAAAATACCCAGAAAACATTATAAGTAAACAGTCTTCATACAAGGAGCCAATTTTGCACATTGAAAAAAAAATGTTTCTGTGCAACATGTTTCAAAATTTGAAAGAAAAATGTAAAGCAAAGAAAATATTAGTTATTGAAAGAAATACTGGCTAAATGGCAACTCTTTGAAGCAATACTTATATCAATGGATAGACTCAATTACCAAAGACACCAAAGATGTTCATATATAATAATAATTATGAAAACTATAAGAATTAACACAATTGACTGTCACATTCATGTTCAGTCAGAGTGCCTTCTTATTTGCTTGCTTAGCCCTTGCTGATGAAAATGAGGTTTATTTTGATAATAAATTGAATTTGTCAGGATTCCTTAAGGAAACAAATGTCAAAGACAGAGTGAGTGATTTGAGGCAATTGTAGTAAAAGGAATTTATTTTAATGTGGGTGGGATTTAAGAAAACCAACGGATGACAGTTCAGGACACCTGGGCTGGTAAAGAGGAGTGATATTACCCAACCTCGATGGGAAAGGGAAAAAAAAAATAGAGCTTTTGTAGAAGGACATGTGTAGTTGAAGCAACCTACAAAGGATGAAGTTTGAATATCTGGAAGTTATTATGAGTAAAGAATCAAAATCTTGTAAACTACAAGAGGAATGTCCATTGCTTTCTCCACTATATGATTGCCCTTGCAAATATCGATATTAACAATATTAATAATATCAGTATTACTCCTGGGAAAACTTGGAGGCAATTTACAATGTGTGTTTGAGGCCATGTTGCAATGTTTTGTTTTGTTTTGTTTTGTTTTCCTCAAAAGGACCCAGCTTCCCCCAGGTCAAGGTACCAATTCTGTGAATTGGTTTATATATAGGAACTGAATACAAGACTATGAATCCTCACTGCAGTGAATTAAGCTTTCACCCACTTGATATTAATATATTTTTGCTGTTATATGTCAAGCAGCATATTAGCTTCATTTCTAGCAGGGCTGTGATGAATTAGCCAACATCATATATACTTGTAGGCACAAACACTGACCACTATTTCCTGTTTATGACTTATTGTGATAATTCCTCCTACCTTGTTTCTGATGGCTAATAGATATCATCTTCTTTTATTGCTTTATTATCTCCTTACTCCTAGTGAGATCAATTTCAATAAAGAACCACAGAGTGATCCCTGGCCCACAGAAGACAGCCACCACTGAACATTTCAAGGCTGCTTATAGTTCTCCCACCAAAGCATTTCTTAATATCTTCTAGATAGTAGCCTTTGATTCCTTTTGTTGGTATGGAAAGAGTGGCTTAACAGATTGCATGCAACATTTTCTTCTCCTGCTTTGAATTCTTTTCTTATAGCATGCCTAGGAAGTTCTGGGATTTCTACCTCATTGACCCTAAGCCATTAAAGAGTCTAGACTTCATTTAGTACATATGCCACACCAAAGCTGGTACATTAAATACTGAGGTTTTGTTTGGTGAAACAATGTCAGTAAATTCAACCCAATACAGTATTATGTGTTAGCCTTCTTGACTCAATATCCTAGAACCCATACATTTCCATAATATTCCTCCATTCTTAACCATTTTTTTAAAGATTTTATTTATTCATGAGAGGCACAGAGAGAGACAGGCAGAGACACAGGCAGAGCGAGAAGTCGGCTCCATGCAGGGAGCCCAATGTGGGACTTGATCCCTGGACTTCAGGATCACACCCTGAACTGAAGGCAGACGCTCAACTGCTGAGCCACCAAGGCGTCCCTTAACTGATAGAAATTGTTAAGCATTTACAATTTGCTGGTACATGGCCTCCAAATACAAGCCTTGTAATTTTAATTGCATGCTACAGATATCTGTGTTCCCAAACAAAGAATCTATGGTGCATCTCCCAAATATATGAGCAATCCAAACCCAGGATCCCTTTGTGAAAGTTTATCTCCTGGGGCTACTTCTAGGTACTGATTGCTGTATCAATCAATATCTTAGCAGGAAGCACTTAGGCTGGGTAATTCTAGATGAGTATAATAAAGAGAATACTACAAAATGTTGGATAGAGTCAATGAAAATTAAAGATAAAATCGGTACTTTTGGACTAATATGGTAGCTTTCAGATCGAAAAGGTAACCAATCCTCAATCCCTGAAGTTCTATGTATACCTACTACACTTTCCACTGAGAATAGAATATATTTTTTTCTCCTCTTGATTTTGGACTGGCTTAAAACTTGCTTTAAGCCAAGCCAAGAGAATGTTGTCAGAGTAATGCTGTGTCAACTTTAAGACTAGCTCTGAAGAGGTCTGGCAGGTTCTGCTTTCACTCTTGGAGCACTAAACCACCATGTAAGAAGCCTGGCTACCCTCCTGGAGGGTAGGTCTTGGCCTTTCCTAAGACCCTAGCTAAACATCCAGCTGAATTTTGCTGCACATGCTATTCCAACCAACACCACATGGAGCAAAAAATAATTGTCCCCAAATTCCTGACACAGTTGAAGAATTGAGACACAATAAATCATTTTTCTTATAAGCTACAAAGTTTTAGGTCTGCTTGTTATTAATAAATAGCTGGTCAAGAGTGGGGTATTGTACCCCTCTCAGATCTGAAGGAAGGGCATTGTGTATCCCCTTCTCAGTTGAACCCATATTCTAACTTCTCTTTGAAATTTCATGCAGAAGTAATCTATGAAGTTTCTAAACCTCTAAATCACTTGTAACCATCCTTGTATCCTTTATATCCAATAGCTAACATTGTAACTCTTTTAATCAATCTTTTCTCTCCAATTGTATTGTCACTTTCTGGTGTGGGAGATTTTTTTGTTGGACTCTTGACATTGCAACATACTATAGAAAATATGTCTCTGAAATATAGTAATGCATCAAGATAGAGAAGACTTCATACAAGGATGTTCATCAAAGAGAACTCAAAATAAGTTAAACATGACTTTAAATTCTATTAATAGAGTAATAATTAAAGTATATTTATGGACTTATGATTATTAACAAAGAGTACCTATCATCTTCATGAAAATCAATACTTTTTCCTTTTTACTCTTTAATCACTGCAAACTACTTTCTCAAAGAATATGCCTGTTTTATGTATATCACTATCTAGGACACTATTCTAAAACATTTACACAGGATTCATAGATTTTACTGCCTCACTATTGGCCACCAGTACCATACATAACATTTTAATAAAAATACAGCTTTCTTAACTGTTAATTTGATCCTTAGTACAATAGCACCTTTATCATGATGAATAAATACCTACCTTGGTAGAATATGGTCAACAATTGCTAAAATTTGCATAGAACTTATTATGCACCAGGTACTTTTCTAAGAGATTAACCACATTAACTCTTTTAATCTTCCCAGAAATCCTATGAGTAATATTATCATTATCTCCATTTTACTAAAAAGGTCACTAAGATACAGAGAGATTGTGTAAATTTCTACATAGGTTAATTGGGGTGCCTGGGTGGTGTAATCCACCTCTTCCTGTCAGCTCAGGCTGTGATTCAGGGTCCTGAGATCCAGCCCCCATCAAGCCCCACTTCCAGCTGTGAGCTCAGCGGCAGAGTCTGTTTAAGACTTTCTCTCTCCCTCTGCCCCCACCCTTGTGCTTGCTCTCTCTTTCTGTCTCTCTCTCTCTCTCTCTCCACCTCTCTCTCAAAATAAATAAATCTTAAAAAAAAGAAAGAAAGAAAAAGCCTACATATATTAATTGGCCATAGAGCCAATAAGAAAGAACAACACATTATTTTTTCATAAGGTTCCAATGCCTATGTAATCACATTTTGAAGTATGAGATATATATATCTATTATCTTTTAAGTGTTATCCTTAAGTTACTACACCACAAACTACCCAATAAGCTCAGTGGTATTCTTTCTTTCTCTACTTTTTGGTTTTCTACATCATTTCTTCCATTCCACTTGGAGCGTGCTTACTTACATAGCTTAGAAAGACATAGCTCAAGTCTGAAATTTTTCCACAAACATGTTAGCCAACTTGCAGTTGGTATACACAAACTTGTTTGTAACTCTGCAAAAAGATTAAATGAGTTCACACTTCTTTGATGTTGATTTAGACAACGAGTTGAATTCAAGATGAACATGATCAAAAAACACAATCTTCCAGTAGAGATTTAAACCAAGAAAACATACATGTTTACCTGGGGAAGAAATAATGAAGAGAGGCAGTTTTCCCATTTAAAAGTCTACAGACCATATTATAGCTTCCCTTATTCCCACTAAAGAACAAATATACTGAGTTATTTAGGAATTAATTTTCCTGAGCATGGCTAATTAAATAAAAACTCAATGCAAAATATCACAGTGTTATAAAAAAAATGTCCTATTTATCTTTCTAAAATTAATTGAGTCATATAACAACTGGTCTTATTTTTCTAATGTGAATATGTTCATGAAATCCTGGGGTTGGTATAGTTTTATATGATCTGTAAATGTTGGTCAGAATTATTTGTTACCTTCAAGCAAAAATGGGAAGATAATATTCTAATTCCAGCACATTAAAAATGTTGATGTTCCATATAAAACAATCTCATGTGCATTAATAATTTATAATATTTAATTTTTGGAGGAGAGGAAAGGACTTTTCTGTTTCATGCTTCTGCACTGTTTGAATTTTTAACATTAACCTGTATTACTTAAATAGTGACAGACTAGTTTGATTTTTATTGAAAAGAGTATGGATTAATGGGGATCCCAGGGTGGGTCGGTGGTTGAGCACCTGCCTTTGGCCCAGGGTGTGATCCTGGGGTCCCGGAATCGAGTTCCACATTGGGCTCCTTGCATGGAGCCCGCTTCTCCCTCTGCCTGTGTCTTTGCCCCTCTCTCTCTCTCTCTCTCTCTGTCTCTCATGAATAAATAGAGTCTTAAAAAAAAGTAAAGAGTATGCATTAAATTGGTATATCTTAATACTATCCCCTCTTGGGGGAAGGTAATTTTTTTTTTATTGAAGTATCATTGACATACAATATTATATTAGTTTCAGGTGTACTACACAGTGATTCAACAATTATATACATTAAGAAATGCTCACCATTATAAGTACCAGGCAAATAATAACCACTCAGTAGAGTTAACACAGTCCTTGCAATTGCATGGAAAAGTTAAGTCTAATTATGATAGGCTGAAATGATATCCATTTGGAGACAAGATTATCAAAGGCAAAGCATTTTCATCTTTGAAAAGTATAAAAACCTTTTTATCACTGTGTACAAAATTGTTAATTTGCATATAGGAATAATTTTTGTGAGCTCTTAAATGACTCCTGTTCCCAAATCTCTGTGGCACTCCCAGTGTGAATTCACCAAATAGTGCCTATACATCTAATTCAAAAGCAGAATTTCAATTCAGTTTTGTCCTTAAGTAAATAGGCAATCTGATCCAGCACCAAATAGGTTATTTTTCAAATGCTGTTCTGTTGTCTAAACTGCACTGCCACCTGGTCTGATTCTCATGTTTTACTCAAATGAACATGTAGAGCAGTTCAAAAATAGCACTTTAGCCAGAATAGAGTTAAGCAATGTAGTTAGGCAATAAAATGCATGGCCAAAAAACTGATTAGGAAAGAAAATAAAGATTCCACATAGATTAGTTTGGTAAGTGAAAATGTAGGAAGGTAGCAAAGTGAAGAGTATAAATCATGGATATCCTCCTTATGGGTTCTATGTTCTTGTACTAGTAAATTACATTCTTTGAAAATTTGGTTTCTTTATTTCTAAAATATGAAAAATATTGTTCACAAAAGTATTATATAGTTATGGACATAATATCCATATTTAACCAGATCTACATTAAAACTTATACAGAATTGGCATTCAATAAATTATCTTAAATGTTAACAATAATATAAATGTATAATAGACATGCATTTATCATAAATTAATGAATGTTAAAAATAAAACAATACTAATAGCACCTGGCTCTCCCTTTCATATCTCTTCAGCAGCACATAATTAAGGATCTCTCTATCTTTAATTCCCTTTATAGATATTTATTAAATATCTACAATACAATCAGCACCATTTTAATTATTGAGCTAGCCAATAGAAATGGTCCTTAAGATCATGGAGGTTTAATTCTAGTGAAAGTAATCAGAATAAGCAGTAACAAAAGAAATAATAGCAAATAGATAAGAAAATATTAGAAATCAGTAAGAGTTACTGAATCATTCCTCAAGTGGAATGTTTAGAAAAGCTCTTAATTGTGTTAATATTTATAAAACATTTATTGAATATTTGACTTATATTTATTGTCTGGCATCAGAGGCATAGTGGCTAAGAATTTCAGATCTACAGTTGATTTCCTACAGTTGTCACATTCCTTTCCACAGAGTCCCATGATTTGAATAAGTTGTTCAAAATGTTTAAACCTTTATATCTCATCATTAAAATTATGGTAGTAATAATAATATGTATATTATAGTCTTTTTAAGAGTTATATGAAATGATGTGCAAAATGTAATTCCAGCATCCATCATACAACAATGGTTTATTTTGACTAGTATGATTTTAAAAATTGACCAAAAAAAAAAAAAAAAAAGAGGTCACATATAATTATGTGCTTTGATGGAAAAGTTTTCTTCTGCCTTGAGTAAATAATAGAATCAAAATCCAGATGGAAGCCTATTGGGTATTTTCTTGAATCAAATGAGTTACCCAGAGAATGGAGACATAATGTGTCCATCTTATAGTAGAAAAAAAAATTCTATGAACTCTTTTTTCATCATAAATCTTATTTAGAGTTAATTAAAGTGACCTATGTCAAGTAAATCCATCATTCTATCCCTAGAACTAATTCACTGGTAATGGAAACATTTCTACCCCATTAAATGTGTGCTTATTTATAGCTTAAAATTTTGAAACCAATTTTCAATCTAGGCAAGGACGTTTTGATGCACTTATTTAGTAATTCTTAAAGGTTAGATAGTGCCCTGATACACTTCCGATTTTGCTATCCTAGCACCTCAACATCTATATGTCTGCCTTATAGCATAGTTTTAACGTATTGGGTTCTTATTGTACAACTGATCTTTGAGGCACAAATAACTTATCTGAGAGTCTGAGTGTCCTATGAATAAAACTCTGCTGTGACATTGAATACTAATAATAGTTCTTCCACAGATCACTTATTCTCTGTGCATGAAATTCTTCATCTTATACTTGTCTTAGGCCCTTTGGCTAATTATTTACTCATTTTTATGAGGTAAATGCCTACTATGTTCTGACTATAGCACTATGTCTCTCCAATCAAGATTGACATTCCATTTTGAACTTGCTTTGAGGCTTAAACCTATTTATCTCATTATTAGAACAACTTTCCCAGGTCTTATTTCTTAGGGAACTCAATAATCTTTTTCAGTTGGGGAAACCATTGCAAACCACCCACAATCAAGTCTTATGATTATAAAACATATTATTTGATTTATACCACAATAATCATCTTTGGACTCACATTGTCACATGAAGGAAATACTTAAATCTATGTTTTACATTCTCTAAGTGCTGTTCTGGTTCTTTTTAATTTCAGCCACTGAGTTGATAGGGCTCCGAGGAAAACAAAATGGATTTATCCATCACTGAACACAATTAATTGTATATTGGCCTCTTTAGGAATGGAGTTAGATAAAATGACTTAATCACAATTTTTCAGGGGAAAATTATAAATAATTAACCACTCTGACTATGACTCTGATAAAAGAAAGTGAAATTCAGCACATCCAAGCAAATGACAATCAGATAAGGAAATTACTTACAAGGAATATTCCATTAGTATAACTGATTCTGCCCCATATAGCAATACCTACTGGTTGAGGCTACTAGTTTTAATATAGAACTATACATAAGACTGAAAGTCAAGTTTAGCTACATAGTCGCACAAATGCCTAAATATATTGCAAGTGCCTCTGTTATGTATTGATATCTCTTCTTTTCATACTTACCCATTTCAAAAAGCTCAAAAATGAATGTGGGGCCCTGCATTATAATCAAATCACTGAAACTGAAGCAGTTTTAACATATAAACCTACTACAGAATAAGTATCGGACATGGCCATGGAGCATTACTTCTGCAAGGATTTGTCAAGTATAGCTAATGATTTGGTACAGTTGCTTCAACCTGAAGGCTCAGAGACACGCGTTCTGGAGAGATGCATATTTATTGTTGTTACTGATATAATTTCCTGTCTGATAAAGCATTTACTTCAAATACCAAGTCTCCTCATTTCAAGTATATGTAAAACTTTGATGAGTCTCTGACACAGTGAAACACCCAGCCAAAAGAAATGAACATGCTGTATTTGTTTGTCATGGCTGCATGACAAAATTCCACAGACATTGTGGCTTAAGCCACACACATTTTTTGTTTTTCTTCAGAGTTCTGGAAGTTGAAAGTTCAAGATGTCAGCAGAGTTGATTTCCTTCCATGTCACTCTACTTTGCCAATGGCTGCCTGTTTGCTGCCTCTTCCTGTGGTGTGGCCCTGCTGTCTCTTCTTATAAGGACATTAGTCATATGGGGTTAGGGTCTCACCTTAAAGACCTCACTTAATTAAATTACTCCAGAGACCATCTGGAAATTAGGACTTCGACATACTCAGCTTATAACAAAATAAAACAAGACAAAAAGAAAACATTTTTGCTCCTCAAATAAATCTCTAAATTTACCCTTCAATTTCTTTACTCTTATCTGGAAAAGTATGCTTCCCAGAACTCCTTGCAACTAGGTTTCTAGATATTAGATACATGCTACCAATTAGGCGTCTTGTAGAACTGTGGTGATGGCTCTCTTCTTGCATGCCTTGGTTATTTTCTTCTTGTAAGAAAGTTTATATATACCATGGGTCTTCTTGGGATGTTTATTCTACTAGTATTTACTCTATATATTCCTAGATACTGAGAGCCTAACTGTCTATACTCCAATCTCCTGACAGTTATAGTAGCAATGTCTTCTTTCTGGTCTAGCTCTAGAATTGGCTGCAAATAGTCCAGAACATTAATTTGACAATGTTCTGGAGTAATTTTAAGATATCAATCTAGAACTTGTTATTCAGTCCATTCTATTATCTCAGAGGCAGTAAATCCCTGTATTAAAGCTCTTCTTGTTTAAGGTACATAGGGTGGCTTAAATTTCCTACACTGAGTTCTCACTGGTGCAGATATAAAACTCTTCCTCTCATAATCTCCTATAACTCTATTATGTACCCTCTGTCTGGAACATTGCTCTTTGCATATTTATTTTGACCTATTTTTTATCCTTCATCAATATTTAGATCAGAAATTATTTCCCATATATAATTTTAATATCCCAACTGCAGGGACGCCTGGGTGGCTCAGTGGTTGAACATCTGCCTTTGGCTCAGGGCATGATCCCAGGGTCCTGGGATCGAGTCCTTCATCAGGATCCCTGTAGGGAGCCTGCTTATCCCTCTGCCTATGTCTCTGCCTCTCTGTGTCTCTCATGAATGAATAAATAAATACATAAAAATAAATAAATAAATAAATAAATAAATAAATAAATAAATAAATAAATATCTTTAAAAAAAATCCCAAATTGCAAGAGCATAGCTACACTTTTTCTGGGATAAATGATTCATCTGGTGGTTTAAAAACTTTCATCCTGGTAATAAATGGACACTGTTGGAATGGGATTCACCTGGATCGCATCAATTAAAGTGCAAACATCTTACAGGATTCTAAAAGATTTTGGGATGAAATCTCTCCTGTGTAAGATTTTGAAGCAACAATTCCAACAATTTCTTTCCTAGTGTTTTGACAACTCAGATAGAAAATATACAATGGGGTCAGAAAGAAAAAAAGAGAGAGTAGTCACTGTGCTCTGAATCGTCATCTACTCTTTGGAAGAAGGAGGAATGTGCTACATAGTCTGAGCTCAAAACTACTGAAAGAGACTTCACAAAGAGTGCTTACAAAGTTTTAAAGGGGGATCCCTGGGTGGCGCATGGAGCCTGCTTCTCTCTCTGCCTCTCTCTCTCTCTCTCTCTCTCTCTTTCTGTGACTATCATAAATAAATAAAAAATTTTAAAATAAATAAATAAAAAAAAAGTTTTAAAGGATTTCCCTTTAGATTAGAAACACAGAGTACCAAAATCTTAATTGCATCTGTATAGACTGTGGATAAGACACAAGAGAATGGGAAATGATGCCTACATGCATCAGTGACTGTGAAGAGAGAATGTGGTGGGTGTTGGGAGCTGAGTGTTCTGTCGGAGTGTGAGTAAACTAAGCATATATGGATGTTCCCACTGGCCAGATGCAGGCCTTTTGTCTTGTATAAATACAGTGCATGTAGTCATCTTGGGATCTGAAGGGACAAAGAAACATGAACAAAAAGATGTCCGAGTTGTGTCATTAGATGCCAGAGCTAAAGAAGGATTCAGGAACCGTCACTCAGAATAGAGTTGCTTCTCCCCAAGTCAAGACGAGTAGAGAGAGAAGTCAGGCAAAGTCAAGGTAGGGCAGAGTCTTCTGGACAAGAATGGGTAATATTTAGGTAATTGTTGGAATCCTACACAACAAGGAAACAAAGATAGATTTGTAAATTTCCTCTTTAAGAAGGAACTGTCCCACCACCATTCCTCTCTGCTCAGCTGTAGGTGTGTGGGACTTGGAGCTTTGTTTATCACATGGAACTAGACATCCTATTTTCTGAATCAATATTTCTGTGCTTATTTCCAAAAGTATCTTTAGGACAATATATTTCTTAAGAGCAAGCGATAAGAAAAAGTTGGATCCATGGGTCCAACAAAAGTTGTCATGCAGGAACAAGGGAAGCTAATTCCCTGAATAACCTTTAAGTAAAGGAGAGTAGACAAAATATGCTTGTATTTTTATTACTTTATGAATCATATATATGGACATATTAAACTGTACATAATACATGAAACAACCATAACATAGATAATTCATTTCCTTCCAGCTTTTGCTCTATTTTTCGGCTTCATGTTTATGGGTAAACTTGTATAAGCAGTTATTTCTTTCTGTTTTTTCTAATACCTTAGTTAAATAACTGTTCAACATACAATATTTCTTCCTTACCCACAAGTCCCATTTAGTTCTAAAATTACAAACAGACTCAATGTTCCCAAATATGGTGAACATACTTGCCATTCTCTTATTCTTGATAACTTTTCTTAGTTCTCTTCAATTCAAAAGCCAATCCTTGATCATTTTTATTATTCAAATTCAAACACTGTAATTTCTATACAGAACCTCCTGGGGCTCCCTACTCCTGTGTTTTGTTTATTTGTTTTCACTCTTCCTATTTGACTGTGTCTGCCTATTGGTTGACTTATTATTTTTATTGATGAATCCCACTTAATCCTCTGAACTCCAATACAGTCTACCTCCACAAGTTTTATCTCAGAAGTATCTCAAATGTAGTATATCCCTACTGACTTCTTGACATATATTATTGAAATATATTTGTCTCCTTTTTTTTTTCATTCCATTAGATCACATCATTATCAAGACAACCCTGGATATCTACATAAATTTACTTCTGTCCCTAAAAATAAAATTAAATCCCGATGGGGATGCATTGTTATTCATAATAGCCCAGAAGCAGACAAACCCAAATGTCCATCAACTGATGAATGGATAACAAAATGTGGGATAGCCATACAATCCAATATTATTCAGCAACAAAAAGGAATGAAATACACAATATATGGGAACCTTGCTTAACATTATACTAAGTGAAGTCAACCGGTCATAAAAGACCATATATTGTATGACTGTATTTAAATGAAATGTCCAAGATAGAAAATTTAAAGAATAAAAAGCAGACTAGTTGACTCCTGGTTGTTTAGGACTCAGGAGAGTGTTTAGGGAGAAGACTGACTGCTAGTAGTTACAGAGTTTGTTGTTTTGTTTTGTTTTGTTTTGTTTTGTTTTGTTTTGAGGGGAGAGCAGGGGATAATGGACAAGTTTTAAAATTAGATTATTTTGATACTTTCAGAACTCATGAAGAAAGTAAAAAATCCATCAAAATTTACTCTTGAAATATGTAGATTTTGTGATATGTGAATTGTATCACAAGCTACTTTTTAAAATAAATATTAAAACATTAATTGCTTACCAAACCATAAAATAAATTCAAATTCTTTCCTCCTATTTTTTTTTTAAGATTTTATTTATTCATGAGAGACAGAGAGAGAGAGACAGGGGCACAGAGGGAGAAGCAGGCTCCACACAGGGAGCCCGACATGGGACTCGATCCCTGGATCTGGGATCACACCCTAAGCTGAAGGATGTTCAACTGCTGAGCCACAAAAGCATCCCTCTTTCCTCCTTCTAAAATCTATACAGGGGCAGCCTGGGTAGCTCAGCAGTTTAGCGTCACCTTCAGCCCAGGGTGTGATCCTGGGGACCTGGGATCGAGTCCCATGTCAGGCTCCCTGCGTGGAGCCTGCTTCTCCCTCTGCCTCTGTCTCTGTCTCTCTTTCTGTGTGTCTCTCATGAATGAATAAATAAAATCTTTAAGAAAATTTTAAAAAATCCATAGGATCCTTTTGGATCTTTCTGTCCCTCTTACTTCTCCTTTCTCATCTCGAGTTAACTATCCACCATTCATTTTCTCTAGCCACATTGGTCTCTGTTCGCCTCTGAAATCTACCAACATTTGTATGTTTTTGGTATCTTAATACCACTGCACAGTCTATGTTCTCTGTTCTAAAATATCTTGACTCATTAGATCACTGTGTCTTTGGCATTGTTCAAATTCCAGCATGAATTTATCAACTCAGACAGCTTTGCTCTCCCTGTGGCATCATAATCAGTTCATTCTGACCTTAGCTATCACAACATTGTCTTCATTATACTTCAGAGGATTGTCTAATTTTTTAATCTGTTTATTGTCAGTTTCCTTCCACTAGAATGTGGGTTTTATGAACATGATGACCGTGTGATCTCCATTCGCCTCTGGAACCAGTATCTAGTATTATACTTGGCATGAAATAGGCTCAATTATTAATAGTTAAATAAATAAAAACAAAACAACATTTACCACATTCCCTGTGCCTACCTAGCACCTAAAGTCTAATAGTAAAAAAAAATACTAGGCTAAATGTCAGAACAAATAGTAATTCTACTGTCAGCAGTGACTGGATAAATAACTTTGAAAGAGGTTTTTGAAGTCCCATATCCTCATTTTTCTACACTCCAAAATAATGACCCTGATACCTGGTCCACCTACAATACAAGACAGACAATAATTTCAAACAAGATATAAAAAAAAGTCAGGCTTTTATAAATCATAAAATGATGCTCAAATAAGAATGATATTGCAACAATAGACTGAAGCATTACAAAGCCATCTTAATAATTCCTCCCTTGCTGTCAATGGATTTCTTTCCTCTATCAGGAATGTCTAAGTCATAGATAACAATCTGGATCTTTTCTGTATTACTCTACTTCAAAACTAAGGCTAGCATTTGCTGTGCCATTGATTTTCTTTTAAGAACACTATTAACTTTCCAATAGATTATTATCTCTCTCCACCTATCTATTCACCATCAGAACTGAGTTAGGTCTTTTGGAAAATTCATGAGTATAGAACAATTTGACTTTAACAATTGTTTTGACCATTCAATTTTTTTCCCCACAATTTTTATAAAGACTTCTATTTTTCTTTAAACCTATAATTTAAAATATCTGAATGGCAATTACAATGATATACCTTTTCTCACTATTTATAGTTTTACAAAAGGTGGTTTACAGAACACTTTGAAATATATTATGACATATGATTATAACAATAACTTTTATTCTCCCTTTACAAATGATAACACTGACAATCAAGAATTTTAATACTTTTAGCTTGAGTTGAGTTGGCAAAGTAGAGTGCACAGGATTTAAACTGAAAATTTATTAGCTCCTAAACTCCTATTAATGAATTAAACCCCAGCTTTCCTGGCTTCACCTCTTTGCCTCTTGACCTTTTTTGTTTTTCTCTTGTCTCTTCTCTCTCCCCATCCTTTCCTTTTCCTTTCCCACTCCCTTGAAACTTAATTGGCATTAGACATTTTATAGATAACTCATAAATCTTACAAAGATAGTTCTCAAAATAACTATTCTGACAGCTGCCAAAATAAAACTATACCAAAGATTCTGAACCAGAGACAAGGAAAACAAATAATCTCCCAAATGTACCAACCACAACTTTTGTAATGGTTAAAAATAAAATAGCAAGCTGAGAAAGACCCTAAGTCAAACAACCTTCCCTTCCCTATAAGATCCCCCATAAAATAGTATAAAACTGACTATAAAACTGTATAGAACTCCAATCTTTCTTAGTTCTGTGAGTTTCTTGATTTAAGGTGTTCTCGATGTGCGTCACCTGATAAAAGCCCTCAACCTCCGACAATTTTTTAAGGATTTTTTTTTTTTTTTTGAGGGAGGGAGAAAAAGAGGGAGAAAGAATTTCAAGCAGACTCCATGCTGGGAGAAGAGCATTACATGGGGCTCCATCTCACAATCCTGAGATCATGACCTGAGTTGAAATTAAGAGTTGGTCTCTTAACTGACTGAGCCTCCCAGTGCCCCTCTATTTGACTAATTTTTGTCAGTTTTTGTCTAACCTTGACACTGTTTAAGAGCAGAAAACATTTTTCATTTGTTTTTACAAATTAGTCACACTTCCTCAGACCTAATCAAACTCTCTTGTTCATAGTAGGCTGCCAATATGATCAGATAGATTCATAATCATTTTGTAGTTCAGTGAAACCAACCATAATTACATACTTTGTGCATTTTCAAACATCATTAGAAACTGGATAGAATGAATTATTACTCTACCTGCCAAAGAGATTGCCCGTGTTTCTCTAGCTAATATTATTAATATAATTTTAGCATGTTGCAATCTTGGGCCACATTCTTTCACTATCACCTCTCTCCTGATTCAAGGATATAAAACTGTGACCTAACTTCATCCTTGAAAATCAATTACTATTCTAAGAGTGTCCCTAACACTTCTGAGGTGGGATATGTATTAAAATCTCAACTTCCAGGCAGTCTGGGTGGCTCTGGCTTAGTGACGCCTTCAGCCCAAGGCGTGATCCTGGAGACCCAGGATCGAGTCCGAAGTCGAGCTCTCTGCATGGAGCCTGCTTCTCCCTCTGACTGTGTCTTTGCCTCTCTCTCTTTCTATGTCTCTCATGAATGAATAAATAAAATCTTTAAAAAAAAATCTCAACTTCCTCATGAAAGTGTTGTTATTATGCTCAGGTTACATAATTTATGTTAGAATCCCCTATTATCACATGAGTCACAAAGAAGGTGGTTTGTAATCATTTTTTAGAAGCTCCATGGATTATGGTTGGGAACTTGAGGTCAATAGACTCGCCAACACTTGACAGATGTTAGGTGATACCTCATTGTAGTTTTGATTTGGATTTCCCTGATGATGAGTGATGTTGAGCATCTTTTCATGTGTCTATTAGCCTTCTGTATGTCATCTTACTAGATATGTCTCCAGAAGCAAGGGAAACAAAAGCAAAAATGAGTGATTGTGACTTAATCAAAATAAAAAAGCTTCTGCACAGTGAAACACTCAACAAAACTAAAATGTAACCTAGGGAGTGGGAGAAAATATTTGCAAGTGACATATCTGATAAAGGGTTAGTTTCCAAATCTATAAAGAATTTATCAAACTCAACACTCAGAAAACAAATAATCCAGTTAAGAAATGGGTTAAATATTTTAATAATTATGATAGAAGTTTGAAACTTACTCAAACATCTTATATTGAGCAAACTCACATCTGTAGGCAGATTTTCCTATTCAGTTGGATTTAGGTAGTTTCCTTTTGCATCATGAATATACAAAAAAGATATTTGAATGGAAAAAATTATTTTCAGTATTAAAATGTTCCCCAAAACAAAATCTTTACAAGCAAGTTATGAAAGTTTGTAAATCTTATTAAAAATAAACATGTTCAAAATCACATGTTCATATATATTTATGGAATTCAAGTAAATGACTAAATTATATAACATCTCTTGTCAATTTATGTAAATTCACTAAATTACCTAAAGCCACAGAGCTAGTAAGTATCAAAGTGGTCTGTAACCACCGTAACTGCTCTGTAACTACAGGGTCTGAGTGCTGGTGTGACAAAGAGTTCTGGTTTCCATTTAAAAGAAGGAAGAAACCTAAATATTGGGTTTTTAAATATATTTATTTAGTCTCATTTGTTTTAATGATTTGAAGTATAAGCTTGTCTTACTCAGCTTGGGCTGCCATAACAAAATACTATACTGAGTGGCTTAAACAAGATATTTTTATTTCTCACAGTTCCAGAGGCTGGGATATCCAAGGTGAAAGTGCCAGCTCATTTGGTTTCTGGTGAGAGCTTCTCGTGGCTTGCAGACAGCTGCTTTCTTGCTGTGTGCTTACATGGCCTTTCCTCAGCGCATACACACATGTGGAAAAGAGATCTCTTCTTCTTAGAAGGCCACCAGTCTTGTTAGATTAGATCCCATCCTGTAACATTTATTTATTTATTTATTTATTTATTTATTTATTTATTTAGTGACCTTATTTAATCTTAATTACTTCCTAAAAGCTGTATCTCCAAATCCAGTCAATTTGGGGGTTAAAGGTTCAACATGTAAATTTTAGGAGGATACCAGTTTGCCTAGAGTAAAGCACATTTTGTGGTCTTCACCAGTCACTTGCCTTTTTTGTGGTTTGACTTTCCAAAGTTTCAGTTACCCATGGTAGACTGTGGTCTAGAGGCAGATGATTCTCCTTCTGACTTAGCATCAAAAGGTCAGTCGAAGTCTAACACTAAGTCACAATGCTTCCCTTCATCATTCACCTCACTTCTCATCATGTAGACATTTTATCATCTCATATCACCATAAGAAGAAAAAGGGTAAGTGCAATACAATATGTATGATATTTTGAGAGATAGACCACATTCACATAACTTTTATTACAATATATCGGTATAATTATTTTATTTTGTTATTTTATTTTAATATCTTATTGTGCCTAATTTATAAATTAAACTTTGTCACAGATATGTATGTGTAAGAAAACATAGTATATATAGGGTTTGGTATTATCTGTGGTTTCAAGAATCTACTGGGGGTCTTGGAACATATTGCCTGCAGACAAGGTGGGGGCAACTCTACTGGCTTTTGTTACCACCATATAATCTCTAAAGGGTCCAGGAAATTCCTGGAAAACATATGTATTATCTCACAATAATAATTTTAGAAGATCTTACTTCTTCCTACTAGAAAATCAAACAAGACAAAGTTTGTTATTTTTAGATAAAATTGACCTTTCAGAGCAAAATGAATTGGCACTCAGTGGTCTCTTATGTAAAGCACAGCTAATAAGAGGGAAAATGAAGTGATTAAGGAACACTTCAGAATTAGGACTTGGACCATAATTGTCCGCAAGTCAAGACCAAAAGTATGAATAATGAATATCATGTAAAGGAGGTTAGAGATAATGCTGGAGGAAAGTGTTGTCTGACTTAATTAACTGTACCAAGATAAAGAGTTTTCAGTGAGAGAAAGATTTGAATTTCTCATTTGCTATATATATATATATATATATATATTCTCCTTAATTTATTAAATAATAGTTTTCTTGGCCAGTATATTAATTTGGCATTGTTTCATGAACCATGATTCTTGCAGGTTAGTCATTGCTCTTGATTCAAGATAACATATCCATTGAAATTTGACCATTGATTAAGAGTACTACTGGAGTTTCAGCTTTCTTGTCATTTTTAATTAAACTTGTGAGCCTTTACACTTTAATTTACAACGTGTGCAGCATTTATGTCTCCACTCATTCTCATACCACCCTAAGTGTATAAAATAACAATCAGTGCATTGACTTTTAAAATGTTTTATAAACTAGAAATTCCAATTAAAAACCAACTGGAGCATGAGCCACAAAAACTGATTTCCTCCCAATTTTCTGTGCATTTAAGACCCCCACAGAAATAATTTCTGATAGTTATATCTGGAAAGTGTTTTCCTTCTCCCTCCTGTATAAGGTATACTTCTCCAACCTGAGATATTCTGATCTAAAGTCCATCAAGCTTACTCACCCAGTTCAAGAGTGGACTTTCAGCTTCATATTTTATGGCCAAAAAATGTACACAGGAAACGTGTCTATTATTTAGTTTATGGAGCTTCAATCCCATTTGGGGCATTGACATTAAATTGATTGAACTACTCAACAAAAAAACAAGAACTGAGGAAATAGAGAATCACTTTTCTAAAATAGTTTTAATCTGCTTTAATTGGAATAAAATGTTTAGAACATTTATCTAATGACAATTTAACCTGAGACAAGAATGTTTAAACATTAAAAATCATCACCTTCATTATTTTGCATTTTCAAAAGCATTCAGGTCATCTCTACCAAATCAAATAGAAGAGTACATATAATTAAGGCAGGTCTGTTTAATGCAAATGGAAAACAAATATTTTTAAGTCAACTGGACATAACAAGTAGAAGTGTGGTTGATGCTGTCTTATACTACTCCTTTATTTTATAGCAATATACATTGCTTTGTGCTGATAGATAGTATGAGTATAAAAGTGATACTTTTTTAGAAGCATTTATCTTTACATTAAAATATTTATTAACAACCACTCCTTTTTTTTTTTTTAATTTTTTTTTTTTATTTATTTATGATAGTCACAGAGAGAGAGAGAGAGAGAGGCAGAGACACAGGCAGAGGGAGAAGCAGGCTCCATGCACCGGGAGCCCGACGTGGGATTCGATCCCGGGTCTCCAGGATCGCGCCCTGCGCCAAAGGCAGGCGCCAAACCACTGCGCCACCCAGGGATCCCTATCAACAACCACTCCTAACTAAAAAGTAGCCATCGGCAAAGTTTAAATTCTGAGGTTCACCCACATTCAAATTTTTATGACCTATGGACAAAAATGAAAACATATACTAGTTTTGTAATTGGAAAGTTCTGAATGGCATTAATTTATAGTTTTGGAAGCTAATCACCTCTGGCCTGGAACTAAGAGTAGAAAACATTAACTGCAATATAAATTTTAAGAAAAGAAATCAAGCAGTTTAAAATAATACTGAGATAAATTTTTCCTCTGAAGGACTCCTACACTCTGCTTTATAACCAATTTGCTGCAAAGATTCATTCAAAAGTCAGTTTTAAGCACTGACTCTCTAAGTTCAGAAATAATGAAAAATAATACCCAAGTTTTAGCAATAACTAGAGTGTTATTTTTAGTAATAATTTATTGTTTTTAAGATAATCAATGTGGAACTAACAAGTATAGTAGCTTGTCTATTGTTATCTAGCATAACAATATTTTTATGTATTATTGCTCTAGAGGGGTATTTTCTAGGAATACTATACCCTTTAAATTCAAACATCTTACAAAACTCAAGGGGATCCCTGGGTGGCGCAGCGGTTTGGCGCCTGCCTTTGGCCCAGGGCGCGATCCTGGAGACCTGGGATCGAATCCCACATTGGGCTCCCGGTGCATCGAGCCTGCTTCTCCCTCTGCCTGTCTCTCTCTCTCTCCCTCTCTCTGTGACTATCATAAATAAATAAATTTAAAAAAAATGTTTACAAAATCCAAGAAAATGTTATCAAATCCAATATTCAGATACTCAAATATAACTAGAAAGAAAGACCAAGAATGATATTTTCCTAATTATTTTATTCCCTCACTTTTGCTTTATGCTTGAATTTCTATCACCTGTGTGCTGAGCTAGTTAGAGTTTAGATAAGGCTCTATCAGCCATAGGCAAACAATCAATTAAGAACACCCAGCCCCTATACTTAATTTGCCTAGGATAGCAATAATTGTGCATTTTCATTGAAAGTAGTGGGTAGGGATCCCTGAGGGGCTCAGCAGTTAAGCGCCTGCCTTTGGCCCAGGGCATGATTCTGGAGTCCCAGGATCGAATCCCACGTCAGGCTCCCTGCGTGGAGCCTGCTTCTCCCTCTGCCTGTGTCTCTGCCTCTCTCTCTCTCTCTCTGTGTCTCTCATGAATAAATAAAATCTTTAAAAAAAAAAAAAAAAAGAAAAGAAAATAGTGGGTATTTGGTCAATTGGGTCTTTTAACATAGGGGGAATCTAGCATGCAAACATAAAGTATAAATATGGAAATTAACAAAATCTGAGTTTAACAGCACCCCTGCCCCCCCAAAATGCAGGATCATTTTGTCAAGTTTGAGTTTTTTTATACTATATTTTATTAAGACTATCTTTTAGTGATAGGATTGGAAATTTAGAATGCTAAGATTTCCATATTATTGGACAAATAAACTAAATGATCACAAATATTTAGCCAACTAGAATTCATTGCTTACTTTAGCTCTTTTTTTGTGTGTATCAAGCAGTACCTTTTGCTTTGTTAATTTAAATATTTTACTACATGGTAGCTTATATGCTCAGAAAATTATCATTAGTCTAGTCTAATTTTTTAAACACGTATATAGGATAGACAACTGGAATTATCAATGATACAGAAAACATAGTAAGTGGACTTTACTAAGTTCTAAGGTGTGAGGTTGGAAGGAAGTCTAGAATTTGTCTCATCAGCAGTTGCAATCCTTTGTTTCCTGTGCAAATATGGAAACATCACTTAACTTTGTACTTTTACCTCAAATATGTAATGAATATCTCGATGTACTAAATATATCTACCACCATGTAAGGAAAACTGTTCCATTTCAATTGCACTGGAAATATAATTATTAGGAAATATTTTAAATAAATTAGAAACAACAACCAAGGTAAAGTAATATCTGTTAATTGAACAAATAAAAATAAAGAAACTATTGCAAATAAAAGAAAATAAAATATTTCCTACAATTTTTCACTGGCAACTTAGCACAGGACCCACTAAGTCTGTATACAGTGGTAGCATACAGCAGTGTAGAAACTCTAAAATTCCATTCAAAGTGATTTGAAATGCTCCTCCATAGTAACATGTAATAACACATTTGACAAAATTCTTCTTAATATGTTTCAACAGATATTGTAAAAGGGCCATTTCTAGTTTTATAGCCACCAAAATATGAGTGGGGTGGGGGATAGCTCAAATAATTTAATGATCATGGCCTTAAATATATATATATATATAACAGAGACAGTATTGCTTCGACATTATATTACTCTTAAATATCCGTTGAACTTAACAAAATTTGCCAGTGTTGTGGTTAATACAAAACAATAGATATTCTTAACATAGCAGTTCCGTCTCGCTTGGAGTTATATTTTTGTTGAGCATCTACGTGTTTGCATTTCATTGCACCTCAAACCAAACTATATGATATTATCCTGGAAACTCCATATTTGTGTATTTTTAAATGTTTTGAAATACTTCTATATCTCCTTGGAACAGAAGACTTTTCTAAGAATATTATCAAAAACTTTTATATGCAAAACAGGATCCTTCAGAAAGTCTTATATGGTACTGTGATATTTAAAACAAAACAAACAAAACAAAAACAAAACAAAAACAAAAAAAGAAAAAAGAAAAAGAAAAATTTAAAAGACAAAGTCAATGCTGGAAAATGCTTGTGCATAGCAAGCAACATAGTTCTAAAAGTCAGGCCACTCAGTCTGTGCTAATAAGTAAAACCCTTCTGATGAACAATTTAATTGAGTTTAACAAGGCTGTTTATAGCTAATCCTAAATGCAGGAATAGGAAGCTGAAGGCCTATACTCAATGTTAGTTTTGCTCCCTTTAGATCTTGCTTGTAATTACAGTTTGGTCTTTAATTATTCTGCTTCTCATTTTCAATTTATGATTAAGACCAACAGCATGCCCTAGAGATG
Source organism: Canis lupus familiaris (assembly GCF_011100685.1). NCBI lineage: Eukaryota > Metazoa > Chordata > Mammalia > Carnivora > Canidae > Canis > Canis lupus. The sequence continues at coordinate 79,712,546 of NC_049224.1, forward strand.
GAAGTGCTGACGTGGACAGGAATAAAACAGAGGACAGCAATTCCTCTAGTCTATTGGCCCAGGTGGCCAAGATGGATTCTTGTTGTGGTTGTTGTTGTTCTGTTTTTAAGCCAGTTGTTCCAGAATAAAAATAAAGAGTATATTATTCAAGGAAACCAGCATATATATTTCCATATACAGGCCAGGGTAATATTTTATAACTTTTAAAATATACTTTATTTGTAAGGTTAGCAGTGAAAAAGGCCATAGGGTCCTGGGGCTACAATGTAGTTTAAATTCCAACGCTATGATGTACTGGCTTTAGGACTTCGGAAAAGGTCCCAGAATTGTCCATGTTTGAGGCACTGCATTAAGAATGATAGAGCACCAAGCACAATAGTCATTTTGTTGATTAACTCAACAAGTGCAAATCATTTTGAATACTACCTGCCATATTGTAAGCCATCAAGTTTATGTAAGATATTACTGTTGTTATTGATTCAAATACTTTCAGTGATAATGAGAAGATCTTGCTAATTCCAAATGGTAGATGTTTACAGTTGACTTTAACACCTTCTTCCAAATAGATGCAGCACAAAATTATACAAGCAATTACTTCAAGAACAACACTGAAATGTTTATGAGGAATATAAAATAATGCTTATAACTTTTAATTATTGTCATTCATGTAACAGATATCATGTTCACCCAAACACCACTTGAAATTCATGGTTTATAAACTGCCTTCATACCCTAAACTACAAACATCTTTCTAAACCCTGCTTCAAAAAACATCAGTTAATTGTGACAAAAGAGAAATGGAAAACCCCCAACAAAAGTATTAAAATGTAATTAGACTCTAAGAGTAGCACATATGTTTGACTCTTTAGTGATATGAATAATGAAATAGGTTTAGGAGATTAACAGAACAGTATAAAGCAGTGAGGATAAAACTAAAATCCAGTGAGCAGATGATGTTATTTTAATGTCAATGAGGGCAAACAGAAATAGCCAGGACACGGCATAGGGACATTTATTGAGTCATCTGTTTTACCATGTGGTCTTAACGAATAAAATGTTGTACATTAGGACTCCATGTAACAGACTCATGTCAACCCCTTTGATGTCCTAAATCATGTCCCTCGTGGAACTAACAAGATTTTTCTGGTCCCCTTTAATTGTTTGGATCAGTTTGATATATAAATTATAGATCTTTGTAAGCCCTGCTTAGAAGATCTAGTCATTCTGTCTTTCCTGATGTTCTAATATCCAGCTGGAAGCAAACTTTTCCTTATTTAAATTTTTGTAACATTTTATTCATGAATCTTGCAATGTCTTTCATCATCATCCTCTAGAGAATGATGTATTGGTTTGTAATCAGAATGCCACTGGTCCCCATAACGTTTGAGAGGAATGAGGCATGATAAACTAAGTCAACTCAAGTCTTATTGGCATGCCATCCCACCGCAAACACTGTTGAGTCTCAACTTTCCCCCAGAAAAACCTCAGAGTATCTTGAGTTCCTCAGTCCTGTGTCATTGAGGTACCAAAGAAACCCTATTAACTATGGAAAACAGGTGGTACTATTTTCCTTTTGTCACATGTTTTTATCATTACAGAAAGCATAGTCATGATACACTCATATATTTTTCTAGTGTATTACAAAATGTAGTAAAAATTGTTGCTTCAGTTTTCACTGGTAGTCACTCTACCCTCAGAGCCTCAGAAACCATAATTGCTAATGTGTATTAAAAACTCACTATCCTATCATGTGCCAAACACAGTTCTAAGTTCTTTTCATGAACTATCTGGCTACTCCAAATCCATACCCTTTAATTATTGCCTACCCTTTAAGGTAGGCACTACTATTTTCAATTCCTGCCCTCTTTTAGAGATGGAGAAAGTGAGCCTCAGAAAGGTGAAGCAGCTTACCTCAGGTCACATCCTTCCAAAACAGCAGAGACAGATTTTGAACCTAGGTGGTCTGACTCTTGAGCCTGTAGTCTTTACTACTAGGAAGGAAGGATGGAAGGAGGAAGGAAGAGAGGGAGGGAAGGAAAGGAAGGAGGGAAAGATGAATTGCAAGATTGAGCATCAGCCTCTATGCTCAGAATCCTTTTTCCCTCTGCTAAGCTTATACTACTAGGTTCATCTTCATGGTCAGTTTTTATCCCATTGGATATCATCCAAAGTACTCAGAACTTGCAAATAGAAATATCACTAATGATAGTCCATGTTTTTTTTTTTTTATTCTTTTTAAAGACAATTTATTTATTCATGAGAGATACAGAAAGAGAGAGGCAGAGACACAGGCAGAGGGAGAAGAAGGCTCCATACAGGGAGCCCCATGTGGGACTCCAATCCTGGAACTCCAGGATCACACCCTGAGCCAAAGGCAGATGCTCAACTGCTGAGCCACTCTGGCATCCTGATAGTCCATGTTTTGTAAACATGTCCAAAAATGTATGGCTGGTTTGGTCTTCAACAAGAGCCTGTCTGTATCAGAGGTTAGCAAAAAAATGTATATGAATGATGGAATCAGAAATATTTTCAGATTTGAAGGCCATCCAGTCTTTGCGGAAATTACTCAACTCTATAGTAGCACAGATAACACATAAAAGCAGGGTTAAGCCTAGCAAGAGGGCAAGCGAAGTGTGAAGTACCTAAGACACAGTTTAAGAAGACACTCATTTGCAGGGTTATTTGACTATAAGACCCCACAGGTAGGAATCTATTTAAATTTTGTGCCTTGGGGGCCTTACTTGCCTCACCCTAATCCCTTTCCTACGTAGAAGAATGGGTGTAGCTGTATGTCAATAGAACTATTGACAATCTATGTCAATAGAACAATTCCCCCCAAAAATCAAGTACCCAAGATTAAAACTTCTTTCTCTCTTAGAGAATATTGGAGAAGGAGGAAGAGACAATTTAGTATTTGGGCTTTCAGGAAAAAAAAAAAAAATAGAAGAGAAAATGTGGATTTCAAAAAGGAGTGGATTAGGGGAAATCATGGCAACAATTTCAGGTAAAATAAATAAGCACAGAGTTAGGAATTATAATCAGTATTCCAAACAGACAGAATTGAGTTGCTTTCCACAATATTATTCTGCAGACTAAGATTGGAGGTTCAAACCGAAACCTATGCTTGATCTAGCCCAGGACTGACACATTGCCACATATATTTGTTAGAGTTAGGAGAAGTCTTACAAAAAAAAAAAAAAAAAAATTGTGAAATAGTTTCTCCCATTACAATGAGGACCCAAGATGAATAAAATACATTGAAGCACTGACCACCTAAAGGGTGATCACACATCCTCACTGGTGTCCATCGTTAGTAGCTATAGGAGATAGTACTATACAAGGACAGTGAAGGTAGAGAATTGCTTCTCAGATCCCACCACAGAAGGGGAGACAAAATAAGATGAAGTGAAAGAAAATGTGAAGTATTGGACATATATTAGTTGTATGTTGTCACCTATGTAGAAGCCTTTCAGAAATTTCCAGAATTAGGAGGATGGATCATCAGAATACTTGTTTCCAATCAGCATCTAAGATCAAGAACCAGGAACCATAGATTTCATATGATGATCAAAATATTCATGTAAAATCATTTATGTATGTTTCTAGTAAGTGTCAAATATTTTTAGACTATATGAAACAAAAGAAAAAAACCTCCTCTGAAGTCTCATCTAGTACAATATAAAAAATGACAAATTGAAATATATTAAATTTTATTTTCAATACACTTCATTTACCCTCCACTCTCCAACTCAAATGGCATTACTGCATACTTGGGACTGGGTGCATTCTTTTAGTCACTTGGCTGTTATGGACACCAGAAAAATACTCAAAAATATGAATGCTATGAAAAATGCTGAGTCTTACACACTGTGCTCTGCATTACCTACAGTAGCTCAAGATGGATGTTATAACTAGGCAAAAGTTTCCAAAAACAAGGATCCTCAGTCTTTATAGTTTGAATAAGCATAAAAATTAAATCTCACTTGCCATAGTTAACAAATAAGTTGTTAGAGTTATGCCACTGAGAACTACTTTATATTCTAAATAGCACAGCAAATTCTGAGGGAAAATAATCAGAGGAAAAGTTCCATACTGTAATCAGATATACCTTATATACTAATCAGTTCTGATAAGGACACGTGTAATTCCTCTCTTCAGTACATCTGCCATGCTAAGTAAACTTGGATATTGGAATTACTGGATTCTAGTTTCTAGATTCTAGAGAGTAATACAGAGTTTGCCAGTGTGATTTGGCAATTAAAGAATAGTTTAATGGGGCACTTGGGTGGCTCAATTAGTTAAGCATCTGCCTTCAGCATAAGTCATGATCTCAGGGTCCTGGGATAGGGTCCCACATTGGGCTCCCTACTCTTGGGAAGCCTACTTCTCCCACTCTTCTCTGCTTGTGCTCTTTCTCTCTCAATCTCAAATAAATAAAATCTTAAAAAATAGTTTAATATATTGGGAATTAAATATAAAGGCATGAAAATAGTCTTATGCCCTGTGTGTGTTTTAATTCTCTCCCCAAAAAACCTGACTTAGACTCTGGATTACCTTGGGGTCTCACATCTAGACCTGTAATTAGAACCAGTAGGTAACTTTTTTTCTCCTTTTAAGATTATTTATTTATGTATTTATTTATTTATTTATTTATTTATTTATTTATTTATGAGAGAGAGAGAGCTGGGGGGGTGGGGGGGTTGTAAGGAGGGGTGGTAAGAGCTGAGCAGAGGGAGAGGGACAAGCAGACTCCCTGCTGAGTGGGGAGCCTGATGTGGCCTCAATCTCAGGATACTGAGATCATGACCTGAGCTAAAATCAAGAGTCAGACACTCAACCGACTGACCCACCCAGGCACCCACCCAGGCATCAGTTAAAGTTACCTACCCTGACCCAGTAGGTAACTTTAACTTTAACTGAACCAGCTGAGCAATCTGACCAATGTCCGTTAGCTGAGCACTGATGATAATATGCTGAATTTGGAGAATCTCTCTCATTGCATTGTGTCAGAAATAGGAAATAGGTGACCAAAAAGTCATCTCACAGAAATAAAAATGCAGAGGTAAGATGGACTTTGATGTATCCTAAAAATGTGTTTTCATTTTCTTTCTCCTTCAGAGTTGACTTTTTCACCCTCAGAAAACACATCCCTCCTTTTTCAAATTACATTTTGCATTGTCTGCCATTTCAGCAGTTGATTAAGTTTCATGTCACTCCTTGGCTGGCGGAGAGAGGGTCAAAAACTGGTTCATCACATGCCCAGCACACACTGTGCTTTCTTCTTTTTTTATTTACAATGGTTTGTATATTATGAGGAGACTCAGGTGACCCTACACAGAATAAGATGACCATTTCTCTTATTAAATCAAAGAGAAAGTCTTGGTTGCATAGCTAAGGGATTTTGGAAAGTTTATTACAAATTTATATTCCTGTTCTTTCTAATAGGCTTAAAATAACCAGTCTCTTTCATAGTTCTCCTTTTTGCCCTTACTTCTCTACTCACTTAACTGGTATAAATGTATAGTGTTGGCAAACTTAAATTGGGTCATATCCCATAGGAACTCAAGTTCAGAACCTTTTTTTTCTTTTATATCATCTATGTTTTATGATGGGCATAAGAGAATTGATAAATGTGCCCCATCCTGGGATGGGAGGTTAGCACAATACAATCTCTCTCTTTTTTTTCTTTTATCACCTTATGTATTAGAATTGCAGCAGAAAGTAGGATACATACCATATTTACCTGAAAAATCTGACCACCTTTAAAATCTGGTAACACAGTTAAAAGACAGTTATAATGAGGCTTTTCAAGTGCAAAATAAAAACAAATTCTAGCAATGGTTTCATTAAATACCATTGCCCCAAGGCATGGACTCTTTAACTCTATTGAACTGTCATTTCCATGACAAAGCCAGTTGACTGACTATGCAACTTGAGTCGTAGAACCCCAGCCCTGGAGTCTGTAAGTCAATCTAAACAGGCATCACAAATCCAGAAGGGATTTTACAGTCTAATGAAAAGGACGGAAGTAGATTAATTACAGATCTATAATTGACTCTGTATCCATCATGATCTTAGCTCTCAATAGGCATTCCCATTCCAGTTTGTTTTACTTAAAAAAAAAAAAAAAACTCAGATTTTTTTTTTTTTTTTCTCTTTCAGAAATCCTTAAGATTCAAGAGTCAAAATATTTTGTGTGGGCGCACCTGGGTGGCTGGCTCAGTGGTTGAGTGACTGCCTTTGGCTCAAGCTATGATCCCGGAGTTCCAGGGTCTAGTTCCACATTGGGCTCCCTGTGGGGAACCCACTTATCCCTCTATCTGTATCTCTTTGCCTCTCTCTCTGTATCTCTCATGAATAAATAAAATTTTAAAAAATTAAAAAATGTTTTTAAATATTTTGTGGGATTGAAGATTCAGTGAGTCAACAGTATTTTGGAAAAATCAAGTATGCAGGAGAATATGTATACCTACAGATAAATAGGGGCAAGAGCCTTAAAGAAGAGATTGTTACAACTGCTTAAGTGACTGACTGTTATCTGTGCACAGAAATTAGTGAACTTTAGCTTGTGTTCTATGGAAAATTCAATTCCAAGTCTACCTGAGGTTGATTTCTTTGTTCAGTATATATTTATTGAACACCTCTTTGCTAAGAGCTAGGGATTTCAATGGAAACTAAAGCAGTTAATTTTTGTTTCATTTTCAGGAAGTTTATGCCCTTGAGCAAAAAAAAAAAAAAAAAATATATATATATATATATATATATATATATATATATATATATATATTAACCAAATGAGCAAAACGAAACTATGATGAGTTTTATAAAAGAAAGTTACCTGTGACATGAGACTAATGGAGTTTCACCTAACTGATGAATAAGGCAATTTGGTAGAGAATGTGACGTTTGAGTCGAAATATAAAGTACAAATAAAAATTCAAAGGATGCATTAGATAACAGGAAAAGAGTTCTCTCTAGGCAGGAGGGACAGCATGTAGTAAGAAAGAACAAGGCATATCCAAGAAAGTGAAAGGAGGCGTCTATTGCAAGATGAGGATTGAGAAGTAGAGGACACAGCTGCACATTCTTTGGGCCATGTTTACATCTTCCTCTTCATGCCAAAAACAATAAAGAGACACTGAGTGTTGTAAATATGGATGAGTTTAGTAGAGCAGGAGATGGGGATTGATACCAACAGCGTTGTATTTGGAATGATTAATCTGGCTACACAAATAATTTAATTTTGTGGACAAGGTTGCTAGGAGATTCATTGGATAGCCAAGACAAAAAAGAAAAAGTAATTTTTGTATTGTACAAGATGGGCGCAGATGAGATCTAGGGAATTAGATAGTTCTGAAAACTTATTTGGAATGTAAAATGGACAGAACTTTATGATGGAACAGACAACATGGTTTCTGGGTTTCTGATTTGTGAAAATGATTGAACATTCATGTGATTTGATTGATATTGGAGATTCTAGAGGGTAAAACAGTATTAGAAGGTTAGGCTCTGGCAAGAGACAAAGGAGGACGAGAAGACAGACTTTCCCTAAGAAAGTGTGGTGTTAATAAAGTGACACTGTGTAGCACTCCCTAAACTTCTTTAATATATATCCCATATGAAACATATATATCTTCAATAAAAAAAAGATAATGGCTCAAGGATTATATGGTCAGACTTAGAATCTAGAAATGGTAGTCCTAAATTTTAAATTTTAATAATGTGTAGCTGTTTCTGGATTTTGAGAGTAGGATGCTAAAAGACTGTGAATAAAATAGCCAGTTCCCAGCAATGCTATCCTTATATATTTGTGTAGAGGGATCTCAGCTCCAGACATTTATGTCTTCCAAGTGTGGAAATATGACAATGATTTTAGCAGGTCATTTAGAGTAAACCACCAGAATGTCTCAGAACCTTTGAGCTCTTAAAGTGCTTTAACAGTCCTCTTTTTTTTTTTTTTTTTCCTGTTTGCTTCCTAAGCATGGGCATCATCATCTGTCATCTAGAATACTGAAATTGTTTTCTAGCTAGTCTCCGTTGTCTGCTTGTGCTACTCACACTTTCTCTTCTAACCTACAAGTTATTTTTTCGAAAACACAGATCTCTTCCCTACTTAAAACCCTTCAAGGCTTCTCATTGCCCTAAAGACAACGATCCAAATCCTTCTCTGGACAATTTCACTATTTTCCTGATGTAATGATTAATAGTTACTCCTTTCACTCAACAATGCAGCTATATATATGCATATATAATATTACATATATATTACATATATAAATGCAGCTATATATATCATATATCATATACATTTCACATTTTTCACGTGTTCCTTTCTTTTTCTCAATGCTTGGATGTGTTTTATCTTCTGTCTTTTGTCTTCTGATACCTACCTCTGATGGCTGATATTTGTGAAATTTGAAACTACTTAGCTTTTAAATATTGAATCAATAGTGACATTTTAAATAAAGCAAAATACAGCAAACCTTTTTGACCTGCCACATACTCCCTATATAAGATAACCCCTTATAAAATAAAAAATAAAAAAATCTGGCCCTGAACTAAATCGGATACCTCTGACATGCGTTCCCATAGTTCTCAGTATGAAACTTATGTTTAAATACTAAATCACATAAATTGTCTTTTAATGAGTTTTTCTCTAGCAGAATATAAACTCCATGAGATCAGAACTAGGTCTGTCTTATTTAATATTTATCTTCCTTAATAGAATGCCAACTCCTTGAGGATGGGGATTGTAATCCTTCTTTTTCACTACAGTTTCTTCACTAGTCTGATACTTCTGATAAATGGAAGGTTCTATGTGAATATTTGCAGAAAAAAGGAATGAAGATAGATTCAAGGAGAGAATGAGACACTCAGTGTGCCAAATTGGAAAATGTGAACTTCATTTTGAGTCAGGAAAATTGGTGATCCTATTTTCCATTTAGAAAAACAAAATGATGGAATGATTTTACCAGGCAGTTCTCTAAGTATGACACACTAGTGTAAAAGAGGCAAGTTTTCCTGAGGCAGTTCGCAAAAGAAAACTCAACAGAGCCATAGTTGAGGTCCAACAAAATGGTGCCAAAGAACCTTTCAGGTAAACAACAGTTGAAGAATGAGATACTCCTCCGATAAGGGAAACCAATTCTACCAACAGACATCATTGTCTGCAAGAAATTGATAAAAGGCATTATTGAATGCAGCTGAAGTTCTTTCTAACTTGCAGTGCATTGGAGAGCAATCAGAACCAGGGAGAGACATGTTCTTACTCGAAAATGTGTGTCCACCGGTTTCTCCAGTCTTAACCAAAGTTGATATTTAGTTTGTTTTCAATTGGCAAAAATTGATAGCTTACTTTCTGTAAACGTGTTTGTGTGCGTTTGAATCGATAAAGTAATTTTCCACCTAGTAATGGGCGCAATTGAAGAATCACATCTCCCAACGTGGGCTCTAAGACAATTCATAACAGCTCATAAAATGAGCTGTTAAATACTTAAAAGTATTTACATTTAAGAAATAGATAATCTAAATATAAAGCAGTTTTAGTTATACATATAGTAAAACATTTTGAATAGCTCTTCAAAGTAAACATTATGGTATCTCACACTTCTCATGCACAATTTGGATTGCTTAAAAAAAATGTATTCTCAACATCATCTACAATTCAGATCTACAATTCACCTCAGGGGCCAGAAGTATAAATAAACTCCTAAGATAGCCAAATTAAATATTTTGAGTTAGAAGAAATGAGCTTATGAGGTTACACACAAAGACACACACACGCAGATACATGCACACACACAATGAGGTAAATAAAATAGTCTTTTGTAGTTTATTTTTTAAAAGATTTTTATTTATTTATTCATGAGAGAGAGAGAGAGAGAGAGGTGAGGCAGAGACACAAGCAGAGGGAAAAGCAGGCTTCCTGAGGGGAGCCTGATGCAGGATTTGATCCCAGGACCCCAGGATCATGATAACCTGAGTCAAAGGCAGATGCTCAACCACTGAGCCATCCAGGCATCCTCCTAGTTTATTTAAATTGCAATATTATTAAAAATATAATCCTGAAATATCTAAAATATGATCTTATTTGAAATGTAGAGTTTCCTTATTGCTTTGACAAAAGCTGTATTTCCAAGAAAGTTACAGGATTATGGAAAGATATGAATATGTTTTAACCTTCCAGAGATAAAATGGACAGTAAAAAATAAAATAGAAACAACCAAAAACATCATAACTCTTATCTTTGATTTAACTCAGATCTTTGGAGGAAAATTTTTAAATCAGGAATGTTTATATTCACCAATATTTAGCTTATAGCCAGCTCTGCCTTCTCTAAATACTTAAGAAACTTATCCATTTTGGTAGCTTCAAATTTACCTTTAATATGTACATTACATATTAATATAGATCGTTAGAGTGTTAAAATATATTTTTTTCCCTGATCATTATTTCCAAATGCCAGTTGATTATTCTCATTGGGATACATTGCTGTTCTCTCAGTGGCAACATATCTTATTCATCATCTTCCCCTCATTCCGATTTTCTATTTCTATTACTTAGTAGTCACTAAGGTCAAAATATTACTTGTTATAAATTCTCTTTTTCACTAACTTTACCCCCATGCCTGATAAACGTGCCCCATGAGATGTCCTCTAAATGAAACGTCCTTTGTCGCAGGGCAAAATACAAATAAGTAAAAAAGCAGATAAATTTACTAATAAATAAAAACAAAATTCATTGTTATATCTTAATAAATAGGAATAGAAACTTTTTTTATAAATGTTTTCTTGACTAATCCTTCATAGGGACTCAAATCCTTCACTTTCATTCATGTCACACTTGCTTCAGTCTAATTTAGAGCATCCCACCTCAACTACTCAAGTAAAATCCTCATTTCCTTTCTAAATCACATCTACACCACAATGGATATGTTCATCTTACCCAAAACAACAATGACCAAGAAAAAAAAAAGAAACAAGAAACAAAGCAAAACAACTTGGAACAACAAAAATAAAAAGTTTATTTTGGCCACCATAAAGGGGTTAACCAGTTAGCATCTTGCTGACTCTCACCCCAAACTTTTATTTAGACTTTATACTGCAGTCACACTTGGAGTTCTACAACTAACTGTGCTCTTGGGTCATACCTATGGTTCCTTCTGCCAGGAGCAGTGTCTTTTGCCTCTGTCAACCATCAACATGCTAAGTAATACTCATATTTCAGTTTGCAGGTTGAGAGATGGGTTTCTCTTCACATCCTCCCAGAAAGTTACAGATTCTTTTAGTACCACTCCATACTTCAGTACATTTAGTTTATAATTTTTTCTCTTATACATTTCAGTTAAATTAAAGGTACTAATTAATGTTTTTAATCTCACTATTGCATTACACATACATGCTAAATTCATGCTTCAAACTATATTCAGTCAGAGATTTTCCAGCTTGGTGTCCTACCAACTAATTTTCTGCTGAAGCTTTTTACATGATTCAAACTCTTCCATCTGACCTTCAGGCAGTATACAAACTACAGAAAAAGATTTACCAATTGCCATTTATTGTTACTTCTTTAGACTCCAGAAATCATATCAATATTGGGACTCAAAACCATATTATCTTTTGCTAAAATTGTGCTGTTAATCACAATGATCTATAACGTTATTCAAATAGTAGTTTCAATATTGAATTTTGCTTACATTATATTTTCTGGTGGATGTGTGGAATGTCTTCATATAAACTGCAACCACCTTGAAGCAAAATACTGGGACATGTTAAATAGGAATTTAATGCCAATTAAATAGGTATACTTTTGCATATATTTTTGTATTTAATGCCTATTAAATAGGTATAATTTGTGATATCTCTTTGGTATCTCAAACAAACCTGCATAAGTGCATTTTATTTAGAATATGATCAATATGATTTTTTTTTATTTTCAACATTTAAAATTGAATTTTAAAAAATTAATGTTAACTAACATTCTCAAAGAAATGAGAACACACTTAAAAATAAAAAAGGGAAGGGGCACCTGGGTGGCTCAGCGGTTGAGCATCTGCCTTTGACTCAGGTCATGATCCTGAGGTCCTGGGATCAAGTTCTGAATCAGGGTTCCTGTGGGGAGCCTGCTTCTCCCTGTGCCTATGTCTCCGCCTCCTTCTCTCATGAATAAATAAATAAAATGTTTAAAGAAATAGAGAGAGAGAAGGAGGAGGGAGAGGAGGCAGAGGAGGAGGAAGAATGCAATGAGAACCAAAAAGAGAAAAGAAAAGTAAGATGAGAAAAAAGAAAATCTACCATTTGGATGGCATAGTGAAATCAGAACCTCTAGAATGAGTGAGATATCACTGCTTCCAAATCAGACCAATTCTGTGCTGTTCTATGGGAATCAACTATTTATAATCAGGTAAAGAAAAAATGAACTTTCGATCATTAGTTTTTGGGTTACATTGAATTGAATCCAATTCATTTAGTAAAGGAGTATGCCAAGGGCCATACAATGAAGTTATTGCATATGAATAGTAACAAAGGAAATGGGAAGATTTGCTTCATAATAGGAATTGGTTTTAAACATTGGAAGGGAATGAATTAAATGTATACTAAGGGCCACCAAGAGAATTCTGTAAGAGAAAGTGGAGCATTGAGAAGAAGCCAATTTTAGTTTTATATAAGTAATAAGTTTTCAATAGAAAAGTTGTTTAAAATAGTATGTATTTCCATGGAATGTAAAACAAATTGAGTCATTAGCATATCTATTTATCAATTCACATGTATGGAGTATCAACTGATAGACAGGCATCATAAAAAAATTATGAGAAAAATGAGTAGTTCTGACCCTCCAGAAGCTTATAGTTTAGTGAGGGGTATGACCATGTCAAAAAAATATAATTCAAAAATTAGAATTAAATATGCATGCAGGAGAGTATGCACACTCACTTTGTAGCCAGATGGCCTGATGTCAATTTCCAGCTTAACCACCTGTTTGCCTTTGGGGAAGTCAAAAAAATTCCTATGAGCTTTTATGTCTCTTCTGTATCACTGGAATAACGAAATTCATTATAAAATAAAGTGATAAAAGTTTAATGTGTTTTGCACTGAGATACAGATATAGAAAGCAACAATTAGTACCTATTTTTCTGGAAAAAGAGAATCATTGAACTGAATCTTGAAGGATGAAGAAAATTTAGCAGAAGGTAAGAAGAGTATTTTATGTTATTTATTTTTAAAGAGCATTATAGATGGAGGAAGTATCATGGGCAAAGTCATAGAAGAGTGAGGGGTCATATTGCATAGCAAAATAGAAGATATTAATTTATCAGAAAACCGTAGGAAAAAGGATCCATACATCTAACTTAGATGCAGCATTTTGTAACAGTATACATAGATAAAATGAAGTTTTCACAACTATAGGCCACAATTCAGTCAAATTACATGGGAACATAAAAGAGTTTTCTCTTAAAACATGTTTAATGTGTGGCTTAACTCAAAATATCAACGGTATGTTCAATTTGAAAAGTAATGGTTGTAAAGGAATATTAGCTAAACCATAAGATGCTTGGTGTTTTCAGGAACCCTTTAACACAAAATGGTACTTGGTATGAATACTGGGTAGTGATATAAGGTCACTAAATAATTCCATTTTAGGATTAGGACAATCAGTATAAGTTTAATGATGCAAGTTTAAAACTAACCAACTCAATTATTTACCCATATAATGAACAATTAATTTGTAGCATCTATTACAGCAAGCTAACAATCACTATAATAATAACCACCATTTCCTATGAGATTACTTCATAATTGTCTTATTTACTGATATATAGTTATGTAGGTCTATACGTGTATGTGTGAAAGACAATAATAAGTCACTATAAAAAAAACTTGGTATGTACTTGACTTCAAAATTGGCATAGAATATAAGTACCCTGAATTCAGATCCTCTTTACTTTGTTCACTGTTTTTTTCTTACCATTTAAGGCAGGTTCTGGACTTTGGCAAGTGCCAAGAAATATTTGCTGAATGAACAATTCGATTATGTAAAGAGATCCATCCCTTAATTCACCATGATTCTGATCCTGGATAACAATCATCATGTTCTTATCAATGCAGAATTATTATGCAAATGATGTCCTATGTTCAGCTTAACTTCTTGCTGCATTTGGGAAATTAGTAGAAGACAAACTTTTTACATTAAATTTATATGCATTCCATAAAATATCAATTTTAGGTGCTAATTAGAAATTATATTCGAACCCATAGGATCCAACATATATTTTTAAAAAATATCTGAATGTTACATTTTCTCTGGTAAGTTGCAGTACATTTTAGAAAGAAGGGATGAATTGAGTCTTGAAGGTCAAAGGAAGTACTGTGGCCAAATGACAGAATAATAAATATGTGTGGAGTTCTGCATCATACAATACCACAGTCCGATTTAAGAAACAAACTCTTGATTCAGTGGCAATTTTCTACCTTAAGTGGTATTCCTTTGATGAGTATCTAAGCTGCACAGATTTTATTTTACACTGCTATCTCCTGACCCTTGCAGAACTTTTGATTGCAATCATTGCACCGTAGAATTACAGACTCAGTGAACACGTATTTCTAGCCTATGGCCTGAATATTTTTATTTTCTTGTTGTGTTTATTAGCAGATCAAGAAAATATAGTGTGAGGAAATCCCTGTGAGTTGTTACGACTGTTCCAAAACTCATGGGAAAATGGAAGAAAGTCATAAAAATTGGGGCAATATTTTTCTTTCTTATACCATTTGAGACATGTACACAAAAGACTTTAATGCAAAATGCAAAATTCTGCTTGTAAATATTAAATGATTTTCCTATCTTGTTGCAGATTTCTACTTTTATGTATGAGAAGTAAAATAAAAATAAAAAGCTCACAATCGGGATGATTTTTTTACAGATATGTAAGCTGTTCTTGAACTAGGATCTGAGAAGCCATGAGAATTGCACCAGGGAGGGCTTTTGTCTGCATCATGGTGAACAGCATCACTTAGAAAGGAAAAGTTAGAAAGGAAAAGTTAACAACCAAGAGATAATAATGCAAGGAGTCAAATATGGTGGTTTGTGAGTTGGGACAGCCAATGGTGTGGATTGAATCTGAAAATCTCTACAAGTGAGGAGACTAAAAAAGAGAGCAGATTCAGAAGGGTAAGCAGGAAATTAAACCAAGGAAGAGTTGTGTAAGGTTCTGGAATGCAGTGGAAGAACATTTTTTTTTTTTTCAGAGTGCTCATGACTTACCCATGTTCTACCAAAAGATACTCTACTTCTATGAAATCCCACAGAGGAAAACAAAAATTAAGCTTATCCATAAATGAGAGAAACTATTATGTTCCCCAAGCCTAGTGAGGTAAAATGGGAGTGGGGTTATTCTATCTATGGAAAAAAGTGGAAATAAAAAATGCTCAAAATGCAAGAAGATATTGTTAGTTACATGCCAAATCAAATCAAACATTGTTTGCCTTCCGTTAAGACAGCAAAAATGTGGGATGTCCAGGTGGCTCAGTGGTTGAGCATCTGCCTTTGGCTCAGGTCATGATCCCAGGACTCCAGGATCAAATCCTGCATAGGGCTCCCTGCAGGGAGCCTGCTTCTTCCTCTGCCTTTGTCTCTGCCTCTCTCTCTGTGTGTCTCTTATGAATAAGTACATAAAATCATTAAAAAAAAAAAAGGACGTCATAAACGTTAGCATCTGTGGTCTCTGTTAGGTTGCCTGTCATGTATATTAACTCAGACACAAACATTGGTTTTGGATGTGAAATTGAAATTTATTCTCAAGTTGTGTGAATATAGGAATAGTTAAAGAAAAGTGGACATTTTCATTGGCTAGATAAGGATAAGGATATTTCAAGATTTCATTCCTATAGTAATAAATCTCTACAATTGAGATGTTTATTGACCACGTGACAGGATGGATTTTTTTTTCATGACATCTGGCCCATATTGTGGGAATATATTATGCGTGTAATGAATAGATATAACTAGTAATAGGAAAATCGCCAACTCACCAATCTCTAATGATGTAGAGGAAGCAAAATCAGTCAATCAAACGACCAACTAGCTAAACACACAAACAAAATACCTTGTCCTTTTGGAGGAGGAAACAATGGCTTTCATACAAGCCTGAATGACTGTCACTCTGACTTCCAGGAGAGGCTGAAATAGGTCAATAGAGTCTGAGCATCCCTGTGTTTAACAGCCACTGTTTTAATACCTTCTAAGCTCCTTGGCACGTGAGTTGCAGGACGGATCACTGAATCAGTAAAGACTAATCCTCACAGAGCAATGTTGTCCAGCTAACATTTTCTATCTTGTCTTATATTTAGTTACTCCAATGGGTGATGAAAGCTTTGTCTGGTATAGTAATAATTAAAACATGATGTAAAAAGATCTACAATTTATATTTTTTTCCAGACAATACAAATTAGAGATAAATTAAAGTGAAATGTTCCTCTGGGAACTAGGAAACTATACTTCCTGAACCTTTTTCAATGAGGGCTCAAGCCAATACAAACTATGTTTAATACCTTTGTAGTTTACTCACCATTATCTTAATTTTTTATATGTTAGGTTTATATAATCATTGAAACTCTAAGAACATTAAATTACTGATTCTGTTTTGTAATTCTTCAAAATTACAAGCATTACAAAATTTGTAATGCTATCAAGCTTCTCTCCTTCTCATTATAGAAAAAAATTGAAAAACTCCTTGAAAAAAAAAAAAAAAAAAAAAAAAAAAAAGAAAAACTCCTTGAAAGACTCGTCTGCCTTTATTACTTCCAGTCCTCACATCTTATCCTTTCTTGAATCCACAGCTATAAGGTTTTGTGCTCACGTTTCCACTTGAACTATTCTGAAACATACTAATTCTGGGTCTTCTTGATTTCAGTACTTTTGATGGGCAACAGTGGTTCATTTCCCTCTCCTGGATATGCTTCTTTTTCTTGGCTTACAAAAACCCACATTCTGCAAATTTCTGTATTTCAGTCTTCAGTCTTCTCTGACTTTTTCTCTTTCTTAAATCTTTATACATTAAGTTCAATGGCTCAAACTATGAACTACTGCATCTCTTGTTTACTTACATCCAGATCGGTCTTTGTAGTCATGGATCTAGATGCCCAGGACTTTGAAATAAAAGGAAATAATAAATAATGACTGCATATTTGAGACATAATTGACTCCAGCAAAATGACTAATTGTACACAATTGTGTTACTGATACTAAAATTTTGGCAGAGTTATGAGTGGTAAATTGGTGTGAGTCATGGCTACACATTGAACAGACCTTGTCCTGCTACCTAGACATCATTTGCTCCTGGTGGATTTTCTACACCTGATTCTTTATCCTTCTATGGACTGCTGCTTGTTTTCTTAGAATTCACCTGTCACTCAGAACAAGGAAACCTGATTGTTATATATGGTTTTTAGAAATGCTGGGCTAATTGAAATGAAATAAAAAATTAAAAAAAAAATGCCGGGGCTGCGGTAATTAGAAAACATGATGCTGATTCCATTTCCTTTTGATATATGCTCAGAAGAGGAATTGCTGGATGACAAGGTAGGTCCATTTTTAATTTTTTGAGGAACCTCCATATTCTGTTCCATAAATGTTGCATGACTTTACATTCCTCCCAACTGCACACAAGAGTTTCCTTTTCTCCACATCCTCACCAATACTTGTTATATTTTGTCTTTTCGTGGGAATATACTATGGTATATTTTAGCAATAGCTATTCTAACAGGTGTGAGAAGTGATCTCATTGTGGTTGAAACTGGTTGATGATTAGTGATGTTGAGCACATTTTCATGTATCTGTTGGCTATTTATAGGTTATCTTTTGAGGAATATCTCTCCTCACCATTATTCACAATTACCAAGCTATGGAAATAACCTAAGTGTCTGTTAACAGATGAAAAGAGAAAGAAATATATATGTATATATATGTATATACACACACACTATACATATACATGTATACACGCACACTGTAGAATATCATTTAGCCTTAGAAAAAGAAAATGCTGTGGCACCCGGGTGGCTTAGTTGGTTAAGCACTTAACTTTTGGTTTTGGCACAGGTCATGATCTCATAGTTTGTGGGATTGAGCCCTGAGTTGGTCAAGTCTGCTTGAAGATTCTCTCTTTATGCCCCTCTCCCCACTCAATCACACTATGTCTGTGTCTCTGAAATCAATCAATCAATTTTTAAAAAATTTGTTCATTTGCTACAACATGGATGGATTTGGAAGAAATTATGCTAAGTGAAATAAGCCAAACACAGAAAGACAAATAGTGAGTGATTTCACTTATATGTGGAATCTAAAAAAGTCAGATTTATAAAGGCACAGAGTGGAATGGAGTATTGCCAGGGGCTGGAATGTGGGGGAAATGGAGAAATTTGGGCCAAAAAGTAGAATGGTTCAGTTATGCAAGACGAATAAGTGCTAGAGATCTAATGTAGAGTATGATAATACTGTATTGTATATTTGAAATTTTCTAAGATAGATGTTAAATCTCATCACACACACATGCACAAACATACACACTATATTGAGCTGATGGATGAGTTATTTAGTTTGACAGTGGTGATCTTTATTTTTTACAACACATGAATACACACACACACACACACACACAACACACACACACACATCAAATTGTAGACCTTAAAAATATCTTAGTAAATTTGTAAAAAAGAAAGTATCATTCAAGTAAATATTTATTATTATATTCATTTATATAATAATTCATGTTTGAGTTTCAAAAATATTCCATGTTTATCAAATAACTAGGCTAATGCATATCTCAAATAATTAAAACCCCCATTTGCTGTTTAAAGTCTGTTAAAGGCTTTTCATGTAATACCTCAGTTGAAGGCACTAGATAATACCGCACTATTACCCTCCAGTTTGAAGGGGAAGAAAATGAAATTGAGACTGGACAAATAAGACTATAAAGTTGCAAACTGGGAGTGTGTACTAGGTTCTTACTACAGGACGTGGCTACACCTGATCTAGAAAACAAAGGAAGCCAGGCAATGATGCCCAGAATATCCCCATGGTTACAGAGCTTTTATGCTCTCCAAGTTTTTACAAATCACAAGATACAAAATATCACAAAGCAGGGAGTGAACTAAACCACATTTTGCATTAGAAGGTTTTAGTAGGGTTTATTTTCTCTGAAGTCTAGACATCAATATCACATGTAAGGCTTCTGAAGCTAAATGTGTCCAGGCCGCAATTCAAATCTATAAAGTGAGGATTGCCATTTGAGGTGATATAACTTCTCTCTAAGGTTTGACAAAAATAAAGTCATCCTCAAATATCTAGTCTATGATCCTACTTTAACACAAATATATTATTATTGTCCCTATTTATTAAATGGTTAAATGACTTGCTTAAGCTATACGGCTTAATAGAAAGAAAGTCCTGATATTTAGCGGGGACATAAATGTGCTTTCCTACTGTGTAAGGGAGATGATATTTTCATTTCGGTTATAATTATAGAAGCTGAGGTTCCAGGGCTTTGAAGAAGTTGCCTAAGCTTACAGAGTGTCTAAGTTGTGAAACCTTAATTAGATTACAGTTTTTTCAGACCAAGACTCATGCAGTCTTCTTCACCTGGAGGAAGCGAATTGTCATCTCCACCCCGTACAACAATCTCCAAACCTCTACTAAACAGAATAACCATCTGAAAAAGTATCTGAATTAAATCTTCAAATCTTGGCATATATAAATTTGAAAATATCATGGGAAGTTTTTTTTTCCTCATTTAAAAAAATTGAAACAGACTCAGACGTAGGCTTGTTGAGTGTGAATTCAACAGCTTATTATTTCTTGAGGCTATTTTCTTCCTAAAATTCTTGTCACTGTTGAAACTGAATGGTTTCACAAAATGCTGACATTAAACAAAGGGGCCAGTTTTCCAAGAGAGATTTTAAAGTGCAGAAGTTATTTTCAATCTGTAGTGTTTAGTTAGAAGGAAATAAGTATTCAGTACTTGATACCAAGGGTATGGGCAAGTAAGAATATCACCTCAGAAAAATTCTGAATAAGATAAATTGAACCTTCCACTATATTTCCTTTTATTAACATAAGAATTATTGTTTCTGCTTTCATTTTTTTTTTCTTTTCCTTTTAAACACTTTGGTTTAAGTAGGTGAAGAAATATTACATTCAACATGCATGATACAGCGTCTAACATAAAGTAAATGCTCAATAAATATTAGCTATTATTATTTTATTAGCTCTCATAGAAGCATAGATTAGTTCTGCTGAAAGCCAACTCCCTTAGAGTTTTATGATTAATAGCGTAATATTAGTATAATAACAGTGGTACCATAATAAGTAAGCAGAAGAGAACATAACAGGAGAAAATGAAACTTAAATTAAATCAAAGATATTCTGAAGCTCTTTATGTAACTGGTACTGCAGACCATTATAAACTAAAGTCACTTCCATTTGTGGGTCAGGCTGGATATTAATATTAATTAATTCATTTCATGCTATTTGATTCAATAATCCACAAACTGACAACAATAATTTTGGAATGGCATTGTCTAGAGTACATTGATAATGGTTTCTTGGAAAGAAGGAAGGAAGAAAGAAGGAAGAAAGGAAAAAAATTGTTTACTCTAATGTGCACCTTTTAGAATGTTTTCCTAGCTGAACTCTGCTATATGTTATTATTTTTTTTTTTGTCTTATAGGCTTCTAAGACTTCTTATAGTCTTCTAAATGTATTTTTGTCTTATAGTCTTCTGTAGTCTCTTATAATCTTCTAAGGAAGATTCAGATCAGTAACATTACACTTATATTCTGTGTGCAATCTTTCTCTACCTCAATTCACTTAGAACTCCTAACAGAAATATGAACTATTGAAATTTTATAATTTTAATATGGAATCATTCAGATGATGTATGTTAGAGTTTTTGCTCCATCAAAAAAGGCAACATGTTAAAGGACTAATCTACATATTTCAAAAGCTAATGGAAACCATCACAATGGCTATATAATACTCAGTTGGTACCCTACTATTTTAAATAAAAGTGCTTAGTTAGATTGCTCTCATATAGCTTTACTCTCCTTTTATGATTTGATTTTGTAAAGGGAAAATTAGCTATGGTTCACCTATGTAAACCTCCACATTTTGAGAAAATTTGAAATATAGACAAGGATTGCAAGTAAAATGAACCTATTAGTTTATTTATAGATGCCTAGAAGTTACAAATATATTAGATAATTGCTCTTGTAGGTATCTTTAAAACCATAAAAAATTATGTTGCTTCAATATTACTCAAAAATGAATACAGAAAAACCTGTCCATTGGAAATACAAGCTGATATTCAGAGAACTGAGACTGTTGTGTATTTTTTACCTTTCGTTACTGACATGATTCTTTATCCCATGTAGTTTCCTGTCTCCAAATGACGCCTGCCTCATGATCTGTCTGTTGCTATCACTTCCCTCCTACCTAGTTATTTAGCACAGTTTAAAATACCAATTCATGCTGTCCTTGAAGAATTTCTTCTACTTGTCTTGCTTACAAAACGTCATTATGGATCCCTTTGGAATAATCCCAAATATTCAGATATAATGAGAGAGAACAGGTGCACAGAGAATGAGAAAAATTCATTATGCACATTATTGGATTTTTTTTCATAGCATGAGTCTAATTCATTAGATCTAACAAACTAAAGCCTAGTATCATGCTAAAGGACTTATCCCTACATATTTAAAAAGGTGAAAAAGAGTCTGGTTGAGGGAGTCAAACAATGGGCTAGAATACAATGCCTGTGAGGAATTCCCTCTGTATTTATTAATTAATCTTGCATCTTTGGAAAGTAACTAAATATTCCTTACTCCATTTCTCATAATGTGTTCAGTAGAAAAAAGTAATTCAAAACAAATGTAGTAAATTAAAATGAGTTAAAAATCACAAACCCAAAATACTGGTTTCATTTAAATTAGCCTAGTTAAAAGATGATAGTTTTCTATGTGGAAGCATATTTCTCTAAATTATGCATATATGGGTAACCTGAAAATTTGATATTTCTTTCATAATCCCTATTACTACATTAGGTATTTTATAAATATATATCATAAAAATACAAAATTTTCTATGTAGCCTATATCAGAGACAGTCTAAAGGTATCTGGGCATTTATAACACAGTTGTGTGTTTATTTTATAAAGTAACCTACAACTATAAAACTATTTCATGTATAAAAAGTTAGATGTGCATACTTCTCAAATTGCTCAAATTACCAAGAAAATATTTAGTCAATATTATCTCCTTTAAGAGTACACATATAATTTTGTATTAAATTTGCTTTTGACTATCTAAAGATGATTTTTAAAAATATTTTATATATTCATTTGTGAGAGAGAGAGCATGAGCCAGGTGGAGGCGCAAGGGAGAGGGAAAAACAGAGTAGACTTCCTGCTGAGCAAGGAGCCCCACATGGGGCTTGATCCCAGGACCCCAAGATCATGACTTGACCCAAAGGCAGACACTTAGCCAACTGAACCGCCCAGGTGTCCATAAAGATGATTTTTTAATAGAAAATATTCTCTATTTGAACAATTAATCCTAATGAATTTATTTTGAAAAAACTTAAATATTTAGATACTTGGTAGACTTTAGGATATAATTCTCAGAAAAAAATTATAATGAATAGTGATGTCTTTGGATATTTGAATTTTTGCACACTAATGCTTTGACTATTCATTATTATAATAATTTTGATTTCTCACCTATAAAGTCTATACAAAAATACAAAATTTATTATTATTTTTTTACTTTAAAATAGTATTTCATGTTTGCTTAGAAAAAATCACAGAGAGTAATCCAAAATATAAAAGCTAGATAAACATGCAGAAGCATAGTGGTAAAAATCGTGTCTGGAGACCTACTGACTTCTTCAAATCTTGAGTCTATCACATATTAGTTGTATAATCTTGAGATTCTTACATAAACTCTCTGTGCTTCATTGTTTTTCTCCTAAGCAATGTAATATTGATGATAGTATCCCCATAGGATTATTGTAGAATTAAATTATATAATCTGTAAGTGTTAAACACAGGGCTTGGAGCATGGTAATTATTCAATAAATACTAGTTATTATTATTAACCACAATGTTCATAATACTCTCATTCTTATATTTTTTGTCCACTAAATGACTTTTATTTAATTTTATTTTTTTAAAGATTATATTTATCTATTCATGAGAGACACAGAAAGAGAGGCAGAGACACAGGCAGAGGGAGAAGCAGGCTCCCTGGAGAGCCTAATGTGGAACTTGAACCCAGGACCTAGGAATCACACCCTGAGACAAAGGTAGGCACTCAACCCCTGAGCCACTGAGGAAACCTTAATAAATGACTGTTCAATAAATAGAAATATTTCTTATTTTTATACACACACAAAAAATAAGTGATTTGCTTAAGATAATATTTTTTAACATAAATTTCTGTAACTAATCCAGGAGTACAGATTGGAGTATTTAAGAAATTTTCTAATTATCATTACTGTATTCACCCATCCATTTATCTGTTTACTGATTTACTCAAAAATATGTTTGCCCTGGGCACCTGGGTTGCTCAGTTGATTCAGTATCTGCCTTTTGCTGACACTGAGGTCACGACATTCAGGTCATGATCCTGGAGTCAAGGGGTAGAGCCCAAGGTCAGTCTCCCTGCTCAGAGGGGAGTCTGTTTCTCCCTTTCCCTCTGACCCTCCCCCTGCTTCTCTCTCTTTCTCTGAAATAAAAAAAAAATCTTAAAAATATATGTGTTTGACCAAATAATACTTTGTGCACTTGGAATAAGTCCTGGGAATGCATGGTAAATAAAATGAACATGATGTCTGCTTACAATTAAGCAAGGGTAAGGAAGAAGGTAGGCATTAAATAATAATATAAATGAGGAAGTGAAAGAGAAAAGGAACAGTCCGTAGGATTGTGTAACCAAATCTAAAGGATAAGAAAAACAATCCCAGGAATAAAAATTAAGTTGAGTTTGATTGAGTTAGCCATTGTCAGTGAGACTCTTAGCAGTAATACTATTATAAAGGTTTTGAATTATTCCCACTTTCCAGTTTCTGTGCTAGTAGGAAATTGGGGCCAAGATTTAAACTATCTTTCAATCTTCCACCTCTCAGCAAATTCGCAGGCAGAGGAAACAACATGTGGCAGGTAAGGATTACTTTGAGGAGTACCCTCTAATCTAGGTTAAGAAGTTTTTATTCCAATGTCAGGAGTATGGAAGGACAAGAAGAATTTAAAGTAGAAAAATGATAGATTTGTAGTTTCAGAAAATCACATGGATTAGAAAAGAGGTAGCCAATAGAGAATTGAAGGTGAGATAAGATGAGCTACCACTTACAAAGACAGATAAGACTATGGCAATGGTGGTAGAGCTGGTTACTCTTAACATTCAGAAAAGAAACACAGAGGGTACCTGGGTGGCTCAGTTGGTTAAGCATCTGACTTTGGCTCAAGTCATGATCTCAGGGTCCTGGGATGGAGCCCCCATAGTGCTTTGGCCTCCCTGCTCAGCAGGGAGTCTGCCTACCACTCTCCTCCCCCTGCCCATGGTCTCACTCTCTCTCTCTCTATTTTTCCAAATAAATAAATAAATAAAATCTTTAACAAAATTGAAACAATGATATGACATTCTGTGAATGGCTAACAGTGTAGAGTGAGGGAAAGGATGGAACCTGATCTAAACCTATGTAAGAGGAGGAGGATGCTTGAGAAAAATACAGAAGATACGCTGAATTTGATTTTAAATATGTTGAGTTATATATATTTAAGCTATCTAGGTGGAGGGTTTGCTATTACTCTGTCTGTATGATGTTGATCTTGATGAGATCTTGAAGATGATGATGGTTATGATATCAACATTAATTTCAGGCAAACTGTGCACCAGTCTTGGTGCTTTAGTGCAATGCAGCATGTAAATTGAATACACCAATCCCACTGAATATGCTAAATATGTTTTTAAAAACTTTATGGAGGATTGATTCACACTAAAATTATTAGAAAACATTATAGGTAGATACATTGACACCAAAAGACAGTTCTATGCTGAAAAGTGTATGAGCTTAAACTAGTTAGATTAAACTTGTAGTGTGATAAAGAAAACAAAAACAGAGAGTCTCTCAGGAGCCAATAGCAACACTAATATTGATAAGAAGAATAACAAATGAAGACTCTGAATATGAGACTGAGAAAATGCTGGGGCCAAGGAGAGAGAGTTTCATGAATAAGTGAGGAGTCATTACAATACATTCAATGTGTTTAAGTGTTAAGGTTTAAAAAGTTTTCATTGGAGAGGGCAACAAACAGGTTATTTTCTAAGGGCTTATTGGATGGATAAGAATGCAGTTGGAAGACAAATGGAAAAAAGTCAGTTTAAATAATAATTCAAAAAAATTAACTTTGAAGGGAATTTTTTCAAAGTTAAATCAGACACAAACCAGCATCAGAAAAGGAAATAAAACATAGAGTTGAAAGAGCTTGGTTTTAGATCAGAGAAAACCGAACATGTTCACATGCTACTGGAAAGATAATGAGGGAATGAAAAGCTAATTAGAATTAATAATTTGTAAAGTAAGATACCTGAATTGTATGAGTGGCAATTGATATCCATTAGTGCAACGGTTCTCAACTGGGAGTGATTTTGCCCCCAATCTGGAAACTCTATTGGTTTGCACAACTGGAGGTGATGTGCTACTGATATTTAGTGGGCAGAAGCCAGATTTGTTTAACATAGTACATATTTTCAAAAATACAATAGATGGGGCACCTGGGTGGCCCAGTGGTTGAGTGTCTGTCTTCAGCTCAGATCCGAATCCCAGGGCCCTGGGATCAAGTCCTGCATCGGGCTCCCTGCATGTAGCCTGCTTCCCCCTCTGCCTGTATCTCTGCCTCTCTGTGTGTGTGTGTCTTTCATGAATCAGTGAATAAATAAACAAAAATAAATAAATAAATAAAGCCAATTTCAAAAAAATATTAAAAAAATAAAAAGAAATAAAAAGAAAAGAACAGATATGAGTGCCTAGGTAGCTGTGAGTTAATCATCTGCCTTCAGCTCAGGTCATGATCCAGAACTGTTGGATCAAGTACAATATCTGGCTTTCTGCTCAGGGGAGAGTCTCCTTCTCTTTCTGCCCCTCCCTCTGCTCATGCTCTTGCTCTCATTCTCTCTCTCAAATAAATAAATAAAATCTTGAAAATAAATAAATAAATAAAAAATAAATAAATAAATAAAAATTAAATAAATAAATAAATAAATAAATAAATAAATAAATAAAAGTGAAGTGTTGGTTAAGGAAATATACAAAGATTGGCAAGTGGTACTGAATCTTATTTAGGCTGTTAACTATAAATTTACTGGCAGCAATCCCAAAGTTTATATATATTTCAAGACTATCCAGGAATCCTTTTGCATAATTTAAAAATGCTGGTAATGGCATTCCGTGAGAGGATTTCTACAGGCATAAAATGGAAGGCAAAAGGATGAGAGTCGAGTAATTGAGTAATCCTATTGTAAACTAAGCCATGTAAATAGCAAATTAAGATGAGGAAATAGATAAAAAATGGAAAGAAAGCTAACAGACTAGACCTTATTGAACTGGTACAGTGGAATTAGTTGGTGTCTATTAAAGTTTATTAGCTTATTGATAACTGCTTGTTAGATTGTTTTTTATTTCCAACTAAATTTTTGTTATATGATTTATCAATAATTTCACTCATTATGTACATTTGTATCATTTTCCTAATGATTCATGAAAAATTATGAAACATAAATTTTGTTATATTATTAATTTAACACAAAATTCAACCAAGTTTGGTAAATATAATCTTTAGCATACCTATGTTAAATTACTCAAAAGCATTTTAAATATTAATATTACATATTTGACATTTATAAAATTGGTCATAAATATCATAAATCATAAAAGGAGAAAAATTAACTAAGATTTCAGGAACAGAGATTTTTCTTTTCTTGATATTTAAAAAAAATATTACAAGTTAAGTGATAAAGAAAATTTGAGTGAATATATACCTAGGATTTCTGTCGGGAGGAGGGTGTTGAGATAGGCAAGCATCGACCTTATTTAAGTGTTCTGTTATATCGTATGTCATGTTTTGCCCTGAAGGTTGAATATCAGTTATCCTTTCATTCCAGAAATATTTATTAAGCACCTGCTAGGTCCTTGAGATAAATCAATGAATGTGTAACAGAGAAAAGTACCAGCCTGAATGGGTTATACATTCTCACCTGTATATAATATATACATATAATGAATAGATATGCAATTGTATATATTTATAACATGGTATTAGATATGATGAATACGCTGAAGGGAACTAAAGCAAGTTAAGGAGGTAAGAAGTAATAGAGTGGGAACCCTAGATTTTGAACTCTGGTTTAAGAAGTACTTTATGTTGAGATCACATCTGAGAAAGAAACTGATTCTTGTATATTGAGGATAGAACTTAAGAAACTGTCTGTAGGTTCACATGATAGTCCTTTACAGCTTTTACCTATAAAATTGCAAAGTTTCTGTGATTATCTAGAGCCACAATTTGAGTGTCTTCTTTAATATTAAAAAAAAATGACTACAACTTCATTAATAGTAACCAAGAGATATGGCAGTTTTCATTTAGTTGTTATTTGATTTCAAAATTAAGATTACTATAAGCTAATGGAGGAAATTTAAAGTAAATTTATTTAAATAGATATTTTTAATGTGACTGGTCAGCATAAATTTGATAAAACACTCATTTTTCTAATTGTCTATTATTTCTTTTCTATAGTAATAGAAATCACAAAGAACGTGTGTGCTCTCTGATTTTTCTTTTTTGCCCTTAAAACTTTCCTTTAGAAATTCTAAAAGCCATACTTAATTTCTAGCCTCTAGTAAAAGTGTCTGAATAGTGATATCCATTAGAGAAAGAATGATAATCTGATGATGGTGCTAGCAGGTGGTGCCATAATGAATTCTCTTTACGGAGGAGTACATTCTTAACTATCATTTGTCCTGGAGTTCCATTTTATTATGAGAAGTAAGAGCAATCTTGTCTGGAAAAAAAATGACTATTAGATTATTCTTTTTAAAAAATATTTATTTATTTATAAGGGGGATGGAGAATGCAAATGCTTGCACATGGTGGGGAGGGGCAGAGGGAGAGGGAGAGAATCTCAAGCCAACCCCCCAGTTGAACAAGAAGCCCCACACAGGGCTCTATCTCAGAATCCTGAGATCATGACCTGAAATCAAGAGTCAGATGATTAACCAACTAAGCCACACAGGTGCTCCCACCAAGAGATAATTCTTAATCTCCAGAAATGATGTCTGTATTTGGGATTATTAAATAAAGTAAAAAAAAAAAAAAAAAGAGAGAGAGAATAAATAAACAAATTTTATTATTATTTTTTAATAAACAAATTTTAAAAGCTTATCACACACATTTTCAAAAATATTGTCCTGCATACAATAACCTCCCCCCCCTTTTCAATTAAGTCTGTAGCCAAAATGTCTGAATGCATATTGCTCTGTAGCAAAATAAGAAAGGCTAGGAGAATGCATAGAAAATTGTATGAGAGAATACTAAAGAAGAGTTATCACTGGCTAAATGGAATTGACTATATATGGGAGATATAATACCAAAACAGTGGAGTTATTCATTCATGAAAAAAAGAAATAGTTATAGAATGTTTACTGCGCGTAAAGCATTGTGATAGTTACCAATATACACTGAGATATGAAACCTGTCTTCATAAAGTTTATGTATTTCTAAATGAAAATAAAAGGTATAAAGATAAGTTAAAGAGGTACATGAACAATTTCCATCTATATTTAAACACCATGATAGCCCTATTCTGAAGATTTAATTAATGGAGAAGGTTGTGTGAGTGTGAGGGGGCAGGGGCTGGAGGCCCCATGGATTCCTGCGAGCTGGTGGTAAGATATTTCACACAAGCTAGAAATGGGAATTCTTTGGACTTGTGTAATGGTGTAGAAATGGAAGGAAATCCGTGGGTAGGAAAGTGATTTCTGACAATTTGTTCATGAAGTCAATGGAATTTTCGAGATAACAAGGGATTGGGGGATGAATCCTAGGTTTCCGATTGGAACATGAATAGCTGGTAGATGATTAGGATTTTGAAATAAAATATGGTGGATGGAAGGAACCACATAAATATTGGGGGGGGTGGATATGGGCAAGTGTACTTTTAGTTTTGACATATGCTTATCTAAGATGAGAGAGAAGGGACCTGAGGCTATAGAGTAGGCAGCTGAATTTCTGGAAGGGAAACTCTGCAGGTACAGGGGCTGGAAACTAGAAAGCCTTTGGACTGATCTGTGGCAGATTTCTAGCGATGCACTTCCAGGGTCATCTGTAGAATCTCTCAAGGGCCAAATAAATGTTCGTTCTAAGGACCTACCGAACCCAAATCAACAGGTCTCTTACGGGTACTAATAAAAGTGTGTGAATGAGGGATAGGAAAAGCTGGTTACACTTAAGCAGTTAATCCCCTTGGAGCTACTATGAGCTGTACTGTGAAAGATGTTTTCAAAGAGTTGGCCCTTAGAAAATCTTTTTGAAATATTGAAATTGAGCTCCTGGTGATTTGAATAGCAAAACTTTAATTTTAAGACCTGTCACTTTTGTGTCGGTACTCTCCAACAAGTTCTGGGCTCAGTAGATTCCTCAGAACACCCTTCTGTGAAAATCATTACCCTTTGAGATCTAGATAACACAGTTTAAAAGGGTTTATTTCTTGGCATTATTGCCACCCGTATTTCACATTTGTTTCAAGTTTTACCTTGTATGGGCTGCTCATAAAATAACTAGCTTTTATAAATACACGGGTGAGTACAAATCATTCCTGTTCTTGCAAAACCTGTACAACAAAAACTCAGTCATTCTAGACTCCTGCTGGCTATACCAAAGACTAAACGTCCACTTCAAATGCCCTTGTACTTTTATCCATTAAGTTATATTCTGTTATCGCAAAGTTCTCTCCCAGGGAGCCTTTCTTGTCTGTGTGGGCAAAGGGAAGGATCATATAACTCTCGAAGCATCAATTTCCTTTATCTTTTTGAATCATCTATTTCAACAGGATAGGAATTTATAAAATAGGCCCTGCTTTTACAAAGCATGATCTCAAAACACAGTTAGGGATGCCTTTAAAGGTAAAGAAACTCTCCAAGTTACAACTAAACAAATGAAACAGAAAGATAATACGGAAATCACCTTTCCTCTTCCCTGTAAACACATCCAAACAAATGATCAGGACCATGATTCAAATCCCTTTGAGGATTTACAGCCATTATTTTCACTATTGACATGGAGTACAAAAAAATAAAATAAAATGGAATTATTCCTATTAAGTCATCCTATAAAATAGTAACCCATGCAAGATCTCATATGTACATTATGTGATCTCCATATATTATGCTCTTTTGACTATGAGTTTATTCTTTTCCTAGGTAAAGAAACCGATTCAGGTTATAAATTTTGATATGCCCCGGATAAATCTATTCACTCCACAGTTAAGAATTAACTCCAGGCAAACATGATTGTTGGGCATGTTTCAAATAATATTATTTTAATTTGCTTCACTGACAATATGCCTACTAAGTGGAGAGACAAGAGCAAAATCCTGTTAAACAAGAAAAAATAAAATGAAATAGTGAATTTTTAAAAATTTCTGATTGTAAGATTACTTAAGTATTCTTTTCTATGTTTCATTTATGTCTTTTAGCATATTTTAGGGATTTGAGCAACATTAGGGATAATAATGAGGACATCCTTCCAGTTAACAAATACCTGAGGGGAAATAACACCAAGGATTTGACAAATGATGTGACACCATAGTAGTTAAAGATTAAAGAGAAAAGTCTACTCCATATGACTTACCATATTTCTATCTTTTTTTTTTTTTTGAAGATTTTATTTATTTATTCATGAGAGGCACAGAGAGAGAGAGAGGCGGAGACATAGGCAGAGGGAGAAGCAGGCTCCCAATGCAGGACTTGATCCCAGGGCCCTGGGATTAGGACCTGAGCTGAAGACAGATGCTCAACCACTGAGCCACCCAGGTGCCCCATCTGTTGTATTTTTGGAAATATATCCTATGTTAAACAAATTTTCCTATGGTCACTTTAATTTGGAAATACTATATGGATCAACTTAAAAACTGAGGTTGTTTCACTTAATAAGATGTGTTATCTGATATGTATATAATTGTTGTTTCTGGTAAGTTATTTGGAAAAGGCAAAAAGATCATCTTGAAGACACATACTGATGATACACATTATCTGATTTATCAGCTAATTGCCAATTGTTAATTTATGCTATTAGGAACTGCTATCAGGGCTACAGGCTAAGGTAATATTCCTCTCAATTGAAATGTTTCCAAATTTATTAAATTATGATGACATGAATTATGACCCATCAAATTTCTAGTTATACTAGGTTTCAATTGACAAAGGAATATTCTTTTTTTTTTTTTTTTTAAATCTTTATTTATTTATGATAGTCACACAGAGAGAGAGAGAGAGAGAGAGAGGCAGAGAGGCAGAGACACAGGCAGAGAGAGAAGCAGGCTCCATGCACCGGGAGCCTGATGTGGGATTCGATCCCGGGTCTCCAGGATCACGCCCTGGGCCGAAGGCAGGCGCTAAACCGCTGCGCCACCCAGGGATCCCCGACAAAGGAATATTCTTAAGATTTTTTTTTTACCCCCAATATGCTTCCCAAAGTCTGCTCATTTCAATTCGGAACATATCAAAGTTGAGTTTCAAAAAAAAAAAAACAAAAAACAAAAAAAACCACCACCACCACCACCATCACCACCACCAACAACAACAACAAAAAAACCCAAAAAACAAAGAACAAAAAATGACCTACTTGGCATCTGTTGCTGTTACTCTGTCAAATAACTCACCCATCGTCTAGATCTCAGTGGGGGACATATGGGAGGTCCCACAGTTTCTTTCCAGCTGTTACTTAGTCTGGAATAATGTTTTTGGTTTCATACAACTCCCAGCATGCAGTCTGCTCCTGACAGCCTCAATACAATTCCATTTAAGCAAAATGAATTAGAAGTCGGTGTAAACAAAGTTTAGAAAGAAACAATTAGAAACTCTTCCTGAACTGGCTTATGACTTGGAAAGTTTCATCTTAAGGAAACCTGTCACCTTGTAGGATAAAACGCCACAGGCAGCTTTACAGTAGCCTGAGCGTACCTTTTGCTTCTCTGAACAAACTCTTAGAAGAGTTAGAAGAGCTTCTACGGAAATATCTGGAGCTTAAGAGCTGGAAGCATCTGTTCAGTATGATAACAGTAGCAGCCTTCTTGGCGGCAGTCTAAACCCTAAAATCCCCAGATATACCCCAGACCTAGCACTGGGGAAAAAGGATTGCATTAAACCATCATTTTTCAAACTTTCCAAAGGGAATCACACCTGAAAGAGAGTTGCAACTCCCTCCCTCCCTCTCTTCGCTCCCACCCTCTCTCTCTTATACACACACATACACAGACACACACACACACACACACACACACAGGTGCATACACAGTAGACAGAAAAAATAAGATGCTACAGAACAGTCAAAAGTGAAATGAAAGCACTGAGTGTGTTTCAGAAAACTGACTGAAGGGAATGCCAAGGTTGCTCACTGAAGCAATCACTGACAATGATGACTTGTGGATCATCCAAACAACACTGGATCAGCAATATACGAATAAATATAGATCAAGAAATCTTAATTTCCAAACGCCTTTGCCTACTCCTGTATCAGCATGCCTCGCACTGGCTCTGCCCAATGTGTATGTATTATATATCATGCTGTGTAGCAGCCCTCATCTGAGCTGCTGATTATCCAGCCAGATAGCCTGTTCTGGAACTTCCCCTCTCGCCTTATTAGCGGCCCCTGGGCTTTAGTCCACTTGCCTGCAAGGGATGATGATGATGATGATAGCATTCATCTCTATAGTTAGCCTAAGGATTAAATAAAGCCTGACTGTACATAAAGATCTTAAAATAGTGTGAAACACACAATAAAGACATGCAAGTGCTTGTTATTCTTATCCCTCTCTTTTTTATCTAATCATTTCTATTTATTGAAATCCATCATACCCAGACGACAACATCAGCAATGGAGCTGCAAACTAGGAAAGTGCATGTGCATCTTACAGTTTCCCTCTCAGATGATGGTTTTGTTCAAATAAATGGGACTCTTAAAATAGGAACACAGGGACATCTTCCCCAAAGCATTAATGCTGTTTTCTGGATGTTCCACATATGTAACCATTGACATGAACCAGGCTTTATTTCTTTTCTTTTTAACTCAGCATCCATAAGTGACATATTAGTGATTGTGTCTTTAAAAAAAACAGTATAGGGCAGACCCGGTGGCGCAGAGGTTTGGCGCTGCCTGAAGCCTGGGGTGTGATCCTGGGGACCCAGGATCGAGTCCCACGTCGGGCTCCCTGCATGGAGCCTGCTTCTCCCTCTGCCTGTGTCTCTGCCTCTTTCTCTCTGTGTCTATGAATAAATAAATAAAATCTTAAAAAAAAATAAAAAAAGCAGTATAATACAGGAGAATATCTTAACATTTATCAAGGGCTAAGTACTAGTTTGTCCCTGATTTCAAAAAGAAGAAAAGTGTCATAAAGGCATTAGTGGTTAAAAATTGCTTTAGGGCCCACATATAGAATTAAAAAAAACAAAACAAACAAACAAAAAAAAAACACTGTTCATGGCTTTGAGCTATTTTAACAGATTTCCTGGATTTTTTCATCATTCAATCCCTTAGACTACTTAGAAACTGTAGGATAACTAAAAAAGGCAAATTTCTCAGAAAGTTGTTAGATTTCAGTGATTTAGGCAATATTTTAGTAATCCCTACTCAACTATATTTACTGATTTCCTTTGTTATACCAAAATTTGACAAAGGCTATAGAATAATTAGTTATTAAGAAATAGCCATAGCAAGCTTTTACTTTAAGAGATATTTTTTCTGAAAACTAGTGACATAAAGAACACACTCACATTGAAAACAATTCTGTCCTGTGTAAAAATGGATTCTATTGGTCATCCATACCTAATTGGTTTAAACATGAAGGGATTTAGAGTTTGAAAAGTGAGAAGAAGATGATGGTCATAACCTATACCACTGTTAGTAGTAAAACAGTAATATTTATTACTAATATGAGTGACTTGGTCTGGGACTATGGGAGGGTAACTGAACCAGTGCCCCCCTACTCCACTCCCGCCGTAGGCACAGCAGAAGGTGACACAGGTCTGCATGAACAGTCTTGGAATCCAGGGTCAACACTGAAAAGTCTGTGGATACTGGGATAGAGTTTTTACCTGCGGTTCTCCTGGTCCCAGGAAACTATGAAGCTTTTCAGAGACGTTAGTTCCAGCTTCACGTCCTTTGTATTTTTCCCTTAAATTCCCAGCAGCTCGATTTGCTACTTTGGATTTTTAAATCACACATCCAAATGCAGGAGATGCTTTAGCACCTCTAACCATTGAGACTTGTGATCAAGCCCTATTGGTAGAGTCACCATACATCTTCGTTTGCCTATTTCAGCATGTTGTAGATCAAAATATGCTATGAATTTTATTCTGAAATCCTTTTCACTCAAGAGTACTCTAGTTTGAACAAAAACTTGCACAGTTACCTAAGCCATTGGGATTTAAAGTCTTGGCAGTTGTAATATGCTTATGTTTCCCTAAGAAATATCCTTTTTTTTTTTTTTTTTTTCCAAGCAAGGTGCCATCAAGGAGTCTGTATCACCCCTGAGTTCCAGGGCACATTTGCCTCTCTATCTTGATACAATGAATTAGAATGGACACATTGTATAATCGTTATTTGCCCATTTGGTAATGCCCTGTCCTAAACCTCAGTCTAGGGCTAGGGACTTTGGTCCTCTCACCTATGTGTGGCTTCCCTTTCTGTAACTGTCAAGTTTTCCATAAAAATAAAATTCCCAATTTATTGTCTAGCTGGGGAATATTTGGGGAGAATACCCTTTAAAAAGTTTGCTGAAATGGGTAGGAAATATCAGAAAGGGAGACAGAACACGGAAGACTCCTAACTCTGGGAAATGAACTAGGGGTGGTGGAAGGGGAGGAGGGCGGGCGGTGGGGGTGACTGGGTGCCGGGCACTGAGGAGGGCACTTGACGGGATGAGCACTGGGTGTCATTCTGTATGTTGGCAAATTGAACACCAATAAAAAATAAGTTTATTATTTAAAAAAAAAGTTTGCTGAAGTCTTTCTGTTAAGCAAAAATGTCAAGAGAGGTAAAAGGAAGTGCAAGATATTAAGGTCCACGGTGCTTATCACCTTTCTTCTCTTGTAGTTTGCATTTAATAAGTACTTCTTACCTTTTTTTCATTTAAAGACTGATTTTGAAAAGAGTAATTGAAGAACAATGGGATGATTTTGAACAGCTTCTTTCTACAGGGAAATTATTGATAGAAAACATGCACCCCTTTAGGCTTTTACCTTAACCGATGACATGGTGGACCACAAAATGCCCTTCCAAATTCTTATAAAGAAATCAAACTATCTTTGGATTAAAAACATACATTTGTAAAGATCTAGGACTCCTTGTTGTTATCAAAGGAGGAATAAGTTTTAAGTTAAGAAGTTCAGTAAGTTTCTGTGTATTATCTTTAGAAATAGGCCCGCTCATGAATGATAAAAATTGTTGGATACTAGGTCCTAAAATAATTATTTCTCATTTTTTCATTTAGCCTCTCTTCCCAGGTAATTTATAGCCCAAAATTTGCTATGCCCTAGTGAATACACACATGCTTCATTTCCTGGCTTCTATGCTTCCTCTCCAGGTAGTCTCCTCCCTGAGAGCACCATGATCAAACTTGGAGTTACTACTGAAAAGAGTGTCCACTCTTCACTATCCGTTTCAATATCCATCATCTCCAAAGTGCTGCTCTTGGTGCCCCAGAAAATCAGATTGTTGATTACTTTGTCCATAGATAACAATTTTCTGAAAATATTTTAGGGCTGCCCTTGGGCATTTAAGTTCTTTAAAAATAGGAATTGGAATTTACTAATCTTCGTCCTCTCTACTGTGTGTAGAATGTGTAGGATGTAAAGATAGGGCAATATAAATTATAAACTTCAGAAATTTGTTGAATTAAATTAGTTTTTTATAGAAAGTATATAGTTTTAAGTCAAACGTTTTGAAAATAGCCTTATGTATAAAAATATCGTGCAGGATATATAGAGCGTTCCAAGCAACAGCTGCATATTATAATATATGCATTCATCTTTATCTATATTCTATGACATTTTTTTACAATTCTTCATGATTATAATATCTTAGAATTATTTATTTGTGATAAAGCTTTATTTTTATTTTTCTGTTATGAACTTGATTTTAATTTCTCAAGTCAAAAACATGAGTTCCAAAAATATACTTTTCCTTTCAGAAAAAAAGATTTCCTGTATTATGAGACATATTCCTAGAAAACAAATATGAAAAAACAGCTAATTATCATGTTTTCTTTCCATCCTGCTAAAATATTGTTAGCTTTCCTGAGGATAGAAGAATTTTAAAAATAATAGTTTAGTATAATTTTTATAATAAGTACTTTTTCAGTAAAGATATTATAGTAGATAGTTAACAAAATACAATGTTCATGTATCTACTTTTTCGTACTTACTATTTTATAATAATTTGATTTATAAATATTTTATGGAAAAGAGACCCTAGATTGTTGGGCAGTTAAGAAAATGCTTGATTTTGTAAAGCAATGGATATTTATAAACTCAAATCTTTCCTAGGCCTCTTCTACCTCTAGCTATCCTTTTCTGTTTATTCAACTTAGGATGAGAAAGAAAACAATTGTTTTTCTTATAAAGTGAATGATGATTTCTATGGTTTTCCAACTGTGTTTTCGAATGTGTTGTAGATAATGTATCAGAAATATCTTTAAAACTTTATTGGTTCAGGGAAGTTGTGTAGTACCAAATTTATCCTGGCACCTGTAATGAATTTTTGATGTACCAAATGTTCTTTTGAAGACTCATCTTATGTTTTGCATGAAGCATTTCCATTTTTCCTCTGAGAGTTTGAAGGAAAGGAAGTGAAATCACTAAACAGTTTTTCAGAGGTTAAATTTGCTCACTTATAAAAATAAGCCTAATTACTGCTTAAACACAAAATGTACAGAACTAACAAGAAACTTCATATGAGTACTCCAGTTTGTGAAATACAAAACATTCGAAGTTTTATTGGCAAGATTACATAATTAGGAATCTCTAAACTGAATAATCACTCTGTGTAAAAATTAGAATTATTTAAGCATGAAAGATTTTACCAACATTTTAAATCTTATAGCCATAGAGCACACAGTTATCTCTAGGTTGGTAAATAAAGTTTTACATTAACTCTGGCAAAAGACAAGAATAAAGAATGAGGATGACAATCTTAAAAATTGATTGAAAAAAATATCTGTACCTACTGCTTTTCTTGTTAAGATTTTCTGACAAAAGTTGGCAAAGCAAATTAACTTCGTACATATTATATGTGCATGTATAAATGCATATATAATGAAGATAATATCATAAACTATTAAGATGATATTTTTCCACTCCTACAGAAGATAAATCAGATCCCTTCATCTGCCATTCAAATGTTGTAGCTACAGTAAAGGGTGAAGGGCTAGAATTACTCTGTGAAGAAGGAGGAAATAATGCAAGGAAAGTCCTGCCTTCTTGGAGCTCTTATGTGTTCCATAAAGAGGAGGTAAAAGAATCAGGTAGACAACATGAGTATTCTGGTTCCCTGTATACACAAACACATACACACACAGAGAGAAGAGTGGGAGGTTATAAAAGAAATGGAAGTGAAGAAATTTATGTAGACCCAAATTTATGTAGACCCAATTCCACTTTGGTATTTTTGAAGAAGTCTGTTGCCACAGACCATCCCTTACTAAAATAAGCATGAAGTGATTAGGCATAGAAAGAGACACAACTATTGCTCACCATCCTCCTTCAGCTCTCACATTGTATAGTTAAAGTCTGGAAATCGCAAATGTTTTGTGGCAGACACAGAAGGTGCTCATATATCTAGGGGGCTGACTTGGGCAAGTGCCAACAGGCTTACCAGGACCTTGGACAGCTGAAGTGAGGGACCATTAGAGAATGAAGGTGTAATGCAGAAGAGTGCCGTACTGTAGAGTTAAGGATTGACTGAGCCAGCATATCTACTTTGCTTTACCTAAGAACTATGCCTCCATATTTCAGAAGGGAACTAAAGTAGAGTAGTCAGTGATCAGTTAGGTTGAAAGTATCTCCTAGACAGAAGAGTTAGAAAATATACACAGCCACTTTCACTCTCTATGGCAGAAGATTGACCCATCTCCCCATGCCTGCAAACCTGAAAGCTCATTTGTCCTTTCATGTCCATAGGAGACATGAAATCTCCTATGTATTCCTAAGTCTTGCTGATCTGCTTGTGTTCCTGTAATGCTACAGAAGTGAGGTACCTCAACTAATTAGGAAAATTTGTTCTGTAAAGTTATTCAGGAGCCCTGTGCATCTATCTTGTTCCTTCCCTCAAGCACTAAGGTGTTTCCATCATTTATATATTTGAGCTTTTTAGCTTGAAAGAAGGGGAAATGAAGATTTTGAGGTCAAACAATTTCTTTAAAGAAAGTAATTAATGGGGCACCTGAATGGCTCAGTTGGTTAAGCATCTGCCCTTGGCTCAGGTCATAATCCCAGGGTCCTGGGATCTACCCCAGCATCAGGCTTCCTGCTCAGTTGGAGGTCTGACTCTCTCCCTCTGACCCTCCCCCCATCTGCTAATATTCTCACTCACTCTTTTTCTCTCTCTCAATTGAATAAAAAAAAATCTTAAAAAAAAGAAAGTGATTCAGAAAGTGGTACATATCAGTTTATGCACACCTCATTGGGAAACTCCTATTGCAAGGAGGCTATGAAATCTTGTGCCAACCCCAGTTTCCATGTCCCTACCAAAACTCTATTACATGGAAGAAGAAAAAAGTGAGAATTTGCTCATCTGCCACACTTAATATTTTTCAAAAAGACATTGATTTGAAAGAAATTCACTTCTAATTCCCCATCACCAATCATGTATGCCTACAATCCTTTACTGTCCTACAAGATGGGGATAACACAATAGATAGGATTGACTACACAAACTAAAATAATAATAATAATAATAATAATAATAATAATAATAAATGTATATATTATTCACTTAATGAAAATGTGTAGGCCTACTATGTATATATTCTGTTGACATATCAACAGGAATGAATTAATTAAATTAATTGGAATTCTTGGTGAATAATACTTCTTTTGTGAGTTTCATACCATTTCTATAACATAGTATGAGATTCCTGAACAATTATGGTTCTGTAAATTTCTCCAGCATCATCCCAGTCGCTCTCCAAATTGCTCACTGTGGTTCAGGCTCATTGAACTCTCCCTCTGTTCCTAGAACATACTAATCTTTTCTTCCTTCGAAGTTCTGCACTGTTCACCTACCGGGGTCCTTCTCCTCTTTCAGTTATCTCCATATCTTCTCCAGGAAGAGTTGCATCTTCCATAGCCATTCTGTCTAAAACCATCCCTTCCTTATTTCTAAGTTACCTTAATCTAGCTATTCATTTCCTTCACTTCAATTTTCACAATCTGTAACTGTCTTATTTATTGATTTATTCAATAGTACACTGTTTGTCTACCACACACAATTCTAAGTCCCAAAGTTGTAAAGATCTTCTGTGTCTCTCACCTCACCATCCTCTCTGCGTATTGCAGTAACTGACACAAAATGTCACTTAAAAGGTTTAAAAATGTTTGTCAATTGAGCAAATGGTGAAGATAAGTCTGTCGAGAAACAAATAATTAGATGTGTGTATGTACATGTGCGTGTGCATGTGTAGTCTGAGCTAAATCTTACTATTCCTCAAAGGGTAGGCTAAGAGAACCTTGTTTACAGAAATTTAAGGCAAGTTTCTCATAACAAGTGCTGATAATGTATGGCTATAAAACACCATGTTGTTACCCTCGAGGCATTATGAAATCCAGCCAAAAATGAACTGTTGATGACTAAGCCAACACTGTTTCACATTCTGCTCCATACTCAGAATAGAACATATGCCTTCATAGCCCTTACTTTATGCAAATCTGTGTTGTTTTATATTAGTTCTTTGATTTCATTTTTATGTTTGTGTAAAGGAGTTTTAAAGAGCAAATTTCCATAAAGATGGGGCTTAAATTGCTCTCACATCAGTAATTACTCTTTAGATTACATGATAAACAGCATGATTGAGTAGAATTTTATTATATTGTTTTATGGAATAGTATAGTATAGGTTTTTCTAATGATCCCTAGATCAGACTTTGTGCATTTTTGATGACCTCGGGCAAGCGATGAAAACTCTTCAGACTTCATTTTCTTCATGTACAATAATGGACATAATATCAGCTCCAGTATCTTAGAATTCTTGTGAGAAACAAAGATCTGTTTATAGACAGTATATAGCAGAAGGTCAGCCACATAGCAAGGATTCAATGAATCTTAGCATGTTCCTGATGACTACTCAGGGGTTCTCTGCTAAACTTGGCACTATTAATGTTGAGTTGCTTAAACCTACCAAAATCTATGCAAGTTAAAAATTATGATCTCTGTCCTGCAGATGAGAAAATTGTAGCTCATAAATGTAGATTCCCTGCTGTCACACAGGTTGTGGGCAGCAAAGCCAATTTATGTTCAATTTACTTGCATTATCTTGTTCTTAGTTAATAACCTACCTTCAGACTCCTTTCATTTCAGATAACCTGGCAATCAGCACCAGAAGATAAATCTTTAAATTATTGTTTCTCTTATTTGAAACTGTTGGTGTGTTGATAGTTAAGCAAGAGAGGAAAAAGATAAGAGAAAGTGAGAAAGGAAGAGAAGAAAATAGAAGTTCAGAAAAGTCTAAAATGTTAATGACAGCAAAAGCTTTAACAAAATCAGACAAGTCATCCCTCTCTTTTTCTCTTTCCCTAAAAAGGCCCCAGTAATATAACCTTACTAATTATTGGACAAATGTTTTTAATATAGGAAGAAATCAGGGAACTGTGTGAAAGAATACGTCTTATTTATTCTCTTTTAAATGTTTAAATTGGTGTTTAATTCCAAAGATGGGGGCAGGGGGTCAAAGATTGAGCATTCCACTCTCACTTCAGAAAATGTATGCTGGAGCACCATTTAAACGTTCTATGCTGCCTTTCCTGGGTATCTTTCTACAACTACTTTTCTCTCTTTCTATCTCACTCAAAGGCAAAAGTATTTGGTAGGAAAGACTGTGAAGTTTTGAGGGCATCAGAGGTGGAAATTATTCCAATTACTGTCCTGTTCGGACATACTTTCAATTGTGAAACAGCCTGTAAGTTCATATTGGTAATTAAAATCTACTATTTCAGAACCACAAACAGCATATTTCATAAATCATACACACAAGGACACTAGACATTGGATGCAAATGGAAATTTGATCCATCAATAAACAGAGTTGAGATTTTTTTCTGTTAGTATTCTCTCTCTTGACGATACAAGAGTGGTCTGTTTCATTTAAATATTATCAGCTAGGATTTAATAATATCCATCCTTTCTTGGTTTCTGCTCTCACCCATTGATTGGTGTAGAGATGACTCATGTCTTGTCCTGAAGTCTCTGTACTCTAGGCTCCTTGATATCACTGTTCATAGCTTCTTCTTAGAACTGAGCTACTTCTGCTTTTTCTGCGTCTCACCTCCAAAAGGGCATCAGCAGTAAAAGGAATCTTGAATTGTTGAAGATTAATAATTTATTTTCCAAATACTTCTCTATGGGAACAGAGGAGTCTGCCTCTCACGTTCATTTGAAGGGTCGAGGGCTATGAGACTCTCAACACTTCCCACAGAGCAGCCCTGAGTGCCAGTGGACCCTTCAGGTCCTTTCTAGCTGCATGCAGGCAAAGTGATCCAAAAGAAAACTACTCACATCCTGTTATCTCGTTTCACTGCATGAGAACATGTTTTTTACCTCCATTCACTGACTGTGTTTCAAAGAATTTTTCTAAGTTCTTCACCTTTTTTGGTCTTCTCTTATACTCTGAAGATTAAGCTGAAATAGTGCTAACTTCCAATTGTTTAACTTACACACTATACATCAAACTCTTGAGGAATTGGTGGATGTGTTTTCTTTTTAATTTTAAAATGAATGCAAGCAAAACAGTACACGTGTGCATATATTTTTAAACTGAAGATCTTAAAAAAAACAAAAATGCAGCTACAAAATCCTCTCACTGTTCAGCTCCTGATGTCTGAAAGTGACTTCACTATGGGAAAAAATCCTGGGCCTCATTTGTGTAAATGAGAAAGGAGCCATGGGAACGATTTCCTCCAGTGTGTTGCCAGAGTACACAAGCATAACCATCTACAAAGAAACTTCAGCAGTTCAGATTCTCCATACAACAATAACCAGCAATGTGATCATACATCTCACCAAGGATCCCACACCATAGGACTGACAGCCGCTCCAGGCAATCAACTCTAGAGAGAAATAGCCAGCTATGTTGGTGTTTTTGCAAGATGCATCCTTAAGGCTACATTTGCAAAGACTTTTTGATTGCGCCCTAACTATCAGAAAGATGCTAGAACATGTGTCAATGAGA
This sequence comes from Canis lupus familiaris, assembly GCF_011100685.1. Classification (NCBI taxonomy): domain Eukaryota; kingdom Metazoa; phylum Chordata; class Mammalia; order Carnivora; family Canidae; genus Canis; species Canis lupus. The sequence continues at coordinate 79,755,302 of NC_049224.1, forward strand.
AGCCAAGGTCTTACTGTGATGTTAGATATGCCTGGGTTGGATTCCCCTGATTAGCTTGCTTCCTTGGGCTAGCTATCTTATTTTTCTAAGTCTCAATTTTCACATCTCTAACTGAAAAAAAAAAGAAAAACAAAAGAAAAAAGAAAAAGGATTTTCCCAATACAATTGGCATACCCTAGTGATTTAAAGTAATGTCTCCATGTAGAAAATGCTAAATAATGTGTAAATATTATTATGAAGTGAGTTGCAAATTCTGAATCATTGTTCTTGTTTTCTTCAATCTTATTTGTTGGGAATATACTGACCACTCTTTAAGTTTAGATTTATCAAGTGTATCACATAAGGTTTTGTTAAATTGAGAATCACTAAGAAAAAAATAAACTACGAGTGGCTAGTAATAATACTTTTTAAAAATTGAAGTATTTTTTTTTCTCTCATTCATAGAAATTAAGCGCTGTAGAAGAAAATCTAAGGCTAAGGTCACAGCTTACTCTACCACCTTAAAAATGTAATTCCAATAATAGCAATTGTGACTATGCTTTTAGTTCTTCCTAAGCAATGGGAACATAGCAAAGAGTTTGACTTGTATCTCATTTAATACCCATGACAATCAGAACATTATCCATGAAGTAACCAAGGCATGGAGATAATACATACATTTCCAAGATGACACAATTCTGACACTTGGTACAGCTAAAGCCACCACATCTCCATTCCAGTAAACACGAAAGAGGAAGGGAACAATGAAAAGCATGTTTTTCAGGAAATTTCTTGGAGTTTACACAGGCAATTTTACCTTTATTTCATGGCCTCAACTCAGTAACAAATGATAAGTACTTGGCAAGGGATTCTGGGAAAGGCAGTCCTTAGTTTTAGAGACAATGTTCCATACAAAACAGGTTAATCCTCAAATCAAGCTGCCTTCAAAATCTTTGCTACTGGTGATACTACATAATTTTTTAACTTAATATAGAAAAGTTAGTCTTGGGGCGCCTGGGTGGCTCAGCTAGTTAAGCATCTGCCTTTAGCTCAGGTCATGATACTGGAGTTTTGGAATCAAGCCCTGCATAGTGTTTCCTCTGCCTCCCCACCCCACTCATGCTCTCTCTCTAATGCTATCTCTAGCTCTCAAATAAATAAATAAAATATTTTCTTTTTTTTTTTTAAAGAAAAGTTAGTCTTCCAAAGACAAGTTCAGAAATTTGGAATTTCTGATTATTCATTAATTACACATACTTAAAGCACATACTATTTTCCATGCACTTTTTTAGTACTAGCCTTGAAGAGATAAACAAGGTAAGTCCCTATTTTCACATATGTTACACTCAAGGGAGGGAAATAAATAAAATAGTAAAATAATTTAAATTGAGATATGTTACATTTTCTGCTTTTGAGTAAATTTTTAAATGTGATAAATAAAAATACCCATAGAATTACAAGCATAATCCTATGTTCTTATTAATGGCATAAGCAATATTCATTGTGGATAGAATCAAGAACTGTAAAGGATCTGGAGTTTTACCTTATTTTCAAACCAATGAGTTTTACCCATTTGCAAACAAGTAAGTTTGCTGTGATTTCATAGATGTTGGTTGAAGACTTAAGATTCCTCTGTCAGAGACAAAGAACATTACTGTTCATGGAGTGCCTGGGTGGCTCAGTAGGTTAAGCATCTGCCTTTGGCTCAGGTCATGATTCCAGGGAGTCCTGGGATGGAGTCCCAAGTCCCCATTCAGCTGGGAGCCTGCTTCTCCCTCTCCCTCTGCTGGCCAGTCCCCTTGATTATGGTCTCTCTCTCTTTCTCCGATAAATAATAAATAAATAAATAAATAAATAAATAAATAAATAAATAAATAAACAAACTACAGTTCAGAGCACAACACACAGCATGAGGTGTATCTTCATATTAATTCTCTTTGCTTTCCAAGTCCAGTGAGGGTGATGCAAACTGGCCCAGATCAATGCTGCATTTACAGTAGATTTGTGTCACAAAAAGTAACTCCAAACTTAGAAAGTCTCGATTTCTTAAAAAGGGCCTGTTAGCAAGTCAAATCAACCTTTCCTTGAAAGGGGACATTGTGTTTCTTACACTGGTTGGGAAACAAATGTTCCCTCTGCTCTGAAGAGAAACACCATCTCCTTCTTGCAAGGCAAGTTGCTATACAAACATCTATTACAAGATAATCCAGAACAGGAGCTGATCCAAAATATTCAGAGACATCCTGGAGAATTGTCTCCCACAAAATATATGTAAGACTGTAAGGTTGGTCATTGAGATGGGTTTCCACAAAAGGAGAAGTGCAAGTATTTAAATATTTAAAATACCCAAACAAAAGACCACTACTTCAGTCCAGTTACATAAAGCAGAGATTTTTTTTTATGGTAAATTATAAGAGCTGGGGAAGATGAAAGTAAAATAAGGGTGTTATTAAGTGCATTAGAGAAATCGGACTTTATCTTGGGGATACAGAGTGAGTTAAACCAGAAAAATGAGGGTGAAATAAAAATTTAGGGAAGATTTTATGGTAGACTTGCTGGAGTGGGATCATTACCATGAATCCTGGTGAGAGACACAGACACTGGAAGAATCTGGTGATCAGATAAGAAGGACAAAGCAAAGGAATATATCCAATACATTTCCAGTGTTTTGAGCCTGAATCATCATGAGAAGTATGACATACACAGAGAAACAAGTAAGTCAGGAAAAGAAGTTGTTTTACAGCTGGGAGAATCAGGCTGATTTGAATTATGTTTAATTTGATCTAGTCTGAAAATATCTCAAAGGGGAAAATATCCAATAGGATGTGGGGGCTTTGAGATTAGAAGATGTGTTGAAATCAAGCATTTGATGGATGTGAAACTGGCAGACTCACTTGTGAGCCTGGAAGCAAAATAAAATCTCAGACCCTTCTCAGTTCCTGACCATCTTGTCCACTGTGGATGGGGAGGGGTAGAGATTGCCCAAGTAAGGCTAAGAAAAAGAGTATTTTGTACAAATTGAGGTCACTTCCTGACATGAAAGAACTTTTTATTCTAAATGTTAATAAGTTTCTGTATTTCACAGACCTGAACTTTAGTTTCAATCTGAAAAAAAATAAAATAAAATTACGTTTCATGCCGTCTGGCAAGTATGGTGCTGTCTCTTGTTGCCCCGAGCATGTAAGTGCACTGGATTCAGTTAATTAGTAAACTAAATCTTCCCTGTCTAAAATGTCCCTGAATATTTCTTCATTGCTTTATATACTCTGTGGAGTTATATTAGAATTTGAGGACGATTTAACTGTAATTTGAGTTAGCTGAATGGCACAGAACACTCTTCAACTTTTCCCTCTGGCAGTTGATTTATTTATTCATTCCTTCACTCACACATTTAATTATACAACAAACTCTTCTTTATCAACAAGTTCATTGCAACGCATTTTGCTAGGTATTATATATTAAACAACAATGAATCAACACATTTTATATCTCATTTCTTGTTAAAAAAAAAATCTCTGCATCAAACCTTAGGTTTAGTAATTGAAATAGAGTGGTTGTGCCTAAAAACCTGTCATCGTGCCTACCCCAAGTAAGGCTCTGAGCCACAAGCAGCATAACCAACTATTGTTGACTTAGGTAGAAAATGTTTTTTTTTTTTTTTTTTTAAGAATATATTTTTGTAAAAAGAAATATGGGAACTGCCATCACTCTGGGAATGCTGCAAAGTCAAGGTCACAACATGAGCAAAAAACAAATGTGAAAGGGTTCAGGGAGAACAGTGTGTGCTTCATAGTCTGTATCCTGAATCTTACACTGCCACTGTCAAAAGCCATGCATATGAGTATCAATCGCCAGGCTCTACGATTATGTCTAGACATCCTGCTACAAAGCATCTCTTGTGCTCCAATCCTTTACCTAGACCTCAGACCCCAACCCTCCTGTCACAATCCTCCTCATAGATTCTCATCCTATCCATTCATTAACTGATCTTCCTCCAGTATCTGCCATTGGGACATTACAAATGAGCAGAAATAGTTAACCAGTCATGAACAAAGCCAATGTTTAGACACTTTATTTTATAGTCTTACAAATATTTCCTTATAAGTAGCAGTTAACCTTTTGCAAATATTTTGGAGTCTAATGTACTCCTGGGCAGCGATACGTATTTTGGACAAGAAAAAACAAAGACACTAACTTTGCCTTCAAGATGGTCACTGTGTAGGGGCAGGCCGTGAAAAAAGCTAACTATCCCTTATATTCACTATAATAGAATAAATATTCTCAAGGAGATTTGTGTAAAGAATTCTCAAAATACAGTTGAGACACTAACTCTGCCTGTAAGTAGCCAAGAGAAGCTGAAAAAAAAATGGAGTTTTAAAAATACCATTTAGGCATAAACATAATTTCTTTACTTGTTCAGGTGTGGATGTCCCCCTGTATTGTCAGTCAAACATGCACATTTAATTTGTTGAAGTAGTAAACTGTACCTCAATGAACATAATTTGGCTAGCCTCAAACAGCATCCCAAAATCTACAGTCATATAGCATTTGGGGCCTATCTTCCCAAAGCCCTGGGCTACACAATAAATTTCCTTAATATTACAGTTGTTGGATGATAAGGGGAAAATAACATGTAACCAGAAAATAGAATTTTAAAAGCCGTTTTTAATGTACCAAGGAAATGTATTCTAGAAATGAATTCTTTATCTTCGAGATTTAATCTGCCTGGGGTACATTCTTGGGATGAGAGGAAGACAAGGCAAAGGTAGACATAAATGGAAAAGTATTCAAAAGTTTACATTTTAAGCTTTCCATTTGATATTTTAAGGTGTCGTAGATATTTTTGTGAGCTCTCTCTGTGTGAGTTGAATATATCAGCCTGCTAGTCTGTGGAATGCCGCAAACAGCTTAGCAGCGCATTCAGCACAGATCATGCATTTCTACATCATTCAGAATTTGGTGCAAAAATGTCACCAAACTTTGGCATTTACATTAATAGGAGACATTTAATTTTTTTTTTTTAATTTCATGAGGTGGAATTCCTGAAATAATGGCTTTATCAGTTTGCTGACAGACTCTTACAGGAACTGGGCAACCTGATTCAAAGTGTCTCACTTATTCAGCACATCTTCTCACTCTGAGACGGTATGGGCCATATTCTTTGGGGGATGTGAAGTAGCTGGCTGTTGCAAAATATTTCCTGCCATTCTTTGTTTTCCCTCAAAGAGAGATCCTGGTTTTGCTTCTATGGAAAATAACTGCTCTGGATTGTAGAATTGTTTCCATGAGAGAACTTTTGAAAATATAAATATATAAGAAAAGTTCAATATTCAAGGAAGTAATACTTTCCTAGAAACATCTTACTCATCAATAAATTGCATGATATAAACTGCTAGGATAAATCCAAGAATGGAGTATGAAAAAGGGGATGGTTGGAAATTAGTGGGCAACAACTTTCAACGCCAAAGGCTGGAGTAAGTGAAGATTGAGGCTGGATCGGATACATCAGATTTCCACGTTGTAAAGATTAGTAAATCCCTAAAGCAGGGAAATTTTCCAGAAATAATGGGTGCAGAGGATGCATCAACATTGGAAGTAAGCCAAAATATAGAGAACCTGTAAACAGAAAATGAATTAAATGAAAAAAAATAGAGATCCTGATTTAGCGAATGCGTGTTGAAGGATTTACAGTGTAGTCTGCATGTGTGCACGTGCATGCGTATGGTTAGCAAGAATTAGTACCAAAGCATTTTGATGGTGGGCCTTCGTCTCAAAAAGCTATAACCAGATCCCTGCAATTGCCTGCTAATACTGGAAATCATTGCATGGAGATCAAAAAAAATTTAAATCTGGCATCTGAAAATCTTTATTCTTATTTTATTTTATTTTTAATATATTTTTATTGGAGTTCTTTAATTGTTAAGATTAAACAGTAATGATGAAAAGTACAAGAAAAGACAAAGAAAACATAGTAAGTCTGTCAAGTACAATAACATTCTAATAGTTTTGGGGTACCTGGGTGGCTCAGTCAGTTAAGCATCCGACTTTTGCTTTCAGCTCAGGTCCTGATCTCAGGGTCATGAGATCAAGCTTGAAATTCTCCTCCTCTTCCACCTCCCCTTCCCCAGCTGGAGCTCTCTCTCCCTTTCTCTGGCAAAATAAATAAATCTTTAAAATAAATTCTAATAGTCTTATTTTCAGAAGACTAAGTTGAGACCCAGTGTCTTACTTGATGTGAGAAACAAGCACTATTAATTAATATGTACCTTCCCTGTGATATTTCACTGCATAACAAACTACCCCCAAAATAAGTGTCTGAAACATTTGTTATTTTACACCTTGATGGTGTAGAATAGCCTCACTCAAGTCTGGTTGTGGGCTAATGTTATGTGGAGTGACAAGGAGGGCTTGCCCAGGTGTCTCTTATCATGTAGAGAGTTAGCCTAGACTCACAACTTGGTATAGTCAAAGTTTTCCCAGGATTAGCAAGAGATAGGATGCCTTACTCTTTCCGGATTCTTTTCCAATCTGCTCTGGCATTACATTTGTTATTGTCTGTTCTTCAAGTAAGTCTCATAGATTCTGCATCTTAATGTAAAGTCCTGCAAGGTCATATTGCAAAGGGATCTGAATATGGAGATGGGGAAAATTGATTACTAATTTTGTTGTCAATAAATTCTCCAATTCTTGTTAACACCAATCTATTATTTCTAGAAACGATCTAAGAATATTGTTAATTTTGTCTTGGTGGGGAGTACACTCCCACCTAGCAAAGGAAAGAATAAAACTAGGGCTTACTTGTAGTAATTTAATTTGAAAAGTCATGCCTAAGAGCAGGAGAAGGACTGGAGAGAAAAACATTAAATAAATAAATAAATAAATAAATAAATAAATAAATAAATAAATAAAATAAAATAATAAAATAAAATAAAGTAAAATAAAATAAAATAAAATAAAATAAAAAGATGAAGTCAATACAATGGTAAATTCCTTAATTGATCCACTGGGGGAACTGAGGTTTGATCCAATCAAGACCTTCCAAGAACACATGCCATTAGTCTCTGAAGTATCAAAGCATGGAAAAGGAGGGAGTTTTTTCCACCATCACACTCCCTTTGGTCAAGGGCTGCCCCATAGTATATAATGCCCTCACATTCCCAGGTCATTCTGGCATCAATAAGTGGGTTTCCCCACATGTAAACCCCAGTGTAGTTAAGGAATTTCTATGGGAAAACAAGAGAAAACAAGACACATAGAGTGCAGTTCAAAAGTTGGTTACTAAAGCAATGCCTAGAGGAATATGTGGATCAAGAATCATGTAGAGCACAAAAGATTTCTAAACAGCACTTGAGCACAGTTATCACATTTTGTGTAAAGAAACTATGCAAAACTTGTTATATGTGTTACCTCGTTTAACCCCCCACTATAACTATCAGAGAAATTAAGTAATTGCCTAAAGCCACAGAGTGATTTAGTGGAAAAACTGAGATGTGAAGGCAGGTTTTCTAACACCAATGTCTGTGCTTTTTTCAATGTACTTTACTTTCTAAAATTCTCATATGTAAGTGTGGGGGTTGGGGTGTGTTCCCTTTTTAGTGAGGGATAGAGATGGGGTGGGGGTTATCAGGCATGGATACAGATTATGGGATCTTTCTCATTGCTCTATTATGCAAAGTAGTACTTTTATAATTTACTCATTCAAAAGCAAACCGATTTATTTAGAGACTTTTAAATGATAGAAAATGGAGGGGGATATGCAGTCATACACATACAAATTGAAGTTAACAGATTTGGAATTTTTTTTCTCATCAGAGTGAAGTTGGCTGGTAGTGTTTTCTCTTGGGCCACATAATTCCTGGTCCCTCAAGTCAGCAAACAGACAGGCAGGGAAATAACGAAATGAGGGATATTTTAAGACATAGTGCGGATAATGCATTTGAATGGAAATTGTATTTCCATGATTATACAGGTTCTAAAAAGCTGGTTTACTCACCAGTGCTTCAGCCAGAACCCTCTATTAATGATCATTTCTTTACATCTTTCAGTAAAATGAAAACTGATAGACACGATGATGGCCCTAATATATTGTGAGACCATAAAAATGTCTTCTTGGTTATCATGGCAGTGAAATAACTCTCACTATAGTTTTCTCATGATTTTATTTTATTATAAGTTTAGGGTATTACTGGTTCATTTATCATCCATATAAGTTCATTAACCCTAAGATTAGATTAAAAAGAAAACTTCATTCTCCAGCTGTGTAATAAAATAGAGAATTACTATAGAAGCAGTTAAGGGTATATGTGTTGCTTTCATGAATGAACAAAAGAGGTCAAATAGAGAAACCCACTGAATTTTATTGCTGTCTCATAAAGAGTGTATATAGTACCCATAAAGAATATGGTGGGAAAGTAAATTATTTACTGTGAGAACCCTGGCTGTGAAATCATTTATATACCACTAAGGGATTTGCATACAGTGGAGGAAGGAAAGCCTTGAGAATCATATTTCTATGCCTTCCTTTACTTTTCCATCTGAGTATAAGCTTCTTAGATTTTAGACACACGATCAAAATGTCTATCATGAATTTTCTGGGGGATAATGGCTGAATGGATTTAGGACATTTTAAAAGTTTAATTATGGTTGTCTTTATTCTTTAAACAATATAATGGACTTTCTCGGACGTTTAAGGTGCTTAAAAAGTGTATTACCAGGTACTTCAAGTGTATCTTATGTAAATTGAAATACCTGCCTTTTGTATCCCTTAGAGAACATACTGAGACTCACCTACATAGGGAGCAGAAGAGTCCAGGCCACCTGAAAATAGACTATGGCTTATGGGACTCTTTTTTACCATACAGTGATACTCTACGAATAGCCCTGCATTCCTGGAGAGTATTCAGAGGAAAGAAAAAAACATCATTTTGCAAACTAGATTGCCTCTTCACTGAAAAATAGAATGGCAATCGATTATTTATGCTTTTTAAAGCCACTAAATGTTAATATTGGCACATTTGAGAAGGAACAACAAAGAAACGTCTTTATAAATTTGAAATCCTTTTTTTTCTTTTTTTTTTTTTTTTTGCATAGCACATTAGAGTTTACAAAATGAATTCACATATATTGTTTCAACCTCAAAGGAAACACTGGTGCTAGAGATAAACATTAATTGTCACTCTCACTTTACAAATGGAAAAGCAGAGACTTGAAGAGGAAGTGACTTTTTCAAAGTCAGGGAGAGAGGTAGGACAAAACCGGAGCTGGAATAGATTTATTTTATCCTGTGCATCATTTGCTGAGAAGCACCCCCACCCACAGTCTGAGTAGGCAGCCTACAGCCCACCCCCTCCCTCCCTGTGCATGTAAAGTCATGCTCAATTCAGATACAGTGCCCTTGCTCTTGGGTTGAGCAAAACTAGGTGAGAAATTCCTGAAGCGATTTTTTTTTCCTCAAAAATTGGCATTCCCCCCCCCCTGCAACTTTAGTTCATCAGCTGTCATTTCTTGCCTATAGCTGTATGGAAATAGAAAAAATAAGATACCAACAATTTTTTGTAATATGCTTGTACTAATATCAGAAGAGCAAAAAACAAAGTTGTGGATTCTATCCTATAAGGGTAGTAAATAACCCATTTAGGTGTCAGGGTGACTGATTCAGGGCACTCCTGACAGAAAGATTAATGCCATATACATTTCCCAACAAGTTTCCATCATCACAGCGGCAATACAGAGAAATGATATTTAAATGTCCTGATAGTCATACTAATGTATTTGAGGGAATCTCTCTATCTCTCTCTCGTATATATGTATGTATGTATGTCTTCTCCTTTTTATAAATTAAGGACATTGGTTTTTCAGAGTTCCAAAAATTGGGGCAATTTTAACTGAAAGTGATAACAGAGAAATAACCAGAATTTACAAATAATTTTGATATCTCAAAAGATAAAGGGACAACTATAGAATCAGTGCATGGAATGGAATGTGATGCCATTTTAACTCTATGTTTCTCAAAACCAAGTATGAAAATATGTATATTAAATTAGTTATAGACTTATATGTATATTATACATACATAATATAAGTATATGCAGTTTCAAGTGTAGAATTTAGTGATCCATCACTACATTTAACACCCAGTGCTCATCACAGGTGTCCTCCTTTATCCCCATCACCTATTTGGCCCATCTCCACATCCACCTCCCCTCCAGTAACCCTCAGTTTGTTCTCTCTAGTGAAGAGTCTGTTTCTTGGTTTGCCTCTCTTTCCCCTCATGTTCAGTTGTTTTATTTCTTAAATTCCACATTTGAGTGAAATCATGTGGTATGTGTTTTTCTCTGACTTAGTTCACTTAAAATCATACACTCTTGCTCCATCCACATCGTTGCAAGTAGCAAGATTTCATTCTTTTTTGTACGTGAATAGCATTAAATGCACTGTATATGTTTTTAGAATTTCACAGTCCTCCATATTTTGAGTAATTATTATTAGAAAAGAAAAGGATAAGAGAAAAATCACCTTTCCTTCTGTTTTTTTTTTTTTTTTTTTTTTTTGGTGTTTCTCAAATTGTTAAGTAATGTTAGGCTACACTTCTTTATAATTGGACTACTACCAATACAGAAGATATTTGCAAGTGTCTTTTTTGCAATCCTTTAGAAAACATCAAGAGTTTCCCTTTGCATTGCTATTTTCCAAAGTCTAACTCTTTGTTGGTAAGTAAGGATAGAAATGAAAATAATTGAATCTGTAGACTTAGCTTCATACACATATTACAGTGTTCCTTCTTCCCACAGCAGTTGAATATAGTACACTCAGTTGATAGATACAATACAACCATGTTTAATATTTGACGTTCTGTAGTAACTTCTTTAAGACTAACAGTAAGTGGGAAAAACTTTGGTCTTTATGAGGTCTTTGCACAGAGAGTATTTATTTTTCTCATAAAGTTACATCACACTTATTTGGATCAACCAGATCAAATTTACACTTCTACTTTTTCAAGTATAAATTGAAACAAGAAAGGGAGAGAGATAGGGACAGAGAGACAAGGGGTGTTAACTAACACTTACTTACCTGAATCACAGTCCTGGTCTCCATTCCCCCATAAATCCTGTGCCTACAGAACACCACTCCTCACAAGAGAGCCAGTCCTTTGCTTGCAGAATCAAATTTTTGTTTCCAAACCTGTAATGCCAATTACATTTATTATTGTGATGAAAAAATAATTAAGATTATGCAAACATATGAAATCTGAACTGAAGATGATTTTTGTTTTCATGAAGTAATGTTTTTGGAGTAATTAAAGGTTGCCAGTGAATTTTTTTATAGGACAATGGTGAAAGGCTAGACTATATACCAATTTGGAAGTTCCTTTCAGATCATTTATATAATGTCCAGTCCTATTGAAATGGTAAAGATGCAATGGGGGCTGAATTTTTAGCAAAATAATTTAAAAAAAAATTAATTTAATTTATTTATTCATGAGACACACACACAGAGAGAAAGAGAGGCAGAGACACAGGCAGAGGGAGAAACAGAATCCATTCAGGGAGCCCAATGTGGGATTCGATCCCGTGTCTCCAGGATCAGGCCCTGGGTGAAAGAAGCACTAAACCACTAAGCCCCCCGGGCTGCCCCAGTAAAACTCTTAATACAAAATTTTTACCAGGAGATTAAAATAGGGAGGAGGGGAAGCTTAGTTCCCATCCAAAGATTGGTGAATAAATACATATGTATATGTTTTATGTGAAACTAAAGTATTTAAAATAAGCTAAAAGGCAATGTTAAGGCTTGATTTTTACTTAAATCTTGATTATCTCCTATCAACTTAGGCTTAGTTCTCTTCAGAATTCTATTAAAGTAGGTCATCCTCACTTATTACTACAAACATGTCCTATTTCCATGATCCTTGTGGATTCTACACACGCCTCAAACACTGAAAAACTGTTGTATATCTGTGGGATGGATATATGTTTATTGAACTTTAATTTCTTTAGACTTAAAATGGCAACTAATAACACAGATGTAGGGCAGCCCAGTGGCTCAGTGGTTTAGCACCGCCTTCAGCCCGGGGTGTGATCCTGGAGACCTGGGATCCAGTCCCACATCGGGCTCCCTGCATGGAGCCTGCTCCTCCCTCTGCCTGTGTCTCTGCCTCTCTCTCTCTCTCTCTCTCTCTCTCTCTCTCTCTGTGTCTCTCATGAATAAATGAATAAACTGTTCTAAAAAAATAATAATACAGATGTAAATTATTTATTTCTTAATAAAAAGAAAGCATGCATTTATTTAGTATAAAATCACTTCCCTTCAAATTTGGAAAGTAATTTAAAATAAATAACATTGCCTATTGAGGACAAGAACTCATAAATTATTCTGTGATTCCTCAGAAACTAGAAATATGCTAATACATACTGGGCACACACTATGTTCTTATTGTCTACCAAATTGTAGGCTTTTAATTTTAAATTTTAATTGTAGACCTTTCATTGTAAATTTTGTTTATATTTGATTGATTTGTCTCCATTATACACATATACATAAGATGTGTATGTGTGCCAATGCACTCATTTCTATAATTTTACTAACTTAGGGGCAGAACTGTTCTGTATTTTCTTTCTACATTGTAAAATAGGGATAATAAGTTTCTGTGAATACTGAGAGGGCTAATATACACAAAATACTAACAAAGGGAAAAACTAATTTTGGGCATTTTTAATGATCATTCAATATCTTTAGTCAAATGATATTGAATGTTGTGTATTTAAACTTGTTTTATTATCAACTGTTTTTTATCAATCTAGTCTTAAATATAAAAAGGAAGACAAGATTTAATATCATTGTTTTCAGAGTACGCTACGTTTTTGGTGAGCAATGTGATAAATAGCCTTTTTTTTTTCCTTTTATGCATAAAATCTCATTCTACTTTCCAAAGTCTTAAGGTTGGTATTTCTAAAATTACAGGAAGATAAATTCACAAAATAAATCACCAGAATACTTAAAATCATAAATTTATTTTTTTAGATATTATGCTTTTGTGCAAAATTCCTGTGTCTAGAAGTTTTCCAAGCATAAAAGACTCAGAGAACTTTTATTTTTTTATTTTTATTTTTTTATAAATTTCCTTTTTTTAAATTTTTTAAATTTATTTATGATAGTCACACACAGAGAGAGAGAGAGAGAGAGAGAGAGAGAGGCAGAGACATAGGCAGAGGGAGAAGCAGGCTCCGTGGGATTCGATCCAGGGTCTCCATGATCGCGCCCCGGGCCAAAGGCAGGCACCAAACAGCTGCGCCACCCATGGATCCCAAGAGAACTTTTAAAACTAGAAATAATGATTACTAGTAGAATTGATTCAGCTCATCAGATATATACAAATATTCACCAAATTAAGTAGTCTTTGTACACAACATAATTGGTCAGTTCCAACATTTTAGAAAAATGAAAGGTTTAAAATATCCTACTATTTCAAATAACAGAACGAGTGTACACTAATCTAAAAGTTAAAAGAGAAGAGATCATTCATTTTTGCTTTATGTATATTCTTAAAAAACTGATGCTTTAAAAAGACCATTTGCTTATTATTAATTTTTAAAAGATTGATCAGGTAATTTAGTCTTAAATATGCAATAAATGAAATTGATGAAAATCTTTCTGGTGGTCAGAGTCAATATTTGAGTGTGTATATCTCTTGAGAAAGGAAAACTGTCTCTATCCCCAGAGCCTGAGGGACTCTACCATAGTCCAGGATGTGACCATCAGGATTTTAGGACAAGACAAATCTATTTGTCAAGGGTAGACTACCATTAATAAAATTCATCAGACTAGGAAGAAAATTAAAAAGAAAATTGATTCATTTATAATGAGAAATAGAGCCTCTAAGGAGGCACTCTTGGATACAACAAATTCATTCAATATGTGTGAGATAATTTGCATAGTTCTCTTATGATTCATTATGTATTGATATGAAAATGTCAGTTTTAAGGACATTTTTCTCATTTCCATATTCTTTGGGAAATCTTCACTGAAGCTACTCCCTCATTTCCCATAATGCGATATCCTCTTTCTTCACCTCCCCAAAGGGAGAAAAAAAATCAAATATTGTTGACAAGTGTAAGGTCTATTGTGCCAATTTTTAAACCTGTATCTATTGTGAGAACATTCAGCCAAATTTTCACCTAAAAATAATCTAATTCTGTGCTTACATCTATCTAATTACATTGTGCCTGATAATGCATTATGTGTGGTTTTTGTTTCCTTTGGTTTTTAGATACATTATTCCTTGTAGGTGCCTTTCTTCCAGTGTACAGAATCCGCTGTCCGCTCTACATCCGCTTTGTCCTTGCAGAATCATGGTAATCAGCTTCTCTTTATGTTCTGGGGTTGATGTTTCTCACCTATGGCAACCATGTCATCTTCCAATATAGAAGTATATATACATGATACCCCTTCCCACACATTTTTAAAGATCTTATAGGAAATCTATCATCTTTGTTGATAAAGTTTGAGATGCTGGACTAGTTCACATTTAAAGTGTCGTCTTTCTATTGTATTTTAAATAATGCATATTCTCAAAGTAGAATCAAGTGTATTTTCCTATCCTTATTAAACTTTTTCAACAGCATTCAAATTTAATGAATGTCTTTAATACAACGTTTTGGTTTGAGAGACAACAATTTTAGCACATTTCTAAGATTATAGTTTGTCCATTTATGGGCACTAAAAAGTCCAACTACTTATTTTTTCTCATAAAGACATCTTGGCTGAAAATCTTTCCATGTTTCTATATTAGTTGCCAAGGTCTAAGAAAAATGTTCAGGATTATCAATAACTTTTCTTTGTTATCAGGGCATGGCTAGAAGTAGTTGGAAAACAGAACTCCCAAACATGCAGAACTCTCTAATCCAAATATTTTTTTTTCATTTATAGCCATGTGGAAATAAAGATTTTAACAATGGACTCAAAGTTTTGAACACAAAATAAATTTCCATTTTAGCTCAGTTCACAATGAAACTTTCAGAATCTAAAAAGCAAGTATAGTTCTTTTATAATATGCTAAAAGTGTTCAAGATGTTATGAACTGAGTATTATTCAGTAACCTACACTAATCTCGTAATTAATGCTCCTTCAGCCGCTAGAGAAATAGTCAATATTATCTCAATAAAAATTTTTATATAACTGAACAAAAATATTAAAATTGCAGTTGTATATTCTTTGAGCTATCTAATGGAAAATTTAGCATTGCAATTAGGATAAACTTATTCCAGGGACCTAGGGAACTCTAACTTCATAGTTCTCAATAAATAACCCTTTCTTGTGCTTTCAGCCAAGGGAATTATATGTAAATTAATACAATGAGACAAAACAAACTATATTTATTATGAGGTGGAGTTACTTCTCTGATCACGTCACAGAATCCTATTAAATTAGAATGGATCACGTGAAAGATTCTTTTGGCTATTGTCTAATTAGCCCAGTATCACAGCAGGTTTTTCTCCCAGGTCAGGGCTGTACAATTTCCTGATAACATTCTAACATTTTTCTCAGGGGAACTTTCAACAGATATATCATTTCTTTTGCACTTCTGAAAGGCATAGGTATGGTTGTGTTTGAAGACCTTTGCACCTGCTGTTCTCTCCCGTCTGTCTCCTGTTTGTCTCTCACTTTCTTCAAGTCCTGATTCAAATTTCACTTTTTCTAGCCATTCTACTTAAATTAACTACCTCTTTAGATTTCCTATTTCCCTTTTCTTAGTTTTTTTGATCATTAGCTAGGTACAAATTCCTAAGGTATCATATATTCACTCACTTGACTTACTTCTTAAATCTCCTTCTAAGATAATACCTCCTAGACAAGGATAGAGAGTCCAATGTGTATGTCCCAATAATACAATACACTAGATATTACTAGAGAGTCAACACCTGAGTGTCACCTGAGAGTCATCAACTTACAACCAACACTGTGGACCCTGATAGCTCAATCTTCATAGTCTATGGCATGTAATATTCAATAAATATTGTGCAATGGGTGGATAAATTGCTCTCATTTATTTTTTAGTCTTTTATCAGAGTAGTAATGTATGCATCTTTATGAAAAGTTTCCCTTTCCCAAAGCAATCACATATCCTTTTGGAAATAACATATATCTTCATGGGAGCATGCCAAAATAAATGGCAATATATCTTAGAAATTATTTTATAATAATATATAGGCATCTATCAAGTTTTTTATAGCAACATTCTTTCTCATCATTTGTGTGGCTGCATCATAGGTTGTTTCATTTCCCTAGGGCTCTTTTACGAATACTTAATATAGTGTTGGTAATAAATAATGATTAACTCAGATTATTTTAAATGTAATAGTGCCCTGTATGGAAGCAGACAACAAGGGCAGTTTTGGATGGAATGATCAGAAGATGCTAAATTGGTGATATTTGAGTCAAAATCTGAAGGAAGTGAGGGAATGAGACAAAAAGAAATCTAGAACACAGATTTCTAGCAGCAGACATAACAAATGCAAAGGCCTGGAAACTGGAAAATATTTCTGATGTGCTTGGGAAAGGTCAACAGGAACAAATTGGCTTTTGCCAGTTTTCCTGAGAAAAAAGTTGGAACAATCCTAGGAAAATGTAAGCCATGTTTTCTGGAGAACGTTATCTTGAAAAAACAAAAAGGATTGTTTGGCTACACAATGTTCTGTTTCTCTGCCTCCAGCCCATTACCTTAAAAACACATAATAATAGTTTAGGCTAAAATGGTCTCTGCGTCTCCTCCATAGCTAATAGTGTGTACATAAATAAATAATATTAAGTAAAGGGATGCATATTTCTAAGTTCTCATGAAAAGAGAGTGAAAAAGAATTTCAAATTTACTGTGGAAGTTACTAGCAGAGAGGAGGCTCAAATTTGGAAGTTTCTACGAGAAGAGTCTATGAACTCTATCATTAGTAATATCATAGGAGCATTTAAGTCCTTGATTATAATTAGGTGCCTCCATTCTTACAAGAAGGATGACAACAATCAGCCTTTCAACTGGATAGACATTGCCAAATTTCTAATTTCTGGGTACCTGCGGCTCACACACTATCTTCTAATGAACCGTTTCCCGACCTTTCTAGCTGTCTGGTCATTGTGATGGATTTAAACATGGACATAGAACAAGATGACTAAATCAGTATCTACCCAGGACTTTTCTTAACAAGTTTCTGAGAAAGAAAGTGCTAGTCCCGGGTGAGATGTGAATATTGGGAGACTCTCATGACTACTACATACAGAAACTAAGTCTGTTCAAAGAATGGAAAGAGACAAAGGCGTTGTTGGAGTCACTGGGCCCAGCCAACCCTGAAGTCTATTGTATGGATTTTCCGTTTTAAGGGTCAAGAAAAACTACTTCATTGCATCATCTCCTCCCTCCCTTGCTTCAATTCCCTTTCTTCTTTCTTTTGGCTTATTTGAAATGGTCTCTTTGTTACATGCAACTAAAGTGTCCTTAATTAAATTTATTAATCTAATATTTAATCTAAGTTCACATCTACTTTATATCCTGTGCCTAGGACAGTATCTAGGAAATAGGTATTGCTGAACTATAAATGAGTTTGCTCAGGATACAATGAAGTCTTAATTACCAGGATATCTTTCTTTCCCTGTAATGTGATTTTGCATGTTTCTTGTTTGATCTTAACCTCAGAAGCCACCTAACCCTTCTTTTTTTCTTTCCCAAGATTTTAATTTCTTTATTCCTGAAACACAGAGAGGCAGAGAGACAAGGCAGAGGGAGAACCAGGCTTCCTGCAGGGAGCCCAATGCAGGACTCCATCCCAGGACCTGGGGGTCATGACCTGATCTGAAAGCAGACAGTCAACCACTGAGCCACCCAGGTACCCCCTCCCCCCATTTAACCCTTCTTATTACCAAGTCTTGATGGGAAAGTCACTGTACCCATTTGATAATATTCATTAAATAATTATTATGTACCTAAATTTAATATTTACTAAAAAGTTTGAGGCACAAAGCCCTATGCTTGGTACTAAAGATAACTTTTAGACTTAACCTAATTTTTTCCCAATGCTTAAGAGATTTTTGTGAAATTGTTAGAAAGTAGAGTAACAGAAAGACTGACAGCTCTAATATAAATTAAAAAAGATGAAGTGTATTTGATAAATGTTGGACATAACCAGTTATTAAATAGCCTCTAAGAAAGCTAAAACATTAATTTCTCTATCACCTGATATTATAACCATAGGATATGCATGGGTTAAGTCTCTGAAAGAGAAATGAAAGAAGACACATTACAATAAAGTGCTTTTTGGAAATATATTGACTAAGTCTGGGGCATTCCATATGTACTGTCCCCAACTCATAATGCAGGCATGGTATGTAACCAATAGGAGGTTAAAAGTGCTCTGTTGGCCTCAGTTCACCTAAGCATTTCCCATATTGCTATTATAATAAAATTCCTAAAATGCATAATTTTATCTATTGCTCCCAAGCTTAAAGCCTTTCAAAAGCTGGATGGTGACCTCAAGATAAAGTTCTTTCCCCTGCCTCTTCAGACTCTCACCACCAACTACCTGGCACTGAGCCATCTCAAATACTGCTGGGATGACAAATACTTGTTTCAGTGGTTTTTAGTATTTTTTCACAGTCCTTTCCTGGTCAAAAACTCTCCATCATTCAGGACTCTGTTTACTATTTCTTTTTTTTTTTTTTTTTTTCCATTTCAAAGCTTTTCTTCATCCCCTGCAGATTTCTCCATGGCAAAAATTTAGAATAATGACCCTGCATCTCTGGTACCTAGCACTTGGAAAACATTCAATTAGTATTTGTTGAGTGTATAAGTCAGTGAATGAGTGAATGACTGATTACCGAAAAAGACTAACTTGAATTTCATCTCAGACCTTGATTCATCTCTCTTCGCTGTTTTTAGGCTTACCCCTGGTTAGAGAAAGAGCACAAGATTAAATGATTTTCTGAAGCTTCATTTAGCTTTTGCCTTGAAAAGTAAATTATGTATTTTTTGCCTTGCTAGATATCAAAATGACTCTAATCACACCTGGAAAAAGCAGAATGATATCTATACACCTCAAAATAAAATTATAAAAAATTCTGCCTGTTTCCTAATCTGTGTTTTCAGCTCAGCAGCAGAAAATGCAAGCCTTTTGTCATCTCCACTTTCTGTCACTGAAGATAATAGCAATGCTTGGTTAATGGTTCAAGGAAAATAAAATGAGCCCACCGAGTTCTCTGTTTTATTTATTCTATTATGATATTTTATAGCATGCAATTTCATTTATGGCACTATTTATCATTAAGTAATATACCATAAGTGATGTGACAGGACTTAAAATAATGAGAAAATATAAATATAATATTTTATCTGTTTAACTTCAAATTTAGGATTGGAAAGGATGCAAGGCATCTGAAGGTGGAATTTTCAGGGGATACTGACTCAAACAAACAAATTGGAAAGTTCTAGAGAAAGAGACTTGTTCTCAGATGCCTTTTAAACAGGTTGAACTAGTAACCATTTGTCCACACCGATTACTCTTAGATCATTTAAATATATTTGTTAAAATATTATGAAACATTAGTGCTACTTCCTGCCAAAAATAACTTTCAAAATGTTCCCGTGCCATTAAACATTTTGAGATTACTGGCACCTCAACGTATTTGAAGTAGTTTATATGTTTTTTTTTCCCCTTTTGTTGTTCACATGAGCTAATGGACTTATTATAATTCTTTTACAATTAGCACTCTGTTTCTCTATTCCCGATAATTCTCAAATTGTCTAGTTAATTTTTTTATGTTGAATTCACAATATAAAAGAGATTATTTCTCCTGTTGGTTTCTCATTCTCTTTTGACAACAAGCCCCACAAGTATCAATTCAGTGACTCTCACTTATAAGTCTCCTCAAACTTACTAAGTGAAAATATATTTATTGACTCACATAGGCTTATGTTAGTACAGGTGGATTCAGTATTTTAAAATATTGTTTTATTTCCTCCTCTTAAGTCTTCTGCCCTTTGTTTGGGCTTCAGATGGTAGCTCCATATTCAGACTCAACAGAAAATGATTGACTCTATTTCAACAAACCCAGCAAAAATCTTACTGTATGTTCCCAATGCTTGTTGAAGCAGACGTCTATCTCTGAAGCAAAGGTGTTATCCAGAATATAATAATAATAATAATAATAATAATAATTAATAATTATCAGTGGTCAGACTTGAGTTACTAAAAAGAGCATGGAAATATGCAGAGTAGTCTAATAATAATAATAATAATAATAATAATATTGATGTTCAAAGCAGATAAAATATAGTACTACAATACAATTTTGAACCAATGATTTAAATACATATATGTCAAGAAATATATGCCTAGGAATATGAAATGATTTGTATTTTTCTTACTAAGGCAGGTATGTGCTAATCACACAGTCACAAATTACCCTAAATATACTGTGTAGTAACTTTTTCTTTTAACCCCGATGTTAATTTTTAATGTTTACCAAAAGAGAGGAGATAAGGAGTTCTAAATAAATTATGGACAAAATAAATAAAACAAAATAAAAAACTTGGGGATACTGATAAATATGATTAGTTCCTTAGGAAAGTTGCTGTTATTTATTTTATTATTATTTTTTTAAGGGTTTATTTATTTATTTTTTTTTATTCATGAAAGATACAGAGAGAGAGAAAGAGAGAGAGAGAGAGGCAGAGACACAGGCAGAGGGAGAAGCAGGATCCACTCAGGGAGCCTGATGTGGGATTCGATCCTGGGACTCCAGGATCAGGCCCTGGGCTGAAGGCTGCGCTAAACTGCTGAGCCACCCAGGGTTTCCCAATTGCTATTATTTAAACATGTAGTTGATCCTGGTGTCCTATGCAAAAATAACTGTATTGAAACCTAAGAAATGGAATATCATTGATATTCATGCAAATTTCAAGTTTATTCTCTGCCAGAACATGTATTTTAAAAATAATACCAAACTAGAATTGAGTTTTTACCCTACTTTGATAGAAAGTGTGATATGATTCCATATGTCTGATTAATGTTGGATTTCTGAAACATAGCTATTAATTATTCCTCTGCTGTATTATATACAGTTATAAAATATAGTAAAAGGCTTAATTGAGGAAAATAGTCCAATATATTTATTAAGAGTGTATGCAAAGCGTTTGGCTTCCAATTTTGTTTAATTAAACTTTGTTAATTTCTTACAACCCTATATTTGGACCAAAATTTTAAATTTTCTCCTTACATTTTGGTAATAGAATTCAAAGGAGAGTGTCAGTGAGCATAGGTAAAAAGCTTTGATTTAGAATGCTCAGAATTAATAAGATAATGATGAAACATTTTTCATTTTTATATACTCAAATTAAAAAAAAAGAAACTGTTGCAAAGTATAAGTGGCTCTGTAATTAAAATATCATTATTTACTGAAAGGATATGAAATGGAACGTTGAAATAACAAGCAAAAAGGAATGTCAGATTACAGAAATGAATAAATAATGAAATACTTCATCAAGACCTTGGTATTACATGAAGTGTTGATAAAAATGCTAAATTTGCCAATGGACACTTCCATCAACTGAATGACTAGAGAAAGATTTGAGCAAGATTTTAATCTTTTAAAAGTGTAGTCATCAAAAATATAAAGAGATAACATAACAACAACACACATAGTAGTTCACGGAACAATTTAGTGCACTGCAAGTACAATGAATATTGACAAAAGTTGTGAAGAGTATTAGCCTTTGCAACTGCTCAACTAATAATTAGTAGTGAGCTCAAAAGAGCTTCACGTTTAAGATTAAAAGCAGATGATTTAATAATGAGTGGATAATAAAATTATTTATTTATTTATTTGACAAAGTTTGTGATGTGTTAGCAAGTTATTCACTCATTTCCAAAAGGAAATTAAGAATAAGAATAAGAATAAGAATAAGAATAAGAATAAGAATAAGAATGAATAAGAATGAATAAGAATAAGAATGGTCAATGCTAATTTAACTCATGGATATTTTACTTAAATTTAAAATACACTTTTAAAAATGAGATGTGTATCAGGCTCCTGTAGAGAGCCTGCTTCTGCCTCTGCCTGTGTCTCTGCCTCTCTCTCTCTGTCTCTCATGAATAAATAAATAAAAGCTTTTATTTTTAGTAAATAAAATCTTAAAAAAAGAGATGTAATAGTACTTTCTTATTGCCACATTGTTGGAAATATAATATATAATTATATATATATTTCACAAAATTTAATCTTTTTTTAAATCTTTTTTTAAAATTTATCATTGTGTATAGTAATGGTAGAATTTTAAAATAAAAAGAATACTTTATTTGTCAACCAAAATTAACGATAGCTGATGTTGTTAGCAGCTATTGATTGATCATCTGGAAGAATAAAGAGATTTATTTATAGGAGAAAAAGTAATACCTTATTTTCCCAACCCATCACATAGTTTCATATTCTTAGAGTGAATGTCTATAATCTGCTGACTAATTTTGAAAATGTTTATGATTCCAAATAAAATGGCATTTAAAATTGATGTTATAAAATTACATTTATTATTTTGCATGCATATTGAAGTGGTATGATCTTTTTATTATGGCCATGGTTATAACTATCAGATGAGTTAAAAAAATGCTTGATCTATTTTAAAATGTATCATTTAAAAAAAATCCACAATGACTATTACGCTAGCTCTTATCTATGTACAAATTTTAATCAATAGATGTGAGTACCACAAACTGTTCATTTATATCATTTTATATGCATTTATTATTCATTTATATGTCTTTACATATTGAATTTGTCTTTTTCATTCCATATGCAAAAAAGTTAAACTAAACATAAAGCTAGATAATCATAACCACAAAGAAGGGTTCAAAAATAATCTTTAGAGTAGATATTTAAATGAGCATAATTTAGTGATCATCAAATACTTTTTTATTTTATTTTTATTTATTTATGATAGTCAGAGAGAGAGAGAGAGAGAGAGGGGCAGAGACACAGGCAGAGGGAGAAGCAAGCTCCATGCACCGGGAGCCCGACGTGGGATTCGATCCCGGGGCCTCCAGGATCGCGTCCTGGGCCAAAGGCAGGCGCTAAACTGCTGTGCCACCCAGGGATCCCAAATACTTTTATTTTAATCATTTTCTGAGGATCATGACAGTTTAAACTTTCATTCTTTAGAAAATCTGTTAATTCATGTTATGTCAAATATCTGCATTGAAATAATCAAATTCCCATTAAGATCCATGGAGAAGGCAGAAAATAAAACCAAATATGTGTAGTAACATTTTCTGAAAATTAAAATTGCACAATTACTAAAATGTTTTTGGGTGTTTAAGAAAACTCTTCTTGTCAATATCTCAGGACTAATAGAAGTTGGTTGGCTATTGTAAAAAGGTAACATAAATGGGGAGTCCTAATCAGTGATACAAAATATACTGCAATTTGATTTTAAATTCATATATGGAAATTCACTTACATTTACCAATATTTTAGTAGGAAATCAGACTTATCTCTTAAAATAGGCAAAAACTTGAACTAAAAAGCACAGTGAAGAATGTTTTGTGACTTTTATTTTTTTCTTCCAGTTGTTTCCAGTGTCTTCCATTAAGAATCTTTTAACAACTTTATCAAATCCTTCCGAGCATCCACTTCCTGCGTGATAGATCTCAGGGCCAGTCAGATAAAATTACTTGTTTTTACTCAACACATTATACATTATACATCCACCTGCATCAAATTATGACTAATAAAAATGACATTTTTTCATCTTTAAATTACTGTTATGAGTTATATAAAAAATTTTTTCATTGCTATTGGAGGAATCTTACTAACATCTTAGACTGACTTTATTTTCATTGTTCATATAACATACTATAGTCCCATGATCATTGTTTTTTACTTTAATTCTTTAATATCTAATTTGAAATACCCTTTTAAGTCTTCCATTTTATACACCTGTAAATCAGCACTGCTACTTTGTTGTTGAGAGATTGGGCTTACTTTACATACACTCCTCTTTTTATATTCATGCCTCATTTTATAATGCAGACAAAGAGAGGCAACATATTTCATTTCATTAATATGTCATCAGTGTCTACAAGAATATGTGCCATATTAAATATTCAATAAAATTTTATTTAATTAATGAATTAAATAAAGCAACAATCTTCCCATTTTATCATAATCTCAATGGATTAGCAATATAGTTGTTTATGGACATATAGTTGCCTAATAAATGTTCCACTGATTGAAACGATTCTTACTACTCCCTATAAACACATTAGATAGTATTTTAGTATTTTCCCCCTCATTTAGTTTTTTCAGCATTATTAGAATTATAATAGATGATGTTTTAATTGATGATAAAAATGAGTTTGTTTGTTTTGCATCCATTAGTAGAAACCAAAGGTTTTCATCACCAATAGGACTATTGTAGTATTAGGATTATGATAAATAGTGCACTTAATAAATACATCAGATTTTTTCAGGGATTATTGACATTAAAAATTAGTATTTTTCTTTAAATATTTGAATATTAAATTCACAACATTTTCCTTTGTGTTAAGTAGTTACACCATAAAGATTGTTGGAAACTGAATATATGTATAATGCATTCACAACAAATAGACATTTTTACTCTTTTAATTCATTTCTGTTTGGATGCAAATGGAAGTGACACATTTAATAAACTCCTGACTTTTTAGAAGTGCATTAGAATAGAGTTGGAGCTTATAATCACATTCTCTTTAGAATTTATTTCATATGACTGAAAACAAAGTCACCCTTATTTACAAATGTTGATCTGTAAATGTGAACAAAAACAATACGATAAAGGTTAGGCTTTGAAGTAAATGGAAACATATGAGTAAAATAAAACTCTTCTAATGACACATCAGTGAGACAATAAAACCCATTAATATGACCACATTGTGATTTTTTTTAACAACAGCAGAGAAAATGGAGTGACAAAGTCATAGTAGTTAATACAATTAGACAACTGAAAAATACAGAACAATTAAAAGAAAAAGTAATATTCTATTTAAGTACCTGATAGTATTGGTAACCTTTTTCCCATGTCAGTATGATCTCTAAAAACAATGTATTTTACAGCACATATTAAGTCATGCATATTTTTAGTTTGAATACTAAATACAGACTTTTTTTCAGTATAGTAACCAGTTCTGTTCTAAAAGTGATTATAAAAATACAAACAATGGAAAGGAACTAACTTGAGTAAGGACGCCAAAATTAGTGGTGATTTTTATAGAGATATATTTTCTATATTCGTTGAGTATTGTACAAATTTCTCTATATCTGTATATAGGTAAATATACATTATTTATTAAATCATATCTCTATTTTAATTAGATAACTCATTTTGTTATGAAAAATATCTCTGAAAATACAGTTCTATAATACGATAAGAATTTAGTTAAAAAACTGACCTATATTCTACAAAGCCATAGACAAACCACTGATCTGCAGGATCCATATTCAGAGTGAAGGGGGAGAAATATTCCAGTTAATACTGATAATAATGCTAAAAAGTATATTTAAACTCAAAATAGAATAATTTATTTGATATTTGAATTGACCTTATATCAGGGGACATAGTGATTTTTAACAAAGAACTTTAATTTTATTTTTAAAAGGTCTAAGAAGGTAAAAAAAATAAAACCTCTTTAAGTTCATCATATGTATATTTTTGCAGTATACAGCACATGACTAAAACACCTGCAGACTTAACTACATCTGTAACTGATTCTTATTTATCTATACATTTTTAATGCAACAAACTGTTCTAAAGACTATATATCCAAGCTTATAGAAATAAACCTAAGTGACTTGACAAAAAAACACAGTGAAAAAAAACTCTAATAAATCTTTTTACACTTACTTTACATTCACATGAGGAAATTGACTCTCAAGTGGTTACTTGTATTGTCAAGCAAGGTTAGACTTCTGAGGATAAAGAATTGTACTTGACACTATTTTTGTCTGTGATGATTGAGAATCATGTCATGATATCCATTGTTTTAAAGTCTATCACATAACTGAACAGTAGAGAACTAGAACAAAATTAAATCAATAAAAACAATGTTTTGTCTGTGGACATAGAAGGATGAACTTTACTGTCTCAGAAAATAAAATAAAGAATCAACATATCACAATGTTCCACAGTATTTCTCTGTATTAGTTTATAATGCATAAATCTATGTCTATTTGGATGATATTTAATATACTATAATAAAATAAATGATAATTATTTAATGGTACTGAATAACTTCTTACCTAGATGATGCTAAAGAGGATATAGATATGTAACATTTTAAAAGTGGAAATTAGAATAAGCATTTTAAAAAATATATCTTTTGGGAAAGCATATCATTCAAAGGCCTTTCTTACCTTCCTTCTGTAGTCAAATTAATATCATACAGGAATAAACCCACAAATTCAAGGCAAAATAATGGGACCCTCAATGAGGAGGTGCTGCAGGATATTTTGGACTTTTGCTTTATAATGTTACCATGGTGAGTATTTTCAAAAAGACTTCCAGTAATGAGAATCTTACAAATATTAGATAAATTACACTAACAGAATGGAAATAGGGTGATTCAAAATTAGTTAAAAAAATAGTGACTGGATACAAAGAAGATACAAAAGAAAACAAAGGAAGATCATAGAAGTATATTTGAATATATATCTAATTAAAATAAATGTTAATTTACTAAATCAGTTAAAAGGCAGTGATTGTCAGAATGTATAAAGAATAAAGAAAAGAAGGGCACCTGGGTGGAAGAAGAAGAGGAGGAGGAAGAGAAGAGCAGGGTGGGGAAGTTGGAGGCGGAGATGGAGGAGAAGACCACACATATGAGTGTTTTTTTGGTAGATTTTAATCATGATTGTCAAAAATTTGAAGTGACAAAGATTTCCTTTGGTTGTTTAATAAATAAACGAATTGTGGCCACACGTATATGGAATATTATTCAACAATAAAAATAAATAAACTATCAAGCCACAAAAAGATATGAAGGTAAATTTAATGCATATTATTTAGTAAAAGAAGCAAGTTGAAAGGCTACATTCAGTATGATCCCAACTATATGATATTCTTGAAAAGGCAAAAAATATAAAGGCAGGGAAAAATGAATATTTGCCAAGATTTTGGCAGAGAAGGGAGAAGGATGAATTGGTACAGCACGGAGGATTTTTAGAGCAACAACACTATTCTATATAATATCATAATAGTGAATACATGACTTTATGCATTTGGCAAAACTCATAGAACTACACAATCAGAAATGAACTTAATGTAAACTACGGACTTTAGTTCTCAATAATGTATAAATATTAGTTCAGTTATAACCAATGTACCACACCAAAGCAAGAAGTTAATAGGAAAAATTTACTGTGATTGAGGAGGGGAAGTATATGGAAATTTTCTGTACCTTCTGATCAATTTTTTGGTAAACTTAAGATGTTCTAAAAAATAGCTTATTAATAAAAACATAAATAAATATATAAGCAAATAAAAAATTAAATAGTCCTATAATAGAAGAATAATACTTCCATGTACCATAAAATTCACACTTACACAAACTTTCCATTGATTAACATACACCAACATGGCACTCAGAGGATGTAAAACATTTCCTCATACTAGAAATAATCTGCTTATTTCATTATCTTATCATAATTTTCTATCATCACTTGTGTAATTCTCTGAGTAGCACTCTTTGTTCTTAGCCAAACTGGCTGACACTTTAACTCATTTTCCCCCCCTTCTGCCTGTTAAATTTTATTCAGAGATCACTATCCAGAATATAGACAGTTTCCACCTTACAATGGTTTGGCTTACTACTTTTCAACTTTATGTTGGTGTGAAAGTAACACACTCAGTAGAGACCATATTTTGAATTTTGATCTTTTCCTGGGCTAGCAATATTCTGTAGGTTAGATACTCCCTTCTTTGCTTGACAGTGGCAACCACAGCTTCCCATCAGCCAGGAGATCACAAGGACAAATAACTGTTTTGTATCCATTACAACCATTCTGTTTTTCCTAACAGTACAGTACTCAATAAATTACACCAGCTAATCAATATTTTATTGTAAAATAGCTTTTGTGTTAGATGGTTTGCCCAAGTGTAGGCTAACATAATGTTCTGAACACACATAAGATTGGCTAGGCTACACTTGGTGGGATGAGCACTGGGTGTTATATTATATGTTGGCAAATTGAATTTAAATTAAAAAAAGTTGGCCAGGCTAAGTGTATTGCATGCATTTTTGACTTAACTATATTTTCAATGTAGAGTGGATTTACTGGGATATAACTTCATCGTAAGTCGAGGAAGATTTGTAGTTCATTACCCTCATTATTTAGGCTAAACTTAATTGAATCCAAATTCTTATCCAATCTTTTGTTGTTCTTGTTCTTAACTCAGGGACAATTCTCACTTGAAACTTACACTACTTTGTTTAACAACCCTTCCTGGAACAGGAATTCCTTAAAAATAAATTACTTTGTTTGTCTTGGCTGTTTATTAAGAGTATCTACAAGATACCAGTCATTTATTCCCATTGTTTTTCTTTCTCTCATTTTACATTTTCTGACATGTTTTCTTAAGTCCAAAGATGAAAGAAATGCCAGTGCAGAGGCTGAAAAGGCTACGTTGCTTCTTAATAGATTTTGGCATTTACATTGCACTTACAACATTTAGTCTTTGCAATAATCTGAGGTAGGATTAATTTCATAATTTTACCTTTTCAGAAAACTGAGGCTTAGGTACTTTAACATTCACCTTTAATTCACGAAACTAGGAAGTGTGAAGTTAGCTTTTGAATCTCACTCTTCCTGAACCTAAATTTCCTATTAGATACCTAAATTTCATTGTTACTATGTAGAATGTTGGTTATGTTCTTTCTGTTTCCAATATCCTACACTTACAGTATGGCCAATAAACAATGGAAGAAATATCAGACCTGACCCAGGTCTTTAAAAAGTTTATAGCTAATCATCTGCTGCCTTAAATATTTGTGGGTCAAAAAACATAATATACACAAGAAGTTTTAAAATTCCAAAAATCTTTATTTAAACAAGACATAAATATCAGATAAAGTGAAAGATTGGAGGTTGGGGCCAGAATCCCTCCCATTAAACAGACAAGCAATTTAGACCCAAACTTTCTCTGATACAACTTTGCACTGCCGTATTGATTCCACATTTGAATATAAATTATAAATATAAAAATAAGAGAAAGATATACATATGTGCATATAGAAAGTTTATACAATATTTATGTAAAAGTCATTACTAACTTTGATGGTGATAAAAAAGTACAAACTTGCAGTTATAAAATAAATAAGTTGGGGGATGTAATGTACCACATAGCAACTGTAGTTAGCGATATGGTATTGTATATTTGAAAATGGCTGAGAGTATATCTTAAAAGTTCTCAGCACAAGAAAAAAAAATTGTAACTGTATTTAAACACATGGTGGAAATTATTTTGCAAACTATACCTGTATCCAATCAGTAGGTTGTACACTTAAAACTAAAGCAATGTCATATGTCAATTGTACATAAGTAAAAAATAAAGATTTATGAATGTCTCATGAAATAAAAGAGTGGCAAAAATAAAAAAAATAAAACCATCCTTAAAAAATATTGGCCATTACTGGATATCAAAAGATCATAGAATTTATGAGAGTTGGGACCTCAAAAATAAGTAGGAAGGAATAAGAGAAAGAGAGAGGGAATTCTAGTACCCAGAGGCAAAAAAAAAAAAAAAAAAAAAAAAAAAAAAAGTCACAGAGGCTATATGAGATATAACACAATAAGAGGAAAAAATGTAAACAAGCAAGATACCAAGACAAACAAAAATTCATTAGCAGAAACAAGCAAGGGAAATAGATAAACACCATAATATTCTGGCGTGATTCTGGACAGCCTAGAAGTCTCTCATGCCCTTCTTACACTTCCTCCGAGAAGAATGAGGAAGGGACTGATTATATCCACACTGGACAGAAGAGCTATTTAATTAGTACTACATAGAAAGTAATTTCCAGTTTTCAATCATTTCTAAAAGTCACTGGAAAAAGCAAGTACATTTTAGTTTTATATAATTATGCTTCCTATCCTGTTGTTTACCTAAAGTGCCCTTTATATTCTGGTATGATGTGGAGAAGAATAAAAGTAGCTGCTATCAAGAATAAAGGTGGCATCTTCAGTATATTATTTTCTTAACCTGGACAGTTAATTTCAACTAAAGTTTGCTAAAGTGATTCTACTATTTTATTTCTGTGAAAAATGTTTCAGTATTCCCCTTGCATGAATTTCCTTAAACATTTTGGAGTGTTTTTTTTTTTTCTCTCTCTCTCTCTCTCTCTCTCTCTTTCTCTCTCTCTCCCTCTCTCTTTCTCTCTCTCTCTCTCATTTTTAATGCCAATAAAGTTCTGATGATGGGAACTTACTGACCTTCATCTGTTCTTAGATCAGATATTTTCCAAATAAATTAACATTATAAAACCCAATACTGGGGCAGCCCAGGTGGCTCAGCGGTTTAGCGCCGCCTTCAGCCCAGGGTGTGATCCTGGAGATCCAGGATCGAATCCCACATTGGGCTCCTTTCATGGAGCCTGCTTCTCTCTCTGCTTGTGTCTCTGCCTCTGTGTATGTGTGTGTGTGTGTGTGTGTGTGTGTCATGAATAAATTTTTAAAATCTTAAAAAAAAACCCAAATACTGTCTTTTTTTTAAGTTTTTATTTATTTATTCATAAGAGACAGAGAGGCAGAGACAGAGGTAGAGGGAGAAGCAGGCTCCGAAGGGAGCCTGATGTGGAACTCGATTCCAGGACCCCAAGATCACGACCTGAGCCAAAGGCAGATGCTTAATCACTGAGCCAATCAGGTGCCCCACTGTCTTGTTTTTAAAATAAATATAGGGACACATGGTGGCATAGTCATCTGAGCACCAGACTCTTGGTTTCTGCTCAGGGTCATGAGATTGAGCCCCTGGTCAGGCTCTGGTCTTGGCATGGAGTCTGACAGAGATTCCCTCTTCCTCTGCCCCTCCCACTTGTTCTCTCTATCTCTCTCTCTCTCAAATAAATAAAATAAATCTTTGCAAAAAATATATAAAATATTATCCTGGTTATTTGATAAAATCCAGATTAATTAATCTGAATTGATTATATTTAGTGATTATTTTTTTTCTTAAGTGGGTTACGGGGAATAGTAATACTTGAAATAACTTCTTTTTTTTAAATTAAAAAAAATTTATTTATTTTTGATAGTCACACAGAGAGAGAGAGAGAGAGAGAGAGAAAGGCAGAGACACAGGCAGAGGGAGAAGCAGGCTCCCTGCACAGGGAGCCCGACGTGGGATTCGATCCCGGGTCTCCAGGATCGTGCCCTAGGCCAAAGGCAGGCGCCAAACCGCTGCGCCACCCAGGGATCCCCTTGAAATAACTTCTTTAAGGAGTTTTTATTCAACAAATGCAAATAAAAACCATTGTTACAAATGGTGAGTTTAACATATATTCTGCAAATTACCCAGCATGTATACTTAGAATAAACACATTGTAGAGCTGACTGGAACTCATGCTTGCACTTTGCTATGGTTTCCAGCAGGTTCTTTATCCATGCTATCAGCAAATTTGGACATCCACATAGTACAATAATATTCACTTACAAATGTTTCTGTTAAAAAAAATCTACAGCATGGATGTTACCCAACTGCAGGTTAAAATGAAGCCCAGGGTATCATAATCACATTTTTATATGAATAAACCATAGGTGAGTTGATTGATTATAGAGGTCACTGGATAAGTTAAGTGTTGATTATAAAATACTCTAAAAGATCTCACTAAAGAATTCTATTTTCTTGCTCTGTTAAAAATGTTTCCATAACTGTTTCTTCAGAGAATGAAAGAAAACTAATTTTAGAAGGTTATAACAAGAGATTCAAATAGATTTTTCTGCCAAATCATATGAGAATTGTACTTCTATATTCAGCTAAAGTGATTGAGAGAGATTTTTATGTATCAGTCTACTTTGATTTGTTTTTTTTTCTCCATCTTATTTTCCACTTTTCATCTTTGTAGCCTTGCTGACTTATTACGAATATTTATACAGAGACTGAATGCTTATTCTTTAACTAATATGATTTTCTCATCCTTGCCCTCTGCTCTAGGTTTTTGTGATGAAATTCTACCCATGCTTGCACCAACTAAACATCAACATTTCAATAATACTGTACTTTTCTCTCCTGACATATCATCGTGCTTGATATGCTCATTTTTAACACAAATATTTCCATTTTATGTCATCTAGCATGTATATGTTTATATGTCTTTTCTCATAATCATTGTTGAGGACAAAGTTAATTACTTTGTTTTTGGAGACATAAATCACCTTATAAAATATTCTGCACACAGTAGGTGCATCAATTTATCATCAAATTGATGTTGTCAATATGTGCAAATGCTTACCTCTTCATTTATATGCCATCCTATGTAAGAAATATAGAACTTAGAACAGGAATGTTCTCATAGACTTTTTTTTTCAAAGATTTTATTTATTTATGCATGAGAACACAGAGAGAGAGAGGCAGATACATAGGCAGAAGGAGAAGCAGGCTCCATGTAGGGATCCCGAGGGGGACTCTATCCCCCGATCCAGGATCATGCTCTGAGCTGAGGGCAGATGCTCAACCACTTAACCACCCAGTCTTTCCTCTTAGATTTTTAAAGTATCTCTTTATATGACAACCCCTTATGTAAAACAATCTTTTATATAAAAACTGGATGTTTTTTGGAATGGATTTAATTTAGAAATCACTAATAAATATGAGTAAACAAACTCAATTTCTATTTGTTGACAATGATTTAATATAAATTCTTTATAGCTTTATTGAAACTAAAGATATTAATCAAATGGAAATATTTTTGAAATAACAAATAAAGATTAATAGCTTTCAATGTAAATGTTACAAATGGAAATGATTACACAAGATATTCTATAATAAGGTAATGTGTATCCATGTTTTATTTGTCAATATACAGTTGAACAGAGGATAGTTTAGAACATGCAAAAAAGAAAAAAAAAGTATAAGCTTTGACACTAAAATGCAGCTATCCTACATGAAAGTTTTATAATTTTTAGCAAGTTACTAAAGACTTTTGTCTATTTCCTTAGACCTTTCTAGTCCCTAAGACTCAAAAATATTAAAATTAGGCCCATTAATAATCCTATAATGGTCTCTAAGTGTTGAAGTGGACGAAAGCATTGTAGGTCTTTTGCTTTAATCAAAAGCTAGAAATGATTAAGCTTAAGTAAGAGTCATGTCAAAAGGCTACACATGAGCTGAAAGTTAGGCCTCTGGTACCAAACAGTGAAGCTGTGAATGCAAAACGAAAGTTCTTGAAGGAAATTAAAAGTATTACTTTGGTGAACACATGAATAATAAGAATGTGAAACAGGCTTGCTACTGATAGGGAGAAAGTTTGAGTGGTTTGGGCAGAAGATGAAACAAACCACATCCTTCCCTCAAACCAAAGCCCAATTTGGAGCAAAGTCCTAACTCCCTTCAATTCTGCAAAAGCTAAGAAAGGTGAGGAAGCTCCAGAAGAAAAGTCTGAACCTCGCAGAGCTTAGCTCATGAAGTTTAAGGAAAAAAAGCCATCTTCACTACCTTGAAGGGCAAGGTGAAGCAGCAAGTGCTAATGTAGAAGCTGCAGCAAGTTATCCAGAAGATCTAGCTGAGAATATTCATGAATGTGACTTCACTAAACAACCTATTTTTAATGTAAATGAAATGGGCTTCCATTGGAAGAAGATGCCATCTAGGACTTTCATAGCTTGGAAAAGTCAATGCCTAGCTGCAAAACTTCAGAGTCAGTGCCAGGCTTCAAAATTTGTTACAGGCAAATGTGGCTGGTGACTTTAAGTTGAAGCCAATGCTCATTTACTATGCTGAACATTCTAGGCCCCTTAGAAGGTTGCTGAATCTACCCTGCCTGTGCTCGGTAAATGGAACAACAAAGCCTGGATGACAGCACATCTGTTTACATCATGGTTTACTGAATATTTAAACTCACTATTGAGACCTAATGCTCAGGAAAAAAAAAATTCTTTCAAAATTTTACTGCCCTTTGGCAATGTACCTGGTCACTCAAGAGCTCTGATGGTGATGTACAATGATATTGAGGGTTTTTTCATGCCTTCTTCACATCATCCATTCTGCAGCCCATGGATCAAGGAGTCATTTCCACTTTCAAATCTTATCATTTAAAAAATACATTTTGTAGGGCTACAACTGCCATAGTGACTCCTCTAATGCATCTGGGCAAACTCAATTGAAAGACTTCTGGAAATAATTCCAGATTCTAGAGGTCATTAAGAACATCCATGATTCATGGGAAGAGGTCAACATTAATAGGAATTTGGAGGAAGTTGGCTACAACCCTCAAAATGACTTTGAGGAGTTCAAGACTTTAGTGGAGGACGTAGCTGCAGATGTGATGGAAACACACACTCTAGAATGAGATGGAGAGCCTGAAGATGAGACTGAATTACCGCCAACTTGTGATAAAATTGGAACGGGTGAGGAGCTGCTTCTTATAAATGAGCAAAGAGAGTGGTTTACTAAGAGGAAAGCTACTCCTGATGAAGATGTGGTGAAGATTGTTGAAATAACAACAAAGGATTTAGAATATTACATAAACACTACTGATCACATAGCAGCAGAGTTTGAGATGATTGATTCCAATTATGAAAGAAGTTCAACCATGGGTAAAATGTTACCAAACAGCAGCCTGTGCTACAGAGAAATCATTTGTGAAAGGAAGAGTCATTCAATATGGTAGACTTCATTGTTTTGTTACTTTGCATTAAGAAATAGCCATAGCCACCCCAACCTTTGGCAACCACCACTCTGGTGAGTCAGAAGCTATTAACATCGAGGCAAGACCATCTACCAGCAAAAGTATTAAAATTTGCTGAAAGTTCAAATGATAGCAGTTTTTAGCAATAATCTATTTCATAAGGCATATACATTTTTTAGACATACTTCCTAGACTACAGTATAGTGTAAACATAACTTTCATATGTAGTGGGAAACAAAAAAATGTCATTTGACTCCCTTATTATGAAGTTCACTTTGTTTTGGTGGTCTGGAATCAAACCCATAATATTTCGGAGGAATAGCTATATATAATTCAGTATTATCAATTATAATCACAATGTTATGTGTTAGATCTCCATAACTTATTCATCTTCTTCTTGCAAGAATAGACCCTTTGCCCAACATCATCCCCAAACTCTTGGTAACTGCCATTCTGCTTTCTGTTTCTAAGAGTTTAGCTTTATTACATTTTACTTATGATTGATATAATATGGTATTTGTCTTTCTCCAACTTACATCACTTAGTGTAATGACTTCCATTAGGTCCATTCATGTTGTTATAAATGGTAGGATTTTCTTTTTTTTCACGGCTGAATAGTATTTCATTACATATATATTCTATATATACTAATATATAATTTGTCTATCCAGTTTTATCCATTCATCTGTTGACAGAAACTTAGGTTATTTCTACATTTTGGTTCTTGTGAAAAATGTTGCAATGGACGTGACACTGAATTTTTTTTTTGTTTTCGTTTTTAATATTGCATTTTAATTTTCTTTACATATATACTCAGACATAGGATTACTGGATCTGGGCCCTGGGTGGCTCAGTGGCTGAGGATCTGCCTTTGGCTCGGGACATGATCTTGGGATCCCCACAATAAGTCCCACATTGGGCTCCTTGAAGGGAGCCTGCTTCTCCCTCTTCCTATGTCTCTGCTTCTCTCTCTGTGTCTCTCATGAATAAATAAATAAAATCTTAAAAAAAAAAGTATTGGAACTATTGCTGGATCATGCAGTAGTTCTATTTTTCATTTTTTGAGGAATCTCCATTATGTTTTCTGTAATGGCCAAACCAATTTACATTTCCACTAATAGTTTATGAACATTTTCTTTTCTCCACATCCTCACTAATGCTTGTTACCTCTTATCTTCTTGATATTCATTTTAAGAGGTGTGAGATCATATCTAATTGTGCTTTTGATTTCCATTTCCCTGATGATTAGTGTTGTTTGGTATCTTTTCACATACTGTTGGTCTTGGTCTGTCTTCTTTGGAAAAACAAAGTCTATTCAGATCTTCCTATTTTTTAAATCAGATTGTTTGAGATTTTTTGTAATTGAGGTATGTGTATTCTCTATAGGCTTTGGATATTGACCCCTTATCAAATACATAGTTTTCAAATATTTTCTCCCATTTCATTGGTTGACTTTTTATTTTGTTGATTATTTTTTTGCTGTGCATGCAGAGGTTTTTTTAGTTTGATGTAGTTTCTCTTGATTTTTGCTTTTGTTGCTTGTGTTGTGTCATGTTAAAAAAAACAAAATGTTGCCAAGACTAATGCCAAGGAGCATTCTGCCTACATTTTCTTCTGGGAATTTTACAGTTTCAAGTCTTGTCTTTAAATATTGAGTTAAAAGATGCATACTTAACACAGTCGTGGTCACATATTAAACATTTGATTCATACTGGGATGTATCCTCTTTCTTCTTTCTCCTTCATTTCACATATCTGAAATGTCTGTATGTCTAATTATATTATGCCTAAAGAGCACAAGTGTAGTTAATTTCTTTGAGAGAAGGAAACCATTTCAAATATATGTAATGCTTTGTATAAATAAAAACTTCTGGCTTGATTAAATGTCAACAGATAAAAATGTGTTTGCTTAACTGAGTTCCCTGGTAATAAATTCAGACTTGTAAAATTCAAGGACATTCTCTGCATAGCTGGAAAAATTTGTTAGCCTTAGAGAGGCCCAACAGCAATATAATAGTTAATTTGCTGATTGCTTTTCCTTTTGTAAGCATTAGCCGGATATAATTCAGTTATATCAAAAATATGTATCTAGGGCAGCCTGGGTGGCTCAGCACTTTAAGCACCTGCCTTCCACCCAGGGCAGGATCCTGGAGTCCCAGGATTAAGTCCCACGTCAGGCTCCCTGCATGGAACCTGCTCTTCCCTCTGCTTGTGTCTCTGCTTCTCTCTCTCTCTCTCCACATCTATCATGAATAAATAAATAAAATATTTAAAAAAGAAAAGAAAAGAAAAGAAAATATGTATCTATGCATTTAATATAGGTGATACTACTTATGGCTCATTGACTATTTCTTTGTCTAATTTTACATTTTAACCATTGAATATTGAAAATATAAAACACATTTATTTAAAATTAATCTACTATAAGTTCATTTAATAAGATAGTTTAATATTAATACATGAACATCCTTATAATCAACTAATTTTCATTTGTTAACAAAATTAAAATAAAATTAGATTATGCTATGAGGTCAGCCAGCCTATACAAACTTTTAAAAATGTAATTTTTTGAATAGATATCCATTTATCCTCACCAAAACCCACACAAAATGTACTACTGCCAATTATCTTGACCATCTTGTGTGACCATGAAGGCTCACTCGGGATTTAGATTCATCATACATAAAACAGGTGCAACTAAATGTCTGAGCAAGAGAAAACCAAAATAGATACATAGAAACAGTACTGCAGGATCAGTGGCATTTTTGCTGCCACTACACTTTGGCAATATTTAGAATTTCAAAGAAAAAAATGCATTGGCAAATCTAAATTATTCTCATTTTCAGGGAAAGATGGTTGGGGCTGTACTT
Organism: Canis lupus familiaris; assembly: GCF_011100685.1. Classification (NCBI taxonomy): domain Eukaryota; kingdom Metazoa; phylum Chordata; class Mammalia; order Carnivora; family Canidae; genus Canis; species Canis lupus. Next base: position 79,793,048 of record NC_049224.1, read on the forward strand.
TCATGAATCAAGAATGTATATCTTTCTATATGACCACTCCTTAAATCAGAGAAAGTTAATCACATCATTAGGACAAATTGAAAATATTTGAGACCACCCTAAAATGCAAAAGATGTGAATGAAATATTGTTGGTATAATTTTTAGAGCTAAGAAAGAAAAAGGAAAGTCAATATCTCTACCCCAACCTTAAAGGAAGCTAAAATTATCTTAACCTAAGTAGTGGTTATATGGAATATCATCAAGAAACAAATAGAGTCAAGCAATATAATATTTTTGACACAAGAAGCCTTTATGACATAGGAAAACATCTCTTACTTTTATCAGATACTTGATATTTCCTAATCTGGCCATTGTTCTTTATAATGTCCGTAAGTCTTTTGTACATATACTTATTGTGTTGGCCATTTAAAAAATTGAATTGTAGTTTTTATTTTGCTTATAACTAATGCAGATATCTTCTACTCAGGGGAGGGGTTTATCTTTACATTGTCCTAATTTTGTATTCTGGTAAACAGAACTTTCTAATTCTGTTGGGCCCATTAATCAACCTCTTAATTTATGATTAGTGTTTTATGGGCTTTAGGAAATCTTGTCTACCCCCAAGTTAATAAAATTTTCCTATGTCCTCTTCCAGAAGATGTATTTTTTACCTTCAAAATCTATATCTATAAACTGCTAGTAATTGATTTTTTTCTTCACTGTTTAACAGGAAATGAGAAAAAAAATGGTCTTAGTATATGTTAGACCATTGGGCAAAAAGTTGAAAATGAGAGTGGTAAAGTACATCCTTGATTCATTGACAATTCTGAGAAAAACTTTTCAATAATGTGCTATTAAGTAGAATGGCTACTGTAGATTTTAGAAATACTTTTTTTCATATTATTTAAATTCTCTTTTATCTATAGTTTCCTAGGAGCTTTTATTTTGAATGGATGTTAGATTCATATAGCTATCAAAATGTTATATCTTCCTGATGGATTAGTGCTTTAAAAAAAAAGTATTCTGAAAGGTCATTCTTTATTTCTGGCTAACGTTTTGACTTTGAATTTACTTTGAATATACACATAGCTATACCCGCCTTCTTTTGATTAGTGTTTATATGATATAGTTTTCCTATTGGTTATAGTTCATCTTTCCTGTAATTTTAATTTTAGTCTCTCTTTCTCTCTCTCTCTTTTATTTTGGAAGTAACCTTTATTTATTTTATTTTTTATTTTTTTAATTTTTATTTAAATTCAATTAGCCAACATATACTTTAACACCCAGCACTCATCCCATCAAGTGCCCTCCTTAGTGCCCATCACACAGTTACTCCATTCCCCACCCTTTCCCCTTCCACAACCCTTTGTTTCCTAGAGTTAGGAGTCTCTTATAGTTTGTCTCCCTCTAATTTTTCCCACTCAGTTCCCTTCCTTTCCCTTAAAATTCCCTTCACTATTTCTTATATTCCACGTATAAGTGAAACCATATGATGATTGTATCTCTCATTGGCAATGCATTATCTCCTCTACTTCTCAATCTGAAAATTTCATCATTCAATTGAAGAATCTGATTCCATTTATATTACATACTAGAAATTTTTCAAATCTGTTTTAAGTCCTTTGTTTCTCTCATTCTTATGGATTAAAGTATTTATATTCCGATTTTTTTCATTCTATCAGTTTCTACTCTATTAATTTTACTTTATTAATTTTTTAAATATGTACTTTTTAAAATATGCTATTCTGGCTCTCTGCTCCTCCCCATTTGACAGATAGCCGCATCTTCTGGTGCAGTGCCAGCGAAGTCCCCAAGACACGATGGTGAAGGTCGGAGTGAACGGATTTGGCCGTATTGGGCGTCTGGTCACCAGGGCTGCTTTTAACTCTAGCAAAGTGGATATTGTCGCCATCGATGACCCCTTCATTGATCTCAACTACATGGTGTACATGTTCTAGTATGATTCTACCCAAGGCAAATTCCACGGCACAGTCAAGGCTGAGAACAGGAAACTTGTCATCAATGGGAAGTCCATCTCCATCTTCCAGAAGCAGATCCCGCCAACATCAAATAGGGTGATGCTGGTGCTGAGTATGTTGTGGAGTCCACTGGGGTCTTCACTACCATGGAGAGGGCTGGGCTCACTTGAAGGGCGGGGCCAAAAGGGTCCTCATCTCTGATCCTTCTGCTGATGCCCCCTTGTTTGTGATGGGCGTGAACCACGAGAAGTAGGTCAACTCCCTCAAGGTTGTCAGCAATGCCTCCTGCACCACCAACTGCTTGGCTCCTCTAGCCAAAGTCATCCATGACCACTTGGCATCGTGGAGGGCCTCATGACCACCGTCCATGCCATCACTGCCATCCAGAAGACCATGGACGGCCCCTCTGGGAAGCTGTGGCCTGACTGCTGAGGGGCTGCCCAGAACATCATCCCTGCTTCCACTGGTGTCACCAAGGCTGTGGGCAAGGTCATCCCTGAGCTGAATAGGAAGCTCACTGGCATGGCCTTCCCTGTCTCCACCCCCAACGTGTTGGTTGTGGATCTGAACTGCCGCCTGGAGAAAGCTGAAATATGACGACATCAAGAAGGTGGTGAAGCAGGCATCGGAGAGCCCCCTCAAGGGCATCCTGGGCTACACTGAAGACCAGGTTGTCTCCTGTGACTTCAACAGTGACACCCACCTTTCGACCTTCGATGCCGGGGCTGCCGTTGCCCTCAGTCACCACTTCGTCAAGCTCATTTCCTGGTATGACAATGAATTTGGCTACAGCAACCGGGTGGTGGACCTCATGGTCCACATGGCCTCCAAGGGGTAAAAGCTTCCTGGACCACCAGCCCCAGCAAGAACAAGAGGAAGAGAGAAGCTCTCAGCTGCTGGGGAGTCCCTGCCCCAACTTAATCCCCCAACACACTGAGAATCTCCTGACCTCCAATTTACATCCTAGACCCCGAGGAAGGGGAGGGGCTTGGGGAGCCCTACCTTGTCATATATCATCAATAAAGTATACTGTACCCAGCCAAAAATAAATAAATAGGGATCCCTGGGTGGTGCAGAGGTTTAGCACCTGCCTTTGGCCCAGGGCACAATCCTGGAGACCTGGGATCGAATCCTACATCGGGCTCCCGGTGCATGGAGCCTGCTTCTCCCTCTGCCTGTCTCTGCCTCTCTCTTTCTCTCTGTGTGACTATCATAAATAAATAAAAATTAAAAAAAAAATGGAGTTAAAATAAATAAATAAATAAATAAATAAATAAATAAATAAACAAACAAACAAATAAATAAAATATGTTATTCTGCCTGTGGATACTCTAAAACTGAGAAGATTCTTAATTAATTAAGTGTGATTTTAATTATTATTTTACAACTTCTAGGATGAAGTCACATGGAACATTAAAATTCAATTTACTATTCTTTCCTTTTATAATATAGTACTCATGTGTTTAAATTATGGGTATATTTAAACTCTGTAAGTTATTGTTATTATTGCACCAATATTTATTGAGATTTATTCATACCCTTTTACTCTGTATTGCTCTTTGTTCTTTCTTATAGCTCCATACTTTCATCCAAGATCATTATACTCATTTTGATTGAAATTTTACTTTATTATTTTAAATGTTTATTAAAGATGATTTCTTTCAACATTTGTATAAATAAATGTTTATTTTGATATCAATTTTAGTGGACTTTTTTTTGGGGGGTTACAGAATTCTAATTCAATGGGTATTCTTCTCAAAATTGCAAATTTTTATTTACTGTGTCTTTTCCATTAATTCTGTTTTCCATTAAAGCTGCCAGCCTTATGGCTGATTTGTTGAAAATACAATTTGACTTTTGGTTTCTTTTAAAGTTTTCCTTGTCTCTGATTATCAGCAATTTTTCTATTATTTTCCTGGGTGCATTTTTCTTTGTATTTTTATGCTTGTGGTTTATATACTTCTTTTATTCTGTGATTTGATCTCTGTGATCAATTTTAATACTTTTGTCCATTAACTTTTAAAATATAGCTTTGATTCTCTCTTTCTCTCGCTCCCCCATATCCCTCTCTTCCTCTCTTTCTCACGTGTTACCTTTCACTGATCATGATACATAACTCTCCAATTCCCCACGTTTTAACTGTGTGTCATATATATTTATGGTAACTTTTGAATTTGTTTTCGTCATTTTCTCAATATGTTTCAATCATCATTTTTTTTCTAATCTATCATTCAGTTTACTAATCATCTTTCAGCTATGACTAATCTGGCATGAAGCCTATTCACTAAATTCTTAATCTGCTAAGGTATTTTTTATTTCAATAACAATCATTTGATTCTCTACGTATAGTTTCATTTTTCTTGTACTCTATTCCATGTACATGTTAATATGCATAGAATCTCCAGTCACTTGTGGATTTGTCTCTATTTTCTGCATAAAACATTTGTATTTATACTTTAAATTATATAGCTCATCCTTCCATATCAGACCACCTGGATTTTTAAAATTTTTATTGTACATTATTATAATGATTCAAAGATAGCACAGAGAATTTTAGTGTACACTTTCCCCAAGGATAGCATCTTGCAAAACCAATATCTGAACAAGTACATTATTAAAACCACAAAATCACCATTATTACAGGGCTAATAACTAGACTATACATTGATATAACTTCTTCATTCAGACCATACATTGATATAACTTCTTAATGGGTGCATTTTGTATTGTTTTATGAGTCTACTATAGTTTAATTAAACAATGTTATAGTAGATAGTCATGTTACTTCCTGTTGTTTTTGCCATTACAAGCAATATTCAGTGAAATTTATCTAGAGAGCATATATATTTATGAATTTATGTGAGATTATCTGTAAAATTCATTAATATAAAGGGATTGCTTATTTATTCATGTTTATTTTGATAAATGTCACCAAAATATTTTCTAAAAATCTTATAGATTTATAGTTCCAGGCATCAAAATGTTTCCCAAATGTTCTAGTATCAAGCTTCACTAATTTAAGTACAAATAGCAATTTATTGTTGTGTTACCTTGTATTTTCTTGAGTATGGGTATTTGTATATTGTATTCTATGAACTCTTTACTTATATTCTTTTCTTATTTTTTCTACTGATGTATTAATCTTAAAAGCATTTTGTGTATTTATGAAATTAGCACTTTGTCATATGAACTGAAAATATATTACCAGTTTATAATTCACCTTTTGCAGTATGCTATCTGCTTTCTATGAAGATCATATTTTATGTAGTCAGATTTGTTAATCTTGTTCTTTACGACTTCTGAATTCAAGTCTTTTTCCTATCCAGTAGAGTTGTAAATTTATCTCCATTTATGCCCCACACTTATTTTATGCCCCACACTTATTTTAGTAAATTTATGCCCCACACTTATTTAAGTAAATTTATTCCTGAGTATTTTACATTTTTTTCTAGTAATACTGAGATTTGTCTCCTTTCTCAGTTTTTATACAGTTTTAAAAATTATGAGAAGTCAAAGATGTTCTTATTCAAATACTGAATTTTCATATTTTAAAATGTGTTTTATTGATTCTTTTATATATTTTAGATATTCAATCTTATCATGTGAAAATAACAATAATTTTGCTTTTTTCCTGTGTAATATTTACATTATATTTACTTTTCATATCTAAATCTTGACTAGTGCTCCCACTAAAATGTTAAATAATAAAGATCAGCATAGATATCCTTGTACCGTCCTACACTTTGATGGAAAAAGCTTAGTAATTCTCCATTTAGAATGCAGCTGACATTTGAATATTTATATATCTATATCCATATAATATATCTATGTATATCCATGTGCTAAATAAGAATCCATCTGTTCTTGTTTCATTAAATGAAAGTCAGCATTGATTCCTAATTAAACACCAGAGAATGTTTTATCATTTTAAAGTTCATTGATTTTTTTTGTTTGTTTTTGATTCATGGTTAAGGTGAATTAATAAAAAACTTTGAATTATGGGATTTTATACATAAAATCATTGAATCCAAGTTGCCAAATATTTGTGTTGTATTCACTAGTAAACTGAACCTATAGTTCAGTTTTTTAACTTTGTGCTGCATTTTACAAGTTTTGGATTTATATAAAAGCTTGAATCAAAAAAATGGAATCTTTTCTGATGTTTTTATGCTCTGGAATATTTTCAATAGTATCGGAATTATTTCTTTATTGAAATTTGAGAAAATTTACCTAGAAAATCAGCAGGCTTGGAATATTTTTCTGGTAGCTCTTTGCATGTTTTTTTTTCCTCACAATTTTTCATAGTTACTATTCTAATTTTTTCTTATCTTATTTATTCATTTTCTTTTATTACAGGGACAAATCTATATTTTCACATGGGATTTAAGTAAAGGCAATTTTACTTTTAACGTATAATTTAAACTCTGGCATACTTCCTGAATTTTCAACCATGCAAATGTCTTTCTAAAATCAATGGCTCCCTTTGAATGTCTAATACACTTGAAAGACAATATATTCAAGACTAAGCTCTTGGCATTTCTCACAGTAGTTTACCTCAGTGGCTGATATGTTAATAAATAGTAATTCTAAACACCCAGGTTCTTAAGGTGATAAAATTTTTTTGGTGTCATCTTTGTTTTTTTCCTTTCAAAACCCATCAGCTAATCCTGTTGGCTCAACCCTGAAAATGTATCCAGAGACCAGCCCCAACAAACTTTCTTTACATTCACCTTATCAAGGACCATCATGCCTCTTCTATTCAATTTCTGACTGGTGTCCGGACACACTTTGGTCTTGAGCTCTTTATTCTAAGGCAAATGCCATATTTTAAAATGTATAATAATGTCCCAATATTGCTCCAAACCTAGTTGTTGTTTTTTTTTTTTTTTTCCCCAGCCCTTCCATGCTCTTTTAGTCTTTTCTCTTTCCTTCTAGAAAATGGAACTGTAAAAATCATGTGTGGGACTAGTTTTATCAGTTTTGTGTCTCATCAAACTGCAGAAAACGATATTGTGGTAGACCTGACAATGGTGGTAGAGGCTAACTGGGAGTCATCTACAAAGGGGAAAACTGACTGGCTGGTGGGGAATATAACCTGAAGAGAGTAAAGAAGCACAGGATGGAAGAAGGTAGGTGGCTCGACTGAAGTGTTGGGTAAAAGAAAGTTGGGTGAAGAGTGAGCAATGTAGAATATTGTCAGTCTGACTGAGTGAGAAGGTTGCCCCAAATGGGATGGAGTAAGGGGGTTTGGTGCAAAGAGTGTCCTGGGGTGATGTATCAGAGCCTGAATTGAGTTAAAAGGTCCCCTGTGTGGCAGAGGAGATGCTATGACAAAAACAAAGGCAATCACCAAGCCACATTTAAAGCATCTGCTAATGTCCCACCTACTAGCATTTCAATAGTTAAAGCAAATCTCATGGCCATGCTGAAAGTCCTTTAGAGGTGGCCATATATAATCTATCGGAAATCACATAGCAAAAATTATAGATAGTTCTCCTGCACATTCAGATTGAATAATTTGGGATACTAAGGAATTCTTCCTCATTCATCCCTGTCATAAACTCATTTTCCTCCATTAATAGTTTATTTTGTGATTTTTGTCAAGGACCTATAATCTACCTTTGCAGAGATATATGTGTTGTGTTAAATCTAAAGAAGTAGATACAGAATCTAAGTATCCTTATACATGAACTCTGTATACTGCATTATATACAATTCACAGTCTGGAGACTGTGGTTGTTTTATACCTACTTTTTTTTTTTTTTTTTTTTTTTTTTTTTTAAAGATTTTATTTATTTATTCATGATAGTCACAGAGAGAGAGAGAGAGGCAGAGACACAGGCAGAGGGAGAAGCAGGCTCCATGCACCGGGAGCCCGACGTGGGATTCGATCCCGGGTCTCCAGGATCGCGCCCTGGGCCAAAGGCAGGCGCCAAACCGCTGCGCCACCCAGGGATCCCTATACCTACTTTTATAATAAATAAATTTGTCCCAATGTTATCCAATGTTTTTGTCATTTCGTGGGCTTTTGGAAAAGCTTAATAAAAATCTCTTCACTACGTCACTTTTTACCTAAATTCTTTTTTAAATTTCTCTCTATTGCCAGTAAAAAAAGGCCAAAAAAATGCATTAAGTCCTTGTTTACATTATTATGAGATCAAAATATTTCATTCTAGACCATGTGTCAACAAACTTGATTTATACATCTTTCTGATATACTTTTTTCAGAAATCTTTCCTCTAATTAGCTTCAGAATTTATTGCATCTTCTTACTTCCTTTGAAATTCTTCTAGTTACCAGAGTTCTTTTAATTAGTCTATTTATATCACTCTTAAACTGAGGTTTCACTGACATGCTCAGAAACAGAAGAGAAAAAAGAAAACAACAAATTTGTGGTAATTATCAAGAGGATTAAGAGCGCTTTTCAGTGTCTCTGTGGCTATGTCCACAGAGTCTCAAACCAGACCAGACCAACAATTGAGGTGGAGTATTGAGTTATCTTACCAACTAATTTCTGGGGTATCTCGATTGGGTGGGGGCCAGTGGTGTGAGTGGTGAAAGAATTCATCCAAAGTAGAACAAAAAAGAAATTTATTGAAAACACTGCAAAGGAACATGGACAGGACAAATAAAGAAGAGATTGTCTGCCATGAGATGGTGATGAGGGGACATAGTTATAGGACAAAGTGAGGGAGTATGGGGATGTATGGAATTTGCTTTTTCTGATAACTGGTTGTTAAGTAGCCTGGTTGTAAGTAGTTCATGGGTTATAATTCATAATTATAATGGGTCATTATTCAGGGAATGTATTACTGTTCTCCACTGAAACAGAACCAAAAGCATATATGTGTGTGTGTGTGTGTGTGTGTGTGTGTGTATTTATATATGAATTCCCTTAAATTTTAGCAAAAATATTTTTTTTGGCAAAAAAGTTTTTAAAGATTTATTTATTTATTTTAGAAAGAGAGAGAGTACAAGCAGGAAGGGTAGAGGGAGAGGGAGAGAATCTCAAGCAGACTCTGCCCTAAGCACAGAACCCAATGAGGGCTCCATCTCACAACTCTGAAGATCACGACCTGAGCCAAAACTAAGAGTTGGATGCTTAAAGGACTGCGCCACCCAGGTGCTCCGATTTTAGCAAAGTTTTTTACCTTAAATTTTAGTTTACTTAAATTTTCACTAAAATCTTCAGATGCATTACATAATGAAGCACTTTATAATTTTACAAAACGATTGCCCAAACAATCCTACAAGATAAGTCTTATTACTCTATGGTTTTAATTGGAGAAACTTAGACTGAAAACAAACTACCCAAGGTCAAAGGGCAAGGATGGAATAGAGGAGCTTATACTCAGGTCTTATGACTTCCAGACTTTACCTTTCCAATATCCAAGCTCATGTGCAGACTTTGGGTAAGGCAAAGTTTCATAATGCTTCTTCAGAAGAATTACCTTGAATGAAATCCAACATCTCTGACCTCAGTATCATCATTTTGTAATAAGGATAATTCTAGTACATACTCCAGATGATTATTCTGGGTATTAATTGATTTAAGACTTATAAAATATTTAGACTTTTGCTCCATAATAAATCTTTAAATGTTAAGTATCCTATCATCATTGGTAATATCATTTAGTAACAACAAATAGCTCTAGTGCAATGCTAATATATATTGAACAACTGATCCTCCAGAAGAAATAGAAAGTCCTGTTTTTTTTATTTCCATTATCTACTCCTCCTCTGGCCCCCTCACACTTCAATGTATACTGATATTGATATAAAGCTGCCAGAGTGGCATCACTGACTGTGGAGTTGGGAAGACATCCATGTAATCTGTATGATCTGATTCCAGCATACCACTGTTTGGCACCATCATTTCTTTAAGCAAGGGAATTAGGTTTGTTGTAAAATATATTATGATAACTTACTTCATGCAGAATTTGGATGTGGGCAGGAAAACAACAGAGAGCTTACAAAAGCTTTGTAGAACAAAAAACAGGTAAATTTGTGTTTCTTTCTGGGACAGTGAGGAGAGAAGAGAGTAACAAAAAGGGAGTTAGGGAATCAGGACACTAGCTAGTGAAGTGTCAGTGGGTTGGAGATAAAAATTAACCTAAGAATAAATCTTTGGTTGGCAAAGGACTTTTAAAAGCAGTTGCCTAATGTTTAATCTCAGCTTACTTTTGTAAATGATTTAGTGCAACATATTTAAACTCTTTATAATCCACTCCAGTTAACCTCATGATTTACAGCCCTTGGAGTCATTTGCTGTGTTCTTTTGAACATATAGAATAAAGCTTTCCTCAGACACTTAACCATGTACTGTAATATGTCATAGGTAATGGTGATTGTAAAGTTTCTACAGTAATAAAATTTTTAAACTGTGTTTTTACAAATGTTCAAACATTTACAACTGTTCACATTATATTTGGACACTATTTGTATGACTTCTTTTTCAGACTTCTTAGATGTAAACTATTGTTATTTTTGTAGCTTTCCAATTTATTGGTAGGATTTCACAATTAGAGAGCAGCGAGTGCTCTAGTGGCTTCCTTCAAATTTTCCCACTGGGTCCTATTATTACTTTAGGCTGGATGTATTTATCATCAGTAAAATTCTTTGCCTAAATTTTAAAAACATTTAGCATTCCATTTCCATTTTACTTAATTTGCATTTCTGTAAATTTATTATAATATTGTCTTATTATATTAAGAAGGAAGATATGTCCAATTATTGTTTTAATTAATAATATTTGAAGTATTAGTTGTTCCTACATAAAACAATGAATCATACTAATACTCTTATTTTTCCCTACTTTATTTTATTTATTTATTTATTTATTTTATATCAATCAACTTAGTTTCTTTGGGCAAAATAAGACCACAAATCTGTTTCTAAAATTAAATAGTTACTGAGTGTAATTTTCAAATAAATCCATGCATTCTGGGATCCCTGGGTGGCTCAGCAGTTTAGCACCTGGCTTGGGCCCAGGGCGCGATCCTGGAGTCCCAGGATCAAGTTCCCCATCTGGCTCCCGGTATGGAGCCTGCTTCTCCCTCTGCCTGTGTCTCTGCCTCTCTCTGTGTCCCTCATGAATAAATAAATAAAATATTTTAAAAAGATAAAATAAATCCATGCATTGAAGGGAGCTAACACTTGTACAACTTCAAAAAAAATCGTGGAATAATTTTGATGTTATTTGACTTTATAGAATGTGAAATGTTTCTTTTGTTAAAGATTATATCTATTTATTTATTTATTTATTTATTTATTTATTTATTTATTTATTTGAAAGAGAGAGAAAGGGATGAGAATGAGAGAAAGAGAGCATGAGTAGCAGGAAGAGGCAGACAGAGAAGCAGTCTCCCCACTGAAAAGGAAGCCTGACACGGGGCTCAATCCCAGAACCCTAAGATCATGACCTAAGCCAAAGGCAGACGCTTAACTGACTGAGCCACCCAGGTGCCCCCCCAATGTGAAATGTTTCTTATATTATCAAAATTTTACCTAGCCTCAGAAATAATGTATCACATGCTCAAGAAACTGTTCCTTGGAATTCAGATGAACAGGACCTCCCCAGAAATCTGAATTTCAGCTCCATTGGGTTTATTTATTTTTTTTTTTAATTTTTTTTATTTTATTTATGATAGTCGCACAGAGAGAGAGAGAGAAGCAGAGACATAGGCAGAGGGAGAAGCAGGCTCCATGCACCGGGAGCCTGACGTGGGATTCGATCCCGGGTCTCCAGGATCGCGCCCTGGGCCAAAGGCAGGCGCCAAACCGCTGCGCCACCCAGGGATCCCTCCATTGGGTTTAAGCAACAGATACATATTTGCTGCTCACAGTTCTAAAGGCTAGAAATCCAAGGTCAAGGTGCTGAAATGATGGATTTCTCCTAACTCCTCTCTCCTTGGCTTGCAGATGGCCACCTCCTTGCTATGTTCTTACATAGCCTTTACTCGGTGCATGAACACCCCTAGTGTCTCTTCCTCTACTTTAATGACACCAGTTATATTGAATTAGGGCCTCTCACAAATTCATCTAACCTTAACTCCCTTCTTAAAGGCCCTATCTCCAAATATAGTCTAACTGGGGATAGGCTTCAACCAATTAATTTTGAGGAACACAGTTTAGTCCATAACAGGGACTCTCATTTATGTTTATAGATTTTAGCTATTTGAAACTCCTCTTTTTATTCTCTTTGTGTAGGCATAATATCTTTTTGTTATCTAGTTAACATTTTTATATTTCATCAAGTCTTTATTAAATTGTCATTGAATAACCAGTGTAGATTCTCACTCCTGACTGACCTTGACACATATAGCACCCAACTAATATTGGCCTTCACAGTTTAACTTGTCTTGGCCAGTATGATGGTAGCTCACTAATTACAAAGATGTAATTGTGCTTATCCCTTGAGCTTCAGAGAATTATTGTAAGAGTTTAGAGCTTCCCTTACGTAGCTGCTGCCTCTTAAATGGGTTTTTAAAATAAAGACTGTGGAGCTCCAGTCACTGCAACCCAAAGCAGAACTGACCAGATAACACTAATACAATCTAGGAGAATCAGTCCTTGCTATTGACTGAGAATAAGGGTGACAGTTACTTACCATTTTGAAAACAGTCTGCTCATACAATACTTTTCTACATGTTCTTCGCTAGTGTTTCTACTGGAGAGTTCTTTTCCACAATAACTATCATACTCACCCTAAAATGATAACAAAGCTTAAATCGGTCCCTCAGTTTATGGTCCATAGATTAGTCAGAGTGCCATTCATTATTAATAAGCATTCAATTGTGAGTTAGCCATTATTATTATTATTACTATTATTGATCTCTATTATATGTTAAACATGCAGATTATTGAAATCTATCTACATTTTCAAAAATCTCTGGAGCTGGGTTTAGAAAATTTGAATTTTAACAAGCTTCATAGTTCATTCCAAATGATACTTAAAATTGCTCTTCTTTCTGTGAATAATTTCTTACGTTCACATACCATTTTGGTAAATTTTGTTGTTCATTTCCCTATCATCCAAAGGCATTTAGTACTTAAGAAATGATGACATTTACATGTTGAAAAAAATCTTTCATGTTAATATATATCTTATTACCCAGTTTTTTTTTTTTATTTTTTAGGAAGGCAGGAGTTATATTTATCATTTTTGTATTTAGAGACTAACCCCAGTGGGTTTTCAGTAAATGTTTGCAGAAAGACATAGATGAAGAGAAAGTAAATGGTAGAAATAGAGAAAGAGATGATTTGGACTTGGCTTTAGGGATGAGAGAGGGATGTCGTGACTTGAGACTTGAGAGATTCTTAAAAGATAGTAGCTCGAGAAGGATTAATTTTGCACACGTGGTAAATTTGTCTAAAGCCACATCCAACTAATTTATCAGGGTTCTGACAAGCGTGCCATTCATTTCTACTGCGTACACTTAGAAAATTAAAAAAAAAAAAATTAGGTGCCTGGATGGCTCAGTCTGTTGAGTGGCTGCTTTGGTTCAGGTCATGATCTCAGAGCCCTGGGATGGAGTTCTGAGGCAGGCTCTCTGCTCAGTGAGAAGCCGCCTTCTCCCTCTCCCTCTGCCCCAACCCCCTCCACTTGCTCCTGTTCTCCCCCGCCCATATAAATAAATAAAATCTTAAAAAAAAAAAAGAAAATTAACTACCTAAGAAAATAGATGGGAACTCAGGGACTTCAAAGACAGCATATCATTTGACATCATTTCATATTTTTTCAAGGAATATTTTGGTTAGAATATCTTATATCTACTCTAAGAATTTTGGATTATGATACTACCTGAAATCTGAATTTATATGTAGTGAGCATATATGTATGATATGTGTACATATGTTTTTTAAAAGACTGAACAAAATTTACACTTCGTTATTCACTGAATTCCCAAAAGACTGTTAAATCTTTCTACTCTTGCTCCTGGATTCATATCTGGATTAATAATATTATATCTCTCAACATTTACACAATGTCTTACTGTGCTTTGCCATCATAAGGCAGCTGCGAAGCAGTATTCAATGTGTAAAGACGTTATTAAGTCACATTTCAGTTCTATGAAGGTGGAAGGAGTAGTGCAAGCAGAGGGCTTGACCTAAGACTTTAGCATACAGCCTTCTTCCTTTTTGATAAATAAGCTTAAACCTAAAGAGATTAATTCAACCTATTCCACTGTGGCCTGCAGCCTTGAAAGTGTACAGAAGATGCCAAAGGCTTCACAATCAGATAAAAACATGCTCTTGTTATTTTCTATAGTGGAGCAATAGAGTGGCAATGCTATTTGTAAGGAAATCCCTGACCTACTTGAATGCTTACCTTTTTATCCCACTGAGAACATTATTCAACCTAGAGAAATGGATAGCAGAGGCCAGCAGGAAGTTATTTGATTTTACAGCTTTATATCATGTAACAGACTTTGAAGGCTTAAAAAATTAGGAAAGCTTCATTAGAATAGTGTAATTAATCCTACAATAGAAATACTAAGAAGAGATAAAGGAAATCAGAGGATTTATAACACAAAAAGAAAAAAAATATGCCAAGTATAGGAGACAATGAAGGAATCTCGTGGTCAAGAAATGTGGTTAGGAACTTAATTGACTGGACTGACTTCACTCCATGGGGATTAGGGGAAAAGAAGCTAAGCATATAAAGGAGAAGTCTTAGTTTTATTCAGTGTCACTCCTATAACAACAACCACAGAATATGTGGTTTACAGACAACAGAAATTTATTTCTTGTGGTTCTGGAGGCTGGGATCTCAGACCAGGGTGTCAGCATGATGGTTTCTGGGGAGGCCCCTCTTTGGAGCTGCAGATAGTCAACTTCTTGTAATCTTCCAGGGTGGAGAGCAGAGACAGGAAGCAAATTCTTTTGTGACTCTTATAAGGGACACTTAATCCCATTCCTGAGAGCTCCAGCTTTCTGACCTCATTTAATCCCAATTACTTCCAAAATGCTCCACCTCCTAGTATCACACTAGGGGTAGGAATTCAACTCAATGAATTTTGGAAAGACACAAACATTCAATCCATAACAAGGAACAATAAACATAAGATGCCAATGAGAAATAAAAATTAGTTAAATTATCACAAAAGATAGCTTGAGTATTTTAAATTGAAATAATTATTTCATCTTATAAATACATACTTGCCTCAAATTTTTACCACGGAGCAATTCACTCCTATTTAGTTTGTGTCAACTTCAGAAGCTTTCTTTTCTTATTTTCTTTTTTCTTCTCTTTCTTTTTTTTTTTTTTAATATTTGACAGTTTTGACTAATAGTGAAATTTACAGTGCAATTTTCTTATCACATGACAATAAAAGCTGCTAATTCTTTCAACATTAATAGACTGAAATGACAATTTCCTTCCTATATGTGTTTAATTATATGTTAGAATTAAACCTTAGAAGCAAATGTACTTTCAAACATAATTTTAAAACTTACAAAACAACAACACCATCCTAATTTTTGTTAAAAGTACATATTTATAATCATGCTTTTCCTGCTTCAGGGCAATTCCTTTATTTAGCCTCATCTATTATTGTGGCAATTACTAATTTTTCACCAGGTAAGACCTTATAAAGCTTCACTAAGCTTAGGCTGTTTCTACCTGTGAATGAGTTAATTGCTAATTTGATCTCTTCTAAAGGAAATGAAGCATCCACACCCAATCAATCTTCTGAAGTAAGCATGGGATGAATGCCTTTTTTCAGAAATCAAGAGAGCATATCCTCCTCCAGTATTTCTGATGAAGGATGTAAGGCTCTATAATAGAATTGGAATGCTTGGTTAATTACCATTGCTTGCATAAGTGAGTGCCCTCATATGTCTGCTTAGTAGGACAAAGCTATTTCAGTGAGTTTGCAGATAATGTTCAAGAGTTTATGCATGTTTCCTAATAGAATTTGCATTAATTATAATGATCTTTTTCTAGGTTATTGATATAATAATAATAGCAAGTATTTATTAAAGTCTTACTTCATGCTGGATTTTTTATGCACCTTCGCATTTTTATAATTTTATTACTCAATCAATAACCCTTTCTCAATCAAGACGAAAAGCTAAGTTTTATACAGGTGGTACAGAGTAAAGTCAGTCAGTCTGTGGACAAGTTCACAAAGGACAGGGTTTAGAAATGAAACCATGTAGTCTATATAAATCCACAATTGGCTCCTTCAGCACTTAAGTCATTTAAGGTAATATCTGCCCCCTACTCAAATACGACACTAGCTGTTTTCTTAGTCCAAAGATTTGAAAATGTGCACAATAGGCTATCTTTAAATGTACTTTGAAGCAAGAATTTCTAACAATTTACTCTCCTGCTTATACAAATTATTGTATTTTTAGTGGATTCGTTGCAAATAAAGAATGCAACTAGAAGATTGTTGAATTAGAGGCGTCTCTTACAACAAAATAAAATCTACTTATTTTGCTAATAGATTTCTGAACTTTGGTTAAACAAAAGTAAAGATCATCCTAGAAATATAATAGATATTTATCGAGAGCTAAGCAATTATTATGCATTTTTCATTAAAATGTAAAACTAATCTATAAAATATGATGTGCACATTGAGGGAAAATGTTGACCTTAACTTCTAACAGCATTTTCCCACTCCAAAAGTTTTGCCTTTCCCAGACATTTACATTTCCAGGAATTTAGAGGCTTCTCTGTAAAGAAGAAAATAGGAAGCAATAAGCAAGGCACAAGCTTTTTGTTTTATATTTTCCACAGTCTGTATGAAGATGTTTTGCACATTTATGAGATTCTCAAAAATATTGGTTGCACTAAATTTAAATTTTCTAATAATGTCTTGGTAAAATGCCTACATGCCTACTTTTTATCTTAATAAGTAAATCTATATGAACTTGTTCTTGGACATATACAAACATGCTGGAGCAAAGAATGTATTTCATAATGTCAAGGAACATTTAGTCTAATCAAAGAAGGCTTTTGAATTTTACATTGAAAGACAAGACCCATAAGTGATTTTAGACATATATAAATAATACATCTACAAGTCGGATAAAAACAATTGTCATCAAATTAGGTCTATCGATTTTTGAAGTTGAGAAGTATACATTCCTGTCAACATCTGTTCTCCTATCCTTATCTATCAATAGAACACCTGGATATGTGCTCAGTTAGAAAAAAAAAAAGTGTGATTCTCAGCTCATTGCATCTTGGTGGGGGTAATTTAGTTAAGATTTTGCCAACAGGATATCATCAAAGATTTTTTATCTTGTGGGAAATACCCTTAAGAGATTGGGGACATATTCTTTTCTGATACAATTAAAAACTCCTGACAACAGGAGTTTTATCTTCTATTATAGGTGATTGTATAATTTGTTGTCCCATTCGAAATATTAGAGAGTGAAAGGAGGTATTTTTAAAAAATTAATCCAAAACAAATATAAATATAGATATAAATAACTAGTTTGCGCTACGAAGACAGAATCTAAAATGTTTTTATTGTCTTTCCTATAGAAGGGGGTGAGTGAGGATAAAAGTTACAGTTTCGAAAGCTAGAAACCCTTAATGTCTTGGCAAAATATTTAGTTAAATTGTTCCCAACTGTTTCAATAGAGATTGACTAAGTTATGTTACAAAACAGAAACACCAAAATTTCAGTGCTTCAATACAATAAATATTTATTACTAGAGCAGAGTTCATATGCTGTTCTAAGCAACTGTTTTCCACATTCTATGCCAGATAGATTTGAGAGTAATTCCATCTTGATACAGAAAAGGAGAAATGGGTATTATTCAATAGCTCTTCTACCCGTAGATGTGACTTAAGTCAAATTCACTTAATTTTCATGAAAAACAGAAAATCACATGACAATGTTTAATTTCTGTGGGTGGGATGTGCAATTTTTGAATATAAACCGGAGGAGAAGAAACCACACATATTAATACACACTAGTAAATTCTCACATATCTGCTAGCCCAAGAGGGCAGACCAAATGCAAATAAAGCTAGAACACCGAGGCAAATGTTAGGAAAATTCAGAATGTTGGAATTTACTATTTTCTTTTTGCTTTTAAAAGCAAATTCCTGAGACAGAGAGAGAGAAAGAGAGAGATAAAATTAGGCTGAGATATATCCGTGTGCAGAAATAGAAGGGACAAATTTAGATTTTTCTAAAGAAGGTATTCTTGAATCTTACAGTGCAGATTTATTCCCATAATTTGGAACTTGACAGTGCTGTTTAAAAAAAAGAGAATGAAAAGGAAAAGAAAACAGAAATTTAAAAAAGATAAAAACCTGAGGTCAAAAATGAGCAGTTAAGAGGGATTGTCTTCACTCAAAGTCACATTGAGCTAGTGGAAGCAGATATTCTAAGGTAGAGGACAGTAAATAATAAACTTGAATTTTCAGGCTTGTGACCATGACAAGAGAACGTTGACTTTGATTATATTTATACATGGAATTTATCAAAAGCTAACTAGGCAAGGACCTTTACAACGCAGAGCTGGAATTCTAATGGGAGATACAGACAATAAGCTACAAATAAATCACATAATATTTTACAAGATAAGTGCTTTAGAAGATATAATCAGTGTAATCAATGATGTAATGTCATCAAGGATGAGGAACATTCACAGCCCTGGGAAACAGTGACATTTTTAAGTAGATTAAAAAGATGAGTTAGGAAAAGTTGACGTTTGACAAAAAACTGAAAACAGGCAAAAGATTTTTCTTTCAAAAAATTACTCTGGTGCAGTAAGGAAAGTACCCATTGAAAAGTCTCTATTTTCAGAGTAACCAAGAAAAGAGATGGCAAATTGGTAGCACTGAATGTAGAAAAAAACAAAACAAAACACAACAAAACTATCAGATCCTGAATGTTTTTGAGGATGAAGTCTCTTCTGACAATTTTCACATGAAAGAATAAGAAGAGTTCAATATAATTTCATGCTCCATATTTTTTACTAGAGTAACTCAAATATTGGCTTATTATCCACTTCATTGAAGAAGATCATAGCATAAGCAGTTTGGGTGCTGAAGTATAGCTAGGGAAGAAGATCTCTGATATTCATATGGATGTGTTAAAGTTCAAGCTCTGTCAGATATCTAGGTAGATGTGCTAATTAAGCCATGACATATATCAGTCTAGGTTTAAGAAGAGAGGACAGACTGAAGATAAATAATTAGTACATTGGCAAATAGACGATATTTAAGCTCTTGAGACTGGATCACATTATAAAGGAGATATTATACATGAAAAGGGGGAGAGGAAGAAAAATAATTAGCCTGAGAGCACTACAATATGAGACTGTAAAGAAGAGGAGGAAAAAACTGAAAAGGAGACTGGAATGGAGTGACCAATGCAATGGGAGGAAAATGATCAAAACCTGGTGTCCTGGATGTAAAGCGAAGAAAGTATTGTCAAAGAAGTGTGCCCAGAATTAGCCAAAATGCAAAGTCTAAAGGAACAGTCCATAAACACTGTCCTCACTTCTAACACTAATTTTAAATCAGGGCATCCCCAAAACATCCTCGGTTATGATAATTCATTACAGGGATTCATAGAACTTACTGAAAGCTATTACATACAGTCATGCTTTATTACAGAGAAGGTATACACTAAAATCGGTCAAGGAAAGATGTGCACTTGGCAGTGTCTAGGAGGTTTCCAGATGTGAAATTCCCATTGTCTTCAGGACACCTTGCTTTCCTGACACTGATGTGTAACAATATACAAAGAGTATTTCCAACCAGGGAAGCTCACAGAGCTTCAGTGTCCAAGACTTTTTATTGGTGAATCTTTGTAAGAATGATTGATTGTTTGTTTTTCCACATGGTTGAACTCAGTCTCCAGTCTCCCATTCCCTGGAGATTCAGCTGATATTATGGGACCCCCCACTAATCACCTTATTAGCATAAATTATCAGGTGTAGTCCCAGAGGCCCATCGAGAAAAATAAAGACATTCTTATCACTCAGGAAACTCTAAGGGTTTAAAGATTATCTCCCAGGAGCAAGGGACAAAGGCCAGACTTCTCTTTGGGCAAAGCCAAATTCTTTGCTACACATAGAATGAGTGGCTATATCAAATCCTGCTGAAAGCTCACATAACTATTAAATGAAAAAATAATGTTTTTATAATGATTCACTGGGGAGTAAATGTTTGCTAATGTATAAGGAGAAAAGGGAGAATTTCTGGAGCAAAGGTTTTGAGTATACATGATCAGATGAGATCTAACCCATAAGCATGAAGATTGGCTATAGATAGTGATATGATGGGTCACCAAGTTAAGGCAGTTAAGGGATAAGGCGTAGTAGGTGGCAGCAGGTACTGAAAGATTAATAAAGTGGTAGATAACTATAGAAATTATTTTCTAAACACTGCCATCTTTTTCACAGAATCATGAAGCAAAGTCATCAGATAAGAAGGAAGATGGGAGAGGAGGTATTGAAAATGTGAGAAAGAAAGTCTGGAAAAGACTTTTAGGCATATAGGTGAAGTGATGGATTAAAAAGAGTATAGCATGATTTTCTTCCACAATAAGGGTTCATATGAAGATAGCCCTTATACACTTAAATGCTTCTTTTTTTTTTTTTAAATTTTATTTATTTATGATAGTCACATAGAGAGAGAGAGAGAGAGGCAGAGACACAGGCAGAGGGAGAAGCAGGCTCCATGCACCGGGAGCCCGATGTGGGATTCGATCCCGGGTCTCCAGGATCGCGCCCTGGGCCAAAGGCAGGCGCCAAACCGCTGCGCCACCCAGGGATCCCTAAATGCTTCTATTTATTGTGATTTTTTAAGGTTTGCCTACAGCCAAATTCAGGTGCATAAAGCAAGTGAGGAATAGGTAGAGAGTGGGATTTACTAAGACTGTGGTTTTGCCAATTATACAGGTGTTTCATCATTTGGTTCACTTTTTCTCCCCCACCCCAGATTTATCAATTATATTTTAAATACTTACTTTGCATCCAGAGAGTTTGACCCCTCTATATAGCATTACCAGCTACTCTGTAGCTCACTGCAAGTTGGTGCTGTGAGAACCAAGGGCAGGCTACCCCAAAATGTGCCACTCTGGCATAGAGATTATTTTGAACTGAAAATAATGAATGACCAAAAGACTCAGGATGAACTTTGACCTTTCAAAAGAACTTAGATAGAGGACTTGCTCCAGGAAGATAGTTATCATCACAGACAACTATACTATAATATGAACTAAGGGTGGTAGACAGGAAGGACTTAAGCAAAGTCTGTTTGTTGAAATTCCTCTCCTGGTCCTATTGTGTGGCATGACAAAATTAAAAAAAAAAAAAAAAAAAAAAAAACTCACATTTTTTACTAAATATTTATTCTTCCCATCTTCCTTCAAATTGTCTTCCATCTGGTAAAGTTCCAGAAACCCACTCTATCATGCTTAGCTCAGGATGGCATATAAGCCTCCGCTGCCTAACTGTTGGGAAGCCTCTTGTATCTTTGGAGGAGAAAAAAACTACCTATATAATAAAATTTTATTTTCTCCTATTAATTTGTCTCATGTCCATTTAATTTTTAGTCCATCTGGGAGAGACTTAAAAGGTATACAAAAATTTTCCCACCCTAAGAAGTTTCAACCAATAGAAGACTCTGGTAGGAGATTGGAAGGTGGAAGGAGAAAAAAAATTCAGGCTTTTTATTTTCATATCCTGTCTACTCTGGAAGTTCCTTCTTGGCAGTAACAAATTTTGAATTTGAAAGGAATTTTTAATATAAGAGCTTAATACTTCATTATTTTAAAAATGAGATAATTAAGGCCTAAATTGGTTTGCTCCTTAGTTTTTAGTTTTTGTTGATTTTTGTTTGTTTGTTTAACAAAGTTCTCAAACCAGGTAAATGACAGAAACAGGATTAGAATTGTGTTTTTTAATTCTTCATTCAAAGGTGTGTGTATGTGTATTTGTGTTTAAGGATGCTCTGTTTCCTAATTAAAGTACAGAGATATATTACATTAGTTATAATTGTAGAACAATCTGCTATTCATAATAAGACACCATGAATTAAAAAAAAAAAAAAAGCCACTCCTTTGGCTCAGGTCGTGATCCTGGAGTCCTGAGATCAAGACCCACATCAGGCTCCCTACAGGGAGCCTGCCTCTCCCTCTGCCTATGTCTCTGCCTCTCTCTGTACCTCTCATGAATAAATAAATAAAATATTAAAAAAAAAAGCTGTTCAGGATTTATTCATTTTATTTCTGGCCCTTAAACAATGGATTCACTCTCAATATTTTCATAGTATGTGTGAATTTTCATAGTACATTTCGTTCTTCTGTACAAATGGTCAACACCTAGTCTCATGGCTGCTTAATTATACCTCAGTCTTAAAGATAAAAAAATAAAGGCACATATAAAGTCATAGATTCATAAATCATTTCTGACATTCTGATTAACTAAAGATGTTGCTTCAAAACTTCAATCCATACCTATTTTTTCATCTAAAATTCCTTTTTCTATTATTAAGAACTTAAGGGGAAAAAAAACCCACAACTTCTTCTCTAATGTGCTTAAAACATATTTTAAACAGAGTTATAATACATGTAGGTTTTTATTTGAAAACCTTCGGTGGTGGTGGTGGGGAGTGCCTGGGTGGCTCAGTTGGTTAAACACCAGACTCTTGATTTTAGCTCAGGTCATGATCTTGGGGTCCTGTGATCAAGCAGGCTGTTAGACTCCATACTCAATGTGGAGTCGGCTTGAGATTCTCTCTCTCTCTCTCTCTGCCTTTGCCCCCTCCTCCATTCCCTCTATATCCTTCAAAATAAATTAATAAAATCTTTTAAAAATAAAATAAAAAAAACCAAACCTTTGGAACTGGGTGACATTTACAGCCTATTTACAGCCTAGAACAGTTATTTTTTTTCTCTCCCCTCAGGTTTCAGGGGACCAATTGAATAGTTAGAGGAAGGGATTTTATGCATAGAGTATTTATCTCAGAAAAAGAGCATATTCAAGCAGACAAAAGAATAAATATTGTCTAATGAAATCTAACTAGTAAGTACTCATTTAGTGATCACATGATGCCTTGCAAAAATAAAAAAAAATATTTTACAAGTTAGTGTATATATTACTGTATTGCTTCTATTCATTGCTACTGAACTACGCAAAGGACTGAAATGAATGCACATTAGTGGAACACAAAATGTAAATGAACTTAATCTGAAACTAGAAGAAACAAAATTGAAGAACGTTAATTGCTTTGTTTATTGAGGGTGATTGGAATAGTACTTCTTGCTCAAAGGTACACCATAGCATAAAACTTTTATGTTTCTTAAAAAATCTGTACCCTAGAGTTTTAATACAAGGAAATAGAATGATTTGGGTGCTTTTAAGGGCATTCTGGTTTGCTAACTAAACATCAAGGACTCACAATGTGGATATTTTGCTGGTGAATTCATCACAGTTCATGGTTTGGACTGCAATTTTTCAGGCAGTATCTTATTTCTTTTTGCATTTATTCAGAGTTGATAAGAGTTCCCTCAAATTTCATATATTAAGGCCCTAATCCCCAAACCCCATAATATAACTGTTTTAGAGATAAAGACTTTAAAGAGGGGAATAAATCAAAATGAGGTCATTAGAGTGGGTTCCTAATCCAGTTGGACTGGTTTGCTTATCAAAGGAAGAGACTTCATGGCACCTGGGTGCCTCAGTTGGTTGAGAGCTGGACTAATGATTTCAGCTCAGGTCATGATCTCATGGGTCCTGAGATCAAGCCCCATCTCGGACTCCACACTGAGCGGGAGTCTGCTTGAGATTTTTTCTCTCTCCTTCTGCTGCCCCCCTTCACATACTGTCTCATATATAAAATAAATAAATCGAAGAAGAAGAAGAAGAAAGAAGAAGAAGAAGAAGAAGAAGAAGAAGAAGAAGAAGAAGAAGAAGAAGAAGAAGAAGAAGAAGAAGAGGAGGAGGAGGAGGAGGAGGAGGAGGAGGAGGAGGAGGAGGAGGAGGAGTGTGTGCAGAGAAAGGCCATGTGAGGACACCATAAGAAGACAGTCTTCTGCTTGCCAAGAAAAGAGGCCTCACATGAAAACAAACCTGCTGACATCTTGATCTTGGGCTTCTGGCCTCCAGAACTGTGAGAAAATACATTTTTATAATTTAAATCACACAGTCTGTGGTGTTTTGTTATTGCAAGCTTAGCAAATTCATACATGTGTTAATTATTACAGAATGAGATATATAAACATGAGATAGACCAGATCATGTATCTTCTGACCAGCATTTTTCTCCATAAAAAAACTAACACAGGCAGTAAGTTAATAAGCAGAAAACAGATACTCATTTATATCATTCAACAATTAGGATTTTCACACCAGAAGAGCCCAGAACTCACAAGTCCAGGTCCAATAACTGATGCAAGCCAGAATAATCTTTGAGAAATAAAAACCTTAAAGATCTTAAAACATATTTTCTTACTATATGAACTCAAACTGAATTACTATACAGCACCTTAATATTGCTTTGGCTTTTTATTTTGTATATGTTTTTGTGGGCTTGAGTTTGAATCTACACACGAAAAAAAGTTTGTCTGTTTGGTAGATCTCCTGATACTTTTAACAGGCAAAATAAAAAGAAGAAACCTCCGTTGTCTCCCCTTTATTTAATTTGTTCTTGTGTATCAGGATTTCATTTGGATCTAGTTTTCTCATGTAATAGATGCTCAAGGGTAACAGTAACAACTTTCTTTTTCTTTTTTTAATTTTCCTACTCTTTAATCTAAAACTTGTAAATTTGTCGTCAATCCTAATATGACTCATTTCTTTTTCCAAGCATGAAAATCAGGAAAATACTAATAACAAAAGATATTTTATTGAGACATGTCTTTTTATAAGAGGAGGACTCCTTTGACAGGCAATGCAACATCTCATTCTTCCTAATTGTATCACAGGGTAAGACTTGGCTGTAACATGTTCAGCCTTTCAGAGAGAGGTAAGGGGAATATGGTTTCTGAAGGCTTTAGATAGCCAATGGGCAGGCTGAGTCAACTAATCCATGAAGTCAGTAGACTCTAAAAACATGTTTTATTGACCTAATCTCCTCCGGACAGGCATTCTTGCTCATTAGATTTGTTGATTTGTTTGCCTGGATTAAACTCTCCCATCAAGTGTCTCTCTAGATGCAACTTGCTTTCTGTCCCAAAGTGGCTTTCTCCTATTCTTCATTTCTGATAAGCCCTCCTTCACCAATTCTTAGGGTTGGTAATTCCTATCTTTTCATTTGTAAATATGTTTAGTTGGGTTAAAGTCAAATATTATGAGGGTAAGAGATCACTCTGCTTTGTGACCTTCAAGTTCCATTACTGCTACTGAGAATCTACGTGTTGAGTAAGATGGTCTGTCATAAGATTGTCTCTTTAAGTGTGAAGACCTCCTACACACTGTTAAATGTGTAAGATCTTACCTACTGATAGTCTAAAAAATTAGCCTAGAAAAAAAAAATTAGCCTAGAGTTTTACAGATGTTGTAGAATATATTAAAATTCTGGGTCAGAGCCTAAGAACGGTTTATTCATAACAGCAAAAGTAGCAGCAATGATATCAGCACTTTTTTTATTTTTATTTTTTGAATTGGTTCTTCAGTTTCCAGTTTCTTCAGAGTGACACGAGAGGGCCAGGAGACACCAGCAGATGCCATGGGTTTGGTAAAGAAGAATGCTAAGCTTAGGGAACTGGAATGTTTTTTAATGGTAAGTATACCTGTTCTTTGTTCTAAAGGGAATCACTATATTTTTCAAGGCTATTTGCAATACAAACTGCTGTAAAAAGATAATCCCATATCAAAGGGCAGTTAGAGCCATGCTCTGAAGACTCACAGATAAGCGACATCCATGGATAAATAAGTGTCTGTCAATATAAAAGAAGACAAACCCCCCTCCAAACTAGACATTTTGATGGGGTTTCTGGCAAATGCAGAAGAAAAACTCCTATGAGCCATTAAGTTAAATACATAGTACTGAATGTTTATGACATATTGTTTCATCTTTTTATTTTTTTTTTTCCATTCAGTCTACTGAGATGCAAAGTATCTCTTCAGGAAAAGAAAAGGAACGGATGAAATTTACAAAATGTCCAAGAGCAACTTTTTTTCCCACAATTGTTATTTTTTGAAAGATTTTATTTATTCATGAGACACAGAGAGAAAGGCAGAGACATAGGCTTAGGGAGAAACAGGCTCCCTGTGAAGAGCCTGATGGGGGACTCTATCCCTGGACCCCAGGATCACACCTTGAGCCAAAGGCAGATGCTCAACCGCTGAGCCACCCAGGTGTTGCTAAAATTGCTATTCTTAATTTAATGTAAAATTATATGATCTTGTACATAGTATAATCTGCAGCTATTGTTTTATAGCTCAATGAAATGACAAGTTAAAAAAAGCTCTAGTAAATAGCTAGATGCATACACCTTACATAGTAGAATCTAACATTCACATACTGTATAACTAGAAATACAAATATTAAAATACAAGACTTTTTTATTTTATTTAATTTAATTATCAAAGCAAAATAATGCATGTTACTTTAATAGCTATACCTCAATTAAAGGCCTTATTTGAAAAAAATACTTTTTCAATAAACTTAAATTTTTGAATAATGGTTCAATTGATGAAGCAAAGCCATTTGGGTAAAAAAGGGCTACTCTACACATAAGCTGAATAGCACTGGGTCTATCTCATGAACTATTCTTTTAGGATTGTCCAACTGTCCGTCAACAACTCTGAAGGCTTGGAATTTTCCCTTGCTTATAAGATGACACATTGACTTGTAGCAGTTGCATAGATGCTGGTGAAAGACAAGAGAACCCTGGCTCTGAAACAAAGACTTTTGTTAATCATAGTATCACACAACAGACAGTGTGAACTTCTTGTTAATATTGGTTTCTTTTGCCCCCTGTTGGGGGAATAAGAAGATTAACTCAGCAGGCCTGAGCTGTTCAAACTCTACACATTTCTAAGAAAAAAATATTTTCAGGATCCTTGGTTTCCTGCTGGGAACTGAGCTCTTGGAATGTTCTATCTGATAAATGTTTCTCTATGCTTGAGGCCTTGGGACATGCTATACTAGTCTGTCCAGATAATCTGCGTAGCAGTGTGATTTATGGTGAACATCTATGTTTTATCCAAGGGCCTGCAGTTTGAGTAGCTGAGAGTGGTCACTCAAGTACTAATCACCTCCATGATACTTTGAACTCTGTACAGCCAAACTCATATGAATCTCGCTGGTTGGCAACATTTTTCCTCTATTGTCACAGAGTATTCCTGGAGGAACTAGCATGTCTTCTGTGACTCCACCAGGAGGGGAGGGTCTGTTTTCCTCTCCACCTTGTGCCAAGAAGTTTGGGCCTGTTTCCCTTAAGATTTTGCCACCCTCCTCCTGTGCCTTTTCTCTTTGTTGATTCTACTCTGTATCCATTAGGTATAATAAATGATAACTGTGAATATAGCCAACTACTAAGTTCTGTGAGTCCTTCTAGCAAATCATCAGAGCTGAGGATAATCCTGACACATATCTCAAATCCCAGGCCCAGGTCATGTCATGCACACCATGAGTTTGTCACAGTTGAGGGACACTGAGTTTAAGAGACTATATTTTAAAACAGTTAAAACAGTTCTGTCCAACCATTGCTCTGAAGCAATGTATTGTCTTTATTATCTCCTTCAGGAAACAAATCTGCCGTCTGTGCTTGAGGCAAACACTACTTCTTCCAAGGCTGTTGGCTATTCAAATGTGTTTTACAAGGAAGAGTCTGGAAAAAAGTTGTTACAGCCTGTGACTAACACTCCTTAAGGTGATCCTACTCCCCTTCTCCTGAGCTGCACAGGGACCATGACTTTCTTCTCATAAAATGTGACATAAGTAATGAGGCATCGCTTTTTTGATTTGATTATAATATTACAATCACACGCACAATGTATATAGGTTATATATTTTACAGTGTATATTATTTATTAGATAACATTTAATATGTTTATATATATTATATATAACATATGTATTATAATACATATATGATATATGTATTATATGTATACATACACAATTATACAATTATGTATATATACATAGTTATATATAATACATAATATAATGTAATATATTATATTATATTATGTATTATATATTACATAATCATGCTATATGATACAGAATTATACATATAATTAAATTGTATGTTATGTCCTATATGCAACATGACACATATTATATATATGACTCCATTTTTTTTTTAGATTTTATTTATTTATTCATGACACAGAGAAAGAGGCAGAGACATAGGCAGAGGGAGAAGCAGGTTTCCCACAGGGAGCCTGATGTAGGACCCAGGACTCCAGGATCACACCCCAAGATGAAGGCAGATGCTCAGCCACTGAGCCACCCAAGTGTTCCTATATATGACTTCATCTTGATAGCATATGTCAGAGAAAAACTTTCCTATTGGCCTTGAAGTTGCAAACTGCCTTGGTACGGATGATTTGTGAAGAAAGCCATATGGCAAGTAGCTACTGATGTCCTTTAGGTCATGAGGAGAACCTCAAACCTACTGCCAAGAAGTTGGGGGCTCTCATTCCTAGAACTACTGTTAAATAAAATCTGACAGTAGTCTGAATGAGCCTGAAAGCAGAGTTATCCCTTGCTGATCCTCCAGGAGAGCAGTGCATGGCCAACCTTGATGGTAGTTTTGTGAAACTATCAGCTGAGGACTCAGCTACATTGTGTCTGGATTTTTGACCCACAGGAAATTAGTGGTAATAAATACATACTTTTTTTGAGTTGCAAATCCGTGGTAATGTGTTACCATAGCAAGAGATCACCAATACCATGCTTTTGTCAAGGAGATACAGAAACACCAGCACTCCTGAAGATTTCTCTCCCAACTTTGTTACTGAGACACATGCTGAATACATTCCAAAATACATCTATCAAAGTAAGTAACTTTCCCAATGAAATAATAAACCATCAAATTCAACAAGGCAACTGAAAGGGGGCCTTTAAGAATATAGTTATTTCTCTTTCTTTTTATCCATACAAATGTTGTAACACCCATTTTTATTTTTTGTTATGATAGTACATAATATAAAAAATGAATGAAACACAGATATTGCCTTAAAGAGTTTTCAGTCAAGTAGCAGGGATAAAATACTGACTCTTAATTCAATTGTTACATTCTCTGCTGGGAAAAAAAAAATCTCAGCTGTTCATGCAGCTAAATGTACCCCCCATATACAGTTCTATTATGGGTTCAATTCAAACTTTTTTTTCAGCAAATATGATGTAGTGAGTACACATAAAGAGAAAAATCTTATTTTTCTTAGCATTGACATTTTCACTACTCTTCTACCCATTCCCATAATAAAAGAATATGTTGGAGGTGATATTACCCTTGCGAATCTTAGGACACAATGCATAATCAATTGAAAGCTTTCCTAGAATCCTGGGTTTTGCCAGTAACTATACAACTTTTGTTTTGCTCCAATGCATATGCGAGCAGAAAGATAGTACTGAATTATTTAAGAAGGAAGAACAACTTTAGATGCTATTTGTGGACAAGGAAAGGGTAAGGTAAAAGGTAATATAGTGATGTAGCTGGTGGCCAGAGACCATCACTTGAGAAAAAACAGAAATTACTTATCTATGTAAACATCCATGATACATATACTGTGCTGCCACATGATATACAAAGAAAATAATTTTCCTTGAATTCCTTGACATTTCAATAGGATCTATAATTCTGAGTCTGATTTTTTAGGATTATTTTCTATTCTTCTAATCTTAGCAAGAATAAATTACTTAATAAGGATTACTTTCTCAAGTATAGATTGAAAAAAAAATAACAAGAGCTGCACGGAAGTTCAGCAACATCTGAATTACAGTGTTTTTTTTTTTTTTTTGACAGAGAAAGAGAGAGGGAGCCAGTGAACACAAATGAGGGGAATGGCAAAGAGAGGGGGTGAAGCACACTTCCTGCTGAGCAGGGAGATTGGTATGGAGCTTGAGCCCAGGACTCTGGGATCAGCACCTGAGCCAAAAGCAGATACTTCACTGACTCAACCACTCCGGTGACCCAGAATTAAAATTTTTGTTTTTGTTTTTTTCTGAGCTACAATTTTAATGAACTTTTAAATTTACATGCCTATGTCTTATCAGGTAAATCATGAACTTCTTTGAAATTTTTTTAGGGTAATATGCGCAAACGTTATTCATGTTTGTATATGCCGTACTTAATACTACACACTTGTGTTGGTAGGAATATAACAACTGCTCTGATTTTTTTTTTAATAAATATATAGATGAGGACTTTATAGCCAACTGCCAATAGAAGTATTATGGCCAGAGGCTAAATGAAGGCTAGTTGTCCTTTGCACACATTGACAAAATAAACTTTTGTTTTTCCAAATCCCGATTATAAATATTTAATACATTGAGTGATTTGCTATCATGTTTTATTAAAAATAACTAACTTCACAAAGAGTAAGTCCTAATTGGAAGTCTGATATCTTGCTAAGTAATACAATGTTTTGACTCATTTAAAGCAAGCATTTTATCACATGGCAGAAAGTAAAATAACTAATAGGATACTGAAGTCTGATTGGTATCAGTACTAAAATATGTAAGAGTCAACAAAAATATATCTGAGAAATAAAATCATCTATTAGTGATTTGATTATTTTTTAATTTTGAAAATAATATTAACAGGAAATATAATTTTTCAGAACCTGATCGTAAATTTAATATTCTACTTTCTTAACACTTCCCATCAAAACAGAGTTGCACTTTAACTATTTAGCTGAGGGCAGTGTTTGCCCTCAAAGAAACAGCAAGACATTGTACGTGTCTGCAAAGAAATTCCATTGTTATGCTCTCTCACAGGGATACAAAAATCTAGATTCTTCACGATAGCCATGATATAAAACAATAAAAGATTTATTTTAATTGGGAATTTCTGAATAATGTTTCAGTCAAGTCTAAGTGTATTAGACATTGCAGTTTGAGGTTTTAAAAATTGAGTGAACAACATCTAAACATTGTAAGCATGCATTATATGCAATATCATAAATTATGTACAAATATATGTTGAATAAAAAATTAAACATTAGATTGTATGCTGTATTATAAATTATAAATAACTTTATACAAATATAAATTATATATGTATTTCTCTGTGCTACTGCTGAATAATTATCACAGATGATTATCACTTATATGACATAAATCCACGTAAGATATCTAAATCAAGATTTCAAGTGATAAAACATGTTAATTCTGATTTTGGAAACAGAACATTTTAAACCAAAGAGTTTAAATTATGTAAACAGTTTTTAATAGAGCACACACAGAAGTTAAAAAAGTAAAATTTGTCAAAACAAAGTACAGAGTGTTTATTCATTCTTGTGTTAGTCACAACACTTTGTTACAAGTCATCAAAACCCACTAAAACCATTTTTAGTACAAAATGGACTTTCATGAAAAGAAAATGAGATTTAAGTCTAATGGAAGCACCAGAACAACTCTAGAAACCACAGGATAAAGAAGTTTGGACTAGGAAACCCACAGAAAATTGTAAGACCAAGATATTCCGCCTGTGTCTCAATTCTAGCTATTGCGTGAATTTCATGTCTGGTTAAGTGATCTGCTGAAAAACTTGGCAGTAGAAAAAGGAAGAGAAATTTAGTAAAACCAAGGGGATTATTCTACTGGGTGTATCAAATTTTTGTTTGTGTGCTTTTCCTTTGTATGTGTTTACGTTTTTTATCATTTAGATTATAAATACATTCCAGAATTTACTTTTCCCTGTAGAGATACTTGGGCATAATAAACAGTTCTGTATTTCTTTTGAGGAACAAAAATAGGAGTTAAGCTTGTCCATGGGCAGTTTAATTAAAATGTTTTGAAAAAATTCAACAAGAACTAAAATCTATTAATGAGAAAAATAAATGAAAAAGATGGCTAAAATCCCTTTTGATTTAGCTAATAATCTCTTAGAAGACATTCTATATAATTGTTATAATTTCAAGGACCATGGAAAAGTGATGTTAACTAGATAAATCCCCTAATTATGCATTTGAAGAAACTGAACCTCACAGAAATAAAATGGTTTGAGCCTGATCATCCAGCTAGTTAATGAGAGAAATCAATTTGAGATATATTTGTTTGGTTTTGGAAAAATATATATATAAATTATTATGTGTCATATAATTATAGTATTATAATAATTATATTATATAAATATATTTTAATATATATACAATATTTTCCAGACCAAACACATAAGTATATATACATATATGTACATATATACATATGTGTATACATTCATATCTTCATCTCTAGCAGTTTTCTTTACATTTCAATATTTCAGTATTCAATACAGGCATCTATAGGGTGAATATTTTCTTTAGAAATTTTAATTTGAAGAAAATTTCATTATATTTACAATTTTCTAGCCCTTCCAAATTTGTGTCATTTTTCTCAGTTGGTCATTATTTATCATCTGTCTGTCTATCGTCTTATCTATCCATCTACTTATCTATCCATGTGTTCTGTCATTTTATTGGACAAATAATAAAAGATGGAATGCAATCATACAGATTTAAAAAATAGAATATATATAAATATAAGAAATGAAATAACTATTATTTAATCTTTTTGAAATATTTAAATAACTTGTTTTAAAATTTGTTTATATGTGCAGCATATGAATATTTTTATTAGTATTTATACTAATTATCATATGCGTGCCTTTTAAAAATTAAAAAATTAGTATTTATACTAAATTAGTATCATATAGGTGCCTTTTAAAAATAAGTTGTAGGGGGCATCCGGGTGGCTCAGTCAGTTAAGCATCTGCTTTCAGCTCAGGTCATGATCCTGAAGTCCCTAGATGGAGCCGTTTTGGGCTCCCTGTCCAGTGGGGAGTCTGCTTCTCTCTCTGTCCTTCATCCTTCTCATGCTGTCTCTTTCACTCTCATATAAATAAATAAAATCTGTTTACAAAAAATGCACTAAATATGGCACTAAATAAGCCATGAGAAAAACTGAAAGCCAAACACGGAGGCAGATTATCACTGTGTTTAACACCAATAAGGAACTTGTATGTTGAACAACTCAAATTTTCCACAGCTTTGTATGTTCGTAAATGGCTGTGGAAGCTAAGTATGTATTTGGGGTTAAAATAAATTTTAGTGAGTGGAAGAATCCATAAATAATGAAAATCAAATGTATATGAATCACATATGTATACATATTCTCTGTTA
This sequence comes from Canis lupus familiaris, assembly GCF_011100685.1. NCBI lineage: Eukaryota > Metazoa > Chordata > Mammalia > Carnivora > Canidae > Canis > Canis lupus. The sequence goes on from NC_049224.1 coordinate 79,826,271, forward strand.
TACATATACTCTTTGTTACACTTGTAAGTATAGAATTTATATAGTGTTTATTGTCTTTTTATGCTATAAAATCTAATGTCATAAGCCATTTTCATTAGGGATACTGCTGATTGAAGAGATGTAGATTTATATTTATATTTTACTTTAACAGATTTTACCATCCTGGAAAGCAATAGGTGCCATATTTCTTTTAAATTTATGATTGATTATTTGCTTTTTTTATGATTGATTATTTGAATAATATATTTCTACTGTAATTGGAACTTGAGAATCTTTCCATGTGTTTGTTTGACTTTTGGATTTGGTAGTATCTATATATTTATTCATAGTCTTTGAGTTTTTCTATTTGACCATTTTTCCAAACAATATATAAGAACTCCGTATCATATTGTCAGTATGCCTTTGCCTGGAATCTGCATAACTGATAATCTTTATATGTTATGTTTGTAAATTTGGGGTTTATATATTGTGATGTAATTGTTCTTATTTTATATAGTGCAAATTCCTGTGCTTTATTCTATTTATTCTGAAGTATTGGTCTCTGTTTCTCTAGGACTGTTATATATATTTTTATATTTTCGAGATGTTCCTGCATTAATGGGTGCAAACAAGAAAAAAAAAATCCCAACAGCCTGAACTCTAGCCAAAGGATCAGGAAATAGCAGGGCCTAGCAAGTCAGAAAAGTTTTATAAAATTATTGGTCTACTACAGCCAAATAGCACAGAAAAATATCTGGCCCTACCTCCACTCATAATCACGAAGGCCAAATAGAGAGCCCAGACCTCCACCTTTTACAGACTATAACGAAGCAAGCCAATCTTTCCACTAGGGACGTGTTAGAGATGACTAAATAAGGAACAAAAACTTTCATCTTTGCCAGACTGTAAACTCTCCTTCCCTCTTAATCTCCAACACCCCCCTCCAATGTCAGTCAAAACCAAGTAGGGACTTGGACATTCAACCCATCTCAATGGAAGAACAATAAACTTTTCAAGAAATTGTACCATAGAAATCTGACATTCATGAAGGGGGTGAGGGGAAGTTACTGAAGTTTCATATCTCATATGAAATTTAACTCAAAATGAATCACAGACAATGTAATTTTCAAAACTATAAGACATTTAGGAAAAAAAAAAAAACAAACAAAAAATAGCACATAAAACATAGAAGAAAATCTTTGGGGTCTAGGACCAGGCAGGGAATTCTTTGACTGACTTGACTCTAAAAGAACAATACATACAAAAGACATTGGTAAATTGGACTTGCCCTGTGAAAGGCTCTATTAAAAGGATTGAAAAAATGGCATAGTGGGAGAAAATATTTGCAAACCACATATCTGACAAAGGGCAAGTATCTAAAGTATACAAAGATCTAAAAACAAACCCTCAACAACAAAACCAAAAACAGCATTATTAGAAAGCAAGCAAAAGACATGAGGAAACATTTTACTGAAAATGCACAAATGCAAATTAAAACTATAATGAGGTATCACTTCACATCTATTACAATGGCTAAAATTTAAAAAAATAGTGACAACATCAAATGTTAGAAAAGGTGGAAAAAACTGAAATATATTGCTGATGGAATGTAAAATAGAGAGATAATAGAGAGTATTCTGGAAAATACTTGGACAGTTTGTTTTAAGAAACACCAATGATACATACACACACACAAAACATGTGTACCATGCAACCCCAAAACTGCAACTTTGGCCATTTAACATAGATACATGAAATTTTATGTTCACATAAAAACTTGGGGGGGCCTCAGTGGCTCATTCAATTAAGTGGCTGACTCTTGATTTCAGCTCAGGTCATGATGTCAGGGTCCTGTGTTTTGCTGCACACTCAGCAGGGAGTCTGCTTCAGGAATCCTTCTCTCTCTCTGCCCCCGCCCTCTCTCTCTAAAATAAATATATATATGTTACAAAAATAAATAAAATAAAATAAATATATAAATCTTTAAAACAAACAAAAAGCCTGTACATGAAAGCCATAGCAGTTTTACACTTGATAGCCAAAAAGTAGAAAATCTTGTTCCTTCCATTTGGCAGATCCAGGCATTAGTAAAGAGATTTCTTTCACTGCTAACATGCAGGGTAATCACAATGCCTGTCTGGTATGGTTTAGTTATTGTTACGGACCAGAGACCACTGGGTGTTTCTCACATTATTTTTCCATTTTTATGATATTTATGGAAGTTATCATTGTGGATATCACATCTCTTCTCTAATGTATAGTGTGTGTGTGTGTGTGTGTGTGTAAGGAGCAAGAGAAAACAAGAATTCAATGTAGAGTATTGATGTATTTGTTTTAGAGCAGTTTAAGGAGAAAAAGTTATATTAAATAATCCATGGGCAACCACATATTTTCTTTTTCTTCTACAGTCAAAGGAGAATCATAGAAGGTTTTTGAGCAGGACTATGACATGATCAGAACTGACCTTTTGGAAGATTTATTTAGAAGCAGTGCACACTAGATATGAGTAGTAAGAGCCTGGAGGTAGTCTATGAGCTAACTGTTCTTCAAGGCATGTCAGTTATGTGTCTTAATTTCAGGCTTTGCTCAATAAATAGTTAATGATTACTTGATATACTACATTTTGTGAGATAAATTTAGACAGGAATGAGCATTTAAAGCTGTGCTAAAATCACTTAGGATAATATGGTAGTTTCCCTTTATGTTGCTTTCAGATTACTTATCCTGTAGTTGAACTTCCATAGCTTCACAAAATATATAGAAAATATAGCATTTCCATTTTTTGTCTCACCATATATTTAATAATACCTTTTTAAAAAGTTTTATTATATTTTATTATCGTTCAGATTTAGAGGAGCTAGAAATTCAGATTTAGAGGAGCTAGAAATTCAGGCACAGCTCAGTTGTAAGATTTTTCTGTCCAAATGGTGTTGACTGAGTCATCGTGTTAGAAGATGGAGCTGCTTTGTAAGATCTGAGATGTTCACATACACACCTGCTACTTTGCAGAGATTGGAGGAAGGCTGGTATCCATTAGGTACTTCTTCCTCTGAGGCCTCAGGAATTCTCTACATGGTCTCTCCAGCAGGGTAACTGGAATTTTAAATGACGGCTCAGTGTTCTAAGAGCAGGAAGTAACAGTGGTTGATATCTTGGGATCTGGAACCAGAAACTTGCAGAGCATCACATTAGCTGGTCAAGAGCTCAAAGAGCCCAGGTTCAGTGGGAAAGAACATGGGCTTCCCTTCACAACAGGACACATAGCAAAAGATGTATGGAATAACTGAAGTACCAGGGTCACAATTGAGTATCAGTTAGCATGTTCAACAGCTAAGTAGCTTTTGACATTGAACATACAACTTAATTTCCCAGATTTCAGTTTCTTAACCACGAAACTATATAACTGACTCATCACATTGAGTTTTGGCAGAAGTTAAATGAAAATATTTCTATATGAACAGACTACTATCAGGGGATCCCTGGGTGGCTCAGCAATTTAGCATCTGCCTTTTTTCCAGGGCGTGATCCTGGGGTCCTGGGATCAAGTCCCACATCGGGCTCCCTGCATGGAGCCTGCTTCTCTCTCTGCCTGTGTCTCTGCCTCTCTCTCTCTTTCTCTCTCTCTCTCTGTCTCTCATGAATAAATAAAAACAATCTTAAAAAAAAAAAAGAAGGCTACTATCTTTCCCATGGTAAATGGTTATCACATCTGAGCTTTCTTTCCTTTATCTTCATTCTATCCTTATGCAAACACTATCTTACCTTGATCATTTTCTTTGTCTTTTCTGGACTTCTACAAATATAGAATATATTGATGATATTCATAAAAATATTTCCATTCTTGGTACACCTGGGTGGTTCAGTGGTTGAGCATCTGCCTTTGGCTCAGGGCATGACCCAGGAGTCCTGGGATCCAGTCCTGTATCGGGCTCCCAGCATGAAGCCTGCTTATCCCTCTGCCTACATCTCTGCCTTTCTCTGTCTCTCATGAATAAATAAATAAAATCTTTAATTTTTTTTTTCATTTTTGTTCTTATGTTAATCAACTATTAAAGGCAGACATTGGACCAGTGATGATTGTAATATGGAAATCGATGAAATATATGACAAACAATCATTTAAAATAAAATGAAAATATAATTATCTACACTGAGATTAAGAAGCAGTTACAATGTTTAAGGTTTTTCTCCACCTGCAGTAAACCTAGTTATGGGACAAAGCAATTGCTTTTAAGTAATGGAAAATTGAATTATCTGTTGTGGCCTCAGGAATGCAAATACTAATGGCAATTAGACATTATCTAAATTCAACTGATTAAAAACTATTTAATGGACATAGTTCAAATAAGTCCATAGTAGACATAAACCACACAGAAGTACCTTAAAATAAACTAAAATATATATCTCTTCTTCTAAAATAGGCAATGTGCCTTTAAGTGTATTAATACTAGTTGACATGGGGATTGAAAAGTTCATGTAATACAATGACTTGAGATGAGAGCTGTTATATTCTCTGGTATAGTCTTCCTAACAAGCTTAGAGGAAATTAAATTTACAAGACAAGCTTTCCGTCTGTGAGTTTATCATTCTGCTATACAATTAAGATTGCAGATACCGTCTCTCTTCTTATTAAATCCTGTAAATGTGCCCAGAGGCTACTGCAAAGGGAATATCCACAAAATGAGATCAAGAAATACATAAATAAGAAATGTGAGTTTAGTATTCATTACTCATGATTTCCAGAGTGTGCATGGAGAATGAGCAGAACATTTATATTCATTCGGCTTTACTAATATTGACCTAGCAGAATGTTTTCAATGCAACGTTCTGATGTCAGGGACTATTGGCAAAAAGGAACTTCTAGATCACTGGCTCAAGACTTTCCTTTGACAGACGAAGAACAAACAGCTAAATAAAAACAAGCAAGCGAACAAACAAATTCTTTAGGCCCACAAAAAGAAAACTGTCTTCTAAAAATTCAAAGACCTAGTAAATGATGAAGCTGGAACATGAGTCTGAGTATGTAACTTCCAAGTTTAGAATTCTCTTTAGTAATTCATTGCTAATACCTATTCTGAAATGCAATTTAGTAAGACCCTTACAACATACATTCCAATATCATAAACTGCCTTTAATCCTCTTGGAGGACCGAGATGATAATCTGACAGCCCATATTTTCATGGGATGTGAAAATTCTACACATATTAGATATATTATTAAAGGCAGTAAATGTATATAAATATATTTTACCCCCACAATTTGCAATGATAGAATAGCATCACTTCAATCACAATTTATCTTCTGATCCTGAAAAAAAAATGGAATTCAGCATTCAGATACTTTAATGTAACATCCAACTAAAACAAGATTGAAAAGCAAACAATAATCTCAAAATGCCCAGAGCCATGAAATGTAATCAGAAACATGTTATTTTTCAGAATTTTTTATGAAAGTGATTTATATGATGTTTTAATATATTGTGATTAAATATACAGGATAATTAATAAGGCATATTTGAATGACAACCCCTTATAAGTAGGGAGAGCAACAAAACGATAGTAAACTATTACTTAGCCTAGTTAATCCTCATCTCATCATCTACATAAGTAATTATATATGCCTGATGGGATTGTGTGTTTAGTATTATACCTCTGTGTGTGGTGGGGGGCAGGAGTATCTGAGAAAGAGAGACACGTAGAGGTAAAGAAAGAGACAAAGAGACAGAGATTGAAATTGCTCAGTGACAAGCATTCACGGAGTTTTAAGCAGACAGCATGTTACTATGATTTAGTTTGATTTGGGCTTGGTAAACTGGGATTCGAATCATGTCTTCATCACAGTAGAGTGGAATAAATCTTAGAGAGAAAAAAATAATTCATTGAGTCAGTTTCCTTGCGGGCATAATAGAGATAATTGTTGTACATATCTCTTTTGGTTTTTATAAGAATTGAAATCAGGCCTCTCATTTTAAGATGGAATCAAAAAGGTTGATACAAACCAGTTTAATTCAGCAAATGGGAGATATCTCAGAACAAGAACTCTCAACACACTTTATAGACATTTAAGTTCTTGTTTAATTATCATTCTTTCTCAAAAATACAGATTTTTTTCCATAAGGAATTAAGCATTTATTCTAGTAAAGAGTTTAGTTCTACTCATGTGTTGATAAAGGAAATTGTCAAAACTTAATGTTTGTGGGCCCTGTTTCTGAGATCCCAGGGAAGCTACACTTATTTAACATTTACCAAGGTCAAAATGATCCAGCAAACCTCAAAGCATGGACTCTATTTCCTCCCCAGCATATACTGTGTATCTGCTTTGCTTAAAAAAAAAAAAAAAAAAAAAAATGCAACCAGAAAGGAACATTTCAAATATAAAGATAAGTAAAACAAAAGCAAAAAAATCCCTCCTGGTTTCCATAAAAATAAAGTCATAGTGGCCTTGCACATAAATACTAAAAACATAAGATAAATTCTGTAACTTTTTAGGACGTCCTTTATCATGCTTATTTGTAACTCTTTATGTTAAAAACCATATATGCACCAAATGTTCCTTCCCTGGAGCACTCTCTTCTTCGGGAAGATCATATATGTATCCCAGGCAGCTGTCCTAACTTGGACTCAAATAAAGCTCTTTTCCTTTCTCTTTAAAATTTTAAAAAAGGGTTTGTTCATTTTGCATCTAGAACGTTACTGCTTATAATTTGGATATACAAATAAGTGTAGAATTTGTAGTCATGCTCAAAAATAGTATTTAAATTCATGTCTATCTTACATAAGAAAATGAATGTCCTGGTTAAAGCACCATATCTGTACTAAGCACCATGCATTTTAATTATAGTTTATTTATAGAGAACATTATGATGTTTACATTATTAAAACAAAAAAAATGCTGATTTTTTGCATCAAACTATGGAAGTGAATGTAGTTTGTAGAAAGAAAAAAAATGGGAACTTTGAAAATCTTGTGAAATTTTATACTATATGAAATTATAGGACATTAGTATATGAATATTCAGCTCTATTTAGCCTCCTGAAATGGTGATGAGCATAACTCAGATGCAGGAAACACTTATTCATTCAGCAAATGTGAATCAATGCCTCTTATGTCCTAGGCTGTTTTCCAAACACAGGTTTAACCCACTCTGAAAGTAGAACGTTCCTATGAAATCTTTTGTAAGCTGGAAATGGAGTAAAGTGAAGAAACAATTATCATTAATTTATATGGAAACATTTTTGAGCATTCCCAGACTCAAAAAAATAAAAATAAAAAAAACTCACTCAGGCTTTTCTAATACCTCAGGACACATCTTGCTAATGGATGCGCACAATAAATCAAAACAAAGCAGAGATGCTTACAGACAAAATTCAGAGCTATAGTGGCCTGATGCTGAGATGCTGAGTGTCATTTCCCGGGAAGGAGCTTGGGGGTGGGGGGCTACTCTGGCTTCTCAGGGTGTGTGCTACCTCTAGAACAGATCTCAGCAAAACAAACGCTGAATGTTACTTTTGATTTTTGCCTTTTTTTAAAAAAATAAAAGTGGAAATCCTCTTTGCATTTCCTTTGGTTAGTGAAGACCGGTCCTAATTAGATCTTTTGTAAAAGCAAAATGGCCTAAATGGGAACTTTCAAAAAGCAGAGGATACCTGTACCGAAAAAAAAAAAAAAAAGAATGAATAAGATACAGCGTCTGTCATGAACTTTCTTACAGTTTCTTGTGAAGGAAATTGATACACTAGGAGGTGTGATGGGGACAGGAGTAAGGGGCAAGTGTCACATGAAAGGTCCTTTTGAGTTTATCAACTTTGCTTAAGCAAGCAGGACAGAGGCCTGATTTTACAATCACAGTGACTTTGTGATGTTAGTCATTCAGTAAATTAGATTGTTTCTGAGCACAATTGGTTGGAGAAGATAATTTTATTCGAGGAAAATTGGGGGCTCAGAAGACTTTTCACAGATGATCAGTATTTTATCTTTGCCTCTGAGATCCCCTTTGTCAGTGGTGGAACCAGGCTCAAGAGTGAGGTGTCCTGACCGGAAATGTACACGTCTCTTAGGTTAAGTATAAAGGGCCCTTCCCAGTGTCTTTCCCATAAATACTCTATATGCGGTGATGGTAATAATTATCCTCTATGTCTTGAATTATTTTTTTACTTCAGATTAAAATAGCTGACCTACCAAAGTAATGGGACTGCCAAGAAGGTTAAATAAGATTAATTTTTATATGCTTTATGGTAATAAAATAGTTCCTCATGTATTGTATTCAAATAAAGGGAATATTGGAAAGATTATTTTCTCCACTTTAAATATGAAGATACTAAGAGAAGTTCAGCTTCTTCTTTGAAGTATTATATTGACCTATGTTTCTAACATCCTAAAAGAGTTGAAACTAGGGATCCCTGGGTGGCGCAGCGGTTTGGCGCCTGCTTTTGGCCCGGGGCGCGATCCTGGAGACCCAGGATCGAATCCCACATCGGGCTCCCTGTATGGAGCCTGCTTCTCCCTCTACCTGTGTCTCTGCCTCTCTGTCTCTCTCTGTGTGACTATCATGAATAAATAAATAAAATCTTTAAAAAAAAAAAAGAGTTGAAACTATATATATATATATATTTTTTTTTTGTATCTTTTGTCAACAGCATGTTGGAAGGTGATTAATGAAGTTTGCATGTCATTTTTCCTCATAGTGGTTTATTCATCCTTTCATCCAGTATTTTTTTTTTTAAGATTTATTTATGGGCAGCCTGGGTGGCTCAATGGTTTAGCATTGCCTTCAGCTCAGGGTGTGATCCTGGAGACCCAGGATCGAGTCCCACATCAGACTCCCTGTATGGAGCCTGCTTCTCCCTCTGCCTATGTCTGTGCCTCTCTCTCTCTCTCTCTCTCTGTCTCATGAATAAATAAATCAAATCTTAAAAAAAAAAAGATTGATTTACTTATTTTAGACAGAACCAGAAACAGAGAAAGGGAGGAAGGTCAGAGGGAGAGAGAGGGAGAGAATCTCAAGCAAACTTCCCGCTAAGTGTGGAGGTTGATGTGTAGCTGGACCTCACCACCAGATCATGACCTGAGTTGAAATCAAGAGTCAGACATTTAACCCAATGATCTACTCAGGCATCCCTCATCCAAGATTTATTGAGAGACAAAGCTTTCAATATCAGAGGTCAACAGAAGGGAACAAAAGAAAAAGATCCCTGCACCCCAGGAAATTTCATTGTAATTGATGGTAGATAATACAGATGACAGATAGGTCAAATAAAAAATTGAGAAAGTTAAGTAGAGGGAGCACCTGAGTGGTTCAGTAGGTTAAGCCTGTATCTCTTGGCTCCAATTCAGGTCATGATCTTTGGGTTGTGAGATTGAGCCCTGGGGGTAGGCTCTGTGCTTGGCCCAGAGCCTGCTTGGGATTTTATCTCCCTCTCCTTCTGCACCTCCCCTCACTTGTGCATTTTCTTTCTTTCTCTCTCTCTCTCTCTCTCAAGTAAATATATATATATATATATATATATATATATATATATATATATATATTTAAAGAAAGTTAAGTAGAGACACTGATCAGAAAAAAAAAAAGATTAAAGCAAAAAAAAAGGAAGGGGATAGAATGTGTTGGGGTGGGTGTCAGTTATATAAAGGGTAGTCAGGAAATGTTTTCTTATAAAGGGGCACTTGAGACCTGTGAGAAGAGAGGAGTGGCCTGGGAACACTGAGGGAAGAGTAAATGATGATTGCAAAGACCCAGCAGAGGACTGGGTGTGTACTGGTTGGTTGTAAGGAATAGCAGAGCAGGGATCCCTGGGTGGCGCAGCGGTTTGGCGCCTGCCTTTGGCCCAGGGCGCGATCCTGGAGACCGGGGATCGAATCCCACGTCAGGCTCCCGGTGCATGGAGCCTGCTTCTCCCTCTGCCTATGTCTCTGCCTCTCTCTCTTTCTCTCTCTGTGACTATCATAAATAAAAAATTAAAAAAAAAAATTAATTAAAAAAAACATTAAAAAAAAAGAATCTCTTAAAAAAAAAAAGGAATAGCAGAGCAGACAAGGACAGCAGAAAAGTGATGGAGAAGGAGAAAAGTAAGAGATGATGTTAAAAAGTTAACAAATGAGGGTGGAGAAGCAGATATTATTAGGCCTTGGAGGTTTTTGATTTTTACTGAGTAAAATTTGGAAACAGTGTAAGACTTTGAGTGAAATTCTAGCATAATGTAAACAAATTTTAACAGATCACTTCACCTCCATTATTGTGCACTGAATCCAATCTTCTACAATAAGAGGGCAAGAGGAAGAAATGGGAAGCCAGTGTGGAAGCAAATACCAGAATCAAGACAAGGGATGATGGTAACAGGAAGGAAGGTAGTCAAGTTCTATATATAGTTGGAAGTTAAAGCGAAACAAGGTTTTGGATTGATTCAATGGTGAGGGTGGTATTGGGAAAAAAGAAAAGGAGACAAAGGTAGACTTTAGGGGTTTGAAATTGGTCATCAGTAAAAATAAAATTACCATTTATTAAGGGGGAAGAACAGGCCTGAGGTCAAAGATTAGGAACTCAGTTTTGTGATTATTAAATGTGAAATGCTCTCAGACATTTAAGTAGAAGTACAAAGTAAGCAGATGTGCAAACTATCCTAAAAGGAAAATCAGTAATTCAGAGGAAAGGAGAGAATTGCTTTTGAGGAGCTGAGACATAAGGTCTAGTATACTATTAAAAACAAAACGACAGAGGGACACCTGGATGGCTCAGTGGTTGAGTGTCTGCCTTCAGCTCAGGGCCTGATCCCAGGGTCCTGGGATCCAGTCCCACATTGGACCCCCTGCAGGGAGCCTGCTTCTCCCTCAGCCTATGTCTCTGCCCCTCTTATTTATAAATAAATACAATCTTATAAAATGAAACAAAACAAAAACAGAGCATCAAAATGGAGTCACTTATGCTAGACCCCACATCACCAAATGAAGATTGAATTTAATTATCATTTCCTATCCTCCAAAAGCAGAATCTTAAATCTGATAAGTCAAGAATTGCCTGAGTAGCGCTAGTTAGGTAATTTGCCTGATGGATCTCTGCCATCTTCTAAAGGGAATTAAACTTGCAATACGAACTTTTTTTTTTTTTTTTTTTTGCCTAGTAGAGGTTCTTGTTCTTGCTTCCTTCTGCCTATAAAAGTCTTTCATTTGTTTTGGAACTCCTCAGAGCTCCTTCCTATATGCTAGATTGGATGTTGCCAATTAAAATAGAGATTTGCTTAAATAGACTCTAAAAATTTCTAATATGCATCATTTTATCTTGTAACAGTTAAAATAAAGGTTTAACATTGGCTGATTTTCATCCACAGGAAGAGAAGATCGTTTTTGTAGGTATACGGCACATGTGTAACTGGGTGAGTGTTCTTTTCGAGTTATTCTAATTTCTTCATTAAAGTAGGAATTACAGTCACCAGGTGAAAGTAAAGAAAAAGAATGAGATGTTGAATAGTTGGAGAGAGTAGAGAAATTATGAATAGATGCTTAAGAAATTGGGGGAATGAATGCACTAAGGAACGGGCTATGCTTACCAAGCAATGGTGAAATACCTTTTTGAGATAAATGAATATGAATATAAAGTGAGATCAGTTGTGGGAGGAAGTTTAGGTATAGAGTTGGATTTAAACAGTTGGATTTGGCCGTAAGAATAGAGTAAAATTTGAGATAGGCCAAGGAGTTGATTTCACATACAAAGGAGTGATTGAAATGCATGACTATGGAATGTAAATATAATTTTAATCAATTTTACAATAAGCATTTAGTGATTCCCTTTGATGTATCCAGTACTGTGTCCTGGTGGAGTCCTTGTTGAGTACTCATGCAAAACTTGTTCCGTGCTTAGAAAACTAATTTCTAGTAGTTGATTATATGTACATATATATGTATATTTATAGATTACAAGAACTTAGCAAGGAGTATTCAGCTCTACAGAACCTCCTGAAATTGTGATGAGCATTACCCAAATGCAAGTAATATTTATTCAGCCATTTAGTAAATCAGAATATACCAGATTTTTGAGTGAAGAATATAAGAGAAAATATAATTAAATAAAATTATAATTAAAAAGTTGGGTAACTACCACACATGAGTTAAATACAATTACATAAAATTCATTAGAGAATTGCAATGAAATGTTCTAGTACACTAGACATCAGATTGTGCTCTATAATATTGAAGAATTCTACATAGTTGCATAATGGCTTCATTCATTCATTCATTCATTGCACGGTTACCGATTTTCCAATTTTTGCTAAGCAATTGTTTTACTTTTCTGCTACTTGTGTAACAAACAAATTATCACACACTTAGTCACTTAAAACAGCACACATTTATTATCATTTACCCCTGTAGGTCAGATACTTAAGATAGTTTCACTAGCTAAAATCAAGGTGTCAGCAGCCTGATTTTTTTTCCTAGAGGTTTTAGGAAAGAATATGTTTTCTTGTCTTTTTTAGCTTCTAAAAGCCACTTGCATATCTTGTCCCTTACTACCTCTTTAGCCAGTCAGTAACTTCATAGATTTCTGACTTTTTTTAAGGAGTCACATCTCTCACTGAGCACTGCCTGAAATGGTTTTCTACTTCTAAGGACACGTGTGTTTAGAATGGGCACACCTCAGTAATCTCCCATCTCAATATCATTAATCTTACATCTGCAAAGTTCCTTTACCCACATAGGATTATATATTTCCCCATTCCTGTGATTAGAATATGAGCATCTGGAGGAGGAGGCAGGAGTTTTTCTGTCTACTGTAGCAAAGGCCATACTGTTCTGCCTCAATGGAGGTTACATTTCAGTGGGCAAGAATTTTTCCTTGTAGTGCATTACCATTAATTTATGCATGGTCTAGTCATGTTCCATAGCATTTTTATGTTAATTATACTGTGTTAGAATTCAAAACTGTGGCAAAAACCAACTGTGGTGCTATGTTAATGAACACATGTAATAACTCATCAATATCTGTTTAGGGAACACTGTGAAACACCAACAACTGGGTAAGGTGACAGAGTCATAATGTTTCATTTCACCAGTCACTTTCTTATGTCATAATTAATGAAAGTTTTGCTGGAAGTTTTTTGTTTGTTTGTTTGTTTGCTTATTTGTTTTGTTTTAGGGAAACAAAACTAGAATCCCTAAGTGGAGAAAAGTAAAGAATTCTTAGGGCACTCTACTACAATACCAGTCGCCCTGAGCATAATGCTGAGGGAGTTGTGACTGGAATTTGGTGGATTAAAGCAAAGGGAAGGTTCACTGTACATCAAGAAACATGCTAAGTTTCATCAAGGCACCTGGCTCATGCAAATGTGGAATTCCTGATCATGCTTCCTTAGGAGATCATGGCGTTTGATTCTGAAAAGACACCCTTTTCACAGGGGTTAAGAGAAAGAAGGTCTGTTTATTATCATATTCTCTAATTCCACCCCTTTGTCAAGAGTTCTCTCAAAAGCCCCTGAACTTGAGTTTGCAATTATTTGGAAACAAGTTAGATCAAATAAGCAACTGGAATAAATAATTTCTTTAATTTCAGGTTATAATGAAGTTTGAGAAAAGTTAAGAGATGGAAAAGATCTAAACCAGGAATAATTAATCTTTGGATGTTCAAGTCTGTGTTTCTTTGAACAATTTTTCTCTATGGTCTGTTGAGACAGAGGAAGGGATATGGAGCTTCATCATATAGAAGGGATTCATTCTCATTATATTGAAGGGTTTTCTATCTTGCCTAAGCTTTGAAAGTTTTGTTTGTCTGCTACGGAACACCTCAGCACATTTGTAAAAGAACTCCTTGGCAAGCACACTTGTCTTCATCAACAGAGTCAGCGGCAGTCAAACACTTCGTCTTCGAGGTCTGTCATCTCCCTTTATGTTCTTCTGGCACCATGTTACACAAAGCTTTTGCTCAGGAAATTTCACACACTCTCAGTGTTTCAGGCTAACTCAAGCCAATTTGGTCTTGACAACTCTTAATAATGGAGGCTGCCAAGGTGAATGTTGGATGAGAGTTAGTCACTCTCCCAAAATCTTATCACCAACTAGATTCTGCTGCATATAAGAACATTTATTAAGCAAATATTTACTAGGAAGAAGGATGCTGTCGCTTGTTCGATAAAGCTGATGAAATTCCATCTATCCATTGTTTCAGCTTCTCCCAACACACTTTTTATGCTTGTGTTAAGGTTACTTATGTCAGATACAATAATATTTTGGGAGCAGGATTTAGTTAACAGAACAAGGCAACAAGAATCCAATGAATCGAGAGCTGGACACAAAAGACATTTTGAAATAAATCCTATGCACCATCCCTAAGGATCCAGACCCTTAGTTTCCCTATATGCAATAGTGAAAAATGTCTCTTAAAAAATGTGGCCAATCCACATGCCTTGAATACCAATAATTTTACTGACAAAAGCCTTTTCTAAAATTTGTTATGATAATTAATAGGCTTCTGATATCATAAATCAAAGTTGATTCATAGTATTTACTGTAAAATTGGCAAAGTTTTGGTGATAAAGATAATTGAAATATGAACTTTCTGACTGAATCCTAGATGACTCCCTGAAAGTGTGTCATTCCCTGGTAGGGCAAATAGCAAGTTTTACAGTTCAGACTGATATACACATAGATACACACAAAGACAAATATACAGATAGTAGAGGTTCAGAACAAATCTCTTGAAAATGTGCTACTTTGGCCTGTGGATAATTTTGAGATGAAGACAATCGAAACTGAAAAGACTCCTTAAGAGACCTCACCTGCCCTTACCTCAATTACCTCAAAGAACTTAGATAGTGGACCTGGCTCAGGAATAGAGCTATTACCAGAGTAACTACAAAGACAAGATAGGTATAGTAAGCTGTGGGAGCAAATGTTGGTTTACAACATTGTTACAAACATATGGTCTTTTCATCTCCCTAAAATTATTTTCTTTTTTTTTCTTTGAAGCTCCAGACCCTTACCTCCTACTCCTTAGCTCAGGATGGCCTGTATCTTTCAAATGCCTGATTGTCTTTGAAACTCTCAACTCTTTGTGGGACTCTGTACATATGAAATTAAATGTGTTCCCCCAAATTAATAAAGAAATAAATTTGTTTTTCCACAGTTAATCTTCCTAATGGCAATTTAACTAATAGAATAGGTAAAAGAACATACAAAAGCAGAGAAAAAAAATTTCCCCATCCCATATATACTGCTGACATTGTTTTAAACAAATTTCAAACAATGGAATATCCATTTATTCAACAAAAAGTCATAAAAGAAGCAAAGTATATGAAAATCCACATTACAGATGTAGGTCCAGTAAATGCAAAATCATAAACTTCATGTGTAAACCCAATTTAATTTAAGTGAATTTGAAGTGCTCACAGACTTTTCTCCTTTCCTTTCCTAGGTAACTCCTTCCTCCTCCTCCTCTTCTTCTTCTTCTTCTTCTTCGGTGGGGGGGGGGGGGCGGGGGGAGACTCCTTCTTCTCTCATTTCCTTTCTTTCTCGAGACGTGCTTAGTGCTACTATGTTCCTGACCATATTTGGGGGATTTGAAGGTAAAATAGCATTATCTTTTTTCTCAAATAACTCAAATTGAGGAAGCTGACAAAGTGTTTTGTTAATCATCCAAACTGTATCATTAGCAATGTAGGGGATTAAGGGAGAATCTAATTTTGCCTATGAACTTCAAGATACTTTTCATAAACTAATTGACATTTGAAATAAATCTTGAAAAATGAGTCAGCACGAAGGTCAGTCTATATAGCAGGGACTGTTCATTCAAAAACATAGATTTGAAAGAGTGTTGTACATTTAGGAAACCACAAAATATTCACAATTTTGGTCGTATAATGTAAGAAAATGTCAAGACATAAGAAAGGTGAGCCAGGGTCAGATGACAAAGGACACTTAAAGCCCAATTAAAGTTAACATTTATGTTGAAAATAATGGGGATCTATTGAAAGGGAGAACCATGACCAAATTTACATAGACAAAAGAGAGAGAATGTGTTGTGCAGAGATCAAGGAAGAGAACATAGTTGTGAAAGCTGTGCAATAATATCCTGCTATCCTAATCTCGAGAGTTAGATATAAATAAACATTTGAGTAAATTTGGCTATGACAAGACTATTTACAGAAAATGTAAAGAAAATTATTTTAAGATTAATGCAATATAGATAAGAACTGATAACTTGGTCCATTCTGTAATAGGAAAGATTGGTCAGAAATAGGAAGCACAGAGCAGAAGAACTACGCCTAGGGATTTCAGAAGATAAGGAATAGTATGATTCTAAGATTTCTGACTAGAATATCTGGAGAGACGTGGTGGTATTCACTAAAGAAGAAGATACGCAACTTTGCAGTACACCATGATAAAATAGTTTTAGACATTTGAGATACCTGTGTAACTTCCAGAAAGATCACTCTGGTTATTAGTAGGTTAGATTTTCTCTCTGACAGATGCTTGTGCTGTTTAAGATGATCAACACTCCTTGTCTCCAACAGAATTGTGATTGCTTTTTCTTAGTTCCTTTACTGGTTTTCATTATTACTCCAATCTGCAAATATTGGACTGCTGGTGGGCTCAGTTCTTGGTTCTTTCCACCTCTCAATATGTGTCCATTCCCTTGGGAATTTTATCCTGTCTCATGGCTTTTAAAAAAAATCTGTAGGCTGATGATTCTCAAATAAATCTCTAGTCTGCCCTTCATTTCTATATTTTAGAATTATATCTGATTAGTCTCTTTGATATTTCATCTGGATATTCAATAGGCTTCTTGAAAGTACCATGTTCAAAAATTGAGCTCTTCTTGCAATATTCTCACTCTCAGAAAATGATAAAATTCTGTCCCTGTGAGTGGCTCAGACTCACAACTGGAGTATTTTTTTTTTCACCTTCTGTCTAGCACAGCCCATATTAGATCTCTCAGCCACCAAGACTGACATCTTTTCCTTCTGACTAGTCTCCCAGCTTCTATACTAGCTGTCTTTCACTTGTAAACATAGGAGTTAAGAGACAATCTTGGTCATATTACACTCATTCTTGAAACTTGAAAATGGCTTCACTTGTCACTCAGGGAAAAAGGCATAATTCTTACATGAACTTAAAAGTACTCTAGAGTATATTAAGCTTTACTGTTAATCAACAATATGGAAACTGATATTTTTATCTCCCATTTAGATCTACTCTCTGAACTATAGACAAGTATCCTCTCACATTCTACTGCTTACTGTGTAACTCCACAAGAATCTCTATTAGCATGTCAAATCCAATACATCAAAATTACATTTGATTCTTAGCCCATTTGGTTGACCATGGCCATTTTCTGGATATCTCATGAAAAAGAAGCAGGGTGAAGACCACCGACTATTAAGGTATGTTTTGTTTGTTTTTTTTTTGTAATTTTTAAAAGATTTTATTTATTTTTTCATGAGAGACAGAGAGAAAGAGGCAGAGACACAGGCAGAGGAAGAAGTAGGCTCCATGCAGGGAGCCTGATGCAGGACTCGATCCCAGGACCCCAGGATCAGACCCTGGGCTGAAGGTGGCCATAAACTGCTGAGCCACCCAGGCTGCCCAAGTATGTTTTTAAACAGACAGCTTTCTTAATTATATTAAGAACTTGTAGAAAATTTATTTATTTATTTATTTACTTATTTATTTATTTATTTAACTTGTAGAAAATCTAAAACATTTCTTGGTTGATAAAACTCTCCAGTCTTGATACTGTAGCTATTATGCTATGGGAGAACCTCAACTCCCAGCTTGGACATTGCTATTGTTAGGAAGCTAGGAAATGATATTAATTATATTGATGGGAATGTTCTTGTGTCATAAATAACCTCATCTGATTAAGTACAAAAACTTCAGAATGTTTTCTCAAGAAATACTACCAAAAAAGTATCTAAAATTCAATAAACGCCAGAAGCATTTGAAGAACTTCAAGTGGAATAATATAATGTAATATTTCTCAGAAAAAGGAAATTTTCTGAACTAACATTATTTTCCCTTAAAAATGTCATCATAATTAAGGGATAATTATCACACACTTAAGGGAATCATAAATTTCAATACAGCTGGGGTCTTTCTTCCTCTTCCTTTTAATGTATTGTTAAATAATGGAGCATGCCAACAACACATTTTAATTCTGTACACTTTATTTCTTCATTGTTTCTATCTTTGAATTCTTTTGCTCTTAGGGTAGTTACTTTTTAAAATTTCTTTTTTAGTGAGGCATTGTCTACCACCTTTTTAAAAAACGGTGACAACTTTTGTGTTACTGAAGGTTTCAAATTGTTGGTTAGATTTAGTACCAACTTGTAACATTTTAATTGGAGGCTAAGCTTATTTTACACTTGGGTGGGGATTTTGCCAACTATAGTGTTTCAAGGTCATTTAAAAATTGGTTCTACGCTTCTCTTTTTTTCTTAAATACAACTAGATCTTTGGAAGAACACTTGATATTCAGAAGTTCAGATTCACAAACAAAATGGAACTATTAAAGACTTTTTTTTTTTATTAAAAACATATTCATGAGAGGTTTGATTTGAATTGCACTTTTCTCCCATGCATATAAAATAGGATTTGATTTTCAGAATTAATTTCTATTTTCATTAAAACATTTATTATATGAACTAAAGTAATCCTGCAGCATATTTTTATTTCAATTTAATCTTTTCATTGTTTTATTAAAATATGCAAGTTATTTCAGGGAGTTAAAGAAATGATAGCCATCGTTCTTGCTAATATATGGATATCGGAGTATAGTTTAACACACTACTGTATACATATTTTGATGATTTTTCAGATTTATCTAGTTTCATGTTTTAGTCTTCATTTGATTCAGTTAATAATCAAAGATTCCTGGCCGGGCTTAATCAAATACCTTATCTTATTTTATATCTTTTAAACAAAGATTAAAAAGACAAAGCTACAAACCCATTGTTTAGTCTCAGTCTACATATTATGAAAATGAGTGGAGAAAAGTGGAGAGGGAACCCTGAATGGGAAGCTTCCATGCATATTACTACTCATTACAGCCTACAGAACCAGCAGGAAGAAAAGAATCACCCCCTGTACAGCAACAATGTACTGACCACCCTTTGTACTAACCACCACAACCTCAAACTCTTGTTCTTCTCCAGTGAGTTTTTGTTCAAGAACATAGTTTCCTCAAAACCTAATAAAAATTGACCTTCCCTTTTTTTCCTTGGACTTGCCTATGGTTTTTTCCCATAATTTGCTTATCCTGAATTGCACTTTGTTATTCTCAAATAAACTTATTTTGCTAACAACAACAACAAAACCAAACAGCTGACTATTTTGATTTTTAGGCTGACAATAAGAATGAAGTACGGTTTCATTTTAAAAGATTAATTTGATTATCTTTACAGACACTATAGTTTAACTTTGTTGAATTTTCCACTGGTCCTGAGTATATTGTCAAACTGTTCTAATTATTTACACTTCCTTGACTTTTTCTTCTGCCACTTTCCATTATAATACCAAATGCCCACATCCCACCAGTGTTAATTGTCAGGACAACAAGGCCTGGTGGTCAAACACTTGGATTCTGGCTTTATCATTTCACAGCCAGGTGAGCATGGGTGTGTTACTTACCTATGTAAAACCTATTTTTATTTGAAAATAAGCATCATAAAATGTCTAACTTCACAGGATTTTTATTGTCAATATTTTTGTGCAGAGTAAGAATCAATATATTTTAATGAATATATTAGAGACATTTACAATTTGAGAACAAACATGGAAAATTATTTAGGAAGAAGTCTTAATCTGTAAGTCTTTTTAACTAACTATTCTCATTAGATTTAATTTTTTAAAAAGACTGATGCAATCACTTTTTGCTAAAATATGCTTCATCGGAAAGAGCATATCTGATAAAGCCCTGCAATAGTTAACTGCTCAGTAAATCAAGGTTCATCTTAATTTTTCCTGAAAAGTACTGCAGAATCAAAATATCTAATCTACTACATTAATGAACACCTGATTTTCAAATGTGACAAAATTCTTTCCCGAAAATAATGCAATAGACTGCATTGGTCAATATAATGAAAAGAAACAGACCTGATCTATGATTTGATATTTCTTATTTCTGAGGCCCTTTTTGTCATTCCCTCTATAATCTCTATTATATTTATTATATATTGGAGATCAATTCTAGAATATTTAAAACAGTTCTTATAGACCTTGAAATGGATTTGAAAAATTATAGATTGGGCAAGGAAAATAAACTTGCAGAGGTAAAATTTTGTGCGTCGACTATCATTTTATGTTTGTTTGCTTGATAAAATAATGCCACTTGAAATAGAAACTATGCCCTGGAGAGAGAGAAAAAAAATAACCACTTAACAGGAGTTGTTTTGTTTGAGTGTGGACAGATATGACATAAAATAAATCAATGCCAAGTGCTATCATTTTTTGATAACCAGTTTGTGACAGTCATCCATCGACCAAGATGATCTTACTGTTTCTCTCAGCTTGATTAACTTTTAGACAGGTTTGTTCCTGATTCTGGACCCCCTGGCTTCCCTTGTCTTAGAGCATTTGGTTTAGAAAACTTAAAATTGCAAATTCTCTCACTACACCTTTGAATTGTATATAGGGGTCTGTTCAGTTTTGTATTCCAGACATGTCTTTTTTAAGGATGTGGGAACCACCCCTTTGAAATCGAATCCTCTTGCTTCTATACTCTCAGTCTCTTGGGAGGATAAGGAGCCTAACTTCTACAAGAGCCTACATAGATCATCTAATCACATTGACCAGTCTCCCCAGTAATGTGCTCCAGTACTTTTCTAGTAGCTCACCCACGTGCTTAAAAACTTGTCTTCTTTTTGTTTTAGCAGAGTTCAGTTTAATCTCTCCATCTTCTGGTAACAGTCTTGACCTCTGTTATAATAGTCTTGAATAAAGCCTTCTTGCTGGTTTAACACAATCATACGTCAAAAGATGTGTCCTATTGAAATATGACCCCAACGTGGATTTCTTAAGCCTCATTCCAGGAATTAATAGTTGTTTGACTGAAGTTTCTATGTAGGTATACTTTTCATGGCTGAGTAAATCTTACACTTATGATCTCTACCTTCATGTGTACAAAATTATGCTCAAAGCCTTTTTACATGATGAATATGCCCTTTAGAAATTTCAGGAATGATAAAAGAGCAAAACAAATTCCCTCAGTAGTGTCAATAAACTGAGATTATAAATGGATGTTGTAATTGGGAATAGTCTACATTTGCGTTTGCTTTGCAGGTCACTGCTCAAGCTAGTCGGTGATCAGCTCTGTTGTTGATTTGTTGACAGAAGATTGGAACTCACTTATACAGCTTAAGAAAGCAAAGCAGGTACTCCCTGAATTTAAGACAAACTCAAAGTGAATGTTAATTCAGCCTAAGTATTCTGAAAAAGGTTTCTTTGGAGGACCAAGTATTATGTTACTGAGAATACTTGATTTGTCTTTTTTTTTTTTATTTTTTTAGAATTCAGTTGAATGCATTGCATTTTTAAGCATCACATTCAACTTCTTCTGTATGATAATTGCCCTTTATATTTAATATTTAAATGGGCTTTTTGATGATTATAAAGAACTAAATACAAATGGTGCTATTTGCAGGTTTATTCTCATCTGTATAGTAATGAAAGTGTTAAAATTTATGCAGTAGAATGACCACAATGGTTTTATTTTATTTAAATATGGCATTTGGTTCAGATATGGTCCAGGCCAATGAATTAATTAATTTATCATGGAAAATAAGTGTTAATTCATTTCCAGAACTGGCCGGTCTATCATCAGACATTGAAAGATGCTCACAAAGCAAAGAAAAAGCAATTCTTCTGTATGACTTCTGTACTTATGCAATCGGAGCTGATATAAGGAGACTGTTACATATCTAGAAACTAGGAATTCTTATCTAGGTCTTCTCTCAACTTCAGCAGATGCAGCTGCTCATCTAGAAAATTGGTAGTTGTATGTTGCTTCCCTTCCTCTCGAGTGGCTTGCCAATTTTCTAAACCTCGTTTCCTGAAATGTTTCAGTATTCTTACTTAAAAATGTATAGTTTAACTTAAACTAAGAAAACACTGTAAAAGTTTAAGTGTGGGTAAACATGCTTGATAGTATCAAGGAGTATGTTTCAAAAGACTACATGATCTATCTGCGTATTTTCTTATATTTAAGGAACTGCAGCATCCATGCTTTGTAATTATAAAGTTACAATTTTAATTTTTTTTAGATTTCATCAGGAAAAAATTATTATAAAGTAGGTAGGTGACAAATATATAAATTTCATGAAGATGTGGTCAACAAATGAATAGCATTGTAAGTCTAAACTTCGATAAGGTAATGGTGCTTTAGGCAAGAGCAAATGGTATGTGCTTGTGGAAACTGATGAAGGGTCATGAAATATACCATATCAAAATATGTGTCTTTGGCATATTGATTTTTTGAGCCAATTATTTTTAAGAAACAACAGGCATAGGAGAAATTCTGAAACTTAATAGCAGTTACCCTTTTGTGAGAAACATTTACATTTGGAAATCTTTTGTAAGCATGTCTCCATCTCCATTCCAGTAAGAGAAGGGTGACTCTGAATCTTTAGAAACTCTAATCAATGGGAAGGTAATACTTAAGTCCACACAAAAATCTTGCTTTTGTTTACCGTACTTTTCCTGGTAATCTTCCATAATCCCTCCCATCTTGCCACCACCTCCAACCCATCCTCTTAGTTGGAGATGTTATTTAACATCTTGGTGTGTTGGACCATTTTAGGGAGTTACTCAGCTTTCCTGTATGTGGAAGATATACTTGTTACAAACTTAACGTTTGTTTTTCTCCTATTAATCTGCCTTCTACTATTAATGAACATCTAGGTTTCTGACTATCAAAATTCTGACTCAGCAAACTCAAAACTTATTCCATCTAAAGTATTACACATATTCTGTGACATATATGTATCTCCATGAGTATAATTGACAAAATTTAGTTTATTACAAGATTTTTTTCCTGCAAAGTAAGGATTTTTACCACAACCAGTTTGGACTACATGAGAAAAGGCGGTGAATAATTATTTAGAATGGTGTTCTATTTTGATTAATAAATGTGTCTCTATGGTTTTTTATATTGCTGGATATTAATTAAATGTGTAGTAAATACCTTCCTACAGCTGGCGTCTCAGTACCCCAAACCTAAGAAAGCATTATATATTAAGATGGGATGAAGGGACTAAGCTTCAGTGTTATAATACTGATCACATGGAAATGAGTAAAGATGATGATACGAAGTCTAAATGGAGTACAAAGTACTCCAAATACCAAAATACCAAAAATGTATTATGAAATATTAGATATTCAAGGTATCTCTCAGATATTTCAGTTGGAAGCCTAATTTGATCTTAAATTTGGACTAAATTATCCTCTTTTATCTTTTTGTTTGTTTTTTTTTTTTTAAGATTTTTTACTTATTTATTTGAGAGAGAGAGAGCACAAGCAGGGGGAGCCTGGCATGGGACTTGATCTCAGGACCCCAGAATCATGACTTGAGCCCAAAGCAGATATTTAACTAACTGAGCCACCCAGGCACCCCTAAATAATCCTTTTAAAATCTTATGTAACATTCTTTAGGTATGAGAACTCTTCCATCTACCATATTAAATTGACTTTATTAGTTTCCTTGTACCAGCTCTAGATTCTATACACTCCAAGGAGAAAATTCATGTCTCTTCACTTTTGATACTTTCAATTAGGATCTGGCACCAAGAATGCCTGCAATAAATAATGGTTCCTTCCTATTTACTCAGTGTTGGTCAGATTCTTATAAATCACTATGCTTTATCACTATCAGTATGTTGCACTCCAGAGAGAGAAGGAAGTGAAATAATCACATGATAGATATGAACGTAAACTTCATGACAATAGGCCAAAGTGAAAAAGACACATCATAGTTAAGGTGGAGCTAGCCTTAAACAAGCAAACAAAAAATCTAAAAGCAGGGCCCTGACAAATAAGGATATGATGGAAGGTTGGTGACGACGAGCTAGCACAGCATGCCAGAGCCAAAGCAGGGCATGGGGTAGAGGACACTAGTGAGAAGCTCATGCACAGAATCTCACAGCACTTTTGTATAAATGGCTTTTTAATTGCAAAGAGTTGAAAGAGTAACTTGGCAATTGGGAAAGCTTCTGAAACACCCAACCTAAATCAAGGGATCAAAGTTACCAATACTAGGACAAACTGAAATCATAGGCCAGCTGGTGAGATGCAAGGAGAGGAACACAGTGTCTTGTCTCCGACACTTCTTGCTAATAAGGTAACACCAAACAGCTTCAAGTTTAGTAACATTCTTCAAAATAATTGGCTAGCAATAATCAAAATTGCTAGCATCATAAAAGTCAAGAAGAGACTGCACAACAGCTCTAGATACAGGGAAATAAAGAAAGATTTTAACTAAATGCAACATAGATTCTAGATAGTGTTTGTTTCCTATGAAGGACATTATTAGGGTAACTGATTAAACTTGAAATGACTCTGAAATTTAGATGATGGTAATATATCAATGTTCACCTCTTGATATTGATGAGTATATTGTGGTTATGTAAGAGAATATTCTTTCATGTAGGAAATGCACTTCCTTATTTGAGGTGCTAGGATACCATAATCAGCCACCTACTGTCAAAAAGGTCAGGATAAAAGAACCCTTTTGTATTTTTTCACTTAACATTTCTTTAAGTGTGAGATTGTTTCAAGTTAAAACATTTTAAAAAAGTAAAAATGTAGCATAAAAATGCTGAATATCTGTATGCCATATCCACAGCAGATCAAGGGGAAAATATGTGCTTTTGAGAGATACTAAAAAATTTGCCTTAGATCAAGTGTGACAGTCAGAAGTATACTTCTCCCTTGGGGTGAACTGAAATTTCTCCATGTGCTATTATTTTATAAAAAATTAATTGTTACATTTTCTAATCAGATGCAACACTGCAGTGAACTTTTTTTTTGCAGTGAACTTCTATGATGTGACAATACATCTCTTTTCTTACTACCTCCAAAGATAATAGTATTCTAAAAAGCATATTAAAAGTATTAAAATGGGGGCACCTCAGTGGGTCAGTGGTTGAGCATCTGCCTTTAGCTCAGTGTGTGATCCCAGGGTCCTGGGATCGAGTCTTGCATCAGGCTCCCTGCAGGGAGCCTGCTTCTCCCTCTGCCTATGTCTCTGCCTCTCTCTCTGTGTCTCTTATGAATAAATAAATAAAATCTTTTAAAAATATTTTAAAATGATGTACACATTGAAGCATTTTCCAAGCAGGTTGTTCGATATATTGATACCATAGAACTTCTTTGAATATCATATAGGGGCAATTGTGTGTATGTGCATGAGTGCATGTGTATCCATGCATATATAGCTTTGAAAAGCTGGGGACCAGTGGTACCAGAATAGCTCTATTCCCACCTAAATTGGATGCATGAAGAAATGGCTGATTCTGTATCAGGAAGGGAATAAATAAAAAATGTGGCCATTAACATTTTGTTGAGCCAGAAAGAAAGGAAATGCTCCAAAACTACTGAAGATATGTCAGAAGGATACAGACCTCAGTGCAAAGAGCACCATGGCCAAATTCTGTACAATTTGAGCATTTAAAGGAATAATAATGACAATATATTTTATTGAAACAAAAAAAATCAAGAAGTCCATAATAATTCATGAACTTAGGAAGAAAGAGGGAACACTTTTATTTAGAGAAAAATATGAATTAGACTTAAAAAATCATTCTCTTACATTCCTTCAAGAATTGACTCTAAAATATATGTAAAGGTTTGGGAGAATAAAATCCACACTGCCTGATAATACCACCTTATCGTGTCCTTATTATTTCAAAAAGGAAATAAATGATTTTCTTAGAGTGGAGAGATCATAGAAGGTGCTTCCTTGAGCAAATAGTGAAAATTAGCATCGCCAATACCAGGGAAAAAAAATGACCTTTCATGATTATGGTGTGACATAATGAGGAACATACTAGATCAAATACAAAATCACCTTTATAAGATTTCTACTAAAAATTTTTCTCCTGAGTCTATTCAACCACAACAATCAAGCACAGCTAAATTGTTGGAAATTCCATAAACCAACGGCCTGAACTGTTGAGTATCAATATCATACGTGGTTAAAAAAAAGAAAAGTGGGAGCTCTTCTAGATTTAAAAAAAAATGACAATAATGACAAGAAAATGCAATGTGTGACTTTTTACAGCATCTGGGTTAGATGGGAAATAGCCATTATGGAAACCTTGAAGACAATCAAGAAATTTAAAAAATGAACTATATGATTAGGCAATAATATGATGTCAATGCTAATTAACTTCCTTATGTGTCTAATGCTATTGTAGTCATGTAGCAGATTGCCCTTATTCTTAGGAGTTCAGTGCTAAAGGATTTCAAATGTTTCAGTATAAAACAGAAGAAGAGGGAGAGAGGAAGGAAAAGAGAAGAGGGCAAGGAGACAGAGGAAGAGGTAAATCAACGTGGCAAGTGTTAACAATTGATGACTCTTAGGTGAATGGCACATAAGAATTATTTACTCTAGATCTCATTTTCTGTAGCACTGATATTTTTCATAATAAAATGTTGGAAAATAAATAAACATGTGGTTCACCTGTTTATACCAATGCGTGATATATTCACTGCTATTCATGATATTTCCACTTCATCCACTTAAAAAATCTTCTGAAAATTCAGACTCATACTTCCATTAAAATATATGTTTACTTCTTCTCTATCAGTGATATTTATATATACTCATAATTTCTGTGAACAGGAATCGCTATTTGTCTAATACTGATCATTGTAGTGTCATGTACATTTATGATGCTATTTAGATAAATAAAGTAATACTCAATTTGTTGCACATTTTATTGCACTCCACTAAAATAAAATAAGCATTTAGAATTGATGTCTCGCATAAATATTGGGTTCATATTTATTTATTATCTTTGTCACAGATTCATAATAAAATATTTTATTCTCTATTTCATGACATTTTGCTTTTATAATCTGAAAAATCACTTCAATTAACCTATGAAATATTCAAAACTGGTATATAGCTGGGGAAAAAAACTGTATTTTAGAAGTATTTCACTTTCTTAAAATTTTTCTGTTTGAAAAATTGATAGGATTAATTTCAGGAGTCTCTTTTTGTATAAAAATAAACATTTCATGCAGTCCTCAGACCCTTTTTCATGCAGTTTGGGCTTTAGAGAACATTCCTTCACTATTTCATAAAAGGGAATAGCAGGGAGAATTAATCTTCGGTGCTAGATTGCAAATATGACTACAATTCTTCCTTCCTTCCTGTATCTTCATCCTTTGCATTTTGACAGCATATTTTCCTTACTTAAAAGGCAAAGCCTATTTCCTTGTCAGTGGAATCTGCACTGGCCTTGTAAGTTACTTCGGCTGATAAAATATAGCAGAAGAAATTGCACACCAGTTCAGAAGCTAGACCTCAAGAGGCCACGTGTGCTTCTCTGAGAGCTCCCTCACTAGAGAAAACCCTATCTGTGAAAAAGCTGCAATGTGTCCACAAAGTAACACCAGCACGGTCAAATATTAACCTCCGAAAGCTGTCACCACATTTTTATCCAACTCCATTTTTCGTTTCATTTTTATTTACTACTAGAGTCTTATTTTATGTCTAAATATTATGATTTTTGTTTAACATATTGAATCATAAATCATAAATGAGCTTTAAGAAAACCCAGTTGATGCTACCAATCTTAACTTTTTCAACCTCTGATAATTCCCCCAAAATATTTACACCTATGTGTAAAATTTATATATATATAAAATAACATATATAAATATACAGCAAATATATATCATGATAAATCTATAAAATAAATAATAAATGCATATATCAATAACATCATATATAGAGAGAAATACTATATAGATAAAGACTGTATTTGTGAAAATAGTATATATACATAAACACATTCACATATATAAAGAGACAGAAGTCGAGAGTGAATCCATGTTTAGGCAACTCGAATATATAAGCTCTGAAAGAGTTCAGGGCCACCAGGATGAGGTCATCATATCTCATGCTGCATTTAGCAGTCTTTGCAAAAGGGCTGGAAAACCTCTAAAGGAGTATTTTTCACTCCCTAGAGAAGATACTGATGACTAGGACAAACTCTTTCCTGGTTAGCTATATTTGCTAACATTATTTCTTGGCTCAGTTTAGTGTTTCCCTTTTCAACTCGCCTGTTCTCTTTAATTAAATGAGTTGGGGAAAAAAGATGCAGAGGCAGAAGTAAAAAGTAGCAATAATCTCCCTTACCAGGTGGAATTCTCTGTTGCCTTGATCCTCAAACATAAGAAATTTCCATAGCAGCCATGAATCTTCATGAATTAATGCTGCCTTCTTTGTGAAGAAAAAAAAAAGAAAGAAAGAAAAGAAAGAAAAGAAAAGAAAAGAAAGAAAAGAAAAGAAAAAAGAAAAAAAGAAAAGAAAAGAAAAGAAAGAAAAGAAAAGAAAAAAGAAAAGAAAAGAAGAGAAAAAAGAGAAAAAAAGAGAAAAAACAGAAAGACAAGACTTTTGGTTTGATAAAGCTATAAACAATTCAGCAAAAATATGTTAGTAAATAAATATTTACTCTAAAAAAATTCTACAGGAAAGCAGCCTGAAAGAATAAGCTTAAAGGCATAGGTTTGTTTTTTTCTAATGCAGGCAAATGAGAATAATATGTACAGTTTTTAATATTTTTTCATTTATGTTTAATGAAAAGTTCTCAGAAGGCTGAATTCTCAGAAGTTAGTATAATTAAAATAGGGCTTGGATACTTGAACTTCTCAGAGTTGATTACAAGAAGCAAACTTCATCTTGTAAGAAATAGCAACAGACCATGGCTAGGTTTTCTGAGGTCCTTCTGCCTTTCTAGGTTATAATTTTCAGATTACTTGAAAGTGCTTTTGATTAATGATGTTTGGAATTAATGAAAGCTATTTAATGAAGCTTATTTATGAATGATTTTTTACAAACTACTACTTTTATTGGGAAAATTTCTGCTTGACATTTTGTGTTTTGACTGGCATTTTCTTGTTGCCAGCTGTCATAAAAGGGACGGCAACACATGCCGTTAGCAGCATATGCCTTTTTGGGTGCTGAATAGCATTTTCATACAAAAAAATCAAATGATCCATAACATATTATGCTGTCATTTGAAAACAGCATCAGAAATGAAACATTTTTCATGCCTGTTAATACATTTTGTTCCCCAAGGCTCAATCCAGCATTTCCTCACTACTTTTGAAAATATAATGAGGTGAACATTTATTCTTTTAATTGACACTATTAGAGTTTTCAGAACACTAACTTTTTTTTTTTATGTAGAGGTTGTAAAAATACATTTTAGAAGGTTTAGTATATTTTGTTTATTTTATTATCTCCTTAGCTTTCTGTTTCTCAGGAATGCTCTTTCAAATATTCATTATATATCAATAATTGTATATACTTATCTCCAGGGAAAAAGACATCTAATGGCTATTTCATACTTTGGATTGGAGCTCACTTAAAAGAATGTATGCAAACCAATGCAGAATATTTAGTCATAGATTAAACTATATGGTTAAAATACACTGTGAATTCTACTTAATTTGTTATGTGATATTTGCATCAAATAACAGCTTAGGACTTAAATTACAAGGATAGCATTCAAATATTTAAAAACAATAGTTTGCAATTAGCAAAACCCTTTTCCCAGTTACTCCAATCTGACCCTCAAAATTTGATACTGCATACTTAATATAACTATTTATTTATATATTCATCTAATTTTTTTTTTTTTTTTTTTTTTTTTTGTCAGTGGTGTTAGTTGAACCCAAAGTAGCAGGGCCCAGACAGGTTGGAAGGACCTCCCCCAAGACCTCTAACCTGAAGATAACTTATTTTTAAAGTGTCATTATCCTTTTTTACTTAACTGAATCTCAAGGACACAAATGTATTTGTTTTCTAACGAATAGTCCATATTTGTGTTTGTTAGACGAAAACACAGCTGAGCATATAATTAGTTGTGTTTTATATTTCTGGATTTTGATGACTAGAAGAATGTACTAAGTTGTATAAAATGTCTGGTTTGTACATCATAATTTCTCTTATTTAAAATAGAGGGATTGCTTTACTATCTCTCTGTTCTTCCCAATACCTGTGTTGGTCTCTGGCACAAAAATACTGAATGGTATTTGAAGGATTAGATCGTGGATGATAGAATGAACACATAAATATATTGGACAATGTTAATTTTTAAGAAAAAAATTAAGCACATTGATTGTTACATGAAAGTGACAAATCTAGAGACAAAATTATAAAGAAATATTTAACACCATCAACTAACTCTGGCCCCTGAGAGCCACATAGTTTCCGACAGTCCTTGCCCATCAAGCATCACTTTAAAATGGGGAGTTCTAAACCCAGTCTCAAACACCGGAAATTGAGGATGCCTTTTGCATCATCTAAATTGATCTTGATGGGTCAGCCAAGATGCTGATTCCCCAGTACTAACAGTGGAGAAAGTGAAAATTTCAGTCCACCCTAAGACAACCAGCAGTTTCCTAAGATAGGTCTTGAGTGCAATATTCAGGAAGGATAAAACCAACCTTTCTGTTTTTAACCTTGAGGACAAGTGTGCTTCATACTGGTGGATCCTTTACTGAAAATAACTTGTAATGTGTGAGGACAGATAATTCAGAAAGGTGATAAGAATTAGCATCCATCCAGAAATTCTTGCCAGGACTTGTGGTTCTCAGTCTCTTAAGAAGAGTGATATGCAAAGTGAGTTTGAGCTAGAGGTTAAGAAATTTACCTTAAATGTCTTATGACAAGACTATTAGGGGGTTTAAGTACTTTGCTCTAGAGGCTTGTCAGTGAGGAGATGGATCAGAAGAAATAAATTAAGCTTAGAAAGTGTTAAGCTGAAGGTATCGTCGAGCAGGCATTTAGTTATAAATCAAAATCATTTATATTTCATGAGAAGAATTTTGTTTCCCTTGAAGCAAAACCGATTTATGCCAAAACATTCCACTCAAAGTACACTAATCTCAATGATTTTATATCATTGCTAACTAAGGTTATGGCGTATAACCAAAGAGAAGGAGACCAGAGACAAGATTATCTAGATAGTAGGACAAAAGTGGTTCTAAATGAAATATATAAGTAAGACAAAAGCATTTTTCAACATGAATAAACTACACGATAGTTGAAGTTTGGCGCACATGGGATCAGTTATTTGACATCCTTAAAGCCATGTTCTCACACGTTACCTGAAAGCAATTCAAAATAGATTATAAGTTAAACTTTGTACTTAGTAATAATCAAGACATATTTTGAATATAGAAAATAATTTAAATTAAAACATTAAATTAAAATGTGGCAAGGTTTTAATTTAAGGGATTTTGAATATAATAATTATTCAACAGATTTTGCCTCTGTGTTCCTGATATGCATTCTGAATACAAAGAAACCATTCCTTCTCCTGTTTTAAGAAAGTACATTGAGATCAAGGGGAAAAAAAGGAATTTTAAATGTTGAATTAAGGTTATCATCTCTCACTTTATTTGAAATGAAAAATGTATCTATAAATTTTACAGATGTATCTTTCAAGTTATGAAATCCATCATTTTGTATCTGGTTTATCTCATAGGGAATAAAGGAGGGAATCATTGTTAGCTAAAAGTATTTGTTAAAAATGTGACTTAAGCGTTATGAGTGACCTTGAAGAAAATATGGAAAATTTGTGAGAAAAATGAAACAAAAATTCCTACGAATATTGGATTTAGTTGGAAAAGGAAAAATAATTAACACCTAGCCATTTATTTATTTGTCCTTAAATCTTCAATTAATTTTTGATAGTAACAGTCTGGTAAAGTAATGTAAACATATAGACAAGAGCAAGAGCAAGCCAGTGGTGAATACATTTTCCAAGGGGATGACCAAAGCACCTGGAAAAAGATATAGCGATTTTTTAAAAAAGGAAATGTTTGGGCAGCCCAGGTGGCTCAGCGATTTAGCACTGCCTTCAGCCCAGGGCATGATCCTGGAGACCCGGGATCGAGTCCCACCACCGGCTCCCTGCCTGGAGCCTGTTTCTCCCTCGGCCTGTGTCTCTGCCTCTCTCTCTCTGTGTTTCTAAGAATAAATAAATAAAATCTTAAAAAAAAAAAAAAGGAAATGTTTAAGGTATTTAGAACGAGTTTTCAGCCATTAGCCTCTCTCAATTTCTGATGATAGAAAAATACTTGAATCTCAGAAGAGGTATACCATAGACTCTTATAAAAAAAAAAAAGAGTTATACCTTTATCTATTTATGTCTTTTGTGGTATTTTCCTATAAGAGATTGAATATAAAAATGGAAAATGGCCAGATCTTATATGAAAACAGAACTCTGATTCAGCAACCAACCAGGGACCACAACCCATTTCTGTAGCTATTTGACCATAACGGACAGGACTTGGTCAATAACTGCCAGCATCCCTAATTTTTTATTTTCTCCTCCTGACCTTTCCACTCCTCTGCTTCTTTGGGTCTGCCAAATACAAGTGGTGGTGTCTTGCTCCCTTGATATAGCAAGCTCTGAATTAGTACTCTCTGCTTCTACTTATTTGAGTGGACTTTGTTTATTTCTGTATCTAAAATGTTCAAGAAATTTTATTCATACTTAATTGACTATATACAGTACAATTTCAACAATGGTATTATTGTCCACATAACTTCATTTTCAACTCAGCACTAGAATCCTTAAATAATTAACATATCTTCATTTTAATTGAAACCCCAAATTAGATGCAATTAAAAATCTACTTCGTTCTGATTTTTTTTTTCTCTACATTTTGTCTTAGGAGGGTCTATGATTTCTTTTCTTCCAAGATTACAGATTATGTAGCATGGCTAGAATGAGCCACTAGGGTGATTTGTGAGAAACAAGAATTCGACCTGGATTCAGATCATTACCTGGATTCAAATCATGTCTTAGCCTCTACTTAGGTCCTTTACAATATACATTTCTCTTCATCTTTCTGGGTCTCTATTTATCATCTACAAAATAAGGATATTGTCTTATATGATATCTAACTCATTTTTTATAACTCTAAAACTTATATTCCAGTCAAATATCCATTTTCTTCTTTCTTTTCACTTTCAGTTTTCACTGAAGGTTTACCTAAAGCTTTACTTACTTAAAAGGCAACCTAAATAAAATGGTATACAGAAATTTTCAAAACATCACTATTTATTAAATAGACTTCATTGCCAATAAATCAGCTGTCATCCAACTCTCACTAGTACCATCCATGTACAACACAAATGTTGTCTAATATTTCACTTCACTTAAAACCTTTATGCGATCCCTACTTGATGCAGGATAAGTTCATATTATAATCTATATTTACAGTATAACATTATAGTAAATATTAGTGTACATCTCTAACTTGCCTACCAAGCCAGAAGCTCCTTAAGGGTTGAGATCTCATATGTATTTGTCTTTGTATTACTGGATCTTAGCAACGAGTGAGAAATTAAATAACCACTCAGAAATTATTTAAGGAATGATGGAATGAATAATAAGTTCATCTCTGACTTTTAACAAGATTTAAAAATGCTATGCAATTAGTGACACTGAACTAGATTTCCCTAATTAATGGTCTATTTAAACACAAGTTTACGACTTATATAGGGACTTCACAAAGAATTCCTCAGAATGAAAGCATAGGTTGAAAATAACACCCCATTGACATTTTGATTTTTGAAGAGTGCTATATTTTGCCCTTGACCTTGTTAGTTCACTTCATGACATTAACAATCCCTTAAAATGCCCCCAAGTAATACAAAACTCATCCTTAGCATTTAGAAATGTCGTTGTGAACATTCTCCCAAGATTATATTTTGTTTGTTTTGTTTAATTAATTTCAGCAAGATAAAATAGTACATATATTAGACACATACCATTCAATGAATTATTTGCCTAATTATTAATAATACTGTTATAATAGAACATGAAGCTAAATGATATCTTAAGAATAAGAGATTTTAGTTTAAACTTCCTAACTTACTTACATAACTTTCAGTGAGAAAATGTTTTTTCAAGGAAAAATATTTTTGAGAAAACTCATAAAGTAATATAAAATAAATCAGATGTATATCCAAAATACAGAAAAAACAAAAAACAAATAATAGATTTAATATTTAGATCCAAATAAATGTGCAATGGATACTAAATTAAGTCAATATTTAACATGTATATAAGTACAAAAGAATGAAGCTTACCAATGATTACCTATATAAACGTAATTGACCTCCTAAAGTATTTTATAGCAATTGTGCAATATCGATTTGTCTAAAATGTTTGATATGCTCTACTTTTAATTACCTAAAATAATGATTAAATGATATTAATCTATGATATTCAAAATAATTTTTAAATGTGAGTTTCTGATCTCCTAGGTAATACAGTTGAGCAGAAATTATGAATAGACAATAGAAGATTGAGTTCTTATATAAGAAAATTTATTTATTCATTTATTTTTATCTTTTAGAGAATGAGAGAGAAAGGGAGGAAGGACACAGAGAGGAGAGAGAGAATCTCAAGCAGGTTCCACACTCAGTGCAGAGCCTAATGCAGAGCTCAATCTCACAACCCCAAGATCATGACCTGAGCTGAAATCAAGAGTCAGACTAAATGAACCATCCAGGTACCTCAAGAAAATGCATTTTTATATGAATCTCCCATCATACACCATTGACTGAATTTCAAATTGAAAAAGAGAAAAAGGGATCCCTGGGTGGCGCAGCGGTTTGGCGCCTGCCTTTGGCCCAGGGCGCGATCCTGGAGACCCGGGATCGAATCCCACGTCGGGCTCCTGGTGCATGGAGCCTGCTTCGCCCTCTGCCTGTGTCTCTGCCTCTCTCTCTCTCTCTCTGTGTGACTATCATAAATAAATTCAAAAAAAAAAAAAAGAAAAAGAGAAAAAAATTGAAGAGATGCATCTTTAAGGAAGAAACAAACTTTTGCTTCTTTTCTAACATCTTTTTACCTCTCTGCGTCTCTAGTTCCTCATTCATATGATGAGATTTAAAACTAAAAATACTAAAAGTTGCTTTTACTAAACTATTAAAAGTCTCAAATAAATTATTCTTATGTTTTTGTCACAATGTGTAGAGTAAACCTTATCTGTTTGATTTTATTAGTGTTCATCTTCATGGGAACAGCTACTATTCTTCTTCTATTACGAATATTTACTCACAATGAAAAAATATATTAAAAAGCAATGCCAAAGAAAAAGAATATTTACCAAAAATGAACTTACATAATGATTAAAAACTACATTAATAAATATTATTAGCTCAACCAAAATAAACAAAAAACCCCCAAATTATGCATCCAGAACTTACCTGATACACTTGCTTTTCATAATTAACATTTAATTCATTTACTTTTTTAGTAAAAAAATTATTTAAGAATTTTTAGGTTTTTTTTTTCCTTTTCGCTTATTTCTTTTGCTATGGGTTAGTGAACAAAATACATATAAGATATATAAGAGAAAGTTTTTGAGAAACACACTATATATATACATATATATTATATAAGATATAAAAAATGTTTAATCTGTATGAATTCTTTCATTCACCAAATGACTATAGCACTGATCTGAAAACCTGGATATGTTGACAGGACCATAAATTGAG
This sequence comes from Canis lupus familiaris, assembly GCF_011100685.1. Taxonomy (NCBI): domain Eukaryota; kingdom Metazoa; phylum Chordata; class Mammalia; order Carnivora; family Canidae; genus Canis; species Canis lupus. The sequence continues at coordinate 79,861,985 of NC_049224.1, forward strand.
GAAAGTTAGCTCTTTTTCCTTTTTTTTTTTTTTTTTTAGAAAGTATTTTTTTAATCTTTTGGCACACCATCATGAACAGGTGTCACTAAATGTACAGAGACATGTGGAGCCAGTGTGGCAAGTCTGTCAGAAAAGAGACTTCCCTCCACTCTTCCAATTTCACAGATGTCATAAGGAAAATTCTGCAAGACGCCTTTCTTAAACTCAGTATTACCTGGCACCTCAGGCTGTTGCCACTGCTGCCAAGGGTCCTACCAATCCTTGAGTAGGCTGCATGCCATGGAAGCAGATGGGCACAAATATAAGACACCAAAATGTAAAACCTAAAGATGAAATACATGTTTCTGAGGATTGTCATCTTAGGTGGACACATTGACATGACTGGTACCACATGAATTATCTTCAACAGTGTCAAATGCAAGTTGCCTGTGAAGAAAACCAAAACCAAGGGGGAAAAAAAAAATGAATTGTAAAGCCACTTTCTGCATTATGCAACCTGATTGCTACTAATAGCATCCATCCTTCTTCCATGCTTTTTATTTTTCTTAAAAGATGTTATGTATTTATTTGAGAGAGTGGAAGTGACAGAGAGGGGGAGGGATGGGGAGGAAGGGAGAGAGACCGACAGACTCCCTACTGTGCATAGAGCCCCATGATGGCTGGACCTCAGAACCCTGAGATCATGACCAGAGCCAAAACCAATAGTAGGATACTTAACTCACTGAGCGACTCAGGCACCCTGTTCTTCTTCTTCCATGCTTCTAATTAACTATTTTGCTAAAGAATTCATGATTGCTCATTAAGCAGTGTTTTCACTGTTCTCTCTTCCATTTCTCCTCATACTTATACTGTTTATTCCTCCATTTGACTTCTAAAGCATAAGACCAACAATACCACTCTTCCACACTAACAATATCATGTCCATCCTCTCAGTTCAAATCATGTGCCATTTATCTTGGCCAAATTAGCTCATCCTTTTTGTCTCTATTCGCATTGTATTTTTGTGGGTTGGCAACAATAATTTTTATTTCATTCTGCTTTGTATGCTGTCTTTTTCAGTACTTTTTTTTTCTTTGAAGTCAAAGCCTAATTATACTGCAGCAGGGAAATTATTTAGTTCAACTTCTAGTCCTAAAATCACAAAGCATCTTGTTGGTATGTATTAATTATTCCATGTGTAAAATATTTTTCCATGTATAAAAGTTAATAAGATCCTCAAACATGAAATTTCAGTATTTTAAGAATCTCTCTAAAGATTTATCAAATTTATCAATTTGTTTCTGTGTTCAAATTTATTTGGGCCTAAAAGTCAATCAAATGCATCCGTAAAGGTAATGAAGTTTAGCTTGGACGTTAAGTAATGAAATGAAAATCTTCAAATTGTGAAAGACAAAGATATATATGAAATATAAAGTAATAAAAAGTAACAGCATCCCCTGGCAAGCAGAGCAATGCTGTTAAAAAAAAATAAAGGAATCAAATCATTTATTACATAAAACTAATTAATTAAATGACTTAGATATACTACTCTTATAGTTTTGCTGCTGAAAGTTTTCAAATATTGAACAACAAAAATATGCTATTTATTGCTTTAATGCATGCATTCTATATACTATCTCAAGAGTTTTGATGATCAAGGAAATGGACAATACTTATTCATGTAACTCTTGCGAAACAGCATCAGTAAGTCAGTATTAGTGCTCAAGTTTATACACCATCACTGCCTCTGCATAAAATCTAGCCTCCCATTTACAATATATTTCATTAAGTTCCCACAGAACTCTTCAACATGCCCTGTAAGAAAGTTGTATCTTCGTAGTGCCTCTAATTCTCTTCTGTTGGTGAACAACAAACAAACAAAAACAATTATTTTTGTTTCTAGTCCCCAAATAATCTGAAAGAGCAAATCTACTCAAAGCATTTGGGCTATGTGGAAAGTTTTAGCTTCTTAATTTTTAAGGTAAGTAAAATATTTGGCAGTACTTGAAAACTTTGAATATTTGGAGATGTGGAATTCTAAATTGGTTGCCGAAACTGTGAGACTCTTAGGTGATAACCACAAATATGAGTGACTTCCTGCAGAAGTATTTATAAACCATTATAACAAAACTATTCTTAATGTTCTAATTTCAGATGGAGTGTTCAAAACTTGAATTCTAGAATGCAGGTCTCTGTGGGCATAAAAATGGCACTTCCAAATAGGTGTTGTCAGTTAAAAGTAAGCAGAAGAAATCCATGGCTTGTTGCATGAGCAGCTGTAGGGTTAACTGAAGTAGAATAGCCTCAGTGAGCAGAGGAAAAAAAAAAGTACCAGGAGACATTAAAGAATAAGTTCTACAAAGGGAGTGACATAGAAAGTAGAAGAGAATAGCTGTGGATAGTATTCCCACTAGCAGGCAACAAACACATTATTTAAACACTGCTTTCAAATAACCACTCTGAAAATGTGCAGGATTTTACCCCTTAAATTACAACTACTTAAAAATATATATATATACATACATTTGAAAAATGTGAGATTGGCAGAAAGGCAACATCCTTTAAACTGAAAACTGTAGCACCTTAAAATGATGACTAAACCGGAGAAACAAGGAATGGAGGTAAGTATGAGTAGTAGCTTTCAATCACTGACTGCTTACCAAACAGCAAGATATATACCAAAGATATTAAATATACTCATTCACCAAACTCTAACTAGTCTGTGAAAGTAGTGTCAGACACATTCTCCCACACCTAAATTTTACAAAGGAAGGGACCGATTCAAAGTTTAAATGGCATACTCAAGGAAAATTTTATTGTGGATGCAAGGCTGAACACCTGAAAATGCAAGATTAAAAGAAGAAACATTTGGGACACCTGGGTGGCCTTAGGCTCAGGTAGTGATCCCAGGGTCCTGAGATCGAGACCCACATAGGGGTCCCCACAGGGAGCCTACTTCTCCCTCTGCCTATGTCTCTGCCTCTCTCTGTGTGTCTCTCATGAATAAATAAATAAAATCTTTTTTAAAAAAGAAGAAGAAACATTTAATTTGCCCATGTGCTTATAAAAGAATGGACAACGCATATCTAAAACAATGTTTATTTTGGTTCCTAAATTATTCAACTAAGTTGAGTTGATGACCAAAACAAAGCCAATAATGACCGTGTAGTCACTATATCCAGAGATTTTTATACACAGCTTCTCTCTTTACAATGACAGTGAACTTATAGGTTAGTGTGATGTCTACTTAGCTCTAAAGAAAACTGCCAGGGGAAGGAGGGGTGGAGCAGTCAGAGAACAGACATGAAGGCAGAGAGCAGACAAAGGCAGGTACTTGCCCAAATGTAGCTCATCTGTGTAAGTCATGGTGGCAGTTGTACAAACCTATGATTTAGAGGAATTTTCTTTCACTTGATCTATTCAGTATTCAATCTTTTAAAATGTTATGGGTGGATTCGCACGAAGATAGAAGACTTTTTTTTCAAATTTATGTATAAAACGATGAAGTATTTCTGTTAAAAAATGTTATTCATTTTATTTACCAATATATAGTTTCAAGCTCATCAAATTTACTTAGAAGCTTTAGCATGGGTTTTCTGCCGAATATTAGAGGATTTCTGTTCTTTCTTAACTCTAAAACTAAGTACAAGCACAAAGAATCAAAGTTAAAAAGAGGGCTGTTAGAATTCCTTTGAAGAATATAAAAAGACTCAATTTTTGCTACCATGGCAGTGAAGTGAAATCGGAGGTTATCCACTGTGGGAGTAACAAGGTTTTAAGGTGAGACGTTCAAAAAGCTCTTCTTTGAATCCACTTGTTGTGCTTTTGATCCTTCCTGAGAAAGAGAAAAAAAGGAGGGGAAAAAATAGTGTGTGTTACACTGAATATGGCATGAGCTCCAGAAATACCTGGAATAGCACTGCATTAAATCTATCGCATTAGAAGATATAAATAACGCACAACTGATGGTTTGGCAGTAGTTGAATGGTAGTCGAATGTAAAACATCCCCTCTCTCTCTCTCTCTCTTTTTTTTTTTTTTTTTTTTTTGCACAATTTCTCAAATGACACGAGCAATGCAGCATTCGGTGCATTAGATGTAACCAATTTTATGGAATTTCTTTAACAAGTGAAATAGTCTTAAAGTAAGATCTATTCCGGCAGCTGCCCGCTGACTTGGTATGTGCTTTCTAGATAGCAATCAAAGGACAGTTACTATTTTTTTTTCCTGTTGCTATTGTATCTTCTGGTGTAGCAGCATCCCATATCTACATATGCTGTTGTTGATACTGGAAGTGAAAATACATAATCAGACCACCTACTGTTCAATTTTCTTTTCAATCTGTAAACAATGGAAGTAAATTTACGTTTTACCAAATCTTTGGAGGTGTTGTGTTTCTCTCCCTCTCTCTCTCTCTCTCTCTAACATGCAACGAGGAAGTAATGTTTCAAAGGATAAATGGAGTTCACTCTAAGCTTAAAAATCAAGAAAGTTACAAGCATCTAAATTGCCATCCAACTGAATAGGCTATTTAAAAAAATCCATTTGAAACGAGAATGGTTTCAGTCCTTGTTATAAGGAGTCATGAGCATTCAAGGAAGATTAGTCTCATCAGCTCTCACAGGAATTACCCTTCCACATGAATCCTTTCTCTTTTTCATATTCCAAAAAAAAAAAAAAAATTGTCCTTTTCCTCCCAAATGAAAAAGAAAAAAAAAAACTTAATAACTTTAAAGATCTTGACAAACATTTTCTTAAACACTGACTGGCAGACATGTTGATGATTCCTGCAAATAGATTAAAATGAAAATGCATTAGAGGGAAGAGGGGAGAAACAGAATTGCTCATGTCCTGCCAGAAAGACCCTCTGTTGAGGTCAAGTCAATGCCGGAAACACACTTCAGGGACCCGAGGATTTTGCAGCCAAACCCCTCAGTGAGGCCAGGGTTAGTCCTGAGCTGGAAAAAGACAGCATGCATTTCACCTTGCCAGCAAGTTGCAATCTGTATCCAAATTATTGTGACAGAGCTGGCCTAGGAGACAGAACGTGTGTGTGTGTGTGTGTGTGTGTGTGTGTGTGTGTGTGAGACCCTGTCAGCAATGGGTGGAAGAATAAAACATTTAGTGACTAAGTTGTCTATCTGTGTAATTTCTACCAGACAAGTAGCTAGGATGGAAACAGAAGACACATATAAAAATTATTTTTTAGATGACTTTCTGGGTCTATGGGAGCACAGGGGACCTCCTTATGGCCACTGTTCTAGCAACCAGTTCTCAGCAACTTTTTAAAATTTTTTTTTTTTTTTTAATTTTTATTTATTTATGATAGTCACAGAGAGAGAGAGAGAGGCAGAGACACAGGCAGAGGGAGAAGCAGGCTCCATGCACCGGGAGCCCGACGTGGGATTCGATCCTGGGTCTCCAGGATCGCGCCCTGGGCCAAAGGCAGGCGCCAAACCGCTGCGCCACCCAGGGATCCCAAGTTCTCAGCAACTTTGAGCTGTTGAACATAGCAGAGACTTGACTTTCCCTCTTCTGAGGATTGTACCCAACATTTTACCTCCTATCCCCGATGCTGCCCTGCCCTAGAAATCTTTTAGTGTCCTAGCACGTGCAGCCCACCAGTGTAGCCGTGTTAACACCTGAAGAACCACCCTTGACCAATGTGGGGATGGAAGCGTTTTTTGTCCCCTGGTAAAACATAGTTTTTAAGATGTGTAGTGTTTCTCTGACTTTTCTGTAAGATTGATGAGCACTGGGTGCCCAAAGGTGGCCAACTCAATAATCCCTTGTATACAATGTTTTGGATCTCTTGTCTCTCATTCTCTACACAAAACAGCTTTCCTAATAAATGAGTCTACTAGCCTTTGTTTCAGTCTCTGCTATTGGGGGAATCCCAGGGATATTAGGGGATACATCTTATTAGAGTAAGCAGGAACTATTATGTCTAGGTAATGATTTTTTTTAAACTAACTCTCTTTCTGGAAGTTCCTCTATATCTGAGAAACTGTGGGTGATAATTTTTGTTTCCTTGCTTGTTTTTAATGATTAAACTACATTAAGCTGAGCAAGGTTAAAGTACATGCGTGCCTTGCCATTGTGCATGCAACAAAGTCCAAGGACTTTAAAGCCATTCAAGATCTCCAGGAAACACAGTCCCCTAACCATCGCCTTAGTGCATGCAGGCACACACACACACACACACACACACACACACACACACACAAATGCACACACATCACTCATGTACATACATACAGAGCCTATGTTACCAAACCCAAACAAAATTATTCAATGTTCTCACAGTCCATCATACTTTCTCTTGTTTCTGGGCCTTTCTGCAAGATGCAGATCTTCTTTCTTCTACACAAAAACTCTTCAGCTATTTTCTCATCAGACACAACCTCCTGTTTCTTTTGAATGTCTTTCGCTTGGATCCTTTCAACTATGTTAGTCTGACAAATTTATGTGATTCTCAGTGGGCTTGTAAAAACATTTCCATATACCAACTTTGTGATGCACTGGTTAAATAAGGACACACATTAGCATGTTTTGTATTTCATTAAGGGTAGGATCTTTGTCCTGTTTATAGTATTATCTCTAACACATCAGAGTAGATGCTCTATAAATATTTGAGAATAAATCAGTAATTGAATTATGGTAGTCCTGAGCCTTCCCTTAAATATCCAACCCCTCTCTAAGGTATCTTATAGAGATGACATTGGTTGAATGCTTCTTAAAGAAATGAAATGGTGTAGCTCCATTTTGTTGCCCAATAAAAGAAATTTGTTTTTACAATCTTCAATTTCAACACTCTTTGGTTATTTCTCCCATATCATTCACTCATTGGATTAACATTAATTGTGTGCCCATTATATACCAGGTGCTGAGAAGAACACCTGGAAACCAAGATACAGCACTTGCTTTTTTAAAACTTAGATTACAGCCTAATGGGAAACCGGGAATTAACATCTGAATATGGAACTACAATTTATGCAGTTAACGAGGTGATATGTAATATAAAGGCAGTGAACAGCTTGTGAGAGAAAGCTCTGCTTCCGAGAGATGAGGAACAACAACCTAAAATTGGACTTTTACGCTCTAAGAAGAGCAGGGAGAGGCATTGAAGGCAGAGGGGACAGCATATAAGAAAAGTCTGACATAGAAAAGGACTGGTTATCGTCTAAGAACTGAAAGGAAAGTGGGAGGAACAGACTGAGCGAAGGAGAGGAGAGGCTGGTAAGGAGAATTCAGAGAGGAAACCAAACACAAGAACGAGGTCATGAAAACCATCTTCCAAATTAGGCAGTGAAAGCTATAGGAGGTTTAAAGGGACTGGAGTTACAAGATGTGATGAATACTGTATAAACAATTAGGCTTTCTACTCTTTTGAGAATTGAGTGGAATAGATTGAATGGAATTGAGAAGAAAAGCAGTTAGATAAATGTGCCTGCCGCCTCGCAGAGAAATTGCATGTGAGATATACATTTATGAGTCAATATTTAAATGATATATAAGGCAAAGGACATAGATCAGATCATTAGAGAATGAGAGGAAGAAGTAAAAACTGTCCCTGAGTGAATTCATCAACAACAATTCAGCCTGTTGGAGGGAAAGTCTGGAATATTCAGTGTCCCAGAAACTGCCAGATAAAAGTGTTTCGAGATGTTGAGAAGCATTAAGTATGTCATATGCTCCCAAGAGTTCTAGAAAGTTTATTACCAAAGTGTATTATTTGAAATTGGTAAAACGTAGGTCATTGCCAACCTCAGAAGAAAAATGCTCGTGTAGACTTGGTGTAGAGATGATAGATGAAGATGCTAGGAATGAGTCGCAGTATCAGCGGAAACATGTATATTTTTTGTTGTAAATTTGCCTATGAAGAGATAAATGCTGGGCGTTTGAGTAGAATTGTCACAAGGATATGAAAATCAGGCAGAGCAAGATTATTTATGCGTTTATTTATTTTTAAGTGAAATTTATTTGTTAGTTTAAATTATTTTTAATTTTTTTTTAAAAATTTGAGTCTAGTTGACACACAATGCTACATTAGTTTCAGGTGTACTACTTAGTGATTTGGAAGCTTATACATTGTGCTATGTTCACCACAAGTGTAGCTCCCATTTTTCCCATTACATTGTAATTACAAATCATTGACTATATTCCTATGCAGTGCCTTTTATTCCTGTGACTTTTTCATCCCATAATTAGAAACCCATATCTCCTTCTTCCCTTTACCTGCTTTACCCACTCACCATCCCGCTCACCTCTGGCCACCATTAGTTTGTTCTCTGTACTTACAGGTCTCCAGGGTTCTGCTATTTGCTGGTTTATTAATTTGTTTTCTTTAGATTCTACTAATGAGAGGAATCATGTGGTATGTGTCTTTCTTGGTGTGACTTACTTTACTTAGCCTAATACCTTTACATCTATCTATGTGGTCTCAAATGGCAAGAATTCATCCTTTCTTATGGCTGTGTATTATCATCTGTCTATCTATCTATCTATCTATCTATCTATCTATCTATCTATTTATCTATCATCTATCTATCTATCTATCTATCTATCTATCTATCTATCCATCTATCATCTATCTATCATCGTCTATCTATCTATCTATCCATCTATCATCTATCTGTCTATCATCATCATCTATCATCTATTTCACATCTTCCTTTTCTGCTTGTCTAATGATGGACACCTAGATTACTTCTATACCTTGGCTATTATAAAGAATGCTACAACAAAAACCAGGGTGCATATATATTTTCAAATTAGTGTTTTCATTTCCTTTGGGTAAATACCTAGTAATTGGATTATTATCATATCCTTCTATAGCTTTCACTGCCACCTCATAAAACCCAATTTGGAAGATGGCTTTTGTGACCTCGCTCTTGTGTTTGGTTTCCTCTCTCAATTTACTCTTTACCAACCTTTCTTCTTCACCAAGTCTCGCCCTACCACTTTCCTTTTAGTTCTTGGAAGATAACCAGCCCTTTTCCTTGTCCAATTTTCACATAATCTGCACCCATCCAGGTGGTGAAATGTAGAATTTATCACCTCCTCCAAATTAATAAATTCAGTAAATGCAGATCTACATTTTTCTTCATATATCATCCTTATAATACATATGGAATTAGAAAAGATTGGACCTCTACAGGAGTACTAGACCACAAGATTAATTTGCAAATTAAATTTTGGTAAGTATCTCTGCTACAAATAGATACGGATACAGATAAACTGTATCTGATGTTCAATTTTTTGTTGCCTTTGTAATTTTAAAAATTTACATATACTGTCTGTTTAAAATCAAAATAGCTCTTTTTTTTGTAAATTATAGTTTATGCTTGCTTAGTTCAATGTACAATCTAAGTAATTGTAAAATATGAAGCGATTTCAAATACTAGAACTCAAATCTTACGCTAATTTCTTCTATAACTCTTTAAGGTCCTTTAGTGAGAAGAATATTATTACTCTATATGCAAGTTGCTTATATCACTTTTCTCAAAGGGTTATTGATAATAAGATGTTCAGGAACACTAAAGAGGGAGTAACGTGTAAATTTTTGAGAGAACATGGCTGACATGTGATCTCTAGGAAACAACTACACTCTTGGGAGAGGTTTTTATTGGGTATTCTGGAGAATATTTTACAGTTATCACTATGTCTTCAGTAACACAAAATGTTTTCTAGGAACTTCTTTGGCTCTAAATTCCTGAAACAGGAGGATTAATTCATTGACTTTGATTCAGAATTCAATGAACTGTAAAAATAAAGACTTAATTTCATTTCAAAACTCTGGAGAATAAGGCAGTTGGACACAAGAGTATAAGTACCTTACGTTGAGGAAGTAATATTAAGAAGGTATCCTGCCAGCAGTTATGTGACTTAGAATTCAGTATGTCTGGTCCTCAATATAATACTGAAATATACTTTATTAAATTACTTATTGTCAATGAAAGCTAGAAGCATACGGAAAATCATTGGCAAAGTGACTTTAATTAATTGCCTATCCTTGTAAAAAGCAAAGTTTAATAGCTACAGAAGACCAAAATTAAAAAAAAAAAAAAATCCTGACCTGCAACCACTGTAGAGACATTTGCATTTAAGTGGAGTCAAATTGATTTCCTCCATTTTATAAAGCCAAGCACTCCTACCCAGATAATTTAAACATACTATCTAATGTGTAAATAATTAAAAATAAAGACATTACACACTGTGGCCTTTTAAAATTCCTTCAAGTCTTTTTAAACAAATTTATTTTGAGTTACATACATATTTATTGAATAAAGTGATGTTAAAGAAAAAAACAATTACTTTTAGAAAGCTGTTACCGTTTGTAAGAACTAAGACAAAATTGTTACTTTTAACTAATAAATATAAAACTTGGTTATAAAATATTTTGTACAGGTGAAGCATATTTTAAATGTAGATCTGCATATACTGGGAGCTAGATAGGAAGCCAGAAGAAAGTGAACAATCTAGAATCAAGAAGCCATTGGAAGCTACTACCTATTTCCCCAAGAAGAAAAATGTATAGATCAAAGAATCAATATTACTTTGTATATTAGTCTGCTTTGGGTGCCATAACAGAGAACCATAGACTAAGGGATTTAAACAACAGAAATATATTTGTTCAGGATTCTGGAGGCTGGAAGTTCAAGATCAAGTGGCAGGGTTGGATTACAGGAAGATCTCTTTGACTTGCAGATGGTAACCTTCTTCCTGTGTCCCCACATGGCTTTTGCTCTATGTTCTCTCACTCATGATGTCTCCTCCTCTTCCTATAAGGAAACTAGTCCTACTGAAATAGAGCCCCACTCTTCTGACCCCATTTAACCTTAACTATCTCCTCAAGGCACTATCTACAAATACAGACAGATTGGAGGTTAGAGTTCAAACAATGATTGTGGGTGGGGGAGCACAGTGAGGAGAAACACAATTTACATACAATATTTGGGAAATTTTTCTTGGTTTAGCATATTCCAGTGATGTTTTCAGTGACCTGTGGTACACATTAGCTGAATAAAGCATAAGCTTAACAAGTGAATTGAGCATTGTACTCACTTGCTGCTTCCAAACTCTTACATTTATCCTAACTTTAATTATGTCATTTATTGGAACTTTGAAAACAAACTATCTTATTACTTAATAATGACTTTTGGCTAAAAATGTTATACTTACTCCTTTCATAGACAGTGGATATTTGATGTACTTAAATCTATTTTTTTTTTTAATGGAGGAGTATTTTGTAGTCTATTTTCCTTCCAACCCAATTTTTAATCACTATACTTCCATTTATATACACTATCGTAATGAAAAATATAGGGAACAAATTTATTTAAATAAGTTTTTTTTTAATGTATTACTTGCATCCCTACACTTCTTTTTCTAGTGAAACATGTAGAATATACACCAGTCTAGAGTCTTAATGAATTACAAGATTTTTATTTTTTTTAAGATTTTATTTATTTATTCATGAGAGACACAGAGGCACAGGCAGAGGGAGAAGCAGGCTTCCTGCAGGTAGGTCGATAGGGGACTTGATCCCAGGTCCCGGGGATCACGACCTGAGCCAAAGGCAGACACTCAACCACTGAGCCACCCAGGTGCCCCAATATTTTATTTTATTTTTTTAAAGATTTGTTTATTTATTTTAGAGAAAGAGCATGCATGATCAGGAGAGGGGTAAAAAGGGAAGGGGAGAGAGGGAGAAACAGACTCCCCACTGAGCACAGAGCCCCACACAGGACTCATCACGGGGCTCATTGAGGGGTTTGACCTCACACCCCAAGACCATGCACAGCAAGGAGCCTGATGTGCGATTTGATCTCACCACCCTTAGATCATACCTGAGCCAAAATCAAAAGCCAGGCACAAAACCAACGAAGCTACCTCCATGCCTCTACTAGATTTTAAATAAGCTATAGCTAAAAAATCTTTATTTTTCTAAGTGCCTTAATTATGTAATTCAACCTAGATGGCTGTGTAGATTGTTTTTTTTTTTTTCTTTAGATACAGGATATCTTATATTTGTATTTTTTTATATTCCAGTATTGCTGTTACAAAAAACAAAACAACAAAAAACAAAGCTTCAAAACAGTAAAGCAGGTCATAGATTAAAAAGGATAAAGAAAATAGATTAAACCAATTATGGTTATAGAGCTGTAAAATATATTGGAAATAAAGAAGTCACAGAGAATTCCTAAAGCTGAAGAACTTGAGGAATACTTTATAAATACAGTATCTTATTAGTTAAACTTATAGGAAGAAGAGTATTTTAATTGGCAAGGAAGTAGTTTACAGAAACATTTCCTCTATTTTTTCTAGGAGTAACATAAAATGTGTAATATTTGGACTTCATGAAATTTTATTTATAACTGGGAATATTTATATTATATATAAAATATATTATATTTATATTTATACTATATATTATACATTTCCTCTTATTATATTAGTATATATATTATATATAATTTATTCCATTAAATATTGTGTTTCATTGTTACTATTCAAATTGTCTTATGCTAGCAAATAATGGTAAAAAAAAATAACTACATGATTTCCTGAACAAATAAACTAAGCCAAATAAAACAGAGATGTTTCATGCTATCCTAGAAACTTATCTTTGAATTCTTGTCATTCTTCTTTTTTTCTCCTCCTCTTTTGATTTTGTCCTCTGGGAGCTGGCAGTTTAGGGACTGCACTCAGAAGCTAGGGGGTATTGGGAGAGAAACTGGCATTCCATGATCATAATCACAATTCTGGATGACGCCAAAATTGATTTGGTCATTGTCCATCCCTCTACACCCAAACATCATCGAAAAAAATGGCATCTTTTCATCAAATAGTAGCTTAGTTTATTTTCATTTTTTATCATTTTATTTCATTATTATTATTATGAGAGATGTTATTTATTTATTTGACAGAGATAGAGAGAGCACAAGCATAAGGAACAGTAGGCAGAGGGAGAGGGGGAAGCAGACTCTCCATGGAGTGGGAAGCCTGATTCAGGGCTGGAACCCAGGACCCCAGGATCCTGACCTGAGATAAAGGCAGATGTTTATCAGACTGAGCCACCCAGGCGACCTTATTTTATTATGTTTTATTAACTTTTTAAATTTAGTATAGTTACACACACAGTTATATAAGTTTCAGGTGTACAATATAGTGATTCAACAATTCTATACATCATAACTCAATGCTCATCGTGATAAATGTGTTAATTCCCTTCACCTATTTTACTCATCCTCCCACCCACCTTCCCTCTGATATGTTTTATTTTAAATGAGTTCCCTCAGTTAATGTTTTTTTTTTTTCCAACAAGAACATTTTTTCCTTGAAGCATACTTCAGAACACATGGTTCTAAAAGAGATATGCAAAACATTCTACCCAAGAAAAAACAGAATATACATTCTCTTCAAGTATTCATGGAAGATTCCCTTGCCTAACTCACATAAAAAGAGACACAACAAATACTACAAATTTAAGAAGACTGAAATCATACCAAGTATATTTCCCAGCTACAATGGTACAAAACTAAAGATCAACTGGTGACACAATTAAAATATGCACCAAAGTAACTTGGTAGCAGAGAAAAGTGACACAGAAACAGGGAGCCCGGGGGATGGGGGGGGGAACAATACAGGCTAAGCGGATGATGAGGGCAATGATACATTGACAAGAAACCAAGCACAATGCGTCTATTTTTATATTATTGGAACCTAAAGATCAAGGCAGAGAGCCAGAAGCGGTGAAGCAAGAGCAGACCAAAATGGCATTTTTAGAGGTTGTAAAAACAGGAAGAGTTTATAGCTATGTAGTTATTGATTGAAAAATATGACTCATATATTACTGTATTATTAGATCTAAATCAAATAGATTTCAGAGATTCAAATATCCTTAAATAATGAACCACAAGTTTTTACAAAAATTTCCCCAAATACAGTCTATACAAAGCCAGTTCCATAATAGATAAATAAAGCATTAGAATAGTCTCAGTCTCTTAATCTGTTTAACTACTTATTAATTTTTCAGATGATATAAGAACATAAAATAATGAGAGTATTAGTATTTCTAAAACTAAACATTCTTCCTTTTCTTTTTCCAGCTGGCTTTGCATTTTTATTTCGGCCTGATTTTTTTTCTTGCACTTATTAAGTCTTTTATTAAGATCCTGAGATAAACAATGCTTCAATAATTTGTGATATATAAAATATGTCCTCCTAAACTTCTATGGTTCATTTTATTTTAAATTTTATGTCCATAATTTAAAACTGATTCCTAAAATAAAAATTCTATATATTTGCACTCGGGCTTCAAGTTTGTTTGCCTTTTGTTCGTTTTTAAAAATATATGTATGCTTTCTGAATATAGGGTGCCAGCAAACAGTTGCTATATCTACATAGAGCTGTATATTTCCCGCTGTTTTATAAAGCTTATCTTTATTTTTCAATATGCACGCGAATGAATTCTTTATTCCAGTGAAATTCACATGCTTTCACAGAGCCACTACAAACTCTAAAATGAAAAGAGTTCCTTGCTGTGAAGTAGAGACATAAAAATATGTTAACTGGGAGTTATTGTAAAGCTATTTTTTCTGAGCAATATATTCTTGGTATAATTACCTTTGCTACATCAACCAGACAAACTTGGAATTTCAATCTTTATGAGAAAAATAAAATAAAACATTAATCCGTGTAAACTGGAAATGATAATAAAGCCAATTTTACCCTTATAAAAAATATACTACAATCTAATTTCCTCTAGTAGGAAGACATGACTAGTATGAAAACACTGAAGATGAATATTATTAAGCTGAAACCAGACATGGAAGTTTTGAAAATAAGTTATTGTATTTAATTATTTAGAAATATAATCAATATTAAAGATAATCTGCTGCCAAAGATGAAAATGTTGAATTAGAGCTGTTATTACTTTACTTCCAATAAAATATCACTGGAACTGAAAATCAGACGGGAAAGAGAGAAAGCAAACTAAGAATCTGATAAAAGGAAGATTTCATCTTTTATAACATGAATATCAACAGTGGTTTGAACAGGAAATTGGGACTTCCACTTTCAGCTGTTTGATGGAGTTCCTGTCCAGAACCCACCTCACTTACAGATCACATGTGGGGTATCAGGCTCCCAATATTCTCTGTGCAATAACCATGAGGCTATATTCAGTGCCTTTTTCAAGCCTTTTTTTCTGATCCCATTTTCATAAGACAGAGTAACCATCAGTACATGCACTCCTAGGTTTGAGACATGGTGAAAGGGAGCAAGACCGGAGGTAGGGTGGGGCTTATGGAACTTAGGACATAAATGCTGCACTGGTTTGTTGTACCAGTGATGGCATCAGGGTCCTTGTTTGCCTAGAACATAACTGAGAAGCTGGAAAAGAGTGGACAGCAAACCAGAGACCTACACTTGTGCTCTTGTCCCAGCCACACAAATGGTAGAGATGCACCCGGTCTCAGGATTTATCTCCCTTTGCAAAGTAAGTATCTCCCTGACTAATTTATAATCAGAAGCCTATGCACAGCGGTGCAAATTTGCTCTGTGTGAGTGGTCTGAAAAGCACCAAACTAAACAAAAATCTTTAAGAGGATCTTTGTTTACAGAGTTTGGAAACGACTACACAAAGTGAAAGTAATCTCTGAAAAAATTCAGCCCCTCCCCCAGTTGAAAGACGAGCCTCTCCTTTCCCCAGATCAGAAGAATTTTATGTAGAGTTTCTAAAACTGAAATTAAACTAAAAAAAAAAAAAAAAAATGTTTTAATGTTCTACTCCATACATGCCATACTCACTTGGACCCTCTAAATCAGGTTTGAACAAACTGTAGACCTCCTTTCCAGTTGCCTGTTGTTCAGCCTGAAAGCTAACCATGTTTCTTATGTTTTTAAATGGTCGCAGATAATCAAAGGAAGAATAAAATTTTGTGACTTGAAGATTATAAAAGATTCAAATTTTAGTTTCTATATATAAAGCTTTATTAGCACAGAACTCCCCTCACTTGACAATCCATTGCTCTCAGCTGCTTTTGTGCCTCACCTCCAAGTTCTATGAACTAAAACTGTCTACCCCACACCTAGCCTGGATGCTAAGAATGCAAAGGTAACCTTACTGTCTATACTGACATGTGTTGCTATTCCACAGTTTTTATTAGCATACTTTTTTATTTTCTAAGACCCTCAGATCCAGGGAAATAGTTTGATTACTCATTATAGGATCTGAAAGACCCATTAACTCTTCAATGGAAAGCATCAGCCAAGAGTTTGGGCCCTAAAATTCTTGGAGTTGGAGATCCCTGGGTGGCTCAGCGGATTAGCACCACCTTCAGCCCAGGGTGTGATCCTGGAGACCCAGAATCGATTCCCATGTCCAGCTCCCTGCATGGAGCCTGCTTCTCCCTCTGCCTGTGTCTCTGCCTCTCTCTCTCTGTCTCTCCTGAATAAATAAATAAATAAATCTTAAAAAAAAAAAAAGATTCTTGGAGTTATTTGCTTCCAATCTTTACCCTCCTGTTTTTCCTAATTCTGGGACTGTTATGTCAGCCTTACCCAATCTTAATCCAATCAAGGTTTCATATTGAAAGATCTACCACAAACAAAATTTCCAATTCTCAACCAATTTACCTCCCTCCATCTGAGGCACTGCCAAAGCTTCACAAAAGTGTTTCCTCTCCTCATGGTAAACAGTAAACTCAGCTTTGCCTTGTCAACAGATTGTGTTGGTAATATTTAGGGAGACAGCTTTCAACAATTTAGTAGATGCCATATAGGCCACAAAGTCTAAAAGATGTACTAATTGTCCCTTTTAGAAGAAAGTTTGTCAACCTCTGTTTTATGCGAAACTTATTAGTCCCTTTATAATAAAAATGCCCAATTGAATATATTTTCTTTTTTTTGATATTTAAAAAAAATTTTTTGAATATCTTTCAAAGGTGCATTATTGTTTTCTTTATTTCAGACTATAAGAGCCTATTTCCTTGTAGATTCCAAAATGATTTCTGGGGAGATGATGAAGTATGGGGCTGATCATAGATTATGCTCATATATCCTCCAAATCTGATATTTTAGGATCTGAATAGCCACCTGGCTTTTATCTGGTGGATGCCCCCTTCATTTCTTCCTGTATGCAGAATTTTTTTGTAAATGGCAAAGATCATATTTATAAAAAATCTAAGCATATGATGTCATTTCCATCAAAATTTGGTGCAATCTTAGCAAGATTTGAAGTAACACACATATCAAAAATTAGTGGAAAAGGTTACAGGACAAGGATGGAGTTTGTAAATAGTCAAGGAGTTTGGTGTCTTACTTTAATTTCCTTCTGTGGGAATATATGAATACCACCCCCAATGAGAACAAACATCCAATTTATTCATATTCTTAAGTAATGTTTGTTTGGGAAAAAATATCCTTCAAATAAACAAGATAAATATAGCACAAGAAAAGTGGTGAATTTTTAGATGAGTGTTTTGACTACATGTGGTTTATTGACATCTAGTTAAAAACTACAGGATGACATTTCATACCTGAATATAAAATTGGAATTTATGTTAATTTGACCACATGAAATAATTATTCTAGCCTTTATATCAGTATTTTATGTTAGTTGGAAAAATGAGAGGCACCTGGGTGGCTCAGTTGGTTGAATGTCCAACTCTTGGTCTTAGCATAGGTCTTGATCTCAGAATGGTGAGTTCAAGCCCTGCATTGGGCTCCATGCTGTGTGTGGAGCCTACTTTAAAATAAAAAAATAAAAGGGTTAGTGGGAAAAGTGAAACTTGGAGATAAGAAGTAGCTACTGGCTAATTGATGTAAATTGGCCGAAGGTCAGTTTCAGAAGTCAAATTATAACTAGTATACTAAAAAATAAATACAAGTGTTCATTGGTATACAATGTTGGAATTTTTACAAATTACACATTTTATCCTATTAAAAATGAATTTATCTAAAACGAAGTTAAAATATTATTACATGTGATTTCATATCTCTAAACTTTATAATTATCATTTGTAATAAAAGAATAAGAGCATGACATATTTTATAGAATTATGAATCTCTAAAATTTATTAATGAAGTTATTTGTCCAGAGTAAATTTACAATAAATGATAGCCACTATTATGTCACGAATTATAGTAACCAAATTTTCTTTAGACTTGAACAACACAATTTAAATTTTATATATTATTTCACATGATATTAAACCTGATTTCATTTTTTTTAAATTTATTTATTTATGATAGTCACACAGAGAGAGAGAGAGAGAGGCAGAGACACAGGCAGAGGGAGAAGCAGGCTCCATGCACCGGGAGCCCGACGTGGGATTCGATCCCAGGTCTCCAGGATAGCGCCCTGGGCCAAAGGCAGGTGCCAAACCGCTGCGCCACCCAGGGATCCCCTTAAACCTGATTTCAAAAGTAAATAAAATTCATCATGGAATACTTGATTTGTCTGAAAATACAAATACATTTTAAGAAACAAACTGTAAAATAAAACTCAGGAATACAGTTCACAGTTTGGTGTTTATCTTCTACTTTTTACAAAGTATCTTTATGCAGAGACATATATTTTCTTAATATTGAATATTTTTTTCTTCACATATCTTCAATGTTTTCCTCCTAAGTACACCAAAAATAGATTTTTAATAGCTATAGAGTATTCTGCTTATACCAATCTTTATTTGCCTAACAGTCAATTATTAGACTTTTGAACTACCTATTTTTTCATTATTATAAATAATGATTCAGAATATCTTTTGTATATAAATATACACACACCAATTGCTATTTGCTTAAGATGAATTTCTAATAAAGGAAGTACGTGCCAAAGGATGTAAACAATTTACAAAGATTTGGATATACGTCATCATATTTCATTTTCAAATTTTGAATCAATTTATACCTCAAACAAGG
This sequence comes from Canis lupus familiaris, assembly GCF_011100685.1. Lineage (NCBI taxonomy): Eukaryota > Metazoa > Chordata > Mammalia > Carnivora > Canidae > Canis > Canis lupus. Next base: position 79,880,893 of record NC_049224.1, read on the forward strand.
TATAAAGATTTTTTTCCCTGCACCCATGCCAACACTGAGAATTATTCTTGAACATTTGATAGACAAATTCATTTTCAATTTAACATAATGAAACTCAAAGGTGCACTTTACATAGTTTATTACAGAAGTTATCAAAAACTGAATAAAATATTCTTAGACTCAGTATATATAATCATAGTAGACTCATAGCAATCATTCACTAAATATATGTTGAGCAAATTCCACAGCTTCAAAGACATAAAACATAAATCATAAATTTTTACACTTTCTATACACCTTCAATAATTTTTAACCTATTGAAAGTGGATTACTAAACAACAGATTAATATAAATTTAACTTTATTGGCATTAATCTTATTGAATTTCAAATTTACTATTATCAGTTTCAAGAAAATATTTATGAAAGTTAAGAAAAGCCTTCATCTTATGACATATTGATTATTTTTGTAAGAGCATTCATCAATATGTTATATTTGACATGTCATTTTGATTTCCATCTTTATACCTGATATAATAGAGCTTCAAGGATATTCATTGAAATTTAAGAAAAAGGTATAATTTAAAATGTTGTTTCTACTTTCACTTCTGTAAAATATAATGAGGACCTGACAGAGAGTCTTTTAAGTTTTTAAGAAAATCTTTGTTTATAATCTGAAATTCTGTGAGTTTTATTTGAAAAAAAAAAAAAAAAAACAAAATACTAAGAAAACATACAACAGTTTTCTTTACTTAAAATATTTTATTGCAGGCAACCTGGGTGGCTCAGTGGTTTAGTGCCTGCCTTCAGCCCAGGGTGTGATGGTAGACCCGGGATCGAGTCCCACATCGGGCTCCCTGCAAGGAGCCTGCTTCTCTCTCTGCCTGTGTCTCTGCCGCTCTCTCTCTCTCTCTCTCTCTGTGTCTCTCATGAATAAATAAAAAATAAAAAATAAATATTTTATTGCTTAACCTACCAAAGGATGAAAATCTCAAAATCAGTATGTTCTCACACAGGAAGTAAGTTAGACTTATAATATACTAGAATATAAATAAAATATTTCAATATAGACTCAATCCCATCAATTTCATCTCATACACAGTAAACTTTTTGAGTATATCATGTACAGAATTCTCATATACTCTCTGCAGTAAGTTATTACTTATCATTCAAGGATTACTCAGAGGTTCTTCCTCACAGAGCATATGGCAAAAGACATGGCAAAGGAGAAAACTTCTAAATTCACCCCATGAGGCCAGCATTACCCTGATACCAAAACCAGACATACACTACTAAAAAAAAAGGAATTATAGGTCAATATCCCCAATGAACATGGATGCAAAAATTCTCAATAAGGGGCACTGAGGTGGCTGAGTTGGTTAAGCTTTCAACTCATGATTGAGGTTTAGGTCATGATCTAGGATGCTGAGATAAAGCCCCACTCTGGGCTCTGTGCTGAGTGTGGAGCCTACTTAAGATTATCTTGGCCCCTCACCCTCACTTGTGCTCATGCACACACACACTCCTTCTCTCTCTCAAAAAAAAAAAAAAAAAATCTCAATAGGTACTAGCAAACTGAATCCAATAGCACAATAGCAAATTAAAAGAATCATTCACCACAATCAAGTCAGATTTATTCCTGGGCTACAAGGGTTGTTCAATATTCACAAATCGATCAAAGTGATACACCACATTAAGAAAAGAAAGGTAAGAACCATATAATCCTTACAATAGAAGCAGCAAAAACATTTGACAAAGTACATCTATGCATGATTGAAACCTTTAACACAGTAGATTTAGAGGGAGCATACCTCAATATCATAAAGGCCATAGATGAAAAACCACAGCTAATATCATCCTCAATGGGGGAAAAACTAAGTTTGTTCTCTATGGTTAGGAACAAGACAGGGATGTCCACTCTCACCACTGTTACCTAATATAGTACCGAAGATCCTTGCCACAGTAATCAGATAAGAAAAAGAAATAAAATCATCCAGATCAGCAAGGGAAAAAAATCAAACTTTCACTATTTGCAGATGATATGATACTCTATATAGAATACCAAAAAAATTCCACCAAAAAATTGCTGGAACTGACACAAATTCAGTAAAGTTTCAGGATGTAAAATTAATGCACAGAAATCTGTTGCATTTCTCTACACCAATAATGAAACAGCAGAAAGATAAAGCAAGGAATCAATCCCATTTATAATTGCACTCAAAACTATATGATACTTAGGAATAAACCTAACCAAACAGGTAAAATATCTGTACTATGTAAAGTATAAAACACAGATAAAATAAATTGAAGATGACATAAAGTAATGAAAAGCATTCCATGTTCATAGATTGGAAGAATAAATATTGTTAAATTGCAATTTACACATTTAATGAAATTCCTAAGAGAATACTACCAGCATTTTTTAAAAGATTTTATTTATTTATTCATATTTATTAAATATGATTTATTTATTCACATGGAGAGAGAGAGAGAGAGAGAGAGGCAGAGACACAGGCAGAGGGAGAAGCAGGCTCCATGCACCGGGAGCCCGACGTGGGACTCAATCCCAGGTCTCCAGGATCGCGCCCTGGGCCAAAGGCAGGTGCCAAACCTCTGCGCCACCCAGGGATCCCACTACCAGCATTTTTAACAGAACTAAAACAAACCTAAAATCTTTATGGAACCACAAAAGACTCCAAATAGCCAAAGAACTATTAAAAAAAACTGAAGATATCATAATTTCAGACTTCAAATTGTATTATAAAGCTATAGTTTATCAAGATAGTATGTTACTGGCACAAAAACAGACACATTGATCAATGGAACAGAATAGAAATCCCAGAAATGGACCCCCAACTACATGGTCAACTAACCTTTGACCAAGTAGGAAAAAAATGTGCAATTGAAAAAAGTCTCTTCAACAAATAGTGTTGGGAAAAATGGACAGCAACATGCAAAAGAATGAAGCTGGATCACTTTTTCACACCAGACACAAAAACAAATTGAAAATGGACTAAAGAACTAATGTGAGATAGGAAACAATTAAAATCCTGGAAGAGAACTTAGGCAATAATCTCTTTGACATTGGCCAGAGAAACTTCTTACTAGATATGTCTCCTGAGGCAAGGGAAATAAAAACAAAATAAACTATTGAGACTTCCTCAAAATAAAAATCTTCTGCACAGCAAAGGAAATAATTAAAACTAAAAGACAACCTATGGAATGAGAGAAGATATATGCAAAAGACATATCTAATAAGGGTTAGTATCCAAAATCTATAGTTAATTTTCAAACTCATCATCCAAGAAACAAATATCGAGTTAAAAAATGGTGAGAAGATATGAATAGACTTTTTTCCAAAAAAACATACAGATGGCCAATGGACACATGAAAAGATGTTCCACATCACTCATCATTAGGAAAATACAAATCAAAGCTACGAAGAGATATCACCTCACACCTGTCGGAAAGGCTAAAATTAACAACACAGGAAACTACAGGTGTTGGCAAGGATGCAGAGAAAGGGGAACCCTCTTACACTGTCGGTGGGAATACCAACTGGGGCAGCCACACTGGAAAACAATATGGAAGTTCCTCAAAAAGTTAAAAATGTAACCACCCTATGACCTAGTAATTGCACTACCAAGAACTTACCCAAAGGTTTCAAAGATACTGATTTAAAGGGATACCTGCTTCCCAATGTTTATAGCAGCATTATTATCAATAGCCAAATTATGGAAAGAGCCCAAATGTCCATCAAGTGATGAATAGATAAAGAAGATTACACACATACACACGCATCCCCCCCCACACACACACAGGAATATTCCTCAGCCGTCAAAAAGAATGAAATCTTGCCATTTTCAATGGTGTGGATGGAGCCAGAGAATATTATGCTAAGCAAATAAGTCGGTAAGAGAAAGACAAATACCATATGATGTCATTCATATGTGGAATCTAAGAAACAAAACAAATGAACATGGTTGGGGGGAGGAGAGAGGCAAACATAAAATAGAGCCTTAGCTATAGAGAATAAAGTGATGGTTACTGGAGGGGAGATGGGTGGGGAAATGGGTTAAACAGGTGATGGATATTAGGAGGACACTTATGATGAACACCAGGTGTTATATGTAACTGATGAATTACTAAATTCTATACCAGAAACTAATATTACAGTGTATGTTAATGAGCTGCAATTTAAATAAAACTGGGGGAAAAGAAGCAAAAGGAGAGAATAGAGTTGTTCATATAATATACATATGAGTTTTTATGAGAACATATATATGCATGTGTATTCATGTATGAGTTTGTTGAAACACAAGACCCTTTAATAACTTGGTTTAAGTTATAGATACAGATTTAAGATGAAAAACTTAAAAGGTGGTTCTACTTGCCATAGAAATAGGAAATAGTGGGGTTGAGGTGATACGGGGACAAGAGAGACTAATGTGTACCACTGGAGTTTTCCAGAGGCAGTGCCTGAGACAAAAATATTGAATAAAGTGACTTACTGGAGATTAAACATGAAAGAAGGTAAAGGTAATAATCCCCAGGAAAAATATGATAGTAAATTCACAAAAGCAAAATTATCCTGTTGTCCTAAAGAAGACTGTCTGGAAGTAATATCTTTAGGGGAAAACAAGAACAAGTTCCTAGTAAGAACTCAACAAAACAATGATAAAAAATGCTGGCATATAATTTTCTATGGGTCTTTTGTGGGTTTTGTTAGCAAGGCACTGATGTTTTATTCCGGACTATCTCCTTGGACATGGTTTTATTACATACTGCCTTGAAAGACAGAGATAGTAACTCCTTCCAGAGTAAAGAACAGGCATGATTACTGCCCACTATGTAAAATTTGGGTGCTCTAAGCCTTAGATATCTATGGGGTAACACTCTCCATTGTGTATGCAAGTGTCATATTCATAACATCTTCTGGGAATAGATCAGAGACAAAATGAAAAATACTTACCCCTTAGGTATTTCTGTCGCTGTGAGACATGAAATAGTTCTTCATGTCCGATGCCAGCAGTCTGTTGGTCCTCCTAACAACCATGCGATGGACCAGCTGGCTTGTGAGCTTGCTAGTAGCGTAAAATATCATATTCTTCACTATTTTGGAAACCTGATGGCTTTTGTTCTTTGAGTGCAGCAAGATTTATTATTTATTTATTTATTATTTATTTATTTATTTATTTATTTATTTTGCTTTCTTTGAGGCGTTTAGGGATGAATTAGTAAAAGATACAAAGAAATCTTAAAGGTATATCTTTGAGTGCAGCAAGATTTATTATTTATTTATTTATTTATTTAATTTATTTATTTTGCTTTGTTGAGGCGTTTAGGGATGAATTAGTAAAAGATACAAAGAAATCTTAAAGGCATATAAAAATCAGGAATTGCTTTTAATTTTAAGGGAAAAAAATGCACAGCTTTTATACAGTGTTACTCTACTAATTGATCAATATTGCATGGTATTTATGCTTTTTATAATTAAGAGTATGTAGCGTTTAGAATTGTGTCTCCAGATATGTTGATCTCCCAACTTCCGGAACCTGTGAATCACACATTGTTTGAACATAAGGTTTTTGCAAATGTGATAAAATTAAAGTGAGGTTAGACTACATTAGAGTAAACCCCAACCCAAAGCTGGTATTCTTAGATAAAGAGGGGAATTTTGATACAGACGCAGAAGACACATAGGACAACTTAGGCAGAGATTGGAGGAAGGCATCTACAAACCAAGGGAAGTAAGGATCATTGTCATCTGCCAGAAATGACGAAGTGCCAATGAAAGATCTTCTCTTAGAGCCGTTAGAGAGAGTATGACCCTGCTGACACCTTGAGTTTTGGACTTCTAACCTCCAGAACTATGAGAATAAATTCCTGGTAGTTCAAACTCTCCAGTTTGCAGTAATCTGTTATAGCAGCCTTAAGAAACTAAGACAGACATTAAGGCAAAGGTTTCTTTTTTTTTTTTCTCAATTTTGATAATGATCAAGTACAATATGATTATGGGTCAGAAAGAAAAATAGGCTTCTCAAATAGGCTAAGATCCTCCCTTGCACAGGCTGTATCAACAGCTACTATGTAGGCACATTAGAGATTTTGGAGCACAAAGAAAGCTACAGAGAGGCCCCAGTTAGGAACTGAAACTAAGGCAGAGTCTTCTTTGAAAACTCTATGAAAAAAATTATTTTCTCCAATGCTGATCATATCTATAATTGATTCTAGTCTTCTAAGGTGTTTTATTCCTAGTATGGGATGACAGTGGGAGTTCAAATGTATTCTGAAGTCCCATGATATCAGATCTTTTCATACAAAGAAAAAAACAGAGGAAGAAGGAGGTTCTTAGCACTGATTAACTGATGGGCTGAAGGAGAAGGCTTCTGACTTTTAAAAGCCAATGTGGGCAACACAAAACAGGCATCCAGTAGTCAACCATGGAAATGGTGGCAAGAGGTTGAGGATGGGCCACAAACATGATTGATCTTTTCATTGCAAACAGCTTCAAGTGCTATCCTGATAAATATGTATGAGATTGCTAATCTATGAGGATGATAGCTTGAGAACTAAATTTCAGATCTTTACCAGAATCATTAGGATAGGTCACATTGACAGATTATAGTGAGTGCTACAATCACTTGAAATTGTTAGTATCCCTTTAAATCCATACACTGAAGAAACATGCTATTTTATTAACTCTATTTTTTTACGTGGAATAATTACTGAAGCAATAATAAAATATATTTTTCAAAGCTAACATCAAATTATTTGCACTGAATACATTACATGATAGCTAAATCTTACTTGCAATGTAAATGCATGACTTTTTGATTTTTGATTTTTCTCTTTTACCATCACAAAAGGTAGAATATTGTAATTTACTGTGCATTTTATCTATTTATGTAATTATCAATAATACATTTTACTCTGAAAATAAATTTCAGTAAATTGTGTGATTCAGGGATGCCTGGGTGGCTCAGCAGTTGAGCATCTGCCTTTGGCTCAGGGCGTGATCCTCGGGTCCTGGGATGGAGTCCCACATTAGGCTCCTTGCAGGCAGTCTGCTTCTCCCTCTGCCTATGTCTCTTCCTCTCTCTCTCTGTGTCTCATAAATAAACAAATAAAATCTTTAAAAAATTCTTTTAAAAAATTGCGTGATGCACATTCTTTTAAAATTTATTATACATTTCTATAAGCTTAATCTTGCAAACAGGAATTTATCATATATTTGATGAAATTTTTCATATTTAAGTTGGAAAAAAAATTTATTCTTCAAATAAAACTGAAGCCCCAAGTCATCAACCAGTGCAAGGAAATTCTTGAACAAAGAGAATATATTCTAATCAGTTACTTAGAAACTCATATTCCATACTATTAAGACAGACTACCAATTTCAAATATTTACAAATCCTATTGCCTTTTGCTGTCCAACTGAATGGAGAGAATTTGATTCAGGGCATATGTACATACATACTCTATATACCCATATATACAGAATATGATATGGGCACATACCTATGACCATATACATGTAGATATGATGTGGGTATATATCTATGACCATTGATATAGTCTGAGTCCCAAAGACAAAACCCTAATAGTTCTAAGACAATGTTCATCACTGCCAATTCTTTGTCTAAACTACAATATTTTCTTCAAGCAAAAATGTCCACTTTCTTCAGCGATAAGTTTGAATGAGGTTTTCCCTACTATGCGTTCTCAAGCTTATAGTTTATGATGTTAGCTTTCAAATCACATGCAGTGAAAGCTCCAAAGAGTGTCAACTAAATTGAAAAGCACTTTTCTAATTTCATCAAATATAGCATCCTGGAGTCATTAATAACACAATACTTTTCTGGGGATCAAATCTCAAGTAAAAGGTCAGTTTATATTTTGAACCTAAATAACATTAAAAATTTTTGCTATATTTTACATATATTAAATTTCCATAATAAGCATTTAAAAAAAAAACTTTTGCTATATTCCATTTCCAAGATCAGTTAGGTTCCTTGCATATTTATTAATGTGACTTAGGGAAACCCTACATTTCCTCATCCATGTTGCATCCTGTCTGTGATTAGAAGTGGGTTTTGGCACTTTTGTCACTATAAAAGAGAAATACAAATATTTAATCTATAATGGGGTATCCTTTTGCTTAGGCATCAGGCTAAAGTTTAGACTGAAATGTTAGTGTAAAGATCACAATATTTAAAGCTAGAAAAATAATCATAACTTCACAGAAGGTAGAATGATAGACTTTACCACTGCAAAAGATTATATTTCCAATGAAATATAAATGTCTCTATTTGTATGTCAATATCTCCAACAGACTACAATATCTGTTTATTTAGCTGAAGCAATCTTTGGCAGAATCCAATATTATTCATCTAGAATTGTGCTCAGCTGCAGAGGAAACAAAGAATCATATGAAAACTGTAGTTTCCTTATATAGCAGTTTTGTCTATTATCCCTCGCAAGCATGCGGCTAAAATTTCTCTTCACAGCCCAATTATTTTTTATTTCCTTGAGAATTAATACACAAATATAGTTTTAATCTCTCTCATATATAAGGCATCAACTCTAGTAACTTGGTTACAATGATGGGCAAAACAGACATTACCCAAGCTGTAGTGTACCGATTCAGATCTTCCCTGGCCCCGAGATTTCTTTCTGCATATATTAGTAACAGTTACACAGAATTGAATCTTTCCTGTTCCATCTCTGGCCACATGCTACAGTTCCTGTGATATCTGGATCCCAGTTTGGTGATCAGATCTTTTATACGATTGATGGCATTCTTCAGGCTGATATTGGTGCTTCCTTGTAGGTACTATTTCTCTCCACATTCTTTTTTATTCCATTGATAATGTGGAGGAGGCTTTACCACATGTCTCTAAAGCAGAATAAAGAGTGGGTTACAGCTTTTAACAAGACTTCGTAAAATATTTATGGATAACCAAATGAATATTGTAACTGAACTATTAGAATTTTCTCTTTTCATAATCTACAGGCCCAGCATGTTGAATCCAGATTCTGATAAATCTCTTCATGGCAGGATCAAACTCACATCCACCGCAAGGGGTAGAGTTCTATTTAGACCACATTACCAGAAGTTCTGAGAAGAAAAGTTATTTCCTACTTCCTGTATTTTTTTTTTTTACTTCCCGTATTCTAAGATAGCCATCACCAAGCTCCTCAGAAAAGTCCACTCCTTTGAAACACCATACCCAGGGATGTTGTAACTCCTCTGGATAAAAGAGAAAAATTCTATCACAGTACAAGAAACCAACATCAGTAACTTTTGGAATATTCAAGCATAAATAAAATTGTATGTTTAACCTTTAACAGTTTAGTCCAGTTTCCTAATATTGTACTGTCTTCTGCTTGAAGGAAAAAAATTAATGTCATCTTCTTCCTGTCATCCTTTCCAGCTCATATCCTTTATCTTAATCAATCAAGACACAAACAATAAATAGAAATAGTCAATAATCTTAGGCTGATTAAAATATATATTTACATAGTGTAAAGAACATGAATTTCTCTATGCCTATTGTCCCTCTTCTCAAAAAAAGTTTAAAAATATCAGACACCTATGTATATACTACCATATATTGTATTTCACAATGCAAAACAGTAATTTTTTAAAAAAAATTCTATTTATTTATTCATGAAAGACATAGAAAGAGAGGCAGAGAAATAGGCAGAGGGAGAAGCAGCCTCCCTCCAGGGATCCTGATGCCAAACTTGATCCCAGGATCCTGAGATCATGACCTGAGCCAAAGGAGTCTAGATGCTCAACCACTGAGCAACCCAGGTTTCCCACAAAACAGGAATTTTAGCTTTTTGGATATATTAGGCTATTTTTGCTTTGCTCAACTTATGTATGTGGCATCTCCCTATGCTTTTCCCCTCCAATTATAAGAAAAAAATAATTTAAAAAATTGAGTGTGAGGCACTTAATCTTTTGTGCTCAGAAATTATTAGTTAAGTAACATCTTCTGACTATCTTTTAAATCATTTTTATGATTTGTCCAAAATTTCTGTTTTACCTACTCTTAATTTTAAAGTGTTAAGTTTGTCTGGCACACATATTTATTAAGGGATAACAAATCTGTCTCTCTCTCATCCTCAAATGGAAATTCTATTTTGGAATGCTCAACACTCCCCAAATCTACTTCCTACTAATACCTTTCTTTGTGTGGAATTTGTTCTGTTGTGAAAGTAGTTACTTTAAAGTTTGGAACATTAAATGAGGAGTAAGGAGAGAATAAGAGAAGGACAAGTAACAAGATAAGGTATGAGTGATGAAGGTAAAGACAGGATAGGGGATTGGAGGATTTTGAAGTGAAAGAGGCTCAGATGTATCTGCTTTCCAAGTAAAAAAGAAAGAAAAGGCAAGTAGAATAAGATGTCTACAGAGTCTCCTCATGGAGAATGAAATACACCTAAAAAGTTAAATTATTTTGAAATTATTTCTGTTTTTCACACAGTGTATTTTATATGCAGAAACTAGACCTCCTGGGTAAATGTTACATATCATACAATATCAAATCCAGAAATATTGTTCAGATAGTTTGTAAATGATTTTGAGTTTGGATGGGGAGGTTTTTGCAAAAATAAGTCAAACAAGTTTCTCACATAGGAATGGACAAAGCTTGTAGGTTTCAATAAATTATCCTGGTTCTACTTCTGAGCTAATGAAATTTCTAAAACCAAAACTCTTTCTAACATATTAGCTTTATCTAATAATCATTTTTTTCTATCAATTTTGGTTAATAATATTTACACAGACTTCATTAATCTTCAAAAGAATCTAAAGCATTCTGATTGTTTCTTTGAATTTCATGAGATTCAACAGCATGTTCTCTGAACTCTTTTCTCAGATTCTTTGCTTTGAATGGACTTTTTTGTTGAAAAGTAAATCCTGTTTATGACAAGAGAACTACCTTCTGTACGTTTCCCTCATTTGGGTCAAGACACAGCAGCAACACTGATGATGTTGACAGGAGCCTTACCCCCAGGACAGTTCAGAACTGAAAGAAAATGCTGAGATCAGCTTTGCTCTTTTGAGCCCAAAGGAGGTTAAATTTCACTATATATTTTTTCTGGCTAGTATCAGTTCCTTTAGACAATAGGAGAGGCCTCATATGGAAAGATTTCACCTTCTTCCCGCCCACCTCCATTTCTGTCACATATGCTACACCACCTTCCCTCCCAAAATACAGGCCAGGGAAATGAAAGGGCAGAGACTCTGGCCCTCTTGCCTCAAGGTGAGGCCAACTCTGAAGTAAAATCTGGGCTCTAGGGCTTCCCTTGGGGTCAGACTGAACCTGAGATTTGTTTCTGAGGAATATGTTCTAAGGTGGTATTCTTCAAAAACATTTTTGCACATGAAATACTATGTTTCAATTCATTTTGAAGTGATAGGTGCCTATACAAATAATTATTTCAAATCATATGATTTATTAATATTATTATTAATCATTATTAGTTTACTTTAAAATGATAAATGTGCGTGCATGTGTGTATATGTGTATGTATGGGAAAGTATTTCCTCATAGTTTATTCTGAATTATCCTAAAATTGTGTACAAGAAAAAAAAGTTATACTTGAATATTTTCTGTTATTAGTTTTTTTTTTTTTAGCAGGGGAAACATAGATTGGGGATGAAATTCCATGATTTACACAAATCATTTCACACTGTCAAGATCAGAATCCAGATCTTCAAAAACCTGACCCATTGACATTTTGTTTAAAATTCAAATTCAGGAAATATTTACTGAATGACAAGCCAAGGGCCCAGTACATTAAAAAATAACTCTCATTAAGTAATTGATGAATGAATAATACATAACCGAACAATGGGCATATAAATTATGATGCTATCAGGCTATGATTAAAGCAAAGTACTCAACTCTTTTCACTTTCTTATCAGTCTAATTAACGCACCCACAAAACAAATTACTCGTTCTTTGCCTTTATTCACTTTATTCTGAAGTACTTCCTTTCTGTAGGCATTTATGCAGCCAATATTAACTGTGCCTACTATGTGGCACCAACTCTGCTAGTTACTGGGGTCACTCTGGGGAATATGGCTCACTCTAAAGTGATCTCAAAAGAATCACCCATAATATCATGGCCAGAGTTATTTAGGATAGGGACACATACAGGGAAATTCTCCTCCTCTGTCTTTGTGCATGAGAACCAAGAGGAAAATTAGTTCTGCATTTTTACAAACCTGAAGAATGTATAACAAACCATCTCCCACAGAGTCATCTTCTCAAATGTCCTTCCATCTCCAAGGCAACCGGATGGTTTTTCTAAACTTTAAAGAACTTTCCCAGCTTAGATTCATCATATCCTCACCAAACAACTTTGAGCATGAAATTAATCCCCATAATAGGCTTATACATTCTACTCTTCATATATCTTTTTTTTTGCTTTTGAATATGGTAACTCAATAGTATTTAACTAATTGTTTATAAGATGTTCACTTAATCTCTTATGTATTCATCTTTCACATATCCCCCACATAGTTTTTTTTTTTTAAACCAAAGAAAGCTATTAGACTCTTTTGTATTTCTACTTATTTCCAGATAATGTGATCCTTTGATGTTTTTCAGAGGGTAATACATGAATAGTATTAAAATATTCTAAGACAGATGATTATGTCTGAAAAGGTTTACATTTACTTTCTGAAGGTGCTGATGGATGAGAAGATATTACATAGCTTATTCTTTCGATTAAAAATAAACTTTCCTGGGATTATTATGCTCTTACACTTTTTTTTTAATGGACTCTGTTTCAATAGTTCCTAAAGTTTCCATTCTCTCTGTTATAACATTTAAAAATAAGTATAGAGTAGACAAATACAGTGTATAAATATATGATTCCTAATATCTTTCATTAAGTTTGATAAAAGTTCTTCCCTTTTTTTCTTTTAATTGAATTAAAACTATTGTCACATCTACTGAGCTGAGACAATGAAATGACACATCATGCAAAATAAAATTCATAAACAGAACTAAAATTGTAAATAATAGTATTTTTATAAAGGGAACCCACATAGGTTGGCCAGTTATGTTCCTATCCTTCAACTGTTGTAATTAGAACCACCAGAGTAGTTTTTAATAATTTTTCTGAGTTTATTTTAATTCTGAATATATCTGAGATCTTGATTATTAATTATATTTACTATGGTTGATTTAAACTCATTTAGTTTCAGGTGATGAAATTTCAAATATTTAGTAAATATTCTAAATACCTGTGTCAATAAATACCAAAAAATCAGAATATATACTTATTTTATATAGGAGTGGATATCAATTCATATAGTTTCAGAGAAAGTTATAAATTGTAACACGGATTCTTCTGCCTTTTAAGAATTAAATGAAATTTGAGCAAACTCAATTCTGAACAAAGAGACAGACATGTTTCCCAATATTCCAGAATTTGTCATTGGAACTGAGGTACATATGTGGGAGAGAGGTTTGCTTAGATTTCTTCAAGTTCTTTCTGACTTTGAGTTACTTCTATTGAATGTGTTCAATTTATGGAATACTTTCTCTTTTTATGTGGTTGTCTTCTTTTCCTGCAGTATTCACATTAGACATCTCCCTTATTTCTTTTTTTCTCTCCAAAACCAACAAAACAAGAATATAAAATTATAGACGATATAAAAATATAGAGGATATAAAAAAGAAAAGACTGAGAAACCATCCCTCTAAATATAAATTTCATTGCTGACATCCTGTTTTTCAGCTGCACTCTCACCAGGCTTTTCTCACTGGCTACCTTTACTACAAGATTACAGGCTTCTTTTACTGTACTTCCGTCTTTCTAGCCATAATTCTATTTTCTTTTCCCATATCCTTGTTAAAGTTCTCCATGTAAAAGTGTGTTTGGTTCATTCTTTCTCCTTGTGTTCAACATTTATACTTCAACTACAAAGAAGGCAATATTCTGATCACAATGTTGTCTCAAAAATACTTGCTATATTTCAAGACTCATGTCGATTTTGAATGTTGGAAGTACATGACCCAGGAATTCTATAAATAGCTAAGAAATCATTCTCCTTTAGGTCAGAAGAAAAATATTTGCAGAAATGCAGGAACAGAATGTAGAATACCTGTGTAAATCATCTGAAGAAATCCCTGATATATGGCCCTGAGCAAACAGCAAAGAAAAGTTAAGTTGGAGCAAGAAGTAGTACAGTCTTTCTGCAACTCCTGTGGTTAAACTATCCATAGTATCCACTGTTTGCTCTCTCAATAGTTGAAGAATGTGCAATCAATTCCTCATATTCAGTTTCCTATGTGAAATATGTAGAGTGACTTATATTTTCTTGATTGACACTGCTATAGAAAACCAAATAAATCAAGTATATGCATGCTACTCATAAGTCTTTTTTATACATATATTCTCTGGATTTTTAATTGAGGGTAGCATTCCCATTTTTTACAATATGTGATAATTTAAAAAATATGTTTACTATTTTTTTAACTAAGGGTAAGGTTGCATAACTTCTATAATTAACAGCATGTGGAGTGTACTAAATGTACCTGCTTTTACTGAAAGTTTCTTTGGGAGTGGGAAACTGGCAAATAGTCCCTGGTATATTTTTAGAGGACTTTGCGTGTATGCATCTACTATATATAGTATATGTGTGTGCATCTATTGTGACTTTGCTCAATTAAGGTGTAATCCTATCTCCTTTTTATTGCCCAAATTATGACATTTCCCAAATTTATATCTGCACTGAGAAAGCACATAAATGACATGATACTGTGTATTATTCTAAGATTATAGTGTTTTATGTCGGTTTGGAATGCACTCATTAAAATGTAGTGTAAAACAAAAATAAAAACAACTAGTTCACTCTATTTTATGACACTTCTTTACTGGGAGTCTTAATGTATAATTGTTTTTAGAGAGAAAGATAGTGATATTTTGCTGGGAGAGGACAATACATGATTAAAAAAAGAAGACTCCAGAAATGTTATTTACACAGTTGAAAGCACAAAGTATCATCTATTTTGTTTGTCCAAAGTATATTTAATATATAGACCAGAGAGTAGTTTTTTGTTTGTTTTTCTGTGTTGATTATGGTGACAGACACTTGGTTTCAGAGAAACATAGGTCCTTTACGATAATGTTATATTTTCCTGGAATGCTCAAGTATATAACATTTAAATTTTCTTCCTTAGAAAATCCTTTCAGGGCAAAACCATTTAATCTGACCACTTCTTTGATGTTTGAGATCCTTTCTAAACTTCCTAGGTACAGAGTATGTCTATCTTCATGCTTATACCATTTTTATGATGAGGAACTCAGCAAATCCTAAGTAATACATTCTGATATTTTTTTTTTCCTGAGCTATTATTTACCTCGTTGTGACTTACATTCCTTTGGGATAATTAAATTGATATTTTTTTTGCTTGACAGCTCTCCAAATATTTAAAGAAAGTCAAGTTAAACAGCAGAAAAGGAAGAAATGCATGAGAAAAAAATTTAAGAATTTTTAAGACTTTTTAAAGTAATCTATACCATGCCCACCAAATAAATCTTAAATATCTTACAAAGGGCTATGCTCATTCATTCAGGCTCTGTGTAAAATGAAAAAAGTCTGGAGAAAGATAGGAAAAAATTGAACTGGTCTTATTAAAATTCACTGAATTATGCAACTAATAAAACTACCAACCACTCACATAAAAATTCCCAAGTGATTCCTATATTTACAATAGAGAGAGAGTAAACAAAACCTAATGACTTGATTATGGAAGGTGGCGGGTACATGCATTATATCCAAAGGATTAATCGCTGAATTTACACTTGGTAAATAATACTACAATACTAAGTTTGGGTGACTGTATAGAACAATGGCTTTGAATGTGTGGTTACTGAGCCAGCAGCATTTGCATCACCTGGGGACTTGGGTGAATACAAATTCTCAAATCTCTTAGTAATCCCACCAAATCAAGATCTCATGTGGTAGGGCCCCTGGTGCTTTAATAGGTCCCCCCAGGTGATTCTGAACCATGGGATAACCGGAAATGACTGATAAATACTATAGTCTTCTCTAAGTTTTGGTTGTGTTTGCACCTTTAATAAATAGCAATGATACCACCAATATTAAATCTAATTGACACAAAGTACATAAATGCTCCCCTTCCTCACCCTGCATTAAAATGGTAAATAGAGAATGTAAAACTTTTGCAGCTGCACCCCAGCAGAGTCTAAGCCTAGGGTGGGTGATGGTCCAGTGAGGCCAAAGACAGGAGTCTTTGTTGCTCGTTGAGGAGCATTTTGAGGAAAGAAAATTTAAGAACATCTTAGCTAGAAATCATTTACTATGAATTTTCAAATTTGAGCTACAACTTTTTATGGAAAAAATACTGGGTGGACATTACATCCCTAAATTAATGATCATGTTCAGCAGCAAGCTGCAGGAAATGAGTTAGGTGCCAAGCTGACACTTGAAATATAGAGATATTCATGAGGACAAACAGGGCTGAGGCACCACTTGGGACCAATTGCTGTTGTGTCAAGAGTGAGCCATCATTGTTACAACAGTAACAATTACAATTAATGACAGAAGTCTAATATCTCAAAGATAATTGAGAATATGCTATAGAAGTCCAAAGAGGAACTAGAAAGGAAGAAAAAGTCTCTATACATCAAGAGTACAGCCACCAAGAATATTCTCTGATCTGCCTTTCGTCGTGAAATGTGGACACATGGAATCAAATGCTCCTGACCTGTGAGGCATCTCATTCTATCAGTAGGGCCAAGACAACAGCAGTAGACTCTGGATCATGATTCTATTACTGCATGTTGCTCGTGCCATCATCATCGTTTGTGTTTAATGATCTTATCCTCCACATTGTCCTAGTTCAAGCAATGCACTGCAATAAATAACCACAAGACTACAAAGCTTTCAATGTATTCTTTAGATCAGAATATTTAAAACTAGTCCTATATTTGGGAATTTGGTATTCTTTATCTTGGCTTGAAAAAGACTGTCAGGAACCAAGAAACAGACTCTTAACTATAAAGAACAAATTGAAGGTAACCAAAGGGAGGTAGGCAGGGGATGGATTAAAAAGATAATGGAGATCAAGGAGTATACTTGGGATGAGCACAAGAATGTAAGTGATAAAAGTGTTGTCATGTAAGTGATGAATCACTCAATTCTACACCTGAAACTAATATTACACTATATGTTAATGAACTGGAATTTAAATAAAAACTTGAAAAAAAGAAAAAGAGAAAGACTGCCAGGAAGTTATAAACCATTACTAATAAGCTAATTGGGCAAAGTTCAGCGATAACATTTTAAGATAGATTCAAAGAAAGGCATTCAATACTTTCGGATCAAATGCTTTTGTAAACAACATATTTAAACAACATCGCATTAAAATAGATTTCTTTGGACTTTAATCTCATGTTTGAGAAAATATCGAAGGCAATTTCCAGCATATTGATCCCAAGAATAAAATGTTTGCAAGAGGAAAATTTGAATCATGCACTTATTTTGATTAACACATTTATCCCTTATATATTACATGTCTGCATTTAGTAAATTTTAGCAGTCTCTCCAAGTACATGCCAGTATCCTCATCCATTCTGAGTTATCAGATAGAAAAAAAAGAAGAAAGAAAGAAAGAAAGAAAGAAAGAAAGAAAGAAAGAAAGAAAGAAAGAAAGAAAGAAAGAAAGAAAGAAAGAAAGAAAGAAAGAAAGAAAGAGAAAGAAAGAAAGAAAAGAAGAAAGAAAAAGAAAAATGAAAGAAAAGAAAAGACTAAAGTCTATTGCAAGTAATGTCGGGAGATAGCCTCCAATTCTTGTTTATTTATAGGAACTAGCTCATCAGACATGTACTCTTAGTGGTTTTGAATATTTTTTCTTGAGCTTCAATGTATAGTTACTTTAAAAAATATATAAACCTTTAGTTTCCCAGATCTCAATACTGTTTCTGCAATGAATATCCTTTCAAACTTTGAAGAAATATATAGTCCCATGCATAAAAGGAGATGAGGGCATCTCAGTCTTATTTCTTCTTAAATGCTGCACATAGAAGGTTCTTTTTTCTTTTTTTTTTGAAGGTTCTGTATAAGTTGCAAACTCATGTATTTTCAGGAACTAAGAAATTCATACAATACAGGGAGAAGGAAGCTTTAGCAAATTGGGATGTCATATCACAAGAAGGTGGAAAAATGTAAAGAATGTACTGATCCATTGTTTTTAGGTCCATTACTTGGTCCACACATTGCTAATTTTATCCCCAATTCCATGAAAAAAAAAAGAAAACGCTTTACTTAAAAAAAATAAAAAAAACCCTTTGCTTTAAATTGTTTTATATTTTATATTTGCTCTTATTAAAAGTTGGTGAGATTTACTTAAGACATTACAGAGAATTTTGTAGCATCTAATCTCACACCATTAATCCAATATAGATCTAGGAATCTCAGGTTATTACGTATCTTCAAAGGTTGCATATAGGAAAAACTGACCTCTTCCAATTAAAAATATAATATCGTCTCTTAATCTTCCATCCAAATTAATTTATCACTGATGATATTTCCAAATTTTATTAAGATTATCAAATAATTTAGATGTGTTTGTACACTTAGCACTGCAAACAGAAAATCCTATTAATTTCTTCATTGCTGATAGTATGCTATTATTATTAGGAGCCAGAGTATGTGTAAGAGATAATCAAAATTATTACCATTTTGGGAAGAGGTTCATCACTGCTTGAATGTGCTAGTCTAAATAATCTGATCCCAAAAGATTGATACTAATGACTACTTCTGGGTGCATCTTTATAACGAGCATCTCAGTCGAAAAAGAGATGTTACTTAAAAGAAAATTTTCTCAAATGGGGACCCATTTCATGGGGAGATTTTCATGTAGTTAAGGGGGTCAAATCATCTTTTTTTTTTTTTTTTGCCACTTTTGCATTTCACATGTCATCCTGTGTTCTTTAGTGCTACTGGCTCCCTAGTTTTTTTCATGTTCAGATGCCTATTTTAAAAGTAAAAGCAAGAATAATAAATTTGGACTTCAGCAGAAAAGTGGAAACTGTTTTCAGGATTTAAAAATAAATATAGAAATTATAAGAGCTACTAATATCTTAATAGTTGAAATGCATTTTGTCAACCAAAATAGATTTTATATAACATTAAGTTTTATAACATATTTGTTAGAAAGAATATCAGTTTATTTTGAATAACAATATTGATTGTTAGCTTATCAAAATAACTTGCAAGCAGACCATTTATATATCAGAAATATATTTGAAATATATTGGATGGCACCTTAGTTGGGCAAATTCCATTAGTTTTCAAGGCCATATAATAATCATCTGTCTCTGAGAACTCTGTCTTCTGGCACTGCTGGGATGGCAGCCCTGCTCTTTATGCCCTCCTAGCATGGGAGTTTTCGCCCCCTGCAGTCCACTATTGGCCATGCCTCAAATGCATGGTTCTGCCCTCAGGGTCATTCTTCCTTTTTTCATTCTGACTCTGACCTTTTCCTTTCAGAAGATGGCATTTCTATTGGTATAAAGTTCTCAAAATTTTGTCTTTCTCTTGTGCAATTCATGAGAGTCCAAAGCTATCAGTCAAGAAAGTATTCTACAGATCATTCTTGGGTAACTACATTTCTATTTCTGGCTTCTGCTGAGATGGTTAATTGGATCCATGAATTACACACCTAATCTCTTGGCAAACAATTGCTTGGCCTCAATCTTTGTGTTCTCTCCAGAGTACATGTTCTTGCTTTTTATAATAGGAATAGGCTGAGAATTTTCCAATTCATCAAGTGGTGGTTCCTATCTGCTTAAAACTTTATTCTTCAATTTTATCTTTCCTCTCACATTTTGTTAAAAGCAATAAGAAGATAACAGGTTGTTCCTTCCACACTTTGTTGGAAAATTTTCTCAGCCAAATATCCACTTTCATCACTTTGTAAGTTCTACTTCCCAGTAAAAACTAGTTTATCATTCACCCAAATTCTCTGTCAAGGATTTCCTTTTCTCAAGCATCCAATAGTATATTTGTCATTGCCTTCTACGATCTGATGTCACTGGAAGGACCTAATTGATGTTCTTCCCTTGTTTAATAGCTGACAGGGCTTACTTTGGCTTCTTTCAGTTCAAATACTGTGAAAACAATCACAGAAAAGCACTAACCACTCAAATGTGATTGTGAGACTGTTTAACTGTTTTTTTTAATATAAAAAGCATTAATCATATCATTGGGGAACTCACTGTGGGGAGGAAGGTCCTAGGAACTGCTAATATATGTAAGGTAAAGTTAAATTTTGAAATCTAAAGACTACTTAGAAGTCAAGGAACAATGTTAAAAAGTCCTAACTCACAGTTTTATTTTTTTAACTCACAGTTTTAAATAATAAGCATAAATCATCACATAATGCTAATAATTTCATAATATCAAAAGAAGTGATAATTTTGTCTTTCAACCAAGGTGTCTGTGGCAACCATGGAAGTGTGCCATGTACATCTTCCTTCAGGAAAGAACATGCTGAGAGCCATGTAGGTACCTGACAGCCTCAGATTGCAGCATTCATGCCAAGGCTGTGCATGTGCAAGATTTTCACTGACAAAGCATGGCAGGTGTACTAGACTCCAGATCATTTCCACCCGGGAGGGGGTGTGTCTTATAATGGGCATTCTTTGCCTCAAAGTCCTCCACTGACCTGGCTAGGATATCCTTATAAATGTACTGCAGTCTGAATCTCCTTGCACTGTCCTCTTTTCCTGAAGGCTTTCCCTGCCCACTGCTATACCTTCTACCCTTTAGCAATCAAGTATTTGTCCTCCTCAAAATCCTTTGCACTTTTAATTCCTTCTCATATCACCCAAACTGTCAGAATATTTATATCCAATTAATCATAGCTAACTTTACTTATAGGTTAAGTTCCACATGCAATCAAAATTCTCCCGTCTTCTACATTAAAAAAAGGTAATGCTCAATTAGACGTTGGCAGCTAGTATTTGGCAGTATTGAATAATTTCCTATCTTCAGATTAAACATGGATCCAGAAGTTTTGGTGAGACTCACACCAAAGCACTCTTTGTATAGCCTGTCTGCTACTAAATGAGTAAGCACAGTGTAATCAAAAGTGAAAAAAGTGAACATTTCACCTTGGGAGTATCCATGACAGATGCATCCTAAAGCAGTCTTTGGCTGCTTTTGACTTGTGAATGTATTTCTTCCTGTCCTGCTGAAGGATTTGGACATCATTGTTTAATGTGTTTCATAACATGTCTTTGGTTTCTTGGTCTAAAAATGAAAGAAAATAACATGTTAGAAAAGTGTCCCACTCCACCAATCAAACTATTTGTAGTAAGAAGTTCCTTATTAAGAGCTTCCATCTTTGTAAGAAATTCTGAGCATTAAAATTCATGAAAACTTGATTCTGAAGTAACAGATTCAGGTGATTTTAGGAAATGAGTATATTGCTCATAGATACCACTTTAGCAAGTCACTTAAAATCATAAAAAAAAGTCTTTGCTGGTGTTATCAGTGTCATAGAGAATGATATCATCTCATCTTTCATGTCATAACTCAGGAGAACACTTTTACCCTTGTCAGACAGCATACTTCAATACATTTCCTTTAAAAGTTTTTTATAATGTTTTAGATTTTTTTCTAACTCTGAATTTTGTGTAAATATACACCAGTTAATTGCTCCTCTTCAACAAATTTAACAAAAGAAAGAGACCAAATAATATCTGATCAGACTTTCCCTCAAAGGCTAGAATTCCCTTCTGTTTGCCTTTCCCTGATGATGAGTGATGTTGAGCATCTTTTCACATGTCTGTTGACCATCTGGATGTCTTCTTTGGAAAAATGCCTATTTGTATCTTCTAATCATTTCTTAACTGGATTATTCATTATTGGGTTGTTGACTTTGGTAAGTTATTTATAGATATTGGATACTAACCCTTTATCAGATATTTCATTTGCAAATATACTCTCTCATTCTGTAGGTTGCCTTTTAGTTTTGTTAGTTGCTTCCTTCACTGTGCAGAAGCTTTTTATCTTCATGAAGTCCCAATAGTTCACTTTTGCTTTTGTTTCTCTTGCCTCGGGAGACATGTCTAGTAAAGAAGTTACTCTGGCCAAGGTCACAGAAGTTGCTTCCTACGCTTTCCTGTAGGATTTTAATGGTTTCTTTCCCACATTTAGGTATCTCATCCATTTTAAATTTATTATTGTGGATAGTGTAAGAAAGTACTCTGGTGTCATTTTTTTGACATGTTATTATACTAACACCATTTGTTGAAGATACTATCCTTTTTTTTTTTTTTTTTGATTGGATATTTTTTTCTGCTTTGTACAGGATTATTTGACCATATAAATGTGCATCCATTTCTGAAGTTTCTATTCTGTTCCATTGATCTCTGTGTCTGTTTTTGTGCTAGTATCATACTGTCTTGATGACTACAGCTTTGTAGTATAGTTTGAAGTCTGGAATTATGGTGCCTCCAGATTTGCTTTTCTTTTTCAAGATTGCTTTGGCTAGTTGGGGTCTTTATGGTTCTACACAAACTTTAGTATTGTTCTAGCACTGTGAAAAATGCTGGTGGTATTTTCATAGGGATTGCATTAAATATGTAGATTGCTTTTGGTAGTAAAATTTTGACCACATTTGTTCTTCCACTCCACGAGCCTGGGATGTTTTTCCATTTCTATGTGTCATCTTCAATTTTTTCATAAGTGTTCTATAGTTTTCAGAGTACAGAGCTTTTACCTGTTTAGTTAGGTTTATTCCTAGATATCTTATGGTTTTCAGTACAATTGTAAATGGGATCAGTTCCTTGATTTCTCTTTCTACTGCTTCATTATTGATGTATAGAAATGCAATGGATTTGTGTATGTTGATTTTATAACCCGTGGCTTTACTGAATTCATGGATCAGTTCTAGTAATTTTTTGTAGTATTTTGGGCTTTTTTTTTACATAGAGTATCATGTCATCTGTGAATAGTGAGATACCCGCCCCCCAACATCTATCAGACTGGCTAAAATTAACAACACAGGAAACAACAGATGCTTGCAAGGATGCTGACAAAGTGGAATCCTCTTACTTTGCTAGTGGGAATGCAAGCTGGTGCAGTCATTCTGGAAAACAGTATGGAACTTCCTTAAAAAATTAAAAATAAAACTACCCTATGACTTAGTGATTGCACTACTAGGTATTTACCCAAAGGATATAAAAATACTGATTTGAAGGTGCACATGCTCCCTGATGTTTATAGCAGCATTATCAACAATAGCCAAATTATGGAAAGAGCACAAATTCCATTGATTGATGAATGGATAAAGAAGAGGTGGTATGTGTACACACACACACACACACACACACACACACAAACACACACGCAGAGGAATATTACCCAGCCATCAAAAATAAGGAAATCTTGCCATATGTAACAATTGACTAGAACTAGAGTATGCTATGCTAAGCAAAATAAGTCAGAGAATGACAATTACCAGATGATTTCACACATATGTGGAATTTAAGAAATAAACAGATGAACATATGGGAAGAAAAGAAAAAGAGAGAGAGGGAGGCAAACCATAACAAACTCTTAAGTGTAGTAAACAAACTGAGGGTTGCTGCAAGGGATATGGGCTGGGAATGGGCTAAATAGATGGTAGATATAAAGGAGGGCACTTGCTGTTATGAGCACTGGGTGTTATATTTAAGTGATGAATCACTATATTCTAATCCTCAAACCAATACACACTGTATGTTAACTAGAAGTTAAATAAAAACTTAAAAAATAGAAAGAAATAAATACAATTTAAAAAATAAAGTAAAAAAGATTTTGCTTGAAAATAAAGAAAATTAAGAAACTAGAAATTTTATTTTGTTCTATTATGTTTGCATTTTTTTAGTACAGTTAAATTTTATTTTAAGTATCTTTTTTTAGCCATGGTAAATAATAATAATAATAAAAAAGCACAATCCCAACAAACCCATGTACAAATTCTACTGGTTTTGATGGTTTAAACATTTGTTAATAGTAAGATAATTTTAAGTGAGTTGCAATATTTTGAAAGCAGTGTGACTGTGAAAGTAAATTAAAATTAAAAGGTTGTGTGATTTATTCTCTTTTTCTGTCTTTTTACCTGCTTATAATCTTATTTGTGGTTCAAAATTAAAATACAAGTTTGTTAATTTTGATTGAAATGTTACCCCCTTTTCAGTTAGGATAGTATTTTTTAAAGATATTATTCATTTATTCATGAGAGACACAGAGAGGTAGAGACATAGGCAGAGAGAGAATCAGGCCTCCCCACCCCAGCCCCCACTGTGGGGAGCCCGATGTGGGACTCGATCCCAGGATCCTGTGGTATCACCACCCGAGCTGAAGGCTGAAGCTCAACCACTGAGCCACCCAGGTGCCCTGGACAGTATTTCTTAGCAACTTCATAAATACTACTTTTGGTCCTGCAATATATGTTTCTTTAAGTTTCTTCACATTTTAACAAATAAGTTCATAAATAACTTTGTATTGTAAGTATTCTACTTACCAAAGAGTTTAGATTGTTATGATAATAGTGAATAGAACATGTAAACCAAAAATGGTATAGTCATCACAGTCAATAAAATATTTTTGTGTACTTACTATTTATATAGCTTCTGGCTAGATGTCAAAGATAAAGAAAGAAATGTTGCATACTCGTAGGCCCCACATTATTTAAATATTGGAAAATATATAGGACAAAAAGCTAAGGGAGAATAGAGAGATAAATAAAAACTTGTTATAAGAGAATAAGAAAAAAAATTGCCTTTATTATTACATTCTTTCTTCCTTTATTTTTATACTTAGTTATAATTCTCAATATTTCATTATGAATATAGTATTTTATTAAATATATTTAATACTGGAATGGAATCATTTAACAGTGCATTTACTACTTTATCGAACTATCAAATTAATACCCACCACCATTGTCTGCATAATTTCTTAGCATTTATAATAATGATAAAGTCCCTGTTATTTTATTTTGGGTCTCGCAATGCTTGTGAACCTATTTAAAGACGTGTTTGAGCACAGCTTGAGAAAGGAATATACTACCTGGGGTTTTCCCCAACTACTGATGTTATGAGGTTACATATTTGCTGAAAAGTTTGCTTGGTAACTTAAGGAGATAATTTAAATAATTCAAGATCATTTGAAGACAGTGATTCTATTTCTAAAAACACCTCAGATTAATGTTGCCTAAACAAATTCTCTAACAGCAGGGTATATATCTTCAATGTTTAGTTTATAGCCTATAAAATTATAGATGACAAACATCAATTGAATGGTTGCATACATTAATACGTTGTTGAATGTCAAAGCTGACCTTCTTGATATTATTCCTTAATTCTTATCAATAAATTATTACCAAAATTTCTGATTAAAAAATAATTCCATATATATTTACTAAATGAGGGCAGTAATATTTTGTTTAAATTAATTTCCTTGTTAGGAAAATCACTTTTCTTTACATTTGTGAGTGTAGCTTTCTCCAGCTTCAGTATCTAGTTCTAGTTGTCTGGAATGTGTTAAACTAATATGTGAATTTTCATGTTATATCACCCTAGATTTGTTGAAGGCTTCTAACTATCACAAGAAGAGAAAGGGGGGAAAATGAGAATTTCTCCTTTGGATGTGCTGAAATACCAGAAATGGAATTTTAAAGGTAGATGAGAGCTTAGATGTTATCTAGTTAAAGCATCATTCTGTAACACAGAGAACTGTGGAGGTGACTAATTCAGTTTTCTAAGCTGGCTCAGTGCTCAGCATGGATTTAATCCAGATCACCTTGCCCAGATAGTGGCACATTCAATTAATTCATTTCCACTTTAGTCTTTCCAAATTGAACTGTCGTGATAGTTTTTCTTGTTCTGCTACAACAGTTTCTTACTATCCTCAATCACCTAGAAAGCTAAAATTACTTTTTTTTCTATATCATCCTTGCTTTTATATATATTTTTTCTTTATTTACTAGAATTTGAGAGATTATTCTCAATTTGAATGTGTTTTACAAAGAGCCATTGAGGTACTGCCCTCTTTGACAATGCACTGGGATTTAGATTTTTAGGGTTTTCCTTCATACATTTCTGTCAAGAGTAACTTTCAAAGTTTCATTTTGAGTCATGGTCAAATAGTTGGCACAAAGTAAAAGGAAACTTTTTGTGAGGGAGTAAATAATCGATGAAAAATACAGAGCACTACTAGATGAGCTATATAAATCATTTCCTGAAATATAGTTATATAGCCATAGAAAATTTCCCAGAGAAAAATAGAAGAACAAACAAATCCTATTTATTATATTTTGTTAGGCTATCCAGAATATTGTTGGACGTCCAAATGCATATGTATTTATTCTTAAATAATTAAAATTTAAAGGGGCACCAGGGGCACTCAGTCGGTTTAACAGCTGACATGTTGACAAACAAATTCAAGTTGCAGGTTCAATTTAGTACCCAGATTTTCACTGTGTGTTATATTTACCATGCATTATATTAACATGGGGTTAGCAATGTTTTAGAATTCAATTATGACTTACAGGGGGTTTCATTCTATAATGTACTATTATTACCTGGGTATACTGTTTTTCCCTGGCTTCATGTTCTCTGCAGGAAAAACTACTTATTGCTCCTACATATTCATAAATTTGAGAGAAAAAACAGGGCCTGTGTGTCTCAGCAACTTCTGAGATATCTCTTGTTATCTACCTGCCTACACATATTATGTGTTGTAGTCCTCTTTTGCACCCAGTAAAAAGTTTAGCTCCTCTTCTACAGAGGCCTGAAACTGTGAGGCAGTGCCTGCCTGAGTGGCTGAATTTGTCTAATTCAAGTTTCCTGCAGATATAAGGCCTATTAATTTTCATTTGCCCGCCTCCTTTTTCATTTCTCAATTGGTTACAAATTCTGGCACAGAAGAGAAGTTATTTATTAAGTTTTTGAAAAAAATCTAACAATCACAATGTACTTATATTTTTTGAAATGTTTATCATTTCCAATGTTTGGTTACTCTAAATAAGTATAATACAATTTTGCAAATAAATTATTACGTATGTGAGAATTGATTTTAGAGTAGAATTCCAGAGGGGTTTATTATGTCAAGAAGCATGAGGATTTTTAAGTTTTTTGATAAAGAGTATAAAATTATTTTTAATTATAATTTAAAAAGAATTTGAAGAGAAAATCCATTCATCCTTATCTATGTTGATGCTTGCTAATTTTGAAAATCTTGCTAACTTGATCAACTATGCAATTATTTTTTATCTGAATTTCATTGGTTAGTGACATTGTAAAATATGAAATGATAAATTAGCAATTTTCTTTTTTGCATCTTCAAAAACTTTAAAAAATTAGTACTACATGACCTATCTTCACTCTATTAATTTTTCTCATTTCCTGTTACCTTCTCATCTACTTATTATGACCAGAGTGGCTTGTTTTTTAATGTGTGCATAAAAATCAATATGTATATAGATTTAAATCTTTCACCTGCCCTAAATTTGATAATATTCATGTAGAGCTTGTATTCTGTTATTTTCACGTGCCATGAGTCTTTATCTTATACTAGTATATTTACTGCTAGTATATTTTCTTTTGCCAAAAATCTTTAAAATCTACACTATTTCCATTCTACTAAAATTTTTGCATGTTACATTGTTATCAGTCATTTGTGTTTGTATTTAGACAAAATAAACACCTCTAATTTTCTGTGAAAAATTTAGAAATGTATTTATATATTTTTATTTTTAATAAGGTGTTTCATCTAATTACTACCTCCCAGCATTATGATTTATTAATTATTTTTTAAAATAATAAGCGTATACTTATGATGACAGTGAATAATGTATAGAATTGTTGAATCATTATATTTTACACCTGATACTAATATAACACTGTATATTAATTGTACTAGAATTAAAATTAAAAACTTAATAAATATTTAACAAATACTGTTGAAAAATGTATTTATTATTCAGTTCATCTTTTAATTGCTACTATTATTCTTCTACTTGCAATTTTTTTTGGTGCAGTGACTGTTTATTTTGTTTTCCCTATTTTAAAATCAATGTTAGTATTCTTTGAAGTTTTCAAATAAAAATTAACATTTTTGACTTATAAATATTATGCCACCTTTATTTCTTTGATTTGTTTATTTACACATTTACAAATGGCAATAATATGTGTATATTTTTTTTCTAATACTTTTTTTATGTCTTTCTTACTTA
This sequence comes from Canis lupus familiaris, assembly GCF_011100685.1. Taxonomy (NCBI): domain Eukaryota; kingdom Metazoa; phylum Chordata; class Mammalia; order Carnivora; family Canidae; genus Canis; species Canis lupus. The sequence continues at coordinate 79,909,159 of NC_049224.1, forward strand.
TGACATATTAACCCAAACTGGCTGATGATACATTATGATAAGTATTTGATTCTAGTTGTTTATGCTCTTAGTATTACATTAATTCTTTAATTACGCTGGTATATATTTTGGATAATCATATAATGATCAGTTTCTTTTCAAAAATAATTAATAAACCATATATTAACTGCTTATATCAGAATTTGACTTAGCATATATTCAACTCATGTACTTAAGGAGCCAAACTTAAGAATAAAAATAAAAATCTTAATACATAAACTATCTAAGCAATAGGCCATAGAATATAAGACAGGAATAGACAGTCTTGAAAACAAAATCTATTAGATTAAAATGAAACACCACATGAAGAAAAAATTGTATTTGAGGTATTGAAAATAAATTGAAAAAATGGATATTGAATTAAAATCTATGGAATATATTGGCATTATTTTTTTTAATTTATTTATTTTTTATTTATTTATGATAGTCATACAGAGAGAGAGAGAGAGGCAGAGACACAGGCAGAGGGAGAAGCAGGCTCCATGCACAGGGAGCCCGACGTGGGATTCGATCCCGGGTCTCCAGGATCGCGCCCTGGGCCAAAGGCAGGCGCCAAACCGCTGCGCCACCCAGGGATCCCTATTGGCATTATTTAAATGCACTATAAAGAGATAGTACTTGCATAAAGATATTCAACTTATTACATAAAGAAAGTCTAAAGAAAGCCTTCTAGAGTGTGAAAGAAAAATACATAAATTTAAATGATCAGAGAGAGAGAGAGAGAGAGAAAGAGAGAGAGAGAGATAAAACAAGGACAAAGAACAAATCCAGGAGATAGAAATTCTGTGTAATTAAATAATTAGAGAATATTTGTAACAATTTTAAGACTATTAAGTAACTAGATAAATTGAAAATAATCATTGGATTGCCCAAACCAATATAAATTAAACTAAGTTAAACTAAACTAAACAAACAACAATTTTAAAAGGACACCTATATATAACCAAATAAAAAATACATTTCAAAAATCCTACAATTATCCATAATAAGAACTTACTTTTTAAAAAATGAGAAAGCACATGTTCCACATATAAAGAACTTAGAAGTCATCAATCCATCCTAACAACAAATAAGAAGCTGAACAGACAGAAATATCAACAACTGTTCTTGGATCCCTTAGAGAGGTGAGGACATAGGGCAAACTGCTGTCTGCAAGCCTGGAGAAACAGAGGGAACATAAAGCAGAGTCACAAGTGGAAACTGCTGTGGGAACTACTGCCAGAGGTAGGCAGCCTGAACTATAATTTATGAATTGCTGGACACCTGTGAGATTTAAGGGCTCCCAGGAAAATAATTCACAGGAAAATGAAATACCACTGCAAACCTATTAGAATGGGTAATTGAAAAAAAATCTGACGATACCAATTGCTACAAAGAATATACAGCAACAGGAATTCTCACTCAGTGCTGGTGGGTATGGTAAATGATAGAGTTCACTTCGGAAGAAAATTTGGTAGCTCTTTACCAATCTAAACATAATCTTACCATATGATTCAATTATAGTGCTTCTAGGTATGTGAAAATCTGTGTCCACATGGAAACCTGCACATGAATGGGAGCAACTAAGATCTCATGTAACAGATGATGGACACACTAACTATGGTATATTTATACAATTGAACATTTTCAACAATGAAATGAACTATTAAAATATGAATGGACATGGATAGGTTTTAAACAAATTTTGGTATGTGAAGGAAGCCAATCTGATTCTAATTGTATGACATTTTGGAAAAGCCAACTATAAATACAATAACCAGATTAGTGGTTAAGTATCAGGTGTGATGAGTATAGGTAAGGTAAGTAAAGGCAGGGGGTATTTTAGGTTGGTGAACTATTCTTTTTTTCTTTTTTTAAGATTTTATTTATTTATTTATTTATTTATTTATTTATTTATTTATTTATTTAATTTGAATGAGAGAGTGCATGCAAGTGGGGGCAGGGACAGAAGGAGAGGGAGAGACTGCCAAGCCGACTCAGCACTGGCATGGAGCCCAATGTGGGACCCAATTCCATGATAACCCCAAGATTATGGCCTAAGTCAAAACCAAGAGTCTGTTCAACAGAACAGAACAGAATGAACTCTGTGCAACTGTTACTTAACTTCTGAGCCTCCCAGGTACCCTAGTTGGAACTATTCTATATAATATTGGAATGATGGTTATATGACATTATTCATTTGTCAAAATCCCAAAAATTTAGTGGCAAGAATGAACCTTCATGAATGTTAATTAATAAAAAAAAAAATCTTAAGGGATGCTTGGGTGGATCAGTGGTTAAGCGTCTGCCTTTTGCCCAAGGAGTGCTGGGATCGAGTTCCACGTCGGGCTCCTTACATGGAGCCTGCTTCTCCCTCTGCCTGTGTCTCTGCCTCTGTGTGTGTGTGTGTCTTTCATAATAAATAAATAAAATCTTTAAAAAAAAAATCTTAAGATTTTGAGAAATATAGGAAAGAATGCAGATTTTGACGAGAAATCTGATTATATTACAAATATATGCACAACTTTGCTGAGGCAAATGGAGGGAAATGGTGCTAATATATACAATTTTAGAAATGTCTAGAGTCTGTAATATTAATGGCAAAAGGATTTGCATGTAAGCAAGGTTTTCTTGATATAGTTTTCCCCAGTGGGTGTAGAGGTTAATTAGTCTAATATGCCATAGATATATACTAAAATTGAAAATTTAATGAAGTGGAGAGTATTTGGTAGTATTCAGGTTTGTCACTGTTAGAGTAGAAATTTACAGATTTGCAAGAGGAGGAGGCTACAGTGATTCATGTGGCAGTGGATTAGATGAAGTTGATTAGATCTTAGATGAAGATGTTACTATGAACTCATGTTTGGTTTCATAAAGATACAAATGGCTGCCTTAGAAATATCTATACAAACGTATATATCCACAGGTTGAGTTTCACATATAGATTGCACTTGTCTTCCAACCAAAAATCCATACAAGAAATGACACTTCAGTAGCAAGAAGGACACATAGCACTCAGATCCTGGTTCCTAATACCATTCTTCAATAAAATGAGTCAGAGTTCCTTGAACAAATGGATGATTCCAGGGTTGCATTATGTCATATATAAGATGAGTTTGGAGCATATTGTAGTGTCAGAAAGCCAAGAAGTGCAAGGAGAAGAGAGGATGGAGAGGAAAGAAGGAGAGAAGACAAACACCATAGAGATGAAGGTAAATTCAAATGAAATGACCTAAATGAGCTAAATGAAAGAATTCCCAATGACTGAAACTGGAAAATTTGAGCAGCAGAATATCAGAATATATAAATTAGTATTGGGTTATAGCCCAAAATATAAAATAAATATCTATGAGTTCATACTAATATAAATGAATGACTGAAAAAATAAAGGGGTAAGGATAGAAAAATACCCCATGAAGTATTTTACATAATTTATGAAAATACCCTGGCTTCAGTGAGGGGTGGCATAGCTTCCTCTCAAGTGGGAGGTATGCATAGTGTCTTCCTTACAGAGGGTACAGTAAGTCAAAGGTGAAAAAATAATAACTTTACAGCAGAGAAAGCTGACAAACACTACATTAGTCAAGGGATTAAGGTCAACATGGAAGGAGATGAATCGTATTAATAGTACTTACCCTTTGTATGATAAGATTAAAATGTCACTTTACACATGTGGTCTTTCTCTTCATAAGCCATAACCCTGCCTAATTATGACAAAAACACTGGAAAAATTCTGATTCTGTAGGAACACCTTACAAACAACAACAACAACAACAACAACAACAACAACCCTGCAAACAAAACTGGCCAGTACTCCTCAAAAATGTCAGGGTCATCAAAAGAAAAAAAAAAAGTTTAAGAATCTGTCATAGACAAGTGGATCCTAAGAAGAAATGACAAATGTCTTTGAAAGACTGGGGATCCCTGAGTGGCTCCGTGTTAAGTGCCTGCCTTCAGCCCAGTGCATGATCCTGGAGACCTGGGATTGAGTCCCATGTCGGGCTCCCTGCATGGAGCCTGCTTCTCCCTCTTCCTGTGTCTCTGCCTCTTTCTCTCTCTCTGTCTCTCATGAATAAATAAATAAAAATCTTTTTTTTTTTTTAAAAAGACAGGTATTGTGGGGAAGATAAAAAGTAAATGGGGTAAAATCAAGGAAATCTCTAAAGTATGAATTTTAATAATTAAATAATCTATCAGTGTTGGTTCATTGGCCATAGCAAATACCTCATGCTCATATAAGATGCTAACAATAAGAGAAGTTTGGGTTTGGCAGGTAAGGGGAACTCTCTATAACATCAAAACTTGGGGCATCACAACTCTGGTCTTCAAGTTATATTACAAAACTGTAATACTTAAAACAATATGGTGCTGGCATTAAAATAGACACAGAGATCGATGGAACAGAACAGAAAACTCAGAAATGGACCCACAACCATATGGTCAATTAATCCTTGACAGAGGGTGAAGAATATACAATGGGAAAAAGTTTCTTCAGCGATAGTATTGAGAAAACTGGATAGCAACATGCAAAGGAATGGAAGTGGACTACTTTCTTGCACTTTACACAAGAATAAGTTCAAAATGGATGAAAGTCCTAAATGTGAAACCTGAAACCATGAAAATATTAGAGGACAACACAGGAAGTAACCTCTTTGACATTGGCCATAGCATCATCCTTCTAGATATATCTCTGAGGCAAAGGAGACAAAAGCAAAAATAAACTATTGGGATTATTCAGGATTGATTAATTGATTGATTCATGAGACACATAGAGAGAGAGGCAGAGACATAGGCAGAGGGCGGAGCAGGCTCCCTGCAGGGAGCCCAATGTGGGACTTGATCCCAGGACCCTGGGATCATGATCTGAGCCAAAGGCAGAGATGTTCAACCCCTGAGCCACTCAGGCATCCCTATTCAGTTTTTCTTTTAAATGAATTTAAAACTCTTCTGAAGAATAAAGTCAATTATAATACAAAATAAAGAACCAAACAAAACTTACAAAAAAGTATGATGTCAAAGCTTAATTTCCCAAGCCAATTCCCAGTTTCTTCCTCTCCCCAGCATTGGATCCCTCCAGCTTGCCCTGTTGGAGGAAAAGTTGGCTCCTTTACTTTGATCCCTATTACCTTTTGTTCTTTCATAGCAATTCACTTTGCTGCCTTTGCATTCTCTGAAGTAGGAATGGAAATGAAATGTTAAAGAGATAATAATGATAAAATTCTGACATCTAGAAATCATAAGAGAAGGAAGATCATGGACTAAAGTCTGGAAAGATTATTTTTAGACGAAAATTTTGACATGATATATGTGGCCAGTACATCAATGATGGGTATTACTTCCCATTAGCCTAGCATACGGTATCCAATTAATATGGTGCCTGCTGAGATTTTCTTTATGGGGTTGATGCCCCCACCTACCAGCTTATGTGGGTGTCATTGTCTGCAAACAGCTCACAGCTGGACTAGTCCACAGAAGTTACTGAGCATACTTCTGAGTCACCTGGAATTGCTTTGCCAAAGTTGCTTAGAAGTATGCCACTCCTGAAAGGGGATACCTCTTGTCAGTGAGTAATGTGGGCATGTAAAAAGTCCTGTGCCCAGAGTCAGACAATTTAGTTGATGCTCTTTATGCTTCTATGTTCTTCTTGGGATCAGGATAAAGCTAGACTTAGATGATGCCTGGCTTTACTCATTTGCATCCCTCATCCTATTCCTACTTTCTTCAGTACCAGCTTCAACTGAGCACATTCCCTTGGTAATCACTTGCACAAGAATCTCTGTTTCAGTATCTACTTCTAGAGAATCCACCTAAGAGAAAGAAAAAAAAATGTCTCAAACTTTGTACTGATCTCTCCTTTCTTCCATTGTGTGTGTAATTTCATCCAATGTCAATCCAATTTTTATAATGAAACCACCTTACCTCCTCAAACTAAGATTTTTCATGGCCTTCAGTAAAAAGAAATTTTTGAAGTACTCTGTTATTTTCAGCCTGAATGAAATTAGAAAAGAATCATTAATAGTTTCATCTTCTAGGACGAGATTCAAATAGATCTATTTAAATATATAGATTTGTATTTACATATTTATATATACTACATATATATAAGATTAAATATACGCAGATATGATGTATACCTATATATGTAAATATATACACATTAACACATACAGTAAATATAAAATGCACATATATTAATATAGTTACAAATTTTAAGTGCAATTCATACTTATTATAATAGGATAAATTTAATTTATTATTTGTAGAATGACTAATAAATTCACATAGTTTAATATTAGCATTATGACAATATAAATAAAGGATTTCTGCAAAATTTGGAGGAGCTAACTTTCAAAATTGTGGTATTCACTTCAGTTTTCTGTAAAATATTTTTTTAATAAAGAAAATGTGGAGGCTTTTTTTTCTCAATAATGAAAGGCAACAACATGCCAGAAATGCAATGTTGCCTCCAGTATGGTAATATATTCCTTTTGAAGACTGTTTTGCTGTGGACAGAACATAGTTTAAATCCTGAGTACACAAGAGACAGCAGTTGGCATGTGCTCTTCAGTTTGACAACTCAACTTAGGTTTTATACAGCTCAGCACATCTTTATTAGTACATCAAGCACTGTTATTACTCAGAACAGAAGGAGCTATGCTTAGGTATTCATGAGAGGTGGAGTAGTTAAGTAGGAAGATTCTATAGAATGTAGACTGCTTAAAAGACATAGAGGTTTTTTTTTTTATTTCCTCTCTTCACCACCACCCCAGTCAAATGTTAATTCCAAAATTAATTTGTTAAAATGATTATTTTGATTCAAGTAATAAAAAGATATTGTATAAGTACTGAATAAGTGCAAGATACTGTATTAGGTCCTGGGTTTGCAAAATTATGTAAGAATATAATTTTTCATTAAATATATATGTTTTCTTTAAAAATCCTCCTGATTTATATCTTTATGGAGTGAAGAGTTGTTTTTTTTTTTTATTTTTATGTACAAGTTTTATTTGGCTTCTCTATTTTTCCAAGAGATTTTTCTACTGAATCTCCTGTTCTGCTGTTAAAAAAAATCATATTACTCTCTTTTCAACAGGAGGTATATTGAAGTTATAATCCATATAATTTTCAGAAACCTTAATCTTAGATCCATTGTCATCGTCTTTTTAAAAAAAGAGTTTATTTATTTATTCATGAGAGACGCACAGAGGGAGGCAGAGACATAAGCAGAGAGAAAAGCAGGCTCCCCGCAGGGAGCCCCATGTGGGACTCGATCCCAGGACCCCGGGATCATGACCTGAGCCAAAGGCAGACGCTAAACCACTGAGCCACCCAGGTGTCCCCTGTTGTCATCTTCTTAAACTAATTCTGCAGTACAACCATGCAGAGATTCATTCTCATGAAATGAAAATTATTATACATTCAATTTTGCCACAGAGGTATTTGAATTCATTAGACGTTGTCATAATCTATGAAAGCACGACTTGGACTTGATAACCATCAATATAAGTTAACTTTCCTACATTGATGGTATCATGATAATTGCCCCCTTACAGAAAGACACTCAGCAAAATTTAAGAACCTTAGTCACTCATATGATGAATAGAGATGTACTGAAAACTTTGGGTAAATTCAAAGTCCAACCCAGTTCATGAAAAAAATAATAATAAAACTTAGGGATTGAACAACCAAAGATAATTTCCATATTATAAGTGATTTACTAACTTGTACAGACATTATCAATATGCAAAAAGCTCAAAAGCTATTAGGTTTCTTTGGTTTTCAGTAAATTCATATACCTCAAGTGGAAATCCTGTTGAATCCCATTTACAAAGTGACCAGAAAGAAATCTCAATCTGAATGTATCAGGGGCAAACATTAAAGTATTTGCAGAGGAGGTGGTATAAGCAGTCCAGATAGTTCAGACAGTATTAGAAGTACTGCATTTACAACATAGGCAGGCAGACTGGGCTTTGGAAAAATAGTGCTACTTTTGGGTTTAGCATTTGAAAGACAATTGCTAGCTAGTTATCAGTTACTGGTCAAAACTGTCCATGCTTCTGAATGGCATCAGATAATTCTGAGCACAGAAGCACTTCATCATATTTGATTGAGGTCTGAGAAACATTTAAATAATCAGGGAGCAGCACTTCAAGTCTCTCACATATTGTGGAAATGGTATATTGCATAGCATTCTAAAGAATGAATAGTAGGGGTAGTGCAATGCATAAATGAGAAGGTAGCATTACTTCCTGTGAAGCCAACCATAGAGCTCCCCATGGCATCCTCACTGCCAGTGCTGTGTGGTCTGAATTCTATGATTCTATCCCATCCAAGTCAAAACATGCTAACTGGTTGACTGATAGAAGTGTCTAGATTGAAGACCGGGTTGTTTCTTGAAATCAGCAGTTGTATTATGACCATATGCTGTAAAACTAGATGGAAGAAGGCAAAGGAAAGTCTGTGTAGTGAAGGAGAGATACAAACTATTTAATAATAGAAGAAAAGTAGGGTATTTTAAGGAAACCACTTCAATTTTTATAAACAGGCTCTCGTCAATGGATTTGCTCTATTGCTGTGCATACAACACTTAGTGATTGGGCAAGAGTGAACCCCCTTAAGGGTAGTCATTTGTGGATTTTTTTCTGGGTATTTACAGGAAGGAATAGAGTAAGTTATGGGGACTCCTAACAATATAAAAGGAGACAAAAATAAATATAACCCACTTCCCAGCTCAAGCAGAGACTGTAATACTAATACTAATGTTCGAGTCCAATTCCTTAGTAATTATTTGGATTCATAAAATAACTGGACATCCTATGCATACTTAGGATGTGCACTCATAACTGTAGAAATGACTGCTTTCTCTTGGATTAAACAAAATGACTAATATAAAGACTCAAGGTCAACCACAAAAAAAGAATAATTTGAAAATAGGGTTTACATTATCAGAGGATACAGATCATAGCCAGAATATGAATTATGTAGAGCACTAACAGTAGTTTCATGGAACTACAAGTTTCTGTTAACAGATTTACATCTAATATACTCTAAATATTACTTATCCTGTAATAGAAGTAACCTTAGAATAGAATTAAAGCTTTGTAACAGAAATTATTAATTCACCCCAACCCAAGATATATTTCTTCTGATCGAAGTATACATTCAATGTTACTAATGTACAGAAATGGACAAGGAGACACTATTAAATAATTTTCTTTATCCTTTAATGTTGCAAAACTAATATGATGCTTGTGACTTAAAATAAGTGACACAAAAGGCATGGTAAAAATTAGTAACTTAAATATGAAGGAAATATGTATGGGGAGAATACTACAAAAAATTTATAGAATCATGAAGTGAATAAAGGAATAGGAGAGGATGCAAATGTACAACTAAATCTGTTCCCCACATAGCAGCTTTTTTTTTTTTTCATTTTGCCTTATTCAGTAGTGTTGGACAATATTTAAATTTATGTGTACCCACAGAGGCTTATATTAATGCAAAAAGTGCAGTATCATTGGACTTTGCAGCATATAATCCTAAAGGCACTTGGGAGGTAGATAATGATTTACCCCATCTAGCCAACATAGGACAAATTGTAAATGCAGCTCCATTACCAAGTGTCAGGGACAAGATCTATGATATCTGCTTGAGTAAAGACTAAGTAAAATAATTAACAAGCTTGCCATTATTACCTGCTCTGTGGGTAAATAATATACCTGATAAAGCAGAAAGCCTAACCATAGCAGATAATAGTGAGGTTCAAGTGAATAAAATAAGGACATAAGATATCATAGCAGATAGTAGCAATGGCAATTAATAGATTTCAATCCCCATCATGATAGTCCTATGTGATCAGGTCAGTGCAAGAGAAGAGTACTCTTAGCTATTTCTCTCATATCTGTCATTTAGTAATGACTGCTATTAGGAGAACTTTTCATATTGATTTCCTTGTATAAAGGAGATTGGATTCTTGTTGGCTTATAAACATTCCTTAAATCTTCCATGTATATAACCTGAAAAAAGAAGTAAACAGGTGTCAGCTAATGACTTCATATATGGGGAACTGACTACAACTCCCTATTTGTGGTTTTTATGTTGTATTTACCATCATGGTAAATTTTCATTTGACCTGAGGACAATATTTGCCAATGAATCAGATGGTATAAAAGATGCTGAAAAGTGGAGCTTTTAATCCCTGAACAGTAACAAATTAAGAAATTAAGCAGCTATCCAGTGATTCACATACAGGAAAAGAGCTTGGGAGGGGGGATGTGGAAAGAAGACAGAATAAGAATAAGAATAAGAAGAATAAGAATAAGAATAAGAATAAGAATAAGAATAAGAATAAGAATAAGAAAGAATAAGAATAAGAATTAGAAAGAAGAGGAAGAAGAAGAAGAAGAAGAAGAAGAAGAAAGAAGAAGAAGAGAAGGCGAAGAGAGGAGAAGGAGAAGAAAAAGCAGAAGAGACGAGAAGAAGAAAGACCGTTCCGCCTCCTCTCCTCCTCCGCCTCCGCCCTCAAAAGAAAAAAAGCCCCCCCCCCCCGCCCCCCTCCCCCCTCCGAAGGATTGCGCCTCCCCCCCCCCTCCCCAGGAGGAGGAGGAGGAGATGGAGAAGAGGAGAAGGAGAAGAAGAAGGAGAAAGAAGCAGAAGGAGAAAGAAGGAGAAGCTGGAGACAGATGACCTGGTGTAGTCTTGTAAATATGCTGAAAATTGATGTCTTGGAAAATAGATCAATGATATTGGATATAGTCTTCACCAAAGGAATAATTTTATTAGGATATCATTGGTCTAGTATTTTGTTATTGTTGTAAGCAAATTATAATCTACAGAAGGAATAATTTTATAAGGACATCACTGGCTTAGTATTTTCTGTGGTAAACAAATCATAATCTACAGATTTAGGGAGAAGCATAGCTACTTGGAAAATGCCATGTACCCTATCCAACTTTTGAATATAAAATGGAAATACATAGTAACTTGAATTAGGTCAAATACATTCTCACCCTTGGGGAATTATAGTCAAGAAGCACACAAAGATTGACAATGAAATATGATTTTCCTAATCACTTCATTTAAAATTGTAATTTATGTCCAAATTCATCTTTGACCACCTAGTCTTTGCTTTTTTTCATAATTCTTATTACATCTTAACATAGTATATAATTTACTTTTCATTATTTATTGTTTACTCACTGTCTTTTTTCATTAAAATATAAGATACACAAAAACAGGAAACTATTTCCACTTTTAAAAAAAATAATTTTCTTTATTTATTCAAGAGAAACACAGAGAGAGAGAGAGGCAGAAACACTGGCAGAGGGAGAAGCAGGCTCCATGCAGGGAGCCTGATGTGGGACTAGATTCTGGGACTCCTGGATCATGCCCTGAGCTATAGACCGGTGCTCAACCACTGAGCCACCCAGGTATCCTAGAAACTATTCCAACTTAATTGATTTATACTAAATCCATTTATTAGTGAAAAGTATGTAAATAGATGCACAGAAATAATGAATGAATGTGTTCCAAGCAACTGTTACTTTGCAGTCTAGAGGTACTCTGGACCATGGGCAAAATAAAATGGGATTCTGGATGGGGTTAAGAGTTTGTATTTATATGAATAACAGAGGTAAAAAAGCAGAGAGACAGAGGATGAGGAGAAAAGAGATAAGAGAACAGGGGAGGAGAGGAGAGTGAGGAGAGGAAGGAGAATGAGGAGAAAAATAGAAAGAGGGGAAAAATGAGGAGTAGAGGATGAACTCATCTTTAGAACTCTTTCAGTTTTTGTCCCTATGATTCTTCACTGTTTATCTTTCTGGAAGCTGAAGTAGTTCTCTAAGAAACTCCTATATATAAATAATATATATTATTAGACTCCTATATATAATAAATCACATATTTCTCAAACATTTAAGGAGTGGATTTCCAGAGATGCCTGAGTGGCTCAGTGGTTGAGCATCTGCTTTCAGCTCAGGGCGTGATTTCAGGGTCCTGGGATGGAGTCCCACATCAGGCTCCTTGTGGATTGTTTCTCCCTCTGCCTGTGTCTCTGCTCCTCTCTTTGTATTTCTCATGAATAAATAAATAAAGTCTTTATTTAAAAAAGTGGATTTCTAGTTCTTGATGCAAAAAGGCCTGATGAGAAGGAGTAAGTCTTCTGAAATGTAGTACTCAATATTTTTCTCTAGTTCCATAATAATATGAAAAATAATAGTAGTAAAATCATTTTGGTAGTAAACAAAGGTGTTTTCACTTTTCACTTAAAATGAATACAATCCATGTACCTTTCAAATTCTTTAATTTGATGCTTTTGGAGATATATGCATTTTTTTCATTTCCAATAAAAACTATAAAAGTAAAATTGAGAATGTTAGGAGTTATTTAGTAACACATTACTTCTAGTCTACAATAGTTATAATTAGAGTTGACTGTCTTTTCCTTTTGACCTTGCAGAAACAATAAATGTTAATGAGGCACTCTTATTTTTGTTTGTGGAGTTGTTGATATGCAAAACAAAAAACAAAAACAAAACACCATTAAAAATTCACCTGCTAACATCTGTGGTGCCCACAGACCTTGCACAAAGACTTGAATGCTTTATTTTCAAGGATGCACAAAAATACCCCTATGCTTGCAAATTATAAACTTGTAGCTCCAACACCTCGATTATTAAAAAGAGATAATGAAAGAAATCTAAATTAATTATAAAATTTTTGACAAACTTGACTACTTAAATAAGCATTCTGTGAGAATAAAAAAAAATCAGATAATTTGGTGAAAGCCACTGAATACTAGAGTTGGAGTTTATTCTCTTATTCAGCACTCAACAATTAAGCCTTATAGTGTTTTCTTCTTAATTTGATTTTAATACTTAGGAATTGATGTAATAATGGTTTATCTAAGAAAAATATTGGATCTAGGGCAGCCCTGGTGGTCCAGCTGTTTAGCACTACCTTCAGCCCAGGGCGTGATCCTGGAGACCCTGGATCAAGTCTCACCTCAGGCTCCCTGCATGGAGCCTGCTTATCCCTCTGCCTGTGTCTCTCCCTCTCTCCCTCTCAGTGTCTCTCATGAATAAGTAAATAAAATATTTTTAAAAAGAGAGAGAAAAAAATATTGGATCTATAAAAATAGAGGCAAAACAAATCAGGCAAACTACTTAGAGTTACAAAGAGTGGCACTAAAGTTCATGGTTCCTGAAGGTAAAATAGAAAAGGGGTACTTTATTAAAGAAATTAAAATAAGTGAAATAACCTAAAATATTTCTAATTTGAACGGCTTTTCCTCTATCCATGTGTGACACGTAGAATAATGGACTCACAAAGATGTCCACATCCTAATTCCCTTAGGCTCTGATTACATTTTTATAGGGAAGAGGGGCATTAAGGCTGTAGATGAAATCAAGATTGCTAATCAGCTGACTTTGTGATGAGATTATCTGGATTTCTTCAAGTGGACTCAATGTAATTATAAGGATCCTTTAAATTGAAAGAGAGAAATAGAAGAGGTCAGAATGAGTCAATATAGTAAAACCTCAAACAATCATTGTTGACTTTGAAGATGGACGAAGAGAAATGTAAGGCAAGGAATGTGGACACCTAAAAAAGCTGGAAAACTAAAAGATAGATTCTCCCTGGGTCTCCAGAAGGAGCACAGTTGTGTTGACACTTTGATTTTAGCCTAGTGAAACACATTTTGGATTTTTGACCTCTAGAAACTATGAAACAAATTTACGTTGTTTTAATTCATAATTTATGGTAATTTTTACACAATCTATAGAAAATTACTACACCAAATCTCTTCCAAAAATAGAATTCCTTTCTAGATGGCCTTTTTCTTACTCAGGCGTGGGCAAGTTATTTATCTTTCATTCTTTCCCTTAATCACCCCTGTTATTACCGATGTTTTGAAATTTCTTAATTCATTTATATGGTTTCTCATTACATGAGAAATCTTTTTTCTAAAGATTTATTTCTTAGAGAGAGAGAGAGAGAGTGCTCACACAACTGGGAGGTTGAGGAAGGGCAAAGGAAGAGGGAGAGAATTTCAAGCAGATCCCTGCTGTGCACAGAGTCTGACAGGGGGCTAGATCTCACAACCCTGAGATCATGACCTGAGCCAAAATCAAGAGCTGGATGCTTAAACTATACTGAGTCACCCAGATGTCCCAAGGTAAAAAATATTAACTCGGGTTAACATTACTTTATTTATTTCAAGGATTTTCTAACTAATAACATTAATGTAATAAAATACCCTGAATCAATGATCTCGGATATTTCACACTTCCAAATCTTCTTTAGGGCATTGTACTCTTTCTTTGTTTTTATTCTATTCCTATCTATTCCTACCTATTCCAAAGGTAAGTTGATTTTTATTAATTATGCATTTTACTTTAAATACTCAGCTCAGCATCCAAAGTCTTTGTAATAGGCAGCTTCTAGGAGGCCCTGAGATTCCTACTTCTGTCACGATGCACATACTCTGTGTAATCACCTCCTGTTGGTTGTGAATTGGCTTGTGAATATAATAGGATATAACTACTGTATTTACATCAATTTATACAACAAAGAGATTTTGCAGAAGCAACTTATGTCCCTAATCAGTTGACTTTGAGTTACTCAAAATGGGCGTTTTCTTGGATGAGGCCTTAAAAAAAATGTCAGTGAGAACTGAAGGGAAAGAAATATTTCCACTGGGCTTGAAAGTATAATCTGCCATGATATATGGAGAGGGACACGTGGCAGGAATTGTTTAAGGTTTGAAGGAGCTCAGAACATCCTCAGTTGATGGCTAGAAAGAAAGCACAACCCTCAGTCCTACAACCAAAATGAATTAAATTCTGTCAATAACCGGTGAGGATCAAAAAGGACTTTGAGCCTCAGATGAGATCACAATCCTGGTTTACACTTTGATTTCAGTATGATGAGGCCTTGAACAGAGTAGTAAAAATGTACTGGCCTCTTCATGCATGCAAACTGTGAGATGATAAATATATGTTGTATTGAATTGCTAAATTGGTCATAATTTGATATGTGGCAACAGAAACAGTTGCACACTCATAGTAGTATTTGGCCAACATACTTCTCTTCATTTCCTTCTCTCCCTTTACACAACTATTCATGTGTAGGCCAATGGTTTCATTGAATGGAGGAGACACCATATCCTTTATCCTTCAAATCCTTGATGATGGTATTAATCTGCAATCCTTTAGTAATGTGGTATTGCTTTTTGTTTACTGTTTTCCTCAGTAAAGGCAGTTCTAGTGGCTTCCATTTGGGCTTTCTACCATTGTCCTCATTTCACATGTTCTCATATTCTGCCAATGTCTATTTTAATCATGCATTTTGGAACTGGAGAAATAACCAAATGGTGTGTTTGAGGAGCCACTGGTTCTACTGTGAGATGAACCTGATCTAAAACTTGAGTGAGTGCCATCAGCCCTTTCTCTGGCTAGTGGGCCATAGTTGTATTTTGAGTCTCCTGGAATAAGTATTGGTTCAGACCATGTGTCCAGAAATTCCCAGAAGGACTAATTATTCCTTTTTCCACAAAACACAATCACTTTGGAAGCAGTCCTTTTGGGGATGTTTGAGAGAAAGATTAGCAGTATAAATAATTTTAAAAAGTACTGGTATCCTTTCTCCAAGGGTCTGGTTTCCTCTTTCAAGGGGTTTTGGGCTTAGAAGCAGGCTCAAGTATGGGAATTAATTAAGGGACTATGATTTTTTTTTTTTTTTGCTTGTTTTCTGTTTTGTTTTGTTTTGGTAATTCAAATTAAGCTTTGATTTGCTTAACCTGGAACACTTCCACTTACACATATCAAATAATAATTTATTAAACTTCCCATCTTCTTCTCTTCTAGGGACACCATGATTTCCACAGGTTGGATTTTTCTCTTTACTGCTCTACTCTGCTGTTAATTAGAGTAACCAGGTCCACCTTGTCTTTTGCAATTAAATGCTGCCACCCAAACCTTTGGCATCTAATTATTCCCATTGAATTTAAGAATCTCAGTTCAGTGGCATCAGACTCTGGTCCATAGAAAAGAACAACCACAGAACTCTTCAAGGATGCTGGATCTCTCCTCACAAATATATCTCTCATGGTATGGTAAAAAGTATGTATCCCTCAGTCAACGAACAGATCTTAAATGATAAATCCACTAACTCTCAAATCTACCTAAATTTTTAATACATTCTTCTACAGGATTCCAAGGTACTTATGGCATTTCAACATAATTTATTGTTTGGACACCTTTTGGTCTATATATTTCAGCAAGCCAATGAGACAAACTGTTAAAGACTTTTCAAACCTTTCAAGCTCCAGCACTGGATCCCAATGCCCAGTTTGGTTAATGTTCCTTCTGCCATTATCCTAGACTCCTAATATCCATTTCTGTGTCTTTAGAGTTTATGCCTGTATAAATTGGAATATTCATGCAATTCTTTTGGAGTACAGTACATTTTTGGAGTATAGTACATTTCCTCATGGGTCATATTTTGTACCTCATCTTTCAGTCCTATTGATACTTGAGTCTCGTTAGTTAAAGGTCTGGAAGCAAAGAGGAGTAGCAAGGATGGATCCTGATAGGAACCTTGCCAGGGTCTTGCCAGCCAATTACCTACGAGGAGGATGTTACAGCTTTCTTAGCCTTCTCAGACAAGGACTTTGCAGAATGTATAGCTTAAGTGTCTCTGGCTAAATCATACCGCCCATTCAGATTTTCAGGATCCCATCCTTTTCCAATTAATGAATTCACTTTAACAACATATACCCCATGAGACTGAGAAATCATTTGTGGCTGTAATTCAACCACTCACAGGATAAGGCTCTTGGTTTGGTTTTAGAAATCTCACCTTTGTGGATATAGGAGATAAGAGCTTCATTCAGGGAAGATATAGGCACTTCTAGGTCATTCATGCAGGGAATTTAAAGCCCTGAACTCATTCTGTTTCTGTATTCCATGCAGTATTATTAGGAGCAACCAGCCAATCTCATTATAGTCATTAGTTTGATAAAAATGTTTTATGATAGCAAATACATGGTCACTCAGAACCTTCCCTCTTGTAAGTATTTGGTTAGGAGTGTCTAACAGTGATAATTTGCATATCTCTACTGCCACCTCTTGTCATGGATGATCAGTGCCCTCTTTACTACTGGAAATAGAATAATTAGTATCTTTAATTAGAACCAGATTAGTGAGTCAATTTCACAAACCCCAGAACTAATTCAGAGAACTCATCCTTAAGATTCTGTCCCTCTGAAACCACTCTCAGTAGCAAAATCTGTAACAGTCAGGGTTCTCCAACCAAATAAAACCAATAGGAGACACACACATACACACATTTATACATATTTATATTTATACATTTATATGTATTTATTTTAAGGAATTGGCTCATATATTTATGGGGCTGGCAAATCCAAAATCTATAGAGGCTGGTAGGCTGGAAACTAGGACGAGAGTTGATGTTTGCATTCTTGAATTCAAAATCCATACACAAGCCAGGAGGCTAGAAACTCAGGAAGGATTTCTGTTAAAATCTTGATGCAATACTCCTTTTCTGAGAAACCTGTTTCTTTCAATTGATTGAATGAGGTCCACTCACATTATTGAGGATAATCTACTTTATTAAATGTCAACTGATTGTAGATGTTAATCACAGCTACAAAATACCTTAACATTAACATCTAGACTAGTGTTTGACCAAGGTCTGTGCCTTTGGCACTATAAGCTAGGCAAGCTGACATACAAAATTTAGCCATTACATTCAGCAAAGACATTCTCAAATGCACTGCCTTTATTTTTCCTCCCAGTTCACAGAAGTGTAAAATACGATGACTACTAATACAGTTTGATGCCACTGACTTGATTCATGCTGAGGTGTTAGCAATTTAACCAACATTATTTTTGTACCAGAAGTGCAAGTGTCAGCATAATGAAAAAGACAAATAATGCTTTAGTATTTTCATGAAAATTGTTTTGACCTTATGGACCTTTTCAATTGGTAGGATAAAACCATAGAGGTACACAGAACTACTATGAGAATCCCTGTTCCAGCAAATTATTATTAGCGTATTTCTAGAAGTTAAATTATTATCTTTTATAGAGAGAGGTAAGATTGGGATGATTTGCAATCTTTCTTTTCTTGAAGAACTATATCACAGTTACTTACCTCTTTTTCCCTGGGGGTAATAACTGGAAAAAACATTGAAAAGGCATCAGATCTAGTGTTTAGGCAGTTTTTAAGGCTCTAGACTCAGTGAGGAGTCTGTTTGTGCACTCTCTCCTTCTTCCTCTCCTCTCCCCCACTTGCACCCTTCTTCTTTCTGTCTTTAAAGAGAAATAAATAAATCTTAAAAAAAAACAAAACAAAACGCAACTGGATTGTATCTTCCATCAAGAGGAAATTATGAATTGTCCAAAATGAAAGTGTACTTCAAATAGAAGCATTTGCATGTACTATTGTGCCAATATATTATTAAAATATTTTAATAAAACATAAATGACTTATTTGTTATGAATCAAAATGAGATTCTACATTATATTTTGAAGTTTATTAGATTCTGAATAATAATTTTAATAGAATTCTTAACAAATAAATTAATTCATAGTTTATTCATAAAAATAATTCTTAAAGAAATCATAGGTAATCATTGAAGTGAAATGCCTCTTAAAATAATCTTTATAATAAATGCAATTTCTTTTAAGAATCATTTTAGATTAGGTATCAGCTAATCTAATCAGCTATCACTAAAATCACAATTTTAACTTATTTTTTTTTTAATTTATGCTTAGCTGATTTGGAAAAACCATTTCTATAACGTAAAAAGAAGAATTTTATTTATATAGCTAATAGCATAGGACATATGGTTACTGCTTTTCTCATTTCCAGAAACTTCCATCAACCGTTTCCCTTCTTTTAATATCATTCTTTAAACTTTAAGGCTATGAGATACCTTTAGCCTTACATGCTTTTTTTTCTTCCTTTTAGCCAAAGCTGAAATTATTAATATGTGCCATGCAATATATCTTTTCTACAATAAAGCAAATGAAATTTTATAATACTCTTAATGACACAAAATCTTTCTTATAATTTTCTTATAGTATTGATAGTTTACAATTATTTATTAGTCATTTAGTACATTTTAGAGCATATTATTATTATTTACAATAATACTTTAATGCTTTTGGTGCAATACCTCAAAATTTAAATCTAAGATCAATTTAACAATCTATAGCAATGTCTAATGGCATGTATTTAATTAGACTATTTATTTATGTTTAATATTTTTCTGAGATGCTAGTATCTGGCACCTAACTTTTGCAGTAAAATCCCATAATGAAAGAATTTTTAAAACACTCATTTTCAATGCATTTTAAGTCACCGTTGTATTTGGTTTTGTTTGAATAAATAGATTTTTTTTTCAAAACTATGTTAAATAGTCATAATATATATTATCTTTTATCTGCTCAGTAGATAATCTCTACTTTGTTTCTGTTCATATATAATTACACTTTGGGAATGGGTGGTATTTACTTGATTTTAGGGAGTTAGATTCTTAGATTCTTTATGCATATAATCAGATGTGAATGACTCAAGACACAGCACATATCTTGTGATTACAGTGATTCAGCAGGCAAAAAGGACAATAATCGCCACTTTAATGACAACAGAAAAATAGAAAGTGTTTGTGTCCCAGATGGCCTCATGGAGCAACTCAAGCATGCCAAGCACATGTATTCCCTCCAAGAGGTCCTATTTTAGTTATATCACTATAAGTCCAATTTTATTTTCTTAGATTCAAAAGCATTTATAAGTAATGAAGAATGTACCACTAAGGGACACTTGTCATCACAGAGTAGATCACTACATTTAGTATACTTGTTTTTTTTTTTTTTTTTTTTTTTTTTTTTTTTTTTTATAAAGGACAACTGTAATGACTCATCTTCATCTTTGACAGCTTTTTAAAATTGGATTTTCAGGTAATTGTTAGTACATCTTAAGGTGGTTTACAAAGAGTTCTGATCATTCTCAATTTAAAAGGAACTTATAATTATATGCTCACCATCTATGATAATACAGGCTATTACTGACAATAGAATATGAGTAAACAGAAATGTATCACAATATTCTTTAATTTAATAAAATAAGAATTAATGTTTCTGTCCCCGTACTTCATGTAACCCAGAATACATTATTTTCTATTCATACTCATGTAATGCATGTAATATGTAACTATTATAGACCAAATAAAAGTCCTTGTGTTAATTTGTATATTAAGCATGAATAAGGTTTTATTCATTTGTATTTCTTAAAGATTTATTTATTTGTTTTAGAGAGAGAGAGAGAGACAAATAGGGAGAGAGAAAGAGCATGCATGCAGAGGGGAGGAGCAAAGGGAGACGAAGAGAGAAACTCAAGCAGACTACACACTGAGCATAGCGCCAGAAGCAGGCCTCCATCTCACTACCTGTGATCAAGATCTGAGCCAAAATCAGGAGTTGGGCACTCAACCAACTGGGCCATCCAGGCACCCCTTTTGAATTTTTATTTATTTATTTTAAAAAGATTTTATTTATTTATTCATGAGAAACACACAGAGAGAGGCGGAGGCAGAGGGAGAAACAGGCTCTATTCAGGGAGCCGATGTGGGACTCAACCCCACAACCGTGGGATCATGCCCTGAGTCAAAGGCGGATGCTCAACCACTGATCACCCGGGCGTCCCATCCCTTTTGTATTTTTAATATTAAAAAATAAATACCTAGATTCAGATTAAAGATGGTAAATTAAATGTTTATCTTTATGAATGTCTTAAACTCTACTAAAAGTAAAAAATGTTTTTAAAGATACATCTTCAAGAAAAAAAAGAAAAGAAAAAACGGAGAAAATAATAGCAACAGTATTTTGGAAGATAAAAGGTAGTACAAATTATTCCTGATTTAGCCATCTCAGGAAAGTTAAATTCTAAGCCCCAAATTATAAAAACAGCAGAAATCTAATATGCTTAACAACATCTGTATATGGCCCAGGAATTACTGGTATTCTGACTGTATGAAAATAAAAGTGAAGAGAATTGCCGGGAATGGAGTGTGGGGTAGCCTGTGAAAATCTGTTTAAAGAAGTCTAAATCCCAATATGTGGTTATTCTGTCTTTCCTGCACAATGACAGAAAACAGGGAGATCTATTCTCTGAAAAGCATAAAGAAAATAAAGATAGATATCTTGATAAGAATGGAATAGCATTTTGAAAACAGTTAAGAAGCATGATATTATTTCTCTTAGGAATTTGATCAGCATATGAGAAAAGTTGCAGTGATACAGACAACAGACATTTCCTAAAGAAACAACCACCAATCTGATCAAATAAAATCAATAGGATAATTGGGACAGATGATCCCAGAAGGGCATTTGTGCAATAGATATACAAAGAAAATTAGAAACCCAGTGAGAGTAGCCTGGAGAGCAGATCTACAAGAAAAAGAAATTTAGTGCCATCTTAGGGATTTGAATGTACTGTAAGTGATTTAGATTAATTGGGGGCAGAGGAGCGTGTGAGTGAATTAAGAATAATTATTGGAGTTAATATAGTTATTTGTACTCCTCCAATATCAATTCCTATCATTGTTCTATAGTAATAAAATACTTATATTTTAGCTCAGCATGTGGTTCCATGAAATATATATGTTTCATACTCACACTAGCAAGTACATATGGCCACATGACCAGGTGGTTGCAAAACGATTCCTGTAGGTGTTAAGTGCAACTGCTGGAACATGCCATTAAAGAAAGGTAAACCCTTCTTCTTCCCCTTCTTTCCTCCTTCTCCTTCTTCTGTTTCTGTTTGGCTGAAATAAAGATATCATGACTTACAATGACTGGATATCCTGAAACACAAAATGATTTTGAAAATATAAGCTTCAACAACAGAGTGATGTGATTGATAGATAAATCCTGACACTATATGTTGGACTATCTACTTTCAGATACTTAAATGGGAGACCAATAAACATATGGCTTAAACAATGGGTACATTGTATGATCCATCAATGGAGACTATCATACCAACAATACAGTTTATTCCCAGAATGGTATGTGGCACATTAAAACACTTAAAATATTTGTCATTGACTTAGTGCAGCAGAAAGTGGAGCCCAAGAACTCTATCTAATAGTGTAGGCTAGAAAACTTGTGCTTTTTGATAGGTTCACACAATGTACTGAACATCTTCCTACTTTCTAGCACAAAACAATGTTCTAGCTCGTCTTGCACTTTTCTCCAACCAGCTCTAGAATTAATGTTTTTAACCAAATTAACTTGGTCCCATTTAATGGAAGATGTCATTTTGAAATCAATACCAGGGCTCTCAGTATCATTATTACCGTGGGTGTTAATTGCCTCTACACTTAACCAGGGGATAAAATTAGAAAATATATTCTGGAATATCCTTTTTTTTTTTTTTTTAAGACTTTATTTTTTTCATGGGTGACACAGAGAAGCAGAGGCATAGGAAGACAGAGACTGCCCCAGGGGAACCTGATGTGGGACTTGATCCCAGGACTCCAGGATCACGTCCTGAGCCAAAGGCAAATGCTCAACCACTGAGCAACCCAGGTGCCCCTATCTTGGAATATACTTATACACACTTATATAACTCTGCACTTATCTCTATTTACCCACCCATAATAAAATAATACCTACAATTGTAATTCAACACTTCAGATTTCATTGTAAATTTCTCCTGGTAATGTCTTAAAATACTTTCTCTGGCAATGATAAATGGCTTCAGTGACCATCAACACATTTACTTCTTTTATTCAATTAATCTATATATTTGTTCAATGAAAACAATCTCCCATATCCACTATCTTCCATACCTACCCAATTGCTCTATATCCTTGGACTCTGGGACCCAGTATATTCTAGTTCTTTGTATTTTAATGAGTTTTTGTTTGTTTGTTTGTTTTTGTTTTTGAGTTTTTTTTTTTGAATACTTTGGTTGTTGACTCAGTAGAGTCAATACTAAGTCAATACTTAATATAACCCTGGTATAGGCATTATATCTGGAAATCATTAGTTTTCATGATATTATCATTATTAAATATTTATGACAACTAAAGAACTCTAAAAATAATATGCAAAATGATTTCTTTGTATTTACATTTATAAATTTTAATATATAATTATATATGATAAATAACATTAATGAAATCATATGTTAATTTAATCATAACTGCAGTTAATGTTGACTGGGCATTTTCTACATGCTAGACACTATGTTAAACACTTCATTTTTGTTCTTTCATTGAATTGTCATACATGTTTTTCAGTGGGAACTATGTAGACTTATGATCATAAGCGGTGAATCTAGACAAGAATAGATTCAAAATTTAATTCCATCATTTTTAGTTGTAATATCTTGATATTAAACCTATTCTGTTTCAATTCACACACACAAACACATGCACACCTTTTGTATTAAAAGAATTAAATAATCCAATGCTTAATAATATTCTAACCATATATTAAGAACTTCAGAAAAGTTGGCCATTATTATTGCTTATAAAAGAAGAAATTAAGGATTTAGAGGGGGTAACTACATTGTCCTAAGCTAAAGCAGGTCAAAATTAATTATTGGTATTTATTTTATAAGTATATATTTCATAAATGGTATGGAGATTTAAAAACATCTTTTAAAATTTTACTACTGGAAATAAAATTTTTCTAGTTACTTTCTAGATTTCAGATGTTGAGATCTCCAATGGCTATAATGATTGGAAGTCTTTATTTTATTACTAGTCTATGCCTCTCTTAAAAGCAAATCCATATATTTATATATTATTATATACCCAGCATGTGTTTTAGTAGCTATCATCCTCCATCTTTGTGTTAGACCAGCTCAACAAATTTTTGAGTGAATAAATGGATGCATATTTTTATGTTCCTTTAGTATGACCTTTAAGCTAATGAGGTACATACTAATTATTTCCTAATGATGGTTAGTTTTAAAATAAACTCTCAATTCTTTGGCATCAGTTTCATTATTTTTAACATATAAAACATAGCTTAGGAAATAATTGGAAAAGAAGCATAAAATTTATTGTTTGAGCAATGGAATAGAATACAAATTACATTAAACAAATTGAAAAAAAAGCTAATTGAAGAGCTATAGTGGGTAGATTCTTGAAGATCACTTCCTTTCCTCCAAAAATTGTAAGAAATGTGTATAAAAATGATTGTAAATAAGATAATTGCTATACAACCCAGTTGATAAAATCTCAATGTAAAAATAGTAGGTTATGCTAAGAAAGAGTACAAAAAGAAATATTTTAAGAAATATAGATATGAATTTATAAATCAATAGGACATGCTTTATTAAAAAAACAAAATATTAATATTAAGATATATCTTGATGAAATTACTAAGCTTTCAGGATGAATAGTCATTTAGAGAAAGTAATATTAACTTTAGATTTTTTTTTTTTTAGTATAATACTCAACTCCAAGAAGAGTAAAACAATTCCTACAAAATTCTCAAAGAAAGATGTTACTAGTGATTTATAAATAGTGAACTGATACTTCTCTCAGGTAAATAAGAATTCAGGGAAAATTGTACCCATGAGCCATGCTCAGGTTAGGGAGACATTTGATAGTAACATACAGAGAACTGACAGATATCAAAACAAAAACTTTATTGATTTAGAAGTCATAAAAGTGACACAATTGATAATTCAATCCATTTGCATAACACCACAGAAACTGAAGAATGCCAGGAATTATGGCTTAAGAAATTTTAATATTACTTCCTTTGATTTAAAATAAATAAAACACCTAAAAGGAAAAAAGTAAAATTAAACAAACATTAACATAAGCTTTTAAAATCAAAGCTATTTTAGTAATAGTATATTTTATGATTACTTGAAGATTAACAATCCTTCCCCATTAACTTTAGTGCATTCTGTATTAAACTTATAATTAAATGAATTTGTGTTATATCAGCATATTATGGCATTGTATCATTTTCTAAATTTCTTTAAAGCTCTGTTTCTGTGTTTGGCTTATCTACATTTTTTTCTCTTTGTAAATACAGGCTGAGAAATAAAATATATGATGTTCATCAAAAGTTAAGAATGGTTCTTTTTTTTAACATTTTATTTACTTATTATGAGAGACACAGAGAAAGAGAAAGACAGAGACATAAGCAGAGGGAGAAGCAGACTCCATGCAAGGAGCCTGATGCAGGACTTGATCCCAGGACCCCAGAATCATGTCCTGAGCCAAAGGAAGATGCTCAATTGCTGAGGCACCCAGGTGCCCCAAATTTATAAAAATTTTAAATTTATCTTATCGATACCATCTGAAGTTTTTAGAATCATCATGAATTTTTTTGAATTATTAATCTTGCATAATACACTCTAGTTCCATCTATGTTGTTCCAAATGGCAAGATTTCATTTTTTTGATGTCTAAGTACTATTTCATGGCATATATACACCAAATCCTCTTTATTCATTCTTCAGTTGATGAACACTTGGAGTCTAAAAGATGATTCCTAATTGAATATTTTTGACTTCTAGACACCACAATATATGACTTTATTTTTTTCAGATTTTATTTATTTGAAAGAGAGTGAAAGAGAGTCTAAGTAGATAAGAGAGGGAGAGGCAGACTCTCCACTGAGCAAGGAGCCCTGTGTGGGACTCAATTCTGGATCCCTAAGATCATAACATGCAGTGAAGGTAGACACAACCAACTGAGCCACCCAGGTGCCCCAATCTCTGACTTTAATAATATAATTTTCCCTGAATAATTTCTAAAACCTTCTCAATTAAAAAAAAAAAAGAAAGAAAGAAAGGAAGAAAGAGGAAGAAAGAGGGATGCCCGGGTGGATCAGCAGTTAAGCACTTCCCTTCGGCTCAGAGCATGATCCTGGAGTCCTGAGATTGAGTCTCACATTGGACTCCCTGTATGGGGCCTCCTTCTCCCTATGCCTATGTCTCTGCCCCTCTCTCTCTCTCTCTGTCTCTCATGAATAAATAAATAAAATCTTAAAAAAAAAGAAAAGAAAGAAAAGTTACTCTTTTCATAAAGAAGGCTTCATGTAGGTATCAAAAAAAAAACTTGCATGGTGGCAACTGATTCTCAATATATCAAAAGAATTCTTGGAATGAGTTTAGGCTAAACTCACAAAATAATATTTCTTGAAATGTCATTACAAATATCAGTAACTCTTCCTATGAATTTTGCAAAGTTAAGATGTTATATTTAAAGCTGACAACTTTACTAGGATTTTGAACTATCAGATTAATCCTACTATTTGTAATTTATTTTCGGATTTTCAGAACTTTTCAATTTTGTGATTTCTGCTTCTATTACCTCTTGGAATGATTAATTTAGTTTTGTATTCACATGCCACTTATTTTTCACTTATCTCTAGATGATAAACTGATTTTAAACAATTTTTTACTTCTTTTAGTTTTTTTTTTTTTTTTGGTCCAGACATTTCTTAAAGATTTTATCTATTATCTATCTATCTATCTATCTATCTATCTATCTATCTATCTATCATCTATTTTTCTATCTATCATCTATTTGAGAGAGAGAGAGAGCATGAGGGCAGAGGGAAGGGCACAGAGAGAGAGAGAGGCAGAGAATCTCAAGAAGACTCCATGCTGAGTGCAGAGACACCGGGCTTGATCTCACCACCTGAGATCATGACCTGAGCTCAAACCAAGAGTGGAACTCTTAAGTAACTGAGCCACCTAGGCACCCTTGCCTAAACATTTTTTATAATCAAAGATCTCTTCCAAAATTTGTTGTTATTTCATTTTAGTTTTTTTTCTAATATTCAGATCTAGTATACTTTTTTGAAATAATATCTATTCTGTCCAAAAGAAGTGCTAGCTCTATTTGTTAAATTTATTCACCTTATTCTGCAATAGAATAAAATGAAGTTCACACTGTACGATCTAAAAATTATACTTAGAGGGACACCTGGGTGGCTCAGGGATTGAGTGTCTGCCTTCGACTCAGGGCATGATCCTGGGGTTCTGGGATTGAGTCCCACATGGGGCTCCCTCCTTGCTCTCCCTCTGCCTATGTCTCTGCCACTCTATCTCTGTCTCTCATGAATAAATAAAATCTTTAAAAAATAAAATAAAATAAAAATTATACTTAGAATTAATATAGAGACACCCAACTTTTGCAATGTTATATGGTCCATATTTATTTAAAAGTTTTAATGACCTTAAGTTATGTAATGAGAGACTTAAAACAATCTTTAAAGGTAAAATTAATGAACACTATTTGCATAAATCTTATTGACATGTTCAATTATTTATTTCATGACAATTTTATCTGTTTTCAGTAGAGCTTTACTTCATCTCTTCTGTTCAGGAAACAGATTTTTAAAAATCTAAATAGCAGATTACTTGTAGTACTAATAAACATATTCAGAAAAGCAAGAAAAAAATAATGTTACAATAAATTTTAAGATTTCATGTGACCAATTACATTCATGTAACGCTGGAAATAACTGAAGAAAAAATATTATCTGTCCTACTATTTCTAGAGTCATAGTAATTAATGGTCCAACATAATCGTTTGACCAGTCTGATCTTTTAATAGTCCAGTCTGATGTTTTAATAAGATCTAATTCTGTGGCCATATTGTCACAATAATGATAAAAATGTCTGCCTAATTTCTTATCTTACTTTTTAAGTGTCTTCATACTATAATGATGCTTTTTAACTGAATTATTTCAAAATAACCATGTGCTATAGTTTTTTTTTTCCTTTATATCATTCGGTAATAAAAGTATTCCTGTTTTCATATTACTTTGGACCAATTTAAAATAAGCTTTGTTCTGCAATTAGTGGATAGTTTTGAAAATATTTATTAATTCTCAATTAGGTTTAAATGCCTCTTATCTAATTATAAAAAGTTGTAATATCTTAATTCAAATTTTATTATGTACAATAGATATTTTCTAAAATACTAAACCATTTTCCCAGTAGTTAGTTTAAGAAATATATTTTATTCCTAAAATAGAAGCTATTCTTTTCTGGTATTAATGTCTTACTTGCTCTCATTTTTCTACAGATTGAATAATTGACAATCCTAATTAACTAAGTAAATCTACAAGATCAGTTTGAGCAACAATAGAAATGAAATAGAATGTAAAATCAGAGAGCTAAGAAGTTGAAGTATAAAATCTTTCAGATAATAAAAGTGGATTTGACTTAGTAATGTGTCCATCTGGTAGATCAAAGAAAGGTATCTATAGAAGAGTTTCCTGGGCATTCCAACATGACTTTGAGAAGGGTTATAACAATTGTTTGAAGGAATAGTAACATAAAATTTAAATTATGTATGATTGAAAATGTGTTTTGATGAAGATCCATGTCTTAGAAATGTGTTTGGAATCCTGGTTTTATTAATATTTTCTTACTTATAAAATAGAAATACTATCATTTGCCACATAATGTTATAGCAATTTTTTTAAAAGATATCAAACACCATACTAGGTACTTACTCATCCTTGCATTCCTTATAATAGTATCAACATATTTAAAACTAGCCCACATTCAATATCTTCATACTGTGTTTCCCTTTCCATGCACTGTCTTTATCAGTAAATGCAGGGTTTTATAATATTTCAATGTGCAATGCATGGTAATTACAAATCTTTTTATATTAAATGTGGAAGAATGACAAGAAGAAAAGTATAAACTAATTCATTCACTCATTCATCTATTAGTGCAACAAATATTAATAAAATTTGTCAATCATCACCTTATACAGTGGAAATTAAAATGAAGAAGTTGTATCATCTCAGTCCTCATGGAGATTATACAGTATTTTGACTTCATCCTGTGTTAAAGGCTTAAGATAAATTCAAAAATTCTTGATGTTTTAGCTATAGAATGAAGATGGTGGAGAACTACAGAAATGGAAGGTTTTCTCAAGTCATTACAATCACATTGCATTGGAAATTGAATATCAGATACTTGTTTATAACGTTTATAACAATGTAATATGGTTCCAGAATATAACACTGAAGACGACAATTTTGCTCTCCATAAAGAATTCATTATCTATCAAAGTATGGGGAAAGAGATTAAAGAAACAAAAAATTCAAATCTAGCTGATTAATGCTATTACTTATAAATTTATGTACAATTTGTGGAAGCACATGAAATAAAAATGATAAGAATTATTTAGTAAATTCTACTAAAATGAAAGTTATATCTTCTTAAATTATATTCCTTAAAGACTTTTATTTCAACTAACTTCCTATATTGTTGTCATCATGCACTTTTTTAGCATACTTACAAATAGGACTGCATTTCTGTTATACTTGGCACTTCAAAGTTGGTGGACTATATCTAAGGAGAAAAATTAAAGAAGGAACACATTTTCATTTTCCATAAATATTGAAAAAATTCCTTGGATTTAGAGACTATAATTATATCTCCTGTCAAGCTTAACCTTTGTTTATATGATGAAATGACTGAATGATGTATTAGCATCATTCAAAATTTTTATTCTTTTGTGTCATTTTATTAATGTTCTATAATTATTTAAACATGGGAAAAAATAAACATGGGAAGACATAAGAAGCACATGAATACTGATAGCCATGTAATCTCATGTATTGATTTAGGTGCCTGGATCTATGCCCCATATCTTTAAAGACATACTCATATTTATATAGTCATATTACTAAAGAAAATACTCAGAATATTGTAATAAAATATAAAGTCATTCCTACATAACTAGTTTTACCTATCAGTTGTAAAATATTGACTTTTCAAGTAGTAACACGAGCTCAAATGTTTGCATCCTAATTAAGTTACATGAAAATGGCAAAAGGAAAAAAAAATCTATTGTTTGAAAAGATAAAAATCTATTGTTTGTAACCTAGTACAGAAAGACATATATTAACACACTTTAATTGTGATTTTAAAACATAAATTATTAGTTTTCTAGTTTTGGTTAATGTGATACATGTTTGTTTTTACACATATACTTGCCACCGAAATATGCCATACATACATATATATTTTAAATACATCGATATATTTATATACAGTCATATAAATATATGGGTGTGTGTTTCATATCCTTACTTACTCACATGTGTCTTGTGATGGTCCACTGCATACTACATTATATCCAGATCTTCCCTCATCAGAAACCTTCATAACTTTGTCCCAACCTACTATTCTGACCTGATTTTTCTTTTCTTTTTTTTTTTTAAAGATTTTATTTATTTATTCATGAAAAACAGAGAGAGAGGGAGAAGCAGAGACACAGGCAGAGGGAGAAGCAGGCTCCATGCAGGAAGCCTGACGTGGGACTTGATCACAGGTCTCCAGGATCAGGTCCTGGGCTGAAGGCGGCACTAAACTGCTGAGCCACCGGCCTGACCTGATTTTTCTATATGTGTTCTACCTTGTAGCCAGATTGGATTGCTGTGACTCAGTGAATATGTTCTGTCCTCATGCATTTATCACTTTCTACTTCCACTACTAAACATTCTTCAACAGAAACTACAAATGACTAATTGGGTAACTGTGTTCACGAAGTCTTCCATGACTTCTTCAAGTTAGCTGGTATCTCTCATTCATCTAACCCCTTTTCCAGGTTTCTATTAAGGCATAACAAATATCCACATACTTACTGACCTAAAAAACAGAACTGTGGATTTTGTGGGTGAGGAATTATGACAAGGCACAAGGAATATGGCTTATCTCTGTCTCTCAATGTCCTGGGCTTAAGGATAGAGATCCGAATGGCTCAAAGTGATTCAAAAGACTGGGTTAGAACCATTTTGGCATGATTTTATTTACTTGTCTATCGCCTGAGCTTAAAAGGCTCAAAGATCAGGCTCAGCTCAGACTGTTGACCTAAGCACCTACATGAGAGTACTTCACGAGGTGGTAGCTCTCTTAAAGATGCTATCCTCAGGATAATCAGACCTTACATTGCAACTCAGGGCTTCCGGAGTGATTGTGGACACAGAGTGGAAGCTGAATAGTGTGATGTGCCTACTTGCAGAAGTTATGCGTTAAGCCTTGCCAACAGTGTTATCTAAGGCCAGTTGAGATTCACTGGGAGGCAATAACTCCTACTTCTAGATAAAAGGAGGGTCAAGGAACTTGAGACCACTTAAAAAAATTATAGACCCCTCTATACCATCCTCAGAAACATAATTATAGCTTGAGATTTTTGTTTTATTTGTTTTTGTTTTGTCCCTGATCTCTGTAACTGGAGTAAAACACTTCAAAATCATAGCTATCTTACTGTCTCCCAGATCTTTAAGTGGCCATCACACTAGAATGCAGCGAAGATAGTCAATTGATTTCGTGAGTAAAATTGCATTTAATTTATTTCTGGCAATGGCCATTATTTTGCATTTGAAAAGACAACAATTAAGTTCAGTTGATCATACTTAGAAGCAAGTCTGAATGTACTCCCACATATGAACACACACGTGAATGCACTTTTTATCATACATTGAAAGTTTAACATAGTTTCATTTATTCATTTATTTAACAAATGATTATTGGGCACCTATTATGAGGCAGGCACCAAGCTTGGCACCAAGTGTAATGTGATGATCTATAAAACTATAGTGTAGTGATCTGAAATCTATAGTGTAGTGATGATGACTAATGTTCATATAAACCAACGTGTTTACAGAATTATAGAATAAAGAACACAAAGAATAAAAATAGGATCCTATAACTATTTAGTTAGGACTATTCATATTTAATTTATTTTTAAAAGGAAAATATTTTACTTCATAGCAGTCATATAAATTAATACCTATTGTACTGCATAACTAGGTGTTAAAATTTTATATGCGTATATAAATATTTATTACAAGAAAGGAAGCCAAAATAATTTTAAATTCTAAAATTATTTTATTTAACTAATTACATTAATTTAGGTCTTACAAAATTGGTTCCATAAGCCCATTTCTACTTAGAATAAGAGAGAGATTTAAAAATTATATTGGCATTTACATTGTATTTTAAAACTCAATATAGATCCTGAAATCCCACTTAGTTTATCTTTCTTTGGAAAATGAAATCACATATAAACTCAACTCAACTATTTATTTTTGCCTTAAAATCATGGCATTTTTCATTGTTATTGTTATATCCTGCTACCTTTAACTAGAATTTCATCCTGATCATACATATTGAATAAATCATTCAGTAATACACTGGGATTCTTCTTCTTCTTCTTCTTCTTGGCTAGCACATTCTTGAATTTTTTGCAGATAGCTTTTTTTATGTCATCATATATGAGTTCAATCTGAGCCAAAATTACTGACACAAATGGGGGACAATTTTCTCATACACAATGCATACACATCAAGATTCAGTGATTTAAGTACTCTTTCATTTTTGTCAGCATAGAAATGAGCCTTATTGCTAATGTTGTTTGTCTAAACAAAATTTAAAATTTATATGTAATGCTCCACAAACAGCCCACCTTAAAATACAATATTTCTGAGAGTTATATAAGTCAGTACAGGGGCACCTGGGTGGCTCAGTTGTTGGTTAAGCTTCTCACTCTTGATTCAGCTCAGGTCATGATCTCAGGGTCCTGGGATCAAGCCTCAGGTCTGAGGTTCTTTGCTCTGTGTGCTGAATGGGAAGTTTACTCGGTATTCTCTCTTGCTTTTCCTCTGCCTCTCTTGCCCTGCTCTCTCTAATAAGTAAATCTTTTATAAAATAAAATAAATTGGTACATAATAGCCATCAGAATATATTTTTACTTGATAGCTCAAAATCAATTTATGACTAAAATAGTCACAACTCAAAATTCTGAGCAGGTATTAAATAAAATTGAATCTAGATCTTGGTATTTTTTTAATAATACCAAATGACTCAATGAGTGTAGCTTTTTGATATAATGCTATAGCGCAGCAAGCAAGAAAGTGATGATAAATACAATTGATAAAGGGAACAGCAGATGCCTCATTGTTTATCTGTACTACTTTACTAAAGAGTAGAGTTGCAGACGTTCTTTGACTGTGCATTTGCAATGATGTTGATGGGAATCCTATTCATGGATTCAACTGGCTCATCTTTGTTAACCTGAGAAAAAGACAATAAAGCCTGTGAGAATATGACAATGTAAATCTGAAGCTGTGACTCATAGAACAATCCTATTGTTCTTGAAACTGACCCAGTTATAGTTTACCTTAACTGTAATTCATAGAAAAGGTCTGATTTTATTCATTTTGTTATAAGATAATTCATGTGCATCCGAAGTGTAAGTTCACATTAAGAAGAACTATGGAAAACAAATGTTCTTAATTCAGGTATTTGTTTGTATTTTGTAGCTTCACATAAGTGTAAAAGAGAATTGGTACAGAATAGTTATCTTATATTAACCCTAGAAAATTTCCATATTATCTATTGCATTTGGAAAATAAAAATCAACATATTTCTTACCCATAATAAGCATATGATATGTTTGAAGCTCTGAGTCTTTCAAAATTTTCAGTGGGAAGAGACTTAAAGAGTATCCTAATGCTAAGGACACCAGAAAGATGAGTGTTAAATTTTCCCTGGGGGAGAGTCAGTGGCAAATTCTGCATGTACAACACCTTCTCTATGAAGAAATTACTAAAAACAATGAGTGCTTCCTGAAGAAGAAGTGATAATTATGCCTTACATTTATGGTACTGCATTATGTGACAAAGGAGTATTTGTGAATTCCTTGAATGGCAAGATCACAAATGTCAAAGTGACCTCAGTGTCACAGGGCAAATCTGCAGAGCCGCCACAGGGCAAATTAGTTTCTCCAAGGCAGTGCCCTTTAGCATAGGTCTGCTGAAGGTTGGGACAGGTGATTGAGAGCTACTTTTCTTTTCTGGTGCCCGGAAATTAACTCAAAATATTTCCAATGTGAAAGATATTCAAGTCTCTGAGATTGATATACAAACATAAGCAAACAAGCCAGCAAAAAACCCTCCAGTACTTTTTATTAAGAAAAGAATTATTGAACAAAAGAACAGCTTACCATATTTCAAAATTAAAAATTGAAACATACATCAATATAATTATTGAATTATTAGCTAACATTAAAAGTATGTGGTTCCATAAGGAGAAATAAGCAATGATATCAAATGCGTTGAGGGATGCCTGGGTGGCTCAGCAGTTGAGGGCATGATCCTGGAGTCCTGAGATAGAGTCCCACATTGGGCTCCGTGCATGGAGCCTGCTTCTCCCTCTGCCTGTGTCTCTGCCTCTCTCTCTCTGTGTCTTTCATGAATAAATAAATGAAATCTTAAAAAAAAAAAGATATCAAATGCATTGAATTATTAGAGCTACAGTGTATAAATGACTTGAAATGTAATAATAATAAATATATTTTATTATACCATATGTATTATTATGTCAATGAATAATAAATGTACAGAGTTTGAATTACTTTCACATAATTTATCTATATGAATATTTCACTAGTGTTATCCTAGAAGAGTATTTCTTAGGGGGTTGTTTTGTCTTTTATCATCTTCAAAATATAGCATGCATTAAGTTCAACTCTATGTCATCATAACTACTTGGGCATCAAGATCTTTTAGTGGAATTCAAGGGTCAGATTCAAGTTGTAAGCTAAAGACATGGTCATGGTGAACAGCTAAGGTTATGTGAATTTGGAAAAAACAGCACAAGAGGAATAATTCAGAACATACATTAAGAGTTACCAAAATTCAGAAATAGCCAAAGAAATAGAATGCATGAGTCTTGCCAGACTTCAATAAGGAAATTCAAATCCATTTGTTTCTTGCTAACCTATGCTAACTTAAAATAAATTTTTCACCCAACTGCTAGATCATGAGCCAAAACATCTGAAACTTTTCAACTAATTTCTAAAGACCCATACACTTTTTTTAAGGCACACACTCTACATAGGAGATATATAGATATAAACTCAAAATGAGTTTTAAAATGAGTATTGCTTAGGAGGTCCTGGTTTAAATGAGTTTAGATTGTCCTTTATGAACACTCCACTGTACTGAATGTCTTTATTCTGTTGATTTACTAGTTGTTTACTCAAGAAATTTTTCTTTCAGGTTTCAAACATACATGAGATTTAAATTTGTAGATTGATTAGGTTAGTGAACATCTTGGAGATTCAGAAACAAATTTATTTTCAATTTTTTTAAATTTTTATTTATTTATGATAGTCACACAGAGAGAGAGAGAGAGAGGCAGAGACATAGGCAGAGGGAGAAGCAGGCTCCATGCACCAGGAGCCCGATGTGGGATTCGATCCCGGGTCTCCAGGATCGCACCCTGGGCCAAAGGCAGGCGCTACACCGCTGCGCCACCCAGGGATCCCTATTTTCAATTTTTTTGATGTTATATACATGGCATTTGTGTTATCATTATCTATATTCTCAAGCTTTTACCTCAAATCAGTTTTAATGACATATTGTTTCACTAGTTGATTTTTAACAGAAGTGAAATAAATTGAAATTAGAGTGGATTATATTCATAATGGTATTTCATATATACTAGCGAACATAACACAGGGCAAATAAATCATGTAATAAGGTTCGTGAATTTGGCTAGAGCTAGGAAAAGTAATTATCCAGCATATGTTAATTGTTATTTCCTCTTCACCTTTATAGCATATTTCTGTATCAATGTAATTGCATAATGGTTAAACAGCTTCCATTAAATAAATTTGTTTATTTATTTAGAAGTTTTAATTTATTTATTTGAAAGAGATAATGAGCAAGAAAGAGCATGAACTAGGGGAAGAGGCAGAGAGAATGGGAGAAGCAGGTTCCCTGTTGAACAGGGAGTCCAACTTGGGGCTTGATCCTAGGACCCCAGGCCCCTGACCTGAGCTGAAGGAAGAGACTTAACAGACTAAGCCACCCCTGCACCTCAAAAATAATTTAAATCAATCCCACAAGTGATGTTCAGACACACAGTGGCATAGGTCATGGTGATTGGAGAGTGGAAGGATGAGATAATAGAGTAAAAATTTTGGAGCTGTGCTAAGAATCCTTGAATTACATTTTCTCAAAAGAACAAAGTTATTATGAATGGCTTCAAAAGTGAGATCTGGGAGTCAGAAGATAGGAAAACTTATAGCAGAGCTGAATTTTAGCAACAACAAAGGCAAAGAACGTGGTTGAAATGTGAGTCAACAGGATAATGGCCGTTGCAGCGATGGTATTTGGTTTACCCATGCTTTTCAATGGCAGTGGTTTCGAGAAAAAGATTAAACTGATTTAAGAGTGCATGTAAGACTATCTCTTAGACACAAATTAACTGCATAAGAAGACCTAACTTCTTTCACTGGTATAAAGAAGCAAACGAGACAAACACAATCTTGGAACTAATATGGCTATATTGCCGTTTGCAATTTTGCTGATGCTTGGGGTATTTGGAATAATTATACATAGTAAGGTAATGTGCATTACTTTGATTAGAAAAAATGATAATATTGATTAAATCACATAGTAGGGCAGGATTGTTTTTAGAAAACCTGGCATCTTTTATGATCTTTTTCTAATTATTTCACTGCAATAGTGAAATCCTTAATTTCTTATCTCTTCAGAATTAAATCTGTTTTTCTAGTCATCTTACAAAGACTGTCTTATGATGAGAAAAGTTGGAATTTACTAAGCAATTTTTAGCAATTATTATGACTATAATATACGTAGTGATGCCCAACATTTCAAATTTAAACATAGACTGTCAACTGTACGACTCTCTAGGGGCTCCTTTATCTTTGTTTTGGATATGTGGTTTTATCTGTTTATGCTGAAATGAAACAATGCATAAACGTTCTTTCATCTTGATATCTCATTTTGTTAAGTTGCAAAAAATAATTAGTATATGTGGTGAGTATAAATCTTACTTCAAAACTCATTTTTAATCCTTATTCTGCTGCCACAGTGGAAATAAATTTGAAGTCAATTTTTTTCTCTTAGTTTTAGTTCTGGGTGTGTAGAGTGTGTCATGGGATCAGTAAGGGCGGGAGGTAGTAAATCTTGTTTTCTAAGTCAAATGTCCACAATATAATATTGCCACCAAGATGTTCATGGTGTATAGTCACTGGCCACTGATTCACACAAAACTCTGTGAAGATTCTCTTCATTCTCTCTCTCTCTCTCTTTTTAAAAATTCTTATAAGTGAATAGGTACCTTTACTACTACCTTGTTCCAACTGACTGTATTTGAATTATTTTGCCCATGTAACAGTCTAACAAAAAGAAAACACTGTTTATAAGGCTCAGTCTGCTTACATACATCATGCAGACAATTCTTTATTGGAGTGTTGCCACCCCTCATCTCCTGGTTCTACCCAGGTAGTCATGGGTAATCTCTAAAATTTTAATCTCTAAAATTTTTTTTAATCTCTAAAATTTTTCAGTCTTATAAGAACTGGTTGCAGACCCCCTTTCCTTGGAATCCCATTCCTTTTTGCTTTTCCACTGAATTTCTTTGCCTTCTCAAGCCTGGAAGAATCTTTTCTAGTCTTGGAGGGAAGCAAGGAAGAAAATACTGCTCTCACTAATTGTGTATCCTGATAAATATTTTGTATCTGCTTTGACTCTTTTATATCCCTTTAGGTGGCTAGGGTTTAGGAAATTAAAATCCAGGAATAGACTCCCATTTTTTATGCTCTATTCTATGGCATATTTTCCTTGAGGCAAACTAGTACAGAGTGGCCTAGATGATTTAATAGAAAAAAGACAGTGAAGGTAATAGGAAATCATATTTCAGAAACAATCTTGAGTTACATGTAATACATATGAATATTAAGACTGATTAGAGGGGCAGCCCGGATGGCTCAGCGGTTTAGCACTGCCTTCAGCCCAGGGCCTGATCCTGGAGAATCAGGATCGAGTCCCATGTCAGGCTTCCTGCGTGGAGCCTGCTTCTCCCTCTGCCTGTGTCTCTGCCTCTCTCTCTCTGTCTCTCACGAAAATAAATAAATAAATAAATAAATAAATAAATAAATAAATAAATAAAAATAAATAAATAAATAAACAAACAAACAAGAGAAAGAGAAAAGAAGTTAATAATTCTTGGAATAATTGTAAAAATAAATAGCAGAGAATCCTTAAATAAAACTTAGAACCCTTACAAAATTGACATGGAACAGGGATTGAAAAATGGGCTATAATAAACACTATGGAGAAAAAAGTTGCAAAGAAATATGTTAAAGTAATGCATAACACTATTGACCAAACATTTTATTGTTGTCAGTTGCATATTATATGTCAGGCACTGTGCTAATGCCCGGGAATGAAAGCATCAGCAAGACACAATTTCTTTCCCTAAGGACTTCAAAGATCAGCGGTAAAGACAACAAAATAAAATACAAAACACAATGCATCATAAGCATAATGTATAAATTTAGGAAGACTTCTCAGAGTGCTGATATGCCAGTGATGGTGATGTGGTGTGTTTTCTGTGATGTGATGTGAATTGTTTCTGCAAGGAATGGCACCTCTCTTGAATTTTAGAAGGAAAAGAAGATAGGTAAACAGTAGAGATTGCGGCAAATTTACAAATCTACAGTCTGTATGTAAACAAAAAAATAAGATTAAATAAGATTATATGAAATAAGAACTGGATTACTATGAAATTGTCTTTCTCTCTCTCTCCATATATATGTGTATATACACATATGTTATTTGTAGAATGTAATTAATAATTTGTTTCTTAAAAAAAAAAACAAAACTAACCAAACACCTAAAACATTAGTGGCAGGGCTATATGCTTGGATTTACTTTCTTATGATGATGATAGCTGAAAATGTCAAAGAAGGAGAACAATCTAGAATGCCTAAGAAATGAAAGAATTCATTCCCCTTCTTCCATTTATTTATTATGCTTAATATGTATCATGAGCAAGGGTACTTGGGGAAAGGTAGACAGTTATAGTTCTTGCCCTCGGAGTACTCATGCTCACAGCATAAAGACAAAATAGAGAGAGCTAAATTGATAATTATGTAATATAAATGTATAGACCTGTGAATAAAATTCTGAGGAAATCTGAGGAGAAACTGATTGTCTCTCTGGGATAGTTCTCAAAGTTTTCACTCATGAGTGTAAACTTGAGTTAATACTTTGTATAAAAAGATTAAGAAATAATTAAAAAGAGCTGAGAGTAAAGACATTCTCAAGGCAAAGGAGAAAACACAGATATGGAATTTCTGATTCTAACTAGAATGGATTAACTAGTACTCAACTAGCTCTACCACTGTGGACAACTACATGAATGGATAAATTATATGAATCAACTGTCTGCAGACATTAGACAGGAGGCA
Source organism: Canis lupus familiaris (assembly GCF_011100685.1). Taxonomy (NCBI): domain Eukaryota; kingdom Metazoa; phylum Chordata; class Mammalia; order Carnivora; family Canidae; genus Canis; species Canis lupus. The sequence goes on from NC_049224.1 coordinate 79,948,512, forward strand.
GAACAAAATTATTTTCCATGAGAGTAGGAATACTAGCAAGGTGAATCCCAATGAAGGTACTTCAAAGGAGGAAATTTGTTGATATAATAATTGCAATTTATTCTAATAAACTTTTATTTTTTTATTTTTTAAAAGATTTATTTATTTATTCATGATACACACACACACACACACACACACACACACACACACACACACAGAGGGGCAGAGACACAGGCAGAGGGAGGAGCAAGCTCCTCACAGGAAACCTGATGCAGGACTGGATCCCGGATCCCGGGATCACGACCTGAGCTAAAGACAGACCCTCAAACACTGAGCCACCAAGCCACCACGGGTCCCTCCAACAAACTTTTAAATAAAAAAGTAGTTTCAATGACTCCTTTTCCTTTTATTGTTACTGAGGAACAAAGAAAGGGAACAGATGAATGTATAGCTAAATACATTTACTCTTTATTTCATGCTTATAATGTGCATAAGAACAGTGCTGAGTATCTTATACACTCCTAGTCAAGGACTGACAAAGTTGTGGAGTTAGAACATTAATTCCAGTAGAGCTAAGATGATCAGACACATGAGAAGAGATGGATGAAGTGGGAGGCCTAACATATCCTCATGAATATTGAAATTATATTTCAAGATGGCAGGAATTTTTGAAACTCCAAAACGTTTTAGAATGAAATTGTATACATTCGAAGATGTGAAAAGCTTAATTTATATATTCTCTTAAAATCTTGAGTAAATATTTAGGATTATTATTCCTGGTAGATAAAGGAACAGCTAACGACTTGCATGGATAGTCAATAGAATACCAAAGTCACACCACTTCTTAGGCAGAGGCAGAAAAGCCTGTGTTAACTGTGATACGAATAATATTTGTGATTTAAATTATGGGTAGCCTAGTTCATAAATTATGGTCTAATATTAACCCTGCCCTCCCAGAGCATCTGTTCTTTTCAGACAAAAAATGCAAGGAAGCATGTTTACAGCACAGCATGTGAGAAAAGATTTAGTATTTTAGTTTTATCTTGCCCATTGGCAGACTTGAGTAATTTTTATATTACAAGGAAAAATGGATCCAGAGAGTCTGATATTAAATCCCTAGCAAGGCTCCAAAATGTCAGTTGGATCTTAAGCTAAGCCGTGTTCCTGTGTAAGCTCCATAAAGGGATTGCTGTACCTGTGTATTGATTAGCCACCTGTGGGAGATTGCATTCTGGAGGAAAGATAAACATCTGCTTGGGGTCCTATTCATTGAAAGAAACCACTTATTTAAGTGAGGAAATCTAAAACTATTTTTCTTAATCTTGACATTGGCATTTTTTCTAAATTATTTTTTTAATCCTGTATGATTAGCCAAAGGAAAATAGAATCTAGCTCACAGTTTTCCTCAATTTTATAACTCCTGCTATCACATAATGTGATTACAATATCCACGAAGACATCTTAACTTTGCAAACAATTGACCTCTTCCACTCTCATAACCCTCAACTCAGCTTTCTGTGCTCTGGAGGTCTCTGGGGCTGTACTGCTATAAGTGGCAAATACAGAAATTTCAATCTGTGACTCTCTTCTCACACTCTCCCATCTTGCAATCTGATTCTTTTAACTCATTACATATTTCTTTGATTTTCTTTCATTCATTTGTTTATTCAATCTTTAGGGATCAGACCTCTACTAAATGATAAAAACTTCCTAAACTCTCCAAGTTGGACGCTGAAAAAATACAATTGGCCACCCTATGTACTTGTAAGGAGTATTATGTAATGTGTGCATTTTTCAAGTAACCAAATCATATGAGTATTAAGAATGATAAAGAAAGGCTTTAGGTGCTGTGTACTTACTGTGGAAACAGAAAAGAAAGAATAGCAAACTCTGTCTAGAGGGTTAGGGATCATTTTTAGAGAAAGTGGTCTTGAAACTGAGTCTGAGATAGGTGGGATATGCAGAAGGATCCATGCTGAAAAGCAGCCCAAAGTCCTGGGATGCCCTGTGATTTCAGGGATTCAGCTGCATTGCATCTGCAGACATAAAAGAAAGGTTGGAAGTATGCCGTCAGATTCATAAAGGAGCCTGCGTCCCACGCTAAAGATTAGGAATCATGTACCACTTTGCAACCTTTAGAATTTGGGTTTAGTTATCATTAATCAGAAGTGGAGTCAAAATCAGGAAGAAGATATAAATCTATTTCTCACTGTCCTTCATCTAACCTATTCCGACCTTCAAGTCCCTATTTCAGAAGTGTGAACCACAATACCTGGCTGAATGATGGAATAAAGTTTCAAGTTAGACAACATAATTATTGTGTTGTTAAAACCCATTAATCATAGCGAGTCTACAACCACCCTCTTGATTATTAAACAATGGAAATATTGAAAGATTGACCTCCTATTCAAATGAAAAGAAAAATGACAGCTTCTCCCAAGAAATCATGTACTGGCATTTATTGTCAGTTAGGGCCATGCAGAAAATAGATATTCCAAGGAAATAATAATGTCAAAAATTTTATTTAAAATATTAGTGCCATTTATCTGAGAGCATATGTGGGTGTCTGAACACATATCAATTTATCTTTTGATCTCTCTCTCTTCATCCCTGTCACTCACTTCCTTTCTTTTGGGTCTTGGTATCCACCTCTCTCACTGGTAAAAAAAAAAATCCACCTCACCATTCCTGTATGAATGCTTGTCCTTCATCAACTTAATTTTGGCTTCTGTCCACACAGATGGAATTTCATGTATTTCCAGAATGTGCCCCTATGTTCTCTCTGATACTTTTGTTTTCTATTTCCAATGAAAGTTCTCTCAAGAGACAACCTGACAGGCTCAATGATTAATTAATGATTTAAGTATATTTTTACTGCTCCAACTTCCTGTCATACATTATCTACTTTCTGTCTCTGTCCATTATAGACAAACTTTACTATTTCAATCTTCACATGAGTCTGGTTCTCTTGCCACTGTCCCCAAACCTAGCCCTACTCTACTTCATCTACTCCATTCACCCTCAGCCCCTAATTGAGAAAAAGTGTCTCCGGAGTGTCCCCTGAAACTAGTTTGGAGTTTTTTTAACTACAGAAAACCTTTCTTTATCACAACATTTTAGGAGGATATTTAAATCACCTATTGTTTTACAGTATCATCCTCTAAACTAGAATATTTGTGAGGGCAAAGCACTCGTCTGCTTTGACCAATATTGTATTCATGTGTTTCAGTTTATTTCCTAGCATAGATTTTTTAAAAGATTATTTATTTATTCATGAGAGACACACAGAGAGAGGCAGAGAGAGATTCAGGTTCCATGCAGGGAGCCCGATGTGGGACTCGATCCCAAGACTCCAGGATCATGTCCTGGGCCGAAGGCAGGCTCCAAACTGCTGAGCCACTACTTGCTAAATAAATCAATGACTAAAAGGAGTGAAGAAAAATTCAAATTTTAGTTCAAATTCCTTAGTAGGTTTACCACCTTAAACATCATCCCTGAATTTCCCTGGCCTTAAGACTTACAAGCTACATAATGAAAGTTTTGAATCAAATGACAATTACAAATGGTAATATGGACTCCAGAAATGGTCATATTCAGAGGGAACGTACTTTCTATTGGCATCATATTTCTATATTGCAGGATCTGCAATAGAGTAATATTTCTGACTTCATTCCATTTTTGACAAGGGAGAATGATTTACGTGACTGGCAAGGTCAGAAGGAAGGGGCCATGAATGCAGCTGATTGCAAAGTGGCCATGTTCTCTCCTCCTTGCCCGAAAATGATCAGGGCAGGTTCTGTTTCTACAGGTGAAGACCTGCAGTTGACCAATAATGCTTATGACCAATGAATTAACTATGCCTAAGATCCATTTGCCTATAGATCTAGTCATATTACCTAGTCACTTTATCAAAAATGGAAGTACTATTTTGATTTCCATTTTCCTCACTTTGTTTCCAGGCTTTAGCGGAAAACTTAAGAGTGTTATTTATAAAGACATTTACAATCTCAAGATGTAATAGCCAAATAGAATATTAGTTACTTATTTGCCATTTCAGATAAGCAGGAATATATATATATATATATATATTTGTCACATATATATTTAAATTTTATTTAAATTCCAGTTCACATACAGTATAATATTAGTTTTAGGTATGCAGTTCAGTGATTCAACACTTGTATCCAACACTGGGTGCTCATCACAACAAATGGCCAAAATCTATTTAACCATGCCCCCACTTGCCTCCCCTCTGGTTTGTTCTCTATAGTTAAGAGTCTGTTCCTCAGTTTTCTGCTGTCTTTCTTTCCCCTATGGTTATTTGTTTTGTTTCTTAAATTCAATATATGAGTAAAGACATATGGTATTTGTCTTTCTCTGACTTATGTTTCTTAGCATAATACTCTCTATCTGTATCCATGTCATTGGGAATAGAAAGATTCCATTCTTTTCTCTTTTATTTGTATAAAGGAATATTCATATTCCTTTCATTCATATTCATTCATCAATGGACATTTGGGCTTTTTCCATAATTTGGCTTTTGTTGATAATGCTGCTATAAATATGGAAATGCATATATCCCTTTGAATCAGTATTTTTGTATCTTTGAGTAAACACCTAGTAGCTGCTGGATCATAGGGTAGTTCTATTTTTAACTTTTGAAGGAACCTCCATACTGTTTTCCAGAGTGGCTACATCAGTTTGCATTCCCATCAACAGTGTAAAAGATTTCCCCTTTCTCCACATCCTCCCCAACATTCTTTGTTTCTTGTACACATTCTGACTAGTATGGGGTTATATCTCATCATGGTTTTATCTTGTATTTCCCTGATGAGTGATGTTGAGCATCTTTTCATGAGTCTGTAGGTCATCTGGATGTCTACTTCGGAAAAATGTCTATTCATGTCTCTATTTTTTTTAAACAGGATGTTTTTTAACGTTAAGTTTTATAAGTTCTTTATAGAATTTGGATACTAACCTTTTATCAGATATATCATTTGCAAATATCTTCTCTCAGTCCCTGGGTTGCTTTTTAGTTTTGTTGATTGCTTCCTTTGCTGTGCAGAAGCTTTTTATTTTGATGAAGTCCCAATAGTTTTTTTTTTTGCTTTCATTTTCTTTGCCTCTAGAGGCATATCTAGTAAGAAGTTGCTAGAGCTGATGTCAAAGATGTTATTGCTTATGCTCTCTTCCAGGATATTAATGTGTTTCTTGTCTCACGTATAGGTCTTTTATCCATTTTGAACTTATTTTTGTGTGTGGTATAAGTAAATGGTTCTGTTTTGTTCTTCTGCATGTTGCTGTCCAGTTATCCCAATACCATTTGTGGAAGAGAGTATATTTTTTCCATTGGATATTCTTTCTAAGTAGGATTATATTTTGAAAATTTAGTGGATCTGTATTTATGGGTGTGTATTCCTATATTCATAACGAAATTTAGTCCTTAACTTCTATAGAAATTTAAACTTGTATACTTAACACACTCAATCTGTAACTGGTTATATTACTGTTCAGATTCCTTCAATGATATGGAGAAGGGCAAAAATTATAAGAGCAAGACAATTCCACTGTGGAGATCTGTACATTTTGAAATGGAAATAGTCACATATAAACTGTGAAAATAAATGATTTAGAAAGTTCCATTTTACCAATGTTGTTTATAACATGGCTTTTCATGATAAAAATGTTTCATTGCTTTATGAAAAACAAAATAATAATGAGACTTTCATGCAGACTGAGAAGTGGTTATTTATTCCTCTTGTTGCATTAAAATGGACTTTTTATTTTGGAGAGGGAGTGGTGAACTGCCTTCTGTGTTCTTGTTGGGTCAGCCATAGAGGCGACTGGCAGACCCAGGGGGATGTTACCTCCCTCAAAACAGAGATTGATTCATCTGGGAATGAGTATATGACCTACATCGAGTCAAGTTCCCTTTCCAGGTATTAGGAGGTTGCTAGAGACAATGAGAATCTATTACTGAGGTCATGGATCTTAAAAATTATAAAAGCCTGGGAATTTCTAGAACCATGTTCACTGCTAATGGAGAATACACCTCAGCAGAAGAGGGAAACAAGTGGAAGACAGAGGGAAACAGAATTCTACTGTCATTGCTTCAAATCCTAAAATCAGTGTTGCATAAGGCCACCCTTACTCCAAATATTCTAGATTATGAAAAAATTCACTTCTCTTTCTCCATTTAGCTAGTTAGAAATTGATTTGTGACACCTCTACCAAGAGTCGCACCTCACACATAATCATAAATACATTACACATAGCAAAAACGATTCTCAAGGTTTAAAAATTATATAATAAAGAGGTCACTTAGGAAGAGTAGAGATTGATTATTGGATTAATTAAATATTATCTACTTCAACATTTTTTTTCCATTTAAAAAAGTACATTTTTATTTAGGAAGTGACAAGATAAATTTGGAGAATGTTGGCATAAAATAGTATATATATATTAAACTTGTTTTTCTTGACTTTTTTGTCTTGTGACAATTCTAATACAGTTGCAGAAAAAGGTTCGAGCATCACATCAAAGTTCAGAAGAAAAGACAACTTTAACATTGGTAATGTATCCCATGCTTGCAGTGAGGGAGTTGATATATGGCAAATGAGTGCCACACATGGTGTTATGGAATGATTATGGATTTTGGAGTCATATTAATCCACTGCTACAAGTTTAAATTTTCTATATAAGTTGTTGTTAACTTGAAGGTATTACAATACATTTTAATTATCATTACAGCTTTGTCTGGCAGTGATTTTTATGCTTATTTCAAAGATGAGAAAACCGAAATTCATAACAATGAAATAGTTAACACATCAGAACTAGAAGATTTGAGAGTAAATATGCAAATGAATGTCAGAAATAGTCTCAAACTGGTTTTCAAGTCTTTTTTTTTTTTTATGGTAAACTTGTCTATTGACCAATATCCCAAGAGAAAAAAATCTGTCATTCTGATATTGATACAAATATAGGAAAAAAGAACCAAATGGGATGTGTCACTAAGAAGTCTTGAGTGAGATAATATAGCAGTTGACCAAAAAAAAAAAAAAAAAAAAAAAAAAAGAAACAAAACAAAACCAAGCATTTTTGGAATTTAAATCAATAATAGTGAGAGTTCCTGAAGAAAATTTTGTCTACCTCACAACTTTATGTAAGTTTTGTGCCTTTCTGTGAATTGGACAGCACAATAAATAAACATTATAGGACAATTTCAAAATAAAAGAACACATATTTCATTTTAAAAGTAGCTGTTAAAGTTATTCCTTTGTTTTCATCATTCTTTTACTCTCAATATTTATTCTTAAAACAGCATAGAAATACAAAAAAGTTAGTTTTGTGAATTAAATGCATTTGACAGATTTTTTTCTTATTGAATATTACATTAAATTTCCATACAAACTTATCAGAAACTCTTCCTCCTTAATCTATAATACAATACAGTATGACAGGTCATATTTTACCACCATATGCCTAAATTTCTTAGGAGGTTCATCATAACTTCTATACCATAGGGAGTCATGTGTAGATTTATGAGTTGCTGAAATTTTACATAGTTTCAAAATGAAAATACTATGTTGCCTAAGTAATGCCAAGAATATATTTTCATCCTCAATCCATTCTGTAAAATACTGTCCTCCTGAAAAGTCAAGGTCAAATATGAAATAATATATGTCAAGATATTTTCAGTTATAAGGATGAGTAATAGTTTAAAACTTCCAATCAGGCATGATAATATTAATGTGGTACTAAAATCCATTAATCAAAATCAAAATGTTCTGTGGGTAAAGAAAGAAACCATGTAGTTATCATGTAGAAATAAACATGCCTATAAAAATAAGTAATGAAAATTTGAAGAAAATTTCTGTGATCCAACCTTTTACAGTCAAGAACAGATCAATGCATTTAAGAATTCTTTTTTTAAAACCCAAGTGTGGCTCTTTTTGTTAATTGTACATAAAGAAACTGCTTTCTTGGTCACTTCTTGTGACAATTATACAGGCATATTTTCTGAAGAGCAGTAACATTTTGCAATACAAAACTCCTGGCTGAGAATTTATGGCATTCAGAAATTGGTCTCAGCTGAGCCATCGATAATTATCACATCAGGTATATCTTGCACAGTAATTTTCCTCTGCCTTTGTTTCCTAAGTGGTAAAATAAGTTACAAGAGCATGTAGAGCAAGGTACCTTTATGGATTTTTGTTGCTGTGAAATATGTGTTTACTCTTTTGGAAAAATCAAGGATGAATTGTAGATTTTCATAATAGTGGGATAATCATGTTTATGCCCTTGTTAAATTAACATTGCTAATTCCCATGTTTCCTAATATAAAATCACCCATTTGAAAATGGGCCCTAAGTATCCAGATGGATACTGCCATCAAGTGAGTGCATACTACTTGGTGACTATTGAACAAGGTTGTATTTGGAGTGTGATTTCTCTGGAAACATTACCTTTCCTTCACTTTCTCACTCTAGCTTCTGTGGAAACTTTACAACTGTTTCTTCTACATATGGCCAAAGAATCCCATTAAAGTTGAAATGAAGGCATTTATCCCTATTGCATTCATTGGTTCAGATCAACACCAGCTGGAATTTTCATGGTCTGTGGTTCTACAAACCAACATATTGAGGTCATTTCTGTTTTTCTTTTTTTTTTTCCTGTCAGTTGCGAATGATGGAAAATGTCAGTTCATGATGAGCAACAACTCTAAAAGTGGGATGGTCAACTAATTTAAGCTGACACATGGGGCTCCTGTTCACTTTGATGGTTTTATATATGCCCAGACATAATGTGCCTTCAGAAAATGCTGAAGGTGCCATCTTTTAACCTTTATTTGAGAGAATACTTTACCTTGGGGCTTCAATGGATTTTTTTTTCTCAGTGGATTGTTATAGCTTAAGCCAATTACGAAATCTCAAAATTCACATTATATTCTGATATTTTTTACAGTTGATTTTAACCGCAAAGTAAAATATGAAATTCTCCTCATTCTATTTCAATGTCCATTTTGGCTTTTGAACTCAAGCACAAAAATAAAAGTTAGGAATGAAATTTACAGAATTGTGTGACATAGTTTACTAACACAAAAGAGACATACCAAACTTTGATCACAACTGCCTTTCACCTCTTAAAAATTGGTATTTAATCTGATGAAAGCCCAATTCCAGAGTGATGTTGATGATAATGACTAATTTTCATTATAGTAAAATAAATTATGTGGACTGAAAGTAAATTCGATTTTAATACATATTTAGTTCTTCACAGTCATCTTTCACCTTTTCTAGTTTTCCATTACTAAATTCTACACAGGAAACATCAGAAAAATTATATATCACATTAAAAAAATACAGAGAGACATCATGGAAGCAGAACAACAATAGCAACAAATGCATATGGGAAATCTAAAAACATAGGCTACTTATAATATCATTGAGAATATAAGGTAGTAGTATTTTCTCCTGCAAAATGGTCTTGTTTTACATGTTTATAGAGAAATTTTTCAGAAGTTTAAATTACAAATAAAATACTGAGAGATGCTTATTAACTCTTTTCTTTATAATCTATCAGGGTATAATTTGTGAAATATCAAACTTGAAGTAAAATAAAATAAACAGCAGAAATAAAAAAAAAAAACATTTGACATGGTGTACCCAATTTTCACTAATTCACTGTACTGTGATAAATGGTAGGTGAGAGAAAAACCTGTTTTCCTACCATGCTTTTCTTAAACTTCAAGAGCTTATTGAGCACTTTCATGCTGAAGGCAGTAAACAGTAAGTGGGTGTAGAAAAGTAAGGAATGAGAGGACATGAAGATAGAGATCATAGAAATATATATGTAGAAATAAGATTGACCATGAGAAGGTTCTATGCAAAATCTAATCCATGTTTCCTGTTTCAGTCAGTGTCCCTTTGTTCCTTTCTGTGTGTGTGTGTGTTTCTAAATACCACTCTTGCTATTTTCTTTACAGGTTTATTTTAGCAGACTCTCACTCCTCAGGTGTCCTCCATCAAAGGCTGTCACATTTGAGCATGCCCTCAGTCAGGTTGTGGTTGGAAGTCAGATTCTATGTGCTTCTCCTTGTGGCCTTGTAATTGCCTACATGAGAGCAATCAAACATATCAGCTAGAACAATCACCTGTATCAGCTGGAAACCTTTCTTTAAGTGAGCACACCAGTTTAACACATTTATTTGGACAGTTATTTCTGTTGGAAAGACATCACATATCTATCTCAAGGTTTCTTGAATTGAAGAATGTGATGCATGGATTTAAAACCAGAATGTGTGAAGATAATCAGAAGACGGGCCTTATTCTTTGTATGTTGCTAAGAGAAATGATGTAAAAATCAATATTTGGTGACTCCTTTGAGGAAAATCTTCAAAACCCAGGCTTTCAAATATTGTTTAGCATTTTTGCAATCTTTCTTCATTCATAATAAACTAAGAATGAGAAGCTATTTTGTATTTACTAAATGGATTTTCTTCTTTACTTACAAAAATTGAATTGAACAGATGACAATAAGTAACTCCAGGTCACTATCTTTATTCAATTCAGCTTCTGCAAATTCAACAATGATAGCAACTAGAATCCATAAAACAAAAAGACAAATAGACTAATGGTTAATGTGGAGTTTGGCTTAAGGAGGCATAGAGGACTTTGATTTAAAAAAATGGTAATTTAATAGTATTACTAAGATCTCTTTTGATATTAAAAACATACATATAAGGAAAATGAGGAAACCATATCATTTCAATCTCTTTGTTTTTTAAATACCGCAGATTTGTGGGGAAAAGGAAGGGCTTAAAGAATAAAATTACAACACTAGATCCTTTGAAATGTAATATATCTCATTTCAGAATGTCCATTGCCTTCGAGTCACTAAACTACTGAGTAATGTTCTTTGGACAGCTGTTAAACCATCTTTTAAATAATTTGCTAGGATCACTCTTACCAAACTAGTCCCTTGGCTTCAAGTGCTTAGTTTTCCAAAATCGTCAGTCCTTAAGAATAGTGCCAATGTCTTATTCATCTATGAATCTTTACATATTTCTGAAGATATAAAAGATATGCAGTGCTTCTTGAATGAATCACATCAAACTATAACCACACATGCACACACACAAACTCATACAAGATATAATTAGTCCACTATTCTCGGGGGGTTCCCTAAATGCATATGTATAGCAACTCATCAGCATGATAAACTAGGAAACAGGAGAAATTTCATATGTACTGTTGATAAACATTTTTAAAGAGATCTTCTAATATCTCCTCTTTGACTGAATTTGCTATTTGGTGTTGAACCAAGTGTATGCTTATTTGATGAATATATTATTCTAAGCAATCAGCAACTTGTGAAGAGAATTGAGCATTCTTCCAGACTTTTTAAATACCAATGAGGCAGAAGAGTTGCTAGATACATTTGCAGTGTTCTAGCTGAAGTGAAATTAAGCATTTATGTTGCATTAACATTGCATGCTTCTTCCTATTCGAGTAAGAAAACTGTATTATAAACTCTATTTATTTTGCTAATGCACTTTGGAGAAATAAAGACAAAATAGGGTGAAGAAACTTTCTTTATTCTCAGTGCACAAAATGTCTCATGTGAAATCATTTGCAAAAGAATAGTCATTTAGGAGAATTGAACTAAGAGACTTATTTTAGCTATCGTTTTACTCACACAGGAATAAATATTTTTATAGCATATAGTGCATAGTGGAGGTTAAATGAGTATTTATTAAATCGTGCTGAAATCACAATTTCTCCTCCACATTTTGTCTTTATTTCTCTGAAAGTATAATAAGGTTCAGGAACATATGTAACTAGAATATCAATTTAATTTGGTTCAATGCAGCACACATTTAAAAAGAATTCCAACCCACAGCTCATTGGTTAGATAATTCCCATTCCTTTCTTGACAATCTTAACATTTAGGCTGAAAAGTGAAGTGTTTTAAGATAAGAATAAGTATGTACCATGACTCTTGACAATGAAATCTATGTGGAACTCTACAGGTATGCTAGGAAAGCTTTAGCCTCCCTAGTATATTAAAGAGACAGATTCCTGCCTTCTTCATGTCTTGAACATAAATTAATACTTGGATCTGTGGCAGTCACAAGATTAATAGACCAAGAGAATGCAGAAATGCTGAATGAAGACCGGCTACTGGCTATTTCCAGATAACTTGTTAATTAGGCAGACTATATATAAACTGTGATTTTATTGAACTTTAAGTATATTTGTAAGTTACCATTTAGCTTACTGATCCATTTTCCTACCATGTATTAAGTTGTAGTAAGTTCAGCTCTTAGTAAAAATGGGAAAATGAAGACTATGGTTAGACTGTACTTTTTTTCCTCAAGAATTGTTATTTATTAAGTGTCCTTTCTTTTTCCAAGTCCTTCCCTGGCCTGAGGATGGAGGAGATCAAAATGTGCACATTAGGGGCAACTGAGTGACTCAGTGGCTGAGCATCTGCCTTCTGCTCAGGGCCTGATACCAGGGTCCAGCATTGAGTCCCATATCAGGTTCCTTGCTGGGAGCCTGCTTCTCCTTCTGTCTGTATTTCTGCCCCTCTTTCTGTGTCTCTCATGAATAAATAAATAAAATTTAAAAAACTTTAAAAATATGCATATTAAGACACTGTTAACTTCCTAATATATAAACAGTTATACATACGGGCATATATTATCTAACAAGATAAAAATGTTAAATGCCAGGAAGTATAAAAATTATATATAATCTGTTCTAAAAAAAAGTATAAAACTCAGAAATCAATACAAGTCAATAACATTAAAAATATAATAACTTGAAAAAATTTTAACAATCATCTAAACATCATTTAAGTTGTAAAGAAAATATAAAATTATTTTTTGATAATCTAGACATTAATGAAATTTAAAATCGTATATATTAAATCCATGCTACATGGGCAGACATCTATTCAAATAAAACTTATACCTTTCAAAATGTTATTATTAAGCCAAGATTAATACAATTAATGTTGAAAATTAAGAGATAGTAAATCTCAACTTATTAGGTGACATACCAAGAGAAAATGAGGATAAGTTAATAAAACATAAATTAGGGAAGAATTTGAAAATAAAAATTATAAAATAAATAAAACTATGGACTGGTCCTCTAAAACAATCCTACATAAATAATTAAATTCTGACCACCTGATCAACACACCCACAAGCAAATAATTTCAATTTGAATGAGAAAAATGTATTTAACCACAATATTAAAGAAATAATAACATCTTAAAAAAATTCTATGCAAATTTTTTCAATTAATCTGAAATTACTGAAATAAATACTGATACTTTTGAATTCAAAAGACTGAAATTAATTGATGTACAGATTTAAAATAAAAACATGTACAGAATAAACCAAAAGAGAAAGAGCAAATCTTTTTTTTTTTTTTTTTTTTTTATTGGTGTTCAATTTACTAACATACAGAATAACACCCAGTGCCCGTCACCCATTCACTCCCACCCCCCGCCCTCCTCCCCTTCTACCACCCCTAGTTCGTTTCCCAGAGTTAGCAGTCTTTACGTTCTGTCTCCCTTTCTGATATTTCCCACACATTTCTTCTCCCTTCCCTTATTTTCCCTTTCACTATTATTTATATTCCCCAAATGAATGAGAACATATAATGTTTGTCCTTCTCCGACTGACTTACTTCACTCAGCATAATACCCTCCAGTTCCATCCACGTTGAAGCAAATGGTGGGTATTTGTCATGAGAAAAACCAAGAACCATATGATCCTCTCATTGGATGCAGAGAAAGCATTTGACAAAATACAGCATCCATTCCTGATTAAAACTCTTCAGAGTGTAGGGATAGAGGGAACATTCCTCGACATCTTAAAAGCCATCTATGAAAAGCCCACAGCAAATATCATTCTCAATGGGGAAGCACTGGGAGCCTTTCCCCTAAGATCAGGAGAAAGAGCAAATCTAGTTAAAATTCAATCTCCAAAAATTCTAAGCCCAGAGTTTTATAGACATTTATATGAAGCACCCAACACTCATGGTGCAAACAAATTGGAAATAAAGTTTCAAGTAAATAAATGCATTAAGAAAAATATTATAAATACATGGTATAAACAAAGGCTTAGTTATAAACAATTCATTTATGTTAATCTAGCAAATAAGGATCGAATGTCAAACATTGTTCTATTTTGATGTGTATCAATAAGAAAAAATTATACTCAATAAAAATAAGACATGGAGTAGCAATTCTAATAAAAATAGTAGGTAAATATTTTGTAAAGGCCATTCTCATTAGCAATGAAATGAATGCAAATTCAGTCAAGAAATTAGAGATTTTTATTCTTCAGGTTGGAGTCTGAATATATCAATAACTCCTAATGCTCCCCTTCCCTCCACCAATTGAAATTTCATATCCCCATACCCATGTATTCTACTTCTACTCTACAATATACATTTAAAAATGCAGGTACCTCAAGCTCCACAGGTCCATGCAAAACTCCACACGTCCATGCAAAACTCATACTCTCTACCTGCTTTTTAAGGAGGTCTTTTTCTGAATTCCTGACCTCAATAACAGCACAATTCATGTAAAAGTAAGAACTAAGACTTTACTGGAGCACATTTTGTTCTTTCTTAAGAATATTTTCAAGAGTGGACTTATCTTTTTCTACTTGCAATTGCTCTTAATGAGAATGGTTCTGTAATTGACAGTAATGTCAGGTGTCACCTATCATAAAGGGTAAAACCTGCCCAATTGTGATACAGGTCATTTAGCCTAACTTGTTGTGGACCTCTCAGTTCTGTGTAAAACTGTATTTGACAACGCTGATATCTCTAATTGTGTGAAATATAAAACACATTTTAAAGTAAGATTGAATTATTAAATTAATAAGAACATTGTACATTCCCGAATTTAAAAAGTAATTTATCATCTGTTGGCCTTAAAAATCAGGACAGCATATTACTAAAAAGGAAATTTTTTTATAATAACAGGCGAAATGTTTATAATAATTCTACATTTCTGTGTTGACTTTCTATGCTTGAAGGTAAAAGGTATTTTGCTGTAGCTAAAAAAGGAAATTGATCTTATTGCTACTCAATGTATCCACTGGGAATGGATTTGGTGAAAAGAGAAGGGAAACTATCTAGATAAAGCAGAATACTGTCTGTTTAATTATGTCTGAAGACCTGGTTGATCATTATTTTGACGTGGCTGTACAGAATTCACTTTTCTGGTCCAGAAAGACCATTTTTAACCTTGGAGTGGCAGCAATGTGGCTATCAATAAACGTACAGAATCAAATGCTTGATTTCACTAGGCTTATCCAATGTGTCAATTATTATGTCACTCTAAATGACATTGGAATATGCCAAGTTATATCAAATGAGAAGAGGCAAAGTTGTATCATCATCTTCTTTTTCCCTAAATATTTCCTGGAAATTAGAGTTATTAGCCTACCTCCCACCTCTTGTCCCAATAACTTCCATGGGACTTCATGCTGCAGATTAAGTCAAATATATACTATAACTATACAGTTATTCTTAGAAAGGCCAAGGCTATCACAAAAGTATGTATTAGGAATACAGCCTAAATAAATTGATAAAGTAGACAACTCCACTTGCAATTCTATTTGCAGAATAAAGAGGAATCTCTAGTCTTCTGCTTCGGCAAGCACAGAATTCTCAATTTACAGCCCTGACCTTTGTCTCTCTTCTTTGGTATCTCCCCACCTACATAGAGTCCTCTTTTCATCTTTCAGCAGAGTTAGAGTTAGAGAAAGCCTCTAATTCTTCCCACTGGAAAAGGTTTTACCTCTGACTTTTCCTTGTTTTCTGTTACTTTGAGCAGTTCTTTCCATTTGGTCCACATGACTATGTATATTTTCTCCTCAAACTTGTTGGACTCAAGAAGAATAAGCACTTCCAAGAAGGAAACTGAATACAAGTGACCCAATTATTCTTCATCCCACCAGTAGAAGTTTTTCCTTGTATGAAGAAGCACAACTTCAATGACACACTTTTTGTCTTTAGTCATTCAATTAACCCATACTGAGTTAATGTCTTTTCTCCTTTTCATATGGTTCTAGTTTTGTCAGTTAGAAACAATAGGCTCCCTTCCCATTCTTGTTCCTTTGAGATAAATTTGGATCTTTTCTTTCCCACATGAAGTCTGGCTGAATTACAAGAGAAAGCACGAGGAGTGGTAAATGCTGCTCTTTCTTTGTTACTCAGCAGAACTGGTAACAGATCCAGTGAACCAGCTCAGATTATCATATTTTGATTTGAAACTTCTTTTCTAGGGGCTCATGGGTAGCTCAGTTGGTTAAGTGTCCTACCCTTGATTTCAGCTCAGGTCATGATCTCAGAGTCTTGAGATCAAGTAAGTCTTGCATCTGGCTTATGTTGGGCATGGAGCCTGCTTAAGATTTTCTCTCTCCCTTTCCCTCTGCCCCTCCCTGTTCCCTCTCTCTCTCCTCTGGAAAAAAAAAGAAAGAAAGAAAAAGAAAACTGAAATTTATTTTCTAACAGAAGAGGTAAGAGAAGGATGCTGCCCTTTGTGAATGTTCTCAAAAAACTTTTTTTTATCAGTTCAAAAACAATCCCCCCAAAAACCTCTTTCTCACAGTAACATATAGATAAATCTTTTCTTTTTTAAGAATAAAAATAAATTATCTGGTCATGTCATAAAATTATAATAAAATAATCATGTTATAAAACTATACACATATAATCATACAAAAATGTATTTTATAAAATATATAAACTAAAATTGACAAACTAATAGTTATAAAAATAAAATATATAAAATATAAAAACTCAAGCTTTATAAATATAAAACATACATGTATTAGTTCCTGTATTAGACCTTCAGAAGTATTGAGATCCAGAACTTCTTGGTTAACCAAGAAAAGAAGAAGGAAAGAGAGAGGAAAATAAAGAAGGGGGGAGGAAGGGAAAGAGGAAAAGAGGGAGAGAGGGAGGGAAGAAGGAAGCAAAGGAGAAAGGGAGGAGTAAAGAGAATAGAGAAGATATAAGGGAGGAGACAAATATATAAATAAAAAATCTCTTAGGAGAGGGATTGATTTGTTGTTTTTTTAATTTAATAACTTTTGTTATGAGTGAAAGGATAGTTTCAGGTTTTATATTTCCCCTGAAAAAAATAATTGTTTAGCTCATTGCTTATTTAAACATAACCGAAGTTAGGCTTAGGCCAGAGAATGGGGCCATTCCTGGTTTGGAATAGGTCTAAAACACTAACTGTAGAACAATAAGCAAAAGCTAAGAGAGTTTGTTTTAGCTTTGGTTTCAGAGCATTTAATATTCACAGTAAAACTAAATAGAAGAGATTTCCCAGGCTAGCTTAGTCAGTAGAGCATGTGACTTGATTTTGGGTTTGTAAATTCAAGCCCCACATTGGGTGTAGATTACTTAAAAAGAAAGAGAGATTTATCATATACCTCCTGCCCCCACACCTGTGTGACCTCCAGCATTATCTTTTTTTTAATAAATTTATTTTTTATTGGTGTTCAATTTACCAACAGACAGAATAACACCCAGCGCTCATTCTGTCAAGTGCCCCCCTCAGTGCCCATCGCCCTTTCACTCCCCCCCCCCCCCCCGCCCCCCGCCCTCCTCCCCTTCCACCACCCCTAGTTCGTTTCCCAGAGTCAGGAGTCTTTATGTTCTGTCTCCCTTTCTGATATTTCCCACACATTTCTTCTCCCTTCCCTTATATTCCCTTTCACTATTATTTATATTCCCCAAATGAATGAGAACATATAATGTTTGTCCTTCTCCGATTGACTTACTTCACTCAGCATAATACCCTCCAGTTCCATCCACGTTGAAGCAAATGGTGGGTATTTGTCGTTTCTAATGGCTGCGGAATATTCCATTGTATACATAGACCACATCTTCTTTATCCATTCATCTTTCAATGGACACCGAGGCTCCTTCCACAGTTTGGCTATTGTGGACATTGCTGCTAGAAACATCGGGGTGCAGGTGTCCCGGCGTTTCATTGCATCTGAATCTTTGGGGTAAATCTCCAGCAGGGCAATTGCTGGGTCGTAGGGCAGGTCTATTTTTAACTCTTTGAGGAACCTCCACACAGTTTTCCAGAGTGGCTGCACCAGTTCACATTCCCACCAAAGTGCAAGAGGGTTCCCTTTTTTCCGCATCGTCTCCAACATTTGTGGTTTCCTGCCTTGTTAATTTTCCCCATTCTCACTGGTGTGAGGTGGTATCTCATTGTGGTTTTGATTTGTATTTCCCTGATGGCAAGTGATGCAGAGCATTTTCTCATGTGCGTGTTGGCCATGTCTATGTCTTCCTCTGTGAGATTTCTCTTCATGTCTTTTGCCCATTTCATGATCGGATTGTTTGTTTCTTTGGTGTTGAGTTTAAGAAGTTCTTTATAGATCTTGGAAACTAGCCCTTTATCTGATACGTCATTTGCAAATATCTTCTCCCATTCTGTAGGTTGTCTTTGAGTTTTGTTGACTGTATCCTTTGCTGTGCAAAAGCTTCTTATCTTGATGAAGTCCCAATAGTTCATTTTTGCTTTTGTTTCTTTTGCCTTCGTGGATGTATCCTGCAAGAAGTTACTGTGGCCAAGTTCAAAAAGGGTGTTGCCTGTGTTCTCCTCTAGGATTTTGATGGAATATTGTCTCACATTTAGATCCTTCATCCATTTTGAGTTTATCTTTGTGTATGGTGAAAGAGAGTGGTCTAGTTTCATTCTTCTGCATGTGGATGTACAATTTTCCCAGCACCATTTATTTTTTTTTCTAGCACCATTTATTGAAGAGACTGTCTTTCTTCCAGTGGATAGTCTTTCCTCCTTTATCGAATATTAGTTGACCATAAAGTTCAGGGTCCACTTCTGGGTTCTCTGTTCTGTTCCATTGATCTATGTGTCTGTTTTTGTGCCAGTACCACACTGTCTTGATGACACAGCTTTGTAGTACAACATGAAATCTGGCATTGTGATGCCCCCAGTTATGGTTTTCTTTTTTAAAATTCCCCTGGCTATTCGGGGTCTTTTCTGATTCCACACAAATCTTAAAATAATTTGTTCTAACTCTCTGAAGAAAGTCCATGGTATTTTGATAGGGATTGCATTAAACGTGTATATTGCCCTGGGTAACATTGACATTTTCACAATATTAATTCTGCCAATCCATGAGCATGGAATATTTTTCCATCTCTTTGTGTCTTCCTCAATTTCTTTCAGAAGTGTTCTATGGTTTTTAGGGTATAGATCCTTCACCTCTTTGGTTAGGTTTATTCCTAGGTATCTTATGCTTTTGGGTGCAATTGTAAATGGGATTGACTCCTTAATTTCTCTTTCTTCAGTCTCATTGTTAGTGTATAGAAATGCCATTGATTTCTGGGCATTGATTTTGTATCCTGCCACGCTACCAAATTGCTGTATGAGTTCTAGCAATCTTGGGGTGGAGGCTTTTGGGTTTTCTATGTAGAGTATCATGTCATCGGCGAAGAGGGAGAGTTTGACTTCTTCTTTGCCAATTTGAATGCCTTTAATGTCTTTTTGTTGTCTGATTGCTGAGGCTAGGACTTCCAGTACTATGTTGAATAGCAGTGGTGAGAGTGGACATCCCTGTCTTGTTCCTGATCTTAGGGGAAAGGCTCCCAGTGCTTCCCCATTGAGAATGATATTTGCTGTGGGCTTTTTGTAGATGGCTTTTAAGATGTCGAGGAATGTTCCCTCTATCCCTACACTCTGAAGAGTTTTGATCAGGAATGGATGCTGTATTTTGTCAAATGCTTTCTCTGCATCTAATGAGAGGATCATATGGTTCTTGGTTTTTCTCTTGCTGATATGATGAATCACATTGATTGTTTTACGAGTGTTGAAACAGCCTTGTGTCCTGGGGATAAATCCTACTTGGTCATGGTGAATAATTTTCTTAATGTACTGTTGGATCCTATTGGCCAGTATCTTGTTGAGAATTTTTGCATCCATGTTCATCAAGGATATTGGTCTGTAATTCTCCTTTTTGGTGGGGTCTTTGTCTGGTTTTGGAATTAAGGTAATGCTGGCCTCATAGAACAAATTTGGAAGTACTCCATCTCTTTCTATCTTTCCAAACAGCTTTAGGAGAATAGGTATGATTTCTTCTTTAAACGTTTGATAGAATTCCCCTGGGAAGCCATCTGGCCCTGGACTCTTGTGTCTTGGGAGGTTTTTGATGACTGCTTCAATTTCCTCCCTGGTTATTGGCCTGTTCAGGTTTTCTATTTCTTCCTGTTCCAGTTTTGGTAGTTTGTGGCTTTCCAGGAATGAGTCCATTTCTTCTAGATTGCCTAATTTATTGGCGTATAGCTGTTCATAATATGTTTTTAAAATCGTTTGTATTTCCTTGGTGTTGGTAGTGATCTCTCCTTTCTCGTTCATGATTTTATTAATTTGAGTCTTCTCTCTCTTCTTTTTAATAAGGCTGGCTAATGGTTTATCTATCTTGTTAATTCTTTCAAAGAACCAACTCCTGGTTCTGTTGATCTGTTCCACAGTTCTTCTGGTCTCAATTTTGTTGAGTTCTGCTTGAATTTTAATTAACTCTTTTCTTCTGCTGGGTGTAGGATCTATCTGCTGTTTTTTCTCTAGCTCCTTTATGTGTAAAGTTAGCTTTTGTATTTGAGTGCTTTCCATTTTTTTGAATAGATGCTTGTATTGTGATGTATTTCCCCCTTAGGACTGCTTTTGCTGCATTCCCAAAGATTTTGATCGGTTGTATCTTCATTCTCATTAGTTTCCATGAATCTTTTTAATTCTTCCTTAATTTTCTGGTTGACCCTTTCATCTTTCAGCAGGATGGTCCTTAACCTCCACGTGTTTGAGGTCCTTCCAAACTTCTTGTTGTGATTTAGTTCTAATTTCAAGGCATTATGGTCTGAGAATATGCAGGGGACGATCCCAATCTTTTCGTATCGGTTCAGACCTGATTTGTGACCCAGTATGTGGTCTATTCTGGAGAAAGTTCCATGTGCACTTGAGAAGAATGTGTATTCAGTTGAGTTTGGATGTAAAGTTCTGTAGATATCTGTGAAATCCATCTGGTCCAGTGTATCATTTAAAGCTCTCGTTTCTTTGGAGATGTTGTGCTTAGAAGACCTTGATAGAAGCACGAACTCTTCTCACTGTAGCGTTCTAGCTATTCTCTCTTTAAATCTCAGGCCGAATTCATAGATTTTCAGGATGATTTGAAGGTTATCTAGGTAATTTGGTGGGGACAGGTGATTTGGGGACCCTACTCTTCCACCATCTTGCCCCTCCTCTGCTCGACCTCCAGCATTATCAACATCTTCCACCAGAGTGAGTATATTTGTAACAGTTGCTGAACCTACATTGACAGATCATAATCATCCAAAGTCCATCATTTATATTATAGTTCTTTTTTTTTTTTTTTTTTACATTCTTGGTCTTTTACATTCTATAGGTTTGGATGAATGGATAATGATATGTATCTATCATTATGATATCATACAGAATCTTTTCACTGCTCTAAAAAGCTTCTGTGATCAATGTATTCATGTCCCTTCACCACACAAAACTCCTGGCATCCACTGATCTTTTACTGTCTCCACAATTTTGTCTTTTATAGAATGTCATGTAGTTGGAAACTTAAGAGTGTGTAGAGTTTTCAGATTGGCTTCTTGCACTTAGGAATATGCACTTAAAGTTTATTTATGCCCTTTCTTGGCTTAAAGACCCATTTCTTTTTAGCTTTAAGTATTATCCTTCTGGATATAAACAGTTTTTTTCTTAATCCATCCACTACTAAGGGACATTTTATCTGCTTCCCAGATTTGGCAATTATGCATAAAGCCACTATAAACATTCATGTACAGGCTCTTGTGTGGATAGAAGTCTTCATTTGGGAGGATAAATACCAATGAGCACAATTGCCATGTATATGGTAAGGGTATGTTTGATGTTGTAAGAACCATTGTTTTGAAAAGTGCTTATAGAATCTTGTATTCCTAACAGCAATGCATGGGAGTTCCTTTGTTCCGCATTCTCACCAGCATTTGGTGTTGGCAGTGTTTCAGATTTTGTCCATTATAATAAGTGTAGAGTGGTATCTCATTGTTGTTTTGTTTTTCATTTCCCCTGATGGCATACGATGTTGAACATCTTTTTAAAAGTTTATTTGTCATCTGAGTATCTCCTTTTGTGAGGTGTTTGTTGCTGCCTTAGACCCATTTTTTTGTTTTAATTCACATTGCTAGGTTTCTAATGTTGAATTTTAAGAGTTCTTTGTATATTTTGGATAACAGTCTTTTATCAGATGCCTCTTTTGTGAACATTTTCACCCAGTCTATGGATTGTCTTCTCATTCTCTTGACACTGTAATTTGTGGAGTAGAGGTTTTTAATTTTAGTTAACTTCAGTTTTTTAATTATTTCATAATTCATTGTCCCTTTTGGTGTCATATCTAAAGAATCATTGTCGTATTAAAGATCATCATCTGAGTTTTCTTCTATCTCCTGGGAATTTTATAGTTTTGTATTTGACATTGAGATCTGTGGTCAGTTTTTAGATAATTTTTGTGAAGGCTGTGAGGTCTGAATCATATATATATATATATTGCATGCAGATGTCCATTTGCTCTAGCACTGTTTGTTGAAAGATTAGCTTTGCTCCATTATATTACTCTTCCTCCTTTCTTGAAGATTGCTTGGTTAGATTTATGTGGGGCTTTTTCTTTATTTTATTCCATTCATGCATTTGCTTATTCTTCCATTGAGATCACATCGTCTTGATTAACTGTAGATTTCTAGGAAGTCTCAAATTAGATTACATCAGTCCGCCCAACTTTGTTCCCCTTCAATACAGTGCTGGCTATTGAGTCTCTTCTCTTTCAGTAAAAATTTGAGAACTAGTTTGTCAATATCCCAAATAACATCCTGAAATTTTGATTGGGAGCGCATTTATTCTGTAGACCAAGTTGGAAAGAACTGACATCTTGACAATATTGGATCTTCCAATGTATGAACAGAGAATATCTCTCTAATTAGTTTTTCTTTGATATTGTTCATCAGAGTTTTATGGGTTTTCTCATATATATATCTTATACATATTTTATTAGATTTTTTCCAAATTATTTCATTTTAGGGAGAGCTAATGTAAATGACATTTTGTTTTTATTTTTTTTTGTTTTTATTTTATTTTTTTTATTTGTTTATGATAGTCACACAGAGAGAGAGAGAGGCAGAGACATAGGCAGAGGGAGAAGCAGGCTCCATGCACCGGGAGCCTGACGTGGGATTCGATCCCGGGTCTCCAGGATCGCGCCCTGGGCCAAAGGCAGGCGCTAAACTGCTGCGCCACCAGGGATCCCGACATTTTGTTTTTAATTTCAATTTCTGTTTGTTCATCCCTAGTATACAAAAAAAGTGATTGACTTCTACATATTAACTTTGTATCCTGCAACTTTGCTATAATCACTTATTGGTTATAGGATTTTTCTCTGTTGATTCTTTCAATTTTCTACATAGACAATCATGTCATGTATGGACAAAGATATTTTTATTTCTTCCTTCCAAATCTGAATACCGTTTCTTTCCTTTTTAAAATTCAAACACATTTGAAATATAACATTGTGTAAATTTAGGTGTAAAATATGTCTATTTAATACATTCATATATTGTAAATGTGATTGTCACTGTAGCAACAGTTAGCATCTCTATTCTGTCAATAAAAAAGCCAATTATCAGAGATTTTTTTTTGCCTGTTGAAATGTGGTTGGAAAAGTTACAATCTGATCTCTTAGAATGTTTGATTATTATAATATAATATTATTGTCTATATTCTATTTTCTTTTTTTAAAAAAAAACATTTTATTTATTTATTCCTGAGAGACAGAGAGAGAGAGAGAGAGAGGCAGAGACACAGGCAGAGGGAGAAGCAGGCTCCATGCAGGGGGCCTGATGTGAGACTCTATTCCGAGGCTCTAGGATCATGCCCTGGGCCGAAGGTAGGCGCTAAACCGCTGAGTCATCCAAGGATCCCCTATTTTATTTTCCATACTTATCTAGAACTTCGAGTATGATGTTGGAAAGGAATAGTGAAAGGAAACATTCTTGCCATTGCCTGATCTTAATGGGGAAGTTTCTCACCAAGAAGTATGATGTTAACTGTAGATTTTTTGTAGATATTCTTTATCAATTGAGAAAATTTTTATTTTTATTTTTATTGGGATTTTTTTTATCATGGAAAGGTGTTAGATTTTGTATCCTCACTATGTATATGTTACATCTTTTACAGTTGTCCTACAATTCTTGGAAATTCTGGGGTTTTTTCAATGTTTGCTATCTTTGCTCTTTTGTTTTTGAGATTTCTACTTATATACCCTCAAGCTCAGATATTCTTTCCTCAACATTGTCGAGTCTACTAAGCCTGTCAAAGACATTTTTCATTTTTGTTACAGTGTTTTGTTTTGTTTTATCTACAGCATTTCTTTTGGTACTTTAGTAGTATCTGCATCTCTCTGCTTATATTGCCCATCTGTTCTTGCAAACTGTCTACTTTATTATTAGAGCCATTAGCACATCAATCATAGTCATTTTAAATTCTCAATCTGGTAATTCCAATATCCCTCCATGTCTGCTTCTGATGTTTTTTCTCTACAAGTTGTACTTTTTTATTTTATTGTCATGACTTATAATTTTTTCTTGATAGTTGGACATGATGTACCAGATAAAAAGAATTGCTCTAAACCAGCCTTCGTAATGTGGTGATGAGGTGTGGGGGGGGAAGGGAAATGTTCTATAGTCCCATGAGTAAGTCTCAGTCTTTTAGTCAGTTTACGCTTCTGAACTATTAAATTGAAAAGTTTTTCTGTTTTATCTTTTCTCCCTTTAAATGAGGCAGAATGACTAGAGTGGGCTGGAATTGGGTATTTCTTTTTGCCCAAATCTTTAAGTTCTATGAATACTCCTGCAGTTTTAGGCTTTGGAAAACTGACTTCTCCTGAGGATAGACATTCTTAAGAAGAACAGAGTGCTCTGGTATATTTTTAAATGATCCTTTTTCTGTCCCCCTGCCATAGCATGAAGGGATTTTTCTCCAATATATACTATGGGAACCTGGACAAGTTCCTGAAGGTAAATCTCACAATATTGTGGGGGGCTCCTCATAACAGGGTTCCCCTGGAGTTTTTAACTCAGACTCATCTGCAACTTGTCAATTACAGTTCAGGTTTTCCTGCCCTGGCATTGATTCCCAGGGTGGTTTTGTTCTGCTCTGGTAAACTCTGACTCCCTGTACAAACAAACAAAAAAGAGATCTGTTTCTCTCTTTGATTAGGTTGCCTTAGGATCCTTCCTTCTCTTATGGATCCAGATAAGTTTTTAATTTTTCAGTCTGTTCAGCTGTTCACTTGTCATTAGGACTGAGTAGCAATTTCTAAACTTTAAAAATGCTGACATTCAAATATACTCATGTTAATCAATAACTTATTACATTTAATGACAAAACACTCTTCTCTGTTTTAGGAAAGTTTTGTTATGAAGTTATCAATGGAATGGTTTATCATTTTCAGGGTTTAATGGTGCACTTTCATTTTTTTTAAAAGATCCTTAAATAAGAACTTCTACGTATTATCCTCCCTATAAAATGTTATAGGTGGCTGTTAATTCTGGGCACATTTTCAGGAAGAATTGTATCTAGGCACTACAATATGATAGAGTGGAGAATTTTTATTCTTCCTGGTTCTCACTTTAGAAGGAAAGATTAAAAAAAAAAGAGAGAGAAGAAGAAGGAAAGATTTTCCAATTGATGGTTAGGTACTACAAAAAAGTCAAGCAATTGTTGGTATTTCCCATCAAGGAGTTAGATTAATAGAGAGAGTATTGTTCAGAGGAAATATAAAACCTGGGTCTGAACACTTTTCATTATCAAATATCCCATGACCCCATTGGTGAAAGTGGAGTTGTTAAACTATTGTCATAAGTAATTTCTAGTTTATATAATAATGGTCTGCCTACCCAAATTCTTCTTGTGCTTTCAATTGATTTTTTTTAGACTTCCTGCTACACATTAGTATAAAGTCCTTGTACTTTGTTACACTGTATACTGTTAACTCACAGTTTCAATCTCACAGTGAAGGTTTTTGTTTTGTAGCATTGTTCAATATTATGCCTCCATGAAGTTAAATTGATTTGGTGCTCAGAAATCTTTGGAATATTAACATCAATTTGTTGGCAATATATTCTAAATTTATTATTTTTAAAATGTTATTTAAAAATATTAAAATATTGTTTTAAAAAAGAAATATATTTTTTGATGTGGAGGAGGGAGCAATTTTTACTTTGCCCTTTGCTTAGTGAGATCTTTGAGAGACCTGAGTATTTATACAGTGCCAACCTTAGGAATTCTGGACTTACTCATTATATCCATTACATCTTACTGTACATCCATTCATCTGAAATTTGTTGCCGTGAACTGACAATGATCTTTTAGTTTGCTGTCCTGTGGCTTGGAAAATGAGTCTGGGCCTTTGTTGAGCTGAGCAAGATTGGCCATTCTGGGCTGGATTTCTCGAGAAGCTGCAGTAAACTACGGATCACCTGCAAGTTGAGTCTATAACCCTGCAGCAGGCTAGCTATTCTTTACATGTCTATCTCAGAATGCAAAGGGTGAGAGCAGAGACACAAACCCTTGGGGCTTAGGTTTAGAATTGATACAACAGCAATTCCTACCCACAGTTATTGGCCAAATCTGAACACATGGCCAATTTAGATTCCAGGGGAAGAGAAATACGTTCCAGGAACAAGCAACAAAGAATTGCAATCATTTTTGAAATTTACCACAATCACTTTCCTCTCTTTCTGGTTCAGTGTACATGTTAGAGGTTTTAGTTGAGGAAAAACTCTAGGAGAAGATGGTTGAGAATTTCAATATTTTATCATTTTTGAAGAAATTTATGAAAAACAGTGAAAAAGTCATATAAATTTTTCTCAGGATTTATGAAAACCATGGTGTATTGATGAGATCTTTTTTTATATGTTTTGAAAAGGATTTTGATTATTCTAGGAGAGTCAATCCTAGGCTTACAAGGACTTTCAGTTTCCAGAATGGAAGGAGCAGAGTCATCATAGCCCAGCATGTTCTGTCAGCAGATCCAGGCAGCAACACTTAAGCTGAATGAAGACACAGCAGCAGACATTGCTCTACAAGCTGAATGTCAGACACAATATTGAGGAGCTTTCTGTGTGTGTGTGTGTGTGTGTGTGTGCACGTGTGTGTCTTGGAGGAAAAGGAGGATTGGGCTACTGTTAACTATTGACTGCACATGCCTATGAATCATCCTGCAGAAGGTGGCCTGTGCCCATACCCAGCAAATTTGCTGAGTCTTTTTTCAGCTACACTGTGTATGAGGTATATTCATAATGGCATAGGGCTTGTGCCTGCTTTTGAGAAGGATTTCAGTGTTGGAGAAGTTGAAGATCCATGCCCCTGATTTCAATGATACTATAGGACAGTACAATATACCCATGTCACATGATTCCTTAACATTGAAGTGTTTTTCATATTTTCTTATTTTTATGAACTTAGTCTCATGCATTCTGTATTTCCTTCTCTATGTTTAATAGAGTCACTTGTTAAATGTGGTAATTCCAGGAAAGATAATAAATTTAAGCAAGGTGAACCAAGATAGGACCAAGCAAAGAGAGCTAGCCAGAATGTAGCTGGTGCTCCTGGTCACTTGGGGACCATAGATGCCAAAAGGAAGAAGGAACATTGAACAGAATGGAAGGACACCAGATTTTTATCTATTGGAGAATATCTCTTTATTAGGTTGAGTAATGCAAGCAAACATAACACAATTATTTTTCCTTTTTTTCATTCAAGAACTTCAACAGATCCTTCAAGCTTATAATATTACATTTTGCCAAACTATAGAAGAAGCTCTATTATAAAGTCTATTTTGAAGCTGATTTGTGATAAAATCTATCAGAAAAGAAATATAAAGAGTGGAATTAACAAAGTAATGAAATACAGCAATCCAATTAAAATTAACATCACTTTCCCTCATCAAGTGGGAAAATGAAACAGTCTAACAGTTAGCTTAACAGCATGAGACACCATCGAAAACTAGATATAAGTAAAGAAGCAGTAACATTGCTTACTCTATCCAAGAGCTAGGGTACTGGCACAGTGATAAGAAGAGTATTTTGCATTTAAATGTTGCCTTACTTTGCAAAAAGTTTTTCTAATGATAATTATCATTTTTAGAATGCTACTGAAATGAAGATAGGTAAGAACAATATTACTCCTGTCTTCAAATGAAATTCAGAGTAGGTTAATAGAGCTAATGTGCTTATCAATTTTAATTATTTGGGGCTTGTAGCTCCTAGAGTTGGTACCAATTACCTGCTAAATTTTTTTTGGAAACTGATAAGTATCTGCAAATTCTTTGAGAATATATATATTTAACCTACTTTGGAAACAGAAGATTGCACGACCTTTAACGTGAACTTATAATTTTGAAATTCCAAAGGTTTGTAAAACTATCTCCTGTTGTGGAAACATTTCTGAATCATAACAGAAACTATTATTTGGTGACCTAAGGCAAAGCAAAATAAAACTCCCATAGTCTTTGCTTAGATTTCTAAGAAATAGAATATTATTTCACACTAAAGAAATTCATATTCCTTCACTAGTGATTATGAAATGAAACTAGGTCTTAAATGGGTTCTGCACATCTGTAACCTATGTCACTTTGCACACTTACACTTTGAGCAAGGAATCCATGTTTTAGTTCTGCTTCATAAGTTGCTTAATTTTTCCTAAATTTTCTATCCTGAAAAGTTTACAGTTGCAAGACTAAAATGCCTGAAAATAATTTTTAGCATTTAAATATTATACAAATATAAACAAATTTTAGTTACTTCATGTACCATACTTCTAGCTATGAGATTACACTAAGATTTCCTAAAAATTCTCTTGGTTCATTGACTTCTCAAGATATTTATTCTGGAGGCACCCAACCAAGAAATTCTCAGCTCTGTAGATTTTCATCCCCAAAGTCACCTTTGCAATCTTCCCACAGAAGTAATGTAATAAAGACTGCTTTGTATGTGTCCTTCTATAGATAGAATTTAAATATTTAATTAATATTATTTAAATGTTGCCACTGATAACATGAAAACTTGAAGGCAAGGATTTCTTGATACAGTGACAATAAAAATAAAAAGCAGATCAAAATTAATAAGCAATGGAATGGAAACAAATCACTACACTAGATGTCAAGACACTCACCTGCAGTTCCCACTTCATGTAATGATGACCTTCAGCAACACACTTCACTTCTCTGGGGCTGATGCTGTCTTTTCTATTAGGAAAAGGTTATCGTAGGAAATTTTAAGGTCTCCTCTAACTCTAAATTCCATGAAGTTTTTCATCCTTTTCTCACAATGCTTCATATTTTGTTGACATATCAGCAGGGAACTTCACACTTCATTGGAAATCCATTAAAACAATTACCATGTCATTAGTGAAGACTTTTAATTATGAGCTTAGTAACCTAAAGAATTCACTGTGATAGGCAAGATTAGCTCTGTGAGCATGTGCTACATTGAGATGCATTGAGTGGAGAGATGTCTTTCCTTTGGAGAATTTGGAGCTGTCATTCATGAAGCAGTCAGCACTGTTGATTAAGCCTGTCAGCTGAAAAGTTAGGGAGTGGGGGAAAGATTGATAAACTTTCAGATGCCTTCATGACCAGAAATTTCCCCCCAGTGGATGAAACTTTGCTTCATTTGACTGATTCAATGAGAATGGAACGTTATAACACTAGGAAGCGGGACATTCCAAAAGTGACAGAGGGGAGGAAGGAAGAGGTGTAGATGTGAATTCATAGTTAATAAAGGAGATCAGAGTTATGACTCTAACCACTCAGCTGGAGCCTGAAGCACAAGCCCTGATGATAACTCACTGCATGCCTGCCCTGTTTTCACATAATATGTGCTTTTGTTAAAATAAAGATGGCCCTGGACATAGCCCAACCTATGGACCATGTAAGGAATATTTTTTGTTCTTCTTTCTGTACGAAAGTGAAATATCCTATAATGTTCCAATTCAAACCCAAATATAAAGGCTGGAAAAATGGCTGCATTGATTACCCCACTGATTCAGGGCAGTACTGAATGAGACTCTGTTTTCTTTCTCTTCTCCTTTGCTTTATATATTCAGACATCTTTTAATTTTCTCCTTTTCAGAAGATCCCTCTGCCATTCACAACTAGAAAAGTAAGATTATCCAGCATTGCATTGTTACTCACTTCTTTTCTCATTCCTCTCTCTAATTTTGTTTTGTTCAAAATTATTTGATTTCAAGGGAATATATGATATTAATAGGAGAGAAACATCGATTTTTGTGAGACTGAGAGGAAGTATAGGCCAACAAATTTCAAGTATGGGTATGAGACCTACATTTTCTGAATTCTGATTCCTATTTATTTGCTCTGGAAAATTTATCACAGTGCCTACACTGCCTTCATTTTGGTTTCTTCCTGTGTGAAAATAGCAGTCCCTACATAATTGGTTCCAATGAATACCTGGCTTATAATTGTTCCTCAATAAATTTTAGGAAGACTACACTATATCATGGAATATAAATATATTTCGGACACTATGAACTGGGAGCTAAGGACTGGGAAACATGAGGATCTAAAGTAATTCCACTTCATCTCTATCTCTTCCTATTCTGTGTGATGTAACTTTTTTTTTTTTTCCAGTCTCTCTCCTCATTGACCTATACTAGGAATACAACCAGTTTCACTAGAATCAACATCCCTTAAAATCTCGTCCTGTGTGTCAGGGGACCCATCTGGCACAAGTAAGTCCACTAGTTCTTTCCTAGGACTTCAGAGAAGACTATATAGGAATACCTTCTAACAAAGGAGTGTATAGAAATATAATCTTGTATAATTATACTGAGTAATCACGGCTAGCTGCATTCCAAAGATATACATATGATCGCAACTTCTCCTTTCTACACACCTCTGTGGATCATGTCTTCCAAACTAATAGCACAGTAATGTTTGTAAATGTATATCACAAAATTGAAAAAAACAGAATTAATTTAACCTGCTGTTCTAACCAGGATAGGATCTTTTTTGTCCTTACATGTGGCCTAAGCATGTCCACTTATTATTGTTTTGATTTTTTTAGTCTTCATATGTGCCCAGTGCTTCCAACAGAGGATATCTATGGTTCTGGAACTCTGATAAATATATGAACATTCTGCAAATGTTAGGTTTATGTCAAAAGGATGTACAAGTATGATGTCATTTTTGTTCCATTTTCTAGCATTCTGGCTAAAACATGCTTAAAGCTTTATAAAGAATTTTTAAAAGCACAGAAATACATAAATTAAAGAACACTATTAATGATATAAGAAAGAATAAATACAAGTACCAGGATGATTTATTATGCATTATTCTTTCCAGCATTTATATTTCAATGATCTGAGTTACAATGAAGAATTCACCATCATTAAATCTGTCATTATTGTAACATTTGTCACTTTGACCTTATAAAATTGTTTGTGTATATATATGTTTAATCTTCTCTATCTCTTCTAATAGGTTTGTGAGTTTTTTTGTAATATTGCTTTTGTGTTTAGTGAAGAGAAGCTTCATATGTCATGGTTCATGACATGATCTTTGGCATCAGGTTCACTTGAGCTGGAAATTCAAGTATAGATAATTTGAATTTCATCACTGAGTGATACTGGCAGTAGTAAAAGTGTTTGGAATTATACAGGCATTGGCACAATCCAGAATGTTCCACTTACTAGAAATTTAATCTCAGTATAAGTTACTGAACTTTTCTGGGTCTGTTTCCTTACCTTATAATTGGGTTAATTTTATCTTTAGAGCATGGATTAACAAAAATAAAATAAGATGAGTAATTTAACTGGCACATTTCCTCGTACACAAAAGACACTTAATAAGTCCTTTTTCTAGCTCCATTGCTTTTGAATCTCAAACTTTTGTGTCTTTAAAAATATATTGTTTCAGAACTTGACATAGGAAAAAAAGAAAAGTAAGTAAATAGAGCTGTTTAAAAAAAAATTAAAGGGCTGCAAAATAATCTCTTTTTTCTCTAAGAACATTTGGCCACAAATAAGGTGCTCTTCATTATTGTACAATGCAAAAATGAGAGTGTCACATTAGTGCAACAATTATTTTAACAAATGTTTTGGCCAAATAAACATCTCAATGGACCATGTTCTCTTTTACAACCCAGTAGGTCATATAATTAATGAGAGATGGTACACTTTGTTTACACATTTATACGAAGTAAACAGTGTGGGGCTTTGAATCAGGGATCATGAGTTCAAATGCCAGCTCCACCAATAACGAACAGTGTGATCTGAGAGGAGTCACCTCTTACTGATATAACTTAATAATTGTAAATTGAATTAACAATAACACTATCATTATATAATTGGTTACATGAAAGAGATATTGGAGACAAACAGGAAAATATTTGATTTAGAGTAGAAAAAACTATAAATATTAACTTGTGTAGTCATCATCACCAATATTGTTAATCTTTGCCATAACACCTCAGTATGCCTCAAACTCCTTCTTTTTAATTTCTTATTCTATCATATCATAGACTCTTCAAATAAGACCCTCCAAGGGTATTTGCATCTATGTGAGAATGCTATAAGTGATACCTCTTTTCTTCAAAGAGTTTATGGAGAAAATAAATGAACATATAATAATGTCCTTTTAGTCATCTGGGTGTGAAAGATGCCCTTTTGATTAGCAATTTTGAGTCCATTAAACTTTCTGGTTGTTTGTCAGTCAAAAACAATGATCCTTAGCCTACTAAGTTGCCAAAATATTAACTTACTGGCAAAATCAAAATCAAACTAAACTTTTTTTTCTTCCTGAAAGTTTATATTTGAGAATCATAATATAATCCATCAGAATTTCTAACACTACGTTCCGTGATTTGAAGTTAGTTTAAAAATAGTAATAATTTACATAGAAGATGTTTGAGGCCTAAAGTTCATGAGTCTTGAATTTACATCTCTGTTCTACCAGAAATAAGCTGTAACCTATAGTGTTTTCATGTATGCAAATGTTATTAAATACATACATTATACCAGACATGGCAGGAATAACTTTTCTCTTGTTTAATGCCCTCAAGTTTATGATGGATATTTTAATTTATAAAATATACAGAAATAACAACATACGATTGTAGTAGAAGAAAAACTAAATAAGAAAGCCAGTGAAGTTAAGTATCATCTAACACAAATTTTATGATAAATTTTCTATTTCATGCTTTTATATGAGATTATATGGTAAAGAAATGACCATTATTTTATTTCAGGCATTAACTCCGCAATTTCTCCTGTGACCTATAAATGCATTGTTTATTCCTATAGAATTTAATGTATTTATTTGAATTTACATGACTCTTTATGAGGCAAATATTGAGTTATCAGCTGGAGTAGCATATGTGTCGAGTGTTTTGATTGCATGTAAGCATTTTTAAAATGTTTGGCTTCAACTCTTACCCTAAATTCCAGGTTGATTATTTTCTACTTTATTTGTCAGCATTTTCAGATGTATAGTGAAAGAAAGTATAGCCTCCTTAAATATGATTAAATAATCTGTCAGCAATCATGACATATATCTTGATATATACTATTACAGTTTATCACAATTTAAGTTATTACTTAACATTCCAGAAAATATTGTGAGATGAGTTTACATCCTTGGATAAAAAGAATTTCAAAATCCATAGATATACAGGCTACACTATCCTGAGAGCCAAAAAACAACTGTGGGAAAAAAAATACCTCAGGAAGTTTATTCATAAGATTTTCCTTTGAAAACTGAGAATAGTAGAATTTTTTGTTATTGCACACACTACACTTTTACCTGTTTATATCATTTTAAAACATATACAAACCACTGCTTCTTTCTCTCTAAAATTATAAGTTGATATGACCAAAACATAATCTATTTTTATGACATATTGGCTTAACAAATAAAATGAACTAAATATAAGAAAGTTGCTGCCTGAACAAACATTTCTAAAATCCCATGGATGAATTCAATGTATTCTATGACTTTTAGACTATTTAATAAGACTCATTACTTAGAAAACATTAACTTAGTTGATCCCGATATATAAACTATTAGTATAAATCTGTGGATGTATAAATGTTAAGCCTTATTATTTTTTTAAACATTGAGAAACTAAAGCCAAAAAAATGTTATACTTATATTTTAAGGTGGTACTAATTTGAATGTGAAATTAATTTCTGTGTATTTTTTTTATTACCAATGGTACTTGCTTTGTATTTTTCCACTTCTATGTTCATAGCACTCATGGGCACACACACACACACACACACACACACACACACACAGGCGTGCGCACACGCACACACACTTTTTTTGCATCTCCCTCACTTATTCTTTGTTTTTTTCCCCAATCTAGTTCATTTGTTGATGTCTAAGGAAGCACAAAGAGATCAGAAGCTCTATAGCTAGAAAATCCTTTCTTGTTCTTTCAGACATATTAAGAACCATTCTATCTTTTTTGTAAACTTGTTCTTTGAACTACATTATGGTTTTATACAACCTATCACGGTATTTTTGATCTTTGAGGACAATTTAATTATTCATGACCTTTCAAGGTTTTAGGGAGATTTCTTAATTGAAGTATAATTAATATTCTATATTAGTTTTAGGTGTACAATATAATGATTCAACAATTCTATAAATTACTCAGTGCCTGCCACAATAAATGTAGTCACCATCTGTCACTAGACAATGTTATTACCATCTTATTGACTATATTACCCATGCTGTACTTTCATCTCTGTGCTTTTGTTTTGTTTTTTGCAATTGAAGTTTGTAACTTTTATTATTATTATTTTTAAAATTTTATTTATTCATGAGAGACACACAGAGAAAGGCAGAGATGTAAGCAGAGGGAGAAACAGACTCCCCGTGGGGAGCCTGATGTGGCACTTGATCCCAGGACCCTGGGATCAGGACCCAATCCAAAGGCAGATGCTCAACCACTGAGCCCTCCACGTGCCCCAGAAGTTTATACCTTTTAATTCCCTTTATCTCTTTTGCCCTTCTTCCCACCCACTTACCCTCTGGAAACCATAAGTTTGTTCTCTGTTTTTAAGAGTCTGTTTTACGACTGAGTAATTAATATTCATTGAATATATATACTACTTATTCTTTATCCATTCATCTATGGATTGACACTTGGGTTGCTTCCATATCTTGCCTGCTGTAAATAATGCTGTAACAAACATAAGGATACATGTGTCTTTTAAAATTAGTGTTTTCATTTTCTTTGAGTGAGTAAATACACAGTAGAGGAATTGCTGGATCATATGATATTTTTATTTTTAATTTTTTGAGGAACTTCCATAATGTTTTCTACATTGGCTGTACCACTTTGCATTCCCCCTTTGTTATTTCTTGTCTGTTTGATTCTAGCCATTCTGACAAGGGAAAGGGATTTTAGACAAAGACAAGGGAACGTGATTTTAGACAAAGATAATGTAATATGCATGTGAAGGCATATTCACTTGAAACCTCTTTTTCACTCCACCATCCATTACATAGTGGAGCTCCATTATTGAGAACAGAGAACAGAGTTATTGTTCACATGGGCATGTTATATTGTCTCTACCATGATCAGGCCCTGTTCAGTAAGATACTGGAGGACTGGGAGTCATAATGAATAATCTCAGCTGTCTACTGCTCTTGAGAAGCTCAACATACATTAGGGAAATCTCCTACATTAGTGTGAACCTTCGTAACAAGGTGAGATGTATGGGAAGTGTGGGGAGAATACAACGGATTGAGAAATTTATTCTGCCCAAAACGTTGAGAGTTTCAACTGTGAGAAGAGAGATTTGAATTGGAAGTTAAAGGATGACAGGATTTTTCCCAACAGAAATAAGGAAAAAGACCAAATTGAATAGTTTGAGCAAAAGCAATAGAAGTTTTTTTTTTTTTTTTGCAATAGAAGTTAAATACAGACATATAACATTAAAGACAAAATAAGACATAGATTTCTTAGAGGGAAGCACCAGGTGATATATCCAGAAGAGATTATATTAGGATTTTGATAAATTTGAATATTTTCAGGTTTCTTGTTAATGGCACCTTTTATTTATATTTTATTAATTTATTTTTATTGCTTTTATTTTTTACAAGATTTTATTTATTTATTCATGAGAGATACAGAAAGAGAGAGAGGCAGAGACATAGGCAGAGGGAGAAGATATAGGCGGGGGAGCCTGATGCAAGACTGGATCCCAGGGCCCCAGGATCATAACCTGAGCCAAAGGCAGATGCTCAACCACTGAGCCACCCAGGTGCCATAATGGTGCCCTTCATTTTGTAGGGATTTAATAAATATTGTTGAGTTCAGTTATTTGAAGTAAGTTCATCTAATTTACAAACTATACTTTGTATCTTTATACTTTAAAAGAGTTTATTATGTAAAAAATTTGGTTATATACTTTGAACTTTATTCATAGTGTCTTTAAGATTTTTTCTATAGACAAATTTTGAAGGCTCTCTGCTTAAGGAAAGGCCTTACCTAGGTCATTGATGCATCTTCAGAGCTCTTCAGCACAACTCTCATGGCTTGCACACAGCTTCAAACTTTTTGCTTACATTGCTTCCTTGCAGGCCACAATTGTTGATCATTATATATGTTGCTCTGCTCTGTGTCTCTTTGTAGTTCATTGTTCATAGTACTCAATTTTGGGCTACTTAGTTAGCAGCTGAAATAATCTGAAAAATAAATTAATACTTATTGACCACATAATATGGCCTAGGTATTATGCTATAAGTTTTACATTTGTTATCTCAATTAATTATCATAACAAATATTTTAGTTGCAAATACATATGATCAGAGAAGGAAGCCCTTTACACCAAACCACACAGCAATGAGCAATTATGTGAAGATATGAACAAATTCTATCAGAATCAAGGTATTTTTTTCTGTATACTTCACTGATTTTTCACTGAGAGAAATCTAAAGTAAAAATGCAAAATACACAGGAAGTGTCAACATAAAGAGTGTGGAAGACTCTCTCCATTAAATCTTCAAGATTGTTCATTATAGGAGAAGAACTTAATTGGGCTAATTACCAATATCTAGTAATAAATCAGAGACAAACTGGAACCAATGACAGAAAAAAAAATTATCAGTGACTGGACAATAAAAGTGAAGCTATTTAGGAGTTCAGTGTTTCTTAAACACATTTGAACTGGCAAGATAATTTCTGTATCATAGAAGAAGTGTCACTAGGGTTAAGAAGCAGTAGTTAGTATGGGGACAGATATATTTGATACATTGCAATATCTTAAAGTACAAAAGCTTCCATTAAAAGAAATCATTCTGTAATACCTCAGCCTAAGTTTGATTCTGTAACAAACATATGGTTAAAAGAGACATAAAATAATAAGTTCTACAGTTCAAAAGAGAGATAAAAATCCTGGAAATGTTATAACAATTTAGCAAATAGATATTCAAAAGCAATGGGCAGGTGCACAAGGAAAATATGAGTAGTATATAGTGCTCTTATGCCTAAAATAATGGAAAATAATCTTTTGCAATTGTTTTTGTGCATTGATATTTCTATCCATATATAATTCATTTGATGATAAAAATATTTGACTGTCTGGATGCCTGGGTGGCTCAGCAGTTAAGCATCTGCCTTTGGCTCAGGGTGTGTTCCTGGAGTCCCAGAATAGAATCCCACATCAGGCTCCTCTAATGTGTGTTTCTCTCATTAATAAATAAATAAAATCTTTAAAAAAGAGTATTTGAGTTCCAAAGGAAACAATCAACGAAACTAAGACAACCTACAGAATGGGAGAAGATACTTGCAAATGACATATCCGGTAAAGGGCAAGTATCCAAAATCTATAATGAACTTATTAAACTCAACACCCAAGAAATAAACAATCCAGTCAGGAAATGGACAGAAGACATGAACAGACATTTCTCCAAAGAAGACCTATACATTACCAACAAGCACATGGAAAAATGCTCCACATCACTTGCCATCAGGGAAATACAAATCAAAACCACAATGAGATCCCACCTCACACCAGTGAGCATGAAGAAAATTAACAAGACAGGAAACAACAAATGTTGGCAAGGATGTGGAGGAACAGGAACCCTCTTGCACTGTTGGTGGGAATGCAAGCTGTTACAGCCACTCTAGAGAACAGTGTGGAGGGTCCTCAAGAAGTTAAAAATAGAGCTGCCCTGTGATCCAGCAATTGCACTACTGGATATTTACACCAAAGACACAGATGTAGTGAAATGAAGGGGCACCTGCACCCCAATGTTCATAGCAGCAACGCATACAATGTCCAAATTGTGGAAGGGGCTGGGATGTCCTTCAACAGGACATCCATCTGAGCGGATGCAGAAGATGTGATATATCTATATCTATATATCTATATCTATATCTGTATCTATATCTATCTATCTATCCTGGAATATTACTCAGCAATCATAAATGACCAATACCTACCATTTGCTTCAGCATGGATGGAATTGAAGGGTATCATACTGAGTGAAACAAGTCAATCGGAGAAAGATAATCATCATATGGTTTCACTCATATGTGGAATATAAGAAATAGTGAAAGGGACTATAAGGGAAACTGAGTGGGGAAAAATTAGAGACTCCCAACCCTGGGAAACAAACAAAGGATTTCAGAAGGGAAGGAGGGTGGGGGGAATGGCCTGATTGGTGACAGGCACTAAGGAGGGCACTTGATGGGATGAGCTCTGGGTGCTATACTATATGTTGACAAATTTAATTTAAATTTAAATTAAAAAACAAATTTTTAATTTAAAAATTTAAACAAATTTAAAAATTAAAAAACAATATTTGAGTGCCATTTGTTATTTAATATTTTGAAATAGTTTCATAAATAAAAATTATACATTATAATTATCACTTTGCTTTCATTCCTTATATCAATTTCCAACTTGGTGAGAATTAAGGAAACATTTCTTATTTTGAAACAATGGAGAAATGTACGTGTGTGTGAAAAAGAATGAATAGTTGTGTTGTTTAATTTAAAATCATAAAACATTTTAATAAAATTATGCTTATTATAATTCTCAGAAATATAATGTTATAGAACTCTGACTTTTATTTGAAACATTCTTTGCCTTCAGAAACCATTTTTGCTTAATTCTAGCTATCCCCTTTCTCTTTTCTGATTCTTTTTAAGCAGTTAATCCTAATTATATGCTTATGACCTAGACAAACAGAATTCCTGAACCAGATTTGATGAAACCATACTTTATTTAAGCTGAGAGGATTTCATATTGCTATAGTGAGATTTCAGATCATCAATTATTGTACTTAGCATCAACTCAAGTTTGGAATACAAAGCTTGTTATTCACTAATGGATTTATTTTTGCTATTTTCAAAAATAACAAATAATTTATATGGGTGTTTATAAAGCCCTATTTTTCCCCCAGAGGATTTTTATTTTTTTTTATTATTTTTTTTAATATTTTATTTATTTATTCATGATAGTCACAGAGAGAGAGAGAGAAGCAGAGACACAGGCAGAGGGAGAAGCAGGCTCCATGCACCGGGAGCCCGACGTGGGATTCGATCCCAGGTCTCCAGGATCGCGCCCTGGGCCAAAGGCAGGCGCCAAACCGCTGCGCCACCCAGGGATCCCCCCCCCCAGAGGATTTTTAATCTCAACTAACAGCATTGCTACATCTTTTATGGCAACTTTCTGGTCAATAAAATAAAGTTCAAATCTTATGAAGGTTGCCAATTAAATTCTCTATTAGAAATAATGGGGGAAATAGATTAGTGCCAAAATTATAGAAATAAATAGGGTTCATAGAGGAAGATCCTTTTACTCTCTCAGCCATATACAACCTTGTGACACGGTATTTGTCAAAGGATTTGCACCAGCCTGGAAACCAGAAGCGTTTCCTTGTTATTTTCTTATACACCACACAGCACTAGTATTTTTTCTTAGGGTGTTGCAGTTCCAGTTAGACTTTCAGAACTGGACCAAATGGAGTGAATCTGAATATCCATGCAAGGTACTAAGACTCTGTATTCAAAAAGTTTCCCAAGTGATCCTCATGTATAACATGTTTTGGGCACCTTTGATATATATTTGTTTTGTTTCTGCTATGCCTTCATTCCTAACCAGAATCACTCTGTCTTCATCCTATCTAATTTATGGCTTTGGTTTCACAATGAAGATAGCATAAAGTGTGTGGAAGATGGGGAGGGGTTGCTCTAAGGCAGAGATAATGGGAATTCTCCTGTATGTTGCAGTTTGCCTCATTCCCATTATGAAAATGAAGTGAACCAGATACAACAAAGGGGCAAGGAAAGAGAACTTCTCAAGTCTTGTTTTCTGAAAAATATTTTCCCATCTCAGATCCTTAAGACATAAATTCTTAATCAGCAGATGCCACCTTAACCCAATGATAAAAGTTTACATCACAGGTAATAAGGAACGGTGGCATTGTGAACACCTTGGCATGATGCACCAAGAATACAATATAATTTCTATGGTATCTTTGTTAAAAAATAAATAACTTCATCCAAATCAGGTGAACAGGACATTTAACAAAATATCTGACTACTGCTTTTCACAGATAGCAAGATCATTAAAGACAACCCAAGACTGATAAGCAGTGACAAATATAAGGAAGCCAAAAAGAGGCAACAACTAGATGCATTGTAGGATTCTGCATAAGATCATAGAACAAAAACGACAAAAAGAATCACTAGGAGGAACACTGTTGATATTTCAATAAGGTCTGTCAAGTACTTCATTGTACTGAATCGATGTGAATTTCTTGGTCTTGATCATTTTATTAAGGTTTTGTAAGATGTTTTTCTTAACCTAAGGAAGGGTAATACACAATAATTTTCTATATTGTTTGTTCAGCTTTCTCGTATCTAATATAAATTCACAATAAACACACACATAAATAAATAAATAAATAAATAAATAAATAATAAAACTCTATTTTTCATTAGTGAATCAATTTGCAAGGGGAAAAGAAAGTCTAAATCACACAAACCTCAATAGGTGAGCAGAGTCTACTGGTTATCTTCTGACTATGAAATCTATATAATAGCTAAAGCAAAATCGGCATGGAAAGAGGACAAGGGCGGTATCCATACCTGGCAAACTGATAAATTCAAGGTTTTTATCTGCCATTTCTTTCTAGGTTTTGAACTAGATTAATAGAAACAAAACATTCAGAATATCAACTGACATGTGATAAGCATTATATAAGCGGCGGCATTTTTTTAATTGTTAAAGAAAGAACTACATCTGACTCTAATGATGTACTATATGTTGGCTAATTGAATTTAAACTAAAAAAAGAAAAAAAGAGCAAAGTAGAAATAGGCCACTCTAAAAGCTTGACAGCATTACTGAAAACTATTTTCCTAGATATTCAAAATGAGAAAACACTGGTAATTATTTTATACAGTAAGAAGAAGCAAGTTTCATTTGGTCTTTTAAAAATCAATTCTAAATATATTTATTGATTGATTAAAATGCATCACACAATGTTCTGGGCACTAAAGATATTAAGGGGAACAGAAACAAACCCAGTCACTACATTCATTGGGATTACACACTAATAAACTTAGTTTAGAATATGTATGTTCTATTTTGGGGAAAAGAAACATGGCTTCTATCAAACTGAGGCAAGTGGTCTTCTTTCATAAAGTGATATATTTAGTACAGGGGTACAGTTAGAGCTCATGGAATCAGACTGACTACACCTGAAATGCCAGTGAAAAAAATTACAGTGAAAAAATATTTTTCACTTAATAGTTCTGGGAACTGAACAAGTTTATAAGATTGAATAAATCACTATTTTCTTATCTCTAAAACTGAAATAATATTTACACCATAAGGATAGATGAGAATTAACTCAATATGTAAAGCAATCTATTATATTCCCTGCCACATTATAAGTTCTCACTAAATGGCAACTAGAAATATAACAAAATACATCTGTCAAAGGAGACTCTCAGAAATTATAATCATAAAAATTATACAATATAATATAAGGTACTGGAAATATTAATGACAAAATGTGTATAAAATATACTTAGCATATCAAGCTCAACACCTATAAAACAGATAATCTACTTAAAAAAAGGGCAGATGACATGAATAGACATTTATTCTAAGACATACAGATGACAAATAGATACATGAAAAAATGCTCAATATCACTCATCATCAAGGAAATACAAATTAAAACCACAATGAGATATCACCTCACACCTATCAGAATGGCTAAAATTAACAAAGGAAACAACAGGTGTTGGTGAGGATGCAGAGAAAGGGAAACCCTCTTGTACTGTTGGTGGGAATGCAAACTGGTGCAGTGACCCTGGAGAATACAATAGATGTTCCTTTAAAAAGTGAAAAATAGAGCTACCCTGGAGCACCTGGGTGTCTCAGTTGATTAAGTGTCTGACTTAGGCTTGAGTCATGATCTCAGGTTTCTGGGATCCAGCTCCATGTTGGAGTCCACACTCAGTGGGGAGTATGCTTCTCCCTCTCTTTCTGGCCCCCTCAAATAAATAAATAAAATATTTGAAAAAACTGAACTACCCTATAATCCAGCAATTACACTACTAGGTATTTACCCAAAGGATATAAAAATACTGATTTGGAGAGGCATATGTACCCCAATGATTATAGCAGTATTATCAACAATAGCCAAATTATGGAAAGAGCCCAAATTTCCATTGAAATGTGGTATTATGTGTGTATGTGTGTGTGTGTGTGTGTGTGTATATATATATATAGAGTGTATATATGTATAATGGAATATGTATATATAATGGAATATTACTCAGCCATCAAAAAGAATGAAATCTAGCCATTTGCAATGGTGTGGATCGAGCCAGAGAGTATTATGAGAAACAAAATAAGTCAGTTGGAAAAGACAAATACTGTATGACTTCATTCATATGTGGCATTTAAGAAACAAAACAAATGAACAGACAGAGGGAAAAAGAGAGAGGCAAACCATAAAACAGACCCTTAACTATAGAGACAAATTGAAGGTTGCTGGAGACAAGATGGGTGGGATGGTGATGGGTTAAATGGGTGATGGGGATTGAGGAGGGCACTTGTGATGAACACTGGGTGGTGTATGTCAGTGATGAATCACAAATTTTTACACCTAAAACTAATATTCCAGTTAACTAACTGGAATGTAAATAAACTTAAAAAGAAAA
The DNA here is from genome assembly GCF_011100685.1 of Canis lupus familiaris. Taxonomy (NCBI): domain Eukaryota; kingdom Metazoa; phylum Chordata; class Mammalia; order Carnivora; family Canidae; genus Canis; species Canis lupus. The sequence continues at coordinate 79,991,851 of NC_049224.1, forward strand.
AAATAAGAGTGAGTACCAGATATTCAGGTGAGAAATTTTAAATCCAGTCTGTGAAGAATTTTATGAGAAGCATCTATGTTAAATAAAATAAAAACAATCATATTCTGGATTTCTAGAATTAAAACTACTAAACCTTAAAATGACATGAACTTCATATACATGACATTCTTTTAAAAAATATTTTATTTATTTATTTATTCATGAGAGACAGAGAGAAGCAGAGACATAGGCAGAAGGAGAAGTAGGCTCCATGCAAGAAGTCTGAATTGGGACTCAATTCCAAGACTCCAGGATCATGCCCTGAGCTGCAGGCAGACGCTCAACCACTGAGCCACCCAGGCATCCCCATATACATGACATTCTGATTTCTAAATTACTTCCCCAAAATGTTATCTAAATGTATATCTCTTCAATTAGTATATGAGAGTGTCCTTATCAACTAGTTGATGATGAATGTTTTATTTAAATACATTCCTTATGTTTTAAAAAAGCAATCAGCATACTTAAAATTCTCTTTAACTCAGATTAATATTCCTCAATATGTAGTATAAAGATATTCAATACAAAATTTATAGACAAGTCATATCTAAATGCATCATGGTGGAAAAAAGAGAAAAAGAAAGAAGAAAGAAAGAAAGAAAAGAAAGAAAGAAAGAAAGAAAGAAAGAAAGAAAGAAAGAAAGAAAGAAAGAAAGAAAGAAAGAAAGAAAAAATAGGGGGAAATGTTTCTATAGGTAAGATCCAGAGAACAATTGAGGATAGAGACAAATGTAGCTTTAAAAGAAACAAAAGGATTCATAGTCCTATTATTTAAATTACCTGAAGCAAATAGAGAAACTTTTGACAGTTTTGAGGGACAACTGAAGAAGTTTCTACCAAGATATCAATGAAAATGATGACAACAACAGCTCTATTACTTTTATGGACAAAGATAATAATAATAATACATTGGAAAAATAATTATTGTAATCTACAGTTGATTACATGTCTTCTTTATAAGGATATATAATTAAATTCTTAAAGCAATCTTATGGGTTGGATGGATATTAGTTTTATCATTTGTAGATGAAAACTGATTTCAGACAGGTCAATTGCCTGTTATTATACTAATAGTAGGATTCAATCTCAGTATTATTGTAATAATAATCAAGTATCTCTTCAAATGGAAAAGCAACAGAATAATATTACCACATATAAAAGAATTTGTAAGATGTATTGCCCGCTCACCCTTCCTGGCATGATATTTGAAAACGTATCATTCTGCAAAAAAGATGAATAATGATTGAGAAACTCATGTATGGGAAAGTTTTAGGGAAAAAAAATGGAGAAGCTATGGTTTCAAGAACTAGCAATTGTACAGAGCATTTAAGAGTTCAAAGGCTATTACTGACTTGGTGTAAAAATCTGTTTCTGCTAGATAATGACTCTAGAAACGAGCAAGTTCTTTAAACTCTGAGTCCAGCAAAATGAGGATAATAATAGCCATCTCCCCCACCCCATATGCTGTAAAAAAAAAAATGAAGAAATCATCAAACACTCTTAGAACATGGCTAGATATGTTGTAAACCCAAATAGTGTAAGCTTGTATGCTTAATACCAACTCATGAAAATGGTTAGACAATAAGGCGAATCACAGTAGGTTACATAAACATTATTGCAAAATTTAGACTCTAAGTGCCAACCGAAATTATCAAAAGCAATATAATTCACAAAACAAAACAAACCATGATTTCAAGGTCAGATTTCTATAATGTCTTTTAAAAATGCAGTTGCAAAATATAATTTTGTTCAGATAATTTTCTTCATACAGTCCTTTAGTAACTTGCATAATGATAATCAAGTCATTATTATACTGATTGTTTAAATTGTATAATAAGAAGAACTGAATATTCAAGTAAATAAACTTAATTACCAACAAGAAGGATTTTTTAGAGACTATTTTACAACTTTCATACTTGTTCATAATTTTTTTCTAAAAAATGAGGATATAAAAGGTTTGCTCTCGATAATCATACATTCTCTAGTTTGAGCATATTTTCCCAAGTGTTATAGGTAGATATGACTCAAGGTTCAGGGGATAATAAAATATTGCTGAAGTAGGTCAGCATGGGGGAAAATAAATAAAGGACAATGTTGAGAAAAAAATCTCAACAGCTGTTGTAGAATAAAATAGAGTTGCTTCTTCTATGAAAATATTTATTTGTAGGTGAACCAATACATTGTGTCCACCAAGTATGAAAGACAAAACAAAACAAAGTAAAAGCATCTTTGATAAACGCAGGGAAAGCAAATAAATGATATTCTCTGTATGAATTAGTCTAACTTCTGGTTTGGTGTTGAATTTTTCATTATTATAACTATTATCCTCTTCTCCAACTTTTATTGTGATAATTTAAAAATATACACCAAAGATATATATATATATACACCTTATATTATATATAATATTATATATGTGTGTGTATATATATTCATATATAAAACATATAAATGGTAAATCACAGATCACTACAATCTCCTTATATATTTTAGAGTGCAAATCATTAACTAGGCTTCACTATTTGTTTAAATTTCTTTTAAGTTTGGTTTTTAAATTTACATGAAATGGTCTTAATTTTCTTTTTTTAATATAACTTTTTAATGTTAAATAATACATTTGCCAAAAAAATTTATAAGAACTATTTACTAAAAAAAAAAAAAAAAAAGAACTATTTACTATAGTACCAAAAAGTCATAAAACATTTTACCCAGCTTTTCCTACGATTAACATCTTACTTAACCAAAGAACGATTTGTATCAGCAAAATAGCCTTGGTAAAATATCATAAGTAGTCTATCTACCTTATCAAAATTATACCAGTTTTCCTCTGTCTCTTCTTAATCCAGGCTCCAATTTAGGATCTCACATTACATTGAATTATGTCTCCTTACTCTTCTTTAATCCTTTTTTTCTTATATGACCTTAACACTCTGAGTGTACTGGTCGGTTATTTATCAGAATGTTCCTCAATTTGCTTTCATCAGATGTTTCCTCATGTTAAATACACATATTTTCCCACAAGAACAGCATAAATGTGCCATTGTCTGTGAAGCATATTGGGCATCATGCTAAGACTTCCATGGAAAAACTTGACACACGCCACCTTTGCCAAGTGGTCTTACCTTTTTGAAAGAGAATATAGAAGAGGAAGAGTGGAGTTTGTATCTTAACCATAGTTTCTGAAGTTATAGTTGCTTATCCCCAAGCTTATGTTTGAAGTTTTTTTGTTTTGTTTTTTTTGTTTGTTTGTTTTGTTTTATAACGTATGACTTACAGTTTAATTTGCCATCATGTATACCCAGCATAAGTCTCACTTTGGAGTTCTGATCTGAGACTCTAACTTCAGGAGTTATACTAACCACATTTTGCACTTCATAACTCTTTACTTTCTGATCTCCTTACATTTTTTAAGCTCCTAAAGACAGTATAGATGTTATATCTTTCTGAACCCTGAAAAGGATTTGTATACAGTGGGTAATAATTAAATGTTGTGGCTGCTGAATGGCTACCTAACAAGTCAAAGGTGGAAATACCAGCTTTAGAACTCATTGAAAATATTTCATATTTTCAAAGAGCTCACAAAAATGTCTCTATGGGCTTGCAAGGCAAGGAACAAGGACTATATGAGCCAGTGATTCTGAAAATTTTTCTTGCCTAATTTAGAAAACAAATAAACTTGTGTTCCAATGATACTTTTATACTGCCACTTACACTTTTTAAAGCACTGTTATTTCCTAAAATGCATTATGAAAAAAAGTTCTTAAACAGTTATCATGGAAATAAGGAATAGAAATAAAATGAGCCTAGTCAAATCAGCAAGATACAGTATTTTTGTTTCTTTATATTATCACACTTAACTTCAGTTCAACATCTGTTCAATGACATCTCAGGCTATATTTTGGGATGTGTGACAATTTTTTTTCACAAATTCTTTACTCACAACTCAGGATGTTCCCATTAATTGTGATTTGCAAAGGAAGCATTTAACTCAGGGCAGATGCTGAGCAGCATGAGTATGGAACTATGGCAGGTACAAAATGACACATGAAATTCGCAAGTGGGCATGGATGGGCAGATGGTATTGGCATCTGAGAGATTTGTTACAGCAACTTGGCAATAAAACATGTGTGATCACTAATTTAACATACAAAACTGGCCCAGAAAAATGTTTATGTTAAACAAATTTCCTCTCTAAATATCAGGTGCAACACATTTTATTACATAGTTTCATTTCTCAGTTGAGAGAATCAGATATAGAAAATTGAATCCTTCCTTTCCAACCAAAGTCCCATGCATTTAGGGCAAGTCATGCCTCCATAAACAAATTGAAGTTAATAGATGCATAATTCTCAAGACACTGTAGGCCAGTGAAACCAGAGAGCAGACAGATATGGATGTGATTTTCCAATATCTGTCTAAATTATCCCCATGGTCCTACACTAGATGTGGTTTAGATAAACTTTCAATTTTTGCATATTATACTAGCTAAAATGTTTGAAATTCCATGTAAAAATGTGAATTTGGTTTTAGATCACCAGATGATTCTTTATATTGTTTACTAAATCTTTTCTTAGAGGAGTGCCTGGGTGGCTCAGTGGGTTGGGCTTTCTCCTTCAGCTCAGGTCATGATCCGGGGGTCTTGGAATCAAGCCCCACATCTGACTCCCCGCTCGTTGGTGAGCCTGCTTCTTCTTCTTCCCCACACTTGTGCTCTCTCAGTCGCTATCTCTGTCTCTCTCTCTCAAATAAATAAATAAAATCTTTTTAACAAATAAATCTTTTCTTAGAAAACCAAGTATATAACAATTCTCCTAGTTGAATTAATAAGCAAGAACCTCCTGGAATATTGTTTCTTGTTTTCTCTTCCTACTTAGCTATAACACTTTTAATAAGTATCACTTAAAATGCTGTTGCATACATGAAGACCCCAATTTCCTCCACCATGGTCGAATGCTCACTTCTCATGGTTCCCTGGCAACTAAATAATACCTCTGTTATAGTTAGGCTCCCTCGCAATCCACCAAAATGACACAGTAGAGCTAACCTGACCAACTTTGGCATCATGTATAACTGCTTTCTAAGGTATACAACTATAGATGAGTTATTTTGTTATTTTTTTTCTTTTTAATTTGGTAAAATAAGCTAATAATACCAACTCCACTGGGAGTGTAATTTTTAAAGTTACATTAGATAATATATATAATGATCTAGCAGAATGAATGGAACATAATCCACAGTATTTATTATTTTACTGTTGTTGATACACAGCAACACCTCACTATATTTTAAGCAGTTTTGGTGGTAGAGACTGTAATTTCATCTTTATATCACTAAAGGTGTAGCACACTACTTAGAGTACACATATTTCTAAGTGTGTATGTGTGAGAGTGTGTGTGTGTTTAGATTGAGCAAAAATTTTAAAAAATCAAAAACAGAAAACAAGTAATACTAGGTAACATATGAAAGAGATTTTTATATTCCATGTACTGAAGCTTCTTTTCAAACCAGCGTTTACCAATTTGAAGAACTCAATTTGAACTGTAAAACTTATATTTTAATAGCAATATATGGGGAGTATTTCAGGAAGAAAAAATATTTTATGTTTGATGAGACATATATCTCTAAAAGTATTCCAAAAGCTGGAACATGCTCATGGTCCGTGAAAGAGCCCAGGTTATAATTTAAAATGAGTAAATCACAGTATAAAATAGCATATGCAAACCATCACCATGAAATTTTAATATTATGCAAAAGTTGCCAGTATTTCTTGTTTATGCAATTCTAGATTCTGTTCAGAGCACTTTACATGTATATATACTTTTGTCTAAACTTCAAAATAAACCTATGATGTAGTTATTGTTATTGTCACCATCTTACAGATGAGAAACCCACGTCACAGAGTGGCAAAGTAATTTGCCAAATGTCATGCAGCTGGACCCAAGATTGAAATGCACTTTGACTGCAAAGTCCATTTGTTTTTCCACTGTGGTACAGGTTCTTGAAATAGAAAATTGAGAAAATATGCCAAAATGTTAAGTTATCTTTCAGGTGATCTTCCTGGTTAAATTTTTCGACAAATTTCTACATTTGGCATGAATTACCATCGTCATAAAAATAAGGGTTATTGTAATAACACCATTCATGCAATTTAAAAACTAAGTAGGCTGTCAAAATGACCAATAGAATCTATCTTCATAAATTGCTTCTAACAGATGAGATAGGAAGCTATTGAGATTTAGAGACACATTAAATTAAAGTAGAATGCCTTATTCTCATAGCAATACTGATTTGTGTTTTGATTCTACATGATTAAAGGTAACTCATGACTTTGCAAGTTATTCTGTTCTTTTGATTCTTGTCTAACACAAGACTGATAATATCTGACCAAATAAATGAACAAAACAGAGATTGAACAATATCCAGTGAATTCTTTGTGCTCCTTTGAATGTGCATCATATTATCAATGCATATAATTATATATATAGGTTTTCTACCACTTTAAATCCATTGCATATCTCCAGAAGACACCAATCAATTCACATTAAGCAATAACTATTTTTATAACTGCTTAAAACACTGAAAAACAACTTGACCTCCAATGATAAACTCATTCAGGGCAAGTTAAAAACTAACATTTAATGTTTTTACTTATTAATGAATTGCTTTGGGTTGCCACCCGTGCAAGACATAATAGGTCTGGGACTACAGGAAGAAGGAGAGACTTACTTTTTTTTTTAAATATAAAGTAGTTCTCAGCTGAGGAAATGGATATGTAAAATAACTATTATAATCCAATAAGATATTTGCTGGAATCATGGAAATACAGACAGGGCATAAGAGCATTGAAATAAGTAGTTCTGAAATGTGCCCATGGAAACCAAGACAGGTTTTTAAGAGGAGACAGCCTTTGACCCTAAATTTGAGGAAGCCTTTACTAGATGAAAATTCAGGGAAATAATTTCCAGTTAGAAACATGTACAAATCTGAAGGCTTGAGACCTGAGAAAATATGGTTTGTTCAAAGAAACACAATTATTGCTCAAGTGTAAAGAGTGATGGAGCAGGTGAAAATGAGTCTGGATTAGTATTCACAAGGCAGATGAAAATCATGTCACATGCTGTGCATAGAAATTTAAAATGTGTTTGTTCTGAAGACTATGAGGGACAAACAGAGAATATTGAGGAGAGCAGTGAAAAATTACATATATGACTGTTCTTGCAGTAGACTGGGGATAAAGGAGCAGGTGGGTCCAATTATAAGGAAATTTGTTTAATGGGTAAAAAAACAAACAACAAAATGATAATGGGTCCAAAGACTTTGAGTAAATAGGAAGGATATTTATGTGAATAATAAATAAATAAAGGTGAGTCGATGTGGGAATAAAATAAAGTCAATGTTGAGATTTATTAAACTTAGGGGCTCTTAGAATATTCAGGTAGAGACTGCTGGTGCATATTGGATGTACAGATCTGAAGGTGTGAGGAATCTATGTTGATGGAGAATTATTTTTATAAAAGTGAGAGTATAAATGTTGGAGCCTAATAAAAAACAAGCCCAGAAGAATGTGTAAAATAGTGAGAAGAAGCATAGGATGAAGACCAAAAGCCTCAGAAATATCCACCTTTATGAATGAACAAAGAGAAACTAGCCAAAAACTAAGAACAAGATCCAGAAAGCCAGAGAGGGACAAACAACTGAAAAGCAGTAGAAGAGATAATAGTATTCCAGAAATTAAGAGGAGAAACATAGGAATAATTCCATTGGATTTATAATAAATGGCAGGAGCATTCATGAAGTGGTAGCATTGGAAACTAAATTTTAGTGGGTTGCAAAGTGAAAAGGAAGCACACCACTTGCAGAAATTTGGAATGGAATAAAGCCCAGAGGCAAGTTTGTAACTGGAAATAAATATAAGGCCAAGAGGTCTCTTGTATTAAAGCCACATACTCCACACTCATTTCGGACCAGAGTGGCTGCTCTTAACAGATTGAACATTCAAAAAATGCAGTTATTTTATTTAGAGTCCATATCCTAAGTTTCCAATCAGTTAAATAATATCTTTTAAGCTTTTTTTTCTTTTCTTTATCTAAGCCAGGACTAAATCAATGCCATCTCTTTTGAATCTCTTTAAATCTAGAATCATTTACCAGTTCGCTTGCTTGATTGATTTTATTTCTTTAATAGCATTGCTATATTTTTAAAGCTCCAGGTCATTTGTTTTTCAAAATACCCCTCAATTTGGCTGACTTGATTTTTCCCTCATAATTAGATTCAAGTTCTCCTTCTTCCTCTCCTTCTTCTCCTTCTCCTTCTCCTTCTCCTTCTCCTTCTCCTTCTCCTTCTCCTTCTCCTTCTCCTTCTCCTTCTTCTTCTTCTTCTTCTTTTTCTTCTTCTTTCTTCTTTTTTTTTAACAGGCATATCTTATGGGTGATGTTACGTTATTCTAAGGTATCACATCCTGAGCATGTGATATCAATTTGTTTCATTATTGGTGATGTTAAGTTTCATCACTTAACTAAAGTGGTATCTTTCTGATTGTTATGTCATGAAGATAGACAATTTCCCTTTGTAATGAGTGATTAATCTGTGAAGCAATAATTTTAAGCTATGTAAATAGCCTGTTCCAACGATCTCTGGCCCAGTTATTTAGCATCAATTCATGATTCTTTCCTGAAAAAATTTTTACAATGGTTTTATGAAATGAGGATTTTTCAAGTTCTATTATTCCTTCTACAATTATTAACAGATATTTCACGTGAGAGAAATTCGAGCAGGATTTAAGCTGACAAGCAAACTTAGTATTATTACTGTGGAAAATATATATCTGTTAAGAAACTTTGCCATAACACCAAGTTTTACTTCAGATAAATTTCAAAATATAATCCATCCTTATTTTACAAAAAGCATTGTTTCAAGGTTTAAGCTTGTTTCAGGCATACTTTTCCTTCTCTAGCGCTGCTGCTTATATAGTTAGCACTGCTTTTAGAGAGGTAGATTAAACTATATAAAAAAGAAAAGAAAAGGCAAATATGGGGAACCTGGGTGGCTCAGTCAGTTAAGCGTCTGACTCTTGATTTTGGCTCAGGTCATGATCTCAGGGTTCTGGAATCGAGTCCTGTGTGAAGTTCTGTACTCAACACAGAGTCTGCTTGTACCTCCCCCTCTGCCTGTCCCCCCCTGCTTGCTCTCTCTCATTCTTAAATATAAATAAATAAATAAATAAATAAATAAATAAATAATAAAATTTTGTTTTAATAAAAATAACAAATATTTTTTTAAAAAAAGCAGATATGAATTTTGAAACACTGGAAATACTTTCCAGAGGCAGCTTAAGATCTAATATATTTACTTTGGTGAAGAGTTAAAAAAGAGATGACACTAGTGCTAGGAACCATTTCAATCACTTTTTGGCCGAAGAACAAAATTAGAAAGAAACAATGTTCTCCTACATACTTTTCTTACCAATCAAAATATTTATCCTATCTCCATGGTAATGGTTATAAGGACCAAGTGGGAGCAAATAATCAAAATGTGGTGACATCACTGGACTAACAATATGTTGAAAAACACTCCTGTCGCCTATACCAACAAATGATTTTGTTATCGCTCATTAGCTACAAAAGACTGCATGAGACTGCCTGGAGAACTCTCAGAAAGAACTTTAAAGTAAATTCATAAAATTAGACTAAATTAAACAACTTGAAAATGTAATTGGAGTCCTATGAAGAAGAATTAAACATAGCAACAGCAGAAAGATTCTTCTGTAGCTGCTGTGCAAACTGACATCTGGAGAATATTTTTCTTTTCCTCCATATGTTGGGATACAACTCTTCTTGAAAAAGTTGACCTAAGTAGATATTTTCAATAAAACTTATAGTTGGTAAAAGTGTAAATGGAAAGATGGTCTCAAAGTTAGCAATATCTCATTTGCAAAGCCATAGTGCTAATTGTCTTTTGCTTTTTCTCACCTGGATTCTATTAGAATATTACTTCCAATCCTGATTTTTCTTTCTTTTCTGTTTATATCACTTGCAGATTAATATTTTTAGAATTGTACTTCTGCTATTTGCTGCTTTAAAAACATGACAACCTAATTCCTAAATGTTCTATAATCTTACTGTATTTTAACCTTTTGCTTAAATAGTTTCAATTAATTCCATCACACTTGTATTTTGTAAGACAATGTGTTAGATTTTGATCTCAGAGAACTCTCGGTAAAAATTGCATACCTATTACAGAAGTGGGTTGAATATAAAGGAATTGTGTGGCAGGTTTGGTTGGCTGTGTCTTAGTTCGAGCTGCTATAACAAAGTCTCAGAGTCTGGGTGGCTTATGAAATTCATTTCTCACAGTTCTGGAGGCTGGAAATCCCAGATCAGGGAGCCAGCATGATCAAGCTCTAGTGTGGACTTTCTTTTGCATTGCAGACTTCTGACTTTTTATTCTCCTCACATGATAGAAAGAGAACAAGAGAGCTCTTTGGGGTCCCTTGTATAAGAGCACCAATCCCATTCATTAGGAAACTGCCCTCATCACCTAATTACTTCCCAAAAGCCCTATCTCCTCATAAAACTACAGTGGGGATTAGGACTTTAACATATAAATTTTGGAGAACATATACATTCAATCTATAACAATTACAATAGATAAATTCCATCATCAGGGTTTGCAAAGTTGGAGAAGAAAGCACATAAGATGTTAGACAAGTAGGGGCACCTGGGTGACTCAGTTGATTATGTGACTGAATCTTGGCTTCAACTCAGGTCGATCTCAGGGTCATGAGATGGAGCCCCTCATTGAGTTCCACATTTAGCAAGGAAGCCTGCTTGGGACTCTTACTCCTTCTCCCTCTGCCCCTCCTCTCTGCTCTCTCTCTCTCTCTAAAAGAAATAAATATTTTTAAAAAGTAGCAGCCTCCACAATTATGATAGGTTTGCTTCTAGCATACATTTTTTCAACAATTCCCAGGCCATGTTAAAATTGGATTGCTTCTTAATATTCAGGTTTAGGAGAGAGAGAGTTTGTGTGTGTGTGTGTGTGTGTGTGTGTGTGTGTGTGTGTGTGTGTATTACTGTGTAAGTGTTGGTTGTAGGGGTCAGGTGCTGAACTGTGTTTAGAACTTGTTAAATTTGAGAAATGTGAGTTTATCTAAAGGAAGTTGTATTTCGTCTCTGGTTGTCTACCTAAATTATTTATCCCAAAGTCCAATTTCCTATTAGACAAAAATAATTAGACAAAACTTGATCCTTGCCTTTATTTTTCTGAAGATGAAAAAGGTATTTAGAGGGTAGGGATAACGTTAGGCTCATCTGGGTCCTAGCATAACTGATACATAGGAGATTTATTTAGTGTTTTCTAAAGAACATTTGGTGAAAAAATAAAGCACATATAAGTGTGATTTTTTTTTTTGGTAATGACATGTGTTGCTTGTGATTTCTGGCATCCCTTATCCACCTTCGGTTGTCAGCATCCCCCATAAGGCCTTATAAAAAGTGGGTAGGGGGATCAGAATCAGAGAAGGAGAAATGATTATGGAAGCAGAGGTTGGGGAGATAGTCTTTGACAAAGAAGATAGAGTCTATGAGCCAAGGAGGGTGGCCATTAGAAGCTAGAAAAGTCAAGAAAACAAATTCTCCCCCAGAGTCTACAGGAGTGCAGCCCTGCTGACACCTTGATTTAAACCCTGTAGGATTTATTTAAGACTTCTGACCTCCAGAACTATAAGATAATAAATTTATCTTCTTTTAAGCCACAAAGTTTATGGCAATTCATTACAACAGCATTAGGAAACTGATACAGTGCTCTGCTAGCTAATAGGTGGAACCATGACTCAAAGTAGAGCAGAAGGATACTTGCTCCTTCGACAATTGACATGGTGGCTCAAGGCTGACAATAATTGAATCTGGGACAATAATACCCTGAAGAAAGAATATTGCTTTAACAAAATTACCAGTATTTTCTTATCTTCTGTTATCTTAGTTTTGATTTCTCTAAAAACGGAGCTTGGAACAAGAATTTGACTGCATGGAATGGGGGAAGAAACACAGACATTGAAATAGGGAGGGAGAAAAAGCCAGTAAAAGATGTTTGATCTGGGTCTCTGGATGAGACACAAGGAGTGGGGGCTAGGAAGCTGTCGAATGCCTTTGACACTGGTGGGTCTGAAGGCTGGACATTACCCACTGCAGTTATTGGACGGTAGTTGAAGGCTGCCCCCAGAGGCCCTTAACTCCCTGCCCTCTCAGGGTATACCAGAAGGCTGAGCAGGCTGCCAAGGCTTCAGAGAGAGCCCTAAGGCACAAAAGTGAAGACACTAGTGGAGTCCTAGCTAGAGGCAGGACACTGTCAGCATGTACCGCTGTGACAGAAATCATAGATGAGCCCAGGGGATGTAATGTGGGCCACTGGAAGCATCTGAGCTCCCGTCCTTTATAAACCTGGCTCCTGAGCTCCCTGAACTTTTTATGAACTGCCCGATGTACTCTTACTTAGCCACGTTTTAGGTTTTTTTGGAGCTTTTGCAAACAAGTGCCCTAATCAATATATGTCTCCCAGGTGATTCCTCTGTAGTTCAATTCATTATTTTTCTGAGGTATATTAGTGTTAGTAATGACCTTCATTTTTTGCATATTCAGCACAAATCCTCAATTCATTTCCTTCTATTTATTTGGCTCACTTATCTGCAGCTTCCATACACTGAATGTGTCAGAAACAATTTAAAATATAAAACCATAGATAGCAAGTATGTCACCATCCTGTAAAATTCCTACATGTGTCATAATCAGGGTTGAAGAGAATCATGCTGTACTTCTAATGTCAGATTGTGGTTATAGATGCCATTGGAAGATAAGTTATAGAATACATACTTTGTCCCGTGGCCTCTCTGTTCAATTTTAGACTTTTGTGGACACTGATGCAAAAAAGTAAGCTGTCAACTGTATGAACCACTTCCTGAGGTTACAGAAATCTGATTTCGGGGAATCCTGCACAGCCTTTTCCACTGTCCCCCTCTCCCTAAGCCTAACCCAGAGCCGTGTGGCCCAACCTCAGCAGAGACCAGCACAACTAAGCTGTCCCGGACTAGCTGGGTGGGGTGACACCATGTGTGGGAAGCTGTCAAATCTAGTGACCCCTTTCCACATTGGGCCCGTCCTGGCATCACAAATATGCCATGTACCACTTTTTTCCTATTTCTCCCTGCTCACAGTTTGGGTAATTTCACCTCAGAATATCCATTTCCGCAAGTACTTCATACCCATTAACTCTTCTCCTCTCTTTGTCTCATCCAATTCTTGCCTAATTACCTGTGGAAAACATCCTTTCCTGGGTTTAAGTGTCTACTTTTGCCACATTTCCTTCTCTCTCTCCTTACTACTCTTCCTCCTAGCTTCTTTTCTTTTTCCTTCAATTATCTTTTTCTTTACTCACCTTTTTTTCCCCTTTTTCCATTCTTCCATCTTTTCCTTTCTCCATTCTTCATTAACTTTATTAGCTGTGTAATTGTCTCTACTGAAACTCTTAACCAGTGATAGATTTCTTCCAGAAAAATCAAACCTTTAATATGAACATTACTTAATGAACAACCACTTTCCTAAAGTTCTAAAAAATCTTTGAAGCATTCAGTTTTTACCCTTCACCTTACTGGGCCCGCCCCCCAAAATAAAAATATTTTCTGAGTGTGCTACGCACTGGATGGGAAGATTTAAGAATGGCATTTAATCTCAAATTTTCCAAAGCAGTAACATCTTATAATTCAAATTAACTTAAACACCTAATGAGATTATGTGAGGTCATGAGGCTTTTGCATATAGTGTTCCTTTGGCAAGGTGGCTTTTATCTGCATTGCTATTACCTATAGCCTTTGGTCACACACTACCTCATTCTTTGCAGATTTTATTTCTGATTCAGTGTTCTGATCTCCAATATTACTCCTGTCCTTATTCTTGACGATTTCATTTTCCACATAGGTAATTGGATGGTTACTGGATGGTTACTACCTTCAAGTCTCTTCCTGGGATTTCACCCTCTCCTTTAGCCATCACTTTCCATAATCATGGCTCAGGCTTTCACATGAATAATGACTGGAGTCTTCATAATTTCATATTCAAACATCAGGATATTAATCTAAATCTCAAGTATTTCCACATTAATACTTTCAGAATCCTAAAGTCTAAAATTCCTTTGCTTAATATCAGCATCTATGGTATAGAAATTACGTATCATTTTTTCTTTCTATTTAGCTTCATGATGCCCTCAAAGTTTCAGAGATTATTGAAAAAAAACATGGTTTATTATTAAAATCAGTAATTTTTACGTATGTTCAAACTTCTTGTACTTTTCCCCTATCATTTATCTTATCTTGGAAAATAATCCCTCTGGTTAAATTTATATCTTTGCCTACAGAGGCAGAGCTGAAGTTTGCTGGGGAAAATTTCACAAACATGCTAACCAGTACCATTTAACTTTCATGATTTCAAATTACAAGATCACCCTTAGTGTTGCAAAACAGATCTACTGTAGACCTCTCGTCTGCTTACTCACTTATTCCTCTTGAGAATTATACTTTCTTTTCTCCTCAGTCCTATAACACAGTTTTAGATAGAACCTCATACTATACTAATAACCATTTTCTATTTTCCTGAGAAAAGGGGACCATTCAGAAACTTTCCACATGATCCCATCAATTCTATCTACCAACCTACTTTCATCTGTATCTGTAAATTATCCCTTTCTTCCATATCACAAAGGAAGATAATCCATCTTCCCAAACCAAACTCTCCACTTGAGCATTGTGTGACATAAGTAGTGAGTGTCTATGATCTCATCGCATGACACTAAGATCAAGTCTACTCTCTGATCAAGATTATCTGTTCAATTCCCTCTCAATAGACATAGAGGCTAAGTATCTCAATATTCCCAAGGAACACTGATCAGATCTGGTCCCTAGCTAGCAGGAGTTTTTATTTTTCTACCCTGTATCTACACTGGTTTCTTTGCTAATCTTCAGATTCACCTCATGTGCCAAAGTCCAAGAATTTGCTATTCTCTTGGATATATTATGGTTTCCTCCCTCATGCATTTATCATGATTTCTCATCTGTCTCCTTACAAAAAAAAAAAAAAAAAAAAAAAAAAAAACCTTTTCTAATTAACTATAAAACATGAAGTTCAACCATCCTAACTCATTCGTACTTTGTTTACACTCTATAAATCGTGTCCATCTTATTTTTTATTTTTTTAAAAGATTTTATTTATTTATTCATGAGAGACACACAGAGAGAGGCAGAGACCTAGGCAGGGGAGAAGCGGGCTCCATGCAGGGAACCTGATGTGGGACTCCATTCTGGACTCCAGGATCATGCCCTGGGCCAAAGGCAGACACTCAATAGCTGAGCCACCCAGGCATCCCAACTTTTTTTTTTTTTTTTAAATGTTTTCCCTCCCCCCCACTACTGCCAGTACATTCAATATACCAGAATGTAAGCCACATGAGGGCTAGAGTTTGCCTCACACATTTATGCCATATCCCCAATGCCTAGAACCCTACTAGGATTTTAATAAATATTTGTTGCATGACTGAATAAATGAGTAGATAAATGAATTGTCATAACACCTAATTGAAGTTCCTCAAAATGTGTTCCTAGATTATTTATTTCAAAGTACTCAAGGTGCTGAAATTAAATGCATATTTCTGTGCATAATCTTAATTAAATATTAATCACTAGAGTTAAGATTCGATGATTTGTATTTTTTTTTTTTTTTTTTTACAATTGTAAAAGATTTATAGTCGATTAAGTTTTAGGAAGCATTGGTCTACAGGATTTAAATCACATCTCATAGTCTAATAAAACTTTTCTTCATAATCTAACCTTGGCTTTCTTTTTTACCAGCCTCATTTTCAATGATTTGCCCTTGTACACCATGTTCTCCAAGCATACTGACCTACTGGGTAGAAAATCCAATTAACTTTGTTACATGTGATGGCTTCTATCTACCTTTTTTACCTACACAAATCTGTGATGTGTACTTGACTCTTCCTCAATGATATGACAAAGAAGAAGTAATGAGGATGCCTTTACATATCATGTGTGGTTTCGAGAACCAGTATGAAGGGAACTGAGCCAGAAAGGGACATTTGGGTGGGATTAAGCATTTGTATAAGGCTTGTGTGTGTGATTTGTGCTACAAGTCAATTAAATTGTACATCAAACCCTGAGCACTGTGGGTCAGCAGTCACACTGTTATGTGTGTGTGTGTGTGTGTGTATCAGTCAGATTGCTAAATATAAGTATTTATCTCTATTCTGATAATCTTGAAGAAGGAAGGAGTTTGTGGAAAGGATTTTAGGGTAGTTTATAGCATCAACAAGAATGGTAGAGAAAGAGGCCTAAGAAACTGGGCAGATGTAGAACATGGGTAGGAAGGTAACCCACCCTGCACAAATCAGCCTAAGTAGAACCATCTGGTAAGAAGCACCATCACCACTGACAGATACCATATAACACAGCTTGCAGTATAGAGTCAGTCAGAACCTGACAGCACCATTTACAAGGTATTCTTATAAACTGGATATCGCTACCATCACTTCCACAGCTACCCACTCTGTGAATTTTCACCATCTCCATTCTTGTGTTACCAGTTATTAAATAAACATGGCCTGTGAATGAGTCTGTTTGGTTGAGTCAGGTCATCTGTTTGCACCAAACATAAATATTTGGCTGAGAGAGCTACTATCATGAGAGATGAATTCTGCTACACAACAAGGCTCATACGTGAGACAAATTCCAAACACAGAAAGGGTATCATTTGGATAATGGGCAGCAAATCATATGATAATTGTCCAACACATTTAAGAAAATTATGTTTTCAGTACAACTAAATTGAAAGATTCTGATTCTCTTCCAAGGACTGAGGTGTGGCAGGTATCTGGTTATGAGAATTTTATAACTTTATATGCTGCCAAGTGAGTTTTAGGAGAAGGTAGTTCCCTAGTTTTGGTGAGCCTCTAACATAAGTAGCATGAAGTTTCTGCAACACATCTAGTTGTCTGCCATCCATATGCATTTGCTCTTGCTGTTCCTCTACCTGCCATTATTCTTGGAATATATCTGATATTTCTTATTCCTTCTTATAACACCACTTCAGAATTTTCTTCTTTCCAAAGCCATTCTTAATGCTTAGAAGCTACTAACTACATACTGGAGGAGTATATCTCTCCCTAGAGTGTTCTCAACTTGAGAACAGTGATGTCCATCTCTTTTGTATTTGTAATCTCAGCACCTCACACTGAGTCTGAAACATGACAAGTTGCTCTGTAAAGGCCTTCTGTGTAACTGAATAGAATTTGAAAGGGAGATATATTTCATTGGGTTGCCCTTGGTCTGGATTTAGTACTGACTAAAAGAAAACATAATTATTAGGAGTGAGAGAGGGGAAATATCTTAAACTAAATAATTGACGTTAGTATTTTTATGGGAAGTAAGTTAAGTATATTCCAAACTCCCCATTGCCTGATTAAATTTTATTGCCTTTTTTTTTTCCTGTGCATTTGAACTGAACTAAAATATCAGGGGAAAAATATCAATGGAAATAATTTAATATAATTGTTTGCTGGTGACTCTTTGCTTGGAATTATTTTTCTATTGGTCTATTGTATGTTACACTCAGAAGAGAAAGTTTGCCATGAGATAGTACATCATGCTGGTTATTGATCTGCTGTGATGTACTTCTTCATCCACTCAGTGCTCATTTATGAAGAGTACATTTCTACCATCAGGGACACTTTTGTGTTAAATTCCTAAAGCTTCATGAATCTCCTAAAAATCTCTTCCTTCAAAGAACATATATTATGACTATACAGATGTGGCTCTTGATGGAATTTCCAGAAGCTGCACTTCAGAAATATAGCTAGTACTCAAACAATAAGCATATAAGGATTTGGGAATGAAGTTAAAGAATAATGAATTCCACAGGCTATTTATTCTTTCTAATGTGCTCAGAACATTCTTGATCATCCCTTTGAAACTAGTTCAAGTATCTCTTAAAATAAAATTAGTCTACATTTTGACTATAACCAATGCATGTCTAAAGCTTGTCCACAATTTATCTTACATTTATACACACATTTTGATTGAATACAAATAATGCAGTAGCCACATTGTGCCTTACAATTAGTAGGTGATTATAAATACTCTGTTTTTTTATGATTTAAATTAAATGTTAAGTCTCAAATCAGGTAGATTTCACAAGAGAACTATCTCCACCTTCAGTTTAAAATTAACAATATCAACACATTTAGATTAGGGATATTTGAAAAAAAATGTTCTAGGAAAGCATACACACCACGAGTTAAAATATACTAGTCTATTAAATGTTTTGATATGATATATTACATTTTATTAATTTATTTTAGCACTATGTCTTTAGTACAAATATTTTATATCCTTCTATTTTAAGTTTTTAGTAATAAAAAGATAAACTACCATAGAGCAATGTTAGTCTGTTTTGCCCATCCACATGCTGCTCTATTATCTCTGTCAACAAATAATTTTCCAAATGAATTACTTCTTTTTTTTTCGTCTCAAGATTGTTTTCTCCAAAAGAGTGTAGAAAATGTTATCATCAAACATTCCCTTGACTATAGCATTAATGATTGCCATAACCCATCGATCCAGGATGTGTAATTTGGATAAATCAGCTAGTTCTATTTTTTTCCTTATATATTAAAAGAAAATTAAAAAGTCTAAAACAAGATATCATCATTTAATTATTTTTTCAACAACTTATGTAAGCACTTCTTATTAAAAAGATGATAGAGTTGATTATAATTTACTTTTCCAATTTAGAGTTCCAATTAATATGTTATAGCACATATGATAGTGCAGAGGAAGGATTATAAGACATATCAGCTAGATATAAACATAAGTTACCTATCCAAACATCAGCTAGTGACACCAAAAATAGAGAATGTGATTTATGCTATAAGATATGGTTAATAAAATACACTGAGTTATTAAAGACAATTGAATCTGTTAGTATGAGTCACTATATAAACAGGTATATATCTTTATTTGAACATGAGAAATCCTAATGTTTAACTGATACCTAGATTGATTAAATAATGGAAGATTTGGTTTCATATTCAAAATTAAATTAGTTTGTAGTTCATGAAAAAATTAGAAAAATATTGGATGCCTGGGTGGCTCAGTGGTTGAGCATTTGCCTTCAGCTCAGGGCATGACCCTGGAGTTTTGGGATCCAGTCCCACATTGGGCTCCCTGCATGGAGCCTGCTTCTCCCTCTGGCTACGTCTCTGCCTCTCTCTTTCTGTGTCTTTCATGAATAAATAAATAAAATCTTTAAAATAAATTAGAAAAATAAACTTTGATAAATATTTTAGAATTGAATGCAAACTTTTAATGTCATGAACCTAAGTTGCAAATTCATAAAAATTAAAGTGTAAAGCTGATATCATAAAATAATAATTTAATATCAATTTTGTGAAGGTCATTCTAAAAAATTAAGAAAAGGATTGACTCTTATGATTGAATGCTTACCTAGTAAACTAATCTATTTCCAAAAGACTTCCCTAAAAATGAAACAAAAATGACAATTTGAAGGAAACATCTTTTTGGCATAAATGGAAAATAAATCAACATAAATTTCTTACAGTTGAGAGAAGACATACCAAAAATAGAGTACAAGCTAATCAAAAATAGAAAAAAAGGGCAAAATTTAAAATAAAATATTATTTAAAACAGAGTTTAGAGGAGTAGTTCTGGAGCTCCAACCTCTGAATGCTAGGAATACACCCCAAGAATATCATATTATAGAATTTTAGAGCATTGTAAACCAAAAGAATCCCTTGAAACTCCAGAGAAAAATAAAACAAAACAAAAAATGAAGAAACAGGTCTCAGAATGGCATCTGCATTCTAATTAGTAACAATGGAAGTGAGGCAAGACACACTTTCACTCTTCAACACTTGCAATCTGCCACCCATGTGGCTAGTTGTCTTCAGACAACTGGCATCCCATACATGCTAAATATCATCTTCGGGATTCATCCTTTTAGAGTCTGCAGTATTTGACAATGTTGGCCATTTTAGTCTCAAATTCTTCTCTCTCAAGTACCACTTCCTGTGTACTTGTCTCAGGACAGACTAAGAGGAGTGGAAGGAACAGCTCTAATACCTCTGTGTCGCAGGTGAGGTTTCTTTCTCCTCTTCCTGAATGTCTGTCTGATTCATTCAGTTTCAGCTCTGTCTGTGGTGAATCTTATTCAGGAATCTGGGTTGACAGAGCATCCTTCACTGGGAATAGGGAAATGGAGAATCATTTGTTGGGTCTTAAGACTTCCACCTGTGCTACCTGCCATTTCTCGACAAGATCCAGAAGCTAGGAGGTCATATCTGTGTTCAACAAGGCTGGGATGTATAAACCTCTTCTTGTAGGGGCACCACATCCTCATGGACAGTGGTGATATCTACCGGTCCACATTTCTATTTCTTGATAAAAAATTCAACTTCTATACAATTATTTTGTCTCAAACTTAGCATGTCAAAAATTGAACTTTCTTTTTTTAAAAAAAATATATTTTATTTATTTATTTGAGATAGATGGAAAGCATGAGTGAGCATGAGAGCAAAAGCAGGGGAGGTGAGGGAGAGGGAGAGGGAGAAGCTGCCTCCCCTGAAGACAGAAGGCCCAAGAGCGCTCCATCCCAGGATCTCAGGATGATGATCTGAGCTAAAGGCAGACACTTAACTGTCTAAGTCACCCAAGTGCCCCCAAAGTTGAACTTTCTTCTTCTTCTTCTCTCTCTCTCTCTCTCTCTCTTTTTAAGATTCACTTGGAATTGAAGAAATCTCTCACAAAAAAAATTTGGAATGTAACTTTAATGCATTGAATAAATTATAAGCAATTAATGTGTACAAAATAGTGAGATGATTAATTTTATAAGAACAAAACAAAGTAAGAGCAAACGTTTCTCCTTAAAATGGAATTTTGACTAACATAGAGTAGGAATTAAAGTTAAAACTGATACAACATTGGGGCACCTGGGTAATGCATTCAGTTGAGCATCCACTCTAGGTTTTGGCTCAGGTCTGATCTCAGGGTCATGAGATCGAGCCTCACCTTGGGTTCCATGCTAGCATGTAGTCTGCTTGGGTTTCTCTCTCCCTCTGTCCTCATACACCCCTAAAATTAATAAATAAATATTTAAAAAACGATGTGATGTTATATGATGAAATGACAAAGGGATTTAAAAGTGATAATCAAAAGATAAAATCATTTAAGACATAAAATTTATTGAAATGAAAGCTAGGATAGTCTTTTAAGACCACTTCAACCAAATGAGACACGCAGTGTATCAGTATTTTTAATGTGAACTCTTCCCTATAATTGAGAAAGATTTGTTCATTTGAGGGAAATAAAAAAGAACAATAAGCAGAGTTGAAAGATATTATAGAGCATCATGAAATAAATGTCAAAAACAGTGATTCACATACACTCCCCATATGCTAATTTACATATGAGTAGTATGTGTTGCATATATCAAATTTTGTGACATTTATTTCAGGAAGCATTGTAAAACTCTCAACTCTGGTTATAGCAGTCACTTTGAATTTTATCTCAATGATGGTGTCATTGCAGAATGGAGTAGTAGCACAGAAATCGTTGCATATATTTTCTGTTCCTATCCCATTATGATTACATGAAGTTGTATATTTCTCCATAGTAATATTATCCCTTGTCAGTAGCATATCAAATATGATGACATTGAAACAAATGAAACATAAATATGTGTAATGTTTCTTGCTACTTCATCATATCTCAAAGTACATCTGCAACAAAAACTGAAATTAAAATATTGATGGGAGAAAGTTCCCTCTGGACGGTAGTATATTAAGAGGGAAGAAAGTTTGCACTTACACCATATTCTGAATAGCTTATTTTAAAAGTATCTAATAATGTAAATATTTTATATATCACTATTTGTTAAAATATAAGCCATTCCTAGTGAACTTTCTAAAATAATATCACTAAAATTTGATTTATTTGCATTAAGTTTCATTTAAAAAAATGATTCCATGTTTTAAGTTATAAGAAAGAGCAAACATTGCAAGTTATTACATCTTTAGCAATTCGTTTTTATTAAATGGCCCCAAACTGAATGTTAGGAATCAGTTCCTCCCCCTAAAAAATGAATAGAAATTAATGATGTATTTCTTATTAGTTAAGTTTCTCAGCTTAGTTGAAAAAAAGTAGTTTTCAGGTCATGTGCCAAAGGAAAATCAGAGTTTATAACCAAAATCCTATAGCTGGATTAACTTCTGTTGTGGTGACATGACTAGAAATCTATAATTACCCAAATGCTTTATATTTGTGCCTTCCAAGCTACTTGCTCATTTTTGCTTTCTTTGAGCATAATACAGTATCCTGATTCAAAAGAAAAGATATTTGGTGCTATTCAGGGATTAGTAGAGGTTTAAATGTTAATACTCTGCAACACTATTTCTTCTGAAGAATTCTCATTTAAATTCTTACAAGGGCCCTCAGAGTATATGCTGTGCTTAAAAAGGGCATTTGAGGAAAAAAAATACTATCTTGGGAATGCAAAATGCAACACACCACAATAATCTTTGAACATTACAGCACTCTGCCTTTTACAGTGCTCTGAATATAGCAGACTCAGTAAATACAGCTTAATGGATATATTTTACTTAAGCAAATATTTACCAGGAGGAAAAACATAATTTTATTCCTTTCTTAATTATTTATATGTATAAAATACAATTTTTTGTGTTGGTAAAAGGAGAGATCAACTTTCTCAATGTTAAAATATAGGGTAAGAAATTTCAAAAAAGATTTATTTTAAGCACATTGAAAGCACTGTCTCTTTCCTTCCTACTCTCTTGCCTTCCCTCCCTTCCTCCCTTTTTTGGCTCCTTCCTTCCTTTTTTTCCCCTTCATTATTCTTCCATTCTGTTTTGCTTTCATACTTGGTTAATATAAGCAGAGAAACAGAACCTTAATTCAAGCCAAAACATTATCTGTAAGAAGAATGTTTATTGTCCACGGATTTTTTTTTAACATTTTATTTATTTATTCATGAGAGACACAGAGAGAGAGGCAGAGACACAGGCAGAGGGAGAAGCAGGCTCCATGCAGGGAGTCCCACGTGGGACTCGATCTGGGGTCTCCAGGATCATGCCCTGGGCCGAAGGCAGTGCTAAACCACTGAGTCACACAGACCTCCCTGTCCACGGATTAAAAAAAAAAATACTGTTTAATTTTCACCTAGTTCTTTGTGGTTCTCTGGAAATGTGTTATAATTTCTACTGTTCAGTGTGCCTTAGAAAATGAAAATTCATAGAGAAAAGAAATTCTCTTCTCGGCTTTTCCATAGTGCATATCAGAATCTAATTTTTGCTGTATTCTGAGATTAATATATTCTCCAAACAGCATAGGAGGCAAGAACAAGTTTGGGGATATCTTTGAGGAGTCTTGAAATTCCTGAATAAGTTAGCTTAGATCCTTAGGACTATTGCCTTTGCCTTTAATAATATGCTAAACGGTGTGTACCAATTCACTTCCAGATAACCCAAAGGTCACAAGAGCTATGTATTTCTTTAAACCCTCAATTACTTTGTTGATTGGTTTGTCAGTTTCAGCTGAACCTACAATAGCTATGTCCTATAATTTGGATTTTAAAATTAAATATATAAATATACCTTTTGAAAAAGTCTTTAATTTATAAATAAGAACATTGGAATACATTATGGTTAAAGTACACAACCATGGTTACAAATCTGTCTAATGACAAAAATTAGGCTAAATAAAATTCCCTGACACCTGTCCACTGCATTTCCTTATCTGTAATCTTAACATCTTTTTCCAGTTTTTACATTAGCTGAAGAAATAAAGGATAGTCCATGAAAGATAATAGCTCTCAGCTTTATACTGAAAACATGCTCTTTCCTGGAAAAGCATAAATTTTAACAACCCAAGTGATGGGGTCTTTGAGTGACTGCTCACCCGGAACAGATAGCACAGCAAGGCTCAGCAGACCCATGGACTGTCAAATCAGGTAACCACTTCTTTGGTCCTCTGTAACGGCAGTTCAAAGTTATGAAAATATGTGTAGGGGCAATTAGCATATGCCAATTTATTAACAGAAACATATGTGCATCCCTTACCAAAATAAATAATAGCTTTTTTTTTTTACTTTTTTCTCTACACATTATTCTTCAATGATGAACACAATAATATATTTCATAAGTAAGAAATCTCCTTATCCCAGGATTTTTTTTTTTTTATTTTTTATTTACTTATGATAGAGAGAGAGAGAGAGAGAGAGGCAGAGACATAGGCAGAGGGAGAAGCAGGCTCCATGTACTGGGAACCTGATGTGGGATTCGATCCCGGGTCTCCAGGATCGTGCCCTGGGCCAAAGGCAGGCGCCAAACCGCTGCACCACCCAGGGATCCCTCCTTATCCCAGTATTTGCAAAGTTGTATACCCATTAGTTTTAACAAATGTGCCTTTCAAATTAACAGGGGAGGGAGAACTATATCTCTTAATGTATTCTATATATATATATATATGTGGCCCATGAGAAATAACCTAACCAAATATTCTGAGTGATAATGTGGCTGATGAGCAACATTGGCAGGAACATACAACATAGAAATAGAGTTTATCTCCTAATAAAACACAAATTTTTAAAAATTAATAACAAATTATCCTTAAATCCCCTTAACCAAATGGAATAATGACTATGTTACTAATAGCATCTAAATTATTTGGAAGAGAGAAAGAGAACAGAGTAAACCGTGGTTAACATATGAAAGAACTCTTTGCCCTTTCACATCATTTAAGCTTATGGACACCCCATGAAAAAGTAGTCAACAAGTGGAGACACTGGTACCAATCCCAAAAGATAAGACGATCTTACTTTCAGAGTAATGTGTGGTGAGCAAACAATGTTTCAAAGGTCAGTGTAACAATGAAATATGACTGTTGTCACCAGAGAGCATGAAGACAATGAAGTTGACATTGATGAAGTACAAAACTTATATGCCACTGAAACTTTGACCAAAGCTTGTCTAAATAAAATACATGACCATCTTGAGCTACTCTTTTTCCGATTGTAGTATTGCCCACCCACATTCATAAATCAAACCTAATCAGAACATAAGAGAGTAATGAACTAAAATGTAGGGACAATAATGTGTCTGATTCTTCCAAATCACGGTAAATTTCTTGTGAATTGCTATGTGAATTTAGAAGCTGTGGGGGAAAAAAAATCTTGCATTTGAGCACCTAATGGTTATATTTTACAAAATTCCACCCATAGTGCCTTGCACACAAAAGGTGCTTAATACTGTAAATTTTTAGTACACATATACTGGTGTTGAAACTATGCTTGGACCTCATTAAAACACCAAATTTATTATCAGCCGTATATTAACAATCTATTTCAGGATAAGTTCTGTATCATACTTTCCCAAATATTTTACTTTTCTCATCTTTGTAAATTGGTTCTTTTCAAAGCACACAATTCTCTGTTATGTTCTTCTCACTTAAATTGTACCTTATTTTTTTTCAAAATTCAACTCATCTAAATTCCCATTAAACTTTCCCTGTGTCTTCAAAACTGAGATTCTAGAATTGTGCCATCTCAACCAAGTGGTCATGGAATAGACTTATCTTATGAAACCTTCATATGTGCCTCACTGTATGATTTGTGCCCTTTAATGGTTGTTTATTAATATGACAATATATATAGTATGTACACAGTGAGCTTCATTAGTAAATACTAACCATCCGTTGAACATTCATGTTTTGTAATACTTTGTGCAGGGTAAACCTGCAAGGGAAAAATAGGATCATTGAGAGACTGCCTGGGGTGACCCAATAGGTCGAAGCTGTTCGTTGTTTAAGAAAATGTCCTATTTGGCATTCTGGTCATTGGGCCTCAATAAGTAGGTCTGCTATAAGAATGTTGGTGTTAAGAGTTCTGAATCCAAGTTTTAAAACCAAATACAAATAAGAATGAGAAAATCAGTGATAGTACTGAATGTTATATGCTTATAACATTCCACTGAACTGGCACCATTATTGCAATTTATTTGATATTTGATCACATTCCCTTAGTGGCATCCTCTTTGTTACCTTTTTTATCTTCTCACCGTTTTCTGGAATGTCAACTTTGGAAGAAAACTGTGAAGCAATCATGGTTTATCCACTTTCCCAGTGTTTCCAAACTTGTACAATAGAACACCTTTGATTTATAATCCTATAGTCCAAAAATACACTATATGGTCAACTAAGTTTGAGAAATAGTGCACACTCCTTCCCTCTGTTGGGGATTCATAACCTCGATGTGGACATCAAGGGTTCAGAGATGTATTTTTATTTTACAAAGACATGTACAGCCAGACATGTGTTTGATCTATATACTATCTCAAATCTTTAACAATATTAACCCATTTATACTTAGAACAAACCTATGACAGCTACTATACTTATCTCCATTGTGTATAAGAAAAGATGAGACATTAAATAATTTTTCAAGATCACAAAACTAGGATAAGATAGAACTGGATTTGTAGGCAGGCACTCTGACTCCAGAGTCTAGATTCTTACTCACTATCTGTGCTACTTGTCTAAATTGAGCTGCAATTTCATGCGAGTTCCTTCCACAGATTTATACCTAACTTGTTTTTTTTCTTTAAAGATTTTATTTATTTATTCATAGACACACAGAGAGAGGCAGAGACACAAGCAGAGGGAGAAGCAGGCTCCACGCAGGGAACCCATGTGGGACTCGATCCTGGGTCTTCAGGATCGCACCCCAGGCTGCAGGCGGCGCCAAACTGCTGCACCACTGGGCTGCCCCTTATATCTAATTTGTCATTATCTTCTGTAAATCAAGTCTTTCCAATACTGGAAGGCAATTTTTACTCTAAGTTAGATTTTTAAAAATAATGATAATTATTTTTATCTGAAAAAATAGGAAAAAATGTAGAGATGACTATAATGGCCTGCAGTTGAGATTTAGCCACACTGCACATTTGCGGATTAAAAATCAGTGCTTGGTAGCATCGGTTCTATTCTATTATAGGACAACAATCAGCCAGGGAAGAAGATCCAAGTTGTTGTTGTTTTTTTTATTCCCAGTACCTTTATATCATATACCTGGCCTGCCACACCCATTATTAAACACATGCACGTGTATCCGCATGTACACACACATGAACACACGTGTATTTAGTATACAAGGCTTTTTTAAGTGAAGTTTTCAAATCAGAATATATATTATCTATATGTGTCTAGATTACATAGATTATACATATATATATATCCCACAATCTTCACAGCAAATTTAATCTGTGGGACACTAATTGAGTATCTCTCTTCTCATCCATCATCTACCCTCTCTTTAAAGCCTTCTGTCACCAACTTAAAAATCAAGCCCCACATCGAGTCCCACAATCACATTCCCTGCTCAGCGAGAATCCTGCTTCTCCCTCTCCCTCTGCTCTTTCCTGCCCCACTCATACTCTCTCCCGCCCCCCAAATAAATAAAATATTTTTTATTAAAGTAAACTGTATCAGGTTCACAGAGTTTATGTTTGTTTTTGGTAATTTCATGTATACATTGTTTTTGAATCCAGATTTTGTATTTAAGAAAGGCAAAAAGCATTACTTACCTTCTTGCTGTCACCCTCTTAGCAGCAAGTGCAATAGTGTGCATAATTAAGTTAATTAAGGAAATGATTTTATTCCTTGAATGCATCTATCATAAACTACTTTGGGAAATGCATAACTATATTGCAAGAAAGTACTCCCATTTTTCTTTTGGTTAATCAATGTATTCCTTCGGTTAATCACTTTAAAACACTGAGCAGCTCTTTGTAATTGTATATGAAAGTGAACCCATTGTTACAAGGAAAGACACCTCTAGCGAGCATGGTTTTGCATGTACATCCCAAGTAGAAATACTAAACATGACACATTTATATAGTTGATTTTGATATAATTTGTTCTTTATCCAAATTAGCCTGCTTGCAAAATATTGTTTTAATATTGTTTTTAATCATCTTCTCTGATTTAACTTTCTTAAGACATAGAGATGTCGTAACTAGAGAAAATGTCTTGAAAGTACCTTTTGCCTGAGCTCAATGATGTTTTTTTTTCTCATAAAACAACTTTCAAAAAACACAGAGACAGAGAGAGAGAGAGATGAGAGAGAGAGAGAGAGAGAGAAGAATGTGACTTAATATACTGCAGGCCAGCCTACTGCTGCCATGAATGACAGATTCCTGGTGCCATGAGACTCTCTGGGAATTACAGCCATGTCAAGACTCTGGGTCGCAGAATATCAAATAAACTGGCCCTTCAAGGTGAATCACTCAGCCAGTCAGTGTGTAAGTTTTGGCATTCCATATTTTGCTTAGGAAAACCTACTATCATGTAATTGCCTGCCACCATCTGTGACTATTTGGGAGAAATAGAAAATTCTCAAACTTAAGGGGAGCATGTAGAGATAAATAGTACTGTGCTATCCACAAAAACAGAGACAAAACCAGTATCTCTTTTTTGTAATCAGCAAACATCCCCTTATTATCAGGCACTCAATAGACTTTTGCTATTTTCAAAGTCTAATACAATCAGAGGCAGAAAAAAAGGAATTGCTTCTCCAACTGAATACCTCAATCCCCTGCATTTTTTAAGCCAATTTATCTCCCCAGATTTTAAGTGTCTGTCTAAAACAACATGGAAGAAATTGTCACATTTATGTCATCAGCAAGGCTGCATTTACTGACTTATTGATGAATTAAGCATGCCTGTGATGGGGAAGAGCAGTTTGGTTTCACCAGCAACTCTGGCAAAATAATTCAAAACGAGTTAGACAGCCAACACATTTCTTACTAAGTCAATTAACATATGATTAATTGAAAAATGGTAAATAGGACAAGACTGCTGCCTTTACTCTCAGCTTGGAGGCAAAGGTCTGCATAGAGAAACACAGTCCATATTCCTTCTTGGTTACTACTTGGTGTTACCAGTCACTGAGGTAATTGACCGTTTATTGCATCTGTTCAAAAATTCAGGGATACAGGGTGTAATAAAATGAGCATTTGTGTAATTACATTAGCTCTAAGACTCTTTTACTTAGAGACAACTGCCATCCATCACATTGTCCTTTAATTTCTCAGTGTTTGTTTTGGCGATGCAGTGCTCCAAAACAAACGTGGGGGTATTTCTTTTAAAAATTTGTATCTTGGGTTACATGAAGTGGAAACGTGATAAAATAGACATTTATCACATTACAGAAACAATGTATGTAAGTAGGGGGAAAATCACAAAGATATCCTAGCAATAAATGAAAATGGCTCTAAAGTGCTACTAGCGGCAAAATAAGAAAATAAGATCCCTTTTCCCTACAATTCTTTTTAACAGATGAGAGCCCCTGTAGTCTGGTGAATGAAAGTCAACACATGTAGATATAATTACACTCTAATCTTCTTTACTGTGGTTAATTTCTAACTTAAACCATAAAGCATTGAAATGTGCCTTATTAAGAGATTTGCCCTTGAATCTTTGGGATCAAAGAGAAGAAAGAAATCCCATCACTGCAACTTGCTAGCTGTGTTACTTCTGGCTTGTGACTTAAACATTCTGAGTTTGATTTCTTTCCATATTTCTTGCATGAATTAAATTATGCTTCATGTTATATGCTGCATATGTATGTATGTATGCTATCAATTGTGAAAATGTGAGGACATTACACATTGTACATTTTTATGATATTTTCTATTATGAATTATAATTTATAATTATATAGAGAGGTGGGAATTATATATCCCCACCTTTCTATCAAAAATAGGCAGGGGTTGCACCTGGGAGGCTCATTTAGTTAATTGACTCTTGGTTTCAGCTCATGATCCCTCTTCCCCCCTCAGACTCTCTGCTGAGCTGGAGCTTCTCTCCCTTTCTGATCCCTTCCCCTCTGTACCTCTTCCTGTTTGTGTGTTTTCTCTTACTCTCTGTCTAAAATAAATAAATAAAATCTTTTTTTAAAAGAGGCAGAGACACAGGCAGAGGGAGAAGCAGGCTCCATGCAGGGAGCGTGACATGGGACGCGATCCCAGGTCTCCAGGATCACGCCCTGGGCCAAAGGTGGTGCTAAACCACTGAGCCACCCGGGCTGCCCATAAATAAATAAAATCTTTAAAAAAAAAAAAAGAAAAAACAGGCAGTGGTAGAGACATGGATTGGGTGTTTTCAATGGGTGAAATAATTACTACCCAAGTTTTACAAGTAAATAAAGTTGATCTTTTCACTTCTTTCCTCATATTTAAAACTTTACCCTTAGTGAAATATGTCAAACAGAGAGACAAGTACCATATGACTTCACTTATATGTGGAATCTAAAAGCAGCAATAACAAAGAAAATTGAACTTATGGGTACAGAGAACACATAGGTAGTTGCTAGGGTGGAGGGTAGAAGGGGTGAGGTAGAGACAAGAGAAATAGAAGGTGATCAGAAGTATAAAATGAGGGATCCCTGGGTGGCACAGTGGTTTAGCGCCTGCCTTTGGCCCAGGGCGCGATCCTGGAGACCCGGGATCGTATCCCACGTCGGGCTCCCGGTGCATGGAGCCTGCTTCTCCCTCTGCCTGTGTCTCTGCCTCTCTCTCTCACTGTGTGCCTATCATAAATAAAAAAAAATAAAATAAATAAATAAAAATAAATAAATAAATAAATAAAAGAAGTATAAAATGAGTAAGACCTAGGGATGTAATATACAGCATGGTAGCTATACTTAATAATACCATATTGTATATTTGAAAAGTGCTAAAAAAAATAGATCCTAAAAGTTTCTATCACAAGAAAAAAATTAACTCTGTATGGTGATAGATGTTAACTAGACTTATTGCAGTGACCATTTCACAAGTGACACATATATATTAAATAATTATGTTGTACACCTGAATCTAATATAATGTTATATGTCTCAATAAAAGATCTCAGCTGAAATAACAACACCAAAAAAAACCACAAAAAAACAAAAAAAACAAAAACGTCTTAAATGTAGCCATTGTCCTGGTCCATCTATCCACCCATCCATCCATTTTTCCATTTATTTCACACACAAAAAAAAAATTTAAGCAACTTCCAGGTGTCAGTTGGGTATTTAGATGCCAAGATGGAATTTGAATTGCAAGAGGTTTATTGAGGGTAATGCCTGTGAAAGACAAAAGTGGGACAGGAATAGGCAGGAAAAGTTACTAGATTATAGGGCAGTGTGCTAAGAGAGGAGGAAGAAAGATTGTCAGGAAGAGCCTTGTGCTGTGAAGCTGCTCTGAGAGATTTTTTTTTTTTTTTTTTTTTTTTTTTTATTCATGAGAAACAGAGAGAGAGAGGCTGAGACACAGGGAGCCTGACATGGGACTGGATCCCAGGTCTCCAGGATCAGGCCCTGGGCTGAAGGTAGCGCTGAACCACTGAGCCACCCGGACTGCCCTCTGAGAGATTTTTTGATAAACCCAAAGGGAACTTCAGCAAAAGGATTTCCTAGAAGGGAGTCAGAAAGGGCAGAAACAATCCAAGTCTAGGGTCCCCATTGAGCTCAGCCATTGCCAGAAGGCTGGGAGAAAAAAATGTGGATGGCCTCAGCTCAAACACTTTGTTAGGTCTTGAAAGCCAACAGCTGTATAGTGTCACCTAACTGTACTACTTACAGCTGATTGGCAAGTTCTTTCATGAAAGGAAACTGAGCTGCATATATTCATGACTACCACCGAGAGGCACTGGAGATAAAACAGATCTAAATCTACGAGGGCATAAAACATATCTTCTTTATTTAGTTATTTTTTAATTTGTACTGAGGAAGTAGAAGCTAGGAAGTAAATAACTGAATTTGAGTAAAATGAGTATCAGCACAAGAATGATACTCAAATGCATCCCAGTGTCTAATTATGCCCAGAAAAATGGGAAACTCATGCTTTGCAGTTCAGGCCAAAGAGTAAATGTAATGAGAATGAAGACGACACAGAGTATTATGAATTGACCAAATAGAACAGGTAACACCAGGATCACTTGATTCTTGAGCAAAAAGACTCAAAAGTCCACATTTATGTGATCCCTGCTTCCTCCATTCTTCCTCTAACTTTTGTCCATCTCTTTATCACAGCCACAGTATAGAATTCATGAATTTTTTTCATTCATTATACCTATAAATTTTCCAACTACGCTGACTTCTGAATATCTCCAGTAAAACAAATATTAAACATTATATTTCACTTGATGTTTACCTTTAATTTTTCCAAATGCTTATACAATTGCTCAATAGAAAAAAAAGCACTTCCTTTAAAGTAGTTTGAATAAATTCTTAGTTTCTTCAGGGTCAATCCATTTTTAAACATATATGTCCTCTTTATATCGCACCATGCAAACTCATATGCCATTCCTCACACAGAAATTGGAAGATCCTTTCTTAACCCTTTGAACATGATATTATTTCAAATCTAATTTTGTACTCCTCATATGAAATAGGCCATAATTTTTTATCTCATTCAAAATTCCACTTGAATAACTTTCTCCTAGAATAATCTTCCTAATGGCGGTCATTCTCTGAAGCTAAATGTAAATAGAAATCCTGCAGGGCATAGCTCAAATGCTCCTTCTCTATGGAGCATTTACTTTCCTTCTTTGATAAAAAAAAAACCGTTTTCCTCTCTATATCTACATTTCATTTTACTGTCTCTTTTAAAGCACATTTCACTTTCTAATGTAATTATTTATATCAAGAACAAAAGAATAGCTTTAAAGTACACAGAATGCTTCAGTTTATAAAAGCCTTTTACATACATAGCCTATATCTACAACAGCCACATGAGGAGGGGGTTATCATACTAATTTTGTTAGTTCTAACTCAGGGGAATGGTCAATCTGCTTAGATCCTCAAATTAGTAGCAAAACCAAGAATCAAGCTCTGCCTTTCAGTACCAAATTAAATCATGTTTCTATAATTTCTTGATGCAAACCCTTTGAAGCAAAATTGATCTTTGTGTGTACTACACAAACCTTCAGATAATCACGATTCAATTAAATAGTTGAATGAGAAGAAATGAATAAGATCCAACATATCCACGTCATTAGAACATATCTCTCACAAATAACAGATAGCTGGATTTATTTCTGCTCTGTTTGACTATACTATACTTGACATTTGTCCATTATTTGCTCTGTTACTGGTCCTAAGTAATTTATGCATGTATATGTTTGCTTGTGAAGTTCTAATATGTTCATCAGGGTGAGGAGTATTTTTTTCATTGTTGCTTCTTGGGTGTTTTGGCATCTATCTCATTATTTCACAAGAGAAGAGCGAGAGTGGGTGTATATGGTTAGCCTCCCCTTGGGAAATGAAAACATGGTCCTTGAAAGCTGTAAAATTATATATGTGTTTCAGATGAAGTTTGTATCCAGGATTATAATTTCTGATATTATAAATTTCTAAATTTTTTCTAACTTTAAAAAACAGTCAAATTCTTATAACATCATAGAATATTAATTTTGAAGTACCGAATTAATTTTTAATAAAATACTTTTTTACGTTAAGCTGAGAAATGCATCATGAATTTTCATGACTAAATATTGTTTGCTAACAATATTTCTTCGAACTTGAAAATCCAATTAACAAATTTATTTTACGTAAAACTTTTTGAAATTAAATGCATAGGATACCAGGAATACTTTTTAAAATATTTATACATGTAACAACAAGAGTCGTTGTTTATAATTCATGCATATAAATTGATACACTTGATCTTTTAATCTTGTTTTGTCATTTTGAGTTAGGATGTTGACAATCAAGCCAAGTATGTTTATTTTATTAGGAAGTTTTCAAAATAGTGTGAAACTTGATATTTCAGCACATGTACTCTTTGTATCCTTTGCATAGGTCAAGAAAAGGAGTATACAAATGAAAATGTCTGTTTTGGGGCACCTGGGTGGCTCAGGTGGTTAAGCATCTGCCTTCGGCTCAGGTCATGATCCCAGGGTTCTGGGATCAAGCCCCACATCAGCTCCCTGCTCAGAGGGGAGTCTGCTTCTCCCTCTTCCTCTGCCCATCCCCCCACTACCTTGTTCGTGCTTGCTCTGTCACTCTCTCAAATAAATAAATAAAATCTTAAAAGAAAAAAAAAGAACGTGTGTGGTTTGACATTTTATCCAAATTCACACATGTTCTGACTATCTTTGAACAGTGTATCTTACAGGAAATTTCCAGATCTTTAAGTGACACACACCTAGAGTTTTGTTCACTTCCTAAATAAAAGCTCTTTTTTCTGAGTGGTTTAAAAGGTTTTAGATGGGGAGGTACCAGATGTCAGTAGTCTCAATCTTTTTAATGCAACTATAATGGAGAACAGCTTAGTGATTACCGCTGTGGAATTTAACCTTCCAGGTCACCAATTCAATCCCTTGGTGCCGCTGGCCTTTTGATAATAATAGGTCTCCTACTCTTGGACACACACACAGACACACAGCACACACACCACATACAGGCACAGAGGGGATGAGCAGTCAAAGCAATGTATTAATAGAACATAAAAAAAATCATTGTCTTGAAGTGAGTTACAAAGAAGAGTTAATGTCATTTAACATCCCTTGCACAAAAGTTAATGGGCATAATAATGCAAGGTTTAATAGCTCAAAATATTTTAAGTGCCCTTACTGCAGAATAGTATTCCAGATTTTAAATTTCCTAAAACTCTCCCAGTAGGATTTCAGAGAATTTGTTTCTACTGATTCATTGTCAGCTCAATTTTGTAATGGCCTTAATCTGCAGAAGGCCAGACCCTGGGGGGCTTCAGGAAACAATATGAAGTTTCAGTAGATGGTGTTTTCCCTTTTGAGTCAGGACAAACTGTTTATTTTAAAGCAGTTTCTGATTGTGAATAGGTTGGGTTCTACCTCAGCAAGAAGCCAGGCTACATACCCACAGGAAACTCCTTTAGAAAGAATACAGTAGTTATTAAAGAGCTACCTCAGGTTGCAGAGTAAATTATAAGTCCTTCAGTAAAGATATTTAGATGGGAGACCTAATCAGAATGGTCTTTGCTTGTGTTTCTTTTTCTTTCTTTTTTTTTTGCTTGTGTTTTAAAAGATCTTATGAGTAGGTACTGGGTGGCTCAGTCAGTTGAATGTTTGCTTTCAGCTCAGGTCATGATATCAGGTTCCCGGGATGAGACCTACACTGGGGCTGCCCGCTCAGTGGGGAGTCTGCTTCTCCCTCTTTCTCTGCCCATCTCCTCAGCTCATGCTCACGCTCTCTCTCTCTCTCTCACATAAACAAATAAAAATTAAAAAAAAATTATGAGCTAGAATAAACAAAAGAAAAAATAAAAAAAATAAACAATCAACAATAGTAATCATAATTGCAATTTATTGACAACGTAATCCATGCCAACAGGGGTCTTGCTAAAGAAGCTAATTTTATTTAAAGTATCAAGGACACAAATATTCAAGTCCTCATTTGTTGGTAGAAACCGAGGTTTCCAGTGGTCAGATAACTCCTTACGGGAGTGTACAGCCAGTAAATGCAAAGTTCAAGATGAGTTCCAGTCCAAGGGACATCTGACACTGATACTCTTAATCACATTGCTATATCGAAGATATTAACTAAGTACTTACCAGAAAAAAAAAAAAAAAAGTGTCGTCTAGGTCATTCATCATGTACCTAATGAGAATGCTGGATGTTTTAGAAATGTTAATTGAATAAAGAAAGGAAAAGAAAGGCTACATGTCCAGGTACAGTCCTCTTAACCTACATGAATTGGTCAACAGGGCACGAGCAATAGTTAGCCTTAATTTATCATTCAGTTTTTCATAGCATTGCCTTTAGCTCAGTGACTTATATTCATCATTATTCTAGGAGTGGACAATGCTCCATCTTCTCCTTGATGATGGATAACTTTGGATTCTCTAGCCAATTTATGTATCTCTATCTTGTCTCTCTAGTTTCATTGTACAGATTCAATTATTTATTCCTTTCTTTCTCTCCTTTTTCTTATATATGCTTGACATATAAAGATATTAACAAAGTTTTTAACAAAAAGCATTAAACAATATTAAACAAAAATATATTCTTAAACTGTTATATTTAAAAGAGGAATAAGAAATATTCTAAAACAGTCATTATGTGTCTTTCTTTACTCAAATATCTAATAACATCATTGGTGGTATCTACTACTTTACAAGAAGCAGAATTTATTTTGTTTCACTTGAACATCCTATTCTCCTCATCCTAGAGTTATATCCCCTTAAAAACCAACACATCCTCAAGTAAAGTTGCTAACAGTGAACCATTTGGAATTATCAAGCCATTTGGAATTCTTAAAAGTGATAGAAATTGGATCCATGAAACTGTATCACTCTAGTTCTGCTAAGCCTCATTTTTCTTTTCTGCATTGATGACCATGAAGGTGTGTACATGTGTGGTTGTGTGCACTTTAAAATATATAAACCATATACATATCATTTTGATGCTGATAGCACTGAAGTAAAACTGTTCCTATAGCTAGCAATTCGGAGTGCAATATTTTGAGGTAGAATTTACTTCTTACTAAAAAATAAATAAAGAAAGAAAGAAGGGAAAAAAGGAAAAACAAAGAATAAGAAGAAAGAAATGCAAATTAAAATAAATTAATATTGAATATTTTGCCTAGGAAATTCTAAAGACTGCCCCATTATGTTTAACAGAATCCAGTGAGACT
This sequence comes from Canis lupus familiaris, assembly GCF_011100685.1. Taxonomy (NCBI): domain Eukaryota; kingdom Metazoa; phylum Chordata; class Mammalia; order Carnivora; family Canidae; genus Canis; species Canis lupus. The sequence continues at coordinate 80,028,685 of NC_049224.1, forward strand.
CACAGGGTTTTCATTCAATAATAAACTTTCAATAAAAGAATTTACATAGACAAGTAAGAGAGATGATCTGTGTTAAATCTCAGTGTTTTTTCACATTTATTGCATGGTTCATGAAACAACTCTGCATCTTTTGCCTTATCAATTGAAAATGAAGCTATATTTCAAATATAGGAAATGTGAAATAGGAATAACTACCGAACTTCAGACAATTTTTACAAAAACAAATACAAAAATGATATAGAGCCATTAAGTCCAAGTGCTTTGGTCATATACCAGTTGGGGTCAGATGTTTTCCTGAAGTTTTAGTTTTTTATTATTTTTTAATTTTTTTTAAACTTGTATTTATTTATTTATGAGACACGGAGTCTAGAGAGACAGAGACATCGGCAGAGGGAGAAGCAGGCTCCCTGTGGGGAGCCTGATGCAGGGCTCAATCCCAGGACCTTGGGATCATGACCTGAGCCAAAGGCAGACGCTCGACCCCTGAACCACCTAGGCATCCCAAAGTGTTAATTTTTTAAACAATATTCTTTCAATTCATATAGAATGGTTTTCTGCTCTAATATGCAAACTACAAATTTTATTCCACAATTAAAGGAGTGTATCTCAGCATAAAAAATAGGATGTGTGTCATATATTATGTTCAAAATTTCAAGTTTTTTATTGCTCATTCTCCTTTTTGTATTTTAAAACCATTAGAGTGATAACTACTATTAAAATCCCTATGCATGCAGACAATGTTGAAGTTACATTTTCAAAACATCTTGATACTATAGAGAGGAAATATGAGCCCACTGGTGACCTTTTATGTTCTGAAAAATATTTGACATGTGACCACTAATGACAGTTGGTTGAAAATACATTAAGGCACTACTAGGAACACTCCTGCTATATCATAACACATTGCTGATTGAGTCCATCTTTGAAAGATGAGAATTTGTAACTTATCCCATAATATAAATATTCTCTTTTTAATATTGTCCATTAGCATAGTTCAGTGATATCTAAATATATCTCATCAAGATATTTTTAATTTTTTTTTTAATTTATTTTATGATAGTCACAGAGAGAGAGAGAGAGAGGCAGAGACACAGGCAGAGGGAGAAGCAGGCTCCATGCACCGGGAGCCCGACGTGGGATTCGATCCCGGGTCTCCAGGATCGTGCCCTGGGCCAAAGGCAGGCGCCAAACCGCTGCGCCACCCAGGGATCCCTCAAGATATTTTTAAAAGAAAAATTTGATTGTTCCTAGAGCTTGATCTCTCTCCATATACATACATATTTCACTATAACAAGTTTCTGCTGTTATTGTATAAATTAACAAGCATGTATTTGTACCTATTATATGCCAGCCTGTGTGGTGGCTTAGGAGACACTAAGATAAGTAACATGTGATCTTTAACTCACTTTAGTAAATAGATGGATATTTTTCTTAAAGAGCTGTGATAGAAGTGGAATCAAAATTTTAGGTATATAAGTAAGCCTTATAGAAATCTTAGATCATGATTTATTTAGCTGGGTAATAACATAGAAAACACCAAACATACATGGATCATTAAATATCAGTGATGTGTATCACACCAGAAATCAATTATTCGCAATTAATGATTAAAAGCAGAGAGTGGTCCACAGGCTAAATAAGGCAAAGGGTGATGCCACCTCCAAGAATCATACCAAATCTAATATTGGTTAATATTTAAAACGCTTATTATATAATTGTATGGATGACACTCCTGCAGAAAGTATCTTAGTTGGATTTCATAATAATCTGTTTAACAAGAATAATTGTTTTATTTGATTAATAATGAAATGGGGACCAACTCATATCAAAGAGCTAGAATGACTATGACTGGTATTTTCATCCATATATATTTTTTTACTTTAGTTTGGCTCCAAATCTCATCTCTTAGATCTGTTATTTGCCTGGAGATTCTAAGAAGCAGAGAGAGTTGAGGTGTTTGTTTGTTTGTTTTCTATTATTTTAAAATGGACATAGAAATTAAATCACAATTTTTCACGTATTTAGAATTGTTTTGCCATGCTAGGTTAACATTTCTTAAGTCTTATGGTTATTTCTTCAATGCAATTAAGAGTAAAAGATCATCCAATCTCATAAACAAGTTATAAGAATAACTGGAAAATAGTTATATTACAATAGCATTCGTTATATTACTTATAATGCATTAGCATTGCTTTTTCAAAATATTTGTCTTTTCCCTCCTATGTTAGTAGCAATCACCACTAAATAATGCTAATGCAATCATTGATAAACATGAAAAATTGAGTTTTTTAAGTGGAAATGAATCAGCATTTTTAAGGTATTTAAAATTTTTTTGCAATATTGTTGCTTGGCTATAAGTTATAAAAGAACTTTGTCCTCTTAGAACATCATTCATGATGTTAAAAGATGCTGGCTGCAAATTTGGAAACTTCAAATTTATGAACTGTTATCCCTGAATAACTACACAAGAAAGATACCTTAAATGAGAATCAGAGAAAGAAAGAGTAACTTCTAGTATCATTTTTTAAAAATTTTTATTTATTTATGATAGTCACAGAGAGAGAGAGAGAGAGAGAGAGAGAGGCAGAGACACAGGCAGAGGGAGAAGCAGGCTCCATGCACCGGGAGCCCGATGTGGGATTCGATCCTGGGTCTCCAGGATCGCGCCCTGGGCCAAAGGCAGGCGCCAAACCGCTGCGCCACCCAGGGATCCCTCTAGTATCATTTATTTACTAAATCCTCCCTTAATTTCTTTGTTGCTTAGTCAGTAAAACAGTTTATGTCAGATATATTCAAAAGTGCATTTCATTTCTAATGTCCTAACTAGACAGTCAAATTTTCTTTAGATGTTGGATCACTTTTCACGTGTCAAAATACTTTTAAAAAGTCTGCTCAATATAGTTCAGTAATTTAGTACATGTCAAATTAAGACTAAAAATTTTTCCAGGTAATGTGGTGCCGCTCTGGAAAGAGGATGAATAAAATCACCAATAACTAAAAGATGGAATTGTGGAAATATTCAATTACTTATTAAAAGACTTAAAATTAACAAAAGTTACAAAATTTGGGGCAGATTTGAGTTATGTAACTGCTCCAGGCCTCTTCAAATATCCTAAAACTGAAAGCTGAAAAAATACATAAATAATGTCTCCTAATTGCTAGTATTGTCTAATTGTATTTTTATAAATCCATAACTATAATATAATAGTAACCAATAGCACATATATAACTATTTTCCTTAGTGCTTTGTATATTTCTACTTTAACCTTAAGTTCATGTGATTTTGAAAAAAGTCTATTGTAGAATTTCAACAATCACACTTCAAACCTATATAGACCAATACTTCCCTGCAGGTGGGACCTGGAACAATTAGGGTCTATTAAGATGGTAACTGACATCCACAAGGTGTATTTTTGAAAATCTAATAAATCTAATATTTATGAAGTGAAAACCCTTCCAGTGTGAGAAAAGAACACATGGTTAAGATAAGATGTCACCTTTCATTTTGACTAAAGCATCTATAACAGAGACTAGCTGAGCATAATGAGATGGAAAGGGACATAATTAAATGCATTCAGAATGTAAACATAATGATATATCTATTTTTTTAAATAATATCTTTAGAACTGCATTTTAGACATAATTGATTTCTATATAATTGTATTAAATATTTAGCATTTGGATGTAAAGCCAATGAGAATATCTCAAACCAAACTTGCACTTTTATTGTAAAAAATTAGACCAAGCAACAGATTTTACTCTGCAGCTGAGTAATTAAGGAAGGAAAAGTGAGGAAAGGGATGGAAATTTGCAACTTCCCCAGTAGAATTTTGCATAAACTTATGCTTGAAATAAAAAAAAAAAAAAACCCTCCAGACTTACCTGGATGGAACAACAGTAAAAAAAAGGGAAGGAAAATAGAGCCAATCTTGATATACTCACATTTCCATTAATCCCACAAGGACTGAAGGGCCAGAGTTAATATTTTCCTTTAATCATTAATTTCTAGTATTTCTTGAACATTGCACAAATTCATATACTCTATGAAATGGAATGCAAGGGCAATGAACAAATAAGACTATAAGTAAGAAAAATGTACTAAACGGTAATTATGGGCAGCTGGGGTGGCTCAGCGGTTTAGCACCGCCTTCGGCCCAGGGCGTGACCCTGGAGATCCGGGATCGAGTCCCTGCATGGAGCCTGCTTCTCCCTCTGCCTGCACCTCTGCCTCTCTCTCTCTCCTCTCTGTGTTTCTCATGAATAAATAAATAAAATCTTAAAAAATAAACTGTAATTATTGAGCAGAATTATAATATTTATATAATTAGTTCTTTAGCCATATGTATTCTTAATTACAGCATGACAGACAAGTGTATCATTGTTTTGTTTTTCCTTTCCCCAAAAAAGGCCATTTTATTCTGCAGTGAGGATCTAGACTGCTCTTCAGCCTTGTTTCCAAAAAAGGCTTCATGTGATGGAATGTATCAATCTTCCTTCTAAATGTGCATGACATTTTTTGAGTGAAAATGTTTTGTCATGTGTAGCTACAGAATGAAGACCATGATATGATATTCATTACTTTGACACTATCTTTCTGAGGAAACCATGCTTTAGGATTTCAAGACTTTGGTATAACCTGACTCTGACATTCAGCATTATATTCTCAAATTATTTAAAATCTACCCAGTCTGACTTACACAAAGATACTTCTTCTCATCTCAACATCCATGTTAGACTAGTATGAATGGGGTGGAATTAAGGGGCACAAATACTATGATCACTGGAAAAGAAATCTTCATTGATGACATTGGAGAAACCCTAGAACACATATATGTGTGTGCGCATGTGTATAGCAACATATATAATTATATATGTCATATTATATATTGTTACAACTGCCTTTAAATCAAAATGCAAGCTCTTATAGATTGGGAAAATCTATTGAAATGAATATCCAGGTACAAATATTATTAAAACTCAAAAGAATTTATCTAGTGTCCTCTAACCTTTTGAAAACATTGACATTTAATATCTATCTTGGTCTTCAGAGGATGTTATTACCTTAACAAAGAGAAGTCTTTGCTTAATGCAGTAATGCATATCTTAAACCAACAGAACTAAACTACCATTTAGTCTAGAAAAATTAAGAAAATTACTAGGCAATGAACCTCAAAAGCTAAACCAAACCTAGTGATTTAAAATATTTTTCTTCAAAATGAAAAGGATAAAAGCATGAGAAAAGCATATCTCATATCTATCGTCTGAAATAATAGCTCCATGTTATAAATATTAGTAGTGTCATTTAGGAAACAAAAAAGGAAGATTTTTCCTGATCAAATAAGTTTAAGCAATGTTTCTTGATCAAATATGTTTAAGTAATATTGTATAAAATGAAGTTTAACAGTTTTTCTTTACTGCAAAACTTACTGAAACATAGTATTTTGTTGTGGAATCCAAGAACAGAATGTATCTATGATTTTTCTTACAGATTTAGATTACCAACCTTTTTTAAAAAAAATATATTTTATTTATTTATTCATGAGAGACACAGAGAGAGAGAGAGGCAGAGACACAGGCAGAGGGAGAAGCAGGCTCCATGCAGGGAGTCCGACGAGGGACTCGATCCCGGGTCTCTAGGATCAGGCCCTGGGCTGAAGGTGGCACTAAACTGCTGAGCCATCCAGGCTACCCACCAACCTTTTTTTATACACTGAGCTTTGTTCAATCACCAAACCACAAAAATCACCTTGAAACTCATGTTTACAATCAATATCACATGCAAATATAGATATAATTATATTAATACAATTATTTGAAAATGCAACTATGTTAATAGTGCTCATAAGAGGGATCCATGATATACAACTATGTTTTCTCTCATAATTGTTCCCTTAATGGCCGTAAATAAAATATTTCTTTTACAACTTTCTAGAATGCTAATATTGCCACTGTTCTTTAATGTTTGACTGTTACTGAAAAAAAGTTATTAATGTTGTCAATGTATGTTGTATTTTTATGACACATTGATGATCTGTATACAGAGTAAAATAATCAAAAATAAATGTTGATTTACGACTCGACAACTATTTATCTGTTGTTTGATAACTTTCCTTTGAGCCTTTACCCTATACTATAAATGCAAGTCCATAATTTAGCCAATAACAATATTCTGAAAAGCCAAATCAGTGATGATGATGATACTAATGATGCTACCATGTAAAAACATGACATTACAAAAGCAAACTTTGATGCATGTAGATGAAAACTGTATTGACAAGATGGAAAATTAAAAGATATTTTTAAACATACTTGACTTTAGCAGAAAGTTCTGTAATTCTAAATTCCTCTTAGAGACATGGCACTCTTGAAAGTCCAGGTGCAGACAGTTACTGGATATTGCACCTAATTTGCACCAAAAATTACAGCATTTCTCTACTGTCATTAACCTTTTCCTGTATAAGACATTGAATTAATCAAATTTTTTCCTTGAAGGACTTTTTTTTTTTCCCTTTGGTATCATTCTTGTACTTTGCTGTTGCCTCCTTACAAAAAGTAGCAAGGAAACACACATACAGGCACACCCCACACAAATCCTGTCAGCCTTACACTCCTTAGTTACGTAAAAGGTTTAGTCCAAGGTACTCTCTCCCCACTCCAGGCCCTGATATACTGCTTCAAATATTTTTAGATCCATCTCTCATCATGAAAATCTCCCTCACCATTTCTCTTTCCTTGGGGACTTCCTTAAAATTAAGGTAGCATTTACATTTCAGTAAGGTATACCAGATTTTAAGCCAATAAAATTAAAAGTGAAAAATCTGTGCATCTCCAAGGAGGAGGTGCAAATTGTATATTACATTGGCAGACACCTATTGTTCCTAAAAATGAAATTAAAACTGACTCCAAAGCCATGTAGATTGGAATTTCAATAGGAGATACATGCTTTTATTTGATATGCAACTCTCGTTAAAAACTACTGAGATTGTATGTTGTGTATTTTTGTGTCAGGATATCTTTGGTTCTAAGTGACATAAAACATAACTAAGCTGATTAAAGCAATACAGAAGGTTGATAGGCTCACTTTAAAATCTGAGCACAGCCTGGGTTGTAGGTGATGGTCAATCAGCTTCTGATTTAGTTTATCTGCAGTGTTCTCTCTCCCCTCTTCCATCTGTTAGCTTCATTGTTAGTTAGGTGGACTTCTCTCCTCTTTACCAAATGGTGATATGCTTCTTCATTCATGTTGATAGGAAGGAGTGTTCCCAGTCACAACTATTAAAAAGTATCTTGAAATCTTCACTCATTGAATCACCCTTCAGGAATATCTACTTTCAGGTAATGTCACACAGAGATGAGATTAAATCTAGATTACCTGAACCAATGATTGTGGACAGGGAAATGTGATTGCCTTCAGTTGCTCTCTCTAAACCACAGGGCTATTGCCCAGTGTGGCATCGCTATAGCAAAGAAAAGCAAATGCCTAAATGCCTTGTATAGGGTTAGAAAAGTATAGGCTAATGATTCCGGTTATGTGAAATTTGATTTTCTTTAAAAGATGTGTTGCATCGACTAAAAAACATGCTGATATTTAAATCTTTATTCCAAAATTGGCATTGTGGATCACTTCATGCTCCAAATTTGAACTCTGTATGTTTATTTTAGGCTAGCGAGTTCTATGTAGTCTGGGTTTCGGACATTATAATACTTATCCTGCCCAAGTTGGAAATATTCCCCTATGGGTCATCTCCAAATTTTAGTGATATAAAAAATATATATATATTGCCCATGGAGTGCCTATGTTCATGTATTCCTTCACAAACTGTAAAATAACATCTCTAGTGTGCTATTAGAAAGTCTTCCTGGGATGCCTGGGTGGCTCAGCGGATGATCGCCTACCTCCAGCCCAGGGCGTGATCCTGGAGTCCCGGGATCAAGTCCTGCATTAGGCTCCCTGCATGGAGCCTGCTTCTCCCTCTGCCTATGTCACTGCCGTTCTCTCTCTCTCTCTCTCTTTTATGAATAAATAAATAAAATCTTTAAAAAGAAAAGAAAGTCTTCCTTTCTGAATATTAAGGCTTTGAAAAATAACAATTGTAACTCTAGAAAACACATAATTGAATGTAAAACATATTCTTTTGTTAGATGATAGTAGCTGCAGGTATTCCACTCAAACGATTTAAGCATTTTCCAATATAGATTCTTTTTAAGTAAGCTCAATTTAATATTTAATTAAATAACAAAAGTGAGAAAATGGTAATAATTTATGTATAATAATTTATTATAATAATTTATGTATATTGTTATAATAATAATTTATGTATATGTGTTACATATATACATATGTGTGTTTGTAAATGGTAAGATTTTTTTATTCCCCATTCATTAAATACATGGAGAGTCAACAAACACTCCCTCTATCCTGTATTCTGACAAAACCCCTATTCATCAATCAGAATTAACTCAGACATCACTTCTCCCTAATTCCTTTCCTGAATGGCTCAACCAGAATCAATCATGCACTACCCTAATGCCTATGCCCTTTATTTTCATTTCTGCTGTTAAGTTAGTTTCACTCTATTTTAAATACTTGTTTTCACATCTGTGACCCACTAGGCCACACCCTGTAAACTTTCTCTGTACAGATCCAGATAGTAAATATTTTAGGCTTTCAGAGCCATACAGCTTAAGTTGCAGCTATTAAATCTGCCATTAAAGCACAAAAGCTGCCACAGATGATAGGTAAGAAAGGGTGTGGCTATGTTCCAGAAACATTTTATTTACATAAGCAGGAGACAGGTTGGATCTGGCCGTAAGCTGTAGTCCACAAGATGATGGAACTCCTCAAATGTAAAGTCTGGAATTTTCAGTGTTTTGCATGCTTGTTTTGCACCTGTTAGCACGATGCCAAACACACAAAAGAGAATTGGCAAATGTGTTTTTAATTTTAGTTTAGTCGGATCAAATTACAACAAATCAATTTCTAGTAATTGTAATATTTAGAAGTCTGGTGCTTAAAACTAAGATATGTGCTGTACAATTTGTATCCAACAGAGATGTGTGGATCTTTAGTCTTAAATCAATTAAAATCAAATGAAATGTAAAATTCAGTTCCTTGGTTACATTAACCATATTCCAAGGATTCAATGGCTATATGATGCTAAGATACTATATTAAAACAGGAAAGATATAGAACATAACCTTCTTCATACAAAGTCCTATTGGACAGACCCAGATTATATGATGCACAAGGAGATATCTTCAAGAAGAATCTGGTAGTGCATCAAGTGTAGTTTGATAAGGCTCCAATATACCACCTGGAGGGATTTTTCAAAAACAGGAAGTTACAATATGCTCAACAAATTAGAGTGTGAATTCACTTAATAACCTAGGTCAATAGACACATTTATTCTATCATTTGAAGCAGAATGATTCACTAAAATTTTGTGTGTATGTGTGTTCACATGTACGTGGATAACTAAAACTCAAGATTTATAGTGGATGTTATGCAAAAAATATGACAGTTACTGTTATCAAGAAGTATTCAACATTATTGGCAAACTGTTGGAGGAACATGGAAAATACCTCTGTGTTATTTCTTGAGTGTGTCTGTGTGTCATATATGATTTTGCTCAAAGAATAGGATGAGTTAATGACTGTTTCTTAATATTTTAGAGTTTAACCTCCTGTTCTTCACCTTTGTTATTTCCTTTCCAATTTGATTTTTCATGATTTAATAATTTCTCACTTTGATTGCAACAATAATCTTCTAGTCTGTCTCCCTATAGGATTATTACCAGTAATCTATCTCCTACATAGTCATTTATGTGATAGATTTAAAAGGAAAAAAGGACTATGCAATGTTGCTCTCAGCCTTTCAGTGGCTCTTTCCTGCCTATAAAAGCTGAGGCATTAATAGTTTTTTCCAGCATTCGCAAACATATTTTGTCTCTTATACCTCATACTCTTAAATTACTGAACTACTTGAGTATCCCAATCATTGTATTTGTGACTTTATTAATGTTCTCTTTCCCTGTACATCCTTTTTGCCCTTTATCTTTCTTATAACTTACTATTCTTTAAGTCATTTGCTTAACATATGATATTCTTCAATCCACTTATTTCTACTAATAGAATAATAATGGTAGGTGGTTCTGATGGATAAGAACAGTAAGAGAAGACTCCCCATTAAAAGTGAAATCCAAATCATAACCACAAGGATGAATAAAATTCAGTTAAATCAAAAGGGACAAGAGAATATTCCAGTCAATTTCATCAAGGGAACTTCATGTGCCCTATCTCTGGGGGGCAGGGCCTGTGATGGGGTAGCTTCTACCCACCCAGATTAAATTACCTTATATGGCAAAGGGCATGCTATCTTCACTCTTCATGATTGTTATTTAGGATTTTTCCATAGCAGACTGGAGGGCGATTCACCTTCTGGTTTTGGAGAAGAAGCCACCTATGTTATAAGAAAGGCCCCATGGCTAGGACATAATTGTATCCTCTAGGAGTAGACAGTGATCTCCAATCAAAGCTAGCATGGCTGGGTGGCTCAGCAGTTGAGCATCTGCTTTTGGCTCAGGGTGTGAACCTGGGATCCAGGATGGAGTCCCACATGGCTCCCTCCAAGGAGCCTGCTTCTCCCTCTGCCAGTGTCTCCGCCTCTCTCTCTCTCTCTCTGTCTCTCATGAATAAATAAATAAATATTAATTTTTTAAAGCAGCTAACAAGGAAAACAAGGAACTCTGTCCAACCTGAATGACCTTGGAAGAGGCCCTGAGCTCCAGATGAGAGTGCAGCTTGGTCAACACCTTGATTTCAGTCTTGTGAGACCTGAGCAGAGACGTCAGCCATGCCATTCCCAAAATCATGATCCACAGATCTGTAAGATAATAAATGTATGTTGCCTTAAGATTAAAAAACAATTATGTAACTAAATCTTTGGTAATTTGTTGTATAGCAAACCAGCACAAGAGTATCCCAAAGTACCAATGAAGCATGAAACAAAATGTTTAACAGGTATTTGCCAGTAAGTTTGTTGGTGATACAAATGGAAGAAGTTTTAGTGGAAAGAGAGATGGAACTCAGATTTTACCATACAAAAAGGGGGAAAGGAGACAGGAGGTGGGATATTGACCATATCCATATCAACAATGATAATCAAAAACCTTTAATAGGGATCCCTGGGTGGCGCAGCGGTTTGGTGCTTGCCTTTGGCCCAGGGCGCGATCCTGGAGACCCGGGATCGAATCCCACGTCGGGCTCCCAGTGCATGGAGCCTGCTTCTCCCTCTGCCTGTGTCTCTGCCTCTCTCTCTCTCACTGTGTGCCTATCATAAATAAATAAAAATAAAAAAAAAATAAAATAAAAAAAAAACCTTTAATAGTATTGAAAGAATGATCATTTTTCCTTTTATGTCTTAAGATGGAGCTTCTATTATTATTGTCATTGTTGTTTTTTGAGATAGTGGAGAATATCTAGAGAAGAACATGGAGCCTAGAAAAGAGAAAGTGGATTACACAAAAATGAAGCTTCTTTGTAGGCAGAAGAGGATAATATTAGGTGCTCATAAACTCAAAAAGCAAAGCAACTTTGAAAATATTAGGAAAAAATGTGAAACAGAGGACACCAAATCCATTTAAAATGGAAACTTGGGGAAGAAGATTATTTTTATTATTGGATCCTCCATTCTCAGTAAAAGGGGCAAGTTTTTTTTTTCTTTTTTTTTTTCCTTTTTCCTTTCTTTCTTTTTTTTTTTTTTTTGCTGTTTAAGGAGACATTTAAGATTGTGAGGTTGTGAGTTCAAATTGAAACTTTAACTATTATTCATTATAGAACCTTGATATTTATTCTTTACCATTCTTACCTTCAGTTTACCTTCAGTAAAACAAAACTCTTGCAGAAGAGGATGAAACAAGATATTTGTAGACGGTTGAGTAGATTGCTTAGCACATTGAGTACTCAGAGAATTGTAGCTATTTTATTGGCGAGATTGAGCATGGCTTTGTGGGATAAAGATTTTGAGGGGAGTAAGAAACATTTGAAATAACTTTGTGAAGAATAAGAAAGGCAATTGAGTGGGAAAATATGGAATAATCCCCAAAAAGCATTTAGGGCTCAGGTGAGATAGAAGATAAAGAATTTCTTCTGCTACCAGTATTTGAGGGTACATGCCATTTGCGGCTGGGTATATAGAGCTGCCAAAAGCAGGAGAGAATGCAGGGAAACCAATCCTGGATAAAATTTACCTGGGCTCATTGTGATTGAGGAACAACACAGCAAAGGACTTGAGGGATAAGTAAGGGGATGATGAAGTGTTCAGAATTGATAAGGACCAAACTAAAGCCAGGGGTTAGTGATAGAAAGGATAAAGGAGAGAAGCCAAGGTACAGAAATTTCCATTGATACCAAGAGTATACTGTTCTCAGAAGAACATGAGAAAAGGAGAAAACTGGAAGTTTGTCATCACAGACTTTGATGGGAGCATTTACATATTTAGAGGTAAGGGGCACTTGGGTGGCTCAGTGGTTGAGCATCTATCTGCCTTTGGCTCAGGTCGTGATCCCAGGGTCCTGGGATCCAGTCCTGCATCAGGCTCCCTACGGGAAGCCTGCTTCTCCCTCTGCCTATGTCTCTGTCTCTCTGTGTCTCTCATGAGTAAATAAATAAAATCTTTAAAAAATAAACAAATAAATTTCTACAGGTAAAATTGATAAATATTGATTAATAAAACAAACAAATAAATTTTAAACATCCTAAATGTTGTTCAAGATGATGGCAAAAATTGAGGTTGGGAGCACCAAAAGCCAGCTATCAAAGAATTTTAAAAATAGAAGTCCCTTGTCAGTTGGTCGAAGACAGTGGCAGGGAACAATGGGGTGGCCTAGACAAATACTGCCTTAACCTCAAAGGTTTTAGTTTCTTGCCTCATTCTTGTTTATTATTATTAACATTTTAATTATGTTTTGTGAAGTGTTTCTCAGTAAGAATGAGAATACTGTGGAAATGCTGCTCATGCTGTAGATGCGTGTCAATGTCGTGGTGAAGTGTGAGTAAAAAAGCGGCACTATCCGAGCATTTAATGTATATAAGGAATCAAAAATGTTAGTTGTGCTAGACTATTTGGAGTCTCAAGAGTACTGAGGTACCAAGAGTTCCAAGTGCGGCTACATGAATACTAGTTCCTCCTATTGCTCAGTTAATAGAAAATGAACCATTACACAACAATTATTAGTGCTACAGTTCCAAACATCTTTAGAGTTTTATTACATGAACTACTTCATGATGTACCTTTTTGACCTTTTTCAAAATCAGGAGAAACTGGGGGATGAAGATGGAAAATTTCTGCTGTATACTTCCTTAAAATTTTTTTTTTTCAGAAATGCCAACGTCTGTATCTTTTTCTTCAACTCAAGATGGCACCTGCAACCTCTTGAGGTCCTGGCAGCAAAAGTGCCCAGCCTCACACAAACATGCTTAGCAGGGAAGGCTAGAGGCTTGTGACACACACTTTACACCTGTTTAGATGCCTTGTCTTTTCCACCTCATGTAAACTTTGGGGTGAACCTGCTGACTAATATTCTGCAGCAGAGTGTATTTTTGTCTGATTTTCGAACTCAGTTACCTTCTCTAAGTCAGCTCCATCTTCCACAAGTTAAAAAAAAAAAAAAAGTTTATGCTGGTTTTTGTAACTGGACTCTTATGACAGAAGCGTTCCCACTATGTGGTCGTGTAATCAGTCAGCTACGTTCCCCGCTGCATCTTAGTTATAATTGAGAATAGCTTTTGATATTCAAGCTTAATCACTTTTACAAGTTCAAGGACTCCCTTAATAATCTCTGTATGGTTCATGCCTTAGAAGCTATTTATTCTGCATGTCAATTCTGGAATAATCCAGGCACTGCTCTTAATTTTTGAAACTATTGCTTCTGTAGGGATTCGCACACACACAAAAAAATAAAATAAGATGAAATTGTAGGGGGCTTAGCTTCTCTTTTTTTTCCATTGTACTAACTGAAACAACACAGCAACAAACACATAATAAAATATTCTGAATTGGGCCTATTATAATAATAATGTTTTAAAGATATTGGGAAATAGTCTGGCTTTTGATGTTTAATATATAATATAAAATATAGATGGAGGGATTTTTTTTTTTTTTGCATTGCTCTTTGGAGACTATCCTTTCTCCATTCAATCACTTTTGCACCTTTGTTGAAAATCATATATATATATTTGCATCTATTTTTGAATTCTCTCTTCTACTTCATTTATTTATCATAATGCCCCAATACAATAGTTTTATAATGAGTGTTAAAATTGGATATTTTTTTAACTTATTTATTTATTTATTCATGATAGACAGAGAGAGAGAGAGGCAGAGACACAGGCAGAGGGAGAAGCAGGCTCCATGCAGGGAGCCCAACGTGGGACTTGATCCCGGGTTTCCAGGATCCGCCCTGAGCCGAAGGCAGTGCTAAACCGCTGAGCCACCCCGCCTGCCCAAAATTGGATAATTTAAGTCTTTCACCTTTTGCTCCTCTCTTTCAAAGTGTTTGGGTTATTCCAAATCACTTTCGTTTTTTCTATACAAATTGCAGAATCTGCTTGTGAATTTTTATGAAAAATCTTGTAAGATTTTTTTTGTAACCACATTTAATGTATAAATCAATTTAAAAATTATTTTAATATCAAAAATGGCATTATAACTTTAGTTAATTTTTAAAAATATTTTCTTTGTTTATTTGAAAGAGAGAGAGCATGAGCAAGGAGACAGGCAGAGGGAGAAGCAGGTTCACCAATGAGAAGGAACCCAATGTGGGGCTCAATCCCAGGACCGGAGCTGAAGGCAGATGCTAAAACTGAGTCACCCTGGCACCCCTTAAACTTTAATTTAAACTCATACTCAAATTGAGAGCTAAGTTCTTTTTAACTTCCTACGTTAGACTTAATTGGAGCAGGTTTTATTGATTAAAATAATCGCTGAGGGATCCCTGGGTGGTGCAGCCGTTTGGCGCCTGCCTTTGGCCCAGGGCGTGATCCTGGAGACCCCGGATCGAGTCCCACGTTGGGCTCCCTGCATGGAGCCTGCTTCTCCCTCTGCCTGTGTCTCTGCCTCTCTCTCTCTGTCTATCATGAATAAATAAATAAGTAAGTTTAAAAAATATCCAATTTTAACACTCATTATAAAACTATTGTATTGGGGCATTATGATAAATAAATAAATTAATTAAAAAAAATAAAATAAAATAATCGCTGATTTTTATTGGTCATGCACTATGCATCATACACTGTAATAATGTTGTATATCCTATAATTAAGCATTTAGTAACTGATGAACATCCAAATTGTTTCCAGTATTTTGCTCTAATACACAAGGTAGAGATAAGCACCTTTGTATAAACATTTCTAGGCATAAATTCTTAGATTTTGGTAGGATCATTTCTCAGAATTAAAATTGCTGGATCGCAAGTATATGCATTTATAATATACATAGACACTCCAAATTACCCTAAAATCAATATTTCCCAGTTAAATGTTTCCATCTACGTTAATCTTTGCCAACACTTATTTTCATTTTGTTTTATTTTTGCCACTCTAACAAAATAAATATTTTACTTTGGTAATACCAATGTTTATTACGACAAGCTGAGAATATTTAATATATTTTCTCTACAAATAATTCTGTGCATTTGTTTTTTTTTTTTTGTGCATTTGTTGTTAATATGTTTGGCAATTTCTCCTTTACTGTCATTATTCATGCTGAATACAGTTCTTTGAATTTTATGCCAATTCATTACCATGTATGTCACCCAGCTTTTCATAGCCTATTTCACCATTTTGACTTGATATTTACTTTATTTAATTGATACTTTACATATCTATGAAGGCAAATACTTGTTTTTTTAATTTTTATTTTGTTATTTTTTGGCTTAGGAAAGTATTCTTTATTCTGTAGATAAAGCAAATATACACAATCACATACACACACATATTACCCAGTATTTTCTATAATGTGCTTATCCACTCTCATAATAATAAATCTCCATTACAAACAATGTGGGAATGTCAGGCAGTTTAAGTAACACACATTTAATTTTCACGTTCTTGGGGCTGAATCAGCAGGAACCCTGTTGGGCTAATCTGTGATACACCGATTTTGTCCCAGGTTGTATATGGGGGTCAAAGTACTCGAGATATTTCTTCATTCTAGAGCAAAACTCCCTCTGGACCTGTTTTTGCCATAGTAAATAAAAAAGCAACAAAGCAAGTCAAATTGCACAACCACATTTTTAATCTCCTGGTCACATTTTGCCCGATAATTTTCCATTAAGTCACATGTTCAACTTGAAATAAAATGAGAGGTAATTGGATGTAGCCATCACTAAAACTAGGGCAAGGGCAGATAGGACAAGAAGAAATGGGAGTTTATTATCCGGTGTACCCAAAACTATTTCGCATTTTCATTTATAGTTCATTTTCACTTTAAATGTTACAACTTTTTTTTTACATATATGATAGTATATAGGTACTCTATTTTATTAGTAGTATTTCTTCATATATATAATTTAAGATATCAAAACAATATATTACTTGAATAATTATTGTTTAACATATACATATTACATTAATATATATTAAATGATAGCAACGAGATTCATTGAATAGTCCATCTCTTAATCACTGTTTTGAAATAGTCTCACTATCATGTATTTCAACATCATATATTCTTACTTTCTGATCTCATTGAGGTGCTTGTCTATGTTTACCCAACAAAATAGTATTATATTTGGTGAAAATTTAGACTGATGAAAAGGTACCCTTTCTCTACTATTTAGTAAACATATTTATGGCAATTCTGGGTCCCTTTCTCTTTATATGGTGTGATAGTTAACTTTACAAAATGTGACAGCTAATTTACAAGACAAATCAATGTGCCTAGGCTATCGTTCACCATTATTTAATCAATCACTAATGTAGGTGTTGCTCTAAAGCTATTTCGTAAATGTGGTTAACATCTACAATTCTAAAATACTTTAAGTAAAGATTTTCTCTTATGGTGGGCCTCGACCAATCAGTTGAAGGCCTTAAGCAAATAAACTGAGGTTTCCTAGAGAATAAATACTGCTTTAATAATAAAGCATCAACTCCTGCCTGAGTTTCCAACCTAAAAACCCTTACTGATCCATTAGATAGGTAGAAAAATGTTTCAAGTTTCACATGAAGACCTACTGGAAATAGCTTGCAAATTATATTTAAATATAGATTTATTTGGAGGCAGTTGACATCTTTAGAATATTGAATTTTCTTATAAAAGAAAGTGGGATGACATAATTTGCATCCTTTTATATTCTCTTAATAAAATGTTATATATTTCTCGCCCAGACGTGTCAGTTCATTACTAGATATTTTACAGTTTTTGTTCTATTGTGAATAGGTCTTTTTATTTGACATTTTATTTTTTTTTTTTTTTTTTTTTTTTTTTTTTTTTTTTTTTTTTTTTTTTTTTTTTTTTTTTTTTTTTTTTTATTTTATTTTATTTATTTATTTTTTTATTGGTGTTCAATTTACTAACATACAGAATAACACCCAGTGCCCGTCACCCATTCACTCCCACCCCCCGCCCTCCTCCCCTTCTACCACCCCTAGTTCGTTCCCCAGAGTTAGCAGTCTTTACGTTCTGTCTCCCTTTATGATATTTCCCACACATTTCTTCTCCCTTCCCTTATTTTCCCTTTCACTATTATTTATATTCCCCAAATGAATGAGAACATATAATGTTTGTCCTTCTCCAACTGACTTACTTCACTCAGCATAATACCCTCCAGTTCCATCCACGTTGAAGCAAATGGTGGGTATTTGTCATTTCTAATAGCTGAGTAATATTCCATTGTATACATAAACCACATCTTCTTTATCCATTCATCTTTCGTTGGACACCAAGGCTCCTTCCACAGTTTGGCTATAGTGGCCATTGCTGCTAGAAACATCGGGGTGCAGGTGTCCCGGCGTTTCATTGCATTTGTATCTTTGGGGTAAATCCCCAACAGTGCAATTGCTGGGTCGTAGGGCAGGTATATTTTTAACTGTTTGAGGAACCTCCACACAGTTTTCCAGAGTGGCTGCACCAGTTCACATTCCCACCAACAGTGTAAGAGGGTTCCCTTTTCTCCGCATCCTCTCCAACATTTGTTGTTTCCTGCCTTGTTAATTTTCCCCATTCTCACTGGTGTGAGGTGGTATCTCATTGTAGTTTTGATTTGTATTTCCCTGATGGCAAGTGATGCAGAGCATTTTCTCATATGCATGTTGGCCATGTCTATGTCTTCTTCTGTGAGATTTCTGTTCATGTCTTTTGCCCATTTCATGATTGGATTGTTTGTTTCTTTGGTGTTGAGTTTAGTAAGTTCTTTATAGATCTTGGAAACTAGCCCTTTATCTGATATGTCATTTGCAAATATCTTCTCCCATTCTGTAGGTTGTCTTTGAGTTTTGTTGACTGTATCCTTTGCTGTGCAAAAGCTTCTTATCTTGATGAAGTCCCAATAGTTCATTTTTGCTTTTGTTTCTTTTGCCTTTGTGGATGTATCTTGCAAGAAGTTACTATGGCCGAGTTCAAAAAGGGTGTTGCCTGTGTTCTTCTCTAGGATTTTGATGGAATCTTGTCTCACATTTAGATCTTTCATCCATTTTGAGTTTATCTTTGTGTATGGTGAAAGAGAGTGGTCTAGTTTCATTCTTCTGCATGTGGATGTCCAATTTTCCCAGCACCATTTATTGAAGAGACTGTCTTTCTTCCAATGGATAGTCTTTCCTCCTTTATCGAATATTAGTTGCCCATAAAGTTCAGGGTCCACTTCTGGATTCTCTATTCTGTTCCACTGATCTATGTGTCTGTTTTTGTGCCAGTACCACACTGTCTTGATGACCACAGCTTTGTAGTACAACCTGAAATCTGGCATTGTGATGCCCCCAGATATGGTTTTCTTTTTTAAAATTCCCCTGGCTATTCGGGGTCTTTTCTGATTCCACACAAATCTTAAAATAATTTGTTCTAACTCTCTGAAGAAAGTCCATGGTATTTTGATAGGGATTGCATTAAACGTGTATATTGCCCTGGGTAACATTGACATTTTCACAATATTAATTCTGCCAATCCATGAGCATGGAATATTTTTCCATCTCTTTGTGTCTTCCTCAATTTCTTTCAGAAGTGTTCTATAGTTTTGAGGGTGTAGATCCTTTACATCTTTGGTGAGGTTTATTCCTAGGTATCTTATGCTTTTGGGTGCAATTGTAAATGGGATTGACTCCTTAATTTCTCTTTCTTCAGTCTCATTGTTAGTGTATAGAAATGCCACTGACTTCTGGGCATTGATTTTGTATCCTGCCACGCTACCGAATTGCTGTATGAGTTCTAGCAATCTTGGGGTGGAGACTTTTGGGTTTTCTATGTAGAGTATCATGTCATCGGCGAAGAGAGAGAGTTTGACTTCTTCTTTGCCAATTTGAATGCCTTTAATGTCTTTTTGTTGTCTGATTGCTGAGGCTAGGACTTCCAGTACTATGTTGAATAGCAGTGGTGAGAGTGGACATCCCTGTCTTGTTCCTGATCTTAGGGGAAAGGCTCCCAGTGCTTCCCCATTGAGAATGATATTTGCTGTGGGCTTTTCATAGATGGCTTTTAAGATGTCGAGGAATGTTCCCTCTATCCCTACACTCTGAAGAGTTTTGATCAGGAATGGGTGCTGTATTTTGTCAAATGCTTTCTCTGCATCCAATGAGAGGATCATATGGTTCTTGGTTTTTCTCTTGCTGATATGATGAATCACATTGATTGTTTTACGGGTGTTGAACCAGCCTTGTGTCCCAGGGATAAATCCTACTTGGTCATGGTGAATAATTTTCTTAATGTACTGTTGGATCCTATTGGCCAGTATCTTGTTGAGAATTTTTGCATCCATGTTCATCAGGGATATTGGTCTGTAATTCTCCTTTTTGGCGGGGTCTTTGTCTGGCTTTGGAATTAAGGTGATGCTGGCTTCATAGAACGAATTTGGAAGTACTCCATCTCTTTCTATCTTTCCAAACAGCTTTAGGAGAATAGGTATGATTTCTTCTTTAAACGTTTGATAAAATTCTCCTGGGAAGCCATCTGGCCCTGGACTCTTGTGTCTTGGGAGGTTTTTGATGACTGCTTCAATTTCCTCCCTGGTTATTGGCCTGTTCAGGTTTTCTATTTCTTCCTGTTCCAGTTTTGGTAGTTTGTGGCTTTCCAGGAATGCGTCCATTTCTTCTAGATTGCCTAATTTATTGGCGTATAGCTGTTCATAATATGTTTTTAAAATCGTTTGTATTTCCTTGGTGTTGGTAGTGATCTCTCCTTTCTCATTCATGATTTTATTAATTTGAGTCTTCTCTCTCTTCTTTTTAATAAGACTGGCTAATGGTTTATCTATCTTATTAATTCTTTCAAAGAACCAACTCCTGGTTCTGTTGATCTGTTCCACAGTTCTTCTGGTCTCGATTTCATTGAGTTCTGCTCGAATCTTTATTAACTCCCTTCTTCTCTTGGGTGTAGGATCTATTTGCTGTTTTTTCTCTAGCTCCTTTATGTGTAAGGTTAGCTTTTGTATTTGAGTTCTTTCCAGTTTTTGAATGGATGCTTGTATTGCGATGTATTTCCCCCTTAGGACTGCTTTTGCTGCATCCCAAAGATTTTGAACGGTTGTATCTTCATTCTCATTAGTTTCCATGAATCTTTTTAATTCTTCCTTAATTTCCTGGTTGACCCTTTTATCTTTTAGCAGGATGGTCCTTAACCTCCATGTGTTTGAGGTCCTTCCAAACTTCTTGTTGTGATTTAGTTCTAATTTCAAGGCATTATGGTCCGAGAATATGCAGGGGACAATCCCAATCTTTTGGTATCGGTTCAGACCCGATTTGTGACCCAATATGTGGTCTATTCTGGAGAAAGTTCCATGTGCGCTTGAGAAGAATGTGTATTCAGTTGAGTTTGGATGTAAAGTTCTGTAGATATCTGTGAAATCCATCTGGTCCAGTGTATCATTTAAAGCTCTCGTTTCTTTGGAGATGTTTTGCTTAGAAGACCTATCGAGTATAGAAAGAGCTAGATTGAAGTCACCAAGTATAAGTGTATTATTATCTAAGTATTTCTTCACTTTGGTTAATAATTGATTTATATATTTGGCAGCTCCCACATTTGGAGCATATATATTGAGGATTGTTAAGTCCTCTTGTTGAATAGATCCTTTAAGTATGATATAGTGTCCCTCTTCATCTCTCACTACAGTCTTTGGGGTAAATTTTAGTTTATCTGATATAAGGATGGCTACCCCTGCTTTCTTTTGAGGACCATTCGAATGGTAAATGGTTCTCCAACCTTTTATTTTCAGGCTGTAGGTGTCCTTCTGTCTAAAATGAGTCTCTTGTAGACAGCAAATAGATGGGTCCTGCTTTTTTATCCAGTCTGAAACCCTGCGCCTTTTGATGGGGTCATTAAGCCCGTTCACATTCAGAGTTACTATTGAGAGATATGAGTTTAGTGTCATCATGATATCTATTCAGTCTTTGTTTTTGTGGACTGTTCCACTGAACTTCTTCTTAAAGGGGAATTTTAAGAGGCCCCCTTAAAATTTCTTGCAGAGCTGGTTTGGAGGTCACATATTCTTTTAGTTCCTGCCTGTCTTGGAAGCTCTTTATCTCTCCTTCCATTTTGAACGAGAGCCTTGCTGGATAAAGTATTCTTGGTTGCATGTTCTTCTCATTTAGGACCCTGAATATATCCTGCCAGCCCTTTCTGGCCTGCCAGGTCTCTGTGGAGAGGTCTGCTGTTACCCTAATACTCCTCCCCATAAAAGTCAGGGATTTCTTGTCTCTTGCTGCTTTAAGGATCTTCTCCTTATCTTTGGAATTTGCAAGCTTCACAATTAAATGTCGAGGTGTTGAACGGTTTTTATTGATTTTAGGGGGGGATCTCTCTATTTCCTGAATCTGAATGCCTGTTTCCCTTCCCAGATTAGGAAAGTTTTCAGCTAGAATTTGTTCAAATACATATTCTGGCCCTCTGTCCCTTTCGGCGCCCTCGGGAACCCCAATTAAACGTAGGTTTTTCTTCCTCAGGCTGTCGTTTATTTCCCTTAATCTATCTTCATGGTCTTTTAATTGTTTGTCTCTTTTTTCCTCAGTTTCCCTCTTTGCTATCAACTTGTCTTCTAGGTCACTCACTCGTTCTTCCACCTCGTTAACCCTCGTCGTTAGGACTTCTAGTTTGGATTGCATCTCATTCAATTGATTTTTAATTTCTGCCTGATTAGCTCTAAATTCTGCAGTCATGAAGTCTCTTGAGTCCTTTATACTTTTTTCTAGAGCCACCAGTAGCTGTATAATAGTGCTTCTGAATTGGCTTTCTGACATTGAATTGTAATCCAGATTTTGTAACTCTGTGGGAGAGAGGACTGTTTCTGATTCTTTCTTTTGAGGTGAGGTTTTCCTTCTAGTCATTTTGCTCAGTGCAGAGTGGCCAAAAGCAAGTTGTATTGGGAAAAAGAGAAAAAGAGAGGAGAGAAAGAAGGAAAGAAAAGAGAAAGAGAAAAAAAAAAGGGGAAGAAAAAGAAAAAAAAAAACGAAAAAAAAAAAAAAAAAAAGAAGAAAAAGAGAAAGAAAAAGAAAGGAGAAAAAAAAGGGGGTGGGGGAAGGAAACAAATCAAAAAGCAAAACAAAACAAAAACAAAAACAAAAACAAACAAACAAAAAAAGAACCACCGGGGAGTATCTTCTGATTCTGTGTACTTTAAGTCCCTTGGCTTCTCCTGGAAGTTGTCCGTCTAGCTGGTGTTCTGGGGGAGGGGCCTGTTGTGCTGATTTTCAGGTGTTAGCAGTTGGGGGAGCTGCTGTGCCCCTGCCTGGTGCAGGGCTCGGTGGGGGTTGTTTACCCCGTGAGGCCGCAGGAGGAACAGCCCCAGTGGCGGGGCAGCTCTGGGAACCTGGATTCAGCTCCGGCAGGAACTCCGTCTGCAGGGCCTGGAGGCTCCGGGCGGGGCCGCTGATCTGCTCAGCTGGGGCAGGAGCGTCCTCGCTGTCCTGGGCCCTCCCGGCCTCTGCCTGTCCCGGGGGAGGCGGGATCCTGGGCTGTGTCCCGGCTCCCTGTGCTCCGGAGCCTGCGCTGGTGGATTCGCGCTCCCGGGCCGTGCAGCCCCCTCCGCGGAGCCGCCGCCCAGGCCCCTCCGAGCTGCTCCTGGAACCGCGCAGCCCCCTCCGCACGGAGCCTCTTCTTCTGCCCGAGCCCCTCCGAGCTGCTCCCGGGGCCGCGCAGCCCCCTCCGCGGAGCCGCCGCCCGAGCCCCTTCAGCTGCTCCGGGTCCCGCCGGTCCCGCCGTGCGCGCTGCAGCCCTTAGGGAGCTCGGCGCACTCTCCCGGGGCGCAGGTGCCTGTTAGTGTCCCCGGGAGCCCGAGGGCATCCCCGCCCTCCTGGGTCCTGCTCCAACTCCCCACGAGCCCCTTTCCCCCGGGAAGGTCGGTGCAGCTCCTGCTCCTCCGGGACGGGGCTCTCCTGTCCTGGGGACACTCGCCCCGGCCTCAGCCCGGCTCCTCGCGGGCCCCTCCCCCTTGGAGGCCTTTTGTTTCTTTATTTCTTTTTCCCCGTCTTCCTACCTTGATAGAAGCGCGAACTCTTCTCACTGTCGCATTCCAGCTGGTCTCTCTTTAAATCTCAGGCCGAATTCATAGATTTTCAGGATAATTTGAAGGTTTTCTAGGTAGTTTGGTGGAGACAGGTGACTTGGGGACCCTACTCCTCCGCCATCTTGCTCTTCATTCCCTTGACATTTTAAAGTTGTGGCTGGTATCAAGTTCAGATTCTTTTTTTCCATATCTATCACTCATACCTGTGCCTACTGTTAACATTTTAAAAACTATTCTCTGGTCAAATATTTTGGATTTATTCAAACAGAATATTTAGGAAAGACATCTTTTCTCTGTGAAAATGTCTTCCACTTAGAAGTATCTCTCTGTGCATAACATTCTTGGACTTCCTCTGGCTTTCCATTCACTCATTTGTGTGAGAAATTTGAAGAAAGAAATATGTGTATCTTCTATAAACTGTTTTCTCCCAGGATAAATGAAGGAAGGAAGGAAGGAAGGAAGGAAGGAAGGAAGGAAGGAAGGAAGGAAGGAAGGAAAGAAGGAAGGACAGACACATTTCTCTTAATTGCGCTTGGCTCTTTGGTAAACTTCGTGTATAGGCCCTGCCTACAAGGAAGCCCTGTGGTGCTCTGGCATGACTGCAACCAAGTGTCTAATTTCTATTTCTGAGTTTCTGTAAAACGAAAAGCATCTGCTGCAATTTTAACCACCATTTTCCAGTACCAGCTCCAGTGATAATGAAGGTGATAGATCTCTTTCATCTATTACACTTCTGTTTCTTTCTAATGTTTTCAACACTCAGGAGGAGAAAGATGAGTTCTTAATTGAGTGCCCTAGGTATCCACTGAAATAGAAATCATTTGTAATTAATTAATGATTACTTTTTTCTTCTTTTACTTTTTGTCTTATTGCACTGAATATGATTACTAGCAAAACTGTGAAAAGTAGTTTATGCAAGAGAGTTTTCTTATTTTGTCCCTGGAACAATTCTGAGGTTAAATCATAAAAGTATTATATTTACTCTAAGTTTCTGGAAGGTGGTATTCATCAATATTAGAATGATACCTTTTAAATCTTGCTTATAGGGGATCCCTGAGTGGCTCAGCCTTTTAGCTTTTTAGCGCCTGCCTTCGGCCCAGGGCGTGATCCTGGAGTCCCGGGATTGAATCCCACATCTGCCTCCCTGCATGGTGCCTGCTTCTCCCTCTGCTTCTCTCCTCTCTCTCTCTTCTTTCTCTCTGTCTCTCTCTGTCTCTCACTCTCTGTCTCTCATGAATAAATAAATAAAATCTTTAAAAAAATAAAATAGGGATCCCTGGGTGGTGCAGCGGTTTGGCGCCTGCCTTTGGCCCAGGGCGCAATCCTGGAGACCCGGGATCGAATCCCACGTCAGGCTCCCGGTGCATGGAGCCTGCTTCTCCCTCTGCCTGTGTCTCTGCCTCTCTCTCTGTGTGTGTGTGACTATCATAAATAAAAAAATAAATAAATAAATAAATAAAAATTAAAAAAAAATAAAAAATAAAATAAATCTTGCTTATAAAAGTGTAATCAAATCACTACGGACATGATTTATCTCCTCTTTTATATTAAAGCAATGATTTTCTTTAATATTATGAGATGTGAGTGAACATTTAGATGGCTTAAATTGTGTGTATACACATACCTCTGCATGTGTAAAAGCAAATCATTAGGATGAGCTTCTGAATCAAACATATTTGTAAATATGCATTTCCATGTTTGGGTGACACTTCATTAATGAATTGTGTTTTTAGGTAGAGTTTAAGGTTATAGAGATAACAAAATCATAATTTAAAAAATTCTTTCCTAGCTCTATATCTCACTTCCATGTTCCTCCTCCTTATTTACATATGTTCTTTAAAAATGAATATTGTTTTGAATGCAAATACTTTGTAATTCACACATAAATGTCACTGTAATTTTCTATCTTGTAGTCATTCAATATTATTTAAATGATCGACTCCATGTTGTTATGTATACATGGAATTTGTTGTTTCCTACTTGTGCCTAGTAGTCCATGATATACATTTGATGGTGGACACCCAAGATGTGAGACTTACCAAACATTACTGCAATAAATCTCTTTCTATCTGTCCTCCTATGCAATGTGAGCACATTGTTTCAGGATATAAATCCATAATCAGAACTGCTATAAACAAGTTTATGTGAATATTGAATGTGAGTATATGGTACTATTTTTATTTAAAATTTCTTCACAATTCTACAATCCCACCAATAGAACATGATCAGTCCTATATATGTACTCCTCATTCAACACTTGACATTATTCAGTTTCTTCACATGCACTATTCTAATTGTCTAATAGGACTTTTATATCATAACTTCAAAACTTAAATTTCACATCTTTGATTTCTAGGCATTTTAAGAATTTCTTCAAATGCATGTTAGCATTTGTTTCTTCTCTTGCATACTGCTTTACTTACATAAATGATAATGTTCTTTTTTCTTGCACATGTCTCTTTTGGGATTGATATCTCTTCTTGTTGTCAATACAGTGTAAGTAGTAGAACTTTGAAAACTTTTAAACCTGTAATTGCCTGTCTCCTTTTGTCATCTTCTTTACTTCGTTACTGGTTTCTTTGCAAAATCGAAATCCTAAATTTTTATATAATCAGTTCATCATTTTGTGTCATATGATCTGGCTTTGGTAACGTGGTTAAGAAGTTTTTCCTACTCTAAGTTACATTTATAAAATAAATACCGTGGAAGTACAATGATAAGATATTACTATCTATTTTAACTGATTGTAAACTTTGATTATTTGGTAAGATCATTTATTTTTGCCTGAACACTTCTCTTTAATACCCCATATTTAGTTTGTATCTCTGCCTTTTTGTCTCTTTAGAAGTTATACAATACTAATTTCAGAAATAACTGAAAGTTTCATAATATGATTATAGCAAAGTACCTTAGAAATATGAGAAACATGATTCATAATAGTCTTCCAAGGAAGAATAAAGTTCTATCACCACTCACTCTAGCTCCGTGTGATTTCACTGACTCATCCCTTGCTCATTTCCTTTGTACACACTAGTTTCTAGTAACACTGTCCTCATTTTCTCAGACATACCGCTAGTTCCTACAACGGGGCTTGTACCCTGGCAAGTCTCTGGCTAGAAGGTTCTTCTTTCAGACTGAAACACAATTTGCTTCTTCACTCCCTGGGTCATTTTTCAAACATCACCTTCACTGGCATCATTTCTTGTAATTGCTCCCAATGCACCTTCACTTCTCCCTTGCTTTCTTTTTCTCCTCCTGACATATCATTCTGTAACCAGTAATTATTTTAATAATACATGTCATTTACTGTCTGACTCTCTAACTAGAAAATAAACTCCATGAAGGCAAGAGTGTTTTACATTCTTTATTCCTGTTTTCTTATCATATTGAAGAGTGACTGAATGGATAATCTCTTAAATACTTATCAGCTGAATGAATAAATAAATCAATAAATCCAGGTTAGTAAAAATTCAATTGTCGCTTTTTAATCTAGGAACTATCAAGTGTGACTGAAAGCTGTTGACACCCTTCAAGTACTCCACAAGTAACACAAAACAAAAACAAACAATAAAACCTTTTTTGGTCATTCTGACCAGCCCTTTCATAATTTAGCAATGATTCTAAACATTTCTAAATATGGAAACTTGACAGTAAAAAATAAATGATCAGAGATTACTAACAATGGAAATAATTACTTCTTCAAGGCTTCTAAAAGCATAGGATATCAGGGACAGAAACCTAAATGTATATTTAAATTTAAATTGCATTTAAAATCTTGTCTGCTTACCAAATATCACATAACTGCATGACATATACTTAAATTCCTCTGTGTTCAACATGTATAGTATGTGAAATGAGATAAATATTTTATAAATATTTTATCATGACCCTTATTTTCCAGTAGGGGGGATAGATAATAAACGATAGAAATGACTAAAATAATACCAAGTAATATGAGCTCTATTTTTCTGGACTAAAAGTAACACAAAATGTACTAAATAACAGATTTATATTTTTCTCCAAAAACTGGGACAAATTTAGTAAACATTTTTTCTCGTAAGATTTCATTAATTTCATAAAATATGGCAATGTGTTTATTAGCATACTGTGAAACATTACCATAGATGATTATAATTAAACTACACTTATCAAAATAATGAATAAAGCACATTTTGTGGTACAGCAGTGTTGATGTTTTTCATATTCATTCGTTCACCAACTAATCTGCCAAATTCAGTAATCTCTAGTGAGTCTCCCAGTTATTAGTGTAAATTACTGAGGGTCTACTCTGATAATAAATAATAATAGCAATTCTGGGAAACAAAGCATTAGCAGTTTAATGTCTAAACATATTTTGGTAGACACTATAAATTAAGAACACAGTGAAACATTTTTCATTCAATTAAAATATGTTTCCAGAGGGTTATAATGCAATTTAAAAGGCTGCTTATAATAGATATATCAAAGCACCTGGATTTTAATTCTATCAGAAAGTTTTCAAGATGGTCTAAAGATGAGGATTATGTACATAATGTATCATTCAAAAAAGAACCTACAACATGAGAACGTCTCTAAATCTAAGATGTCTAAAATCTCTTTGATTAGTTCATTCATTGCCTTAGATTTGAAACTGGAAACTACTATGCCTAAGTTCCAATATGGGCCAAGGATATCAACAAAATCTAGACAGGATATTAATCAATTAATTAGTTAACTAATTAATTAAAAAGTATCAATTGAGCAACTACTATAATCTGGTACTCTTCTAGACACTGAGGTATAATAATGAGCAAACACAACAAATTCCCTGCTTGTGTTGTGTTTTCAATTGAATTTGGAGAGAGAGAAAGACAAAATAAGATACATAAGTAAAAGCACATAGTCCATACTATACTAGTTAGGTTTCTAAATCTACCCTCCTTCTTCCTGAGCATATGTCTACCCTGTGTTTCCGGACTTCCTTTGCAATTAGGTGTAGCTGTGTAACACATTTTTCAAGCATGTATGGTAAGAAGCAGAAACTTATCTCTCTTTCAAGCCTGATCAGAAAAACCTGGAAATGGGTACCGTGACTGAATTAGTCACATGGACACATATCAATATGGCCTAAGATTATAAGCTAGGGTATACCTTAGGGTTACCCAATGATTACAAATTTTCCCTGGATCCGGACTTCCATCTTGAAGTACTTTGAGGGTCAGAAATAATGGTCTATTTTCTTTAGGAAACTTAATTATTTTTGGGTCACTTTGTTTCAACACCACAGGTTCACCCTGACTGATTCAGCATGTCTGATAGTGTTAAAAATTAAGGAGATAAACTATGTTAGATGATAGGGAGAATATGATGGAACATTTGCTTCTCTGCCATGTTTGGCAGCTGCCTCATGATCAGTATGACTGCTCAGTATCTAAATTTCATGTTTCTTTGCAGCCAAAAAGAAGGACAAAGATATTAAGACGAGACTGTTTAAATCCAAAGGATTTGGTGA
Organism: Canis lupus familiaris; assembly: GCF_011100685.1. NCBI lineage: Eukaryota > Metazoa > Chordata > Mammalia > Carnivora > Canidae > Canis > Canis lupus. The sequence goes on from NC_049224.1 coordinate 80,057,878, forward strand.
AGATTAAATTGAAGAAAACTTCAAAGAAGTCATATGGGACAAGTCTGCTTGCATATTTCTGACTCAAATATTACATCATATGACCTCTTTGGACTTGAGAGGAGATTGGGAAATGCACTAATTTTTCCAGGCTGGCTTTTGTACACAAAAAAGGCAGAGCTTTTCCTAGTAGAGATCAAGGATATATATGGATCCACTAGAAATCTGGACACATTAAGTATGAGAGAATTCCTAGTGATACACATTGTTTAAAGTTGAATCTTGAAATAATTTGAAATTATCTAGGTAAACAAGTGTTGAAAGTAAGGGTGAGCTCAGGCAAAAGAATAGGCAAGTAGGCAAGAGAGAGTCTGGTGCATTTAGAAGATTCTTAAGCCTGCTCTGTATTTCACATGCTCAACAAAACTAAATCATCATCATCATCATCATCATCATCATCATCATCATCATCAAGCAGGGCTCAGAAAATGTATAAGAAATTAGAGAACTAAATTTGAGAGTTATCACAATGTAGGTAATTTGGAATTCAGGAATGTTGATTAGATTACAAGCTTGAATGTGTAGAGAAAGATGTTGGAATATATTTATATATCTGATGAAGAGAAATGAGTAGAAAAGAGAAAAAGGAATCTGAGGTGGGAAAAAGAGAGATTACTTATTATAAGGTTACTTAGTATTGGCACACTTAATGTTAGGGGCATCATCAGAGACATAGTCATACCAAGAAAGATAAAATTGATCAAGACTATGGAAAATTGAGTGAAATGTAATGGGAAAATGTAACTGAACTTACCCTTATTGATAAAGGATAGCAGACTATGCCACCCCAAAATATGACTGTGGGATTTCAAAACATGTCATCCAAAAAAATGCCTTTTTGGCATCTTGATTATTTTGAGCTGTAGGTACTTGAAAAACAGCAAATGGAGGAAGGGCTTTCTCTGAATTCTTGGTCATCTCCCTAAAATAAACTAAACAAAAGGAGCTCTATTGTCACATCCTCTTCTGAGGACTTTGCCAATTGGGGTAAATTGATTCTCATCACAAAAGAGGAGACAAAAATTGACAACACACCCACATAGACATATCACAAATTGTCATACTTTTCCATCTATTTTTCCAATAGCCCCTTCATCTTTCCTAAAAATAATTTACTCTTTCCTAAGAAGTCTGTATCCCTTCCTCTCTTTCTCTATGAAGATGGCATTTACCCTGAATTCTAAGCCACTTGAGGAGTTATTCATTTTTCCCTGAGTATTTTCCATGTATACATGAGGGATACATGTTAATAAATTTATTCGTTTTCCTCTTGTTAATTTGTCTTTTACTACACGGGTCTCAACTAGAGATTCAAAAATGTAGAAGGTAAAATATTTTTTCTTCTTCTATAATGGAACTTCTAAAACTTTGCTTTCTATGGAATATTTATTAAAAAATCAATTAAATCAATTAAAAAAGATTAAAAGGCAGTAAACAGAGGGTGTGTGGTGAAACTGAATGGGGGTGTTGGTCCACAGGTGAGCCCCTAGAATCAGACTGTGGCTAAAATCACAACACTAGCACTACCAGAAAGTGATATTTAAGAAAACTTACCTTCTGCATGCCTCAGTCTCCAACACATACATTAGTTTTAATAGTGTCAATTCCAAAAATAATGAAGATTAAATTGAATGATAAGTTAAATGATTTAAATTTCAAACTGTACTAAGGATAATCCTAAATTCATAGGAAATACTCAGTAAAAATTAGTTATTTATTGATGCACATTATTATTAAACATTTTGACAATAAAAGAAGGAAAAGAAATAGAAGAGCAGTTCAAGAAGGCTATGAGTTGATGGAGTTTTTGTTTTTTTTTTAGAGGGAGAAGAGTGAGAATATGTTTAAAAGTTGTGGGGTGGGCAGCCCAGGTGGCTCAGTGGTTTAGCATGGCCTTCAGCCCAGGGCATGATACTGGAGACCCAGGATCAAGTCCCACGTCAGGCTCCCTGCATGGAGTCTGCTTCTCCCTCTGCCTGTGTCTCTGCCTCTCTCTCTCTCTCTCTCTCCCTCTCTGTGTCTCTCATGAATAAATAAATAAAATCTTAAAAAAAAAGAAAAAAAGTTGTGGGACAAATGGACTTGTTAAGTGAATGAGAGGAAATAATGGTGATAGCTAAGATGCCTGACATAGATGTAAGTCTTAAAGGAAGAAGAGGTCTAGAGGTCCTGAAAATATCTGGCAAGCAGACACTATGCATAGGTCAAATAAAGTGTCTAAAAACTTGGCAGAAACCTGCTTTCCTTTTTTTTTTTTCCTCCCTTTTTACAGAAAGAAGCATTCAAATCAAGTTAGTGAAGAAAGAAAGAAAGAAATATAAGAGGTTGTAGAAAAAGAAAATAAAAGTTTAAGAGTAGTCAGGCAATCGGGTGGCTCAGTCAGTAGAACATCCAACTCTTGATCTCAGGCCCGAATGTCAGGGTTGTTAGTTCAAGCCCCATATTGGGCGTAAGGCCTACTCAAAAAAAAAAAAAAAAAAAAAAAAAGTTTAGAGAATAATAAACTTTACCAGACTTCATGATTATTCCAACACCCTCTGACCTTATTCTCAGTTCCTCACATTACATTTTGGAGGCTTTTTTTTTTTATCAGAGAATAATGAGGACAGTGGCTAACACTTGGTATGAGGAAGGTCTTTGGGTATTTTGAGAATGTACTCTTCTACTTTATTATAATGATTGCTTTTTCTAACAACACAGGGGTCTTGACTGTATAATTCCTCTTGTCTTGCTTTGGGTGACCTCCTGTTCAGACCAAGTCAGCTCATCTCACACTATATTCAATTATGACTAGGAAACACTTATGGCATGGGGGGATTGTTTATTAATTATAGACCATGTATTGTTCTTTAGATGTCTTCAGTCAATTTTGAGACACAGCTTTAATAGCTTTTTAATTTTCTTAGACCCTTGGCTTTTTACACATAAGGAAATGGGATTCTAAAGAGCAGTGTCACTTTTTATTGCCTTTAGAAATATCCGTTTATCATTCTCTAATCTGCATTCCCCCTCTTCTTGATACTACATGTTAATAAGATGAATATGACTCAAAGCATGAATATACATGACCCATCTTTTAGTACTGAATGATGAAAATATCAAGCTTCAAGATTTTAGAAGAGCAGATAATAATGTTCTCTGCCAAGCAAGAATTATATGTAAGGAATAAATGAAGTATATATAGTTGACCCTTGAACAATACAGGGGTTAGGGGCACCAAACACCTACACTGCTGCATATTTCCATATACCTTATGACTCCCCCAAAACTTAACTACTGATAGCCTACGTCAACCAGAAGCCTCTCTAGTAACATCAACAGACAATTAAGACATATTCTATATATTATGCATATTATATACTGTATTTTTACAATAAAGTAAGTAGAGAAAAAAGTAATTAAAATCATAAGAAAGAACAATTTTACAGTACTGTATTGTATTTATTGAAAAAAATCTCTGTATAGTGGATCCATGTAGTTCAAATCCTTGTTACTCGAGGGTTGGTTGTATATGCTTTTAAGAGGAATAATTTTTTTAATGTTTAAAAAAAATAAAAATACCAAAGAACAATGAAGAAAACCACACTAGTGTTCATAGTGTTAGAATAAATTTATGGAAAGTAATTAAAGATAGATAAAGCACTAGAAATAGTATTATGGAAGATCTTATATGACATACCAAAACCATGAATTAGTACATATGTGAACTTTTCTTCACATTATTTTCTCGTATTCTTTTTTCAGTTATAATGTCAATTCTTCAGATTAGGCCCTTGTTACTTCATGCCTGAATTGTTTAAACAACCTTCTTAATCAGTCCCTAGTACTTTGAGATCTTCTCGTCAACTAGGTTTTGAACATCATCACCAGATTTATATTCCTAATGCAATTTTTAGATTATGTGTTGGTTCACAAACCAGTTGGTAGCTTCCAGAGTTAAATTAGAAACCTCCATATGTGGAGGGCAGGAAAAGAGGGAAGAAAGAGGTAGACCATTACAGTTAGGGGACAGTTTTAAAAAGCAAGGGAATTTATATATGAGACTTGCCTTGGGTGGCCTCAAGATGAACAGATAGATCTCCCCACCCACCCACCACATCCTCCTGATGACTGTCCAATATTGTCATTACCCCAATAGTGTTTTTCAACCATTTGATCATTAGTTTGATCAACCATCCATCAGCCTACTGTTTTTAAGGCAGAACTAAGTCCTTATGCTTGATATTAAGGTAAAAAAGGCATATAATTTCCTTGAAGGAATTTACAAGTTAGCAGCTCTTTCCTCCTCCAGGATCAAGTCCAAATTATTTAACTCCTATGTAAGCAAGCCCTCTTTACCTAAATTTTAGCATCAGCATGTTTACTTACACTGATCTTCTGTACTCTAGAAATTCTTTTCCATAGTCTACCTTTAATTCATCCTGCCATTCTTTTGCCTTAAGTTCCCCCCTCTCCATTTACTGAAATGTTGACCTTTAAAAAAAAAAAAGCTCAAGTGCCACTTTTGCTTTCAAACTTGCCATAGTCATAATATTCTGAATCACTTTAAAATAACAGCAACACCAATAAATAGCTCATGATTATAGGGAATTACTGTGTATATAACACTGCACTAAGAGCTTTATATGGATTATCTTTTTAATACTTAGAAAAACTCATTTATTCATTCAACAAATATTTGTTGAACACTTACTCTGTAAACTGATCTGAAGCTAGGATGATGTGTAGACATTACAGTGAATCAAATAAGACCACTGTGCTTATTTAGTATTCCAGACTAGAAACACAAACAGACAAATATCAAGTGACATAGCTCCAGATAGTGATAAAACGCTCCAGAAAATAAAAAGAGCAAACTGTAGGAATAATTAATGTAATTCTTACGTTGTTTTTTGTCTAAACAACTAAGGTGTGTGTGTGTGTGTGTGTGTGTAATATTTTACATAAAAGTAATTTGTGTTTTTTTTTTAATTTGTGGTTTTAATTAAACACATTGACTACTTCAATTCTTCTAGACATAAATATCTTGAGATGAGAATTCACGTGCTCTAAAATAATTATCTTTCCTCCACATGGCCTATCCTAGTATCTTGTCCTAAATAAACCTAAACAGAAAATTAATAAATAATTTTATTTTTATTTTTACAGCTGTAATACAAAAGCAGAATATGGTAAGGCACATGGAAAACACATTTCCATTTTGTTGTATAGCATGTTTTCTTTACATAAGAATGTATTATAAATATTTTTTCATCTCCATGTGATGATCATGACTGAAAAAAAAATTCCTATGGTATGGAAAAGATGAGGTGCATTTAACCAATTTTAGTTGGTTTTAGGTTCTGCAATTTGTAGCAAAATATGAAATAGCTGTAAGTCTCCAGTGTACAGTAAATTTAGCCAATATATGTGCCAAAATTTTAAAAGGTAAGTGGAGATTTCAAACAATTACCCCATCGATTGACCAAGAGATAAATTATTAGAGTTCAATACACATACATTATAACATATATTATTACCTTTTGAATGTGCTTATGTGCAGCTAAATTTTCACTTCGGTTTAAAATTTATATTTCCTCTCCATCTTCAGTAATAAAGAATTATAATTTAGCTTATCTAAAATTTTTTTAAGTATATTTAGTCCTTTGCTGCTTTATAAGCTTTGCAATAGAATATAAACTTTCGTTTATTAAACTAAGTAAAAGTCTTAAATAGTTTTCAAAAGAATTAAGATATTTGTTTTTCTCTCTCTTTCTTACAATTCTTCTTCTCTATCCTTTAGTTTAGCTAATTGCTATTTTTTAAAACATGGGTTATAGCAATGTTTGAATGGTTATCCCCACAGTTTCTTTCTAACATTTAACTATGTAGCAACAACTATTGACATTGGAAATGCCAGGATTGTGTTCTTAAATTAATACCATTTATATAGTTAAACTAAGACCCAGGGAAATTCTATTGTGATGTTTAAAATAATATAACTTTTAGGTAATTAAAGCTTTAATATTATTTTAATAACAATCATGCAGGCATATAGGGGAGATTTCTTGAAACATTAAAAAATATCATGATTGTCTTCTTTTAAATTGCTAGGTAATTTATAATTTTTTAATTATTTCTACTACTTAATCTGTAGTTTAAGTTCTCAGGCTGAATCTTCTAAATGATTTTATATGTATATATGTACATAAGAATTTCATAAAACATGAGATCTTGCTTTTACTTCCTTAATTGATAAGATTAATATGCATTTATAATATCTTTAGATCTCATAGTTATTTAATATTAAAGTTGCCAGAGTAAATAAATCTCCATGCCCGCAGGATCTGGCAAGAGCTTTGAGTTCTCTGTGGTGATCATAGAGGGAGACTCCAAAGTGCATTATTGGTTTTGCTGTCGTGCTTCCGATCTCTTTGACCTTGGGAATGATGCAGGAAGAAGGTGATGAAAAAAATAATCTTGTAAAAAAAAATCAGAGACAGAAAAATGATCATATCTCTGTCAAATGTAAAGAAACAATTCAAATACTTTTAGGGCATTCAAAGTCTTCCACTTAAAATTATTTCTGCACAGAACTGTTAACTGATATTTACAACAAATGAGTGAATCATAAAGAAATCAGTAACGACAATAATACAAACTACCATTTATTGACAATTGACTGTATAAGGCACTATGCTAAGTATTTTAAGGTCAGACGTTAATTAATTCTTATAACATCTCAATACTGAGGGATCTATGATTTTTTATATTTTACAGAAGAGAAGATAAAAGCTCCACATAGGTTGGCTATTTTGGAAAGATTTATACAGCTAAGGGTAAATCCACACATAATGCCTAATCCTGACCTTGAAAAATTGAATGAGGATTGATCTTTTCAGCAACTGCATCCTTCCTTCCAGTAGTTGCCTTGCATTTTGTCCAGGTTATGGACCTTCTGGTTTAGATCACCTTTTCTATCTCTAGTATTTTCTCCAGTCATTTAACTGGGTATTTTACTGTAGTAGAACACTTTCTTTCAAATCAATCTAGTGTTTCTTTAGGTTTTGCAGATTTTAGCCCTACTTACTATTGATCAGAAAGGCTCCCTCACGAGGACACTACCTCTGCATCCCTGAACCTTGAACTTACTTTTCTTCAGAACACACTGTTGCTCCAGAATCAGTCCTCTCTTGAAGTTAATTATTTGCTTTTCAATATGAGGTGGTTCCTATTGATTACCAATACTTTCATATAATCCATCTCTTCCTCTCAATGTGGCTATTTTGTATCATTTTCTCTTTAAAGTATAAACACAAAGCAGGACAAGCTCCTATACTGAACTCTCCTTATATTTGCAAACTATTTGAAAATGTTTGTTTGGTGTTCTGCTACCAAGCATTTACACTCATTAAGATGACTACTATTTAGTTAACAACTTTTCCCTTAAATTTCTAGACGTATGAAGAATGTTATCTTTCTTCATATCCTGTCTAGTATAAAATATTTTTATATTTTTTTGTCCAGTCTCCTAAGGAATCTCATTTTTAATAAAGAATATTCATTCAGTTCATTCATTTGACACATTTAAAAGACATCTTCTGTAACTTCAGGTTGTTAGAGTATAGGGGTGCTGAAAATACTGACTCCATTTTTGGTCTTCCATCTTGTTTTTATTCACTCAATGACCTCTTTTGGGGTTACATGTTCCAGTCCCCTTGGAGATTAATATACACACCTTAGAAATGCCCTCCAAGCCTGAGATGGAGGGAAGCTTGTTTTGGATTCCAATGAATCTGTTAGAGATAATACAGTCTTGTCCATTCCTGAAGTGCAGATGGCATCACAAAAGGTCTGTTAAATGTTAGCTGTCAGTTAGGTGCACATGAATCCTTTGATCTCAAGACAATGCCCTTCTGTGCATCCCCTTGCTCTGTAAAATGAGGACTAAGGCCCAGACTTTGCAGAGAATAATTGCACAGGTGCATTGGCATCCACCTGATGTCCTTATTAGTAAGTGACCCTGAATAAAAAATCTGTGTAAACTGTATAAAGTAGTTTGCTTTATTTTTCAGCTTCAAAGTATCTTCTCACTTTGGAGGATACTTTACTGTCCCTCCTTCACTTTCTAACTTAGAATTTAAATGGTAAGGCGACACATTTCATAAATATAAAAGGGAGGATATTAGGTATATACCTTAAACATTATAGAAAAACCATAGATAAATGAAGTTAATATTTAGGATGTCCTAGAAATGAGACTGAGCAATATCCAAGAAGATAGGGTGATTAAGAGCATGGATTCTGTTACAAAAAAGCTCTTTAACTTCGGAAACTTATTTAATCTTTCAGTGCCTAAATTTACTCAGCTATAAAGTAGAATGAACACCAGCTCCTCTTATAATATTGTTTTTAGGAGAAATGAGTTAACCAACGTGAAGAACTTAGAGCACAGTGTGTCATTCTATGTCCTTGATAATTGTCAGCTATAATGATGAGGACTGGTGTGCAAGAAAGAAAAAGATCTATGCAGGAGAAACTTCACAGGATAATCACAAATACAGAAAAGTTTAGAATACACTCAGAAACAGAAATTACTTTGGTTGGCAGGACTTGGAAGAGCAATAAAGAATGGAAAAATAAAATGAAGCTAGGAAAATTAGCAGAGGCAACAGGTGAGGAACTATTTATTGGGCATAATAATTTTATGATGTAAGTTACAGGACAATGTTATTGAAATATTTTACACAGCAGAATTGTTATGGCCAAATGTGCATCTTAGAAACACAAATCTAGTGAGAAGTATACAAAATGGATTGGAGAGGAAAATTTAAAGGAAGAGCTGATGATAGAAATAAAGAGTGACAGAGATGATTAGGTAACCTTGGAACTCAGTATTTTTAGGATGTGAAAAGATAAAATTTGGAATGTAGAATATGTAACTCCTGGGACCATTTTAAGTATTAAGAATTTAATGGTCAATTTATATTAGCTTATAAGTATTATTGTGATGTTTGATGTATTTAAACAAGAATTACTAAATGTTATGACTTAAATGACTCTGGCATTGAATGATAAATTGACAAAATGGAAGAATGAGCTTGGATCAAGAGATGATGACTTAATTTTAGACACATAGTATATGAAATTTCCATGGGATCTGCACAAGCAGATGTGTGCAGAAATCAGATGAAAAAAGAGATTAGGAGTTCAAGTGAGAAGCCTGGGTATGTGCAATGGGGAGTAGAGATGTGTCCATGGCAACCAACAATATATGGGGTAGAGGAGGAGCATTGGGAATAAATGAGTTCACTTAGGGAGACAGATACAAATAAGAAGAGGATAAAGAAAAAAGTAAGAATATAACGTCAGTGTTCACTACTTTTTTCTTGTATGGATAAAAATCAGCCAGAGAGTGGATGGTCAAGGAGAGATGAGGAGAAATAATAATTAGTGGCTTTAAAGGAATTCATTAATCGTTAATATTTATTAAGTAATTACTAATATGTCAGCTGGTATTTGTACTTCAAAAGCATTAACCTTCTTAGTAATTAAAAAAGAAAACCACGAACTTTTGTGTAGGTTCTATTATTTAATATTTTTTATAGAGAATAAAACTCAACACACAGATGGGATAAGAAAACTACCCGAGATGGAAAAAATTCAAGAAGAGCAGTCTTCATAGCTTGCACATATCCTTAGGCCAGTACTGACAATGGCCCATTGACTTTGGTAATTAGATGTGGCCACCCAACTGCAGAATCATTGAGGCAGTGAGGTGGGGGTTGAAGTCAAACTGCAATAAAGTAGGAAGTGATAGGTCAATCGGGAAAGAGAGTATAAATACCTTGTCTAAAATTCATCAGTTCTTTTTTTTTAAACAAAGTTGTATACACATACCCATTATCAGAATAAACTACAATTGCTTTCTGATCGTTTGAGCATGTGGATTGTACATATGAGATTACTTTTCACAAAGGTAATTTTACCTTTCAGGATCTCCTTAAGTTATTTTTTCCCCCCTGACCAGCTGACTACAGTGTCTAGAAATTACCCTTCAACAAACTTTACATTGCCTAAAGTGTTTCAATATTTCAGTTTGATGAAGCCCCACAAAATTGGATTTTATTGAGCTTAATATGGGCCAAGCACTATGCCTAATTCTTCATAGAGAATAGTTCATTATACTCACAAAAGCAGAGATCCCTGAGTGGCTCAGCGGTTTAGTGTCACCTTCAGCCCAGGGTGTGATCCTGGGGTCCTAGGATCTAGTCTCACATTGGGCTCCCTGCATGGAGCCTACTTCTCCTTCTACCTATGCCTCTGCCTCTATCTCTGTGTCTCTCATGAATAAATAAATAAAATATTTTTTAAAAATCCTCACAAAAGTATAATTTAATATTATCTATTTTCCTGATGAAAAACCTGAGACCTGAAAGATGCCTAAGGTCATAGACCAGAAAACCATTGAGCTGCTAATTAATCCAAGGGCCAACTCATTCCAGGGCCTATGTGCTGCTTCTTGCTAACCAAAATTTCAAAAGACAGCTTATTTTTCCTCATTAATGATTCCAATTGGTGACAAAAATCTTACAGACAGTGAGTTTTAATAGTTTTATATATATAACTTAGTTTAATGAGTCATTGATAAATTTTGCATCTCATAGTTTTATTTGATCTTTTATTCTTGTTTTTGAAAAGTTTTGAAAGGATTATTAGTATTGCATGCACTTCCAGATTCCTTCTACTTATGTATGAAGTAAACATATTTAGAAAATAAAACAATGACATCTGGTCTTGGAAAAAAATTAATATTTTATTTATTTATTCATGAGAGACATACAGAGAGGCAGAGACACAGGCAGAGGGAGAAGCAGGCTCCAAGCAGGGAGCCTGACGTGGGACTCGATCTCAGGGCCCCGGGATCACCACCTGAGCCAAAGTCATATGCTCAACCACTGAGCCACCCAGGCGTCCCGCAAAAAATGTTTTTGAAAGAAATTCTAAGATTATCTTGTTTGTAAATGAACTTCTATTTTTTAAAATATTTTTTTTATTTATTTTAGAAGGAGAGAGAGAGCATGCTAATTAGCAGAGGGAGGAGCAGAGTGGTGGGAGGAGTAGGGGGAAAAATCTCAAACAGACTCTGTGCTGAGCATGGATCCAGATCTCACCTAATGAGCCCCCCAGTCGCCCTTGTACATACATTTTTAAATTTCGTCTCCCACCTTACAAAGATTATTAAACTTATTAAATGTTTTCTGTATGCTTTGACTAGATTTGACTGGGTTAAAACTTTAAGTAAATTAATGTCACATTTAACTTTAAGCAATATTTTAAAGAAATATACAATTTAACTTAAATTGTTTGTATTTTACTAATTGTTGAACTTTTCTTTGAGTCTTCCATATCTGAAAGACAAAAATAATCAATAATTCAAAATTACCGCTATTTAAAGAAAAAAATGGTTTTTAATTCATTAAATACAAGACACCTGTGTGGCTCAGTGGTTGAGCTTCTGCCTTCAGCTCAGGTCATGATCCCAGGGTCCTGGGATCAAGTTCCACATTGGGCTCCCTGCGGGGAGCCTGCTCCTCCCTCTGCCTGTGTCTTTGCCTCTCTCTCTGTGTCTTTCACAGAAATAAACAAAATAAATAAATAAAATCTTAAGTAAATAAATAAACAAATAAATAAATTTATTAAAACCATTTTCAATATTGTAATACAAATTTGGCATGAAAAAATAATTTCTACCATAACCTATATATTGCTTTTAATTTTATCAATAGAAGCATATTTGGAAAAGGAAATGTTTCTTTCTTGTCATATTCCAATTACTTAATTGAAAATTGCAGTAGGCTGGGATTCGGGAAACACATTTAGGGCATGTCATGTGACTGAGTTAACGTTGCACCAGTCTCCTAACCATGTGCCTGTGTTTAACATTCATACATTAGAGGAAGTTTGGTTCAAGGTTCTGTCTAATTTAATATTCCAAGGTTCTATGACATTAAGGTACTCACCTAGTTAAAATGCCATGCACATTTTCATCAGTGTTTTTTTGGGGGGAAAAAAAGTACTTTAAAGCACCTGTGATTGTCATTTCCTTCTTTTTTTTTTTTTTTTTTTTTTTTTTTATGATAGTCACAGAGAGAGAGAGAGAGGCAGAGACATAGGCAGAGGGAGAAGCAGGCCCCATGAACCAGGAGCCTGATGTGGGATTCGATCCTGGGTCTCCAGGATCACACCCTGGGCCAAAGGCAGGCGCCAAACCGCTGCGCCACCCAGGGATCCCCATTTCCTTCTTCTGATGGAAAAATCAATTAGCTTAATTAATAGTCATAAAAATAAATTGTAGAAATTGATATTGGATATAATATATCCATTGAGACCAGTGATCAGGAGACAGTTCCTGTATCAAATGACTCTTGCTGTCATTTTAATTTGCTTGAATATTTTATCTTACAAATATTTAAGAGTGTCAGAGTGTCTGACATATTTACAGAGTGTCATATTTTTTAAAAGGATATAATTTGTGTTTTTTTTTTAATTTCTGAAGCAAAAGTAGAGATCCTGTTCTATTTGCTTAAAATTTACAAGGTTTTCTTTCTAATTGATCTTCAAACTTCAGTGGAAATCAAATATCACCTCCTCAAATAAAGATTTTTACCCTTCAATTTGAGATTGTGTAATTCAAAGAATGAGTAAACTTTCCTAAGAAATTTTTCTCATTTGACCTTGAAGAGTAGTTGTGTTTGATTGTGTGTGTCTGAGAGAGACAAAGAGACAGAGACAGAAACAGAACTAAAGATTCCTAATTAGATTATGGATTCTAAATAAAAATGATTAATAATGATTCTCACAATGCCATACATAGTAGGCTTACAACTATCTCATAAATAACAGCATTTTAATGAATTTAAATACATTTGCTAAATATTATTATCTGTCTACATTTATAGTAGGTATTTCTAGTAAAATTCCCTATTGAGTTTTAAAAAAAAGGAAAGAAAGAAAAAGAAAAAAAACCATAGCTAGTTGCCTGAATTTTTTTTTATAAAGCTGCTGCTGCAAGTCCTGTATCTTTCTGTTACTAGATTCTAAAATTTTAAAATATTGCCCATTGCTAAGATGCTAACTAAATCTTAACTAGCAGGAACTAATAAGCCATATCCCAACAAGTGCCAAGATTATGGAGTAATTGTGTATTTTCCATGTGGCATAGACACAGTATCTTTAACAACTAAATTTTGACTTAGTAGGAACTTAGAAATTGAAACTTTCAGAACATTTCCTATTAGTCTTCAGTAAGGTGTGTTATAATGTATCACAAGGGACCAGGTATCATAAGCTGATTTTCACCATGTGTAGTCCTTTTTCCCTTTGTCCTTCACTGAGTCTTATGCTTCCTTTTTTTTTTTTTCTTCCCTATCTCTGAAGCACTCCTGAGGGGCTAGTTAAACCAAGATAGAACATTCACCTCCTGACTGCTTCAGTCCTTGAGAAGAAACTAACAGAGTTAAGGAAAAGAAAAAGAGGGAAAGAAAAGGATTAGAAAATCCAAATATTAAAAGAAAAACAATAGGCAATTATCAATAATTTAAGTTACCCATAAACCTTGGTATATACAGTTTCAAACCCAAGTGTGAAAAGTAGACATCCGTTAGAAGAGCATTAAACTTATCTTGTACATTTTTAGCCTTATCATGTATATTTTTAGTGAATTAACATTAATGTTTCACAATGTAATTATAAATGTGTTCTTATATTTCTTTAGGAAAAACTCTGAATTGATGTTGTCAAAGTCCCCATGCTAGAGATATATTTTCTGTAGTACAAAGAGATGAGGAAAATGATGATGGTTATATATAAAGGTAAATCACATATTATTTACCAATTGATAATAAAAAGGACATTATTTACATTAGAATTCATCCTGTGTTGGGTATCCCTGGGGGGCTCAGTGGTTTAGCACCTGCCTTTGGCCCAGGGCACGATCCTGGACTCCTGGGATCCAGTCCGGTATCAGGCTCCCTGCATGGAGCCTGCTTCTCCCTCTGCCTATGTCTCTGCACACCACCACCCCATCTGTCTCTCATGAATAAATAAATAAAATCTTTAAAAAAATAGAATTCATCCTATGTCAATGCAATAGCTACACAAAGAGAAAGATGTGACATTAAGACAAAATTGCTCAAGATAATTCTCTAAGATCATTCCACTACTTTCCTGCCTTTGTCTGCTCTAGACAGGAAAATCTTGACTAGAGTGTCATGTAATGTCTGACTCACTCAGGTTTAAACATATAGAGATCTTTATACATAGTTAGTAGGCTAAATTAGTAAATTTAATAGTCTTTCTTTTATTTCTTTCTTTTTTTTTCTTCTTTCTTTCTTTTCTTTCTTTCTTTCTTTCTTTCTTTCTTTCTTTCTTTCTTTCTTTCTTTCTTTCTTTCTTTCTTCTTTCTTTCTTTTCCCTATTAACAGCTTTTCAAAAACTACCAAAAGAATAATTGGATTGATATTTGTTTTTTTTTTAATTTTTTTAATTTATTTATGATAGTCACACAGAGAGAGAGAGACAGGCAGAGACATAGGCAGAGGGAGAAGCAGGCTCCATGCACCGGGAGCCCGACGTGGGATTCGATCCCGGGTCTCCAGGATTGTGCCCTGGGCCAAAGGCAGGTGCTAAACCACTGCGCCACCCAGGGATCCCTGGATTGATATTTGTAAGAGAAACTATGTTAAGTGTAGTTCTCATACTTTTATATATAAAACATAAAAGATGTACATAAGATTCTCATTTCAGATACTGGTTTTCCTCTCACTCAGTATCAAGTGATAACTGCCAGAGCCAAGGAAGTGGTTCTGTTCTAGTTGATAATATTTTCTTTATTCCAAATACTGTGACCTGCATTTTCTCCTTAGCTTATTGCTTCAACACTCAAATTAGCCTGCTTTTGTTTTGTTTATATGCTTACTCAAATAATAGCATTTAATAAGAGAGCTTTTATTGATTCATAAGAAATGCTTAATCCCCTCCAATATGCTATAGTCATGCCTGAATCACCTGTACTTTCTCTCTAATTGGAGAACTCAGTGTCTGAATTTGTGTTTTCTTTGGCAATTCTATTTTTTAAGGATCAGCAATTTTCTGTACAGCAGACAGAGAATTTGAAATCTCTTTGATGTTGAGATAATTCTCTATTCAGGCAATGGAGGCTTATTTAAGTTTCAATGTAGCTAATTTAGGGAGACTTATATGCTCACATGTTAGAATCACTTTCTCCAGAAAAATGAAATGAGAAACAATGAAGTGAACTCTTAGTTGCACAGGAACAGAAATCCCTTTTCCCTCAGATTTTTTATCTTTATATCCTTGACAAAAATATGGTAGATAGCTGACTTCAAAGTCCACTAACTACCATAAACTTCTGGTCTGTAGCTCTGGGTGCTATAAGACACTGAGGAAAATAGCTTTCAATGTTAAGAAATGAGCTTCTAGATTCTAAATTCAAATTCTATCACTTTTCACCATATGTGAGCTTGGACAAATTATCTTAATTTCTCTAAGCCTAGTCAAAATCCATTTCAACAAAAAGTAAAGAAAACACATGTCAACAAATATGGAAGAAAAATTATATGGTTAAAATATGTAGAGAATCAAACTAAGAAATTTTTAGAATGTGCTAGAATCATATTTCTCTATTTGATGAGAAAATTGAAGTTTTGGGTCTAAAGAACCTGCTATGTGTTGAGGAGAATAGATTATAAATGAAACAATCACTTTATAAATTGCAAATAATAAAGGCTTCCAAAGAAAGGATAAATCATATAAATAAAGAATAAACATCCCACAGAATTTTCAACTGCAACATGGGCTGTTCAAAAATAGTAAATCAAGGTCTTTATATAGAGAATATAGAAGACAAAACTGAAAAACGTTTAATTTTACATAAAGCTCTCTATTTTAAGTATGACTTAATTAAGTGCTTAAATTAAAGTTAAAATTATAACTATTACAAATAAAAAATTTAAGATATTTCAGAGATTTATTTAACCAAATAATTAATGAGGAAATCAGTAAGATGTAAAAATTAGTTCAGGGTAAGTACAAAAAAAGCATGTATGTACTAGGTGAGTACAAAAAGCATCATATGCAATCAAGAATCTGAAATAAACATGTTTTATAAATGCAATACTAGATTTTCTTTTTGTATTGAGTGGTGATCAACTACACCTCTAACAGATAAATTTCTTAAAATATTTTATTCATTCAATCATTCATTCATTCATGAGAAACACACAGAGAGGCAGAGACATAGGCAGAGGGAGAAACAAGCTTGCAGGTAGCCTGATGTGAGATCCCATCCCAGGACCCCAGGATCAAGACCCGAGCCAAAGGTAGATGCTCAATGATGAGCCGCCCAGGCATCTCTCAACTGTACCTATAACAGATAAATTTGTTTGTATTTCTATGGAAAATAATAGTTTCCATTGTTATTAATTTTCTACATCTTACAGAGCAGTAAGATAACAATGAGAGGCAGAGACTCCATGCAAATATAGCCTTTCTGGGTTATAGTCTTTCAATGAAAAGACTCTTTTTAGTCTATGCCAGTCCTTCCCAAGTGCTTAAATTAAATGACATTATTAGACATGGAAAAGATTCTGAATATTTGCTATCTGTGCACATTTTTTAAATACAAAAATCATAATGTTTCAATACACAGAATTAAAGTAAAAAATTCATAGATAAATCTCTTCCATTTCTAATAATAGCACCCCTGCTGGCCCATAGGGGGGATATATCTCAAATTTTAGGTGATGCTTTGATCATGGAATTAATACATTTAGGTATAAATTAGTGTGTTAATTAGGGAAATGCAGTAAATACACATAGTAAATAAGTACATTAAATAAACCTAGAAAAATATGGTGCACAGTTAGCAGATGTAAAAAAAGAAGAAACCTTAGTTGATTAAATATGTCATAGAAGAAAGAAAACAAGCATAGAATAGCATGCCAGACATAAATAAGTTCAAATATAATAGAAACTAAAATATACGTAATGAGATTGCATTCTTCACTTAAAAGGGTGTTTGGAGTCAACTAAATAATAATTCATAATAATATATGCTGTTATAAGAAGAAAATTTAAGTTATAATGGTACAGAGAGTTTTAGAAAAGAGAGCAGGTTATATTAATTATGATTCCGTGATATAATAATTTATACAATCATAGGATATAATTTGTGGCAAATCCACCCTTCCAGGTCCACAGACATGAAAAACTTAGAGATATCATTGATATGCATAGCCAATCAACAGAATATGCAATTAGCACTACCTCAAAATGTAGATAGAATACAATCATTTATCAACATTCTCCCACTATTTCCTTGAACCAAGTCACCATCATCTCTCATATAAGTTTTTTTAACCTCCCTCTAAATGGTTTCCATAATGGCTGATGGTGATCTTTTCAAAATAAAGCTAGCTACTTGTATTCCTCTACTCCAAACTGAAGTATTTTCTCATTTCAAACTGTTTTATCCTTGACAGTCATTGTAAGAACTTCGGCTTTTCCTCTTGGATTGATAAGGTGGGGATGGATTTCAAGTTTGGGGGCATGAACAATTAAAAGAATGAATTTTCCACCAATTAGACACCATATGACACATTGAAGTTGCTCAGTAAATAGTAACTGAATAAAAGAAAGAACAATGAGTGATTAAATCCTCTGACATGTCTTTTCTCCAAATAGAGAGACCAGACATGCGAAAGGATGGAAGATATAGTAATGCAAATAATCCTAGCATTAAAATTGATGCAATAAATTTGATTTAAAAATATGTCTTGGGCAGCCCAGGTGGCTCAGCAGTTTAGCACTGCTGCCTTCAGCCCAGGGCATGATCCTGGAGACCAGGGATCGAGTCCCACATCGGGCTCCCTGCATGGAGCCTGCTTCTCCCTCTGCCTGTGTCTCTGCCTTTCTCTCTCTCTCTGTGTCTCTCATGAATAAATAAATAAAATCTTAATAAATAAGTAAATAAATAAATAAAATAAAAATTCGTCTTAGTTCTCTAATACTTGATGAAAAATAAATTAATGCCTTTATAATTTATAGATGACAAAGAAAATAATTTTTATACTACTATAAAGGAAATCACCAAATAATCTGAGTGACAAATAAAATGTAAATATTAAAAATTATTATATATACCCAAAATACTTCTTAAAGGTAATTATATACACATATGATTTATATTATTTAAAATAAGCAAGCAAAAATATAAAATTAAAACCACGGAGTAGAAAACAAAGTAAAAAACAAAAATATAGATCAGAATAGAAATTAATAAAAATTATATTCTAAATGAAGATCTCATTCTTACAAAAGATTGGCAAACTAATAAATATCTCACATAACAGAGACAAAAATGGAGAAAGCATGCACACATATATGCACATTACTAAAAACAATAAATGTATATAATAAGAAATAAAACAGAAACTTTAATATCATCAAAGAACACTGAAAAATCTCATGGCAAAAGGTTTTTAAGATTAAATGAAACATTTTTTATAAAAACAAACATAAACTGACATAATTGGCTCAAGAAGAAACATTGAGTCTGAATAATCTATACTCACTAAAGAGTGGTTAATTGACTATTCACAAAGATGTACTCTTCCAAGTTAATTGTCTGGAAACCTTTACCAACTCTTCAAGAAAGAAGTGAACATTGTTTTATGAAGGGATGAAAGTATTTTATTAAACTATGATAAATTTATACAAAAATGGGACAAGAAAACAGAAAACAAAATTACTGGGCAATTTGGTTTTGAACATTGACACAAAATTATTAAATAAATTATTAGCAAGCTTTACCTGGCAACGCATATTAAAAATAAGATCTAAGGGGACACCTGGGCGGCTCAGTGGTTGAGCATCTGCCTTCGACTCAGGTCCTGACCCCGGGATCCTGGGATCAAGTCCCACATTGGGCTCACTGCAGGGAGCCTGCTTCTCCCTCTGCCTGTGTCTTTTCCTCTCTCTCTCTCTCTGTGTCTCTCATGAATAAATAAATAAAATCTTTATTTTTTTTTAAATAAGATATAGGTAAAATGATTATTTATTTAGGTTTATAAAAGAAGAATTAATGTTGATAATATAGCATTTTCCTTCATGAAAAAAAGCAAATTCATTCCTAATTAGTGAAGTAATAAGTGTAAAAATTCAAAGCAATACTAATCAAAATGTAGACAAAGATTTGTCCTAAAAATTGTAACAATGGCCCAAAACAGTGAAGAAAATGTTGAAAAAGAAGGAACAATGAGGAAGAACCTTCTTCATATCAAGGTAAGTCTACCAAAATGAAACAGTTCATTGAAGTATTTTTTAAAAAGTGATAAGAGAAAAATGAAATATATTTTTAAAGATTTATTTATTCATGAAAGACACAGAGACAGAGAGAGAGGCAGAGACACAGGCAGAGAGAGAAGCAGGCTCCATGCAGGGAGCCCCACATGGGACTCGACCCGGGTCTCCAGGATCACGCCCGGGTTGAAGGCAGCGATAAACCACTGAGCCACCGGGGCTGCTCAGAAAAATTAAATATTGAAAATAGGGACTGCACAAGGAAATTGTGATACCCTAGAAAGGATATGGTGGTAAACATGACCTAACAGTATCAGCTTAAAGCCCAGATAATAAACCCATGCATATATGACCAACTAATATTTGACAAGGAAGTCTAGAGTACTCAATGAGGAAAAGATCATCTTTTCAATAAATGGTGTTGAGAGAACTGGATATCCACATGCAAAAGATGAAATTGAATCCCATTTATGCTACTTACAAAAATTAACTCAAAATAAGTTAAGGACTTAAATGTAAGACCAGAATCCACAAAACTCCTAGCAGAAAATATAGGAAAAAAGGCTTGACATCAGTATTGGCAATATTTTTTTTGACCTTTTCTTTTCTTTTTTTCTTAATATTTTTAATTGGAAATTTACTATGTACATTGTATAAATTTAAGTGTAAAGCATGTTACTTTGATACATTTGTATATTGTTATGTGATTCTTATTGTAATGATTTTATCATTTTATATACTTAGAGTACCTTATTGTCTGTGTTCAATATACTGTACATTAGATCTCAATGGTTTCTTTAATATTTGTTACACGTTTGTACCAGGCCACTATTTTCTGGGATTTGACATCAAAAGCACAAGCAACAAAAGCAAAAATAAACAAGTGGAACTACATAAAAATAAGAATCTTATGCACAGCAAAAGAAGCAATCAATAAAATGAAAAGGTGATCTACAGAAAGGGAAAAAATATTTGCAACTATGTATATAAAAAAGTGACTAATATTCAAAATATATAAGGAGTTCATAAGACTCAATAGCAGGAAAACAAGCAATACAACTAAAAACTAGGTGAAAGATTTGAATAGACATTTTTCTTAAGATGATATACAGATGGCTATACATGCTAAGATGAACACCATCACAAATCATCAGGGAAATGCAAATCGACACCATAATGAGATACCATCTCACCTAAAAAAGGGAACATTTGCACAATGTTGGTGGGAACGTAGATATATCAACTATGGAGAAAAGTATGGAGGATCTTCAAAAAATTAAAGAATTAAAGACATAACTGTCATATGATCTAACACTCCCAGTTTATGGTATATACCTGAAAGAAATAAAAATAACATCACTATCTTGAAGAGATATCTGGACTTTTATGTTAATTGCTGCATTATTCACAGTAGCTAAGACATGGAAACAGCTTGTATCCATTATCATATGAATGGATAAAGAAACTGTAGAAATAGATATATGCACATACATATATGTATATATATGTACACACACATATATACACAAAAATATGGACACACACATACATACAAATATAAAGAGATGTAAATATTCATATTTATGAATGGAGATATATGGGAATATTTATATATATAGATATATAATATGATATCATGAATTTAGATATGTAGAATTTAAACAAATATCAAACACATATAAACAGTGTAGAATGGAGGTTGGCAGGGGTTGAGGGGTAGGGAAATGGGGAGATATTGGTTAAAGGGCACAAACTTTCATTTATAAAATAAATAAATTTGGGGGATCTAATGTATAGCATGGTGACTATAGTTAATAATATTCTATTGTTTGCTTTCAAGTTGCTATGAGGTTAGAGTTTTAATGGTCTCACTATGACAACAATAGTGAAATGGTATTTGATGAGGTAAAGGATGTGTTATGGTATATATTTCAATATATATATATAGTGAAATATATATATACGTATATATGTGCATCAAATCATCACAAACACTTCAAACTTACACAATGTCATATACCTCAACACAGCTAAAAAAAAAAAAAAAGAAACAGGTACTCTTACAAACAATATTCAATGAAAAAGAAAAATTGAAAATGCCAATTACAATTTTTGTAAAATTAAAACCACACAAACAAAGCAGTACTAATCTTTATGGATGTACACATTTACTTGTAAAAGTATACTTGAGAAAGATAACATAGCAGCTAGACCACCAGTAGTGGTAACATCTGGGCAGGGAGAGAAAGTAATGAGACCGCAGAGGTGAAATGGGGCTTGGGACATCAACTGCATAACTAAAATATGTGTCTTAAAAAAAAAAAAAAAAAGGAGCTAAAATTAATCTTGCCACATGCTAACTTTAAAATATATAAAGGGAAAGATGCTAAGTATATGTGTATATTGTTTTACACTTCGGTTTCCTGTTGGGTTGGAATATTTCACAATTAAAAATAAAACTTCTAAATGAAACAATTAAAATTTTGATAAGCAATATGTAGTAAGAAGTGGGTTTTAATGCCTGTTGCTGCATTTTCTTTCTGAGAACTTATGGAAAGCCACTGATTTGCTTCTTCATTTGAGGATGGGATCATACTACTCAAGATTGCAAAACAATAAGTTATAGATAATTGAAAAATCATATTTTATAATGTTTGTAAGAAGCTTTTGTAGCCTATATATTTATCATAGTCCAGATGTTTTTATTATTGTTTTGCTGTTATGAATAAAATGAATGCAAGCAGTATTTTTTTTTTTACCCATTTCCAGGTTATGTAGAGGTTTGATTCCAGAACAGATGGAACCTACAAAATCTGGCTTTCAGTATTTTATTTTATAAAACATATATACCATACATGATGTGAATGTATTTTTTTTTTTCCTGTGCGTATGTATTTTAAGCATCGGGGTGGAGGTGAAGTTTTGAAATTCGTATTTTTTACAACACTCTCAATTGCTGAATGCACACAATATCTCAAAAGAGGTGTTTAGTTGAAGCAAATTTGTGAAGTGAATTTAGAC
Organism: Canis lupus familiaris; assembly: GCF_011100685.1. Taxonomy (NCBI): domain Eukaryota; kingdom Metazoa; phylum Chordata; class Mammalia; order Carnivora; family Canidae; genus Canis; species Canis lupus. The sequence continues at coordinate 80,080,300 of NC_049224.1, forward strand.
TGACACGTGCATTACATAGGTCAAAATGTTAAAAGAAGGAGAGGAGTGGGTGAGGAAAGTACAGGGCTATCCCTGAAATGGGAATGTGGAAAATAACAAGCTATTTCTGAGTAATAAGAGAAGATCTCATGGAGAAATTAATTCTCTGTGGTAAATATTTAAGGGCAGAGTGAATAAGCAGTGTAATTACAGAGTGCATTGTCTGACTTTTACAAACAAGAGGCTAGAGGCCCCTGAGCTGGGATGCATTGAATGGAAGGACGCTGGTCAAATGGCTTCTCTACTCGGCTTTCTAAATAGTTTATGACAATTGACTCTGTGTGTTTTGTAATTGGGCCTGATGGCTCTGTAATTACTTTGTCTCAACAAACACTAAAATTGTGAATAGGTTTTATTTTTTCATTTGTGTTTTTCTTGCCAGTTCCTCCTCTGGGACCTGTAGCTGTAGCAACTTGATGACAATGTGTTTGTGGGAGAAGAATGTGTCCAGTGACTGTTTCTTTCTTATTTCTGTTTTACTCAGCTTTGCTGCATAGGCATTGTACTTCACATTCCAATTCCCCAGGAAGACAGTAATGTCTTTGCTGAATTTACCTTTGTTACCTAGCTATTGGAGATTAATGTTGAGGGAATCTGATGTCAACTCTGCCTGGGAAGAAAGGGGTTCAACCAAGAAGCAGAGAGTCTTTAGAGACAAGAAAGGGCCTGGCTTTCAGTTATTTGAAGCTTGTTATATCAGCATGATTTATGTTGCTGCCCCTGCTACACGGTTTGTTCTGTGTATATATTTTTATGTCTATGTGCAAACTAACTTCTAATGATGCGCTGCATTCTTATCCTGTCTTTTCTGTATCCTTCAGTAAGATACTACCTCATATCACAGTTCCGCCTATGAGCCAGCGACTTAATGCTCAACAGACAAGATCACCTCTGTCCTAGGCTCAGGACACACATTTATGATTTTGAAATTAAGAAAAAAAAATCACAGTAACACTTCCTACTGACCTCAGTCATTTTCCAGGGGATATGATTATCTGAGCTTTGGTGATTCCAGAAAGTTCTATGCCATGCCAAGCTATATCTGCATGTTTTCTTTTCCTTTTCATAGGCTCAATATAAAAACCTCCTATTTAGTATGACTGACATAATAAAACAAACACAACTGTTCTAAATTAAAGTAGAATTTCCTGATAACTTGGAACAGCTTTAATTCCTATAATTCGCACATCAGATTTTTTCTATAATGTGCACTAACAAATTGATTGACTTCTACTTAGACAACAGTATATGATCAGATTTTTTTCCCCACATTTTATTATAGACTGTTGAGCTTTTGCCAACATTTCCTAAGCAATAGATAGAGAAATCATCTGGTGAGCTATCCAAAATCAAATATGATTCAGTATGCACGCAATGGGACCTGAGAATTTACTAAACACCTTAGGTGTTTATTACCGAGGTAAAAACCCTAGATGTTAATTACCACAGGTGGTCTGTGGACAATATTTTGAGAAATAGAGGCAAGAATTTCTGCTTACACAGGGATTCTCTTGATTTTAATATAAAGCATATTGATGACTCTGTTTGTCAGAACTCTAGGATAAAATAACAGTAGTGAAAGTATAATCTATACAATATTCTAGTCCACCTTAACCGAATTCAGTGTCGGTTCTCATTGATGATATTGAACTTTTATTTAGCAGGCCCTGATAAACAAACAAAAAGAATTTAATGTTTCACCAATGGACTAGAATAATGTAGAGTATATGTTATATGCTTTGTTGTCAGTATTGCTTATCTCCAATATAATAATGTTGAGTTAGGCCACATTTATCAACACCTCTCCAAACAAAGATAGGCATAACCTGTATAAGACCAATGGGACCACAGAGCCTCACAAGGTTGGAAGATGAAGGAGAATCATCCAATGGGTTAAGGGGAAGGTGTTTGATGAAAATAGATTGGAGAAATCTAATCTGGCCCTGAGAAACAGGCACCCTGACAATTATGAACTGATTGTAGTTAGAAAGGAGGCACCCTAATGAGGTAACAGAGTGTAGCACCTGGAGATGCAACAACAGTTATTTTTTTTGGCCATTTTTAAATTTTTTAATTTATTTTATTTTATTTTATTTTATTTTATTTTATTTTATTTTATTTTAATTCAATTTGCCAAGACATAGTATAACACTCAGTGCTCATCATATCATGTGCCCTCCTTAATGCCCAACACCCAGTTACCCTACTCCTTCCCTACATTCCCTTCTGCAACCATTTGTTTCCCAGAGTTAGGAGTTTCTTTTTTTCTTTTTTTTTTTTTATTTATTTATGATAGTCACAGAGAGAGAGAGAGAGGCAGAGACACAGGCAGAGGGAGAAGCAGGCTCCATGCACTGGGACCCTGACGTGGGATTTGATCCCGGGTCTCCAGGATCGCCCTTGGGCCAAAGGCAGGCTCCAAACCACTGCGCCACCCAGGGATCCTGAGTTAGGAGTTTCTTATGGTTTGTCTTCTTCTCTAATTTTTCCCCTCTCAGTTTCCCCCTTTCCCCTATGGGCCCTTTAACTATTCCTTATATTCCATATATAAGTGAAACCATATGATAATTGTCCTTCTCCAATTGGCTTATTTCATTCAGCATAATACCCTGCAGTTCCATCCACATCAGTGTAAATGGTAGGTATTCATCCTTTCTGATGGCTGAATAATATTCCATTATATATATACCATATCTTCTTTATCCATGCATCTGTCAGAGGGAATCTTGGCTCCTTCCACAGATTGGCTATTGTGGACATTACTGCTATGAATGTTGGAATGCAGATGTCCTGTAGTTTTGCTAATCTGTGTCTTTGAGGTAAATACTCAGTAGTGCAATTGCTGTGTCATAGGGTAGCTCTATTTTTAACTTCTTGAAGAGTCTTCACATTGTTTTCAGAGTGGCTACTCTAGCTTGCATTCCCACCAACAACGCAAGAGAGTTCCTGTTTCTCCACATCCTCGCCAACATTTGTTGTTTCTTGTCTTGTTAATTTTAGCCATTCTCACTGGTGTGAGGCGGTATCTCATTGTGGTTTTGATTTGTATTTCCCTGATGACAAATGATATGGAGCATTTTTTCCATGTGCTTGTTGGTCATGTGTATGTCTTCTTTGGAGAAATGTCTGTTCATGTCTTCTGCCCATTTCTTGACTGTTTTTTGGGTGTTGAATTTGATAGGTTATTTATAGATCTTGGTATCAGATAAAGGGCTAGTATCTAAGATCTATCTATTGACATTTTTTATTATTAAATTTACAATGCAGAAATCAACATCAACCTTGGGCTATCAGCAGACAACAAATTCCCAGCTCCTAGGACAGTTCACCAGTTAATCAAGTCAGAGTTCTGGTCTTCTAACAGAGAAAGGAGAGGGATGCATGCAGTGTAGACACAACAGCATTCAAACCCATACAGTTTCTAATGGTAAGCCCATGCTCTTTAAACTCCCTCAAGTTATAACCATGGTAGAGAACATAAGTTACAGAATACAAAGTTGTCCTTCCATCGAAAGGCGAGATTGTTTTTCTTGAAGACACTTGATATCCAAATAACAACAAAAAAAAAGTACACATATTTTGGCCAGACCAGTTAGTAAAGGATCATTCTGAAAGGAGTCAAGAAAAGACAGAGAACAACTGCACTCCTTATGGAAATGCATTTTTTATCTGGTCAAAATGAGAGGGATATTCCATTGTTTAATTTTGGCTTTCATAGTTGGAATAATATGAACTTACAGAGTCACATCTTATTCAGGAGTGATTATAGAAATTTAGCATATAAATGAAATTTCAGATAAACTTTGTCTTACCCTTAAAAATGTCTTTTTTATTTTAAACTTGAAGATGAATGTACTGTTTGTCAATAAATTCAATAGCCAGTTTTCCCATCACTACTACAAAAGAGCATTGTTTCTGCAAATATAGCAGATGAAGTGGTTGCCTTCATAATGTTTAGGTGCTAATTCATACCCAAAATGCATATCTTTAATTCTAGAATTTTAGGGATACAAGATACTGCCATCGTGGGATGGTAGGGTCATGGAAACTGAAATGCACCAAGAGATCAAACACATTTACCTCATTTCATACTTACTTAGAGGCATAGGCTTATTCCAAATAATTAGTTCACATCACCTCTTCTCCAGTCTGTTTAAATATTCTTGTAAAGTAATGAAAATAGCTAAAGTGTACTGAAGAGTTAATACAGTAGTAACTCCTCAAAACAAGTTATTTTTTTAGTAAGTTTACAAATAATGAGACTGAGAAAGAATAATCAAAATGACTTCACCAGACCACATGACTAGAAATCAGCAGTGTCACTGATATAAAGACCAGTCCTTAGGCTCCACCAGAGTCCTGCATTTAATTCCCATAGTAAGCAGAATTCTAAAGTGTCACCCTTCATAGTCCCTGGGACTATGAATTTTATTGATTTTCTTCCCATGAATAGGTGATGTTATATAGCAGTTGATCTTCAAATAAGATTATCTGGATAGCTCTAGCCTATTCACATGAACCCTTAAAAGAGTTTTCTCCAGCTCATTACAGAGAAGATGTCAGAGAGATGTACTTTGTCTTGTCTGGAAGAGAGCTGACATCCTGGTTCCAAACTTCTGAGGAAGAGAAGTGCTTCCAGCAGCTAAGAACAGTCATCACCCAACAGCCATCAGGGAAATGGAGACCTCAGTCCTACAACCACAAAGGAACTGATTTCTGCTAGGCATAAAACTGAACTTGGAGGTGAATTTTTCTCCAGGTTCTCCAGACAAAAACCCAGCCTGGATAGCATCTTGAGTTCAGGCTTGTGATAACCTGAGCAGAAAACTAAGCCGGGTCCTGCCAGACTTCTGACCTATAAAACTGGGAGCTAGTCAATGACTATTGTTAGGTTTGTCGTCCTTTGTTACTCAGTAATAAAAAAATCTCACCACCCACTGTTTGCTGCCACTCTGTGAGGAAACTCTATCCACTTTGTGTTTATACATGCTAGTCCCTGTGCAAGGCTCTAAAGATATAAAAATCAGTTGGAGTAGTTTTATTGTTGATTTGAATCAATTTACTGGGTGTTAAAGATAGTCAAGAGAAGTATAATATGATTATTTTAGTAAACACATGCCTTGAAAAAAAAATTCAGCCATCTATCAAATGCCTTTGAACATATCTGCACTATGCTTTTATCTATATCTGTATAGTCCCTATGTTAAGAATATAACTCTCCCAGGACGCCTGAATGGCTCAGCGGTTAAGGGTCTGCCTTTGGCTCAAGGTGTGGTCTCTGAGTCCTGGGATCAAGCCCCACATCAGGCTCCCTGCATGGAACCTGCTTCTTCCTCTGGCTGTGTCTCTGCCTCTCTCTCTGTCTCTCTCATGAATAAATAAATAAAATCTTAAAAAAAGACATTGAAATGTTGATGCTAATGCTATTGAAAATCTCATTTTATCTGCTAGTTATTCCAGAAAATCTGTGGTATCTTTAGAGAATGATCTAAATTTTCCTTTGTCTACAAATTTAGGTTTTCCAGCCTTTTTTCCTCATCTGCTTATATTTGCTCTTTATAAAATAAAAAAAAATATGAAATATATCCAATCCATACATCATTATTTAATGAAACATCTTCATTTTGTCACAACCTGGCCAGATTTTAGTTTCAAATAAATTAACAGGGATGGCTACGTCTAATACTTTTGTTATGACATATGCTAAGGTTGTTCTTAAAGATCTGCATGCAGATTATATCTAAGCAACTAATATTCACTGAAGTATGAGATTAACCAATATTTAAGTTGTAATAGTTAAGTTTGAATGTCTTATACTTACTAATAACAATTAGATGAAAATTATTATCAATAATATGAAAGCATAGAAAGATTTGTATGAAAACAATATTATTCCAATCTCCCATGATAAATTATGAAGTTGATCATGAGTTATTAACAGATCCGCTTTTCAGTAAGACAAATAACAATACCATCACTATTAGCAACATCCATATTGTAATTGCTGCAAAAATTTGAGGCATCTCAATTAGGAAGATACCCTGGAGCAATTTTACTTATAGGCAGCATAAATGAAGAAAACAGAATAAACTTAACTGATCGAACTTCTTTCTTAAGGGGTTTGAACTCTTCCTGAATCCCATATAAATTCTAAAAAGGAAAACACAATAAGTATTAACTAAATACTCTGTTATAGTTTATTGTGGTAGAAATATGAACAAAAGCTAAATTATGACATATATGGGCAATTATATTGAACTATGCCTCATGAATAATTTTACAGCTGAAAAGAACCTGCAGGTCTTCTAATTCACCTATGTAAGTCTCAAGATGAAGAAATAAGTCCATAGTGTCAAACAAATCAAAAATAATAAATATATGTTGGTGAAAATCTGGATAAGTATGTGAGCATCCTATTGTTTGATGTTTTTCCAGATCTTCAATCACTCCCATTTCAGGGAAGTCAAAGCCCCCTCTGTCCATGCTCTTCTCCAGGATCTGTCCACTCCAATGACTTCAAAAGAGATCTCTTTGTCTCTGACAACCAAATCAATAGTTTCAGCCCTGACCTCACATACAAACTCTAGATCAATATTTCCTAATATTTCTGCAATGTCTTCAGCTATTTGCTTTTCCCTCATCTCAAACTCATGGAATTTTGAATTGAAGTTTTCAAAACTATATATTCACATTTTATAAAACTTGGTGCACCATTATAAATGAATAAACACTTCCAGGTTGTATGTTTGTTTGTATGTTTGATTTATTTAAAACAGAAATCTTGGTCAGAAATTCAACTTGATTTGGTTTCTGGAGAAGTAAAATCTTCTTTATGGCATAACTACAGCAATATTTTGGGGAAATTTAAGGACTTGCTCCATTTTTATAATTGTACCTATGCTTCTTTATTTAAAAAAAAACATAGACTTAGAAAGTGAAGTCAAAAACAGCATTTATTATTATTTTTTTTATTTTTTAGTAGGAGAATGACTTTTTATAATCCCTAAGGCTGACTGTTCTGATCCTCAAGAATTCAAGAACCTTTTTACTCCTTAGATCTGGAGCACGTATCAATCCCTCTTTGGGACTCAGAAGTACTCCATACTTTTCTGTTAGAATAGATCTGTGCTCGCCACTCAATTAGCACACGTAGGATACTGTCTTCTTACCCAACTCTAATGTGTGTTCTTCACGGAAAAGGACTGAATTCTCACTAACACAGTGAGTTTACACTATAAATTATTATTCAGATACTGTTTTGGTTGTGATACAATTTCTGAACTGGAAAAAGAATTTTAAATGGTAAAACGAGTTTCCTTACATCACTTTCACTTTACTCCCTATTCCTTACACAACTGACTGTTCAAACTCTACAGTGTTGTCAGAGGTCTGTTCTTTCATTAATTCCATAATGGATTTTCAAGGCCCATTTTAGGGCAAATTGCTGTGACAGACATAGTGTGGTAAGGAAGATGAATAGGGTATGATCTCTTCCCTTGAGGAATTCACAGTCTCATATGGAGGTCAGCCAATGAAAGCCTGTGGGCCAAATCCAGTCCACCACCTATTTTTGTATATTAATTTTTTTATTGAAATACAGTCATGGTGCTTAAGTTACAAATTGTCTGTGGCTGCTTGTGCACACTGCAATGACAGAGCTGAATATTTGTAACAAAGTTTGAATGGCCTGAAATGTTTAATTTGTTTATTTTTTGACCCTTTGCAAGAAAGTTTACCTATAGCTGGGTAGGTAGATATTATAGACTGGAATAAAAGAACAAGCAAAATGTTAAAACTGGGCTTGAAAATGTTATGGAAGGGATAGTTTAATTAAAACTGTAAGAATGAAGGAAAATCCTGCAAGCAAAAATTTATGTGGACTCTGAGAAACAAGTAGGGATTTTTTTTTTTAAATGCAATGAATAGTGAGCAGTGGTTGTGAACAGTTTTGAAGTGCAGACAAAGATGAAGTGCAGACCTCCATAAAATGCACACCTAATTAATGGGACAGTAGCAGAGGAATGTCTCCAGGCAATAATACAAAGGGTTTCATGTTTTAAAGGGGCCAGTTCTAGATATTGTTAATGTGATTATACAAATCTCTTCTTATACCCACATCACATATATGCTGGATCCTATTTATTATTACAGATTAGGCCAACCAGTAAAATCAACATCCACATTTGTATTTATAAAAATAAGAGTCTATATTAACAAATAAAACTCTATAAAGTATATACCTTTGGATTTTCTAATTATGAACTTAATAAATTAAACTATTTTAATATATTTGCATGAAATATAGCACATTTATGGAGGGAGAAAAGAAGAAAAAACATAATTGGTGAGATGTTTTGGGTATATAGACATTTATGGGTGATGGTGATAGGTAAATATTCATATAAGTTCAAGGGTTCAAACATATTTGCTAGAATCATATACGAAAATTAGTATTCTCACTTTTGTTTAATTACCCATTGTCATTATACCTTTACATTTTATAATCTTACATGATATCCTTCAGATTAAGAATATTTTAACTCAGGGATGTCTGGGAGGCTCAGTGTTTAAGGATCTACCTTCAGCTCAGAGCGTGATCTTGGAGTCCTGGGATCAAGTCCCACATCCATATCCCTACGAGAAGCCTGTTTTACCCTCTGCTTATGTCTCTGCCTCTTTCTGTATCTCCCCTGTAAATAAATAAAATCTTTTATAAAAAAGAATATTGTAGCTCAAAATGTCTCCTAACTTTTCTCTGATTTTCACATTACTTTTAATTCTGTGTTCATTTATTTCCTAATAATTAAGGCAGAAATTATATAAATTATGTTTTATTTATGAATTGTGAACTAATCAATTATTCTATAACATTATGTTAAACAATAGTTTAAAAACAAGAATAGGATACAATTGCTACTGATAGTACTAAGAACATATTGTCTTGGTAATATAATTGAAAATTATAATAGTGTAAAAATTTCACCATAAAAATGTTATATATTGAAAATGAAAGATATATGCCTTTAAAAAATATTATTTCCATGTAAAAGTATTCTAGAATATTAAAATATTTATATGATCTAGAGAGAAGGTTAAAAAATGTAGGTCTCCAATGTAAATCATAGTTTTCATGCATTTGGGATAATCTTGAAATATTTAGGGTTTTTTGCTCCAATCCAAGCGAATAATATGAAAACAAATCTTTGATAAGAATTAAGCTATTATCCCGGCATTGAGCTCATTTAGGTTCATTGGGGACAGCAAATAATGCTATCTAATTAATTAGAATGACAGGAAACTGCATGACACATTTCTTATGGCTGGCTGGTTTAACATTCTAAAACCCTCCTGTTGATTAGAACTTGCATGTTTTAAATAGAAAAGGATGTTAGACATCCCATCTGTTGTGAAGCAGAGCTTCAGGAAAAAAATAAAAAAGGTACACTCAAGTCTTGATAAGTTCAAGTCAGTAGAACAAGACAAATGTAACATGTTATCTGATACACAACATAGCAGGTGAACTAATTGTTTCCAAAATTATTTTGTTTTACATCAAGTTATAATTAAGGAAAATAACTATTTGAAATTTTGGCAGATTAATCCTATTTGTCATATTGCAGAACACCTAGCTCAAGTTCAGAATTTTTCTTCCTTGTGTGTATATGTGTACAATAGGCACAAAGAAGTGCTATTGTTTTACCCTCAGCACATTATGCTATAATATAAACTATTACTCATACCTTCACTCCCAATTATACATATATTCTGGGAGAAATTTGCTAGAAAGCATACACTTAAAATATACTATTCTATTTCATGGCTGAAAACACTAATGGAAAAATCATGTACTTATTTTACATTTCACATATATTTGACAAGTATATGAATGGAAACTGAATGAATATATTTAAGTACATCTGAATTAGGGTGAAACTAGATTTACTGTATATTTATATGACATCATATGCAGTCTTCTATAAAATATGAATGTGTAATTATGCTAGTTGATACATACTTGGCCTAAAGCAGAACTGAATCAAAATCCACAATTATTTACCAAAACAGGATTAGCTGGTGCTCTGGGAGGACCATCTATAAAGGCTGTAAAACTCTCATACCCATAGAACTACTCATCAAAAATAACAATAAGCAAATTAAAAGTGAAATTTTAAAAATCCCAATCACCTTTATACTTTTTTTTTCATTTAATTCTATTAGAAATACCCTTCTTTAGTTTGAATAATGGAAAGAGCAAGCTATTCAACAATAGATTGTTTAATCCATGACTAATTTTTAAGTCACATGCAAAGCAGGAAGTGGGACCACTGGATGGATCAAGGACAGAAGCTGAGAAGAAATTTATCTTGGTAGATAATGAAAAGAGGAATAATGGCAAGTAATTGCCACTAGCAAAATTTCAGCTCATCAAGGCAAATCTGCCAAATGCTATACTTATCTAGAGATAAGTAGAGATGAAAATGAGATACCATCAACCAGGAAATGGAACTAGATTAGAAGGCCAAGATGTAAGCCATAGGTGTTCAAAAAAGGAGATCTTATTTTGAAAGCATAAAGATAAGAAGCAGCAAAAAATTCAACAAGGGTGATCAAGAAAATAAATTAAGGTATTAGTGGGGAAAACAAGGATATAGGCAAATAGATTGATAGAGTTAGCTATAGTCATAAACACACAAGTATATATATTTTATACGTGTGTGTATGTGTGTGTGTGTGTACTCAAACACAAAAAAAGTTACCTCATGCACACTACACCAGCAATGTGTGGATTCTTTATAGAGAACCACAAGGAAACGGACACTGGTGAGGTTTATTGTCTCCAGTTCAAATCTGTATTTTTCTAGCTCTGATGTCTCTTGCCACCATTTTTTCTATCTCATAATTTCTTTCTGCTAAACCTTTCTCAGATTTGTCTGTTTTGTTTTTTTGTTTTGTTTTGTTTTGTTTTGTTTTGTTTTGGTGTTGTTGTTGTTTCTTTGTTTGCAATTCCATAAAGGAAATATCACTTACTTCCATTATACTGATCTTTCAGATACATTTATACTTCCCCATAAGTGGTTCTTCTACATATAAAATGAGATCTTAATGCATTCTTTGCTTTTTTTTTTAAGATACAGTATAAAGTTATTAAACTAATCTACCTACACTTCTTTGATATCATTTTCATCATATATACAGTGGAGAATAAAAGAGTAACAAAGATGGTTCAATTCCAGCTCTTTCCTGGAGCAGAATTCTGAGCAAGTTTCTCAACTCTCTAAGCCTCAGTTCAATTATCTCTAAAATGGGAAATTATAATTACTTGGCTTGAGAGATAACTGTGAGGATTAGAAATTATAAATATAAAATGCTAGTTTATAATCAAAGTAGTCTATCTCTATTCAGGACTTTCCAAAAGAAGCTAAGTTTGGGGAGTTTTAATGACTTGATCAAAGTTACAAAACTAAGAGATGACAGAGATGGGAATATCTCTCACACACGCACTTTTTTCCCTAACATACTCTGAACCCACCAACAATACAGCTTTCTAGAGATGGGGGAGAGATAAGTACATGGTAATTCAGTAACTGATAGCTGCTGGTATTTGATTACTCTTTCTAGTTTCCTTTTCTTGAATATTCTCCCTCTTTCTATGCTCACTATCTAACTCCATCGAAAAATTTTCAACATGGGCCTTCTGACTATGAAGGTATCTTCTCTCACCTTTAGACTGGAAAGTGAAGTGGTCCCTGCAATCTTACAAAGGAGAAGGGAAATGTGTCTGCCTTGAAGTCAGTACCCCAGTGACTTTTGATCACAGAGCTCAGTAGACTAGTTCTTGTTGCTCGTAATAGAAATGGATAGGATTTGAGGGAAGATTTGCATTAATGAGATATAGGTTACTCAAGTCAGTACCCACTGTTTACACATCCAATCTCTCATGCACACAATCACAATACATTTCATCCATAAAACTTATTTTCTGGAATTCAAACTAGACATAACTTAATTAAATATTAACTTCTATATCTTTGGCATCATAGGAGGGGTGTGTGTGTGTGTGTGTGTGTGTGTGTGCATAATCAACAGATGAAATCTAAGAGGTCACCTTAAATCAATAGGAAAGTGATTGATATGTCACAGCCTACTAAAGCTTTTCCCAAGTATTTTAGATTTGAGGAGTTGTAGGAATTCTATTTTGATTTTCTGGATTTCACATAGATTCTATTTTGGATCCAAACGTTTCACAGGATGCTATTTTGGTTTAAAAAAGAAAAGAGCTTTACTTAGCTATTTAAAAAGACATTAATTGAACAAAGTAGGTGGATGTAAATCCAACCATGGTATCATGCATGGCACAGATTAAGCCACTGTGTATGCAAAATACAGGGTCTACACTTAGAATATGGGCAAAGATTTATTTCTAATATGTCTAGGACAAAAGGGCATTGTAAAACACTTGCCTAAAAAATCTTTTCTTTCTTTTTTTTTTCTTTTTTTGCTACTGACATTACCTATACTAAACTCTTACATGATATTTTTAAATTAAAAAAATAACTCATTTCATTAACCAACTCCACCATGAAAATACAATGTACATTCAAATCAGATCTCCTCTATTTTAAAGAGCTTAATTTCCAATTCTATGGAGTTTCATAGAAGAGGCATAATTAAAGTGTAAATAGCTTGGTTGCATGAAAATTCTACCCCTGCCGTACATTGCCTGTGGAAAGGCTATATCTCGAAATTACCCAGCAACCAAGAAGGGTTGTGAATCATCCTGTCTAAACTACTACTACCTCCCTTCGAGTTGTTCTCAATCTCCATCCCTAGAACCTGTTCTCAATCTTTTGCATCTCTTTCTTGTTTTGTGCTGAAAGTGGAGATGGATATTGGCTGACCTCTATAGACTACATCATTCAGGTTCCCTACTAGCCAGTTGGATTCTGGTTGGTTGAAACCATTGGATAGGAGAAAAAAAAGTTCCTGACCCCATCCTCTTAGCACTGACTAATTTTTGGCCATAGGTGCATTCCTTTAGCACACCACCAGGTGACCTCTCCTTCATGACTCCCAATCTCCCTAATCTATGGTAACACTACTTCATTTCCTTAGTACTTCAATCCCATGCTTCCCTAATCCTGAGAGTCTCAGGGATCCTCACCATCCCGTTTGTTCTTTTATCTTTGACCCTGTTCTTGTTTGTAATTCCTAACATTTGAACTATCTAGGGTGAATTCTGTTTCCTCCTGGAATGCTGATGGATACATTCAGTATATCCAATTGATGAGATCCATTTCTAACATTTCTAATCTGTTTTTTTTTTTTTTGCTGTAATTATTCCATAAGTTGATGAAAGCTTAATAATATAAGAAAAAATGTCCTATACCAGATTTCACACCACTTTCCTCGGCAATATATTGTTCAACATAGTGTAAGGACATGCACTATCCTTGCAATCACTCTTTACATATACAAATTCAGGTCTTATAAACATACATCACCATTTTATTCCAAGCAAAACTCCTATCTTTAAAATGCCATGTGTAACTCATACTTCCTCTAGATACCTTTTCCCAAGTAGTGATGTGAAATTGTGACTTCCCTGACATACCTTATTCTATAATTTCCAGAAGTTACAATAAGTGTCACATATGTGCTCATGGACAGCTTCTCCTCATGTCCAAGAATATTCTCGAATTGACCCAACTCTCCTACAATACTGAAGTTTTGAAGACCTAAACAGCATAATGTGCAGGATTGATCTTTCTGCAGTCTTTGTAATGGCATTGTGTGCAGCAGCACCAAGTGCTAAAACCCGCAACAGGATGAATACATGTACTAAAGTCTTCTGTTGACTAAAACGACATCTCACTAAAGAAACTGAGTCTGTCCTTTACTTTCCATTCACTTTCTTACTTAACCATAAAGGCAATATTACTCGAATCTCCAATTTCTCACTGATGTCTTAGTAAATTTAATTCCTTTAGATTGCCCATATCATTTGCCTGGAGTTTATTAAGAATCACAGAATTCAGGCTAAGTCCCAGATATATCAGACATACACTACTGCTGGTTGTAAAACCAAAACAAATCAAAAAAACACCGAAAAAATGTTTTTTTTTTTCCAGTTTCTTATGTGTGAGCATGTTATTATACCTTTTCCTGACAAACCCTCATGCAGATTTTGACACTTAATCCAGGTTGGCAGACATGATTAAATCTATCTGAACCCAAGGGATCCAGCTGAGATTATATGACTTATGAAAGTTAATGTATAGGGCACAAGATTAATAGATCTGCTTTGTAGGTGTTTTTCTTCCTGTTACCTTTTAACAACAAAAGTTCTATTGTCAAATAGTCTTAGAAATAATACTCCCTCTTCATGATGCTAAAACTCTGACATCCAGTGAACAATGCCTAAATTAACAATATATTTTTCATAAAATACTGTTTGCATATAATAAATGTAGTAATTCAACTTTAATTTACATTTTTCAGGCTAACAAAAAGTTACTTCCTTAAATATTTTCTAAATACCATGTAACAGTTGATATTTAGAATCTTGAACAATGAAATGGAAGACAGGATGAAAGATAAAAGAAATCCAAAACTATATAATTTTTTGATTCAAAAGTCTGAAAGAAATTCTTAAGATTAACTAAGAAACATTTTCATGTTTAAAGCTTCTTTTATAGCTATACTTTTTGAAGTGAATTCTATGCATAATCACTAATGCTGTTTTATTTCAAAGAGTGGCCCACCAGTCAGTCTCCTGCTCATTTTCATGTAGACGGACCATAACTCACAGTGACTAAAGCTAAAACTATGTGGAATGGAAGGTGGAGTATTTTCAGAAGCAGCCTGGGGGACATCGATGCCTTCTAAAGTTCAAGTAATTTCTTTAAGGTAGAAACTATTTTGCATTACTCTTTATATTGCCAACACCTCCTGCAGTGACTAGAACAAAACAAATCAATAAATATTTATTAAATAAATAATGGAATGATTGATTTCTTTGGCTGTCATTTCTCCTCACTGTGGCTTTTATCCTACTTGACATACTTTCTTTATTCTCTAACATTTGGGAGGTAACATGAAATCTCTTCTCTTGCTCTCATGACCTATGTCACCTAGTTCTTATTCTACCTCATAGGCCACTTTTTAAAAATTTTATTTACTTCTTTCCCTTCTCATAAGGAAACTTACTATTATTTCCACTTTACAGAAGAGATAAATGAATCAAAAAAGTCAAAAGAATTATCCAAATGCTAAATATTATGTTGCAAAGCAAAAATAATGACTCACCTTTTTCACACTTTTTGAAATTTTTTTTAATTTTAATTTTTTTTAAGATTTTATTTATTTGAGAGAGAGAACACAAATGGTGGGAGGGGGGGCAGAAAGAGAAGTAGACCTCCCACTGAGCAGGGAGCCAGATCTCCAAGGGGCTCTATCTCCAGGACCTTGGGATCATGACCTGAGCTGAAGGCAGATACTTAATTAACTGAGCCACTCAGGCGCTCCTTCTTTACACTTTTGAATTCATTTTTAGTACTTAACTAACACCATTTTAGTCATTAAGAAAAAATAGTATAATATTTATTAAATAGATGAATGTCTTAATGAATGTGTAATGGGATCTCCACATTGAGAGAACATTAGGAGTTGTATAATCTAATCTCTGAAATATTAAAATCCTAAATTTACCATGTATGTGTGGGAGCTTCTAGATTAAACATTGAAGGTGTCTATGACTGTAATTGCCCAAGTGTAGATAATTTAAGACTTTTATCCATTAATAGTCTGTCTTTATGAGATTTAGTGAACTCCTAAGATGTTTCAAATTAATTTCCCCAAAAAAGGAGGTCTGTTTTTTCTGACTTGACCTAAGGAAGTTCTAGGTCCATCGATGAGTTTTCCCTAGTTTTGGTCTCCCTGGCTAGCCTTCCATGGATTCAACTTTGGTATCAATAAGTCACCTTAACCCAGTTTTATAGCTATCAGAGATCCCAGCAGCACACTTATGAAAGAAGGACATGACTGCCGATGAAAAAGAAGAAAGTCATATGATAACTGAAAGATTTTCTCATAAGACAAAGTAAATACTTGAAGTTTTCTAAGATAATTGGGAGAAAAATAATTTGTAGAACAAAGATTTGGAAGTGTCTTAATAGGAAGTGCAGATAATATTCAGGAAAATGTAGGTAATTCGTTTGGTAATTATTCCATTTTTTTCAGTATCTAAAGAATAATGGTAATAAAACAATTACATATTTTCAAGACACAAATTTAAACACCACTACAATATTCCAGGTTTCCTTTGAGAGGTGTAAGCATCTCAAATTCCAGATTTGAGTCTTTTGTTTGTACATTTATTCATTCATCTTTTAATAAGCATTTTCTGAATACAAACAATGGGTCAAGCACGGTACAAGATTTTTCAATACAGAATTGAATACAACATAATACTTATTATCATGTAACTCATAGTCTAGTGGATGATACAGATATATAAACATATAATTATATTGAGATAAGTTTTCAAGGAATATTATAAAAAATAATTGTGACAACACAAAAGAGGGAACACTAAATTTACTATTTCATGAGAAACTTATAAATATGTTCACTTCTATTTCTTGTAGCCTACTTTTTCTCACAATGTTCAGTTCACAAATCCCTTCTCAAGCTGATGCATGTCAATAAAAAAGAATTCATTTCAACATCTGGGACTGCATTAATTAAAATTCAATTTAGCAAATACAAACTGAATACTTATTCTGAGGAATTCCTAGTTATTATTTATACAAAAGTCCACCTATAGAAGTTACTAGGAGTTTGAACTGTATCTAGTGAAATATATTGCTATCAATAAATTTAAAAATGAGAAAAATTTTCATGGAAAAATTATTCTAACAGCTTACAAAAAGAAAATAGGAGTTAGATAGGTTTAACTCAAAGTAGGAAACTGGGGAGGGGTGGAGGCATGTCATAGTAAAAACATAAAATAACCTGAAAAGACATTTTAAACTTTGAAAAATATCTTAAAGGAGTACTTTCAAGGTGAAGGGATTTGTGTAAGCAAATATAAAACAAAAAGTACAGGGAATGCTTAACTGATCAGTTTTAGATAACTAAAGAGGTTGCACAAGTGTAAGAGGATTTAACACAACCTAAGTGTTGGTTAAAAGATAAATGGATAAAGAAAAAAGAAAACATGAGATGGTAGATAGATTAGATAGATAGATAAAAGGTGTCTATCCTGCTCCTGAACCCCCGTGTGCCATGTGCCACATTAGCATGTGGATTATTTTGAGCTGAAGGCACAGAAGACCTTGCAGGCTCAAGAGAAAATTTGTCTTCCCTTAATCACACGGAAGAATCTAAATTGGAGTTCTTTCCCAGAATAAGTGTTATTAACATAGATTTTTTTTTCTTAATGACCTATTTATATGATAGGGCAAACATCTAAATACCAGTCATCCACTTTTCTTATAGCCCAAAAAACTGCATTCCTTTCCTCTGAAGTCCCAAACTTCTACCCCTTTTCCCAAAATTCAGAATGACACGTATACCTCATTTTGCCTTTCTTTTTATTTTCCATGTCTATATGAATTACCCACTCATATGTTTATTAAATTTGATCTCCTGTTAATCTGTCTTAGATCAATTTGTTTCTTAGTTCAGCTAGAAGGAATTTTGAGGGAACATGAATTTCTGTCATTTGAGTCAACATGGATGGACCTCGAAGACATGCCACCTGAGGTAAGTCAGACAGAGAAAGATAAATCTTGTATGATATCCTATATATGTGAAATCCAAAAAAGTTGAACTCATAGAAACAGAATATGATGGTGGTTCCTAAGGGCTGGGAGCAAAGGGAATTGGGGAGACATTGGTCAAAGGATACACACTCTCAGTTAGAAGATGAAGAAATTCTATATAATAATAAGACACAGCCAAAAATAGTGTATTAGTCGCTTCAACTAATTTGCAACTTCAAAGTTGCTGAGACTAGATCTTAAATATTCTGTCTGCAAAATAAAATGATAATTATGTGACATGATGGAGGTGTTAGCTAATGTTATGGTGGTAATCATATTGTAATACATAAATGTTGAATCAACATTGTTCACCTTAAACTTACACAATGTTATATGTCAGTTATATCTCAATTAAAAAAAAGAAAAAAAACTAGAAAATTTGAGTGGACTTGGATTACAAAAACACTTGGGAATTTGCATTTTGTTTAGTATGTAAATAGGGTCATTAAGGGTTTTAATAAAATAAGTGAAATATTTTGTTCTGATTTAGAATGTCTCAAGAGACGATGTATAGAATAGCTCAGAGAAGGAGAAAAGGTAGAGAACATAGTTTAAATATGCAAAGGTCAAAAAAACAAATAAACAGATGTAAAACTTTAGGAAACAGCTAATGAAAGGAATTAGAGCACGGAAATATCTCACAAATGGTAAAAGAGCACCCCAAAAGTACGAAAATAAACAGAACCAAAGAATGAATAACAATTTCCATATATCCAAGATTATGCGTCAACTTTTTTCTTTTTTTTCTAAAGTGCATCAACTTTTCTATCATCACCAGCAATGCCAAGTAGTAGCCTTAGCCCAATTAAAAAGCTTGTGATCTGCGTTGTATTTACATTTTTAACATAATCAAATTAATCCTGTTGAGTCAAACATCCCAAACTATCGGACAACAAAGTGAACTGGGATGTGTCATTCTATTTTCAGTATGTTTTTTTATTTTAAAAGGAACAACATAAAGAAAAATTATTGGGTTTATATAAATAGATATCTGGAATTCTGTCTTCTTAAAAATTATGAAAATAATACAAGATGATTTGAAAGTATTTGGCTTATGTCTTTCTGCACATCAACGACTGGTTGTTGCCATTAAACAATATAGTACACTAAAAATTTTACCACCATCCATGGAATTTCTTATGCCACTCCACAGTCAGTTAATATTTGTCATCAGGCTTGCTATTATTATGTTTATAGAAAGTAAATATTTCTCTGTAATCATACTTCTATCGATTGTGCAAAAACTAGGTATTATAAACCAAGGGAGATGAGGATCTCAAGAAAATTGGTACAAAATCAACTTCAGTACCTAAGAAAGCTCCTGGCATAAAGTAGGCTTTCAATAAATATGTATTCAATGAATGAATAAATTTCTACTACCTATCTATTTCTAATTACCTGCATCTGTCACAGTAGGGTTTTCAATGTTTAAATCACTTCCAAATATTTAAGGCATACACCGAGGATGTATAGGTTCTTCGTAACTCAGTTTATTTATTACCAATAACAAAGAGGCAACTGATGACCTCACAGGTTACTGAAACAACAATGGAATTTAAGAATTCCAAAAATATAATGACTGTTTTCTGCCTTTCACATTCAATAATGCTAATGATTCTTTCCAAAACAATTTTCACCAATGAAGTGATTATAGACCCAATGTTGCCAATTACAATAGTAAACATTTACTTTAAAAATACTTGAAATGTGAAATATGAAGAGCTATCTTGATAATAAGTTATCATTTATATACTTGTAAGAAAGATTCTGTCAAAAATAACGTAAAATACTACATCTGAAACAATTTAATGGAAGCAAGAAGAATGTGCCCATGGTATCTCACTCGTCAGTTTGATCAATTTCTCTTCCCTTTCCCCTCCCTGTTTCTAATGAAAATGTGTTGGTTTCAAACCCTGTTTTTGTTTATTGTTGCATTTTCTTTTTCTCTGCTTGTGTCTGCTGTTAGAGCAGAAAGAAACTTTCTGCCAAGATATAATCCTCTCGGTTATTTTATTATTCATATGCAGAAACCTTGATTTTAGTCCTTCATGAAACTAGAGAATGTTTATAGAAATGCCATCAACACTTTGATATGGAAATGGGATATAATAGTGTTAGAAACTAGGAACAAAGAGAGAGAATTACAATCAGTGTACCAGTATAAAAACTAGTGTATTGTTGATGAGAGACTGAATATACAAATGGACCGTGGCCAGACCACATAGAAAAATAGAACTTGGGCCCACAAACCTACAGCAATCAGCTGAGAAAACCGACCTTTTATCTATAATACACAACCCAGGAGGCCAGCTTGATGTAAATCAGATTTGCAAGAAGACAGATTGCTATCTCTACTGATAATCCAGGAAGTTAAACAATAACTCTGTAACACTTGGCTCAAAATGGCCAGAGTTTGATTGATTTTTGTCCCCCCTTCTAATTTAGGACCACCAGAGAAGCCAAATATATCCTCTTAACCAGTTATGCTCTGCTTCTAGTTAGCTTATCTATAGCTTCCTCATGCCAAGGCTCCCTCAAGGTTATACCTGAGTTTCTTTCTTTCCATTATAAACTTCCTCACTCCTCTGCCTTCTTTTGAGTTTCTGCCAAAATGCAAGTGATAGTGGCTGAACTGATCTTTTTGCTATAGCAAATTCAGAATAAATAGTGTTTACTTTGCTTATTTGGTTGGCCCTTATTTTTTTTTCCCCATTGAAGATGTCAAGGAAGGTGACTAATTCAATGATCAACAGTTACAGAAAAACAAGAACATTATAATTGATATAATGTTTGTCAGTACATCCTGCCTTATTTTTTGATCTCTTACAATCAACTTTATTTTATTTTTTTTTAAAGATTTTATTTGTTTATTCATGAGAGACAGAGATAGAGGCAGAGACTTAGAGAAGCAGGCTCCATGCAGGAAGCCCTATGTGAGACTCAATCCCAGGAATCCAGGATCACGCCCTGGGCAGAAGGCAGGCGCTCAACTGCTGAGCTAGCTACCCAGGCACCCCTACAAGCAATTTTAAACATACTATTTATTAAGCTGATTTCTGCATGCTTTATTTTTTTTTGGTTTGAGCTCTTAGCTTTCCATCTGTAGATAAAAAATACACATAAATCATTCATCTATCTTCCTCTCTCTTTCACTATCAAAATTCCTTTTCTTCCAGACCCCTCTCTTTGCATTCCTTCCTCACTTCTCACCTTGTACCAGCATATCAGTGAAGCTGTTACTGTATCAGGACTTCCCAACAATGACAACGCCCAAAACAGATCATAGATGTCTCTTCTGTGCTAGAGTATTCACGGGGAAAATAATAAGAGAATCCTAGTAGCTTGTTATCTTATGCCCAAACTCAACCAATGATCTATAAGAATAATGTGCTTAACAATTATGCAGAACTCATGATAAGATGGACATTGCTTTAAGTGTTTATTAATGCTTTATTGCTGAAATAATAAATTACTCCAAAATTGAGTGGCTTAAAACAACCAACTTTTATTTACTCAAAGTTTCTGTGTGGTTAGCTCTCAGGTTTTGACAGAGTCTCTCAGAAGGAGGTCAGGTTCATAGCCATGTAAAGATCTGATGGATGGAGCCGAAGGATCTGATTCCAAGAGGACTCATTAACTTGGCTGTTTTTAGTAGAACTTATGAGAAACCAGATTCAATGAGTAACCAGATCAGTCCTCATGATATAGATCTCTCCAAAGGGTTGCTTGGATTGTCTCCACAAGATAGTTGACTTTCTTCATAGTGGATGGTTAGAGAGAGATGCAATAGGAAGCGACAGTATTTTTGGTGATCTGATCCCCGAAGTCACACCAATAACTTCTGCCTTTTTCTATTTGTTAGAAGTGACTCACTAAGTCTAGCCCATACTCAAGAAAAGGGGGACTTATGTTCCACGTTTTGCAGAGCAGGTCAAGGATTTTGTGAATATATTGTAAACTACAACAAAGTGTTTTATACGGTTATTAACTCAATCTCTCCTAACACTCCATCAAATAGATATTTCTATTCTCATTTCATAGCTGAAAAGGTGAAGTTCAAAGAAATTAAGTAATTTGTCCTCACAGCCGGTACACTGCAGAGCTAGGATTTGGACTTTGACAATCTGGCTTACATGTCTGTACCTTTAACTTCTATGCTTTCTGTCTACAAGGCATATATACCTCATTGAACAGCTTATTTTTCAGCTCTGAAAACATCTCCTAGGTTCATATCACCTGTAATACCTGATTCCCAATCTCTCCCTCTTTTCTAGTTCTTTCTCCTTTCTGTCAGAGTAGTGCCCTTGCCTACCAGAGCTCCCATCTCCTTGCCTACTGGGGAAAACTGCCTTGTCCAACAACACAGTGTTCTTTTTTTTGACTGATTGTATCCCAGATTCTCGCCATGGATGGATTATTACATTTAGAAGACACGAAGACACTGAAGAGATTATTGACTAAAGAACATTATGGGAGAGGCAGGAGCACTTGTAATTCAAAATAAGAACAATGTTCATTTGAAAGATATGGTAATACAAAGAAATGCCTAGTGCTTTCCTCTCGCCTCCAAACCCGGCCCCCCCAGTTTTGATTGATGCTCCTTTGAAATATCCCATAACAAATACTCTTATTTTGTTGTCATGGTTCTTGTTTATAAGTGCCCTAAGCACCCATTTGATTTAAGTCTTAAATAATCCTAGCACTGGGGCACTGGCATGGCTCAGTGGTTGAGCATCTGCCTTTGGCTCGGGTCCTCATCCCAGGGTCCTGGGATCAAGTCTCACATCAGGGGCCCTACTGGGAGCTGCTTCTCCCTCTGCCTATGTCTCTGCCTCTCTGTGTGTGTCTCTCATGAATACATAAATAATAATCTTTTTAAAAATGGTAACACTAATCCTATCACTGAATGGAGGCATAGGCCCCAAAAGGACACAGCCCTAGAATTATGTTGTCCTAATTCTTAAGACCCACACCAGCAATGTACACTATATCAGTGGTATTGTGGGTTAATTAGGCAATTACTGATAATATTTCCTCAATGGGGGAACTATGTTTTACGATCTAAAGAGCCGACATAAAACAGTTGAGAACAAAATGGGTATTAATTGTATTCCAAAGTAGAAATCCTCCTATAATTAGGAAGAGTATTTCAGTCTGTGCAGAGATCCAATATTTTAACATTCTTAGATTCAGCAAGCATAATTCTTTTCTTTCTAACGTATTTCTAAAATACTTCTCCTGGTATAAGTTATTTAAGAATTTCAGGAAAACAATTAAAGAAGCTGATCTAACAAACTGGCAAATCACTGTTGGGAATCAATCCTATAGATTTATGCAAATTTTAGGATTAAATACAAATCATTGGAGAAAAGTTTTAAATGGTGCTGATTTTAATATACTTTCTGTCCCCATGTATTAACACATGCACACATCTTTCCCAAAATAACTGCACTAGGACAAATGTATAATTTAAATGTTGGTTTATCTTCTTAATTGCTGGTCAGTTTTAACAGTTTTCCTGTGATGTCTGTCAGCAAGCTTTCTCTTCCATTTTGTGATTTCAACAAAACCTTCAGAGAAGCTTGATGAGACCTCTATTTTTTTTAAATGATTTTGTTTATTTATTTGAGAGAGAAAGAGTGCATGAGAGGGGGGGAGAGGGGCACAAGGAGAGGGAGAAGTAGACTCTACACTGAACAGGGACCCAAACCTGAGGCTCAATCCCAGGACCCCAAGATCATGACCTGAGCCGAAGGCAGCCATTTAACCAACTGAGCCACCCAGGTGCCATGGTAAGACTTATTTTTAAAAAAATATTGGACATGCTGATGGATCAGTCATAATCACACTATCAAAATTTTGACCCATTTATCCTTTTCTAGTGCGTGGAGTAAGTAAATTAACAGTGTGGATGATCTCTTAGGACAGGTTGAGCCAGCCTGGAGGCAGCTCACATTAATGTTAATAAAAACAACATACAAGGCCCAATATGGACCACATGAGCAAAAATAGTCCATACATGGGAAACTATATGGAATTCTCTTCTAATGCACATTTATTTGTAACATTGGAAGAAAAACACTTTTTAACCTAATATTAAATCAATTATCCAGAGTCTCTGTCTTCTAGAAACCCTAAGAATCACAAACCTCATCTGTTTAAATTTGTACCAACCATTCCACTAAAGATCCCAGGCTGGGACTCAATGTGATGGGATTATTTATTTGAACACCTGAACTCCATAACCTTCTGTGGTCCTAGGAGCTTATTACTAAAGATGACTTGACTTCGATTGAATTAAAGGAGGACCAGAGGGGGATTGGGTCAAAAGTGCATGCCAAGCATGTATATCATTTCTCCTCCTATCTTAACTCCTAAGTGGCAGAGAATATTTTTCTTTGAAAAAAATATATAAAGAATAGTGTCAGAAAATAAGAACTATTACCACCAGTGGGCCAACATTTTTTGAGAAATTCCTAGAAGATAGAAAGCAGATGGGATTAGATAAACAGAGTAGAAAACCCATGAAATATTTGTAGGAGACAAAGAGGGTAGGCCTGTTGGGAAGAAGGGACTGGTCAGAGGGAGGGCTGGAGCAATTGACAGAGTGATGAATGGACACTATGCCCCACGCTTTGCTGGGTTTCCAGACACAGAATCTCCACTCTCCCTGACTTCATAGATTAATGTACTGGGCCACATCTGCCTTCTTGACAGTCAAGTGGTTGTGGGTGCTAGGGTTCAAGAGGCATAAGGAGGACACAGATGGTCAGCAAGCCCAGGAAAGTAGAAATATCAGAAAGGGAAATAAACTATAACATCCTCATAACACTAGAGGCCATCCTAATAATCAGGTTTCACTATATATAGTTTTTTCTTTTTTCTCTTTTTTTTTTTTTTATATAGTTTTTTCAATGTTTAGGTAGCTTATAATGGGAATATGTTCCTTTGTACCTTGTGCAATTCAGAATGTCCCAGGTCCCGGAGACCCAGCTGGACAATCCTAACCTCAGTTTCCTTTCATCCTTTCCCCATCCCTAGGGGTCATTCACTAGTCAGGGTCTGCTATGTGCTTAAATATCTACTTCCCTGAACTGGACTGTGCTAAGCCAGGATAGAGTTGAACATCCACAGAATCGAGTCTGCACAAAGAAGGATCCTCACTTTTCCTCCTCATGTAGCTTAAATTGCTTTCTACTTCAAGAAGGTAAGACCTGTGAAAAGAAGGTTAAAATCATGATCCCTGGCCAGCAAACCATTAAAGAGAGTGCAAGGCCAGAGGTGATGAGACCTACAGCTTGCAAACACTTTGGTTCTGGTCTTTAAGTTCTAAACTTTCTAATGTTTTTTTATATTCTCGGGCAGTGCCTTGTACGTTCTATGTTTATGACTTGGATCACACAGTGTCCATCCCAGATTCTTTATTTCCATGGCAGAGGCTTTGTTTGTCTAATCTGGTAACTGACTGAGCTGCTGATGTATCTATCATGTGGGCCTGAATGGAAACAACATGACACCTAGAGAAATAAATGCGGCCACTTGCAGACCTTTCAGTGTGGTGGGGGACCACACCGTTGGACAGGACGCCTACCTGACCGTACATAGGTGCTCCCTTGCTTTCACATGAATGCCCCTGTTGCTGTGTTGTGTCCACACTATGCATTTGCAGCTTGGTTTTCCTTTTCAATTTGTATTTTATGCTCCACTCTTTTGTCTCATTTTGACAAATTTCAGGATCAGTCTACTTAGCGTACCGATGCTATCTGAAAACTGTATTTGCGGCAAAATTTCTCCAAATGAAATGTTATCTGAAAGTCAACTATGGTAAATACAAGCTCATTACATAGTCTCTGGACTCATTCCTGCCATCCAGTTGCTCTGGGCCACTTCCCGGAGTCCCCACATTCCCAGGCACTGAAGGTGATATGCTCTGATCTCCTTCACCTGCTCCTGGAAAGGTAACCCAGCAAAGTTCACTGAGGGAACACCAGTCCTCCTTCGGAGAGGTAAAATTTAAAGCTTGTCACTGTGAATCCCATTCAGTGACTATCATTTAAAACTTCAGGTATACACGACTTAAAAAGAATTAATAAAAGCAAGGTCATAACTACATGTCTTCATTCTTTTAATATTTTATTAATCCACCAAAGACATATGTTTGAGTGCCTCCTGTTGTCAGGCACTGCTCTCAGTGTGGGGGCAAAGAAGAAAAGCTAAATTTTTCTGCTCTTGAGGCACTTGCATCTATCTATTATATTGTACTAACAAGGGATGACAAGGGAGCAACAAGTTTACCTGTGAGTCCTCCTTTGACCACGCCCTTCAAGGTATAAATATAAATAGAGCTTCCCCCACTCTCATACATATTGACTCTTTATCCAAAACTTAACATTTGTCTCCTCAAAAATAATGACAGTAAGTTATTTTCCTTACAAACTTACATGGTAGGATGATGTGCATCCTTATACCTGAGAGAGTCCCTGTCTGCCACTGGAGGAGGAGTTATTAACACTGCGGGTGCCTCGGTGGTTCAGTCGGTTAAGCATCTGCCTTCACTCAGGTCGTGATCCCCCAGGACCCTGAGATTCACCCCCACATGGAGCCCAGTGCTCAGCAGTGAACTTGCTTCTCCTTCTCCCTCTGTCCCTCCACAGCTCTCTATTTCTCTCAAATAAATAAATAAAAAATTTAAAAAATCGTTAGCATTAAGACATAGTCTGTTTATAAAAAGGAAGCATCAACTCGAGAAGGCTGAATGAGAGCCAAGGAGCAACCGTAATGTATTCCAACTCTAGAACAATGGACCCTGCTCTTAATTCTTTGCCACAGCCAGCTCTGCTCTTCTGTGGGGCGCAACCTGGCTGGGTGAAGCTTGGATTCCTGATGTAACTCTTTAGTCAGCGTAGGACACATTTTTAGTGTTTGGCCTTAGTAAATACTCTTCGTCTGGTTTCAGCTCAGAAATATCACATCCCTTGAATCCTAAAGGCATGTGGGTTTACAACTTTATTTCCTTTATTTCCCTGCATTTTAAGGCAGAATTGAAATGCTTCTTTACATAATTTAAAGTATCAAAAACACATCTTTGGTATTTCGATAACTTCTTTGAATTTTTTTTTTTGCAGATTGATAATAGGAAAAATTACTTCTAATTTTAGGTTATGAAGTCTTTTCATCTTACAGTAGAAATATATGGGATAAAAAGAACGAAGCAAAGACATGGTTAGAATCATTCTATTTCTGAATGTGTGCATGTGTTTCTTCCATCTGACTCTGTCTTATGCTCAGCTATGCAATGACATACAGTGATTATTCTGCTCCCTCACTAACTGGTAAAATGCAGAATCATGAATTTGCTTTTGACTCTATGTGTAGCATCACGCTATTGTTAGGTCCAACTTCACTTAACACAGATAAAATCCCAAGTATGTGAGAGGTTCCAGTAGAGCCCTTCCAGGTTGAATGGAGCACGTGTGATTGAGAAAAAATGGTTGAGGGATTCTGGGAATTCAGATGGGTACTATGAATTTGAAGGGCTTGCTTCTAGCTGCTTTTTGAAAACTAATGAGCACTCTTCCAGCTAAAAATACTTTATATAATAAGGCTTACCTTCATAAGAGAAGCGGGGCCAGTGGTAATGTAGATGAAACAACAAAACATAATTAATAAGGAATTATCAGTTTACAGCGTTACATTTCCTCAGTGAGATTAAGGCACATGCTGCGAATTTGTATTAAAGACACCTTTGAGAATATTTCAGTCAGAATGCTTTAACCTTGGGTTCAGATTTGAAGGAGTATCAGATATAAGGTGACAGAAGCAACAATAACTAACCCCACACACGCCTGGCTTGAAAGCTCAATAGAACCATAAAGAAAAGCACAGCTGGTGCGATAGTATTATAAAATCACAAAGAAAAATATCCATCTTCTTGACTTCTTGCTCCACTCACTTTCCAGTGTTCCTCAACTCCTGTTATAAAGATTAAACACATCCCTCCCACCTCCTTAGTTTTCCCTTGTTGTTTTCTGAACATTCAAAGAACCTTGTCATTGGTCTGACCTATTTCAAAATATGCAGCTACAAAATTAAAGCCATTCCATCTCCATTCCTTCATTAACTCCTATTTCTTCAGCACAGCTGGATCTCATGCAGTCCTTTGAGAAAAGAAATATTAACAAATGACCTGGCTTTAGAGTTTTCACAGAGAAAAGAAAAACAGCCTTAACAATTCCATTTCTAACAAAGACATTTTTTTTCTATGTCTTCAGAGATAGAAAACAAGATCCCTGCTTTTAGGGGGTTAGTACCTCATTTAAAAAAAAAAAAATATGATGCTTGTTTGTGTGCATCTTAAGTGGTGGAATTGCTGAAGATACTAGGAAACAAACGAAACTGAATTTTAGAGAGGGGCATCTTTCAAACATCAGTAAAATCACATTTCAGAGTAAGTAATATTGGCCTTGGGATGGGTGGCATGGAAGGGTGTAACCCACATTCTCCCAGTAGAGAAGAAATTACTTCCACATATTTATTCCTACTGAGAAATATGTTTTCTCACAAGTAGTCTTGAGCTTCAGTGTATATTTTTATTTAGACATATTTATAGAGCACTTTATATTCAAAAGCTCAATACTAGCCATTATGAGGGAAACACAGATAACCACAACTTAAATGGAAAAGAAGAAATGAAATAATGAGTAGATACTTCCAGAAACAATCTCTTCTGGCTTCCCCAATACTATCTGCTAGAAGCAGTGGGTTCAGACAACTGAGTCCCCTCTGGCTTCCTGTCCAGCAGATGGAGCTAAAGTAGACAGACCTCCCTCCCCAGCACAATTGTCTTGTGCCTGAGGATTCATGGAGTGCCCCTGGAGGCAGAGCTGCATTCCTCTTTCTAGCCCAGACCTAGGGCTCTCTCCCTTCTAGGGGTTCTCTAACTCTGGCACTATATGGCTCTAGGTTGCTCTAGATGTGCTCTCATCAAGCATTTTTGGATATAAAATCAACAAGAGTGGTTTGAATAGGATGTGTTAGGAAAGAAATACTAGGTATTGGCTTCTGGGTCCTAAAGTAGGGACTAAATTGAATTCTTTTCTTCAACAAAGTACTATCAGCCTTTCTCATTCATAGTGTAACATTTCGCAGAACAATGTCAAGTGCTCAAACTTGACACAAAAGGGAATGAGAGAGCATGAGAGAAAATTATTGACAGTCATAGAAACAGCTTTTGCCTACAAGTTTAGTAACACCAAAGAATTTAAACTAATTCCAGAAGAAATATTAGTTTTTTTTATTAATGAAATAACTCACTCGGATAGACTTACCTAATACCCTCTCCGATCTCCATGACTATCTTTGCTTCTGGGGTAACTGATGGAGGGGAGCTGCATTCATTCTGTCAGCCTAGTTACATGTGAAGGAAGGGAGGAGACGTCAAATTAAGGGAGGCTACTGCATAGCAAGTGCTGGTGTAAGTTCATACAAACCATTTTGGGAAGTAATTTGCAAGACTCAAATTACAAAGGCTCATGTATATATGGCCAGAGTTATGTAAAAGCCATCTGTACTTTAGTTACTCTACCTAATTATATTTTGTTAGACTTTCTGTTGACCTACATGCTGGTGTACTGTCATGTGTAATTTACGATTTTTCACAAATATATTCCTGCATCCCATGAAATTATCATCCTTACCAAAACTTCTGAGAGAGATACAAGGGCAGAGAGAGAAAAACCGTCTTCCCTACATCTGGTTTTGCAGACCCAAAGAAAGTAGGCCTACGCTTGTGTGAATCATCATGATTTTGAGAAATTGCCTGCAGTCTCCTGACATTTCTTCTGCCTAATTTTAATACCAATTGCTTACCTATTTCAAAAATGAAGCGGCAAGCAAGAATGCTAATCCTGAACTCTCTATCTCGCTCCATAATAGATTCAGCATTTTTGAGAAAATAATACCTTTATTTCAGTGAGCAAAAAGGCCTTTACAGACCTTTCATTAAATCACAAAACAACCTGTGACAAAACTACCAGGTACTATTATTATCTTCCATCTCCAGATGGAAAAGTGAGGAATAGAAAGAGTTAGTTTCTTAGGATGACCTAACTGTTGACTACCACGCTGGCCCTGCAGTCTCTACTGTCTTTTTTGTCTACAGCCGGGACTGCTTGAGTCTGCTTTGCTGCTATGCTACAAGCCATCCTGTTGGAAGTATTCCAGTTGTTGATATATTGCTGGCTGAGTATTAGTCATCGTGCTTTGTGAAACACAATTTACCATTTTTATAATTAATTAATTAATAATGTTCATTGAAGTATAGTCAACATACAATGTGACATTAGTTTCAGGTGTACGACATCATGATTCAACAACTCTATAGTTTATGCTACGTTGGCCACAAGTGTGTCCCTACCATCTGCTCCAGTGAGTATTTCTTGCCCAGTGTCTTAGCAATAAGTAGCTGAACAAAAACTCCTGGACGAAATTAAGCCAGTCAGATTCTATATCCCTTAGTAATCTGAAACATGAACAGAAACACATATGTATTATGAATATGTTGATACTGGTTTGTAAAATGAGAGTTCCCCAGAGCAAAGAAAGGTCAGTGTGCTTGCACGGCAGAGTACTTAGGGTTCTGTGGCTTGTGGCCTTCCTGCAGTTTTATTGTCCAATTCTTCAATTGATTTATGATCTGCCATAATTTCCTTTATTTTTTCCTTAAAAGGCATATGACCAAAAGAAAGTTATAACCCAGTATGGTATGTGGCTCTCTTTTTATAAAGGCTATTTACTGACATCTCAAGTTAAATTTTTAAAAATCTTCTGATCAAAAAATTACTAATATTGCCAAATGATATTTTTTCTTTCATCACCAAACTTTATTGATTGCTTGCTTCTCAGTATTGTAACATAGTTTAACCTTCTTCCTGTAAGTCCTGTAAATATGCTAGTTTTTAATCTAAGGAAATAGCGTCTTAAAACTACATTTTACAAGGTCCATTTTAGTTTGAGCTCATTTTTCTATTTATTGATTTGTCAGCAAAATTAAATAAAAAAATAGCTAGGTAAACATCTTGTATCTATGACTTTAAGTACAATACAATATTTTTTTAAAGATCTATTTATTTATTTGAGGGAGGGAGGGGCAAAGAGAATGGGAGAGAGAGTCTCAAGCAGACTATGTGCTGAGTATGGAGTTTGATGCAGGTTGTGATCTCATGAGCCTGAGATCACCACCTGAACTGAAATCAGGAGTTAGTTGCTTAACAGATAGTACCACCCAAATGCCCCAAGTACAATATAATTTTGAATGAAAAAAATTTAACACTACAAATGTACAATTGCTAATAATTTATTTATCCACTTCCTAAAAGTATAAAAAAGAAAGTAGAGTAAAACAAATATATTTTTCTTAAAATACTTAGAATCTGCATAGAGTAATATGGAGAGGAACAATGACAAGTTAAGTAGTTTTGATTCGATGTCTGTGCCTGTTACTAGGTCCCTTTACTGTTACTTCTTGAGAGAACAATTTTCTGTAAAACAGTGGAGGTGAGAGATTAAAAAAGACTGGGGGCAGGAGGATTGTGAGGATACTTAGATTAAATCCTCTGGCCATAAAATTCTTAGGAATATCTTGAAGGACTACAAAGCCATGTATGAATTAAAACTTCATATTTTACATAGTGAGAGAACATAATTGTGATAAATATTTTTATATGTAGATATCATAATCATGTGTTATTGTTGCTATTTTCAAGGGCAGTTATGGGGAAGTTTTGAGGAAAATCATATATGCAATTGGAGGAATATGCAATTTGAAGAAAAGCATATATGCAATTCCCAACCACAGAGGGTGATTAATCAAAAAGAAGTAGTAGATATTACGTACATGCCAAAAAAGCCCAAACAGATATCCATACACATATGTAAACAACATGTAGATGAGAATTCATGAGGCATCGTGACCAAGAATACTTTTAAAGATATTTTCACATTGTCATTATTTTTCTATTCTATTTGGATTGGAGGGGATAAAATTAGTGGATGTGCCAAAATTAACTTTGTTGCAATGCAGAAATACAGAGGATGGTTTTAACACAGTCTTTGAAATCAGTTAGACTGAGCTCAAATGCAAGCTCTGCTGCTTTCTAATGTCCTCATTCTCAACTTCCTTACTTATAAAAGGGAGATAATGCTATGTCATAGGATTATTGCAAGGAGGAAATAAAATAAGTATACAATGGGCACAGCACAGTTTAAGCCGTATTTATTATCTTTACTGATCACATGGAAAATTGGCCTACCACACCCACGTTGGTGGTGGTGGAAGGGTGGTTAGAGCTTTAGCACAGTAGGGAAGCGACAAGTATTCCAGGAAGAGTTAACTACACATAGGATCTATAACTAACTATACATAATATCCTATGTGCCCTTTGTTTTACATCTGGTTAAGGAGACTAACTCAAAATCATATATAATCATACATAGCATGTTGATCTAGGAGTCAGTGAGAAGAATCTCCCTAGAAACATCGACTGAAATATAATGAAGTTGCATATATTTAAAAAGCAACTACATTGATGTATGAACTGTTACAAATGCTTACATTGCCTGAGAATATCTGTGATTTTCCTATTTATTAACCAGCAACATTATTGCATTTCACAATAAAATATTCATATGACAATGAATTCATTGTCATAATTAGTGGGAAACAAACATAAAATATTCATTTTGTTTTCATTGTCCTTTTGAAAGGAAAAAGAAACATAAGGGAGGAAATAATTAATATTTAAATGATAAAATATATTATTTTTCTTGAAATCATTTACATTAAAAAACTGTAATAAATGTAATTAGCTTTTAGTAATTTTTAAAATATTTCAATAAAATTTTATAGCTTTTAGTAATTTTTAAAATATTTCAATAAAATTTTATAGCTGCTTTTCGGTCATTTTTTCTTTCTAGATCTTCTTCCTTCTTGAGTGTACATCATTTGTTATGTTAGTGGAAGTGTGTTAGTGGAAAAGTGTTAGTGGAAGCTACAATCAAAAAAAAAAAAGGAGAGAGAGAGTGAGTGAAAGAGAGAGAAGATTCTTACTTCTCAATGCTTTGGAGTATGAGATTGATCTGCTATAACTTCTAGTTTCCAATATATAGTTACATGGGTCAGGTTATATAGTTATATAGGTCAGGCTACATGCTGACTTGTGAACTCACTTTTCCCACAGGATTCATAAACAGAGATGAAACATCAGTTTATTTGGGTTGATATTGACCGATGTTTCTCTTAAATAATATTGCTAGTACACAATTCCAATAACAACAACAACAAAAAAAAGAAGCAAGTTTGTCTTTTTTTCCAATAGTAAGCTACATATCAACATTTTTCTCCTTATACAACAAAGGAAAGATGTCCTCAATTGCTATTATACTGATTGATATAGACTTAAAACAATAATTAAATTGTGAATTTCTACAGTTAATTAGCAATTGTTAAATGCACATTATGTTTGAGTAATAAGATATTGTAAGCAATATATAATATTATGAAGAGGACAAATTTTTAAAAAATACTCCACGGTTTCAAGAGTTTCACGTTAGGATCTAAATTTTTAAGTATTACTCTTGGTAATACCAGTGGATTTTTATTAAGTTTTTTTTTTAAGTAATCCCCACATCCAATATGGGGTTCAAATTTACAACCCTGGGATCAAGAGTCATGCTCTCCATCGACTGAGCCATTCAGTGGGCCCTGAATTATATTATTATCTCAGTGTAGGTTTGTCAGTTATGACAATTGTACCACTCTGGTTGGGGATGTTGATAATTGCACTGGCTACATATGCTGGAGGTAGAGGACAAATGGCAAATCTGTACCTTCCTCTCCATTTTGTTCTAATCCTAAAACAGCTCTAAAAATATAGAGCCTTAAAAAATGTCTTTTAAAAACTCACAAATCAAATGAATGAAAGATATTTTGTTTATAAGCATTGCTCAATATCAAAAGCAGTCCAGACATATAGCATAGAAAGCTTGCAACTCTGTTTTTTTGTTTTGTTTTTTGTTTTTTTTTGACTTGCATGGATTAGGAAAGAAGCCTATGGCTATTTTGCCATCATCCTTTTCACAAGCCTAATAGAAATGAGGCCGTTATATTCAATCATGCCAGTGGTAGCAGAGGTGACTATAGAGTGATGCGATGTTTGTCATTAGTAAATTCACAAATCTTGTCTTCTTGATGTCAAATTCTTAGCATTAAAGTTGCCAACATTCTAGCAAAACAAGGATGAATTTACAGTTTTTAGAATAAAGCTAGGACTTTTTCCATTAATTTATAAAATCTCTGAAGTTTAAAGGCCATCTCACTTTGGCCTTTAATTTACTTCATAATGCAAAGAACATAAATTCAACTCAAAACTGGGTATATATAGATACTCCCACACACATACACATATACACACACCATATTAATTGTAGTGAGTGCTAGTTCATTATTTTGGAATATTTTGTGTGTGCAACTGGATGTCTTTGTTTTGTGAACCTGTCTACCTTACTAACTTGTGACTGATGTATTCTAAAACGTGCCAATTAAAAAGGTTAATCTGGGGTTTGAGATTATTTTAAGGTATTTCCTCAATTCCTGTTTTCTGTAAGAAAATTGAAGTGACACTTAGTTCAAAGTACCATAATCACCATACTTAAATGTTTCTATAATGAACTATGAGCATTCACCTATTGATCTTCCAAATGTTTTCAATCAAGACTTTTCCAGCAGTTGAAAAGAAGGGAACTACATAGAGTACACATTCCCCATTTTTGTGCCTATATTTTATCCATCTATTGTGAGAAAAAATTACTCTGTATTGAAATATTTATCCATATTTATCATTAGTTTTTACAATGTAACCATCTCTTGTGTATTAGCAATTGGAAGGTTAAAACTTGGTGTATTGTAATGTGAGAAAGGCTTGCTGTTTTACATTTTTCAATTTCAGCTGATACATGGATATGACTCTTGTTCAAATCTTCAAAAGGTACCAAACGAAATATATGTATTTAAATCTATCTCAATCCACTTCAGTACATATCTTTTCTCTTTTAACTTTCTTTTTGTTTTTGAAAGTTATATCAGAACATTTTACTCGGTGAGCAGAGTAGATATGCTATTCTCATTATATATCATTATTAAAAGTAACATGTTTTAACGCATTTCTCTGTGGGAAATTAATCTCATTTAAATTTAAAAGCAGTTTTTGCTTTGTTGTATCTTTTGTGTCTAGCACATTTCACAGGATTCCTCAGTCATAATTGGGTGCTTATTTCTGAGTATTAAAAAATTTGTTTAAGTTAGAGTTAAAAATAGTAGTACAACCAGGTACAAAAATTAAAAAGAATACAATAGTAAGACATGAGAAAATGAACGGGAGGCAAGATCACTTATTTACAAGGCTTTTCTCTCACTAACTAGTTGCATGACTATGATATGAGTTGTCATTGTTGGGGTTTTGTTTAGTTTAGTTTTTTTAACCAATAATTTTCTTTCTTTCCAGGAATAATCCTTCCAATTAAGATAATCGTCCACTGGGTATACTGAGATCATAACAGGAAACAACAAGATATTTATTTAGTGTTTATTCTCTCCCAGGTGCTCATTATCTCACTTAAACCTAAATACAAACCAAAAAAATAGGTCTTATTATGAATTTATTTTATATATAAAGAAACTGAGGATCAGAAAATTCCTAACGTAGTCAAGGCTAGACAACTGAAAAAGAGAAGGAACCAGGATTTTGGGTTAGACTTATCTGATTGTACAGACATTCACTTAACCATTCATTATATTACTGAGGTTAAACTGTACAAGCCCAGTTTTTCTGAGTGAAAATGAAATAGGAGTAAAGACCAGCACATTATTCCTTTAATATTTTTTGTTATTAACATTAGATTTCTTTATTTAACATATGTCTGAAGAAATTTAAAAACATTAAAGTATTAGAGCATAATATATTATTACAACATGCATCATAATTTGGAGCAAACTTTAAGGAAATACAAATACTAACAATAGCCTACCCATGGAAATCCTTGTTAGTAAGTGTTCTAATGTTTCTATGACTGTTCTTTCATGTTGATTAAATCTAGCATCTTCCAAACACTGTGGTTCCCAGG
Organism: Canis lupus familiaris; assembly: GCF_011100685.1. NCBI lineage: Eukaryota > Metazoa > Chordata > Mammalia > Carnivora > Canidae > Canis > Canis lupus. The sequence continues at coordinate 80,116,341 of NC_049224.1, forward strand.
TCTTACTGTAAATATGTGAAGTTCTTAACTACAATTTTTAGTAGAAATCTTAAATCTGACAGCTTATCTCTGCTATAGTAATGCTCAACCCAGTAAGAATAGCCGTGTTAATGAAGAGAATAAGTTTTCTGCATTTTCTGCCAAATCAGTGAATCCTTTGTGAGTTTATTTTCTTTCCCTGGAAGGAAATCAAATAGATGTGATAGCGTGTTGGCTACAGAGAACCATATTTTGGAAATCAGAGCAAATTTCAGAAATTTCAATAGAGATATTTAGCAAAATATCATTGCTGTAGCGTTTAACCACGTGGTCATCCTAATCTTTTCCAATTAGATAACTTAATCTTAAATATATATTGATTGTTTGCATTAAATAATTGTTGAGTCAATAGTTTCTTAGCCTTCCTTTTGAAACTAATGACCTTAAAAAACCTGTGACAAAGACTTTGTAAAAATAACTCATAAATCATATATTCCTTCTTTGTTTTGGAAGCTATATCATGGAAATATCTTTGACATAGAACTATTTACAAAAATAAAAATGTATGTGAAAATATTAAGACATTGGGGCACCAGGATGGCTCAGTCAGTTAAGCATCCAACTCCTGATTTTGGCTCAGGTCATGATCTCAGGGTTGTGAGATTGAGCGCTATGTCCAGCTCAACACTCAGTGCAGAATCTGTCTGTCCCTCTCCCTTTGTTCCTCCCCCTACTCCTGCAATTCTTATTAATTAATTAATTAATTAATTAATTAATTAATTAAAAAAAGTATTAATCACATTTATAATTGCATTGTGTTAGAGGTTGGTGAATTTTCTGTTGTGGGCCAGATAATAAATATTTTGCTTTGTAGGCCAAATGGCCTCTGTCACAACTACTCAACTCTGGCATTATATTATAAAAGCAATCACAGATAGTACATAAACAAATGTGGTTGTGTTCCAATACAATTTTATTTAAAAAAATAGGCAGTGAGTCCTGAATTATATTTTATACAATAGCTTTAACTTATTTTTATAATTAATCAATAGTTAATATTATACTACATAACATGAGCATATAAGAAAATCTATAGAGAGTTCAGGCATCAGAAGGACTAAATGTTTACATACATGTGTACAAACACAAACTTCTCAGAATTGTTTTATGCATTATTGGATATAAATATGTTAGTGATTGAAAAGAGAGAGTAATCAGTGAGGATTTAGGTAGTGGAGATAGTTAACCAGAGAAAATTTGTTCACATATTGAGTAAAAAGAGGAACTGGCCTCTTCATTACTTCGCTTCTTCTTAGTCCCAGTAGCTTTCTTATATTTTCTGTTCTCTATGCTGGAAAGCCTACTTATGATTTCCCCAACCCCTGAAATATTTTGCTCTCCCCTTGCCTATGATTCTCTTTTCCATATTCAGGATCATCTGTACGCATTGATATCATATCCATTTTTCAATTTCAGTATCAAAAATATACATTTTGCAGAAAATATTTTTATGATTCTTTCAAAGTATTCCTCATTATCGAATACCCAGGCCATTTTCCACCCACCCACATTAATATCACTTTGTGTGTATTTCTTCCCACTGTTATATTAGTCTGTGAATTACTTGAGGGTCTTATTTATTTGTATAGTTTGATATTGTCTAGTGACCAGACTAAAAACATTGAGACATAGAATAGTGTATCTGAACTGAATTAAATGCCTTCAATATGAATTGAAAGAAAGGAGTAAACTCTTACACATAGGGAACCAACAAGTGTTTGAAACATAGTGCTACCAAAAGTATTTAAATAACCTATTACTTACACCTGAACCCAGTCTTTTACATTAACTCTTTTAACTGTATTTCCATCAGCTTGGGCCAACATCAGGATGGTAGTAGTCATCTTAACCAGCAAATTTTTAAGTGTTTTTCCTACGATTCTCAACAGTGATGTCAAAGTGTTTATACTTTGGAAAAGATCACTATATGGTCACTAGTATGGTTTTCTGAGCTATCTAAATGTGAAAATACCTCTCAATCTTTTGAACATGGACTTTTATCTCCATAGGAATCCTTTAACTGCTTGTCTAACTGCAAATGTTTTACTGGTTTGGTAATTACGTTTTTTCTTTTTTCCAAGTTTATGGAATCTTGACTGGAGAAGTTTTAGCTTCAAAGGTAGGTTTGCATGGTATCTATGTTTTCCATATTTTACTGATATTTTAAAAATCCTATATGTGCTTTTTGCATCCATGACCATTATAGAACATATATTTAGTTGATGTTAGTGCTGCTCATCCAATGTTTTCAGTTCTCCTACTTTCTTGACTCAAAATGAGAAGTCATTTCCTGTCCCATTTGAGGGTGGGTGGGGCTGTGACTATTTCTAGCTAAAGATTTGTGAGCATCAGTGAAACATGTTACTTCTGGACAGGACACTTAATTGTCAGTTCAATTTTCACTCTGGTATGGTCACTAACAATAGTCAGAGTGTTTGCTCATCTGTCAGCCTCTGTCTCCAGGTGACATAACTAGCAGAATTGTTGGTCTATAATGAACATATAGAATGAACAAAAATGAAAAAAAAATATATTGCTTGAGCCGCCAAGATTTTGGGATTGGTTCTTAACCAGCATAATCTAGTCTATCCAGAGTGGCACAGAAATCAAATCAAAAGAAGGATGTCCCTATTACAAAAGAATGGTGAAAATTACAAGACAGGAAACAACAAATGTTGAAGAGGATGTGGAGAAAGGGGAACCCTCTTGTACTGTTGGTGAGAATGTGAACTGATACAGCCACTCTGGAAAACAGTGTGTAGGTTCCTCAAAGAGTTAAAAATAGAGCTACCCTATGGCCCAGCAATTGCACTACCAGGTATTTACCCCAAAGATAACAGATGCAGTGAAAAACCAGGACACCTGCACCCCAATGTTTATAGCAGCAATGTTCACAGTAGCCAAACTGTGGAAGGAGGCTTGATGTCCTTAGACAGATGAATGGAGGGAAGAACATGTGGTCTATATATACAATTGAATATTACTCACCCATCAGAAAGGACGAATATCCACCATTTGCTTCGACATGGTTGGAACTGGAGGCTATTATGCTGAGTGAAGTAAGTCAATTGGAGAAGGACAATCATCATATGGTTTCACTCATATGGGTAATATAAGAAATAGTAAAAGGAATTATAGGGGAAAGGAGGAAAAATGAGTGGGAAAAAATAGAGAGGGTGACAAAACATGAGAGGCTCCTGACTCTGGAAAACAAACAAGGGGAAGTGGAATGGGAGGCCGGGGTGGGGGGTGGGGGGTGGGAGGGATGCAGTGACTGGGTGATGGACAATAAGGAGGGCACTTGATGGAATAAGCACTGAGTAATTATATATATAATTACATTTAGAACTAAAAAAAAAAAAAAAAAGATCAGGGATAAAAGAATATACAAAGAGTCCAGAAGGAGGGACAATTTTAGGTTGGAAGTAGGAATTGTTTCTTCACCATAAGGAGTTGAAGATCAAAATGAGGGAAGTCATAAGCAAAAATATCAAACTCTAACTTGCACTGGGATCAAATCAATTGGAGAACCATTACATTGATTGTTAAAGCCTCTGAAAGACATAATGTGGTTTTCAGAAAATCTCTTTGTTGGCAAAATTGTTCAGAAAAAGGTAAAATGATGTAACTTGCTCACCAAAGTTGATAAGCTTGACTTATGTGTGATTAAGTTAAAAGAAATAGGATGGTCCTGAAACCAAATAGTGATCGTAATTACTGGCACATGGAGCTGACTGGATTCCAATTGTTAAGAAGGTAAGTTACTGTGAGAGTTGTACTGCCAAGAGAACCATAACTTATAGTAAAAGAGACTGTGACTGTCCAAGGCTTAAAATGAGCTTTCTTTGGAAAGGAATCAGGCTGAGAATACTATTCAGCCCTCAGGAGGATATATTTTTCTACTTTCAACATCAAATGTGGCCAAAAATGATAACACACAGTAAAATCTCTAAAAGAGATACAAAGAGCCACAGAGAATACTAGATTGAGGGATTCACCCCCAGAGCAGAATCAGAGAATCGTCAAAGAGCATTCCTTATGATCAGGGTAAGGATATCTCAAAACGTTTGTCCAGGGGTGATTTTAGGATTGCTATAGATTACTACATGCTGTGTATCTTCTTCTTTCTAAATGTAAGTATTGACTGCAGTTTTCCAGTATTTGTTGTACCACTATATATTGGGTTCTGGGGCAACAACATATATGTACCTGGATCAAGAAGAGTCCTTTCTGGTCCTGATGTAGAGAATTTCACATATTACCTCCATCCAAACACCAACATACAAGACTCAAAGATTCATCACTTTTAGATTGTTATTATGATTAGTTAGGGTTTACAAGTTGTTTACTTTGAGAAGTAAGTATGTATTATATGCCCAAAGAAGAGTGGATCAGATACTTGGTGATCAGAAGTGCAAGTCATGGTGGTCATAAAATGTTGTTCAGTGGAGATTTCTGGTTCTTCTTCTTTTAGGAACTTTCAAGGATATACTTTTTGGCCCATTTCTAAGTGGATATAGCCAAGTGGCCAGTTCAAGCTTTTGAGTTGTAATGGAAGGGCTGATGCTTAACCTTGTTTAAGTCTGAAATAGTGTCCAATAAAATTTGAGGTGGTGACCATAAGTCATAGATGCCTATGAGGAGCAGAATGTCTGACTAAACTTCGGTGGGGATGAATGGCAACAAGAAATACAAATTTGTGGTTTTCAAGGCATAGAGATTTTTGGAGGGTGTTTGTTACTCTGGAGTAATTTGACCTATGCTGATTGATAGAGATACCTTTTCCAAATTAATAGTATAAGCTATTTCTTTCATAAATATATATTTTTATTTAAAAAAACTAAAAATTAGATTATATGCATGACAACAAACCATTTTAAGGACTCATATTAAGAAAGTGTGTGTTTATCAAGCCAATACAAAATTCTCTATAATATAAAAACTCAATACCTTATATAAATGTATGTAAATATGAGCAATACACTATTAATAACTTCTATTTCAGTACCATATCAGTAAAGGCTGTAAATAATGGCACAAAAAAGAACAAATTTGTCACAATGAATTTTGAAGGAAGTCAGGATGCTGGAAGACTTAAGCTTATGACTGCTTCCATTATGTTTCAATGTTTGGAACTAACCTAAGTTAGTTTGAGGATTAAGCCGGTATATTTTTAAAAATATATATCTAAAGATCTTTGTTGTTTCTTCCAGTGCCAGGCTGACAAAGATTGCTATCTCTGGAAGACTTACTTAACTGATTTCTCTTTGAAAATGAGGAATATATATAATCCGTCCAAAATTTCTCCTGTGTCTCAATAAAGCTAAAAGCTCTACTCTAATACTGTTGATTGTTGAAAGAAAATCTTCATATCAAGATAAATTCTTTAGCATTGAAACTTCCAAAATCACTGAATTTGAGACCTTCAAACTCAGAGATATTACACAGCATCAATTTTTGTTCCTAGTTTTTGCTTTTTCTTTTTCTTGTATTTTTCTATAACCAAGAGAAGATAATGAAGGTAGGATTTTTTTTTTTTAAATTCTATGCCTGTATAAATAAATGTGTGACTCCAAAATCAATCAAGTATTTTAAAGAGAATTAGTGGAAAAGAGACATCCAGATGTTCTGAGAAAACAAATCAAAAGTCAAAACATAACTAACTGGTTATGTACATATAATGGAGGACAACACACCATTGATTGGATGCATTTTGCTGTGTATATCCATACTAGAAGAAAAGCCATTAAGTTATCCTAAATATGTATTTTTGTCTTTATTATTTATTTCTCTCACAGTCAATTTAGGAATCAAAAATGAGATTTTAATCTCTTAATATTAACATAAAATAACTCATGTGTCTCAGAAGAGACCTTGCCTCTTCTGTGATGGCTACTCCACTGCATCCCTAGAATTTAGGTAAAATGCAAGAATGTTAATGATTTATTCAACCTAAAGTGTGAGTCCTACTTGTGGTGGAAAAACTGGAACATATAAATGAGGTTAGTTATTAGTGAATCCTTTCTCAGCTGGCCTGCTACTCTCATTTCCACCATAACAAGTGTCAGCAATGCAGCAATAAAGAAAAAATAAAGAAATAGAAACTGGAGAGTCCTTCTGGCCACGGCCTAAATCCATAATTCTGCTCCAACACATGCCTGGCACCAAGGTTAACCTCTCCAGGTTTTCCCCAGGTTATCCTTATTTTTCTTCTATTTGTTATTCCAAATTCCAATCTACATGAACCCCTTTATTTTCAAAAGCTGATGTATTTGTACAATTTTGGTACACCATGCAAAGTCTGAGTTCAGGAGATTTTCTGTAATTACTCTATATTCTTCCTTTTTTATTTTTACCATTTCCATACTGACAAACAGTATATTAAAAATCATATATATCAGGCTCTTAAATGGCTTCCTCACCCTTTCTATCTTGTATGTTACTCTCCTATACATAAGAAATAAACATGAGTCCAAGAAGTTTACATTTTCATAAAGATTTTCCTCTAATATTCCCTATTTCCTTACCACTCAGGTTTGAAAAATAATAACAATTATTAAAATTAAAATAATTAAATAATAAAATAATAAATTAAAAATAATAACAAATAAAGACAATTGAGAGTCAACCTTTCCACTGAAACAGCTAAAAATGCTGGATTATTATACATTTTTAAAATTGTTTGACTTTACCAATAGCCAGGAAATTGAAATCTTTTTTTTTTTTTTTTTTTTTTTTAGGAAATTGAAATCTTAATGCCAAAATCTAAGTGAAGTCACATAGGTAAGTGAACCATAAAGCCCATTTCATCTTGAAACTATTTACCCACTTGTGATCTTCAATTTTAGTTCCCATATCTTTTTGGGAGAAAAGACACAGGTAATAAAACTTAGCTTTCTTCTAAACTTGAACTTCCTAAGGTGATACATTATTAACCTCAGAGTGAAATAGTAACTCACCAACTCCCTCATTCTGCCACCTGTAAGAAGAAGAAAATTTCATATCTCCTGCCCTTGTTCTACTCATGAGGAGAAAGAATAAACAAATGAGAAAAAGGAAAAAGGAAAAAAAAAAAGAACTTCTTCCTGTGAGATATCATAACCATAAGACAAATTTGAAGTCAAATTCACACTGGAGGAATGATGTGGAAGGAAAAAAAATCAAGGCAACATTCTGTTTAAAATTAGCATTGGATTGCCAGCATCCCAAATCCTGGAAGTAGGAAATATAAATCATCTTGAGAAGTAGAGGAAACTATTTCATAATCAGGTCTGAAATAATTCTCACTAGTAACATTCCAACGACTATAAGCACATAATACATGCAAGGGATGTCAACCCAGAATTTCATAACTAACAAAAACAGACAAATAAAAATGACACTTTCAATATGAGGAAGAAATGAGAATAACATAGTACAATTTCAGACAGGCAAACTCGAGTTGCCATGAACAAATCCTATCAATAGGAAATTCTATAGTGTATAATTTAAGCAAAGTGGCACTAATTTCAATGAAGATGATGATAAGTATAAATTTTAGATGATGAATAAGGATAAAGGTAAATAGATATTCAATTAATTGTATAAATGTAATAATGTCTTAAGAATTTATAAGTTAGAGTAGAAGTAACTCATGACAGCAAAATATTATAAACTAGAGGGAATAGGATTAAATTCTTCCAACATTCCTAAAATATAGAGAAGGAGGATAGAATTTTTATAAAGTTTGGTCTGGTTAAAATTTCTATAGTAATCACTAAAAGAAAAAGAATAAATGGAAAAAAATGATTTGAGTGAAAAAATGTTAATGTAATCAATCAACCCCCCCACCTCAAAAAAAAAAAAGGGGGAGGTGGGCAAGGAAGAGAAAAAGAAAAAATAAATGATGAATCAAATAATCAATGATGTTAAATAATAATCCAGAATGGGCACTATTTCACAAATACCAGATTGACAAAAATTCAAAACTACAATATTAATACACCACAGAGGATATAAAACAATAAGACAATTTATATATTACAACAGATGTGCGTATCAATTGGTATAATCACCTTGAATGCAATTTAACATTAAGTTATAAAATTTAACATGTCAATGGCTTTTAAATTAGCACATTAAACTTAGGTTTATACCTAGAGTAGCCTTACTTGTATGCACCCTAAAACATACCTAAGAATACCACTGTTTGGATGAAACAAACTGCAAATAATCATCAAAAGTATAACTGATAAAAAAGAGGTTATAGAGTTAATACAAATAATTCTATACTTCTGTAAACATGAATTAATCAGTGCTTCATTCAATTATATGGATGGACATTAGAAACAGCATTGATAGAAAAAGACGATTGATTCATTCTATACGAAGTCCCCAAAACTTAATAAATTATGTACTCACTAGTGATATAAACCCAAGTAGGAAAGGGGTGCGTGGGCGGCTCAGTCAGCTGCTTTCTGCTCAGATCATGATCTCGGAGTTTTGAGATTGAGCTCTACATTGGGCTCTGTGCTCAGCTCAGAGTCTGCTTGAGAATCTTTCCCCCTCTCTCTTTGACCCTACATCCCCACCCCCGGCACCATCTCTCTCTCTCTAAAATAAATAAATCTTAAAAAAATTAGTAAAATTCTAATAAAAAAGTAAAAATTACAAACCTGAAATTCAGGTTATGATTAAGGCTGAAGTGGAATGGGATTAGGATGCATATACCAGACAGTTTTAATGTTGCAATTCTTCTTTGAAATGGATTATTATATTTTTATCTTTAAAGTTTACTCTTTAATTAATATTTTATATTTAATATTAAAGAAACATGAAAAGTAGAAATTTATGTATAAAATAGAAGTTAGATGTGAAGTTTATGATTTTGTGGAAAAGACTTTATTAGTAGAAACAGGGCCCCCCTGTTTATCCAGCCCCCCAAAAAATGTTGTGAACATTTTTATATTAATCCAATACTTTGGCCTGTGCTTACCAGCCTTCTTTCTTTGTCTTTTCTGTCGTTATATCTTTTATCTATTTAACTATGTGTTTATTGATAATGACAGATATTCTAAGAGCTCTGAAGCATATGACGGAATGTATTTTTATTTTTGGAAATATATATAAACAAAAGAATGATTTTTCTCCCATGTGATGCCATTGCTCTTACATGTTTAATTTCCTCTAAAAGTTTTATTTGCTGCTGTTTGTAGCATTACAACTCAAGAATTATACATTGATTGGCTTTCTCTTTCTTTTCTTTCTTTCATTTTCTCTTTCTTTTTTTTTTCCCAGAAATGTTTTTCTCCCCTTAGTATGAATTTTGAGAGTTGGAGAATCAGGACTTCACATGCATTAAAATGTGATGTAAACTCTAAAGCTTTGTTTATTTAGAGATTTTTTTTTTAATGTATGCTGTGGCTGATCAATACATCCCACATCTTTCAACTTTTCTCTTGCAAAATGAAAGATTATCATTTTATAATGTATCACTCAGTATTTAGCTGTTTTCATTTATCTTTATTCTTTTCTGATGGGCAAAAAAAAAAAAAAAGGAAAAAGAAAAAAATGTATAAGCCTTTCACAAAAGACCTTTAAGTTTTATACTATTTTTTGGCATGTAAAGAAGTTGAAAGTAAACTAGAGCATATCCAAAACTGTACCCTTAGGTCAATGTGAAACAAGTATAAAATGATTAATATTGGAATAGAGTTGTTTTTAAAGCTAGACACTCTTTTGTTTGCTTGGCTTTTAGTCTAAATAAAAATAAAACATTCCAGAATGTAATCTATACACAGAATGTCAATGTTTTGTTGGCAGAGTTGTTTCTTTTCATGTTTTGGCTATTTTATAAAATCTCCAAGTAAGTGTAAAATCTTAATTTTATAGGTTTTAAGACCCTCTGTACCTCATAAGCAATTTTAAAATCCATTTGATGAAAATAGTGTGGAAAATACTCAAGTATTAGAGTCCTACAGTTGATTCATCTCCATCAAAATATTAAGGAAGACACTTCTACTTACAATAAACAGGCTTGATTGAAACTGAATATTAAGCTAAGTTTATCTCAATCTTGGAACATCAAGATGATCCACATAACAGAAAATCACCAACGTCTCAAATGCATGTGTAAAAATTACTCTGCCAAAGAGAAGAGCACAGTCCAATATGACAAAGACTTAAGGAAGATCAATGATGAAAGAGAGGAGAAAATGCATCCAAAACATGGAAGAACTTAAAGAAAAAAAATGTTAACTACCCGAACAAGTTTTCAAACAAAGAGTCAGAAAGACAAAGGAAGGAATTACCTCCCTAAAATAATAAATGCAGATTATTACACAAGAACAGAAAAGCATAGCAAAAGAAAAGGGATATTAAGATAGATTATAAAGAATTTTTGAAAATGAGTCATAATTTTAAAAATAATTTAAAAATATGAGGCAAATTAGTTGAATGAACATCATTCATGACAGAATTGTTGATTAGATAAATGATCAAGGTGAGGAATTCTCCCAGAATGCACTGCAACTACAGGTACAGATAAAAATGAGAGATGCCCAACAAGTCAGAGTCACTCATCTAATAAGATTTTCAGAAGAAGAATAAAACATAGGAGGAAAGATAGATAATTACTTTCTAGAGCAAAAAAAGCCAAAATTTCTCTTATGAAAAAACTCAGTGAGTGTTGAACAGAATATTGAGAAGGAAAGAAAAGAAAAAAGGAAAAGCAAACACATTGATATAATGTATCTTGAAAACATTGAAACTACAATAAAATTCTAATAGCTACAAGAGCCAATGACAGATTATCAATAATGTAATGAAAATTAAACTATTTGTATCATAATTTTAGCAGCAATATTTGATACAGGGAGAAATGAGAAAATGTTTTCAAAGTGCTGCATAAAAATTCTTTACACATAAAACTCCGTATCTACATAAATTATCACTCAAAAACAAAGATGTAATACAGACTATTTTAGACTACAAAATTAAGAATACGTCTGAGTAAATCATCCTTTAAAGACCCATTTGAGTTAAGCTATTACAACAAAAAGAAAAATAAAATAAAGTAAATGTGAAAATAATTACAATACATTTTAATTCTAAATATAAATAATAAATTACACATATGAATGCAATATGTATGGACTTACAACTGATAGCAACATATATTGATAGGTGACAGAAAGATACAAAATTATTCAAAGTCATTGACTTTCTAAGGGAAAGGAAACCAAATCTTATTCATTCCAGAATATTTTAAGAAATAAAAGTTCCTATATATTAAACATGTGGCAAACCTCTGGAAAAATAGATATGGGATGTAAAATTTTCAAATCAAATAAAAATCTTAGGGAAAAAAAGAAATATGGTAAATATACACTTTATGGAAAGCTACCAAAATATAATTATTCATTCAAGAAGTGATGAGGACTAGTATCATTTAGTAACTTAAAACAGTCCTAATAACAAAGAATAATTCTATTTTAAACCGCTGAGCCACCAGAGCTGCCCAGAATAATTCTATTTTTAAAAAATCAGAGACTATTGGTCTCTAAAGAACATGTACATGAACATATTTATGAAGAACATACTTCTCTATATTATTTTTACAGATTTACAACTGACAGGAAATTCTGCACTCTATTAAATGCTTATCAAGATCTTCATTTTCTTCACTTGACAAATTAAAAACAAAAAAATCTAAAACCAACCTTAAAAATGGTCATTACTTTCCACAGCAGCAACACTCGAGTTATTTAAAATAAATATTTAAAAAAGAATAAAAAATAAAATAAAATAAATATTTAGAAATGAACAGCTGGAAACCAGAAATTTAAAAATTGCCCTTTATTTGTAAACTAGAATTGATATTGTAAAAACCCTACATGCATACCGCTGGTGTGCTTACTTACAAGAATACTGCCCATGATTTGTGTGTGCCTAAAACCTGAAGACATAGGTTTTCAGTATGAAAAATTGGAATCCCTCAATCTGAGTAAACACAACACATTAAACTACAATTTCTCAGGACAAACTTCATAAGAATGAAGCAATAGGATTTAAGACCTGTGGGCTTCATTCCATCTGAAAAACTGCCTTGAATTTAGCATTTCTTATTCTCCTTATGGGTAAAATAACTGGGCCACCACAGAGCTATTTTAATCTTCTTATTAAGAGTGGCATCACCACTGGTTATTTAGTAATTATCACTTTCTATCATGTTATGTGAAAAGTGTATTCTTGGGTGCTTGGATGGCTCAGTCAGTTGAGCGTCTGACTCCAGGTTTTGGCTCAGGTCATCATCTCATGGGTTGTGAGAAGGAGCCCCATAGGAAGCCCCCACATTGGGCTCTGAGCTCAGTGGGGAGTCTGCTTGAAGATTCTCTTGATCTGCCCCTCCCCCCATTCATCTTCACTCTCTCTCTCACAAATAAATAAATCTTTTTAAGGTGTATTCTAAATTAAAAGTCTTTGTATATCAAATCTAATGGAATATAATTATTTTGGGGGTGTAATTTCTTTCATTCATGCAAACACAATTAGCATCTTTATTGAGATAGAATTCATATAACACACAACTAATTCATCCATTAAAGTGTGCCATTCAGTGGTTTTAGTATATTCCCGGAGTTGTGCATTCATTACTACAGTCAACTTAGAAGATTTTCTTTACTCTCCCTCTCAAATCCAGCTCTGCTTAGCTATCACTCCCCATCCTCAACCCCCACCTCTTCCTCACCTCTAGGCAACCATTAGCCTATTTTCTGTCTCTATAGATTTTTCTATGATGGACATTTCAAAATGTGGTTCTTTGTGTTAGTTTTTTTCACTAAGAATATTTTTAAGGTTCCTCTATGTTGTAGCATAAATCAGTACTTGATTTCTTTTTTTGCCAATATTTTTCATTGAATGGATATACCACTTATCCTTACATTTATTGATAGATACTTGACTTGTTTCCATTTTTTGTCTATTATGAATAAGACTGCTATGAATATCCATGTGCAAGTTTTTGATGAAACCCATGTCTTATTTTCTCTTGAATATATATACATGACTTGCAGTGAAATTCAGGTCATATAGTTTAACCATCTGAAGAACGTGCCAAAATGTTTTCCAACATAGCTAATATATTTTACATTCCTACTAGTAAAATGTGCAGTTTCTCTGCATTCTTTCCAAAACATGTAATCATCTGTAATCAGTCTTTTTTTATTATAGTCATCATACTGGATGTGAAGTATTGTCATTGTTCCTTTGATTTGCATTTCCTTGATGGTCAATAATATTGATTTTTTTTCATATGCTTTTAGCCACTTATGTATCTTCTCTTTTCAGATATTTTGTTCACTCTTAATTGAGTTATTTATTTTTCTAGTTATTATTTTAATTTGTCTTTATATATCACATAGGCATATACATTCCAAGGTTATCCCCAAATTCTCAAATCTTAAAAATTCATCTAAAGGTGAAGCTTGGGGGCAGCCCTGGTGGCTCAGCGGTTTAGCACTGCCTTCAGCCCAGGGCCTGATCCTGGAGACCCAGGATCGAGTCCCACATCAGGCTCCCTGTATGGAGCTTGCTTCTCCCTCTGCCTGTGTCTCTGTCTCTCTCTCTCTCTCTCTCTCTCTTTCATGAATAAATAAATAAAATCTTTTAAAAAAAAGTTAAAAAATTTTTTTAAAAATCTTTTAAAAAATAAAGGTGTAGCTTGGGTTGACTATTTTTACAACATGGAACAAATTTCTCCCATAATACATTCTGATACAATTTTACAATACATATTTTAATCAATTCATATTGACTGATTAATCTTTCTCAGAATAAATAGTGAAATTGTTTAAGTTACCATTATAATTTCATTACCAACAACTATTTCTCTTTCCATTATCCCATATACGGCTCTCTTAGTATTAATCAATAATACTTTTTTTTTTGGTAGAAGTCCCAAAAGAGTTAATATTTCATAATGAACTTATAAAGTGTAGTTACTTTTTAAAAAGCTAAACAATGATTTTTAATAATCTAACTTATTTATAGTTCTATGTCATTTAAATTAACCAAAGCTATGTATTAACAGTGTTCACTGAATTATATATTATAAATTTAGAAAACATATCTATTTTCTTTTATTTTAATTCAGAGTAATATCTTTAAACATTTTGATTATTTTTTCACTATGGTATTATCTATCCTTGGGACTCTATATTCCTTACACTCTTGCTAAATTCCATTTTTTTCACCTCTTTCATGTCTCTCTGTTAATTTTGTAATTTCAAACTTGGCCATTTCTAACTAACAGAGATGTTTTTTTTCCAACTTGTTAAGCATTCTGATCACCTGTTAACTAGCTCAGGCCTCTGTCTTCACAAATATCACGTTTATCATTCTCCTAGTATCTTAATTGATCCAAATATAATTGAGATGTACACTCTGCATTTCCAATGACTGCACTCATGTCATTCCAGCATATCAGACCACATCTTCCCTTTTAAAGTGTAATTCTTTGCACAATGGACTCCTCTGGGAAATAGAATTTTAAATGTGGAGGTTTCACCAATTTAACTCCATAGGAGCCAATCATTTTGGAAACATCAATAGCACGCTTATCTGATATAAACTTTTAACTTGTATGTGTGTGTGTGTGTATTTCGTTCATAATATAAACAGACCATAAGTATTTATTAAGCACTTATGTCCCTTTAACTATACCTATATTCCACAAGAGACACAGAAATTTTGGAAGATCTCATCTCAAAAGCCAGTGTTGAAGAAAGAAAGAAAAGAAAGAAAGAAGAAAGAAAGAAAGAAAGAAGAAAGAAAGAAAGAAAGAAGAAGAAAGAAAGAAAGAAAGAAACAAAAGAAGAAAAAGAAAGAGAAAGAAGGAAGAAGGAGGAAGTAAGAATAATGAAGAAGGCCAAGTATAACGCAGAAGCCTACCTTACGACAATCAATCCTCCCCTCCCTACTCCCTCCCATCCACATCCCTCCCTCCCTCACCTCCCTCCCCACTAAACCTAACTCCTCCCCCTACCTCCCTCCCCCTCCCCATCCGTACATCCATAATGCACGTCCTCTTCCTGCCTTGAATTCCTCCGTGTAGTTTGAATGGGGAAGGCATTCAGAGCCTTAAGAAAGTTTTTTTTAGTTCTTAAGAATAGTTTAGATGTTAGTATTCTCAGCCATCACACTACTCTGTCCTTTCAATATTTTTCTAAATATGACTTATAGTGCTTTTATTATATTTTGAATTTATATATGTACATAAAATATAATATTATATATAATATAGATACACACAATCTATATATTCAATAGAACATATGGTCTGAAGAAGGCATGTTTGGTTGGATGTTTTACACTGAGGGTTTTGATTATGTTAAATAGATCCTAAAAATATATGATAAATCAATAAATAAGAGAAATAAATCAATGGGGGCTTGAATAGTCAGAGAATATTTTGCAGAGATGGTGAGGCTTACAAAGAACCTAGAAAGATGTTGAAATTTAAAGAGTTGGAGAAAAAAGTGGAAGTGAAAGGAATTCCAGAATGAGTCACAAATTAAGCAAAATAGAGCACGAAAACCTATGGAGATCTCATGGAATTGTGGAACAACTGTGGAGACTGGAGTAATGATTGTATGTCAGAAATTAAGTTAGATATATTATATGAAATTAAATTATAAAACGGTTAAAACCAGGTAATTTGGAACCCTGTGGTAGGATAAGGGAGTCATTGCAGATTCTTACCCTGAAGAGCAGCACAATAAAAGCAGTAGTTTAAAGAAAGACTACTTACCATATTTCTGATAGTTTTCTGTCCTGAAGGTATGTGTAGAGTGAATTCAGATAGTTTTCTGTCCTGAAGGTATGTGTAGAGTGAAGAATTTGAGTCTGAGAGATAACTAAATCTAAAGATAAATATTGTTTTTATATTTGAAAGTTTAATTTAGCCCAGATTTTCTGGGGAAAAAATATATATGCATTCATATATTCACTAAACTGTTCACTACTTCACATTTCTCTTTACTTATACCTTGCAGTTTTATTTTCTCTGAAGGATAAAAAAAATGCATATTTAAAAAAAAATTAGCAATGTATAAATAAGCAGAAGTTAAAAATAAATTCTTGTTGCTTTCAAGGAAAATGCTGCCACATTCAAACATAAATTCAACAAAGGGACTCTACAAGAATATATGAGAAACGTTTCAAAAAGGAAATCGGGATTATTTAGTGAGTCATAGAATATGCATTAGGTATAGTCATTCCATGAATCAGGAAGGGCTTTACAGTTTGTATTACCTACTGGGAGCTTAGAAAGAGAAAACAAAACTGTGAAGAAGAACTGATGAATTGGTTGCGTTTTAGGGTTGCATGAAGCAAGAGAACATATACAGGAGGCAATTTTAAGTTATCAGAGAAGTCCAATGAGATGCTTGGGAGTCTTCAGGAGAGTGAAAAAGGGAGCGTGTGAAAAAATTAAATAGATCAGATCTTCAAAAGGGAACAGGCATACAGCAGAAAGCAAGAAATTATGATATATTACTTTATATAACACTAATGATGGTGCAGAAGTAAGTGGTACATATTTTTTTTAATTTTTATTTATTTATGATAGTCACACAGAGAGAGAGAGAGAGGCAGAGACACAGGCAGAGGGAGAAGCAGGCTCCATGCAGGGAGCCTGACGTGGGATTCGATCCCGGGTCTCCAGGATCGCGCCCTGGGCCAAAGGCAGGCGCCAAACCGCTGCGCCACCCAGGGATCCCTGGTGGTACATATTTCATTTCAAAAATAAACTCTTTAGAAAATGTTAATCTTATAATGTAACACAGCTAATAATAGTGACACAATGAGGGTGCGTTGAAAGAGACTCCCCAGTTACTACTGGTGGGAATGGAAATTCCAATAAATTTTCTGTTGGAAGTTTGGCAACATATCATGAGTCTCATGCATGTTCGTGTCTTTTGCCACAGTAATAACATTCTGTTAATTTTCCCAAGAATTAAACACTCTCTCACAGACACACGCACACAATTTACGTGTACCGATATTCACTGTAACATTATTTATAAGAATAAAACATAAAAGTAATATAAATGTTCAGCAATATAAGATAATATTTATGCATGTTATCTAACATCTATGTAATAGAGTACGATGCAGCCTTTACAATCATGTTTAATGAATATGAGACCAGGGAAATGCTTAAATACTATAAAACAAAAAAGGCAATATGAAGAGAAAATAAAGTGTTCAGCCAGTGCCATTTCAAGAGAAGTGAAAGGTTTATAGACTGCTTGTTTTTAATTAAAAAAAAAAAAACTCCTTGCTTTATTACATCCCATGGCAAACATTTCTTTTTAATTAATATAGCTCAGATTATTTTATCCAGTACATAAATGTCAATAAGAAAATGGCACTACATTCTAGCTACTATCACAACGTTACAAACTAGGACTATTTATGAAGTTGCTACGCAGGGGGGCTCTTTTTTTGACTATGTAATATGTTCAGTGTATGAGAGATTACTAATTTCATTTATCAATCTGTGAAATACGGCATTTAGAAAGATATGGATGCGGGAACAGGGGTCAGAGAGGTAAAATCCCTTACCCCAAATCACACAGAGATTTAGTAGTAGATCTAGCTAGCTCCTATCATCCATCATTGAATCCCAGGTATTATATAACACATTATGTTTTTAATTATATCTTTATTTTGTATAGTCATTCAGTATCAATGGAAACTTTATATGTAATATACCTAATTTTATCAAAAATTTCCCAATCACAGGATATTAACTCTGTCTTAGCATCAGAATTAAATGAAGTATAATTTTGTTTTGTTTTTTTGAATTCAAGTTTAAAGAGTTTTCTGAATTACTTAGGGATTATAGTGATAGATTTCATTTCCTATACCATGTTTAGGCCCTTGAATAATTCTAAGATTTTGACTACATTTCCTCTTTGGTGAAACAGTTTCATTTTATTCCATTAATTGAACTTCACACTGCTGAAAGTTAAACATCTGTGTTAAGAATCATCCAGAAGTTTTTGACAGATGTTCAGTGTTTGGATTATACTAAGAGAGACCAATATAGCCTTAAAGCTATGATCTATTATGAAAGACTTGGTCATATCTGCTGTCTTTAGTTGCATTGCCTGGTTTGTAACAATCTTATTCAGGCCCATAACTGCTTTCAAAATATGTATATATACACATATATACGTATATTTTTTTAATATTTTGAGTACAACTGGGTTTTCTAATTTAAATTAGAATTGCTACCAATACAAACATTTCAATGCAGCTCATGGGCTTCATATGGCTAATACTGCCCATGCCCAGGCAATAACTATGAACAGCATACCTATAAATTACTTTTCTGATTAACAGCTGAAAATTTTATTTTATCCCAACTGTAATACAATCTCTGATTTTAGAAATATAATATGTTAGGAGAAGAAGGTGCTTTGAAATCTAGCATCTCTAGTAATCCATTTAATGCTACATTTATTAAGTACAGTTGGCTCTCTGTATTATGCTGTATCTAGGGATGTTGGGATGACTTCAGTGGCCCCCTTCATTCCCACCACTCAGCCCTTACCCTATGCTAAGCCTACCTCCCCTGTGAGCAAAAGATTTGCTCTTGGCTTGTACTGGTGAGGTGGGACAAATTATATAAACAAGGAACATATCTAGTAATACCAATTTCACAAATGTATTTCAATGCTAGACCATTCTGTCAAACTAGCTGTGTGCTCTTGGGCTCTAACTTTGTTCCTAGTGCCAGAGAAATCCAGACTACTCCCATGTTGGCCCTATCCTGGCATGAATAGCACCTCCTTTCCTGTCAGGAGTCCCCTATAATGACACATCTTCTGCGTGTGCAGTAGTCTGGCACTTCCACAAAGCATCTACTTGGGCACAAATATCTCCTGCATTAGGGAAATGCATTAGAGGGAAAAATATGTCCAAAATATATGCACATATTACCCACCCACATCTCTTTAAGCAGTACCTCTATTCACCCAATTATTGAACATCAAATCTAGAAGGTGACCATCATCTCTCTCTTTTCTCCAACCCCTGTATCCAGTTGATCGGCCAGTTCTTTCCAAAAGTCATCCCAAAGCAGTCTTTTTTTTTTTTAACTTTTTCCATTGCTACAGATGTAAAGACCTTCATTTCTTATCTGAACTATTAGAATCGTCTTCTAACTCCTTTCTCTTTTTTTAAGATTTATTGATTTATTCACGAGACACAGAGAGAGAGGTAGAGACACAGGCAGAGGGAGAAGCAGGTGCCTCACAGGGAGACCGATGTGGGACTCGATCCCGGATCCTGGGATCACTCCCTGAACGGAAGGCAGACGCTCAACCACTGAGCCACCCAGGTGTCCCTCTAACATCCTTTCTTTTCTTAAGAATTCTCCCCTCAGATAATCTCATTTTAGCTAACATGATTTAAAAACAAACAAACAAACAAACAAAAAACATATGTTCAGATCCTGGAACTGCCTTCCTTAAAATCCTCCAATGATCCCCATCACATATCCAGACATATTACCCTGGTTTATGTCCAAATATATTACCCTATATTATAAAGCCTTCCTTGGTCCTGCCCTGGACTGTGTCTCTCGCCTGTCTCACTTTGCTTCACCCACACTGAATTTCTCTCTGCTCTTTATTGAGCCAAACTATTTCCTGCCTCATGACCTGCACTGATTGTGAACCTGAAAGAGGATCTTCCTCTTGACCTTCATAAGGTTAACTAAATACTACTTTCTGTTAGGGAGACTTCTCTTAAATATCTCCTTTTAAGAGTCTAGCATTCCTTACCCACCCAATCTATAATAATTTCCCATTCACTCACAATATCACTGTAGTATTGTTATTATCTTTTGGTACATTTTTATATACTTTTGCATTTATTGTTTGTTTCTTTTAATTAGTATGTGAGCTCTTTTATAAGGACCTGTCTGCCTTCTTTACTACCATATTATCAATTTCAAAACCTATACCTCTGAAGCAATTTAGCATATACTCCTATGATAATTAGTGTTCTGAAAACAGGACTCTGGGGGAAAAAAGAGAAAGAAGGGAGGGAGAAAGGATGAATAAAGGTACAGAGATAATTTGGAGAGAAAGCTCTTTGCTGCAGTACAGTTCTAAGGAACATTCAGGAAGGCCATTGGAGAGTCCTTGGGCCAAAGTTGCCCAATAAAGGAGTCATGATCCCCAGGAATTGGCCTTCCTTAGCATTTCTGCCATGCTTAATCATCAGCTGAATGCTGCTGGAGGGAAGTGCAGCCTCAGCACCAATGGGATGATGAATTTAAGAGCACAGGTGCTGGGCTGTCTGGAGAATTTTCTCCCTGAGGTTGGAAATCTGAAAAGTGCATTCTCATGGCCACCACAGAGGGTATAAGGGCTAAAGGTCTTATTTCTTTATACACATGGTTCCATATACTCCGTATGTATGAAGAGGAGTAGAGTTAGTGAAGGGGAGATATATTCACCTATGCACAAACATGCACACCCACAAACTACTTAATACAAATATAACTTTTACAAAAAGAATTCATCAGATATAATGAAACAGATGGAAATGACCAAAACCACATTAAAATGGTTATCTTGGAGCAGAGGAACTAACAGTAATTTTTATTTTCTACTATTTTTTTTTTTGCCCTCTATTTGTCAAATTCTCTTCAAAAAAATACAGTCTCCCATAAAAAAAAAAAAAAAAAAAAAACAGGAAGACTGGTTAAATGAATAAAAAACAATGTGGTGAGTAAAGAAATATATGAAGAAAGTTGTTTTTTCCCTTTCATATCCATATAAAATCACAGAACCTTGAGGTTACAAAGCTCCTAAAATATTGTGTCTTAAATCCAAAGATATGGAACTCTCTTTAAGTATTGAACAAAAGAAATTCAGTTGAATTTTGTCCATAGAATAAGAGAAAGGTTAATTGTAAATAAAAAAAAAAAGTATAAGTAAATATAAAACACTGAGTTCTGTCATTCAAGAAAGGGTGATCAGAGAAATGTATAAACAATTTTAATGACAATAAATTAAAAGGTAATGTGTTTATCTGGTTCTTACTCAATATCTATGAGTATTATCTTCACTATATTCTTTTTTTTCTAATTTTTATTTAAATTCTAGTTAGTTAACATTTACTGTAATATTGGTTTCAACAGTGGAATTTAGTGATTCATCACTTACTATAACAGTGCTCATAACAAGTGTCCTCCTTAATCACCATCACCCATCTAGCCCATCCCCTGCCCACCTCCCTCCATCAACCTTCAATTTGTTCTCTATAGGTAAGAGCCTCTTACGGTTTGCTTCCCTGTTTTCCCCCCTTTCCCTATGTTCATCTCTCTTGTTTCTAAATTCTACATATGAATGAAATCATATGGTATTTGTCTTTCTATGACTGACTTATTTTGCTTAGCATAATATACTCTACCTCCACCCAGGTTGTTGCAAATGGCAATATTCCATCCTTTTTGGTGGCTAATATTCCATTATATATGTATACTGCCTCTATTTATCCAATCATCAGTCTGTGGACAATTAGAATTTTTCCATAATTTGGTTATTGTTGATAATGCTCCAATAAATATCAGGGAGTATGTGCTCCTTTGAATTAGTATTTTTTTATCCTTTGGTGTAGTACAATTGTTGGGTCATAAGATAGTTCTATTTGTGACTTTTTGAGGAACCTCCATGCTATTTTCCAGAATGGCTGCACCAGTTTGCATTCCCACCAACAGTGTAATTGTGTTCCCCTTTCTCTGCATCCCTGTCAACACCTGTTGTTTCCTGATTTGTTAATTCTAACCATTCAGACAGGTGTGAGGTGGTATCTGGTCATGGTTTTAATTTGTATTTCCCTGAAGATGAGTGATATCGAACATCTTTTCACGTATCTGTTGGGTACCTGGATATCTTCTTTGGAAACATGTTTATCTGTATCTTCTGCCCATTTCTTAACTGGATTATTTATTTTGATAAGTTCTTTATACATTTTGGATAGTAACTTCTTATGATATATATCATTTGCAAATACTTTCTCCCATTCCACGGGCTGCCTTTTGGTTTGGTTGATTGTTTCCTTTGCTGTACAAAAGCTTTTTATCTTGATAAAGTCACAGTATGAGGTACTAGAGGTTAGGACTTTAATGTATGAATTTTGAGGGAACACAATTCAACTCACTAAATTATTACTTATTGTTTATGTGAAGTTCAAATTTAATTAGGTGTTTTGTATTTTGTCAGACAATCCTACTAAAATCCCAAAGTTGTTCATCTAACCTATAGTTTCATGTGTTTTCATTTGCTTTTGTATATTTTAGGATGTATTTTTTTCATAGATGGTTTTAAAAGCCCTAGAAAAAATTATTATTTGAAATATATATTCCATTCATATTGGTAATAAGAAATTCTTTAATTTAAAAATGAATGCCTATTAATTTGAAAGCAAATACTTGAGCCAGTATCTTTTTCTCCTTTAAAGGTTAATCACATGTAAACTAGATAAAATAATACCATACTTAATTCACCTTCTGCATGCTCTTCCATTGATTAAAACAAGAGACTCTCTTGGAATACTTTAATATCTAATCACCAAAGAACCCAGTCTAATGTTGTCAGCATTACCTACTTTAATTATCTGAGTTTGTAAAATCAGAAATCTTTGACATTATATTTAAATAATAATCTGAACAGAACAAAATTTATGCTAAGAATACTTTTTCTATCTTTAGTAAATTAACAGCTCTGAGTTTTCTTTACAATTCTGGTTTGCTTCCATAATCTCAGCTAAGGTTCACTTATACTTAGGCATTAAATATAATCCTGGATGCAAGAAATATTAACTTGCTTTGAGCTGCAGATGTTATCATTATTTTTTTATCCAGACCTACTTTCTTGGAAATAAGATTTCTCAGTCATGATTTATTTTATATTTTAAATATGCATGTATTACAAATGATATTGATATTAGGACAGTAGGATTTTGTGGTCACTATCCCAAAAGCTAATATCACTATATGTGGCCTTCATTCTATATTTATTATCAATTAAGTCTGTTTACAGGCAATCCAATGTCAGTTATAATAAATGGAAACAAAACAATTGTAGAAAGCACATATAGGGAAAAAAGTACTATGTGTGATAAACAGTTCATCAAACCAAAATTTTTAGCAGCAGTAAAAAGAGCAGGATTCTTGGAATGACAGTCTGAAGTTCTTTTATCAATATTGATACTTAATAGCAACATTGGGCAAAGACAGGTCACTTAGATTTGTATCTCTCACTTTTTTTAAATGGAGATAATAGTTCCCATTATAAATTGGTCTAAGAACAAAATGAAATAAAGTATTAAATATTTTAAGGCTCTTATGGCAGTAGTTATTTATGCTATTTGTGGGGGGGGGTTAATGTTATACTGATAGAATTATCTCTTTATAATTTTAATTATCCACAATCTTCTTTGAGTCTACAATTTTAATATAATATGAAGATAATTATATTAAATAATATTATCTCAGAAACTGGTAATTATTGATTATAGGATTTGGCAAGATAAAATTCAATTCTGTGGGGGTTTTTTGAATAACACATTTAAAACATGTAAATAATCTTTGGGATTTCTTTGTTTCTTTTTTTTATTTTTATCTAAATTTATTAGTCATTTGTTTTCCGCAAGAGTGCTTTACTTAATGTCACACCAGAAAATATGGCATTAAGTAAAATTCTTCTTATAAAAGAATGACACACAGAACTAGAGGAGTATAATCATAACAAAAGAAAAAATTAATAACACGTCTCTGTGTACCTTGCACTGATGAGCTCTTATTATGTATCGGATATTATACTAGGTATTCTATGTAATTTCCCAATAAAGCACCACAAAATCCAGGAAGTAATTATTATTTTATTTAATTTGTTGATAAATAAACACGCTCTTAGCCAATCCTTTTCTCAAAGACAAAAGCTGGTATTGGGAGTAAAGGATTTTTCCAAATCACTTGCAATAAACAGTATGTTGAGCTAATAAGAGTAGATAGTATTTGATGCCATATCTGAAATCTACTTTTTTTAATGTTATAAAAGTAAGTCAGCAATTTTTCCCCCAAATCTTTGGCAACTTGAGTAGGAAGCAGTTGTGTAAGTTGTACATAGAACTTCTTTGCGGGTGATTCATCGAGAGGCAAATATAAGTTAGATTCAGAAAGTAAACAATGATTAGTCTGGAATAGCTCCATTCTAGAGGTTGATACTGCACAAAAATGACTTCTGTAGAGCTATACTCACTTTGCAAATTCTATGTGTTATAAACCGACCTGTTACAAACCCAGAGATATTTTTATTGAAGCCTTTCAAGTGTGTAGGGATAAATTCTTATTCCCATAGCCTTACAAAATGCCTAATTATGATTTGTATTATTCTCTTAGGACTGTAATTATAGAATACTACAGACTAGATGATTTAATACACAGACATTTATTTTCTTACAGTTCTGGAGACTGTAAGTCCATGATTGAGGTGCCAGTGGGATTGATTTCTGGTGAGATCTCTTGTTGGCTTGCAAATTGCTGCCTTCTTGCTTTGTCCTCCCATGGCCTTTCTTATGTGCATAGGGAGAAAGAGAGTGGTCTTCTGTCCCTTCTTCCTCTTATAAAGACAGCAGCCCTATTAGATCAAGGGGCCATCTGTATGACTCCATTAATTATCTCCTTAAAGTCTCTATCTCCAAATTAAGTCACATCAGAACATTAACATATGAATTTGAGGGGAGTGAAGGACTCAATTTGCCTGCAACAGCATTTCATTGTATCTCCCATTTCGTAATTAGCATTTATTAATCTCCATTGTTTTACTCTTTAATAACAGGAAGATAACACTGCTATCAAAAATAACTGGATCCTCTAACAAAAGTTGATTTAAATATGGATAAAAGCATAAGGGGCAACAAACAATAATTGCAATTGCAGTAATGAGGTTTTGGTATACATGAAAATATTCAAGAAAATATTCTTGAATAGCAATAAATATCAAACTAGAAAGATGAAGGCTAACTGTGGCTTTTGATATAGCATTTGGAGGTTATCTATGGAAAGGGAAAACACTTTTTGAAGTGTCAAAATATGCCCAGAACATCTAGGTTGATGTGTTCTGCTCACAATGAAATAAACTTACATTCCCTTTAACTATTCAACAAGAGAGATAACTAATCCTTCACTCAGTAACTCATTATGCATTGTCATGAAACAGATAATACAATTTCCACAAACCTCTTTTGATTTCATGTCAAACAAATTCTCTTAAAGCCATTTAATAAACAAAGAGACAGAAAAAGCAAACCTGAAACCTCAATTTGTGTAATCGATTACTTAGAGCCATCTATTATTCTTCCCTCAAAGCAGATGTGTATTTGTATCCAATTGAGGAAAGTTCCCAAACTGAGGTTTAGATAAATCACATATTAAGATAGAAATTAAGACAGCAGACTTATTTGATATTTAAAATGAAAATTAAGAATATATTAAATTATTTTGCATATTGAAAATCAAAAATAAATTTAATTATATTAGGTTAAATAAATTAAAATCTGGTAATTTCTTGCAAAGACATTGACACTTTTGGTCTCCAGATAGAGTTTTTTTTTCCAAAATGTTTTCTAATAATGCATACTCTAATTCAGTTATATAAGGTCTTTATCAGTCCTCAATTTTACTGTATTATATTTGTTACTTTTCCTGCCTGCAATGTCCTTTCATATGCAGCCAATATATCTAGATGGCAAACTCTGACTTTTCTTCCAAGTTTGAGCTCAAGAGTGTCTCTTCGGTGAAGTTTTTGAACCCTCTAACCCTTCATGCTTTGCCAGTGCCACTTTTCTTAAGAAATTAAGGCATTCATTTTCTTCTGTGTTTATCTACTGTACCACTGTACAGCAAAGACTCACATCAAATTCATCTTTATTTCACTCCTGCCTAGAATAGGTGCTAGTCCAAAGTCACAATTTAATATTTGTTTCAGAAAGTACAACCCACCAAACAAGAGTACAGGCTTTTTATCAGAGGGAATTGCAGTGAATCAGTCTATGCCAGTTTCTGAATTTGTTGTCCTGAGCAAGTTACTTGATGTCTCAAAATTTTAGTTTTCCTGTTTGGACAATGGGGGACACTATACTACTTATATATTGTGTTATTGTTTGACTAAATGAGGTTGTCTAGGGGCACCTGGGTGGCTCAGCAGTTCAGCATCTGCCTTCAAATCAGGACACGATCCCGCAGTCCTGGGATCGAGTCCCACATTGGGTTCCCTGCATGGAGCCTGGTTCACCCTCAGCCTCTCTCTGTCTCTGTGTGTATGTGTGTCTCTCATGAATAAATAAATAAAATCTTTAAAATAAATAAGAAAATAAACAAATAAATAAAGTTGTCCAAAGATAAAGAGATAGGAGAGAAAAAGAGGGAGGGAGAAAAAGAGAAAGGAAAAAAATAAGGACAAGCTTAGCATAACTGGCCCTTATGTTCATGATACTTCTATTACTGTTATTATCTCTCTAAAAACAAAACTTATATGACTTATGATTCCTTTACTTCTCATTATTACTTCAATAAAAAATGTCAACTTCAATGGCTATATTAATTGTGGCTACTTAGTTAAGTCTGTCTCTTATTATGTTTGCTTGCATTTATGTTATTATGGACCTTTTGTTTCAGAAAAGCAAATGATAGAATAAAATATAACTATGCTTTTCATTAATTTTATTTAATGCAATTGAATACCAAATTCTTTTCTCTGAAGACTTCTGCAAAAAATTTATATGTTCTGAAGCTTTCCAAATAATTTATCAACATGTATATGACTGATATTCTCATGTCTGACCTTCAGACTAGATCTCCCTCTACTATACTATCTCATTAGTTATCACAATTGTAATTAATCAACCATATGATTATCTAGTCAATGTCTACTTGTCCCACCAAATTAGAAGTTCTGAAATGGCAGAGAACATACCTATCTTGTTCATTAGAGTTTCTTTGTTACCTTTTCAAGTTCATTCCAGAGCCACAGTTACTCAAAAAATGCTTTGAGAATGAGAATAAAAGAGAAAATAAAACTTCAAATACTTATAAACAACATTCAGTATATCAAAAAGCCTTTCAAAATATTATTTCATTTGTCAGTGGATTTCTCCATTTCCACTCCATTTCCATAGAATGGAAAATTCCTTCTAATCTCATATTATTCAGACTAAAAGATTTACTACTCTAAGGTAAAAAGTTTGAATCTCTATATTAGCAATATGAGTGAAAAGAAATGATTTTTAAAATTTGATAACAGATGATGATATAAGGAACCAATTGATCAGCCAAAATGTCAATCTTATCCAGTGTAAGAGTAGAATTAGAAATGATAGACGAGGAATGATGAGTTAATTACAAGAAGAGTCAATGATCTAAGCAGCTGTACACCTACTGCCATGATAGTTAGGCATTTTGCAAGAGATAGTACAATGAATAACAACTTCAGTAAAAACAGCAAAAAAATTATTTCAGTCAACTTGTAACAGTTAGATTTGTCCAAAGATGAAATGAGTTTTCAAATAGTCAATGTGTTCACATTGGTTGTGCAAGACCTTTTTTGTAGAGCTCAAGCATAAGTTTTCCTTCTTTGATAAAAAGTCTTCTTTCCATTCCTAGGAGAGCATAAATCTTTCCCAGAAACATCTAAACACATAATAGAGTAATGACATAAATCTCAATGGCTCTGACTATTCATTTGTGTTAATTAAAGATAATAGAAGTAGCAGCAGATTTTACAGGCTGGAAAAGCAAAGAGATTTTAATACATGTCCTAATAGTATGCCACTCAGTGAAAAGTTATCAGAATAATGTCCACCCTCATTAATTTATTAGTGATTAATTATAGGTAATTATCTAAAAAGACCTGCATTTTGCCATTTTTATCAGGTTGTTAATTTTAGTATTTTTTTCATTTCATAAATATTAAAAATAAGTTCTGATAATTGTTTTTAAGAAATCTTATTATATTTATGATTCTATGCAAAGATGATATGCAAAATTCAGTTACTGACATGTTTCCCAAAACATTACCAGAAATGGAGTCAACTACAAAAATTGTAGTTACAAGAAACCTAAAAATATAAATAGAAATAGAAAATATAAATAGAAAATATAAATCTCTCCTAAAATTTTAAAGTCTAGTAGATTTACCTTACCATGAAAAGTCTAAACAATTATAATTGTTTAGAGTGATAATTAGCTTTAACAATACAAATGCTACACAATACAATGCTCCTCCGAATCCAGCATAACATTAATCTGTAGTAGGTGAAAATCACTGAAAAGAAATAGACATTTTGGAAAGCTTAATTTTTCTGTTTGTATTTTATTTGTTCCAGGTTTATATAACTTTTTAATTGTTTTTATTATTTTAGTAGTGGCTAATCCATTTCAGGGGTTTAGTTCCTCTTTTCCTCAAAGGAACATTGAATTTTGTTTCAGGCAGCTGTTTAATTACTGGCGAGTCATCTTTAACTTATGTAGGTTTCCTTTCATCTTTTGTTAAGGCAGATTTGTCAAAAGACCAACGTATTTGACAATCCCATAATTTGGCAAGACTCAGAATACAAACTATATCCCCTATGAATATGTTTGGATTTTCTTTTAGAGTTCCTTAGAGTGTATCTTAAGCAGGACTTATTCTAGAACATGACATTCCTCCAAAAGTTTGGTCTTTCTGGTGTGCCAGCTGGAATCCTTGGTACTAATAAGGTCTCTCCCCCCATTCTGACTGGGCCAGAATTCCAACATCTCTAGGAACTTCCTAATTTTTAATAAATCTGTCTTATTCTTGACTCACAAGGACTGTGTCCTGTTAAACCTCCTATTGTCTTACTCTGAGTCCATGCAGCCCAGTTCATATCCAAGTTCTTGCAGAACACTCCCAATCAGAATCCAACATTGATCTGCTTTCTTCTCTTTAGTACCATGCTCCCAGGGTTCCATTAGCAATGCAATCTCTTGGGACGCTGTCTCTTCCACTTAGCAGGACATCTGTGGGATAGTTCCCTGTGCCATAGCCAGAAAATTAGCCACAGATAGAGATGTGGGCAAATAGAGAGCTCCTAATGTAAATTTCCCTTTCCTTCAATGCTCAAAACATTTGTCTCACATTTTGTTCAATGTTACAGTTTTTAATGGCAAGTGTACTAAGGAGAGAACCCACCATACATCACTGCTAGTAATTTTTAGTATCATTTTTTAGGACCGTTTTCAAGACTAAGTGAACTTATGAAGCCAAAGCGTGTGCAACCCAGCCTCATAATAACAAATGTAGATAAATTTGCATAACTCACAATTAAAGTTAGTTTTTTTCCTCAAGCTCAATTCTCATGACTCATCAATTTTTTTGAAATCCAAATATACCAATTAGTAACTTTCAGAAGGCTGGCCCATACTGTCATCCTGATATCTCTTAGTCACATTTGATTTCCAAAAAGTGTCACCTAATCTATTTTCTTCTACATAAAATAATCACAGATTTACATTTTAACTGGTATTTGTTGTTATTAAAATAATTAAATGATAATTGAATTTCAGCATTAAATTTAATTGAACTGCAAGTAGTTCTGTTTAGTACAACCATGTAACTCAGCATAATTATTCTACCCTGAGAATTTTCTTCCCTTTGCTCAAACTACTTAAATATAATAAAAAGAAGTTTATGACTCACATTTGCCATCATGTAGAAGAATTAGCCAAGTGGTAAGTTTCAATAAAGAGTTGGCAAAGGGTAGTGATAGTTGCTTCCTAATGACACATGTGGACAACTGAATTCCTGGATAATTTTCTGCCAAGTAAACCAAGTAGCCAATTTATTATGTACATGAGTGATTAAATACAAGCATGAGTCATATTGGGTCAAAACAGGAAACTCCAAAGAGCAACTGATTCCAAGTGCTGGAACCATGAAGAATATATCAGATAATTATAGTCATCATATCACACAAATAAAAATAAAATTATCTGTCATGCAAAATCATGCTTATCCCATCTAGCCCCTTCTGGTCATCAAGGCTAGCATTCCCTTAATGTGAAAGGGGTGGAGTTTGAGCCATAATATGGATGAGCCATGTTAATAATAATAACATATGTCATGTAATAGACATGAGCCAATAGAATACATGTCTATTCATGTATCAATTCAGAAAATATTTTGGATAACCCTCTGTTTTAAACAGAGCAGTTCCTGGGGGAAGCTAGCTTAATGAAATATAATTCCTGTCTATGCTGGCAGGAAGTATAGCCCGGATAAGACCGTAGACACTGAAGCCAAAATCCTGTGGAGGTAGGAAGGTTAGAGAGTAGATCTCAGAGGAAGTGGCACTGTAACCCTTGACAAAATATTTTAGAAACACATTGGGAAACCACAATTCCTTCAATAGTTCATGTGTTACAGATATGAGGATCAGAAGTAAACTGATTATGTAGTTTTCCTACCAGACTCTCTATAAAAGGAAAGACAGTTTTGTGAAAGAAAATATAGTTTTTGGCTAGTGTTGGGGAGGAAATTTCTCTACCTTTCTTGTTTATTTGGCTATTAAGCAAATTAACATAAAACAGAGTAACAAGAAAAAATAATTTTATGTGTATAGGAACCTCACATACATGAGTGGTCTAAAGAAAGAAAGGTAAAATGAGGTAGATATCAATCCTGAGCTAAGAAATGTTTAACAGAGCTGGGGGTTCAAAGGGGACAGAGTCGATTCATACAGCAATAAGAAGAGCAGCAGATGTTTGGTAATTAGATGTTTGCCCTGCCATATAGATGGGTCACTCAGATAAATTTTGTCTCTGGTAAGAACACATATTCTGGAGGAGAAAAAAAAAAAAAAAAGGTTTTTTGTTTTTGTTTTGTTTTTTTTGTTTTTTGTTTTTTTTTTGTTTGTTTGTTTGTTTTTTTAAGTAGATAAAGGAGGGACAAAAATCTCTTTTGGGCCCATAGAGTCTTACTGCCTTCAGATCAAAATAGTCCACATGCCAAAATGGCACATTCTGGAAAGATTTGCTCTGGATTTCCTTACTAAAGTAGTATTTATTTTGGAATTATAAAATATAGTGTACTGAA
This sequence comes from Canis lupus familiaris, assembly GCF_011100685.1. Taxonomy (NCBI): domain Eukaryota; kingdom Metazoa; phylum Chordata; class Mammalia; order Carnivora; family Canidae; genus Canis; species Canis lupus. The sequence continues at coordinate 80,147,555 of NC_049224.1, forward strand.
AAGAATCCAAGTTTCAGAACAGCTGCACCTTTGGGGCTGGATTGGAGGACATGGAGATGAAAAGGGCAGGGACAGAGTAACACGCAGAGATATAACATAATATATATACTTTTAACCTTTAACTTTATGGAGTAAATTGTGTCCAGGTATCTTGTAGCATTCCCTAAAGTTTAAAAGAATCATTTTAAAAGATATATGTTACAATAATTCAATTTAGATAAACATTCATATTCTCATAAATACAGTTTCCTGAAATAATGATAATTGGATTAATTAACTGACAAATTAATTTAGTAGATAATAAGATAAAAATATTTTTCATAAAGGAAGTTTTAAGCACAATGTGAAGCTTTCATAATATTTCTAAAATTTATCAAATTAGATACTCATGAAGTTTATTTCTTGGGCAACCAAGTTCAGGCCTTATCAATAAGCATCTTAATAGGATCTTCAGTAAAGACAAATTCATAGGCAATTTTTTATTACTGAAGGATGTCTTACTTGCAATAATAAAGCTTAGTGCAAAAAATCCTTCTTTAAGTAACAATGAACTCCCAAAGTAAAGAAAGAATGTGTGAATATGTACTATGAATTATTACTTAGGAGTGAAAATTTTGATTGGATAACTTTGGGGTCAGTTTTGAAAAAGGAAGAAAGAAAAAAAGAAAATAAAAAAAAGAAAGAAAAGAAAAGAAAAGAAAAGAAAAGAAAAGAAAAGAAAAGAAAAGAAAGAGAAGAGAGAGAAGAGAAGAGAAGAGAAGAGAAGAGAAAAAAAGAAGAAAGAAAGAAAGAAAGAAAGAAAGAAAGAAAGAAAGAAAGAAAGAAGAAAGAAAGAAAGAAAGAAGAAAGAAAGAGAAAGAAAGGAAGAAAGGAAGAAAGGAAGAAAGAAAGAAGAAAGAAAAATAAAGTTCAGTCTTTGATATCTGAGAAGATAAAGAGATGGAGAGAGAAAGGAGAAAGTAGAGAATGGAGGGAAGGAAGGCGGTGGGTGAGAAGAGCCAGCAACAGAAGAACAACAACAACAAAAGTAAAAAACAGGAATGCAGTTTATTTCAGGATTTAAAACTTTTAGAAGTGTCTTTTTATCCTTTACGATACAAGATACCTAGAAATGTAACGGCCTGTGATCAATGGAATTTGATATATTCTGGGTCTCATAGGGCTAAGACTAATCCAAGGGAATATATAACACAATTTCACTGTTTCAGTCTCAACTTGAGAATTAGTTTTTCTACTAAAAGAAAGTTGTATGTAATTCCAGACACAAAATGTTCCAGTGTAAGCAATCAAGACTTTTCTTTCTTTAAATTTAGAATGATAATGTTAGACATAATATTCATTCTAGTTGAAAGGAGTAAAAGACACTTTTGTGTTTATATTTACAAAACTTTATTCTTCTTCTAAAGACTTATTAATTTATTTGAGACAGAGAGCATGAGCAGTAGGTAGGAGCAGGGAAGGGGATAGAGAATCTCAAACAGACTCCACACTGAGCATGGAACCAGATGCAGGGCTCAGTCACAGACCCTGAGATCATGACCTGAGCCAAAACCAAGAGTCAGAAGCAATTGACTGAACCACCCAGGCACCCCTAAACTTTGTTCTTAATTATATATCACTTGTTAGTAAGTTTAAAGTTATATTAAAGTAATATAGTTAAAAACTAATCTTCCTTGTTGTATGTCAGAACTTACCAAATTCCATATATAATTTTTGTGCAGTTTTTAATATAGCAATTATAGCTCATTAAGGCAGTAAAAACATAGTAATTTAAGTTTAGGTGTTTCAACAAAAACACTATACTTTGGTGCAAAGAAATCACTAATTGAGAAAGCATGCAAATCTACTTTTCAGTTTAACCTGGCTCAAAGGGAAAAAAAAGTAGTTTGAACTATCTGGCCAGGGATCCCTGGGTGGCGCAGCGGTTTGGCGCCTGCCTTTGGCCCAGGGCGCGATCCTGGAGACCCGGGATCGAATCCCACGTCGGGCTCCCGGTGCATGGAGCCTGCTTCTCCCTCTGCCTGCGTCTCTGCCTCTCTTTCTCCCTCTGTGACTATCATAAATAAAAAAAAAAAAAAAAAAAAAAAATGAACTATCTGGCCATAACCAAAGCTTATTCTTGGTACTGTCAATGCAGGCAAAGTCTTCAGAAGAAATAAATGCTTCCCTCAGTGTTGATGTTATAAACTCCGTAAAAATGAGTGATGTTAGTCATCAAACAGACGGGACAATGAAAGTCAAATCTGGTTTGTGAGTTTGTCCACTTTATGCTCTTGAGAAATTAAAGGACTTACATCTCATATAAAATCCAGTAACATTTTAGAAGCATTTTTTGTAACTTTCCAGGTGAGAAAAATTATTTTAAATACTCAAGGACAAGTAGCTATGATCATCTTTTAGGATCATTAACTTTTTCTTCCTATAGAGTTAAATGTACTTTATCCTTCCTCTATGCATCCTTAATGCTACTACCAAGGAAAGAAATTTGATGATAAATAAGATCCAGGCTAAGAATTTGACACTACCATTTAATGCTTTGCTTGAATTGAAGCTCTCCTAACTATTCACATAGTAAATCCTTATCCTTTACAGAACAGTTCAAGTTTAATCCTTATTCCATTTTTACTGGATTTTAAAGTATTCCATGAATGCTTTGGGAGATTTTGCATATTTGTTTTAGTTTTTTAATAATTTGAAACTAATCATATATTTTCAATTTCAGTTCATGTATTTTGAATATTTCCCAGCCTTAATAATCACACACAAATACACATAAGCAGAAAAAGATTCATTGGAAAGAGAGTTGAATGGACATATAGTATAATTATGCACTACAACATCAAAACTACACATGTATGCACATACACAAGCAGGAAAAGATAAACTGAAAACAGTAAAATATATAATATTATATATATGGTTATATATATGTTTGGCTCATGTATATAAACATACCAATATATATTATTGCAAATATATATATTATATATAAGTGTGCACTTATATGTATTATATTATAATGATACATTATGTGTATTGGATGTTCTGCTGTGTTTGAAATATCATTTTCTCCTAATTTTACATCAAATTAGAAATGAAGTAAATCATAGATTTTATAGTTTTATATTAGGGGTATAATTTTTATATATACATTCAATCTGAAAGTTAAAATTTTCCATTTGAAAAGAATATGTGTTAGATTCTGTACTTTCCACCTATCTACAGGAGAGATAGATATAATAAAAATAAGAATAAATGGCCTGAATGATTACAATACATGTATGTGGATCATATTTTTTTCACTTCTTTTAAAATTTGAGCTTGTCTTCAGTTTTATTTTTCCATAAGATGTGCCAACTTTCTAGTTCTTCCTTCATTGTCTTGCAATATACTGTATAGGAAATAGAGCATCACAAATATTGAATCATTAGTTGTATGCCTGAAACAAATGTTATATGGCAGTTATATTTCAATTAAAAAGAGAACTAGAGTCCCATTTTTTTAAAAATGACCATGGCTAGTATCATGTTTATGTCTGAATATACATTGCATTGGCATATGTTGTTTTTGTGTATTTTCCCCAGTATTAACACGGGCACATAACAACAGATAAAGAATCAATAATGGAATTGTATTGGTAGATGTGATAGCTAAGTGTAATAACAGCTTGCCTAGAACACCTGCATGCAACTCCTAAAACGTGTGAATGCATTTTGTTACATGGCAAGGAATTGAGGTAGTAGGTAGAGTTAATTTGACTCACTAGCTAATTTTGAGATGGGAAGGGCTTCCTGGATTATCCAAGTAAACTCAAAGTAATCCCAAATGACCTTATAAATAAATGAGGGTGCAGGGAGTCGATGAGGCCGCCTCTGGAAGCTAAAAAGCCAAGAAGACTGACTCTCGCCTAGAGTCTCCAGAAAGGAACACAGTCCTGTTGAAATCTTTTAGCCCAGTAAAGCTCATTTTGGACTTCTGACCTCCAGAACTGTAAGATAATAAATGTTTTAATTTTCTAAGTTTACAATAATTTGATACAGCAGAGATATAAAACTAATATAACAGGCATTACCCTATTGTGTAGCATCAAAATTTTCTCCTGCTTGGGAAAAGTAGAACTGGAAAATCATAAGTCTTATGAAAGAGTGGGAATTTGCATGAGTTATATTTATGTGAAAACTGCCTAGTGAGACATTAAATGATGAGAAATAGTGAATTTATTAAGATTTTACTCTATCAGAAGTTTGTCCCAGACTTTGGGAAAAATGATGATATAACAATAATTCATTATACAATATAATTAATTAGCAGTAAAGTAAATGATAAACTCAGCCACATTTTGTTTTAAATAAATCACAAAGGGAACCATGTTCCATGTCCTCGTTTTTTTTTTTTTACTTGAGCTCTTTAAGGTAACAGCACCATATGCCCGAATTTATATTTCTCTATTTGGGGGCGTTTGTTCTCAAGTTGTAGGAAATATTTCTAAGGATTTCTTTTCTTAGCTTCCAGGTGTGATTTCCTATTTCATCCTCTAGTGAAGGAAAAGATGGAAAGAGGGAAGGTGTGAATACATAGGTTCTTCTTAGCATTCACTATCACAGAGCACTGTAGGGCAAATAAAGTGCTTAATAAACACTTGGTTTGTAGGATTTAAATTTAAGTTTCTTGGGAGTAAATATGGTAAAATTCTTTATATTTTATTTTTCAGTGTCACTAATTGTTTGGTATGACTCCCTGATAAATTGGTAGCTCAATAAATTTGTCAGGTGTTGAGGGGAGCTTTTAAATTTATTTATTTTTATTTCTTTTGGGGGGGCTTTTTTTAATAGAAAGCTTTTAATGAAGTATAGTATGATTAGAAGTAAGTGCATATCTCTTAAAAATGTAGCTTGATTGTCAGAAATTGAAACACCTGTGTAACCAGCACACAATTTTAGATACAGAACCTTACTAGTACACCAGATGCCTTCATCTTCTTCTCCACTCCGCTCTTTAACCCCAATCAAATGTAATCACATTCCTAACTTCTGGAACTACACATTGATATTGCCTGTATCTGAGGTTACAGTAATGAAAAAATTACTATTTTAAATTATGTATTCTCTGTATACATATACACATACATTGTGTGTGTGTGTGTGTGTGTGTGTGTGTGTGTTGTTTTGGTCTGGCTTTTGTTGCTTAATATTATTTTCCTGATATTTATCCAAGAAGTTGCTTGTAGTTGTAATTTACTCCTCTGAATTGCTACAAATAATTTGAACTGTGTGATTACAGGAAATTTCATGTATCTATTCCGCTGTGGAATATTGAGTAGTTCTCAGTTTTCAGTGACTACAAACTGTTATAAAAATTCTAATACAGAAACTTTAGTGAATATATGTACACAGTTTTCCTAAGTACATTCCCAAATTCAGAATTGCTAATTCACAGAATAAGCATTTATTTAGCATTAGTACTTCCACACAATTTTCCAAAGTACTTTTACAAATTCTTTTGCTTCTAGAAGTGAGATCAGAGTGCCAGTTTGTGCCTTTTAGATTTTTTTTCTCATTTTTGTCAATCTGGTAGATGTACTGTGGTATTGTGTTGAGTTTTTAGCATTCATTTATTTGAGTAATGAAGCATACATTTAATAGCTTCATATGTTTATGTATCTGTAGTGATTGAATGAGCCTTTGCCTATTTTTAAGTTTTCTTTTCTCATTCATTTGTAAGACCTTTAAATATATGGAGTCCTTTATTGATTATATGTATTGTAAGTATCTTCTCCCAAATAATGGCTTTCTTTTTGACTCCATCAATAGTGTTTTTTCTTAAAAACTGCAATTTTTAAATTTTAATGTGGTTGACTTTGTTTTTGTTTTTTTCCTTCAGGTTTGTGGAGTGGTTTTGTTATTTTGTTTTGTTTTAACACTTCAAGTTAAGCAAAATTTTTCAAATGTAAACAAAGTTATATATTCTTTTTCCTTCCAAATATGACTGTCTTACAGCCTTAAGATAATCTCATAGTACCAAGGTCCTTATTCTTAATCACATCTGCAGAGTCCCCTATGACATGCATTTAAAGATTTTCAGGGATCCCTGGGTGGCTCAGTGGTTTGGCGCCAGCCTTTGGCCCAGGGCGTGATCCTGGAGACTCCCAGCGTGGAGCCTGCTCCTCCCTCCTCCTGTGTCTCTGCCTCTCTCTCTGTCTATCATGAATAAATAAATAAATAAATAAATAAATAAATAAATAAATCTTAAAAAAAAAAAAAAACTAAACTAAACATTTTCAGATTCCAGGGATTAGGATATAGGCTTGTTGGGGGAAGGTAATCACTATGCCTAAAATGTGGATAATGACACATAAATGTAACTTATAACTATCAAGTAATTATATACAATGTATAATATATGTAAGAATATAAATTTTTAAAAATTACTAAATGAGAAGTGATTCTCTTGGAGAACAGGACAGGAGAAAGAGCTAGAATCCTGAGCTTTAAATTAAAAACCCTTTGGAATGATTTCCTTTTATGAGCAATAAAAATTTTAGGCATTAAATGGGTCCCAGGAATCAATTTTTATTTAAGTGCAATCCAGTTAAAAATGTTATGAACTTTTATCCACTAAATTACATACCATTGAGACATAAAATAAAACTTCATAAAAATATTAAACAAACTTAATGTACCCTTCTCAATCTTTAACAAATTAAGTGTGCATGCACACACACACACACACACATACACATTCAGCCACATATGCACAATACATACAATTCAATGCTCAGAATTCTTTTTAAGTGAAACATTAAAATCTCATAAGAAAGTTGCTTAAATTTATCAAGCTATAAATTAAAACTAAAGTACATTTTTTTTTATTTTAAATAATCTCTACATTCAATGTGGAGCTCAAACTTAAAACACCAAGAGCCACGTGCTTTACCAACTGAGCCAGCCAGGTGCCACCAAACTCAAGTATATCTTAAACATGGAAAATTAAAAATAGTACTGGTGCCTTCAATCAAACATGAAGAATTATAAATAATTTTATCTATAATCCCTTCAAAAAACAGTTTAATAAAAATTTAAAATTATAAGGGATAACAAAAAATAGAAAAAGAAAAAAATAGAAAAGGTCAATCAAGCAATCAGATGTTTACACATTCTTGAGATAACAAAAGTAAACAGAAGAACATTGAAGGTCTTATCAAAAGGAAAAAAAAAAAGCTACCAAAGGGACTTAAACCAATGGCATTAAAAAAGTAAGAGCAGTTGTGCCCCTTTTTCCGGGAAGGTTGTAGGGAGGGGTGAATCAGTTGCCTGAGAAGGTGAAGATGAGGGGTGAAGCCAAAAGGAAAATTATTGGATCTGGTAAGCTCACAAATCCTCTCCCATGCAGTAGAGACAAGATCTGCTTCCCACATGCCCAGGAGGAGCAGATATGTTTCCCCTTTGAAATTAAACCAGAGTTTACTATACACCAAGGTACAAGGAACAGGGAAACCATCGAAGAGGAACCAAATCAGAAACAAAGGATCAGCAGATATGTTCTGTAAAGGGCAAATTGTTAATACTTAAGGTTTGGCAGTTCATATGATTTATGTTGCAACCAATTAATTGTGCAGTTGTAGCACAAAGGAAGTCCTAGGCAATAGTAAATGAATGAACATTACTGTATTTTAATAAAGTTTTATTTATAGTAACAGTCTAGATTAGGCACATAGGCAATAGTTTGCTGACCTCTGTATAAAGTATGTATATTTAAGAATAAAATCTTTAGCAAACTTTCTCAATTTGGCAACCAAGTGTATATATTAATGACGCATAGATAAATCTATACTATTGAAGGTAAGATTCAAACATTTCTCTCTGAAGATAATGAAGGATAGTTGGAAGAAAAGCAGGCAGGGACAAGCCCTCCCTCCACCCCCAAGAGGAAACCACCATTAAAAGCATTTTATACCAGCCTGGGAGGAGCTCTCCACCTTTTCCCATGTGATAGGTAGATGACAAAAACCTGATTGGGGGACAAGTCCATGGAACGTTCATTAATTTAAAATACCTGGCCAAGAAGCCCCCAAAAATTCCTAGACTTAGAAACTCTAGAGTCAAAAAAAAAAAAAAAAAAAAAAGAAACTCTAGAGTCAACTCTCTCAGGTCCCTTCCCTCCTAAAGAGCTTTGTACTATTAGCTTTACTATTACTCAATAAACCTCACTTTGCTGCCCATCATTTTTCATTAGGTCTACCTCTTCTTTCTTCCAAGCAGCATGACCATGAACCACAGGCAAAAGGAGAAGAAATCTTGTAACAAACAGACTGATTATTTAAGAGACCCACTTATAACTGCTGTTTGGGAGACCCCACACTAACCATTCTATCCCCACCTGATCAATCTAAAGTGAATTTCTACCGTGAAAATGTGCACAAAGAGACTCTGGTAAGCTTTTTAGTACCTCATTTTTAAGTATTAATGGAGGAAAAAAACCTAATCAGATATTTGAGACATGTCTAACATGAAAGACAAATTAAAAAAAACATGGAATTTATTTATTTTTTTAAATATAGAATTTAGAGGTAAAAAGATACAGTAATCAAAAATTAGAAATGGTATTAGAAATTAATATTTATTATTAATGTATTGAAATAAAAGTGAAAAGAATTACATTCGTGAAACAGGAAGATGATACACAATTGAAATCATTCATCCTTCTATTCAACAAATGTTTGATATCTACTATGTACAAGACTCACCTTAGGTATTTTATACCTAGCCGTAAACTGTAAAAATCCCTTCCTTAATAGAGTTGCCAATTTAACAAAGGGGGAGAAAAACTTATGAATACCATAACAGTGTAACAATAGGATATAGCAAATGCTATGAAGAAAATATGCAATGGGTAAGTCAAATCAGGAGTTCTAGGATTTCCATCTTTATCAGCATCGTCAGGTAAGGTCATTGGGAAGGTAGTGTTTGAGCAGTTAGCTGTTAGCTGTCAACCAGCTGTTAGCTGACAAGCTTTTTGGGTATCTTGAAAGACTGATCATGGCAGAGGAAGCAGCTGATACAACTTCTGAAGGCAAATGTTTGCCTGGAGTATTTGAAGAACAGAAATCGGGTGAATGTGGCTGAAGGGGAGCGGGTGAGGAGAGAATAGAAGATGAGGATATAGAGGAGACAGTAAACCAATAAAGGAATTGTCAAAATCAGAGATTCTCATAGTATGAGCCACAGACTCTTGAAGTTTCCCAAGACCATTTATGGAGGTCTGTGAGATCAAAAATATTGTCATAATAAGAAGATATTTTTGCCATCTTTAGTTTTGATAATTATATTGATAGTGCAAAGTAATGGGGTGGAGGGTAATACAGCTGGTATTTTAGCACTATGAAGGCAGTGCACCAAACTGTATTAGTGGTTACTGAGTGCTCATGCACCATGCAGTCAAGGCAATAAATGACCATTTTACATAAGGCTGTTTTTGATGAAGCAGTAAAAATTATTAATTTGACTAAATCTCAATCCTTTTCATATAATCTGTTCAAACGACTTTTTCATATTTTTATGACAAAATAAAAAGTAGACCTAAAGCAAGTGGGTTGTAATGAAAGCCACAAGGGGACTTACATGATTTGCTAAAATAAAATAAATAAAAGCTAGCTGCTTTTATCATCAAACATCATTGTGTGTAAAAGAGCAATGCCAAACTATGTTTATTCAGACTTGGGGAAGACAATTCCTCAAAAATAACCCTGTAACTTCAATGACAACAATTACAGTATTTGTCACTAACCGCAAAATTTGGATTTAAAAAATAATGCATTTTGAAGAGCTGAATCACCTGCCATGACCATGACTGCTTCCTAATACTTAAAGACTTTGTTGATACAAGTAGTAATATTAATTAATTTGATATTTTGATAATGTATAATGTAATGACAATATTCTAGAAGTGCATAAAGAAGAACCAATGTCAAACATTGCATATTACAAATCCTATATTCAAAATGAAAGAAAGATCAATTAATTTTAATGTAACTGAGTACAAGTTTTCATTGATATGGTTCCAGATTCTATATTGTAATTTAACATTAATTATCACTTGACAGGTTTTAGTGTGGTATTAGTGAAAGATATTCACAAATATTAAAACACTCTCCTTTTCCAAGGTGGGATGTCTATATGAAGCCAGATTTTCTTTATATACCTCAAAAAAACCAAGTGTCATAACAAAGTGAACACAAAAGTGGACATGAGAACCTTGCTGTCATTTATTAAATCAGACATTTAAAATATTTGCAAAAATATAAAACAATACCTCTCAATATGTTGATACTTGGGAAAATGGTTGTTCATCATAATATGGTATTTCTTTCATTTAAGAGGTTTATTACTGCTATTTTAAATACCTATTTTAAAAATTCATCCATTTTTATGTCATACAGTGATATTGAGAAGTTATATTGAGAAGATATCCAGGAGTTCACTGGGATTCTCCAGAGTTATTAATAAGGGTGTCTTAAACCTAATATTTTCATTTATCATTTTACAACACATGAAATATTTTTTTACTCCTTTTCTTCATTCACCAGGAGTCTAGACTAAGCCTTATTCACTCAGTGCCAACCGATACTTTCTTTAATGAAGGGATTTCTTTCCCATTTCACCAGCTTAGAAATTGGCAATATCTAACTTAATGGTCAATGTAACCTTTGGCTGGAGGCCAAAGGAAAATATTCATGGAGAAAATGTCTTGAAAAAACATTTCAAGGACAATATTTAAAATCCTGAAGTATAACATTGAAACGTGTATCTACCTCTATTGCATTGACTTTGAGTACCAATAGCAAGAAAAGAGAGCATTTCTTCTTGCCAATGGAAATCATTAGTAGTTTTGGAAAGAATTTAGAAGACATCTGAGAATTGAACAATATCATAGATTTCATACATTCAGGGTGTTTGGCAATAACTATACCTCTTTTTTTTTTTTTTTTTTTGGTTTATAACAATGAAGTTTCTGTTCCTCATGCCCGTGTCTCTATCTGTAACTTTTCCAGCCAAGACGTATCTTTGCAAAGGAAATTAATTAGTCATTCAGTTTGGCCAATATACATCACCATGTATAGGATCTGTTTCAGAAATTTGGATGAAACCCGATGTACATTAATCTGTACATTAACCTGAGACAGTTTATTAGAGTCCTTCATCAGTTTTCAATAGACTTATTTGCTGACTCTATGAGCTTAGGTCAGGGATGCCGCTTATAACCTCACACAGCACTCAACAGTATTTTCTCTCAGCATTTAGCATGCTGTTTTTGTTTGTTTGTTTGTCTTTTAAGAAACTGTTCTATATTCCAATTTGACTAACTTCTATACAAGTAGGAGTTATGTCTACCTTGTTCATCATTGTATCCTCAGTACTTAACTAGCCTTGGGAACACATTTTAATATGGTAGGGGATTTTAACCTGTGTTTTTTGTTTGTTTTAAAGTCCCACATTTCAATCAGATAGTGGCATTCATTGCCTCAGGAGGAAAGAACACAAATAATGAACAAAAATAGTATCATTCAGTTAGATTTTATAAGTGTATATATTATAAATTATTATGAAACAGTAATGTGCAATCCAATGTGCTTTTGATTCTAATACCTAGGTAATTGAGAGAGAAGAACTTTTTTTTTTTTTTCTAAAATAGGATTCTAAGTATCAGGATGTCCTTATCATGAGCTAAACTTGGGAAACTCTAGCTAACCAAAGAACTAGAGTTTATATCCATGAACTACTGGATCACAAATAGTGCAGCAGTTAAATTAGAGCTGTTGTCCTGAAAGCAGGGTAGAGATAACACTCCTCTGGGATCAGAAGCTTGGAGAAAATCAGTAAAGCAGAACATAGAGTTTAGGCGCTACTGCAGACTCTGCTTTCTTATCCTCCAACCATGATAGGGCCAAAAGCTAGGCATGGTAGTGGGGAAGACCTCTCTTGAAGTCAACTGTTACTTTTGAGATCGAAAGAATAGTGGACTTGTAGGCCACTTGTCCTCTCTAACTCTGGAAATGGATAAATAAATGCAGAATGCCTGGAGGCCAACATGACTGCAGTAAAGTAGAAATGGTGAAGTGGCTTGTTTAGTTGATTAAAGTCTGATATAGACTCCCTGCATTCCAAATCTCCCTAAGCTTGTATGAGACATGGATAATATCCCAAAATTTCCAGGATACAAGTCTCTGAGAGAAACACTAACCCAGCTGCCATGAAAATTGTTGTGAGGATTATGGATTCCATGGTAGGAGCTGCAAAAGCCATTAAGGAGCCAAATTTGGGGCAGAGTCATCCAAAGGGATAATTGTATTATTTCCAGATCAGGCATCATGCTTTGCCTGTTCCATAAGATTGGATTAAACACTAACCAGGACTGTTCATGAAGAAAATAAAAGCTAATTCAAATATCAGGTAGAAAAAGCTAGACCTTAACAGAGGCCAGTGAGGACAAAAAAAGTATTCAAACCACAAGCATTCTTCAATTCCAGGACTGTAAAGAGTGGTATACTGGCACCTGTTCAAACCAGCTCATTTAGAGCCGACTGTGGGTGATTTCTTTCCAACTCCACATTCAATGATGTCAGGCTGGAAACTTGAAATTGGCCACCATGACAGAATTTGTACCATGAACTTGGATAGTTTACAAATGGGTGACTTTCACCCACCCCCCTCTGGAGCAGTGGTTGTTAAGCATTTACCAGCACACCACAGAGTATATGTAAGCTTACTGTATATTCAGATTACTCTGGGAAGAAAGAAAAACAGCACAGCAGAAATCATCAGATATTATCTTTAATTGGCAAGAATGGGTGTCCAGTTCTGCAAAAAGTGATTCCTAAGAGCTAAATAAACCTCAGCTAAACAGAAAAATAAAAACATTACTTTAATTTTTTGTCAGTTTAGACTGTAATATTGTGAAAACAATAAGCCTGTTAGTTGAATGAATAAATAACCTGATGTTATCCTAAGTATTAGCCTTTCAGAATTCAAGGCAAATATGATATTCTATTACTATTCAATTTACCCTTAACCAAGTCTGTTTTCCCTACTGAGAGAGCTTTCTGCAGCAGAGATACTTTTGTTTTAAACATGTTGAGTTAGCCATCCAGAGAGTGAAAGGCAGCCTTCCCAATGGCTTTGTTAATGCATGGCTTGTTGCCCGTTGTACTGAACTACTTACTGTGTTTCCAAAGATATCCATACTGTCAGTACCATGAACAGGATTTTATTTTTCAATTCAATTTATAAATTGATGCCAAAGTAGCTTACATATTGGCACCACGTACTAGCTTCTCATAATGGTTTTTAGGAGAAAGCAACACCAAACCTGTGGTAAAGTCTGGACTTTTCTAGATGTAAGTTTGCCCTGGTATCTGCCATGTGTATTCCCTGGACTGTCAGCCAGCAACTTGAGGCAGTCTCAGAAACCTACAGGGAGGGGACTACCTTAGTCTGGGGTTGGTCTGTCCCCAACAAATGCTCTCTGCTTACCAATCCACCTGCCAGCTTGTGCTAAGCATCATTTCTCTGAAAAGCCTTTTCTGGTTTACTAGTCTAAGGAGTGTATTTAAAAAAAAAAAAAAACAAAACAAAACAAAAAAAAAACAAAGAAAACAGTGATACTTTCCATCCAAACATTTATAACTTTACATTTATTTTATGTGACTAATTAATAACCAGCCCCTAGACGGTAGGATCAATGAGAGTCTGATCTTATAGGCTTTTCCTACCTATTGTTATGTCACTAGGACACTGTATAGCTTATCGAGAATACTAATATGTGTTTGTGGAACATATAAGTGATAACTAGAAAAATATTTGCAAAAATTAATATTTCTATATATTTCCAAAGAAGTCTTATAAACAAGATTCAAACAAGTAGTAGGAAAATATAATTCAAACTTGTTAGAAAGAAACAGAAATGAAAAACAAAGAAAAGATTTACATCACTATTACTCATTAAATTTGAAATTAAACCAGCATTTTATTTTTTTAATTGTAATCAGAGATTTTTTTTAAAGATTTTATTTATTTATGCATGAGAGACAGAGAGAGAGAGAGAGAGAGAGAGGCAGAGACACAGGCAGAGGGAGAAGCAGGCTCCATGCAAGGAGCCTGACATGGGACTCGATCCTGGGTCTCCAGGATCAGGCCCTGGGCTGAAGGTGGCGCTAAACCACTAAGTCACCAGGGCTGCCCTAAACCAGCATTTTATTAAGCCAAAATAAATTCTAAGTGGTAGTGAGGTTTTGATAAGCAGATACTCAAATTCCCGGGTGGAAGGAATAGAACTTTCTCTACATTTTCTAGTACATAACTGGTCAATATAAATAAAGATGCCTACTTTTTTCCAACAATTCCATTTTGTTCAATTGTCTTCAGGAAATATTTGCAAAGATGGATAAAACAAAATATTCACTAAAACCTCATAATGGCAAATAAACATTCAAAAATTCAGGATTAGAATAATATTTTAGTTATGAAGAAAGTATTAGGTAACATAAAAATGATGTAGTACATATCAGTTGATTGACTTAGCAATTTATTGCTAATATATTTTAGTGAGATTCAGTGATGAAGAACTTTTTTTTTTTAGTGATAAAAAACTTTGAATGTTTTATATATCACATCCCAGAAGCATATGCACAAAAGAATTTGTAGTGCTTATCTTTGATGTTATAAGTCTTCAGGTATTTCTTTTTTTTTTTTTTTCTTTTTGGGTTTCTAAATTCTGAGTGTTTTCTACTTTGATATTGCATTACTTGAATAAATTATTAAGAGAGGATTAACAGGAGTAGTGGTAAAGCATGAAATAGTTTCTGTAGCCCACTGAAATTGGCTTAAAGATGAATGTTTCGAAAGAGAAGAGTTAGATTTGAATATTGAAGCAGGGATTTTAAAGTGAGGATTTTATGGATAGAAGCTTAATACTTTCACATCAAAGCTGTTATTTTCAAATGTAACCTTCCGATGTATCAGAAATATCATCTTGGTGTAGTCTGAAGAAAGAGACATCGTTAGATGGTCAAATGTTAAAGTCCAAGTTTAAAGTGACTTACTTGTTATTTTTTCTATTTCAGATAATGTAAAGAACAGGTTGTATCCCCACCTAGGGTGGTAAGTAGCAGAAAATGATTTGGCTTTCCACAGGTCTGTCTTTTCCCCTTTTTTAACTGTCAGGGCAGAAACATGTTAAGTTCATATAAATGGGGAGCACCTGCTGTGGAAAACATCTCTTTTGACTTAAAAGGAGCATTAAAGCCTCTGTCACTTCACAGTGAAATGATGATCAGAAAAGTAAGTACCTGAGTATCCAGGTTATAAGAGTTATAAGTAAGAAAAGTTTGTTCTGCTATTGTTTTTTGGTGGAGCAATGTTTATTTGTGACCAGTAAATCTGTTGTTATTATTCTTAAAATATAATGAAGCAGAAAAACATGGTGCTAATGAACACAGTCTTGTGGTGGGAAGACTTGGGTTTTAGCCCCAACTCGACACCCTGCCAGCTCCGTGACTGTGAGCTAGTTTATTACCTAATTGGTAAAACAGATAATAACAATACTCATTCTCTCCAACATTTGTTGTTTCCTTTCTTGTTAATTTTTGCCATTCTCACTGGTGTGAGATGGTTCTCATTGTGGTTTTGATTTGTATTACCCTGATGGCAAGTGATGCGGAGCACCATTTACTTTGACGTGGATGGAACTGGAGGGTATTATGCTGAGTGAAATAAGTCAACCTGAGAAGGACAATCATCATATGGTTTCACTCATACATGGAATATAAGAAATAGTGAAAGGGACTATAAGAGAGAGGAGGGGAACTGAATGGGAAGAATTAGAGAGGGAGACAAACCATGAGAGACTCCTGACTCTGGGAAAGAAACAAAGTGTTGCAGAAGGGGAGGTGGATGGGAGATGGGGTAACTGGGGTATGGGCACTGGGTATTATACTATATGTTGACAAATTGAATTTAAATTTAAAAAATGTAAAAAAAAATAATTAAAAAAACAGTATTTATATTGTCATTATAGGAAATTATAGGAATTAAGTAATACATGTAGTATTCGGTGTTAATTTTTCATGTATCCCATTATAGTGACTCAGTAAACCTTAATAATTCTCAATGGTACTTTCCATCTTAAAGGCACCAACACTTTGACTATTCTTGTCAGGATAAAGTCAGTTCCTGGGCTTTGACTTATCCTGAGTAGCCATCTGACAAAACATGGACATCAAAATTCTTCCTAAGTCAGCTTCCAAGAAAGTTTCATGCAATAATTACCTTTCCCTCCACCCCCTTAAGGGCATATTTCCATTACTTCCCACTAGTACACTGCTAGGTAGAATTTGACTACCTCTTTTTAATGCACAATTCTGATTTCAACATTTTAAGAAAATGTTTATCCAAGGTTCTATCAGTCTTCACTATTTTAAATTATGGTTGTCTGTCAATAACTTTAAGTTTCAAAAAGTTTATCCTTCTTCTCTTTAATTCACCATGCACAGCAGTTAAACGGAACATAGCAATAAACTTAGGTTATAGGATTGGTTTTGATAATACAAATATGTCTAGAGCAAGATTTCTCAACTTAGAGCTATTGACACATTGGACTGCCAAATTTCTTGTTATAAGAGGTTGCTGTGTACATTGTAGGGTGGTTTGGCTACTGCAATGTACACACTGGATTTTTTTGTTGTTGTTTTTGTTTACGAGATTACAGTAGCACCCACTTCCCAGTTGGGACAACCAAAAATGTCTCTAAACACTAACGAGTGTTCCCTGTGGGGCAAAATAGCCCCCAGTTGTAAATAACTAATCTAGAAAAATTAAAAAGAATTGTATCACAGTCATTAGTATATTTTGCACTTAAAAAATACTTTGTCACTCACGAGTAAATTTGTCATAATTAAGCAAATTGTCTTGAAGATATAAGCTCATAATTAAAAATCAACCTACTAAATCTTTATGTAGATATCAATTATGAAAGGTTGATTTTATAACTAAATACATGGTAAGTGTAAAGGCCACGTTTAGACAACAGGCTTGAACAATGGAAACTTGATCAAGGCAGAAAAGCCCAAAGTGACCCCAACAGCAGCCCCCACCTCCAATACAGATTGACCCATCAAGCGACCCATCTCAAAATATCCATAGGCCCTAACTGATCAATGGTCCACTTACAACAAGGCACAGTTACCAAAAAAGGAAAGTCTCTTGTCACCATACCTCCTCATCCTCCCTTTAAAAACTCCCACCCACTGCCTCACTGCAGGCAGCCTTTACTTTGCTATCCTGCCTGCCCTCAACCCCACTCCCTTGCAGTGCCTTCAATCAACTTCTGTCTCCTTTGTTCTGGCCTAGGTGAATTCTTTTCCCCACCAACACCATGCTGTCCTGCTACCACCCAGTCATCACCCCACATTTGGGGAGTCCTCATCCAGTTTGGAGAGATACTACATTCAGATATCACAGTAAAGAGGGACAAAACGAAAACTAGTAGTTGTGAATTTTCAGAAAATATTCCATCACGAATCTCTTTTTTGTTCCTTACTATGACATGTGGCTGGTACACAAAACTGTCACCAACTAGACCCTACCACCTGACCTTTACTGCCCAACTCCCTGTATTCACTGACCTTTGTCCCACATTTTTCTTTAAGTTCTACTTTTTAGCTTATATCAACTCAGGCAAATGGAAAACCCCTGGAAGGTTAGTGATTGACCCAGACAAGACCTCCAGCCATCCCAGACCAGTCTGAGCTTAACTTCTGACTTGCATCTGTACAAATGAACAATGGAGCGACTTCTAGAATGACATATGACTACCTTTACCTCATTATAATACTAAAATTGCCACCTAAGGAGAAGACTCAGCCTCATTTACATAGCATACAATATATGTGTAGGCACATTTACTTAAGGCATGTGCACAACTTGATCCTCGCCTCTACATCCCATGACAAGTCTTCCTATTTAAATATTCATCCTCAACCCTAAATAAAAGGAACTCATCCACCCTTGCTTGGGGAGTTCGCACTTTGGAAGCCATTCCCTGTGATCTCATGTGCTAAAACAATAAAGTTCTCTTTGTGAGAGAACTCAACCCAGTGCAATTGCTGACTTATCAAGGAGTGAACTCACATTGCCTCAGTTACAAAACCATCCATAGGGGACACCTGGCTGGCTCAGTCACTAGAGCACTGGACTCTTATTCTCAGGGTGATGAGTTCAAGCCCCATGTTGGGCATGGAGCCTACTTAAAAAGAAAGAATAAAGAAACAAAAAGAAGAAAATAAAAAAAGAAAGAAAGGAAAAAAACAAAAACAAAACAAAAAACAGTTGTAGACATATGTCCCAAGAGAAAGGCTGCCCCGGAGATGGTATTGGGCCAAACCAGAGGCCTCTTAATGTGTACTATGTTCACCAAAGTGTGTTTTAGTTTACCTCCAACATAAATGAAAAATCCAAATTTCATTTAACATATGGAAGAATATTGCAGAAGTCAGAATGGTAAAACTTAACATACCTCTAATAGTTTGTTTGTTAAATGTTAATGATGACATTTGTGGTGATTTATGAAGAATATGGGTTTCTGAGTAAGAAATACTTGGGTTAAATTCTTTCAAACACTTACTAGTTGAGTAATACCAAACGTTGGTTTGCAACCTCCTTGAGAGCTTTCTGGGTGAAATCTGCAACTAGCCCGCCAAGGGCAGGAACAAACCAGAAGCATTTTTCTCAGATCAGTAGTTGGCCATTTTAACAAGCAAGGGAATTTACAAACGAGGCTCACCCTCTGTGGCCTCAAGACTATCAGATCTCTGCATACCCGCCTGCCAAATCTTATATAGAAGACTTAACCTTGGTTCAGTCACATCAACTATGCTGATAGCCCCAACAGCATGTCACCCTCTCAAGGTTACGTCATTAGGGCAGCTTCTAACCAGAAAGGCTAATGGAGTGCACATTCCAATGAGGGAGCCTACCAGTCTTCCAGCTCACAGTTCAACTGGCTGTCATGTCCTCTTGATGACCTTCCCCAACATCAGGCAAGTTCTTTAATTTGTTTAGTTTTTAGGCTTCCAACATTTGTTGTTGTTTTGTTTTGTTTTAATCAGTTAAATGGCATAATCTACAGGATTATTAAAACTAAGTTAAAATATTCAAAATAGCATAATGCCTTGAACAAATTATCTAATAAATATTTGTTAAGTGATAAATACATGAAAAATGCTCTCAAGAACTTCGAAGTCTATAAACACAATATATCTTAGTTTTTCCCTAACCCATCCAAAAAAAAGAAAAACATTTCAGAAAGGAAAACAGGGAGATAAAGGAGGGGAAACCTTTTGCTTTAAGATGTAAGAGCAGTATTTTAGTACAGCCAGTATTTTATGTACCATGGAACTTCAAATATCATTCAGAAGAAAGCTGCCTATATTCATGTCATGTTCAAAATATTAAACCAATTCCAAGTTGGCAAGGATAAAAATAAAACCTTCAGTGTGCTTTAGTCAATTGCCTCCTAAACACTTCAGTGGACTTAAATTCTGTGCATGTAACACCCTTTAACCACCAGTAGTGTTAATATAAGAACTTTAATTTTCCCACTTATTATGTATTTGCAGCATGTACATTAAGGTCTTCAACATGTTATTTGGAACAGTTTGAATTAAATAAATTTTTTTCTTGTGTGTGTGTTTCGGGGGAGTGAATTTGCCTTTTTCAACATAAGCTTGCAGAAATAACAATTTGTTATTTGCTATACATTCAATTACAAGAATATAAAACATTGGTGGTCTTAATTTGTCCACCAAACATTTATAAAGTACCCTCCAAATAACCAGCTTTATTGTAGATACTAGAATACTAGAGCTACAAATATACAAAGCACAGGGCATAACTTCTAGGTGATATCAGTTTAGTGTAAAGGAGAGAAACAAAATTGGGATGTGATATGATAAATGCTACGATACAGGTAAGCAAAGGCTTCTGTGGAAGGACAGAAAAATTTATCTTCATATGTGCTTCCTAATCAACTAAGAGAAGCTTTTTCTGGGATGTGAAATATGTCATCATTTATTCATAAAAATTTTGAAAGCATTTGAGATGAAAACCATGAAGAACATCAACCAAGGTTTTCAAATTTATCTATACTTTAGAATCACCTGAAGATTTTAAATTCCTGGTATCCAGGTCAAAACTCCAGATCCAGTAAGTTAGAATTTCTGAAGTTAGAACTTAGGAAGCAAGAATTAAAAGTTCCTCAGATGATTTCAGCGGGTAGCCAAATTTGAAAACCACTAATCTAGAAAGAGAAGATGGAATCTGATGTGAAATTGTTGGGGTTCAGAGTTGGTGGTCAAGAAAGAATTCTTGAGATGTTTTTGGTGCAAAAAGATGATTTTATTAAAGCACTGGGGACAAGACCCATGGGCAGAAAGGGCTGCACTGGGGATATTAGGGGTTACGGATTATATACTTTCAAGTTGGAAGGGGATTAGGGATTGCCTAAATCTCTAGGGAATTTTGGAAGCAAGGTTTCTAAGACCATGAAGGTGCTAGCTATTGTTAGGAACATTTATTAGTCATTTATTACAGTTTAGTAAACTCTTAGTTATGAGACCCTTCAGATGTATATCGGTGGGCCACATGCTTGATGATTGCTAACGTGAACCTTGTAGGGTAGAGATAAAGGAAGTTTCCACAGGAATTTCTGCATGTCAAAGAAGACTTACAGAATCTTGGGGAGTCGGGATAATGTTAAGCTAAGATTGCCTTTTGCCTTTAGCCAAGTATTAACCTTGAAGCAGCTGAATTTCTAGAGGAAAGTCTCTCTGCCTGATTCAAGGACTTATTGATAGGCTATAGACAGTAAGGAAATTTGTTTATTTTTTTCTTTTGCTTTTGTTTACCACATCAGAATCCAGGTTACTTAATGTCTGAAATAAACTCAATATTTTATTGTCCAGTGAATTTGGCTATTAATTTTGTAACAGCGAAAATAGGTGAAATGCAGATTATTGTTTTTATAGAAGCAAACATATGCATTTTCCAGGGAAAAAAATGCAAGCTTGTTTTTCTCCACATTAAAGCAAATAGTAGTATATTATTTTGTTTGTAATTGTAGTTAAATTACACCATACCCCTGTTTTTGTTATCTTTTTTGTTATCTCAGATGAATGCAGTAACAGTTTGCTAGTAGATCTGTTATCTAATCCAAGTTAATGAGAACCTTCCCCGAGTCTTTGGCTGAGATTTTTGGATATTTTTCTTTAGTAGGGTTCCAGTAGTCTCAACCACCTGCTAAATTGTAGGTTTGAGTTTTCTGGTGACCATGTTTGTTTTCTTTTGAGAAGAACCAGTCTGGAAGTGAGGAAAGCAGAGGGGAAAGCTAGAACAGTGAGATTCTAGCCTTTACTGAGCACCTGGATCCAGCTGTGCAGAGTTTACGCCAAGGAATTTTCCAGTTAAATACAAAAAGAAAGTCTCTCTCTCTCCCTTTTTTTTTTTTTTTTTTTTTTTTTTTTTGCTTAGGGCCTAATTGAAATGTATTTCTGCTTTTTGAAAATAAAAGCATCTCAGTATAGACATGAATATCTCACTTAAAATATTCAAAAGCTTGATATCTGTATTGTTTCTTTGTGCAACTGATTAGGTTATAAAGTTAAATTTAGTGAAGATAATCTGAGTGACAAGAGATTGGGATGAGGGATTAACCTGAGATAATTATAATCAGGGTGTTTTGCTTTTTTTAAGTCATGAATTTATGCTATAGAAAATGTGACATATTGGTTATTAATGTCATTTTGTATTGACAAAGGATTATTTGTTTTTGGAAGGGGCATTGAAATGAGGATAAAATCAGTGGTATTTACTGATGAATGGTTGTTGCATACAGGATACTAAGGTAAGGAAGCACATTGTAAGTCTATGACTAGAAAAAGGGCAAACGTGCTATGTAACACAATATCTAAGGAAAACAATTCTATAGCCACCGTTTATTATTTTTTATCTCCTTTGGACCAGTAAGAAAATGCTTTCACATGATTCTGTTAAACTTATCTCAATAAATGCTTTTATGCATGTTAATAAATAAAACGAGACTTAACGTATACAGTGGTCAAGAATGTTCTATAGAAAGGGGGCATCTGCGTGGCTCAGTCGATTAAGCATCCAACTCCTGTTTCCAGCTCAGGTCAGGGTCTGAGGGTCCTGAGATCAAGCCCCGCGCGGAGCCCTACATCTGTCTCCATGCTCCTCCGGGAGTCTGCTTGAGATTTTCTTTCTCCTTCTCCCCTTTGTCCCATTCATTTGCCCTCTCTCAAAAAAAGAAACATATATTTTTTAAAAGTCTTAGAAAATGAATGAAATTATGTCTACATTCACATTGTAGATTGTACACATACAGGTTAGGAGTATGACAGTCTATATTTCTGATGAAAATGCTATAGTGATTTTTTTCTAGCTTTCTGATTTTACTAAATTTCAATTACATGGGGGCATTGGCCCTTACAAAATTAATGTAACTTGCAAGGAGTTGAAAACTTAGAATAAACTGACAATTTCTGTTATAAATCAAGTGACTCTAATAATAGTGTTTTGTTTATAATATCTCAAATTCTTGAACAAAGGCTTAGCTTAGTTTATTCCTAGGTTTATTTACTGTTTGGGGGACAAAATGCACATTTCATAGTGTGCTAAAGTTATTTCTTTTGTGATGGATATCTCAAAGAAAGGATTCCTAGAGGATGAATTTAATTGAAATAATAGCTAATATGAAAGGAGAGAAAGATATGTTTCATTTACACGTATAAAAACTCTTTCTTTCCTTTTAATTTTGTCCTTCTTGCCACCAAAAAGCAGTCTCAGAATTCCAACTTGTTCCGCTGTGTAGTATCCATCATTTTAATTTTTACTGTTTCAGCCAGTGAAGGGGCCTTAGGTTTTAGCATCGAGCAAATCTGGCTTCAGTTTTAGTTTTGCCAATGGTAGACCTTTGACCTTGGGGATTGGAAGCTCAATTTCCTCATTTGTGAAATAGGGATGATGATAATGGCTGGTCTTCAATAAATGGCAATTATTTTATATTTGCTTATGTTGATGCTTATGTTAAGTAGGTTGCCTCACATGGTAAATTGGGCAGTAAAATTAAGGGGCTATTTATTATATAGGATGGATTGTTATTCTTTTCTGTCATAATTATGTATAATAAAACCTTGTCTACCTTAACTGGAAAACCTAGCCTCAAACCTTAACTTTTTCTTTCTCAACCCTTGTAGAAAAATCACCTATAGATTGATATCCATTTTTCTTATTCTCAAACTTCATATGTCCAAAATTAGCTCATCAAATGGCCCTTCCACACACATTCCCCTCCTTACAATGATGGCTACTTCTTTCTGTGCAAGTCTTTTTTTTTTCCTTTAAACTTTCTCAGGAGAGATCATCAGCCATTTTCTTTCTCCTCTCCACATTTTATCTCATCTGTCACCAATGTTGCCACTTTTTCCCACCTTGAAAAAACGTCTCTAACTTTGTCTTTATGTCATTTCCACTGTCATTTTAGTCTAGTCCTCATCAGCTCATTCCCTTCTCTCTATCCATGATGAGGCTTAATTAATGAAACAACGATATACATATATAAATAAATGCAGAGAATATATATTACATGTTCTGAGAGTTGAAAGTCTTAATTAGAAGCAATAGTTTAAAATAACTAGTGAGTTTTGAAACATGCTTTCTTTCATATTAATTTAAATCAAATTAATTTGGTTTGATCAGATGAAAGAATTTTTTTTTTAGCATTTTACTCATTCTTTTTTTTCATTTGGTACTCTATCTTTATTTAAAAGTATAACCCAGTTTTTTTACACTGGTAAATAACAAATATAACATGATATATTATTCTCAAGTTAAGTATCTAAAGCGTTGGTGAAAAATATTCTGCAGTCAGTCTGTATTACTGCATACATTTATTTATTTATTTGGATTTATTTATTTGGATTTATTTATTTATTTATTTATTTATTTATTTATTTATTTATTATAGACATAGAGAGAGAGAGAGGCAGAGACACAGGAGGAGGGAAGAGCAGGCTCCATGCCGGGAGCCCGTCGCAGGACCCGATCCCAGGACTCCAGGATCGCGCCCTGGGCCAAAGGCAGGCGCCAAACCGCTGAGCCACCCTGGGATCCTTAATTTATACATTTAAATGATTACCTTGATAAAATTATATTGCAAAAAATTAAATTGTTTATTATAATACTAACACACTTATAATCTTATTATAAGGTTATATGGTTATATGACACTTTCATATAAGTTAAGACAGAAAAAGACAAGGACAATATGATTTCACTTATATGTGGAATCTTAAAAACCAAATAAATGAACAAATAGAACATCTCTCATGAATACAGAGAACAATGCAGTGGTTGCCTGAGAGGAGGTGGATGGAAGGATGAACAAAATAGATGTGGGGGATTATTGAGAGGTACAAATTTCCAGTTATAAGTGATGGAGATGAAAGGTACAGCATAGAAAATAAAGTCAATAATATTGTAGTAACATTGTAGGGTGACAGGTGGTGACTAAACTTTCTTTTATCAGTCTATGCAGTTGATACTAAGCTACCCTCCCTGAAACTTTTGTCTACTTTGTCATGGAACACTCTTCATGTTTTCCTAGGATTCTGACTTTCATCACTTGTGCTCTTTCCCATGCTCTTCAAATGTAGACCGGTCCCAGATTTGCATCCTACACTTTCTAATCTCCTCGTCTCTCCTCTCCCCTGTCTCCCTCTCATTCTGGGCTATATCCTAGGAAATCTCTACCCCCTCCCACTCCACCCCCCGTTACATCATCTTTCTTTATGAATATGACTCCTTGGGCATGGCAAGTCTGTTTCATCAGTTCTAATCTCATCATCCTGACTTCACAGCACTATTGAGTATTCAGAGAATTTTCCTTCAACTTTTTCTTTTGACAGATATTCAGAAATTCTAGACTTAGATATAAAAACTTTAAAGTACTTTATAATGGTTTCAGGAAGAATTAATT
This sequence comes from Canis lupus familiaris, assembly GCF_011100685.1. Lineage (NCBI taxonomy): Eukaryota > Metazoa > Chordata > Mammalia > Carnivora > Canidae > Canis > Canis lupus. The sequence continues at coordinate 80,172,656 of NC_049224.1, forward strand.
GAGCACAGCCTCAGCATTTAGGCACTTTAATATATGACTTTACGTTTGTATAGACAGGTAGATTTTTAAAAATTTCCAGTTGAAGCATTTTTGTTTGTCACAACACTTGGTAGGTAGAGCAAATATTTTGATTCCTATCTTATAAATGAAGAGACTCTGAAAATCTTTAGGAAACTTGCCCAGTCTTTTGAATTTCATGATAATGAGTTTTCCACTGTTTGAATCCTGCCTTTCTTACCCAGAAATAAACTACTCAAATTAACTAATAGTCATTCTGTAGCTTTTGTTGTTTTTTTTTAATCATTACTAACAATGCTTATTTTAAAATTATCAAAATAAAGATACTGACTCTTATGAGAAAGTATAGACATAATTATAACCTGCACAAGGGTCACATTTTGTTTGAATTAAGCAGTTTATTTTCTTACTTTTTGAATTATTATAACAAATTGCAATGAATTTAATCATCCGTAATCATTTTCATTTCACTTATCTCTTGCCCACTGCCCCCAATTTATATATTCCTTGAAGACAGGGACAAGATTTTTTAAAATATTATTCTGATTTCTCAGTTGGCCTAAACAACACTTACTTAATTAACTCAATGTTGTGGACTGAATGTGTCTCCCTGACATTCATACGTTGGGTCCCTAATCCCTTTGTAACTTTATTTGGAAATAGGTCCAGAGAAAAAGTGACAAATGTTAAATGAGGTCTCAGGGTGGAGTCTTATATGGTAAGGCTCATGCCCTTATAAGGAGACGCCAGGGCTCTATAGCTCCTCCATTCCGGGAGACAGAAGAAGGCAGACACCCTAAGAAAGAGAGCTCTCTGGAGGAACTAAAATCCATTAGTTACCTTCCTCGTGGATGTCTTGATCTCTAGAATTATAAGAAAACAAGTTTGTTTCTTAAGCCATTTTCAATGTGAGGTAGGAAAGGGAAAGATGGTAGAGTCAAAATATTTTAAAATTTTTGAAATGTATATCAGAGTTGAATTGATAGCTTAAATGCTATTCTGTAGTTATATTTTTAATTTTTTTGAAATAATTCTTTTCGGAAAGTCCTCTGGATCCATGAAATTCCAAGATGGCATATTAGAAAAATCTAACTAAAATGTGGACCATTGTAAGATTTGCTCTTACAAAAGTGGTGAGAAAGAAGCAAATCATTTATTATAGAATTTCTTTGAAATATATTTAAGGACTAATATAGATTCCAGGAGGATAAAACCATAGATAACATATTGTTAGCCACATATACTGAAAAAATAGTTAATAAAAATGTATCATAATGAATGCGTGTATGATAGGGTTTCAAGATCAATAAAATGAGCAACAAAAAAAGAGTGAGATGGGGAAGCAAACAGAAATGCTCACTACCTCTATGTAATCCTCAGAGTGTAAAATCATTACTGTAATCATTACCTACATCAGAGAATCTGTTGTATTTGACCCCATAACTTCAAATATATTCACTCTCATATCATCTGTCCTAAATGGTCTTTCAAAAGAAGTTTATGAAGCTTAATTATACACTTTCTAATAAATAAACTTAATAACATATTTGTATATACCCAAGGAAGCTGGATATTGATAACACAACTTTTTGCTTAGTTCTGTTAATCTTTCCCCCAAACAAATATTTCATAGTGAACATCCCAATCTAGCTATAGCTAATGAGCCACTCAGATCTTAGCTACAAATTCTCTGTCCTTCACTACTTAGGCAAAAATCTAGCAAACAAAACAAAACAAAAACAATAACAAAATAAAAACAGAAGAAAAAGAAATTGGGATAATAATTAAAACTCAAAACTGCCAATGCAAGATGTATATTTGTAGCCTCAAATGCAAATTATGAAAAGAAACTAAATCTCAGACCAGAACAAAAATATATCAAAATGTTCTTTTGGGGGCATCTCAGTTGAGCCACCAACTCTTGATTCAGGTCAATAATCTTGGAATGGTGAGATCCAGCCACATCAGGCTCCAAGCTAAGTGGGGAGTCTGCCGGAGAGTCTCTCTCCCTCTGCCCCTCCTCTCAAAATGAATAGATAAATCTTAAAAAAAAAAAAAAAAAAAAAAAAAAAAAAACTTGACTTTTAGAGGTTTCAATTGTCTTTAATATTATAGATAGCACTTTAAACTTTTAGAAAGCCTCTCTTTCTGGAATTCATTTACCTAAAAGCTCACTTTTTAAATTTTGTTGGATCTTTTGGGAAAACATTTATCACTTTATTAGCTAGTACCAGTATAAAAACTTTTTTAATTAAATACGGTTTAAAATGTTGTCATTGAGCATTACATATAAATATTTATTTTTAAAGTCTAACTCTTCATATGAGGAAGGTTTATTTTCCCCCTATTTCAGTAGTGTAGTGGATCAATGATGGCCTCCAAGAAGATATCTCCATGCCAGACATTTTTAAGTGTGACCTTAATTGGAAAAAAGGCTTTTGCAGATATAATTAAGCATCTACAGAAGATGTTATCCTGATTATCAGAGTGGGCCATAAGTCCAATGATAGATACTATTTTAAGTGTCTCATAAAGAGGAGAAGGTCATGTGAAGACAGGAGCAGAGATTGTAGTGATATAGCCAGAAGCCAAGGAATTCCTAGAGCCACCAGAAGGTAGAAGAGGCAAAGAAGGATTCTCCCTTAAATCCTTCACAGAGAGCATGATTGTGCCAAAACCCCTCAATCTTGGACTTCTAACTTCCAAATCTGTGAAAATAAATTGCTGTTTTAACCTACCACATTTGTGGTCATTTTTAGAACAGCTCTAGGAAACAAGTATACTTTCCCACATTTTATAGTTTTGCTTCTTTATATTACTGGTCTAAAACAAAGCTAGAAAATGTTGCAATGAGACTTGCAAATCTTATTGATTCCTCATTTCAAGTCTATTCTTTTGGTAAAAATCCTACTCAAAGGACAGAAAATATAAAATAAATGTTTGATCCTGGATCTCTTGACTTTTACAAATTAAAAGGACTTACAGATTTTAGAACTCAATCCCTTCATATTAGAGAAGAAATCAAGTCAAGAAGCCTAATGACTTGCTACTGCTCATAAAACCAACACTGAACCTCAGTCTTTGAATCCATTTGCAATATGAATGAATGCCCCTTTTGTCATAGCTGTGCTACAGGTAACGCTAGTCTTATGTTAGTCTACTAGGGCTGTACTAACAAAGTATCATGGACTGAGTAGCTCAAACAGCAGATGTTTATTTTCTCACAGTTTTAGAGGCTGGAAGTCCATGATCATGCTGGAAATTCTCTCCCTGGCTTGTAGACTGCTGTCTTCTTGCTATGTCCTCTCATGGCCTTTCCTTTGTATTTGTGTGGACACAGAGAGAGCACTCTAAATTACTGGATTAGTGCCCATCCTTCTGACCCCATTTAAACATAACTATCTCCTTATAGGCCCTGTTTCCAAATATAGAGCCTATAGGGTCACATTTGGAGCTGGGTTTTCAAAATATGAATTTTAGAGGACACAATTCAGTCCATAACAACCATTACTGACTGTGCTTAGGTAAAGAGGAGCTTGTCCTAGTGCTACTTGAATTTGGAAGTGGGAGAACCAATGAATTAACTAGATAACAATGATGTCTCTTTTATCAAAACTTTTTAGATTAGATCTGATTGGAAATCTACATCATGTCCAAAGAAGATTGGATTCTCTATTTTTTATTAAGTTTTTATCTTAATCCTAGTATAGTTAACCTACAATGTTATATTAGTTTTATCATACATCATCCAATTCTCTGTTTTTTTTTTTTAATAGGAATCATCTTGGAGATAGATATCAAAAACAAAGGCAAACTCAGATTTTCAGTAGTGAGTATAATTTTCAGTCAAAATAACTTTTGTTCTATATAAACGCATTCATAAGACAGGCATTTAGGAATTCCATGGTAGATATGAAAGGAAAATAACAAACTACAGGGGACTGAGAAAATAATTTGAACATTTTTAGCTCATTTAAGAACGAGTTCCTCTTGATGTTTTTACCGCTGTTCTCACCCTAATTCTTTCTTTTGTCACCATGAATACTGCTCAGTCTTCTGAAAACTGCCTGATTGAGGATTTCTATATAGGCAGGGAAGGTCAGTAATGGATATTTTCACACTTTAGCCAGAAAGAACAGAAAAGAATCTTCAAAGTTTGTAATAAACAGAGCAATCTTCGGAGATCAAAACAGTCCCTTAGATTCAATGCCAGGTGTCTTCCCAATCTTAGCTTCACAACAGACCCAGTCGTATCAGCTGCTTTGAGTAGGGACTTTGTCCTTGTTCCTGCTGTCAGAGAGTGTCTTAAAAAAAATTAAAAAAAAAAAAAAAGGTACAGCTGCCACAGGCATATATTGTACCTGCCAATTGCACAAAACTGAGGGTGATATATGGTCTCCACAGGGTATTAAGTTATTTTTTTCTCTCTACTTCATTCTCCATTTTTCTGTCTGAGTATTTTATATTCCCTTTTTCCCCCCAGTGTATAGCCTCTGAGCCCCTATCCTCTCCTGCCACTCAGATAGGTGTACCAGAGTCAGAATTGGAGAGTCCCAAATCACACCTTTGATATTTCATCAGACAAGAAAATGCTGAGAAGAACTTCAGTGAAGTGTTCTGCTCCCTACTGCATGAAATGTGAACGACTGCCAGTGCATAGAATGGGCTGCATCAATCTGCTATAATATGGAGTAGAAAATGGTCAGGGTGTCTTAAGCAGAATGGAAGCTAGAGGTATTGTACTTCTGAATTTACTGAGTGAAGTTTGTTGTTTAATAACATTCAATTAGGTTTGGACATGTTACTTTAAGTTTCATTTGGAAGCCAGGCCCACTGAACTGAAGTTTGAAAGTCTAGACTTAGATTTAAGTCTCCATGAGCTCAATTAAAAAATAAGCCTATCTTATAGACATGTAATTGTTTTAGCTTATTAGATAGTATCTCAAATACACAGAACTAAAACAAGATTTAGTATCAGGTATAGGAGTTACAGAATTTTTTTAAGGTTTTATTTTTAAGTAATCTCTGCACCCAACGTGGGGCTCAAACTAACAGATCCAAGATCAAGAGCCTCATTCTCTACTGACTGAACCAGGCAGGTATCCTAGGAGTTCAGGAGTTCTAGAATTTTGAAAGATGGAAAGTTAAAAAGCATGTGCATTCACTCTGGTAATACTAGTTAACCAATCTGTGAATTTTAAAAAATATTTTACTGAATTTTCTTTTAAACACAAATATTCATTCTGAAAACCAAATAAATCTGTGTAGAGAAGCACTGAGTTTTATCTTTCCAAAAAACATTCAATGAATTGACCTTAAACAGGCACATAAAAATGTAAACTTAAAGTCTATCTACAGGAGTGATGGAATTAATTAGTCACTCAAACTATGAAATATCTCACTGAGCTTTAAAAAATAATGGATTAAGTTTTATATTTTGAAAACCAGTATCTCTAATGCACTATCCATTTAGAACATGAAGGTAATGAAAAAATAGACCTAGGATAGATTCAATAGGGAATTGTACTTTTTTTGTAAAGGTAATATGGTCTATGGTAAATAATCTAGTGAATTTCAGGTTGTCTATGAGAAATAATGGAACATTGACATAAACTATGCTCTTGAGTTATATATTATAAATTCCATTATTAACAGTGTTGCATTTATTGCAACCTTATGAAGGAGAAATAAGAGAAAATCTCCCATTTGTAGACAGGCAGCTCCTTTCATCTTCAAATATCAATATAGTCCTCCTAAAAAAGTCGTTTAGAGACAGGCTATTCTTTTTATAAATTTAGTGATAATAAATAAGGCTTAAAGAGAAGAGTAGATTGCTTCCTATCCTTTATTCTTTCAAGACACAAGATCTCAAAGAGGTATGTGTGTGCACTAGAGACATTAGTAATATAAATACTTTGTACTTCATAAAATTTAATACTTGTCTTATTCTTAATACTCATTAGGAGGTGATCAACATATATGATGCTTTGAAAGGTCATTGTTAATGTATTCAACCAATGTTTTCTTACATTATTTAATGTCTGTCATGCTAGGCATTGTAGTGATATATACCATAGAGCCTCAGATGACCTCTCCTAAAGGAGGTAAGTTATCAGAGGATTTTATGACACTACACATGTTGTGAATTGTATGAGTGATAAAGGGAAAGCAGAAGTATGTTCAGTCAATGAGCACTATTATTAGTCAAATGTGCTGAAAGCTGAAAATACAGTTCTGACTTTCTCCACTTGCATATAGTTAACTACACGTATTTAGGTAAAAGTATATTTTATATTTATGCTTTATATGTTTTTTTTTCCCTCAGGATTATCTGCTTACTGGCACAATTTCCTTATTTTATGAAAAAAATTTTGTTCTTCAGACCATATTCATTCCAGGACCTACTTCTTGGTGTCTTATAACAGGGGTATTTTTCTTACATATTTGCTCAAACTAACGGCAAATGGCTTTGCTATTGCAACACACCAGCTTGGTCATTCATCTACTCATCTACTGTGGATTCCCAGCTGGCCACAGCTCTGCTGATTCACTGGAAATTGCACTTCCATAGATCAAAGCCTTTTCTCTTACCCCATCCCAGTTTGCCATGTAACAGATATCAGCACATACCACGATGATCCATCTTCTCAGAGCTCAAAGCACTGATTCAGAGTTGATGTTCTGGCGAAATCCCAGGACCTCATTAAGGCAAACCTGTCTGGCCATATAAAGCTAATTTCAACTTTATATGATGCTGATAAAAACTGCTCAGAGTTTACAACATTATGACTCTAGTCAACTGTCTTTGATTCAAATGAACCAGAAAAGAAATCAATGAGACAGCCAAGCAATGGAATAAATGTAACTTATGATGAAACATCTGGCATCTGGACTCATGTTTATTTATTAGTTGATTGATCCTGGATTAGTTACTTAACATTTTTGTGCTTTACTTACTATTTATTTATTTATTTATTTATTTATTTATTGGAAAGATTGCATAAGCGGGAGGGACAGAAGGAGAACAGAGAATCCAAAGGAGACTACACTGAAAGTACACCCCAACATTGGGCTTGATCCCACAACCCTGAGACCCTAACCTGAGTGGAAACCAAGAGTGGGATGCTTAACCAACTGTGCCACCCAGGTGCACCCATCCTTTTATTTATACTAATGGTTCTCAACCTGGGGCAGTTCAGCTTACTCCCTGCCCCCCTGCAACCCTGAGTACATTTAGCAATATCTAAAGTAATTTTATTTGTAGACTATACTGTCATCTAAAAGTACAGGTTAGAGGGGTGCCTGAGTGGCAATTGGTTAAGTGTGGGATCTTGATTTTGGCTCAGGTCAAGATCTCAGAGTTCTGAGATCAAGCCCCATGTCATGCTCTGCGCTGAGAGTGGAGCCTGCCTAAGATTCTCTCTCTCCTTCTGCTTCCCCCACCCATCTAAAAAAAAATAAAATCATAAACTAAAAGTACGGGTTAGATATGATACTTGAGTATCCTACAATGAGCCAGAGCACCCATGCAACAAAGAATTATCTGGATCCAAATGTCAACAGGATCAAGGTCAGAAAATCTTATTTATATAGTAGCCACCAGAATACTTTCTGTAGGGTTCTATAAGGTCTTTACATCTGTCTGAATGACTCCTTATGCATTCCATCTGCACAGCTTCCTTCTCCCCAACCCCAATCCCTCTTTAAGTCTTTCTTATTCAAATTCACTCATATTCTTATACCAGATGCTCTTTCTTCTAGAAACTATATTCCCCCTAGATATCTGAAGAATCCCTTCTCTGACTTTAAAGCAGTGTTTCTCCACAAAGCCTACCTTGACCATGTTATTTAAAACTTTACTCATTCATCCACATAGACATATACAAATACATATACTCCTGATACTCTTTTGTGTTTCATTTACTGTCCAAAGCACTTAATGCTTTATAGCGTACTATATATTACATGTTATTTTCATTGGTTATTAATTGTTCCCTTGATAGAATGTAAACTTCAAGGAGGTAGGGATTTGCCTTTTTTTTATTACTATTGCTATGTCCCAAGAGCATGAACAGTATGTGCACGATAGATTTATAATACGTATTTGTTGAATGTGATGGACTTACTTCATTAAACACAAAGATGTTTAATAAATATTTGTTGAATGATTTTAATTTTGAGTACTTCGCATAGCACAGCCATCTAATAAACAATAAAAGTGATATATTATTATGCAAAATAGTCAATATTCAGCTGCTTACATTAGTGTAGGTACAAAAAGAAAGCAAGCTATTGGTATCAGTGAAATAGAGAAAGATTTAGAGATTATATCTCATACTTTAAGCGTATATACAGGTAAACATGAAAAAAATCATTCAGTACATTCTTGTTCTTCTCAGATCAAACAGCATCTTTATCTTTAGTTTGGAATGCCTTGAGGATTGGCACTTGGCTTTCTCCTCCTTAATTTTCCCTCAGTACTGTATGCTGTATTCTGATTGTATCTTACTGAGAGTCTTATTTTTGCAAACCAGTATTCTCTGGTTTACCTAATTCTTATGCCATTGTACCTGGGCTCCAATAACCATTTATTCTGGGCTAAAGCTGTAGCAATACAGAAAATTTCTTTACCTTGCTATTAAAAATCCATAATTCAACATGTCAGTAACTGGGAATTGACATAGAAAATTATACATTTTCCATTTTGTACATCTAAAATTTACACAAGTGTTCGAACAACTGACATCTCTTGGTTTATTATAATAAGTGTTTACCAACCTTCTCAAGTAGGTTTCCTTCTCTGATTCTCAGCAATTAGGAGTCTTTGGAAATTGTAGTATTTCTTAGAAGTTTTTTTTTTTTTTTTTTTTTTTTTTTAAGATTTTACTTATTTATTCATGAGAGACACAGAGAGAGAGAGAGGCAGAGACATAGGCAGAGGGAGAAGTAGGCTCTGTGCAGGGAGCCCAACGTGGGCCTCCATCCCAGGTCTCCAGTATCACACCCTGGGCTGAAGGTGGCGCTGAACCACTGAGCCACCTGGACTGCCCTGTATTTCTTAGAAGGTTTAACAGTACCAACTTCCTAATTATCTTAATATAGCCTTATTCACTTCTAAAATTGTAAAACATTGCCCAAGTAAGCCATTTGAAATGAAGTATCTTGCTTTTGCTAACATTTATTCTTCCAACAAGTATGTTTAATCCAGATTTACCACTGAGTGCTGGCATGAACAATTTTCATCTCATCATATATTAGAAAATAAATTTTCTAATGATTACACAAAGAGCAAATGAATATCAAAATAAAGTTACTTCCTTATGAACATTTCATTTTGAAATAAATCCCATAATAGAATCTAAATTATCTCAGGCTGTTGGCCTGATCCTTTAGTCTAATTCCATTCCCTTGACATCCAAACAAAATGGATAATTTTACTTTCTCCCTGCTAACTGGTTGTTTTCCCCTTGCCCTTTGCAGTGCTTGAAAACATAGTGATTGGAGGAAAAAGAAGCAAACCTTATTTGTACACACATATAATGAGTATTTCTTTTGTATTACAAACCCTTGTGCTTTGCAAACTAACACTACCAAGCACCTTAAAACTACCTCCTTGAAATGTCAGAGAATCAAAATATGCCTGCCATGCATACTTGATATGCTGAAGTCATGGACCTTCCAAATTTATACTTGTCTAAATTAGCAATCCCTTCCACAATTCAGGTCTAATTTGAATTGTTATACTCAACCCTTAATTGCACTACCTTCTCTACCCAACTAGTGAGTGACTCTTGCTTTCATTACCCACCGCTTGCTGCTGAGAGTAAATTAAGTACTCAACCAGAGTGATTTGCTCTATTAGGACAAAATGGTGACATGCTGATTAAATTTAAACTGTCAGATTATATTTCATTTGTTACTATTACCATTTTCTGGAGAGTGTAACCAGTTAGTTTTTTTTTCTTTTTTCCTGATACTCTCATCGAAAATTTTCCTTAGAAACTAGGGATCGCTGTGCTAAATATAGATTTCTAAGCTTTAAAACAGGACTTTTTTAAGAAGCAGAATGCTATTAAAAAAAAAAGAATTTGCCATCATACAAACCCAGTAGTTAGTCAAAAATTCATAATGTTGAAGGAGTCAGGTGTGTACCAGCATGTTTATAGAAATGGGTGTGTATTTAAATGTCAATGTTTATTTTATTTGGTTCACTGGTTTTCAAGCTTTTTAATCTTTGAGATTCTTACATCACCTTACCCTTTGCTGCCTGAGTAGCAAAGATAAGAGTTATTTTAATTTATTGCCTTTTTTTTTTTTTTTTTTTTTTTTTTTTTTTTTGCGGAACACCCTATCTTTGAAAATTAAAGGACAAATGTACAAGACTGAAAGCTCTGAGATATTAAGAAGAAGACAAGGCTAGTATAATCCAGGCTATAGATTATCAACAACTTTTATCTCTCAAAGTAAATCTCAAATGCTCTCTTCCTAGTTCCATTGTGTCCCCTCCTGATGACCGAATCATATTTCGAAAAAGAAAAATGATCTAATAAACTGAAGGAATTAAAACTGTTTAAAAGTTATTTGTGATGTATTATGGTACTCCTTCTGAGTGGTTTATATACAGTGAAAAAAGATTTTAAATATAAATAATACATTGTTTAGAAAAAGTTTCTACTTACAAAAATGAAATATTAAACACAGTTATTTTCTCCACTATCTTAGAAAGGAGGAGACAAGCCTAGATGTTTTGGCAGAAAGTAGTAATTGTTTCAGAGATTGTCAATTAAAATTAAGAATCACAAAATAAAATAGATCTCCTAATGAAATGTAGACACCAGAATTGCAAGATTTTGTCTGAGACTTTTAGTAGCAAATTCAAGCTATCATTTTTGGCAATGCACTTCCCATTCATTTAAAAAACCTCAGAGCCTGTTTTAAGAGAATTATTTCCCCTATACCATGTATCTAAAATGCTTTTACCCTTCCTTCATCTTCACACTTACATGTCATTTCAAGTACTCAGTGTTGAACATATTCCCTTTATAATACATCTAAGCTTACAATTTATTTCTAAGCCAACTTAGTGAACCATAATTTGGATTTCTGCAAGTGTAGTAACCTATTCTTGAATTTGAGACATTTTAAAGATATATGGCATTGATACTCTAAAATTATTAATGCTAAGTTTAACCCTAATGTGATGAATTTTATTTTTTTTTCTCATTTTATTATGTTTCTTCCTTGGTTCTTTTCATTTTGACATTTCCAATGTTTAGATTTTACAGCAACATAACCTCTGTGCTCTTAATATTTCTCTAAAGTTCTTTCATCTAAATGATGACAGCAAAGAAGTGAACACTATATCAGGGAGCCACGGTGATTCAGTCTGTTAACTGTCTGACTTGATTTCAATTTGGGTCATGAGGTGGAGCCCTGCATGGTGCTCTGCACACACATGCTCACTCTCTCTCTCAAAAAAAGAAAGAAAAAAAGTGAACATTATATCTTAACTATAGAGAACAAACTAATGGTTACCAGAGGATAGACGGGTGGGGGATAGGTGAATTAGTTGATGAGGATTAAGGAGTGTACTTGTGATGAACACCAGGTGATGTATGAACACTCTGTTATACACCTGAAACTAATATGACACTGCGTGTTAACAAACTGGAATTTTAAATTAAATTAAATTTAAAAAAAGAAAAAAATGAACTCTATAAAACAGAAGTGGCTTAAAAAAAAACATGGTGTATTGCTATATTATATTTTAAAAGTTTTTTTTTTTTTATCATTTTCAGAGGATGCTCCTTGATTATAGTTTTCAATGCAATCCCATGGCTTTCTTAACATTGGCAAAATGCAATAATCAATGTATCATTAGTTTTTTGTTTTGTTTTGTTTTTATGTTTTTAATTTTATTTAAAAAATATTTTATTTATTTATTCATGAGAGACACAGAGAGAGAGAGAGGCAGAGGGAGAAGCAGACTCCATGCCGGGAGCCTGATGTAGGACTTGATCCTGGAACTCCAGGATCACACCCTGGGCCAAAGGCAGGGACTAAACCACTGAACCACCCAGGCATCCCAGTTTTTTGTTGTTTTTAAAACAGACTTATGAAGGTCCAAATGGAAACATTTACTATTTGGTTTTATATTTTAAAGGTTTTTTTTTTTTTTATCATTTTCAGAGGATGCTCCTTGATATATCAGTGTAGCACACTATTTTTTTATATACATCTCAAGTTATTGTGAAATAAAATGAAAGGCCTCCTGTAGTCCGCCGAATTATTTCAATGGTGCTTTAGCTGTTCCCTGGATATTCCAAAAGCAAGATTTTTTTGATACTTAACCTTGATATATAATCTAATAATGTGATTTATCAGATTACCACATGACATTCATGCTTTGTTGAGGAAATTTGAGTGTTTATTAATGAAAATAAGAGTGAGGATTGAAGAAATATCAGCTTTTAAAGTAGCAGGGAGACAAAAATGTTTGAGTCCCAAAGAGTGGTGTGTAACTCATCAGAGAGTAGAAAATAGAAACTTAAAGTAGATATATGCGTGGTTTCCCACATTTCCTTCATCCCACCCTTTAACCAGGTGAAAAACTCACAGTATAATGTATTATTTATGAAGATAAAGTTTGTGACCTGTTAATCCTCTGTTTAAATTTCATTTCCACAATATGTAATGTGACTTTGAAAAAGTTATTTACTATCTCTGGGGCAGTATCCTTTATTATTATTTTTTTTTATAAAATAAGGACTTCAATAGCCAATATCATAGGACTATTGAGAGGATTTAAATGAGCATAATTTTCTTTGTAAATTATTAAGAACATAGGTAATGCTGGAGTTAGAAGGTCTAACTTTGAACTCTGATTCTGGATCTCTCAGTAAAACCTATATTCTTGGGGCAAGTTATGTAACCTCTTTGAGTCCTTTATATATTCTGCATTTCATTTTTTTAACCTATCTACCATAGACTGAATACACGTGTCCCTTCAAAATTCATATGTTGATACCTATCCCCTCAATACGATGGTTTTAGATATGAGTCCTTTAGGAACCTACATCTTTAATGCCCTTGTTTAAAAGGGACCCTGGAGCATTCTACTGTCCCATCCACTATGGAAGGACACAGAGAGAAGACAGCCATATAGAAACCAAAGGCAGGTTCTCACCAGACACCAAATATGTCAATGCCTTGATCTTGAACTTCTCAGCCTCATGAACTGTGGCAAGTCAATTTCTGTTGTTAAGCCTTCCAGGCCATGGTGTGTAGTTACAGCAGCCTAAATCAACTAAGACATCTACTTGTAAGGATTAAATAAGATGACCCTATGAAATTTCTATTATTTTTAATATGTCAACAAATGCTTTATGGCTTGAAAGAATACCCATTCATTTTTCTCATCAAGTCTATGAGTAAGGAGTTTGGGGATGGCTACCAGGGCTCTGTGCTCAGCATCTCACGAGGCCACAATGCAGATGTGGACCAGGCGATGTTTCTTTCTAAGAGCTTATGGTTCTCTTCCAAGCTCACACAGTTGTCGGCAGAATTCATTTTCCTGTGATTTTGGATCGACATCTGTGTTCTTCCTGAATCAGCTAAGCACATTCTTACAGGCCTTTTCACAATACAGCAACTGACTTCTACTAGGACAGCAAGATAATTTCTCTTTCAGTTCTTCTTTTAAAGGTTTTCACCTGATTGAGTAGGTCAACTCAAAAAAAAAAAAAATCTCTTTTAACGCAAAAACAAAAACAAAAAAATGATAGTTATAGCTGCAAAATTTCTTCACCTTTGCCTTTAATGTACCTTAACCATGGCAGTGGTATCATCTTCACACATCCCACCTAAACTTAAGTGGTTTACATAGAGCAAGATAGGGAATCTTGGAAGCCACCTTAGAATTTTGCTTACAACGTCTGTGAAAGAAAAATACTTAGCACAGAACTGACAAGTAGTAGGTATTGAACATATGTTAGCTATTGTCACGTAAAGTGCTTAGCACAATTCCTAACCAAAGGTAAAAACTCCCTAAAGATTACCTCTTGTGATCATGATGATTTCAACTTCTCAGTCGTTTGATGTATTTTCCTTGTCAACACATTCAATCTCAGTAACATTTGCATGGTTATCAATCAGTCATTAAGTAATGTGCAACACCTAATAAGTCTCACTTCAGCAAATGTAGTAATATTCCTATAGCCACAAACAACTTCGGTTTAAAAGGAAAAATCACGTGTTGCCTACTTGCACTACATCTTCTTGAGAAAAATCATCTTTTTTATTTTCACCTGGTCAAAAGAAGAAGTCACTTTATAGAGAAAAGTTCATGAATGTCAGGACATGTATTGTATTTATCTGGTGTGTGAAATGTGTGCCAGTTCTGTTGACTATTCAATTGTGTGTTGAATGCCATTTTCAATGTCTCTGTATGGTACTTGCTTAAACTAAAAAGTCAATAAAAATTATTTTCTAAAATTAAATTTCTACATAGTTAAAAGGTTATTTTCTAAGGACTACTCTGGCTTACATATATTCAGATCATTCAAAAGCCCAGTCCATGGAGTGATGTATTAAGTGGGGATCAATTATTGAGTAAATAGTCTGATTTTCCTTAGCAAACACCATCATTTTTCCCATTTTCACAAACAATACAACTTTTTTCAAACATATGGTAAGCACAGCAATTTCTAGTTATGTAAAAAGAAATAAATATTCAGTGCTTATTTTATTAGCTCTGTGTTACGATTTTTTTTCTGGTTATAATTTTCTCTGTTGCCTATATTAGGGAAGATTTTTTTTTGATTCCCAGAGAAATTTACAATTGGACTGAGTCTAAATAGTTGCCCCACTTAAAACCGTTTTCAAAAAAGATGATACTTATATAAGCTAAAGTTTATTAATATTTAGTTCTGTTACAATTAAAAGCAGAACTAGGGTCCTACACTTGGGAGAATTGCATCAGCTGACAGGTCTCTTTTATTAAAAGCATAAGGCTGTAATGGGAAGTTATTCTCACTTAAAATTATGCTCCAGATATCAAGCCATGTAGATCATCTTATTTCCTCTAAAAACATTTCCATTCATTCTTAAGTGATACTTAGAGGTGACTTTTCCATGTTTTGTTGAAATAGTAAATATAGCAATTATTTATTAAAGGATGACAAATGGAGTCAAGAGCACATGGCAGAAGATTTTAAGAAAACAATGACTTTCTCTTTCTTTCTTTCTTTCTTTCTTTCTTTCTTTCTTTCTTTCTTCTTTCTTTCTTTCTTTCTTTCTTTCTTTCTTTCTTTCTTTCTTTCTTTCTTTCTTCCTTCCTTCCTTCCTTCCTTCCTTCCTTCCTTCCTTCCTTCCTTCCTTCCTTCCTTCCTTCTTCCCCCCCCCCCCTTTTTTTTTTTCAGAGAGAAAGAGATGGACGGGGGAGAGGGAGAGAGAGAGTGCCGATCCAATTCCATGTCCATTGTAGAGCCTGAAGCAGGGTTCTGTCTCAAGACCCTGAGATCATGACTTGACGTGAAATCAAGAGTCAGACACTTAACCCACTAAGCCGACCAGGTGCCCCAAAGTAACAATAATTTTAATGTATACTTTTATGTATGACACAACCACTTTGTAACCAATTATCAACCATCCATGTGTAAATCATATTATTGAGAGCCTCTAAGTTTTTGAATATTCATAAATGCCCAATTCAATGCCAAAATTAAATCCACTATGATGTAATGATACACTTTACTGACATTTTATATTTCTGCATATTTAGTAATAACAAGATGTTTTCATTGAAACCAGATCTATATACATCAGATAATTCTGTGGATGATAGTAGTTGTTTTTGTTCACTTAAGTAGGTTTATAGAATTAGTAGGAAAGAGCAATGGAAGTATTAGAAAACCGCAATTATGTTCAATTCTTAGACAATTTACATTGCATATTGAGAATACACCATCTGTTATATGATAGTGATTTTAGTCCTAGCTTAAAGATCTAATGTTTGGAATATTTAACCTTCACTTCAATTTAGAGACATGAAGATAAATTGGATAATCAGAATTTCATATCTTTTCAAAGGAATTTGTGTATAAGTTTCCTATAAATTAATACATGTTGGCATTTGTTCATTCAATATTTATTCCCAGACACTCCAGTGAATTAGCACCTCAAATTTACTGGCATGTGTCAGCTTAACTGGCTTTACTTAGAAATTGGTCTTTCCCTTAACCTTTAAGAATATAACACAGAGAAGGTACAGAATTTTTGTCAATCCAAGTGTGTTGTTGTTGTTGTTGTTGTTGTTTATTTATCTCTTCATGAGAGACACAGAGACAAAGGAAAAGACACAGACAGAGGGAGAAGGCGGCTTCCTCCAGGGACCCTGATGGGGGACTCGATCCCAGGACCCCTGTATCATAACCTGAGCCAAAGGCAGGCACTCAACCACTGAGCCACTCAGGTGCCCCTGTCAATACAAGTTTTATCTTAAATCGACTATCAACACATTTTTAAACACATTTATCATTGGACACATTTATTTTGTGAATGTCTGTGAGAACATCTAAGTTCTACCCTTAGCAAATTTCAGTTCTATTAGAGTATTTTTAGCTATGGCCAACATGCTGTACATTAGATCTTCACACCTTGTTCATTTTATAGCTGAAAGTTGAATATACTTTTACCAACCTCTATTTACCCTAACCTCTAACAACAGCAACCAGTTTTCTTTTTCTAGTTTGGACTCCACAGGTAAGTGGTACCATGAAGCCATGAAGTATTTGTCTTTCTTTGGCTGTTTCACTCAGCATAATGCCATCAAAGTTTATCCGTGTAGCAATGAGCAAGATTTTGTTCTTTCTCATGGCTGAATAATATTCTTGTGTGTATGTGTGACAATTTTTTTTTAAATCCATTCATCAGTTTATGGACACAGGTAGTTTCCATACCCTGACTATTGTTAATAGTGTTACAATGATTATGGAAGTATAGGTACTCCTTCAATATCCCATTTACATATCCTTTAGATTTATACCCAGAGGTGGGTTTGCTGGATCATATGGTAATTCTATTTCTAATTTTTTGACAAAACTTCAAACTGTTTTCCATAGTGGCTGCACCAATTTACATTCACCAATAGTACCTACAAATTCTGTTTTCTCTTCACCTTACCAATACTGTTAACCCTTATCTTTTTAATACAACTATTCTAAAAGGCATGAGGTAATATCCTATTGTTTCGATTTGTATTTCCTTCTTGATGATGAGTGATGTTGAGTACTTTTCATGTACCTGTTGGCCATTTGTGTATCTTCTTTGGGAATATATCTATTCAGATCCTTTGCTGACTTTAGATATTTTACTCTTATTGAGTTGTGAGTTATTTATATACTTTGCATATTAACCCTTTATCAGATATAGGATTTATGAATATATTCTCCCACTTGGTAAGTTGTCTTCATTTTATTGATGGTTTCCTTTTTTATGTCGAATTTTTTAATTTGATGAAGTTCCTCTTGTTTACTTTGATTTTTTTGCCTTTGCTTTTGATATTAACACTTCATGCCCCCACCCCCCAAAAAAAAATCACCAGCGATGATGTTAAGGAGCTTACCACCTATGTTTTCTTCTTCTACTAATTATGACTATTATGATGATGATGATTATTAAAGCCTCCACTATTTTTAAAAGATTTTGTTTATTTATCTGAGAGAGCACAAGCAAGCAGGAGTGGGGTGAGGGACAGAGGGAGAGGAAGAAGCAGCAGCAGATACCCCGCTGAGCAGGAAGCCGGAAGCAGGGCTCCATTCCTGGACCTTGAGATCATGACCTGAGCTGAAGGTAGAGGCTTAACCAACTGAGCCACCCAGGTGCCCCACCACCTGTTTTCTCCTTAGGAATTTTATGGTTTTGGAACTTACATTTAAAATATTTAATGTTCTTTGGGATCCCTGGGTGGCGCAGCGGTTTGGCACCTGCCTTTGGCCCAGGGCACGATCCTGGAGACCTGGGATCGAATCCCACGTCGGGCTCCCGGTGCTTGGAGCCTGCTTCTCCCTCTGCCTGTGTCTCTGCCTCTCTCTCTCTCTCTGTGACTATCATAAAATAAATTAAAAAAAAAATTAAAAAAAAAAATAAATAAAATAAAATATTTAATGTTCTTTGAGTTTATTAAAATAGGGGTCCAGTTTTACCTTTAGCATGTGGCTTTCCAGGTTTCCCCACTGCATTTACTGAAGAGACTACTTTCCCCACTGTATGAATTTGGCTCTTTTGTTGCAAATTAATTGACTATATATGCATGAATTTATTTCTGAGTTCTCTGTTCCAATGATCTATATCTATATCTATATCTACATCTATATCTATCAGTTTTTATGCCAATACCACACATTTTTTATTACTCTAGCTTTGTAATAGAGTTTGAATACAGAAAGTGTGTAGCCTCCAACTTTGTTCTTTTTCAAGATTTCTTTGCTATTTGGGAACTTTTGTAGTTCCATACAAATTTTAAGATTGCTTTTTCTACTTTTGTGAAAGATGATATTGAAACTTTGATATAGAGCTTATGTTGAATCTGTAGATTGCATTAATTTTTTTCTGATAGTTTGTTGTTCATGTATAGAACTGATTTTTGTATATTGATTTTGGTATTCTCCAACTATACTGAATTTATTAGTTTTAACAATATTTTTGGTCAGGGCATTACACAAGAAAGAGAAATAAAAAGATGTCTGCAAATAGAAACAATTGCCTTTTTTCTAATTTGGATGCTTTTTTATTTCTCTTTCTTGTGTAATGGTTTTGGCTAGACCTCTAGCATTAATTTAAATAAAAGTGGTGAGATTGGGCATCCCTTTTTCCTAGTGTTTTAGCTTTTTAATGTTGAGTATGATATTTATTAGCCATGGGCTTGATACATAAGGACCTAATATGTTGAGGAATATTCCTTTTGTACCCAGTATGTTGAGAATTTTTATATGGATAGATGTAGACTTTTGTCAAAGTTTGTTTCTGCTTGTGTTGATAATTTCGTCCTTCATTTTTAAAACCTCTTTTTTTTTTAATCTGGTGTATCATACTGATTTTTCATATATGGAATCATCTTTGCATCCCTGGAATAAATCCCACTGGTCATGATCCTTTTAATGTACTGTTGAATTTGATTTGGTAATTAAAAAAAAAAAGATTTTATTTATTTATTTGAGCAGGAGAGAGCATGAGAGAGAGAGAGAGAGAGAGAGAGAGAGAGAGAGAGAAAAGAGACAGACGGGGGATCCCTGGGTGGCTCAGCAGTTTAGTGCCGCCTTCAGCTCAGGGCATGATCCTGGAGACCGCGGGATGGAGTCCCATGTTGGGCTCCCTGCATGGAGCCTGATTTTCCCTCTGCCTCTCTCTCTCTCTCTCTCTGTCTGTCTCTCTCTCTCTGTGTGTCTTTTGTGAATAAATAAATAAAATCTTTAAAAAGAGAGAGAGAGAGAGAGATCATGAGCAGGGGAGAAGTAGACTCTCCGTTAAGTAGGGAGCCAGACATGGGACTCAATTCCATGACCTTGGGATTATGACTTGAGCTGCAAAGGCAGATGCTTAACCGACTGAACCATCCAGATCCCTGATTTGGTAACATTTTGTTGAGAATTTTTGCGTGTGTGTTTATTAGGAAAATTGACCTGCAATTTTCTTTTATTTTGATATCTTTGGGTGATAATGGTATTAGACTGATGCCGGCCTTATAAAATGAGAAGGGTGTGTTTCCATTTTTTCTACTCTTTGGAAGAATTTGAGGATTGGTACTAATTTTTAAGTGTTTGGTACAATTTACCAATGAAGCCACCTGGTCCTGGACTTTTATATGGAAAGTTTTTGATTATTGATTCAATTTTCTTACTTGTAATTATTCTGTTTGATATTCTATTTTCATTATGCAGTCTAGATAAGTTATCCCTTTCTTTCAGGTTGTCCCCTTTGTTGGCATGTAGTTATTCACAGTAGTCTTTAATGGTCCTTTTCATTTCCATGGTATCAGTTTAATGTCTGCTGTTTTATTTCTGTTTCATTTGAGCTTTTTGAGTCCCAGGGTGTTTTTTGGTCTAGCTAAAGGCTTTTCTGTTTTATGTCAAAAAACAAAAACAAAAACAAAAACAAAAAACAGCTCTTAATTTCACTGATCTGTTCTGTGCTCGTTAGTTTCTATCATATATTTCTGCTCTGATTTTTATTACCTCTTCAACTATCTTTGTTTTTCTAGTTTCTCAAAGTGCATAGTTAGGGTTTTGTGTGTGTGTGTGTGTGTGTGTGTGTGTGTGTGTGTTTTAATCTTTCTAAATGTGGGCACTTATTGCTTTGAAATTCCCTCTTAAAACTGCTTTTGCTGCATTTCATAAGTTTTGGTATGTTGATTTTCTGTTTTGATTTGTCGTAATATATTTATTTTTAATTTTTAATTTATTTTTTGACCCATTGGTTTTCAGTAGCATGTTGTTTAATCTCGAAATATTTGTGAATTTTCCAGTTTTCTTCTTATAATTCTAGTTTTATACTATTGTGGTTTGAGAAGATGCTTGATATGATCAATCTTCTCAAATTTATTAACACATGTTATTTGGCCTAATACATGACATATCCTGGAGAATATTCCATGGGTACTTGAAAATAATGTGTATTCTGCTACTGTTGGATAGAATGTCCTAGAAATATCTGTTAATTCCATCACTTTAAATCCACTGTTTCCTTATTGATTTTATGCCTGCATGATCCATACATTGTTGAAAGTGAGGTATTGAAGTACCTTAATATAATTATTTCTCCCTTCAGGTCTGCTTTATAAATTTAGGTGCTCTAAACTTCAATATATTTTTTATTTCATGCAGGAATGTTTCATGGTGCTCAATATTGAAACCACCCAGGGAGTGACAGAGCTGGCTTTTCCTTTTTCTATTCATTAAGTTAGAAGCTTTTGCGAAATAATTCTGCATATGTTTAAGATGGCATAAAGCAAGCATCAGCAAACTCCTGTGGTTAAAAACTGCCTGTAATCTGTTTTATTAGAGCACAACCATGACCATTTGTACAGATAATGTCTCTGGTTGCTTTTGTGCTACACTGAAAGAGTTGAGATAGTGTGACAGAGACCATATGGTCCGCAGAGTCTAAGATATTTACTCTTTTTTTTTTTTTTTTTTTTTTGCCACAAATAGAAAAAGTTTCCACGGAGTTACACTGTAGTTTGATATAACAGGCAAAAATAAGTACTAGAAGAATATGAGTGGTGATGAAAGCTAGGACTGAAGCTGAAATAAAGAGAAGACCAGATTTAGAATGTTAAAATAAATACCTAATTTCTATGTCAATGAGCAATGAAAGGTAAATTAAAATAGTAATGATCAAATGTTTGCAAAGTAATTTACTTAAGGCACATCCTCTGCTCATAGTTCTATGAGTGCAGACCTCTGATTTATAATAAAATATTAATAGCTAAGATTTATTAAGCATATATTTATTCTAAGTATTTTTCATTAATTCATTCATGTAAACTATTTAAAAACTTCATAAAGTTTTTCAAACCTATATTTAGGTACCATTATTAGTCTCATTTTGTAATAAGGGACATGAGGCACCCAGAATTCAAATAATTTATCCAAGGTCACAGACCCAGTGAGTGGTGGAGCTAAAATTCATCCTTAGGAATTTTGCACTGCATCTCTTGCATTAAGACAAGAAATCAGACTGAATGATTTGTTTTAAAACATACATTTTGTTAACAGATTTTTGAAAAATATTTTAAAGATTTTTTTTTGTTGTTAAAAAATAACTACTAAAAGACTTAGGTAAGGAATTCACACTTATAACTAACTGAATATTAGTTTTATCTTTAAAGCCTAATTTATATTGTTGACTGAAAAAGACCTTCATAAAATTTCCTTCATTGCAATGAAGCTTATTAATATTTTGATAAAAGTTTATACACCTACATTTTGTTTTGTTTTTCACCTCTTGTATTTAGAATGTTAATAATGTAAAACTTCTGGAAATATAGTGCTCTTCACAGAGTATCAAACACTTGCTAGAGAATCAAAGGCCCATTTCTTGAACAAATATTTAGTTTTTTTTGTTTTTTAACAGACAGCCATACTGTGTACTAATGGTCCACAAACCTAAAGAAAGATACTTTTGAAAAAAAATTAATATACTTTTTTTTTAGGGCAGTTTTAGATTCAAAGCAGAAGGGAGTGGAAAGTACAGAGAGTTCTCATATCTCCTGCCCTCATACACTAACAACCTCCCCCATTAGCAACATCCCAACAAGAATGGTGTATTGTTATAATTGATAAATCTAAATTGATATATTATCATTATAGCTCTAAAAATCCTGTGAGCTCTGCTAATTCATCCTGCATTTCTTGAAACCACAAAATTTTCACTGTCTCTCTACAGAGAATGTCAGAGTTTGAATGTAGCTTTTTTAGATTGGCTTCTTTCATTTCATTCTATTCATTTAATGTTCCTTTATGCCCTTTCATGACTTGTAGCTGATTTCTTTTTAGCACTAATTACTATTTCATGGTCTGGATGTAACAAAGCTTATTTATCTATTCATCTACTGAAGGACTTCTTCATTTTTTCTAAGTTTTGACAATTACAAATAAATATACTCTAAACATTGGTGCACAAAGTTTTGTGTGGATAGAGTTCCTAATTCATTTGGGTAAATACCAAAGAGCATGATACTGAGTTTTGTAATAAGAGTATATTTAAATTGGCTAATACTACTAATAATTGACAATAATAAATAATTGAGAAACTGTCCTCTAAAATAGCTATATAATTTTGGGTTCCCACCAGCAAAGAAAGAATTCCAATTGCTCTACATCCTTGCTAGCATAGTGCTATCAGTGTTTTGGATTTTGGTTATTCCAGTAGATGTGAATTGATATCTTATTAAATTGCAATTAACTTATAACATATGTTGAACATTTTTTTTCATATACTTAAGCACCTGGAATTTTAATATCTTTCTGATGAGGCATCTCCTAAGACTTTAGCCCAGTTTTAATGGAGTTATTTTTTTATTGTTGAGTTTTTGGAGTTCTTAATATATTTTGGATAACAGTCTTTTATTACATGTGTCCTTTGCAAATATTTTCTCCCAGTATGTAGCTTGTCTTCTAATTCTCTTGATGTTGCTTTTTCCAGAACAGAGTTTTGAATTTTAATGAAGTTCAGCTCACCAAATATTTCTTTCATAGATTGTGCCTTTTCATTTGCATAAAAAAGGTCATTACCATACCCAAGGTCAGTTAATTCTTCTATGTACTCTAGGAGCTTTATACTTTTGCAGTTTGCATTTAAGCCTATGATTCATTTTTAGTTAATATTTCTGAAGGATATAATATCTGTGTCTTGATTCATTTTTTGCAACAAAGTCCATTTGTTCCAGCACCATTTATTGAAAAGACTGTCTTGGCTACATTTCCTTTGCTAATTTAGCAATTATCTGTTGACTCTATATATTGGAGTTTATTTTCTGGCCTGTATTCTGTTACAATGATCACTTTGTCTATTTGGCCAACATCACACTGTCTTGATTACTGTAACTATGTGGTAAGTCTTTAAATCAGAAATGTCAGTTCTCCAACTTTGTTTTTTTTTTCCTTCAATATTGTGTTGGCTTTTCTTGCTCTTTTGCCTCTTCATCCATATTTTAGAATCCCTTTCAATAGCCACAAAAAAAAAAAATTCTGGCATTTTGATTGGGATTGCACAGAATCAATATGAGGTTAAGAAGAACTCATATTTTGATGATATTGTTTTTCTATCCTTGAACGTGAAGTATCTCTCCATTTTAGTTCTTTGATTTCATTCTTCAGACTTCTGTAGTCTTCTCCTTATAGATCTTGTATATCAAGTTATATTTACACCTAAGTCTATTTGTTAATGTTTTGTTGAGGATTTTTGTATCTATGTTCATGAGAGATACTGGTTTTGTTTATATGGTAGAGTAAGCTAAGAAGTAGTCCTCAGCTTCTATTGTCTTGAAGAGTTCAAATGAATTGGTATAATTTCTTCCTTAAATGTTTGGTAGAATCCATCAGTGAATCCCTCTGACCTGGTGCTTTCTGCTTTGTAAAGTTATTATCGATTCTATTCTTTAATAGATATAGGCCTTTTCAGATTGCATATTTTTTCTCGTGTGAGTTTTGGCTGATTGTGTCTTTCAAGAGGTTAATCAATTTCATCTAGATTATCAAATTTGTAATCACAGAGTTGTTCACAATATTTTTATCATCCTTTTAATGTCCATAGGATATGTTGTAGTGTCCCATCTTTCATATCTGATATTAGTAATTTATGTTCTGTATTTTCCTTAGCCTATCGGTTTTACTGATCTTTTCAAATAACTAGATTTTGTATTTTTAATTTTTTTCTCCACCAATTTTGTTCTCTTATTTCTACTATACTTTTTCTTTTCTTCTTAGTTTTATGATTTTTTTTTCTTTTTTTTTTTTTAGTTTCCTATGGTGGTAGCTTAGATTGTTGATTTCAGATCTTTCTTCTTTTCTAAAACATGCACTCAATGCTATAAATTTCTAAGCACTACTTTATACTGCTTTCCACAACTTTTGATAAATTATATTTTGAAATTTCTTCTTTGATCCGTTTGCTACTTAGTGATGGGCTGTTTACTATTCTAAACATTCTGTTTTTTTTTCATCACTTTTTGTTAAAATATAATTAACATGCAGTGTTATATTAGTTTCAGGTGTACAACATATTGATTCAATAATTGTACACACTACTCACCAAGATAAGTGTAATTACCACCTGTCACTATACAATGTTTTACAATATTATTGACTATATCCTTGATGCCTTATTTTCATCTCAGTGACTTATAACAGCTATTTTTATGTTATTTATTAAAATTTCATTCCACAGTATTCTGAGAGCAGAAATTATATGATTTCATTTTTTTTTAAATTGGTTAAGGTGTATTTTGTGACCCAAATGTGATCTAACTTGTTAATGTTCCATGTGAGCTTAAGAAAAATATATGATTTGCTGTTGTGAATGAAGTTGTCTGCAGATGTCAATATCTAGGCTATTGATGTTGCTATTGAGTTCAACTATGCCCTTACTGATTTTTTTGCATGCTGTATCTCTCCATATCTGATAAAGGCCCATTAACTTCTAACTGTAATAGTATTACAGTTATTACATTCATCTATGTCTCCTTGTACTTCTATTAGTTTTAATCTTATGTGTTTTGGTGTTCTGTTGGTGGGCTCATACATGTTAAGTACTGCTATGACTTAAAGAATTGACTTCTTTATCATTGTAATGCTCCTCTTAATGACTGATAATGTTCCTTGCTCTGAAGATAACTCCTGCTTTCTATTTTTAATTTCTATTTTTAACTTCTTAGCAAAATTCCAGTTACTTAACACACAATGTAATATTAGTTTCAGTTGTGGAATCGAGTGACTTATCACTTACATACAATACCCACTCCTCATCACAAGTGCCCTTGTGAGTGCCCATTTCCCATTTAGTCTATCCCAATGCATGCCTCCCTTCCAGTAACCCTCAGTTTGTTTTCTATAGTTGAAAGTCTGTTTTCTGGTTTGCTGCTTTTTTTTCTTTCCCTTATGCTCATCTGTTTTGTGTTTTAAATTACACATATGAGTGAAATTGTGCAGTATTTGTCTTCCTCTGACTTATTTCACATAGCATAATATTCTCTAAGTCTGTCTACATCTTTGCAAGTGACCATATTTGATTATATTTTTATTGTGAGTAATATTCCATCATATATATATGTGTGTGTGTATATATATATATATATATTCTGGTTTTCTGACCCATCTCTGCCTTTTCAGGGTAAGCTGGTGGCACAAATGACAGCATTTAAAAGCTTTAGCCTTGGGACATGGGTGGCTCAGTGGTTGAGCATCTGCCTTTGGCTCAGGTCATGATCTTGGGGTCCTGGGATTGAGTCCCACATGGGGCTCCCCGCAGGGGAGCCTGCTTCTCCCTCTGCCTGTGTCACTGCCTCTCTCTCTCTCCCTGCCTCTCTCTCTGTCTTTCTTGAATAAAAAAATAAAATTAGAAAATAAATAAATAAAAGCTTTTACCTTAAAAAATAAACAAACAAAACCTTTGCCTTTTATTTCTTGCTCCGTCTTGCTGTGAGCCCTGCATGGTCTTGTATGTACATCTGCCATGTCTACTGCTTGGTCTCTTTGTGTTCCTTGTTACTCGGTGCAGTAGCAACTTCTTTATATATATAAACTTCTTAAATATATATATATTTACATTAAATATATATATATTTACATTACATATATATTTTACAATATATATTTTACATTAAATATATATTTTACATTAAATATATATTTTACATTAAATATATATTTTACATTAAATATATATATATATATATTCCAGCACCACTTATTTATCCATTAGTCAGTCAATGGACATTTGGACTCTTTCAGTAATCTGGCTATTGTAGATAATGCTGCTATAAACCTCAGGGTGCATGTATCCCTCCTAATCAATATTTTTGTATCCTTTGGGTAAATACCTAGTAGTGCCACTGTTGGGTCATAGGGTAGTTCTATTTTCAACTTTTTAAGGAACCTCCATACTGTTTTCCAGAGTGGCTGCTCCTGTGTGCATTCCCATCAACTGTACAAGAGGTATCCTCTTTCCCTAAATCTTAGCCAACACCTGTTCTTTCCTGTGTTGTTAATTTTAGCCATTTTATAGGTGTGAGGTGATCTCATTGTAGTTTTGATTTGTATTTCCCCGATGATGAGTGATGTTGAGCACCATTCATGTGTCTGTTGATCATCAGGGTGTCTTCTTTGGAAAAGTGTCTAGTAACATCTTCTACAAGTTTTTTTAACTGGATTATTTGTTTTTTGGGTGTTGAGTTTGATAAGTTCTTTATAGATTTTTATAGAGTATTAACCCTTCATCAGATATCATTTACAGACATCTTCTCCCATTCTGTAGGCTGCCTTTTAGTTTTGTTGGTTGTTCCCTTTCCTACTCAGAAGCTTTTTATTTTGATGATGTCCCAATAATTTATTTTGTGCTTTTGTTTTCCTTGCCTCAGGAGACACATCTAGTAAGAAATCACTAGAGCCAATGTTAAGGAGGTTGCTGCCTGTGTTTTCATCTAGAATTTTGATGGATTGTGTCTCACATTTAGGCCTTTCATCCATTGTGAGTTTATTTTTTGTGTCTGGTGTAAGGAAGTGGCCCAGTTTCATTCTTCTGCATGTTGCTGTCCTGTTTTCCCAGCACTATAAGAGACTGTTGTTTTTGCTTTTTGCTTGTTTGTTTCATTTGAATATTCTTTCTTGCTCTGTGGAAGATCAGTTCCATATAGTTGGTCCATTTCCTGGTTTTCTCTTCTGTTCCATCAATCTATATGACTGTTTTTTTTTTTTAAGATTTATTTATTTATTCATGAGAGACACAGAGAGATGAGAGAGAGAGAGAGAGAGTCAGAGACACAGGCAGAGGGCAAAGCAGGCTCCATGCAGGGAGCCTGATGCAGGACTTGATCCCAGGACTCCAGGATCACACCCTGGGCCTAGGGCAGGCACTAAACCGCTGAGCCACCCAGGGATCCCCTATGTGACTGTTTTTATGCCAGTACCATATTGTCTTAATCTCTACAGCTTTATAACTCAAAATCTGAAATTGTGATGCCTCCAGCTTTGCTTTGCTTTTTCAAGATTGTTTTGATTATTTGGAATCTTTTGTGATTCCATACAAATTTTAAAATTATTTGTTTTAGCCCTGTGAAAAATGTCAGTGGTATTTTGATAGGGGTGACAGCATTAAATGTGTAGATTGCTTTGGGTAGTATAGTCATTTTAACAATATTTATTCTTCAAATCCATGAGCATGAAATGTTTTTCCATTTCTTAAGGACATCTGCTAATTCTTTCATCAGTGTTTTATAGTTTTCATAATACAGATCTTTTACTTCTTTGGTTAGGTTTCTAAATAACTTGTGGGTTTTTATGCAGTTGTAAATGGGATCAATTCCTTAATTTCTCTTTCTGATGCTTCATTTTTGGTGTATACAAAAGCCATATGGGGATCCCTGGGTAGCTCAGTGGTTTAGCGCCTGCCTTCGGCCCAGGGTGTGATCCTGGAGTCCTGGGATCGAGTACCACATTGGGCTCCCTGCATGGAGCCTACTTCTCTCTCTGCCTGTGTCTCTGTCTCTCTCTCTCTCTCTCTCTCTGTGTCTCTCATGAATAAATAAATAAAATCTTTAAAAAAAGAAAAGCCACAGATTTCTGTACATTGATTTTGTATCTTGCTACTTTGCTTAATTCATATGTCAGTTCTAGCAATATTTTGGTGGACTCTTTTGGGTTTTCTACCTAGAGTATCATAACATCTGCAAATAGTAAAAGTTTGAGTTCTTTCTTGCTGATTTGTATGCCCTTTCTTTCTTTTTTTTTATTGTCTGATTGCTGAGGTTAGGACTTCCAATACTAAGTTAAATAACAGTGGTAAGAGTAGCCATCCATGTCTTGTTCCTGGCAAGAGGAGAATAAGCTCTCAATTTTCTTCCTTTGAGGATGATATTAGTTGTGGGTCATTTATATATGGCCTTTATGATGTTGTGGTATGTACTTCTATCCCTACTTTGTTGATGGTTTTCATCAAGAATCAATACATCAGCACATTGTCAAATGTTTTTTTTTTTTTCTTGCATCTATTGAAAGGATCATATGTTTCTTACTCTTTGTTTTATTAATGTGGTGTATCACATTGATTTGTGAATATTGAGCCACACTTGCAAACTAGGAAAAAATCCCACTTGACCATGGTTAATGATTGTTTTAATGTACTGTTGTATTTAATTTGCTAATATTTTGTTCAGAATTTTTGCATCCATGTTCCTCAGGGATATTGGCCTGTAGGGTTTTATTTGTTTTTTGTTTTTTGTTTTTCATTTTTTTGTTTTTTGTTTTTTTTTTAGTGGAATCTTTTGTCTGGTTTTGGAATTACAATGATTCTGGTCTCATAGAATGAGTTTGGCAGTTTTCCTTTCATTTCTATTTTTGGAATATTTTGAGAAAAATAAGTATTAACTCTTCTTTAAATGTTTGATAGAATTCCCCTTGGAAGGCATCTGGCCGCAGACATAGGTTTGTTGGGAGAGTTTTGATTACTGATTTAATTTCTTTGCTCATTATCAATCTGTTCACATTTTCTATTTCTTCTTGTTTCACTTTTGGTAGTTTATGTGTTTCTTGAATTTATCCATTTCTTAAAGTTTATTCAATTCATTGGCATATAATTTTCATAATGTCCTTTTATAATTGTTTATATTACTGTGGTGTTGGTTGTTAATTCTCCTCTCTCATTTGTGATTTTATTTATTTGGGTCATTTCTCTTTTCTTTTTGATAAGTCTGGCTAAGTGTTTATCAATTTCATTAATCTTTAAAAAAATCAGCTCCTGTTTTCATTGATTTGCTCTATTGTTTTTTGTTTGTTTCTTTTTCTCTATATCATTTATTTATGCTCCAATTTTAATTATTTCCCTTCTTCTACTGTCTTTAAGCTTCTTTTGTTGTTCTTTTTCTAGCTCTGTTAGGTATAACATTAGGTTGTGTATTTGAGACTTTCCTTCCTCCTTGAGGTAGGCCTTTATTGCTATATATTTCTCTCTTATGATTCTTTTGCAGTATCCCAAAGGCTTTGGACTGCTGTATTTTCATTTTCATCTGTTTTCATCTATTTTTTTTCTTTGATCTCCTGGTTGAACCATTCATTCTTTTTTTTTTTTTTTTTCCATTCATTCTCTAGTAACATTTTATTTAACCTCCATAAGTTTGTGGTCTTTGTGATTTTTTTTTCTTATGGTTGACTTCAGTTTCATAGCATTGTGGTAAGAAAAGATGCATGTATTATTGCAACCTTCTTGTACTTGTTGAGGCCTGATTGGTGACCTCGTATGTGATCTACTCCAGAGAATGCCTTATGTGCACCTGAAAAGAATATGTATTCTTCATTCAAAGCCATTGTTGCCATGTTAATTTTATGCTTAGATTATCTGTCCATTGATGTAAGTAGGGTGCTAAAGTTCCCTGCTATCATTGTATTATTATCAATGAGTTTCTTATGTTTGTTATTAATTGTTTTATATATCTGGGTATTCCCAAGTGGGGGGTATAAATATTTACAATTGTTAGATTTACTTTTTGGATAGTCTACTTTATCATGATATAGTGCTCTTCTTCTCTGGTTACAGTCTTTGGTTTAAAATCTAAAAAAAATAAAAATAAAAATAAAATAAATAAAATAAATAAAAAATAAAATAAATAAAATAAAATAAAATAAAAAATCTAGTTTGTCTAATATAAGTAATGCTACTCCAGCTATTTTGAGATGTCCATTAGTATGATAAATAGTTCTCCATCCTCTCACTTTCAATATGCGGGTGTTTTTAGGTCTAAAATGAGTCTCTGGTAGGTAGAATAAAGATGGGTCTTGATTTTTTTTCTTTCTTTCTTTCTTCTTTTAAAATCTATTCTGACACCCTATTTTTTTTATTAGAGCCACTTAGTCCATTTACATTCAGAATAATTATTTACAGATAATTACTGTCAATTTATTTATTGACACTAAATACTTTGGTTTTTTTTTTTTTTTTTACTTGTTTACTTGTTTTGTCATTGTTTCTGGAGTTTTTATCTATTCCTTTCTTGAGTTTTTCTCTGTTCCTTTCTTACCTTTGTCACTTTCAGTCTTTCTTTCTCACTCAGAAACTCCCCTTTAATATTCTTGCATGGCTGGTTTAATGGTCAGGAATCATTTAGTTTCTGTTTGGGAAGCTCTTTATCTCTACTTCTGTTCTGAATGATAGTCTTGCTGGATGGATTATTCTTGGCTGCAGATTTTTCCCGTTCAGCACTTCAAATATATCATGCCACTTTCTTCTGGCTTGTCAAATTTCAAGAAAGATCTGCTGCTAATTTTATGAGTTTTCTCTTGTAAGTTAGGGACTTCCTTTGTCTTGCTGCTTTTAGAATTTTTTCTTTATCAATAAATATCTTCCAAATTGAACTATGCTATGTTTTGGTTATGCCCTGCTTTTGTTGATTTTAATGGGAGTTCTCTGTGCCTCCTGGATCTGGAAGTCTCTTTCCTTCCCCAGATTAGGGAAGTTTTCAGCTATTACTTACTCAGATAAATCTTCCGCCCCTTTTTTCTCTCTCTTCTTCTTGGGGGACTCCTATGATATGAATGTTATTAGGTTTGATGGAGTCCCTGAGTTCCCCAAGTCTACTCTCATGATCTATAATTTTTTCTTTCTCTCTTTTGTTCTGCTTCATTATTTTCCATAATTCTATCTTCTACATAACTTACTCATTCCTCTGCTTCTTCCATCCTTGTGGTCATTGTATCCACTCAGTTTTGAATCTTAGTTACTGAATTTTTCATTCTGCCTGGTTGTTTTTTAGTTCTTTTATCTCTGTAGTAAGGGTCTCCCTGATGCCTTCCATGATTTTCTCAAGCACAGCTAG
Source organism: Canis lupus familiaris (assembly GCF_011100685.1). Lineage (NCBI taxonomy): Eukaryota > Metazoa > Chordata > Mammalia > Carnivora > Canidae > Canis > Canis lupus. The sequence continues at coordinate 80,204,253 of NC_049224.1, forward strand.
TATCCTTATGACCAATGCTTTAAATTATGCATTAGGCATATTACTTATATATGTTTTCATTAGATCCTTAGTCATGATATTTTCTTGTTCTTTCTTTTGGGATGAATTCCTCCATCTTGGTATTTTATCTAGATATCTGTCTTTTTGTCTTTTTCTCTATTTAGAAAAATCCTGTTATTTTTCCTGCTCTTGTGAGTAATGGCTTTATGAAGAAGAGGTCACATACTATCCAAGGCTTGGCACTTCAGGAAATATCTCTGGTATGTACTGTGTGCACTCTGCTATGTTTTTGCTGCTCTATCCTTCAGGTCAGTCATTTGCAGAGTTTCTCCTTGTCTGCAGTGGGGAATATTGGGAACTTGGCTAGAATGTGGGGAATTTTAACCAGTGTGTTCTTATCTGTTTGTTCAATGAAACTTGATGCTCTTTTCATTAGAACTGAAGTTTTGCAGATCTCTCTGGTTAGTAGATGTGGTGAGTGCAGGGATTTATGCTGGTATTCTGGGAGAGGGTCTTACTGTGCTGGTCCTTATGCACACCTGCTCAAGAAAAGCAGAACCACTAGAGTTCGGGCGGGGGGGGGGGGGGGGGGGGGCGGGGATAGTATCTGGTGTAAGCATGTAAGGCAGCCAGTGTTGGTACTGTACTATTTACTGAAGTTGGTTTATGCTGAAGAGTGGGGGAAAGGACATGGTGCCTGCCAGCTCCTTTGTCCCTGGAGAAGGAAATCCATGCCAGCTGCACTCAGGAAAACCCTCCCAGAAGAGCAAATAATTTCCCCTTATGCATTCTAGACATAAGCACAACAGGATTTTTCTCAGATACTTACTGTGAGAACCTCTTAGGACTCCTCATGGTAAACCCCATGAAAGTGTCTCACTATGACTGAGTCCCCTTGGAAGTTTTAACCCTCAAACTGTGCATGCTGAGCTTCCAACATTAACTAATTATAATTCAGTCTTCCTATCCTGACACTGTGGTTCCTGTGGAGATTTCTGCTCCAGCAAGTTATGTCTTCAATTTGGACGTAGCAGTGTGCCTTGTGGCTTCACTTCTCTGAAAAAATCTAAATATAGTTATTCATTTTTCTTATAGTAGAAGCAGACCATCAAATTAATTTAAAAAAATGAATCATGGGAAATGGAGTAAGTCTTGGGAAGGACTACTGTTAAGAATGTGGATATGCAAACTGTTTGATGGTCCAAATAGTTATAAAGGAGAAAGATTATAAATTATAATTACCGACATGGACTGGGTAAACATCATATTGGTTATCCCATTTTGTCAGTTATCAGTCATCTTAACTGAGCTTTGTACCAGCATTAGACAACCAACATTGAACAGCAGTATCTAGAGTGCCATAATTAACCTTTTCAATGAAAGGGAGATCTATATTACATATGCATGAATATAATCAAGTTACACAATTGATGAGCCTGACTTATTCTGGCCCAGAGTAAGCATCATCTAATGTCATTATGGAGGTACATTAAATTATTATCAAAATAATCCTCAAAATGTGATTTTGGATGAGGAAAATTGCCTAAACAAATATTCTGTTTCACCCCAATTTCTACACCCTGAAGCCTGCAAGAGATAAATATTTTGTTAGAAATATTGTTTTCAATTTATTAATTGGATTAACAAAGAAAGTTGCAGTGTTTTAGGTATGCCATAGTGTAGGAGTTACTAATGCAAAAATCTTAATTCACTAGACATATAATTGAGAAGTGAGACTATGTTCCTTATGAGAGAAATAACTACGGGCTTTCATTCTGTATGAACAAGAAGTAAACTATAATTGTTAGTGAACCATTTTTTAAGCCAGACATTGTAATAGCTGACTTCTTCTGTTACTATATTTAACTAACATGCAGCTCTATGCTGATACACTATTTTGCAGATGAGCAATCTGAGGCAAAAAGAATTTAAGCAGCTGGCCCCTAAGAACCCAGATAATAAAATGCAGTGTAGGTATTATAATACCAGCTTATCTGACTCCAAAACTTATCTTTCTTCCTCCTATTTTTACATATTTTAAATTATTAATTTTGTACACAAAACAATATTTATAATGTGAAGTTGTAATAGTTTTAGAGACAGATAAACATATGGTTTATTGGAAAATGTTTTTTTATCAACTACTATTTCTGTGTCGTAAGACATTATCTAGAGGAGTGTTTTAGAATACGGTAGATTTGTCTTTTATTGTTCTTTTTAATACTGTCATTCCCTCCCTCAAAATAAAGCCCAATTGCTACTGCTTAAATATAACCACAACTTTTTTGCTGCTTTGTTATTTTCCATAGCAACTATACCTAATCATGAGTGGCCTCTCTGCTACCATGAGTAAGTTATCTGCTGCTGTATGACAGACAATTCAAAACATATGGATTTAGAATGATTTACTATTTCTTAAAATTCTGTGCTTACACCAGGCAGTGTTTTTTTTTTTTGGGGGGGGGGGTTTGATATCTGCTAGACTCACTCATACATATCTGGAGTTATGGTACTAGTTATTGGCTGACCTTCCCTCTTTCAAGTTGGTGTCTCATTTAGTAGCATAGCTTAGGTTCCCTACAAGGAAGCCAAAGCAAAACAACAAAGGCTCTTAGAGCTATGCTCTGGACCTCACACTCACTGAATTTACCCAATCTTGCTGGTCAAACAAGTTACAGAACCAGTCTCAATTCAAGATATGGGAAAATGGTCTTCAACTTGTGATGGAAAGACTATAAAATATTATAATGAGTGAAGTAAGTCAGTCGGAGAAGGACAAACATTATATGTTCTCATTCATTTGGGGAATATAAATAATAGTGAAAGGGAATATAAGGGAAGGGAGAAGAAATGTGTGGGAAATATCAGAAAGGGAGACAGAACGTAAAGACTGCTAACTCTGGGAAATGAACTAGGGGTGGTAGAAGGGGAGGAGGGCGGGGGGTGGGAGTGAATGGGTGACGGGCACTGGGTATTATTCTGTATGCTAGTAAATTGAACACCAATAAAAAATAAATTAAAAAAAAATATTATAATCACGTTTTTCAATCTACCACAATCCTGCATTTTTATTTTTGTCTTATTAGTTGAAGTAGTACTAGAATTGGTAATTATTACAATGAATATTGACAGCATTAAGAACTACAGAGTAATGTAGACCTAAATATCACAAATCCCAGAGCAAAATGTCCTTGCATTTACATCCCAGCTCTACTATTACTATTAGCATTGTATACTTGGGCAAATTGCTTACTCTTCCTGTGCCTCAATTTTTTGTTGTTGTTGCTAAATGGAGGTGATCATAATAAGTATTTACTGGTAAGGCTATTAGGAGGGTTAAATTATTTAATATTATACAACTACCTGGCTCATAGTAAGCACTACATATATTAAATAAACTTTCTGTACTTTGTAGCCTTAGAATTAAACAATATACTAATAGAATACCTTAAAAATAATTAAATGTTTCCTACATATTTCCTACATTAAATGTTCCTACATTAGCTTGTTGAAATCAAGCTAATGTTAAGGTGTGCCATTGTTTCAAATTATTTCAATGTCTGTATTGGAAATGAGTTTGATACAGTCTCAATTCTCTTCACCTTCTTTTTCTGGAAGTTAAGTTCAAATATTCTTTCTCCCTTTTCCTTCCATATTCAGTTTTTAAATACTATCAGTTGTCTTAAATTATCATCTTTGATTTATCCTTTTGCCACTGCCTTGATTCAGACTTTTATTGCCTCATAAATAAAACATTACAATGACTCCCTTATAAATAAGGCAGCTTTTCTTTGTCTTGGTTAAAATTCTCAAACACACAAACTGAAACCAGAACTTAAATACCAATAATCTATTTGGGACATGATCACAGGAAGCAGAATCTAGAGCATAAGATGCTGATATGAGCATCAGAATTCAATTCCACTGGTAACTTTGAAAGAGTAGAGAATCATCCACATAAAAGATGGGAGGGGACATTATGCATGAACTTCTACCCCCATGGATGAAGATCTACCCCTGGAAGATTTAAAACTCCCCAACCCTGCCCCTACTACTTCTGAGCTTTTATTGTGAAGAAACTCTGCAAAACAATTTAGCAGGATAAATGAGTTAAGGTAGGAAAACTAGGAGAGCTTGGTGAATTTGAGCTCATAAGATGAGACTAAAATCAGAAATGGGTTGAGAGGTATAATACAATCACCCACAACATCTATCATATGCAAATCTGTTACCTGTCTCCATAATAAATCTTCTAAAATTTAAATGAAACCTCAGCAGAGTGGATTCCCCAAAGATGTCCATTGGCTAATCTCTGGGAACCTCTCAATGTGTTATGTTAAATATCAAAAGGGATGCTGCAGATATAATTCAGGCTGAGGTCTTTAAAACAGGGAGATTATTCAGATTATCTAGATGTACTCAATGTAATTAGAGGGGTCCTTAAAAAGAGAAAAACTGACTTCTGGTTTTCAGCTCCTCATAAAAGAAGCTTGAATATGACCCATCTGTCATCACAAGTAACAGCTAAACAGATTGAAAATTCAATGACTCTTCTGAGATCCATACAAGAGAAGACAGAGCAAACTGTTGCCCCCAACACTGGAGGGACCAGTGAGTACAGGGAGTCTAGGCTTACTGAAACAGACAAGCAGAAACTGCCTTAAGAGCCAGTGCTTATAGGAAAACCTGAACTGTAATTTTTTTTTTTTTTGAACTGTAATTGATAAATTCCTGAAGACTCAGTATAGACAAGTCTGACAGTTAAACTTCAGGAGTTCTCAGTCAGAGAGAAGCACCCACCATACTATGAGATTTAACTCCTAGAGCTTGACCAGATTTCTACAGTAAATATTATACAGAAATCCCCTTGGGCTTCCAACATGGGAGGTGCTGGGGTGTGAGAGATGGAAGGAACCTATTTGAAACACATCAGAGCACTCTACTCTTTTTAAGGTCTGCCCTCAAGAAAAGCTAGTTAGCCAGAGACCAACCTGTAGGAGTATTATCAGAGTTTAATTAATCTGGGGAAGGAAAATACCAAAATCTATCCCATTCTGGCTATTTGTGCCACCTAAGGAAAACGAGGGGGAAAGCAGCCCTGAGAAACACTTGTTCACAGTCTGGAGGCATAGGCTCACTAAAAGACCAAAAGTTTATCATAGAATTACATAATATATTCCTTTCTCCCGCACCTCACCACCACAATACTGAAGGCTTATTTTTAGCAGTTCCTTTCCTGGTCCATATGTCCAACTATCAAGAAAAAATTACATGGCATATGAGAAGGCAAAAGCAAACAAAAAAACAATTCAAGGAATCATAGAAAGCATCTGAACCAGACAAGGCAAGAAAGTTGGAATTATCAAGCCAGGAGTTTAACTAATTGATATGCTAATTGATTTAATGGATAAAGAAGATAGCATGGGGCTGCCTGGGTGACTCAGTCAGTTAAGTATCTGCCTTTAGCTCAGGTCATCATTCCAGGGTCCTGGGATCAAATTCCACTGTGGACTCCCTGATCAGCAGTGAGTCTGCTTCTCCCTCTCTCTGCCCCTGCCCCCACACATATGGCTCACTCTCTCAAATAAAAAAAATTAAAAAACAGAACAAAAGGCAGCTCTGGTGGCTCTGCAGTTTGGCGCCACCTTCAGCCCAGGACCTGATCCTGGAGACCCGGATTGAGTCCCACATCAGGCTCCCTGCATGGAGCCTGCTTCTCTCTCTGCCTATGTCTCTGCCTCTTTCTCTCTCTGTGTCTCTCATGAATAAATAAATAAAATCCTAAAAAAAAAAAAACAAAAAACAGTAGACAGTGCATAAGAACAAATGGACAATGCAAGCAGGGAGTTGCAAATCCTAAGAAAAAAACATAAAGGATTAGAGATAATTTTTTAAAAAGTATGAACAGAAATAAATGACTTCGATAGACTCATTAGCATACTGGACACAGCTAAGGAAAGAATCTCTGAGCTAGATGATACATCAATAGGATCCTTGAAAACTTAAAAGCAAAGAGAATAAAGACTGGGGCGGGGGGGAGACAGGAAACAGAATACCCAAGGACTGTGAGACAACTATGAAGTGTGACAGACATGTAGTAGTTCTGCAAAAGACAATACTGAGATGGTTAAAGACTAGTCACAAAAGGTTTGCAAAAGGTACATATGATAAAGGACTGATATACAAAAAATACAAAAAAAAATCTAAAATTCAATAAGGAAAACACCTGATTTAAAAATAGGCCAAATACCTTAGACATTTTATCAAAGGAGATATACAGATAGCAAATAGACATAGGAAAAGATACTTCATATCATATATCATCAGGGAAAGCAAATTAAAACAATGATGAGCTATCACTACAGACCTCTTATAACGGACAAAATCCAGAGCACTGACAACAAAAAGTATTGGTGAGTATGTGGAACAGCAAGAACTTCCACTCATTGCTGGTATAAGTGCAAAACAATGACTAATTTGGACAATACTTCAGAGATTTCTTACGAATCCAAATGTACTTTCACCACACATTATAGCCAGTGCAATCCTCAGTATTCAACCCCAAAAGAACTGAAAACTTATGTCACACAAAACCTGTACACAAACTCTTCACCTACATGTTTATGGCAACTTTATTCATAATTGCCAAAACTTAGGAATTGCCAAGATGACCCTAACTAGGTGAATAGATAAATGGTGGTACATCCTGACAATGGAATATTATTCAATGCTAAAAAAGCAATGCTCTATCAAGCCATGCAAAGACATGTGAACTTAAATGCATATGACTAAGTGAAAGAAGCCAATCTGGAAAGGCCATATACTGTATGATTCTGACGAAATGACATCTAGAAAAAGCAGAAACTATGGAGACAACAAAAAGACCAATAGTTGCCAGCAATATGGGGGTGAGAAGAGTAACAAGTAGAACACAAAAGATTTCATGGAGGTGAAAATTCTCTGTATTATATTATAATAATGGGGCCATGTCTTTATATATTTTTCCAAAGCCATAGAAAATGTGACACCAAGAGTGATTCCCAAAGTAAACTATGGATTTTAGGGATGCCTGGTGGTTTGGTGGTTGAACATCCAACTTTGGCTCAGGTCGTGATCCCAGGGTCCTGGGATCAAGACCCACATAGGGCTCCCAGCGGGGAGTCTGCTTCTCCCTCCACCTGTCTCTGCCCCTCTCATGAATAAATAAATAAAATCTTTAAAAAAAATTTTAAGTAAGCTATGGACGTTGAATAATTATGATATGTCATTGACTTTCATCCTTGGATTACAAAAACAAAACAGAAACAAAACACCATTCTGGTAAGTGATGTTGCTAATGGGGGAGGTTATACATGTGTGGGGCCAAGGACTATGGGAGAAATCTCTGTACCTTTCTCTCATTGTCTTGTAAACCTGCAACTGCTCTTAATTTTTTTTTTTTAACTAGTACAGCTTCTCTAGTTATAAGAAGACATACGGCAGAACACTGAAGCACAAAATGAAGTCCAAGGGATTACAAGAGTGGATTTGGTGTGGTTCTAAGACAAAGGGAGCCACACACAGGAACCAGAGCCTCTAGCAGCTACTGGTGGTCTCCAGGTGCCAGCCAACAAGGAACAGTTATCTCGACTCTATCGCCGTGAAGACCTGGACTCCTCTACCAACTGGAATGAACCTGGATTCATCCCAGAGTCTCTCGATAAGAACACAATCAACACTGATTTCTGCCTTCTAAACCTGGGTCAGGAAAACCAAAGGACCCAACCAGGATTTTTGACATTCAAAGCCATGCGAGAATAGACTTGGGTTGTTTTACACCACTAAACATGTAGGTTCTTAAGGCAGCAATGCGCAACTAGTACAATGTGTAGAGAACTTTCCAGTCAGCTCCCATCATTTTCCTGGAAAATAATTCCTTAACAGGTCATTTGTTCTCCACACAGCCTACGTCTCCACTGGTAGCTCCTGCCATCCTGTGGAGGCATTTAGGTCAAACAATATCGAAATTGATTTCAAGATGCCCACTCACTCATCCATACCATCTCATTATGGTTCTTTGTATTTTTTTAAGATTTTATTTATTTATTCATGAGAGACACAGACAGAGAGAGAGAGGGTCAGAATCACAGGCAGAGGGAGAAGCAGGCTCCATGCAGGGAGCCTGATGTGGGACTCGGTCCCAGGACTCCAGGATCACGCCCTGGGTTGAAGGCGGCGCTAAACCACTGAGCCACCTGGGCTGCCCTTTTTCTTGTATTTTTTTTTTTTTTTTAGCAACTGCTTTTTAAAAATTCTGTTTTCTTTGCCCTAGCTGTTATGTCTTCCCTGATTGATATTCTCCTATTCAAGCTTGGTAGGAAATTTCACCTAGATAAGAAAGCAGAAGAAAACTGTAGGCACAGAAAATAACCACAACAACAACAAAATCAAAGCAAGAGAAAGTGGAGCTGAAACAAAATATGTAAAGATTTAAATGCAATTAGAAAATCCTGAAGCATAAAAGAGATAAGGCAGGCAAAGGAGAGAGAGAATTGATCTAGAATGATTATGTATATAGTGGTCCAAGGCTTATGCTTTAATTATCTGTGAGGATCCACTGAAAGATATTTGGCAAAGGATTGTCTAGTTACATTTAATGTTTTATTTTATTTTTTTTAAGAGGGCTCCAAGGCAGTATGAAAGGATTTGAAGAGGCCATAATGAAAGTAACTTATATAGTCAAGAGAAGTGATAAAGATGTGAAACAGGTTTATGACAGAAGTGTTGGTGGGGATAATAATACCTAAACATTTGACTTAGTATGTTCAGCAATGAAAACTAATGTTACACAAACAACCTGAATGAATCTTAAAAATATTACGTTAAAAAAAGTTGGGCACAAAAGTGTACATATCATACGGTTCTCTTTATATCAAGTTCAAGAACAGGTGAAACTAAATTGTGGTGATAGATTTCAGATGAACAGTTGCCTTGGGAGGCTGAGTGTGACTACAAATGTCATGCGGGAACATTTAGGGATGTTGGAAATATACAGTGCCTTGATTTAGGGTAGTGCTTTCACAAGAGTATACATTTGTCAAAACCGAACCCACTGAACATTAAAATTTCATTCTGTGAATACTCTGCCTCCATAGAGTTGATTAGATAATTCTAAGGCAAGATTAGCAAAAAATACAAGATGTCAGAAGTCAGGAGAGAAGATAGTCAAATAGTGAGTTTAAAAACTTCAGATTTCTGACTTGGACATAGGACCCGGGGGCTGTGATGAATTGAGAGAGGGAATCCATAAGATGCAGTCTGGATTAAAAGAAAAATATGAATATGATGAACTCATTTGGCAATATTCAGGCTGAGATAAGTGTGAAGTAACCAAATACTACTGTTTGGCTTTTTTAAGCTTGAAGTTCAGGATGAAAGATAAGAGTTTGATTCTGTCAGTTTTGCTATAGAGAATATGCCTTAATTTATTTGTATTTAACTAGTTATTTCTAATATACAGGAAAGCCATTCATGCTTGTATATCATCTCTGTAACTTCCTACATTCCTAATCTCTCTAAATTCTTGTAGTTTATAAGTCATTCCCATGGGTTTTCTAACTAGACAGGCATAATATCTGCAAATATGAAATCACTTCCTATTCTCAGCATTTAATTAATTATTTGATATCTTCATTCTCTCTGAAGTCACTTCCAGCATAAATGGATGGAGGTGAGAGAGGAAGGCTTTGGTTTGGTTCTGACATTAGATTTTCTTTGCAGTTCATTGGTTCTTTTCCTGTTCTGGTCCTCAACCAATGTGGTGTAATCTTCACTAGCATGTGTTTCGGATCCAAACAAAGTACACTTAAGTCTTAATAATGCCATTCAGTAGTGACGTGATCTTGGACAAGTCATTGAACTTCAGAGAGACTGTTTTTAAAAATCACTGCAAACTGAAAATAATAATAATAATTTGCATATTTGTTGTGAAGAGAAGATAATAATGAAATGCCACCTGTGGCAAGTAATTTGGAATGATTACAAGTGCTACTTCTTTATATTCATGCTTCTTTTCAGTATGGCTTTGCAGCAACTCCCAACTCCAAGGAAGGGCTAGAGATTTTCATTTCCTTTGAATTTGAATGCTCTTGTGCCTTGATTTAACTATTAAAATGTAGTGCAAATGATGATGTCAGTACCTTGATCCTAGGCCTCAAAAGTTTTCTGACTCTGCTGCTAGTCAGCTGCTCAAGAAAAACTCATGAATAGGGCACATGGGTGGCTCAGCGATTGAGCATCTGCCTGTGGCTCAGGTCATGATCCTGGACCGGGGTCCTGGGATCTAGTCCTGCATCAGGCTTCCTGCAGAAGCCTGCTTCTCACTCTGCCTATGTCTCTGCCTCTCTCTCTCTGTATCTCTCATGAATAAATAAGGAGAATCTTTGGGGGAAAAAAAAAAACATCATGAGTACATTATTCCTTGTGCTATTGAATTCAAACAGTACGTAAAAAGGTTAGTCAGTTATATTATAAACAACACACATGCACACATATATGTTTATATGTAAATACATATTTACATATAGGTTTGTGTTATATGTTTAATATATATTTCAAATATATATGTTTCAAATATGTTTCATATATATGACATATCTCAATATTCAATATTGAAATATCAAGAGATCAATCTCGGTATCAATCAACATCAAGAGATACTCAAATATCTGTTGTCTTCCATTGTTTGGGATTTCAGTATTACAGAATTCAGATATTTTTATTGCCTGTCTTCCAAATCAACAAATTTGGCTCTGACCATATTTATACTTTTTATTTCTCCCTCTATCTCAATTTTATAGTCTTGGTGGTTTTGCTGAATTTTTCTAATGTCCACTATTAAATTTTCATTTGAATTAATTTTTGTTCAAGCACATGGTTATTTGATTTCTATTCCTGATATTAGGTGTTTTTTTTTCATTTTTTACTGAGTTCAGTCAACTTTTGTTTCATATATTCTTGTTTTTGTTTTCCTTTCCTACACATTTGTGTTCTTTTTGAATTCCTGATTCAAGTTATTTATTCATATCTCTAAATGCCTCTTTGTAGGTATCCAGTTTGAAGTGTTGTATTATGGTTAACATCTGCTTTATGATATCTTTAAAATGCTTTGATCTTCATTTTCCACTTTTTTTTTCTCATAATAAACTTGCATTAAAAAACTTTCTGCAAAAAAAAAAAAAAACTTTCTGCAGCTATGCATTTTATAGACATTTCTTATTATTTTTGTTGTTCTCCACTTATACTGAAAACTTTAGAGATGTGTGATTTATTTTATTTTTATATGTAATAGTCTTTGAATATTATTTTAGGAAATTCAGGTTATTAGGACTATTACTATTATTAACCTATTAAACTATCTCAGAAATCTTTTCATTTTCAAAATATATATTTTTCTAAGTATATAATTCTATGTTGACAGTTTTTTTTTTATTTGGTTTGGTTTTGTTTGAGTTTCGGTTTGTTTCATTTTGCAGATAATACTCCTCTATCTTCTGGCTATCTTTGTGTCTAATGAGAATTCACTAGTCATTTATTATCATATCATATTGTCTTCTGTTTCTGGCTTCTGATGTTTCTATAGTTGATCCTTGTCACACACATCAGTGCTTACGTTTTTTTTTTTTTTTTTTTTTCCGGCCCCAAAATATCCCATATATAGATATGTCACATTTTGTTTATCTATTCATCAATAGATGGATATTTGGGTAGTTTCTGGCTTTTTACTATCATAATCTTTGAATTTAATGAAAAAAGAAAAAATCCTCTGGCAATCCTCATTTTCTCATGAAGCTTCCAGAAATGTATCATACTTAAAGGAAACATTGGGTTTAAACTAGGTATTATGAAATATTTATCTTTTTTCTACTTATAAATCATACTTTTGTAACATAAGTCTAAGAGAGCAGGAATATTTCATTGTTTGTGTTTTATCTCTCGAGTTAAGTGGTCAATTATCCATAGAATGAATGAATAAATAAATTTGCTGTGTTCAATATCAGTGAATAGTACCTATTCAATAATTTCTTTAGATAGACATATTTTCCCTACACATTCAATTGTATTAGGGACACTATTGCTATAAATTTTTTCTATACTTTTGGGAAGAATGCCTCTAGTGTTTTTTCTCCAGAATATCCTATGCATTTGTTATAGCAATCAAAGAAAGTTCCAGATTTTATTTAATGAATAGGTAATATGATACTTTATATTCATTATTTAAGAACACAAGTTGGGTATTTATCAGGTAGCTTCATACTGGATTATATGGAGTTTATTTTTATGCCCCTTGAATCTGAACTGTCCTGGTGGCTTCCATTGAACAACAGAATTCAGGAGAATTGATGTAGAAGTATAAGTCTAGATCTCAAGTGGCCTTTTCAGTGTCACTGAAAAGTGTCTCAGTGTCACCTTTTACATAAATCTGGGCTAACCTAGAGGTTCAGAGATCACATGGAACAGAACTAAGCCATCCAGATAGAGTCCTCTAGACCAACCAGCTGCCAGTCATCCTGGCAGATGACCACAGATGTTTGTATGAATCTTGTCAAGGCTAGTGGGAAACATACAAAAATAAGCCCCACCCAAAATGCAGATTCACAGAATATAGATCTAAATAGCTGATTGTGATTTTAAACCACCAACTTTTGGGTTGAATTGTCATAATAAAAAGTTAGCTAATACAATTGATATAATCATCAAGAAAGTCATGTTTATAAACTTGTGCAGTTAGAATGTTTCAAAATTCCAGAAAAAATCAAGAATATATCTAAGAATTTTTGAATTTTAGATGCACTAGCTCCGCTTGTTGAATACAACAGTAATCATCTCTTCTATTACATTTTCAACCTGGATTGTTTTATGTGAACAACCCACAAAAGTTTTGTATCACAGTCTTTTTTCCCATTTTGTCAGCTGTTTCTGGTCTTTCATGATCATCTGTGAAATCAATTGTGCCTTTGAGAAAGTTGTTGACTATTGTAAGTTTATTTATGGGAAAGCAAGAGCAAGACTTTCTACACAAGAAAGATGAAAATGTAAAAATATAAAATGTATCAATTCAGTAAGAAATATTAGGTTAAAGAATTTTTCTTACTATAAATCACCATCATTTTTTTCAGACATGTGAAATTGGAAAAATAAAACTTAATAATGAGGTGTTTGATATCCAGCAGGAATTGTGGCCAGTATCTTTCCTGTTTCTTATACAAATGCAAGAAAAATGTAGTGAATGAAAATCAACTGGAAGATTTGCAATCTCTGAAGAATTCATGTGTTAGCAAAACCAGATGTGCAACTTTAGAAAGGGAAGGGTTTAAGTCATATCATTTAATTAACCCTTGTTAGTTTCTGAAGAAGAAATGGAAAATCATGGTAAATTCTTTCCCCAGGGACAAAAATATCTAGTATTACCCAATTGTTCTTGATCTAAGTTTTCAGATTTCCAGTTAAATAATTATTTATATACATTTATAATTAATTTTTATTATCATTAAACTGAGATCTAATTCAGTTAGTGGTAAAGATACAAATATTTAGAAATTTTAAAGAATTTAAAAGTATTTAGCATAGGTTCACTTAAGAAAAACTTCATATTTTTTTTAGTATTCCTTGAAATACATTGTATTTTTTCTTTATCCTACAAAGTTTGAAGTAAATACGGCTTTTGAATTTTTTTTGCATATACAGTTTTGAATGCAGTGCTTTAATGGACCAACTGTTTTACACATTAAGAGTCAATGTGTAAAACAGTATGTGTTTCAATCAGATACGTTTTAGAATGACATATTAATTTGCTATTTTATTTATTTTTACTGAAATGTTAGGTAGTTAGTTAAAAAGGAAAAAAAAGTTCTTCTAAAAGCCAATTGTAGACAAGACAATGGCTAGAGTCATGTATCTTGGAATGAAATAGTTTTGGCTTGAAGTTTAGCTCCATCTTTAACTATATATTTTAGAGGCAGTTACTTTATATCTAAGTCACTCTATTTTTATGAGCTTTAATTACCTCATCATTGAAAAGGGTTGATAAGGGTGACTCAGTGGTTTGGCGCCGCCTTCAGCCCAGGGCGTGATCCTGGAGACCCTGGATGGAGTCCCACATCCGGCTCCCTGCATGGAGCCTGCTTCTCCCTCTGCCTGAGTCTCTGCCTCTCTCTCTCTCTCCTCTCTGTGTATTCTCATAAATAAATAAAATCTTTAAAAAAAAGAAAGAAAGAAATGTCATATAAATAGGTAGAAAATGCAAATCAATGAATGTTGACTACTATATGAATAGTAAGAATAGGAGAAGGAGTAGTAGCAGCAGCAGCTATAGTAAGTAAAATGCAAAGATGAGAATTACAGGGCCCATTTTTCTTGGATTTGTAGCTTTTGCAAAGTCTGTTAGCTGGTATGGTTATTTTTAGTCTGGTTATCAGAAATAGTCTGTTTTTGGTAATGAGAAGAGCCTTGGAGTCTATACCCAGGGAATAATATTTTGAAACAAGGGCTTTGGGGTATTCAGGTGGCTCAGTTGGTTAATTGTCTGACTCTTGGTTTTGGTCTCATGGATAGTGGAGTCCCCATTTGGACTCTTCCAACTAGAGGAAGATGACTTCTCAACTCAATCTTTCTAGCCTTTCTATTACACCTAACTGAGGGAAAAAAGTTAAGAAACATGTGTAAATATCACAGTCCAGGGGCATTAGGCCACTGAAGACTGAGATTTAATCATAACATAATAGGATAATTCCTCTACAATCACCACAACATCAATTGGGATTCTGGTATAATAGCAGTGGATTATAGCTAAGGAAAAACAAACAAACAAACAAAACCCCTGCTAGATGCAGCCTTATCCTGAAAAGGAATTATTAGAGTAGCCCAAAGACATTATTAAAGACAAAAACAAGAATAGGAGATTTTTTGTAATCTGGCACGTAAAACTATAGCAAATATTAAACACAGCTCTGCTTCAAGATAGAGTAACCTAATTCCTCATGATAAAGATTCAGTTTCTATTACCCAATACATTGTATTTTCTTTTAACAAAAAGTTACAGAGCATACTAAAAGCCAACAAAAAAAAAAAATCTGAAAAGACAAAGCATTCATCATAACAACACCAAAATATGACATAGAAATTATCAAATGGAGTATTTTAAACAACTATGATTAATATGTTAATGAACCTAATTAAAAATTATACAGGACAGAAACAGATCTATATAAAGAAAGGAAGCATCAAAGATACATAAAACCAAAAAAAAAAAAAGAATACATAAAACCAATTCTTTTGAAATTTTTCCATTCTTAATTGAGCTAAGAAATAACTTTAAATTAATAATGTAACAATGAAAAAATAATAATAATATAACAATGTATTGGGTGATTTTAGCATATGGATAGCTTAAATGAAGCAACATCAAAAAAGACAAAGTAATAAATTAGACAAAGTAATAAACTCTATTAAAATATAACTACAGGGCAGCTCGGGTGGTTTAGCGCCGCCTTCAGCCCAGGGTGTGATCCTGGAGACCTGGGATCCAGATCCATGTCAGGCCCCCTGCATGGAATTGAGCCTGCTTCTCTCTCTGCCTGTGTCTCTGCCTCTCCTCTCTCTCTCTCTCTCTCTCTCTCTTTCTCTCTCTGTCTCTCAGGAATAGATAAATAAAATCTTTGAAAAAAAATAAATCAAAGATATCTACAATATACATGAAACAACACAGTCAACTTATTTGAAGTTGAATTAGTTAAAAAGTCATGTTGCCAATTCTAAGATGACCAGTGATTCTTCTTAAATAAATGTAATATGCTAAGAGAAAAGCAAAATGCAATAATTTGAAATGATCAATTAAAACTAGAGAAGACAGATGAAGAGGAAAAATGAATATGTAAAATAAAAAACCCTTAAGATGATAGATTTTAATCCAACTATGTCAATCATTTTATCATAACTTTCTTATTGAGATATAATTTACATATAACATGCCAGTGTCAGGTATACAGAATAATGATTCAGTATTTGTATATATTGTGAAATGATTGCTATAATAGGTCTAATTAATATCCATCAAAGATCATAGTTAAAATTTATTTCCTTATAATGAGAAATTTCAATATTTACTCCCTTACTAACTTTCAAATATGCAAAATAGTATTTTAACTATAGTCACTATGATGTTCATTACATTTCTATGGCTTGCTTATTTTATAACTAGAATTTGGTAGCTTTTAACTTTTGACATTCACTTGTTTTGTCCACCCCCCACTTCTGACAATTATCAATATGTTCTCTGTGTTTGTCAGTTTGATTTTTGTTTTGTTTCGTTTTTAGATCACATATAATTGAAATCATATGTTATTTGTCTTTTACCATCTGACTGTATTTCATTTAGCACAACGCCCTCAAGGTCAATCTATGTTGTTGTAAATGTCAAGATTTTATTGTTATATGGCTAAATAGTCCAGTGTGTATGTGTGTGTGTGTGTGTGTGTGTGTGTGAAATCACATTTTCTTTATCCATGAATCCATTGATGGACACTTAGGTTGTTTCAATATCTTGACTATTGTGAATAATGCTGCAGTAAACATGATAGTTCAGGTATCCATTCAGATAGTGGTTTTATTTTCTTTAAAAATATACCCAGAACTGGGATTGCTGGATTATACAATATTTCTACTTTTAATTTTTTGAGAAGCCTCCATACTGTTTTCTACAGTGACTGTACCAATTTACATTCCCACCGACAGTGCATAAGTGTACCCTTTCCTTCACGTTTTCTCCAGGACTTATTTTTTTTTTATTTTTTTAAAATGGCCATTCTACAGGATAAGCAGATAACTCATTGTGGTTTTGTGTGGACTTTTTTGTTGTTGTTGGAAAAGGGAGGCATAAAAAATCTATAAGCATTTTTAACTGAAGTCAGGAATTGTAATAAACTCTGACAGTAAGTACATCTTTCATTTGACGTACTATGGACTACTGGAATGTGTTCTAAGAATTATGACAATCCTGTGTGGAGACACCTTCTGGCATATTTTCTCTTTGAAAGTGGAAATTATAGGCCTGTAAGGTTAGCTAATGAGATAATCCTGTACAACTATACTGGATGTAATTTTTCTCTTTGCATATCTGTTCAGTGTGGTTTTGATTTTCATTTCCTTGATGATTAGTGACATAGAATATCTTTGCGTGTGCTTATTGGCCATTTGTATATTGTCTTTGGAAAAATGTCTGTTTAGATACTCAGCCCAATTTCTATTGGATTTTTTTTTTGCTATTGAGTTGAACAAATTATTCATATACATTGGATATTAACCCCTTATCAGATATGATTTATAAATATTTTTTTCCAGTGGGTTGCCTTTTTATTTTGTTGATAATTTCCTTTGTAGTTTTAGTTCAAGATAGTCCCATTTGTTTTTTTTGTGTGTATGTGGTTTTTGTTTGTTTGTTTGTTTTGCATCTGTTTCCTTTGCTTTTAGAGTTAGATCCAAAAAGTATCATCACCAAGACTACTGTCAAGGAGCTTATAACCTATGTTTTCTTCTAGGAGTTTTATGGTTACAAGTTTTACAATCAGATCTTTAAATCTTTAATTCATGTTGAGTTAATTTTTGTGTATGGTATAACAGTCCAGTTATCTTACACTATAAGATATACACATTCTACTGGGTGTGGCTGTGCAGTTTTCCAAAACCATTTATTGAATAGACTGTCTTTTCCCCATTGCATATTCTTGGGTCCTTTGTCATAAATTAATTGACCATATGGATTTATTTCTGGGCTTTCTATTTCATTCTATTGATCTCTGTATACATTTTTATCTCAATACCATATTGCTTTGATTTCATAGTTTGTATTATATTATGAAATCAGAGTTTGATACCTCCAGTTTTTGTTTGTTTTTTTTTTTTGTCTTTTTAGAAATTGCTTTGGCTATTTAGAGCTTTTTTGGCTTCCAAACAAACACTAGGAATTTTATTTTATTTCTGTGAAAAAAATGCCCTAACAGATGGAATTTTGATAGGGATGGCACTGAATCTGGATGTTGCTCTGTGTCATATGGACATTTTAACAATATTATTCCAATCCATGAGAATAGAATACTTTTCCTATTTATTTGTGTCATCTTTAATTTCTTTCAGCAATGTCTTTTAGTTTCAGTGTACATAGCTTTCATGTTTTTGACTTTAACCTTTTGTTAAATTCATTTCTAGGTATTTTATTTCTTTTGAAGAAATGGTAAATGAGATTGTCTTCTCCATTTCTCTTTGTAATAGTTTTTTATTAGTGCATAGAAAAGTAACTCATTTTTATATTGACTTTGTATCTCACAAACTCACTCAATTTATTAGTTTTAACAATTTTTTGATGGAATCTTTAAGGTTCTGTCTACTTTTTTTTTCCCAATTAAGAATTTTTTTCTTAATTGCTTTGATTAGAATTTCCAATATTCTATTGAATAAAAGTGGGTATAGTGGGCATCTTTGCCTTGTTCCTGATCTTAGAGGAAAGATTTTAGCTTTTCACCATTGAGTATAAAGCAATGAACATGTAAAATGAATAGAAATGGTTACAAATATGATAGATATTAATCCAACTATATTAATAATTTTAGATGTGAATGGTCTAAATACACCAAATAAAAGGCAGAGATTGGCAGAGAGTGGATAAAAAAATATATGGTATTTAAGACAAACCACTTTAAATATAAAGACTCTGATTAAAAGTAAACACATGGAGAAAGTTATACCATAGTAACTTTAATGAAAAAAAAATAAAGGCTAGGTAGCTATTTAATTTTAGACAAAGAAAACTTCAGTACAAGGAAAATGATAAAGAATAAAGAGTGGCATTACATAACTCTAAAGAATCAGTTCTCCAAGAAGACATACTAATTCTAAATGCGTATAAAGCTTACAATATATTGTCAGATTATGAGGCAAGACTGATAAAACTGCATGAGAAATAGTTCCACCATTAAAACTGGTAACTTAAATATGCCTCTTTCAAAGATTGATAGATGAAGCTAGCGGAAAATCAGTAAGGTTATATTTGACCTCAAGGGTGATACCAATCAACTTGATGTAATTAATTGGCATTTATTGAAAACATCTGGAGCACCAGACTAAACAATCTTCTCAAGCTCCCATGAAACATTCTCAAAGATAGACTACCTACTCAGCAATAAAACACACTTTAACAATTTAAAGATTTAGGAGTCATACACTGTATGTTCTCAGAACATAATGGAATTAAACTACAAATTGGTAACTGAAAGATAGCTGGAAAGTCCCTAAATATTTGACGACTGAACAACACATTTCCAAATAACATGTGACAAGTCTTAGGGGAAATTAAAAAGTAATTTGAGCTAAATGAAAATGAAAATGAAATTAAAACATATGGGATTTGTATAATGCACCAAGTCTGTGGGAAGCACCAAAAGCAATTCTTAGAGGGAACAGTAACTTATAGCATAAAATGCATGTAAAAGAAAGATCTGAAAACTAGAGAAAGTAGAGTAATTTGGTCCTACCATAAAAACCTTACACACATGCATGAAGCAACTTTACATATAAGCATCCAAACTGAAAGCAACCAAGACTATTTTCTACAGGTGAATGGATAAAACAAACCATGGTACAACCTTACAATGGAGTATTATATAGTGAATGGAATATTAGCATCAAGTGATGAAACACAGGATGAAAATGTGAAAGAGGCATGCAAAGATATTGTGTGAAAGAAATCAGTTTTAGGAGGCCAAATCCTGCATGTTCCAATTTAATGTCTTTTTGGAAATGGCGAAACAGTAACATTAAAAAGCTTAACATTTATCATGGGTTCACATGGAAGAAGGGGAAGGATAAATAATTGAACCAAAGGCGAATTTTGAGGTGGTGAAAATTTTCTCTATGATACTGTAAGGTGGACAGGTGAAACAATGTACTTGTTAAAATCCATAGAAGTACAGAACACAAGTGAAACTTATGCAAAGTGTATGCAAATTTTTAAAAGTTAAAAACACATTTACAATGTTGGAGAATTCATGATGAGATGAAGAATGTGACAAAACTATCCAACTGTATTCAAAGTGGACGAACTAACATCTGTGAAAGGAGATGGGGGGAGAAATGGTTACAGACCTGAGTATCTTAGGAAATGAGTGGAGTTTAACTTAGTTAAAGATTTAGTAAAAAAACAAAACAAAACAAAAACCAAATCATATGTAAGTTCTGTTTTTTAGTTGATAAAATTATTTCCCATAGTAGTGTGCATTATTAATTCTAATACTCTCTATATGTGGAAGCTGGAATGGAATAATGATTTGCTGGTGGATGGTGGGAGCTAGATTTATCACTTTTGGAGTTGGAGATTGCAAATAAGCAAAGAGAGAAGGATAGAATGATTCTTGTGGTAATGGATTAAAGTTGGAGACGCAAGTATGAATTGACATGTGTGAAGCTTAATATAGATACAGATGGTTACAGTTAGAGAATATTTATGGTCATTTGTATAGATACATATCTTTTTTTCTGTGCCAGTTGAGAAAGCCTAGAAATGGGGATATCCCAGTATCAGTAAGCACATGTAGCGCTCAGATCTTAGTTCTTAATATCACTGTTTAATAAAAGGAACCAGGGCTTTTTAAAGAAATGGCTGATTCCATAGGGGCAGGAAATAGACAAGATGCACTTGGAGAATCTTGTAGTTCCAGAAAGCAAGGATGCATTAAACATTCTCCCTCTTGCTCTCTCCCTCCCTCTCTCTCACAATGATTGGCAAAGAGACACAAAACAAATTGAAAGAATTTCTATTAGTCAAAGTTGAAACAGTTTGAACAACAGAATAAATGAAGTATTGGCTCATAACCAAAAGGATGAAACAAATATCCAGGAATCAGTTTTAATTTAAATAAATGTTTGATTAAATAAATGAAAGAATGCATAAGAATAGACAAGTCTCCCATGCAGAAGAATTCCAAGCAATTTATGTAAATACTGCACCCTTGAAAACATGAAATGTAACTCTACATCCTAACTGTTGGCTGTGCATCGTGAGGTCTTTCTCAAATGTACAATATGGGCAACGAAGAGGAGAGAGTAAATTTGCAGTGAAGAAACTTTACAGTCATCCGAAACCAAGTACATCAATATCGATAAGTCATGTTGATAATATGTACCCCTGGTCTGATGTGATGAAAATAGCTTTTAGCTTCTGTGGTCTGCCACTCAAAACTCATAATCCCAGTCTCATCATAATGAAAATATCAGACAAACCCCAATTAAGGGATATACTCTAAAATATCAATAGTCTTCAAAACTGTGAAGTCTTCAAAAGCAAACCAATCTGAGTAATTGTCTCAGTCAAGTGGAGCCTATAAAACATAAAATGAAATGTAATGTGGTATCTGGAATAGGATCCTAGAACAGCACAAATGCATTATTCAGATTCCCTTTGTTTTTACATATAAACTTCATTTTAAAATAACTTATCAACATTGGTTGATTAATTATACTAAATTTACCATAAATTTTAAGATGTTTATAGGGGAAACTGGTTGTGGAATGTGTGGGGACTCTATACTCTCCTCTCAAATTATTTATAAATCTAAAATTGTTCAAACATTTATTAATATGTAAAAAAAAAAATTGAAGAGCACCTGGGTGGTGCAGTTGGTTAAGCATCTGACTCTTGGTTTTGGCTCAGGTGGTGATCTTATTATGTCATGGTCGTGGGACCAAGCCCTGTGTAGGGCCCAGTACTCTGTGCAGAGTCTGCTTGAGATTCTTTCTTTCTTTCTCTCCCTCTCCCTCTGCCCCTCCTTTCATGCTCTTTCCCTGTCTTTCTCTAAAATAAATAAATTAATATTAAAAAAAATAAAATGTTAAAAGAAAAAGTAAAAAAGAAAGTCCTTTTAGCAATAATGTACTGTTGGTTATAGTAATAGTAAGCCATAGGACTTTTTGAGTGTAGTGCAGTTTTCTGGATACATAGAATATTATGATGTATATAATTACACAAAAAATAATTCCATTTGTAGATGAAGAAATAGAGGAACAGGGTGGTGAAGTACTTTGCCCAAGGTCATGGCAATTAAATAGCAAAACCAAAACTCAAAGCACTTCATCAGGTTCCAGGAGTTATGCTTTTAATGACTTCACTATTTTATCTCTTGAAGTAATTGATCATGTGGTTTAATAAATGGGTTGAGTTTGAAAACACCCATCTGGATTAGGAAACCTGAGGCACTAGAACCTTTGAGAGACACTGATAGAACAATCAGTGCTATCTCAGCAACTTCTGGGTTTGACACTCTCTTTTTGAAATTTCTTATATCTTTTATTTTCCATCATCTTCTCTTTTTCCTAATCTCCATCCTGTATTCCTAATCCCTCCCACGCCTTTTCATTTCTCTTCTTCACTTTTGTTGTCTTAAATTTTCACACAACTAAACTTTTGCTTATTTTAAAATTTTTCTTTCCTATAAATATAAATACGGTTGAAATCTTTCAGTGGTTTGTTAATCTTACTAGTAGCACTGAAGACTCATCCTAGAATTAGGTAGAAAAATAAATAGTGTTAAATTTGTCTTCTTAATCCATTTTATAGCTCTACATTCCAAAGCTCCTTTTTGCCTATGGCTCCCACATTTCCTGCATATTTGTATTACTAGTCTTTATTGACTTAAAGATTTAGGCATTCTATCCTATCAAAAATTAAAATAATATCTTCATATACAAATGACTATGTGGAAGCGTGGAAAAAAATCCAATTTATCCTAGGGCCACAAGAAGTGATGACAGAGTACTCAAATGATTTAGCTTTATTTCAAAATGCTTTCATATTGCTGCAATTTAAGAAACAGACTTCATTCCAAATGAGGTTAATAAGACCACTGGATTTATGGTCATGTTTGCAAAATAACTCCATAACATTCTTGAAGCCAATTTTAATAATAATGTAAAAATATTTTTCCCATTTTATTACTAAACTTTCAAGATCATGCTAAGTTGGGAGCCTGGGTGCTTCAGCAGTTTAGCGCCACCTTCAGCCCAGGGTGTGATCCTGGAGACCCAGGATGGAGTCCCACTCTGGGCTCCCTGCGTGGAGCTTGCTCCTCTCTCTGCCTGTGTCTCTGCCTCTCTCTGTCTCTCTCTCTGTGTCTCTCATGAATAAAATAAATAAAATCTTTTTTTTTTTAATAAATAAAATCTTAAAAATAAAAAAAAAGATCATGCTAAGTCACTTCTCATTGTTATATATTTCCAATATAGCAAGACTTTCCCAGAATTATATGGCCACCAGATTGGCCTCAGCACAATAACCTTATTATTTTAAGCTGTATGTTTAGCCTATTTTTATTCACTAGTTAAGATGGGCTGCTGTCAATATGATTTACTTCTCTAACCAAATTAGCTCCAGTTTTCTTAATATAATATATATATATATATATATACATATTTTTTGCCTGAACACATTGTTTAAAAATAAGTAAATATATACACTGTACACAACTTTCGACAAGGCTACAGATTATCAATAAACTAAGCTCAAATGCATTATTAGTCCTTTTCCTGCACCTCCCTGTTTCTGTCTTTGTTTTTCTCTCTCTCTCTCTCTCCTCTCTAATCTACATTTGCAAATGCCAACAAATAGCATATATCTGCTATTTATGAAGGCCCTGCTGCCTATAAAGTCAATCCAATTAGATCTCTCCCACAAGCAAATGCCTTCAAATAACAACATCCTGTATGAAAAATCAATGCATGAATCAACAAATAATCATTGAATACCTAATAGAGTTAACTATAAATACATGAGGTTATTTTCCTTCTGATGATCTGAAAGGAAAGAGTAATTACTGAGGAGTCAGTCCTACATTTATGGGCTGTAACTTCAGAGTTATAGAGCTGATAGCTTCTCAGCAGGAAATATCACTAGCTATGCTCGTGTTTCAAAGATGAATGCATATCTCTATCACTGTTTAATAGTGTTTAAACCTGTTAATGCATGTAGTCTGGTGAAATGAAGCAGCCAAAAATACATTAAGTAGAAAAATAGTTTCCCTGGATTTGTCTGTCCTAGAAATATAATCTATGGAATTCATTTGGTCATACCTTCAGTTAGAATTTTACATATCAAATGGACAACCCAAAGGAAGCCTATGTAATTCTCCAAGTGGACTGCCTTCCATGAAGCTTTTCAGGGCTCATTTAACATGACTCAAGAAGCTTTAGTTACTCTAGTAATTGCAATTGTTTCTTTTTCCTTCAACTTTCAGATCACTTTATACTTGCACATCTATTTTCTTCTTTTCCAGTCTCTTATTTAATTTGGAAAACAGTCTTTTGTATGAATGCAGAGTATCTGCATTCTGTTGCAACCTACCTCATATACCTTTAGATATTCATTTCAGTTGGCCTGACCAGCATCATATCCCTCTTGAGCATCAACTTCAATTTTTATCTAGTCATTCACTTATCACAAATCTTTGTCCATGTGGTCCAAGTGAGAAGGTTCCATCTCTAAGTTTTCTGTTCTATGCTCTGAGCCCTTGATAGTAAATCATATTCTATACTTAGCTACTGGTTGAGAACTTGGCATGTAAGGCAAGCCTGTCAAATCAGAATTACTCTTAGGAATTTTGCAAGCATTATTGAAAAAAGTGTATCTACTTTATGATAACTTTCCCTTTGGAGAGGGGGGCAATTATTTTCTCCTGTACTTGGAGATACCACTCAGTGCCTAGGAATGAAAAAAAAAAAAAGTAATGATATTTCTGGGAAATAATGTAAAACTATTTTTTTTTAAGATTTTACTATTATTTGAGAGGGAGAGAGAGAAAGAGCATGCACACAAGCCAGGGTAGAGGCAGAGGAAGAGGGAGAAGCAGACTCCCCACTGAGGCAGGAGCCCAATGCAGGGCTAGATCCCAGGATCTTGGGATCATGTCCTGAACTGAAGGCAAGACACTTAAGCAACTTAGTCACCATACACCACATGAAACTATTCTTATTAGTCATGAATAATGCCTGAAACCTTCCCTAATCTCAGATCATTATTATACAAGCCAATAAAATCTTTTAAATCTAGGCATTTTAGGTTGTAACTTATTTCACTTAGAAATTAAATATCTATCCTCAGTAGATCTTTAATTTTTTTTTCAGATTTTTTAATCCTCAATTTTATTTTTAAGATTTTATTTATTTATTCATGAGAGACAAAGAGAGAGGCAGAGATCCATAGGCAGAGGGAGAAGCAGGCGGGACTTGATCTCAGGATCCTTGATGATGCGGGACTCCATCTCAGGATCCCAGGATCACGATCCGGGCCAAAGGCAGACGCTCAACCACTGAGCTACCCAGACACTCCTTAACCCTCAATCTTAAAATAAAATAATAAGCCATGTCTTATTTACTGCATAAAGATTTAAGAAAATATCTGTCTTGTAAATGGTGAAGCACTATAGAAAAGTGAAAATGTTACTATTGTACTCTTGAACATTTACTGTATTATTTGTCTAGTCTCATCACTAGATTTTTAGATCCTAAGCAAAACTTTTTCTGTGTACAAACATAAATTGTTCCTGTATAAAAGATGCTTATAAATTATAATAGCAATTTATTTTCCCCATTGTGTAGATATGGGAAACTCAAGGATCAGAGAAACTATGCTGCTTACCCAAAACTACAGTATTATCATGTGGTAGAATTAGGTATCAAATATCAGTCTTTTACAGCTTGAAATTAATGATTTTAATTGTACTTACTAATGCCTGTTGGGATATTTGGCTACCCTGTTGTAACACCTATTAGTGACTACTTACCTAAAAAGGAGGGAACCTATCGTGGCATACAATTCATATATGTAACTTTAGTTATTAGCTTTAACTTTGCACCAAAAGCCAAGACTGCCATTAATCATCACATTTAAGATCTATCCTAGATTCTGAGTTTATTGATCTAAAGTCTGGGCTTTATATGGTTGCCCCAACTGCTGTCTGAAACCCTACAGTCAAGCCTGTCCATGTGTCCATACATGTTTCAGATACCATTCCTTCACATCTATATTATTTCAAGTACATGATTGGATAACTTGTAAAATGAATCATTTTTCAATGACTTGATTGGAAAGTTGGATCATAAAAATCCAACGTGAAGAAGCATGTACGTATGGCTTTAAAAAGAAGAAGGGAAAAAATAGCATCAAAAATTTCCTAAAACGTATTATCTTTAAAGATTTATTTATCTGAGAGAGAAAGAGAGCACAAGTTGAGGGAGGGACAGAAAATCCTCAAGCAGACTCCCTGCTGAGCGCAGAGCCATCAAGCCCTTCAGGGCTTGATCTCACAACTGGAGATCATGACCTGAACTGAAATCACAAGTTGGACATTGAACCCACTGAGCCACCCAGGAGCCCCAAAACTTACTATCTTTCTAAGGTGAAAATTTTGGTCTCAAACTGAAATCTGTAGTTCTACTATCCTGAACAGAAATAAACCTCAGTAAAATAAAAATAAAAACTGACACCAATTCTAATGTTTATTGGAATATGAGCAGTTAACAAGCATGGGGGCCCAGTGTGGGGACAGGCCAGGTATTGTCAATGATTCCAGGTGTCCAGCATTTCCAGGGGAATCCACAAGACCAAGCATGCCAGGATTTTCTTTGCTACAGTACGCTTCAGGCCAGAGAACTTGGTCATCTTATTGCATAAACAAAAGGAAAGTCTTCCTCTTCTAAACCTGAGGCCAGGGATCCCTGGGTGGCGCAGCGGTTTGGCGCCTGCCTTTGGCCCAAGGCGCGATCCTGGAGACCCGGGATCGAATCCCACATCGGGCTCCCGGTGCATGGAGCCTGCTTCTCCTTCTGCCTGTGTCTCTGCCTCTCTCTCTCTCTGTGTGACTATCATAAATAAATAAAAATTTAAAAAAATTTAAAAAAAAATTAAAAAAAATAAAAAAATAAACCTGAGGCCAACTTCAATTACCAGTGTTACAAAGGCAAGCTTCAAACTACAGAATAGAATGGGAAAGATTGAGACTTCTCTGTGAGTCAGTTATTTAGAGAAAATGAACACTGTTGTGAAGAATGAAAGATCCCAGAGACAGAGAAACAAAAACAATAATAGTCATAATAAATAAATTGTTAATGAATGTAAGAAATTTATACAATAAAGACAGAGGAAATATTGAACTACATTAAAGCTATAGTTATGGATTTATTCCCATAACAACTTAGTCTGTTATATCTTATCTCAAAGCCACTCTCTTGTGGTATTGATGGTTAGCCTGTCCAATGATGAACCATACAGTTTCTGTCTGTGAGGAATTCACAGGATTACTAAGGAACAAGATATATAAGTTAGGAATTCTGCTAAAAATAAAAGTATGTATTATTCACGCTTAGGAGAACTTGAGTACTTATATGAGTCTAAGTCTTCAAGGCTGAGGCTCTACATGATCTCAACAGCATGTACTCCTATATTTCTGTGTGTTTTTGCATGCCTAATATATGCTCCATTCTTGCTGAAAACAGATTTATAACTGCAGGGTTTTTTTTGTTTTCATTTTAATGCACAGTTAATTGGAAATCTAAAGGCTTCTTGAAATATCAAAAACTCTACATCTTACAGCTATCAAAGAGAATGTGATGTTAGATATTTATATAAGTATCTATACCTTTTTCAAAGGTAAGAAATCAAATACAGTGAGAGGTGGAGGTCCTCCTTGGCATTAAGACCATGTATAATTCTAGAAAATTATAGATTCTTTATCATCTAACAACAGTTATTTATTATGATGATGATTAGCCTTATGATAGCAGTTATTCTTGATTTAGCCTGCTAGAGTACAGCAAGCCATTTTTCTGTTTCATTCACTTATGTCTGCAAAATGCCTAGAACAATACCTGGGCATACAGGCACTCAGAAAAAATAAATTAATATATTACAGGTAGAACCATGGCAAATATTAAGGAAGAGAAAAAGTGTTTATGTGTGTGTGCGTACATACATGTTACTCTTGTGCATGCACACACACACACTCCCCTAAATGAACTGGAAGACACGGTTGACTTTTATTTTTCAAATATAAAAAGTAAAAGTTAGTTGATGATATTGGAAGATTAAAAAGAAAAAAATAATATTTTTCTTACTCCACATTAAAAACAAATGTAATTAACATTCTTTGGAATTTCTGTTTATTTTTAATAAGATTATTTAGTTCTCTTTGCCTGCCCAAACTCTCTATTCCCTCTCAGTTGAATTCTTCTGTACTTCATGTTTATACCACTACTTATTAGCAAGAAGAAGGTATGTTTCATTTTATTAAGTTGCTGATGGAAACAATCTAAACTCTTTGGCCTAAAATTCTAGACTTTTCCTAACTTAACTCCAGCTTTACATTAAAATATATTAACTTTTAAAGGAAACAACTACTCCCAAAACAGCACATAGTTCCACATTGCAAATATATTTTGCACATTTTGGTCTCTGTCCCTTCATCCCACAGTAACATCCATTCTACCTCTAATTCCTCTCTTACAGTTGACAAAGGAATTGTTCTAAATGCCTATTTTAAGGATGCTTACTTAACATTGGCTATCATACAAAAAGATGTCATGCAAAGTCCCTTCTCTCAAATGTTGATTTTTGTTGTTATTGTTGTTGTTGTTGTTTGTCTCTTTGGGGCTTAAAATAAAACAGAAATATTCTCTCCTTACTAGTAGTACTTAAATGAGCTCTAACAGAATGCTAAGGCAAAAAAAAAAAAAAAAAAAAAAAAAAAAAAAAGAAAAAAAAGAAAAAAAAAAGAAAAGAAAAGAAAAGAAAAAAGAAAAAGAAAAAAAGAAAACAGAATACTAAGGCAATTCATCAGAGCTGTGAGACTTTTCTCAGAGTAGTTCCTGGGGTGGCAGATATGCACAACTCATAGGACATTAAGCAAATATATATCTTTGCACTTCATATGACACTCTTACACTCTCAAGAGAACTAGACTGGACAGATCATGTTCCAGAATAGTTGGATGGACTCTTCTGTATTCCACTGGGAGCAAGGAGAAACAGGAATAAAATGAATCCAAAGTATTAGGATTTCTTCTTGCCTATATTTATCTATAAAATTTAGCCATTTTGGCGTCCCTAAGTGGCACAGTCAGTTAAGCATTGGATTTTTGGTTCAGCTCAGGTCATGATTTCAGGGTCATGAGATGAAGCCCCAGCTGGGCTCTGTGCTCTACATGGAGTCTGTTTAATTTTATCTCTGCATCTCCCTCTGACCCTCCCTCCATTTTCTCTGTGTGTGTATGTGTCTCTCTTTCTCTTTCTCTCAAATAAATAAATCTAAAAAAAAAAAAAATTGCAAGTAGTTCTGCAAAATAAATAAATAAGTCTTTGGTATGATGATGAAAATAATTACCATTTATTGAGCACTTACAAGTCCAATACATTTTTTTTTTACTGATGACCTCATTTAATCCTCATATCATACTGCTTAGGTGGGTGCTCTTTTCATCCCTACCTTTTAAATGAAGGACTTAAAACTTAGAAGATTAAATAATAACCATGTCATTGTATATGTGTTGTGTGACAGGTACTACTAATTACTTTACACATATACATGATCTCACCTCAACCTAGTAACAACTCCATGAGATGAGTTCTGCTTTTATCCCCATTCCTCAATGAAAAAATATATAAACACACACATAGGAACTTCCCCAAGTTCACATACCTACTGTTGGGTGAAGACTCAAATGCACTGTAGAAACTCAATTACCTACTGTTGGGTGAAGACTCAAATGCACTGTAGAAACTCAATTATTAACCACTTTATCATGCCTTTTATGGATTTTTTTTTTTTTTTTTTACAAAGATGTGCCAGACTTCTGTGTTAAATAGAACTGTAATTGAATTTTGGCTCTAACATATAGCAGCTGTTAACCTTTCTGTAACTCAGGCTTCTCTGTAAGATCAATAAAAATACCTAGCTAAAAGGATTTTTTGAAGTTTAAATGAGATACTGGTATTAAAGCATTTAATGCAAGGCTTTATACATAGTAAATACTACATAAATAGGCGTTGTCAGTTTTAAACATTAGACCCACTATTAATATGTTAAATATGAAATAAATATTAACAGATGCTTAATACTAACTAATACAAAATTACTTAATAACCATATTAGAAAAGAAAGGAAATTTTTGGAAATACATTTAATTGTAAATTTTACATCTATATAGTGTTATAGAGTACACACATTGGTGTCAGACAATTTGTTTTTACATTTGAGTTTAATTATTTTCCCTTGGATTAGGTAGAGTCTGTTGTCCCTTTATCACGTATGAAAAATAGATTCTTTTTTTTTTAAAGATTTATTTATTTGTGTGTGTGTGTGTGAGAGAGAGAGAGAGAACAGGGCAAGGGGCAGAGGGAGTGGGAAAGAATCCTAAGCAGACTCCTAGGGAGCCCTACCTAGGGCTTGATTTCACCACCTGAGGTCAATGCATTGAGAGGAATTATTTGACTCTGGAGAAAAATGCATATTGAATAGCATAAGCATACTTAATCTTAGGAAATAAAAGCTATTTTCCTAAAACGGATATCGCTATCTAGAATAGTAAACAAAAATCAATTAGACATTCATGTATTAAAACTTGCTCAATTTTAGTTTCTATACATACAAATATAATAGAAAACTAAAGTACATTTGAAAAAGTTCATATGAAAAATAAAAATTAGAAATAGATATGTTATTTCCCATTCTAAAAACAAATATGTCCTTTCTAAGAGGATCTTTTGATGAGGAAATGTTAGTACTTAGCAATTTCTGAATCCTAACACTGAGGAAAGATGGCAAGGGGACATAAAACGTAAAAGAGGAAGGAAATTCATAATTTCTAAAATTAAAATAGTAACATAACCACCGAGTAAGCATATTCTGCCTTTATGTTTGGAAAGATTAACTCATAGAAAATCTTGAAAACTGACATTTGATGTTTTCTTCTCCTTGCCACTAATCTATTCTAATCAAATTTGCTTTCCTGACCCTCACCCTGAGATTAATTGGCCTTTCATTTGATTCAGAAAATAGAAATATTCAACAAGAAATTTGTCTACTCCCACTATGAGGTTTCTATCTCCACTCAAATGTTTTCTTTGTTCACTTTTATTTTGGGAGAATTTTACTGAACCCCTTCCCTCAGACCTCTTCTGTGTCTCCGATTATTTTTCTGCTTCTTGTACACGTACTGTCACATTTGTTCTTGGTTTTGCTTTACCTAATGTTCTACTCAAATATCCTTCATGAGAAAGTATGATCTCCTTTATCTTACCATCCTTTCAAATAACTGTAAGCTCAGATATTATAGTATGAAGGTTCAAAGGATTATTCCCTAAATATTCTGGAATATGTAGCGATAGTAGCTGATTAAACATCTAATATATGATAAGCATAGGTTCACGTACTTTCAACCACCAACCACCAATTCTCAGAAAAAAAAAATAAAGATTTTATTTATTTATTCATGAGAGACAGAGAGAGAGAGGCAGAGACACAGGCAGAGGGAGAAGATAGAAACCTCAGACGCTAAACCGCTGAGCCACCCAGGGATCCCCAAGTATCAGAAAAATTTATGAAATTTAAATTTTTTTTATGTTTGGGTCTTGGGTCAAATTGATGTTATTTAACTACATTATTCAAAATGCATTGCTTAAAACTACCCTTGATAATGAAGCAAAGATAGTCTTCAATATATGGTGCTAGAACAATTGGACATCTATATAAAAAAAAAAAAAAAAGAATCTAGATACCAGTCTTACACCTGTCACAAAAATTAACTCAAAATGGATCACAGACTAAGTGTAAAATTCAAAAGTATAAAACTTCTGGAAAAAAACAAAAAATCTAGATTATCTTGGGCATGGTGGTGCCTTTCTGACAAAATACCAAAGATAATGCATGAAAGAAATAATTGATAAGCTGCACTTAATTAAATTTAAAACTTTCACAAAAGAGAATATCAAGAGAATTAGACAAGCAGTTGACCAGGAGAAAAAAATTCACAAAAGACATCTGATAAAGGACTGTTATCCAAAATACACAAAGAACTCTTAAACCTCAACAATAATAAAACAAACAACCTAATGTAAAAATAGACCAAAGACCTTCACAGACAGTTCACCAAAGAAGATAGAAAGATGGCAAATAAGCATTTTAAAAGATGTTCTACATCCTATGTCATCAAGGAAATGCAAATTAAAACAACAGTACAGGGCAGCCCGGGTAGCTCAGTGGTTTACTGCTGCCTTCAGCCCAGGGCGTGATCCTGGAGACCCGGGATCAAGTCCCAGAACGGGCTCCCTGCATGGAGCCTGCTTCTCCCTCTGCCTGTGTCTCTACCTCGCTCTCTCTCTGTGTGTCTCTATGAATAATATAAATAAATAAATAATAAATAAAATGTAAAAAAAAAAATCATTATAAAAAAAAAACAGTACACATATATTAGAATAGTCAAAATCCAGCACATTGACAACATCAAATGTTGACAAGGACGTGGAGCAATGGGAACTCTCATCTACAATGAGAACTCTCTCCAACAGGAATTTTAATTGCTGATGGAAATGAAAAATGGAGCAACCACTTTGGAAGACAGTCTAGCAGTTTCTTACAAAATAAAACATACTTTTTCCATATGATCCAGCCACCGTTACTTGCTATTTACCCAAAGAAGTTGAAAACTCTCATCCACACCAACCTACATGCACATGTTTATAACACCTTTATTTATAATTGTCAAACTTGGAGGCAATGTCCTTCAGTAAATGAATGCATAAATAAACTGTAGAAAATCTATACAATGGAATATTATTTGACACTAAACAGAAATGACCTATCAAGCCAAGAAAAGACATGGAGAAACATTAAGTACATATTGCTAAGTGAAAAAAGCCGAACTGAAAATGACCCATACTGTGTGATTCCAGCTATATGACATTCTAGAAAAAAACAAAACTGGGGAGATAATAAAAAGATCAGTGGTTGTGGGGAACAGGGGCTGGTGAGGAGGAGATATGAGTAAATAGGACACAGAGGATTTGTAAAATGGTGAAAATACTCCTTGATGTATATCTGTTATTATATGATGAACATATGTAATTACACTTTTGTCCACACCCATAGAATGTACAACACTGAGAGTGAAGCGTAATGCAAACTAATTTGGGTGTGATTATGATATATCAATGTAGGTTCATCCTTGGTTAAAAGAAAGTACCATTCTGATGAATAATGTTGGTAATGGGAAAGGCTATGTATATGTGGGAACAGGGATATATGAGAAGTCTCAATATCTTGTTGTAAACCTTAAACTGCTTTAAAAAAATAAAGTTTATTTAAAAAAAAATCTTCCATTCTTGTAAATGTATGTTAAATAAGTTTTATTTTTTAAGATCTTATTTATTCACTCATGAGAGACACAGAGAAAGACAGGCAGAGATATGGGCAGAGAGAAAAGCAGGCTTCCTGTGGGAAGCTGGATGTGGGATTCAATCCCAGGACCCCAGGATTACACCCTGAGCCAAAGGCAGATGCTCAACCACTGAGCTATCCATGTACCAAAATAAGTTTTCAAATAGTACTAAACAGGATTGGTATGTCATGGTTCTGTTTTTAATCTTTTTAAACTAACTTAATTGGGCCTAGGTGACAAGTTTGGGAGATACTTGCAGATAAGAAAATAAAACAGCAATAAAAACAACACAACAACTGACGTGTCTTGGAATCCTGAATGCAGAAGAAAGGAAAGCTAGAATATTAAGGGATTGGCAGGAAACAGATTGGTCCAGAAACTGAAAGTCTCTATGAAGTTAAAATGTAGATGAACTTAAAAGGGGAAACAGAGCTAGAAAAGTATGAGATCAGATAATGCAATTTTATAGTATAAAATATTATTTGTAGTGATTTCTGGATCATGACAAAATTTTAAGGTGTGGCATGAAGTGTATTAGTATGTATGTGGCATGAAGCTTAAAGTTATTGAGGTTGAGGGGATCCCTGGATGGCTCAGCGGTTTAGTGCCTGCCTTTGGCCCAGGGCGTGATCCTGGAGACCCGGGATCCAGTCTCACATTGGGCTCCCTGCATGGAGCCTGCTTCTCCCTCTGCTTGTGTCTCTGCCTCTCTCTCTTTCTCTCTGCGTCTCTCATGCATAAATAAATAAAATCTTAAAAAAAAAAGTTATTGAGGTTGAGGAGAAAACATTACTCAACATGTGAATTAAATATTAATTATGAAAACTACTTAAACCTATGACTTAATCGTCAACGAGTAACTGAGAGGATAACAAAGAAAATATTATGACCAGATGATCTGAATTCAACATTTTTTTTTAATTCAAGAATGAAAAATTAATAGTTTGGGGGGCTCCTGGGTGGCCCAGGTGGTTAAGAGTCTTCCTTCAGCTCAAGTCATAATCCCAGAGTCCTGGGAGTCCTGGGATCAAGCCCTGTGTCAGGCTCCCTGCTCAGTGGGGAATCTGCTTCTCCCTCTCCCTCTAACCCTCCCCTGTGCTCTTGCTGTCACTCACTCTCTCTCTCTCTTTCTCAAATAAATAAAAGATCTTTAAAGAAAAGGAAAGATTAATAGTTTGGAATATTAACTACCATAGACATCTGTTTTTTATGGCTTCATCCCTACTATCAATGAAGTTCATGTGAGCACGGTGGAGGCCATGGATTTTGCAGAGACTCGGGTTTGTATAAGAAAAGGGTGGATGAAAGAATATTCATTGTATTTGATTTGCAGTGGAGCTAGCTAACCAATCAAAAAGTATGGATTTTGCAGAGGGAACAGAAGTGGGGGTAAAAATTAAAAGAATTTAGGATACTGTTTCAAAGGCAATAGATTGTTAAATTGTTTTTGCATCCCAATGTAGTGGAAGTTGACAGAGATAATAAGTATGCTGGAATTAGCGAATATCAAAATATTTATAGGAACTTTGTACAAAAGTCCATGCAAGCAGATAACAACACATCCAGAGGCATTTGACGCTGTTTGAGGGTAAATAATATTTTGTGCTTATTAACCAGTTGCTCACAATTTCAAGTAAAAATGAATCTCCTCTTAATTTTTATTTAAGATACATTTATTCTGGGGCTGCCTGGCTGGCTCAGTTAGTAGAGCATGGGACTCTTGATCTCAGGATTATGAGTTCAAGCCCCATGTTGGGTTTAGATATTTCTCAAAAATAAAATACTTTTGAAAATAAAATACATTTACCCCAATGAGGAAAAGTGCTAGGAGAACAATTATTTTTCTTTCTCTTTCTTTCTTCTTTCTTTCTTTCTTTCTTTCTTTCTTTCTTTCTTTCTTTCTTTCTTTCTTTCTTTCTTTCTTTCTTTCTTCCTCTATAAGATATACTTAAAAAACATTTTCAAGGAAGAAGCATATTTTTCTCTATCATTTTCATTCTGCTTTATCTGTCTTAATACATTGATTTCTCTACTGGTCCTGTAAATCACCCAGAAGCAGCTCAAATTTGTATGACTCTAAACTACATATGTTTCTCATTACTATGTAGTAGCCCTGATCTGACTTTTTCTGATAAGACTGAATTGAATTGATGTGATAAAAACATATTTCTTATTAGAAATAGTCATTATTCATAGACAGCATTGCAGTATCACACACCGAACTAATGTGGAAACAAATCTTGTATTCCACACAAGAAAATTTTGGGGAAAACAACATTCAGTTTCATTCTTGTTGCTAATCAGAAATATCAGCATTTTTTTCTTCTTTTTTTTCTCCCCCGTTGTTTAATATTTTTCTCATAGACGTCTATCTAAGAGGCCATGAAAGGTTAGAGTCGGACAGATGTGGGCTTTTCAGTTGGTCAGTCTGAACTCTTCTTGAAGCTGTTACTGATTGGCATTTATTGGTGGTTTTGAGCTGTCATCAGACACTTGACTGTTAACTACTGCATTATACAACCTCTCATTGTACCAGCTTACATGTGCAGAATGAAGAATAAATCAAATATCTACCTTTCCCATCCTATCCCTTCATTTTACAGACTAGAACAGTGAAGTTGTTTTTCTAGTTCTTATAACTACCAGGTCATAGAACTGAGATTAAAACAAAAACAAAACAACAATACAAAACAACAAAAAACAAAATCTACCATCTTTGCATCCAATGCACTTTCCAACATAATATAGTTTTTCTATCTTTTAGAACATTAAAGTATAATTGCTTTACTTAAGAAAATAGAAATCTGGTGAGGGCTATCATCATTCAGATTTAGTCTTAGAAAAATTGTCTTCTTTTTTTAATAATAGAAGAAATTAGGAATTTTAAGAATGATATACTTTCTCTGAAGTTTTATGGTACTTATGTACATTGCAAGTATCAATTTCCCTTTCCTTCTCCTTCAGGTATGTTTTTAAATAATATCCAAAAACACAGAGGTATGTTCTTGCTGTTGCTAAAATTTAAAGATCATCTGTTGAAATGATTACTTATTAATCTATTCATGCTCTGATTTTTTTCTAATTTGTGTATTTTTCTTTATTTTGCTTTTACTAAAGATTAGATATATTTAAGATGTACAACATTATGATTTGATATACATATTCATAGCAAAATGATTACCATAGTCAAGCTAATTAACTTATCATATCCTTGCATAGTTACTATTATGTGTGCGTGTGATGAGAACACCGGAAATCTATTCTCTTGGCAAATTTCCAGTATTCAGTACAGTATTAACTATAGTCATCATGCTATATATTAGTTTTCTAGATTCATCCATCTTACGTAACTGTGACTTTATACCCTTTGACCAGCGTCTTCCCGGTTCTCCCATCTCCCTGCCCCACTCCCACTCTCAGCTTCAATGTATTCAAGGAGGTACTGCCATTTGCAACAACATGAATGAAGGAGGAGGGGGGTCATTATGTTAAGTGAGATAAACCAGCCACAAAAAGAAAAAAAATACAAAACTTTGTGATCTCACTTACACATGGAATTCACAAAAGTGCGTTTTCTTTATCCAAAACTTATTTGAGTCTTAGGAGAAGACAGAGACTCTGATTTCTAAGATATATGGTTTAAAAAAAAAGTAAAACTGTATATGTATTGAGAAACATTTATGCGCATTCCAAATACATTTGTTTTCTATTCTTGTCTAGGTGTCTAGGATCTCAATTCTTTATTTTCTAACAGAATAGTAGGAAATGGAAAGCACTTAATAACTAGAGGGTATTCAAGTAATATGTTTTATATAATTAGAACCAATCAAAACACTTTCTAAACCCTTGTGAAAGGACTGCTTTTGTACATCCTAAGGAGCAGTGAGGGAGGAAGATGAAGGGAACATGGAGAGTGGTCAGAGGCCTCACTCTGTAGGAAGAACTGAATATAGAGTCTACCCAGATGACCTCTCTTCAATTGTTTCTATTTGGCATTCTCTGAATGTTTGTTGAACTACTTATATACCATCTAGAGGGTAGACATGCAGTTGGGACAGTGGTGCTAAGAAGTACCTTGTGAACTCATTTTGCTAAGAGTGAAATAAATAATTTCCCATGGGGGCAGTGGTAGGAAGAATAGTAGGAAATTGAGAAATTGCAAACGCTTCTTCTTCCCTTTTATTACTATAACCAACATCCATTGGCCTGTCTCCTTGTCACAGTTTCTCCAGATTCCAATATGTCTTATTTTCTCCATTATAACAATAACTTGAATTTACATTTTGATAAATATCCTTTAGAAATGGGAGTAAGACACTAGTAGAGATTCCTGCACCAGCATACAATTAACTACTTGAATATCTTGAATTCTAGAGAGATCCATACTGAGTATAATCAGAGAAACTCAAAGCTCTTTTAGCATATGGTGACAATTTTTTAAGTGCTCACTAGGTTACAGGCACATGTTCCTGAAATGAACAATTCATATTTTAAGAATTAGTCATCCAAATGATTCTGCATTGGTTCATTCCCAATTAGATGCAGACTTTCCTCTCCATAGAAAGGATACAATTTCCACTTGGTTTTATTTATTTTAGAAATAACAAAGAATGAAGGGTCTGTTTTGAAATGTTGTACCCATGTATTCAATTCCAACCATATGACTGTCACTTTCTGTTAACTAAATAAATTTATGCGATAAAGTTACAGGACTTTTGAAGATATAATTAATTGGTGAAATGCTGCTTGCATGTGCATACCCTAATTTCATGAAGTCGATCTGAAAACTTCATTTGCCTTGAAACCATTTCAAGACTCATTAATAATGAGCTTTCATGAATATATGAAAATGGTACACTGGAGCCTATTGCAGCTTTGCACAATTTATGGAGTTTTACCACATATCCCTCATTGGCAATGGATATCTATTCATTTATTCTTAGTCTCCAACCTGGTCTCTTTTGTGTTGAACATTAACGATTTAACATCCAGTTTTTTTTAGATGCAGTATTATTTTTGATATCTAAATGTGAGTATATTTCTATGTATATGTATGTATAGAAAGATAATGTGCATCAAAATATCAATACTTTTTTGGCATAAACTGATCAGAGAAAATTATTTTCTGTATTTCTGTATTTTGTAATTTTTACAAAACTGAAAGATTTGCCTGTGTACTGATTGTTAGAAATGTGGCAAGGATTCAGAAATATGAATTGTTATCACATTCAAGTTTAAAGGATAAGGAAGATGCTCTGAAATAACAATAAAAAGATAGTAGAAATAATAAATGTGTGTTTTCTCTAGTACTTTTGAATTGACAGGTATACTCATAAAGGCATTTAGAGAGGTAATATTGTCACCATTTTGTAGATAAGAACCCTCATCTTGATTGCCTTGTTTGAATAAATGACAAGATTAAACCCATACATTCCTACTATGAATCTAGTGCATTTTCCACTATAATTAATCTTAAAAACCCTAAATGCTGACCTTTTTAAGACTGAGAATAAGTGTCTAAGAGCAGATTAAAAAAATAAAAGCTCAATCATCACAGAGGAATATTTGGGCAAACTGACTCTCAGCCTTTACTTTCTAGCACAGCCAGGATCCAGGTAGGTGGGCATTGAGAAGGATGGGCTTTCTTGGCAAAAGACAGAACAATAAGAAAAACAAAACTATGGGGGAAAAGATGATCATGGGACAGATAAAGATGCAGGAAAATGTAAAAAATAAAATTTGATTATGTAAATGGCTAAATCATACTTATCTGACTATGCTTTTAATATTTTTATTGAATAAATTTGGATTTAAAAAAGTAAAAATGAGTTTAAAATGAAGAGAAATATGCTTAAATGATTAAGATAGAGCATCTGTTTCATCAACAACATATTTTCAGAATTTATGATGAAAAATTGGAAGATTTTTATCGTGTATTGAGCACTTGCTTGTCAGTGTGCTAGGAACTTTAAGCATTGTTTTATTTAAATACCGTAAATTCATGGAAATAGATGTTATTTTCTCCATTTATAGATGACAAAAATACACTTCAGAGGCTTTAGTAGCCTGAAAATAGTAAGTCATTTGGGTAGTGAGAGAGCCAGACTTTGACACTGAATTGCCTGAATTCAAAGTCCAGGTTATCATTATTTCTTTAAATTTTTTGTAAGGACCCTAACATTCGGGAACCTTGAACCAATGAACCAATCCTTTCACACTTACAAAATCTCACTGCTCAGCGGCGCCTGGGTGTCTCAGTCCATTAATCCTCTGCTTCTTGATTTTTGGCTCAGTCTCAGGGTTATAGAATAGAACCCTGCTTCAGGCATCAGGCTCCCTGCTCAGTGGGGAGTCTGCTTGAAGATTCTCTCTCCCTCTCCCTCTGCCCCTCACTATATAGACACACTTGCACACACTTTCACATACTTGCTGGCTCTCACTATATAAAATTAATAAATAAATCTTTAAAAAAATGATTTTTAGCCCCCCTGCCCCTCCTCTCAAGAAAGAAATTAAAAGAAAGAAAGAAGTAGTTATCATTAGCTCAACTTTGGAAATGTCACCCGTGTATATGCCAGTACAGCCGGCTATATATATGAACTGCCTTGCTATGCAGTCCTGACAAAAACCTTAATTAGAAGGTTCCCTCTTACTGATTATCCAAATTTTGCTCTCTCACAACCATTTGCTACTACACGGAAGTCAGATATCTTGGTTTGTGAAAATTCAATTACTGCTATGTTAACTCAGGACGAGGAAATTTTTTTTTTCTGTTTTTCCAAAATGTACCATATACCTCCATCATCACTGTAGAAGTGCCTTCAAGCTATTGGCAAAAGAGCCTGCAAAGGGGATCCTGGAAAAGAGCAATTGTAGTCTCTTTTCCTATGTCAACACATATAGCCCTCTGACGTCATGTGACTGGGAACAGTTTGTATGTTATGTATAGTACAAAACAACGGCAACCTGAAATTAAAACACATTCCAAACATTTTAATTTCAAGTTTATAAATGTCATATTACTACCGCTGTAAAAGGACTGATCTTTACATTTGAAAATGATGCTTAATAACATAAAAAGATAATGCCTAGATGTCTGGTTATATTCTTTTCCAATGATCAGTTAAGCTGGAAATGTAAACTTTTCTGTTACGGAGAATTTTACTAATTACAGAAGCCTTCAGCACATCTCACTGATCCAACTTCTTTATACCAAACAAGGGAGACAATAATATACAATTTCTTATTTGACCATTTTCTGTTAAAGGAAAAAGAAAAGAGTAGTGTATTTTAGTGCAATAAGAAATGCAGTGGAGAAAAATAACAAAAGAGATAGAAAAAAAGAGATAGAGATGTATATGGGGTTGCCAACTTAAATATGGTAGTCCAGGAGGCGCTATTTATAAAGTACCAGTTAAATGCAGACCTGAAGGAAGGGGAGAACCAGCCAAGGAACTCTGGGGGAATATGCCAAACCATAAACAGCCAAGATACCAGTGTGGTCAACAAGGAGTGAGTAAGGGCTTTTCTATAGATGACAGACACATGGGGCATGACAATCAGGGAGGAGCTGGGAATACATTTGAGGGAACTTGGTTTTTAATCTGTATAATAATCACATATCACAGGACACCAAATAGGTGGCAAGCATGTTAAAACTCTTTAAAAGAAATTGGTGAAAGCTGTGTCAATAATTGAATGTAGAGCACAGTAAAAGACAGAAACTAGTCAATTCCACGCCAACTGCAAAATACCAGGCAACAGATAAAAACCACCATGAAACATAATTTGATCATTATAAGTGTTAATCTTTGCACTTGAAAATGGGAAATGGACAGATTCTGGCTTTATTTCCATGATAGAACCCAAAAGCTTTATTGACAGATCAGATAGGATGAGAGAAACAAACAAACAAACAAAAACCAACAGCAACTCCACTCAGGATTTGAGTAACTGGATGGGAAAGTATTTGCTAAGAAGAACAAGACTGCAGAGAATTAGGTTTGATGGTGGAAATAAGTTTGATATGCCTATGAGACACATAAGAGAAGATGGTAAGTGAGCAGTCAGAAATAGGAGATTCATGTTTAGGATTTTGTGTTTGTGTTTCTGGGCTGGGGGTGGAGATTTAGAAATTGTAGTTGCATTAATCGAATTTAATGTAACATGACTAGATGAAATCACCAAGGGACTGAGTGAAAATATAGGTGAGGGAGAAGAAAAGAATTAGCTAAGGAAAATGAAAAGAAAAACTTAGGAGATATTTATTCCTGAAAGCCAAAGAGAAAATGTGGCATTTTGTATTTCCTTATAGAAATAGGTTCTAGCAAATTCCGTAATTTGAAAGATCTCAAGAACATTTGTATTTTTATCCAACTGTATATTTGACATAACAAAGATATTGATTGATGTCTTAATGATATTTTGATAATTTTCCTTTCACCATTAAGAAATTGATAGTATAATTTGGTTGAGTATTTAACAACTTTGATAATCTACTTACCACATTGCTTGGTGCTTTTCTATTAGAATTTAACAACAACAATAAAAAAAAAAATCCACCAAAAAAGCCACCAAAAAAGCGTGAGTAAAACATCTTAAAATTTGTAATAATAGTATTCTATATTATTAAAATATTAATACTATTTATTCAGCTTTATAGCTTTTCCACTTGGATTATTAAAAATAATAATAATACAGTTTAGTTAGTTAACTTAGGTGGACAAGTCTATTCACTTCTTAGATAATGTCAAAAACCGAGCACAGTTGAATAAATTTTGACAGGTTTGTCCATTTACTTATTTTATCACTCATTTGCAAAATTAAAGAAAACAGGGGAAACATTAGTTTATCACAGATGAACTTCATTTAAGTACTAATCCATTTTATTTTTGTGAGTAAAAATCAGTTCTATTAAAATATTAAAATATGGGTGTACTTTTCAGCACTAAAGCAATTGCCGAATGTATTTCAAGTAGAGGGTATTTTTGCTTATTGTTTTAACTATTTTCCTTATTCATATTGGAATAAAGTGTTATGTACAGGTTGATGCTTATGTATGGAAATATTCTCCTTGTTGGGGAAAATTGACAGTGAT
The DNA here is from genome assembly GCF_011100685.1 of Canis lupus familiaris. Classification (NCBI taxonomy): domain Eukaryota; kingdom Metazoa; phylum Chordata; class Mammalia; order Carnivora; family Canidae; genus Canis; species Canis lupus. Next base: position 80,246,850 of record NC_049224.1, read on the forward strand.
AAGAAGTTTAATAAGTAGTTAAGCAGAGAGTCCAGCCAAAGCAGAGACTCCCCACCATAGGAAAATAGTCAAAAATAAAATGAAAATGATCAACTCTGAGTACCATAATTTTAAAATAAACTTTTACCTTGGAATGTATTTTAGATTTATAAAAAATATTGCAAAAAATAGCCCCATCAGTCCCCATACACCCTGCACCTATTTTTACAAAAGCCAGTGCCACTCATAGCTATAGTTAACTTGTCATGATTAAACAACTAACATTGGTTTATTAACATTAACTGGAACTCAGATTTCATTCAGATGTTAGCAATATGTTTCTTTTCTTTCTTTAAAATGTATTTATTTATTTTAGAGAGATGGAGAGAGGAGAGGAGAGGAGAGAGAGCACACACACTTGACAGGAGGGAGGGGCAGAGGGAGAGGACAGAGAGAGTTTCAAGCAGATTCCCTGCTGAGCAAGGAGCCTGACCCTGATCTCACAACCCAGAGACCACAACCTGAGTCAAAACCAAGAGTCGGATGTTTGACCCACTGAGCCACCCAGGCATCGCAGCAATGTGTTTTCTACTCCAGAATTCAACCCAGTACACCACACTGCATTTAGTCATCACACGTCAGTACTCTGCGGTCTAGACAGTTTCTCAATCTTTCCTTGTAACATATGCTTTAAAGGAAACTATCTAGAATTCTCGAAGATGGAGATATCCCTGATGGGTTAGTTAATAACTTTGTTAAGCAATTGAGCCTTGACAAGTCTTGTTTTTTACACGATGCAGAAGGTTCTATATTGCTTATAACCAGAAGTAAAATGTGAATTCACAAATTGTAAAAAATATATAGACTTCTAGCTTGGTGCTCAAAACCATTAATGAGCTTAATCATAATCATGAAACACAAAACACACACACACAAATAAAGTCTGAGGCATGTACATCAAAATATCTATGTTTCTGGAAAAAATGATGAAAAGATGGGGGCCTCGGTGGCTCAATCAGGTAAGTGTCTGCCTTTGGCTCAAGTCATGGTCTCAGGGTCCTGAGATTAAGCCCCATATCAGGCTCCCTGCTCAGTGGGGAGCCTACTTCTTCCTCCTCCCTGCCCCTCCTCACCCCACTCATGCTCTCTCTATCTCCCCTCCTCAAAAAAATAAATAAAGTCTTTAAAAAAATGAATGAAAGGAAGGTGATATGTCCTAAGGGAGATTATAATTTTAGGATAATTTTCAATAAGGTCTCTAATTCCCCCCACAGGAAATTAATGTAGAAAAGCCCAAGTAAGCTTGCTTCAGAAAGGATGAAGCCCTATAGTTTTGTTTTGTTTTGTTTTTCCTTAAGATTTTATTTATTAATTAACGAGAGACAGAGAGAAAGAGGCAAAGACATAGGCAGAGGGAGAAGCAACCTCCGTGCAGGAAGCCTGATGTGAGACTCAATCCCAGGACTATGCCCTGAGACAAAGGCAGATGCTCAACCCCTGAGCCACCCAGGCGTCCCAGCCCAATAGGTTTTTACAAGGAATTGTTGTTGTTTAAAAAAATAGACCTCTCATAAACACTGATTAATAGGCTGTATTTATCTTTTTCTGTTTTTTTTTTGAAAGAAGCAAGCGATTGTGATAATTATAATTTATAAAATTTATTTTGAGGTGATATTTGAAGGAGAGATGTAGAAGTGTAGAATTGGAAAGGATTAACGTCTCATTCAATATATATATATTTTATTTTATAGATAAAAAAACTGAGGCTCTATGAAGCCTAGTGACATCACCAGGAGCACAAAAGTACGTGGTGAGGACACATCAGCAAATATCTAGTTTCCATTACTCAGGAGGAAAGAAGTAGTGCTGTTTTTCTGTTTAGTGAATTACTAGCCAGGCAAGTTTTGAGAACATAGGGCTAGTAAAATAAATTGACTCAGTTAGGAGTAACATTACAGGATGTGTGGAGACCGAGAACTAGCTGAACGTACAAAGAGATTACTCACATCCACAGAGAATGGGTAGCAATTTTTGACAGTTGAGCGATAGAAGGAGAAATGAGACTTAGCCTGTGTGAAACAAACTATAATAGATGTATAGTCAGCATACAATTTTTTTTCTTCAGAATTTGAGATTGTTGTAAAATGTGACTTTTGCAGTGATGAAACTGTTTTTGTTTGAACTACGTGAGGAAAATGGTTTACGGCGTCCCATGTTAGTGGTTTGGTACTGTGGGCTTTCTGTTCTGTCCATTTAAGTCAGTCTTAGGTTGATGGGTTGATGTTTAGATCATGGGATCCCTTGAGAAAGTCAAAGATAGAATGATAGAAGTATTTCATGACAGCCATTGTGGAGGCATGACAAGGTCTCAAAATCTGAAGTCGAAGATCTTTGAGACTAATGCAGTCACTCTGGCCACTAAATGCCTGGATTGGAAGGATGGAAACAAAACAACAGACTTGTAATTATTCTGAGATCCCCCCACCCCCAAAGAAGAGTAAAACTAAGGAAAACGGGCTGAGAGAGAAAGGTATATGCAGCCAAATACTCCAAGTAAGTCATGAGCAAGGGAAGGTAAAGAAAATGGATAAATCTTAATTTGGGTCTATCCATAAGGAAGCTGACATCCCAATTCATCCCAGAAGATGGGATAAATTCCATACTTTCTGTATCCAATTATAAGGGCACTTCAGACTAAGGACAAAACTTCCAGAATGATACAAAAAAAAAAAAAAAAAAAATGTGTCCATGCAAATCAGCAGTTTTTTTGTGGAGAGAAAACATGGTATGGTTCAGAAATAACTTAACACTGTATTTCTTACCCTGAAGACAAATGAATATTCTGTTGGTGTTTTTCTTAAGAATAACTATGAAATTGAAACATTTTGTCATATTTGCTTCATAATTTCTCAGGAAAAAAGATATTTACAAATGTAATTGCAGCTGGTCTGGAAGGACTTCTTGAATCTACTTTTTCCTCTTCACTAGAGGTTGTCTTTTTTTTTTTTTTTTAGGTTGTCATTTTTTTGTGTGTTTTACCATATTACACACATTATGTGCTCACAAACCACATTAGTTCTTTTTACATTATTCAATATATAAATAGGTAAATGGTATTATACTGTGTATGCCCTTTTGATACTTGTAAAGTGAAAATAGCATTATGTTTCTATAATTTAATGAGATTGATAAATGTAGACCTAGTTTATTTTATTTCACTGCTCAGAATTATATCACTTTTTTGTGCATTATCTTGTTTAAGAAGTTTAGATTGTTTCAAATTTTCTATTACAAATACCGAAAATTGTCCCACTTTGTTGTTTTGCATATTTATAAGCTTTTAGAATTTGAAACATATGAAATACTGTAGTTGTTAATGGGTAGGGAAGTTATACTTCATTGTTTTTTATTCTCAACCCCTAAATAGTCTTAAATATAGATATACTTTCATATGCTCATCCACTAGGAGGTATCCCCGAATGTGGATAATTTGTTCATGTCTTTACTGGTTATCTATTACTCTGTAACAAACCATCCCAAAACTCAAGTGACTTAAAACGATAATTCATTATTTCTCAGGTGTATCTTTGAAATATAGCAGAGGTTGCTCATCCAGTTGTGTTCAGCTGGGAGTCTGGCTGGATGGAGACCTAGGGAAAAGTTCTCTGGAAAAATATAATAAGACATTTGTGTCCAGATATATCAAACACCTGAGATTTTACTATACTTGCAAACTAACAAGTTTACCCCACCAGTTTTCAAATTCTAAAATACTGTGTAATAGTTTTAAATTTACTTTTCTCCCATGAAGCTAAACAAGAAATATTTTCAATTATATCAAGCTTTTCCCCAAAAGTTAAATAACCAAAGAGAAAGGAGGGAAGGAGGAGAGTAGGGAAGGAAGGAAGGGAGAGGGAGATAGATGAGAAAGAAAAGGGAAGGAAAAAAGAAGGGGGGGGAGGAGAGAAAAAAATAAGGAAAGAAAAAGAAAGAAAAAAGATAAATATTTGTTACAATGAATTGGCACTGATCCATTATTAATAACTAAGTCCATACTGCATTCACACTTCCTCATTCCTGTCCAGAGTCTCATCAGGGATGTCTCAGGGCCTCTCATCTCATGGCCTGTCATCAGGGATGTCTCATGACCACTACCAATATTTTCTCAGATTTTCTTTGTTCTTGATTACTTTGACTTTTTTGAGGATTAAGGGTTAGGTATTTTGTAGAACGTTCCTCCTCTGGTATTTAGGTGTAATCATGTTCTAGATTAATCATGATTATCCTGGGATAACATGTGTTTGAGAAGAAGATCACAGAGGCAAAGTATCATTCTCATCGTATATCAAGGATATATCAATTCTACATACAATTAATATGACTTCTTGCTGTTGATGTTAAACTTGATCCCCTTGATCCCCAGTTTTTTTGCAATGTAAAGTTACGCTATATCTCTCCATTTCCATACCGTATTCTTTGGAAGAAAGCAACTGTGTGCAGACCACACTTAAAGAGTAGAGGATGATGTTCCACTGTTTTCAGGATATCTACAATTTTTTAAAATAATTTAGAGAAACTTTTTTTAATATTTTATTTATGTATTCATGAGAGACACAGAGATAGGCAGAGACATAGGCAGAGGGAGAAGCAGGCTCCCTGCAGGGAGCCGGATGTGGAACTCAATCCCAGGACCCCAGGAATACAACCTGAACCAAAGGAAGATGCTCAACCACTGAGCCACCGAGGTGCCCCTCTACAAAAATTATTTGGACTTCTGCACTAGAGATTTCTCTATTCTCACTAATTTATTTATTCAATAATTTAATTATATCAGTATGGACCCAAGAATGGATTGATTTTTACTTTCGGTTGTAATTCAACATTTCTTTGTTTTCTTACTCACATTGTCACAACTTTAGCTATTGGGAGCCCTTTCATTCAGCTCCTGTATCTCTTTGACATACTGTATCATTGGCAGGGAGATGAAGGGTCCAGTGGGGAAGACAGGTTGCATTTGGACCTCCTTATTTTTAGTCAGCATGAAATCTCACAGTCTCGTGTTGTATAGTTCTTGTCCTGTTCATTGAATCAGCTCATTCTCCAAGGAACCCTGGTTTCTTTTGTTGGAGAATGGTATTAGCAAGATCTGGTTACTAGGTGTACTTTTTGTTCCTGGGGTATGATTTACTCCTGATTCTCTTGAGACATATATGTATATAATTTCTATGTATGAAAACTGTATCTATATTAATCTAAATATGAATTCAAATTGTAATCCATTGCCACATGTATTATTCTTTTCCTCGCTTATCTCTTACCTCCCCCTACAACAGTATGAAACCTGTCTCTGGCCATCTACTCCATTGTCTCTGTCTCTGGCCATCTACTCCATTGTTCACTTCCAACATACATGCATACTAGTATCAGAAATATTAACCCCTATCCCCATGGGAAACAAATTTATCAACAAGGATACAGTGATTATGTGCAGTTCTCTAACCTTCAGTCTTACACACTCCATTAATTTTGAAAGTTACTTAAACCAGCTCCTTTCTCCACCCCCATTCCATTCAGTGAGGTGGTTTCATCATATTTAAACACATTTAGATGTTTTTGTCACATTCTGTATTCCAAACAGGGTTCTCCAAATTCTTTTTTTTTTTTTTTTAGATTTTTTTATGATTTTATTTATTTATTCATGAGAGACAGAGAGAGAGAGAGAGAGAGAGGCAGAGACACAGGCAGAGGGAGAAGCAGGCTCCATGCAGGGAGCCCAATGCGGAACTCCATCCAGGGACTCCAGGATCACACCTTGAGCCAAAGGCAGATGCTTAACTGCAGAGCCACCCAGGCATTCCCCCCCACCCCCAACTTTTTTTTTTTTTTTTTTTTTTTTTTTTTTGCATGCATTAAGGCTTACTTTTTTTGTGCTGTGAAGTTCTTTGGACATCGACAAATGTCATGTATACATCACTATACTATCATACAAAACAATTTCATTACTATAAAACATGCTGTGCTTCATCTATTCAGTCTAGCCCATCCCAGTCCTGATCTGTGTCCATGTCATCTTTATAGTTTGTCCTTTCCAGAATATCATATATTTGCAGTGATTTCATGAATTCAAGAAAACGTGTTGGTTTTCAGTTCATTCACATTTTTCTTGGTGTAAGACCAGGATTGACAACTCCAAATTCTTTACTAGTTGAAGTTGAGACTGGAAGCAAATTTGAGCTATTTATATTTAAAACTTCAGACAATGGGGTGCCTGGGTGGCTCAAGGGGTTAAGCAGCTGCTTTAGGCTCAGGTCAGGATCTCAGGGTCCTGGTATTGAGGCCCAGGTTGGGGTCCTTTCTCAAGGGGGAGTCTGCTTCTTCCCCTGCCCCTCATACCCTCATATCACTTCCTCACCCCACTTGTTCACACACTCTCTCTCTCAAATAAATAAAATCATAAAAAAAAAATAAAATTACAAACAATGTAATTTTTTTTTTTTTTTGTAAGGAGGCCTTGACAAATTGAGGTGATTTTTTTTTCTTTCTTTTTCTTTTTTCTTTTATTTCTTTATTTCTTTATTTTTAATTTATTTTTTATTTTTTTAGAATATAAGGTTCTAATAATCACTCTGGCATTCTTAGGAAAAAAATAATAATATTTGTTATGGTCTGGGTTTAAGTGCTGGTATAGAAGCTACATTGATGGGAATTCTCTGGAAACTATCTTCATACACACTTTAGATTTCTTCTTATGTAGCATTAAGGACCTGCCTTTTTTTTTTTTTTTTTTTTTTTTTTTTTTATGGACCTGCCTTTTTTTTATACTAAAATTTTACCCTGGAATATTTGTTGAATATATGTTTACCTGCCCATGGAAGTATGACAATTCTAGCACACCTTTTATCCACAATATTCCCCTTTATGTGTTGAAATATAAAAATTATTACTTATTTGTACCTGTATTTAGATTTCTGTCTTCATGAAGACTTAAAACTGAAGCTGTGCTATGAAATTAATGTGTACTCAATCTCTAAGAAATTTTGTAAGTTTCATGTGAAGAATTACAACTTTATTTACTCAATATGTATGCCTCTATATGCCAGGAAGTATCTGATAAAAATATAAAAAGAGGTTCATAAGATTTTAATATCAGAGACAATATACCATGCCACCCAATCCTTCTAAACAAATAGATCTGTAGTGATCAAAAGTAGAGTGAAATATCTCTAACTGTTATAAAAGAGTTGTTATGAATAATAAACGAAAAATTCTGCAAAATATTTTATACTATAATATATAGTTCATATAATCATACAATTTTTTTTAATCATACAATTTTTTGAGCAAACTATGACACTCTAAAGAGTGAAAGGGAACATTTTTCAATAATTATGCTGGTACAATAGGCATAACTTAAGAATAACCCAAATAAATTGGTATATATTGTCATTCCATGTATATACAGTACCATCATATCTCCTACCTTAACTGTAGTTCATCATTTTAAATCTCATTTATGCAGCATATTTATTGAGCATATCATGTACTGGTCACTGTTTGGCCGTTAAACTTTTACATTTAAAAACAAAACAAAACAAACACCAGATAGGCATGTATTCATTTTTGTAGCGATGATAGCAGCATGACTAAGTGCCATTGGATACCTGAACTCGGCATAGAGAAATGATTTCTTAGGGTAGATGTGCTATGTCTAAACTGAAGTGATGTCCTACTCACATATACATACATACACATAACTGGTGTTTTCCCAAGATAGTTATTTTAAAAACTTTGTATATACTTTTAGTTTTCCTTATGTTTAATGTGTGCAGGAAATAGAATGCTTCTAAGTTGATCTCTGTATTAATGATACTGGGGTAAAGATGACATTTATTCAGTAATGGCCTAGTAACAAAGGTAATTTCAGGACTGAGTCAGATGCTAGACATGTTTCATTAAACATCACATTCGTAGTTTCTTCTTTCACAGAGGAGAATTCATTAATATTTATCTTTGGAGAGTTACATTCATAATACTGTTAAATAGTTTTCCTTTTGAAATTTTCTTTATTAGAAGAATCAAACTTTATAAAAATTAGTAAACTGATTCTGCTCTACAACAATATCATTGTAAAATAGTAATCCCCCACTTTAAAACAGTTTCTGGCACATATTAGAAACTGAGTAAATAGTTATTCAGTGAATGAATGAATGAATGAATAAAATTCAGTAAGTCTTTGGAGGGCTGCCTGGGTGGCTCATTCAGTTAACTGTGTACCTTTGACTCAGGTCGTGATCCCAGGCTCCTGGGATTGAGAAACCCCCTCCATCAGGCCTTGCCAGGGGCCCCACACATTGCCACTCAGTTGGGAATCTGCCTCTCCCTCTCCTTCCGACCCTCCCCACTGCTCTTGTTCTACTCGCTCACTCTCTCTCTTAACTGAATAAATGAACAATCTTAAAAAAAAATCAGTAAGTCTTTGGCTATTTGTGAACAAGGATTTTATATTTGTAAGTAATATATATTGGTACTTTAAATCTCTTAACTAGGTAAATAGTATTAACAACAGGGCTATACTTAGGAACCAGCGTTTGACATTTTTTTCATGCCTTCTGACCTTTTCCACCCTTGGCAAACAGGCTAATATGGAAACAAAATAATGTAAAGTTAGAAATTACATGGAACATGGTCTTAATAATTAACAGCTAGAATAATGTCCCCAATAGAAATGCCAGTAGAACTTGCCTTTCATGCTAAAAATTAGAAAACCACAATCAACAAACCATCACGCTTCATGAAATACAGATGTCATCAACTCTGCTTCGTTTTATTTTATGTAACACGTTAACAAGTAATGTATCTATTACATGTGTTTTTTAAATTTTATTCTTACTGACAAAGTTTAAGAATTACTGAGATAGTTTTTAAATCTTATACTATTCTTATATATACACAGGAAAGTCTGAGCAAAATAAATTGTTTCATGTGTTCCTAAATCTTTTATTGTATACAACGGTGATTTTTCTAAATGTATTTTTGTTTCAGAATTGTCACTGAATTGCAGCACACAATATTGGTCACTGTGTCACCAAGACTGCTGGTAATGCAGCATTTCTTGACAGTATTCTACTCTTGTCTTCAACATTTTTATCCAAATCACCGATGCCTATTCTACAAATTTTTAATGTTGGTGTGTTTTTGATCTACTAAAGATATTTATTGAAGGTTATCTTATAAAAGTAGGGGTTCTCATTTTTCTTCTTAATCTTTTTTTTACATTTATTTATTGGAGAGAGAGAGAGCGAGCAAGAGATGGAGTGTGTGTAAGGGAGGGTGGGGTAAGGGGAGAGAGGGAGAAAGGGAAGGGAAGCTGACTCTCCTCTGAGCTGCAAGCCCCACACTGGGCTCCATCTAATGACCTTGAGATCATGGCCTGAGCTGAAACCAGAAGTTGGAAGCTTAACTAACTAAGCCACCCAGGCACCCCTCCAAATAATATTTAAGTGTTTTTTGATTGAAATAATATTACAATTGGTTAGTTATGCCACTAAGAATGACAACCAATTATATGCATAGGAAATAACAAAAGCTGATCCTATAATAGTAGCAATGGGTTTTTTCATTCAGTGCAAAATGTCTCAATTTCAGAGGAATTTAAATGTTAATTGCGTGTGAGAATGTGTTTGAGTTCATATATTTATGTGTATGATATTATATATATGCATAGATATATGTACATACTTCCTATCTCACCTTAATTTAGTGAAATATTTACAGTAAATGAAATAGAATACAATAAATCTCTACAGTTACTACTGCTATGAATAATGTGAATAGGTATGATGATTTGTTTCAAAAGTAGACTAGATATTGTTTAATTGCAAATTTATGTGCTTATTTGAAAAGCAATCTTTAGACAGTAAAAAAATAAAAACTTCCCTAAAATACATTGAAAGTATACTACATTTTAGATTATCTAGAGGAAAGCTTAGGTATTGTGTTACTTGTTTAGTTATGTGGCATAATAAAACTGATTTTAATATAAGCTTATTGCAAAAAGAAAAAAAAAAGTCTCATTTTGTAGCATTGGCTTTCCATTTCCTATCTACTTGGCCACATGAATCTTGGGTGCCTGTAAAGGCAGGATAATAACTAATCCTCTTTAGTGTTTAGCGTCACTTAATCCTTTCTGGTACTTATCCTATTAACATTTTTTCTCTTGTATTTAAATGCCAGTGCAGAGCACTCAAATTACTTGCATTTATTTCGGGGCTTCTGAATTTCTGTTAGAGGAAGTACCTTCGGAAATGTTTGATTAAATATATGCATTTATCTGAGTCTATATTCATTTTCAAGTGCTTATTCTAGCTTAATGACTCTTAGCTTGGATATTTTAAGCTACCAGTTTATGTTTACCATTATTTTGGAACTGTAGAATTCATATGCAATGTAACATAAGCTCTTTAACTGGGTTATCAAAAAAAAAATACATATGAAACTTTTGCATACTCTTAGATTTTAGTTAAAACCTTATTTGAGGTACATGAATCCTTAAAGCCTATTCCTGGACATTACTTACATTAAAGGCATATAAAACAATATATCTTTTGAAGAACTCTGTTAGTCAGACCAGGCTAAGCTATGCTGCATTAACTAGCTGCACAAAATCACAGTGGTTTTGAAAAACAAAAGTTTATTTTTCACTCATAACATGTCTGCTTTAGTTTGGCAGGAGAATCTGTTTTCAGATAGACTCATACTTGCATATCTACAGGACAAAGGGGGGGTATTGTTGGCAAATCATGCTTGGCTTTTAAAACTTTAGTTTCAAAGTACCGCATTTTATTCCCATCTTGTTTCTTTAGGCAAAGCAAATCATGGGGATAGCAGAGAACCTCAAGGCAGTTGGGGAAGTATAGTCATACTATGTATTAAAAAGGAAAGAGGAAATATTTGTAACTAGCCCTTTTAAATGAACCCCAAGAAACTTAATCATATAAAACCAAGACACCGAAGTGCTTATATATGTTTAACTATCTTTTGGGGAAAAAAAAAATGAAGACTACAAAATTTTTAGTATTATATGTGTTTTATATTTTAGCTTATGTAAGAAAGAAATGATAAGCATATATTGTCTGTGTGTAATAATATACATGTACTATCACTACACATTGATATATGGTATTTAATTTAATACTTCAACAACCTCCATGTATGAATATCTTTATTCTCCTCTGTTATAATTGAAGAAGAAACTTAGATCAGAGAATTTAAGTAAACTTTTCTAAGTTACATATCTAATAAATCATCACTCTAAAATATAGTTCCATTAGTTCCTGGTTTTCCCACTACAAAATGCTATCTCTTAGGAAAAAGAGTACCATTTAGATAAACAAGAAAACATCTGTTTTGTAGGTATGACTTTTAAAATTATACTCAGTCTATTTTTAAAAAAAATTATTTATTTGAAAGAGAAAGCCCACAAACAGGAGTGGGGTGGTACAGAGGGAGAAGGGGGAGCAGACTCTCCGCTGAGCAGGGAGTCAGACCTGGGGCTTTATCCCAAGACCCTAAGATCATGACCTGAGCTGAAGGCAGACACTTAACCACCTGAGCCACCCATGTGTCCCCAAATTATACTCAGTCTTGTATTTACCTGCCTTTAAGTGGGATTCAAATATAAAATGTAATAAACTGGGCACTTTAAATACAGTGCAAGAAAGTTTCGGGACATCCTTTTTACCCAGTGACTTTTCATCATTCACTCGGCCCCCAGTTTGGTCAGAGTTCTAACTCTACTATGAAAAGACAAGCTCGAAAAACTCTTAAGTTTTCCTAATGGAGATAGCTGGCTGGACTTGGAAGAAAAACAGAAGTGCCACACTAAATGCATTATAAGCAAAAGTAGCAATTCATGCAATGAGAGAGAGAGGGAGAACAGTAGCTCTGCTAATCTGAGGCTGGAGTCTGGTTGGTTCTCAATGCTCACTCATCACAATGATCCAACATGGTCCTGGAGGCGCCAGCCTGTAAAAAAAAGCATATATATGAATCACCTTAATTTGAATAGTAGTAAAGTTGTCTTAATTCAAAGATTATATAATATGATCCAGCATGTAGGAATTTGTAAAGAATCTACAAAGCAAAATGAAAACCTAGAAGAACTAAAAAAAAAAAAAAAAAAAATTCAGTAGCCCCAATGGGGGACTCCAAAATCAGTTCACATCCAAATCCGTCGTACCTGTCAATGTTACTTTTTATTTATTTTTTTCAATGTTACTTTATATTGGAAAGAGTTAATCACATCTTTTGTAATATAAGATAATACTAAGTTAAGGATTTTGAGAAGAGGAGCTTATCCTTGATTCTGGGTGGATTTAAGTGCCATAACCTGCAATCTTATGAGAGGAATGCAGAGGGGGTGGCTGGGTGGCTCAGTACCTTCCTTTTGGCCTAGGTCATGATACCCGACTCCTGAGATAGAGTCTGCATTGGGCTTCTTGCTCAGCAGGGAGTCTACTTCTCTTTTTGCACTTCACCCTGCTCATGCTCTCTCTCTCTCTCTCTCTCTCAACAAATAAATAAAATCTTAAAAAAAAAAAAAATAAGAGGAATGCAGAGGGAAATTAGAAGGAGAAAGAGACAGAGAGGAGAAGGTAAAATTAGGATGAAGGCAGTGACTGGAGTGATATCAGCAAGTCATGGAATGCCAAGGAATTTGGGGCAGCCTCCAGAAGCATCAAGGAGCAGATTCTGCTCAGAGAGCTTGCAGGAGTTTGCAGAAGGAGACTTGCCATACTCTGATTTCAGAGTCCTGATATCCAGAACTCTGGGAGACTTAATTTCTGTTGTTTTAAGTCATCAAGTTTGCATTTATTTATTTCAGCAGTCTCAGGAAATTAAGACAAATGTTAATATAAAAAAAGACTATTGTATCTGTAATCTAGAAATGAATAATCCACAAGTAAAATCAAGCATCTAATTCAATCCACGACAGGATGAAAAGTGAAAAAAAATATTTAGGAATAAATTTAATAAAAGCAGTGCAAAACTTTCAAAATGAAAACTATAGAACATTGCTAAGAAAAATTAAATATCTAAATAAATTGCAAAATATCCCATGTTTATGGAATAAAACAACTCAAGCAGGCAATCCTCCCCAAATTGATAAATAGATTTAAAAATTATCCCTGCCAAAACTCCAGCTTTTTCCTCCATAAACTGACAACTGGATCCTAAAATATATATGAAAGTCAAAGGATCTAGAATAGCCAAAATAATTTTGGAAAATAAAAACAAAGCTTTACAATAAACAATAACCTTGTTAAAAACATACTGCAAAGCTACTGTAATGAAAACATGGCATTGGTATAAGGAATGTTAGATTATTTACATCTATGTAACAGAATTAAGAGCCTAGAAATGAACATTTTCACATATTTTAACTTATTTTTTATAAAGATGACAAGGCAAATGTCTTCAGGAAATAGTTTTAAGACACTTATGAATCTATATTTACATATACCTATGTGAATGGAAAATAAGCCCCCAGAAAATGTATATTATCTTCACTCATTACTCAAATGAAAATTAGGAACATTATAACATACCACAACAAGCCCTCTAGTGTAAGTATAATTAAAAAGAGACAATAATGAGTGCTGGCAAAGAGGTCGAGGAACTAAACTTCATATATTACTGGTTGGAATGTAAAATGGTTGTATTAGTTTTCTATGACTGCTGTAACAAAATGACTAAAAACTTAGTGAATTAACACATTTCTCATCTTACAGTTCTTTTTTATTCATGTGACAGAGAGAGAGAGAGAGACATAGGCAGGGGGAGAAGCAGGCTCCCCTGCAGGGAGTCCCCTGAGACTCAATCCCATAAGCAGAAGGCAGAGGGTCAACCACTGAGCCACCCAGCTGCCCCTCTCATCCTACAGTTCTATAGGTCAGAAGTCTGATATGGGTTTCAATGGGCTAAGATGAAGGTATCATCAGGGTTGTGTTCCTTTCTTAAGCTTGTAGGGAGAAAACGTTTCTTTGCTCGTGTAAATGCTGCCAGAATTCAGTCCTGTGCTATTGTAGTACTGGAGTCTTTTTTGCTGGCTACCAGCTGGGTGCCTTCTCAAGCTTTTAGAGGCCTCCATACAATCCTTCCACATAGCCTCCCCCTACATCTCAGGACCAGCAAAAGAGCAATTAATCCTCATACTGCCATCTCTCTCATACTTCTGCCTCTTTTCTTCTACTTTTAAGTATCTGGATAAACTCAGATAATTTCACCATCTCTAGGTGAGCCAATTAGCTTCTGTATTCCCTTGCTACTTTAATTCCCTTGCTCCATTTAAATATAGTCACACATTCTAGAAATTAGAACTTGGCCATCTTTGGAGAGGGAACTATTCTTGTGCCTACCACAATGGTACAGCAACTTAGGAAAGTGGTTTCTTTTCTTTTCTTTTTTTTTTTTTTAGAGAAAGAGTGCATGCGTGTGAGGTGGGAATTGGGGGATGGGGGAAAGGAGAGCAGAGGAAGAGAGAGAGTCTTAAGGAGGCTTCACACTCAGCTTGATATGGAGCTTGATCTCATGACCCCAAGATCATGACCTGAGCTGAAATCAAGAATTGAATGCTTAACCAACTAAGCCACCCAGGGGCCCCAGTAAAATGATCTAAAAAACAGTCAATATGTGACTCAAATTTTCCAAATAAGAATCTATCCAAGAGATATGAAAACATATTTTCTGCACAAAAGTCATTTCACAGGTGTTCTTAACAGCATTGTTCATAATAGTCCAAACTGGAAACAATCAAAATGTTCATCAACTGGTGAAAGTAAAATGTGGTATAACCATACAATGAAGTACTATTCATTAATGAAAAAAAGCAGACAATCTGCAATGCAGCAAGGAATGAAGCTCAGACACATCTTAGAAAATTAAAAGTCTATACACAAAATTCCACATGATGTACCATTTATATTAAATTTGCAGAAATGGCAAATCTGTTGAGACTAAAGGTATATCAGTGGTTGCCTCATGCTGAAGACAGGGGAGATCTGACTGTAAATGTCCATGAAGAAACTTTTTTGAATGATGAGAATGTTCCAAACCTGGGTTATCATGATGGTCACACAACTCTGCACATTTACTATAAATCATTGAATTCTATACTTATCATGGGTCAATTTCATGGTATATAAATAATGCTTCAATAAATCCGTTAAAGGGTAGCCAGGGTGGGTCAGTGGTTTAGCGCTGCCTTCAGCCCAGGGCCTGATCCTGGAGACCCGGGATCGAGTCCCACGTCAGGCTCCTTGCATGGAGTCTGCTTCTCCCTCTGCCTGTGTCTCTGCCTCTCTCTCTCTCCCTGTGTCTCTCATGAATAAATAAAATCTTTAAAATAAATAAATAAATAAATAAATAAACAAATAAATAAAGCTGCTAAAATTTTCCTTTCATCAATTCATATTTCGCAAGTAAGCTAGCATTTTCTGAAGAATGCTTCCATTGTTAGCTAATTCATGATTTATTTGTAAAATTTTAAAAAATATTTTATTTATTTATTCATGAGAGACACACAGAGAGAGAGGCAGAGACACAGGCAGAGGGAGAAGCAGGCTCCATGCAGGGAGCCTGATGTGGGACTTGATCCCCGGTCCCCAAGATCATGCCCTGGGCTGAAGGCGACACTAAACCACTGAGCTACCCAGGCTGCCCTATTGGTAAATTTTGAAGCTTAATAATAACACCTTAATGTCTACCATCTTCCTCAAACAGAGGGATGCCCAGAGTGGTAAAATCCCTTTGCCCATCTCAAAAACATCTCATACATGACCCAACCCACCCCAAGCAGATTTTACCAACAGCAACATGCCATAGAAGCACTATTCTGCAATAGATTTAAAAAAAAAAAATTCAAAACTTTGACATCTAACTCATATAGAAGTGAAGACATGAACAAGTTATCCCTACTCAACTCAGGGAATTTCTCAACTATGAACTTTCCAATTGGGTTGCTCAATCTTAACACACTGGGTTATTATCAGAATGAAAAGGAACAATATATGAAAGATGCCCCGCACAGTGTCTGTCAAATTCTAAATATTCAACAAGTGTTAGCACTTCCTTGTCTACAAAAGGACTTCACAGTTATATTTAACTCTCTGCCATTCTGGTTTCTAGCAAATGCAAAGAAGAACTCTTCACTAAAGAGTTGGATCGCTGGTTAATATGATGGGTTTGCAATATTTATCCATATCAGTCTGTATGCAAGCATCAAATAGGCCCCACATAGTGGAGCACTGTCTAGGTAATACAGGCGTTGAATATCCTCCAGACTAGTGTAAACACAATTGAACGTTCAAAGCAATATGGACAAGAATGAGCAAGAAGAAAATCATGATTATAGCAAGCTAACAGTGACACAGCATTAAGATTGTATTTTTATGGAAAATGTTAACATTTCAATATTCTATGATAAATGCAAAGAATGTAGATATAAGAGAATTGGGTAAATTGGAGTAGTTCACCAGGCTGGGAACAAGGTAAAAGGTTCATGCCAGAGCAGGCCACACTGAGGAAACTTTTATGTAATTCCTGTATATGTTCCTGCTGGAGAACTTTGCTGAAACTACAAATGGAGGTATAGAATTTGGCTTGACACAGGATTGCAGTAAGTTCAGACTTTACACTCCTAAAAGCTCAGCAGTGTATACTTGCAGCAATGGGGAGCCAATCTAATTAAATAAAGTCCTACCCCTTGTCAGAGAGTTTGAGATGTGTACAGCTGAAATACTAAAGTGTGAGCTTCTCCTATATGTGCAGCAGCTTCTTAGGTACACATGAAAATCATGAACCTCATTCCTCTTTGTTTCCCAATAAGGCTCTGCTACATTAAGTGACAAATGATGCCAGAAAGGGTTGGGAGAGGGGGGAGTTTGAGAGTCAAAAAAACACGTTTTTTATTTTTTGTACCTTTTACTAGAGATCTTCAGAAATAGAAAGGTAAAAAAAATAAATGTGCTATTTTTAAAATTTATATAGTGTTTACTATATACTAGGCATTTACATTTAACCTCAATCTACAAAAAAAGGTATCATTTTTATTCCCATTTTACAACTAATGAAATTGATATATGGAAAACTGAACGACTAGTCTGATGTCAAAGCCACATGGTTAGTAAATACAACAACTCAAATTCACACCCAGACTGTCTCTGGAGTTTCTTCTTGTAACCATTTTACACACTAAATATATATGTAAGTTCATGCATATTTGTCAATTTATACATCTGAGATCAATGGATTTATATTTTCCTTTCTCAGCATTGAGAAGTTACTGACCTACTTACTATTTGTTGATTTAAGGCATGTGCCTTTTGTTGATTTGTAATCATTTTAAACATGCATGCATTTTACTCCTGTCATTTGACTTAATTTTGAACCCCATATGAGGAGTTAATAATAGGATCCCCTCTGTAGAGGTTAGTATCATGTTTCTGATGATAAATTGGTTGAGTAATCCTTAATAACTGTCCTTCATTGTATATCACTAAAGAAAAAAAAATGTGTTTCTCTTATTATTTCCCCCGACATAGCAGATTTATAACTCATTTTTCCCCCTAAGCTATTTATTACCAAAAATTCCAGAACAAGCAAGAAACTTGAAATGCCATTCATATCCTCCTTTATTCCCATATTAGCTATAAAATTCTAACTGGGCTTTGACCAAGATCTCTTATCTAGACCTTGTTCTCGTGTTTTCTCCATAACATCTATTTTTCCAGGAACTTTCAAAGAGATTTTCATGTGAGGTTATATGCCAATGACACAATTTGTTTGACAATTTAACAACTGTGGACTTCATATTTTTCATTTTGTTTAGGCTGAAACAAAAGTTTATTAATATTATATATTGTGATAAGCATTAAATTCAAGGAAAATATCATTGAAAAAAATAAACCTAGTCACTTGTTCAGGCCAAAAGATTATGTAGCAGACTCTTTCACATATCAATAACATGGTAGACCTAAAACTATCTATTTCCATTTGCTTTTTTTTATTTAAAAAATAGAAATCTGGGACACCTGGGTGGCTTATTTGTTGAGCATCTGCCTTTGGCTCAGGGCATGATCCTGGGGCTCTGGATCGAGTCCCACATCGGGCTCCCACAGAGAGCCTGCTCTCCCTCTACCTGTGTCTTTTCCTTTCTCTCTGTGTCTCTCATGAACAAATAAATAAAATCTTAAAAAAAAAAAAAAAAAAAAGAAATCTATTACTCATAAATAATGTCATCGATGTTGTAGGCATAAAATATTTCTTAGATTCATAGGTGTATTGACCAATTATTCAGCTCAAATAACAAATATAAAAGACATTTTAGCCTAGCTTTGTTTTGAGTCCTAACTAGTGTTCAAAAGACATCTTGCAACTGAAACTTTAAGTAAATTAACGATGTGGTTAATCCCAAGTGACATTAACATTGGATGTTTGGCAGATAAAAAAAATATTGCTGAATATCAAGTTTATATTAGCCTAGATGAAAAGCAAAATTGAGAGATAAAAGTATATATTGGTTTGATATGTAGTCTACTTCCATAAAACCATTAAATTGTTTTATGGAACAACTAATAAATTGTACAACTAATTTTAAAGGATATCTACACACAAAAAAACCTTAATGTTCCTATCATTCTATAGTTGTGTTTTCATATTTAGACCCTGCATACATAATTTGTATAATTTCAGTGAACTATGAGCTCTTCATAAAAGCCTAATTCTCCAATCCAGTTAAGAACTATCTATGTAGAGAAACTATATGTGCAAATCTAAATTTAAAAATATTCTCTGTAGCAGACTTTGGATAAGGCAAATGTTTATTATGAATAATGCCTGTTGGTAGACAAAAGCCATAGAAAGTCATGTTTCTAATCATTTTCTGACTAGTTTAGGACTTTAGTGAAAGAAAATCTGAAAATAGAAAACTTTTTTTTTCTGAATTTATTTATTTTTATTTTTTATAATAAACTTATTTTTTATTGGTGTTCAATTTCCAATATACAGAATAACACCCAGTGCTCATCCCATCAAGTGTCCCCCTCAGTGCCCGTCACCCATTCACCCCCACCCCCGTCCTCCTCCCCTTCCACCACCCCTAGTTCATTTCCCAGAGTTAGCAGTCTTTATGTTCTGTCTCCCTTTCTGATATTTCCCACACATTTCTTCCCCCTTCCCTTCTATTCCCTTTCACTATTATTTATATTCCCCAAATGAATGAAACATACAATGTTTGTCCTTCTCCGATTGACTTACTTCACTCAGCATAATACCCTCCAGGTCCATCCACGTTGAAGCAAATGGTGGGTATTTGTCGTTTCTAGTGGCTGAGTAATTAATATTCCATTGTATACATAAACCACATCTTCTTTATCCATTCATCTTTCGATGGACACCGAGGCTCCTTCCACAGTTTGGCTATTGTGGCCATTGCTGCTATAAACATCGGGGTGCAGGTGTCCCAGCGTTTCATTGCATCTGTATCTTTGGGGTAAATCCCCAACAGTGCAATTGCTGGGTCATAGGGCAGGTCTATTTTTAACTGTTTGAGGAACCTCCACACAGTTTTCCAGAGTGGCTGCACCAGTTCACATTCCCACCAACAGTGCAAGAGGGTTCCCTTTTCTCCGCATCCTCTCCAACATTTGTGGTTTCCTGCCTTGTTAATTTTCCCCATTCTCACTGGTGTGAGGTGGGATCTCATTGTAGTTTTGATTTGTATTTCCCTGATGGCAAGTGATGCAGAGCATTTTCTCATGTGCATGTTGGCCATGTCTATGTCTTCCTCTGTGAGATTTCTCTTCAAATGGTGCTGGGAAAATTGGACATCCACATGCAGAAGAATGAATCCACATCCACTCTCTTTCACCATACACAAAGATAAACTCAAAATGGATGAAAGATCTAAATGTGAGACAAGATTCCATCAAAATCCTAGAGAGAACACAGGCAACACCCTTTTTGAACTCGGCCACAGTAACTTCTTGCAAGATACATCCATGAAGGCAAAAGAAACAAAAGCAAAAATGAACTATTGGGACTTCATCAAGATAAGAAGCTTTTGCACAGCAAAGGATACAGTCAACAAAACTAAAAGACAACCTACAGAATGGGAGAAGATATTTGCAAATGACCTATCAGATAAAGGGCTGGTTTCCAAGATCTATAAAGAACTTATTAAACTCAACACCAAAGAAACAAACGATCCAATCACGAAATGGGCAAAAGACATGATTAAAGTTGAAAACTTTTGTGGGGTTATGGTGCTTTCCAAGACAAGGCTAAAGAGTAGAGATGGAAGATGGTGTTTTAAAGAGGGCCACCCTGTGGTCAATAAATCTAAAAGATTGTCTTTCATTTCAACCATTAAGTCAGAAGAAAGTAAAGTCAAAGAAATCCAGTTCAAGAGAAAATGCATGACTTTACATGTTGGATTGGCAATTTGATAGCTACCTCCTTCAAGTTTCTTAAATCTTAAGACCACTCTTACACATAGAAATAGTAGCCTGAAATTTTTGGTAAAATTAATTATACCAAATTATATACCCCAGAGATGAGCCTAACACAGACTATGTACCAGGTGGAACACAAGACTTTTTTTCTAATATTGTACCTTTCTGTAGTATGTTCAGTCTCTCCTACTAATTTCACAGGATTATCATGGGAATTTCTGTTTAGTACAACATTATCCCAGTCACTGTCAACAGTTGATTTGTCCTAGAATAAGCACCTGAGCCAAACTGTCCAATAACGATTTTCCTGGGGATTTTTATATTTCAAAAAGAATCATAACATTCCCTTTGTTGTGACTAAAATTGTAAGATGTAATGTTCAGGAACTGTCAGCAAATATATTTTGTAACATAGAAAAAGCAAAATCCAAATTCCAGTAAGAATAAGGATGAGACACAAACATTTGCTTTCTAGGCCTCATCCTTGACTTCCAGAAGTTTGGTTGTTAAACTCATTCTTGAGTTTCTAGAGATGCCCTACTTGAATTCTCAAAAAGCTCCCCTTTACCTTGAGTTCTTTCCATTTGGGCTTTTTGTCAAATTCAACATAAATTTTTCTAAATCATGAATTATGAGTAGGAGAATACACACCTAAGGGTTTGTTTTCCTAACTCATAAAAATAACAGAATTAAATATAACTTCTAAACATGTGTCTTTCCATAGGGAAATCAGGACAACAAAACTGAGACAAAAGGAAGAGTTTCTTTTTTTTTTTTTTTAAGATTATTTATTTATTTATTCATGACAGACACAGGGAGAGAAAGAGAGAGAGAGAGAGAGGCAGAGACACAGGCAGAGGGAGGAGCAGGTGCCATGCAGGGAGCCCGACATGGGACTCGATCCAGGGTCTCCAGGATCACAACCTGGGCTGAAGGCGGCGCTAAACCACTGAGCCACCGGGGCTGCCCGGAAGGGTGTCTTATTATGTGAAAGCAAGAGAATAGTTTTAGAAATATTTATAATCATCCTAATATTTCTTATGTCATGTTCATACATGAATTTGCCTATACCTAACCTTAGAGACTGGAAAAAAGGAGGTTATAAGAAAGATACATGGGTTAGAATCAATAGGATGGGGAGACTAAAATATAAGGAAGTGCTATATATGCCTGGTAGCTGCGTGTAAGCTGAGGAGGATATCACCCAGAACACTTTTATGATATGCATCAATACTTAGTGCTTCTGGAATCCTAAAAAGTTATCTAATCAGGAGTGATTTGATCTTTTATAGGCTGGAATAAAGCAGCCAGGCTAAATTCAACTAGAATTTTCTCAAAATAAATAACATTTAGATCAAATAACACATGATTAGGAAATGAAGCTTTTTTATTCTATGAAATTATAAGGAATGTGGAATAACTCCAGTTCTGAGCCTAGTCAAATTTTCTTCATTATTTCTAGGAGTCCTCAGGTGTGTCTCACAGGGGCTTCTGAGCATACTTGGGTCTTTGTCAACCCCAACTGGAAAGCCTTTCAGTATCTGTAAAGACAGAAAGATGCCCAAAGACTGTTATTAAAACCAGATATTAAGAAACCAATTGCTGGCATTTGGAATGAGAACTGTAATCTCTTATAAATGCTGATGCTACGTAGAAGTATCATCTTCTTCTGTTCTTAAAGCAGTTGTTACCTAATCTAATGTCCCTGTCAGATCTGGTTGTAACTACACATAGGGACATGATTGATAGTTTGGAATTATTCTCAGTATATTGGTTGGCTATATGGTTCAAATTTATTTATTTATACTTATTTTTAATTTTATTTATTCATTCATGAGAAACACAGAGAGAGAAAGGCAGAGACATAGGCAGAGGGAGAAGCAGGCTCCATGCAGGAAGCCCGATGTGGGACTCAAACCCAGGATCCAGGTATCACACCCTGAGCAAAAGACAGATGCTCAACACTGAGCCACCCAGGCATCACATATGGTTCAAATTCAGAATCAAACTCAATATAGGGTTTAAACCCAGTTCTATCACTAACTAGCTGTTTTATTTGGGGCAAGTCATATACTCTCTCTATTCCATAGGTGTTTAATATTTAAAATGGAAATAATAGCAACCTGGTTCTATTGAATATTAAAGTAAGTAATGTGGTATGGTGGACTAAGCCATCCCGTGTTCCAAACAGAAGTGAGAGTATTATGTTAAATTTTCTAGTGCTTCACAATTATTATGTTGTGTGAAATTGCCCATTTTAACTTGCTTTCATTCATTTATAAGTTTCACATATTTATTGAAGCAAATATAGGTGCAGCTTCCATGAAAGTAGAGTACATGTAAGTGATAAGCACCATGTGTGTTCAGAATTGATTTTGCCCACTGATTACTTAGCCACTATATTTAGACTATATTTCTCTCTCCTGAGGACTAGTTCTTTTCCAGACTGATTATTTGTCCTTCATATAAAAGGCTTATGGGTACCCTTTTACCTATTAAGACACTTATAACTACAACCATTATTTACCTACTATGTTCTTCACTCACATCTAACATTTGATCTCAAATTAACAGTCCACCAGAGGTCCCTTTAAGACATCTAAAGAACAAAGAAAAAAAAAAGAAAAAAGAAAAAAAGATATCTAAAGATGTATGAAAGTAATTAAGTCAAGGTACTACACACATACAAACACATATATAGTTATTTACATAAACATTATGTATTAAGTCTGGATTGCCTTATCTTCAACCACAAACAATCAAAAATATCCTTCATGATAAATGTCATGTCAAGTTTGTGAAAGATCTATAAGGATCAGAAAATTCAATGAAATGTTTTTATCAGTGCTTACAACTCTCAACTGGAAACCTCTTTGAATCTTCTTAACAACAAAATTGCACTTTTAAATCCTCAAATTATTTTTTTGTCCCAACTTGTTTGCTATTTTAGTAAATTTTGTTATCTGGCTTCAGATTACAAATGGGATGCATCTAAAATTCCACAAATAAGCAAATTGAAACCTGCTGTCTGAGATAGATGCTAACCCCTGCTTTTGCTTAGAAACAATATCTTGGTTTTCTACACTTAAAAAAATGTAGAAGAAATATGCATATATCTCAGTTGAAAGCTGGAATTGATGGAATTTTCTCTGATTTAAAGATTTGTAACTTAACTGGCAAAGCTTAGAGTTCACATGTGTTCCTCTCATGACTTACCACAGGGACTATTTGGAGTAGATTCAATAACCTTTCCCATGCCTTCTTTTGCTTCCTTCGTACATGCTAATCATTCTAAACCAGAAAGTCCCAAATATCCCGTTAAATTTTGTGGCTGACAGAATTGACGAAGAGCACAGCTGATGAAAAGAGACAGAGACGAGGTATGAAGTGTTTACCTTCTCTAACTCTAAATTATTACCAGTTTGAGTAATAAAATCCAAGTTGGTGCTGACCCTCAACTCTGCCACAAACTAGCTGCTTGAGGTTGGGCAAATCACTGAATCTCTCTGGTCCTTGAGAGTTTCATAAATAAAATGGACATTATAATTTTGGTGGTTCCATGGAGTTGCTATGAATACCACAGAAAAAATAAATGTAGTAGGATGACTCAATGCAATGCCAATATGGCACAGTACCGAATGAGGCAAGATGGTTCATCTTTTGGTTTGGTGAATAGTCAGTTAGTTTGGTCAAGTCTGAATATATCAGATAATCACATTTCAAATCTCTTGACTTTTCAAAAAAACTTTTATAAATCAATGTTCTTGTCATTTCTGTTTATTTCCAGTTAAGGCATTTACCAATAAGCCATTTTTAAATAAGCTTTTCATAGAGAAGCAACTATTAAATCCCTCAATAAATTTTCATTCACTATCAAGTGTGCTTGAGTGCTTGATAGGAGGTTGATAAACAATGTGTTGTATTCAACAAAATAGCCAGAAGCCATGCCCTTAAGGAGCTTTCAGGTTAATAGAGAAAGAAATACATTTTGTTTAAATTATTACACAAGCAAACCAAAACCATACATTGATATAAGTCCTATGAAGGAAAAGTACAGAATGCCAAAGAAAACTTTAACAAAAAGACCTAATTTCATTTGAGAAGTTAGAAAAGGCTTTTCTGCACAGCATTATGCATTTTATACAGTTTATACATTTTAAAATAATTGAAAACATAATCAGAAAAAAAGATAATAGTTTGTGACACATGAGAAGTATTAACAAATTCAAATTTCACTGTTAAAAAATAAAATGTTATTGGAATCAGACATGCTCATTCATTTACATAGTGTCTTTATGGTTACTTTCATGCTACAAAAGACTTGCTGCATAGTTGAAGCAGAGATTTCCTGGCTCACAAAGCCTAACATATTTACCAGATGGCCTTTTACAAAAAAACATTTGCTGACTCCTGATGTAGAACCTTGCAAGCTTCCATAGGATTTTTCTTTTTCATAAGTTAAATGAGATGCTGTTAAAGGGTATTATTGTAATATTTTAAAGCTATTGTGGAGCTTTAGCAGATTTATGTTTTTAAAATCTGAATGATAGGGATCCCTGGGTGGCACCGCGGTTTGGCGCCTGCCTTTGGCCCATGGCGCGATCCTGGAGACCCGGGATCGAATCCCACATCGGGCTCCCGGTGCATGGAGCCTGCTTCTCCCTCTGCCTGTGTCTCTGCCTCTCTCTCTCTCTCTGTGACTATCATAAATAAATTTAAAAAAATAAAATAAATAAAATAAAATCTGACTGATAAATATTTTTTCAGGTTTATTTTCATCTTAATATGAAAAAGTAAGAATTCAAAATCACAACTCTTTATAAAAGTTTGGAAATGGGTACTGGGACCAATTAATAAAACTCAAGCAAGCTCATTCCTACTTGGCTTGATAAACATCTTTGAAAACATACCATGTCTAGAATGTTAGGTGTACATAAACAAAGATGAATCAAATATAGTGCCTGCCCTCAACTTGCTTGCAGTCTATTCAATTTAAGGTCTTAACAGCCTGTTAGCAGATTTAGATATTTGATTGTTTTAACCTCTTCCTTTCCATACTTTTTAGAGACATAAAGGAAAAGGAAAGCATGGCAACTCATGAAACACTTCCAACTTCGAAGATTTAAATAATAATTTAAATAATAATCCATTAGCTCTTTTTTATTGAATGCATATATTATTTGAAATTTTGCCTACAACCCTCCAAATTGGTTATATTAGTTCAGTATTGTGAGAAAACTCTAGGATACAGAAAAGATAAGTAACTTACCCAAGATCTCAGGAATAATGGCAATGGAACCTTAATTTGAATTAAGATCTATCTTAGTCAGTTTGGGCTGTTATAATAAAATAGCACATATTGTGTAGTTTACAAACCAACAGAAACTTATTTCTCACAACTCTGGAGACCTATAAGTCTAAGATCAAGGAGATACAGATGCCAACAGATTCAGTGCCAAGTAAAGACCTGCTTCACTTTGTCCTCACATAGTAAAAGAGAGGGATTTCTTTGGGGCCTCTTATAAAAGGCCACTAATCACCTCTCAAAGATCCCCACTCCCCAATATCCTCACTTTGGGTGTTAGAATTTATCATATGAGATTGCGGTGGGAAACAAAATACCCAAAATAACACTAACCAACTGCAAATTCTGTGTTTTCTTACTATACTAGTGTTTTCTAAAGTATGGGTAACAAATGATGGCAGAGACTCAAGATGAATAGAGACATCACTCAACACATTGAATGTCTTAATGAGAAAGCTATTGTCATCTCCTCTCACCATTCTTTTTAAACTTAGTACTGGAAATTCAAGCTAATGCACTAGGACAAAAAAAGAAATATAGTATATAATAAGGAAAGAACACATAACACTATCTTTTTTTCACAGATGATTGATCATCTATATAGAAAATTGAAAAGAATCAAACAAAAACTCCTGGAACTAATTAGTGATTATAGTAACCTTGCTATGTCTTAAGTTAACATACAAAAGCCAACCACTTTCCTATATACCCGCAATAAATAAATGGATTGAAATAAAAAGCACAGTGTCACTTACATTAGCATTCCAAAAATGAAACACTTAGGTATTTAAAATCCAACAAAAAAAAAAATCCAACAAAATATGTGTAAGTATAAAACTGATGAACAAAATCAAAGAAGAACTAAATAAATGGAGAGAGATTCGATGTTGAAAGACAGCAAAACAACGTTAGCATGTCATTTCTTCCCAACATAATCTATAGATTCAATACAATATCAATTGTGGATATTGATCAACTAATATGATGCTTATATGGACTGATGAAAGACTCAGAATTGCCAACACAATATTGAAGAACAAAATTAAAGGACTGACACAATCTGACATCAAGACATAGTATATAAAGCTATAATAATCAAAATATGGTGATATTAAAAAAATATGGTGATATTGGTGAAAGAATACACAGAGATGGATGGAAAAGAATAGAGAGCCATAAATATAGTCAATTGA
This sequence comes from Canis lupus familiaris, assembly GCF_011100685.1. Taxonomy (NCBI): domain Eukaryota; kingdom Metazoa; phylum Chordata; class Mammalia; order Carnivora; family Canidae; genus Canis; species Canis lupus. Next base: position 80,273,836 of record NC_049224.1, read on the forward strand.
TCTTTGGCAAAAGAGCAAAGGCAGGATAATGGAACGAAGATAATCTCTTCAACAAATGGTGCTGAAACAGCTGAATGTCTAAACACAGTCATCATCATCATCATCATCATCATCATCATGCAGGTACAGACTTTATATCCTTCACTAAAATTAACTCCAATTTGATCATCGACCTAAATGTAAAACTCAAGATTATAAAGGAAATAGAAAACCTAGATGACCTTGGGTATGACTTTTTAAATAGACACCAAAGGTATGATCAATGAAAGAGATAATTGATCAACTGGATTTATTAAAATCAAAAATTTCTATGTGAAAAACAATGTCAAGAGAATGAGAAGACATGCCATTGACTGGGGGGAAAAAAAAACTTGCAAAAGACACATCTGATAAAAAACTATTATCCAAAATATACAAGATAGTCTTGAAAGTCAACAAATAAAAAAAAAAAAAAACCTTGATTAAAAAAATGGAAGAAAGACCTTAGCAGATACCTCATCAAAAAGAGCTACAAATGGCAAATGGGTATGAAAAAAGATGTTCTACTTCATATGTCTCTACTGCAAAAAAAAAAAAAAACTGGCAATGTTCCCCCAGCATTAGGAGATTGGGAGTATGATCTGGAGGTAATTGCTTATGGTAGGGGAGCAAGAAAAATCTAAGGAATTGGCCAGTGGAGAGGCTTCCTACAAAACCCTCCCTGGAATTTTCACATGTGCCCAATAAGAGAGGGAGAGTATGACTGGTTATTGTATAAAATGCAAAGGCCATGATTCAGTGTTACCAAGAGAAGCAACAACACTTAAACGGTTTCAATAGCAACCTATAATCCTAGAGAGCTTTGTCATGTCCTCTCTCCCATTGACCTGCCCCATCACTCTGAAAGAGCCGAGGCTCAAGTGAGAAAATCAAGGAGGTTGACCAGCTGCAGAGTGGAGGAGGAGGAAATTCTCAGTTGCTGAGTCTCAAGCCTGATGGAAGGGTGAATCCAACAGAACATAAGAATATTAACTACCAGAATATTTAATGATATAATATAAACAGGAAGTTTGAAAACTTCAGGGAAAGAGTTAACTTGGAGCATCAGAGGGTAGTGAAGGAGAAGAAACAACTCTTAGTTACCTATACCTTCAGCCAATTGGATTTGCTCATACAAATCCTTTGTTTGTTTGGGGGTTTTTTTGCTCATACAAATCCTAGGCCTTCTCTGAAATTGCAATTGGAGTCAGCCATGTCATAAAGCCTGTCCATAAATTTGAGAAAAGTAGGATTTTTCTATGTATTCTTAATCCTATTAGTCCATGAGTAAGTTTGAGGTGAGGAAAATCAATCTCGTGAAAAACAACAAGATGCAGTTTAGGAATATTAGTAAGTCTTTTCAAATGCTGTAGTCTTTTTTGTTTTCCTTGAAAGCACTTTGATTTTTTTTAATAATAAATTTACTTTTTATTGGTGTTCCATTTGCCAACATACAGAATAACACCCAGTGCTCATCTGTCAAGTGCCCACCTCTTGATAGCACTTTGAAGAAACATACAGAAGAGAACAAATCATAAAAATAAATAATACTGCACTCCCAAATGTGTCCTTCCAGTCATTGACAGTCATGGAGAAAGTACATTTTACATCTGTATGCCATTGTCTCCCTAGCAATAAGTCCAATACTGGAAACCCAATAGAAAAATAAACTCTTGGTAAATGAATATATCAACTTTTATTTTTTTGTCTTTAGCTTGATGTCATTTTACTGTTTTGTTTCTACTATGACATGTGAAAGGAAGGCTGTTTTTTTTTTAAGATTTTATTTATTTATTCATGAGAGATACAGAGAGAGAGAGAGAGAGGCAGAGACAAGGCAGAGGGAGAAGCAGGCTCTCTACCAGGAGGCTGATGTGGGACTCGATCCCAACACCCCGGGACCTGCCAAAGGCAGGTGCTCAACCGCTGAGTCACCCAGGTGTCCCAGGAAGGCTATTTTTAAATTAAACAACAATTATACTGTAGCTGCAGTAATGCATCTATTAGAAAAACTAATCTATTATTTATTTTCTTATTAAAAGTAATAGAGGGATCCCTGGGTGGCGCAGCGGTTTGGCGCCTGCCTTTGGCCCAGGGCGCGATCCTGGAGACCCGGGATCGAATCCCACATCAGGCTCCCGGTGCATGGAGCCTGCTTATCCCTCTGCCTATGTCTCTGCCTCTCTCTCTCTCTCTCTGTGACTATCATAAATAAATAAATAATTAAAAAAAAACAAATAAATAAAAAATTTAAAAAATAAATAAATAAAAGTAATAGAAAACTGGCTTAAGGCTAAAAAAAATAGTCTCTATATACTTATGTTTACTGAGTTACAAGTTTTCAATGAAATTTGGAAAGTCATCAATTATCACATTAAATTCTTGTAAAAATCTTATGCTGTTGATATTACTAACCCCATTTCAGAGTTGAGAAAACTGAGGTTCAAAGAAGTCACATATCATGCCTAATGTGACAGAGCTTGCACATGATAGGAACAGTATTCCAACTCAGGCCCATCTGTTGTCAAGTAAATGGAATTCTCCTAAGACTCTGCTTTTTGGATAAGCATAGAAATCACACACTCCCACGCTTTAACTTTCCTAAAGAAACTTCTTGGTTAGTATGTGTCCTCAGACATTCAACTAAGCATTTGAAAAACATTTTTGACAATTGTTTTGTGGGGTTTTTTTTGTATTTTGCATTATAAAAAATAATTTTTCAATTATTTAAATATAAATAGAACATGTTATTTCAAACCATTCCCTACCTGTTTCAGATGTACGACTTTTCCACTGCAAAGTTGAGAAATACATTAAGCAAATTTCTGTGGTCATTAGATAATATTGGATGGGTGGATGGATGAAAGAAAATTCATAATTATTCATAGTGCCTAAAAGATATTTATAAGTGCATACTAAATAAATTTTAGGATGTTTATAATACACAACAAATAATCAAAGGATTTTTTTTGCCATGAATTATCTCTTCAAAAGATCCCACTATCCCGCTTTAGTTTTTCTTCTACTTTTCACAGCTGTGACCATAAAACTAGAAACCTAATTTCCAGTTCATAATAAAACTGACTTGTTTGTTTTTCATATAAAGATATTTTGTAAAAATATGCATGCCTCGTCAAATCATGTTATTTTTTTAATGCCTGGTAAAAAAAAACACAAGTATTTCTCTGGGAACAGTAGGACCTCCTATACAAGAAAGCCTCAACAATATGGTCCTTTCATTATCATCTGCTAATTAGTCTACTGAATTTGTCTATCTTCATCACTTAGCACTTTTGAATGATGTGGAAAAAATCAAGTGGGAAATGTATACCATATATCTGATTTTGCTAATTACCTAATAATGTCTTTTCTTCCATGGAATAATTATTTTGGAAAGACATCATCATCACTTATAAATTTGACACAGATATCTGAGCAGAGTGCAAAATCATATTTTACTTTTCCCTATGCATATAAATAATCCTTACATATTAAAATCTAACTCCATAACGCATTAGCAAATCCAACTAGAGCTATCTTTGACTATATCATTTCACATTTTCTTCACCACTCCTAAAAGACCAACCCACCATCATCTGTTGTTCAGTCTACTGAGCTACCTTCCAATATCGTCTCCCCACTTTTCCCCTTGCCCATCTGCAGTCAGTTGTTTTTCCTAGTAGCAGTTAGATGACTTTTTTGAAAAAAAAAAAAAAATTATCATTTTATCGTCTCAGCTCAATACCTCTAATGATCTCCTACCTTTAAGTAAAATCCCAAGTTTTTATCATCAATTATAGGCTTCAATGTGACCAAGCCCCTGTCTACTATATCTTATTTTGTGTTCTAACATTATAAAAGATAAACACATCCAGACATTCATTAAAGTGGTGAAGACACAATTTATTTAGTCAACTACTAACAATAGGCAAAGAGCTAAACCCCATTCTAGTCTGTGCAGAGGTGGCTGGCATTTTAAAGGGAGAATTAGAGTGTAGGGAGGAGGAATTGAGTAGAGTCAGGGTATAAAAAAGTTACAAAAAGTGGAAAGGAGGGTACATGTGAAACTCATCTAAGTTTGTTCATTGGCACTTATCAGAGGTAGGCTCCTATCATGCCACCTCACATCAGGTCTTGGCTAGGATGGACAATAAGTCGTTTTGGCAGCCTTGAGTTTTCTTGGGGAGACAAATTTTAAGTTAGGCTGGGATTATCCTATAGATGTGTCTTTGAACTGTTGGAGACTATGTCAGTGTTTGTTTAAGTCTTTGGTTGACTTAAGTTGAAGCCCACAAGGGAAAATAGCTCAGAAGAACCTGGATGCAGTTTGCTCAAGGAGAGAATCTTTGCAACAATACTATCTTATTTAACCCCCAGTGGACTCCCCCTATTCCCCAAACATGCCAACCACATAAGATGCTTTAAAGGTAGTGTTTCTTCTTTCTTCCATCTGAAATAATTTACCCATAGTTAACCGCACAGATTTTCTCCACTCTTATTCAAATCTCTGCTTATTTCTCATCTTCTCAAGTGAGCTCCTTGATTATTTATACTGTTTTCCCCTTCCCTCTTACCTTCCTTCTTTCCTCCTTCAGATTGCATAAATGGCTTCTGGTTAGACTAAATCTTATATACTGTAGATTCTAATAGTGCTAAATTTCTGTCTTAGCACACTTAATCACAGTAGAAATTTTACATTAATTTGCATTTTTTGATTAAGATTTGCCTTTTTTTCTCATATAAGATCCAAGAAGATGTGACCTTAATTGACTTTTATTATCACAGTGTCAGTGCAGTACTGGCATAAAATATATATTCAATGTATTTTCCTAATAAGTTAATGGCTAAGTATGTCCAATTGATACTAGAGCATTCACAATACAGTCACCAAACCTCCATCTTATGGCTCAAATTAAGATGCAAAATTAGGAAGAATAAAAGGTTCTGGAGTGACCTAGGCGTCCTAGTGACAACAAAAGAAGCACACATAGGTGGTCTGTGTGTGTGTGTCTGTGTTGAAATGTGTTCAAGGTCTTCTAATGAAAAGGAATACCATGGTTTGTGTCTGATTTACTGTCTTTAAATGTAGCTAGGAAACTATCCTGCTTCAAAAGGTGCATATGTAAACCAGTAAAAAATGTTAAAGTAGTTTACAGATTTCATTTTATGTAATAACTAAACAATAAAGACATCAAATGGTTCTTTCTTCCATTATTTACTCTGATAGGCAGTGATTTCCTAAGGACCAGTCACCTTGCAACTTGTTACTTTGGTTTTTCCCACTGGAAAAAAAAAAAAAAAAATGTCATCATGCCCTGATAATTGGCTCATCCTGTCCTATCAAATTAATTCTAGTATTTGCCTGAGGCATTTTTGCACTTCCCCTTTTCTCAGCCAATAGAAGCCATATATAGATATTTGCTTAAAATAGGCAGTAAGTACTACATCTAGAGGAATAAATAGGGCACTGTATAGAGCTAGTATAAGAAAAGTGGAGAAATAGCTTCCCACCCCCCAGTGAACTCAAAGTCTTATCAAAATCCATGGAATGCATTATGATACTATAAATTTACATGTGCCTCAAATAATACATAAATTAATACAGAATTGGGAAACTGAAAATGTGTTAAATTGATGGGAAACCACAGTCTGCTAGAGTTTCCCACTTAACATACTTGCTTTAAAATATTACCTAAGATAGAGGGCAAGAGACACAATAGCCTGGCTCTACAGCCAAGCATGTAGATCAGCATAATTTTATACCTGAATAGAATGAGGATCTGAGGATCCTGAGGATCCAAAGCAGCAAGGAGGAAACATGCAAGCCAAGAAGGACAATGACCTCTGTTTTGGTCTCCTTGCCTCATTTCTTCCATTGTTATAGTTTATGTGCTTTCACTCTAGGTTTGACAATCTACTCCAGAGGCTACTGTGTAACCTTATGCAAAACACTTAACATGAGCATGTTCCTTGCTCATTTATAAAATGAGTGCAATAACTTTACCTACCTCACTGTGTTGTTGTGAAGATGAAAAAAATATGTAGGGTTGTTTTCTGGATTAATATATTATGTAAAGCACATAGAATTATGTATGATAGCATTTTAAGTTTACAGAAGAGTTGTTACTATTATTACTATTATTCTCAATTTCTAATCTTAGCAAAGCATAAGAGATGCATATAGTTTTATACTGTCCAGTTTTAGTCTTCCCTCATTTTTCCTCATTTTACAGGTCTGAAAAGTTGTGAAGAGAAATAATCAAATTAAAAAAAAATAATCAAATTATATAACTTCTCTGGAAAGTTTGCTCAATCTGGGTTTAAAATTTAACAGTAACAGAAAACCAAATCCAAACCAAAAACAACTCAATGAAGCTGAAGAGACCTAAGAAAGAAAATATATTTTTGTTTGTGTGTGTATGTGTGTGTGCATATGTTTCTCTCTTTTTTTTAAAATTTTTTAAATAAAACTTGTAAGTAAAACAGAGTATGAAAAAAGAAGTAAATATATAGCACATTCTTATTTAAAGAATATAACATTTCTTCCTAGAAATAACATGAGTCTTCAAAATTGCATTTTCAAACTCAGTATCATCAGGAGAAACTAAAAGCAGAATATATAAATATTTTGGGTTTTCCAAATGTCTAAGTGTTATTATTTAATTTAATTTAACTTAAGAAAATCTCTTCCAATCATTAAATGACCACTGAGGCAATTGATGAGAGAGCTCAATGGTTGCCTATAACAAAGAACACAGACATTGAGAATTCATTCAAGAAAACAGTAAACAAAGCAAAACACCAACAAGAAGAAACAGAAATGACAATCAAATTATATGAAGTGATCTCATTTCCAGGGTCACCACATAATATTAAAGATGTTCAATTTTCAATAATAACAACAGTAAAATATGATACATAAAAGAAAATATGAGTGATACACAAGAAAAAGTAGTCCATTAATAAAGAAATGCAGACATTGAATTAACTAGAGAAAGACTTAGCAATTAAAAAAGGTTCAAAGAGCTCAAGCTAATCATGTCTAAAGAAATAAAAGAAATCTTGCAAACAATGGCTAATTAAATTAAAAGCATCAATATGCTTACTATATACAAATTCTGCAGTCAAAAAATGCAATCACAGAAATGAGAATTTCAACAGAGGCACTGAAAAGCATATGTGAACTGGCAAAAGAAAGTATCAGCAAACTTGAAGATAAATCCATTTATCTGAGGAACAACAATAATAAAAAAAATCAAAATTAAAGTGAATCTAACTTAGGAGTCTGTGGGATACAAGCAAGTATACTAATACACATATAATGAGGGACCCAGAGGGAAAGAGAGAAAGGAGAAGGCAGGATAAATACTTAAAGCAAAATAGCCCAAAACTTCCTAAAGGTGATGCAAATGTTAAAATACATATCCAAGAAACTCAACAAATTTTAAGAAAAATAAACTCAAAGAGAGCTCCATCTTTGCATATTATATAGTCAAACTGACAAAAGACAAAGAGGATCTGAAGCAACAAAAGAGACTCATACACAGAGAATCTTCAATGTGCTCAATGGTTTACTTCTCATCAGAAATCATGAAAACCAAAATGCAGTGGAATGCCATAATCAAAGTGCTGAAAGAAAGATTGTCAATCAAGAACTCAGCATAACTCAAAACTATCATTCAGAGAAAAAGGATAAATTGAGATATTCCTAGATAAAACAATCCAACAGTATTCATCAGTAGTGTACTGGCCTATAAGAAATACTAGTGACTATCCATCAGATTGAAATAAAGGACACCAAATATTAACCAAAACTACATTAAAAAATAATACCAGTAACCACAGGAAAATATAAAAGACAGAATAAATATATATTTGTTTGTATTACATTTCTTCTCCTATCTGATTTAAAGACCACTGTATATAAAATAATAATTATAAAAGTGTATTGATGGACATAAACTATATAAATGATTTTGGTAACAATAAGCACAAAAAGGTGGTGTAAGGGAATGAAGCGTTATTGAAGCAAAGATTTGTTATACTACTGGTAATAATCTGAATTAGTTTGTCTTAAATTGAGGTTAATTGTAATCGCCAGGATTAAAAAGTAACTCAAAAACTGGTAGGACAGAAATGACAAGGCTATTAGAATGATACACCAGACAGTATCACTGTAACATAAAATACTAGTAATAAAGAAATTGAACAATAGAATGTAAGAGATATAGAAAACAAATAATAAAATGGCAGGCATAAATTCTGATTTATTAGTAATTATAGTATTGTAAATGGACTAAACATGCAAATTAAAAGGCAGAGTTTGGTTAAATGGGAATTAAAACAAAAAAAAGTTGATCAACTATTTGCTGTCATCAAGAAACGCACATTAGATTCAAAGATACGAGGAGATGGAAAATAAAAAAAGATAGGAGATGCAAACGACCAAAAGATAATCGAAATAGCTATTTTAACATCTATACAATAGACTATTTTGTTATTAGAGACAATTAAGACTATTGTATAATGATGAAAGTAATATTCAGTCATGAAAGCATACAACATTTATATGTACCTAACAAAAGACCCCCAAAATACATGAAATAAAACCTGTCAACATTGAAAGAAGTAGAAAATTCAACAAAAATAGTTGGTGACTTCAATTCCCCACTTTTATTAATAAATAGAATAACTGGGAAGAGTATTGATACAAAATGGAAAATGTAAGCAACACTGTAAACCAAGTAGATCTAACATATCTATAGAACTTTCCAACCACTAACAGCAGGAAATACATTCTTCTCAAGGGCACATGGAACACTCTCAAGAACAGACCATATATTAGGCCATAAAACATTTTAAAGGATTGAAATCATAAAATATATATATATATATTCTTGGATAACAATGGAATTAAATGAAAATGAAATTTGGTGAATTTATAATAGGTGAAAAGCAAACAACACATTTCTTAATGACCAGTATATCATAGAAGAAATCAAAAGATAGATTAGAAAATATATATAGGTATTTGCAATTTTCAAGCATTGAGGATGAGGATTGTGAATGGCCATTGACTGCAAATGGGTATGAGCTCTGTTTTATAGGTGATGCAAATGTCTAAAATTATGTAGCAATGGTGTCACACTGAATTATATATTTCATAAGGATGATTTTTATGGCATGGGAATTATATCTGAATAAATTATATGTGTATAGATTGCACGTGAATAAACTTTCTTTTTCATTTATAAAGCTTTTATTAAGGAAAAATAAAGCTTAAATCTGAACAGAAACCTACCTGATTCTAAAGTATTTGAGATTCACAGCACCAAATTGCCCTCTTGGGCTTACAACAAGATAAATACACCCACCACTGATATGCTGCAGCACCAAACCATTTATTTCATTTATCATGTGGAAGTATTCACAGCATTTGTGCATTTACAATCAAACTCCTCAACAATAATCAGCATTTGACAGATACATTTCCAAATAAAATTAGTAATGGAGGTGAAAAGAGATTGTAAAGACTAAAGAGGATAATCAACCCTAAAAGAAAAATTTCACTTTTTTTCTTTTATCGGGCATTCTCATTCTACAATGATAGATTCATGGTATCCTAATTTGACAGTTGAGCTTTCTCATGAAATGCCTTATGTAGATTTAGGGTCTAGACTAACAGGACTTGAAGTAGTATTTTTAAAAAATTCTTATTTATTTATTTGAGAGAAAGAAAGGGAGAGATTGCAGGGGCAAGCAGAGGGAGAGGGAGAGAAAGAATCTCAGACTCCTCGCTGAGCTCAGAGCCTGACACATAGGGTTGAATCTCAGGACCCTGACATCGTGACCTGAGCCAAAACCAAGAGTCTGACTTAACAGCCCACCCAGGTGCCCCAAAATAGTGTTTTTAATACAGATAAATCCTTTGAAATAAATATATTACGTTGCCTGATTTGATGAACACCTTTATTAAATATTTCATCAATTATATTTTCAAGGATAATATCTTTCTCATCCCAGGCTCCCTTAATATGTCTTTTTCTCTCTTTCCTCTCTTGCACACACACACATACACACACACATATAGAAAGTTGAAAAATAACTTTATACTTCTGATATTTATCATAGTTATTGGGAACAGTTATAGAAATTATATTCATGAGTGTTTGATATTTCATATTTGATAAGGCTTACCAAATAGTAAAATGTAGAAAAGTGTTTTGTGTAGGTTTTATTGGAATTCCAAAAAGTAAAAGAGTGAAAAAGTTTGGAAGTTTATATATTGATACTTTTAACATAATAGAAGTCATTTTTAAAAAAAAGTAAATAATATAGGTATTCAACTATGAGTAAGATTAGAACTCTAAATCGAATAGATGTAGAAGCACTTTTCTGTCAACATTATCTTTAGTATCTTTTTTTGATAAAGTGTTTTAGTTTAATACGATAGTTGTCAGTTAAATGCTAAACTTAAAGTCGAAATGAAAATGAAACACTGAATATAATTCCATCCTTAAAAAATAGCCCATGCAAACACTTATCTCTGTCTTGTAAGTTATAAAACACACGTGTCCCAAATCACTGACTTCTCACAAGAAAAATATATTTATAGAAGAAAAATGTTCACACAGGGTATGTAGAAACAAATATTTTGGCCTTTAAATAATAAACAGATAAAATTGAAAAATTTTGATTACTTAGAAAGAGAGAAAGTAAGAGTCATTTAGAAGATGTCTCAAATCTCAAAATACAACACTCTAAAACAGGTAAAATAGAAGCAAATATGCTTATTGTTTAACTTATAAATGCAATAGCATAAAGTTCTTGAATTGAGTCCCTTAGTTGATAGTTGTATTTATCATCTTAAAATTATGTCTTAAAATTTGCTTTGATTTCGGCAATATTGAAAATAGTCCATCAATAATTTCCTAAAGAAATGTTACGACTAAAAATTTTGTCTAGGATACTTTGTTTTGAGAAGTTATGTGACTGGCTTGTAGAACTTTGTAATCATTCATTTTGTGAGCTTCAGTGAACATTGATGCATTTGTGTTAATTGAAATTAAAAGGAATAAAGGATGGATCCCTGGGTGGCTCAGTGGTTTAGCACCTGCCTTCCGCCCAGGGTGTGATCCTGGAGTCCCGGGATCAAGTCCCACATCGGGCTCCCTGCATGGAGCCTGCTTCTCCCTCTGCCTGTGTCTCTGCCTCTCTCTCTCTCTCTCTCTCTCTCTCTCTCTCTGTCTCTCATGAATAAATTAAAAAAATCTTTAAAAAAAGGAATAAAGAATGACTTAAAAAGTGAGCTGTTACTATTGCTTCAATAGGAAATTCATGTATGTAGTTTCATAATTATATTTACCCTAAAACAGTTTTGGCAATGCTGCTACCCTTGCAATTATGACAATTAAACTTTAAACTAGTTTTAAATGGATAAAAGCATAAATAAAAAGATAATGAAAAATTTCCAAACTTACAGTGAGTATTTACAAGTGGGTTATAAATCTTTAGACTAGCCAGCTAGCAAGATTAGGAGAGGGATATAGGGTTATTGGGGAAACAGGTAGTATCTGGAGAGACCACAGTATTGAAAGGAAACTAATCCTTGACAGTCAAATTACAGGTTTCTCTTGTTATCCAAATGTTTGCTTTATGCCATTTTGGTTTTGCAAAAACTCTGTAGTACTACCTGTTTACACTAACCAAAAGAAATCCAAAGAGATTTTCACTTTGCTGAAATGGTAATTGCTTCCATGCTTTATGCCATTTCAGTTTACAAAAGAGAATGCTCTATTTTCAGATAGCAAGGGAAATCTGCATACCTCTTCTCGTGGAGCTTCTTTCTGTTTAAAAACCATCAACTTCATAGAATCTTGCTTAAATGAAACCAAGCATAATATTGTTAGTGATAATCCACAGAACACACAGAGAGAGGATTTGCCCAGGGGTAAAAATTCTGAGTGCCTAACCCTGTATTATAAACTCTTTAATAAAAATTTAAACTTTGCCAAGGATAAAATTGTTTCCCACATTGAAGTTTTATTTATGAGTCTTAGGTCAATCTGTTTTTATTTTCCATCAACAGATTAATAAGGAAAAAATTGGCCAATGGAATTGTTATTAAACTATAGATGGTTTTGTTCTAATGGGTTAGAAGGTTGTTCTTTCTCCAGACGGAAGAAATATATTACATGAAATCACTAAGTTTGAAACTTTTAAGAAATATCTAACCATGAAACCAGCTAAAAATTCACTTTGACTCCAGATCTTAATACTTCCCCTCTCTCTTCACAGTTTTGCCTCAGAAAAGACTCACACATCAGATTCAGATATGGGCAAGCTTTGCACCACATGTTTGCTTTTGTTTTCAGTGTGGCATAAAGAGAGAATATTGAGCAAAGCATTCTGAGAATATTTAATTTAACATCTCTGTATTATTTATAAATATGATACAATTTGAAATAGTAGGTTTCATCTACATGGCAAATAGTCATCTTCATCGATAACTGCTCCACTAGAAAAACCACTGAGATATTTTTTAGGTGATTCAAACCAAAGAAATATTTTGTTACAAGAAATGTTATTTTAGAAAAACCTTTAAGTTTTGCATTTGTTGCTTCACTTTACATGTTAATGTACTTTTTTAGGACTATGATGACATTCTCCTTCTATATCTCACACCACAGATTTTATCCATTATGTTGCTTCAAAAAACAGTCACAGTGGAGAAGAGAAAAGTACAAGATGAACGGTGGTCAGAATATTAAATTCCTGTTAAAAGTAGCTGGGTTGCCATATTCGTAGGTCTGGCCATTTGGCAGAGTCCATCTGTACTTGGACTGTTTTGTTGGTTTTTCTTCAAATAGGTTTTTGAACCCCTCCAGAGATCCCAGTTTTCTATGTAAAAGAATCGAAACTCCTTTTGCAGCCATTCAAGGTTCTTAAAAATCTGGCCCAGTGTAACTCTCAGCTTCCAGAGCTCCAGCCTCACTCAGCTCTGCTCATACCTGCCAAAGCAGGTGTTGAACTCTCTGTCTTCTTCTTTTCCTTCTTCTTTTTTGTTTGTGGTATAAGAGACATACAATATTATATTAGTTTCAAGTGTACAACGTAATGATTCAACATTTTATACAGGGTGACATGGTCATTCCAATAAGTCTAGTTATCATCTGTCATCTTACAAAGTTAACACAATTCTATTGACTGTATTACCCATATATAAATATAATATTCCCATGAATTATTTATAGCTGGAAGTTTGTACTTATTAATCTCATTCACCCTTTCACTGTCCTCCCACCCCCACAACTCCTTCCACTCTGAGAACTACCAACCTGTTTTTTGTTTTTGTTTTTTTTAATCTATGAGTTTAGGTATGGTTTTGTTTGTTTAGATTCCACATATAAGTAAAATCATGCAATATTTTCTTTCTCTGATTTTTTTCACTTTGCATTATGCCATCAACTTTTAACCATGTTGTTGTAAATGATATGACTTCATTATTTTTTTAAATGGCTGAGGAATATTACATTATATATATATATATATATATATATATATATATATATATATATATGATCTTCTTTATCCTTTAATCTACAGGTAGACGCTTAGGTTGCTTCCATAACTTCCATAAGTGCAGTAAACAGAGGGGTGACTATAACCTTTAAAAATCACTATTTTCATTTTCTTGACGTAAATATCCAGAAATGGAATTACTGGATCATACGGTATTTCTATTTTTAGTTTTCTGAATAACTTCCGTACTGTTTTCCATAGTGGCTGGACCATTTTCATTCCCACCAACAGTGTATGAGGGTTCTCTTTTCTCCACATCCTTGCCAACATTGATATTTCTAGTCTCTGATAATAGCTATTCTGAATGGCGTGAAATAATATCTCATTGTAGTTTCAATTTGCATTTCCCCAATGATTAGTGATACTGAACATTTTTTTATGTGTCTATTGGCCATTTGCAGGTCTTCTTCAAAGAAACATCTATCCAGATCCTCTGCCCATTTTTAAATTGGATTATTTGGCTTTGTGATGCTGAGTTGTATGAGTTCTTTACATATTTTGAATATCAACTCCTTATTGGGCATACCATTTGCAGATATCTTTACCCTTCAGTAGACTGCCTTTTTGCTTTGTTGATGGTTTCCTTTGCCTTACCAATCTGTTTAATTTTGCTCTTTTTTCCGATGCTTTTGGAGTCAGATCCAAAAAAAAAAAAAAATCACTAAGACTGGTGTTAAGCAATTTACCATTATATTTTATTCTATGAATTTTATGATTTCAAGTCTTTATCCATTTTGATTTGATTTTTGTATATGGTGCAAAATAGTGGTCCAGATTTACCCCTTTGGATATAACCGTCCAGTTTTCTCAACACCATTTATTGAAGACACTAGCCTTTCTTCATTGTATATTATTGCCTCCTTTGTTGTGAATTTTGATCACAAATGCATGGGTTTACATCTGGGCTCTTTTTTCTGTGCTATTGATCTATGAATCTGTTTTTATGCCAATACCATAGGATTTTGTTGTTATTGTTGTTTGTTTCTGGTTTTGTGGTTTTTTGGTTTTGTTTGTTTGTTTGTTTGTTTGTTTGAGAGAACAGGAGAGAGAGAAAGAATCTAAAGCAGTTTTCCATTCCTGGTGTGGGGCCCAACGAGAGGCTTGATTTCACCAACTTGAGATCATGGCCTGAGTCAAAACCAAGAGTTGGATGCTTAACCATCTGAAACACCCAGTTCCAAGGATTAGTACAGTATTTTTTGAAATCAGGTTGTGTCATACCCCTGGCTTTTTTCTCTTTCTCAAGATTGTTTTAGTTATTCAGGGTCTTTTGTCATTCTATACAAGTTTTAGAATTATTTGTTCTAGTTTTTTGGAAAACTTCATTTGAATTTTGATAGGGGTTACAGTGAATCTGTAGATAACTTTGGATAGTATAGACATTTTAATATTGCTAATTCTCACAATCCATGAGCACAAAATAGTTTTCCATATATTTGTCTCTTTAATTTCTTTCATCAATGTCTTATAGTTTTCAGAGTATATGTCCTTTATCTCCTTAGCTAAATTTATTACTGGGTATTTTTTGAAGCAATTTTTAATGGAAATATGTGTTTTATTTGTCTCTCTGATAGTTTATTATTGTGTATGGAAATCAACAATTTTTTTCTCTATTAATTGTATATCCTGAAATTTAACTGAATTCTTTATTTAGTTCTCACAGCTTCTTAATGGAATCTTTACGGTTTTCTCTGTATAATAGCATGTCATTGCTAATAGTAACAGCTTTCTTCTTCCTTTCCAATTTGGATGCCTTTTATTTTTCTTGCCTAATTTCTCTGGCTAGTATTTCCAATACTACGTTGAATAAAAATGGGGTTAGTGGACATCCTTTTCTTGTTCTGATTTTAGAGGGAAAACATGCAGCTTTTCAAGGTTGACTATTACATTAGCAATGGTTTGTCATACATGGCCTTTATAATGTTGAGGTACATTCCCTCTATGTCTACTCTGTTGAGAGTTTTTATCATAAATGGATGTTAAATTTTATCAAATGTTTCTTCTGCATGTGTTGAGATGGTTATATGATTTTTATCTTTCATTTTGTTAATGTAGTGTATTATGTTGCTTGATTTGCTGTTGTACTATTCTGCATTCCTGAAGTAAATTTCACTTGATTATGGTGAATAATCCTTTTAATAAACTGTTGAATTTAGTTTGCTAATATTTTGTTAAGGATTTGTCATATAGTTTCACTAAGTTTGTTGGCCTTGTAGTTTATAGTTTTATTTTTTGGCAATATCTTTCTCTGGTTTTGGTGTCAGGCCTTGTAACATTTGCCCCATAAATTATTTGGGGGGCTTTCCTTCCTCTTTAATTTTTTTGGGAGAGTGTGGGAAGACTAGGAAGTCTTGGAATGTTTGGTAGAATTCACCAGTGAACCTGTCTGGTCCTGGACTTTTGTTTGTTGGGAGATGTTTGATTACTGATCAATCTCCTTACTAGTAATTGTTCTATTCAGATTTTTCTATTTCATCATGATTCAGTCTTGGAAGGTTGTATGTTTCTCAGAATTTATCCATTTCTTTTAGGTTGTTCAATTTTTTGGAATATAATTATTCACAGTAATCTCTTATGATCCTCTGTACATCTGTGGTAACAGTTGTAAAGTCTCCTCTTTCATTTCTGATCCTATTTACTTGAGCCTTCTCTTTTTTTTCTGTGAGTCTAATTAAAGTTTGTCAATTTTGTTTATCTTTAAAAGAAACTGCTTTTAGTTTCATTGATCATTTCTATTATTATTTCAGTCTCTTCTTCTTTTATTTCCACTCTGGCCTTTATTATTTTCTTCCTTCTTCTAACTTTGGGCTCCTGTTCTTTTTTCTAGTTCCTTTAGGTATAAAGTTAGATTGTTTATTTGAGATGTTTTTTTTTTGTTTCCTGAGGTAAGCCTGCATCACTATGAACCTCCCTCTTAGAACAACTTTTGCTGAATCCATAAATTTTGTCAAATTGTGTCTGTTTTCATTTATGTGTACATATTTTATTTTTCCTTTGATTTCTTCTGTCACTTCAGTAGTTGTTCAATAAAATGTCTAATATTCATGTATTTGTAGTTTTCCTCTTTTCTTCTTTAAATTGATATCTAATTTCATAACATTATGGCCAGAAAGTTTTCTTGATATGACTTTCGTCTTCTTAAATATTGAAATTTGTTTTGTGGCCTAATTGATTTATTCTAGAGACTATTCCTTATATACACAAGACTGTGTATTTTACATATCTATTCAATTAATTTGGTCTAATGTGTCATTTAAGGCTCTTTTTATTGATCTGCCTGGGTGTTCTATTAGTGGGTAGATGTAAGTGGGGTATTAAAGGTCTTTACTATTATTGTGTTGTCAACCTCTCCCATTAGGTCTATTAATATTTGCTTTATATATTTAGGGGGACTTTTATTGAGTGCATAAATATTTATAAATGTTATATCTTCCTGCTGTATTGATCCCTGTATCATTATTCAGTGCTGATCTTTGTCTTTATTACAATCTTTATTTTAAAGTCTATATTTTCCAATATGAGTATAGCTATACCAGCTCTCTTTTAATTTCCATTTGCATGTAATATGTTTCCATGTCTTCACTTTCAATCTGTGTGTAGTCTTACTTCTAAAGTGAATCTTTGTAGAAGAGATATATATATACACACACACATATATAATCCTGTATATTGATTGGAAAATTTAACTCATTTACATTTAAAGTAATCTTTGATAGGTAGGGACTTATTGACATTTTTTCATGGTGTCCTGGCTGATTTTGCAGTTTTTCTCTCTTGCTTTCTTCTCTTTCTCTCCTCCCTTATGGTCTTGATGTCTTTCTTTACTGTTATATTTAGGTTCCTTTCTCATTTTCTTTTTTATTTACTATCATGTTTTGCTCTTTTGTTACCTTGAAGTCTAAATTGATAGCAAGTTAAACCTGAGCACATTCCAAAATTCAACATTTTACTCCCCCCATGTTTTATATATTTTTGATGTCACTTTTTGCATCTTTTTAAAATATCCTTCAACCAATTATTATAGTTTGAGTTAACTTTACTACTTTTATTTCTTAAATAAACAGTAGCTTTATAAGTACTTTTTAAAAAAGTACCTTTATAAGTGATTAATACACTATATATTTACTTTTTCCAGTGAAATTTTTACTTTTATGTATTTTTTGTTATTAATTAGTGCCATCTCTTTTCATCTTAAAGAACTTTTAATATTTCTTGTAAGGCTATGCTCGTAATGAACTTTTTTTAGCTTTTGTTTATCTAGAAAATTCTGTGTCTCTTTCAGGTCTGAATGTTAACCTTGACAGGTAGAGAGTAGTCTTGGCTATAAGCTTTTTCCTTTCAGCTCTGTGAATATGTCATACTCCTTCCTTGTGGCTTGCAAATTTACTACTAGGAAAACTTCTGGTATTCTTACTGGGATTTCCTTGGTATTTTCACTTTTGTCATTTTAATTATAATATGTCTTGGTGTGGCATTCTTTGTGTTTATTTTATTTCAAATTCTCTAAGCTTCTACAAGTAAGTTTTCTGCCCCTGTCTTCTCTTCTGGGCTCTCTATAATGTGAATATTACTCTACTTGATGTCATTCCATAGCTCTTTTAAGATACCTTCTTTTTAAAAATTATTTTTCCTTTTTGCTGCTCTGAATTCCACTGCTTTATCTTCCCATTTGTTGATCTGTACTTCTACTTTATGCAGGCTGCTGTTGAACCACTCTAGTATATTTTTCAATTCAGGTTTTGTATTGTTTAGCTCTGTGACTTATGTTTAGTTCTATCTATGTTTTATCTTCTTGTTCAGTTCTTACTGTGCTCAACCATTCTTCTCCTGAGTTCAGTGAGTTTCTTTGTGACCATTATTTTGAATTCTTTATCAGGTAGATTACTTATATCCATAGCATTTAGGCCTTTTTTTTTTTTTCTGAATTATTGTCTTGTTCTTTCATTTGGAACCTATATCTCTGTTTTCTCATCTATTGACTCTCTGTGTTTGTTTTTATGTGTTAGGTAAAACAGTTAAATCTGTTAGTCTTGAAGGAGTGGCCTTGTGTAGGTTATATTCCTTTATGTCAACCTTACCCTAGTT
Source organism: Canis lupus familiaris (assembly GCF_011100685.1). Taxonomy (NCBI): domain Eukaryota; kingdom Metazoa; phylum Chordata; class Mammalia; order Carnivora; family Canidae; genus Canis; species Canis lupus. Next base: position 80,292,520 of record NC_049224.1, read on the forward strand.
CTTGTTTGTCTCCCAAATTTTGTGATTGTCGGAGCCTCCTGATTTATACTTAACTTATACCAGTTTTTGAGGGTGTGCCAAAACCTGTCAGTGGTCCAAGGGGAGGAATTTCATTTGGTACCTAGTTTCAGACTGATGAGAAGCCATACCCCTAGGAGTAGCTTTTAAAGTATGCAAATATATACAATCTTCTGAGGCCACAGTGGTAATCCCTTTTGGCTTTCAGACCAAGAGATCTGAAGGTATCCCTTTGGGGACAATTCTTTCTGGGAAGTTTTGTAAAGTTATAAAGAGGCCAAGTGGGTGTACAAGCATTGTGTCTCCTTGTTTATGGTCCCTGGGTATGCCTCTTTTCCCTCTAGGGAAGAGAGAAACCTTCAGCCTATCCCTCAGGCTGATGTTACACCCTAATAGGCCTTTTCACCAGAAACGTGGAGTTATGTTTCAGTCTGATGTTTTTACAGTGTCTTGGGGGTTGTGGCATGCCAAGAGCTGACTTTCCAATTTTTACAGTCCCATGGAATTCTGAAATTCCAACCGTCTTGGCTTTAGCAAGGCAACTGGAGAGGTAGTAGGCTGGCACATATACTAGCTTCAGAAAGGCGGTGGGAAAATGTCTTGTATGCATGTACTCTTGTGCTTCAGACATGCAGTAAGATCTACATGTGTGCTGCTTTTAGGTTGGGAGAGGGAGGATGCTGCAATTGCTCAAGCCTACCAGTCCCAGCCAGGGGGCAAGACAGTATTGTTATACCCATGTTCACCAACTTAACTACGGAGCAGGATAACTCTATGATTGTTCATGTTTGCTTATCCCAAGGACTGGGGAAGCTGTAACTACCTGTGCTCTTCATTGTCAGCAAATGCTGCAATCATTAGCCCGTGTTCATCCCAGAAAGGTTATAGGAGCATGTTACATTTGAACTTGCCCATCTGTCCTAACAGGCTACATGAAGAATGTAACAAGTGCATCTGCCAGTGACTCTACCCTTAGGGAGGATCTCAACTATCCCCTACCCCTTCGGCCAATGTTTCTAGATTAGCAAATGAATCTCTCTGACATATAATCTCAATTTCCTATAGCACTTTGGGACCCCTAGATATCAGTCTTGTTGGTTTTCCAATCTAGACTTTATGGGATCTTATCTTTCCAGTACACATCCCAAGGGCTGGGGTATCCAATTTCGAACACCAACTTCTCACTTAACTGAGAGAAGTTCTTGTCTGGTAAGATCTTCCTTTTTGTGTGTCAGCAGGTCAGGGTTGGAGGTTTTTGTGAAACTATACCTCTACCTTTTTACCCATCTTGATGTAAGTCTTTTATCCTTTATTGTAGAAAACAGTTCATCTAGTTTCCACATCTTTTTCAGGGGAAATGATTAACGTGCAGTTATAGATTTAGTGTGTCCATTTGAAGAGTGAGTTCAGGATTCTCCTATGCAGCCATCTTGGACAAACCACCTCCCCTCCAGTTTTTTAATCTCATCATTCTTAAATTTGCATATAACATCCTTCTGTAGGAGTCATTCTTCTTCCTTGTTCTCTGGCCTGCAATCTTGCTCATCTTCAAGGCTTTGCTCAAATTCTCTGTGCTCTGAATCCTTTCCCAACCCATTCCAGGCAGAAACTATCAATTCCTCCTTTATGCTTCCACCACACTTCCAGTGGTGTATTTAAAGCCAGCTATTACCACTGGTGAGAGCCAGTTATTAAATATTCAGGAATTTTCAAGCTAATATATAAACTGCTATGAGCTTTAAATCAACCATGGTGAAAATACTTACACTATAGTAATGGGTAAATCAGGACTCTTCCCTTCTCTCCCCATCCCCTACCCACCTCACAGAGAGCTGATTTCCAGCACACCATTGCTTGTGCATAATTTTACTATGATATATATCCTATTTCCATTTGTATTACAGTAAAAGATCAATCTCTTCTATGAAGTAATGAGCTCACCAAGAGCAAAGTCAGTATCTTAATTAATTTTTCTACCTTCCAGAACTCAGGAAAACTGTAGGGCAAATGGTACATGAAAAGTAAATAACACTTTAAATTTTTTAAAAATGCATAAAAATTAAAACTATTGTTTTCTAACTCACTTCTAATGAGACCTTAGGCCCATTGTATAACTACTTAAATATATTTCTAGTTCTGTTATACGTAGAGAAATATATCTGTGTAATAAGGCCCATTGTATAACTACTAAAATATATTTCTAGTTCTGTTATATGTAGAGAAATATATCTGTGTAATAAGTTGTTGTGGGGATTAAATAAGATAATGGTTAAAGAAATGATTTATGAATATTAAAAATCTATTCAAAAAGCCAGAATCTATTGCTAATTTTATTACAATTGAGACATTTTATCCAGTGCTATCAATGTCTACATAGTGTCAAAATTTTCTTAAAATACTCATGAAAATAAATTATTAAGTGACACTGAAATTAAAAATCTATTTATTATACATTCATCAATAAAATAATTCTGTTTCTTACAAAAACACTAGTATTTAGCTCTTTTTTTTTTTTTCTTAAATTCTATGGGCTACATAAAAATTGCTTCTGCTACTGAATGAGAATGGCACCATGGAAGGGAAAAGAGTGGGATTATATAATTTCATTTTCCAATCTTGCAGCTCAGTTTTGTCTGCTTCTCAAAAATAGACTTGTGTATGCTTTCCTTCAAGTATTGTTTTCCACAGTCCAATTAAACTTCTTAAATTTTAAGATAATTGGAACATGCACATGTTATAATATTGTTTTAATACATATGCTGAATGATTGTAAGTAAATAGTACATTCTAAGAGTTGATTTGGGACAATTTTATACTAAATTTGGGCACATCTACTTTAGAAATATATACATTGGATTTCTGATCAAGTTAAAAATAATAATTCCAGTCCCAATTAAACATGAGTCAATAGGTTTATTCAATATGAATTTAAAATTTGAGTCAAAAATAAGTTTCTTTTTTAACAAATTCTCACTGACAGTTTGTTAAATTAAGACAAGTTTACTGACATAGGAAAACATCTCTTTTTTATGAGGTAATTAGAAAGGCTAAGACTGATACTCAAATTTCAAATTGTGTAAATGAAATGCAAAGAGAAATGGCAATAAAGAGAAGTAAAAGTTAAATGTGGCTTAATAGATGCAAGTCTATCTACAAGTCTATCTCTCTAATAGCCCTATTTATGTTGATGACTAAATTTTTTAAAAATACATATTTTAGGACTGTGAACTAAAGAATCATATATACTTATGCCTATTTTTGATGCTTCTCTGATTCCTATTAGCATTTACATGACAATGAATAGGAAACCTATGATTCTAGTTGTAGAATCGTAGAACCATGTTTTGCTTATGTTATAGAAGCAATGATATAGCAGTAGTTCAAACAGAAGAGTACCAAATCAATATAAGACAACTCATTAAATATTAGGTTAAATTATTTTTTCTGTGAGGCAGGAGAAAAATTAAGGACAGATTAACAGTTTTGTAAGTCACAGCCTTTTATTGGCTGAAAGGGCATTTTTGGAATCAAGAAATATGCAAATGAAAGAATGTAATTAAGAGATAAAATGAATGCATGTATGTAAGTACACTTGGTTTTTAACATGAGCAATAGATTTAGAGTGATGCTCAAAGCTATAGACATAAAAGCTTCAGGCCTCTTCTCTTTAAATATGTATAGAAAATCAATATTGTATAGAAATTTTGCAGAATTCTTTCTAGGAGGTGGTTTTTGAATGGCCTACATGACCCAACAAAATGTGACAAGAACCAGGAAGATGGAACACTGTTCCAGAAAAAGTGCTTTTGGCCAGCATGGTCATTCTTCCAAAGAAGCTGGAAATTTATACTTTTATATGAAGCAATCTGCTATTTAAGCATTCTGATTTTTAAATATTACACAACCAACCAACCAACAAAAAAACACCTAAAGGAATTCAAAATATTTATATAAGCCTAATATATCATGAAGGCCACCAGTTTCTGATTTTTTTCAAATTTCCTGTAGAAAAAAATTATACAATTTTCCCAAAGGAAGTTATACAAATATTTTTAAGCTAGTGAATGAGCCAATTGACCATTTAAAACTAAATAATTGACTCTTTTCATATCTATGGCCCAATGTATGTATAGGATGGCTGCTTTTATGAGGGAATAATTTCCAATTCCAGATATCCCCAGGTCATTGAGTTTAAACACCAGAAGTTACTTATTCATTTAAAGAGAAATAAAAAAAAAAAAAAAAAAAAAAAGAGAGAAAGAGAAATGAGGTTGATGGACAAATGAGTAGCAGACCTATAATAAGCAAAGGGTTAAAGATCTTATTATGTGTTAAATATTCCCAAAAACTCTGTCAAAAATAATTCAGATTAGAACAAAACAAATAAGAAAACATAATTTCTCATATGTGGTCCTAATCATAAACATATATATTTTTAATTGTATATGATTGTTTTGCCTTACTTAAAAGCATTTGAAGTGACCTGTCAGTTTGGCATTTCCAAAAGTAGGGATTTTAAGGCTTCATCAGAGGTATTCTGACTCTAAAAATGCTTTTTAGCTATCAGGAATCAACCATAATCTGGCCATTTTAGTGGACATTTTAAAAACCTGCTGGCAATGCAAAAAACATTGAAAATCTGAAGGGTAAAATGACCCATTTAAATATATTTTTAAATTAGTTCAATGAGAGAACTTTTGGATAGACTTCATCTGAATTACCATTTTGACCAAGGCAGCAGCATATAAAACAGGAAAGTTGTTATGTGAAGGAAGACTTAAGATGAATGTCTTCCTACTGCTCCCCAGATCTATGTGAGCCCAAGAAATGTAATAGCACAGTTTGGTTTTTGTAACCTCATCTCAAAAATTTGAATATATAAAAATATATTTATCCAAAGAGTCCACTCATCATCTATGTGCTATTAGTCAGACTGTAAAGATTTTAAAAAGAAGATATATAGTCTCCTGGTTATGGAAATTTAGGCAGTTTCAAGAATATCCCAAATAGTTTAAGACACAATAGTATTTCACAATGGTCACTTAAAATATTTTCCATGTTTTCTGTAGTTTGGCCCTGTTTTGGAGATTGACCCAATATATTTTAAATTACATTTTAACTTATGTTAGATATAATCTTTTAAAAATAATAAATGTGTATATATATTGGGATCTTAAAATAATCTTTTTTTTTAATGTTTTTTGGATATGCCCTCCATCAGTGTAATTACAAAATGCCATGTATTCTTGAGCATGATCTTTGGACAATTAAGATCAACTTGTTAATTATATATATTATGTTTTATTTGGTCTAATTTTACAACAAAATGAAGCAGAGATTTGTTGATGAGTCATTGGTTTGTTGAATGTTATCTATAAGAGTGAAACTAATAATACATTTTAAATAAATCACTTAAAAGATTTGCTTTTTCATTTGTAGATTAAATGCCAACTAGTTTTCACGTTACGTTTTTAGTAAGTTTATATTTTAAAATAGTCTAAGATTTACAAGAATGTTGAAAAGAACATTAAGAGTTCCCATAAGCGTCATGAATAAATAAATATAAAAAAAGAGTTCCCATACACCTCATAACTAGTTCCCCCTTTTACTAACACCTTACACTAATATAGTATATTTGAGATAGTTAATGAAAAATATGGATATATTGATATTAACTAAAGATTACATTTTATTAAATTTTCTTAGTTTTCATCCAATATCCTTTTTCTTGTCCCAGGATTTCTTCCAAGATGACATTCAGTCTTAATGTCTAACTTAGGCTCCTCTTAGCTTTGATAATTTCTCAAACTTTTCATGTCTTTTATGACATTGACAGTATTGAGGGTTACCAGTCAGATATTTTATAAACTGTCCTTCATTTGACATTTGCCTAAATGTCTTTCTCATAATTAGACTGGGGATATGAGTTTGGAGAAGGAAAACCACAGGGGTAAGGTATCATTTTCATCACATCATATCAAGGCTACATACTATTAATATGACTCATTACAATTGATGGGATCATTGATCACCTGGCTGAGATAGTTTTTGCCAGGTTTCTACACTCCCAAGTTACTCTTTTATCCCCATTTACTTAGTGTACTTTATGGAAGGAAGTCATTAGGAGCAATCTACACTTAAGGAGGGAAAGATATGTTCCACCTTCACAGGCATGGAATATCTGCATAAATTATTTGTAATTCTACTGCAAAAGACATTTGTCTATTCTTTCTGATTAATTTGTTTACTCAATAATTTATTTATGTCATGGATGTTTATTTTTTACTTTGGACCACAATTCACAATTATTTTATTTTGTGATGCAAAGTTTTCCAGATTTGACTTTTGGAAGCTGTTTCAGTTGGCTCCCATATCACATGGTACTGCCCCCATCCCTCCCACACCAGATGCATAATTCTCATAGTTGTGTGCATGTGTGTTTTTGAGCCTTTACTTACTTTCTGTCAATACGGAAACATTCCAGGTTCAACTTGTGTTTTCCCTGCCCCAGTCCTAGAATCAGTCATTTCTTCAAGGAATATCAGTTCCTTTAATTGGAGAATGTTGTTAGAAACCAAGAGTCAGTAGGCAGTTAAATATCTGACTCTTGGTTTCAGATCAGGTCATGATCTCAGTGCTCCATGCTCCATGCTCAGCTCAGACTCTTCTTGTCCCTCTCCTTCTTGTCCTCCCCCTACTCTGCCTCTCTCTCTTTCTCTCTATCTCTCTCTCACTCATTTTCTCAAATAAATAAAAACTTTTTTTAAAAAAGTGCCAGATGCTAGGTTCTAGGACCTCTCATTTATCCCCTCTTCTTAGCATAATTGTACTTCCACAAAATTTTAATGGTCTTCCAAGAAGTTACAATATACATTTTTAATGAATCTAAATCCACTTTCAAACACAGTATAACACTTCACATGCTGTGCAGGTAACTTACAACAGAGTATTCCCAGTTCCTCCTATCTATTGCGACATTAATATCTTTCACTTAACTTCTTCCTATGTTATAATCAACTACTACATTGCTACTGTTATTAATATTTGTTTTAAAAAAAGAAAAAAATATTTGTTTAAAGAAAGTTACCTTTTGATAACCAATTAAGAATGTGAAAAAAAGATTTACTTCTTGTTTATACTATAGTTCTTTCATATTCTGGTTTTTTTTAATTCTTTTTATTCTTTCCATTTCAATGAACTATTTTTAAACTTACTGGTTCTTTCCTAGTCATGTGACATCTACTGATAAATCTGTCAAAGGCATTTTTTTGTTTTCCTTATTATTGCTATTATTTTAATTCTTTTTTTTCAAATTTTTTTTAAATTCTAGTAATTTAACATATAGTGCAATATTAGTTTCAGGAATAGAATTTAGTGATTCATTGCTTACCTATAACACATGGTGCTCAAGACAAGTGCCCTACTTAATAATTTCTTAAAATTGTCATACCCCTGCTTATAATACTCATCTATTCTTGCAATAGTGTCATTAACATATTTACTTTTTACAGTAGTGCCCTTAACATATTAATCAAAGTTATTTAAAATTCCCTGTGCGGTAATTCCCACATGCTCATTATATACGGGTTTGGTTGTAATGATTACTTTTCCTTTTCTTTAAATTGCCTTTTGACATGTTTTGTAATTGATTTGTTGAAAGCCAGACATGTTGTGTCAAATAATAGGAATTGAGATATGTAGGCCATTATTGTGAGACTTTATGTAAACCTGACTAGGAGTTGAGTTGTGTGTAATGTTTGTTATAGCTGTAGGTAACAGAAGATTCACGTTCCTTCAATGTTTGTGTTTTTGTCTACCCTGCTGACTTTGGGTTTCCCTAAGTATTCCTCTTCGGAGAGAGTCTATATCTTGTAGCCCTTTCAATTATAACACATTGTTATTACACTGAGGTTTTTTGATGTGGTCTTAAGGTATGGAACAAGGTTTGCACTATATAATCTTATAAAAAGATTTTAATCTATAAAACCTTTAATAAAAGACTTAAATCAGTCTTTTAGTAGTTAGTGTACCTGAATTGTGACTTCTGCAAGTGTTTCTCCTGTAGTATAGCTTTCTTTTTCTGTTCCCTATTCTTTTCTCTGGGTGTAGAATTCCCAAGTATTTTCAACTATTTCCTTAAGACTCTGACCCCTGTTGACTATGTTTTATTTTGTTTTGTTTTACTTTTAGGTGATATCAAGAAGGGTGAGAATGACTAGACTGGGAGAAATCCCCTGCTCTCTGGGCTGGAATAAGGCTTAGATAAAGTTCTTCCCCTTGGAAAATATTTATGCGTTCGTTATTCAAGAGGCTGAGGACAGATTTCACAGTGATTACTCTTCCCCTTTACTCTGCTATTGTCATGAAGGACTCTTTCTCAGATATTCTTTAAAAGAACCTGATGTGGTTCCTGGGAGTAAAACATACATGAGGAGTTTCTCTCCATCCATCCAGTCCACTCTCAGCCTTCAGTAATTAGGCAACATTACCATTTAAGGATTCTTATTAGTTTAGATCTCCAGGGGTTTATGTACCACGTTAGCAGATTTAGGTTATCTCTCAACGGATGAGGCTGTCCCTCCAGATTTCAGGGTGGTAGTCTGCACTGCAACTTCAGGCCTGTAATGACTGCAAGAAAAATTGATTATCTGCCCAACTTTTTGTTGTTTTTAGAAAAGGAATGACAACTTCCAACCAAGCTCCTTTATATATTGGAGGTGAGGAGTTCTCTGAAAAGACAATACATTTTTGAATACTAGCTTAAAAAAAGAAAACAGGGCAGCCCCGGTGGATCAGCGGTTTAGCGCCGCCTGCAGTCCAGGGCCTGATCCTGGAGACCCTGGATGGAGTCCCATGTCAGGCTCTCTGCATGGAGCCTGCTTCTCCCTCTGCCTGTGTCTCTGCCTCTCTCTCTTCCTGTGTCTCTATGAATAAATAAATAAATAAATCTTTATAAAAAAGAAAACATATTTTTAAATAAGTTTATTTCAAAAGTATGTAAATACATTTATCCACATAGCATCAATCTGTAGAAGTCTCCACATCTAGGGAATATTGAGTCTGATAATTTCTACAGTAATTACATTTATACTTAGGCTAAGGAAAGGACAATTCAATTTTAGCTTTTAGGACATTAGGTGATTTATTCAGGGGTCAAAATAGGAATGTTCCCCTGAAAAGCAATGAATCGACTCAGTGCGTTCCATACACCATATATTATTTTTTTTATAGCTAAGGAGTCCTTGGTATTTTTAGGATTGCCTATAGTTGTGTGTGTGTGTGTGTGTGTGTGTCTACTTCAGATATTAGCAAAGAGAAAAAAAAAGTGTGATACCTGGCACTTCAGCCATTTGTCCATTGTATGTTTGTGTGTATGTATACACTGTATTTTTTACAACTCTTTCAAGATTTAAAAGGATTTCTCCTGTTTCTGCAACATAAGTAAAATAGGTCAGACAGTGTGTGAGCTCAAATGAAAATAACTAAGGAAGACTGCCCACAGACATACTTCTCTTCTTTAGGCTTCTAAATGTATCCATCCTGCTGAATGGAGACTTTCAATAAAGGAATGAAAATACAGGCTATTGTGTAGGTGTTTAAATTGTGTGCACTGACCTAAACCAAAATTGTTAACATAATTCAGAGTCATAAGTTTTGGCAGATGAGTATGTGACTGAAAAATGCACACTATGTGGAATACAGGGTGACATATTTATTCTCAACTGACTGGTTAATGCAGCTGTGTCCTGTCTGTCCTATATAACTCCATATTAAAATTTCGAAGAGGACATTTCCTTACAACAGCATGATACATCTTTTGATATAACATGACTTCATATTATACTCAGATAGTAAAATGTAGCATGTACTTTCTATTACTTTGGAGAGGAAAAATCAAGATGGGAATGCATTATGGACTAAGTGGATTACTAAAAACTTGTGTATTTTAAAGATTGTGTAACTGGTAAAAAATGAACAGCTAATAGAAGAAAGAGGATACAATCACAAAATGGAATATGAAGATGGACTAAGTTAACCACTCACAACAATGCAAATTTAAGGCTAAAATTTATGACCTTATGATTATGTTTCTATAAGCAGTAGATCTCTTATACTTTTTACAGAAAATATAATGCAGAAGTGGGATTTAGATCAATTGCTCAGTGAAATAGGCCTGACTTTATATTCAGTGACAGGAAAATTTTGTAAATTATCCAAATGCTGCAAAAAACTCTAATTTTCAATGTCATTTGGTCTCCCTGTTCCTATTTAAGTTTGATTTAGAGTGTGAAAGAAATGGCACATACCCTAGTTGCTATATAAAAGTCACATTTAAGAAATAAGTATTTTTGAGCCTGATTTTTTTTCCCCTTCTTTTCCAAATTGAAATTTAAAGAGGAGTTTTTTGGAGAAAGCCCTGGCCTGCTGACTTCAAAGAATAGATTGGGCTAGGGAGGGGGAAATCTATAAAAAGAGAAAACGGCTTAAATGCCTCCTTACTCCTTTAAACTGTAGCCAGCGGTTAGAAATGGAAAGGAACCTAAAAGATAATTAAGATAAATCACATCCTGAAACCTTTTAATATTTTTGCCCTAGGATTTAGAACTTGTGACTTTAGGGTTTTTTTTTTTTTTTTTTTTTTAACATTTCAATGATGTCTGACATTTAAACAATTGTTTTAAGAGAAGAAAATAACTGTGACAGTAAAAGATTGAACTGAACTGTACTCTGGACATGAAGGAATGTAAATGGGAATATGCAATTGTAAAGCAGTGCACATCAAAAGCACTGTGGTGACAAATAAGCAGACTAAGTGACTTTCAAACTATGAAACTAGGTCAAATATCAGATGAAGTGTGTATCTGTAACAGCAGCATTTTGTTTGAATATTGAAATTTAATGTGTTTACTTTTGTTTAACTATAGGTGGCTCAGAATTTCATTTATAAGTTAACTTTATATCCCTAAATTACTTGAGGCAAGATAAAAGCACAAATAAGCAGCAGTTCCTAGAGTCATGACTTAATCTGACAATATTCACGTTGAATGAAAATCACAGCTCATTTGCTCATTGGAGAGTCTTTCCTTTGAATTTTAAAAATAGCCTAATATAAAGTAGTCCCCTGAGAGGAATACCAACAATAAAAAAACACTGTTCATCTTCCCTAACCTTAGTTAATAATAAATCCCTGTCAAAGAACCCTCGGAGGAAGGTTAGATTGGGACATGAGGAGTCTTGCAAAAATCAGTGACTTCAGGAAGACACAGAACATGGAGGGAAGGGCAGCCTGGGTGGCTCAACTGTTTAGCACCACCTTCAGCTCAGGGTGTGATCCTGGGGACCCGGGATCGAGTCCCAAGTCGGGCTCCCTGCATGGAGCCTGCTTCTCCCTCTGCCTGTGTCTCTGCCTCTCTCTCTCTCTTTCTCTGTGTCTCCCATGAATAAATAAATAAAATCTTTAAAAGAGGGAGAGATGGAGGGAAGAGAGGTTTATGAAAGGAGTTAGTATCTAAATATATATAAATATATATATTTATGTCTATATATACACACACACATATCTACTTATATACATATATTATACTACATAATTAGCTCATAGACATTATTAAACGTGTTGGAGGCAACCTCAACATTTCAACGTCTATCATCAAAAGTTAATTTGAGTCACAAACATGGAAGGTGTAGTATACACCTTTGATAGATTTTTCTAGAGAAAATATGAATTTAAATAGTCTCTTGCACTCTCCTTTTTCATTATGCCTTTGCCCTTTTTCATGCAATTGGCCTACATGACCTGTTCCTCTTTATGCCCAATTATCTCACCCGTTTTGTGCCACTTGCCCAGCGGACTTGTTGCTCTTGGGTCTAAGAATCTTCTTGCTTCAATCTGTGTGGCTTGTTTCTGCTCAGGCCTCTCGTGGTTTAAAAAAATATTTTAGACTCTACTGTAACCTCCTGTATTAAGATCCCCCTTTCTATTACTCCTCCCTCCTTGAATTCTGATTTTCCTCTACTCCTTTGACCAGAACTAGTCACTTACAGGCTGACCAAGAGACGTTTGTTCTTCTCTTTTAGACACCTCATCAGCATTCTCCTCTTAAACTCTATTCTTTGCTTCCTACCCTGCCTCCCACACGCATTTATAGGCACCAAATAAGGAAATTAACATGTTTATACTTACTATGTTGTACTGAATTTTTATTTGAAAAATGTGATCTTTCATTCTTTGAGGATTTGGGCAGCCATCAGAATGCAAGCTTAGATCTGCTGCAATTAGTGTAATTGATCCCCCACAATTTTCAAATGGAAGCTTTGTCCTTTCAAGCTGCTTTTAGCCAGAGACTGAGCATGGCTGGCCCATTCTTGCAACGTGAAGCAACTCTGGCTTAAGCACACACTCATCCATCTACCCTCAACAGCCTGTCTTGGAACTACACTATAGCTCAAGACTCCTGATGTGCATTCACTTTTCTTTCCCTCTCTCCTCCAGAGATGTCATATTTTCATCAGACTCAAAGACTCACCTGGGTTTTTCCCCTTATTCTTCATGGGTGTTTTACCCAGTTATTTTTTTTCCAATCCAGGTTTGTTTTTGCTTTTTGGCAGACTCAAACTGAAATAAGAATATGGAATATATATTATATAACTATAATTACATATTATTTATATTTTATATTTATATTTTATTTATTGTATATTATTACATAATATATAATCTATATTATTTAATAATATTGTTATGTATTTATATATTATATATATTACATATATATAATCTCTCTCTAAAAAATAGTTTTAAAAAGAATACAGACGGGGCAGCTTGGGTGGCTCAGCGGTTTAGTGCTGCCTTCAGCCCAGGGCCTGATCCTGGAGACCTGCATGGAGCCTGCTTCTCCCTCTGCCTGTGTCTCTGTGTCTCTTTCTCTCTGTGTGTGTCATGAATAAATAAATAAAATCTTAAAAAAAAAAAAAGAATACAGACTATTGGTTTCCATTCCAAGTATCATATCCATCATATCCATTAATAAATTTAATGAAACAGTTTCATGGCTACTTAAATTGGAAATTTTTGGATTGAAATACCAATTCTGCAGAGTACTAGTTATGATTTTAGACATCCTTTCAGGCCTTAGTTTTCTATTTTTATTTTGTTTCATTTTCTACTTCCTAAAATAAAAATATCAATTATTATCTCCTATAGGATTATTGTAGAGAAGAGGATTCCTACATATAGCAAACATCTGTTAAGTGGTAACTTTAAAAGTAATGATTAAAGAATCAGGAATCTGGGATCCCTGGGTGGCGCAGCGGTTTGGCACCTGCCTTTGGCCCAGGGCGCGATCCTGGAGACCCGGGATCGAATCCCACATCAGGCTCCTGGTGCATGGAGCCTGCTTCTCCCTCTGCCTGTGTCTCTGCCTCTCTCTCTCTGTGACTATCATAAATAAATAAAAAATTAAAAAAAAAAAAACTAAGCTTCTTTATAAAAATAAAGAAAGAAAGAAAGAAAGAAAGAAAGAAAGAAAGAAAGAAAGAAAGAAAGAAAGAAAGAAAGAAAGAAAGAAAGAAAGAAAGAAAGAATCAGGAATCTTAAGGAAATTCATTTTGGATATTTGAAGGAATGGGCATTGAAATGCAATTTTTATATTACTCTCTGGGACTGAGGAAATGTCAATTTGAATGGAGAGACGAAAGATTGGCATGGTTGACAAGATCTCCTGGAATTACTTCTGCAATGTTAAAGTTTTCCCCAAAATCTTAGGTGGCTGAAGTCCTGATGTGCTCTTAGGGATTTCACTAGATCTCACTTTTTAATAGGAAAGAATCACAATCGCATGAACAATTTAACATTAGGATCCCTACAGACCTGTAGAAACTAAACTTTTGGAATTTTAACTTTGTGTTTTTGCTTGCACTTGAAGGATTATAGAAATTATCCTGTTTTTATTTATTTTTTTAAAAGATGATGATAGATGATAGATAGATAGATAGATAGATAGATAGATAGATAGATAGATATAGATAAATTTAGAGAGAGAGCAAAAAAGCAGGAGAGAGAGAGAGAGTGTGCAGGGTGGGGGGCAGAAAGTGAGGGAGGGAATCTCAAACAGACTCTCCACTGAGCATGGAGCCAGACTTGGGGCTCAGTCTCACAACCCCAAGATCACGCCCTGAGCCAAAATCAAGAGTCGGACACTTAACTGACTGAGCCACTGAGGTGCCTCAGAAATGACCTCATTTTTAAGTAGCCCCCATCCTAGACATGATCATTTGAGATAATTAGTGCTGTGTCCTCAGGTTGTTAAATCCCCAGATAACCTGACTAAAGCAAAAATAAATAAACATATGACAATTCAGAATTTTTTGCAAGGTTTAAATAATAGTGAAACAACATTAAAAGGAATTACAGGTGTTTGAGATCGAATTTTGATCTGAAGAAGTCTGCCACATAAAAGAAATAAGTTTGCATTTTATTACTTAACCAGAATTTTAATACATATAAAACTCTAATATTTGATGCAAAAATTTAATTACTGCAGATTCTTAGTCATATTTGTGAAGAATGAGATATCAAACATGAAATGTCCTTTCAGTTTAAGAACATTTTGATACACATGACAGAAGCGAGGTTTTGAGGTCAAATCTGTCATTTCATATAATGTGACTTCCTTAAAGATTAGATGGTAATGTACGAAAGTGATAAGAAAATAATGGACCATGGGGCACCTGGGTGACTCAGTGGTCAAGGGTCTGCCTTTGGTTCATGGCTTGATCCCCGGGTCCTGGGATCAAGTCCCACATCAGGTTCCCCTCATGGAGCCTGTTTCTCCCTCTGCTTATGTCTCTGCCTGTCTCTCTCTGTCTCTCTCATGAATAAATAAATAAAATCTTAAGAAAATAATAATGGGCCATATACATTCATACAATAAGTTAACACTTCAAGAACAAATTTGGCTTCTTTAAAACTATCAGAACTTAGTCATACTTTGATTAAGAGGTAAAAAATGTTACCGATGAGAGAGATTGCATTGTGAGAATGGAAGTCTCAGTTCTTAAAATTCCTATGAAAAGATTTATGTGGGGAACCACCCAAATAAACATAGCAGAAAGAAAGTAACAAGCACAAAGGAATTTATTAAAGCAAATGTATACTCTCAATGTAGAAGGGTGGGTTGTTGGAATTAGACCCTAGGTTATTTGGGGATTGCATATTTGTTGAGTCTTTTTCAGCTGGAAGGAGCTGTGACAGACCATGGGGTGGTCTCTAAAGGAGGCTGCTTCTTTAGGGGACTCTTCACGCAGTTTGGGAGGGGGAGTTTTTGACCTTACAAGATTTGTACCAGAACCATCATGGCGGCCTTTCTCTATGGCGGGAGTGGTGGTAAGTGGTAGCTATCACCATAATGCACAACATTGTAACTAGTCCAGGGGTTACGCTGGGGCAAAGGTGGAAGAGGAGAGTGCATGCTCTACACCTGTGCTCTTGATCTGTTAGCCCCAAGGTCTTGGAAGCCTTGAGGTCAGAATGTTGAGCCCCCAGGGATTCTAATGTGTAAGCTCTTTATCACCATCCTGGTCTTCAGTTCCTATCTCTATCATTCCTTCCTCAAGGACTGGAACTCTGCCTCAGGGCGTTCCTTTCACTGCTCATGTCTAGCTTCAACGCAACTAAAACAAGATATTACCTCCTAGAGTTCTAAGATGATAATTCATAAAACATACCAAAAAAAGGGTAGACAAACAAATTATTTTAACAGATATATTAGTAATTATATTCTGAGGAATTATATACAAACAGTGATGCTGAGTGAACAAATGCATATCACTTTAGTAGATTTAATAAATAAGAAATTCCCTGGAATATTGACAAATCAATTTCAATGGAGTAAAGAGCCTGAGCTTTCTACAAAATGGACTAGTGATGACCACACCGTGTATGAATACACCCCAAATTGGTGGGATTAAGATGATAAACAGGAAAAAAAATAAAGTAGCTTTTTTGTTAAAAATTTTTAGAAACTCATCATCAAATAGTGCAGTTGGGGGCTAGGCATGAGATACTGTACCCAAGAATAATACTGACAATTTGGAAGGATTTTTTTTTTTCCCTTATAAACTAGAGATTGGAAGACTTCTGTAGATGGCCAGATAATAAGTAATTTAGGCTTTGTAGTCACTTACAGTTTTTGTTCCAAACTACTTTGTTTCTTTATCTTTTTTAACAACCTTAAGTATTTTTAAATTTTTCTTAGCTGAAGGTGGAGCATACAATGACCAAGGGCCAGATTTGGCCCAAGGGCTGTGGTTTGCCTACCCTTGATCAGTATTCTTAAAATAAAGATATTCACATCCTCCACAGAGCAGTGCAGCAGATGACAGAGGATAAATGAACTGTCCTGATAAGATAAGGAGTTCAAAATAACGAAAAACTCTTATCACCAGGTTCTAGGATATCACACATCTCTTAGAGAGGACTGGAATATGTATAAATGAGAAACTTACTTGATTGGACTATCATATGGAAATGCAATCAATACTGTACATCCACTTCCACATTCTAGCTCACACATTTGATTCTAGGTTTTTGTTCTTTCCTTTGCCTCTTTGCCCATTTCTTTCATAGATACAAAATGGCTTATGATTTTTAACAGAGATGACTGAATATATTTTACCCTTATCTTATTTAACATAACAGATGAAGGAAAACAATTGGTAAAGAATTTGTAGTTATGATGAGATTTTTCCTTCTTCCTTTCCACAGAGAATTATTGGACATGGCTTAAATTGAATATAGCAGAAATGTCTACACTAACTTGAAATTAGACCATTTTACTTTGAGATATCTTAACAAACATAGAATTATCTACATTATATCCATAGAAAAGAAGGCAAAGGCCTTAATTGCTTTTAGTGTTTCCATCCCACAAATCAAGTGAAAGATTTTAAAAGAGCATAAAAGAACACATTTTTGTGGCATTCTGAAATACCCCTATTTGGGATGCTAATTATAATCAGCACACATATTACAGTGTTTCATCTAGAGAATAATATATTTCACTTTTGACCTTATAACCTTCTATGATGTCCTTATGCAGAATTCACATTTCACTGACAAAGGAGGCCAGAAAAGAAGTCTGTTGATGGATGTTAAGAGCTTCCTGTGGATGCACATCATAATACTTTTTGATCACTGTGGATGAGACATTTTATGCAAGATGCTCCACTTAAAATAGATGTGATTCTAATCCTTAAATGATTGCAGTTTCCAAGCAAAATAAGAAAGAAAGAAAAGGAAGGGAGATGACATAAGTGAAAAAGAGAATTAAATTATAACTTAACAGAAGAAAAAGGAAGCGAAAAGAAGGAAGTGTCTTCGCTTCTTAAGATGGATTTCAGAATGTATGAACTAAACATTAACAATACAAAAGTAATATAAAATGACAAGCAAAGGCACAAGAAACAAGGTATGGGGAAAAAAGCAATTTAAAATTTTCTATTTTCTTGACGACTTTGAGCAAACCATGTATTTTATAGTATCTTTTTCTATTTGAGAGTGGCGACAATAGTTGAATTGAACATGTATGTTCGACAAATACACTTGGATATTTTTGACATTTTAGCAAATTTATATTGCACTGATAACACCAATGTTATGGAATATGATAGAATCATCTGGAACTTCCCTAATACATAGCCACTAGCCACATGTGGCTAGTGCAACTAAGTAACTGAAATTTAAATTAATCTTAATTTACAGTTAAAAATTAAAGCACTGATAATATTTTTGTGTTACAACATGGTTCTTCTGACAAGAATACATTTCATTTTAACTATGTCATTATGTAAAATAACATTACTGCATTGTAGTGCCCATGTTGAACTTAGGCATTGTTTCCAGAATTACAAGTAAACATATGGCCAATCAGGTTGGTGTCCATAGATTCAATTGAACTGTCTTTTTTTAGATGCAGCTGTGTAATACTGCAATGTATTTTTTAAATATTTTATGAGATAGCATGTTACCTATATAAATTGTAATTGATAATTAAATGGACAAGTGGGTGGGCAGCCCCATTGGCTCAGCGGTTTAGTGCCACCTTTATCCAGGGCCTGATCCTGGGGACCTGGGATTGAGTCTCACATCGGGCCCCCTGCATGGAGCCTGCTTCTCCCTCTACCTGTGTCTCTGCCTCTCTCTCTCTCTCTCTCTTATGAATAAATAAATAAAATCTTAAAAAAGAATAAAAAATAAATAAATGGAAGAGTGAGGTGCCTGCTTGGCTCAGTCAGAAGAGCATGCAACTCTTGATCTAAGGAAGGGTTGGGAGTTGAAGCCCTACCTTAAGTAGAGATTACTGAAAATAAGTAAACTTTAAATGGAAAAATTATTCTGATGTAAAAAAAAAAATTCAAATTGAAAAAAAGGTATGAACAAACTTTAAAATTTAAAGCAAAGTCATAAATACCTATGCAGTCCAGACTAGGGATTGTACTATGACATCCCTAATAGTAATTAAAAACAGAAAAATTAGAAGTTTTGCTACAAATTTGGTGAATACTGACCGTTGCAATTTGCTATAACAGAACAAAATGAAAAAAAAAAAAAAAACCTCTTGGGGGGAATAATATTAAAAATAATAAGGTGTGAAATAGTAATAGACTTTTTAAGCAAAAGGTAAATTTTTTAAACATTTTTTCTCAATATTCAAAAAATTGATTAACCTGAATTCAATATTAAACATCCAAAAAAGTTTTAATGATTTTAATAGAGTGTGAGCTTATACTTTTGGCCAGCTATAAAATAGATAATAGTTAGGTTTAAGAAAGTCATTTTTGAGTGATGGTCTAAGAAGTTATTATTTCAATTGTGGCTAATTTGAAAGAAAATTACAGAAAGTTTAAAAAAGATAGCATTCAAAAAGCAAAAAGTTTTTTTTAAAAAATCAGTGAAGCACCTGGGTGGCTCAGTTGGTTAAGCATCAGCTGTTAGCTCAGGTCATGACCTGAGAGTCTTGGGGACAAGCCCTATTGGGCTCCCTGCTCAGTGGGAAGTCTGCTTCTCCCCTTCCCCCTGCTCAGTCTTTCTCTCTTTTGCTTGCTCACTCTCAATCTCAAATAAATAAATAAAATCTTTAAAAAAAAAAATTCAATGAACCTACCAAGCAGTTGCCAGTAGAACAAAAGACTATTTTTTTTTACAATATGAAAAATTAATTGATTCAAAATTCTAAGTACTTTTTTTAGTTTTAGATGATTTAAATTTTGTCTTAAAGGACTTCCAGATATCAATATGGACTATTAACAGAACTCATGGAATAGAAATTTTAAAAACTTTTATATCTGCCAAAAAAAATTTTTAGTGAGATAAGAAATAATAGTTTCTATTATGACACAAGAAACTTTATTATATTAAGTTAAATGTCCAGGTTTAGTGGAATTCTAAAACAAGAGACTAATGTTTTCCTTATTGCTTCATTTCACTCTTTAAGGCATATGGAAAATATTTGTGTTCATTGACTGGAAGCAGATTCTATGAAAATCATCACGGGTTTAATGGTTAGTACTGTTGTATAGATATGTGCAAATGTTGTGAGTCATCACGTTTATGAAACTGTTGAAAGAAATAGAAGATAATGATGACTTGTACTTTGGCAAAACTCACTGAATAGCATCAGAGTTTTAGAAAGATTCACCAGATTGTTAATTCCAATTCAAGATTTCCTTGAAACAAAAAGAATGCTTGCTAAATATTCCACAATGAAAGGCAATTGAAAAAAATTGCAATGTGATGTACATTTTCTCACCAACACCAAATATGAACATTCTAAATTTGAAGTTCTATGGAAACTTTCTGTTACTTACCTAGAAACTTTCTGTTACCTAGCTAGCTAGACAGGTAGGATAATTTATGATTAAATCTCAACTTTTTCTACAGTAATAATAATTTTACATTATTTTCTGACATGAATTAATAGAAAAGAATTTTCATTGTAACCAACAGAATTATGTAAATTGTCTGTAATACTTCCAGAAAAAATTGAAGAATATTCTGTTGGTATTCATGAATTTAGAGCTGCTTTTCAATTTATATAATATTCTTTGAATTGAATGTTAATACAGTAAGTAGACACAAGAATGAACTTAGGTAATCAACTGAATAAATGTAATTTTAAAATTGATGATTTTTGCATCAAGCCAAATCAATTATTTTTTAAAAGACCATCTTTCTCAAATCCAAATATTAAAGGAAAAAAATTGTGTTTTTTAAAGATTTTATTTATTTATTCATGAGAGACAGAGACAAAAAGGCAGAGACACGGGCAGAGGAAGAAGCAGGCTCCATGCAGGGAGCCCGATGTCAGACTCCATCCTGGGACTCCAGGATCATGCCCTGAGGGGAAGGTAGACGCTCAACCACTGAGCCACCCAGGTGTGCCAGAAAATTAGTTTTGATAAACGATTCTTTATTGGGAAACCATATATTTTATATCTTTAGATGCCTAAGCGTATATATTCATCTGTCAATTCTGTGAAATTAAATAGAGGTAACATATTTCTGATGAAAATGCAGCATATAAATTGAGATGTGCTGTAAATACATACACTGGATTCCAAAGACAGGACAAAAAAGTGTAAAACGTATCTTTTTTATATTGATTCTTGATGAAATGATAACGCTGAATATATTGGGTTATAAAATATGTTAATAAAATTAATTTCATTTGTTTCTTTTTAATCTTATATGAAGTGATTAATTTAAAATTACACTCATGGCTCACATTTGATTTCTATTGGGTAGTGCTAATCTTGAGCATATAAGAAAATCAATGCAAAACATAGACTGCTGTCTTTGTCACAGCATTGCTCAAAGATCAATAACAGGAACTAGAACACTCAAACTGTTTTTCTCACTATTTAACCATTGATTTTTGCTTATAGAGCATTGAAGAAATTTGTTCATGGGTGTGCATATTTATATGTTTTGTTTAACAGACAATGAACAAAATAAGACTTTTATAATCAGGGTTTAAATCTTGGCTTTTTCACTTAAAACTCTTCTATACTGAAAACAATACTTCTCTGGTTAACACTCTCAGAATAAAAATATCTACCCTATAAGATACTTCCAAAACTACCAAGGGGGAAAGTTAAGAATATGTAGTTCTAAATGTTAAATTTTTCTATGATATTCATAAGGATTTTATGGAGCAGTCGCATTTCCTGCCTACATAGATATATATTTCATAAATCCTCTGTTAGCCAAGGTGATGTAACATACAATCAAATGCTATATCTATCTTTGTCAGTAAAGGAAAATCAAGGCATATATTTTAAACAATAAAGTCAAATGTGTACATATACACAGGGAGAAAGAGAAACGAATTATGCTTAATAATAATTCATTTTATTCATGGATTTCAGAAGGAGAAAAATCCTACAATGTTCTTTCAAGATTTAGTAAGTCTCCAAATACTTAGAAATTATACAACATACTTCAGAATAACACAAGCCAAAGAAGAAATCTCAAAAAATCTAAAAATATTTAACTAAATAACAATGAAAAGCCAACTTCTCAAAATTTGCAGTGATAGCAGTCTTTAGAAAGAAATATATAGCTTTAAGTGCATACATTAGAAAAGAAGAAAGATCTAAAATCAATCACCCAAGCTTCCATCTTAGGAAACTTCCATCTTAGGAAACAGGAGCGAATTAAATCCAAAGTAAGCAAAAGAAAAGAAATAATAAAAAATTAGAGTAGACATTAATGAATTTACAGTAGGAAATCAATAGAAAAAGATCAACAAAATCCAAAGCTGCTTCTTTGAAAAGAAAAATCTCTAAAATCAATAAGTATCTAGCCAGGCTAACAAGGACAAACAAACAAAAAATGACACAAATTACTATCACCAGAAATGAATGAGAAAAAAATCACTACAGATTCCATGAACATCAAAAGGATAATATGAGAACACTATGAATAACTATGCTCACCAATTTGATAACCTAGATAAAGTAGACTAATTCCTTGAAAGACATAATCTGACAAAGAAAAAGATGACAATTGGAAAAGTCCCCTATTAAAGAAATTTAATCAGTATTAAACTTTAATATAAGTGAATGAACCTTAATGTAAATTATGGATTTGGGGTGCTAATGATATGTTAATGTAGGTTCACAGATTGTAAAAATGTACCATTCTAATGTGCATGTTAATCTTTGGGGAGGCTGTATACATGTGGGAGCATGAGCTTTAGGGAAACTCTGTACTTTTTACTCGATTTTGCTGTGAATCTAAAACTGCTCTAAAAAATAGTGTATTTGAAAGGAAAATAGGAAAGAATTAATTCTGAAAATCCAGGTTTAGTTCAATGTTTAAAGTAGGAATTTTTCTACCATATTGCATGCTGCTTGTTTCTTACCATATTCCATGCCACCTGTTAACAGAGCCTGAAAGGATAAACTGGAAAAAGAAGTACGTAGGAAGGGCTAAGGAAAAATGAAATTCTTAAGGTTAAAAGCAGGAAACAGAAGAAATACCTTTGTGTAAATTTTTAATACTTTCCAAGGTAAATGCACATACTGCTCATAAAAGATTTCAGTTGTTTCCAAAGAATGTCTACATCAAGCTCTTTATTTCAAAGTAACCAAAAGACTGATGCAAAAATCAAATAAGCAAATTTTATCTTCCATCCTGCTATGTGGAAGTGGAAAATTACAAATACAACCAAAATTCCCTGAGATATTCCATTTCATTAAGGACTTTGACATACGTGACCAGCCAGCCAGCCGTGACTATGTTTGTTTAATAAATGTAGCATTGTCTTGATAAAAAATGCCATATTATTTAAAAGTTAAATGAACATTTCTATTGACAAAAATGTGCTTCATTTACAAATAATGTTACCAAATGAGGGGAGTGATTACATTAAATCTCTACACAGTTTTCATAAAACATCAGTCTAGGAAATGTGAACTAACATGAATGTGAACATTGTATAGAGTCACCTAGTGTTACCAGGATGTGTGCTCATATGATAGGTAAACCAGTTGTTTCTAAGCCAGTTGTTTCTAACTGTAGTAAAGGAATATGGCAGAGACTATCATATCACTTTCATTGTCTTTACACAAGAATTTATGTTACTAGGACCCAGCAAAATGGACCAAGGATGAATAATTAAAATGAAAACAGACACTTGGACTTGGGTTCCAGTACTCATTCTAACAATTCTGTTTAGCCTTGACCAATTATTCGTTGGTTATTGTGAGGATCAAATGATGTGTAGGACTAGCAATTTTTTAAATATTAATTTCTACAGTATAAAAGTTCATCTTGCGGCCTTTAATGTTGGCTCGTGGCCATCATTGTGTCATCAAGGCTGTTTAGCAAGCTATATAGAAAGAAAGAAAATCTTTGGTTTTGGTTGAGTTAAATTTTAACAAATCCTTTTACAGACAGGAACCTGTTAGTCAACTTATGTTCTGCTATTGGCTTATATAAAACAAATAAATCTAAACCTTGCAGTCAGTTTGTGCTCTCACATAAGATCTAGTATATGTGTGTGTGCCCTCTTATGTACACATACTATAAATGGGTGTGTACAAACACACCCACACTCACTCCATAGGAAAATGCATACTATTTCCTTTTAAATGAAATAATGCAATACTAACTGAAATACATCATTTATTGAGTATTTGGCATATGTCAGACACTAGAATAACATTCTATGATAAATTGTCCCTTGTAATAAGGGGACAAACATATATTTTTTAATAAATATCATTAACCCCACTTCTAAAATGAGGAAACCTATGCTCAGAATGTTTAAAGAATTTGCACAAAGGCCATCTTGAACTGACGTTGCTATTTTGAGTTTGGGGAAATTTCACACTTCTCTTTGGTTGCATCCTTCAACTAAGTATTTTGTTTGTGGACTTTTAATTGTTTCATCTGGCCTTGGCTTTGAGAGATAGATATGATGATATACTTCAAAGAACTTTGATAGGTCACTTCCTGCCTGTCTGCACTCTACTAATTGAGTAGTAGGAGGCACAGAAGGCTTGCTCATTTCCTTCATTGAGGGAAGAAATAATAAATCATGCCACACTTCATTTCATGTTGCAAAAATACCTAACAGCATCATGTTTTCAGCATCCTATTAAACCTTATGGAATTGCAAAAATGTAGCTCTCTAGCAAAGGCCAGGTTTTCTTCAATTCTTTAGTCATCTTGTAGAAGCTGCTTAAGATTGTGCAGCACAAATCATCATAATAGATTAGAGAAGCAAAGGATTGC
The DNA here is from genome assembly GCF_011100685.1 of Canis lupus familiaris. Lineage (NCBI taxonomy): Eukaryota > Metazoa > Chordata > Mammalia > Carnivora > Canidae > Canis > Canis lupus. Next base: position 80,316,839 of record NC_049224.1, read on the forward strand.
TTAGCAGTATTGTCAGTACAATATAAAAAGTAAAAATAAATAAATAAATAAATAAATAAATAAATAAATAAATAAATAAATAAAAAGAGTAAGCACAAATATAACCTGAAAATTTCTGGTCAATAGACTGTCAGGTTCAAAGAATAAATTATGCCAACAACATTCATTTGCATCATAAAACAAAATTATTTTTAAAATGTATGTTGAAAATAAGTATAATCTTGAAAAATGATTTTTCCCTTAAAAGAATGATCACAAATTTATGTGACCTGAACATTATGTATATTTTTAACTTTGTTTTTTCCTATAACACAGTTATCTGGCAAGCTATTTCTTGTACTGTAGGGAGATACCACAGAAAATTCAGTAAGTATTTTTTTTAAGAATTTGTATAATAAAATATATAATTTCTGCATATCTACATCTAATTAATTTAATGTGTATGTGCATGTGTGTGTGTGTTTTCATTTTTCTTTCCTGGCATCACTCAGAACATTTATTTCATTAAAATCCTGTAGATCTTCAAGTGTTAAAATGTAGAGTTCTATTTTATGTTCTTCTGCTGATTTCACATTTTTAAAAAATCATGACTTTCTTTGTGTTAACCATATATTCTTCCTTTAGAAATCCTGCTCTCAAAAAAAAAAAAAAGAAAAAAGAAAAAGAAAAAAAAAGAAAATCCTGCTCTCTGTATCCCCTCCAATCGTATTCTTCAATGACAATAACAAAACTGCTGGAAAAAAAATCCTCCATCTAAATTAGGTGTAACATTAATGTTGGGGTGTCAGTTTAATTGTCTTGTAAAAATGTGTGAAAATAAAATGTGAATGCAACAAACTTTAGGTTCCAGATCAGAAAATTCCAGTATTCTTTGCCTCCATTTGACTATAAGAAAAAAAAAAATTGACAAAGTTGAAAATGAACATTTAATAGCTGTTAAACCAAATTTTCCTAATAGACTTGAAAGATGTTGCCATGAAGAATGTAGAGAATCTGATATTTTCCTGCTCTCTTGAGAGCACAGGCTTTTTTATTAATATTAGAAATGTTATAGCACTTCTAGATAGTAAAAGGTGATCCTGGACTTACTATTTCTAGGCCCTCAAACTCTCTTTGCTTCTCCTGTGGAATTTTAGAACAGACAACAGCTGCATTTCCATCATCCTTCAACAAAAGTTTTCTGTCCTGTGTTCTGTTTGTAGGGTGCTTTGAGGGAAAAAATGAAATGTGTCTTTATTTTACCAGTTAATTTTTAGTATTTCTTGAAATTTAAATTTCTAATAGCGGCTTGAAATTCTTCTGCTGGATAGCACAAGCACAGAAAAGTACATACATGCATATACACAGAAAATGTCCTCTATCCGTATCTATATCTGTATTCCCTCATTTAAAGAAAGTGAAAGCAGGAGTAAATTAGGGTAAGTATTGAACTTGACCTGCATTGTATAACTTTCCTCCCTATGAATGGACAGGCCTTCAGATTTAGAATTAGGAGAAATTATTTTTTAGGTCATCAGTTTTATAATACAGAACATAATTATTAACAAATAATACTAATAAAGGTAAAATCCGTACAGTCTATCACACGAAACCAAAGTACACCATTTGGATTTATCTTGTAACATAAACTTCAAATTTGCTAACTTTGTTCAACCAAATTTGCAAAGTTAATGTTGCATTAACTTTTACTTAAGCTAATTCTTACCTCATTTTCCCATTTGTATTTAAAAAAGCTCTTAGCGTTGAAATTCTATCCCTATTTAAGTAAATCTCCTCCAATAAAACTACTCCCTTGAATTGGATTATTTGCCATACAGTGCTTTATTTCCTCTTCCTAAATATTTGATAAACATTATCTGGAACCAATTAACACATTGATCATTTCGATGTTTATTAAAACCCTCTTAATGACTTTTAAAGAAGAAACATGGTTGTATTTACAAACATTATATAGCGCATTAATCTAGGACATCATGCAGAGAGAAAAAGACATTTAAGGCATAATTCATTGGTCGTACAAAAGAGAGTTTCGTCAGCAGGTTGGTGAAATATTCTCAGAATGCTGTTATAAATATAATAACAATTTTCTGGTAGAGAAATCAAGACAGCTTAGGGAATTGGTAAGGAGTTATGGGTGAAATTCTCAAAGGGTGCTACAGAAGCCCCAAGAAGGGGCTTAAATGCACTGGAGCGAGGTAAGCAGCTGCAATTGATTTAGCAAGTAATAGCGCGGAACACAGCGAAGGGAGGAACAGAGGAACACACAGCACTTCTGTCCTGGCTTCGGTGTTCTGCTGAAGGCCAAGGACATAATTCTGCCAAACTTTTGAGGTTGTTTTTCTCTTTTCAAAAGTATCATTTTGCTTTTTGACTAACTGAATATGTGGCAGTTTTAATATGACTATTCGATTGCTGCTCTCTCTCGAGAAGGGCATGAGACTGCCTTGTGTAAATGGAAACTCAAAACTCTCCCATTCTCTGCTACGCATTAAGAAATGATTTTCATCTTTTTGCTTCACCTTCTCAAGGTTGAAGGTACTCAAGTCAACCATTTTGTTCAGTAAGCTTCTGGATGGGTCTTGATGGTGACAGGCCTAGGAAGAAGCCACAGTACATGGTGTAGTTAGTGCTCTTACCTTTGCTCTCTGAGACAGGTGTAACTGGTGTATCTGACAACATGCAGCATTGCTTCTGAGCCCCATATGTTAAGAATGATTTCATGCAGTCACTTAAGGATAACCTTCCCTGGCTGCCTGAAACTCAGCAGGATTTCAGGGACTGGAGGGTCATAGTTCTTCAGGTTCAGACAGCTATGGTGACCTCTTCAAATGCCTCACAAGGATTAGGCTGTCACACCTTGTCGGGTGGTCTATGTTTTCAGAGCTCTATCTTTGTAAAAGATTCAGTGTTCCCATTGCTGTAGCATTTCTTTAGTCACATTTTCTAGCTCTTTCCCTTTCCCTCTATATGGCTTTTTCTCCATCCAAACAGTCTGTTGCTGTGTATAGACCACGTCCTGCAGCATCTCACTTGACACCACTATGCATATAATCTCCCCAGATTAGAACTTGTCTGTCCCCATACCGACTCCACCCTTCATCTCACCCCACTGAAATCATGCTTACTACTCATAGCTCTGATCCATATGCTATCTACATATGAGGAGCCTTCGACTAATTCTAATTGTATTAGCTATGTCATATATATTAGATTTTTCTTTTTTAGATCTATCTCCGTTACCAGTTACTCACATGTAATGTACTTGTCAGTCATACAAAATTCCAAGAGAAGCATTCGGTTGTCTTAATGATAGATTTCTCTGTATACATTGATCTCTCAACAGTGAAATCTGTCCCTTCTCTGGATCTCTCAATATGTTTTTAACATAAGTAGTCGATAAATGGTGCTTGAATGAAAGACTTAAAGACTTGAAGAATGAAGACATTCAGCAACTTGATAATTTTTCTGTGTTTATATGTTTTCTGTGTTTTTTCTTTTTGTCCCAGCATATTTGTATTGCAAAAATATAATGCACAAATGCAAATATAATTGCATTCAGTGTCAAATTGGACCAGCATTTGGAGAAGAAAATAGGAATATCTGTGATGTTAAGGAAAATTCTCCCTATTGACTCAATGGACTTGGTGGGATTTGAGGAATGAGAGGCTTTGAGAGGTGCATAATGGAAAAATTATAAATGAATATGAATTTTGTTTGGTTTAGATTATCTATAAAGTAATTTAAATAATTTGGGAGAGTCATTCAATATGTGAAATTGAGACTTTTTTAAATGAAATTGAGAATACTAATAAATCAAGTTTCAGGCAATAAGAAGAAAAAATTATATTTTAATAAGAAGCTAATGGTGACCTCCCGTGTGTGTTGATACGCATGATCACTGTATTATCAATATATAATATGTAAATAGATATTATTATGCATTATATAATAAGTAACATGTACATTTAAATAATTTATATATACTAGATTAAATTATAATAATAATTTAATAATAATTAAATTATTATTATTATTTAAAAATAATAATAATTATAATTATTATTTTTTTATTTATTGAAAGAGAAAGCAAGGGGCAGAGGGACAGGGGGAGAGAGAATCTCAAGCAGACTCCCCACTGAGTGCAGAGCCCTCATGACCTGAGCCTAAATCAAGAGTTGGACACTTAACCCACTGAGCTACTCAGGTACCCCAGTATAATGGGTTAAATTATTTAAGAGACATTTCATAAAGCCTAAATTTCTCCCTTCATAATCCTGCAAAGTCAATTTTGTTGTTCCGATTTTACAGATGAGGAACTTTTAAGGAAATGAAGCCAAGGTCACAAAGTAGTGAGTGGCAACACTGGGTATCAAATCAGAGTTTGAACTATGAGCAAAGCCCACACAGTTTTCCACTGCATTACATTTAGAAATGACTTACAGGAAGTAAGCTCATAAGCATGATTTAAGTCAAGAAAAATTAGAGAACATATTGTCTATGCTACTCCAATTCATCTGAAGTAACTATTTTATAGCAGCAATTCATATAATAGTGAAATATAGAAGTAGCAATAGTCGATCCTTTGAGGGTAGAAAATACTACCCAAAAGACTCTTTTCTCAAAATGAGGATTTGGGATTTGAAACCTCATAAATTGTACTACAAACTCTTTTATTGCTCAGATGTGTTAAAGGTTATTCTGTTTTGAGACCCTCTTGATGGCTTTACCTGTTCTTAGTAAGTAGTAATGATTACTGTTTAAGAATGCATTAACTACATGTACTGAATAATTATTATGACACACAGGGAGCCTCTACAGTGAACATGTAACACATTGGCACAGTTCACTCTAGTATAGACTTCTGCACTGTATTTAAACAATTTATAAATTGAGAGAGCAGGAGGGCAGAGAGTTGCCAAGGAGAAGGGCAAGGAGGAGAAGATGAACAGGAAGGTTAGAACCCTTGTGAGCATTTTTAAAAGAATTTTGGGGTCATGGAGGCATTCCTATTACTGGAAGTAATTAAAGCAAAAGCTGTCATTTCACCTGTTGGAAATGGATTATCAGACCAAGAGATGTTCTCTAAGAATTCTGTCCTAGCCAGCTACTAGTCAGCATACTTTCATCACATAAGTTAGTTTTTGAGGGACAGAGAGCTTTTTAAGGTACATTGGTGATTAGGATGTATGGTAAAAAAGTATAGGAAAGTGACCTAGGAATTGTGCAACACATTCCCTCAGAAAATGGAAAGAGAATCTGAGATAGAGTAATGTGTTATCCTGTAACCTCTGGAGTTGGGAATGTTCCAGTTCCTCCTTTACTCTCCTGCCACATCTGCTTCTGCAAATTTTAATTTTTCTTTCCCTCTTTACTTCTCTCTTGGATTCCTCATAATTTACACAGTTTTGCTTACTGTCTTTTCTGTGGTGCCTCTTCTCTTCCTTCAGCATCATTTTATTTATTTATTTTTAAATATTTTATTTATTTATTCATGAGAGACATGCAGAGAGAGGCAGAGACATAGGCAGAGGGAGAAGCAGGCTCCCTGCAGGACCCTGATGTGGGACAGGATCCCAGGATCTCGGGGTCACGACCAGAGCCAAAGGCAGACACTCAACCACAGAGCACCCAGGGGTCCCTTTTAGCATCATGTTCATCTGTTTTTTCCCCCCCTGTTCATCTGACACCCACCAGTTCCCCTGCAAGTCCCACAGCTCAGAGCATCCATTTAAGGTAGAGTCTCCAAGCCTGGAAACAAAGAACAAAGTCAAAGAGTTAACACTAAACTGATAACTGAAGATAATTGTATCTTTCCTGATGACTGAATAGATACTTCAGGGACTTGAAGTACTCCAGAGTCAACTTTAAATGCATTAATTATCTTTCCTATTATTTGTAATTTCTTTCTTTCACATAAAAGTCAAGTGGGAAAATAAATTAGTGAGTTGAGCTTTCAAGTAACTTGGAATCCAGATAAATGAGAATGTATTGTAATTGTGTGTATTGCAATTGAAGAGTCATTTCCTCAGATCTAAGATTAATGACCTCAAACTTCCTGTCTAATTCCAATTCTAAGACTTCTATGATCTACATAAATACAGTTCAGAGCTTCTCACCATGTTTCGATGATTGCTTTCCTATAGTCGCATTTAAAACTTGAATTCTATTTCCTGTATTAAATACCTGGCTTAATCAAGAACTTAAAAAATGATCCCAATATTTTGCATTCATTTGATAGTAAGCCTGAAGAATTTCCTTAAAATTTGGTGGTTCCTTGAGAACTCTGTAATCCTCAGGAAAACAGGTAATTCTGATCTCTTTCCCTATTCTTGCAACCAAGCGAATGTCAAACTATCTATACACACTATAGGTGTTTGTTTCTTCTTGGCTTTTACCATTTTGAGGAGTGATATCAGGCTGCTAATACTTAACATTAAATGCATTTTTCAGAACATACAAATAATTCAGAGTCCTGTTTAATTTCAGAACTACTTTATTCGCATGATTTGGTCACTTAATCAGTCTTTTAAAATTTTAGTTATTATCTCTGATGTACTGGGTACGTTCTAGGTCCCTGAGATTCAGTAGTGAGAAAAACATACAAAATCCCCTGTTTTTAAGGAGTTTCCTCTTATGGCATTCTGGAGACTCTAAAATATGTAAACATTTCATTTTGAACACCTATTTTTCAGAGATTCTTTTATATTGTTTTATGTTTGGTTTTTCGCATTTTTAAATTAATTATTATGGAAACTATGTAGGTTGTTTACTGGAAACAGGATTGCCATATTTCACCTATGTTATAAAACTACCAAACATTGAATTCCTTACACCTGTGAGTAAACCCAAAGATAGACAAAATAGCAATGTGTAGAATTTTGTGCTGTTTTCCAATTCAGTATTACTCAAAGGATAGGAGTTGTGCAGAGAGAGCCTTTTCATAACAATATTCAGATTAATTGAAAGATTACAAATAGCTGATTAGCAATAAACTAGAACAAATAAACAATTTTCCACTGACCATTATGAAAGGATATAATACCTTTTTGCCTTCTCTCTGGAATAAACTAAATAAATAAAAGCATTTGTAGGCATGTTGTCATTGATTTCACTTGAAAGCAAAAACCTTTCTAACTCACTTGTGGCTTTGGTTTTGGCTGAATTATATGGTTTTCCTATTGCTTTCATAAAGCACTTGATACTCTACCAATGACTGGTCATTCTAATGTGTGCACACTTAGACCACTGACCCTGCTGTGGTTAAACTACATTTATCCTGGCCACATATTAAATGTTGAAGAATTGTGCCTATGCCTTAAAGAACACTTGACCTAAAACACATATAATTATATTTGTCTAAAGCACATTTTATTTTTTCAAATGATAATACACATAATAAACTACACATGAACTCTACGACCAATAGCAAAGCTTCTTTGCTGCATAATTTGCATCAAATCAAGACAAAAACTGCCTTACAGGTATAGTGTTAAGCAATAGTTCTTTTCCATAAATAATGACAGAAAGACACTATTTTCTTCTTTCAAAGGTAAAGTTAAGAGGCACATTGTTAAATTCAGGCCACTCCATAATACATAAATATTGAATTGAATTAATGGTAATCAGTGTGATTTTTAGAGTTTTAGGTAAAGTTAAGAGAATGTCTCTCTCTTCATCCTTGCACATTGTTAAATTCAGGCCACTCCATAATACATAAATATTGAATTGACTTAACGGTAATCAGTGTGATTTTTAGAGTTTTTTTTTTTTTAAGTGAAGGTCCTCTTTACATAATTTCCATTACCTGGCAAATTATATAAAATGACTTCACTCAACCAATGCAGTAAATTTTACATAGTATCATTTCCCAGTTTGGGGGAATTTTTTTTTTAAAAAGAAAATTTTAAAAAATACATGTACCATTAATAGATCATGTTTTTGCATAACCTAACATTCTGACAAACTGATGAATATGATTAATCAGCATGAGGATAATGACCATAGCCCTTCAATATTTGTTTCTAGTTGCTGTTCAGATTTGTGTCAGTGTACTGGTTTGAATAGATGCCGTAATTCTTGTTAATACACAAAACTCACACTCCCACACATGGTTTGGATGAATTTAGAAGTTTTTTTTTTTTTTTTAATAATGTCAAATCAAACTACCAGCAATAATTTTAAAATCATTGCCACATAAAGGCCAAAACAATTCAGTCCAGTTAGCTGAAATTTTTCATTCTCTACCTGCTAATTGGTGGATAACTATTTGATTGATGGAATAGCCCTAACATAAAGAACATTTCTTTTATGATATTTGGATTTGGATGCTCCTGGAACTCAAATAAGACAAGTTTGAAATTTTTAAAGAAACATTCCTTCAATCATCAATCAAAGCTACATGTTTTGTGTATAGAATAGTGTTTTTGCAGTCTGGCAATATTAAAACTTGGATATCTGAAGGTAACATATTCAATGTGCTCTCTTGTAGAAGCTTCAATGTGAACAAAAGCCTAAGTATTCAATAATCATGTGGGCACTACTGCCTTTACTGACCTGACCACTGAGAATTGATGAATTAGTTAAATAAAAGATAATATCTGTTTTAGATATGCTACTATGATATGATTATGGAAGTTCCAAGTGGAGATGTCTAGCAGGGAGCCAAAGGGCAAAACCTACCAATCAATCTCTTTGGAAAATGAAGCTTTGAGAATTATAAACGTGTATATAATGATTGAAGTTATGAAATGCATACAAATGTCTGGAGTTATACTTAGGACTAAGTTAAGTGTACAGTCCTCGGGTTTATGTTGCATAGGTCTGTTTTTCTTCATCATCTTCAGGCAACAAATTAAACAGAGTAAAACTGTTAGGGGTTAGGTTTTCCCAGGTGGTTGTTGCAAAAGTAATGCAAGGAATCAATAATGACAGAGGAGTCATTGAGGTAATGACCTTTTTAGAGAACAATGTGAAAATGAGATAGAGATAAAAGGAAAGGACATTAGAGGAGCCAAAGACTAGAGGTGCCAATGAATTTATAGACTGTTTGTGAATGATTGGGTAAAAGAGTGGACATTATTATTTGAAGTTATAGTCGTATTGTGGTAAGAAAAATATAAACTCAGAAGTGGCACACTTAAGGGGGAGGACAAGGATTACTTGTGCTCCTCTGTTCTCATGGCAATTTATATTTAATTCTACTCTAGCACTTTACATTATAGAGTAGTTTTCTTGTGCCTTTCTTCCTGACTCCAATGGGAATCGTTTTAAGGTAGGGAAAATCATTTAGTCTCACCTATTTCTGGGACATAGAAAATTTCTGGTGAACAGCAGATGACCAATGCATGGTGTGGGTGTGGGTGTGTGTGCCTGTGTACATTTGTATGTTTTAATATATGTATTGAATATAGCTAGGTTGATTTTCTATAAATGTGGCCAGAGTATTACTTTCTGATGCAATCATCATAAGCTTTCTAAAGCTAGATGAAAAGCATTTCTAAATGTTGGGCTTTTCATGGAAGCTTCTGATAAACTTATGTGCATAATTCTCTTCATAAACTTGGATATAGGTAGTAGTAAAGCTTTCCTTCTCTTATTTTTCTTATGCATTTTCCAGAAGGGCATTTTTTTTTTTTACTGTAAATTTTAGATTTCGTCCCCTACGCCCTTGCAACTTTTCCCTTGAGGAAAGAACTCCTCATTCTTAGCTCTTGTCCATTCATTGAGACAAAAGTGTGTCTTACTCCTTGACTTTAACATATTCCATTATCAACAATAACCTTAAAATATTCCCAGAATAAGATTATTGTTTTTATAATCTAATCACGAGAGAATTGCAAATGTGGCAATTTTACTTTAAGTATATAAATAACAGTCTATTACACCTATGGAAAATATTCTGAAAGTGAAATAGGCAAAATACGGTAAAGTTTAAATTCTCTACATTTCAGTTTTAAACAATTTCTGCTATTTCTTAGGTATACAAAGCTATAAAATATTTGAAAATTTTGTTCTGCTGTTTTCACAAATGTTAGATTTCACTCAGCACTAAAAGCTTTAGTAGAAAGTATTTTTATAAATATCATCATATATAACTTAGTTCTTTTATATAACTAATTACAGCTAAAACTATTTTGGGGTATGTTGTTATATAAACCAACAGGTAATTTCAGGCTTTTATTGTATTTCCAAGATACCAACGACCTAGTTGAAAGTTAAGAATTCAATCAAATGTCTGTAGTCCCAAGGTCTACCAAGAGGTAAATAAATAATTTCAGTGTTTGAAGCATTTGTTATTGTATGATTAGAAGTGATATTTTAAGGTCAAATGATAATTATTTAAAGAATAATCTGTAAGCATGGTTGTATTTATATGCCCCTACATTGACCCTAAATTAGAATATCCTAGAATTGCACATTTCAGTGTCCCTGATTTTTGATATTGAGTATGAGTTGTAACTATGAATAATGAGGTGTTACTTATGACACTTGTGTTGGGAGTTTATGTGTGGTTCAACAAATATATTTATTGTCCTTCTAGAATACATAGGTATACATAATTTGAATTTTACATGGACTAGTTTTTCATATTAAATGCAGATTGGAAACCAAAAGTTGTTGTCAGAGAAGGACTAAGAGGAACTTCTGAGTAATTTTTATTGTAGGAGGTAAATAAGAAAGCTCAGTGTGTATGTGTTAGGGGAATCTGTGGTTTACCAGGGTAATGAAATTCCTGCTTCTTCCTAAAGTCAAAAAAATATAGTTGGGGGTAGGGGTGCACCTGGGTGGCTCAGTCAGTTAAGTGTCCGACTCTTGGTTTTGGCTCAGGTCATGATTTCAGGGTTGTGAGATTGACCCTAAGTCAGACTCCACTCTCAGCACTGAGTATGCTGAGACTCTTTCCCTCTCCCTCTCCTCATCTCTTACTCTCTCCCTTTATCTCAAATAAATAAATATTTTTTTTAAATACAGTATATATAACCATAACCCAGGGTATAATGAAAAATGGGTAACTTGGCCTCAGAACCACAATGTTGCATTAGTTTACATAATATGTATACATCTGGCAATGGGTTAAAAAGCCAAATTTCAGTATTTCCTGAACCTTAAGTATGGATCATCTCTGTTCCTTTGCCTTTACTAATAGCCTTCTTGTGATACTCTCTCCCAGCTATCAGAAATGATCTGTGGGAAAATGAAAAATTAGATTACTCCAATGATTATGTTAAGGTATTTGTGCAATAAACACATTTCCTTCCTTTCTTTGGATTCTACCCTCCCTTAATCCCTTACACCACCTACCCCAGATATAAACACACAAACTCTCATCGTCAATCTTCTGTATCTCTCTTGATCTCTTTCTGTCTACCTCTGTCTCTGTCTCTGTCTCCCTCATTTACACACACACTTACCAGTATCCACGTATCTCTGTCCATGATTTAGAGAATTAAAACTGATGACAACCACGAAGAGGAGAATCTGTGAGTCTCTTAACACAAGTAGAGCTGCCACAGCAGTTCAAGTAATAATACAGATTACATGCCCTTTTCCCCAGGCTTGCATACTTAGGAAGGATCTCACTACCCATCCCTGACATTGATAACACCGGGGTTATTTGCATGTGTCCAGAGATGGAACACTTGTCCCTTCTCCTGTCTGTTGGTTTCACCACTGAGGTTTCTTCAAGTGTTGTCACAGAGTGGACTTTGGCAGTGGGTTCCCTAAATGGAAAGAAAGGATGGAATGACACTGTAATGGACCAATTCGTGATCACTTATAGTATCTAACTTTTGGATTACCAGGGGGAATTAAAAGATATTGATAAGGGAGAAGGCAGCAGAACTCCAGTGAGAGAAGCCCATTGAGTGACACTGCCATTGCATCACATATTTCCTGGAATGCAGGAAACTTTTTGTAATGACTATTTTTATTTTTATCATCATCAGTCTACACTTTTTTGTTGGATTCTTATTTTTATCATCATCAGTTTACACTTTTTTTGTTGGATAAGTCTCATCCAAAACATTTACCTCTGTTTAATATTCACCTCTCCCAGTCTTATAGGTACAACTGTAACATCATTTCCCCCCCCGCCATTAACTGCTATTATTCTTTCTCAACTAATACACATGCTAGGTTTGAAGGTACATGAAAGAAAAAAAAAATCACACCAGAATGTGTTCCCTTTTCTAAGATAACCATATGTCAATGCTTAATTTCCTTCATTGTTTTACCATTTAAAAATGCCAACCAACCAAGAAGACAATAAATATTCCTTACTATTTGAGATCTCAAAAAAGTATGGGGGCAATATAGTCAGTTTATTTTTAATTGAAAGTTAAAAGAAAATAATGTTTATTTCAATACATATACCCCGATATGTTAAACAATGTTAAGCAAATATAATGAGAAATTTTTATAAAGGCTTAGAGCAAGCTGGCCTGTGAATGCACCACAGTCTAAAGAGACGAGCTCGCCTGGCAGAGGGAGGCAGTGGCCAATATATTCTAAAGGAACCCTTCCTACTTCGTATTATTTACACTTAATATTTTTCATATGAAAATAACATACTCACTGTAACAAAATAAAATAAAATGCTGTTACTAGTGAATCTGAATTCTTTTTGAAAGCAAGGAAAACATTTATGTTGTGCCTGTATTCCAATAACAATATATATGGATTCTGATAAATATGTCAATTTTAGTTTACTTTTCAAATATGATGTGTAAAATTGGACTTAGCAGTATTAATAGTAAACTTTCCGTGTGATTATTATATTCTGTGAAATGCAAGCAGTACTAGATAATTAGTTGAAAATCATTCAACAACACAAATATTCCTCTAAATGTGACACATAATAGAACTCATTCAGCAAAGATTACAGTGCAGCTAGATCATTATTTCTGACATTCAGCAGTCAACATCCAACATCATTGCCGAAGATGCTTTTCAGAGCAGCTAAACATTTTAAAATAACAATTGTGGTATCAGAGCATTCATGAATAACACACAAAGCTGGAATTTACATTTTTCATTAGTAAAACTGCCTATTTTCTTCTAAAGAATGTTGTTTATTTGGATAAATAATACAAAACCATGGCTTTGATACGATTCTCCTACAATTGGAAACTTTCAGTAATTAACTCGTTAGCCAGTGGATCTAAAAATTTAGAGGACCAGATTATCACCAGATACACTTTTCAGATTTCTCCTTAGTTTATTGTTAAAAATGGAAAGAACAAAAGGAAAGGTCTGGTCAGTCAAAACATTATATATTTAATAGCATGGACTATATAAATAAGCCATTGAGAAGTGCCAGCTTTTTCTAATCTAGTACTTCCCAATTTATTCAATCACCAAAAGTACAAAGTATTTTTCAGGGCGCCTGCTAGTTTCGTGAATAATTGGAGAAATTCATGAATATTTATAAGTACAAATGATGAACAACAAAAAAGCCGCAATACTTCAACATTATTCTGAACTTTCACAGCACTTTTAGGGCATTTGCTTCTCTCCTCATATTCTTTCTGAAACATTCACATTATCTCTCCTTAGTCTGCTAAAATCCAATGTTGTTCAAGGCTGTTTCCTATTTAGTCTTTTCAAAAATATATTTTTAAAATAAAAACTGATTTCCTGTTCCAAAGGCTACCCTCTGAATAAAACACACAAACAAGCAAACAAAACACACACATACACAAAAACCCCACAACATTTAAATAAGGTCACTATGACTTGCATTATCTGTTTACAAGACTGAACAAACCCATCTTTCCATAGCACAGTTACCCTGAAATGCGGAACTACCTCTTGGTATTTAATCATTTCTTTTCTGGGAAGCAGTGAATGATTCCCCTCTCCTGAAAGATAGGATTTTATTTCCCCACTGTGTCAAAGAAGACTTTCCTCTGTTTGTTTCCAGATTATGAGGGTTCAAATCCCAGTTCTCCCATTTATTGGCTGTATGATCTTGTGCAAATAGCTAATTGAACTCTTTGGACTTCTGACTTATTAGTTGTATAATGGAAATAAAAATCGTATGTAGATCATAGGGTTATTGGAAAAAACATATATATATTTGTTAACTGAAATACATATATATATATGTGTGTGTGTATATATATATATATATATATATATATATATATATATATACAGTTACATAATTGTGCTGTGCTATCTTTTAAGGATATCCTCAGGTAGGATTTTTTCTCATTATGTGAATTAAATATAAATAATCATAGGTGTAAACATATGTATAGAAATACAAACACATCATATATACATTTTCACTATGCAATTGAGTTACTTTATCTTTTAGGAACCCCATGGGCTAAAATTATCATGCCATTATGTTTATCTTTCCCCTTAGTATCTGATATTTCTGAGTTTCAAAAAGTTCAAGGCTTTTTGAGTCCCCACTATCCCAGAAGGCATCCTCTTGTGGTAGCCTGATTTTGCTTCTCTCTTAATTGTAAACTATTCAAGGGTAAGATTAGGCTTAATTGTAAACTAGTGAAGGGTAAGATTAGGTCTTATTTCTCTTTATGTATCCTTTGCCCAGAACATCAAGTCACACAAATTTCTTTTTTTTTTTTTTCACACAAATTTCTTAAATGGTCATTGAATAAATATTACTAGGTGCCCTGATTTGTTTGAAAAGTACTTGAAACGTTCCATTGTCAAAATACATATAGCATGTATTCTTCACTGGCATAGAACTTGTTTTGAGAAAGTTGGATAGAACATTTTAGTGGGTCATTCTTGCTGGCTGGCATCTCTGAAGTTAGCATTATCTCTAAGAGAGAGGGATAATTGAATGCATCGCTAAGTGAATAAATGAATGGATTATTAAGTGAATTTTCACTAATTTAAGTCAGAGTAGTCACACTCAAGAAATATGCTGCCTAAGACTTCTCATGTAAAAAAAAAAAAAGTTTATTTTACTCAGTATTTTGCAAACTAAAAAGGGAAACCAGAGATTACTAACATTTGTCTGAACTCAACAGATTAACATTTTGAAAATAGGCAGAAAATAGTGAGAAGTCAAAAAAAAAATCAGGCTAGAAAATGAATTTATTCACAATAATCTTCTGTAGATAGAAATTGCAGAGATGGAGAATCAATAGTCACACTTTGTACTCACTCCATCATAAACTTCAGTGGATGGAAAATTAAAGTCCAAATGAACTGTTCCCAAACTTTCTTAATAAAATGTCAAATGGATTCTCAGTTTGTCTCTTTGATCTCAGTAATATTTTCAGTTTTCACAAAGGCAAACCACTTGGTAACTGCATGGCCACTTATATTTAAAAAGAAAATATCATTTAAAATTGTCTTCCACATTTTATGAAAACACATTCTATCTCCATCAATTAAGTTTTCCAATTAAAATGACAATTTTTGATTAGCCTAAATCCCTATTATTAAAACAGTGAATTCAATATTCCATGTTGTCATTTTAGTATTAATTATTGTCACATTTTCATACAAAAGAAATAAACATATGTTAAAGATATATTTACTTACTTTTCTTTTTCTCTTTTTAATTAAGCGTTCTCAACTCAATACATAGAGGGAAAAACGATTAAATAATTAACTTTTTTTATTCTTTGGAGATCCCTGTGCATTTTAATTTACATGTTGATTATGTAGCCAGGAAAAGTCTCCCATGTTTAATTTGATTAAGCAGAGCAGAAAGTGCCTTAAAATGAACAGATAGCTGAAGCTGAGAATGCATTTTGTCTATAATTGTGTTAATGAACTACCCTGATGAGACTTGTTTAGTACAAAAGGCCCCCTGACCTTTTGATTAACTATAAAATAGGATACTTCTAATATCTGCAGAGTTCTACTCCATTTTTACAATTTCTTAAGCCAAACATTTAAGTCACTTAAATACTTTAGAAAATAATGGAATGAGTAAAAGAGCTAGGCATTCATTGTTTTAGCTGTAAATCTACAGATTCTTGTTCACTCTAAAACTCTCGGGTGAAAGCCACCAGTATTTTTGAATTCATCACTTCCTTTGTATCCCAGGCTATGGTAGACTTTGTGGGGGATCAATAAGAGAAGTAAATGATATAAACCATGATACTGTGTGTTAGGACTGCAACTCAGGTACCAAGAACAAATGATATCTGATTATAAATTGTAATAGTAAACCTAAACATGAGTGGAATTTATGTGTAGCAGTTTTCAAAAAAAAAAAAACACAGATAGTTTAATGTGAGAATTGCAGCCCTCTCCTATGGGAAGTGTATTACCTGTCAATGCAGTATATCACATTTCTGTGTCACTACAGTATTTAATGTTTACACATACAATCATCTAATTAAAAGAATTGCGTGGCTATTCAATAACTGTCTAATTTGGGAGGGCAAAGTCTTCATGGTCAGGTGGTATCTCAAACATGTGTGTGTGTGGATGTGTGTATATGTTAAATGGTATATATATATATATATATATATATATATATATATATATATATAAGGAAAAAGGAGGCTCACAGATAAATAAAGAAAATTTTGGCAAGAAGTCAAGCCATGTTTTTTTTCCCCATTACATTGGGAGGATTTTCTGTTCCATAACTTAGAGAATAAGTAAGAGATAACTTTGAATAATTTTAAGTAAAGACAATAATGATGGGCACCAGTATGCTGACTTTTGTAGAATGAATGATGAAATAATTGTTAAAAAGAGTAATAGTTAGGGGAACCTGGATAGCTCAGCCAGTTAAGTGTCTGCCTTTGGCTCAGGTCATGGGATCAAGCCCAGGTCTGGCTCTCTGCTCAGAGGGAAGTCTGCTTTTCCCTCTCCCACTGCCCCTTCCCCCTTCTTATACTCACTCTCTCTCTCAAATAAATAAATTATTCTTTTTAAAAGAAGAAGAATAGTTGAATACATGTATCTGTATCATAAACTAAACTAAACTGGCATTAAAATGCAAAATATCTGACAAAGAGGAAATATTTTGAGGTAATATTTGATGTAATTTTGGCATTGGAAAAAATAATATGCAAGCACAATTACAGGTTTGGGAACCAAATATATTTATATGCTTAACTATTAGAAAATAAACTCAAAAGTTAGCAATAGTAATCTTGTTTTAGGGGATCACAAAGTGATTTTTATGTCTTTTTTTTGTACATTCTTCTGTATTTTCTGAAATTTCTACAATTCATTTTTATTTTATTAAAATTATTTAGGTATATATTTTTAAATCAGTAGATATCCTTGATAAAGTAATCATCAAATACAGAATTTTTTTATGTTTTGTACTATAAGTTAAAATTTGTAAGCTGAATATTCCAATACCTATTCAGTTCTTCACACTCTCCACTTTCAATTCTAAATATCTCTCACTTATATATTTACATATACACTGTAATTGGGATATATATATTTACATATACACAGTAATTGGGACAGAAAGTCCTGGCCTAGAAAGCCTAACATTTACATTTTCTTTTTTTTTTTCTTTCCCTAGAGAAAATCTCTAGTAGGATGTTCATAATCTCCACGTATTTTTGGTCTGTCCAAATTTTTTCTTACTGTCGACTTCGAGTTTCATAGCGTCATGGTCGAACATGTACAGGGTGTGATATCAACCTTCTTGTACCTGTTGTACCTGTTGAGGGCTGATTTGTGGCCCATGATATGATCTGTTCTGGAGAATGTCCCATGTGCACTTGAAAGGAATGTGTATTCTGCTTTAGGAAGAAATGTTCAGACTATATCTGTTGAGTCCCTGTGGTCCAGTGTGTCAAGGCTATTGTTCCCCTGTTGATTTTCTGCATAGACGATGCAGAAGAGAGAGAGAGAGAGAGAGAGAGCATGAGTGGGCGGTGGCAGAGCAGGAATTAGGGAGAGAGAGAGAATTCCAAAACAGGCTCCATGCCCAGCGCGGAACCTAGCATGAGGCTCATTCTCACCGTTCTGAGATAATGACCTGAGCCAAAATCAAGAGTTGGACACCCAAAAGACTGAGCCACCCAGGTACTGCAAGTTTAACATTTTCAAGACAGATCACATGTACATTCTCGAAGTTTATCTTCCATGCTGTTTTTGAAGGTTCATTCAAGAGTTTTTACATAGAAAGCTACCTATATTGCTCATACTATATAAATATTGTTAGTGTTGAGCCAATTATATGTTTGGGTACAAATTGTTTCCAATGATTCTAATTTTACAGTTCCTGTGCTACTCAAAAATAATGAGTCTAAAATGCAGGGCACATATGTTTTTCTAAAGAAAACATTATATGAATTAATTCTTTCATTCATCAAAGAGTTGTTGAGCACTTGCTATGTGACAAATGTTCTCTCCATTCCCTAATATTTGGAAATCACATCATATTAGAGTTTGCTTTATATTCACCATGCAGTTTCTTTTTCTTCTGTTTTACTTAGAATTTTGGTCGCCTGTATTTTTTTTTTTTCATTTTGGGGAGAAATTATGCATGCTTTCTTCCTCACTTCTTTAATATTTTATGATTTATTCCCACAATACCTTTATCTTGATGCTTTGATCAGGCAAAAAATTTATAATATCAAGACAGTAACTGTTTTGTTTGTTATTTAATCTCTATTCTTCACCTAACATAGAATCTGGTGTATTTTAATTCCTTAACAAATATTTTTATAATGGATGAATAAGAAAAAGCAATCATATGATTATCTTTCTTTTCCTTTTTTGTCTTTCCATTTCCAAAAATAATTGGAGATGTAGAATCTTATTATCTCATAAACTTTCAGGTTTTATAATCCAAGAGTGACTATTTATAGTTAGGCACTGATTGAATGTGTTCTAGAAAGAAGCTAAAGCATATATGCATCTATTCTTTCAATTATTTATCAGACTTTGATTTATTATGAAAATATATTTTAAAAAGATTCTATTTTTAAGTAATTTCTATACCCAGTGTGGGGTTTGAACCTGCAACCCTGAGATCAAGAGTCAGGTGCTCCATGGACTGAACCAGCCAAGCACCCCTGAAAATAAATTCTTCCACTCAAACTTTGCATGTTTTAATCTGAATGATATAAATTAGATTCAGGTGTTTAAAAAGAAAGACTAAAGGGAAAAATAAAAATACTAACACACTGGGAAATATCATCCTATTCAAAGATTTTAGTTATTTCCCTTGGTTTCATATTATACCTGAAAGACTTGATTTGGTACCTGTTAAATGGCTTCTTTCCACTGCCAATTAAACAAGCTTTTGGTTCCATGGCATTACTCACAGTGCTGTAATGTTTCCACAGAGAATAAAATGCTTTCATGGTGAATCCCCAGGAAACTCGATGTGAGAGAAATAAGTTTTAAAAACACAAAAATATGGAGATATACCTTATAAGGACACCTCTACCAAGATTTTTAAATGACCACAATATAAAGATGTAAATCAGTAATTAGAAATCTCAGCATTTTTATCCACTTATTCATCTATGAGCCACTTCTGTTCATAAATGCTAAAAATCCAGAATTTTACCTCCATCTGTATTACATACTTCTTACATCAGTGTTGCTCCGCACCTTCCTAAATTCCTGCATTTTTTCCCATCTTCAAATTTCAACTCTCTTAATCCACGACAAACTTTTGACTCCACAGTGCTCTGAATATATTTACTGAAAATGAAAAATAGATTAATTCCTCTGTTCCTTTTCACCTCAAACCCAAGACCTTAAAGATGCTATCTAACTGCAGTTTAACATGAAAATATGATGTAAATATTGGCAATATGGTATAGTAACATCAATAGTCTTCAGTATTCAAATGACTGCCAAGAGCATAAAAAGAGCCTACCTAATATATAATTGGATTTACATTGATTGAACTTCTCCTGAAAAGAAAATAAGTGCACTTGAAAATGTTCACAGGGTTGGAGTTATTTTGCTCATTTGATTTACAATTCTTTAATCTTAGTCATACATTTCTTTCTTTCTTTCTTTCTTTCTTTCTTTCTTTCTTTCTTTCTTTCTTTCTTTTTTTTTTTTTTTTTGCTAGTTTAGGCATTTTGAAGTTGCCCAATTTGTTAAGTCATCTCTTGATTTGTTCTCCTATTTACAGACTTAGCTAAGAATTCATAGATATCAGTATTTATTTATTTATTTATTTACTTACTTACTTACTTATGAGAGAGAAAGAGAGAGAGAAGAAGAGAAAGTCTCAAGCAGGCTCCTCACTGAGCATAGAGCCCTAGTAGGGGGCATGATCAGGAGCCTGAGATCATGACCCTGAGCCAAAATCAAGAGTCAGATGCTTAACCAGTTGTGCCACTCAGGCACCCCAGATTTCAGTATTTATATCAAGACTTCTACTTGTTCATCTGAAAGATGGAGAAGCCAACAGAAACACAGTTTAAGGATCCCTAGTATGTGAGGCCCTGAATAAACAGCCCTGCTATTGGCCTTTCTTCAGTCTCTCTCTTCCTGCCCCTAACCAAAGTGAGTTTATTCGTTGGTGAGTAAGAAACTGCATCAGGTTGAATTGACATACAAAGGAAACTTTTATTTGCAGCAAATAAGGAGATCATGGGGAATGGCTTCCAAAGCCATTGACTTTCCAGAGAAGGTGAGTAGGTTTCTTTTGTTTAGGGTTTTGATGAATATTTAGAGAATCCTTATCTCACATGTAGAGGTGGGCATAAGGTCGGACATGAGGTTTAAGGAAACATGCCTCTATATCCATCGTATGTTATGTAAATGAGGCTGAGGCTCTTACTTGGGTAGAGATTTTAGTATTATAGTGAAGTACAGGCAATTGCTATTCATTCCAGAGGTTCACTCCATGGTCTACCTGCAAAGGCAGGAGTCAGGGGTTTAGCTCAACAGCTCTGGGTGATCTGGGCCCTTAGTGTGGTCTTGTCAGGGCAGTCACCATCACCTGATAGGTAGTTTCACATTCCATTGCCTGAGTTAAGAGATAAGCTGGAAAGAAGAGCTTAAGGAAAAGCCCAAGACAAAAGACAGTGAGTACAAGTGGGTGGAGAGTAAAGGCCAGGTCCTGGGGTCTAGCCAGTTATATTTCCTCTGCTTCCCCTACCAAGGTGAAAACTAAGGTATCTTGTTCCTGTAATACAATTTACTTTTTTAATTGCTTCTGTAAAAACACTTTACTTTTAGGATGAATTTTTCTAGAGAGATCCAGCAATAGAATGCCTGAGGAAGAAGAAACAATGTTTTCCATGATGACACTAGCAGTAAACCCTGTTTCCCTGAAACAGATTAAGGATGTTAGGCAGAGGAGAGATGCATTATTATCTTCTGCAATTAGAAAGAGTGAATACCTTTCCCAAGGTCACAAAGCCAATAATCATTAAAATCAGGATTTCCATCCAGGCCCGGCACTCGAAACATTGTTTAATGCTGTAGGATTTTCCATTAAAATAAAGAACATCTTATAGATAATAATTTTCCAACAGGCTACAATGGCATGCAACCACCACTGCATCATTTTTAAAGTATTCTATTAACAACTTGTTTGGGCATTTAACAGCCATCTGTTACTCATTAATTTTAATAAATTAGGATTCTCTGTGCCTAGGTGTCTTTTAACTTGTAGGGAAACTGTATTCCTCAATGGTTCATTCCTATCCAACACTTGATACCACTTAAAAAGTAACCATTTGCATGCCACACATTCTATATGCCTCACTCCTTTATCTCTCCAGGTGTGAGGAATCCATCACAACAAGACATTATTATACATAACTTGTTTCATTTCTTAAATGTTAACAGAAATAGCAATTTCCATGAAATATAAGAGAATAACATTTTATGCAACATTCTGAATATCACATATAAATTCATGATTCTCAGCATCGTTCAACATCAGGGACAGGCATTGTACTCAAGATAGCAATCAGAGTAAAGCATAGGATATGAGAATCAGAAAAATGCCAAAAAGATGACTAAAAGGAAATTCATTTGCTTTTGAGAGAAAGGAA
Source organism: Canis lupus familiaris (assembly GCF_011100685.1). NCBI lineage: Eukaryota > Metazoa > Chordata > Mammalia > Carnivora > Canidae > Canis > Canis lupus. The sequence goes on from NC_049224.1 coordinate 80,338,789, forward strand.
AAACACTGAGTCGCAAAGAACCCACATATCGTGCATTGGAAATTTTATTTGCGTAATATATGTGCAAAGCTGTTTACACAGATAAAGTTAAAGAGATATTTGGGAATGGTCTGCTCCATTCGATGCCAGGTATGCTAGCGCCTACCTCATAGGCCTGTTGTAAAATTAAATGAGAATGCACAGAAAGCACTTATCACACTGCCTGGCTCATATTACGCAGTCAATAAACGCTAGCTCTTAGGATTTTTTATTGTGACCGTTATTCTGAAAGCCCAGGATGAACAATTTGGAGGTAGATGCATTAATGAATTAATGAAACAAATAGAGAAATGTTTATATCCTCAAAATTTTTATTGAATCTGCATGGGAGTTATCTAGACAATTCAGTTCAGAATGTTCACTGGGGACGGGGATTATTTGGTTTGGCTGTCATACACTGAGATAATTAGTTGGACAGTTGACAAATTTCTCTATTCTTTTATACCAGGCAGCAGCCTGGAATAGATTTGTAATAGTGGAATCCATGGACTTTCTTTCTAAGACACTGCTAATTAAAAAAAAAAAAAAAAAAAAAAAAAGAGGTATATGTTTTCCTGAATAAAACACACACACACACACACACACACACACACACACACACACACACACTGTCTTGGAATATTAAGAGTATATTGATTTTGTCCATACATGAAAGTCAGAAGCTTCAAACCATGTATATCCTGAAAAGGACATGGTGAAAAAAACTGTCACTTTTTGAACATGTTGATGAGAACAGTGTGGTAGCATGTGATCATTTTGATCACACAGTTATTTTTCTCTGCTAAAATTATACAATTGTCACTAAGGCTTATACATTACTTTCTCATGAAATTAATTTGGTATATTAGTTCCCCAGGACCCACTTATTCCTAGTGAATTGGAAACTTTGGCTCTCCTGTAGCCAGGAAGATGAGATTTAGATTCAGAGTCCACTGCCTGCTTATATTCCATCCCCATCCCCCACTCACCCCAACATGGTGAGAGAATAAGTCTCTTACTGCTGTATATGCTGCGTGGCTCTCTTCATGAAGGCTTTGGGCTGTCAATCACAGTAAAACTAGACCCGAGTGGGAGCATCCTAGGTCAGCAGCAGGTTTGGAATGTTTTCTCTTTGCAGTTATTATAGAAAGGACAAATTGGGCAATTGACCAGCTCCCTGCAGAAAGACAGCTCTCACCCTATGGGGAAAACCAGGGAGGCAGAAGGACCTGAAGCCAGGTAAATTGCCTACAAAGTGGCTCCAGCAATTTGAGGCTGGAGTGTAACATTCCTGGGGACTAGAACATGGGCTTTTGGCCCAATAAACTATGGTAAACACTATAGGAGCAGAAACCTGTTTTTATCTAAGCCTGTGTAGTTTTTGATTCCTTTTCTACATTGTTTGTCCCTTTTTATTCTCACTATATATTTAGAAAAATTCCTTTTGAAAATCCTGAGCTTGCCTCTGATCCACTATGAAGGAAAAAGAAAAATGGCTTTTTTTTTTTTCTTTTCACATATAGACAGACATCGTGATATTTTCAAGGGAGATTTGTATAACCCAGGGGCCAGGAGAGGATAATGATAGATGTGTCCCATGTGAATGAACCTCGAGAAAATATCACTTGAGGGGAGATAGAAGTTGGTGACTACTAGTTCAGCTAACCCTCCCCAACTGTGAATAATTTAGAGGAACTGATTTTGATCTGGCAGGAAGAAAGAGCTTCCTCTGCCCCACGGTCCTTCTAGCTGGACTGAGGATCAAATTGACATGAGACAGATTGATAGAAGAAAATCAAATTTAATAGGCATACATACAAGGAGTCCACATAGAGCTGAGATTCTAAAGACAATGAGGCCACATGAAGTTTATATATGCTAAGGAGAGGGCAGAGTCTGAGGATACAGAGAGGAGAAGCTCAGTTAGCTTGGTGAAAGGAAATGTTTGGAAAAAACAAGGCTGTCCTATTATATAGATGTATTCCTTTGGTAAATGGGGGGTGATCTCTAGAACTCTATTCCTGTTTCAGGTTCTACTTTCCAATGTAAATTTAGGCAGTTGTGGGGGAGGCAGAGAGGTTTCCCTGCATCTGCTGAGTTTTAATTACCTTTAGGTTGAAATAAACTTTGTGCCAGTGTGGCACATTGTGGGGTGTCTCACGCACCCCTTCGGGTCTTATCAAAGGAGTCCTATACAATTGCTAGATAGTCTGCCTCTCTACTAGAGTTTAAAAACAGCAGTTTGTGTGTTGTGTGTGTGCAACATGTGTGTCTGTGTATTCATGTTATGTCAATCGTTTTCAGAAACTGTGAGTATACCTCAAAGTGTGATGACTGGGGAACCAAAATACTGAATTAAAATGCTAGTTCTACTTTTCTGGGCTACAGTTTTCCTCAGTAAAGTGAGAATCACAGACTATAACTAACATGTTAGGTAAGAATATTAAAGAATTTATTTCTAATAAAAAATTTACAACTGCTTGGCACAAGTAATTGCAAAAGAATTATTATTATTATTATTATTACTTATGAATCTGTTTAATTATCTAAGAATTTTATTAAATTGTTAACAATTTTTAACTTTATTTAATTGCACTCTAAGCAAATTTTTTCATTAACATAAACCTGAAAATACTAAGATGTTATATAAATCTATGTGCAAAAGGTGAACATCGTTTTTAGGATTGTCAGTTTCAGTAAGTGCAGAACAATAAGTCAAACCAATTCTCTAGTTGGCAACAGCTACAAAAGCATAAACATAAGAAAGGGGACTGACTTACAGTATAAGAGAACGAAGTTGGTAAAGAATTATGGGACCAAAAACTGAGGAGAAATACCAAAAGCATGAGCTTCACATTTGAGGCAACTTAATAATTCTCCCAGGGCTCTCTGCCAATCTAGGAGAAGAGGAGAGAAAGTGCACAGAGTTGTTGCTATTCTTGTAGGATTAGGAGAATAAAACCCTGCAAATGCCCAGGACACGATGGGGCTGATAACCTTCCCACAAGCTGGAACAAATTCTAAGGGGGATTGCCATAGCAGTAAAGGTGGACAAGCCATAGGCCAGCTCTCCTGCTCAAAGAAGCCCATCTTCAAGTCATCTCAGTGACTAAGATTGAATTGGATTTCCCAGGGACTTCAACCCATCTGGAAGATCAAATTGTAAATCCTCTTTGAAGAACATAACACTATGCTAGTCAGCACATTATCCGTACGTTTTTCTTCACGTAGTTTTCATATGTTATGCTATCCTCTCAACTAGCATCTACAACCATACAACACTGCAACCATACAATATCACTGACCTATATTTCCTATGTTGTCATTTTATTCCTGTGACTTATTCATTCCTGAACTGGCAGCCTGTATCTCCTACTCTCCTTCCCTTATTTTGCCCCTATCTCCAGCCCTCTTCCCTCTGGCAACCATCAGTTTGTTCTCTGTATTTATAGAAATGAGAAGCTGAATCATATGTTGTACACCTGAGACTAATGTAGCATTCTGTGTCAACTAAAATAAATTATCTAGGTAGATGATTGATAGATAGATAGATGATAGATAGATAGATAGATATTTCCAGACTCCAATTAAAAACAGAACCAGGCATGCAACAAGGTAATACTCTTATTAAAAACCCAGAGGCCCAAAAGACAATTGGAACAGATCCACCAGGTGTCAGAAATTAGGGTTATTTAAAATTGATTTTTAACCAAACATACTTAATATCTTCAATGAAATAAAATGCATGTTGGAAAATTTCAGCAGAAAAATTCGATATTAAAAGAGTGGAAATTTTGGAATTAGGTACTTAAAGATTGGATTTCAAAACAGATCATATACACCTGAAGAGAGAATCAGTAAACTGAAACATATTTCAGAAGAAAATACATATAGTATAGTGTGGAATAAAAACAAAACAAAAGAAAAAAAAACAGAAAAACAAAGGAGAGAATAAGAATAGAATGAGAAGTTCTAGCGTACTTGCAATTGAAATCTTAGAATAAAAGGAGAGGAAGCTTGGGGCAGAAGCAATATTTAAAGATATAGTAAATATTCCAACATTGACAAGGGTATATAAGCACATGTTAAGAAAACAATACCAATCACAATAAAACAAATATATAAGAAAACAATAACAAAAGGCACAACTGAGCATAAAATATAAAACTGATTTTTAAAAAGATAAAAATATTTTTAAAACGGCTAAATAAAAAAGACATTTTAAAAGGAAAAAATTAAACCAACTGAATTCTCAAAAAAAAAATGAAAACAAAAAGTTTGTACCTTCTGAAAGAAAATGGCAAGCATAGAATTCTATATATAAAGTATTCTTCAAAAATGAATATAAAATACTGCATTTTAAAAAATGAAATTTCTTTTATTTTAAAAAATAGAATTAAAAAATTCTTTTTAAAAAGTTTCTATTTTAAAAATAGAAAACTTGTCACTAGAGACACCCTTAGATATATAGACACAAAGAAAGATTGCAAGTAAAAGGATGGAAAAAATATATCAAAAGCAACCACTCCTCTCAAAAAAAAATCTGGTGTAAATAAACTAATATCAAATAAAAATTTAAGATAGCCTTTCTAAACCAGAGTCCACAAGAAAATTAAGTCCCCATGCATAGACCATCTATCCTATGTAACAAGCTAACTTATCTCCTAACAAGTTTTTGTTTTGTTTTAGGTTAGTATAATCTTGCTACAAAAAAGAGACAAATATTAGAAATATAAATTATACAAATTTCATCCATGAATATAAATATACTGAAGAAATTAGTGGCATATTAAATTCAGAAACTTTTAAAAGGATGTCTACTAAACAGGAGTAAATGATGCAAACAGTACACACCCAGACCATGAGAGCAGCATTATTAGAGGGGAATTTATAGTGAGAGGAACAATAGCACCTCTGATAGTTCACTTGATTTGACCAGAAGACTATAGGAATATGACATAATAATATGTAGCATCATCTTCTTTAAGATGAATGTACATGGTTAATGGACATAACAAAACACTCCTTTGGGTTGATAAGTCAAAGCCTTGTGTTGTAGCGTAGAATGTGATAAGGTAGTGTCAAGATTCTTCAAAATAGCACTCATGATTGGGAAGCACTTCACTATGATCAGACAATGATTTTTACCTTGTGAACAACCAGTATTAATTGCATTAAGCATCGGACCACAGCTAGTTTCCATGTAGCTATGCATGAAGCCAATTATTTTGATAAAATTCAATTTACATTAATAAAAATAAAACAGTTATTATCATTATTTATCATTTAATAGTATAACACTATTATTAATATTCCAATGTAAGAGAAGAAAGGGTAACATCCTTATTCTGATGGCGACTATAAACAAAAAATAAATACTATTGTCAACAACTTACTTAATTATAAAATATTGAAAAATATTTCTGAGATTTCTATAACACTCTACAAGAGAGTCTAGCCAGTAAAAAAAAGACAAGGAAAAGAAAAAAAAAGTTATAAGAATGGGAAAGAAGAATTAATCTCTCTATGAGCAAGTGAAATATTTTTTATTTAGAAAATTCAAATGGAACTACTAATATTTTAAAATTTAAAAATGAGTTCAGTAAGTTTTCTAGATACAAAATCAAAATGAAATATTAAAATTATTTATATATACCAGCCAACAATTGTTTAAAAATAGATAATGCTTATGATGGCATAAAATCATCTAACATGTAGAAATATATGTAACAGAGATATATAAAACTGTGGAAAATTACAATAAAATTTTGGTATGAGAAAAAAACCCACATAAAATAAGAAAACACACACACACACAAAATTAAATAAGAAAACACAGTTGCTTAGGGATTGGAAGAGTGAATAATGAAAATATGTCAATTATCTCTCAAATTTATCAAAGGTCAGTCAGCCTCTACCAAAGTTACTACACAAATATATTTAGAAATCATCAGCTGAAAAAAATTAATCAGCTGGTATAAAGTTTTACATGAAATTACAAATGACCAAGAATATCTAGACATTTTGGAGAAAGAATGAAGAGAAAGAACTTGTTAAAAAGTCTGACAGTAGCACTGACACAATGATAAACAAATAGGCCAAATTAAATGGAAAAGAAAAAAGAGAAAATCCATGTATAAATGCATTTGATTGCTAACAGAGGTGACATTGCAAAGCAAAATCTTTTTAATAACTGGTGCTTGGTGAATTGAATATCTATTTTAAAAATGAAATGTGGGTTTTTAAAATGATAATTCAGAGTTGTGCACTTTTATTTTGTGTAATTTTATGTATATGTTGATACTTTAAACAGAATTGCTTTGTCAAAAAAAAAAAAAAAGTAATTCTGAGTCTTGTTTTTTAGGGGGAGCCAGAATCATGCTATAAAATTACATATTTAAACCTGATTATACAGTCTTAACAAGAATAGTTATCCAGCCTGTTTATTAACTATTACATAAACAAATCAAAATAGTAAAATGAATAGATAGATAGATAAATAAATAAATAAATAAATAAATAAATATTTAAGAGAAAGCTTTTCAAAAATACCTTAAATCAACACCTGAGATAGTTTCCCAAACAAAAAAGCTCTTCAAGGACTTACTGTTATTTTGTTGAAAATGTAATGGAGAAAGAAGAATAAATAGATGAAATTCAGCTAACAATCTGTATCTAATTTTTTTCTTTTAATTCTAAAACATAGAAGAAGAAAAAGAATTATCGGGTAGTTAAAAGAAGGTCTGATAGCAGGAGTTTTTACAATAGAACCCAAATGAAAGGTAGCAAAATAGAAGTGGTTTTCTTCAACTCAATCCAATTTAATTCAATTGAACATATATATTTTGAATGATTATATATAAAGCCCAATGCTAAGTGATATTTTTCCTTAATGAAGATTTACAACAATTTTATTTTAGAATCTTTGCCCAATTTTCCTTTAAGCCAATGTTTTAACTTTTTATAAACTATAGGAAATTTCTTATGTTGATGGTTGCAGTAAGTGATTTTATATATTTAGAAGAGATAACTTGTCAACACATAAATTAGTCAAAGAATTTGAAGGTACTGTATTTGGCAATAATACCAATATTCATGTAGTATTTCATCTCTTAATAGCTTTAAGCTATATTTGTGTTCTTTGCGGGGTCTATGTATGTATTGCATTTTTAGCAAACATCAGCTGGGAAAAAATTCTTCTCATGTTCATTCAATTTACGTTTTACTTATTCCCTGCAATGCCTGGCTATTTGATTTTGTTTTTCCTTTCCTTTCTATTCCCTCTTTCCCTTGTAGTGGTATTTTCTTAAAAATATCAGACCAAATAATAGAGATTCATATTCTTAAGAAAATTTTGATGAACATACATCAGCAACCACTATTCATAATGATAACTACATGAATATTACTGTAGGTTATGGATATACTTTGGGATATCAATCAGCATAGTAGTAAATTGAATAAAATCACATTCCAAATTTAAAGTCAATTATAGCAACAAAATAAATAGCAAATGCCTTGCTTAATTTTACTTCTTAAGTGAAAATAACAAGTCCATCAATAAATGGATACAGAAGTAGTATATAACATATGTAGATCTGTGGACCATACTACAAAGCTCAGAAATAAACCAACAATTAATCTTTGACAAAGGAGGCAAGAGTGTGCAATGAGGAAAAGACAGTCTCTTCAACAAATGGTGCTGGGAAACAGGATGGCAACACACAAAAGAATAAAACTGGACCATTTTCTTAGACCTACACAAAAATAAATTCAAAATGGTTTAAAGACCTAAATATGAGACCTGAAACCATTAAAATACTAGAGGAGAACATAGGTGGTAACCTCCTTGACCTCAGCCATAGCAACTTCTTACTAGATATGCCTCCTGACAAGGGAAACAAAAACAAAAATAAACTATTGGGCCTTCTATAAAATAAAAACTTTTGCACAGAGAAAGAAACATTCAACAAAACTAAAAGACGACCTACCGAATGGAAGATATATTTGCGAGTAACATCTCCAATAAAGGGTTTATATCCAAAATATGTAAAGAACTGATATAATTCAACTCCCAAAAAGCAAATACTATAATTAAAAATGGGCTAAGGGGCACCTAGGTGGCTTACTTGCTTAAGCATCCCATGCTTGATTTTAGCTCAGGTAATTATCTCAAGGTTATGAGATCCAACCCCGTGTTGGGCCCCATGCTCATCCTCCCCCTGCTTGTACATGCTCTCTGTCTCTCAAATAAATAAATACATCTTTAAAAAATAATAAAATGAAAATGGGCAAAAGACATAAACAGACATTTCTCCAAAGAAGACATCCAGATGACCAGCAGATACATGAAAAGATGCTCGACATCACTAATAGTCAGGGAAATACAAATCAAAACCACAATGTGACATCACCTCACACTTGCCAAAATGGCTAAAATAAAAAACGCAAGAAAGTGTAAATTTGGGCAAAGATGTGGAGGAAAGGGAACCCACTTGCACTGTTGATAGGAATGTAAACTGGTACAGCCACTATGGAAGGCTGTATGGAGGTTCCCTAAAAATTAAAAATAGAAATACACTGTGATTCAGTAATTGCCTTACTGGGTATTTATCCAAAGAATATGAAAATATTAATTACCTTATTTTTTTATTTTTTTTAATTTATTTATGATAGTCATAGAGAGAGAGATAGAGGCAGAGACATAGGCAGAGGGAGAAGCAAGCTCCATGCACCAGGAGCCTGATGTGGGATTCGATCCCGGGTCTCCAGGATCGCACCCTGGGCCAAAGGCAAGCGCCAAACCGCTGCGCCACCCAGGGGTCCCTGAAAACATTAATTTAAAAAGCTATATACACACCTATGTTTATTGTCACATTATTTACAATAGCCAAATTATGGAAGCAGCCCAAGTGTCCATTGATAGATGAAAGGATACAGATGTGATATATGTATACAATGGAATATTATTCAGCTATAACAAATGAAATCTTGCCATTTGCAATGACATGGATGGATCTAAAGAGTATAGGGCTGGAACGCCTGTGTGGCTCAGAGATTGAGCATCTGCCTTTGGCTCAGGGCGTGATCCTGGAGTACCAGGGGCTCCCTGAATGGAGCCTGCTTCTCCCTCTGCCTATGTCTCTGCCTCTCTCTGTCTGTGTCTCTCATGAGTAAATAAATAAAATCTTAAAAAAAAATAAAGAATATAGTGCTAAACAAAATAAGCCAGTCAAAGACAAATAGCATATGATTTCACTTATAGTTGTACTTTAAGAAACAAAACAAATGAACAAAGGAAAAGAGAGAGAGAGAAACCAAAAAACAGACTTTTAACTATAGATAACAAACTGAGGGTTACCAGAGGTGAAGTGGGTGCGGGAATGAGTCAAATAAGTGAAGGGCATTAAGAGCACACTTATCTTGATGAGCACTGAATAACATATGGAATTATTGAATCACTATATTGTACACCTTAAACTCACACTGTATGTTAACTACACTGCAATTGAAATAAAAATTAAATAATAAAAAGATCTGTTTAAAAAAGATGTTGTATACATATATATGTATATATATATATGATATTAAAAGACAACATGAAATATATTTAGTCATGAGACAGAAATTCTACAATTTATGGCATGTATGGACCTTGAGGGCTATGTTAACTGATATAAACCAGACAGAGAAAGACAAAGTATGGCATCACTTACATGTGAAATCTTGAAATGTCAAATTCATGCAAATAGGGAGTAAAATGATGGTTATCAGGGATTGGGGTGGAGGAATTAAGGAGATATTGTTCAAAGGTTTAGAAGATAAATAAGTTCTAGAGATCTAATGTAAGACATGGTGACATCCTTGATAACAGTGTATTGCATAGCTGAAATGTGCTAAGAGGATAGAATTTAAATGTTCTCACATGCAAAAAAGTGAGGGCTGTATTAATTAACTGGACCAAAGGAATCCTCTTTCCCAAGGTATACAATACAATCACTACAATGTGTACTCTAAATATTTTATATTTTTTCAATAAAGCTGAATTTTAAAAAATGTACAAAGTAACAATTATTTACAGATTTGAATAATTGTTGCTATTTTTAAAAGAGACAATACTAAAGACAAGTTGATCATTCAGCACTTGGTGATTTCTGCAATTTTTTATGCTTCTTTTAAAAAGTTTTTTTCAAAGAAGTTGATTTTTTTAGTGCCAATATACTAAAGAAGGAGAAGAAAATCTATATTATATAGTCTTATTATTCAAACTTCCATCTGTATACAAGTAGTCATTTATCAATATAGAAAGTTTAGATAAGCCACATTAAAATGTGGAATATGACCACTTTGGATTTCTTTAATGTTTCCTCTATCCATACAGGAGTATTTCTTGATGAGCTTTATGAGGGTCATATAATTCTTATTAAAATGTCTTCTACATTTAGTTCAGAATATCAGGTTTTTTGAATCTCAGGAGTCTGTCCCTGATTCAAGTTCTATGGTGCTTTAGATACACTTCCACAGGTTTTGACACATGGTTCTAAACTGATCCTCAATGCCTAAAATAAGTTCAAGGCATCTCTTTTTTTTTCCCTTCCCCGTTCCTCTTGCTCTTTTTTTCTCTCTTCCATTTAACTTTCAGGTCTCTAGCTCTTCTTCTGTTTTTCTGTTTTCCGTATAACCTTCTATTTTATAATTATTTCAATTTCTGTTTCTCCTCCACTCATTCAATCTAAACTCTAGAGCCATTGCCTATGAATTCAATTTTATTGTTAGCCTAAGTCTATAGTGGTGTGACATTGTATACAAAGTTTATGAATAGAGTCATAGTTTTCAAATATTCAGGAACCATATATTCTAACTGGTGTTCTCCAGAGAATCAGAACCTACAGGAAGTCCTCCAAGTCTCCTATGCAGACAGAAGTTAGAAAGTAAGAAGTGGCAAAGTTCTGAGTACTGTGAATTAGAAGCATCATTACCAGGAGAGAAGAAAGAGGTCATGAGATTTTTATATTTCTGCCAATGTTTACAAACCTACTCCCTCAGACTTGCAGCCTCTCACTGTAGTATACTTTGGGATCCATCAAGATCAATCCAAGCATGCCATTTATCCTAATATTTTAGTAACTTCTAGAATCTCCAAATCTGTGATTATCTCTCATGACCTGGACACCCACACCTAAGTAATTTTCTTAATCTTTCCCTATCTCACAGTCTCCCTGATTCACAAATCTCCTTATGTGTCCCCCAGGTTTGGTGAATGACATCTATAGAGTCCCCTATAACTTCAAACTCTTCTCTAAACTTTTATTATGTTCTGATCTACACTAAATGAGTAGACAAAAGAATGACTAAGGGGCCCAGGAATTGAGACAATCTGTTGAGCAAATCTTTCTTTCTTTTTTTACGTTTTTCCCAGTGAATTCCTTGTTTAAATGAAATGACCACTTATGGTGTAGCTCTATATATATGCAAAAAGTTTAAACAGTGTTGGTTGAAGTTGTGCAGATAATCTTGTTTGAACACCTTGGGTATATTTACCATGTTTTGAAAGCCAATAGTTTAAACAAATTGGCCTTATAAAAAAAACTAGAGGAAGTTCTAGCCTACAAATGTTAATCATTAAGGAATGACTTAGCAGTGATATACAACTCTTTAAAGTAGTACTTAAGAGTGCTAAACTATGTTTTCTTGTTTTTACTGTGGACCTGAGGACCAGATTTAAATTGGAGCACAATAAATTTGGATTTATCATTAAGAAATCCAAAAAATTAAATTGATAGGGAATAGACCCTGATGAATATTAAAAAAAAAAAAACACTAGATCATTCATAATACCTAAAATCAAAACCAAACCAAAACAAAGTGATCCTACATGATTGATAAAATTTAAACTGTTAAATCTTACCTTTGGAGTACTTGGAGCCAAGTGTTTAGAACATTGATTTGTAAGCACATTACAGATTTTATAAAACTTTTTTTTTGGTGGGGGGAGGAGGTTTCCTGAAGCATTCTCCAAGTAAGTGATAATTTAAAAATCCAAAATAATATCTACCTGAGAGCAGAAAGTCAAGATGTGTAATTGGGTCACCCAATGGAATCAAGAGAATTGTTAGTAAAACATTCCCTGAAGCAATGTGGATTTCACAGTTCACAATATGATGGACTGAACACAGTAAGAGTCCACTTTTGTTCTGAAAAACAGTCTGCCAAGGTGCTCAACACAAGTAAGAGGGTTATTTTATTAGTGACATTATCTTTTAAAATCATCAATGTTCTCTCACATACATGAGCTGAAAGCCCTTGTAAGCCTTTCTGGGGATGCAAAGTTTAGCCAATTGAGAGGTTGACGTTCACTCCAGCAGCCTAAAGTAGATGGTAGATAAATGAGTCAGACCAGTGCCTTCAGCAAATACCAGCTAACTATTCAGTTATAATTAGTGTTTTGGAAACACAATCCCTATTTGACTCTGACAGGGAGAGTTTTCATTTTTTTTTTCCTTAAAAAATAAAGACTGTCTTTTTATGGTCATGGTTGTAAAACGTGTGTGTGCAAAATTCCTGTCACTCATGAAGTCTCTGGATCTGACTGTCAGAGGAACTTCAGGTATTTCCAGGCTGTTAATGAATAGGCCTCCATATCTGTATCTTGCACAGTCGGATGTCACAGTTAATGTGCCCTGAGTATGATAGTATGTTCCATCAGAGTATACAAGACACTCCAATAGCAGTACCCCACGGTCCTTTCAGAGCCAATGAGTATCAGGAACCTGAGGTGGTTTTCTAAGCATTTCCAACTCAACTGTCTGAGAAGTGAATAATTCAGTCAGCCCAGTTTTACATGACATTTATTTTAGCATTATATAAACAATAGCTTAAAATAAAAATGGAGATATATTGCTGAGCAATGCTATCCAACTATTTTAATTACTTAATCAATATTTTAGTTATTTATGCATATAATTTTCTCAGCCTTTGTTTTATTATTCTAATGCCAGAAACCAAAATTAGTAAGATTTAGCCTCTGTCATTGAGCTAAGAGTTTACTATATACAAAAGTAATTTGACAAGTTTAACTCGATGTTTTTTTGAAGGTGGTCTTGATTGAAATTAACATTTAATACGGCATACTTTGAGTGAAGTAGATCCTCCTCCCATAATATAGGTGGGACTCATTGAAGACCTTAAGAGAACACAGATTGACTTCTGAAGAAGAAGGAATTCTGGTAGTGGACTGCCTTTAGACTGAAGCTGTATCTATAGCTATTCAATCAAAAGACATAGGGACGCCTGGGTGGCTTAGTGGTTGAGCATCTGCCTTTGGTGCAGTTGTGATCCTGGGGTCCTGTGATTGAGGCCCACATCAGGCTCCCAGCAGGGAGCCTGCTTTTCCCTCTGCCTATGTCTCTGCCAGTCTTTGTGTGTCTCTCATGAATAAATAAAATATTTTTTAAAAAAGACATAACATGAATGTTTAAAAATTTTTAAAAAGACAAGACATCTATATGTGACCTTCAAGAAACTCACTTCAGAATTAAGGACGTATATAGACAAAGGCGAAGGGATGGAAAAAGATAATCCACGCAAGTAGAAATGAAAAGAAAGCTAAAGCAGCTGTGCTTATATCTGACAAAACAGACTTATTTATTTATTTATTTATTTATTTATTTATTTATTTTACAAAATGGACTTTAAAACAAAGACTGTAATGAAAGATAAAGAAGAGTATTACATAATTATATTCTCAATCCAATAAGAGGGCATATAACATTTGAAAACATTTTATGTACCCAACATAGGAATACCTAAATATATAAAGCAAGTATTAACAGGACTAAAGGGAAAAATTGACTCCAACACAATAATAGTAGAGGACTTTAATATCCCACTTACATCAATGGATACATCATCCAGATGGAAATATTGGCCTTAAACAACTTATTAGACCAAATGAACTATATATATATATAGAGAGAGAGAGAGAGAAACTTAATATATACATAAATAGAGAGAGAGGAAGAAACTTAATATATACATAAATAAGACCAAATGGACTTAATACACACACACACACACACACACACACACACACAGGTGTATATATATAGAGAGAGAGAGACAGAGACAGAGAGACAGAGAGAGACAGAGAGACAAAAACAGAGACAGAAATAGAACATTCCATCCAAAAGCAGCAGAGTACACATTCTTCTCAAATGCACATGGAACATTCTTAAGGATGGATCATATGTTAGGCCACAAAACAGGTCTTAATACATTGAAAAAGATTAAACTTACATCAAGCATCATCTCTGAACATAATTTTATGAAGTTAGAAATCAATAGCAAGGAAAAAAAAAGAAAATCTCAAATATCTAGAGGCTAAACAACATAGTAATAAACAACATGCTATTAAACAACCAATTGGTCAGTGAAGAAATTAAAGGAGAAATATGAAAAATACCATGAGATAAATGAAAATGAAAATATAACAATCCACAATCTATGAGATATAGCAAAAGCAGTTCTAATAGGGAAGTTCATGATAATACAGGCCTACCCTAAGAAACAAACAAAAAAGTCTCATATAAAGAATCTAACTTAATACCTAAAATACCTAGAAAAAGAAGAACAAAGCCCAAAGGAAGCTGATAATAAAGATCAGAGTGGAAATAAATGCAATAGAGAATAAAAAAAAATAGAAAAGATCAATAAAACTAAGAGCTGATTCTTAAAAAATAAATAAAATAAAATAAAATAATAAAATAAAATAAAAATAAAATAAAATAAAAATAAAATAAAATAAGCAAAGCTGACACACCTGTAGCTAGACTCCCACTGCCATGGGGGGAAAAAAAAGACTTAAACAAAATAAAATCAGCCTTAAACAAAATAAAATCAGCCTGGCTGGCTCAGTCAGAAGTCCATATAACTCTTGATATTGGAGTCATGAGTTCCAGCCCCATGTTGGCTGCAGAGATTACTTAAAAAAAAAAAAAAAAAAACAACTTTTTTAAAAAAGAAAAAATAATTGTTTAAAAAAATAAAATCAGAAAGAAAAGAGAAGTTACAACTGATACCACAGAATAACAATAATCATATGGGGACTACTGTGAACAATTATGCATCAAACAATTGGACAACTTTGAAGAAATGCATAATACACAGAAACATACAATCTTCCAAGATGAATCATAAAGAAATAGAATATTTGAATAGACTGATTCCTAGTAAGGAAATTGAATCAATTATATATATTAAAAAAAAAAAACTCCCAACAAACAGAAGTCCAGCACGTAGACAGCTTTACCAGTGAATTCTATCAAATATTCAAAGATTTAATACCCATTTTTCTCAAATTCTTCCAAATAATTGAAAAGATGAGAATGTTTCCAAATTCATTTTACAAGCCAGCATTACCCTGATACTAAAATCAGACAAGGACATCACATAAACACACACACACACACACACACACACACACACAAATTATAGGCCAACATCCTTGATGAACATAGCTGCAAAAACCTTGAACAAAATATTTGCAAACCAAATTCCACAATATATTACAAGGATCATATACTGTGATCAAGTGGAATTTACTTCAGGTATGCAAAGATGATTCAATATCCACAAATCAGTCAACATCTTACATCATATTAACAAAATGAAAGATGAAAATCACGATCATCTCAATAGATGCAGAAAAAGCTTTTGGCAACATTTAACATCCATTTATGATAAACACTCTCGACAAAGAGTGTATAGAGGAAACATGTCTCAACATAATAGAGACTGTATATGACAATTCCACTGCTAACATCATTCTCAACAGCTGAAAGCTCTTCCTCTACAATCAAGAATAATACAAGAATACTCACTAGCCCACTTTTATTAAACATATTGGAAGTCCTAGCCAGAGTAATTTGGTAAGAAAAAGAAAGAAAAAACATCCAAATAGGTAAAAATGAAGTAAAATCATCATTATTTGGAAATGACGTGATACTATATGCAGAAAACTCTAAGGACTTCACATACACACACACACAACCTGTTAAAGTTTCTAAATGAATTCAGTAAATTTGCAGGATACCAAATTATTATACAGAAATCTGTTGCATTTCTATACACTGATAAGAAACTATCAGAGAAATTTAAAAAACAATCCCATTTACAACTGCATACAAAAATAACTAGGAATAAATTTAACCAAGGAGGTAAAAGATCTATACACTGAAAACTCTAAGATAATGATCAAAGAAACTGAAGAAGTCACAAAAAAAAAACGGAAAGCTATTTCATACTAATGGATTGGAAGAATTAAGATTGTTAAAATATCCCTACAACTCAAAGTATCTACAGATTCAATGTAACCCCTAACAAAATTCCAATTCATTTTTCACAGAACCACAACAAATAATTCTAAAATTTGTATGGAACCACAAAAGACCCCAAAGAGTCAAAGCAAACTTCAGAACAAAAGAACAAAGCTAAAGGTATCATATTCCCTGATTTCATATACAACAAAACTACAGTAATCAGAACAGTGTGGTATTAACATGAAAACAGACACATAGATTGATAGAAGAGAGAGACCAGAAATAAACCCACATGTATAAGGTCAATTAATTAATGACAAAGGAGCTAAGAAAATACCATGGCAATGGGCAATCTCTTTAATAAATGGTTTTAGGAAAATTTGACAGCCACATGCATAAGAATGAAGCTTGATCCACTATCTTATACCATATGCAAAAATTAACTCAAAATGGATAAAAGATTTTTTTTTAATTTTTTATTTATTTATGATAATCACACACACAGAGAGAGAGAGAGAGAGAGGCAGAGACACAGGCAGAGAGAGAAGCAGGCTCCATGCACCAGGAACCTGACGTGGGATTCGATCCCGGGTCTCCAGGATCGCGCCCTGGGCCAAAGGCAGGCACTAAACTGCTGCACCACCCAGGGATCCCTGGATAAAAGATTTTAATGTAAGACCCTGAACCTGTAAATAGAAGAAAACATAGGTGGTGAGCTTTTGACATCATCTTGGCATTCAGTTTGGATCTGATTCCAAAAGCAAGAACAACAAAAGCAAAATAAACAAATGGGACTACATCAAACTAAAATACTTCTGCACAGCAAGAAAAACCATCAGCAAAATCAGATGACAATCTATTGAATCGGAAATTTTTTTTTGCAAATTATATACCCACTAAGGAGTGAATACCCAAACCACACACTATGGAGCTTCCTCAAAAATTAAAAATATAAGTACCATATGATCCAGCTATTCCACTCCTGGATATTTATCTGAAACAAATAAAAACAGTAATTTGAAAAGATATATACACCTATATGTTCATTGCAGCATTATTTACAACATTCAAGATAATGTAACAAACTAAGTGTCTATGAATGGATAAAGAGTCTATGGTAATATATATACAATGGAATATCAATCAGCCATAAAAAAAAGAATAAAATCTTGCCATTTGCAAACCACAGATGAAACTTACAGGTATTATATTAAATTAAATAAAACAAAGACAAATACCATATGATTTCAGTCATATGTAGAATTTAAGAAACAAAACAAAACTCATAGATACAGAGAATAGTTTGATGATTATCAGGCAAAAGTAGTTGGGAGCGTATAAAATAGGTTCTGAAGGAAGTCAATTGTCTGATGATAGATAGTAACTATACTTATTGTGGTGATCACTTTGTAGTATATACAAATATTGAAATCTATGTTGCACCCCTGAAACTAATATAATGCCATGTACCAATTTTACCTCAAAATAAATTATATATATATATATAAATATATATTTTGCATATTTAT
The DNA here is from genome assembly GCF_011100685.1 of Canis lupus familiaris. Classification (NCBI taxonomy): domain Eukaryota; kingdom Metazoa; phylum Chordata; class Mammalia; order Carnivora; family Canidae; genus Canis; species Canis lupus. The sequence continues at coordinate 80,356,652 of NC_049224.1, forward strand.
GTACAACATAAATATATGTTGTACACTTGAAACTGATATGTCATATACCATCTTTGCCTCAAAAAATAATACAGTGTTGTAAAGATCATTAACACAAGTACTAAACAAAATGAGGAAAAAGGCTCTAAGATGAACCTAATTTAGGAATGCCAAGAAGAAAAAATGAAATAGTATAAAAAAGATTTAGTGGTATCCCACAAATAGCTAATTGTCTATGTTGCTATTTTAATTCTTGTTGTTGGATTTTATATTGTTACTAGGCACCAGAACCAGATTATATTCTATACAAACCCTACTTAGATATGCTGTGGATTCAGTAAAGATGAACTTCCAGTTAGCCTGACATTTGAGAATGTAAACTAACTTCAGCTGAGCCTGTGTATGAACAGTTGCCAATGAAAGTACACAGTCTATTCATCTATGAGTGTATTATCAAGGGCCATGAGTCTTTTAATGTTCAGTTAAGTCTGTGTATCAGAAACTGTATTATACACATAGTCTTGAATGGACTCATGACTACATCAGTTAAGTAATTCAGTATGTAAATCACTAGATATGTCATCTTCCCACTTATCTCCTATACATTAGCCCAGATAAATAAAAGTTAACTGGAAAAATCCAAAAATGAGCATTAATAAACTATATATGTATTTTTTCACCGAAATATGAGATAATTCAAAACAACCATGTGGTTGTCTTAATAGCATCATGTTTCAGCAATGGGTCCTAATTTTGGCATGGAACTATATTTCTGAGACACTCAAAGTCATCTTGCTGATTTCACTAACTTCATGGATAAGTATTTACATATGAAAAACGTACAATTAAATAATTAAGTAAGGTTATATAGCAAGAGCCAGAAGAACTTCCACAATAGAACTAGATTTTTTTTTCTGTAATTATATGAGATTTTGGATATTAAATTAACGAATACCTGAAGTACTTTGAATGTTCCTTAGTGATACAGAATTTGTACAGACAACCCTTGTAAACTGTATCTGGCTTATAATCATAGAGACAGCAGATGTATGAATATCAAAATTGGCGAAAAACTTAACATTTGTGTAAGAATTGATTTGATCCTTTAAAAAAAAAATTTCATTTATTTATTCATGAGAGACACAGAGAGGGAAGCAGAGATATAGGCCGAGGGAGAAGCAGCACACCCTGAGCCAAAGACAGATGCTCAACTTCTGAGCCACCCAGGTGTCCCTGATTTGGTCTCTTAATGGGAGAACTTTCTAGTTTGGTGTCTCTACTCTCTAACCTCCTTCTTTAATCTACTTGATAGGAAAGTGCTACCTATTTTTCCTTCCTGGATCCATTTTCCAGTCTTTGCTCCCTAAAGTCCAACTTCTTTGGTTATTCACTCTTCTCCTCTTCCTCATTGATAGCTTATAGCTTTTTTTTTTTTCCCCATTAAACATTCAGGGACTTGCTCAGCATTGTCTGTGCCTTGAATTATGTTAGAGTTCAGGGTCTCATGGAATTTCTGGAATTTTGTAATAGATTTCTAATTTTCCATCCCTATGTCAGCCTTACATATATGCAACCCATTCTTTATAGGCATATTTTTAAAACCTAACTCAAACTAGTTAAGTCCTGACAATCTTTAGTGCTTCCTACTTTTTTCCAGCACATTTTTCAAATTTGATCATGGCACATGAAGCTCCCCACCAGTTGTCTGATCTCTGCCTCTTTGGCCTTATCTCCTAGGCAGGTTCCTCCTGGCAATGTTTTAATTTATTATGGCTTGTATACGCCTATGGGACTAGTTCAATCCAACCATTCATAGCATTGCCCCTTGAGAAAACAGATCAAGTGTTCTATAACAGTAACTTACAAATCACTTTTACTAAGTTTTATTAGCAGGAGCATTTTTTAAACTTTAACTTGTGTCCACTACATATTGTATGTCTAAGAATTCTAAGATATTTTAGGGCCTCCATATACATAATGGGAATTTTTCCCCTGATCAAAAATGTTTTAAAAACATCCTAATATGTATTACTATGATAAGAATTGTAAGAATTATAATTGCATCTATGGAAATTTACATTCCAGCAGCAATTGTAAACTTTCAAAAATTGGATTACTTTTTATCATGCTTGGCGTATTTATAAAACTTTTCAAAGTGGAAATAACTACTTCCACAACCCCCTTCAAAAAAGAGAAAAAGGGATCCCTGGGTGGCGCAGCAGTTTGGCGCCTGCCTTTGGCCCAGGGCGCGATCCTGGAGACCCGGGATCGAATCCCACGTCGGGCTCCCAGTGCATGGAGCCTGCTTCTCCCTCTGCCTATGTCTCTGCCTCTCTCTCTCTCTGTGACTATCATAAATAATAAATAAAAATTTATTAAAAAAAAGAAAGAAAAAGAAAAAAAAAGGCTAAGTCATTTCAGAACTTTGGACACTGATAGGAGAAATACTCATAAGATACTCATTGCCATAAAGAATATTTTTTTAAAACTATATCTAAATTAAAAACATAAAATTGAATCCTCAAACAAATTTGGCTTAAAAGATATATTAGTATTTAAATTCTTAAACACCACTCTATTTCATACCTTTTAGTGTTAAAATAACATTGAAACCTGCTCTAGAATTTAGCTTCTTTTGTAAAATAGAACAACATAAATTTACTACTTGGAATAAGAACTGAGGAAAAGTGTTTAAGTCCACAAAAATCCTATATTAAATGAATATATGAAGCCAATACAAAGTTATATAAACATCCTTTTCAAAATAAAATGCTAGCTCCAATATGTAATTGTATGAGATGCATTTGGACAGGCTGGCTCAGACCATATTCAAAATATGATAAACCATGGCTTAAGCCAAGAGGATAAAGAAAAGTCTCTCCAAATTCCTGTATGTTAGACAACAGCTTAGACTGCCTGCTTATTTGTTACAGATCCACCCAAATCTAACTAAATAAATCTCTTTTAATAGCACAGTTTGATAACAGTTCTGACAAAGAAAACTGCCATCAGCAACTACTGGCTGCCAAAGAATACTGCATTATGATAAGATATTGGCCAAATATATGGACTCACATAAAAATCAATTAATTGGTCTCATTAGTCTATTTCTATTTTAATGCTAGAATTAACCATTTAATTAACCTATTTTATTAAGATAGAACATTCATATAATAGCTTCAGATTAAGCCTTGGGACTTCTTGCATATGAGTGCTGGCTTCTTTTTCAGTAAGTAGGCCCAAGATTATCCCACTATATCCAAACACATTCAAACTTCAGCCAACCCAGACATCCCTATGAGCTTCAATCTCAAAGTATTCAATTATTCAGCAAATATCCACACACCGCTACTATGTGCCAGGCATTATGGTAGACACCAGAGACACATTATCAGCATTTGCCCAGGAACATTTATTTTATAAGCTATCCCACAGAAAAATGTTTCCATCATCAATTTATCTTGAGAAATGTCATATATTCCACCATGCTCCCAAATATTGAGAGCCTATTTTTAAATTTTTGATAGCTTTGCAAGACTGTGCAATTAAAAACAAAACCACACATCTTAGAATGGCAAAAATCTGAAACATTGACAACACCAAATCCTGGGCAATCATTCTTTGCTGGTCTAAATACAAAGTGGTTCAGCCATCTTGGGAGACCATTTGGCAGCTTCCTACAAAACTAAACATAGTCTTACGATACAATTCAGTGATCACACTCCTTGATATTTACCCAAATGCACTGAAAACGTGTGTCTACACAAAAACCCAAACATGCATAGTTATAGCAGCTTTATTCATAATTGTCAAAACTTGGAAAGAACCAAGATATCCTTTGGTAAGTAATGGATAAACTGTAGTATGTGCAGACAATGGAATATTATTCAGTACTAAAAAGAAATGGACTATCAAGCTATAAAAAGACATGGGATCTTAAATACATATGACTAAGTGAAAGAAACCCATCTGAAAAAGCTACATACTATATGATTCAAATTACATGACATTCTGGGAAAGGCAATGACACTTTAGAAAATGCAAAACTATAGAGACACTAAAAAGATGAGTGGTTTCAAGGGGTTAGTGAGGAGGGAAGGATGGATAGGCAGGGCATAGAGGATTTTTTTAGGGCAGTGAAACTATTCTGTATGATACTATAATGGTAAACACATATCTTTATACATTTGCTAAAACCTGCTGAATATACAACACCAAGAGTGACTCCTAAAGTTAACTTAGGACTCCGAGGGATGTGTCATTGTAGGTTTATTTGTTCTTGCAAATGCACGACTCTGGTAGGGTATGTTGATAGTGGAGGAGGCTGTTCATGTATGGGGCGATCCCTATCTCTTCTCAATGTTGCTGTTTACCTAAAGCTATTTTTGCTGTTGTTGTTTTTTAATCCTTCTATCTTACTTGATGATGTGACTTCTGTGTGTCTAGGAATTATTACGATTTCTTTGTGGAATGAATAAACTCAACACATTTCAGGAACACTTAGCCCATATGATACATAAATGAATCAGCAATTTAGTAAAGTAATTAAAACATTCAGAAATATCGGTTTCCAAAACAACCTACAAAGAAACAAAAACTGCTGTAGCCAGTTATTTTGGCAAGTCAACTAATCAAGTAAATCAAATTTCATCTGGTATGCTCAGTAGGTAAATCAGGGCCTATCTCTTGTGTCATATTTTAAGCAAAAACTCAATTTTAACAAACAATTTTTACTTAGTCAAGGTCTGCATCGATATAGATGATATTCTCCATTACTTTACTGTTGTTTTATGGAATTGTAAAAGAGGAAAGGTTGACCAAAGGAAAGAAAAATGCACAAGTGAGATATTTTTCTCATTCCCCCTGGGTCAGTTAGGGGTTATCATAGCTAAGGTTGCTATTTGGTAAATATTTCATTGCTCACAAGAAGATCTGTCCCTTTCTTTGCATATTATTCTGGAACGTATGGAACTATAGATGATAGTCATTAAGAACGCACCCACTCACCTCCCACGTTCTGTAACAACTTATGGTAGAGATACATCAGAAGATATGATGAAAGAATGTGTGGGAGAGTCAGCAATTATACTCAGCTAAGGATACCCACCACAAAAGGCAAACCCACTATTGAAAAGTAACAAAGCTGCAAAACAGAACAATCAACAATGAGGCTTAGAGGTAGAACAAGAGTTAAGAGAGAAGAGCGCCTGATGTCTTCTAGGGAAAGACTGAATAGGTTACAGCATGTCTTGCCTCAAGAGTCTCAGCTGGGGAGACAATGATGTCATCACTTCTAAGTTTTGTCCACACTAGTTTTTTTTTTTTTTTTTTCCCTTCTTTCTTTTTTTTTTTTTTTTGTTTTTTTGTTTTTTTGTTTGTCTCGTTTTGTTTTGTTTGTGCTAGATTTCTTAAAGGTACTTGCCTATAGATTTCCTGGGGAGAGTAGTCCAAAGGCTCTATGATCAGATTAACTGTTAAAATAGATTACATAACTGACTAAAGGTTTGAACAGGAGTCAACACTTCATGTTTCTCAACAAGCATTGATGGATATTGGTATGATGGTTAATTTTGTGTATGGCCATGACTGGACCAAGAGATGCCTAGATAGCTGATAGGACATCATTTCCAGATATGACTATGAGGATATTTCAGGAAAGGATTACCATTTGAATTGGTAGGCTACATAAAAAGATTGTCCTCACCAGTGTTGGTGAGTGTCATCCATCTTGTTACTGGATATTACCAGAATGGAAAAAAAAAGAGAGCAAATTTGATTTTTTTGCTTGAACTGGGACATCTATCTTTTCCCACACTTGCTCATCAGTGCTTCTGATTCTTAGACCTTCAGATTTGAACTGGAACTCCACCACTAGCTTTCTGACGTCTCTAGTTTGCAGACAGCTGAGCATGGGACTTCTCAGCCACCATAATTATGTGAGCCAATCCCTCAGAATGAATCTCCTTCTATGCATTAATTTATCTATCTATTTATCTATCTATCTATCTATCATCTCCCATTGGTACTAGTTTTTTTTTTTTTTTTTTAGAGAATCTTGAGTACTACAACTGGATATGTTTATAAGTCAGTAATAGAGCTGTGGGGGATAGAAGAGAGAGTAAATAATTCAATTTCTGAAATCTTTAACTGGGGATATTAGATATTAAGACTGATAGAGATACATGTATGAGTGTTAAGCAGTTAAATAACATAATACACAAATCCCATCTTCTAGAAATTGTTTTTCTAAACATAATAATACAATTCTACAAATTAAGGAGAAGACAAAAAATTACATAACACTCTATTTTTTGAAAGCTCCTTGGCAATGAAGTTTGAAAATGTGAATATAAAGAAAGTATATGGTTCAGTTGAGAAGTCAGGAATCGGAATGAGAATGAGAAAATACTTCTTAATTTTGAATTCAGGAATATCCTCTTCTCATATTTTATTAATTTATTATGCTATGTCCAATTCACTCCTAAGCTCATTCTATGGTTTCCTACCCCATGCACATGTGTAATGCCTTCCTACTTTTACCACCATCTAGTGGTAAGACCAAGTGATTGAAAGTAAACTCAATAGAATGTAAGAGGCAGATGATGGGATATTTAAAGTTCTACTTCAACTTTATGGCAATATAGCAGACAATACTCCTTTCAGGTTCTTGGTACATTATCAAAGGACATGGTAATAAGCTTTATAGGTGAGAGGTGTAAAACAAAATTTGTAGGAGAGATTTTAATTTTAAAAAATTGATTATTTATATCCTCAAATCCTTTGAAATAAGAGTACAATTGATTTATGTTAGTTTGGTTTTAAATACAAGAGGTTTCTTTCTCTGAAAGTAGGTGAAAAGAGTAATCTCATTCTAATTGTGGCTAAATTGTGAGGAAACGGAACATGGATGGATGGTAAATAAACAACAACCTAATGGCAAGGCTGGCGTTCAGAACTGAATTGCAAAATGGTTCATCAAAATTAGTGACTTTTGCTAACAGGAACTAAGCCAACATTATTCTGTGGTTTCTAAGAGGAACCTTCAGCTAAAATAATCAGTTAGGGTATCATAGGATGCTCCATAACTTACGTGACTATGGGTAATATTAATTTCAAAATAAGAGAGCACCTGGGTGGGTCAGTGGTTGAGCATCTGCTTTTGGCTCAGGTCATGGTCCTGGGACCCTGGGATCCATTCCCACATCAGGCTCCCCGCAGGGAGCCTGCTTCTCCCTCTGCCTATGTCTCTGCCCCTCTCTCTATGTCTCTCATGAATAAAGAAATAAAATCTTTCAGAGCCATGGAGTTGAGAGGTTTTTTTTATTTAATTTTTTATTTTTTTATTTTTTTATTTTTGTTTTTTTTTATTTTTTATTTTTTGAGTTGAGAGTTTTATTTATTTTCTTAAAGATTATTTATTTATTTATTTATTTATTTATTTATTTATTTATTCATAGAGACAGAGAGAGAGAGAGAGAGGCAGAGACACAGGCAGAGGGAGAAGCAGGCTCCATGCAGAGACGTGGGACTCCATCCCCGGTCTCCAGGATCACGCCCTAGGCTGCAGGCGGCGCTAAACCGCTGCACCACAGGGGCTGCTCAATAAATAAAATCTTAAAAAAATAATTTTCAAAATAAGAAACAAAAATTAAGAATGAATACAGTAATAAAAGAGAGTTAGAATAGGTCTTTTTTGAGAGTAAAAGCTTTAATATTCATCTGAAATAGTGATGATTAAATGCTTCAGGATAACCCAGGAACAAGATGACCTGATGTTAGTATCTCTCTTCTGGCAAAACAGAGTCAATAAAACAGGTATTGGGGTTTCTTGTGCACACTGATACCAAATATAAGTTCATTGATAGAATTATGCTGCCAATGAAAAAATATCAATTAAAATGGAAAATGACATTATTGTAAATGTATTAATTAATATGTGTGGAAAACATAAAAACCTAAAGTGGGAGCTCTGGAAAACACTTTACAAATGACTCAATCCAGCCCCTATTTCTCAAATTAAAAAAAAAAAAATTGCAGAACTAAATTCTGTTCAATTTTTTTTTAATTCTCAACATTTGACCTATATCAAATGTGTGAAACTTCACAGACCTAATCTGAAGAAATTATTGCTCCAGCTATGTCCTCAGTAGTCTCTACATGGCCCCTACCAGTGTTTTGCTAGTTTTGAAAATAACCCAGATGTCACTTACAGTCTCATACACCTTCATATTTTCCATCTGTGTATCCACTTCTACCTAGATAGAGTTCAACAACACTTTGAGTTGTCTTAGGAAAATTTACTCACACAAACAAAAATATTAATGATAAATATTCACTGCATCCATTCATTTAACAGATATTTACTTACCATCTGTTTAGTGCCAAGCATTATGTTAGGTGCAGGGGATAAATAATCAGCAAAAAAGATACATGGGCTTTGCCCAGATGGATATTATAATAAAATGGAGGAGAAAGACTAAGAGAATAAGCAAGAAACCAAGCTATATAAAGCATTAGTTCAGTGGAGAAGTACACACATATTTAATAAGGATAATTAACTGGGTCAAGGAAAGCAAAGAATGCTTTCTTAAGAAATGAAGCTTTAGCTGAGATTGGAGTAAATAGTCTAAGTTAATTTTAAAAGCTGATGTACACGTTGGTATATATACAATCAAAACATATAGTTTGAAGAACTGAAAGAAAACTTATAGACAGTGAGCATGAATAGAAAATTAAATGTAGTATACTCAGTGAAATATTATGTGGCAGTCAAAATGAATGATCTGTAGTACATATAGGAGTATGAATGGGCCTTAGTAGTATGTTACTCAGTGGAAAATTATTTCTATATAACACATTCCTCTTTGTGTCTTTTTACAATTCTTTAAAAACGTAAAAATCACTGGCTGTACAAAAATGGGCTGCAGGTGAGATTTTTGCCGGGCAAAAATCTATACACATGTACACACACTAAGTTTCATGACAGTAGGTGCCTCGTGTTGAAAGAATGGTAGAATGGGGAGAAAAAACATACTATTATATAGAACGTGTTAATATTTTGGTTCTTTAGTTGAATGATGAATTAGAAAGAGTTTATAATTTTAAAGATTAAAAAATACAAAAAGAGAAGGCCATTCACAGATCAATAATGATAATATGTTTAAAATTTTTTAAATACAGGTCATGAAAATTCAATTGTAAGGCTTTAAAGATCCAGCATCCAACAAAGATGAGAGAGAGAAAGAAAGATAGAGAAGAAATTAAAACACTGAGCATCAATATTGTGCTGGTTGAGAGGTTTGCAAGTTCTTGGAGGGTAGATCCTTAATCATGAACCAATTATGTGGGTCTTTATTTATTTTATGTATGGATGGATGGATGGATGGATGGATGGATGGATGGATGGATTTATAAGCTAAGGTTTGCTCTGAATTCTCTTCTTAGATTTGGGGATAGAGGGGGAAGAGTAACAAGAAAAAGTTTGTTCCTCTCTAAGATTACTCCCACTACAGTATGGAAAATTCTTTGGAAAGAGCCAATGGAGGATATAAACCCACCATTTAAGAAATCATGCAAGAGCCCAAGTAGATTTGATAGTATATGAGGTGGTGTAATAGATGTGGAAATGGAGAGAATTAAGCTGATCTTTAAAATATATAAAAGGCAGTAGATACAATTTATAAACTAATTGAATATGACATTTCAATCTTTTCTTGAAAAGATTTCAAGAAAGACTATTAAACTTATGGCATCTGCAAAATTAAATACTTGGTAATGGTATTTTCTGAGACAGAAAACAGAATATGAGAGCTGGGTTTAGGGAGTAGTTTACTTATTCAATATTTGCTGAATATTGATTTGTGAGTCACCACTGGTCTAGGTACTAAGATACTAATGTAAACCAGATCTGCAAATTTCCTGCTTTCATAGAGTTCCCACTTTAGTGAGAAGAGCCAGATCCCAAAGAAATATGCAAGTGGATAAAGAAGGTAGTTTAAAATCTATATTTTATAGAGGAAATAAAACAACATGATGAAATAAGGAGTGAGGGGGGAAGCAAGGAAGCTATTTTAAACCAGAGATTCACAGATTTCTCGGAGAATGACACTTCGGCAGAGACCAGAATAGTAACGTCATGAGTTTTGGTTTTAGATAATGTTCTCCTTGAGGAATCTTTGAGATATCCAAGTAAAGATGAGAATGATCCAGTAAAAGAGACAGAAAAGCAGTCATGTATGGAGGAGCTCTGTAGCCTCTGTAGAGGAGATCAAGGTGGGATTAACCTTTCACATCCTGTAATATCTATATTTAATTTGTATACATTTTTCTCTTTTCTGTCTGCTTCTGTAAGATAGGGTCATGAAATTTGGTAAATATAAATACAAAATGCCCAGTTAAATTTGTATTTCACCTAAATGTGAAGTATGTATGCCTGTAGGTATACCCATGTACTATTTGAGACATACTTGTACGTAAAATAGTTAATAATTACCTGAAATTTTAATTTAACTGGATATCCTATATCTTTCTAGCAAGCTTGTTCCAAAAAGCAATCAGCTTTCCTAAATCCCTTCTTCCCTCCTCCTTTCCCTCTCATCTTACTCTTCACCTTCCTTTTCCTTCTCTTCTGGGGAAATCTTCCCAGATTTTCCATTGGAGACTCTAAAATCCTCACTTGTTCACTGAACAGAGCAGAGGGGCTTTTCTAGTGTATGCACAGCTCTCCTGATCAGGATGTGGATTAGAACAAGAACGAGCCAGGAACAGACTCACCTTAGAAGTCAGGTTAGAGGGATCCCTGGGTAGCGCAGCGGTTTGGCGCCTGCCTTCGGCCCAGGGCGCGATCCTGGAGACCCGGGATCGAATCTCACGTCAGGCTCCCGGTGCATGGAGCCTGCTTCTCCCTCTGCCTGTGTCTCTGCCTCTCTCTCTCTCTCTCTCTCTGTGACTATCATAAATAAATAAAAATAAAAAAAATTTATTAAAGAAGTCAGGTTAGAGTCTAAAATACATTTATATATGTGTAGGCACAGATCCCAATGAACTGTCAGTAGTTAGAACATAAGAGCCCTCATCTATCTCATCTATATTCCCTATATTGGTCTATAGAAAGCAACTATTTTTAAAGGATAAAATGATGAAATACAGGAAATTTGCTGAAGTTATATGTTATTAGCAATATTTATGTAGTCATGTCTGTTTTCTCATCTTAAAAATGAGAGGATTAAAAATAACAGTAGCAATAATAATAATAACAGCTAATATATTGGCTAATTATTCCCAAGGCATCGTATTTCAAGGCATCGTATTAAGCACTTAATATGTATTAACCTAAAAGTTCCTTTCACCTTGAACAGTGCATGGTTCATTGATCTCAGCACAATCTCAGAAATGACAAAACCTAATCGAGGAGAACGTAGAAATACATTTAGGTTCATGGATGCCATTAATAATGCGATGCAATTAAATTTAAGGAATGCTAGCCAAAAGGGTTTTAAAGTTATCATGATTGGGCCACTTGACTGGATCAGTTGGTGAAATGTTCAACTCTTGATCTCAGGGTTGTGAGTTCAAGCCCCATATTGGGTGTAGAGATTAATTTTTAAAAAATCTTTAAAAAATAAAATAAATTTACCGTGATCATCATAAAGTCAAGAAACATTACTAGGAGGAAAGTTCTTAGCCATTTATATTATTCTCTCAGCTAATTATCAATCCAGTTGAGGAGAGCTTCTACAGTGTGTCATACCCTGGCAATCTTTCTCTGTGAGGATCAATTACGGACCTAACATTTCCTTTGGTGTGACTACAGGTTGCATGAAACCCCACACTATCCAGATATGGGAAAAATATGTTACTAATGGTGTTAGTAAGAAACACATTTTAGAATTTTTTTCATACTTTAGAATTTTCAAACATTTCTTCTATGCGGTTTCTTGGGCTTTACAAATATTTCATTAAACTATATTACCCCTGCTGCCAGAGGGAGGTGACTCTGTTGCAAATATTACAATAGACTGCTATCGAAAAGCTATTCAGATAAGAAAAGAACACTGTAATAGACAGCATGTGCAGTCAAGAGAATGAGGAATTAAATATAGCCACTTACATTAAAAGACTATGATAAAAGCTATATTGGCATTAGAGCAATTTGAAACGATATGAAGGAAATCCCTTTTAGTCTGTCCCTTAAGACAATCCGGTGCACAAAGGAACCACAAGAACCTCTCTGCAGAGTGTCACAGGTGGACTTGAAGAGCCATGCAATTTGTCTGTAGTATGATCGAAAACGTTCACCTTGAGACACCTGGGTGGCTCAGTGGTTGAGTGTCTGCCTTTGGCGCAGGTTGTGATCCCGGGGATCTGGGATCAAGTCCCACATGGGGTTCCCCTCAGGAAGCCTGCTTCTCCCTCTGCCTATGTCTCTGCATCTGTGTGTGTGTGTGTCATGAATAAACAAATAATAAAAATAAATAAAAAATAAAATAAAAAGTTCACCTTACCAGCACCTACCTTTCAAGAAGATTTTAAGAATATGAAGCCCATTATATATAGGAATACCTCCTGGAAAGAGCTTTTTGTATTAGGTAGCTTTTGCTGCATACCAACCACTTCACATTTGAGTAGCTCATGATGGCAAGCATAGATGAGCTAGCTCATGGTTTGCAAATAAGCTGGGTGTTTTTTCTAGTATAACACGGGTTAGACGTTCAACACTGCTTATGCATGCACCTGCTGTCAGCTGCAGATAGCCTGGGGTCTCTTGCTTGCCTTTTGCATGTGTCTGGGCCTCAGCTGTGACAGCACTGTTGCTTCGAGTGGTCTCCAGTCAGGGGTGTCAGCCTACAGTTATTTCCATGGCAGCAGCGGGGTTCCCAGGGTGTCAACAGAAGTATAGAAATCCTCTTGAGGGCCAGCCTTGGAACCAGCACAGCACCTACCTCATTGCATTGTGCAAGCAGCTCAAGAGGCCTGACGGAATTCAAGGTCTGGGGATCTACTTTTTGACAAAAGGGGCTGCAATACTCACATTGTAAAGTTTGAGTCTATGTAAAGGAAGAATTGACAGCCCTTTAAAAAATCTATCCCAGTGGGAGAGTGCACATGTTGTCATGATTTTGGCACCCAATCATTTGCTTATTTAATTTTTAAGATTTTATTTACTTATTTGAGAAAGAGAGTGAGAGAGAGAGAGAGAGAGAACACAAGTGGGATGGGGAAAGTAAGGGCAGCAGGGCAGAGGGGGGAGTGGGAGTCGGGGGAAGTACACTCCCCACTGAGCAGGGAGCTTGACCCAGGCTCATCTCCTGATCAGAACCAAAGGCAGACACTTAACTGGCTGAGCCTGAGGCACCCAGGCACCCTGGCACCCAACCATCCTTAATCAGAAGCCTTTTGTTTGGGAAATTTATCAATACTACCTTATCAGTACTACTTTCAGGAAAAACAGTACCTAATCAATTCTTTATCAGTACTACCTTTAGGAAAAACCAAAACCAAAACACAGTACTGGAAAACTTGCTTTCCCAGCTTCCTTTCAACTTACTCTTGTGAGTGAAGGATCTGACCCTGTCATGATACCGAGACTTAATGAATCAGAGGCACCATCATGAGATTCTTGACTTGGGGAAGGGAAGGGTCTATGAATAATTCATTTTCTGGTCAAGGTAATGGAGCATGGTAGAGAAACAGGAGACATCACTCCCAGTTGTGGTCTCCAACGTGACGTGTCTGACCTCTGCCTGTGTCACATACCGTGAGGTCTCTGAAGTGTGCCCCAGGGTGGAACAGCTCTTGGTCTCTCAGCTAGTAAGCCAGATTCCCTGGCCCTCCCACAAAGCTAGTGAATTACTAATATTAAGTAAAGTCTTTAAATTAGTCAAAGTTGCTTCTATGGGTTAAAAACTAAGCGTCCTGACTCATATAGTAGGGAAGCAATAGATTTTCTCATTTTTAAACTAGAAATGATAATATCCATGGAAAAATGATGTGGTTCATAGTTAGTCTTTAATAAATGATGGCTTTGATTGTTCTATGTGTTCAAAACATTTCATGAAGCAAAATTCAATAACACAGGACCCAGCAACACTGGTGAATTTCATTTTACTTTATTCTTAAGACTTACTATTAATCTCTCTTAATAGTCCAAATAGTTCAACTTACTTTTCCCTTACTTTTCTTTTTTTTTTTTTTTAATTTTATTTATTTATTCAGGAGAGGCCCAGAGAGAGGCAGAGACATAGGCAGAGGGGGAAGCAGGCTCCTTGAAGGAAGCCTGATGCGAGACTCGATCCCAGGACCCCGGGATCATGACCTGAGCCAAAGGCAGATGCTCAACCACTGAGCCACCCAGGTGCCCTCCCTTACTTTTCTAAGCAGAAAATAGCAAGTCTGCATGGCATGGTAAAAAAAGGTCTTTGAAAAGGAAAATAGAAGGTGAGGGTCTGAACTCACAACTATCACATGCAAGAAATATGTAAGTCTCTTATCTACTTGGCTTCTACTAAATTCATACAGTTGGGAAAGTGACTGCCTTGTTTACCTCCAGGATTATTCTGAGCTTCATATGAAACATTATAAGCATAAAGGCTTTGAAAGTATAAAGTGTTATGTAAACATAAGAGACTACTTTTTTTAAAAGGAATTTCTCAACCTCCCCATCTGTGGTATAAACAAATACAAATTTTAAAAATCTTAATATATTTTCAAAATTTATCTCCATTCTGAGCCTCTCTAACATCTGTTTATACGGGCCCTCAATCCAGATTTAATTTAGATTGGCCTTTTCATATTTTGGATGGAAACCTTGACGATAATATTCTGTAAAGTAAATATTGTTTACATTGCCAGAGGAAAGTTTTCTTCCATGCCTAATTCCAGAAGAAATACTGCTTTTCTTTCCAGTGCTTGGCACACTGACCTACATGAAGTAGTCATAAATTAATTCAAAGTGGTGATGACTACTAATAATAAAACTGAATGGTGTAGTAAGTTTGTTATAGAATACAAAATCTTAGAAAATGATTACTTCATGTTTCTGGAATACTATATGTTAAGTTTGTCCTAGGGGCTTTCTCTTTAGAATTTTGACCTAAATCTTCCTTATTCCTAAATCTATATACAATATGATCCCTTTGCCCCTTTCTCAGAGGATTTGTGCAGACTATTTTATAGTTGTTTTTTTTTTTTTATTTCCAACACTTCAAACTTATTATTTTCTTTTAGATTCTACATGGGAGGAAAAAAAATCACCTAAGCAACGAACAGAGGCACTAATAATTATACAACTTTGACAACGAAAAGAGCAATGAAATTATGTAGTATAACAAAAATTGAATTTAAGAACTAATTGCATAAAATAATACAACCCATGATAAGAAACATGCAAGCATCCTATAATGCCTAAAACCACAAAAAGAAAATACAGAAACAATGGGAAGTAATTCATCAAAAGTGACACCTTAAATTAAGTAAAGGGCACGTGAGAATTTTGTTAGACTTCAACTTCTTCCGATTATTGTATTTCAACTTTAGTTAACTTCTCAAAAATGGTAAACTCTTTGTTTCTTTCCTGTAATTATCTTCTGATAATGGTTTGATTTTTTGTGCTCTTTTGTCCATAAAATGCACCAAGTTCTTGTTTTCATTTTAGAAATTGTCCCTAAATGAATTGTCAATCAGGTTGTATCAATTTCTGTACCAATAGTTAAAATCCTTCAGTGGCTTCTCATATTTCTTTAAAAAATATATCCAACTCCTGATGAGAACTGCGGGTGCTTAGGTGAGCTCTCCTTGCTGACTTTCATCTTCATAATCTATACTATTCAGTTGTCAATTTGGCTCACCACGATGACCTCTCTTCTGCTCCCCCTCATATGCCAAGACCTTACATGAACTGACTCTTACGTACCTCTCTAACATGATTTCATTCTGTTCTCTACTGTGCTCATTATTTTCCAGAGACTTCTGTTCTGGTTCATGACCATATTAAGACATTTCTCACCTCCCAGAGACTGAGGCTTATTATTCTCTTGGTCCCTGAAACCCTTTCCCCCTTATCACATCGTAGGACCTGTTTCTTCTTGAACTCCAAGTCTCAACTCAAATATCACATACCCTGAGAGCCTTTTCTTTAAATTACATTTCCTGTCAATTTCTATCATATAACTGATTACTCATAAGTAAAAATGTCTTGTTTATGTGTTTCGTTCTCTATCTCTCCTAAGGAAGTAGTAAGCTTCTTGCAAGCAGTGAGTATATCGTGACTATGATTATGACCTTCCCAAAGCCTGCAGCAGTGCCAGCACAATAATTATTTCTTGAACTAACTAATGAATCTATTGCTGTCCTTTGTGAATTCATATTCTTTCTCTCTTACTCAAATCTTATATTTTCTCTAAGATAGTTGACTTATTAAATTCCCACACAAAGATTTTTATGTGTCTATTTATTTTAATTACCAAAAGTCTCATAAGTAGTTCAGTCTTTTTTTTTTTTCTCTATCTTTAGATGTTAACTAATAGCATTTATCTTCACATATTTACTATCTTAATGTGTTGGTTATTATTTCTGTTTTCCAATAACCAACCTCATTCTGAAACTCTTCTGTGCTTTCCACCATAGGGTGTTGCAGCCTGAGAACAGTATTTACCAGAATCACTTGTGTGCAGTTATAGATTAAATTACACTAATGAGAAGAATTTACAGGTGAGTTATAAAGCAAAAGAGTAACAAAGGCTAATATTATTCCTATAACAGCAACAAGCATCTTATGGTCTTCAGCAAATACTGGACACAGATTTCTCAGTACTCCTGAGCCCTGTCTAAATTATCACCCACATGGTGCTGCAGGCAACCAAAATCATCCATGATGGTTTCTAACAGTTCTTGTACTTCTTCATTAGGAAAAGTAGCTCTAATTTTGGGTCCTCAAGCCATCCAATGGATGTGTATGTGTGTGTTTCTGAGTGTATTTCAAAGCTTCTTATTCCTCTTATCAACTCTTTCTCTTTTGAATACCTAGAGTTCTTATTTTTCTGACCCAAACTTAGTAATTGGTGAAAATTGATCCCGTATAAATGACTTTAAAAGTAAAATGATTAAAAAAAAATAAAGTAAAATGATTGATTCAGTGACCAAAGTTGCAAAAAGTAATTGACAATTCTGTGTACTGACATTTTTGTGAAAGGATATTAGATAGTCTCAATTTTCAAAGACTAAATGGAGAAAGAGTTGAATCTTTGAGGTAAGAATTAGAATAGTGGTGCCTGAGAGAGAGGGGAGGAGAGACAGAGACAGAGAGACAGAAGGAGAGAGAAAGAGGGAGAAGAAAGAGAGAGAGGGAGAGAGAAGGAAGGAGGGAGAGAGAGGAAGGAAGGAAGGAAGGAAGGAAGGAAGGAAGGAAGGAAGGAAGGAAGGGAGGGAAGAAGGAAGGAAGGAAGGGAAAAAAGGAAGAAAAGGAAGGAAGAAAATTATAGCTCAAGAGATTAATGGGAAAAGCACAAAGAAGATAAAATGGAGGAAAGTTGACCCTACTTAGCTCATAACATCGAACGAAGTTAATTTCCTTCCTTCAGCATGAAAGATACCACAGTTAGTCCAAATAGATTGCAATTGAAATTTCCCACACTGTGCAATGCCTTGACCTAGAAGAGACAGAATGTGTGATAACATGGCCAAGGCCAGAGTGCTTGAGAAATAAAATCAGCTGACTCAATAGCCAAGTGGGCCATATGGTGTAGATTTCAGGGTTTAAGTGCTTTTTTGCGTCATTTTGGCCAATGAAACTTCTAGTTTTCCTCCAAATATTCATGTAAAGATGGGCCAAAATAACTGATTCAAATTAGAAGCTAACCCATCACAAAGAGTTGATGAAATGTACTCTCAAACTTTTTGGCTTAAAATTCATATGTTATGTGATATGATTTCTTTTAAAATCAAGATCTTTATCACTGACTTAGGAATATATCTGTAATATAAAAATATATTATATTCTATTTTATTTATATACCTAAGTCTATCCTACTAGTGCATATACCCAATGAAAGCAGGGTATTTCTTGTTTGCCATCCCTCTGTTATATCACAATCATCCAGAATAGTGCCAGTATTTGTTGACTAAATGAAGAAATGAATTAAAGAATATAAACTAAAAAAAAAAAAAAAAAAAAAAACTAAAAAAAATAATAATATAAACTGCTTACAGCATGACTATGGGCTAGTAGAAGTATTAAAATATTCAACTCTATATGCTAAAAGTCTTCCTACAGAACTATTACCTGCAGCAGTTCTCAAACTTTCTGGTCTCAAGACCCCTTTACAGTAATAAAAACTATTGAAAAATGCAAGTGACTATAATTAATTTCTAATGCTATATTAAAAATTATCACTAAAATTTTAAATATGTATTGTTTATGCTAAAATAATAATAAACTTATTACATTAAATGCAAATAGCATATTTTTAGAAAAATAACTTTTTCAAAATTAAAAAAATTAGTGAGAAAAACATTGTTTTACAAATTTGCAAATTTCTCTGAGACCTGACTCAATAGAAAGAATTCGAATTATCCGTGTCTGTTTTTGATCTACTACCACATATTGTTTTCATTAAAGTATGTGGAGAAAACCCAGGTTCACACAAATAATTGGAAAAGAAAGGGATGTTTTGATTGTCTTTCAGAAATTTGTTGATATTCATCTTTTATACTACACTAAAACTCTTGAAATGGTGGCTACTTTAATGTTTATTTGCAATATGGAATCTGAAACAATGTAAATAAACTTCTCATATTCTGTTACATTAAATCCCATGGACCTACTGCACACTATGAAAGTGTGTTTTACCTTTGCATGATTTTGTGACATCATGCACCGGTCATTTTAGAAGGCATTGATTCACCGAGTGATTAAAATACTATAAATGATTATACATTTCATTTTATAATATAAAAATATTATTTATAAAAATCACCTCCCATCTCATCAGAAATATTCTTAAGGATAGAAAGTTGTCAAACTCATAGAGGTGTTCAAGTTTTCCAAAATTTTAATTTTCACTCTGAGCATTCACATTTTAGAATTGGCAAATTCACTTATAGTCATTTGACATGAAGTGACAGACTCACATCATTTAATTTTGAGAAAATGTTCGTGAAATAGCCAATTCTAAATAAAATAGTCTGTCATTATTTCAAATACAAGTGATATTCCATGAAAATAACAACAAACAAACAAAAAACACCTACTGCTTCAGCTACAAAATCAAATGATTGGTTTTTCCTGGGAATAACTGTCGTACTTTGGTTAAGCAACAGAAATTTTTTGTGCATATTTTCCACTTTGTCACACCAAATATTACAAAGATGTACACAAGGGTAAAAAATCAATAAAACTAATAGTTGTCACTGCTTCATCATTCTTTTTTCTGAGTGTGAGACTGAAAAATACGACGGTTACTAGTACACTTGGTGCCACTGCCTTGATTGATGTTAAGGTACCAGAAGTATTTCCCCCTGGTTGATTTTAACCAATATGGCAAATTATCAACAGAGGAGGGGACATACAAATAATGTTTTAGTTTTACTATGATACAATAGACCCCATGAAAGGGTTTCAGGGACCCCTTTACAAACATTATAACACGGAAATAGATATCTGAATTAATTTGCTGGGCTGCCATAACAAAATACCGCAGACTGGATGGCTTAAACAACAGAAATTTCTTGGCACACAGTTCTGAAAGCTAAAAGTCTGAAATCAAGGTATCAGCAGGATTGGTTTTTGCTGAAGCCTCTTTTTTTTTGCTGGCAGATGGTTGCCTTCTTGCTGTGTCCTCACATGACCTTTTCCCTGTGCGTAGACATCCTAGGTGTCTCCCCTATGTCCCAATCTTCTCTTCTCATAAGGACACCAATCTGATTGGGTTCAGTCCAACCCATATGACTTCCCTTCTTTGAAGGCTGTCTCCATATGCAGTCACGTTCTGAGGTATTGGGATTTAGAACTTCAACATATGAGTCTTGGGGGACACAATTTAGCATGTAACAATATTCGTATCACCTCATCATTACTCAGATTTAAACTCTTGTTAATGTTCTGGAATACTTTCATTAAAAAAACCTCTATGCACATATGTATCCATATATATTGATTTATTTAAGTGTACAAAGTAAAATCATTCTACAAAAACCCTATGGATAACTTGTCCTTTAAAGTAGAATATTAAAAATAATAATAATAGAATATTACATAAATGTTATTCATCTTGGTCATTCCCTGATAATTTTAACCTACCTTCAACTTTCTACTAAAATCTTTGATGACTCTCCTCTTATTTTAGGGTATCTTACAAATGTATTTAAGTGTACAGAGATTCTCTATAGCGTACTGTATAGATACCTTATAAACTTTTAAACCTCCTTTGAAAGTGTAGCCAGAGCCCCAGCCACTAAGATCAATGTCAGTTTATGGTTCCCTAAAATCTACTTTTCAAGAAGGGAGGGGAATAGGTGGAGGTTGTAAAAAGCCTAGGAAGCTTGCCTTTTTAGTCTTCAGATAAACCTCTAGGAATGACTTTTCATCTTAGTCTAGTTTGTTGGGTGTAGAGCATAAAGATGTAGATTCTAATGTCTAATGCATACATTTTATATTTATCCATGTTAATTAACATTCACTTTATATGTGTGAGGCTTTCAAAAAGTAAAATTACCCAAACATAACTTTTATGAATACTTCTTTAAAATCAGTTTCTGATTTTTATCTCGTGATCATCCTATGATAGTCTAATCTCTTTAGAAAAATTTTAGGTGATATTCGAGAAACAAACTTTTTAGGTTACCAGGTAACTATTACTTTATTTTTATTTCCCTAACAACATTTTTAACAGATACATAATATTTCAACCTACTAATCTGCCAGATTTAAATGAATTAATACATACATGTGCATTTGTAAATAAACAATCTTCAAATCATTTTTCAACAATGCTTGTTTATACATCAGTGTGTGGTCTTACGATACATATTTGTTCATCAACATGGTTTTTTCTGCACACAAAATTAATAATTCTTCATTTAATTATTATTCAATTTTGAGAATAAAATTTCGTTAAAACATAGACTTCTCCAGTATTTTGTAATCTTAGTCTACAAAACAATTTTTAATTGTCCTTAGGCTCAAAGGCCAGGTCATCAAATTAACCAGTAGTTCCCTAACTTCATTTCATATATCTCTTTTGTATTTTGTAAGAATGTTTCTTTCTTTAAAGAATATGGAAATTTCACTTTTCTCTTATATTAAACTTGTGTCATGTTTAGCTCTTTCTCCTATCCCCTACTGTATTTTCTCTCCATTTTTTTTTACTCTCCAATTTTTATCAGCATTTTATTAATAGTAACAATCTCTTCCTTTCCAAAAGCAACAAGATTGACATATGGACTTTCCTAATTTACTGCATGGTTGGTTACCTGTGTATATCATGAACATTTAATTTTAAGAAGAACATTGTAAATGGAAATATATTTGATGTTCATGGAACAAAAGAATAAATATTGTTAAAATGGACATACCACTCAGAGTCATCCACAGAGTCAATACAACCCCTATCAAAATACCAAAGACACTATTCACAGAAATAGAAGGAAAAAATCCTAAAATTTGTGTGAACCACAAAAGACCCAGAATACCCAAAGCCATTCTGAGAAAAAAAGAACAGAGTGAAACGTATCACATCTCCTGATTTTAAACTATACCACAAAGCCATAGTAATAAAAACAGAAGGGTAATGATACAAAAAGAGACAGATATACAAATGAAACAGAATGGCAAGCCCAGAACTAAATCTGGGCATTTATTATGAACTAATATTCAACAAGGGAGCCAAGAACCCAATAGGGAGGAAAGGTGGTCTCTACCAAAAAATGATGCTAGGAAAACTAGAGAAACACACACAGAAGAAAGAATTCTGACTCATACTACACACAAAAATTAATTTGAAACGAACCAAAGACTTAAACATAACACCTGATAACATGAAACTCCTAGAAGAAAACTAGAGAAGAAATGCATTGATATTGGCCTTGGCAATGATTTTTTTAAGATATGATATCAAAACCACAAGTAACAAAAGCAAAAGTCAACAAATGGAACTATATCTAACTCAAAAGCACAGAAAAACAACTAACTAAATGAAAAGATAGCCTATAGAATGGGAGAAAAATTGGTAAGCTATATATCTGATAAAGGGTTAATATTCAAAATATATAAAGAACCAACACTACTTAGTAACAATAACAATTAAAACACTCAACTAAAGAAAAAAAACAGGAAGAACCAAATAGATATTTTTCCAAAGAGGGCATCAAAATGGCCAACAGGCACATGAAAAGATGCTAGACATCACTGGTAATCAAGTAAATCATAATCAAAACCATAATAAGATATCACCTCATACATTTTAGAATGACTATCATCAAGAAGACAAGAAATTACAGGTGCTGGTGAGGATGTAGTGAAAGGGAACCCTTATATACTGTGATGGGGATATAAATTAGTCCAACCACTATGCAAAACAATATGGAAGTTCCTCAAAAAATTGAATATAGATCTACCACACAATGTAGGAATTCCACTTCTGGTAGTATATAGAAAAGAAATGAAAAGAAAATTTTGATGAGATATATGCACGTTCATGTTTCTCACAGTATTATTCACAATAGCCAAGATATGGAAACAACCCAGATGCTCATCAATAGGTGAATGGATAAAAAAAGATGTGATTGATATATATATATATATCACAAAGAAATGTTATTCAGCCATGAGAAAGGAAGATATCCTGCTAATTAAAACAACATGGATGGACCTTGAACACATGCTAAGTGAGAAAAGTCAGAAAAAAGCAAGTACTGTATGACATTACTTATATGTGGAATCTTAAAAAAAAAAAAAAAGGTCAAACCTATTAAAAATACTAGAGAATACTAGAGAATAAAACCAGAAGGTAAAATGATAGTTACCAGGGTATGATGAGTCAAGAGGCAAGAAAGATGGTGTTTAAGGACACAAACTTATAACAAGTAGTAAAAAAAAAAAAAAAAAAAAAAAAAAAAAAAGGCCATACAGATCTAAAGCATAGTATAATGAAGTAATAAATAATAATACACTATTGTCTTATAAATATTGTTCCAATAGCAATCATATTACAATATACAAATATATCAAGGTAATACAGGTATGCCTTAAATTTACAAACTGTAGTATGTGAAAATTACTAAATAAAAAAGATTAAAAGTCTAGTAACTCATTTATTCTGGAATTAGGTTTTAACACACTTTTAGCTTCCGAGATTGTAGTGCAAATTTATTTTTGCACTTAATTTATTTGTAACCCAAATACTTACACATCCATAGCAAGATCATTCTATTATATATGAAATATATAAGTCATACAAAATCAATGTATTCAAATATAGCTCAGATGTGAACTATGTGTAAAAGATATTCATATATATATATACATATATATATGTATATATATATATATATATGTTATCTAGTCTCAATCATCCCTTACTAATTAAAAATCAAGCTAAAAATTGTGGTTTAGTTTTAAACTCAGGAGACTGGTTCTTTATCTACATAAATGGAAAATTTTTAACCCAAACAGCAGTTGCCTTACCATAGCAGCCATTCTTAATTTCCATTGATTCAGAAATCCTTTCTTCAATGCACTGGAACTAGTTTTGATTACTCTCTGAATGCAGTATGGTGATGGCTCAGGCACAGATGTTTCAGCTTATAAAGAAATCATATAACTATAAACATCTTAAACCAACAATATTTACTTTAAAAAATTATGTAAATGCCCCATACAGTGAAACCATTGCAAATGCTGTATTTATACATGTAAATATATACATACATATAATCGTTATTCTATTCCCAACCATCTTGTTGCAATTAATTATAAAAGTTAAGCTTCATATGTACTTAATCATGACACTTTGGCAATTAATAATTTCCATTTATTATATGTCATTGCAACTCTTTTCCCTAAGATGCTCTTCTTGTGCTAATTGTTGCTATAGTAAGTGCACTGGATTCACTTTTTTGATGACACAGACTATAGAAATCCAAATAACAACAGAATACTTGTGTTCAATAAGTGTGATGTTTTAGGGGGTCTATGGATACTGGTAGTTCTAGTCCCAAGCAAATTTACTGCTTTGGTGACTTTAGCAAGAAGTCTTTGTACTCAGTCTTTCAAGCGTATTAACTTACTTTTTGTAGATAAACTCAAAGTATAGTCACATTTTCAGGGACAGGCTCAGGTTAATTGAATTTATGAGACTGTTTTATACAATAATGAAATGTCAACTGATTAATTTTATTAATTAATAAAAAGTATAATTATCTCACAAGCTGAAATACTCATATTGGCATAATATGCATAAGGCCAAAGTTATGTTATTGACATGTATTGAGGGTCATCAAATATTTCGAGTATCTTTTAAAGTTTTGGACCTTTTCCTACAAAAACTAGACCTGTGCACCTAAACACAGTGTTGTGTTTACAGTTTTGAGATGTATATCATCAACCACATCCCCAATTGCTTTTACCAAGTGTCTCCTGCTTCTGGAATAAACTTGATTTATGCAAATTGATCAGGTAAGTGAAAATATAGGAAATATGTGATTTAAAATATCTTGGTAAGGGACTCCTGGGTAGCTAGGAGGTTGAGCACTTGCCTTTGGCTCAGGGTGTGATCCCAGATTCCCAGGATCGAGTCCCACATTGGGCTACTAGCATATAGTCTGCTTCTCCTCCTTCTGCCTCTCTTTCTGTGTCTCTCATGAATAAATAAACAAAATCTTTAAAATAATAAAATAAAATAAATAAAATGAAACGAAACAAAACAAAACAAAATAAATAAAATAAAATAAAGTAAAATAAAATAAAATAAAATAAAATAAAATAAAATAAAATAAAATAAAATAAAATAAAATAAAATAGAAATCTTGGTAAAATGTCCTCCTGGTAGAGAACACTGTTGAGTGCTTAAGTATTTAAATCATGCAAGACCTGGGAAAGTTCATTCCAAGACATAGTTTGGCCACAATCATTAAATCTGGCAAATGGGAGAGTATTGCAATATCTGTCATCAAAGAAAGCAAAGTCTTGGTAGTCAATATATTCAAAACACTAAAGGGTGTGTGGGGAAAATTACTATATTAGTGTTTCCATGTGTTATATATTTTTATTCTGTAGTCGATCAACAATGTTGAATTTTACTAAAGTTTGTGCCCCTGGAAAATAGCAATGATTAAAAAACCCTCCCCCCCTTCTTACTTCAAAGAAACAGCCTTCTGCATATGACTTGGTGGACACACACACGTCTCCCTGGTTTATCTATAACAAGGCCAGAGAGATTTTCCAAATTCCTGTTTTTTGCCTCATAAATAATTAGCTCAACTGCTTGCTCCCACTAATCAGTCAGAACAAAATACTTGCTAGCCAAACTTTAATTAAATTTATTTCTACCAGGTTCTTGAACATTGATGAAACTTCAACCAGCATAACACTCCTTCTTAACTGCCCTCCTGATGATAGGTGGGTCTCAGCATAAAACATTCTATAATCTAGTAACTATCTGGTCACTTCATCCCTTCATCCTCTTCCCACATTCTGTTCCATCTAGCCTAGTTTAATCCTTGCAAAAGAAGAACTCTTTTAGTATTAAGTAGCTCCTTATCGTGGCAGTGTATTAAACATCTTTGCTATCTACCAAATAGAATATTAGACAAAATTCAGTGATATTCTGGTGTTGATATTTGTCAAACATCAATTCATATAATGAAATATTTCATTTTCTGGCCATGACAGATATTTAAACTTCTATTAGAGAAATATAAGTACAGTTGCTTGATTCCTTAAAAAAAAATAGCAATTTTTTAAAAGAATTACATTTATGACATTTCAGCAAATGAATACCACAATTTTCTATGTGAAAATAAGGCAATAAGAGTGAATAAA
Organism: Canis lupus familiaris; assembly: GCF_011100685.1. Lineage (NCBI taxonomy): Eukaryota > Metazoa > Chordata > Mammalia > Carnivora > Canidae > Canis > Canis lupus. Next base: position 80,382,663 of record NC_049224.1, read on the forward strand.
ATAAAAATCAATAGCATAAAAAGAGAAGGAACTAAAAAGATGAGATCAAATTTTGAAAGTGTGTAATCGTGGATATATAAATAAAAGAGATAATAGAATTGTATCTGAACAAATTATCATGGTAAAACATAATTTATTGAATACAGCATATGTCTGTGCCTCGTAATCTGACATAAATCAAACCACAATGAGGAGAGTTATTGAGATTCTCAACGAACACAACGTTCATTATAAATATTCAACAAAAATGGAGTGTGTAAAGCAGGAGATATAATTAGGTACACAAAAGAAATTCATTAAAAAGAGCAAAAAAAAAAAGAAGCTTTTCTTCCTATAAGAGACTTTGTGACTACCAATTTTGAATCAAAATAATTTCCAACTTCGAATATATTTTAATTCAGTACATTAAGATCAGAAGAGATACCCTGTCTTATACAAACTTTTTGCAGGGACATTTACATCTCTTTTATTCCATTAAGCTTATATCTGCATGAGCAAGATATAAAGCATTCTAACAATAAATTCTGATCAAACAAATCAGCAAAGCAAATCAATATAGTTGCAGGAAAAAATATATCCTATCATAAAACATATATCCTATCATGAGGGATACAGGTGGAAAAAAACTTTCAATTTTCTCATGAAGCAATGGATAAACAGGATAAATTTCAATGCACTTAATCCCTAATTTAACAGAGATGGTGTAGAGAATAAAATATTCCTCCTGCGATAGGCGACTACCGCTAGTTTGGGGGAAGGGGTTCTTAACATATAACTTGAATATCATGATCTCTATCCAATTACAGAGCTTTTCATCACTAGAAAGAAATCTCATACCCTTTTGCAGTACTCCCTGTTTCCTCCATCCCCTAATCCTGCTCCACCATACTCTACTTTCTATTTCTATGCATTTGTCTATTCTGAATACTTCATACACATGAAATTTTAAAATTTGTGGATTTTCTTGTCTGACTTTTTCCACTTGGTATAATGTTTTCAAAGTTTATCCAAGGTATAATATGATACAACACTTTATCCATTTTTGTATAGCCAAATAGTACTCCGTTATAGGAATGTATCACGTTTTGTTTATGGATTCCCTAGTTGACAGACACTTGGTTTCTTTCTGCCTTTTAGCTTTTCTGAATCCATTGTGGATGTCTACAGACATCACATATAGAATATGTGTTTTCAGTTCTCCTGAGTATATTTGTAGGGATAATAATTGCTGGGTAAAATAGTAACTCCATGTTTAATATTTGCAAAGAGCTGTCAAATATGTTACAAAACAGCTGTGCCATTTATATTTTCTCTAGCAGTGTATGAGGATTTTAATATTTCTAAATCCTTACCAACATTGGTTTTTGTTCATTTTTCTGATTTTAGCCATCCTAGTAGGTATGAAGTGATACAGCATTCGGGTTTTGAGTTGAATTTCCCTAAAAAATAAAGATGTAAAGAATGTTTTCATACGTTTAGTGGCCATTTGTATATTTTCCTTGGAGAAATATCTATTTCATATTTGCTGCCAATTTCTTAACTTGGGATGTTTGGTTTTTGTTGTTGAGTTTTAGTAACTCTTTATATATATTTTGAATCCTAAATCTTTATCTGATATGTGATTTACAAATATTTTCCACCCTTATATAGATTGCCTTTTCACTATCTGGATAGTGTCCTTAGATACACAAAAGTTTTGAATCTTTATGAAGTTCAATTTATCTTTTGTTGTTCATGCTTTTGTTGTTGTATCTAAGAATCCATTGCCAAATCCAAAGTCATGAAGACTTACTCCTGTTTTCTTCTAACAATACTCTGCTTTTAGATCTTCTATTTAGATACTTGATCCTCTTTCAGATTTTTTTTTGTACATAGTGTAAGGTAGGGCTACAAATTTATTCTTTTGTATATGGATACCTACTTGTACCAGCACCATTTGTTAAAGATATTGTATCCTCTGCCTTTGAATAATCTCAGCATTTTTCTAAAATCAATTGCCTATAAATTCCATTTATCTATATGTTTATTCTATGCCAGTGCCACAATGTCTTGATTACTATAGCTTTGTAGTGACTTTTTGAGACTGGACAATGTAAGTACTGCATGTTCATTCTTTTTCAAGATTGTTTTTACTCTTTTGGGATCAATTCTCATATTAATTTTAGGCAAGATCATCTTCTCAATTTCTGCTAGAAAAAGTTAACTAGGATATTTAGTAGGGATTGCATTGAATATGTAAATGAATTAGGGGAGTATCGCCATCTTAACAATATTAAATCTTACAATCCATAAAAAAGGAAAAAAATAGTTCCATTTATTTAGGTCTTTATTTGTATCTTAAAATGATGTTTAGGGGATCCCTGGGTGGGTCAGCGGTTAAGCGCCTGCCTTCAGCCCAGGGTGTGATCCTAGACCCGGGATTGAGAGTCCCACATCAGGCTCCCTGTGTGGAGCCTACTTCTCCCTCTGCCTGTGTCTCTGCCTCTCTCTCTCTCTCTCTCTCTGTGTGTGTGTCTCCCATGAATAAATAAATAAAATCTTTAAAAAAAAATGATGTTTAGTAGTTTCAGTGCACAAGTGTTACACTCCTTTTTAAAAATTTATTCCTAAGTATTTTATTCATCTTGACAATATTACAAGTTGAAAAATTTTCTTAATGTAATTTTCAAATTGTACATTGCTAGTGTAAAAATGCAATTGCTTTTTCTATATTGATCTTGTCCTGAACCTTGCTGACTGTATTTATTAACTCTATTTTTTTTAAGGTATCCCTTACAATTTTCTATATACAAGATCATGGCATCTTCAAATAGAAATAGTTTTAGTTCTTCCTTTCTAATCTAGATGCCTTTTAATTCTTGATCTTATGAAGAAAACAGTCAATTATTCAAAATTAACTGTTGTCTGCGGATGCCTTTTATTGGGTAAAGAAATTCTCTTTTCATCTGAGTTTAAGCATCTATCATTAAAAGATATGAGATATTGTCACATGCGTTTTATGCACCTTTTGGCATAATTAAGTATATGTCCTTTATTGTATTAATATAATGTATTACATTGATTTTCATATATTGCAACCAACTTTGCATCAGTGCAGTAAATCTCTCTTGGTCATGGTCTGCAATCTGTTTTTATGTTACTGGGTTTGTTTTGCTAGTATTTTGTTAAGAAAGTTGAGAATTCTGCACGTGTATTCATAAGGGATATTGCTCTGTAGTTTTCTATTCTTGTTAATTCTTTATCTGGTTTTGTATTAAGTTAAAATTGGCCCCATAGAATGAGTTGGGAAGTATTCCCTCCTCTTCTATTTTTGAAAGAGTTTGTGAAAAATTGATGTTAATTCTTCTTAAAATGTTTGATAGAATATAACAGTGAAGCCATCTGCTCTTCTGCCTATCTTTGTGAAAACTTTTCTTTCTTTTCTTTCTTTTTTTTTTTTTAAGACTTAATTTATCTATTCATGAGAGACACAGAGAGAGAGGCAGAGACACAGGCAGTGGGAGAAGCAGGCTTCATGCAGGGAGCCCGATGATGTGGGACTGGATCCCGGGTCTCCAGGATCACTCCCTGGGCTGAAGGCAGCGCTAAACCGCTGAGCCACCAGGGCTGCCCAAAACTTTTCTAATTATTGAGTAAATTTCCTTATTTGTTATTGTCTTTCTTATTCAACCATTTCTTGTAGATTTAGTTATGGTAGTTTCAATCTCTCTAGTAATTTGTCTATTTCCTTTAGGTTATCTAATTTGTTGGCATACAATTGGTCATAGTCTTCCCTTATAAGTCTTTTTCCATAAGGTCATTAGTAATGTTCTTTCTTTCATTTCAGCCCCCTATTTTTTAAAAGAAAGTTTTTAAAGATATTATTTATTTGAGAGACAGAGAGAAAGCATGATCAGGGGTAGGGGCAAAAGGGGAAACAGATTCCCTGCTGAGCACTGAGCCCAGTGCAGGCCTCAATCCTAGCACCCTGAAAGCATGACTTGAGTTCAAGTCAGATGCTTAACCTGCAGAGCCAACCACGCACCCAGACCTCTCTCTTTTTTAATGACTAGTTTAGCTAAAGGTTATTCAATTTTGTTGATCTTTTCAGGAAACCAAATTTATGTTGCTTTTTCTCTGTGTTCTATTTGCTATTTATTTTCACTCTATCATTTATGATTTCCCCACTTGTTTGTTTTAAGTTAGTTTGGTCTGTTGGTTCTAGTTTCTTAGAAGGTGGAAAGTTAGATTATTGATTTAGGGACTTTTATTTTATGCATGTGTTTACAGCTGTAAATTTTCAACTAATAATTGATTTTGCTCCAGCTCATACATTTTGGCATGTTGTGCCTTCAATTTCATACATCAAAAAAATATTTTCTTATTTCCCTCATTATTTCTTTTTTGACCTGTTGATTAGTTAAGAGTGTGTTGTTTAATCCCTCTATAGTTATAAATTTCCCAAATGTCTTTTATTGATTTTTAATTTCATGCCACTGAAGTTTGAGAAAATACTTTGTATATTTTCAATCCTTTCAGACTATGGACTTGTCTTATTGACTAGCGTATAGTCTATCTTGGAATGTTCCATGTGCATTCTACTGTTTGTTGTATACAGATAGATGTTAGGTCTAATCAGTTTATAGTATCGTCTTAATCTACTCTTTCCTTATAGATCTTCTGTCTATCCATTTTTGAAAGTCGTGTGTTGAAGTATACCCATTTTTATTGAATTGTGCCTTCAATTTTGACAGTTTCTATTTCACATATTTTGAGCTCTGTTATTTGGTGCATATGTGTTTATACTCACATATACATTTTTGCCTTGATTTTTTATTATAAAATCTTTTTTTTCTCTAGTAACAAACTTTGTCTCAACGTCTATTTGCCTTATATTAGAATAGCCACTCTAGCTCTCTTTTGGTCACTATTTTCATGAAATATCTTTTTTTTTTCCATATATTTACTTTCGATCTATTTGTGTCTGAATCTAAAGTGTGCTACTTTAGAAACAGCATATACTTCTGTCATGTTTTGCTATCTTTTTTTTTCTAAGTTTTTTTTTTTTTTTTTTTTTAATTTTTATTTATTTATGATAGTCACAGAGAGAGAGAGAGAGAGAGAGAGAGAGGCAGAGGGAGAAGCAGGCTCCATGCACCGGGAGCCCGACGTGGGATTCGATCCCGGGTCTCCAGGATCGCGCCCTGGGCCAAAGGCAGGCGCTAAACCGCTGCGCCACCCAGGGATCCCTATCTTTTTTTTTCTAAAACATACTCCCAAAACTTGATTTTTAATGAAAGTTTTAAATCCATCTACATTTAAATAATTACTGATAAGGTAGGATTTATATCTGCCATATGCTATTGGATATGTGTGTGTGAGTGTATGTATGTATCATTTTTTTTTGTTTTTCTATTCTTGCATTTTGCCTTCCTTTGTGTCAAATACTTTCCAGCATACCATTTTATTCCTGTCATGTATTTTACTATAATTTTAGTCATTTCTTAATAAAATTTATAGTTAATGCAATTTATAAAAATCTAGTCCAGACTAATACCAACTTAAGTTCAATAGTGCATAGAAACTTTGATCCTATAGAGCTCCTTACCTTTTCTTTCTTTTGTTCTGTTATTTTTGTACAAAACATCTTTATTCATTTTATGTCATCAACATATTATATAATTAATGCATTATGCAGTTATCTTTTAAATAGTTGTCTCAGGAGGAAGAAAAGAAAATGTTTTTTACACTTTTAAATTTACCTATGAAGTTACCTTTATTGGAGTTCATTCTTTCTTCATATGACTAGGTTACCTAGTAGTTTTTCCTTTCAGCTTGAAGGATTCCCTTTCGTGTTTCTTTATGGTTGGTTTGCTAATGACTAAGTCTTTCAGTATTTATTTATCCTAGAATGCTTAATGCTCTTTTCATTTCTGAAGGATCATTTTGCTGGACATAGAATTCCTAGTTAACTGTCTTTTTATTTCAGCACTTTGAATATGGCTTCTTAATGACTCCTGGATTTCATGGTTTCTTTATCTTTTTTAGGTTTTATTTATTTATTTGAGAGAGAAAGAGTGAGCATGAGCAGGGGGGAGAGGCAGAGGGAGAGATTGAAGCAGACTTCCCAAGGATCAGGGAGTCCAATGTGGGGATCAATTCCAGGATCCTGGGAATGTGACCTGAACAGAAGGCAGTTGCTTATTCAAGTGCCCCTGGATTTCATGGTTTCTGATGAGAAATTAGCTATTAATCTTAAAACTACCCCATATTTGATATGGCATGAGTCACTTCTTCTTTGCTGCTTTCAATATTATCTCTTTGTTTTAATGGTTTGGTTTAAAGTATTTGGATGTAAATCTCTTTGAATTTCACCTACTTGATATTTGATGAGCTTCTTGGAAGTGTCAACTAATATTTTGTTTTTGTATTTATTTAATCAAATTTAGGAAGTCTCCAGGCATTAATTTTTGAAAAATAATTCTTTTTTTTTCTTTTTTCCTCTTGAATGTATCTGATGTGTGCTCAAACTAGATAATCTCAGTTGAATTTCAAATTTGCTGATTTTTTCCAACTGTTGAAATCTTCTGTTGACATCCTACATTGATGTTTTAATTGTGATTTCAACTCTAGAAATTGTATTTTGTTCTTTTTTGTGTCATGTCTAGCTCATTATTGATATTTTCTATTTAGTAAGATGACATCCTCATGCATTACTTTATGTTTTTAGACATGGCTGCCTTTAGTTCTCAGAACATATCTTTAAAAGCTGATTTAATGTCTGTCTAGTAAGTCCAATATGTGGCTTCCTCAAGGATAGCATCTATTGATAGATTTTTAATGTGTATGAGCTATACTTTCTTATTTATTTGTATGTCTCATAATTTTTTGTGTCATCCTGGACATTTCAAATAATATAATGTGACAGCTCTGGAAATCAGTTTCTCTTCCTTCATAAGGGTTAGTTGTTGTTGCTGTGTAATTTATTTATATTTATTTTAGTTCGTTAGTTATACTTCTGAACTAATTCTTTAAAGTCTGTATTCTTTGTTGTGTGTGGCCACTGATATCTCTGGTTAACTTAGTGTCCAATAATTATCTAATTATTGGACAAATGGATAGATATTTCTTTAATAAATCTCCTAGTCTTAGCTGAAAAACTGTTTCTGCCTGTTGAGACATGTCTTCAACAGATGGTTGACAACTAACTCTACCTTAGCTTTTACTTTCTAATTTCTCAGCATCTAGAGGGCAGCCAGAGTTGAGAGCTCAGGGCCTTATCATGTTTTTTCTGAATGTGTGCAAAGCCATATCTGTGTTCCTGTTTGACTATTTTCCCAGAATGCTATTGGAGTTTTTAAAAGTTTCTATGGGCACCTCATTCCCCAGATTTTCATTTTAAGTATTTTGATTAACTCGTTGTTAGCCTCACTTTTTCAGACAGCTCTGTAAATAAACAACACACATCTCCAGAGAGAAGCTTTTTCTCATTGGGGGAGCTTCAGCTCAGGGCAAATAAATACATGCCTACAAATTGAATCTTCCAGGGAATCATCAGACAAAAATTATTGATTCTCTGAGGATGAAGCTTTGAAGGAGTCTCAACCCTTTTGTTCTCCCTCTGCTATCTACTAGAATGCTGGATTTCACCAGGTTTGTGGGCAATTGGTTTTGGACTACTGGAGAGAGGAGTGGTAGGAGCAAGACAAATTAAAATGACCAAAACCTCATTGTTCCCACAGAGATTTAGCCTTTTTTTTGTTGTTGTTTTTTTTTTTTTTTTTTTTTTTTTTGTCAAATAAACACCTCTTCAACCTCCTTGGAGGATTTTGTTTAATTTCTAGCAGATAGAAAAAGTTGATTCAGCCAATTTTTGCCACTCTTTCTTGCTTTTATGGAAACAGAAATTTTGAAGTTCCTTAATTGCCATTCTTTGCTGATATAACTCCACTTTACCACTAGTTTTTCAAAGCATTCATGTAGGTCTTGGTATTACGTATTTTTGAATTACAAATATTTTCAGCAAGATGAGGTCTGGTATATTGCTTCTGTCCCCATGTGATATGCAGATTTTGTTATCAGGAGCTCTTCTGATCAATTTCCAACTCCCAACATTATAGACCACCAAGCAAATGAATGTTCATTATCAACATATGAATAAGTCCATTCTCTTTCATTCCCTAGGAGTATATAAATCCAGTTATTTCCATTATAGTAACTAGTAATTTGTTTGGAAGCAATGGCTTAGAGTATGAAGACTATACTGCTGCTTCAGGGACAATGGCCAATTTTACTTAATATCTATAAGGCTCAGTTTCCTCAGAGATGACATAAGACCAGTCTGGCTATTCCTTATACTTGTTGTTGCTTAGAAAAAATTAAATCATTCGTGTAAACCATATAAGCTATGTAAAGCCCAGAACTTAATTAACATTATTTATTACTGTTGTATTTCCTAAATTGCTCTACTTCACTTATATCTTCTTCTCTCACTTAATCTCTTTTATGACTCAGTTTGCTCCTCTGGCTAAGTATTTGAGAAAAGAAAACACTTTCAAAAATGTATCACATTAATAACTTGGTTTTCCTTCTACTCTGGTGATTAGTCATTTACATGGCATGAATGGAGAGTAAAATTACACTGCAAAATGTAGCTAAATGACAACCTGTTACCTTTGTCGTAAATTTCACCTATGTTTGATGTGGTATGCACAAAGACATAAAGAGAAAATATAATGAGTTGTTTTTCAATCTCATTTTCTCTCTTAGAACCATTAAGGGAAGTAAAGAGTTATATTCTGTATCAAAAAGGATTGCATTTATATTCTTTCATTTCTAAAATAGGTTTCTCTCTTTGAAATGGAAACAGTTTCCTAACTTAAAGTAGGTAATTACACACTCCATTAAACAAGTAATTAACAGATTACAATTTGAAAAAAAAGGAAAACTTGAAAATGAGCAATTCGGATTCTGAATGTGAAGAGTAGTGTTATAATTAGCATAATACCTTTAGAAATAGATTAACAAGTACACAATAAAAATGGAAAAAGAAACAATCTGTTTTCTCCATACAAATCATACACAACAAATAGTATTTTACGAGTCAAGCATCACCATGGTTTTAAGAAAGCTTGGTCTTAGAAATGTTGCTATAGTACTCTAAAATTCAAAAAGACTTTGATATATAAAATATTTTCTATCCTAAGAGGTTATGACTCCTCAGAGCCAAATGCTTTAAACTGTCTTTCAACAATAATACCCTGAGGCAACTGGCCTAAGCTAGCAAGCCCAACATGTGTAATTCAAATTGGTAATTTGAAGTTACTAATTAATTAATTAATTAATTAAACCAGGTTCAGTGTTATATATGTATAGTTCATTTTCACTACAAGATTCAAAATGTGCATAAAAGAAATTCAGAGGAAACATGCACACTAAGTCTCGATCAACCTGCCTTCCAAGAAAAAGCAAGAAAAAGTACCTACACTAAAGGGGGAAAAAGGCTACTCTTTCTGATAATTTACTCTTGAAGGAAAAACCAAAGAACAAGACTGAGTAACTGAAGGCACCACTGACAACGTTCAAGGGCAGTGATAAAATAAAAGTCCAAATAAAAACCAACCCTGCAATAAAATCTTTTTTTATTCATGCAAAATTCTGGGCTAAACTCGATAGTCAAACCACTACAGTAAGAAAATAGTGGAGAGCTCTTTAAGTTGGATCCTCTGATGAAACTACCAGTAGGCTCTTTCCCACCTTCTTGAAAAATTATGAGAGGAGCAGAGTGTTTCATCAAGTTTAAAACCTGTGCTTTTGGCTGAGACCTGATAATGATCTCTTTCCTGAAATTTGAACTGACCCTGTGAGTAAAAATAGTTCATTTAAAACATTTGGGGAAAAAAAGTCCATCAACTGTTTGCTAGAACCCATATGTTGTTTTCATTACATATTGAAAATAAACAAAAAAGATCACTCTAAAAAAAGAGGTTTCCTCCTACAAGCATACTAAAAACAGACATTCAGTAAGTTCAAATCTGCCAGCATGGAGATGCTACTGAGAATGTCAAACAGCTATTGACTTTTGAGTCGTCATTTCTGCATGGCAGTGAAGAGAAACTGCTGTTGTGTGTTACTATTGCATTTGCCTTACGATATTGGTTTTCTCAGTAAAAAAAAAAAAAAAAAAAATTCTAGCTTGAATTGAGATATTAAATATTTTCTAAATAATTAAATTTTTAAAAATTCAAAAAAACTAAAAAAAGATTTAAATTCAACTTTGAATAACTCTATTAAGACAGGTAAGAAGTTCTGAAATTACCTTTATATTTGTGCCAGTTACTTTATAAACTTCTGCTGTGATCTTATGCTAATCCTTAAGTCTGATTTGTATCAACATATACGTAGTGTTTTCCTGGACATGCTTGTTTAATTAATACTTCCATAAAAATCTGTAGCTTATGCTCATACAGATTTCAGTTATTATAGCACATCTATTTAGGTTTTGATAATGATAGAATTGTGTGAAATAGTTATCAAGTTAAATTATTACTCTATGACCTATCACTCAGATTTGTTTTTAAAGTAGGTATGCAGAAGGTAGTCAGCAGCAGAGCACATTCAACCTGAGTTTTCTGCGTTTAAAGAATGATCATTTTTTTTTTGTAAATGATATTGCATTTCTTGAAAGCAGATAATGCATCATCATGAATGTATTGAGAAATCCAGGATTTGTTCACAAGAAATCACTGCTTAAGTGCTATGCTTATATCCTCAGTGTTGTGTTTGAAATTGAAAACAGAATTAGAAATATACCAGATCTTAGGTTTGGGGCATAACTCAATAATGACAACTACTTTTGTAAAAATCAAGAATACTTGGAAAGCTATATTAATTTTTCAGGGCAATCCCAGGCAAAAACTTCCTGAATATTGTTAGATTTCTCAAAAGGTTTTAGTTTCCTCCTTTCTCTTTTCAGACATCAGTTTTAGCAATCACATGTCTTTCTCAGTTACTTTGATATAGAAAAAGTATCCAGTAACTTTCCATCACACCTCATACCCTTAAGCAAATACTTAGGCTCTGATACAGTATGACTTCTAAGTACCATCTGGAGCTGATTGTAGACAAAGACTGGTAGCCAAGATTTACATATTTCTTAACCCAATCATCATTACTGAGTTGCTAGTGGGCAGGGGTTGTAATAAAACCTCAAACCATCTTCAACCATCTCTACTTAGACCTAGTGAGGGTTTATTTTTTTTTTAAGATTTGTATTTATTTATTCATGAGACACACACACACACAGAGAGAGAGAGAGAGAGAGAGAGAGACACCAGCAAAGGGAGAAGCAGGTTCCATGTACAAGCCCGATGTGGGACTTGATCCCAGGACCCTGGGATCATGCCTTGAGCTGAAGGCAGATGCTCAACCACTGAGCCACCCAAGCATCCCTTAGTGAGGGGTTATACAATGCAGAGAAAGATATTCTGGAAGCCTTATGTCTGCACTATTGTTGAAGTACTAGTATTTGTGGTATCTGTGATGGCTGTATTTAAAATATCAACTTGGCTAGACTATGGTGATTTGTTATTGGTCAAACACCTGTCTACATATTTCTGTGAAGTTGTTTTGTAGATGTGATTAATATTTACAATCAGTAGACTTCAAACAAAGGATATTACATTCCAAATGTGTGTTTCATCAGATCAGTTAAAAACCTTAAGAGCAAGGTTGAGTTTTCTCAGAGAACACAGAACTTTGCCTCAAAACTGTAACATAGGAATCCTAAGTTTCCAGTCTCCTGGATTGCCCTATGGATTTTTGACTCAAGACTGCAACGTTAACTCTTGCCTGAGTTTCCAGCTGGCACAACTACCAACCCACACAATCATATGAGCCAATTCCTAAAAGTAAATCTGTTATTATGAGTATGCACATATCCCACTAGTTCTATTTCTCTGGAGAACCCTGACTGATACGAGCTATCCCAAAGTGGAATTCTGTTTTATAACTAAGGTCAGGGATAACTAATATACAGGGTCCAGAATACAGATGGGCTCACTTGACAGCATCAGTATTAATTTTTTTGTGTGTGACATAATTCTTCCTCAATGACTGAACACAGCTGAATTAGAAATCCAAATAGATTGTTACTAATTGTTCACAAGAATATTCATCAGCTTCAGAGGTGAAAGAATGCTATTTAAAAAAAAAAAAGTTGTTGAGAGCACTTCATCTATGTTCTGTACTATGCTAAATTCTGATACAAATGTGAAAGATATTTCCAAATCTACGGTGTTCTTAGTCCAGGAGGAAAAAATAAATGGTGGGAAAAGGAAAAGGATGTCCAGAACAATACTCTTAAGCAGAGAGAATATCATATGTTGAAACATTTTGAAGAAAATGAGATAATGACAGTCATGAAGATGAATGAATGTTGAGAGTGTGTGGCACATATGAGCATATTTCTGAGGACCTGAGCTTGATCAATAGATCACAGTTAAAATTTCTGAGCCTTAGGGACTCCTAGGTGGCTCAGTGCTTTAGCACCTGCCTTTGGCCAAGGGCATGATCCTGGAGACCTGGAATTGAGTCTCATGTCGAGCTCCCTGCATGGAGCCTGCTTCTTCCTCTGCCTGTGCCTCTGCCTCTCTCTCTGTGTCTCTCATGAATAAATAAATAAAAATCTTTTTAAAAAATTCTGAGCCTTATTTTTTTCTTATATAGTTTTGTTTCTGGGACAGAAAACAGAGATGTTTTTACAGAAATCAAATGAGCTTATTTGCAAAGTGACTAACATAAAGTATTTACTTCAAACTATGGTAGCTTTTGTTATTTTATTTTATTAGCAGCTTTTGTTATTTTTCAGTTTACCTCATGAAGTATGTTCTGGAGAATATATATTGTCTGGCACAGTGATTATTGGCTACATATCCCTCCTTTTTTACCTTTGTGTCACTTCCATTAGCTATTATTTAGACTACCATCAAGCACTGTGATAAAGGCCTAAATATTGATAGTTAGCATTAAATATGCACACACCAATCTGTATCTTTTCAATCAAACACCAATCACTTAAGTGCCTCTTTTGCTAATGTTCAAAATCTTTAGTGGAATGACTAAATTCAGAAATATAAGAAACCGTTTGACAGAGGGTAAACACTGGTTTGGGAATCGAGATACCTGAGTTTTAGAGCTAGCTATAGTACTAATGGATTATTGCAATATTTTAAAAAGTGCTAAAATTGTTCAAATTGTAATTTCACTGTACTAAAATGAACAAATTGAATTAAATGATTCATGATGTCCCTTTTGGCACTAATCTGGGATCGAGGATGTTCATGCTTTGTGAGTCATAATAAACAGGCAAATCCTACCAAAAGGAAATAGAGCAGATGTTGTTAAATAACTGATATCCAAGCAATGAATGTGATGAGACTTAATTATTTTGGGATCATAGTATCAATTAAAAAAAAAACTAATGTATGATCAGATTTTAGAGCACATAAGTACTTGGATGTCTGAATTTCCTAAGTTCAAAACCCAAAATTATCTCATATTTTTATCCTCATAAGAAAAGCCTCTTAAAAATCAGAGCATTCCTGTAAAGTTTGCAGAGCCAGTAATCTGTCCTTGGGACAAATGCTTGAGATATAAAATATTGCCTGAGAGTTTATTTAGGGGAAAAGAGGTGAGATATTCTAGAATGACTAGGGTTATTATACACCCTAGTAATCGGGTAATACTAGATAATTCTAGATAACTGTAGCAAGTCAGGATTGACCACCTGGTCCTGTAAATATTTCCCTTCTTTCAAATAATGGTAACACATTTCTTCATGTGAATTTTTAGCTATTAAGTGGTTCTCTGGGTTGTGTCACCTTCCCAAGGGAAGTAGTTGATTTATTCAACTGTTGTCTTTTTATTGAAACACCAAGATTATGGCTTACAGTGCCAAGAAGTGGCTATGCTCCTGAATGTCACTTTTATTGTCACAGCCTGTCCTAACATTTGATGCCAAGCACGGTGTGTAGGTTGGGTGTGTAGGTTGACTAATGAAATCTGTCCAGTAACCAAATGTGACAAGTCACTTGTCATAGTCTCAAATTCTTGCAATAATTGTTTAAGACCTGGAAATATTTCTAAATTCCCAAGGAAATTTTTCAGGCCCTCTGATCACTATATTTATTTTCTTTCTACATTATACAATTATATTTCCCAAGTGGCATAAGAATTATAAATCAAATTCATTTCGAGACAAGGTATTACACATATTTTTATCATCGATAGCAATAGATTTATTATACTAACTGTAATACTGATTACTTCTTTGCAAATTGACTTTAATAAAGTCTCTAACAAATGAGAATCAAAGATTTATGTGGTTTACAATTTGATCCAGAAAGCTGATCTTTCTCATGAAAGGTTCTGTCAAATAGCATTTGAGTAAACCTGTATGAATTTGATTAGTCAGATTCTTTATCTACTTGATAGACACTCTACCAGTTTTTTCATCATGGACATTCAGTCATATCTTCAAATGGATTTAAAATCCAGAAAGATTTACCTTCTATTTTTTAGTTTAAGATAGTTTATAAAATTGTAATTTATATGCACCCCTGTATTTGTTTACCAGCTAGCTATACTGTTATTTACTTAACATTTTATAAATTTTCTTTGCCTAAAAATGATTATGCACACTCTTATCACCATTATAATAACTAATGCCATTATACTAAAATACTATTAAATATTAAAGGTTTTAAAAATCAATAAAAAGCAGTCAATAATTTAATCAATGCAAAAATTACATGCTTAGAAACTAATTTTTCAAGAATGAGAATGAAAATATTTATTATAGCTCAGTAATCAAGTTTTGAATCCTTGAAACTTAATTAACATTAATGAAGCTTAATTTAGCAAGATAAGTTACATAATATAACTTTTTATATTAACCAATTCTGAGAACCTGATAGAAATATATACATATTTGGAAATTAGAAAAATTAGTTAGTTGCTTTTTGTGATAAATTCTGATTCTGAGTGTTCACTGTTAATTAAAATAAGTAACCTTGAATAACAAAAATTTTTCCCAAGTGGCCAGCTGAGCTGTTCCTCGAATTCAGTTCTTCTGAATGTGTCAAGTGATTTGGTGGTGTTTGCAGCAACTGGAGACAAAAGCATTTCTTAGCAATACAAAAAGTACTATCGAATTTGGGAAATTATATGTGAAGACCTTTTACTTTTGCTATTCATCAACAATGCCTTTATAGCGTTCAAAATACTTTTAAACATGTAGTATTTCAGATGAATTTATAACTTAAGCATCCCAACACATAAAATAACATAACATACCATGGTCAAAAAGTCTTCTTGTAATTTCCCAATTCAGACAAATCTTAAAAAAACATTTCAAGAGTTCAGTTGCCTCTCTTTATAATGATAGATTTTTTTTCAGCTTTGTGTATGTCTTTTAAGTCTTCCACGTATCTGGGGTGGTGTGGAATGATGGACAGTGGGTGTAGGATATGGAATATTACTTTCTAGGATAGAATTTGACTATGTGGAACCATTTGTTCTTATTTTGTACCAACTATGACTTTAGTACTCTTTGTGTTCATCCCAGTAAATCAATTTCATACTATGTCATGAATTTATTACATAAATTCTAAAATCTCTACTCCATTGTAATGATTAGCCAAGACTGATAGAACTAAAGATTTCCGAGGTCACAGTACTTAGCATATTTATAATACACTGAATACTAACTAAAATCATATCAAAGGATTAGTCTATTTTGAGTGAATAGATTTTATTCTAGCTGCGACAGTATTTACTGTCATAAGTTTTTAGCTACCTCTGTAATTTTCCAATGAACTATTTTATTTGACAGAAGCAACTTACCACTTATTTTGCTGGTCCCTGCTTATTATTTCAAACTATTTTGGCAACGGATATGATAAGTTTATTTACAAATTACTCCAGCAACTATAAGCTTTGCAAGTAAATAAAACATGATAAATGAGTATTCTAAAATGTTAGTATTTTTATCCAATTAGAGTGTTAGCAAATTTCTACAATGCTTGGACATCTTTCTATGTTGCCTTATTCTTTGGGAGTTTCTTGAGGTCAGAATTGGGAAGCATCTCCAAACTTAAATAGTTTGTTCTTATTTACAGTTTCATGAAAATTCACATTTTAAATATTTTTATCATACTCTCACTATTTACTTTGGAGCTATTAGTCCTACAAAACTAGTAGAAAATTAAAGTTATTAATTTATTTTTTTTAAGATTTTATGTATTTATTCATGAGAGACACAGAGAGAGAGGCACAGATACAGGCAGAGGGAGAAACAGGCTCCATGTGGTGACCCGGATGTGGGACTCCATCCCCAGACTCCAGAATCATGCTCTGGGCCAAAGGCAGCCGCTCAATCACTGAACCACCCAGGTGTCCCTAGGTTATTAATTTGTATCTCTCTCTGAAGACATATGCAGATTTCATCACAATCAAACCTAACAATATTAATAGTGCTATCAGTAATAGTAGTAATAATAGCTGCAATTTAATATCTGTACTATGTGCCTGATACTATTTTGAGCACTTAATCATGTTAACTTCTTGATTGCTCATATCATTTTTAACTTTTACTTCTATGTATTAACATTCTCTTCTTTAAACCACTGATCTGAAATATGTTCCATGGAATAGAAAACATATCCAGACACAAACACACACACACGCACACACACACACACACACACACATAACACAAAACCAATTCCCGCTCATTTTATTTCATGTATGCATAATTAACAGGATTAATATTAACTTCTTAAAATGTAGTTATACCACCCTGATTAAAAATAATTGAGATAATACCTGTCAGCCAATATTTAAAATCCCATGCCCCAACTTCTATCATTCTATTTTTGATGCTTACAAATCATAACAGCAAAACATTTCGATTTAAAGGCTTCATTAACTCTCTCTGGACTTTCTGAGTACCTAGTTGTAGTTACACAGATCACTGTGTCACTGTTTATTTTAGCTCCATCCTAAGGCAGCAAAATATTCATTAGATATCAAGCTTAGTGTGTTAATTATATTTTTCTAATGTGCATTAAAATGAATACCCAAATATTAAGCCAGTGATTATATGTCTGCAATGCTTAAGCTTTCATAAACTATCCATGTTACCTGTAAGATCCTTCTAATATTTTTAGGTGCTTCTTTGAGCTGAGGGGAAATAATAACTTCCTTGACATATACATCTCTTTTATGGATGTCAGTAGTGTCTTTGGTTATTGTTAATGCTTGCTCTGTCCCTTTGAGAGTGAAAGAGAACAGTGAAGAGGTGGGCTTGATGGAGAAAAATCCCAGGCTCGCATTTTAGGAAAAGTCTCTTTTTTTTTAATCCACAAATAAGAATATATGGATATTGCAGCTGTTAGCCCTACGACTGATGACTGCACATAAAAGATTGCAGCAAATGAAGATTTTATTGCCCCTCTCTAACTTTCTAAAATGACACGGAAGCTTGCATGTTCTGGGCACCATTCCCAGAAGTATAGCATTCTCTCCAAAAATCCACAGATGCTCTTCTGGGAACGAGGTAGCAGCACTGGCAACACAAATGAGCTGACAGTGTGCGACCATTCCTGGAAGCACTGCCTTCTGGAGAGGAGACTTTCAGGAAAAAATACCAAATTTAATTCTGTTCTGTTCTTCACATATCCTATATATTTTTGAAACTCACAGATTAATATTATGTGGGAGGAAAAAGCAAGTTTCTGACTGCTTGAGAAATCACTAATAAATTTTTTGAAACTGGAGACATGTTGGTTGGAGTTATCAAAGACTGGAGTATGAGACACCATACAAAGAAAAATTGGAAACTGTTACTTAACCACCAACAGACCAATTCCTTATGCTTTGCATGAGAATACCACACTGTACTTACATCTAAAATAAAATACTTACTTTTCAACTATAAAATACTTCCTTTAAGAAGAAAACAGTTGCAGATAAGATAGTCCTGCATTATCATAATTGCTTGTATTTTACAGTGATTTTTATCTTAGATTCATAGGTTGTTAATTTTTAAAAGTGACCTTAGAAATCATCTACCAAACTCTTCATTTTATAGGCTCCTAAGAGATTAAGTGACTTACTCAAGATGAGCCAGTAGTGACACAGATGGAACTTAATTCAAGGATAATATTTTACTTTTACCAATTTCCAAAGAGTTTCAAATTTATTATCTCATTTGAGAAATCTAGAAAACCTATGGAGGTGTTACTATGAAATAAAAAAATGGAACCCAAACTATTTAACCAAATCAATTTACAAAATGTGTTTTGCAGGATTACAAAATTTAAAACCACAAGCTTTTTTGTTCGATACAACATATCATTGTATATACTAAACGTTCACTCTCAAAATGACTGACTATATTTTATAAGTTTTCAACATTACATTTTTGTCAAATTATACCAAAGTAAACTCTCTTTATTATATATGTAGTAGTTCTTTTTCTGTTATAATTACAACAAAGATTCAATTGTAACACCTCGGGAAGAAAATTAATTTAACAGCTACTTGATCAGTTGACATACAATTGCAAAGAATGAAGTTTTCTCATTCACAACGTATTCGCTTTTAGGTACATAAGGAATAAATGTGTTATTTTGCAAAACGAAGATCAATCAAGTGCCCTCTTGGTGGAATCATTCATGATGGAATAAATATAATAAATTACAATATTATGATTCAGTTCATTCTTGAGGCTTTCACGTAATTTTCTGTTTATATGTCAGTCTCTCCCACATGATACCAGAGTGATCAGAGGTAGGAGTCACACTATTTATTTTTAAAAGTGTAGTTTTTAGCAAAAGACCTTGTATATTCTAGCCTTTGTGTAAATGCTTTGTGGAAATGAATGGTTCTGGCTGTATAATGACCAAAGAGGAGCCACCACATTCAGTAACTAAATCAAAATCATACACAAGAAGCACAGGGCAACTGATGGGTAATATCAGCCTGATATTCAAATTGTTGAGCACTTTTATGGTGCAGTAATCTGTCTCAAACCTCACACTTCCCCACCTCCCCCCACCATTTCTTCTTTATTAAGATTGTTCATTGAAGACGACACTACAAGATGATGAGATAATGTGGCTACCCAAGTTAACAGGTTTCAACTTATAATTGTCTCAAAATGTGAGTTGCTGGATAAGAGTAAATACTTTTGGCAATTTTCTAAGAATTGTTCATTTTCTATCTCAGCATTCATTTTTATTTTATCTAACACAGCATACTTATTAAAAGATGGAAAAGGAATGAAGACATTCATAGATCCATCATTTCATTTTGGTGGGAGTAAAAAATGTAAAACCTCAATGGCACTGCCTCCATCACTGATATGCATGCACAGTGGCTTCTGATTGATAGATGATCTAAAAAACAAAGCAAATTCGTATTAGAAATATTCCTACAAGTTCAATTGCCTGACTCGGGACAGATGTATTTGTATATTATTTGGACAGTATGTTAAGGCTTGACAGAGCACTTATTCTATCTACTGGTCTGTCATGCTACTAAATTTTATTGTGGAGTAATGTCAGTGAAAAAAATCTCCTTTCTTCCCATGATTATATTTGGCAGACCTATTGTTCTGTGCATTTGTAGGTAGCAGTCACTCAAATATAATGATCTAAACAGATTCCAAATATTGATTTCTTAGCAAAGATTCTTCTACTGCCCCAGAAAAAAAAAATGTATGAAAAGCCATTATACAATATCTGTGTTTGCTCTGTGCTTGTGTTTGTGAGCTGCTCCAGCATATTGGTCTTTTTTTTTTTTTTTCAGAGAAACAATGATACAATCATAACAAATAAATTATCATGTTCAAATCAACCATAATTCTTTAATTAGAAAAAAAAAGTTAATATAACAATGCAAAAGGACATAGAATATTGGGAGGGACAGAACATTTTGTTCATTTTCTTTGATACGAATAATATACAAATAATACCACGGCAAGAAGTTTAGTCAATCTTCATAAAACAAGCCAGAAAAATGTTCATAATTGCTTATGTTAAAATGCGTGGCAGGAGTGGAAATCAGATGTCATATTAAAAGTTTTACTCCTGGGGTGCCTGGGTGGTTCAGTCGGTTAAGCATATGACTTTGATTCTGGTCAGGTCATGATCTCAGGGTCTTCAGATGAAGCCTAATATCAGGCTCCAGGCTCAGCAGGGAGTCTGCTTGAGATTTTTTTCACTTTCCCCCTCCTCCTGCACCTCCTTCCCCCACCCCTGCTGCCATGCTCACTCTGTCTCTTCAAATAAATAAGTAAATCTTTTTTAAAAAGTTTTATTCCTTAATTTTTCAATTATCCATCCAATTAATATCATTGGATACCTATTTTGTGCCTGGTGCTTTTATAGGAACTAAAATATGTACTAATAAATAAAACATGTAAGCTCTTGCTGATCCTATATGCTAGTGGACAAAGATAGAGGTAAATAAATTAACAAATAAATACACTATCTAGAAACAAATAAATATATTACTTATCAGTTAATATTAAACACTATAGAAGAAAAAAAGGTAGGTAAGTGAAAGAAGGACATTAGGGAGAGATTCTAGACAGAATGGTAAGTACCAATGATCTGAAAGAGAAAACATCTGGCATATTGAAGAAAGAACATGAGTCATAATGATAAAGGGTTATAGTTGTACTATATAAAACCCTAAAGGTGCATATCATTCAGGGCTTTTTATTATGGAAAAATATACATAAGCTAAAATTTACCATTTTGAAGTGTACCTTTCAGTGGTCTTAGGTACATTCATATTGTTGGGCTTCCATCACCACCACTCCAGAACTTTTCATCATCTCAAGCTCAAACTATGTACCTGTAAAATAGCTAATCTCCATTCCTCCCTTCCCACAGACCCTGGAAACCACTATTCCACTTTCTCTCTCGATGAGTTTGACTGCTCTGGGTTACTCATATACGTGAAATCATACAACAAATGTCCTTTGGTAATTGTTTTATTGCACTTGGCATGAGGTTGTCCAAATTCATCCCATATTATAGTATGTGTTAGAATTTCATTCATTTTGGGAAGGATAATATTCTATTGTATGTGTATACCACATTTTGTTCATTTCGTTCATTTGTCAATGGAAGTTTAGGTTGTTAACACTTTTTGGCTGTTGTGAATAATGCTGCTGTGAACCATGGTGTACAAACATCTGCTCAAGTTTCTGTTTTCAGTTCCTTTGTGTATATATCCACAAGTGGGATTCATGAATCATATGGTAATTCTATGGGTAATTATATGAGGAACTGCCATACTCTTTTTCACAGCAGTTGTACCGTTTCACTTTCCCACCAACAATGCAGACTTGCGACTCAATCCCACAATCATAGATGGTGACCCGACCCTAAACCAAGAGTCAGATATTTAACATTGAGCCACCCAGGTGCCCCTCTTTGCTTCTTCGTTTTGTTGTTGTTAAATTGTAGAGATTCTTTATATATTCAAGTGTGTAAATCCCATATCAGATATATGATGTGAAAATATTTTCTCCCATTCTGTGGGTTCCTTTTTTTTTTAAGATTTTTATTTATTTATTCATGAAAGACACACAGAGAGAGAGAGGCAGATAAACACAAGTGGAGGGAGAAGCATGCAGGGAGCCCAATGGGGGACTCCATCCCGGAACTCCAGGATCAGGCCCTGGGCTGAAGAGCACTAAATCGCTGAGTCACCTGGGCTGCCCAGTGTGGGTTGCTTTTATATTATATTAATAGTGTCCTTCAATGCACCAAAGATTTTAATTTTGATGAAGTCCAGTGTATCTATTTGTTTCTTTTGTTTCTTATGGGTTTTGTGACAGATCCAATAAATCATTACCAAATCTAATGTCATGAAGCTCTTCTGTTTCCTTTTAAGAATTTTATCATTTACCTTTCACATTAGGCTTATTCATTGACTTCAATTTTGTAAAGTAAATTAATTTTTGTAATATGGTATAAGGTAAGGATCCATCTTCATTCTTTTGCATGTGGATATCCAGTTTGCTCAATACCATTTTTTGTAAAGACAGCCCTTTCTCCACTGAATGGATTTTTTTAAGATTTATTTATTTTAGGGAGGGGGGCAAGATGGTGGAAGAGTAGGGTCCCCAAGTCACCTGTCCCCACCGACTTACCTAGATAACTTTCAAACCATCCTGAAAACCTACGAATTCAGCCTGAGATTTAAAGAGTGAACAGCTGGAATGCTACAGAGAGAAGAGTTTGCACTTCTAAAAAGCACAACTCGTTTTTAGCCACTCTGCAATGAGCAAAATGACTAGATAGAAGAACTCACCACAAAAGAAAGAATCAGAAATAGTACTCTCTGCCACAGAGTTATAGAATTTGGAATACAATTTGATGTCAGAAAGCCAATTCAGAAGCACAATTATAAAGCTACTGGTGGCTCTGGAAAAAAGGCATAAGGGATTCTAGAGACTTCATGATTGCAGAATTTAGATCTAATCAGCCTGAAATTAAAAATCAATTACATGAGATGCAATCCAAACTGGAGGTCCTAACAACAAGGGTTAATGAGGTAGAAGAAAGAGTGAGTGACATAGAAGACAAGTTGATGGCAAGGAAGGAAGCTTCAATTAATTTATTTTAGAAAGAGAGAAAGACAGAGAGGGGCAGAGAGAGAGGACGAGGGAGAGAATCTCAAGCAGAATACTTGCTGAACACAGGACATGACATGGGCTGGATTCCAGGACCCTGAGATCACAACCTGAGCCAAAATCAAGAGTTGGAGGCTTAACTGACTGAGTCACCCAAGTGTCCAAAGCCAATTTCTTACAATCTCTGTCTGTTTCTCCCCCTCCTTCCCCTTACTCTCTCATCTTCATACACATATCCTTGTTCTCTTTTTCTGGGGGAACTCTAAAAGACATCTAAATAATTTTAATTCTTCCAACTCCTGAACACAAAATATTGTATATCCTGTATTTCAGCAAACAAGTCTTTTGCCTCTTTGCTAAGTTTATTTACAAGCATTTTATTCATCTTGATGCTTTCATAAATTAAATTTTTTTCTTAATTTAGTTTTCAAATTGTTAGTATATAGAAATGCAGGTATTATTTTCTGTCTTGATTTTGTATTTTATGACTTTACTGAACTTATTAGTTCTAACAGTGCTTTTTGGTTTTGGTTTTTGATGTCTTTTATTTCTTTTGTTGCCTAGTTACTCTGGCTAGAAATTCCAGTACTATGTGGGACAGAAGTGGTGGCAGTGCACATCCTTTTCTTATGTTTGATCTTAGAGATAAAGCTTTCAATCTTTT
Organism: Canis lupus familiaris; assembly: GCF_011100685.1. NCBI lineage: Eukaryota > Metazoa > Chordata > Mammalia > Carnivora > Canidae > Canis > Canis lupus. The sequence goes on from NC_049224.1 coordinate 80,406,020, forward strand.
GCCATTGAGTATGATATTTTCTGTGGGTATTTTTAACATATACTTTTTATTATGTTGAGATCATTTCCTTCTATTACTAGGTTTTTTGTGTTTTTATTATGAAGGATCAGAATATTGTCAAAGGCTTTTTTGTATCAATTGAGATGATCATGTGTAGTTTTTTTCCCATATTATATTAATGGGATATTATACTGACTTAATTTTTTGAGTATTGAACCTTTATTGCATTTGAGGAATAAAGTTGTCTTGAGCATGGTAGATAATTCTTTTAATATACTGCTGAATTTTGTATACCAATATTGTGCTGGGAATCTTTACATTAATATTCATAGAGAATATTGGTCTGTAGTTTTCTTGTAGTGCCTTTGTCTGGCTTCAGTCCCAGGTCAATACTGGCCTCATAGAATGAGTTGGGAAGTGTTCCTTCCTCTTCAATTTTTGGAAGACTTTCCAAAAGAAGTGTTGGTGGATAGTTTTTCCTTAAAAATTTGGTAGAATTTACTAGTGAAGCATCTGGCCCAGCACTTTTCTTATCAAAAAGATTTTAATTACTGATTAAATATTTTTACTAGTTATACATCTATTTTTATCTCTTTATGATTCAGTCTTTGTAGGTTTTGTGTTTCTAAGAATGTGTCCATTTTATTTAAGTAACCCAACTCATCAGTGTATAATTATTTATAATGCTGCCTTATAACCCTTTATTTCTGTAGCATTGGTAGTAATGTCTCCACTTTCATTTTATTTTAATAATTTGAATTTTCTCTTTTTTTTTTTTTTTCTTATCCAGGGTAACTAAAGGTTTATCAATTTTGTTGATATTTTTGAAGAACTAACATGATTTTGCTGACTTTTTTTTAAATATTTTTTTTATTTATTCATGACTGACAAAGAGAGGGGCAGGGACATAGGCAGAAGGAGAAGCAGGCTCCATGCAGGGAGCCTGATGTGGGACTCGATCCCAGGACTCCGGGATCAGTCCCTGAGCCAAAGGCAGATGCTCAACCACTGAGCCACCCAGGTGTCCCTGATCTTGCTGACTTATTTCATTAGTTTTCTATTCTCTGTCTCTAACTTTTATTATTTCCTTTCTTCTGCTTGCTTAGTTTAGTTTATTCCTTTTCTTTCTACTTTTTTTTTTTTTATTTTTAATGCTCTTGCATAGACTTTGACTCTTACTCTGAATAAAATGTGAAGCCCTCAGAAAATTTTAAAAGTGGAATGGCATAGTCTGACATATTTTTAAATGATGACTTTTTCTTTGTGCTGGAAATAGATCAGAGTGATATAAGGACAAAACTATAAGAACAGCTAGGAAACAATCTAGGAGGCAAAATAATGGTGTCTTGAACAGTAGTGGTTATGGTGGATGCAGTTTTGATATTCTGAAAAAATGTTGAAAGTGGTGGAGCAAGGTTTGTTAATAGATCCAACATGAGATGTGAGAAAAAAGGTGTAAAGGGTCATGCCTCCAAGGGCTTTGGTCTGAGCAAGTATAAGAATAGGGTTGCTGTGCTGGGATGAGGATGTAGCATATTGGGAGTTTGGGAAAAGATCAGCAATTAATTTGGGGGCATGTTAGGTTGTGATCTATAGTAAACACTCATAGGAAGATATCAGGTAAATATTTGAAAATACATGTCTGGGATTCAGAAGTAGACATATACTTGGGGAATTATCAAACCAATATTTTCCACGATGCATTTGGTTGACATTATCTAAAATGTTCAGTATATTGGGAGAAAAAAAAGATATCAAAAGATCAATCTCTGAGGTACTCCAAAGTTTAGAATCCAGGAAGATAAAAGGAAATCAGCAAAGGGACTGAGAATCAGCTGCCAAACCGCCAGTGAAATGGAAAAAAGAATAAAGAAAGTGTTCTTTTGGAGACAAAATGGGGGTGGAGAGGTGTTTAGGAATGGAAGAATGATCAATTATATGAAATAATATCAAATATATAAAATATATGATATATATGTGTATGTGTGTGTATTTGTATATACTCTATACACATAGTATATACAAATATATATATTTAACTGAATAGGAGCTAAATGTGAGGCCAAGAGACAACTTTGCTTTAAATGAAAAACTCAGCATGATATTTGCCTGATCAAATGATCAAATATAAATATAGAGAGGAAACTGGCAACAAAGCTGGGACAATGTCCTTGAGTAGTAACGTTGGCTGGAATCCAGTGCTCAAGTGGAAGGGCTGGCTTTTATTAGGACCACAGAGACTTTGCCCATAATAACAGAGTCAATAGGCTCAGCACCTGGTAGTTGTATAATAGTGGTTGTGACAGTGTGTAAACATTTTCTTCCTTTTTTTCCTCAATAAAACAAAACCATAACAGCAAAACAAAATTTCTCAGTAATAACAAAAACTAAAAAGACAAAACAAAGCAAAACAAGATGGTTGGTTGAACCTGGGAATAGGTTAGAAGTTCCTAAAAGCTTGAAAAAGTAGAGATGTGCAGTGGTCTTTTGGAACAGTGAGAAAGTGTAGAGACTAAACAAGTATGATAGGATGGCTAGATAGAACCAAGGACCCAGAGAAATTAGCAATACAAACATTGAGGCCAGATGGGATATTTTTGATGACCATGGTATATGGTATAGGTGCATACCTGAAGTAAATGGAGAGTTTAAATAAGCAGGTTTATTGATTGCAAATGAGTATGATAATGTAAGAGAAAGGAAATGTGATTAATTCTAATGAGGCACTAAGGTAGTCAAGCCGAGTAAGAAAGCGCTAGAACATGATATTAGTTTTTTTTTTTTTTATTATTCTATAACAAATTTCTGCAAACTTAGTGGCTTAAACATCACAAATTTATTATCCTTTAGTTCTGGTAGTCAATAGTCTGACTCAGGTCTCACTATCCTAAAATCAAAGTTTAAGAAGGGTTGAGTTTCTTTCTGGGAGGCTCTATGGGAGAAACCAATTCCTTGTGATTTGGGGCTTCTAGAGGTTGCTTACATTCTTTAGCTATTGACCTTCTTCCTCTATTTTCACAGCCATCAATAGAGGTAGTCTTTACCATGACTCATAAGTGACATATTCTTCTACTCCTTTCTTCCCCTTTTTAAGAATCCTTGTGTTAACATTAGGTCCACCCAGATCATTCAGAATAATCTCTCCCATCTTGGTGTCTTTAACAAGTCACATCTACAAAGTCCCTTTTGCCATGTGAAACAATATGTCCATGGGCTATAGAAATTAGGAAATGGGCATTTTTCTGCCTATTCCAATGATGAAGCAAAGATAAGTGAAAAAATAGTAGGAAGAATGGATTTTAGGACCCAATCATTTTGAAAAATTTTAGAGTACAACTATTACAAGGAATGATCTAGTGTGACTGAGGCTGTCATTGCTTCCTAATATCTATTTTTTGCTATTCTTTCTGGGTACGCAGCTGAATATACTTTCAAGCCTCCCTTGCAAGTGGAAGTAGCCATATGACTGAGCTCTGATAAATGGAACATGAGTAAAATTGGTGTATATAGTTTTTAATTTGGTCTATAAGATCATGTTGTATGCCTTCCTTCTCTTTTCTTTCTGATGTCTGAAAAAAAAACTACTACTTGCATCAAAATTAAAATTAAACAGAATTAAAGATTCAAGTTCTCAGTCACACTAACCATATTTCAAGTGCTTAATAGCTAAATGTGACTATTGACTACCATATTGATCAGTTCAAATATAGAATAGTTGCTTTACTGCAGAAAGTTCTTTTGGTTTGTGCTGGACCAAAGGAAGGCAAAGCCACAAAGAGGAAGAAGGCCAGCTTCCTAATAGACTACATAAAGAACTCATCCCCACTCCTGATTAACATTTGACTGTTCTGGAGTCAATAAGTAAAATTTTCTTGCCTTAAGACAGAGAGATTTTACATTCTTTATTACACAGTTAGCACTCCTAAGTGCTAAGACAGTAAAAAGAAAAGAAATGAGTCTGGTAGACCTTATGATGCACCACACAGATTACCTTTTGGGAATAACAGATTTATTATTATTAGCCCAGCCAATAAGACTCTAATCTAACAGATTTATTAGCCCAGCTAATATATTTGCTTATTATTTGCTAATAAGCAAATATAAAGGGCCGAGTCTCTTGCCCCAATGTGAGACAGCTCTGATCACTCATTCAATATTCAGATATTCCTAAAGAATCTTTCGAGGTATCCCTTGAGATTACCTGACAGCTTGCTTTTTCCTTCTGCCCAGTCCTACTTACTTTTTCCCCCTTCTACAGGTGTTTCTGTTTTGTTGTGTTATTTTCAAGACTACCCACTAATAGACCTCCTGCATGCTAACCACCAGCTCAGAGTCTGATTCCTGGGGAACACAATGTACAAAAGTGGATATTGGAATTGGGCCAAGAAAGTAGATGCTGGAATAGGATATAAGAATTGCATCACCTGCCACCTAGATATTAATAGGGGCCCGATCATTGGTGGTAGATGAAACAGAGAGAAACCTTGTTTCTAGCGGATGGTTCCGTTGTTAAAGCTTTCACCAGTGGTAAATTAAAATGGTAAATTGTTGAAAGGGAATGCATTAGCAGGTATCAGACTAGAAAAACAGCAGAGAAAGTAACTATACAGATAATAATATATTCGGTGGCTATTGGTTGAGTTTGCTTGATGCTTTGGAGTAAAGATAAGAAATAGCTGACTGCACCACAACTGAAATCTAGGCCTAAAATTCTAGAAGGCCTCTTTAGTAACATCAAAAATTCTCTCATCTTTTGTAGTGAAAAGGTGGATGTAGCTTACGATCAAGCCCAGGACTTAATCGCAAAAAAATACCAAGCTCCCAAGTTGAACTCTTAAGCAAGACCTAGATTGGGAAAGATTGAACCCCTGATATATAAAGCAGACACATCTCAATGGATCCCATCACCTCCCCCCCCAAAATAAATCCTAATTTCCAGATCTCTTAAACTCCCTGAGTCTGTGGAAATAGCCTATTACTCTCTATGAGGACTAACACTCTCCTTTCCTTGAAGACAATGTACATCCTTCCCCACTTAGACAACATTACTTCTTCTGAAGATCTGCCTACTGGCCATAGGTCAATAATAAGGGTTCATAATCTGGCCAACGTAATCTGTCCAAAGGCAGGCTGGGTCTGATTAGAGATAAAAGAGAGACTACATCCCCAAAGGAACTACAAGACTCAGCTAGCATATATTAACAGGAGCCAAGGAAGTATATATGAGGGTAGCTTCTGAAGGGGCTAGAATAATTACAGTGGGTTTGATAAACAATACTTTGTTGATTTGGAGGGCACCATCCAGATTATATAGGCCTATACACCCTGGCAAAGACCTCAGGAGATGGCATACTCTACTGGAATTATGGAAAAAGCAACAATGCATACAAAGTGAGGTAGACATTCCAGACAGCCATAGCAAATAGTAAAAGAAAGGATTAGAAGACTTAGAAAAGAGGGCTTGTCTAACCATAGGTACTATATAAGGCTGGAAAACCCACCAGAGGACTCTATTCCACAGGAGGGCCTGGAAAATACATAATTTACCAAAACAATAAGGAAGCCCATGGTAGGAGTACCACCAGCATCACTTAGAAATTTATTGTTAGCTCCCCTCTATAATGCAGGGTTGGTGGGAAAAGTTGCCATTAAGAATTGAGTTCATCAGTAGCGAGGAGGATGATAGTTTCCCTATGAATTTGAAGCTATATGTCAGTGCTTCATCTGGATAGAAGGCACAACACAATTGGAGATGCTAAAATGATGCCCCCTACCCTTCCATAAAGAGCCATTTACTCAAGTGATAAGAAAAGAGAAATGTCCAAAAACATTTCAACATTTAGACACAGAGTCCAAAAATCAAAGTATTTGTGCCTCCCTGTCAGAGAGAAATCATAGAAGATATGAATAATAAAAGGAATCCTGTCCCAGGTTTTACTAACAGTAGACCACTGCTTCCGTAACCTATCTACTGTTTAAGATGCATATAATTTGCCCAAGGTTGTAATTTCCCAAGATTCTGAATGTATAACTGGAATAGACATACTTGGTAGTTAGTAGGTGGGTAACAGAAGTGCTGATCCTAAAGACCTTAAAGAGACAGAAGTATTGGTTCCCATCAAATCTTTATTTAATTTACTTGTCTGCCTCCCATACTAGGCAGATAAGCAGAGCCTAGAGGATAACAATGGACCATCATGAATGATGAGTACTGACTCCAATTGCTGCTATGGGGCCAGATGTGGCTTCTCTACTAGATCAGATTTATGCAATCTATGGTACAAATATGTCACTTTTGAATGGGTGTATACATTATTTTCTATCTCTATCTGCAAAGAGTGTCAGAAACTGTTCATATTCACATGGAATAGACAACTATACACATTTATGATCCTAGGTATGTGCTAATTTGCCTACCTTTGTTACAATGAAGCCTGACAACATCCAGAAAATCTTAACATCCATGATAATATCGCATTGCCTTATCATATTGATGACATGAAAATCAAATTAAAGGTACACAAAGTGGTTCTTCCAAGTGGCTAAAACATTATCTAGCTTGCCAAGCTTAATATGCTATCAAGAGTAGAGGTAAAACCCTAAAAAAGTTCAGATGACTGACATATCAATAGCATTTTTATGAGTCTAGTGGTTGCTGTCATACCAAGTTAGCATTTCAAACATACGGGTCAAAGTATTGGTACATTAACTCTCCATGCAAAGGAGGAAGCACCATGAAAGACAGTCCTGGTAAACCATTTCCGGTTTTATTCTTCACAATAGATCCCCTGGAAAATTTGGACTATTTCTCCTTCTCATATAATAGATGATTTAGATAAATAGATAAAAAGATTTTTAAAAAGATGATTTAGATAAATAGATAGAAAGGCTGCCAGTTTGGGTAGCAAGCCAAGCAAGGACCTTCAGCAGATCTGGGATGTGATGCAGGTCTGCAACTTGGAATATACAACCTGGAAGACTGTATGTAATAGAAGTATCACTGTAGGGAGATGACATAGCCCACTGAAAGAAGGAAGAACTACTGAGGATGAACAGAAGCACAATCAGGGGGCACAGAATGCTGCAACAGTTTCCAAAGTGCCTCTCCCTCAGCTCACTCCTATGCTCATATTGGGGATCCCTAATGATTATGAGGAAGAAAAACTTAAGCTTATTTCATAGACTCATGACTTTGTATTGGAGATTCAAGCTAAAAAATATGGTGGCCAACTCTTTTGCAAACTGTTGAGGCAACACCTTGAAAAAAATTTGGGGAGAGAAAAATTATAGCAATTGTGCAGAACTTTAGTTATTGAACCAGTTATCTACTTTGTTTGAAAAGACAAGCAGTCTTTAAAAAAAAGACAGTCTGAGTTTAGAAAATGTGAAGACTTGAGGGCAGTGGCAAACGTTTTCACAAGTCATCAGGGATAAGTAACGACAAAAAGTAGAAGATTATAGACAAGGGGGTCTGGAGTAGAGGTATGTGAATGGTCTTATAGGAGAGGACCAAAAGTGTGAAGGTCTCTTATATCTCGTGTTTATGGCCACAAAATGCAACAGCATGGTATATGAAATGATTTTGCTGCTTTCCTCAAGCTACATCTCTCAACAGACATTCCAGACACAACAGACATTCCAGGTATGTTAGTAGATATGTTAGCAGGGATAAAGTCTGTGAACTCTTATCAAGTCTAATCTAGCTACTGCCACCGCTTAATATACAACCTATAATCAACAGGGAATGATATCAAGTCTCCAATATATTTCCATCCTTTGATGAGACTACCCAGGCACTCTGTGGTGAGTTAGCTGTATTAGGTCCACTCGACTCTAAAAGTCCAGCAATTTCTCTTGGCATAAATACACACATTTTCTGTAAGTGGGTTTGTCTTTCTTTCATGTAAGACCTGAGCAAGTACCACATTTTTATAACTATGAAGTGTTCAATTTACCCCCACGGATCTCACCTACTATCTCGTGAGATCAAGGGACCCACCCTACAGCAAAAGAGGTGTGGACATAGGCTGATGACAGACCCCACTACCCAGATGCTTTTGGTCTGATAGAAAATTGAGTATTCTCTTGAAGGCATCATTGAAGCACTAGCTTGAAGATGACATTTTGCAAGGATAAGGCAAGTTGCTAGGATTTTACAAGACCTTGGATACAGCGTGAATCAAAGAAGGTTAAATAGTGCTTTGACCCACTAGTTAGAACACATACGTCTGAAAACCAAGTAGCATAAACAAGAGTGACCTTGCTTAGTTTTTTTTTTTTTTTTTTTCTTAGATAGCAACTCTGGGCTTTGCATGTTTAGAGCTTTTGGTTCCTATAGGGACAACACTTTCATTAGTGGATAAATCAAGAGTTCCTTTGAGCTATAAGCTGCAGCTGCTGCCTGAACACTTTGAACTCTTTGAGTGAAAGACCTGGAAGGCAAGAAGAGGTGTCTTCATCTTGACAGAAGGATAATAATCTTGATTGTCCAGAGTAAGTAGGATATTATTGCATGTGTGACCAGCAAGGAGTATGTTTGCCATTTGACATTTCTTCATACTCTCTTTATACATTTTGATGGAAAGTGGACAATGACAACAACATTGTCTGAAAATGGCATAGTGATCAGGGGCTCAGAATCCTTAGGAATGAGAGTATGATCAAGTTACCAGATAAGCCACAAAGATCACCAAACTTGTTAGCTGAGGCTTAAGAAAATCTAGTTTTCACTCTGAGACCAGCTTCAGCAGAGAGTGCTAGAGTTATTAACCTTCCTCTTTCAGGTGGTCTAAGCAAGGCCCACAAGAATCCTGAAGGACAAGCTGGTCCCAGAATTTATATAAATAAGTTAATTTGAGTAAAGCACATGTTTACTGTTTTGGATGCTGTCATGACGACTCATCATTTTTCAAGAAACAAGGCCTTCAGCTTCTGAAAGTATGTTCAGAAGAATCCTCAGGCAATCTATCAGCCATTTCAGGAAATGCTCAGCTGTAGAGACCCTCACCAGAAGTTATGCCTCCACCTAGAGAAGCCCATGTCCAATGACTCTACCCTCAAATGACGCAAATCTGAAAGAACACCTAAGTGTTCTGTTACGACTATACTACACCTAACCATTTCTGCTCTAGTCCTATTTTCTTAACTTTTTTTTTAAGATTTTATTTATTTATTCAGGAGAGACACAGAGGGGGCGGGGGCAGAGACACAGACAGAGGAGAAGCAGGCTCCATGAAGGAAGCTTGATGTGGGCTTTGATCCTAGGACTCCAGGATCATACCCTGAGCTGAAGGCAGGCGCCAAACCACTGAGCCACCCAGGGATCCCCTTCTTAACCTTTCTTTTGCAGTTTTTGATCTCAAGAGCATTCTTATTAATCTCTTCATGCTAATCTCTATCTCAGAGTCGTTACCTATGGGACACAAACTATAACAATAGGTGTCAAAAATGGCAATGCTTGAAATTGAGATTGTAAATGAGGAAGTTGCTACTGATGACAAGGTCTGGGGAAGTGGGTGACTAAGGTAGATTGTGGATCATAGAGGAGAAGTGACTAAAGAATTGAGAGGCCAGAATGATGGAAAGATCATCTTCATGAAACTTTGAGTCACCAAATATTTTGACATTAGTGTTGGAAAAAGCATTAGTGTACCAGGTACCAATATTTTCAAGGAATTGAGAGGTTGAGGTGGGTTTCAAGGAAATTAATATGTGGGGGACCACACCAAGAATATATAATTATTAGTATAGTCTGATGGCATGAAGAAAGAGGATGGTAGAACAATAACCTAGAAGTCACTATGGGAGTTGGTAAGAGAAAAACATGATACACTTAAGAGGACCATCAGGGAGATCCATCTTTTTTTTTTTTTTTTTAAGATTTTATTTATTCATGAAAGATACACACAGAGAGAGAGAGAGAACCAGAGACATAGGCAGAGGGAGAAGCAGGCTCCCTGCAGGGAGCCCGATGTGAGACTTGATCCTGGGGCTCCAGGATCACGCCCTGGGCTTGAGGCAGGCACTCAACCACTGAGCCACCCAGGCGTCCCAAGATCCATCTTTTAGTTAAAAATAAAATAAGAAAGAACTTTCACAAAGAAAGTTCGGAATACATGAAGTTTTGCTTCAAGGCTAACCTATACATATCTTAGATATAAAGAATTGAGTCTGTCTCCCAACTATTTCAGATAAAAATTAACACATTTTTAATTTTCTATTTTCTTTGGATGAGGCTATACAATGTGCTGTAAGTGTTCAGAATTTTTGCATTTGGCTAGCTGATTAGGAATGCTTAGCTAAATTGCTTGAATTAGTGACTACACATCTTGACATGCTGTAGCTATAATCAGAGGCACAGAAGAGTCAACTGCAAAAGTAATATTATTACATAAAACAGATCACATATAAAATTGGTTATATCCTTTATCCTGTGAAAATCTGAACCATGGAACAACCATGTGAAAAGTGGTCTTAATCTGCATAACCTTTAAACTTATTATTCAATAATGCTGGAACTTTTTTTTTTTAAACCTTCACTTTTTTTTTATTTTTTAAAGATTTTATTTATTTACTCATGAGATACCCAGAAAGAGAGAGAGGCAGAGACACAGGCAGAGGGAGAAGCAGGCTCCATCCAGGAAGCCCGATGTGGGATTTGATCCCAGGTCTCCAGGATCACACCCTGGGCTGAAGGCGGCACTAAACCACTGAGCCACTTGGGCTGCCCAGAACTTTTATTAAATGTAAGAACATCTGAAGGAAAAAGCATATATTTGCCCTTTTCAGATGGTTAGATTTGTTTCCAATTATTTCACATTTTTACACTATTTAAAAACTAGACAAAATTTCAAATGCTCATTATAATTTTACAAAATGAACAAAGAAGAGTATGCTCTTCTACTTAGTTATGATTTATATACCTAGTATTTCCAGGACAATACTTCCAATTTCTTGTTTTCTACTAGTTATACTGCAGTAGGTCACTCATTATCCACATTTTCAAAATAAAACTACTTCTATTATCTTTCTTTTTGTAAAATTTTCAATCGCTTTCCAAAAATGTGTTTCTTTTTCTTCTTGGAAACAGCAAGATTGCACTTCCTAGCATCATTTGCAGTTATACATGGCCATGTGAACGAATCTTGTCCAATGGGCTCTAGGTGAAAGATATATACCACTTCTAAGTTTGGTGCATTTAAAAACTCCCACCTGACTTTCAGTTCTCAGTGTCTCACTTTGTGAGCTAGAGGGATAGAATCCAACAGACATCTCTTAGACCTTAGGGATGAAGTAGCTGCAAGATGAAAAAAACCTGTATCCTTGAGTCAGAGCATATAAAGTCACCCCAAATTTCCAGGATTGTTTTGTTATATGAGTCAGAAATACGATTCATCAATATTAATCACTGAGATTTTTGCGATTCTATTTTTTTAAAGGTTTTATTTATTTATTCATGAGAGACACAGAGAGAGAGAGAGAGAGAGGCAGAGACACAGGCAGAGGGTGAAGCAGGTTCCATGTAGGGAGCCCAACGTGGGACTTGATCTCGGGTCTCTAGGATCACGCCCTGGGCTGAAGGTGACGCTAAGGCGCTGAGCCACCTGGGCTGCCCTGATTCTATTTTTTATAGCAATTAGTCTTCCCTTCCCTGACTATATACTTGTACTCTACCTGACATTCCGATTTCTGTAATGGCCACCATAGCATATCAGATACAGAAAGACTGAAAATAGGGGTAGATACAATAAGTATTCCCAATCAGTTCTTCCTTCTCAATCACATAATATAATTAATTACTGAGACAATATTGTTAACTCTATTGCTACAACATTTCCTTCGTTGTCCCCATATCTTTAGTTTTCTGCCTTAAAAATCCAAAATTTTTAATGAGCATCTAAATATATCAATATATATTCCCCCAAATTTAGCCAGAAATTGCTTTTACCGGCATTATTCTCTGCAATAACACAGCCCTACTTATTCTAATATTCAAATTTTCCATCATCTTTTTGACTCTTTGAGATGGTCACAATATCCCCTCCACTGGCATTTTTGATTTTGCATATATAAAACATAACTAGCTGGCTAGAGAAATGAATATAATCCATATTTAAAAATAAATGATTCACTCATCATCTTCTTTATGAGATCCTCCCAGATTTTTCCTATTTATAATTACCTTTTGCATTTACTACGAATGTACTACGCTACAGTTTTTCTAGTAATAATAGGCTTTGCTTTCATTTTTTTATGGAACTGATTCTGATTTCTATTGCTATATAGCAAGTTATCATAAACTTTTCAAAAGCCACCATTTCTTACTTCACAGTTTGTAAGTCAGACTCATGCATATAGCATGACTAGTTCTCTCTTCAGTTTATCATAAGATTGAAATCAAAATATTGGCCAGACTGAGTTCTCATCTTGAGGCCCTAGGGAAAAATTTGCTTCCAAGCTCACTCTAGCTCTTGCCAGAAATCTGTTCCTTGTGATTGTAGGACTGAGGCCCTGCTTCCTTGCTATGCAGACTCCTCCATCTTCACTAAATAGAATCCTTCATGTACTTCAACTCTCTGACTTCCTCTTCCACTGGCAGCGGGAGAAAACTCTGCTTTCAAAGGGCTTATGTGATTAGGATAGGCCTAACTGAATAATATCCAGTCAGTTGTGCCAATAGTATAAATAAATCACAAAATAAAATCCATTATATCATAGTCCTGAGGATTATTTAGAGCATGTATACATCAGGGGTAGGAAATCTTTGGGAACATATTAGAATTCTACCTATTTCAAGAAACTTAAAAAAAGCAAATCTGCAAGCACTAAGTCTTTGAACTTTAGCCTCACTAAAGTATAGGTTAGGCATAACAAAAATTACCATTATCTGTCTCATAGGTTACTAACAAGAGGTTCAAAATATTTAAACAGTGTGGCCATATTCTTACATTTATAGGGGGTATGGATACAGATAGAAAGATTTTGACTAGAAATCCAAAATTCTCTTTATAATACTTCATAAACTACATTTGGGATTGTACGTTTATTATCATTACTTTATTACATGTTATTTGATTATAAAATGCTAATGCTAAAGTATCACATCAGTTGAGGAATTTAGTATTTTCTAAGAGGGTATATAAATTTATCCCTTAATGTCATCTTGGAAAGTGGAGGCTAATTTCTTTGTTCCCCACATGTATCATGTAATCATCTTGGGCTGTCATAGCAAAATACCATAGACAGGGCAGCATAAACAACAGAAGCTTATTTTCTTACAATTATGGAGGCTGGAAATTTGAGATCACAGTGCTAGCAGGGTTAAGCTCTAGTGAGGATTCTTTCTCTTCCTAGTTCACAGATGGCCATTTTCTGGCTGTGTCATTATGCTGTGGGGAGAGAATTTCTCTCTGCTTCTTCTTATAAGGCCACAAATATTTTCAGATCAGAATGCTACTCTTATGACCTCATTTAGTGGTAATTACCTCCTAAAAGTTCTATTGTCAAGTATAGTCACACTGGGAGTTAGGGCTTCCCCAAGTGAATTGAGTTGGGGTCGAAAGGAATGAATACAATTCAGTCCATTGTAATACATTACCAAGTTTGGAATATACATACAACAGCTAATGAATAAATATTCATTGTTCTCAATTTGTATGCAATCAATTGATACCTAGTTAAGCCAGACCCATAGAGAATCATATTAAATAATATATACTCCAACTAACTTTTTATTCTGATGATAAATGGAAAAAATAGAGAATAAAAATTATTGGAGCTTTCTTTAGATTCCCTATAGCTATAGATAGACCTTTTATGATTAAACAAACAGGATTACCAACTTCTATTTTGGCTGGAACACTTAGACTTGACTCAGAACTTGAAAATCTTGATGCTTCCACAATTCATAGAATTGTCTCGAGTTAAAAAAAGTTGATCAGAAAGAAAAATTGTGATCAAGGTAGCCATATGCATAAATGGTCTGGAGTATACTCAATAGCTTACAAATTCCTGTATTCTGAACAACACCTTTTTTAGACATGATTTATGGTGCTTAATGTGTGTGTGTTGGCACTGGGGGCCAGGGGAAGGGTTATTCTCAAAATTCTCCTTCAAATACCATTATAAAGCCATGTGATAGTTTAGTATTGCAATGGAAATCACACTGTGCACTCCTCACCCATTAGGCTGCTAATGTTTCAGCCTATAAAATGCACTGGTTCCAATATAGGACTATCATGACAAAGCCAGAATGGGAGAATTTTAAGCTCATTAACTTACAGAGGGATGGCATTTGTTTTCACTTTGCCAAATCAAATAAACAAAGAGGCAAATAAACTTGAAATGTTACTTTTGGGGAAAGATTGACCATTGCTTTGACCTACTTTGGTCATTCAGATATTCTTTTGCAAATGTTCCTCTGGAACTGTGAAAACTATGCTGAGTACATTATAAAAATAGGGGGAAAAGCTCAAGAAAATTAACATTTTTTAGCTATTAGATACAGTCATTAGTGATATTCTGAAGCATTCTGACAGCTTTCGCTACAATTTCCTCTTCTTTTGTTTTAAAAAATTCTACTCTAAAGAAATACATTCAACTAGGTTATAATTAACGTGGCTGTCAAAAGATATTATATATCATCAGCTGCTTACCATCCTAAGGTAGAAAAAGAGTAGCAATGCTATTGTTCTCTGCCTAATCAGGTCAAAGCAGTGGCAACTTTAATTAGAATTATTGTCAAGAAACTGCTAAAAGTCTATAACAGTAAACTATGTCATATGTTTGCTCCCGCATCTTTTATTTTAATCTTATTGAGGGACAGAGACATTTTTAATTTATAAATTGGCAAGCGTCTTCCCATAATATTGTTCTATCACACCCTTTCTTGCATTTAGCAACCAACGTCTAGTAGCTGACCTACAAGTTCTATCAGAATGTTTATTGTCTAATGAGCTTAACTATTTAATAATATATGAAACTGCTAAGATTTCAAAGCATGAAAGTCATGAGAATTGAAATTAAAAATTTGTGGACACAATTTTTCCTACATAAATTACCAAATAGGAAAGAGACACATTTATAAAAATGCTAAAAAAATAATTATAAAAACGATTTCAGCTTATTACTAAAAGCATCAAGCTTTTAGGACCATTTATCATTTAAACTGGTTCTGAACATCAATGCTATTCTGATTTCTCTATTTTTGTTAAAGTGTGGTACATGACTTTCTCAACAAGGGAAATATTTTATGTGCAATAAATGTTCTTGTAATTGAGAAAATTATAGCTAATTCTGTTTTTTCATTAAGATAAAATTGGTATATTACATTATATGCTTCAGGTGTGTAATGTTCATAATTTGATATTTGTATACACTACAAAGTGGTCACCATTATAAATCTAGTTACTATCCATCACTATACAATTGAGCCCCTTCACTCATTTTGATCACCCCCCCAAAAAAACATTACTCATCTTTCTCCATCTGACATTTTACTTAGTATAATACCCTCAAGGTACATCCATGTTGTCCCAAATGATAAAATATCTTCCTTTTTATGTCTGAGTAGTGTTCCATTACAGTGTGTGTATGTGTGTGCATGTGTGTGTCTATGGATGTATCTATCTATCCATGACATCTATTCATCCACCAATGGACACCTAGGTTCTTTCCATACCTTGACTATTATAAATAATGTTTTCAATGGACATATGAGTGTCTTGAGTTAGTGTTTTTGTATTTTCCAGTTAAATACCGAGAAGTAGAATAGCTATGTCATAAGGTAGTTCTACTTTTTTTTTTTTTTTTTTTTTAAGGACTTGCCATACTATTTTCTGTAGTGGCTACATCAACTTACATTCTCACCAACAGGGTATCAGGGTTTTATTTATTTGCATCTTTTTCAAGTTTTTTAATGTGGTATAGTACGGTGCAAAACTGATGCCCACCAGTGCCTCCATCTTAGAGTCCCACCAGGGTTCTGCGTCTTTGGCAGATGCTTTCGGATTAACAAATGAGTCTTCTTTGCATATAGTCTAGGCACCTTTAAAACTGTTGCTTTTGTGCTGCATTCCAGGACTGGTGGATCTGTCCATAAGCCCTTTAACAGTAAATTTTCCTTTCCCTATAGTCGCCTTCCCTCTGGTTCTCTTAAATATAAATTCTGATTGGTTTTCTAGGCCAAATGCTTCTGGAGCTCATTTCTCCAGTGTAGTTCCCAAGGGTTGAGGTAACTGATGGGGAGCACTACCACCTCAGGGAAAAACTTCACATTTTCAGATTCCCCCCGCCCCCAATTGTGGGTTGTTGCATCCGGAGTGGGGTTTCTTGAAAGACTGTGTCTCTGACCTGTGTAGTTGTTGCCTTTCATGTGGAGGCACTGCTCTGTTAACTTTCAGATCCTTTCCAGAAGGAATGATTCCATATATATATCTGTAGATGTGTTGTGTTCATGGAGGAGTTGAGTTCAAGGTCCTTTGACACTACCATCTCAAACTCTCCTCAAATTCTGTATTATTTTTAGATAGATTAACTTGTCAAGTTTTTATACATTCATTGTCTCTGTACAGTTTTTGCTTAGAGGAAAGATTCAGTGTAAAATAACATGCTTATCTTAATACAAATAAATCCAATTCATGAAAATAAATATAAATTCTTTTGTCTTTTTTTAGCAAATATGTTGTTTAAAAAGTGAAGAATATTTGTTTTTACTCTGCCTGCTAATTTATTCATTTTACTTATGTTAATATTCCAGGAAATTATGTTCACCTCCTTAAGGAAACATTTCTTGTTACATACTGACTTTCAGGTCATGGCATATGCAGCTTAAGATAATAAGACTAGCAATTACTTTTCTATTTTGACACACTAGTCCAAGAACATTGTGTTGCATTTAATGAAGTAGGCCATTGCTGCCTTTAGGATGTATTCAGGCAGTCCTTGACGTAGGTGGCTTAAATGACTGCTTCCCTCCCCCAACAGACTCTTTTCCATTATTTCTTCTTACTCTTTCCACAAGAAAATGCCTGGAGTGATCTATCTTCTCTCTTCCAATACACATTCTCTCCTGGAACTTCCAGTCTGTACCAGACTGCATAAAAAGAGCTCATGATCAGGGACTAGGCTTGGTTGTAAGAGGAAAGAAAAAGAGGAGATAAACTGAATCCCCACTACTTTCCCATTTCTGTCCTTCAGGCCTACGTGAGGTCTCCTGCCTTCCAAGAACACCAGTCTAGCACCACAGCATGTCCAGTTCATGGTGGATATTTATGTCCATAGGTATTTGACAAATCTTGGTGAAGCCCTATGTCTTTACTCCAGACATTCAAATCCTACTCCATATCTTAGGGGGGGAAATCATATATATATGATAACCTAAAGTGTAAAAGGGATAAGGGGAAAGGAAAAAGTGATTTGGAGAGAGAGAAAGAGAGAATTCTATTTCTAATTTGAGTCAGAGCTAGTCTGTCAATGAAAGTTCCAAAGATGACAGAAAAGTGAAGTGAGTCATTTCTTGGAGTCTTCAGCAAGAATAAATAACAAAAACTATCACCTGGTCTGAAAGAGTTGGAAGAATTTGGGGAAAGAGATTCTGAAACTCATTGCTCCTTCCATACCAGTATGAAATTCCTAGAGTTTCTTCCTTTTTTGCCCACATTTCCATTTCAGTATTTCATTGTCCTAAACCTATCCTCTATACCCCTACCCTAAGGTATCAGACCTTTGGCACCAAGATTTGTTATTCTCCCCGTGAGGGAGGGAAGAGTTGGGAGAAACAGGGGAGATTCAGATTCATTCAAAGTATGTAAATTGTCTTCCTTGTGCTTAGGTTCTGTAGTGCTGTGTGAACCACGCTGTACTTCTGGCATTTAGGAGGATAAATAGATTTCTGTGAGCTAGTGTGGGAACATAACCAAGAGAGATAAACTAAACCTCCAGGCAAAATGTATTTTGAATTTCAAACAAGTAAGTTACCTATAAACTTTGGAACACTTTATGGTTATAAATCGGGTGTTGTTTTTTGATCCTTCCAAAGGAATACAGCAATAAATTTATTGTGTTGCTCAGATGCTCAAGTTTGCTTCTTTGAGAAAGCTATGCCTGGTAGTGGTGAATCTTGGGAAGAAAAGCAGGAAGAGCACAAATCACAGATTAAAATTTTGCTACCATTTTGTCCCTTTTCTTGACATGGAGTCCTTTCACCCTTCTTTTATGTGATACTCATTCTTAAGGATAATTTCTGGTCATTGGTATATATATTGGGGAGCCGGCAGTTTGCTAAAAAGAAGTAGGAGGAAGCTGAACTGTGTATGTTGAAGTCCTTTGAGCAAGAGGCAATCACTTCAGCTGGAATAGGGAAAGGTTAAAATGTTAAAATCTTTGAGAAGTAGCAGTTTAAAATATTACATTGCATAATAGAATATACATTTGAACAGAGATCCCAAGGATCAAAGTCATAAAGCCAGAGGAACGAAACTTTGTATTGGATAACTGGTTAGGAAGTACTTGGACGACATCTATGGAAAACAAGTTCTTCTGCAGGTGAGAGAAAGAAAATTCATGTTGAGTGCATTTGCACAAGCGATCAGTCTCTATGCATGAGATTTGTTCCTTCATTTTCTCAGTAACTACTTACTAAAGCACCCTAGAGAACACCCCCCCATTACATATGGGATTGCAATGATGAATAAGATATAGGTCTAAACCTGAAAAAAAATAGAGTTTGCGGAGAAAGAAAACAGTATGATAGCAGAAGATCTAAGCAGAGGGAAGACTTGGAGGACAGGAAACTCTAGTCCAGTTTGTGGAGTGAAAGAGTAAAGGGGTGGCTCCTAGAACTTTTCACAAATGAGACGTCTAGGCAATTTGTGTCTCCCCATCAACTCATAGCAAACCAGAAAAAGAGGCCCCCTCTACACTGCAAAATTACACTTCAAAGCCCCGCCAGTAAGTATTGCTCTTTCTATTTAAATCTCCAAGGCAATATTGTCTCTTTAACAAGTACTGGCCAACTTGTTTTTTAGAATATTTATGTCATCACAGAGAGCTGTCATATGAGCTGTAAGACACGTTCATGGAAGAGAGGAAATGCCCCACTTGAGAAGCACTGTCAGGTGGAAGTCCTTGGACAGCACTGACTAACACAGGAAGTATGGCACACGTGTAGCTGGAAGGTCCTGTTGACTTGTAGCAACAGTTCTTAGGCATAAAAACCCAGAGAAGGGCTAACATGGTTTGTTTCTCCAGCGAGCCTACTACAAACAGCATTCACTTCCCTAGCAAGGCAAGTTAAATGGAGTGGCTTGGTTCTCAGCGGGACAACACACAGCTCTCCTAAGCTTTCATTGGCACATTTTTATTAGCAACAAAAGGCTCCAGCAGCTCTAGGAGTTCATCTTCCCAGAGTAATTTACGAGTTCTTTCCCTTGCTTTTTCATCCTTCCCTAGGAACACTCAAGTATTCAAGTTGCTGCCCACAGCTCACCCACCACTCTCTATTTTGGTGGAGAGATAAGAGAAAATAAGACATGAGGGTATTTTTGACGCTTACTCCTTTGCATTAAATAAGCACCAGGGCTCAATTTTTGCATGACTCCTTTGTGATAGGAATTTGGCTCCAACACAGCTCTTCTTTCAGTGGCTGAATCGGTCTTTGCGCTCATGTCTCCTCACCCTGGTTCTCTTCCCACACAAGGGGGCTTTCTTTTTTTCACCTTTTTATAGTGCTACTCATTTGAAACATTGTGCAGAGCCCTGATATGTGTTCATTCAACAAATAAATATTTATTAAACATCACAACCAAGGTATTCCGCTTGGTTCTTGGGATGTAAATGTGCACAAGACAGGGTTCCTGCTTTGGAGCGTTTTGCAATTAAGTTTAGAAGGAGACATAAAACAACTAATTATAAGATTCTTTGAAAAGGGCAATGAGAGACGATGGAGACGCAGAAGCCTTATAGGCTGCTTTCCACTTGTTCTCCACTTTGTTGAGTGAAAGTGTACCTTACCTCTTTATAAAGAAATAGCATATAAGCCCCTGTGTCTGGCTCTATTTTCTGGAAAATTAAATTAAAAAGCAGGCCCTCAGAATGAGATATTGGGATGGATTTCTCCCTTTTCGGATGGCTAAGAGGACAACATGAGTAGTGGGACAGTGCTAACATTTGGTATACAGTGGCTTCACAATTATAAAGCTTTCACCTATGGTTAATTGGGATGAAATCAAGGTAAAAAAAGTTAGGCATTGGTCTATGTGGTAGCTGTGTCACTTGAAAGACATGGGGAAGGGATTATTTTAAAAAGTTTGAGGTGGACTGGCTTATTTCAACTATGGTGAAAGCCTTGTGAGAAGAAAATTATGAGCAAAGGGCATCTCACTGCCAATTTAGGCAAATTATGAAAGGACCACGTTTGCAGATTTTGCAAATTTTAAGGAGACTGTCAGCACCTACAGCTTCTGGCTGTAAAAAAAAAAAAAAAAAAAAAAAAAAAAAAAAAAAAAAGTCAGACCAGGATCTTACTCTCAGGTGTAAGAGCTGCAAAAGAAGCTGATCTTGGAACACCAAGTGACCATGAGATGGAAGGAGCACAACATGAGCTGGGAATTGCGAAACCTGTAAAACCATATCATTAAGTGGACACTGTGGGGGATCCAGACTACAATAAAATTATACATTTGGGACTAGGTTGGAGCAGGTCCAAAAGGCAAAGGTACATTACATGAATAGTAAGACACATAACTTGTCAAAAATTCCTATGACACTGATGACTCTTCTTCAACTTATAGCTAATGGAGGGAAGGGTTCCTTTCAGCCAAATGACAGAGGAAAGAACTCAAGCCTGGTTTGCAGGCTACATTTACCTAAAGGTTGGTGCTAGCCAAAAATGGACAACTAACACAACACAGTATTACCAAAGGGACAGGTTCTTTTACTACTCAGTAGTTTGCCAAATAACCAAATGGTATTTGACAGCAAACAGGTGATGCATTCAATGGCCAGAAATGGTGAGGGGAGTACATGCTCTAAAGGGACCCTCTCTCTGATTAGGTCTCATGGACAGGATTTTGTGGGCCCTTAAGCAAGCTGGTGTAGAGGTTTTTAGGGGAAAGGGTAAAAGGCTTCTTGGAATCAGAGTGCCACCTCTTAAATGGACACAGTGAGATCTGCCATGGTACTAATAGGTGTGTTTTTGTCATTATAATTAGATGGTAATGATCCCAAGGTCATCTGGGTGATTAGCTCAGCATCTGAACTGGATCAAACTTTTGAAAACTGGGTCATGGGGGCTGTTTGGAACTTGCAGCTTCTGACATCCAGCCTTAGTTTCCAAATGGCAAGGAGCACCTGTAAGCAGGGCTACAAAACTGGGTTATTGTGGCTACTTGGAATCTGCTAGTGAGTTCCTGCTGTCGACATCCCTACAGGTGATCTTAAGGCACCAGTGGTCAGTGCTGCTAGTTGTGTATGTAATACAATTTGTATAGGGGGAGAAATGAATTGAGGTAATCATCCTATTATTGGCATAATAGATCAATGAAAGTTCAGAATTTATGCAATGACATTTATGCAGTAAACCTATAGCAAGAACTCATTTTTTTTTTAATTCCTGAAAGTTTCACTTTTCAGCAACAGACACTGACACAAAGCTCTGTATCATCTTTTCTTGAGAAAAATAGGCACTCGGTGATGGGTGGATCATATCAAGCACTTTACACTCTAGAGGGAACAGAGATTTGTCCTTACTGGAACAAACATTTTTTCCATCTAGGTGTTGACCTTTCTTACCCACAGTGCCAATGACAAGAACAATATGTGAGGGTTCAGATGTCTTTGTTCCCAGTTAAAAGATCATGCAAGTTGTAGTGGAGCCCAATTCAATCATATCACCTATATATAATCACTGAGTCTTAATGTCTTGGCAGCTTATTTGCCTCTGCTGGTATCTAATTGTGTGCTTATAGCTCTGATTGGACAATCACTCTATTTAGCTCTTGGCATATACACATTCTAATATTCCTTATGATTCTACCTCCTTGGTGTGTACCTGTGCTTTCCAACATATTTAACATTCTAATATTGCTCCATAAAAACTGACCTTTGGTTTATTTTAGCCCTATGTTCTTTTAATCTATTTGTATTACTACAATCTAATGATTATAACATTTCAAGTAATGTTATAAATATATTAAATATTATGATTCCATTTTGAAATTAAATGAGAGAATACATGTGATTTTTTTTTTTTTTTCAAGAATGCCTTGCCAATGACATTGCCTTGCCATGTCAGCAGCTCTGGTGGCCCAGCAGTTTAGCATCACCTTCAGCCCAGGGCGTGATCCTGGAGACCTGGGATCAAGTCCCATGTGGGCTCCCTGCATGGAGCCTGCTTCTCCCTCTGCTTGTGTCTCTGCCTCTCTCTCTCTCTGTGTCTTTCATGAATAAATAAATAAAATATTTATTAAAAAAAGAAAAAGAAGAAAAAGAAAAAGAATGCCTTGCCTATATTAAGCCCTTGCAAATCTTTCTTCTTTCTTCTTTCTTTCTTTCTTTCTTTCTTTCTTTCTTTCTTTCTTTCTTTCTTTCTTTCTTTCTTTCTTTCTTTCTTCTTCTTTCTTTCTCTCTTCTTTCTTTCTTTTTCTTTGACACTCATAAGTGTCTTTCTTTCAGCAGGGGTGGGGGATAGAGGCAGAGGGAGAAGAAGAGAGAGAATCTTAAGCAGGCTCCATGCACAGCACAGAACCCACTGCAGAGCTCTATCTCACAACCCTGAGACCATGACCTGAGCCAAAATCAAGACTTGTACACTTAATCAACTGAGACACTCGGGTGCATCATAAATATTTCCATTATTATTCATATGTATATCATTCATGAAAAACTTGGAATAAGATTACTTGTATATATACCAGAAAGAGTAAATCAGTAGCAATGAACTTCAACTTCAATTATTAATGAGACTGTTGCAGTAATCCATAGATAGATAGATAGATAGATAGATAGATAGATAGATAGATGCATATTTACTTTCTACTGAATTGTTATGAACCTTAAATTGAGAACTTCTTAACTACTGCTAAATTTTTTTTTGGATACCCCATGGAAATGAATCATAATACAGCTGAACATGTGGTAAGATGTCAGCCTCAGTATGATTCCTAATCAAATGAAATAACTTCTAGTTTTCCTGCCAAGAAGGGCTCTTACCTTTTTAAGAACACCATTTAATCATCTGGGTACAGGTTATATATCACTTTTCTTCCATGCAGGTAGTAGACTTCCAAGTGGAAAAAGAACTGCTGTATACATGTTTTATGGCTTGACATTATCATATACCAAAGGACATATTTTGCTCTTAACTCTTTCTAATTGATAGGTGCATGCAGAACAGTATTAAATCTTTTAATATCTTAGAGTATTCTTAAATTTTTCATGCCTTCAAGCCTTTACATATATTATTCCCTCTTTATGTAATATTTTAAACTGTTTTTTCAAGACTTAGCTCAAATGTCACTTCCCTGTGAATATAAGTCCAAAATAAAGAGTAAAAATAAAAATCTTTGAAAAAATCTTGCTCAATCTGTCCTTAACTCTGACATCTGATTTCTTCATCCTTTGACTCCTCACAACATTAAATTTTTACACAAATATCACCTTCTTGGACTACCTTCCTCAGAAACCATTAATATTAGTATCCTGGGGATACTGTAACAAATTAGCAGTGGATTAAAACAACAGAAAGTATTCCCTCACAGTTCTAGAGGACAGAGAAGTTCAAAATAAGGTTCACTGGGCCAAAGTCAAGGTTTTGGCAAGGTCATACTCCGCTGGAAGCTCTAGGAAAGCATCTGTTCCTTGCTTCTACTTTCTGGTGGCTGCCAACAGCCCTTGGCTTGTGGTTGCATCCTTCCAACTTTCAAAGTTAACATCTTCAAAGCCTCTTTATTCCATCTTCTCACTGTCTTTTCTTCTTTGTGCATGTAATTTCCTGCTGCTTTGCTTTTACATAGTGGATCTTTGTGAATAAGTCTAGAGCATGTGTAGATAATCTGGATAAGCTTTCCGTTATAGGATCTTTAATCACATCTGAAAAGCCTTTCCCATATAGAATAACTATCAGGGCTTATATTAGGAGAGCCATTTCTTCAGAAATTGACAAGCATATATTAAAATTTATATGGAAATGCAAGGAACCCAGAAAAAACAATACAATTTTAAAAATAAAGAAAATAAAGTTTGAAGACTCATACTTCCGGAATTCAAAACTTACCCCAGAGCTAAAGGAATCAATACAGTGTTGCCATTGGTAAGAATAACATATTGTAAATAAAAATATGTCATATAAGTGTTTAATATCCAGAATATATAACAATATATTACCACTAAACAATAAGAAGATAAATGATACAATTAAAAAGTGGGCAAATCATTTAAATAGATATTTCCCAATAAGATTTACAAATGACCAATAATCATGTGAAAATATGCTTAATATCATTAGCCATAATGAGAATGCAAATGAAAATAATATTGTGATATTTTACACATACAAGGATGGCTAAAGTATATATATATGTGTGTGTGAATTGTTGCTAATGGGTATAAGATTTCTTTGAGGTATGTTGAAAATGTTCTGAAAATAAATTTTGGTGATAGTTGTTCAAACCTATGAATATATTAAAAGCCATTTAACTGTCACTTTAAAAGGGTAAATTTTATAGTACTTAATCTATAAATTAAATATATGTATATTTAATTAATTAAATATATCTTAATAAGGCTGCACAAAACAACAACCAAGAAAAGAACTAACCTGGATGAATTAATAGGAACTGCTTTACCTGTAGGTCTCAATTTTTAATGTGCTTATTCAAAGAGGCTGAAGCATAAAATTGAATAAGAAGTTTATTGGGGAGACAGATATTAATCATGGAGAAGCTGCTTGCCAAACATCAATACAGAGATGGATCTATGTGGCATAAGGCCTGGACAGTGGTAGCCATGGAAGTGAATCACTGCAATCTTCCTTCAGGAGAGGACTTACCCATTCAGCTGCAATGAATGCTGTTAGCTGAAAGTCTCTACCTAAAAAGCTTTCAGGATCAATCTACTGGTTTAGAACCAGTAGATTACTTGCCCTTTGCTTTCCAACAGAGTCTAACTTAATGAATAATTTTTGCCTTGGAGCTCCTGGTTGGGTTGGCCAAGACTGTCCAATCTGTATAATGGCTATAAATCTTCACCACTCAATCCTACAACTTTACTCCTTTTATTTTTATAGTTGTCATTTTTGTATTGTATACTGAATCAAATACTGCCCTTATCATTCACATGTGTTACTCCCAATATACTCCACACCTATTTTACCATCTTCTTTTTATAGAATCCAATGGACATATCAGGGAATTCATCAAATCTGGTTGCAATTATATATATTCTGACATATTTAAAAGAATCTAAATTTAAGGATAACCTTCATCATAAAAACACATATCATACATTTAATTTAAAACTTTATAAAGTATCATCATTTCAAATCAATTTGGTAAAGAAACAGGCCATTTAATATAATTACATGGTCACCTTAGACTTTTTTTTTTACTCTCAGTGGTGTTATTATTACTATTTTATTGATGGTTCCAAGGATTAAATAATTTAAACATAGTTAAATTAAAATTGAGTCCAGTAGTGAAGGTTTCTGGAACTAAATTTGGAGCAGTTCAATTTTACTGTAGAAACAAAATGAAAGAGGAAATGGTCAGGGGATGGGGTGACTGGGTGATGGGTACTGAGGGGGGCAAATGATGGGATGAGTTATGCTATATGTTGGCAAATTGAACTCCGATTAAAAATATACAAAAAAGAAAGAAAGAAAGAAAGAAAGAAAGAAAGAAAGAAAGAAAGAAAGAAAGATAGAAAGAAAGAAAGAAAATAAATAGTCTGTATTTAATTTAAAAAGTAACTATAGAGAACAGAGGGGAAATTGGTGAGGGAGTGAGTGAAATTGGTGAAGTGGATTAATAATACACTTGTATATATTTTTAAGATTTTATTTTATATTTTTATTGGAGAGAGGTAATGAGCATGAGTAGGGGGAGGGACACTGGGAGATGGAGACAGAGAATCTCAAGCAGACTCCAGATGAGCATGAAGCCCAATGCAGGGCTCAATCTCACAACCCTAAGATCATAACCAGAGCAGAAACCAAGTCAGATGATTAACTGAGCCACGCAGAGACCCGAAGAGTATATTGACCTTGATGAGCACTAATATACAGAATTGCTGAATCACTATATTGTGTACCTAAATCTAATATAACACTCTATGCTACCTATGCTGAATTTTTTTCAGAAAAGCAGCAAAGACAACAAAAGTAAAACATTAAAACAGTCACCATATTTCTAAAAGACAAACCTAGATTTTACTTGGGTCTTCCATAAAGAAGTATAATAACTATCATGTTATTTCTGCATAGTATTTCATATTTTAATTTCACAATGAAAATGGAAAGGATTATTTTCCTAATAAAACAATTATGTCAGTATCCTATGAAAGCGGAATAAACATTTTTAAAAATAACAAATTAAGCATACCTCTAATAGAAGAATCAGTTTGGGTACCATTATACAAAAGAGAATACTGCCACAATTTTTTATTCTTTTAACTAAAAGTCATCCATTCTCATTCTTTACCACATTTATAGCACAGTCTACTGGACTTTGGCAGAGCTGCTGTGACCACAGACTGTTACTTGAATCAGAGGTAATTAGCAGGCTTGTGTGCCAATTTTTGAACAATGAGTTTGGTTTTCTAGCATTTCTGGAAGAAATGTTCATCTTTTGCTTTTTTTTCAACTCCTGTTTCCCTGCAGCATTCAGAGAATACAGATTTTGGCCATCTGGGGTCCACACATAGAACAGTGTGAGGCATGACATGCCTGCTTGAAACAGATTTATCTTCTAGTATAAGAATGAAAATAACAAAAATATCTAACACAGTCTGTTATAGTTTGAACTGTGCCCCCCACGAAAGGCATACTGATGTCAAACCCCAGTACTTCAGAATATGACTTTATTGAAGATAAGTTCCTAACAAGGTAATCATGTTAAAGTGAAGTCATTAGTGTGGGCTCTAATCCAATACGACTGATATCCTTATAAAAGGTGAAATTTGTACACAGAGACAGATACACAAGGAAAGATGATGTGAAAACACAAAGAGAATGCCATCTATAAGTCAAGGAACACCCAAGGCTACCAAAAGCTGGGAGAGAGACTTAGATTCTCCTTCACAGCCTTCAAAAGGAGCCAACCCTGCTCACACCTTGATCTCAGACTCCTTGTTTCCAAACTTTTAAGACAATAAATTTCTGTTGATATGTCACCCAGTTTATAGTATTTTGTTACAGTTGCCCCAGGAAACCAATACACAGGCTATGTTTAATTCACTGTAGGGCATATGAACTTCATTTAGGAACAATTCATTTTTCAAGATACTTTACTATACTTTCCTAGGATATGTATGGCTTTGAATAAGACCATATTTGTATATTTATCATATATATTGATTTTCCCTATTTCTAAAATATCACCAGTTCTCATAAAGCAATGAATGTGAAGTGCTCTTGTGGTAGGCAGCTTCTAAGATGGTTCCCAAGAGTTCCTGACTCATAGCATTCAGGCTATGAGTTACATAAAATGTAACCTCATCCTTTTAAGTGTGGGCTGAATTCAGCGACTTGCTTCAAAAGAATAAATGTGGCAGGTGTGATGGGATATCTATATTATAAAACTTGTGATATCCATTTTTGGTGCTCTCTTGCTCTCTCTTATTCATATGGCTCACAAAAGGGAAGCTGCCATGTTTGTAAAGAACCCTGTGGATAGGCCCGTGAGTGATATTAAAGACCTGAGACCTTAATCTCATAGGCTACAGGAAATTTCATTCTGCTAATAACAGTGCTGTAGGCAGATACTTCAGCCCATGAAGTCCTGAAATTACACTGCAGCTCTGCTAACATCCTGACAACAATCTCATGAGAGACCTTGAGCCAGAGGCACCTCACTAAATGGCATCCATATTTCTGGCCCACAGATTATATAGGAGGTAATGAATGGTTGTCATTCCAGTTGCCAAATGTTGGGATGATTTGTTACACAGGGATGTATACATAATACAAAGCTATAATAGTTATTAAACATTTTTCCTTGTATAGTATCATTATATTTAGATCATTATATAATTTTTGGGATTTTAGGGAAAATGTAAGTGATGAAAATTTGGAGGGTAAAAAGAAATGTGTTGAGAGGTCTAAGTCTCTAAAAGGTTAACAAATTTGAAGTCTGTAGTTTCACAACTGCTTCTATCCAGTGATATTTGCTTAGAAACAAATTTGCAAAGCTTCATCATAAATGCAAAGCGTTTATAATAACTTTTGTGCATATTATGCTTTCTAATGCATGTGTTGCTTCTATTTTTCTCAGACACTGAAAAGTTACTTTCACATTCTTTCAGCTTGTTTCAAATAAGAAAAACTTAGTTGTTAATTTTTGTTGTTGTTATTGTTAATGGAATTATATTATTTCCCAGTATATGCTATTATAATACCAATGTTTTATTTGGCTTTAAAAAAATCTATAATGCTATTAATAAGATCATACAATTTTATGAAGAAACTATTACACACAAAGAAATGTGGCAGTGGTCAATGAAAGACTCGCTCAAGAAAAAAATATATTATTTCTCTTGTACACTTTCCTTTGGAATTTCCCAAAATATGTGTTTTCCTGGATGACAGAAGATAAATGCCTTTTACTATTCAATAAAAATACTATACTGAGTATATTAGTTTTCTACTGGTGCTGTATTTTCATAAGAATAACTGATTTGGGGGCACCTGGGTGGTTCAGTCAGTTAAGTGTCCAATCCTTGATTTTAATTCAGATTGTGATCTCAGGATAGTGAGATCAAGCCCTGCATTGGATTATATGCTCAGCACAGAGTCTGCTTAAGATTCTCTCTCTCTTCCTCTGCCCCTTTCCCCATGATCTCCCATCTGTGTGTGTATACTTTCTCAAAAACAAATTAAAAAAAGATGATTTCCTTTATGTAAATTTAAAAAGTGAATCAATATAATTAAATATCAAAATATTAAAAATAAAATAATATGGAAATGGAAGTAAAAATGAAAATTATTATAAATAAGATTATAGGTGAAGTTAACAGTCTATTGTTCATTTTTCAGGTAATGGTTTTTGGCCCATAAATGATAGTAGGATATATCTAACATAGATCTCATAATTTATCAAGATTCTACTCTGCAATATTCATGCTGTAAATTTTGGTTTATTGGAGTTCTCCATGTCAAAAATATAAATTGAACCACAAGCACATATTAGTTTCTCTATAGAAGGTAGCCGGTATTGAGTAGGTATCATCAGACTCTTTATTATATTTATTAAATCATCCTTAGAAAGCACAGCTCTGACTACATCAAGGCTCTGCTTACAAACTATCACTCTTTCTTTTAGGCTCCAAATAAATGGAAGTACTTACTATTCCCAGAGCATATTTTGAAAAGTACATGAATTCAAACTGTCCTTCTGCACCAAGAAATATTTCATTATAATTTTAATGAAGATAATTAAATCCCCAAACCACTCATATCATTAAGAGAATCACTTGGCAGAATTTAATTTTATTTTCTGTTTGTGAAAGTGTGCATTATATTACTAATTGATTATTGGTAATAATTCCCTTAGACTTACCCTATCCAGAAAGAAATAAAATAACACTTAGAGACAATGGTAACTATTATTTAAATAAATTCAATTTTATATGTACACATAGCTGCAAAGAGATATAAAAGAATGATCAACAAAAGGTATTTAAGTTAAGGCTGAATTTTGTGTGGAAAATACTAGTAAAATGAGAAGAAAAGAAAGAGGTTAAAACTTTCAAAATTTAAGGAAGATTTTTTTTTTTTAATCTTTCTGAAAGGACAGGGTTGGAATCGAATCACTGTCATTCATATTCTAGATTTAAAATATGTGTGATAAAAAAAATAAAATAAAATAACATATGTGTGATAAATTCAAAATGCTCCAGGAGGTTACATTGTTTTCAAACTTTTCCAAAAAGTTTAAATGCTGTTACTTTAAACTATCACTCAGACTCCAGTTCAGATCATTAGTTACAACCCCTATCCCTCATGATAAGTTTCCTGGTAAAGTCCTATGTATCCTATTCTCCAATGGCAAATCAGTGGACATCATATTTCTATTAACTCTCAAGATGACATCAAGATACATTGAGCCCAGTTTTTGTTTTTGCTTTTTGAGCAATTCTAACTATTTGCTAGAATAGTTATTTTATGAATTTTATCCTTAGAGGTATTTAAAAGAAAGAAATTACTTATTTTTAACAAAATAAAATTGAATTAATTCAATCTAGCAATTACCATAAGATTCACTACACTTTGTATAGATCTATGATGCATTATGGGATCATAGTGCTTTTTTTCTATATCTTGAAATACTTTTCTATTTCATTATCTTATTTGCTATTTAAACTGCTAATCATTACTATTAACCATTATTGTTACTATTTAGTCATTACTTATATTCCCAACTGTGCTACAGTAGACTAAAGCAATAAGAAAACAGAATGATGTCATGCCTGAGAATAATAATGCAATAATAAAATAAACCACCATTAATTCTATGTTTTCAGTGTTCTTATTGCATATTGTATCAAATTTAGAGAAACTATAAAAGAAGACTAGAAGCAACATATTTGCTGTCAGCTTTTTAGCTTTCATTGAACATAGTTCAAGTTCACAATTTGTTATTTTCATCTCTTAAAGTCAAAGAAGAGAAAAATTTTCAGAAAGTGTTTCACTATAATTAGATGAATTGGAAGACAAAGAATGCAAACACACAGCCTTGAGTCTAGACTCTAAGAACGGTGAAGTTGTGTGAGTGAAATCTTAGTCTATATGTCTTTAGATGATGATATTCTGCATGAATTTTCTCATACTCAATAATTATATGTGAATTATGTAAGTCTAAGAACAAAAAGAAAATGTATCATTCTCTGTAGGTAGTCATTCAACAAGAAGGACTTAATATTGCAGTGTTTTGTGATAATCATCCAGACCACCATGTTTTGCTAAAAGAAAATAAAACAGCATTCTTTCATCTTTATGATGAAGATTTTGATGAAAATTTTATGATGAAAATTTGATTTAAAAAATTATTTCACGATATGTGCCAAAATTTACTTTATACAATTTCTAAGTGGACAAATATTGAAGGCAGGAGAGTATAAAAACAAACTAACAAAATATAGATAATTTAGAAATGAAATACTGGTTGGGTGGGATACTCCAAATGATGTATATTAATCTACAAATTGAAATGTTTTGAAATTATAGTGCAAAGGAGGTGGCATGTATTATGCAAAAAATTATAAGCTATCCATAGTTTGACAATATTTGTCAATTATCTTGCCTTGATAATGCAAGTGTGAGAACAAGAAGCAGAAGTAATAAAAAGCTAGTTACATTAGAGATGTACTTGAAATTGGAATCAACATTTATAGGATAATTTTTGGTCATGAGTGATAGTAGAAAAGAGTTGGTTATATTCAATAGAAATCATTCACTTTGGATACATGTAACTTCAAAAATAGAAAAAAATAAAAATTTGTTTTCCCTTTGTAAATTCTCATTAAACCTTTTATAAAACTGATTTTAAGATATCTCTTTATTCTTGCTTTTGGAAATTATTTGTTAAATTATTTAAAATGTATTATTGTATATAATATATTATTATTGATATATGCATGTATATAATATGGGCATGTCAGAGATACCTTTTTGCACTGATCTTCTCCCATAAGCGTAGCTATAAACCCTGGAAATAAAGAATCAACCTAAGGAGATCTCTAAATGGTTAAAAAAAAAAAAAAAGGTAGAATGATTCAAGAACATAGGATTAGAGAAATGACACAACAGTATGGTGTCCTATGTCTCTTCACTCAACAGAAGCTAATCTAGACCTGAAGGCATCTTGGAACTCTAATAAGTAAGAAGGAAAAATAGAATGACAATAGGCTATCCTTTTCCTCATGAGTTTTCTAAATCAAATTTGATGATTGGAACAAAATATAATACCTTCTGATTCTCAAGACAATGATATTTAAGAATGGGGAAAGTAATGGAAATGAAATGGAGGTAAGGTCTCCCAAATTCACTCAAAGTGATAAAATGTCAATATAAGTAGGATGTGGTAAGTAACATATGTATAATGGAATATCCTCAACAACCACTACAAAAACTACACAAATAATATACTCAAAGGCACTGTAAATAATGAAGATGAAATCTTTTTAAAATTTCAGTAACTCACAAGAAGGCAAGGAAAAGAGAAACAGAGGAATGAGAACAAGAGAAAATAAATAATGAGTGGCAAATTAAGTTCTAACAAATTTATAATTAAATGCAAATGTCTAAATCCACTAATTGAAAGAAAGAAATGACATAGTAGAGACAAAAAAAAATAGTAACCCCACTCTGACATTTATAAGAAATGCGCTTCAAATTAAATATCATAGGCAGGTTGAAGTAAAAAGATGGAAAAAAGACATACCATAGACATTAGTCAAAAAAGTAGAAGTGGCTATGCCAATATCTGATGAAGTAGATTTCAGAACAAAGAAAGTTATTAGAAAATAAAAGGAACATGCATAATAATTAAAAAAAATCAATCCCACAGAAAGACATAATAATCTGAAATGCATACACTCAAAAAATATTTGCAAACCAGACAACTGCCATAGATTGACACCAAACTATATTGAGAACTCTCAAAGCTCAAAAGTAAGGACAATTTATTTAATCACAAAAAAATCGTGGACAAAACAGAAAAACACATTTCACCAAAGAGGATAGATAGATGGCAGATATGTCTAAGAAATAACAATCAATATCATTAATTATCAGTGAAATGCAAATCAAAATCACAATAAGATATTACAACCAAGTCATATCTACCAGAATGGCTAAAATAAATAATGACAATATCAAATATTAGTGAGCATTCAAAGAAACTGGGACACTCATGCATTGCTGGTGGAAATGGAGTATTCTATGGTCACTCTGGAAAACACTGTGGCAGTTTCTTCTAAAACTAAACATGCAATAATCAAAAACCCAGAAACTACATTCCTGGGCAATTATCCAAGAGAAACGAAAGCTTATGTTCACAGAAAACCTGTGCGTGAATGTTCATAGCTGGTTTAGCTATAATAGCCCCAAACTGGAAACAATCCAACTGTCCTTTAATGAAGGAATATCTGGGGGGTGTGGGGGGAAGCCAATCTCAAAAGGTTACAGACACAAATGATTCCATTTGTATAACATTTTTGAAATGACAAACATATATGAAATGAAATACAGAGTAGTGGTTGATGGGGGAGGGGCATATCAGGAGGGAAGTGTGTGGTTATAAAAGGGGAACACAAGAGACTCTAGTTATAATAGATCTGATTAACATCTTGACTACAGTGGTGGCAATGGTCGTGAACCTATACGTATGATCAAATTAAACAAAATACACATAAATGAGAACAAGCACAACTGAGAAAATCTGCATGAGTGCACCTCTTCAAGGTCAATATTCTGGTTGTAATATTTTAATAGAATTTTCAGAAAATGTTAACTTTGAAGCAAACTGAGTTTGCTTACACAGGATTACACAGGATTCCTCTATATTATTTCTTCTAACTTCATGTAAATCTGCACTTACCTCCATAAAATATTTTTCAATTAAAATTCAAAATGGGATATCCTATGACATGGATGTAGCATGATGATAATTTCTCTGATATACTAAATACTAAGCATAGGGAAAATCACTCTGCCCAGGGTCCCATACAGTGGAGATCTCATTCTGGCCCTCTCTGGCCCCACCTTACCCTTGGATCAAGGAATTCACAGGGTCAAGAAGAGATGGCCCAGGGTAGGATATCCAGGACCCCACAGAAATCCATTCCCAAACAGCAGAAACTTCCAAGACCTTCTTAGGTCTCCTCTCTGAGACCATTCTCTGAAAAGTCGATCATGCCGTACATGTCAAACCTTTAGCCATAAAAATCATCAACAGAAGAAAAGTCTTTGACAGCATGTGGATGGACTTAGAAACATGGCCTGCGTTTCTACCGTGTATGCACGAGTTCCTTTCCATTCATTAAGCCCTGGAGCTGCAATTAGATTTATTTATTAATTTGAGAGAGGAGAGGGGAGAGTCAGAGGGAGAGAGAGAATGTCAAGCAGACTCCCTGCAGAGTGCTGAGTCTGTTGCTGGGCTCTAACTCAGGACCTGCGATCATGACCCTGAGATCATGACCCCAAGATCACGATCTAAGCTGAAATCAAGAGTCGGGTGCTTATCCAACTGAGCCACCCAGGCACCCCGATGTATAACTTTTAAGTTTCTGGATATGTGCTTGGTGGGCCTCCATTTGTGCTTTTATGTTGAGATGCACAAATGTTAGGTGAAAACCTGGTTGAACTAATCATAATACACCAGGAAAGTTTACATTCCTTCTGTTAGCTTCTTGAGCCCTGTGCAAATATATCTACCTGCTTCCCAAAGAGTGCTTTTAAAAAAATGATTTTGCAACAGAAACCACAGTTTTCTTCCTTATGCATTTCTACTAAGCAATAAGTACTTACTTGCTTAATATGGGCTCTTCCATAGGTATTATTTAGAGAAGAAAAGAAGTCCTACTCCTCTTCTAAAATGACCACAAGTAACTACTTAAGTGGAAAAATTACTAATGGCATCTCCTTGAAAAACAAAAAGTTCTGCTGCACAGAGAAGGTTGGTGTAGAAAAGTGGTGGAAAGGATTGGGGCAAGAGGAAGCAAAAGCAAAAGGAGAGAGAGATGGAGGAAGGCAGACAGGGAGAAGCTAGAAAACTAGATTCTTAACACTAACATCACATATGTGATGAAGTTACTAAGTAATGGTGAACCAAAGAACTCACTTTTGAATTTCTCAGCTCCACTAAAAGTAACAACAACAACAACAACAACAACAACAAATTATGAGAGAATAGTGACCTAGATTAAGAATCAAGATTCTTGGATTTCCAACCTTGTATATGTCTGTTTGACCTTGCAACACATCATTTTAATTCTGTAAGACTCAATTTATATTCCTTTCTTAAAAAAAATAAAAAAACAAAAAAATAAAAAAATAAACGCTGATAAAAACCATATATGCTTACTCTGGAAAGTTTTGAAAGTGAATAATGGTATAAAAAGAAAATATAAATCATCAACTGAGAGAAAACCATTATTAAAATTTTGACATATTCCTTCCATTCTTTTCTTCTAATGAATGTGCTTGTTTACAATCTTTTTTTCCCACTTAAACTTGTGAGCCTTTTCACATCTCTTAAATATTCTTTTAGAGTACCCTCTTTATGATGTGAATAAATATGCCAACACATATTCTGTAATGTATTTATCCTTTCTCATATTTTGGACATTTAGATGGCTTCCAAATTTTTTTACTATTATGTATAATAGATGAAAATCTCTATACATAAATCTTTGAGTTTATGACTATTAACTTAGACTATATTCCATAAAAAGATGATTACAGGGTCATAAAATTTGACCTTTCTGACAAGCTCTTGATAGGAATTCCCAAATTACCTTAGACTCACTTTATTGGGAAAATGAGAAGCTTACATGAGATGATTTCAAAGGTGCTTCTCTCAGCTGTAAAATTGTATGACTCTATGTCTTTTAGCTTACGATGGACTTCACATTAAGAAGCCCATGATTCATTAAACATATAATATTCTCTGACACTTAATAATAATACCTTGAAAACAATATTGCATTACTGTATATCTCCATTTTTTATGCAGTGGATTTGGAGCTTGACTTGTCAGTATCCCAAAAGCTGACTTTGAGGCAAGGATTCATGTGTAAATGGTACACCAGAAAAATACTCCCAGGAAAAATTAGTAAGGTTATAGGAAAAAGATGTAAAATAAAGATAGGGAAAAGTCAAACAAGGATGTCATTGCAGGCTCAGTCTGACCTCACAGTATCTGCTGGAAGGCTCCATAAATTGTGCTCTATGCATCGCTTTACCTTTCTCTCCAACTTCAATTTTGTACCAGCTCCAAGCTATATACTAAATCTTCTTTCACTTCCTCAAATATGTTAAACTATCTCCTGTCCCAGGCCCTTTGCCTATGACATGCCCTCTGTCTGAGAGGATCCTCTACTCTTTGCATGGCTAATCCCCTCATTTCTCAGAACTCCACATCAATGCTCTTTCTTCCTAGTTTACCTGCCATCTCTCTGCTGTAGATGTCCACTGTCATGTGGCTTCTTGTATGTTACCCCATGACCTTGATCATATTGTAACAATTTATTTGTCCACTTTCCTTTTTTACGGTTTCATTTTAAACTTTAAATTTAGAAATAAAATTTGTCACAAAATTCTAAGAAACAGCCACTTTGAAAGATAATTTGGTGGTTCCTTTGAAGCTAAGTATAAGGGAAATAATTTTGTGGTTTCTTATGAAACTAAGTATACTCCCATTGTACGATCCAACAATCATACCTTGGTATTTACTCAAAGGAATTTGTATGAGCCAGAAAGTGCCATCTTGGACAAATCTGCCATGAGGACCTTTTTGTGACCAGACACCTTCTTGAGCACAGCCCCCATACACATTGTTTCCTTTTGTTTAATCATAGCCTTATTATACACCCTAGAATCATAATGTCTTTGATCTGTTGTGGAGGTGTGACTATGACACACATCTATTCTCCTTTTTTCTTTTCTTTTCTTTTCTTTTCTTTTCTTTTCTTTTCTTTTCTTTTCTTTTCTTTTTCTCTTTTCTTCTTTTCTTTTTTTTTCTTTCTTTTCTTTTCTCTTTCTTTCTTTCTTTCTTTCTTTCTTTCTTTCTTTCTTTCTTTCTTTCTTTCTTTCTTCTTTCTTTCTTTTTGACATCTTAAACATTTTCCTCCTTGGGTGGTCCCCTAGCACATACTCCAAACCTCTAAGGCTATAAAAGCAGGTCTTAAAGGAGGTGGGGTTTTGAAGATCTACTTGTCTTACAACCACCAAGCATAAGACCTACTTCTATACCTAAATCCCCTTAATAAACCATTTCCCCTCAAGCTGGATTTGTAGGCCTTCCCCCCCCCACCCAATCTTATGGGCTCCTTCAACCTTTGGTCATCTGCATATACCTCCCTTTAATGCAGCAGATTTGAAAACCTATTCATACAAAAACCTGTGTACTGATGTTTACAGCAGCTTTTTACATAGTTGCCAAAACTTGTAAGCAAACAAGATGTCTTTCAGTAACAGACTGAATAAATAAACTACGGTATCTCCAGACCATGGGTATCATTCAGCTCTAAAAAGAAATAGGTATCAATGCATGAGAAGACATGGAGGAACTTTAAGTGCATATTTACTAAGTGAAAGAAGCCAATCCGAAAAGGCTACATACTGTATAATTCCAACCATATGACATTCTGGAAAGGGAAAAACTATGGAGACATAAAAAGATTAGTGGTTGCCAGAGGATCAGGGCAATGGTAGGATGAACAGAGAATAGAAAACTTTTAGGTCAGTAAAACAATTCTGTATGATACTATACTGGTAGATACATGTCATGCATGTATTAAAACCCATGGAAAATAACACTAAGAGCAAACCCTAATGTAGTCTGGACTTTGGATGATAATGATGTCAGTGTAAGATCATCGTGGTAACAGATGTACCACTCTGGTGGAGATGTTGATAATAGGGACGATGTGCCTATGTAGGCTCAGGGAGTATATGGAAACCATCTGGACAAGAGGACAAAGAACTTTCATAGCCCCTATAACCAGATTCCCAAACATTAACATTTTATCACATTGTATCATATTATTCCCCCATCTATATTTATATAAAATACATTTTTTTTTTTCTGAACCACTTGAGAGTCACTTGCTGACATAATGTCCCATTATCCCTTCATAGTTCAGGGCCTATTCTGTACAATGACACTGTTTAAATAACAATGGAACAATATTCAAAATCAGGGATTAACAATGATGTAATATTATCATCAAATCCACAGAATCCATTCAAATTTCACTGTTTCTCCCCTCACAGGTCCAGGATCTCATCCATCATCATACGTTGCATCTGGTTGTAATATCTTTGGTTCTATTCAATAAAGAAGTGAACAGTTCCCTACTTTCTTCTCATTTGTTATCTTCACATTTTTAAAAAAATGTACAGGCCAATAACTTTGTAGAATGTCCCTCAGTTCAGATTGATGTGATGATTCCTGACAGTTGCATTCAGATCATGTACTTTTATCAGGAATATCATGGAAGTGCTGCTGAGTCTCTTTCAGTACATTATATCGGAGACGCACAACGCTGATTTGTCCTATGGCTGCTAATGTTCGCTTTTATCTCTAGAGTATAATAGTGTCTGAAAGTTTCTCCATGGTATGGTTGGTAATTATTTTGGACTTATTAACCAATAAGTTATTGATAACTTCCATAAGGAGAAAATATATTTTTCCATAAAAATTTTATCTCCTTGATTTAACATCCATTATTACTTGCCTGAAATCATTATTACCATAAGAATTCCCAAACATGGGCAGCCCTGGTGGCTCAGCGGTTTAGCGCCGCCTGCAGCCCGGGGTGTGATCCTGGAAACCCGGAATCGAGTCCCACATCGGGCTTCCTGCATGGAGTCTGCTTCTCCCTCTGCCTGTGTCTCTGCCTCTCTCTCGCTCTCTCTGAATGAATAAATAAATAAATCTTTTAAAAAAATAAAAAAGAAAAAAAAGAATTCCCAAACAGCAATTTCCTAATTTCACCATTCATTATATTTATTCATTCATATTCCACTGTAAAGAAACCTTTCCCATCTCCTTTTAAAATTTCATTTTATTTTGCTATTTTATTTTTATTTTTATTTTTTAAAGATTTTATTTATTTATTCATGAGAGACACACAGAGAGAGGCAGAGACACAGGCAGAGGGAGAAGCAGGCTCCCTGCAGGGAGCTCAATGCAGGACTCAATCCTGGGACCCCAGGATCATGCCTTGAGCCAAAGGCAGATGCTCAACCTTTGAGCCACCCAGGCATCCCTTAAAATTTTATTTAGGCATTTATTCCTCTTTGAATGTATAATAGCATAACTTTATAAATTCTTATTTTGTTCAGTGAGTTATAATTTGTGAGTATCTTGCCTTCTTCTGATGTTCAAATTGTACCAGAGATGGTCAGTGGGGACTCTCTTCAAGCTGATTTTTGTATTTCTTAATTAATTTTTTTAAGAGAAATTCCTTAGATTCTGGTACTCTCCCTCTCTAGTTCTGGAACAAGCTGTTTTTCTTTCTTTCTTTCTTTCTTTCTTTCTTTCTTTCTTTCTTTCTTTCTTTCTTTCTTTTTTTTTTTTTTAAGATTTTATTTATTTATTTGACAGAGAGAAAGCACAAGTAGGCAGAGTGGTAGGCAGAGGGAGAAGCAGGCTCCCTGCTGAGCAGAGAGCCCTAAGGGGCTTGATCCCAGGACCTGGGATCATGACCTGAGCCGAAGGCAGATGCTTAGCCGACTTAGCCACCCAAGTTTTTCTGAGGATTCTTGGTTTCTTTTAGTGGATAACAGAGTCCAGAAATCAAGATTTAGGTGTTAAACATGCTCATCTCTATAATATAGGGGTGTCATTGCTTCCTAATTTTTTCAGTTGACAGTAAGAATATACATTTCCTGAATGCATACCTGTGCATAGATGTGTGCCCCCACACACGTGTGTACACACATGCATGCAGACGTTAATCTAAATATCTATACCTATCTAGCTATTGAGAGATTGCTCATGACTTTTCATGGATAACTGAAATTCAAATTTGACTGGACAAAGTTTATTTTTATTTCTCCGTATTTCCCTCACACATGAGCAACTCCTTTTCCTTTCCGTGAAAAACCTAATATCTTCAACAATTTCACATTCTTATTAACTCCTCCCATATAACCAGTTGCCTCATCACAGAGTTTTGTCAAGCAAATATTCTGCTCTTACCAAAGGGGTGAAAGAGAGAAGGGGAGAGAGGGGTAGGACAGAGATTCTTCCCCAACAGACCATCCAAAACTGACTTCACATAGGTGCTCAATTATAGTTACTAAATCAAGAAATAAATACTTTTACAAGTAAAAATATATATAGAATGTTATAAAAATCCATCATTACTCTATGATTATTCCATTTGTAACAACCATATTTTTACAGTAATTTCATTAAGTAACAGTTTTCTAGTTGCATAGCAGCTACTTAACAAACATTTACTGAATAGGTAATAAAACTAAAGTTTTGAGTATGTTTATAAGTAACTTTTTTACCACTTGTCCTACTTGTTTCCATTTTTCTCTATAAATAATCGTTTGTTTAATATTCTAATGAATTCCAATAATTTTGTTAAAAGTAATGAATCTTTTTAAAGCATTTCATGGATTGCTGGCTATAATGTCTGGCATTGCGAAATGGGGCATCTCCTGAAACACTAAAAAAATAAGTAAAAAATAAAAAAGTAAAAATTTCCTGGGGGAATTACAGAATAGTCTAGAAAATAATAAATGGATAAATAATCAAGATAAGTAATTGCTACCAGATGCTGAGCATCGCCTCCATAGGAAGTGCTAAACTGGGCATTGTGGTTATACATCCCCTGTATGGTAACTATTATGATGATTATTTAAAGATGAAGAAAATACAGAGATCTAATATGTAGTACAAGGTCACCCAGAAACTGAGGGACTGAAGCAGAATTCAAACAAAGGCACATCTAACTCCAAAACCGGTACACTCAATACTCCCTTTGAAATAATAAGGACTGCACTGCCAAATACTATTTGTCAAGCTGTAACAGGTAAGATCTTGTCAGCACCTCCTTTTGGGCTCCAATCTTCACCATCATTAAACGACTCTTCCTCCCCCAAGACATGAACTGGAAATAGTCCTGGACAAGACTCAGACAGAAAAACATAATTCTGGTTATAAATATAAACATGGATGCAAGATTAACTGGTAAGGCAAACATAAAGGAAAGGAACTCGGAACCTGATTGGAAGTGCAAGGAGCTAAATGCTCTTGGCCCAGTTCTATTCACTCTTCTCATTCTAAACTTGACACCTCAACCACACAATTATTATAAAAATCAGGCTGCTATGGCTTTCATTTATTTATTTCTGTAATGAAAGAGAGAGTATAAAAGAGAAAGGCAGAGAGAAAGGGAGAGATTGATTCTAATAGAAGTATGGGAACTATGATCCATCCACACAGGACTCCTTTATGTTCAAATGGACCAAGTGCCTTTTCCAGCTCTGAGGCCTTTGGATGTGCTGATCACACATTCTAGATCAATTCCTCTGCTCCTGCATGATCATCTCCTTTTTATCATCTGGGTCCCAGAAATACCATTTCCACAGCTGGGACTTCTCTGCAAAACCTGTCAAACTATACTCCCCTCCCTGTTACTTTATAAATGAAAATATGACAGAAGACATTGCACTGGTTTATTTAAAGTGATTAGCATATTTTACTGTGGTTTTAATTTTTGTTCATTCATCACATATATCAATAGTTTCTCTCATATGTTTTAGAATTTAATTTTTAATGCCTCAGTACTTAGCACAGTGTCTGATATAGCTAGCTAGCTAGCCAGTTAAGGATATATAATAGATATGTAGATATGATAATAATTATTTATTACGTTAATAAATTATATCTATCAATTATTAGCCCTTATTCAATTTCATAGTGGAAACATTGAGATTTTATATATATATATATATATATGTATATATATATATATAGAGAGAGAGAGAGAGAGAGAGATGTTTTATATGAAAACTCAATGTATTCTTTAAGTCTATGGACTAGGCATTATCTTTGGCATAATAACATCAATGAAAACGACTAATCAGAATTTTATTTTTTTTTTAATTTATTTATGATAGTCACAGAGAGAGAGAGAGAGAGGCAGAGACACAGGCAGAGGGAGAAGCAGGCTCCATGCACCGGGAGCCTGATGTGGGATTCGATCCCGGGCCTCCAGGATTGCGCCCTGGGCCAAAGGCAGGCGCCAAACCGCTGCGCCACCCAGGGATCCCACTAATCAGAATTTTAAAAATCAACTTCTGAATCAATGTTATCAACTTGCATTAGAAAATACTTTTTTTTTTTTTTTCTTTCTGGTGCATGTGTCTTTTTTTTTTTTTTTTTAACTGAAAATTATCTAAGAAAATTATAGGGTGAAAGAAAATGAATCCATCTCAGGTCATGTCCTTTGTAATTTCCTGGTTATAAAGGTTGTGACTTGAACTGACAACTTCATGCTCTTAGTCTGAGAAATTCCATAACTATGCAATGTCTTCCTTTTGTCTGGGCTTATTGTTAACAAGATCCCTAAGCATGAATACAAGAATAGCTATGGTATAGGTGTTGGTAATTTACTTGTAGAGATTCCACAGTTTTGTTGCCCTGAAAACATAGTCAGGAGAAAAAGGTGCACCACTATAAAATCATTATTTGAACAAAAATTCTGTAAAACTTAAGATAACCCTTTTATTTAATCCATTAAAATTAAGATTTAGGGGATAATGCTAAAAATGATATGCCAGCAAATGAAAAAAAATTGTTTTCTCAAAGTTTATTTAAAATTGTTCTAGTATTTATTTTCTCAAGATTCTATGTGTGATTTTCTAAAAACTAAAAAGCTATTGCTAATTAATAAATATTTGAATAATGTATGCTATAAAAACATTTCCTATAGAAAATGATGTGGGATTTATGTAGTCTAAAGTTCTTTGTTCATAAAAGTAGGCCTAGTTATCACTGCTATCTACTTTCTGATATAAGAATATCACAGATTATCTTTGAAATTTGCATTTCCCACAGATCGTGATTTGCTCCTGAAAATCTTGTATCAATGAGGCTGATTTTAACTGCAAATAATAGCAAATCATGACTTCACCAATTAAAACACTGAGAAAACTTATTATTACGCATTGGAAGATGTTCAGAGGTAAGTTAATTCAGCAGTTTGCTAGCATTATCAAGGACTTAGATTCTTTATATTTGTCTTTATATGAACCTTCTATGTTGTCTTCATTCAAAAACATATTCCACTCATGGTTATAAAATGGTCACCATTAACCATGGATTTGCTTGACTCAAGGTATCATATTTATTAAACAGATCATCTAGGAAAGAAGCCCTACGCCTTCGTGGCATTGACTGAATCTGATTCCATACATGCTCCTAAACTAATCACTGGCTAGAAAAATATAATTACATGATTAGGGTAGTGTCATCACGCTTCACCCCTGAAAGGACAGGCTCACAATCCATCAGGATTTAGCTCTGAAAGAACAGGGTCGCAATTCATCAGGATTTAGCTCTGAGAGAAGGACAGAGTCACGGTCTAGCAAGAGAGACACTTGAAAAAATACAGGGTTCTATATACAAGAAGTAATAGAGGAGAGGGCAACAGCCATCTGCTTCAGCAACTCTTAAGTGAATACATATAATAACAAAAGAAATTGGATAAATCCTATATTCTGAGAAAACTGATATATCTGCTCTAAATTGGTGACAATGTTATTATATGAGATTGCACTGCTTTCCAGCCTATTCTCTATTTGTTATCTTTTCCCCCTGGGTTTCTCCTGCTGGCAACAGCCTTTTAAGCTTCACCCTGAAGAAGTCAGGAACTGCTTTCCATCTTCATTAATATGCACTATGTATTTGAGTAGTTTTGTTATTCTGTGTTTTAGTGATATTTATACTCAGTTCATTATAAACTTGTATAGGTAAGAATGTATGATTTACAATATTTACCGTGACTCCGTAATGGTTTTATTAAGCAGGCCTGGTTAAGGTTGTAAAACTGTGGCACCCCTCACCTTGAGAGCTGCTTGCTGTTGCTGAGTCTTCTGTTAAAATTTTCCGTGACAAAAAAATAAAATAAAATAAAATAAAATAAAATAAAATAAAATAAAATAATAAAATAAATAAAATAAAATAAATAAAGTAAAGTAAAATAAAATAAAATAAAATAAAATAAAATAAATAAAATAAAATTTTCCGTGACATGTAGTTAGCAATGGTGACGTGATTTCCCACCCATAGAATGAGATTCTGGGGTTTGCAACTCACAGCAGATGAGACAATACAATCACCCTTTCCCACTGTTGGATGCAGTGGTTTCTGAAACCAGATCTGAAACATCAGAGGTTATTTTTGCTGAATGTCACACTAGCACATTTGTCCAGCTACAATGAGAAATCCTTTAACGATGAAGATATGCTTTATTCCAATGACATTTCAGGAAATGAAATTCAGATTTTCTGGCAGGGAGTTGTATTTTTGGGGAGTCAGCTTCTTCCAAATTTTCTTGCAACACATAAAAAAGGTCAACTGTGGATGAAACTGGATGGTGGTAATTTATCAGACTTCTCACTCTGCAAATCTCCTAATGGTTAACATAATGAAAAGGTTTTCATCTTAAATCTTTGTTCCCTTCTCAGTTCTCAATCTTTCAATGCTAAGTTACCCTCAATAGTAACAAAGAAAAATCACTATAAAAGAGAGCACATTTATTGTAATCTTTTTTTTTTTTGTATTCAGTTTCACATATTTTGAGAAATAGCTTCATACAAACATGGAGAATCTTTTTGTTTTTTAATTTTATTGAAATTCACAGTGCCAACATATAGTATAAAACCCAGTGCTTATCTAAACCTGGGGAATCTGAAGCATGACTCTCCGTGGAGACAGATATTTTGAAAATGTTACATATATTTCTAAGGGATTTTGCCACTTAACGTTAGAAAACTGTACATACCCTGGAACTCCAAG
Source organism: Canis lupus familiaris (assembly GCF_011100685.1). Taxonomy (NCBI): domain Eukaryota; kingdom Metazoa; phylum Chordata; class Mammalia; order Carnivora; family Canidae; genus Canis; species Canis lupus. Next base: position 80,450,995 of record NC_049224.1, read on the forward strand.
CAATAAAACATCTCCCCTTCTTAGCCACAAGATAAACTAGTAAGAGTATACCTTATCCATATTGCCTGAATTCTAATTGACTCGATCTACATTGAATTTTGGACCATATTTTATCTCTGCTTTTATAAAATAACAAAATATAGAAGAAAACACATGCCTTTCCTTTCATTGGGCTTTCTTTCTTTTTTTTTTTTTTTTTCTTTTTTTTGGAAATGGCTAATCTAATCATGGTTTAGTTGACTTACAGTTTAGTTCTGCAATCATTTATTGAGTGTATACTCAGGGCATGACATGGTGTTGGGCACTCTCAGAAATACTAAAATGAGTTATGTCAAGACGTTTATGACCCAAGAAGGAAGATAAAAAATAGACACATATTTGGGACGCCTGTATGGCTCAACAGTTGAGTGCCTGCCTTCAGCCTAGGTGTGATCCTGGAGTCCCGGGATCGAGTCCCACATCAGACTCCCTGCATGGAGCCTGCCTCTTTCTCTGCCTATGTCTCTGCCTCTCTCTCTCTGTGTCTCTCATGAATAAATAAATAAAATCTTTAAAAAAAATAGACACATATAATTTATTTAAGTCTACTGAGGTAGCCTTTAATAAGTGACATAAATTGTCAATGAGTTGAAAATTCCCATCTCTACCACTCACTCAATGAATAATTACATGAAACACTTTGTCACTGTTTAATGGATCAAAGCATTGGTTTGGTTAACCACTGAGGAAGGAGGTCTGGCAAGGTGCTCTTAAAGCTAGGAAATGAGGAAGATAAGACAGCCTTTTGAAAATTAAATCTTAGTGCCAACCAACCCAAGGGGAGGAGATTTTCTGAACAGTAGGACCCCATTGAAAATGCTAGCATATCACTGAAGAATTCATTTTATCAAATGAGAAAACCATGGAGAAAGTCAGAGATACCTGAGTTCAGTGCTTAATTTAGCTATTGGCTAACAAATTGGATGTATTAGATGTATCACCCTTGAAAACCTGAATATTCCTCATTCTAATGTCAGGTTATCAGAAGGACAGTGCCAATTATAACTCACAGGGGTCAGTAAAAATTATTTCTCATGTATTAACAAGACAGTACATATTATCAGATGCCTGTGGCTAGCTAATGTAACCTGATATCATTAAACATTCAATGTAACCAATTCTCTTTATTTTGAGTTTTCATTCAATATATAGTTTCTAATTCCCATAAAACCTACTTACTAAGAAGTATTATTATCCATTTTTTAGTATTTCCTATTATCTCTATGTTCTTAAATTTTCATAGAAAATCAAAAACATTGTTTCTTATTGATTATGTAGGTCTTCCCTCTTGGGATTTGGTGACACAAATATTCTGACCCATGTGACAGCATTTTTATCCTGGTGTTTATCTCAGTCTCAGAGGTTTTTTTTAGTGAAGTATATGATTCAACAACCTAGTGTCAAATTTTTGCTGCAAATCAACTAAATTTTATCTGGACTTTTTTTCTTTCTTTCTTTCTTTCTTTCTTTCTTTCTTTCTTTCTTTCTTTCTTTCTTTCTCTCTTCTTTCTTTCTTCTTTCTTTCTTTTTGGTTTGTTTGTTTTAGTTTTTGTTTTGACTTTTCAAGAACCACATTCCATCAGTCTTTCCTAGGACCAAAGGATCACCCTCCACTGATCTCTCTAATTTGCAAGCCCCTAAATTTCTGGTTATTTGACTCTACCAGTTTTTACTTATATCAGTTACAAAAGGATATATTTTATTGCTAACTTAGTCTAGCAAGTAAATGACCTGGTTACATCAATGAAAATATGAAAGAAAGACAATTTCTTTAAAGTTTCCTGGTATAAATATCTATAAGATAGACTCTATTAGGATATTTGTGTAGCTTCATTTGTTGCAACATATTTATCATTCATTCCAGATGTGTATGTGTAGTTTATAGTCACTGAAAATTTGATTACCTGAAAGCCAACTTAAGGGACAATATTTGTGGAGACCATATTAAATAGAATGTGAATACAAAACAAAACAACAAAATATGGATATTTTCTGTGGGGTCAATGCAATATTCTCAAGGAATTTTTTTTTTTCATTTTTATCTTTTAAGTGAAAGAGAAAATATTAGATACTGTTATGGACAATTAAAGTGGCAAGGCATATCTTAGATTGATGAAATAATATAAACCCAAAAAAGATTGCAAAAATAACAAAAAGACAACCCAAGAGACATGAGATAGTGGAAGAAAAAAAGTTGCTAAACAGATTTTATCATCAAACAGACCTAATTTAATACTTTACCTTTTTTAGGACAGTTTAAATAGCTTTTCAAATCTTATTTTTGTTATGTATAAAATAGAAATAATAGCACCTGCCTTGTTCTGCTATCATAAAAACTGAATTGTGATATTTGCAAATTGCCTTGTAAAATGTCTGACACCTGGTAAAATTTACCTAATAGTGTATACCAATATTATAAATAATTACATGTTAATAACAACTCCCAATGGTATAAATGTTTAAGGAAATTTTTCCAATTCCCAACCAGATAACTTACTATTGACATAGGTATAGTGAAGAATCTGAAATTCAACAACATCTGGTTGTTGAGATGGGACATTTTAGAGTGTTTAATGGATTTGGGATGTTAAATTAATTAAATAAGGAGGCCATGAGACTATGGAGCCACTAGAAGTGGCTATATAGCTTTAGTGGCCTGCATGAGCAAACCAAAACTTAAGCCTGTAAATGCATCAAGGTTAAGAAATTTAAACCTAGGGGCGCCTGGGTGGCTCAGTGGTTGAGTGTCTGCCTTTGGCTCAGGTCATGATCCTGGAGTCCTGGAATCCAGTTTTGCATCAGGCTCCCTGCAAGGAGTCTGCTTCTCCCTCTGTCTATGTTTCTGCCTCTCTCTGTGTGTCTCTCATGAATAAATGAATAGAATCTTTAAAAAAAAAAAAAAAAGCAAACCTAATGACAATCACAACCAGCCAACTAGATTTTAAGCTATAAGCAATCAAATCATTTCCTTTGTTTGCTTGTACACCTTGTCTATATAAGTCTTTAACCTGGCTCCTATCCACGGTTTAGACCTATGAACTTCTGTTTTGACATTGCTCCATTGATTTTTGTTCAAGTAAATTATTAAAATTTTTAATATAATTAAGTTCCTCTTTTGACAGGATAATCAAGAAAAATTCTATGATCACAGCAAGCAGTGAGACACTAGGAAGTTTTACTGGGTGGCACTTAGGGTTGTATCAGTGGTGAAGTTCCTTACAGTGTGACATTGTCCAGATGCGTAGGAAAGGGGTCACCCTCCAGAAGAGGAGGAGGGCAAGATAACTGCCAGGGTAGAGGGGTATATAAGAGGGTTACCTATGTAGGTGATGTGCTCAACAACATGGGGTATCTGGTCAAAAGACTCTGAAGGCCCAGGGTCAAAGGGTTGCAGTATTCTGGAGTCTACAATTCCAAGGGTAGGAGCCCTTTGTCTATCTTGTGAGATAGACAAAGCAAACAGGTCTACATGAATAAAATCTCACTGGGCTATTTTTAAAACAACTGATGTAGGGACGTCTGGGTAGCTCAGCGTTTGAGCATCTGCCTTTGGCCCAGGTTATGATTCCTGAGTCCTGGGATCAAGTCCTGAATTGGACTCCCTGCATGGAGCCTGCTTTTCCCTCTCCCTATGTCTCTGCCTCTCTCTGTGTGTCTCTCATGAATGAATAAATAAATACAATCTTAAAAAAAATAAAACAACTGATGTATAGAAGTTGAATTTGCTGGTCAAGCTTTTGCACTAACAACCTGCAGCAAATAACCTGGAAGCCAATATCCAGGCCATCTCTGGTTCATACGTAGAAAAGAAATGTGACTTCTTGTTTCAAAAGTGAAGTAAAGAGTCTGTCACTTGTTTGCTAACTCTATGGTTTGCATAGTCTAACTTGTAAAAAAGTATGTTTTAAATCTGAGTTTCTGGTTACTTGTCATGAATAATCCAGCATTTATTTCAATTAATATGGGAAGTAAAGTTTCCTCAGTTTTTACCTCCAAAATTCTGAAAGATAAAATGCCTATGGTAAGTCAGACATTTTAGTAGAATCATTAATTTAGCAAAAGTTTGTGTAATTTTAAAGGGAAGAAAGTTGACATACTTCCTAAAGTAGCAACATTTCATAGGAAGTCATGTGACCAAGCAGTGGAGAGAATGGTGGCTCCCTAAAGATGTCCACACCTCATCTTCATAACATATGAATATATTGCCATACAGAGAAAAAGAGAATTTGCAAATGTGAAGTTAAGGATCTTGAGGTGAGGAGATTACTCTCCAGATTATAAGTGTCTATATAAAGGAAAGAGAACAGCTAGAGAATCAGAGCCAGTGAGGGAGATGTGACAATGGAAATAAAGGTCACAGAGAGCTAGAGCAAGAAAGAGAAGAAGAGAGGGAGAAGATGAAATATTGAAAAAGAGGCACACTCCAAAGGAGGAAGTTTCTAGAAGCTAATGCAAAGAAGTAGATTCTTGCCCAGAGTATCCAGAAGGAGCATACCTCTACTAACATCTTGATTTTAACCTATGCATCTATTTTGGACTTCTGACCTTAAGAACCATAAGATAATATATTTGTGTTGTTTTAAGCCACTATGTTTGTGGTAATTTGTAACAGCAGCTATAGGAAACTAAAACATTCTTCATTTTTTAAATATACTATAGAAGTTAAAGTTATATAACAATTTAAATAAACCCATTAAAATAGTATAACAATGTGCATTTTGAATGCTACTTGCTCTTTTCATTGATCATGATAATACACTGGAGAAAAGATCAACCACGGTATTGTTCTTAAAGAGTTGCAAAGGAATCTTCTAAGTGATGGGATGAGACAGTCTTTGTTAGGGACTCATTTGCCGCTCCCCACTCACACCAACAACCACCACCACCAGTTCATATGTGGAAGCCCTAGCCCCTGAAGTAACTGTATTTGGAGAAAGGACCTTCAAGTAGATAATTTAAGCAGGTAATTAAGGTTAAATGTAGACAGAAGAGTGAGATCTTAATCTGATAGAATTGGTGGCCTTCCAAGAAGAAGAGACCCCAGAGGCCCCTCTTATTCTCTGCATACTTACCCAGAGAAAGGCCACAGAAGCACACTATGAGAAGACATCATCTGCACGCCAAGGAGAGAAGCCTCACCAGAAGCCACTCTGCTGTCACTTTGACCTTTGACTTCCAGAACTGAGAGGAAATAAATTAGTCATCTAGTCTGTGGTATTTTGTTATGGGAGCCTGAGTAGACTAATAGCCTCCAAGGAAACTGAGAGATGAATAATCTTCCAACGTTTGGCTGAATCATAATCTTTTAATTTGAGGTAAATTTGTAATATTGTTGTCTTAAGCAAAAAAATCTATGGTGGCCATACTGGTTTTGAATGAACACACTCTAAAAATATTATGAAGTAAAAATTATGAAGATATTCTCCTAAAATAATGATGACTCAAATTTATTGCAATTTAAAAACAGTAGGAATTTAACTCTATCACCTTCATTATCATTATGCAAAATTTATAATTTAATGGCATCAAGTATCTAATAACCCCATTCTCAGAAATTTCATGGTCATTCTCTAGCCAAGTAGTTTGATTCATTTTATATCCTGTCACTATCTGAAATGATTTGTTTTTAAACCTTCATGGCAGTATCTGTAAAAACCTCTCCAGATGATTCTAATGTATACTTAGGGTTGAAAAATAATGATTTATTCAGAGCTTGTTCTTGGGAAGAAGAAAAGATTTTGCAGATAATTGATCTTATTCTTTCTTTCCTTCTGTCTACCATGTGTCTTATTTTTCCTTCCTTCCTTCCTTCCTTCCTTCCTTCCTTCCTTCCTTCCTTCCTTCCTTCCTTTTTCTTTCTTCCCACCTGTTTTTCTTTTTCTTACCGAGGTTTTATTAGGGTGAAGTTAACAACACAAGACTGCAGATTATTCCAGACTCTTCAAAAGAATACTCACTACTCCATTGAGCCCAGAATGTTGGAAGTGGTAAAAAAACAAAATTTGCAAGAATCTAACAACATCCCTTTTCTACCTTCTCTATGGATGGTCTTTTGTTTATTTTTCTGTTAAATAGGAACTAATCTTTGATCAAAATCTGAGTTCTTACTGTTACTTGTAGTCAATCTTTACTGATCTGAGTCCTCAGGCAAGTTCTGGATAGTGGAAAAACAAATTGGAGCTTTTTTTTTTTTTTTTTCCCTCTGCAGAAAGCCTAATTTTCTAATAGTCTTAATATAGACTCAAAAAGTCAGTTCTAGGTTTCTTAGTTGATATGGCAATTTATTCTGAGTAGAATCCTCTTGTCCTTCCCTAAAGTGACAAGCTCAGGGTTTAGCCCTATCAGTAGAAAACTACAAGAAACATATATGACTGATTGAAATGTAAATCACACTAGTATTTTCAAATATTGCAACACTATTATTTGATCTACATGCCTCCATGTTCTTAAAAGCAAAAGAGGATGATAATAAGCCTCATACATAAGATTATACTAATGTTTTTTGTTTTGCTTTAAAGATTTTATTTATTTATTCATGAAAAACACACAGAGAGAGAGGCAGAGACACAGGCAGAGGGAGAAGCAGGCTCCATTCAGGAGGCCTGATGTGGGACTTGATCCCAGAGCTCCAGGATCACACCCTGAGCCAAAGGCAGATGCTCAAACGCTGAGCCACCCAGGCATCCCTGTACTAAAGTTTAAATAATGCAATCCATAATCAGTCTTTTAAAAATACTTAATACATGGTAAACTTTCAATAAATGATATCTCACTCTTATCATCATTATTATGTTTACAGTGAAAATTTAGTATATATCTAGATATGAACCAATTTCATCACAATCATTCAGAATACATATGATCTCAAGAATTGATAGGATAAGTTATACTCTCTAATGAAAATAGCACGTTATTTTTCAAATTTAAGTGAATCATTTTGTCTTATTTAAAGTAAACTGATAAAAAATATTTGATTACCTTCCTGTTGTTTACATTGGTTTTTGTTTTTTTCATTAGTTGTATTTTTTTTAAAAGAGATTTTGTTTATTTATTCATGAGAGACACAGAGAGAGAGAGGCAGAGACATAAGCAGAGGGAGAAGCAGGGTCCCCACAGGGAGCCTGATATGAAACTCTATCCCAAGACCCTGGGATCATACCCCAAGCCGAAGGCAGACACTCAACTGCTGAGCCACCCAAGCATCCCTACACTAGTGCTATTTTTAAATAACTATTTTATATTATCTGATACCAAATGTAATGTACAGGTTGATATTCTCCTTTCCCTCATTTATCTTGTCTTTTCCACTGTGTGCATCCAAGTGGCTGCTACTAGGTAAGTCAAAAATGAGAAAAGTATCTTTATTGGATTATCTTCAGACCCTGTAGGAAAATATATAGGAAGAAGATTTCTGACCTTATGATATCCATTGTGTTGCAGCTCAGACTATTAACAGTATCTGGAAAGAATAATCCTATTCAAAACTTTGCAATACTCAAAAACTTATATATGGAAATTTAAGTCAAAGCGTTAATATTATGTATGTGTTAAAATTGCTTTGCATATTAAATAACTTAAAATGTATTAGTCAATATTTATTGAAAAAAGATCAAATGCATAACTTAAGTAAACATAGGCTACTCTAATCAAATCTGAATAATATTATACAGCACAAATTATCAGTTAAAAATCTACAATATGCTTTTAACAGTTGAGATACTTGAAATATAAAGTCAGCTATTTTAATGCTTAGCATAGAACACGGTTTCTATTTTGAAACATCACCTTTTCAGAAACTAAAAATAAGTGAGAAAATTATGCTTTATGTACTCTATATTCATTTATTTCCAGAATGTATCACTGCTATGTAGGGATTTAAAATAAAAGTGTTATTTAAAGTATAGAAAATTAGTGGCACTACTAATCAGATGAATATTTCCCTGCTATGTAGCCTGTGTGACCAAAATATTTTCTATTGATTGAATTTCTATATGCTCTCCCATATTTCCCAATCTGGTTGCAGTTACTTCAGACCAAGTAATAGTTCTAGACAATGAACTGAGAACGGAATTCACACTCCAGAACTTTATTCCTCTGCCATGATGATCACGATGGACACGTGTGAAGAGGAACAAAACACAAGACTACAGTAGTCTAGCTATCTGAGTCACTGGATGAGACAGCTGCCTGAATCAGCCCCACTTGCGGCTGTGAGCAGTGCTTTATCCTGGCTAATGCAGAGGGGGTCATTGGAATTCTTTCAATGATACCTAGAAGAATTATTAACTTTGCTTGCTCTATGTCGGACAGAGTCAAGACACAGCAACCCAAGGTATTAGAGTAGGAAACAAAATGAGAATTATTGGACTCCAAAGTGGTCAGCAGTACAGCAATCAAATGAAGGGTTAGGGACTATCAAATTGGAGACAGAATGCATATTGATGGCCTTTAGATATCCTGATTTTTTATGAGTATTTATTTGATGGATATTTTATGTGTTGGATTTTGTGGATCATATCACAGTTCCTATGAAATTTAGTATTTTTAATTAAATAAATTATTTTAAGTTAATTAAAGCTTTCCATAAACTTTAATACTTTTTCTGCCACAAGGGGTGGGAAATGATAATGTTAATATCTAAAAAATATCAAGGATGAATAAATGAGATTTTTTTAAACCAAGCACTTGGCACCCAAAGAGGCTCCTTTGTAAAAGCTTCTTCCTTCACCTAATTTCCAGTGTTAGTTATGTTCTAAGTAATAACTTATTAATACACCTCCTCCAACAAGTCATCAAGCAAGCCAGATTAGGTGTTCATATACTTGCTAAACTATGTGTAGTACTTCTGAGCAAGCAGGTGCTGAAGAGGGTCAAGATAGTCTCCCCAGAATGTGCCACTTTGGCATGTGAATTATTTCCAGCTGAAGACAAAGCCAAAAAGACACAGGAAGAGCTTTTTACTTCTCTCTTAACTGCCTCTAAAATTTTAGATGGGGGCCTGGTCCAAGAATAGAGCTATTACCAGAGATAACTGCAGAGTGTAGGCTAAGTATGGTAAACTTGGGGAGCTTGGTGGGAACTGTTGATTTAAATTCTTCTCTATGTACCATTCATTGTCTCTGCATGGCATAACAAATATTTGTTTACCAAACATTTGCTTTTCCCATCTTCCTGTGACTTGTCTTCCTTACCTTTGAAGCCCCAGAACCCCCACCCTCTTGCTACCTCAAGATGCCGTATAAGCGTGAATTGCCTGACTGTCTTAGAGCCTCTCGTGTGTTGTGGGAATTTGGTATGTACAACATTACATTCGTTTTTCTATGGTTAACATGTCTTGTAACAATTTAATTAATAGATTAGCACAAAAAAACCACCCAGAAATAAAGAAGGGAAAAAGTTCTCCTATCCTATGGTACCAACAAAATTTCTGGGAAATAAATTCACCTTTCTAGAGAGGCATCATCTAGCTAAAGTCTATGAAGACCATCTTAAAGTGGATTGAGTATAAAAACATGGTATTAGACTATTAAGTCACAAGGACAAGTTGATTGAGTCAGGAAGTGGTTCACTTTGTTTAGAAGCATTAAAATAATTTAAAAACAGGTGTTTTATGCATTTTGTTCTATTTCAGTTATTTGTAAGATTAGATTTTGTTTCAAGTTAAACTTGGCAAATGTTAGTGTTTTGTGATAGCATCAAGCTCTGGCCTATTAAAATATATCTGTTCTATAAGCACCACACACTGGGACCTTCTGTCTTCGTTCTGGGTGAGATTAATGCTGTGGCAGTGGGATACAAAGGTTACACACCTTCCTGTTTTACCTCCAGAAACAGTGATAAAACTTGTATAAAACCCCTGCTGGGAAGGAAACATGGTTTTAATCACTGTCTCCAGTATTTCACTTGGATATTCCTCCCTCTAGCTGAATATCAAAATGCCTCTTTGGTCAAAACAAAAATAAGACCAGCAGGTGTTTATTTCTCCTCTAATATATTTTCTCTCTCTTTAGGGACCATGGTCACCAGCGCTTCTGCACCACAGGCAATGTTTGAGAAAAAAAAAGTCCCCTGTAGTGACAACAGAATTTTTAAAATAAATCCTCACTGGGGAAACATTCCAGTTCTGGGTTATAACACACTTAGTATGTCTTGTAATATATTTCTTTTGTTAAAATGTTGTCAAATATATCTGAGCAATAATACAAGAGTCTCAGAAGAAATAGTTATACAAGGAGCAACTGGACTGGTTTAGTTCAATTTTGTTTTCATTTTGCTAATAATAATAAATGTTGGGAAACTCAGTAAAGGAAACTTCATTCAAAATGGAGTTGGGGTCCAGAAGGGGAGCTCTCATACCTGGCCTCATGTCATTTGCGTTTCCAACCCCAAAACCCCACTTGCTTCTCCAGCAGGAAGAAGAAAAAAATTTCTCCTTGCCCAGCAATAAGCTCAGCCATTTAGAAAATATTGTTATTTAGCCAATGAGAAATCAACACCACCCTGAACTCTCCCTTGTTATCAATGGCCTTTCATTCAAAACAGTCCTTCTGAAAAAAGAAAGAAGAAAGAAAGAAAGAAAGAAAGAAAGAAAGAAAGAAAGAAAGAAAGAAAGAAAGAAAGAAGAAAGAAATAAAGAAAAACAAAAAAGACAAATAAAAAAAAACATAAAAAGAAAGAAAAGAAAAGAAAAGGCAAGTACCCAAGACAACAAAAAGAACCAATTGCGACAGGAAAAGACAAAAAGTCCCGTCCCCCAAACACTCTTCCCAAGCCCCACCTTCCCTTCCCCTTCACCTTCACCCCACCCCCTCCCCCACCCCCTCCCCCTCCCCCTCCCCCCCCCCCCTACCAACCCAATAAAGAAAACGGGGAAGGGGTAATGCCTGGGTGGCTGAGCAGGTTAAGAGTCTGCCTTCAGCTTGGGTCATGATCCCAAGATCCTGGGATCCGACCCCATTTGGGGGTCCCTGCTCAATGGGGAGTCTGCTTCTCCCTCTGCCTCTGCTTGCCACTCCCCCTGCTTGTATGTGCTCTCTCTCTCTCTACCAAATAAAAAATAAATAAAAATCTTTAAAAACCCAAAACAGTCCTTCTGAACTTCTTCCTTTTCTCTAAAATAGCGTTCCTTTCCTTTGATCTCTGAACTTGTTTATGGTTCGCCATAGTTTATATGTCCCAAATTGCCTTTCTTCTATTATTCCCAAATAAACCTGTTTTGCTGGTAAAATAACTATTTGTTCTACTTTTAAGGTTGATGGTATGTTAATATATAATCTCTTACCAAATATACTTATAATATGTTATAAAATACATGTTATGATGTAATTGGCAACAATTTACATTATCTTTTAAACAAAAAATGAGAGAAATAAAAAAAAAAAATAAAAAAAAAAAATAAAAAAAAAATGAGAGAAATAATTAACAGGATTAATTTCTACTGGTTAATAGAACATTAAGACAATGACAACCCTTGGTAAATCAAGTGGTGTTTCATGCCTTAACACAATAAAATACCATGATTTATCCATTTTTTTCTTGTCCAAGCCCTATTAATGTTAGTAATGTTATTTCCTTCTTTTATTCTCCTTTTGATCCTTCAGAAAGTGTATTTTTTTTCCAGAAAATGTATTTAAATTTTGTTTTTATAAGAAATAGGAGTCTACCAAAGAATATGCAAGATGGATAATACATATGTAAATTATCTTTGGTACTATCTTTCCTTTCTATGGAGAAATCAGGATTCTTTTACTGACTCATTTAGTTTACATTTATCCCAGCATATTAAATGTTTAAATATCAAAAAGACAACAGCATCACTTTTTTTTTTCAATCATTTGTTTGATAAGGAGAAGTAAATGATTAGAAAAGTCTGAACCAAGTATATTATAAAAACTTGTCATATACATTTAGTAGCTATTGTAATTTTGCTGCCAACAATTTTTACAATTTCCTTCTTTTTATGACTCTTTGGAAAAATTTCCTTCATACCACTGTACTGTTCAGGTGGATTTTCAGTCATGGTGGCCATTCCTCCTGGCCAAAAGTTAGGTACGTTTCCTGATGTAGGTCAGTCTTAGTATTTCTGGAATATTGATTCATAAGAGTACATAAATCAAGTAGGACCAAATAGAATCTTTTGGAGGGTTAAAGAAGATATCAAGAGAATGATTGTTAGGAGAAAGATAGTGTGTGGGCATGTGGGTGTTCTTCTAAACTTTCTATGATTACAAGAATGAGGTAAAATGAATGTGAACCTTTTGGCAACAATCTTCTACATCATATAGAAGGACTTTTTCATTTAACAGGGATAATATTCATCAAGAAACAGAATCTAAGGCCACCTGGGTGGCTCAGTCAGTTAAGTGCCTAACTCTTGATTTGGTCTCAGATCACGATCTCAGGGTTGAAATCAAGTCCCATGTCAGGCTCAGCACAGGTTTGGAGCCTGCTCAAGATTTTCCCTCTTTCTTTCCCTCTGTCCCTCCTCCACCAAAAAAAAAAAAAAAAAAAAAAAAAAGGAAAAGAATGAAAACAACAATGAATAATAAAAAAAAAGAGAGATGGAGATAGAGATAAATTCAGGGAGAGAGACGACTGAGAGAGAGAGAGAGAATTGTTCACATTATTTGAATTCTCAGATCCGAATTTAACTAAAGCTAGACTTCCCTCCCCATCTACTTCACAGTTACCAGAATCAGTAAACTCTCTTTAACTGATGACAGGGACACCTGGGTGGCTCAGTGGTTGAGCATCTGCCTTCAATTCAGGGCATGGTCCCGGGGTCCTGGGATGGAGTCCCGTATCAGGCTTCCTGTGTGGAGCCTGCTTCTCCCTCCAACAGTGTCTCTGCCTCTCTCTCTGTTTGTCTCTCATGAATAAATAAATAAAATCTTATAAAAAATAAGTAAATAAAACTGAATAACACTATTGCATGTTTCTGTAACAGAATGCTAAAAGAAAACTTTCATGCTTTGCCCTCTCAAATTTTGCAGTGCTCAGATCTCCATAGAGGAGAAAGCTTTAAATCCTACAACCTCAGATGAGGTTCTCACTCTTTTGGGCTGCACTTACCATTTACCTTGAGGCTATGGGAGAGAAGAAAAAACATTCTTTGGAATGTGAAAGGGCCAGAGGGGAGGATTTCTTTGGAAAGACTAGTTCCTGTACTCTGTGTTTCCCCAACCCCTTTTGCCCAAGGGCAGGAGGAGGAGATACTTCTCTTTCAATTCAGTGCAGGAGACAGAGATGGAAACTAAAGAAAAATCATGTGGGGAGCTTTACAGGGTCATCCTGGAAAAAGAGCTGGATTTTTGCTTTTCACCTATCTAGAAAAGTCTAAAAACTGGAGACTTTGGTTGGGTCATGCTCTGCCTATTGGTGGAATAAAAGAGGAAGCCTTGAGTTTGACTTGTCCTGCCAGTATTGGCCAGAAAACAACAGGTATATTTCTTCTGCGTGATGGAGTCTACCAAAGTCAAATGAAATGACCTCAAGGGGGATCCCTGGGTGGCGCAGTGGTTTAGCGCCTGCCTTTGACCCAGGGCGCGATCCTGGAGACCCGGGATCGAATCCCACGTCAGGTTCCCGGTGCATGGAGCCTGCTTCTCTCTCTGCCTGTGTCTCTGCCTCTCTCTCTGTGTGTCTATCATGAATAAATAAATAAAATATTTAAAAAAAAAAAAAAAAAAAGAAATGACCTCAAGGATAACAGAAAGACACAGGAGAATGAAGTGAGAAATGACTCACTGAACCCAAAGGGCTGCATGGAAAGCCCTGAGTGGCCAGCAGCAGGATATATGTACATCTGTGGAACTTTGCATAGACAGTCGTGTTGTGGTTTCCAAACAACCCACAAGAGAATGAATCAGACTTTGCAGTCTGCTTCACCCAGACTGCACTCACACAGGATTATGACAGGACCAGTGAAGATTTTTATTTTTCTTCTTTTCTAAAGCTCCAACTACGGAGGACCCAAATAAAGCCCTATGAGTGGAGAAGAAGGAATTAACGATCCATGCGTGGAAACTGGGAAGAAGCTCATGGTCACACTCCCCTGATCCAGTTCTCAATTCTAAAATTTCTCGATGTCAAGTCCTGAGAGGAGAATGTTTAAATGTCATAAAACTTTAAAAGAAAGGGTCCCTATGACTTTAATATAGGTTCTGGTTACACAAAGGAAGTTTTCATATATTCATTTTTTTCACTAAATATTTGTTAAGTATCTCCTAGATGCCAGGCATTATTCTTGCTGGTGGATAATAGAGTAAACAAAAGGAATATTGCTGCTATTATGGGGTTTATATTCCATTAGAAAAGATGGAAACAAATAAAATGACACAGTAAGGAAGACTTACTTAGTATTATGAAGAAATGAATCAGAGTAAACGGGATCAAGAGAGACTGAGGATGAGGTAAGATATTCTAGTCTGGGGTGGCCTCTCTAAAGAACTAAAGAAAGGAAAGTAGATCCCACTTTTAATCCAATCACCGAGTTTCCAAGAAATATAAACAATGTTTCCAACAAACATGCAAGGCCAACAAAAGATAATCTAACAGGACACAGGCAAGGCCAAACCTCAGCTGCAAGATTGAATACATTTCCTACCTTTGAGTACTTGCTGCTTTATTGTCAGGGTCAAATCTTACCCTGCCTTATTCTTTTTTTCTTGCCACACAAAATTATTTAGACTTCACTCTTCTAGAAGAGCCAAAAGGCCTGTGCTCCTGGATCATAAATAAGCAGAGAAACAGAGTTAGGAGATGATGTTAGAGCAGTAGTCAGATTAGTAGGATGTGTAGATGAAGGAGATTGAATTTTATCTGATGGGGGTTGAATTTCTTTGAAAAAAAATTTTTTTAAAGATTTTATTTATTTATTTGAAAAAAAGCAAGAGTGAGAGGGGTCACAGAGGGAAAGGAAGAGGGAGAAGCCGACTTGCCACTGAGCAGGGAGCCCAATGTGGGGCTCAATCCCAGGACCCTGAGATCATGACCTGAGCCAAAGGCAGATGCTTAACTGACTGGGCCACCCAGATGCCCCTCTTTGGAGGATTCTAAGCAGAGGAATAAAATAATCTAACTTTTAAAGATTACTCCCATTACTGTGTGTAAATAAATTGATGGTGTGGGCCATAGGGTGATAATGAAAATAATAGAAACAATGAAACCAACTAAAACATTTTTCATGGTCAGAGGAGGAGATGATAGTAGTTATGACCAGTTATAGAAGTAAAAAATGAAACAACTAGTTGAATTATAAATAAATTTTAAAGGCATAGTCAGGGCAGCTCGGGTGGCTTAGTGGATTACCACTGCTTTCAGCCCAGGGCCTGCCTGATCCTGGAGATCCGGAATCGAGTCCCACATCAGGTTCCCTGAGTGGAGCCTGCTTCTCCCTCTGCCTGTGTCTCTGCCTCTCTCTCTCTCTCTCTGTGTGTCTCTCATGAATAAATAAATAAAATCTTTAAAAAAAATTAAATGCATAGTCAATAGGACTTTCTCAAGAATTTGATGAAAAAACGAAGAAAAAGGAGAAATTATGAAAGACTTTTGGATCTTTATTTGCACAACTGAGTTAAGAGTGGTGCTATTGGCGGTCATGGGAAAAAGTGAGACAACCAGGTTTAGTAGGTAAATAAAGATTCTCTCTCTCTCTAAATAGGCTCCACGCCCATGTAGGGCTGGAACTCAACCCTGAGATCAAGACCTGAGCTGAAGTCAATGTCAGACACTCAACTGACTGAGCCATCCAGGCACCCCAGAACATATCTTTTGATGAGTGACTATGTTTAGTAGATAATTGGGTATTAAAGTATGAAACTGATGGGTATATTGCTCTTTGGACCCAATCAGCCTAAAAATGGTAGTTATTTTCATGATGCCACATATGTGTTTAAAAAAAAAAAAACTACTGCACTATGGTTATGCTAAATTATGTAATGAATACCACAGTTGATGGAAATACAAAAACAGAATTCATGAGTAACACAATAATAATTTGAAAAACCCATAGGAATCTGATATAAACAGTAGCAGACTTCTATACAAGTTATTTGGTTAAGAAATATGTAACTAGTTTAATAAATATGGCACTTTACTTTGAAAAAGACATGAATTTCATTAACATTGCTTGTGGAATGTGCCTGTATATGCAAGAAGAAGAGAACAAAAGAAATATAAAAAAAGATTGAAATAAAAAAAAGGCACACAGGGAGAGAAATAACAGAGAATAGAGAAGAAAAACAAAAAACAGAGTGAGGGAGGAAAGGGGGAAAATTAAAAGGAGAGGAGTAGTCACTAGGACAGGGTAGCCACAGGAAGGGTTGTAGCTTATAGGTTATTATAAAGTGGTGTAAGGAAGGTTATTGGAATTGGAAGGAATGTTGTAACAACGGATGTGGATGAATGTGGCTCCTTGTCCTTATGAAATGTATGCATGTGTGCATTTTGTGCAGACCCACTCTGCTCATTTAACTGAGTGGTTTTCTGCATTCACCTAGTATTTCTCTATGATGAAATTATGCACAAGCAACTGTGCTCAAATTGTTTCCTAATATGTAAATTACATTGCACAAATTTGCATTTTCAAAATAAACATTAAGGGCAAAACTGCTATATTTAAAGCCAAGTGGCTAGCTAAGGATGATAACAATAGTGATAATTGTGCTACTATTACTATTATTGTTATGAGTATACGGTACTCATGTCGGACTCTATTCTACAGTTTGAATGCATATTAACTTACTTAATCCTCATAAAAATTTCTAGAAAGAAAAGTATTTTAGGAAGGACTATGTGGACAGAAATTGACATTGGATTTTGTGTGATGGAGTTTGTTGGTAACTCATAAAGGTAATTTCAGAGCAAAATTGGTTAAAGATCTTTGGGGAAAATATTTTTCTAATTTCAACTGTAATCCACTAGGTTAGAGGTTCACTATTCTTTCAGTCAAGGTCATCAAATGCAGAGTTGGCCTCAACTGTGGGAGTAATTTTACTACAAGGTAGAGAATAAAGTCAATGTTCTGATGACTGAGAAGTATTGTTGAGTCAAGTGATCAACCATCCGAATTTTGCCTGTTGCAGATATTAAAGTTTGATCTACTTAGTTCTAATTCTGGAGGCTCCAGGCTACGTATGAATGCATGCACGAATGTATGTATCTCTCTATGCTTATGCATATGCATGCATGTATATGTGTATTACATACATGTGTATATTTTATCTCTCTCCATCTATTTATATATCTACCCAGCATCTCCCATATTCTCTTAAAACTTGTATGCCATATAGGATCCACTTTACGAATTTGATACCTTCACTTATAAATTACTAATTCATAAATCTGGGCAGCCCAGGCTCAGTGGTTTAGCGCCACCTTCAGCCCAGGACCTGATCCTGGAGACCCAGGACCGAGTCCCACATCAGACTTCCTGCATGGAGTCTGCTTCTCCCTCTGCCTGTGTCTCTGCCTCTCTCTCTCTCTCTCTCTCTCTGTGTGTCTCTCATGAATAAATAAATAAAATCTTAAAAAACAAACAAATTCATAAATCTGGTAGAATGAATTTTCAACAGCTTCTGATATTTCCTGCTCACCAGCAGAATTGATGTAGAAAATGAAGAGCCAGGGGTACAAGATACCATACGGCAGGCAAAAAATAACCACTCCTTGAGGAGACTAAAACACAAGGTCCACCCTTGGGGACTTTCCATGTTTCTATAAAAACAGCAAGTTGAGGAAAATTTTCAGGAAAGAGGGTGATGATAGGCAATAAAACCTTCTTTGGAAAATGAAATTCGTGAAAAAATCTCACAAGAATCTCACAGGGAGCATGCAGAAACAACAGGAAGGCTAAACCACCAGGCTGCAGGCTCAGAGGGGCATCGAGATCCTCCTGATCAGAGGGGCATCGAGATCCTCCTGAGTTCCTGCCACAGAAACCACCTGCCCAGGTCCCACATGGAGTTGTCCACAGTGGGTTCTCTCTACTGTCTGCTGGCCTCCTGGCTTCACCAGAGCCACAGTGAACAGTCTCTAGTTAACAATGACTTTATATCATTCAAAGGTCCTATTAGGAGCATCTGAATGGGTGCTCTTGAGGTCATGACTCTGCAGAGACTGTTACATGTTCAACAAAATTATTTTCCTTTTCTTCTTGTGCCCAATATCTCCCAGCCTCCCTCCGTTAGGTGCGGCCATGACCCTGAGTTCTGGCCAATGACCTGTGAATGTAGACTGAAGTGCTCTCTACCATGGCTAGGCTTACCTCACCCATGCCTCTCATGATCGATTCTCTTGCTTCTGCTCTCCTGTTTGTAAAGCGCCAATGCACGAGACAGCCTCAGAAGCCACATGTTAAGGTGACAGGCATGTCTTCGAATGACTTTATGTCAGAAAGCTCCAAATCAACACACTCACTGTTGCAGCAAGTGATCTGTCTTCTCTTTACTGGAAGGGATATGGGGAATGCCAACACGAGTTCCCATTAATTTGCCCCATTACAGGATTGTTTACTGGGGCTTACTACCTATGAGGCACGCTGTTTAGTGCTTTCTATGTTTTCTCTCATGTAATAATTTCTGATGAATTATTTTCAGGGAAAATGATAAAATGATGAAAAGAAGGCAAGTTTACATTTGTATTACAAGTTTTTCACCTCTAATAAAGGTATCTGGTATGATTTGAGATTTTAATAAATTGAATTTTGTTGCAAGATCACGGAAACCTCAAATTCATGATTTTCCTTTTTAAATGCAGTCTGCTGAAGGAAGAACAGCACACAAAAGAGCAATGAGAAATGAAAAATACAAGTACAACTTTGCTATTAACTGGTGTAGTGTCTCTTTCCACATGCCCGTCTCTTTGGCAAACCTTTTAATAGGCCCCAAGTCTCTTACTTGGCAGAAGAATAATGCTACACCCATGTGTTTGAATGTTTAATGCAATATAGCTCCAACTACTACTAAATGTGGCTAATTTACTGTCCTGAAATTCTCTAAAATAGGTCCCTCTTGGATTGTAGCAAGCAAGACAGAGGGGTGGGCAGAAGGAGAAGAGCATTCCTTCTCCTCCAAAATATAACAAGCTTTTTAAAAATAACTCCATTTCCCATGCTCACTCTTTGAAATTAACCTCTCTTTTACAACTCCTTTCTTTTACCTTACCTACTCTCCAATTACAACCCAACTTATTCATTATCATTGTGACCTGTAGCCCCTTGACCTACTCCCTATTCTCCTAGGCCAGTATTTCTCAATATGTAATTAGAGCAAAATAGCTCATGATTAGAGTGATATTGCTCAATACATAATTCAGAGCACCTGTGTCAGGATCACCTGGGGTACTTATTACAATGCAGAATCCTGGCTGTACCTTATTCCTCCCGAATTAGCAAATCCGTGGTGGGGCCAAGGAAATCTTATCAATAACTGTAAGTTAGATTCTAAAGAAAGCATTTGGGAGGCCTGGGTGGCTCAGGGATTGGGCATCTGCCTTCTGCTCAGGGCGTGATCCCTGGGGTCCAGGATGGAGTCCCACATCGGGCTCCCTGCGTGGAGCCTGCTTCTCCCTCTGCCTGTGTCTCTGCCTCTCTCTGTGTCTCTTATGAATCAATCAGTCTCTTATGAATCAATCAATCAATCTATCTATCTATCTATCTATCTTAAAAAAAATAAAAAGAATGCATTCACTCTAGCTTAGAATCCCACTGTTCCTGGTAATTGGCAGCCCTGGAAAGTCCGTTTTCCAACTCCACTCCTCTCTCTCAAGTTACCCCATAAGGCTGGGAATTTGCACAAACTCTGCTAATTAAACTGATTGCAAATAATTGCTTTCTAAACACGCCTAGTCTGTTCATGTTTCTCGTCAATTTCCCACTACCTGTCTCTCCAATCTCCAAAAAAAAGTGTCTCCAAGCTCGCCCCATCTTCACCTCAAACCTCCATGCCCATCCCTAATGCATTTACACTCTTCTACAAAATCAGTTGCCAATACAATGACAGGAAGGCCTAGGCCTTCCCCTGCGACTCAGCGACTTTGCTGAGCACCTTCTTTCTGTTTACTCACAAATCTGAGAAACAAATTTCCTTCTTGCATGTCAAAGCCAACTCTACCTCTTCCCATGGTTATCCTTCCCTTTAAATGGATGCCTCAGTTTGTTTCACCCAGCCCTTCCCCATTGTTCATGCCACGCTGAGTTTCCATGGCCTACAGAAATTTTTCTGGTCATCCCTTATAAATGTGTCTCCCACAAACTAGCACACTACATTCCTTTCATCACCACATGTTGTAATAGAATAATTTGCCCTCATGGTCTCGCTTGTTTTTCCTTCAGTTACTTTAAAAGCTTTGCAGTGTTTTTCTCCATGCCTGATCAGAGAGAAATTGCTCTTATAAAAGAAATATTGGTGTCGTCATATTGGTTTCATTCTCCAAATTCCTTGTGCTACTTGATGCTGCTACAGCCCTTCCCTTCTGTAAACTCTTTGAATTCTTTGATCCCATGTGTGACACGTTCCTGGTCCTTCTCGGTCAACTCTTTATTTCATCTTTACTACATTGTCCCTCCTCTCAAATGTAAATGTTCCTTGCAGTCCTGTCCTCAGCTCTCAGGCTGCCACTGAGGGGGAGAAACCAGTAGGAAAAATCCTGTGTGTTGTGTGCTCTGATGGGAATGGGCACAGCATGCTGTGTGTCCTCACAGCAGAACCACACCCAAGCCTTTGGGGGGTTCTTTTTGCTGAACTTGAATGATGAACAGGAGCCAGAAATATCAAAGGCAGGGAAGGCTTCTGGCGGAGGGAACGGATCTGAAAGACAGCATGTCAGACCAGTGCCTTTTAACAATTTTGGTTAATTGTTATACTTTTGAAGTCCTCAAATACACTGTCTTGAATCTTTTGTAAAAATGAGCTTCTTAAAATAAATAAATAAATAATTAATAAATAAATAAATAATAAATAAATAAATAGAAATGAACTTCTTTTGAATAGAAAAGGAGGAAGGAAATGAAGGAAGAGGAGGAGCTAGAGGAGGCGGGGGGAGGAAAATGTAGAAACCCATCCTGATCACTGGCTCCCAAAAGCCGTGGACGTTGTTGGAGGTAAGGCAAAGCTTCTGCAGGTGTTTTCATTACATTTGATATGGGATCAAATCTGAAGAACAGACCTTTTCCCCCTTGTTTTATTACATACAGGAAATATTAAAAGGTTTACATTTTATTTATCAAAGTAAACCAACTTTTCTCCCCCACATGGCACGAGAGTTTATAAAAGCTAAATTTCTACCAACCTTCTCTGAGGTATTATTAGGTAGGCTTTTATTTGCTATTGAAATGACAAGCAGCTAGTTCTCCATTTCCCTTATTCTTTTTTATCTAGGGTAAAATAAGTGGAAAACATCACCATTGATGGAAAAATGTTTTGGCAGACTCTTCCTTCTCGTCTCTCAGTCAGCATTTTAATACTATTCAGACTGAGTTCAAGAGGGTCACTTCTTAATAAACGCTGGAACATGTAAAGGCTTTTATAAATAAAACTAAACCATTCTGCTTTTTGTCGGTTTGCTTGTGTTGTACAGAGCATTCTTTTCCCTTCCTGCACTGATCACATTATTTCCTCTTCTTTTTCTAAGGCCCAATCTTACAACATCCTAATGGATCAAGCTTATTTCCCCTCATGTAATACCTTGCACTATTTAAGTGTTTGTTTACAAAGGCCTTGCCTTAAACTAGAGCAGAGGAAGAAGAAAGTGCAAAAGACCAATTCTATTCCCTAATATCATTAATGGGAAGATTGTCACTGAAAGTAGCATATTGCTGACAATAGCTTTGGTAAAGCCACGTCTGCTTATACTAAAGCTTAAGGAGCAGAGTCTGTGACAGGGAATGACAATATGCCATTCGATCTGCAGCTATTACCTGACTTCAGAGACAATGGGTAGGCACATAAATAAAGACAAACCATTATTACACTATGGCAACTGGACCTCATCTCAAAAAGCTGAAGCCCTGGTTTAAGCAGACTGCAGGATTACCACGCCACAGTAAACAATATTTTAATACATTCTCTTAATAATAGGACCTCTCATTCTCAAATAAAATTGCTTTTAAAAAATTTTTAGAGATAGCTTTTAAATGCCATTTTTAATGTGAATTTCCTTTCTTCATTTTATAAAATCAAATCAGACATCTACCCTATCAAAAAACTTTTTACTTTTCTTTCTAAATCATTTTTTGCTGTGTGACATAGCAGCATATTTAAAAATCACTCCATTTTGAAAAACAAATAATATTTTGGAGGGAGGCCAGACATATAAGGCTTCTGAATGTTGATTGAGATAAAAGAGAGTCCCTTTGAAGTATAAGATTGGTCTTTACAAAACATCTGATGATTTCGAGAAAAAAATTACATGGAGTCTTAGGAAAATATAAGATTCTAAGTACAACACAGGTTTGGAGATGAGGTCTATTGAGAATCAACAATTACCAAAGCCACCATTTGTCATTCTCATTTTATTCTACCCTGGAACTAGCCAGGACCTATGAAAATGTCTTCATGGAAGAGTCCTCTGGAAGTAATATAGGTAGAAAATATATATGATACCTTTTAATCACTTGATTTATTCACATTGCTCAAATAACTGTTACACATTTTTAGAATGGAAATAATTATAAAATTCTAGGCATCTAAACAATAAAATAAACTAGAGAAGATAAGTTCATTTACACAGTTATTTCCACCAGTCTATCCCCACAGTGACAGCGGACCAGGGTCACCAAATCGTCACTCATTAAATGGTCATCATGTGCCAGGCTCTGTAGGTGGCGTGTGGAATACAGGGATGGATAAGACGTGACCACTCTAAAAAGAAGGTCATTTATATAAGATAAGAAAAACAGAAATTCTAGCAAGGAACGTTTGGCAAAAGGAATTTGTGCTCTGTGCAGGCTAACCTGCTTGGGAGTAGAACAGAGCATTCGATTCTGCCCAGACAAGCTGAAGAATTCCAGGCCTTAGAGAATGAGTAATTTGTAAGTCACTGAAGAGAGCAGAGAAAATTCAAAATGGAGATAATATCCAGAATGAAGGTACAAGCATAATATTGCATGGCATGTTCCAGAATAAAATAAGAATAAGAATTTATAAGAATAGTTACAGTGTATGGAACACAAGGAGATGGCATGCTAGTAAGTAAATCTGGAAATGTAAAAGTACCCTCTCCTTAAATTACTAATCTGTGTTTTAAGGAATCTAAGTTACATATAAAGTTAGTTTGAAACAAGATACGCATATACTTCCCATTATCTATAGCTGATCAGAAAGAGGTATTTATTTATTTATTTATTTATTTATTTATTATTATTATTAGAAAGAGGCTTTTAAATGTAAGAGGACCAGCGTAAGTTTGCACCTATATCCTACCACGTATTGTACCAAAGTGCACATCATTCATTATCATTTTATCTCCACTACTCAAAAGGTCTTGTTTCTCCCACTTCGCAGATCAGGAAACTGAGTCTTAAGAGATGTGGGCTTATTATCTAGGACTGTCAGAGTCTGATAAGAGACCAATAGCAAAGACAGAAAAGACTAATGATTAGGAGCACAAACTCTGGAGATGGACCACCTAGAGCCCAAACTCAGCACCCACACATGTTAAGATTTGTGACTTTGGGCAAGTGCTTAACATCCCTGGGATTTGGTTCCCTTGTCCATTAATGGAAATAATAGTAGCCCCTACTGCACAGTGTTGTAGGAGGTACTATGTGCAAAACACTTAGAATAACATCTGGCAATTGGTGCTAAGTAAGAGTTTGTTGCTGTATTGTTACCACCACTATTGTTGTGAAGGAAAAAACAGGCCTGGGATACAGAAGATGACAAACTATCTTTTCAAAGCAAATTAAGATTGGAAGGTGGATATCTCCTCCAATTGAAAATGTGACTCTGAAATGATGAATCTATTTAGCTCGTATACATGTTATCTCTACAAATTTCAAAGTGTGACACCATTATATTCCCACTTTATAGAGAAATCTGAAATTTACAGAAGTCCAGTGACTTGCTCAAGTTTCCACAGTTATAATGGTAACAGAATTGAAATCGAATAGCACTGCTTCTCCTTAATATCTGTACAGTTGCACCAAGCTACCAGCCTGTGTCTAATTGAGGGAGTCCTATTGCTTCAGTGACCAGGGGCAGGAGGTGAGAAGACTTCACGGGGAAGGCTTGAGTAAATTAAGCTTTAAAGGATAAATAAAAACTGAAATGCAATCATAGGCAAGAAGACTTTGCCGGGAAGAGGCTCCAAATAAAAAGTATATTCAGAGGACAAAATGAACGATTTTGTTGGTGATGCTCATGATGCTTTTGAGAAACTGGAGGAAAAAAGAGGGGAGGTCAACAGATGCCAAACTTAGCATGGCTTCCTGTATCATTCTGTGGTTTTGATCTTTTCCCCCTTCAGAGCTATGGAGGGTCATTAAAACTTTATGAGCTGGGGAATACCACACTCAGACTTGGATTCATAAGAACTCCTTCTGGAAGAGTTTAGAGTGAGAAATTGGTTGTGACACAATTTAATGAATGAGGACACTGCATGAAAAGTTTAAAGAGAAATTATGTAGAAATATCTGGGCCTAAAGTTTTCTTAATTTTCCCAAAGGTCAGTGTCTCCCCTAGGTTGCTCATGACCGCTGGCACCCTGGTAGTGCTCTACCAAATGGTCATTGTGTCCTAGCAAGGGCTGTGTGTCTGAACAAGAAATAGTGTATTACTTTTTTAATATAGGATTTTTTTTAATGAGCTCAACTTGCTTGTGTCACTCTTCACTACTCATTATGATGTGACTTTCAATTTACATGTTTTCATGTTAGTAAAAACATTTTCCAGAGTATTCCTCAGTTGGAAAGTTTCTTCCTAAAGTTGCAAGTTAAAGCATCAAGTTCTGTCAGGGAACCACTATGTGAAGGGTATCTCGTACTCTTGAAAACTCTCACACTTGAACTTGGACATACCCATCAAGAATGTCACACGGGTGCAGAACTATGCTGTCAGGGTTTTAAGAGATGTTCATCAAATACCGTTAAATTTGTGTTATGTCTCAACAACATGCAGCTTGTCATTGAAACAATGATCTTATAAATGATCTATTTATCATGCTCAACTGCACCTTTTTATTTAATTTTTAATTTAACATTAAATGTTTATGCATTCAGAGTATACTTTTTTTTTTAATTTTTATTTATTTATGATAGTCACAGAGAGAGAGAGAGAGAGAGGCAGAGACATAGGCAGATGGAGAAGCAGGCTCCATACACCGGGAGCCCGATGTGGGATTCGATCCCAGGTCTCCAGGATCGCGCCCCGGGCCAAAGGCAAGAGCTAAACCGCTGTGCCACCCAGGGATCCCCAGAGTATACATTTTAATAGACTAAAATTTTATGACTTTGTTTGACATTTATTTATTTATTTTATACCAGGAAGCTCAAAATCTAGAAGTATCCCATGCCTCCTTCAAAGTCTGAGAAGGGCTTTTCTCTCCACATTCATTCAACATCCAGGTATTAAATGTCATACAGTGTTTCTAAGTGCTAAAGATAGTCATTAATTTATTCATCAAATTTACTTTGTGCCAGTCAATGTTTAATGATCGAGGATAGACATGATACCTGCCTTCATGTAGCTCATAATTTAATGTTGTGTTTTCCAAACTGCGGTTATAAACCATTGCTGGGTAATTAAATTGACTCTATTGATTATATAATGACTGTTGTACTTCAAAAATCAAAATATAGTGGAGTGCCTGGGTGGTTCGGTTGGTTAAGTGTCCTACTCTTGGTTTTGGCTCAGGTCATGATTTCATGGGTCCTGAAATAGAGCATTACATCAGGTTTTGTGCTCAATGCAGACTCTGCCTCTCCCTCTGCCCCTTCTTCACTAAATAAATAAATAAATAAATAAATAAATAAATAAATAAATGGTGGAGGTGCCTTGGTGGCTCAGTTGCTTCAGTGTCAGACTCTTGATTTTGGCTCAGGTCATGATATCAGCATCGCAAGATTGAGCTCCAAGTTGGGCTCTGCTCTCAGTGTGGACTCTGGTTGAAATTCTCTCTCCACCTCTCCCTCTGCCCTTCCTCCAGCTCATGCCTGCTCTCTCACTCTAAAATAAATCAGAAAGCCTTAAAAAAAATTCAAAATACAGTAAAAGTGAGTGGAAAATATCAGCGTGCCTAAAACAAAGTAAGGATGGTATTATTTTTTGATGTTATTGTTTTAGCATCATTGTTTGGGGGGATGTGGGGTACACTAGGTGAAAGAGTAAAATAGATCTTTTCCTAGAGCATCATCATCTTTTAAAACGTTTGTAAAGTGCTTATCCAGATATATGAATGCATTGATTTTTTTAAAAAATATTTTATTTATTCATGAAAGACACAGAGAGAGAGAGAGAGAGAGAGAGAGAGAGACAGGCAGAGGGAGAAGCAGGCTCCATGCAGGGAGCCCAACATGGGACTCGATCCCGGGACTCCAGGATCATGCCCTGGGCCGAAGGCAGGCTCTAAACCGCTGAGCTACCCAGGGATTCCCTGAATGCATTGATTAAAAAGTACATAATTCTATTCTCAAAGGAGCTCAGAGCTAGTACACAAAAAAGATAAATAGACAAGTTACTACATAGAGTGATGAATGGAGCAGTAGTATCATGTACAAAGAGTAGAAGAGACCTAGAAATTGGCTCAGTCCCTTTGTGCCAGGCAAGGGCCATGCCTGGTTTTTGTTTTTGTTTTGTTTTGTTTTGTTTTTGAATCATTAAAAAATTAATGATAAATTATTTTTTAAATTTTATTAGTAATTCTTAAAAAGCCACAGAATTTTTTGGCTTAATACTCAAACTTGTGACTGTAAATACCTATTATGCCCCAACTTTTGGAAGAAGAAACAACCTACTTTTTCTTCTCTGTGGCTGTTGTCACACTTCAGCCTGCATGCCACTAAAGGCAGCATTTGGATAGAGTTGTCTTTGTCAGAAATGTGATCCAACAGAGAAATTTCGGAAGACATGTAGGTATTCCATGCACCCATAAAGAATCCTCCTCCAAGCTGATCTCTGTTCCTTGTCAAACAACTTTCATTCTACTCCATATAGAGATCCCCTTGCTCTCTTTGTGATCTCAATCTTTACAAACTTCAGTTTCAAGTTGTTTCTAAATCACTTAATTCAAGTGTGGTTCAATTATTGCCTAGTTAATGCAAGCATATATTTCTTCTATACTAGGCTAAGCATTAAGTAAAAACAAAACAAAACAAAACAAAACAAAAAACTAATGAACACAATAGACAGGGTTCTTGTTGTCGAGAAATTTATTCCTAGTAGTCAATAATACTTTTAGCATATAATATTACATGTAAATACACAATTATGTGCTACGGCAGGAAATATATAAGTCTAAAAAAGCACATTTCCAGGAAAAACAAATTTAAATTTGTGGTGGAATTCACAGAGGGTCTCACCAAACCCATCATTTTTGAGTGAAATTAAAAGATAGCTTTAGAAGCAACTGTAGAGTGAGTGCTAAAGGGATTGGCAGAGAGGAAGGCATTATGGGTAGAGAACAGGATATCTGTGGAGTATATGTAAAGGCCCTGAGGTGGGAACTGATGAATTTTGGGAGCTGAAAAACTGTCCATGGTGGGAACAAGGAAGAAATTGAGGACAACAGCAACACAATATCTGCCTGGAGATACAGGGAGACAAGGACTAGGCTATGTGAGCCATTTGTATATGTTCAAGATTTGGGATTTTTAATTCTAAGAGCCATGGGAAGTCTTTGGGGGACTTAAGGAGCCCACATTTGTGAAAAAAAATTACAAAATATGAGATGCACTCAATATCTTTTCTTTACAGTAACTCGTTGCACAGACATTGTTTGGCTTATGGTAACTATGCCCAGTCATATATTTATAGGCTCTCTTACTGAAAAATGCATGAGACTTCATGCATACATAACATGTATCAACATATTATTTAAAGAGATTATTTCATGTCTCCCATAAACAGTAATAGCACAATTTGTAGTAAAATAGATGGTGTTCAATTGAGAATACTGTATTTGTTTTGTTACTTTATACTCATTGGCTCACTGATTATTATCACAAGATGATATATTGAAGGTGTCTTCCTTATCGTTTTCTCGTTGTTTTTTCTTACTCAAGGTGATTTCTAAATAACAAAGTGCACAACCAAAGAAAACAACTTCACTTCATTACCAACTCATCCCCCCAGCCCCCCGCTGGTTTCCTTAAAAGTGGTTTCTCTAAAATTCTTCGCAAAATATGTTTTAATTTTTCAACCCTCATGTGATCTTTTCACAACTAATATGAACAAACAGTTTTATCAAAATCCACAGGAAATGGAAAACTCACTGAAACAAAAATAGTCTAATAGTAAGATCAAAACCTACTGACTACACTTATCTCTTTAAGGTAGTTTGAGAAAAAGGGCAGGCAAAAGAGAGGAGATTGGAAGGTCAAATGGTACCCAAACTCCAGATGAACAAGTGTCTCACAAAACCATACCTAACTCATAAATCAGAGAGGTGAAGGTACTGAGATGCATCATTATTTAGCCTGACCTATTAATTTCCCTCAAAATAGTCTCTGATGTCTTCCAGACTTTTGAGATATTTATACAAGTTTTAGGAGAAAAATACTATCTTTGATTTCAAATTTTAAATATGGAAGAATAAATTCAAATGTTTCTACTAAACCACCAGCTTTGTTTTTGTTTGTTTTGGGGTTTTGTTGTTGTTGTTGTTATTTATATCTATGTTGTAAGAAAATGTAAATTGAAAACATGTTTCTAAAGGCTAAGTTTAGGTTGCCCTTTTTGGATCTAAATTTCAGATACGTAGGTGCTGCATTTGTGAACAGCAGCAAAAACTATAGCATTAGGATACTTAGAGAAAAGAAATTTGGTTCCTCTAGTGCTGTACCATGATGGCAGCTTTAAACCCAAATTGACATTTAATGGGATTACTGAGAAGCTGGAAAAGACCAGAGTTTGAAACTGTCCTCATTAAATAAAGGTTAAGTGTGTGAATATTGTGATGCTGAAATCCATATTAAACTCTATTATAGGAAGATTACTTGATCCTAAATGTGCTCCAGAGCTAACAAAAAGCATCAGAGACCAGCAACATTGACTTTGTCTTGCCTTCTCTCCTTCATTTGGCACGTTCAAAAAAGCTGTGTGTCTCAGGACCCTGCGTGGCTCAGTCGGTTGAGTGACCCACTCTTGGTTTCAGCTCAGGTTGTGATCTCAGGGTCGTGAGATTGAGCCCCAGATGGAGCCCCAGTCTGAGCCCTAGACAGAGCTCTGCACTCAATGGGGAGTCTGCTTGAGATTCTCTCTCTCCTGTCCCTCCTCCACTCAAGCTCCTTCTTTCTAAAATAAATAAGTAAATCTTAAAAAAAATAAAAACATGTTGTGCTTCTTCACGGCCATCACCTACAGGGAGGAATCTTTTCTTTTCCCTATTAAGTGAACTAAAGGTAGAGGTACCTTTTTTTTCCTTTAAAGAAAAAAATATGTGTGTGTGTGTTTGTGCATGCATACTTATGTATTGCTATATGTATATGGTTGCTTTTTTATTTGTTTCTACTTAAAAACATGGAGGAGGCACTCATAAAGTTCTAGAAAGAACATTGTCTGAAAGCCTGGAGATTTATTTTTTTGTTTTGTTTTGTTTTTTTGTTTTTTAAGTAGGCTCCACTCCCAGCGTGGTGTCCAATGCAGGGCATGAACCAGGCACCCCTGGAGACTGGTTTTGAAGCCGAGCTATCTCACAAGCTCAAATCCTGACTTTGATTTGACCAAGTGATTAATTAAAATGTAACCAGGTAGTGTTAGTTCTGAGTGGGGTCTTTTTTTCTTAGCAGATGACGATTGAGCTCCACAGTTAAGAATAAAAGACATTCAGTTTCTCACATACCAACTGAGAAGAGAACAATTGGTAATGGGGTGAATGCATTCCCTTAACTGTGTCACTCTTATTGATATAAGCAGGAGGAATGCTTGGAGACAGGAGGTCATATTTTGGGGGAAAACAGACTTATTTTGTACAGAGAGGCCCTTCTATTTCTTTTTTTAAATTCTTTTTTAAGATTTTATTTATTTATTCATGAGAGACACACAGAGAGAGAGGCAGGCAAAGAGACACAGGCAAAGAGAGAAGCAGGCTCCATGCAGGGAGCCCGATGTGGGACTCCATCCCTGAACTCCAGGATCACGCCCTGAGCCGAAGGCAGATGTTTAACTGCTGAACCACCCAGGCAACCCAAGAGGCCAATCTATTTCCTACTTTCTCATAGAAGAGGTGAGGTTCTTTCCCTTTATAAATTCCAGGATCAAGGACTCAGAGAATAATGCATTTTGGGGGGTTGTGAACATTTTCCCTCTCCTAGTGGGGGAAAAGTGATTATACCATATGTCATGTTGCGAAGTAGTGAAAAACATCCAGGAAAGCATGTTAGAGACAGCAAGAGCAAGGCAGGACCATGGCTCTCCACTGTAAATGAACAGTTCCTAAGTAATGTAGGAATTGAATGAGTCCATAGTTCTAGGGGCTGGCATTGGAAAGTAACAGGATTGGTGCTGCAACCTCATCTTGATGATTCTAGCAGGGGGCCAACATGATGTCAGTCACTAGACAAAGCAAACAATCACAAATTTTAAAATTCTAACATTTGCTGAAGCTTTATAATGTGCTTGATTTTGTACTTAGCTAATTCATTTAATCACACACACACACACACACACTCTATTGAATAGATTCATTACCGATATATATGTACATATATGTGTGTAAGTATATATATATATTTTTTAATAGGTTCCACACCCAGCATGGATCCCAACACAGACCCTGAAATCAAGATCTGAGCTGAGATTAAGAGTCTGAAGCTTCACAGAATGAGCCACCCAGGAGCCCCTCATTCCTGATATTTTATTGATAAAAAAACTGAGGCTCAGATAATTGACATAACTTGTCCATGGTCACACTGCTTGTAAATGCCAGAGATGGGGTCTAACTCAGGTGGTTTCTTTCCTGAGACATGCTCAAACCATGGTAGGTAAAGCCCATGTTCTTCTGTACATAAAACCAGTAACACAACTAGACTGTAGTGAAGTGAACACAGAAGAAACATTTTGAGTTGATTTAATTTTGAATTTTTCAAATAAACAGAATAATCACTTAAAAATGAAAGTCTCTGTTTTAATAATAAACAATATTTGCAAATCCATAGAGTTGGGACCAGATATTGTCATGCCTTTCTGATACCTTGTAGAGAAACAAAGACTTATCAGAGCATGAGTTTGGGTATTCGTGGGGGAAATTCCCCCACTCCTCAGTAAGCTGGTTACAAACAGTTGTAAATGAGACAGGCTAGAACATGGGTTTTGGGGTTAACAACCTGGGTTTGAAATATGAACTTTTGCACTTTTGCAACAGATTCCCTATTGGTAAAATCAGTATTATCCTGAGAACAGAATGAGACAGCAAAAATAGACAATGCTGTTCAAACAATAAGGTCCTATTCTAGTGGTTTAACAGAATAGCATGTTTTTTTTCCTACTCATGTAAAATTATTGGATAGGTATCCAGGTCAGGCTCTCCAGAATGTGGTTACCAGGGAGCTAGGTTAACCACAGATGAATCTGAAGAAAGAAAAGAGAAAAAAGAAAAAGAAAAGAAAAGAAAAGAAGAAAAAAGAAAGAGAAAGAAAGAAAGAAAGAAAGAAAGAAAGAAAGAAAGAAAGAAAGAAAAAGAAGAAAGAAAGAAAGAAAGAAAGAAAGAAAGAAAGAAAGAAAGAAAAAAAGAAAGAAAAAAAGAAAGAAAAAAAGAAAGAAAGAAAGAGAGAAGTAAACATGGCAGTCTTGTGTGGGCAATGCACTTCTACTTACAGAGAGATCCTAGTCATATGACTGTACCCATCTACAAGCAATACTGGGAAACATAATCCATGTGCCCAAGAATGGAGAGAGAATGCTGTGCCTAGCTGGTGATTTTTGTCACACGTGCATAAAAGGCTTAGCAGAGTGCCTGGCACAAATTGCATTCAATTCATCTGCTGCTCTCTCTCGAAACCGTAATGGGTTTAAACTTCTAAGAAGTAAAATGGAAAATTATTTTAATTAAACCGTAGATAACAAAATTTCTTATAAATAGGACACTGAACATTATGATAAATTTTACTCGAACATAGGCACAGACATATTAAAGGTAAGATGAAGATTACTTTACTGAAAAACAGTAAAGTTTTAACACTACGTAATCTCCCACTGCCAGAAATAATGAAAACAGACATTAAAAATCTGAAAAGAAGAAGTACCCCACTCTAAAAAAGGAATAAAGAAAGAGAAAGAAAACATTTCCTAAGGAAAAAAAATGTTGAGGAACTTAGAGCACTCACTTTCTAAATCTCTTATTAATTTCTGCTTTATAAAGTATAAGATGGAAAGAAGTCTATGAAGACACCAACACACACGTTTTCCTCCTAAGAAATGACTTTTCCATAGTTCTGGTCTCTCCTGGAATGGATCTCTACGGTGCTAACACTGACCTACACCCATTCTCTCTCTAGTTTTTGATCTGATATGAAAGATCTAACACATCCAGATAAATATTTAAAGGAATCAAGGAAAATCCTCCTACAGTATTTGGTAGGTAATAGAATAGTGGGATAGTCTCATTATGTTCAAGGATGGGTTACCAGGGGATGTGGGGAGGAGAAAAGAAAGGAAAAAAAATCAATATAAAAAGAAGTTGAGGTAACGTAATGGAAAAGAAATCATACTTGAGAGAGACAAATTTTCTGCAATATCTCCTTAGAAATCCCATGAGGTTAAACAAAATGTGTACTTTATGAAGTTGGAGATAAAAGATGGGCAGACAATATATAGACTGAAATGGAAGTTTGGCTGTCAGGGAAGAAAGTTAAGGAAACAATATTTTAGAAAAAGTGTATGTGATGTAAGAAGCAGGATTTGAGGGTAAATATCCAAAATATAGATACAAATTCCTTTGGCTGTAGGTATGTAATAACTTTTCCCATTTGGGGGATAGAAAAATATAAAGTCATCAACATTTTTCTGAAGCAAACTGGGGTGAAAGCTTGTATACAATCTCTTACAAGGCAGGGACGCTCAAACTTTGACGACTGCAACCTAGAATGAGGACATCATTTTACATCATGATGTACACACATACATATGCACAAGGACGGAAATCCTTCTGAAACAATACTATGTGAAATGCTTTCTGGAATTTTCTCTTCGCTTCTCATTCATTTAAAATAATGTTGATTAATGGGGCACCTGGGTGGCTCAGTGGTTGAGCATCTGCCTTTGGCTCAGGTCATGATCCCGGGGTCCTTGGGGTCCAGTCCCACATCAGGATCCCCACAGGGAGCCCGCTTCTCCCTCTGCCTGTGTCTCTGCCCCCTCTCTGTGTCTCTCATGAATAAATAAAATCTTTTAAAAAATAAAATAAAACAATGCTGATTGAGACTCATTGATTTTATTTTCTGACAACTTAATAGGTCTAACTAAAATTCAGAAATAACATGACTGAAGAGGTCTATGGTTTTGAACTGAAAAAAAAAAAAAAAAGTTCCATGCTTGAGGTTTCTTTATGCTTGTTTCCTGGTAATTCTTCTATGTATACTTAAGCTATTTAGGCCAGGGCCCATCCCTTTCTTTAAGCTCTAAGAGGATCCCCTGGGCAATGCTTAATGGGAATTTGCCTAGAAAATGTTATTAAGGAGGAGGGGGAATGTGAGTAGATTCCTCATCAGCTCAATCTAGATGCTCACTATACCCCAGGGAACCCAATAAACTGAGAGGACTAGTTAAAGTGGCAGACCAAAATTTCCTACTGAGACTCAGCTGAAAGCTAGTGACAGCCCCCTTCTCCATTTGCCCTTGCTAAGAGTGAGCAATGCCAGTTAAGGTCCCCAGATATTTTAACAATTAAAATTTCTGTGAGTGCTAAAAACAGTGTATCATGATCTCATTCAGTACATTTAATGCAGTTATACCACAGGATACCTCTAAATACTGGATCTTGAAATAAATGTACTGTGTCAGGACAGCACTAAAAAAATTAAAGAGAACAGAAGTATCTGATGTCTTTGCACATTTCAAATGTTCTTTCATATTTTTTTCATTTACTTACTAAGATGTACCTCTGTCTAAATATTTACGCATGTATGTACTCAGATATAATATAACCTATGTTGCTTATAACATATTACTGAGTAAAAGTACTATAAACTGGTTTATTTTGTCATTGCATTTAAAATACAGTAAAAGAACACATGGAAACTTGTCTCTTTGTGTTGGGGTCATAGCATTTCCATTTTATTATGATCAAGATAAAAAGAAAATAATGGACTCTAACCTTCCTGAACCATATCCTTAAAAAAAAAAAAAGAAAAGGAAACAAAACAAAACTATAATCATAGCTGGATTGCCAAAAAAGTGACTCAGATTTATTATAAATGTAGCACTTCTACAATATACAACACTACTATGAATTTTGAAAATAAGAAATCAAAAATATAGAAAACTAGTAAGACATAAAATACAGTGGTAATTATTTGTTTTTTGAATGAGAAGTAGAACATATAGTATATTTAAATATATATATTTTTAATCTCAATGAAGACTAGCATTTAGCTGATTGAAGAAGGAGTTTACTGCAAACCAGAAAAGGATCCATTCTGACGACCAACCAGACATAGTTTAGTGATTTAAATCCTTTAAGTATTTTTAAAAATGATGTTAAATAGGAAGAAAAATTAGTCCAAATGACAGAGAATAGAACTTTAACTATGTTCCTATTAAGTACAGAAGCTAAATGTAATGTACACATTCCAAATAATCAGGAAAAAAAGCTAACTGAAGTAAAATTAATGGCCCTATATATAAAAAAAATGGCAAACAGTGGGAAAAGTAGAGTCGGAAATGTGCAATAGTGAAACAAAGGAAATAAATTATTTCAGTGTATATAAATGAGTTAACATTTCCTATTGAAAAATCTGAATGCTGCTCACAGAGAAGCTTTTTAAAGCAAATGACTAAAATTATTCAAAGTGAGGGCTCAGGAGGAAAAAACAGATGTTTATAAGCAAAACCAGAAAGTAGGCTGAACAACAATTATATCAGGTGAAAAGTCATCAAGCTGAGTAGGAGACACATCTTTAAATAATGAAGGGACAATTTCCACTTCAAAGTCCTAAAAACTTAAGGACCCAACAATGGTGAACTTGACTGAAGGCTTTTACTCCTGAAAAACTAATCATGAAATCCGCCCAACTTTGTGTTTCAGGAAACTGCCTACTACAAAGAACCATCCTTCACCTTATCATTTAGGGACTTGTGGATTGTTTGCCTATGATGAGGCCAGACAGAGACCTTCAATGTTCTTCTTCTTTGATTCATGATTAGCTAGACTATCTTCACTCACCAATCTGCACAAAAAACCCACTAACTTAACCTACCAAGGCTGACTTCGGCCAACCCCCAACACCCCTCCCACCCTGCAGCCCTGGGACCTGAGACTCCTTTGAGCAATCTTTGGAAAATGGAAAAATCTCTCTTTAGCCATTCCTCCTGAAATCAGCTGACTTTAGCAAAAACATTTCCCAATCAAATGTCTAATGACCTCGCCTGGTCTTCTCATTCCTTCATACCCCATTCTTTCTAGCCTTGTTTACTTCCGACATATAAAAGAGGAACCCTTTCTCTCCATTTCTATGAGTTCAACACTTTTTGTTTCTGTGTGTGTGTGTGTGTGTTTGTGTGTAGATTCCACATATAAATGACAGCATGCACTATTTATCTTTCTCTGTCTGACTTTATTTCACTTAACATAAGGCCCTCAAGTTCCAACCATACTGTTGCAAACAGCACAATTTCTTTCTTTCATACGGCTGAATAATAGTCCATTCTATGTGTGTGTGTATTCATTTTCTTTACTTACATTTCATTTTCTACTCAATCGTTGATGGACATTGAAGTTGTTTCCGTATCTTGGCTATTGTGATTAACAGTGTCGTGATCATGGGAGTACAGATCTCTTTAATCTCCTATCTTCATTTCCTTTGGATATATACCCAGAAGTGGAATTGCTGGATCATATGGTACCTTTATTTTTAATTTTTTGAGAAATCCCTGTACTGTTTTCTGTAGTCGCTGGTCAAGCTTACATTTACACCAATAGTGCACGAGGCTTCCTTTTTCTCTAGATTCTTGCCATCACTTGTTATCTCTTGTCTTTTACGTAATAGTCATTCTAATGAGTGTGAGGTGATATCTCATGGTGGCTTTTATTTGCATTTCCCTGATGATTCGTGATGCTGAGCACCTTTAATCTACTCTTGGCCATATGTATATCCTTTTTGACAAAAACGTCTATTCATTTCTTCTTCCTATTTTTCAGTCAAATTGTTTGGGGTCTTTTTGCTATTGAGTTGTCTGGGTTCTGTATATATCCAGCAATAAAAACAAAACAAAACAAACCTTAAATTCATGTATTGTTATATATATATATATATACATATATATATATATTTATATATTTGTGACTATATATTTATGTATATATGACTATAGCTGATGATACTGTATTATATAACTGGAATTTGCAAAAAGTGTACAACTCAAATGTTCTCACTTACAGATAGATAAAGATGTAGATAAATATATGTACAAAGAGACAGAGAGAGAAATAAGAACTGTGTCCATGTGGAAAAGGATGGATTTTTCTCTAATTCTTTTCAAACTGCAACTGCAAATAACAAGGAAAAAAATAAAAGGTAATTTAAAAATGTTACTTCCTTTTAAAATGAATTCGTTTTTCACTAAGAAACCATAAAAGACTGAGAAGCAAATTGCATACATTTATTCATGGGATGAGGAGAGTCTTTTTCGTACTACACAAAAATAGGAAATTTCAGGAAAAGATTAATAGATATGATACATGTAAAAACTTGTGTGTGTGTGTGTGTGTGTGTGTGTGTGAGAGAGAGAGAGAGAGAGATCTGGGGCTACCATAACAACTTACCATAGACTGAGTGGCTTAAAAAAACCATTTGTTTCTCACAGTTCTATAGGCAGTAGGTCCATGGTTATGTTAGGCTGAGAGCCCTCTTCAGGGTTATAGCAGGCTGACTTTCACTGTGTCTTCACTTGGTGAAAAAGAGTGAGCCAGCTCTCTGGCCCCTTTCCATAAGGGCACTAATTCCATTCATGGAGGCTCCACCCTCATGTCCTAATTATCTCTCAAGATCCTACCTCCAAATACTGTTACTTTTCAACATATGAATTTCAATGGGACACAAATATTTAGTCCATATATATACATATGCATACAAACAATGATTCGTGTGTGTTCGTGTACATAAATATGTGAGTATATATAGAAACAAATTAAATACATATATAAGTAAATAAATTAAAAGACCCAAAATCTCAGAAAACACTTTGAAATTCATGTTGGCCAAGTGCTAAATCCTTAATTGGTCCTGATATGTGTAAATTGTATGACTCAACTCTAAGGAACAAAATTTGCATTCATAGTGTTTGTAGATTTACAGATTTGAATAGATTTGAATTTGAATTTGTAGTTTTTTACTAGAAAATTTACTGGCAGATTGCAGATCATGAGGTGTGATGTTGGGGGGGTGCTTTTTCTAAATTATACAATATGCTACTTGGGGGCAGATGATTGTTGATCCTGCAAGAGGAGAGAATACAGTCCAATTCTTATTACATACTGCACTTTTATACTCAGGTTTACATAATTTGCTGGTTGCATTTAAACAAACAATATAGCACGCTTCTGTTCAAGGGAATATTTACAAACATCAGGATCTGCAGTTTCCTGAGTCAAGTTCTTTGATAATAGCAAGGCCACAGCCCACCCTGTAAGCATCTCAGAAAATTTCCTGACATTTAATATTCTAAAGAAAAAGAAAAAAATTATAAGGATTAAAATAAAAATAGTGCCCCATCTAATGAAATTGAATTCAATATCACAGTTACTGAAGTACTACAAACAAAAATATGAGATGCTATTCTATTGCTACCAAAATGAACAGTTAAAAATAATGAAAATCCTAGTATTTGCATGGAGGCAAGAAATTGCTCATTTCCATCATTAATGCTTTTTTTCTTTTTTCCTGAAACTAATTTGGTTGTATCTCAAAATTCTTAAAAATATCATTATTTTACTTCTAGAAATTCAGCATATGGAAATAATATTCAAAGATACAAATGAAGCTATATATACAACAATCTTCATTCTACATTATTTTAATAGCAAAATATATATTTTATGATTAAAAATAGGAATATTTAAAGTAGAATATTTTCAACATATTTCCAAGTTTAAAAAAGAGATAAAAAATATGTGAATATAATTGTTAGTTGCATTTTAATTAGTATGCATAATATATTTAATTTATGTAATGGATAACAGATTACATACTCCAAAACCTATTTTATATATTCTCTTATCGGTTAGACCTAAAATGTATATGCTGTACACTATTAATCAGTTAAGACATATAGTATATTCTTGATAATGTAGTGTATGATATGTATTATATACCAAATTATGCAAAATTTACTATATTTGATTATAAGTTTACTAAACATAATGCGATCAAATGTGATTAGATTTATGATATTTACTATATTTAGCTTCTGCTATAGACTGAATATTTGTGTCCATCCAGAATTCATATGTTGATACCCTAACCCCTAATGTGACTATATTTGGAGATAGTGCTTTTAAGGAGATAATTAAGGTTAAGGGAGGTCATAAGGATAGGGCTCCGATTTATTAGGCTTAGTGTGTCCTTATAAGAAGAGACATTCAGGCACTCTCTCTTGCACTTTCTATGGGCACACAGAGGAAAGGCCTTGTCAGGACACAGCAAGCAAGAGTCCCTCTGCAAACCACGATGTCAAGTCTCACCAGAACCAAATCTGTTGGAACCTTGTTCTTGAATTCCCAGCCCCCAGAACTGTGAGAAATAAATTTCTGTTGTTTGAGCCCCACCAGTCTATAGTATTCTGTTATGGCAGCTTAAGCTGAGACAGCTTCTTCCAGATTTTCAATTTTTTTTTTTTTTTACATTTTTAAATTTTGTTTTTTTTTTTTTTTTGGTTATTTTGAGTGGAACTTTGCAACATTTATTCTAGTGTAGCAGAAGTCTGAAAATACCAAGTAAATGTAGGTGGAACTATAAAGACATGTATTTTCTCAACGAGAAATCAGTTCTCTGTTTAGTAAAAAGCAAATTCACTCTTGGTCCATGAAGTGGCTCAGCGGTACCATGAAGGATCTAAATTTCTTCTCATCTTTCACTCAGTGAGCCTGAGGATTGTTTAATCTCAGAGTTGAAAGAGTTGAGGTTTTTTTTTTTTAAGTTTTTATTTTAATTCTAGTTAGTTAGTATACAGTGTAATATTAGTTTCAGGTGTCCAATCTAGTGATTCAACAATTACATACAACACCTAGTGCTCATCACAAGTGCACTCCTAAATCCCCATCAGCTATTTAACGCATCCCCCACCCACCTCCCCTCTAGTAACCATCAATTTGTTCTCTATAGTCAATAGTCTGTTTCTTGGTTTTCCTTTGTATCCTTCAAAATTAATATTTTTGCGTCCTTTGGGTAAATACCTATAAGTGTAATTGCTGGGTCATAGAGTAGTTCTTTACTTAACTTTTTGAGGAAACTCCATACTGTTTTCCAGAGTGGCTGGAACCAGTTTGTTTTCCCACCAACAGTGTAAGAAGGTTCCCTTTTTTCAGCATCCTCACCAATATCTGTTATTTCCTGTGCTGTTAATTTTAGCCATTCTGACAAGTGTGATGTGGTATCTCATTGTAGTTTTGATTTGTATTTCCCTGATGATGAGTGATGTTGAGCCTCTTTCCATGTGTCTGTTGGCCATCTGTATGTGAAAGACAGATTCTATGCTGAAGTTCAGACTAGATATCATCAAAAACAGGAAGAAGAGAAGTGTAAAGAATAATTGTGTTTGTAGCTATAAAGTGAGTCATACAGTTACCTACAATAAGGTAATTATGAGCAGTGGGGAATGAAATTACCATGATCGTCTAATAATCATTTGAACCCTGGCTTTCAGCCTACCACCAAAATGATATTCTATTGATAAAGAACAAAATTGGGGTTCGCTAATATCACTATTTGAAGGGAATTTAATATTATGTTACATGTCAAGTCTAGCTCACTGTCAGGATAATACCAGCACTTTGACAAACACCAGCACCATGACTTAGATTTAAATGAAGATTAAATCCAAGTGGGGTTGTTTTTGTTTGTGTTTGTTTTTGTTTTTTATAGTGTGACAAAATAAAAATTCTATGAGAAAGTTCCAAACAGGACTAGTGCCTTTTCACACTAGTTTAATCAGTGTCCTGCCAACTTGTCGTGGATGCTGTGATCCCTGTCCCTGCTTCAGGATAGAGACACACATTCTCCAGCTACCAGGAATGTTTGTACAAAATGATAGTCATGTGGAGACTGTATTTCTTCTCCATGGTTTCTCTGCAAAGTCTTATTTCCAAATTATTAAATAAATAAAACTATTCTTTTGCTGCCATATAAAAGTAAAAAATAAAGAATATTTTCTAGGTTCCAAAAATGTTACTTTTTGAAACAAAAACATTTAATGTTTGATTTTGTTTAATTATATTAGTGTAACGTAATGAGATGTGTTAAACCAGATGCTGACAAATTGAATTTAAATAAAAAAAAAATTTCAAACTTAGGAATTTAGTTGAGAAAAAAAAGTTGCATTGGTGTAAATTGTCACCCCAAACATTCCTAACAGCCTTTTGTTCCTCTAAATGCTTTGTGGAAATCAGGGATATGTGGCTGAGGCCCAGATATTGCAAAACGAGTATAAGGAAAAGAAAACAACCATAAAAGATGTAGTAGGCAGAGCTGTCCAAA
The DNA here is from genome assembly GCF_011100685.1 of Canis lupus familiaris. Lineage (NCBI taxonomy): Eukaryota > Metazoa > Chordata > Mammalia > Carnivora > Canidae > Canis > Canis lupus. The sequence continues at coordinate 80,492,093 of NC_049224.1, forward strand.
CCCCCCTAATCCCTGGAACCTATAAATCCATAACCTTCCTTGGCAAAAAGAAGTCAAGGGAGCAGATGAAATAAAATTGCTAAATCAGCTGACCTTAAAAGAGAGTTAATATCTTGGATTATCTGGGCAGACCTGGTGTAAAGTAATCCCAACGGCCCTTTACAATGGAAGCGAGATGTCAAAGAGGATATCAGAGTGATATGATGGGAAAGTCTCAGCCCACACTTGGCGGCTTTGAAGATAGAGGAAGGGGCCAAGGCGTGTGGTCAGCTTCTAGAAGCTGGAAAGTACAAAGAAACAATCTTTCCTCTAGAACCTCCAGAAAGGAATGCAGCCCAGCCTACTCCTTGATTCAGCTCTGTGACCCTTCTGATTGCTGTAATCCTGAGATAATAAATTTATGTTGTCTTAAGGTACTGTGTTTGAGGTCATTTGTTATGACAGCAATAGGAAACTAATTTAGAAGGCTTGATACAATGTGGGTTATGGATTGAACCCACAAGAATAAGGACTCACGTACACATAGAAATCCAGGAAACAGCTTGTGTTTGTCCAGAGAATAGAAGTGGAGGAATTGAGCCAACTTTATATATATCTCAAAAGATAGGGTAACCTTAACCTTAACATCTAGATTTAGCTGTAACATAAGATCCTGCCTCTGATGCTGTTGTGACTGTTGCTATTGTTACCACTGGTGCACTGCCTGATTTTGGACAGTCATATTTGCATTTTTATCCCAGTTCTGGGTATGGGTTCATAAGCCTGTGTTTATGCTACCCTCTAAAACCAATCTCAAAGCTATAATTTCTCTTTGGCCATGTATTCCACAAAGACCACAGCCCAGCTCATCTTCTAAAGCTACATTTCTCAAACTAGTATATGCTAAAAACAGACATGTCCAGAGGCTAGCCTGGGGATAAGCATACAATCTCCATAAATAATCTTCTGGAAATATCAGTTTTACTCAAAGACCTCAAGGAATAAAAGAAAAAAAAAAAAAAAACTACCATTACATCTGGCAAGCAAAACTCTAGAAGCCTGTTCTGGTTTTTGTCAATATTTCCTTTAAAAAATCTTTCATGAATATACCAATATTTATATGCAATCAGATATTGGGAGTTTGAGTGTTTTTGTGCTTTCAAAGAATCACATAGCATCAGTGGCATTAATACTGTGCTTTTGATTCAGCCAGAATGAACTGTGTTATTTCACTGGCTACCAAATCACCCTATCCCCATCTCCAAACCCAATCATATTACACTGAACACAGGAGACAACACCACTGCATTTTTATGAGTTTATCATTTTATGAACCATTGTTGTTATTTTCATTTTGATTACACATGCATATGCATATACACACACGTGTGTGCGCACACACACACACACAGTATTCACAAACCAAAACTCATTGACAATTGTGCTTTATCAAATTTTTGTTTAAAAAATTAATTGGGTGTCAGGGGCACCTGAGTGGCTCAGTTGGTTGAGTGTCTGACTCTTGATTTTGGTACAAGTCATGTTCTCAGGTTTGTGAGATCAAGCCCCGTGTTGGGCTCCATGCTTGCTCAGAGGGGAGCCTACTTGAGATTCTCTGCTTCTCTCTCTCTCTCTCTCCCTCACCTCACTCTTATGCACTCACTTGCTCTCTCCCTCTCAAATAAATACATAAATCTTAAAAAAATAATAATTAGATACTCAATATTTGGGGCACCTGGATGACTCAGGTGAGTCAGGTGACTGGGTGGTTAGGTGTCTGCCTTTAGCTTGGGTTGTGATTCTGGGGTCCTGAGATCGAGTCCTACATCAGGCTCCCTGCAGGGACCTGCTTCTCCCTCTGCCTATGTCTTTGCCTCTCTCTCTGTGTCTCTCATGAATAAATAAATAAAAATCTTTAAAAAAGAGTCAATATTTCATTTAAATTTTGAAAAATTTGTCTTTATTATATTTTTCTTTATTTTTTTTTTTTTTTTACTTTTTAAAGCTAGAGTACACTTAAAATTATATGTTCCACTGGGATCATAGATAAGAAATTAAGATTAGAAGTTTGAGAAAATGGAGGCTCAATATGAACTTATTCAAATGAATTGGGGAAATTCAAAATTATTTTAAATCATTGAGTGTTTAAATAGGCATGTTGTAGTCTCTCAAATAGAAGAAGTGAATTTCACAATGAATCTCTTAGCTCCACTGCAACTATAGTTAGTGAATTTATAGAAGCAGCAGTTAATCTACATAGCATATTTTGCTGACCATATGTACTTATTATGGAGGAGATGTAAATCAGTCTAATTCAATGTAAGTGATTCGGTGCAACTTCTGAGACTTGTCATCAAGAGACCTTGCAGCTTTTATTTTACCTCTGTTGGAAATTTGCCTTGAGATCACCATATATAGAAGTCCTAACTTGCCTAAAGGAGGAAGAGCCACATGGAGCAAGGCAAGTTGACTCAGCCAGAGGCCTCCAGATCAACCATCTGACAGCAGTCACAAACTTCAAGATACATAAATGAGGCTGTCTTAAACTATTATCTAAAATTACTGTAAAAAAATAAAAATAAAAAAATAAAAAATGAAATTACCATTTTAGGGGTACCTAGGTGGCTCAGTCAGTTTAGCAACTGCCTTTGGCTCAGGTCATGATCCCAGGGTCCTGGGATTGAGCCACACATGCAGCTCCATGCTCCACGGGGAACCTGCATTTCCCTGTCTTTCTGCCTGCCACTCCCCCTGCTTGTGTGTCCTTTCTGTCAAATAAATAAATACAATCTTCAAGAATAAAATAAAATTACCATTTTAGCTGTTAAATCTATAATTGCATGAATGACCCAAGGAAACACCAGCAGAAGCCCTAGCCTCACTGAACCTAACCCAAGCTGACCTTCAGAATCCTAACTGAACAGTTACTATTTAATCTTCCAATACAAAGGTTGTTTTGTTACATAGCAATAGATAACTAACACAAGTATTCATGTCTCATTAGACATCAAAGCTCTATGAGAACACACTAAAACAAATTAATTGACTTTGACATTAGGCTTGGAAATCTTGTTTAGATCTACATTAAATGGATTTCTTATCTTTCAATTTACTACAGATGACTGTTAGACATTTTTTTTTCAAATATTTAACATGAGTCACATATTTTTCAGTCTCAGCATTTTTCTGTTTTTCAAGTGCCTACCAAAAATTTGTTCACTATTCCTCCAGTCTTTCAATTTCTCCATCCCATTCTTAACACCCTGCCTCAAAGCCAATGCCACTTGCTTGGGAATTTTATTAGTGCACCATCTTAGGTCCTAGTATCTGTATCAGTTATCCATTGATGCTTTAAAAACCACTCCAGACGTAATGGATTAAAACAAACTATTTCATTTGCTCATTATTCTATGGGCAACTTGGGATGGCCCTAGATGGACAGGTCTTTTGCTGGTCTTGACTGTGTTCCCACAGGTAGCTACAGCCAACTGATAGTTGAATGGGACTGGATGGGCTGTGGTAGCTTTGCTCACATAACTGGGAGCCGGTAATGTGTCTAGGTGAAGGGGGGCTCTGCTGGAAAAATGTGACTCTGTTCTACATGACTTTTCTTATGGCTATACTTATATGCCATGTATACTATATGGCTTTTCTTATAGGCTATACTAGACTTTTTTACATAACACCCTCAGGGCTGCATTCAAGGAGGATAAACACAGAAGCAGAATGTCACCTGAATCTAAGTCCATTCTGCCATAAACTAAAGGTCAAAGCTCATCACAAAGTCAGTCCAGATTTAAAAGATGGTGTGGTAGGTTAAATGATGGCCTTTCAAAAGATATGTCCATGTCCTAATAACTAGAACCTGTGAATGTCACCTTATGAAAAAAAAAAAAAAAAAAAAAAAAAAGAGGAAAGGAGGCACTTTAGCAGATATAATTAAATCTAAGGATTTTGTAATGAGACCATCCTGGAATTCTCCAGGTATACCCTAAATCCAGTGATAGGGGTCCTTATAACAGACAGAAAAGGAGACACAGATAAAGAGGAGAACAGACCATGTGAGGATGGAGGCAGAGGTTGGAGTGAAGCAGCAACGAAGAAATGCTGCTAGCCACCAGAAACTGGAAGGGGCAAGGGGAAATCTTCCTGCACAGACTTCAGAGGGACGGTGGCTTGTTGACACCTTGATTTCAGACTTCTGGTCTCCAGAACCATGACAGGATAAACTTTTGTTATTTTAAGTGTCCAAATTTATAGTAATTTGTTACCATGGCCAGGAGATATAGCCTGTACTTCCTGATAAAGGTATGAGTAGCAAAGTCATTTTGCTAAAGGGTGGACATAGGAACGAGAGGAATTACTGCAGATGTATTTGAAGACAATCTACTACATGTACGAAATCACTGCTTTTGCAGCAGCATTTGAATGCCACTTTCATTAAAATTGGGAGTTGAATAAAAATAAAAATTTTATTCAATTAAATGAGAGATGTCTTGCATAGAAATAATTCAAGTTCAATTCAACATGCAGATTTCCTAAAGGCTTTAAAACCTTATGTTGATAGGAGAATTTTTTTTTTTTATTTTTATGGATGAATCAGTTTTGCACCAAAAAAAAACAAAAAAAACCAAAAAAAAACCAAAAACAACAACAAAAAAAACAGCTGAAAAAGATGACCTTATTTCAAAACCTGATGCATTTAAATAGCCTCAAGAGTTATACTTGAGCTATTAATTGAAATATAGTTCCTCACTTCATAGTAGCAATTTGTATTTATATTTTTGTTTATATTTATAGTGATAGTCTCTACAGGGCAATTAATTTGAAAGTTGCTTTACAGCAAAATAGATGTTGAAGATATTTTAACTGGATGTGTGAATTCTTTTAGCAAACAGAATGACCATTGAAAAATAATAATAAATGCTAGAATTATGCTAAGATGGAGCTACATTCATGGGGAGCCAAATAATGTGACAGCCATCTCAAAGCAAATTCTTTGTAAACCCAGATTATTACCTGCATAAATCATCAATGATGTCTCAAATTTACTGTCTCTTAGTTATCCCAAGGTATCAATGGAATGATAAAATCAGAAGTCTTGTGCAAAGAACAGTGTTTTTAACATTCATGTTTGAAACCGAGTTATAATAAAGTAGAAAGCAAATTTGCAAAAGCACCTTTTTACACCCTGTCACGCTGCCATACCCTATGCTGACAATTTTGAACCCGAAGTTATACTGTTGTTGCTGATTTAGTTTCTTCCTGATGGAGGGGGGTGGGGTGTAAGGAAATGCAAAGAACTTTACAGTTCAGTTGATGGAATGAATTCAGTCTTCCTTCACCTCAGTCAGCAATACCCCACTAAGTTGAGAAGCTTTGTGGATATATTTTCAAGGTTTAATACTCCTAAAGGACAACATTAAGGCAAAAACTATATATATATATTTTAATGGCATTAACAAAAGTTTAAAAACCAGACAACAAAACTATAAAAACAATAAAATGTAGAAAGTGGATGAGGGGAAATGATTATGGGGACTGTGCTCTGATTGGAACTCTTCATTTATTTATTTGTGGTTTAAATTACACACTCAATGGGAAAGTAATGAATAGCATCAATTAATTTTCCTCACTGAAAAAAAGACAGTAATTATTGCCTTAAAGCACTCAGAGAGACTGACCTGTGGATCAAAGAACCATTTAATTCACCGTATAGCAAGCAGTTTTGCATTTTCCTTTTCTCCTCCTTCCTCCTCCTCCCTAAATTAAAATTCCCCTAATATTTCATTTCTTGACCAGTTTTTTAGGCAGCACACCCTAATAATTATCTGAGCATATTGAATAAAAAATCACTGTTGTTATTCATAGTTATGTATTAATGTAAGGCTAAGTTTATTAGAATATTGTGAAAATATAGCAATGAAAAAATTGCTAGGATAATGTCACCTGTTTTAATCCCAACCCCTATTTTCTTTAGATGATACTTTCAATGTAACAGCTAATCTTCCATTTACTATCAGAAAAAAAAGTAAGAAACATCTGGCCATTTGTTGATAATTCAAAATATTGTATATTAAAACAAACATCATATGTTTTTCATGAAAAACTTAGAACCATCCGACTTGCAATATTGCAATATTCATAAGAGATGTTAAGTCCTCAGATTCCCAACACTTGAGTTGCTTAACCCCTTGGCTACTTAGATTTGAATTAAGACATACAAGACATGTTTGTCAACACAGCTATCTGTGTTTTTGTCAAACATCGTTTTGGGGGTACATTTCTAGCCAGATGTGTTAGAGACAACCAACAACCACTCTGAGGGTGTTTAGGATGTTGCATGTATATTGGTCCTGTAAGTTTGGGGTGTGGGGGAGTAAGGTATCATTAATGAGCATGATTCCAGGAAAAAGTACATTTTTTAATAAGATTTTATTTATTTATTCATGACAGACACACAGAGAGAGGCAGAGACATAGGCAGAGGGAGAAGCAGGCTCCCTGTAAGGAGCCTAATGTGGGACCCGATCCAGGATCATGACCTGAACCAAAGGCAGAGATGTTCAACTATGGAGCCACCTAGGTTCCCCCCAAGTACATCATTTCTGAAATTCTTTCTCTAACTTCTTTTGTTTTGCAAGTTTGTCTTGATAGCTGACTCATCTCACTCAACACAGCGACTATACATATAGGCCATAGGGTTAAAAACTTTCTGGGTATGTCAAAGGCTGACATACACATAAATGAAAATCATCCCTTCCACTTCTTTCTCCATCCATACACATACTCACCTTTCGATAGCATTTGCAGATCAAAATTAATAGTTAAAGCTGATGTTATTATGGGAAGCTCACTGATGACATTATAAAATTCAGTCTTTCCCCAGATTTCATGTAAGAACTTCTTTACTACCCAGGTCTTTTTTTTTTTTTTTTTAACTCTTTGAGAGGTACCTGGGTGACTCAGTTTCATGAGTATCTGCCTTTGGCCCAGGTCATAATCCCAGGGTCGTACGAAGGAGCCCCAAGTAGGGCTCCCTGCTTGGTGGAAAGTCTACTTCTCCCTCTCTCCCTGCCCCTCCCCTGTTAGTGCCGTCTCTTTCTCACTCTTTCTCTCTCAAATAAATAAATAAAATCTTTAAAAAAAAAATCCTTAAATTTGAGGCTTAGCTTTTATCAGTTAATTTAAAAATTAACTTCTTTAAACTTTCATTAACTCTCAGAAGGACACCATTATATTTTTTATGCAGTTCATGACTTTATCTAGATTATAAGTATTGTTATTAGTGTCTTCTTGTCTTCAAAAGGCTTGTGTTAAAATAAATGCTAACTCAATCCTTCATATGCTATTAGATTCCCTATATGTAGATTGGAAGAGTTTTATTTGCTGCATTTTAATACATAAAAGAACAGTATGTATCATATATCAGCTTAGTTGTTGGCATTTTCATTAGTATTTCTAGAAATGTTGGGATTTTATTAATGTAAAGAGGCAGGACTCAGTTGGAAATGTCAAAACTATTTTTGTTGAAGAGATGATCAATTTCTGTTGACATTGCTACAAATTGCCAAAAGGTTTGCTTTTAAATTCAACAAATAATAGCTTTAAGATTATGTGACTTTCCAAATAATACATTATTCTTAAGACTACTACCTAATCAATGATGTGTGGATCCCAGCTGCTGTCTCCTAAAAGTATACCAAAAAGAATAGAGAAATTTGCTATTTATAGTCAAATTTCAATTTATTAGAATTGTTATCTTGTCAACATACTACTTTTGTGGCTTACTTCACATTCCTCTATATAAATTCTTTCTAGCCTTATCAATTTCTCTATTCTTTAGAAGAACCTGAGATAAAAGATACAACATTCAAGTTATTTTACATAGTTTCAACATATGCATATATACACATCTCTAGTATTCATGGCATAGTATTTAAAGTGGATTACTTGTTTATTAATTGTTTCCACGTGTTTTTAAACTGCACAAAAATTAGAATTTACCTATATTCAGATAATCGACCTTTATACAACGAAGGATCCCTTAAGTTTTATAGATATCTAAAGTTCTTGATATATGTATTTGTTTCACACTTTGACATGACACAAGCAGCAGCCCATTTCTTTGCAATAAACATTGTTATGCAATTGTCTACAAATAAATCCTATTAGTAAAACTAAGAGGAATTTTGGAAATTTGGCATGATGTATCATTGTGTGAGCTTCCAATATTTCATTGGTAAGTGTAAAAGCTTACTAAGTGAGCTGCTGAAGGTTAAAAAAAAAATCACAGTAGTTTTGCTTATATTTTTATTTACGTCTCCCGCAGACAATTTATACATTTGTTTAGTCATTCAATAAATACTTATTTATTAACACGTGAGGCACTCTTTGAGGGACTAGAGATACACAGTGAACCAAACCAAAATCACTGGTCTAATGGATTATATACTTTTGTGAGCTAGGGAAAGAGAGTATTACAAAAATTAGGTATGTGAATAACCTGATAATGTTTCTGTCGTTGATATAAAATAAGGCAAGTTAAGGGAGATAGTGATACCTGGAAGAGTGTCACTAATTGATATAGGATATCAGGGGAGGGAAGCCTCTCTGATAAGGTGACATTTAAGTAGAGATTTAAAGTAAGAAAGAAAATGACACCTGCAGATAATCCTGTCAAAGAGCCTACCAAGAACGGATGGTAGAGTAATGCAAAATAAAGAAATAGGATCTTGCTTATCATTGTCAAGGAATAATAAGAGGCTGTGTGGTTAGAGTGTTTTGTTACTTTTTTTATCACTGATGTTTGGATTTTATAAAAATGCTTTAAATAAGACCATTTTAAAATTTACCAAGCGTTTGCATATATTTTTGTGTTGATTCATACAGCATGCCTGCAGTACCTTTGAGGTTATTATCTCAGCTTTATAAGGGAAAAAACAGAAGTCCAAAGATTTTAAGGGCTCGAACCTCAATCCTCACAGCTGTTGAAGGCTAAACTGGTACTAGAATCCAAATCTGATTCCTGGCCAATTTATCTCCTGACTATATTTTGTATCAGCAGTAAACTATATTGAGGTTTGATTACTCTCTGAAATATTCAACCCACGACTTGGGAATCTAAGAACAAAATCTGAAACAAAACCTCTACATAAAATTACATTCCTAACAGCAACCATAGTGACTATCTGTTGAAATCTTCACATTTTAGGGAAAGGGAACCTAAGGCCAAGAGATAACATATTACTGAAGCTTATAAGGCACTGGAATTTAAAGTTGCTTTTCTCCTAAAATATAGGTTATTTCATTGGTCTTAGAGGAAAATATTATTAACCATCCTTCAACAGTTAATTGATATGAGACTTTAAAATTGTTTTCAGTCCAAATACCCAAGGTCTATCAAAATGTCTATTTAGCATCCTCTGAATATATGCCATCCTCCTACCAATTCTTTGATTCCTTTCATACACCCTAAATGGAGCACATTTCCATTCTCTCTACCTATGAAATTTTCTTCTGTTGTTTGAGATATAATTTATGGCACCACTCTGCCAATCATATCTTTTTCATAAAATTCAGAACACCCGTAAGTTTGTGCTCACTACTCCTTTTGAGCTAGGATATGTTCTTTCTTATTGTCAATGTTTAATGTATCTGCCCTTATATCCCAAAACAAAACAAATGATAAACTTTTATGTACTGTTTGTATTCAAACAGCCTCTTTGTTTTATATACATACACAAGCAAATACATATATATGCATATATGCATGTGTGTATCATATATGATTTTAACAAAAATGATTGATGTTGATAATAATAAAAAAGAACAATTTTGACTAGAATGACCAGTTATGTAAAACAGGTTCTTATGAACTCTTCCATTGTCTTGAATCTTATAATTTTAAGCTAAACTTACAAGTACAGTGTCCATTTCAAATCAAATATTTACTAACCTCAGTAAATATTGGGAGATATGGAGACAACAGTTTAAAATGTAGTACCTTTTATGCAAATGTTTACTGTTTTTTCTCAAATTAATCACCAAATACTAAAGTAATACATAAATGAACTAGTCCTTAAAAATTAAAGTAATGGGAATAAATCTATTGTCTCCTGCTGGCAATCCCAGATTTCTCTCAGTTCCACTATCACTGCCCCTGCTCGATTTCAGTTACTTGAATATTCTTTCTAAGGTTTTTCTCTTAATTTACACACATATCTATGTGTCCACAGATGTATCCTTACTATTTTGGTTTGTTATAGATAAGTAGATGATAGAAAGATAGATAGATAAATAGATAAATAGATAGATAGATAGGGAGATGATAGACAAAGAGATGATAAATAAAGAAAGTTTATATGTATAATTTTTATTATACAAACAATATCCCTGTTATGTATTTTTCTGGAACTTGCCATTCTTATGTCCTATTTCTTGGAAATACTCTATGATTGTACATACCAATATACATCTTTAAAAAAAAAAATACCACACACAATCTTCTACCGTAGGAAATACTACAGTGTATTTAAAGGAGAAATTTGGGATATTTTAAGGACTTCCTTTAGAATAAGAATCAGAGAGCGATGCTTGGATGGTTAAGCGGTTGAGCATCTGCCTTTGGTTCCAGGCGTGATCCCGGAATTCCGGGCTTGAGTCCCACATCGGGCTCCCTGCATGGAACCTGATTCTCTCTGAGGATAGAGTTCAGTTTGTGAAAAATGAAGAGTTCTAGAGATGGATGGCGGCAAGGGTTGCAATGTGAATGTACTTAATGCCACTAAACTGTCCACTTAAAAATGGTTAAGATGGAGAATTTCATGTTATGTCGATTTTACAATTGAAAAGTTTTAAAAATTAAAAAGGGGGTCTCACCAGGGCACCTGGGTGGCTCAGTGGCTGAGTGTCTGCCTTCAGCTCAGAGCATGATCCTGGAGTCCTGGGATCAGATTGAGTCCCACATCAGGCTCCCTGCATGGAGCCTGCTTCTCCCCCTGCCTATGTCTCTGCCTCTCTCTGTGTGTCTCTCATGAATAAATAAATAAAATCTTTTTTTAAAAAAGGAATAAGAATCAGAGAAATTTTCTCCTTGAAACTCTCTGAAAAAGCCCCTTATTAATGAGCTAAGCATTAACAGTTCTTTTACCATGAAGTTGAACCCTTACACTCCCTAATTATGTCTCAAGGGTTTAATAACCTGGAAGACAGAGGGAAATCAGTTTCATGCTTATTCCAAAATTTCTTTAAGGGACTAGAACTTTATATTGCTGTATATAGTCAAGGCAAATCAACTGTTAAATCAAGAGGTTTTTTTTTTTTTTTTTTTTTTTTTTTGAAATCAAGAAAAAGTGACATAATGTACACCAAGATTTTTACTAAGGAAAAGACACTTTCTAATAGCATATACAAAGGTGAAGGTGAGAATTCAACACCAAATGAACTCAAAGAAATTGCTAAAAAATTAGCAATTATGGGCAGCCTGGGTGGCTCAGTGGTTTAGCACCGCCTTCAGCCCAGGGCATGATCCTGGAGACCCTGGATCGAGTCCCACATCGGGCTCCCTGCATGGAGCCTGCTTCTTCCTCTGCCTGTGTCTCTGTCTCTCTCTCTCTCTGTGTCTCTCATGAATAAATAAATGAAATCTTAAAAAAAAAAGAAAGAAAAAATCAGCGGTGATACAGACGTACTTTCTGATGATCAGTGAATCACAGGAAAAAAGTAATTCACCTTTCATTTGAAGACACAGAAATCGACTAGAGACTCAGATATTCAGATAAATCAAAATATTTTGGGTTTTAGTGTGAATATAGTAGACACATATCCCAGGAGAAAAATTAATTTTAATTCTTGCCCAAGATGCATTACACAAGGAGTATCAAGAAATAACTTCAGATCTGCTTTTCAGGGCTATTTTTTTACAACTTAAAATGTTGAATGACAGAAATCTGAGACCATGGTTATTTTTCTTTATTACCAAATTTTAATTGACATACTATTAGTTTCTGGTATACAGCATAATGATTCAATATTTTTATACACTGAGGAATGATCACCACAAGAAGTCCGTCTAGTTACCATCCATCACCACAGTTATCTTCTGCTGCAGTCATAGTCCTGGGACAGACAACACCACATATGAAGCGCTAAGTGAAGAAAATAGTAGACAAAGCAAAGCATTCACTAAACTTGATATTTCAAAAGACACACAAAACCGGAGTGACAAAAGTTCTATCCTAAGAAAACAGCTCAGAAGCCTAGAACCTAGAATGGGGGTGGGGGGGTGATTTGGATAGATCAAAATGTAGCAAAGTAATCTTTTATTTTTCTTTAAGATTTATTTGTTTATTTGAGAGATATATATATAGAGAGAGAAAGAGAGAGCATGCATGAGGGGTGGCCGGAAAGGGAGAGACATAGAGGCAGACTCCCTGCTGGGGCGGTGTGGGGAGCTTTAACTCATAACTCTGAGATCATAACCAGAGTTGAAATCAAGAGTTGGACAGTTAACCAACTGAGCACCCAGGCATGAAGTAATCTTAATCAAGAGTTTCTAATTTCTAAATAAATTTATATCTCAAGACCCTGGTTTAGTAACATAGAATTCCTCAACCAATTAAATAAAATGAAATATAAAGAATGAAATGTGATGCAAAATAGAAGTAAAAAACAAAAAAGAGAGATAGAGAAAGCCCTGGAGTATATACCAAATAGTTTAGCTTCTTGCTTCTCAAAGTATGGTGGAACAACCCATAATTCAAGAAGACTTCACATCACAAGGGCATCTCAATTATATTTGTCTCAGTGTTTAAGTCGTTCTGAGTGAACGTCACTGTTTGACACATACTGGAAAAAAAAAATTAGTTATCTCAGGCAATCCTGTGACAGCACCATATCCCATACATTCAGTATAGTTGACATTACATTATGGGTAACAAGCCTGGTTTGTGCTAGATAAAAAGAATAATGGCAATAGACATTGTTTGAATGTTTACCATGTGTTAGGCAACACATGCATGATCCTGGAGACCCTGGATCGAGTCTCACGTGGGGGGGTCCCTGCATGGAGCCTGCTTCTCCCTCTGCCTGTGTCTATGCCTCTATCCCCCCCCTCTCTCTCTCTCTCTCTCTCTGTCTCTCATGAATAAATAAATGAAATCTTAAGAAAAAAAAGATAAAAAGAATAGGGCACAGATTTACTCATTTAATCATCACAACAACATGAAATGTTATTAACCCCATTTTAGATGAGCAAATTGTAACAGAAGGAAAAACAAGAGAGTAGATAAGGAAAAGAAAGAAAGCTGGAGAACCAGAAAATACGTGGACTTATGTTCTAAGATCCATGAACCTGAAATAATATTTTTTGGCTGTTCCTTCTAGGCTGATACATCCCAAGATGGTTGTTCCTCTTCCAAACTGCTCATAAAATACAACCTGGCATAAAAAAGATTAATTTAACTCTAGGAAGACTCCCATTTAAGGTATTTATTGAAAAGTGAGACAACTATTGATTTCTGGAAATAACTACTAGAAATTAAATATCTAGATCACAAAAGGAGTAACCAATGATTGAAATCATTATTTATCAAACATATTCATGAGGATCATTACACTTTGTCAAGACTATGTTGTTTTTTGCTGATGAGCACTTAGCGGAGTTCTTCATATTTCTCTGATAATTAAAGTCACTTTATTTATTTTTAAAGATTTATTATTCATGGAGACACACAGAGAGAAGTAGAGACATAGGCAGAGGGAGAAGCAGGCTCCACCAGGGAGCCCGAGGTGGGACTCAATGCTGAACTCCAAGATCACGCCCTGAGCCAAAGGTAGATGCTCAACACCTGAGCCACCCAGGCATCCCTAAAGTCAGTTTAAAGGGAAAAAAGATCTAAATCAGAAATATAAGAATTTATTAAGTGCTGGCACATTGAAGTCTGATATTTAGGTTATATGTACAACTGGACTTTTCTGAAATGAAGGCAAAAAAAGGTAACTATATTTAGAAGGAGAAAAATGTCTATTTGAAATATTTCTCAAGATTCGTCCCTGACAATCATATTTCTGACTCTCCTTTTTCTTTTACATTTTCTGTGAAGAAAGAATTTGGTTACACTCTCCACAAAAAAGGTCAACTTAAGCCAAAAATGGATGTTTTACCTACATAGAGTTTTTTTATGAATAATGCAAGTGTTAGTAAATATCATAAATTATACATAGATGTTTGGCAATATTTTTGTTAGCAAATTATTCTAAATGCACTATTAGTTCAAAGATATTTTCCTATGTCTCTGCACCATTTGAAGAAATCTTTATATGATCTCTGTGATCAAAAGATATTAAAAAAAACTTGCAAGGAAAATAACATTTTAGACTAAATATTTAAAGAATTGACTATTCCATTGTGGAGTAAAATAAGTCAAGTTTAGGGAGTGCTTATATATTACTCTTTTCTTTCTTGACAGATCCCTTACTCTAACTACATAAGTTGTTATGTGCTTGGCTTTTTATTTTTAAAATTTGCTGCTACAGCATTCTTACTCATAGAATTGTCCAATCATCAAGGCACCTATATTATTGTCCAATCATCAAGGCACTTAAATTATTTTCATTTCCTCCATGTCTTTACTTTGTAATTAAAATAATTAAAGATTAAAAAAAAAAAACAGCCTAGGCTGGCATTATCACATTTGCTTGAATAAACAATGCCCAATTATTTTATACTTGCCCCATAAAGCTTTACTTGTTCTTCTTTTTCTTTTTTCATAAATTATTTTATAAGTAAGGTAAATAGTAAGGAGCTTTTTATCCACTGTGGATATTATGTTAACCGACGGTGAGCCCATCCTATTTCTTGTATTTTGTCTAGTTAGTATTCACTGATGTATGTTCTTCTTTTCTGGTTAGATGTGACCCTTGTCATGAGTTACCTTCCAAATATTTTTCATTAACTTATTCCACAATGTAGAATAAGTTGAGATTCAAGATTTCCCTCTTTCTGGACTTTCAAGGGTTATGTTAATCAAAGAAATACTTCTTTTAGTTTGAGCAACAAATCTCAGAGACTAATTCATATTTTTCTAAAATACCTAAAAGTATGCTGATAGGCAGTAAATTCATGAATAGTCACAAAATAACAGACAGGACTCATATTCAGTCACAAAGGAGCAGTTTTCCATTTACCCACTTTGTTACATAGTACACGTATTGGAAACTCATTTTTATTTAATGTAATGTAAACTGGTCTCACTAGGAAGTGAGTATCTTCACTCAGACAACTCTGCAATCTTGTTTGTCTGCCTAGACAAGCTAATCTGATTGTAATCATGTTACTTATCTTTTAATTTCTTTTGAAGCTGACGTACATCAGAAGTGGCATTCAGCTGGGAATCACATAGGTAAAATTGATTTTTAACATGTTTAAATGTTTCAGGGCCTGGGCATGTGTTTTTAGATATGAAATCTTAAACCACCCTGGGTGAGAGTCCAACAGGGAAATTGCAGGCATAAATTCAATGGTGAAATAGAACAAGACCGTAATAATGCAAACATAATTGTAAGGTCCTAGTGATTCTGATCTCATTGATTTTTTTTTCAAAGCGAATTGGACATAGATAGTGATTAACAAATGCACGCACATATTATTGCAGAAACAAGAAGCTACAGTTGTTCAAACAATGCCTGGCTGCCCTATGCTTCTTGAGTTGGATCTACCTACAATATCAAAACAAATATTAGAGGAAATGACAATAGTATCTCATAAACTGAATTCATGAGAAAGATTAGTAAGAAGAGCAATTACTAGCCAAGCCATTTCAAAATGAGGCACACAACCCGATATTTTTTTTAAGATTTTATTTATTTGTTCACTAGAGACACAGAGAGGGTCAGAGACATAGGCAGAGGGAGAAGCAGGCTCCCCGTGGGAAGCCCAATGCGGGACTGGATCCCAGGACCCCAGGATCAAGACCTGAGACAAAGGCAGACACTTAACCACTGAGCTTCCCAGGTGCCCCCAAACTTAATATTTCACTAGGATAACCACTGGTTGAGCAGCAAACCTAGAATCCATTGGAAGTGATGATGATTTTAGTTAATCCATGATTTGTACCAACTACTTGATCTGAGTAAGATCTGAGAAGCTTCAGTTTCAGGATATTGAATTCAGGAATCTCCCAAGGTGACTTCCTTAGGAATTGAGTGCTGAGGACACGTACTATGGTAGGGCAGACCCATGAGGAGACATCCAGGTATAGATATGGGAGAATAACCAGCTTTTCAATTAGAAAGCCAGATCCAGAACCATAATGACAATCATCTGGTGGTAGAAATCACAGCAGATGGCTGAAATTAGGGAGGGTGTTCAATTACAACATTGTTTGTGGTAACTAAAAGTTAGAAATAACTAACTGCCCATCATCAGAAGAATAGAGGAATAGAATGTGGGCTATTAATGGAACAATGATAAAAAATAATATGTAATATTATATTGTTAATACATTATATTTATGTTAAATATATATTTAATTTCTTTTCTAAATTAAATATAATAATATACATATCAATATATAAGTAAATTGTTATATATAATAGTTAAATGTATATAAATTAAAATATGTAAGATATTATATATATTTAATATAGTAAATAAAAATTAAATATATATTATATATTAATATATATCACACAATGCACATACATACACACAGAATATGAGAAGAGAAAGAGGTTTCAGGGACAAAATAAAAAGTGAAAAAAACAAATCACATTAACATCCATACTTTTTGAATACCACTCTCCAAACTAAAATTGTTGCAAATAAAAGTACATGTGTATAAATGTACAAAAGTAGGCTGGAAGTATATACACTGACTTCCTGATGATATTTGCCTCTGGAAACATGGGTAAGGATTGTTTTAAAGAAAGTATGATTACAAAAATTGTTTTATTATTCTCTGTGATTTTCTGTTTGTGCATGTATTTAGGTAGTGAAAAAAGAAAGAAAGAAAATATAGGGTAGAGTGACATCACCAAGATGGCAATGCAAGTTGTTCCTGACTCTAATCTCCCTGACAAGAACAACTATTCAAGAACAAGACACCACTGAGAGAAGCCTAGAACATGGGGATGACTACAGCATCTCCCTGCACCACAGAGACCAAAACAGATGGCATTAGAAGACGAGAAGTAGCTATACATTGATTGCATGGTCCTTCACCCAGGCCAGCACATCCATGTGGAGAGTTCTCCTCTGGCTCTCTGTCTCCTTCAGTGGAAAAAGAGATTCCAGGAAGAACAACTAGTACCCCCCACCCCCATCATTGTGGGTCACTTTGTAGGGGCCCCTACTCTGATCTCACACTACAGCAATTGCTAGGAAATCTGCAGAGCTCATCCACTGGGAATCTGATTATGATGGAAAAGGGAGGAGGGGCTTACAAAAACCAGCATACCAGATTTTAGTAGCACCCAAATAGTAATCCCAACTGGTGGTTTTGCTCACATGCAGAACCAAGTTGGTGGCACACTCCGACCAGGGAACTCAGTGGGATACAGATACTGATTCACATCCTCAAATGAGGAATTTTGCTATCTTTAGAGACTGGTTTGCCCTTGCCTCAGCAAGAGACTGAGTCACACAGGCCCCCCACCCATTGTGGAGAATGTCTCCTGGACACATCTTAACAGAGGGGTCAGCAAGAATATTTGAAAGCTATGTATTCCAGCAATGCTTGAGCTGATTGGCAAGCAGACAGAGCTGATCACCTCCAGAAAAAAGCCAGTTCTGGGGTGGATAATTCCTATGCCATGCATAAGAAGGGAGATTAGTTGATAGCCAGGACTATGGGTAGTTCTCAGTTCCTCCTCACTGGAGGGCCTGTTTGCAAAATAGAGAGTTGCCTGGAGTGACACTCCCTCATCTCACCCAGAGAAGAGAGCTGAGACATAGCTCCATCCACCTATTGTGACTCCTAGCCTCATCTGGTCAGAGAACACCTGGAAACTGTGCATCCCAGCACTGCTTGAGTTGAGACAGGGCAGGTAAGCCAGTAATTTGAAGAACAAAGTCAGTGGACCTGTTTGGCCAGGGAACTTGGAGTAAGGGTAGACTTGAATTAAGACACCAGAGAGTTTTACTGACTTTAGACCTACTTCTCCTATTGCACCTAAGCAGGAAAACTAATTTATAACGCCACTCATCACCGAATACAGCCTTGAGTCAGCCTAAGCAGGGAATATAACAAAAACAAACAGGAATTTGATAGCCTATCCAACAGCACTGCTTACAGTGGCACTTCTAGAGAAAGTACAACTCATGGTTCCCCCATCTGCAAAGCAAAACAAGTAGCCTCACCCAACCAGGGAATTCAGTGCACACTCTTACTTGATTCAGGTCCCTAAACAACAAGGTATACAAAACCTCTCTGCTGAGGCAGGCAAGCTAATTAATTTATAGCCCTGTGTATAACTGAATGTAGTAACTAGTCCTGACCATCTAGTAAACCTGACCAGAGAATCAAGGCAATCACAGAATCCTCCTACAACTTTACTTGGGTAGGAAATCAAGTCAGCAATTCTATCCATCTGTTTTCAGTCAATGGCACACCTGCTCATCTTCAACCTCAGAACTCAATTGCCTTACCCAAAAAATGACCATAGTTGCAGGTCCCACCTGCCCAAGGATATTATGACTATACATAGCAAGAAACCCAAATAGAACTGACCAGTGAAGATCTCTTTCTGCCAAAGCAAATATGTAAAGTCTGGAAGAGGAACTTGATTATTCAAATGCACAGATACCAATACAAGGAATCAAGGATTATGAAAAACCAGGTAAATATGACACTCCAAAAGGAAACTAATAAAGCTCTAATAACTGATCTTAAAGAAATGGAGATCTATGTACTGTCAGATAAAGAATTCACAATACCCCTCTTAAGGAAATTTAATGAATTATAAGAAAGCATAGACAATTACATGAAATTAGGAAAACAATGCAGAGACACATGAGACTGACAAAGTGATAAAAGGCATCAAAACCAAACAGAGGTGAAAATACAGTAACTAAGCTTAAAATTCAAGAGAGAGTTTCAAAGCAGACTTGACCATGCAGAAGAAAGAATCAGCGATCCAGATAATAGAACATCACAAATTATCCAATCAGAGCAGAGCAACAAAATGACATCAAGATGAAAGAGTGAAGAAAGCCTATGAGACTTACGGCAATAAAAAGAAACAGTAATGACATTATGGAAGAAGAAGAGAAAGAGAAAGGGACAAAAAAATATATTGAAAGCAATCATGTCAGAAAACTTCCTGAACTTGGGAAGAGAAGTGGACATATAGATCTAGGAGGCCCAGAGAACTCTAAGTAGGTTAAACCCAAATAGGGCTACAATGAGAAACATAATTAAATTGTCAAAAGTCAAAGACAAAAATAGAATTCTAAAAGCAGCAAGATAAAAAAGAGAAGTTATGTACTAATACTAATTTACTAATTTATAACGCCACTCATCACCTAATACAGCCTTGAGTCAGCCTAAGCAGGGAATATAACAAAAACAAACAGGAATTTGATAGCCTATCCAACAGCACTGCTTACAGTGGCACTTCTAGAGAAAGTACAACTCATGGTTCCCCCATCTGCAAAGCAAAACAAGTAGCCTCACCCAACCAGGGAATTCAGTGCACACTCTTACTTGATTCAGGTCCCTGAATGTTATGGGGACATTCATAACCATAACACTGCCATAACACTATAGGCAGATTTCTCAAAGGAAATATTTCAGGCCAGGAAAGAATAGGAATACATACTCGAAATTTTGGGGAAAAAAAAAAATCTGTCAACTGGGAATACTACACCCAGCAAAGCAGTTCTTCAAAAATAAAGGAAGGATAAAGACTTTCCTGAACAAACTAAAGCTGAAGGAGGAATTCATCACCAGTCAACTTGCCTTACAAGAAATGATAAAGGGAGTTCTTTGAGTGGAAGAAAAAGGACACTAATTGAAATACTAAAAACTGTATAGTCAAATTTTAATTCTATAATTTGGTAATGATGGTGCACAATTCACTTAAAACCCTAGTTTAAAAGTTAAAAACATGAACATATGTGTGGGAAATATCAGAAAGGGAGACAGAACATAAACACTCCTAACTCTGGGAAATGAACTAGGGGTGGTGGAAGGGGAGGAGGGCAGGGGGTGGGAGTGAATGGGTGACAGGGCACTGAGGGGGGCACATGACAGTATGAGCACTGGGTGTTATTCTGTATGTTGGTAAATTGAACACCAATAAAAAAATAAATTTATTATAAAAAAATAAAAAATAAAAAATCTTCCATGTTCTACAAAAAAAAGAAAAATGAAAAAATAAAAATAAAAAAATGTTAAAGATAAGATCTATGTGGTGAACAGATAGGTATTCATGTAAAATTCTTTCAAGTATGTTTGAAAACTTTCATAATAAAATGTAGCAAAAAAACACATGAACATAATAAAAATAATCATAGTTTTATAATAGTATGTTAATAGTTATGCAATATCTAAATATATAAATGGTAGCATCAGTAACTTAAAATATGAGAAAGAAAAAAGCAAAAGTATAAATTTTTGGAATTATATTGAAATTAAGTTGCAATCCACTTGAAACGTGGAGCTATAATTTTAACATATTTACATAAGTTTCATGGTAATCATAAGGGAAGACTGTAGGAATTACATAAAAATATATGATAAAGAAGTTAGAGCATACCAAAAGGCAGCAAAGCATGGACAAGAACAGCAGGATAAGAGACAAGACACAATGGGCTTATAGAACCTATCAGAAAACAGTTAAAATAGCAATAGTACGTCCTTACCTGGCAATAATTACTTCAAAGATAGATACATTAATTCTCCAATCAAAAGACAGAGAGTGCCTGAACAGATTAAAACACACACACACACACACACACACGCACACACAAATCCAACCATATGCTGCCTACAAGAGACTTACTTTAGCCTTAAAGACACAAATAGACTGAGTAAATGAATAGAAGAAGTTACTCCAAACAAATGATAACTAGGAAAAGCAGAAATAGCTTTACTTATTTCAGGCAAAACAGGCTTTAAATTAAAAATAGTGAAAAGAAACAAAGAAGGTCATTACATAATGATAAAGAGGTTGAGCCATCAAGAAGATATTATAGCTGTAAATACTTATGCACATCAGAGCAACTTAACATATAAAGCAAAAACTAACAGAGCCAATAGCAGAAATAACTAGTAATACAATAACCAGATAGGGACTTCAATACTCCACTTCAAAAATGAATAGATTATTCAGACAGAATCAATAAAGAAACAGCAGATTTGAACAACACTATAGACCAAATGAACCTAACAGACATATACAGAATACTTTACCCAACAACAGCAGAAAATTCTCCTTTCTCAAGCATATGCACAACTTATCTAACAAGATAAACCACACATTAGGCCACCAAACATGTCTTAGCAAATTGAAGAAGATTGAAATCATACCAAGTATCTTCTCTGACCACAATGGCATGAAACTAGAAATTAATAATCAGAAAAAAAAAAACAAGAAAATTCAAAGCACACATGGCAATTAAACGACACTCTCCTGAAGGACCAATGGATCAAAGAAGATATTAAAAAGTAAATAAGATAGTTTCTTGAAATAAACAAAAATGGAAACACAAACCAGAAATTCTGAGATGTGACAAAAGCATTTTTAAGAGGGAAGTTCAAGGCAATAAATACCTGTGTTAAAAAGCCACCCAGGCATCCCAAAGAAAATTAACATAATAAATATTAGAGCAGAGATAAATGAAATAGAGAAGAAAAAAACAACATAAACGATTAACCAAACTAAAAGGTGATTCTTTGAAAAAAAATGATAAAACAGTTAGACTAACCAAATTTAAAAAAGGACCCAAATCAAAATTATAAATGAAAAGGAAGACATTGCAATTAATAATATGGAAATTTAAATAATCGTAAGAGACTACTATAAACTTTATGCCAACACTAAATAAACTAGAAAAAAACAGAAAAAATCTTAGAAACATACCATTTACCAAGATTGATTCAAGAAAAAAATAGAAAATCTGAACAGACCAATTAATAGTAAAGATATATAAATCAGCAATCTAAAATCTCCCAAAGAAGGAAAGTCCAGTACCAGATGGTTTCACTAGTGAATTTTACCAAACATTTAAAAAGTTAACATCAATCCTTCTCAAATTCTTCCAAAAGTGAAAGAAGAGGGAATACTCCCAAACTCATTTGACAAGACCAGCAATATCCTGACACCAAAACCCAAAAAGATATTATGAAAAAAGAAAACTATAAGGCAATAACCTTAATAAATATAGATGCAAAAACTCTTAATAAAATACTAGAAAACTGAAATCAGCAAAACATTAAAAGGGCTATTCACCATATCATGTGGGACCTATCCTTGAGAGGCAAGGATGGTTTAACATGTACAAATCAATGTACTACTTTGTATTAAAAGAATGAAAAAAGAACCATATGCTCATCTCAATAGAAACAAAAAATTGACAAAATTCAGCATCTGTAATGATAAAAAGTCCTTACAAATTAGGTATAGAAGGATGCCTGGGTGGCTCAGTCGTTGAGCATCTGCCTTCACCTCAGGGCGTGATCCCGGTGTCCTGGGATGGAGTCCTACATCAGGCTCCCTGTGGAGAGACCACTTCTTCCTCTGTCTGTGTCTGCCTCTCTCTCTGTGTCTCTCATGAATAAATAAAATCTTAAAAAAAAAAAAACAAATTAGGTGTAGAAGGAACATATTTTAATTTTTTTTTTAACTTATTTATGATAGTCATACAGAGAGAGAGGCAGAGACACAGGCAGAGGGAGAAGCAGGCTCCATGCACCGGGAGCCCGACGTGGGATTCGATCCCGGGTCTCCAGGATCACGCCCTGGGCCAAAGGCAGGCGCCAAACCGCTGCGCCACCCAGGGATCCCTAGAAGGAACATATTTTAACATAATAAGGCCATATATGACAAGCCCATAGCTAATATCATATTCAGTAGTGAAAGATTGAAAGATTTTCCTCTAAGATCAGAAACAAGACTCCTATTCAACATAATACTGGAAGTGCTAGCCAGAATCAGGAAAGAAAAAGAAACAATATATTTCAGAGTTGGAAAGGGAGAAGTAAAACCGTCTTTTTTCAGATGATATGATTTTATATGGAGAAAATCCTTAAAGACTCAACCAAAGAACTGTTAGATCTTACCAACAATTTCAGTAAAACTGAAGTATAAAAAATTACATAAAAATAAGTAGTGTCTCTATGCACTAACTGAATTTTATGAAAAAAATTAATCTCATTTACACTAGCCTCAAAAGCAAAATAATATGCTAAATACTTAGCAATCAGTTTAACCGTGGAGATAAAGATATCTACTCTGAAAACTAAAATATTCATGAAAGAAATTAAAGAAGACACAAATAAATGGAAAGGTATCCTGTGTTTAGATTGGAAGAATTTAAATTTAATATTGTTAACATTTCAATATCGCCAAAGCCATCTACAGGTTTAATGAAATTCCTATCAAGAGTCCAAAGGCATTTTTCACAAAGGTAGAAAAAAACACTCGTAAAATTTATCTGGTTTCACAGAAGACCCTAAATAGAAAAAAACAACAATCCTGGAAAAGAAGAACAAAGCTGGAAGTGTCATGCTCCCTGAACTCAAGCTATACTATAAACCTGTGGTTTTCAAAACAGTATGATACTCAGGGACAACTGGGTGACTCAGTTGGTTAAGCATCTGCTTTGGCTCAGGTCATGATCTTAGGGTCCTGAGATCCAGCCCTGCTTGGGCTCTCTACTCAGTGGGGGGTATGCTTCTCACTCTCTTTCTCAAATAAATAAACATAATATTAAAAGAAAAACCACTATGATACTGGCATAACAAATGGACAAACGGATTAATAGAACAGAACCAAGTTCCCAGAAATAAATTCAAGCATAAATAGTCAACCAATATTTGACAAGGGAGCCAACAATACTCAATGTAGAAAAGATAGTGTCTTCAAGAAATAGTGCTGCAAATACAAGCATTGGATATTCCCCTGTAAAAGAATGCAACCAGACCTCTATCTCGTATCACTTGAAAATTAACTTGAAATGGTTTAAAGACTGAAATGCAAGAGTTAAAAATCATAAAATTCCTAAAGGAAAGCAGAAATAAAGCTCCTTGGGGTGCTTGGGTGGCTTAGTTGGTTAAGCATCTGCCTTCAGCTCAGGTCATAATCTCAGGGTCCTGAGATGAGCCCCACATCATGCTCCCTGCTCAGCCGGGAGTCTACTTCTCCTTCTCATTCTCCCTTTGTGCGTGTGCTCTCTCTCAAAATGAAAATAAAATGTTAAAAAAAAAAGAAAGAACGTTCCTTGATATGGGTCCTGGTTTTGACTTCTTGGGTATATAATACCTAAAGCACAAGCAACAAAATAAAAAATAAGTTGGGACTATATCAAACTGTACAGCAAAAGAAACCATCGACAAAGTGAAAAGATATCCTATAGAATGGGAAAAAATAATTTGTAAACTATGTAACCTGATTAGAGGTTAATATTCAAAACATATAAATAACTTGTACAACTCAATAGCAACGAAACAAAATAAAACAAAACAAACAAACAAACAACAAATAACCCAATTAAAGATGGGCAAAAAAACTTGAGTAGACATTTTTCCAAGAAAGATGTGGGAAAGAACAACAAATACATGAAAAGATGTTTAACATCACTAATCATCAGAGAAATGTAAATTAAAACCACAATGAGATATCACCTCATCATACCTGTTAGGATGGCCATCATCAAAAGATAAGAGATAACAAACTCTAATGTGGATGTGGAAAAAGAAACCCTTGTGACTGTTGGAGAAATTGTAAATCTGTGCAGCCACTATGGAAAACAGCACAAAGAATCCTCAAAAAGTCCAAAATAGACCTGCCATGTGATTCAGCAGTTCCACTTCTGGGTATATAGCCAAAAAGAAACAAGATACTAACACAAAAATATATCTGCATCCCCACATTTGTAGCAGCACTAGCCAAATCATAGAAACAACTAAGTGTCCATCAATGAAAAATAAAGAAAATGTGCTACACACACCTGCACGTGCATGCATGCACACACACACGTGCACACGCTGAAATATTACTCAGACATCAAAAAGGATGAAATCTGGCCATTTATAACAACATTGATGGGCCTAGAGGATGTTTTATTAATTGAAATAAATCAGACTGAGAAAGACAAGTACCATATTATTGCACTTGTATGTGGGATCTAAAACAAAAGAAAACAAAACAAAAAACAAATGAATAAACCTACCTGAAAAGCAGAAGCAGACCCAAAAATACAGAAAAGAAACTGGATGATTTCCAGAAAAGAGGCAGGTAGAAGGATGCAAGATGGGTGAAGGGGAGTGGGAGATCCAGGCTTCCAGTTATGGATTAAACAAGTCACAGATATAAAAGGTACAGCATAGGGAATATAGCCAATTATAATGCAACAGGTTGTATGGTGACAGATGGGAGCTACACTTGTGGTGAGCATAGCATAATGTATTGAGTTGTTGAATCACTATGTTGCACACCTGAAATTAATGTAACATAGTGAGTCAACTATACTTTTAAAAAAGAGCAAAAAAAATCAAAAAGAGCATTATTCCATGCTTTGCCCCATACCTCAAAACTAATTTGAGATGAATCAGAGATTTAAAGCTAAAATCGTAGATCTCTAGTCTAGGAGATAAAAAGCAGAGAAGAATATCTTTGGAACCATAAAATAGTTGGACATGTTTTAGCCTAGACACAAAAAGTATTAAATAAAAATAAATAAATGATAAATTGGGCTTCATCAAAATTGAACATCTTGAAGTTTATCAAAAGGCAATGTTAAGACTATTAAGCCAGAGGGTCATAGGAAATATAATGCCAAAACATTGTATCCAGCATTTTAAAATAACTCCTACACATTAATAATGAAGTTTCAAACAATCCAGTAACAATGGCCTACAGGCTTGAACAGACATTTGAAATAGAAGATATACAAGCGTCTTGAAAACATCTTCAGCATTGTTAGTCAGGAAAATGAAAATTAAAGTGACAATGAGATAAAACAATTTCATTCTTTTTAGACCAGCTAAAATTAAAAAGTCTGACAATACCAAATACGGACAAGGATGTGGAGCACCTAGAAATCTCCTACACTGTTGGCAGGAGTATAAAACGCTCACTTGGGAGTACTGTTCTGATAACGTTATCAATTTCTTTTTTTTTTTTTTAACGTTATCAATTTCTAATGAAGTTAAATAAATATCTCCCCTAACTGGACAAGAGAGAAAGGATAAACAGCTTGTCTTATAACCATCGCATGAGATATCACTAGTAATGAACATTTTGCTGAATGAAAGAAGTCAAAAAGGAATTGCTTCTTAGAGGATGGGAATTGACTCTGAGATGCACAGAAAACTTTTGAGATGATGAAAAGCATCTCAATCTCTTTATATCTTGCTTTGCATGGTGGTTGCATTGCCATATAAATTTAAGAAACTCATTGAAATGAACACTTAAAACATGTGCACTCAATTTTATGTAAAGTACACCTCCATGGAGAAAAACAACAAAGAAAAAGTAAAATCATAACCAGTCTAATCAACAAGTACAGCTACCACAGTGAGCAATATAGAACTTATGGGAAAATGTACTAGACTCCGCTGTGAAACAGATTCCTGCAGGCAGAGCGAGGGTTAAAGTCAGTATTAAAAAATACTTTGATTCTGTCTTCTAAAATTATGCTTACGTTTGCTTTGGTGAAGAAGACTAAGTATGCAGAAGACTTCATGGAAAATAGAATATTGTTGATATGTAAAGCATATAAGTTAAAATAGATCTAAACCACAAAAAAACATTTGCTTCATGTCTAGTACATGAGACTCTGAATCAGCATTTATCAACTGTGTGTTTACAGAATTAATCTTAGAAAAATGAGCACAGCTTCTAAAGAGTCATTTCAACACATTTTCCAAAAATGCATTGTTTGCATGGGAAGTTAGCCAGTATTTAAAAAAAATCCCCTTGGCTCTAAATTTATCATTATGCAATCGTCATTGAAAAGAAAGTAAGAGGTCATCTAACATTTTTTTCTAAGCAGAACCCTTGGGGGTAGTATTCAAAATAAATGGATAATTCTTTGGATTTCTGTTCCAAATCTTCCCTTTTGCTGGGAGTAACAGTGACCTGCTATGATGCCCCCAGGCTAATGCTGTCCTTGTATTGTTACAAGTATATTTATTTAGCTTTTGCAAACATTAAGTGAAAGCAGGTGATGCATAGCATTGGCGAGCAGGACAGGGTTGTTTAATTAAAGAAAAATCCTTTTGCTCTGCTTCATCTAAAGGCTTATGATCTGATTTTAGCAAAGTTCCTTTGCAGAGAAAATAAAAATAATAAAGGACAACTTTGGCATTAGTCATAAGGTATAAACTTCTTGATCCCTAGCTACTCATTCAACAAATATGTACACAGTACTTATTTTCCGTAAAATGGTGCTGGTTACTATGGAGGAAGCATACAAAATAATACGATGTCCTTAACCTCAAGGAACTCAGCATGAAGGGTCCCAGAGCCTGTAGGCGTTTGGAGATGTCAGCTCGTTACCCTCTCGCTCTGTGTGTTCTCCAAGGCAGATCCTGGACGCAAGGGAGTCAGAAGAAAATAAGCATATCAAGTTTATTTATGACTCCCCAAAATGCAGATGCCCCAGTAAAGGTGGATGGAGGACAGCACTGCAATGTATAACCAGAGGAAGGTGGACACTGTTTACTAGTCTTCTAGCTTCCCTCCTGTGCTCCTATCTCTCCTTCAATAATTCACCACTGATTTCTCTCCATTTGCCCACATTTAGGCTCAATCTGACAAAACAGATGCTTATCCAATACAACAGTAAAGACTGTTTATCCTTAGGGATTAATATGCATTTTATCTCCCTGTCTGAATGTCTCAAGATAAACCTAGTGCTACACAGCAGCTTCTCCCACTGTGACAGGCTCTTAGTGCCCCTAAACAGTCCTGGAATATATCATCTATCTGACACCTACAGTCTCTTTCATTAACATATCACAGCCCCTGAGTCCTGCGAGTGGTACATACCGGGTTATTTTGCAGTCACTGGAATTTACAGCTAAGTTCTCAAATAAGTAGAAAGATTTTAGGGGGTGCCCAACACCTCCTTCAATAAGACTTTATAAATTTGTATCTCGTTAGAAAAAGAAAACAAGTTATTACACAGAGCTCCAGAGAAACCTTTAAAAAATTGTATTAAAAAATTGCCTTGAAACATAAGAAACATGAAATGGAAATGAATTAAACTGATACCATTTTATTCCACTAATGAGCAAATATTTAAAGAACTGGATTTGTCATCCGATCTGCTGCCAATATGAGAGCTCCCTCAATAAGGAGTTGCTATCCCTTTGCTTATTAAATTATATTTTTAAAATATCTGTGTTTTTTTAAAAAAAAGGTTTTATTTAAGTTTTTTTTTTTTTTTTTTTTTTTTTTTTTTTTTTTTTAATTTGAGAGAGTGCATGCACACATGCAGAGGAGGGGCAGAGGCGGAAGCCGACTACCTGTTGAGCATGGTACCTGACCCTGGGATGGAACCCAGGACCCTGAGATCATGACCTGAGCTGAAGGCAGATGCTTAACTATGCTTAACTGGCTGAGCCACCCAGGCGTCCCATAAAATATCTGTTCTTTTGCAGAACCTTAGTGAAAAATACAAGTACAGTAAAATAAGGTCAGAAGTCAAGCAACCTTAAAATATTTTAGGTTACCTCATGGGCATCTGAATTAATTAGATTAGCATAAATGTTGTAGCTCATGTTAATATGTAGGAGGATGATGATATAAGGAAAAGGAAATTGAAATATTCGAACGATTTCATGAACATTATCATGCAATAACACAGTTTCCAATAGGGCAGAGAACCAACAGGCCCAGATAACTCCCTCACTTATAGCAAGATTCTGTTTGCTTCTGCTACGATCATTGCCAACTGCTAACCAAAACACAATAAATACACAAACTTGTATAAGCACGCATATACAGACACAAACACACACACACACACGCAACAGGATTTATTGTTTTTGGCAATCATTCATCTTTTGTTTTGTATTTTGTGACTCATATCCATAGAAAGAATAGATAACATGTACACTTAGCACTTCCAAATAATAATAATGAAGGGAATCAAGGGTTAAGAACAAATATTAAAATGCAGCCATGCTGGGATGCCTGGGTGGCTCAGTAGTTGAGCATCTGCCTTCAGCTCAGGGCGTGATCCCAGGACCCTGGGATCAAGTCCCACATTGGGCTCGCTGCAGGGAGCCTGCTTCTCCCTCTTCCTGTGTTTCCACCTCTTTGTGCCTCTCATGAATAAATAAAGAAAATCTTAAATAAAATAAAATAATACAATAAAATAAAATAGAGCCATACTTTTCAAGTCCAGTGGTTAAACTATTTCGGTCAAATATAGCAGTCACTATAAAGAGCAGACACATCATGGCTTCCGTGTTAGCAATGGCTAAATATTATTGCTTTGCTATTTCAATAGCAAACTGCAGGCCTTTGGAGCCAGCAGGCTCTCCTCAAGGACTTGCTGATGTGTAGCAAAAATATTTTAGTGTGAAAAAACTACTCCCTAGTGCACTTGTTTGCAAACTGCTGAATTTCTAGATAACTCTGTGTTCGAGAACTATTTTTGATAGTGCAGATCTGGTGCTGAAATGCCTCTTAAGAATCAACACTTCTTTTCTTTTCTTTCTTCTTTTTTTTTTTTTTTTTCTTTTTTACTCACAGCATGACAAACCCAGTAGAAACACAAAGCTGCTTGGGTAGCAATTTTTTATTTTGTACAGTAATTTGTTGTGTTGAACCCAGACCTCTCTGTTTCATGCTTACAAAACAGTAAAAAGCAGTCAAGTGAAATGCAAATTAATATGAAACTCAAATACTCTACTTAACAGCTTTCAACTTAGTAGACTCAATTGCCAAAAGAATGTAAAGCAAAGCTTTAACACTGCTGTTAATTATGCTTTCTTGCCAGAAACACTTTTGCCATTACCTAGAAACTGTAAAGAATTGTTTTATTTCATCCAGAAATTTCTGTGTGATTTAATTACTGTTTATTTCTGTTTTATCTTCATCTGCTTTAAGTTAACATAAAATCTAGCAACTAAGCAAATCGTTTTCTTTAATGTTTCTGTTGAGATGTACACAAAACTGAAGTCCATTTAATTTCCATGATAAAGTCTACTTAAAGTAAGGCTGAATTTATTTTTCAATTGTTGTAATTTATATAGATTAAATGAACGTTTATTTTTGTGTTCTCCACTACTGGGAATATGCTTTTGCATATCTAATTTAATCTATTTATGTTAATAAACTTCTAACACACCAGAATTTAAATACATTTCTGAAAGTGAAATTAATATAATAGATAACAGATATTGTTATATAATCTTGTGTTTACACTATAGCCTTTCCTTTCAAAAACTTTTGCTATTCATAGATGGGGTGCCATGTTTCATAATATGTGCCAGTATTGAAGAGACAAACAAGACATTTTACTTCCTTAGTGGAATTCATTATCTACTGAGGAAATACACATTTAAACAAATAATTACAATACAAATACTAAGTATTATCAGTGCTTTTCATGAAATCAGTATCTTTTGTTCTATCAACGGGTACTTAAAACTCACCCACAATGTGATTTTTTGATTCCTCTGGAGACCAGACCCAAATAGGTCAGGAGTCTAGTGATTGAGCTTTTGTTTAGATATTTTCCAAATGTTCGATGCAGCATTGATTGCCCAATTGCCCATTCCACCACCCCTTTATTGTCACATAGAAGACCAGAGCATCTCTTTGGTTGCCACAATCACTAAATCTGAGACCCTTGAAGTTGTTCCACCTTTAGTAAATCACATAAACCCTCCTGTTGACTATATCAACAAAACTCCACTGGAATTCTAGCTGAGATACTCAATTACAATTGGATAACTGACAAACCTCTACTTTCCTTTGCAATATGAGAACACATGCCACCCTTCATAAGCTAACATGACATTGCTGACCTACCATCTGCCTTGAGAATATTTCCTAGTGGTGAGAATAGGTTTTCTCTGATCCAGATACACCTGGTCCCTTTTTGACAAAAAGCATGCATTTGGAGACAGCTGGCCAAACTTAGGGGCATGCTGTGTGGCTGTGGAACAGGGCACAGTTAGCTGGCTCACATGGGGACTGAACTTTGGCCCCATTAGTAATATAATGTAACCAGGTGAACTCGGTAGTCACTAACAGCTCTATTGAAAATCAACATTATGCTCAGCTATCCACTATGAATATACTCTTTCTTAAGTGTGTCGGACCAAAGATCCTCTATGACAAATATTAAATTTTCCCTTTTTATCTCTTTCGTTTCTGGTAAGAGAAAGACCTGCTGCTTACCTTTTCCTCTATTTTTCTCCAATAATATTTTTCTCCTTCAGCTTACCTTACAATGACCATATTTCTCTGGGACTCTCTCTATTCTAATGATGCATAATATGTAGGACCAATTGATGATTTAGAAACCCTGAAGTTTGGGTTGTAGTTTGACTAGCTTCTAAATATGGGAAAATATTTTATGCTATCAGTACATAACCAACAAATAAAAATGACACCAAATTGGAAAACAAAAAGGAGCAATTAGTAACCTGAAATATGCTAACATTGCATAGCTTCAAAGAATGGGTCACAGGCAATATAAATCACTCAAAGGGGGCTGAGGAGAGAGGTAGACATTGAAATGAAAACTTTCTCACCAAGGACTACTAGGACAATTATTTCACTAAATTAATTTGATTCTTCAGTTATTATGAGGTTGGGGTGATTGTGTTAAGAAATACCAATAATTTTCTACAATAGCATATCCACTTTCAGCTTTAGGCACATGGACTTCTAAAGCTGGAAAAAGTCCCTAGAGTACATTAGCCCACTTAAATTCAAAGAGACTAACTAATTTCTTAATATTATAAAAGCTGGATAATGACAGAGTTGAATTTTTAGTTACAGTATAATCTAAGCTGCTATAACAAAGAGGCCCATAGAGTTGAATTTGTTTTTCCATTATTAAAAGTACTAAGAAAAAAATGGATATTGTTGGACAAGTAGCAGTCTCTGGTATAATAGAATTTTAATGACTAGATTGCAAAGTTCATAGTCTTTCTAGGACAAGAGACACAATTTGAGTAAACTAACCTATTGTTAAAAATTACTATTTTATTAAAATTTTATATCAGAATACTTACTATCTTTGTAGTCACTTTAGATGGCCTTTTCTCATATCTTTTGTTATCTCTTCAAAAATATTCTTTATATGAAAAGGTAAAAAAATTAACACATATATACTATACTAAAGATAGAGTAAGTCTTCAAGAGTCCAATGTATGAACCTACTTGAGAAAATCAAATAGTGATAAATACTTGTTGATATAAGTCTTAAAACTATATTGAATCAAAATTACAGTATTATGACATTTAACCTATGGAAAGGAATTTGCACATTTATTTCAAAATTAACTTACACCATTAAATAGTGTTCAAAAAACTGTATATGTTTTATTGGACAAGATCTAGTGCCTGGAATATTTGAAACACTTTAGTTACTCAAATTTTTTAACAAATGGTTGAATAAAAAAATGAATGAATGAATGAACCATTTCCTCAAGAACAATTTTGAATGCCATAACTATAGTGGTCTGCACAGATTAAATATTTAAAAACTGCTTGTTGAATTAAATTCATAAGTTCTCCTTTTGATGATTACCAATCACTTTTTGTCTCCTAGATCCTAAAAATAAATTTCATTTTCTTTGACTTTAAGGATTAAGAATTTGACAATCAAAATATGTGTGCATTTACACTAGGTCTAAAGCTTGCTTGGTCTTTTTTTTTTTGCCCAGCTCATAAATGGCCCCATGTTTTTCATTAGAACTTTGGAAGGTGAGTGATATAAATGCCCCCTATACATATCAGTGAAATATCCTGAGACATTTGGTGTCTTTACACTGGAGTATCAGAAAGCTCCAGTAATTTTTGTGACCTCTGGCACTCTACTTATATAACACAATGTAATATCTTTGCTATATTTTCCCAAGTCTCCCCAAGCCATCTCCTTTCCTTTCCATTTTTTTTCCCCTTGAATTTCCTGTCATCTGTATCCCTGGCTTATAAAAACATATCCCAAAGATTTCCAACTAATACACTGTAGGAGTTCTTTTAAGAAGTTCTTACTTTCATAGCTCTTGGGTATGAGTTGAAAAATTTTTAAAAGCCACTAGACAGTGGAATGTACTAGACTGTTGGCCTGACTATAAAGTCTAGTTCTATCTCTTTGTTTCCTTTTCTCTTTGAAAAGTTCTGGCTCAAAGCCATAACCAATTCTTTTGCCTCCTGCCTCCAGACCAGCTGACTAGCTGGCACCACACCCTTAGGAGCAAGGAATTCTTCCCTTTGTAGGGTTTAGCTGTCATTGCTCAGGCATTTCATGCAGTGTGATAACTTCTCTACTTCCCATAAATATAATCTACTTTTATAAGAATTGTACTTACTATGTTTGAGTTGGTGACAACCGTATGACATTATATGCTGAGATTTCAAAATCCAAGAAATGATTTTTGAAAACACATACCATGTAATCAAGTGGGAACACTAGGATACATTAAAATATATAACAGATGATTTTATTGTAAAATTTCTAAATCTAATAACTCATTTCCTGTCCTATACAAATTCAATTTTATTTTATTTTTTATTTTTTTAAGTTTATTTTTATTTTACTTTTTTTCAAATTCAATTTTAATAGCATTTCCAAGGTCTGTTGATAATAAAGTACCTCTTCATTAATGTTTGTTTCTAGTAGCTATAAACTAGAGACTTCTGTTTCTTGAGTTTATATTTCAAAGCAATTTTAGAACTGCAGGCTTATTTTGTTTTCTACTTTGTTAACTGGCTACAAGTTTCAAGTATCGAAGTGAATAAAAAATATAGTGATGACACTTCTATGCATCTGTTCTTTGACATATATTTAAAGCATGCAAATTAATTTTATTAGGAAAGCATGCATGATAACATTAGCATTTTTCATATAAACTAATTTTTCACAGCTCTGTGAATTTCTTTTTTTTTTAATTAAATATTTCTTTATTTATTTTAGTGAGAAAGTGCACATGTGGTGGGGAATGGCAGAGGGAAAAAATCCCAGGTGGACTCCTTGCTGACTGTGGAGCCCAACATAGAGCTCAGTCTCACCACCCTGAGATCATGACCTGAGCTGAAATCAAGACTTAGATGCTTAACTGACTGAGCACCTGGCGTCCCAATTCTATGAAATTTCCATAAAAAACTTCTCTGAAACATTCTAAAAAAATAAAAAAAATAAAAAATAAAAAATTTCTCTGAAACCAAATTAACTAATGTAGAACCAATCAAATTCTACAAATTAAATTTAAGGATATATATATATATATATACATATATATATATATATTCAAAAATATGCAAAATTAGTGAGACTTATTTTTCTGGAAAAAAAAAGAAAAACAAAGAAGAGGCACAGGGTACCAGCCAGGAAAAGAAAATACTTTAGTAGAAGACAGGATAACTTCCTTGAAATTTTTGAAAAGCTATACTGTGGAGGGATCTTTTATTTTGAAGGCCAAAGAGTAGACCAAGGACTATTAAATAAAAATCAGAGGAAAATTGATTATATTTAATTATGTGGGCTTTCAATAAGAGTTGCTGAGCAATCATTGCCTTGTGAGGTTGTAAGGATCCTATCAGGGCCCATATCCTGAGACTTACTGACAGACTGCCATCGCACTGAGGGTTATAGTGAACAAAGCCAGCTGTATGCCAAAAACAAACCAAAAAACAGTGGCCACATAAGAAGTTGGATTTGATATTCATCCCAAAATTACATCTGCTGTTTATTAAATTCTTCTCCCATCTAGCCTGGAATCCTCCTTTTTAGTAATCTCTTAAAAAAAAAAAAAAAAAAAAAAAAAAGGAATATAAGAGCATTGTTTCCAAAAGTCCTCATTAAAATAAACTTAAGTAACCTAGGTATGCCCTTCTAGGCCTATTCCATTATCATATTAGAATGTGCTAAGTTATCAGAACAACTTGTTAGACATAGATAAAGGTGATTTTTAATGGAGATGCTGCTAAATAATAGCAGCAGCAAACGCTGGGAGTAAGAAGGTAAAACCCCTGGATGAGAATACAAACCTGGAGAGCTATTATTAACAGAAAGAGTAGAAATTGGCTTAAAGGTATATAAACATTCCCATTTGGCTATTTTACCCGGACATCAGAAGAGTCCTAACTCCCACATGAATTCATTGTTTTATCAAAGTATGTTAAGCCCTTAGGTTGTGCCAGATGCTCTTCCAGGCTCTGAGAAAAGTGCAGTGAACATAGTAGGAAAAGATTCAGCCCAAGAGGTGTTTATAGTCTACCAGGAATTCCTAAAAATATAATCTAAAGTGTAACAGTGAGGTGTTACCTGGAAAATCCAAATAAAAACTATCTCATCGAACTCTTGCAAAAGATAAAACCAAAATTATGTAAATACTTGAAGTGTCCCATCTGGCTTTACAAGGGCCCTAGGAAGACTGATGATAAATTCTCAATGTTAAACTATATTGATTGATCTTAGAAAATAGTTTTTGGGGACTCCTGGATGACTTAGTGGTTGAGCGCCTGCCTTCCACTCAGGATGTGATCCTGGGGTCCTGGGATCGAGTCCCACATCAGGCTCCCTGCAGGAAGCCTGCTTCTCCCTCGGCCTGTGTCTCTGCCTCTCTCTCTCTCTCTCTGGGTATTTCTCATAATGAATAAATTAAAATTTAAAAAAAGAAAAAAAAGAAAATCGTTTCTAGAACAACATTCATCAACTTTAATTTTATGACAACTCTCGTTTATATTTCTGTACTATTTGAAGAGATAATTTATTTAAAAAGTTAATAAACCAAAAAAATATGTAAAGTAATAAGTATAGAATGGAAAGTATCTCTCAGTTCTGCCCTGTATCTTCCCATTTACTGGCTCTCCCCCCTAAAAGTACAGTGACCATTATTATTAACCATTCTTGTCTTTATGCAGGTAAATATTAGTATGAGATTCTCTATTTTTATGCAAAAGATAGAGTAATATGCATGCTATTCTGTACTTAGTTTTTTCCCTCCACATAATATCTCTCAACAATCCTTCTATATTGGTACAGAGAGAACTTTCTCATTTATTTTTTATAGCTGCATAGCATTCCATTCTGTGGATGAACCATAGTCCCCTTTTGATAGACATCTATTTTATTTTCCATCATTTGTCATGTCAAATTATCTCTAATAAATGACATTTCCATGCATAATTTCTGTACCGCAAAGATATTTGTAGAATGCATTCTAAGAATTGTTTGATTAAAGTGGAAATATATAGGCAGTTTTAATTTTGCTAATATGACCTCCTCAAAGGTTGTAGCATTTATCCTCCTACCCTTAGTGTATGAAAGTTATCTCCTTATTTAGCAGATTATATTGATACACTTATGGATTTTTGCCAGTATAAAGGGTAAAAATGTTATCTAGGTGTAGATTTAGTTTGGGATCTTACATGGTCAAAACTGTTTTGAGAAGTCTTTATTCTGGAAAGACAGTATGGCTATAGACAATGTCTTGGCTCACGGTTTTTTCCCTTCGGTTTCATGGAAGCTGCTTCTCTGACTTCAGTGGTTGAACGTTGTTCTAGGGAAATAAGCTTAACTTTCACTTTCTCCCTTTGAAGAGATTCTGCCTTTAAATCCCTTTGTTTTATTCTGAAGCATCTTGATGCTGACCCTTCCTGGTGAATTTTTGTTCACTCTTGACCTAATAATATAGTATTTTATATCTTGACTATATAGTCTTTAGGTTTTATTTAATTTTTCTTGACATGTATTGTTTCGCCTTCAAATATACTTTTATACTTTAAATATTCTTTTATTTTTTAAGATTTTATTTATGTATTTCAGAGAAAGAGAGGATGGTGGGGTGAGGGGCAGAGGCAGAGGGAGAAGCAGACTCCCCACTGAGCAAGGAGTTCAACACGGGGCTCCATCCCAGGACCCCAGGATCATGGCCTGAGTCGAAGGCAGATGCTTACCCGACTGAGCCACTCAGGCACCCTTTACATACTCCTTTAATGAAATATTTTTTATGGCTTTCTTCTTTGGGTACCACACACATGCTTATGTTGGACCTCCTATGTGCACCTTCAGTAATTCTTTTTTCTCTCTTACTGCTTTTGCTGTATCTATTATTTTTATCTGTATTTTAATTGTTCTTTATCCTTAAATCCTTCTGCATTTTCTTTCAGTAATGATGTTATTTATTCCTTCTCCTTCATTTCTATTCCAGCACTTTGGTTTCATCTCATTCTGTTACCAAGCATCACTTTCCTGAGACTTTTCATCTCTGCTGCTCGGTTTTCCTTCTATAAGAGATGATTAAAGAAGCTACGTTCTTTTATTAAAAATTCTTAGAATAATGTTAGCTTATAATTTTCATCTGCGTTCTTAAAATAATGAATTTTGGCTGTTCTTGTTCTGTCTCTTTAAAAATTCTGCACCTTTTTGTTCTAACTGCTTATTATATTTTTGCTTTGATGCCTTACTTGTTACTTTTCTTATCACCCTTCACCGTTTGGGTCGCCTTTCCCTAACTTTCCTTTTCAGAAGAATTCCATGAAGTGTATGGAAAGTAGGACACCAGGGTCACCTTGCAGGCTTCATAAAACAAAGCTTTTTCTCCAGCCGCCTCCCCCCTTTGTGAAGGAATCAAGTTGCAAATGCAACTTTGTTAAACTTTGTGTAGCTCTGCATCCTCTCTTCCTATTATTTAGCACCCAGAAGGTTTTTCCTGTTGGCCCTTCTCACCCCAATTTCCACATCTCTTTTGTCTACAAAAGATCCAGGGTTTTCACTTCATGATGATGCCCTTGCCTTCAGGAAGTGTGTTTTACTGGTCTTGTCTGAGATCTGTCACCAATTGGTCTATTCTCCACTGTATTTTTTCTTTTTTAAGTTCACTTTACTTCTAGTTCAGGGTTGGTTTTTTTTTTACCCCTTCAGTTCTTTTTTTTTTTTTTTTTTTTTTTTGCCCTATTTTAGATGTTTTTACTAGGTATTGTTCTTATTTTAAAGCCTGTGAATTATATCTTTCTTCTAGTTTTTCTTAAAATATTTTTTTCTGATCTTTTGAGTTCCTGGAAGGAAAGGAAATAGATCATAATTTACGCAGCTACACTGTTTCTGGTGGTTATTTAATTTAAAAAAAGAAATAACTCTGGAACATTGGAATGGGGGAAGAAATGGATATCGTCTGTTGGGTCTCAATTTTTCAATGGTAGTAAGCACTGATTCAGACTTGAAAAGATTCAAACTTCTTTTTATATCTTTGTTATAACCAAATACAGAGGAACGCTGTCCTTGTGGAATTAAAAGCTTTTTGACAATGAGACAGTAAATGAAAAACCTATGATTTTCCTCAACAGTATTTCTTTTCTTTACCACCATGAAATAGACATATGCTATGAAAGCCAATGTTAGCAAGTTTAATTGTTGATACTTTTAACTTGATTGCAATGTAGTTTGAAAACTCATGCAACTTGAAATTAAGCTTTCAACAAGATTCCACCATCCTCCTTCTTTTTTTCTGTTTCACTAATTGCACCTGCAATCAACCAATGCTTGCTCAAGAGGTTAATTAGTTACACCTGCATTTTTGCACCTGCAATTTTGGTGACCTTTTGAGGTTAATACTCATGCCTTTATTCACATTTCTAACTTCTAAGCTAACCAATAGGGGTTTTTTGCTTTAACTGTTCAAAGACATTTTTTTTGTTTCCAAGGTAAATTTGGAGACAAGCAATAGATAGCTGACAATGATTTAATCAAAAAAGTTGTGTTCTTTTTATTGCTAAATAAATAAATAATGACATTTTCCAAGGAAAGGGTACTTACAAATAAACAAAAGAAACTTAGAGATCAATTTTTAGGTGTTAGACACAACTATTATGTGAAAAGAATGCTATTTTTCAAAAAATAGCATAACTCATAAATGTTATAAATTGTCTGTTTTTTTGTCTTCACACATGCCATGGAAGGTTCAAAAGTTACATTGCAAAGATGCTCTTTATGCAGCCTGAATGGTCACCTCCATAAGAGAAATTAATTATTGGGGCTCCTGGACCCTTGAGATTTTCATCTTTTGCCAAGTGATGTCTAAGTTCAAGTCCTGGTAATTTGAAATGAA
Organism: Canis lupus familiaris; assembly: GCF_011100685.1. Taxonomy (NCBI): domain Eukaryota; kingdom Metazoa; phylum Chordata; class Mammalia; order Carnivora; family Canidae; genus Canis; species Canis lupus. The sequence goes on from NC_049224.1 coordinate 80,531,541, forward strand.
GTCAAACAGACAAACCACTTAACCTGAGATGAAAATTAATGGTTGGAAATGAATTACCTCCTTAAATATTTAATTACTTATAGATATAAAAGTCAGTGGTCAGGATCAAAGGTAAACTTTTGACATACTATTGCTCAGCAGGGTCTTTCATGACTAAAATCTTTGATTTATTTTTAGGAAATATTTATAAGAAAGTAAATTTGAAAAAATAAGCAAACGGCACATCTAGTTTGTTCTGAGAATACTTGAATCTTATGGTCTCTGTTCTATCTCAATTGTTTTTTCAAATGTGCTATTTAATAGATGCTAAGATACCATCAGCACAAATCTAAGAAAACTATTACCTTGTTGAAACCTTGAGAACTTTAGAAATAATAAACCAGCCCAAACTAACCAAATGTGTTGTCAATTGTGAGGTCGGATAGATTTGTTTGTACGTTTCCTGTGTCTGTTACTCTCATATGAAGATGAATTTGCAAAGGAGACAGGGGAAGATAGATTTATTACATGTTCTATTATCCTTCCTCTTTCAGGATTTGCTGGGTCTAAGGCCCTTGACCAAGAATTGTGTTTACTAAATTATACTTGGGTGGTTTACTATTGTTCAAGTTGAAGGAGCTCATAAGAAATCACCCCTGAGAAATGCAGTGATGTGTTTACTGAAAGGATGTTAGTGAAACCATGATTCACTGGGTTATACATTATCCTTTTTACCAGAACCTTGGGGAAATGCCTCTGGACTTTTCCAGAGTAGTTGGGTTTCCTGTGAATCAGAAGTTCATTTCTGTCTCATGGATACTATGAATGTCTTGACTTGATATATTTTCCTTTTCCTGTTCATTGCCAAGAAGCTTAAAGCCAACATAATGATCAACCTTTAAGAGATTAGTATGTTTGACATGTCTTTTATGTATTCATCATCTTCTGCATGTATTTTCTCTTTGCTCTTTATTTTCCTTATTTATTTATGAAAAGTGGAGGGATATAAGTTACCTTAAGAAACCAGATATGTATTCAAAGCTGAATGTACAAAAAGCCTTTATCTCCAACAAAACCTCACTTTAGAAGAAACTTTGATTAAGGAAGTATTAACTGTAATTTATTAGCACTCTGATATTTTCTCACAGTTTCTAAGATTTTTAGAGCCAAATGAAAAAAAATAGGGAAATTTAGGAAGTTAGTGTGAAGAGAGGTGATATTTCCTTGTAAACCTCATGCTTCCTCCTGTAGAGTTAAATTGTGTGTTGTGTGTTGTATGTATGTGCATGTGTGTCAGTGCATAGATAGTCCTATATGACAGGCATAATAATTGCTCACACACCACTTCTATGCTAACAGAGCCATAACTTTTTGTCAAAGATTTACTTATTTTAGAGAGAGAGAGAGAGGGAGCATGCAGGGAAGAGGGACAAAGGAAGAGGGAGAAAGAGAGAATCTCAAGTAGACTCCCCATTGAATGTGGAGCCTGCCTTGGGGCTAGATCACAGGCTCATGAGATTATGACCTGAGCCAAAGCCAAGACTCAGAAGTTTAAGTGACTGAGCTACCCAGGCACCTCAGAGTCTTGATTTTCTTAAGGTATCAGGAGAAATCCCTTGATCTCAGAGAAAGTGGGCCTAAAACCTCTTGGTTAGAGAGTGGTTACTATCCATTCTCATGAAAGGGGTGAAGGAAAATTCTGGCAAGGGTCTTTATACAAAAGTAATTTCACAAAGAGGAAAACAGCATGAGAAGTTGTATTACTGCCCTGACTTGTACTCTTCTTAAGAATTAGGTCTTGATATCTGGAGCTGCAACATCCTTCTTGTAACCATGAAGGAACAAACTTAGAATTAAACAACCAAAATTCTAAGGATCATAGAGTAGAAAGAAGGAAAATTCCTAGGTTCTTTTTTGTTGTTGTTGTTCTTTTTGATACTACTAAATAGTTGAACCAGAACTATCAACTTTTCACCTCCAAATTTGTTGCATAGAAGAAAAGAATATTTTTAGTGATACTTTACTTTTTGAAAATGTTACTTGCAATTGGATGTGATCCTGATGATATAGTCTTAGAAGACAAAGGTTAGGAAATGTTTTTAAGCCTAGCCATTTCTCCTAGTGATTGATAACAGAAAGAAGGATTATCTCCTCTATGGTCACAGTGCTGAAGTTTATTAAAACTTCCTGTACAGTTTGTAGTCTGACAACTTTCTTTCTACGCTTTTATTGTTATCTGTCACAGGATGTATCTGATTATCAGAAAAGTCAAACCAATAGGTATTTTTACTTTCCTGTGTTTACTTTTAATCTTCTGAATTATATATATGTTTTAGCAGTTAGTAATGAACCACATTGATTATTTTTCCAGAATTGATTTTTTATTGGAATATAACTGACGTACAATATCCTATTAGTTTCAGGTGTGCATCAGAGTGATTCAATATTTTTATACAATAAGAAATGATCCCCATGATAAGTCTCATTTCCCATGTGCCCCCAAATTAATATTTTGGATGTGGATATACTTTGTGTTTTGAGGTACACTTACCCAATTTAAATTTGCTTGAAATGTACAATGAGAGGCCATTTTTCATTTAACACACATTACAGTTTGATGCTTCCAAAAGAAAACCTGGCACTTATTGCAGTAATTCTGGTTAGAAATGGAATGGTATATACAGAAATAAGAAAAGAAAAACCTATAGAGAATTTCTCTACAGAAATGAAACAAAGTAAATTTATGAAATCCAGGAATAGTACAAACAGTGAAACCTATTAGTGGAAAGAGTATGAAATAAAATGTAGAACTGTGAACAAGAATATGACATTAAGTAATGAAACAAAAAAGAAATCAGAGAAGTGATATCCCATATATAATATTTAGAAAACATTGATCATTTATCTAACACTGTGCAAAAAAACCTTGCATTTAGAATTATATTTAAGACTTGAAACCACCCTACTAACTTAGTTATATTTTTATCACCATTTTACAAGCAGGAAAACAGCCCTGGAGCAATACAGTAATTTACAATTACACAGCTACAAATCAAAGTAAGGAATGACTCATGTCTTAACATAATTATAAAGTCTATACATCCAATAATATTGTAGTCCCTTTTAGTAAATGTATTAGTACAGCAAGGTATATTCCCATATAGATCACATCTGCATTTTTATCTAACACACATTTGTATATTCATCTATGCCCCAAATTCTATTCCTCTACTAATGCTTTAGAGATTTCAGGACTAAAGTCAAATGTTATAATTTGACTATTTATGCAATACAAAATTTTACCATTGTACATATCAGCCAAACTGTTTCCAGCAACCATTTTCATTTCTGCTCCTCAATTAATGTTAATCACAGTGATTATGCTAATCTAGGTTGTATACAGTATACAAGAAATAACAAGGAGAACCATTTTAGACTAAACAGCCAAAACAAGATCCACAGTAGACACAAATACTTGAATTGTAAATAATTTGAATTAGGTCATATGCTGAATAAACAGGAAACTTATTTAAATATTGAAGAACAAACAGAATTTTCTATTTAGAATGGTACATCATAGTATTTATCTCGATATTTTTGCTTTCACATTATTTCTGTTCTTTATGTACTTTCACATTATTCTGATAAGCAAGCTAAGAAACAGTGATAACAGTTTTGTCTAAGTTGACAATTCAAGTTGATTTCTACCAATGATAATGTCTGGCTCTTCATTATGTATCATAACACAGGATGATGGTACACACCACACACATAACCTTTGGGGAGCTAAAATGCCCCTCTACCAGTTCTTGGTAGCAAAGGCAGCTGTGAAAACAACTGGAGTCTGAGGAAAATGTGTTTCCCTATTATATACACATATCAAAATATTCTCTCATGCTTAGAGCCAATTGGAAAAAGTTAATGAAACTTCTCTAACAAAAAATGTCAGTATGTATTACAGCCTATATTATCCAATCCGTTCCCACACCATTGTCAACCTTCACAAACCCGTCCAGCTGAAACATAGTAAGTACAGAGACCAGGAACTTTAGGCTGATTATAAAGGAGTGTTTCCTTGCACAATAATGTAGTGTAGCAAAAAAATGCCTATTTTTTTTCTAAAATTTTGATAATTTGTACATTATGGACCTTTGCAGTAACATTGACTTAATACTTTGCTTTAAAATAGTATTCTGTTGGGATGCCAGGGTGGCTCAGCAGTTGGGTGTGCCTGCCTTCGGTTCAGGCCGTGATCCCAGGGTCCGGGATCAAGTCCTGCATCAGGCTTCCTGCGAGGAGCCTACTTCTCCCTCAGCCTGTGTCTCTGCCTCTCTCTCTCAGTCTGTGTCTCTCATGAATAAATAAATGAATCTTTAAAAAAATAGTGTTAAAAAATAATAAAAAAATAAAAAATAGTATTCTATTATAAAATATAAATATATAAATTATGTATATTATTAAAATATATAAATACATTTATATGCAAGTATATATGTATATAAATTAATATATATTTTGTAAATCCAAATTATATAAAATATAAATATTTTATATTTATAGATTTGTAAAGTATGAAAATTTAATATACACATATACTATAAATGATAAATTGTGGTCATATTTATGTGTTACATATATTTGTAATACATAAATGTTATTTATTGTAATTGACAAATATCTTGGGACTCCTTAAAACTTGTGCCTGAAGTAAGTGTCCCACTCACTTCAACTACTCCCAGTCCTACTATGAATTTGTTCTAATTTTATATGTCAAGATTCATATAAAAGTACAAGCATGCCCAATGGACATTCTCTATAAAACTGAGATTTAAGGACACATTGTGGTCTTTCTTTTGGAGAATTGCAGAAGAAAAAAATCATAAGAAGGAATAACCTGTGCTAAGGGTTTTCTTAGAAGGAATAGGAAGGGGGGATGGAATTGCCCTATTTTCGTGAGTGTAGGAACAGCATGAAGATGAAGACATCAACCTATTTCATACCATACTTCCTTGTTTCTAAAAAGCTAAGATTTTTCTTTAATGTATAAAGTAGGGGAGATTTGGGTACCAGAAAGTGAAGATTTAAGTAAATGTATTAGAACTATTACATCCAAATATGTGGTGTCTTCAAAATGGTCATCATATTTATTGACTAATTCCAGTGAAGTACCATAAGCATTTTGTAATTTATTCCTGTGACTTGCTCTCAGAAGTGCATTATGAGCCATAGGGATGAAGCAGTCATGTTAATTTAGAGGCACAACACATTTTGTCTTAAAATAATTTTGCCAATTTAAGTGCCTAACACTTACACGAGATGAATTTCTACTATTACTAGAAACCAAGTCTACTTGCTAAGAATGGCCACCTGCCAAGATTAATTGAATTTAAATGATTTGAGCAAGCTTCAAAAGATATTCCAAAAAAAGAAATTAGAAAATTTCTTAATATATATGGATTTTAAAATAAGAAAACAAGTGCTAGTTTGCTAGTTCACACTTATTTATAAATAGATTTGCCAAAACTAAGTTGAATTATTTTATCATCATACCTTGTACATTACTTATAGTCGATATCCTTCAACAGACTTTAGATTAGTAGTTATGGTGATTTTCTACAGTAAAATCATGGAGTCAAACAAAGACATATACATATATAAAATCAGTAATACTCTTGAAAATCTACATTCCCTCTTGTTAAATTCAAATCCGTGTGAAGTTGAAGGTACATCTTCCATCTTATTCCTTAGAAAAACTTGTGGTTTCTTCAAGTTGAACACTAAGTGAAGTAGTTGGATTATATTCAGGAACCATATTTTCAAAAATGCATATATCTAAATACTAGAAACCTACTCAGTATGGTGATTAGTTCACACTGTGAAACATATGTGGGAACCAAGGCCAAATAATGGAAAAGTGACTTTCCATTCTAGCTCTTCATGGTAATTCTGGATTTTTGTTTATTGGGTCACGTGTTTGGGAAAATACCCTGCACCTTTTAAAAGGATACATTTTTTTTCTATCTCTTGTGTGTTTTTATGTGTGTGTGTGTTCATTATATAGTTTAATTTTCTAAGTAAAATGCAATTATAATTGCATTCAATTAAATATATTTAATTGAAGACTGATGTTTCTTTTAGAGGTACCTGATAATTATACCAGAATTTATTCGTTTTTAAAGAATAGAAATGGTTATTTTGTTTGAATGGTCATTTTTATTTAAAATGTTCTAGATAATCCTAATGGGAGAAAAATAAATTTTAGCTAGAGTTAGTCATTTGTATGTTAGAAAACATTGATTAAAACACTTGGTCTAGGGCAGCCCGGGTGGCTCAACGGTTTAGTGCCTGCCTTCAGCCCAGGGTGTGATCCTGGAGACTCCCTGCGTGGAGCCTGCTTCTCCCTCTGCCTGTGTCTCTGCCTCTCTCTCTCTATCTCTCATGAATAAATAAATAAAGTCTTAAAAAAAAAAAAAAAGCACTTGGTCTACCCACAAATTTGATAACCTACATAAAATGGACCAACCTCTTAGGTCAAAGGACCAACCTTTGCAAATACAATTTGCAAAAGAAGATATAGACAATTTAAATAGGTCTATACCTATTAAAGAAATTGAATCAACAATTGATAACCTATCAAGACAGAAAGAACAAGGCCAGATGGTTTCACTCCTGAATACTCCCAAACATTAAAGGATGAAATTTTACCAATTCTCTACAATTTATTTCAGAGGATAAAAGCAGAAAGCATACTTCCTAACTTATTCTGGGGCCAACATTACCCTAGTACCAAAACCAGACAAGAAAAGAAAACTATAGACCAATATCTCTCATGAACATAGATGCAAAATCTTCAATAAAATATTAACAAATTGAATCTAATGATGTATAAAAGAGAATTATAAAGTATGGCAGGGTAGAATGTATGCCAGGCAGGTACACAAAGCTTGCCCAGCATTCAAAATCAGTTCATGTTATCTCGCACATCAACAACTTAAAAAGGAAAATTGCATGATCAAAGCATTATAGTAGCTAAAGTCATTTAAAATAAACATACAATATACTATATATATATATTAAAAAATCCTTAAAAGTCCTTTGTAAGTAATTTGTTATGGTATAATAAAAACCCATGTATGTGTGATTTCTAACCCATCAAAAATCTCACTGAATATGTGGAGTGGACCCTCATTGTAGATAGCATATAATCCCAGGTATACTAACACTAAACCACAAAATGAAGTCAGGAGATTTAGCATGCATTTCACCTTACCAAATTATTTTCTCCCTGATATTTTTACTTGTTTTTTTTTCTTCCATTCTTCCTATCCATACACATTTGTCTTGTGCAACATTTTATGAAGCTGAATCCAGAACTGAAGAGCTACAATTTATTAGTAATTGTTGATTATTTTAATGGTAGACAAAGACCTATGTCTCCCAAAAGCTCCTGTTCTGACTATCCACTTTGGCAAGTTTGACACTGTTTACCACTTGTATTTAAAAATAAAGGCAATTATTCAAGGTTCAGGGACTCTGTCAGCTTATCAGTCAATTAAGCACTAGGAAGTTCCTTACTCAGCACACACTCACAGGGCACTGTGAGGACAGAAAAGGGAATTGATGATAGTCTCTATTTTCAGTTGCTTTTAGTATTTCTCATGTAATACGGTCATTTCTGACCTTCAGTTTCCCCAAATTCTAGCACCTATAAATGCTTTTATTTCCAACTCCAAATGCTTAGAATTGCTTGTATAATCTGGCCAAAGTCTGACTCATTGGACTGGTCCCCAGAAGTCAAGTCTGTACCTGAGGCCTTGCTCTCTGGGGCAGGCAGATGATTCAAGATAAACCAATTAAAAGTCCCTTCTCTGGGATTTAGAATTGAGAATCCAGTCTCAGCTGGAGTTTGTCTCTTGAACAGAAGACAAGATGAGCCACAATGCTCCCTATGGACTAAGCAGCAGGAAAAGGCTGATCAACCAGGAGTGTAGGGAAAGAAGGAAGCATATGCCTACGAAGACACAGGAAAAGGAGAGAAGAGAGTTTAAGTGAGGGAGAGACAGGGAGCAGGAGAAAGAATTTCCCAGTTCCGGAAGGCCCTAGTTTTCTTTTGCAGTACCTGCACTGCCTTCCCTTGAGTTCTAAAAAACACACCCATGACCTTAGAATAAATTCTCCTTTGTGGCTTGATCTAGCTCAAGTATGCTTTTACTATTTGCAACAAAAATATTCTAACTTATGTAAACAGCCACACTTGGGTTTATAGTTCTTATCAAGTAGGTGGATGTGTCCAAAATATAGAAAACTCTTAAGTAAATGATTAAAAATATGTGACTGCCCGTATACCAGCTCTCATCAATATCCAGATATGTCTGGGTTTAAGAGACACATTCTAGTTCATAACCCCTGGTGAGCGTGGCACATTCTCCAGCTGATGCTGTGTTAGAGATATCAGGGTCGGCAGGTTTCTTGGGGGCAGTAGATATGCCAAGTGATTTTTATAAGACTCAAGATTATTGGTCTGTTTATATGCATTTCTTGAACTTTTTTGGCCCTCCGGGGTATGTCTAATATAATAAATCAAAAACAATCCCTTGCTCCATGAACAGAGTTGGGAGAATGTCTTTTATTAAATTCCAATCCTGGGTGAGCTAAGAAAAAAACTTCAGATCAAAATTAAAAGCTGAATAAGTTTCATAAGCTTTGTTATTAGCTATTTTATCAATTGGAAATCTGAAAAATGCTGCATTCCTGACATACCCCATGCACATCTGGTCTCTTGCAATCAGAGAGATCGACAGTAGTGTTAAGATATTTTGAAGGATGCCTGACAAAAAGGCAAAGCTAAAATGACGTCTCGTTGCTTAACTTAAGTAGCTAAATCTAGAAAGGAAAATAAAATCCCTTTAGGAAATACCACACAGTTGAAGGCAGAGCACTTCAAAAGTCTTGAGGAAAGGATAGAAGTTTTTAATATAGAGGTTGATTGAAAATGTAAGAACTCATAAGTGTTTCTCAGAAGGGTAAGGATGAAGAAATTTATACAGAAATCATTTCTCATCAGGATAGAGGCTTAGTGAATTGAGCACTGGCTCACCTTGAGGATTCCAGCCACTGGTTTGAAACTATTGTTTGGCCTGTATGGTGACTTCATCTCAGAAGAAGTATTATCAGGAGAAGGAAAGAACATTGTGACTTCACCAACATTAGGAGGAAGGAGATTGGATTCTGAAGCCTAGTGATGGCTTTAACTTACCCTCTGTGAAAGAATCAGGAGTGGTAGGTAAAGAAGCAGTATTCCATGAAGTTTTTAATCTCTGTTAATTTTGTTATTACCTACCCCTTCCTCATGTGAAGATCGGTGGCCTCTTCAAAGAAAAACGTCTGCATGGCTGTGTTCACTATGGGTGTGTGGGTAGAGTGGCTGAATTCCACAATGAGGGAATTCAGCTGAGAAGTCACAAGGACATAACTAGATGTGAAGAATTAAGCTTTAAGACCAGTGCTGTTTAGTCAAGACTGAGATTGTTCTGGGTATTGGAGTAAGGCTGTTGTCACTCAGGTCTTCTGCTGGTCACTTTCTGGTTGTGACCAGAAAAAAAAAAAAAAAATCTTTTTTTCTCAAGATATCTCTTAACATTATTGCTAATACACCCTTTACCTACACTCACACATTTAATGACTGCAAATTTTATAAGAACAAGAATTACATTGATCTTGTTCATCTTTCTATGTCTTGCATCTAGCGTTGCCTGGGACAATTTTAGTATATGTGCTGCCAAACCGAGCACTGCCTGGGACATGGTGAAACACAAGAGACACTTGTTATGAGTTAATAATGAAAACATACATTACTTGAAATAGAAAGTCTTAAAATTTTTGGAAAAATGATGGACACATGAGTGTCAACTCCTCTACACCCGCAAGGGCATTGCATTCCTCATCAATGATGATTTCTTTAACTCTTCCTCTATTTACCATAACTTCAGATCTCTTGCTTTTCATTCAATATACTCAAAATAATGTACCTTTGCAATAGCCTCCTGGTATTTCCTTTATCTATATAATATGCTATCAGTCCTTAATGTTTAATATAAGAAAGATATTTCAGGGCACATGTAATAATCCTTTATGTGAACTAGAAAACCCTACAATAAGAAGGATATAAAAAATATTATCTACTGACCTTGTAGCCTACTTAAAATTTACTTCAATTTAAGGGACTCCATGAAACATAAAAGCTGTGTTTTTCAGCTCCATGTGGATATACTGCACTACATGAAATATTTGGCTTAGTTCAGTGTCTGAATCCAAAAATATCTCCTTATGTTATGGCTGCTGCTATCTCTTACAAAGTTAGCTGAACCACAGAGATAAGAATGTTCTCATGTTTCACATTAGACGGGCACATCACATATACATACACATGAGGGGATGAAAGGAGAGAAGAGCAGACAAAAACAGAGGCTTTCCTAACATGGAGCACAAAAGCAAGTCTAATCATAAATATTCTGCTGTTGACCTTAGAACAGAGGGACCCAGTCACAGGATCCTATAGAAATTTAACCAGTGCTAATTAAATTGATTTATCCCTGTAAAACCTAAAAAGAAAAAAAACAAAACAAAACAAAAAGAAAGAAAAGAAATTGTCTCCATCAAATATCGAAGTTGAAACTAAATATATTAATATTTTGGGCCTCTTTAATCATTAAAAGAAATCAGGTATTTCACTTTGTAGAATATCTCCAGTTCTATTAGAAAATAGGTTTGGGAAACTCAGTCTTTGAGGGCATCAAGAGATAATATATGAAAGACGCTGTGTAAAAGCAAAATGGCTTAATTTGATCTTATCCTGATTCCATCCAGTTAGAGACCCTTCCTATTGCATCTAATTGCCTCAGCTATTAGGGAGGGCTTGTGTACTCTTAGGAGTAATCCTATAGAACATTAAAAAGCCCCTAAAATCAGATAGGTTTTGTTTATTTACGACTCAAGGGGCTGGTAAAAACATGCAACAACCTGTGGTTCTACCTGGGAAAGTAACTCAGGAATGGGACCAGAGGATATCTGGGAAATTCTCCTCTGTTATCAATAAATCTTTATTCTGTAACTAAGAGAAATTAAGACAACACAATTTAGTTCAAGAATTTGAATTAAATAGCTCTATTTGCATGCATAATATATTGGACGATTTAAGGTGGCAAAAGATTAAGGAACGGGAAGATATGTAAATACAATGAGCTTACAATTTCATCCTCGTAAAATAATTCTTAAATCCCTAATGCATGCCAATCTATAAAATCCTGCACAAATTCTTACTTGTTGCAAAATGTTCCACAGTGGTTACTTATAGAATTGTACTCTGATAACAGGTTATGTGTCAATTTTAAGAGGAACCAAACACCTACTTCTATCATGTCAACAAGATAAATATTCACAGAGGGGTTATGCACAGGCAGGATGTCCTCCTGGGGCAGGAAGAGAAAAAAAACAAACAAACAACCACTTACCTCTAGGAAGGTAAATCTTGTAAGGCAGATACATGTATCCAATCATCAAAATGTGATGTGATAAATATTGTAACGAAAATACGTAGACTTTACTATAGGAACTTGATGAAAGAGTAACTGATTCTTCACCATCAAGGCTAGTTTCAGACAGGTGTCTCTTGAAATTGGCCATGAAAAGAAGAAAGATGTCTTCTAAAAGTAGTTTTGTAAAACGCATAATGCTTATTCCTAGAGGATGTCTGGAGATTGTTTAGGCCCACCAAATCATATTCCCCTCCATTCCTGGTATCTAGAGAAATTCATTCATTCATTTGATATCATTGACATATAACAGAGACCGGAGGCTGAGCCAATGGCAATAAAATAAAATCGAAAGCAGACAAAGGGAAAAAAAATGATTGAAGAGCCAAGATGATAAAATGACAGTAACTACCATTTTTTTAGGAGGGGAGGGGCAGAGGGAGAGAGAGAATCTCAAGCAGGCCCCATGTTGAGCATGGAGCTGGGCGTGGGGCTTGAAGTCACAACACTGAGATCATGACCTGAGCAGAAATCAAGAGTCAGACTCTTAACTGCCTGAGACGCCCAGATGCCCCAATAATAACTATCATTTAATGAGCACTCATTTGATATCCGATGCCTGTTTCAATTCTTTATAACCCACACTGCAGCTGCAAAGTGGATATAATCTGCGTTTTGTGCAGATTATAAAAGTGACTTTTCAATGGGTTACATAACTTGTCTCAGGCCTCCCTGCCAGTGAGCAGAAGAGCTGAAGAGCTAAACTTCAGAACTGTTTCTCACCTCCCATCACTACCCTCACGTAGAAGACAGTGTCTGCTGTGCTGCTGTATCATCCATGCTTTAACTTCCATGTAGGAACACCGAGGATTATGAGCCATATCATAGCAAAATTTAGTAGCTGAGTGCAATGAAAAATATGTGAAAACCCAACAGTTTGGATATGTTAAGGTCTTTCTGAAAAAGGCAGGATCTACAAGGGTCTAATTTCTTATGGTTAAAGATCTTTTCTTCTGTCCCCATGCTCTAATTTTATAGTTAAATATAGCGACAGAAAAGAAAGGATCAGATATATTCCAGTGGTATGACAGGATGTAGTTCCTCATTTCATCTCATATAAAACACACACAAATGCACACACACACACACACAGTTACACTTTTATACTGAGTTTGAAAAGCTAGATAGAGAAGTGGGCTCTAATTCAGGGCATCAGCATTAACCCAGAAACTCTTCCTTTGTCATGTCAGAAAACTGCACTACACTTAACAAGTTGTGGCTTAACTTCATTACTTTCATACACTTCATTAGTTTAGAGAAATTTAAGGGGAAATAATCTGTGCATATGTTATAGTTCTATGGAAAAGATCTCAATCTCTTGAGCTGAAAAATCTATTCATAAGATTTTACTGCCCTTATATTTAATGAAGAAAAAAATCAGATTACTTTTATTTTCTGAGGGGAAAAATCTCAGATGATGTATTTGGATACCTAATTAAAATGCTTATGTACCTTGCCTAATTAAAACTAGACACTTGTTCAAAATAACAGGACATCTAATGCATCTATTTATAAATAACTCAGATGAAATGACTGGAAGCCAAAAGAAGCAGAGTAACTGAACTCTGTTCATGTATTAACCTTCAAGATCCTCCACCCACTGCTTTTTCATAGGAAAACTGTGTAAAACAAGCCCTGTCCTGAGTAAGCCTTTAAAAGGATCTGCACTGGTGGCATAGCAAAAAGGAAAACTATCTATAGCTGAGTGATTTTTTTTTTCCCCAGAGTGTTGTGACCACAACCCAGAACTACATCAGTCATGATGGGATTAGAGGATTGTTTTTTTTTTTTTTTTTTTAATACCTGAAAGATCTCATTAATGCAAAATGGACCCAAAGAGCCTGCTTCTTCTCTATTTGCTTAAATATCTTTAATCATAGAAAGAGCCTCTATCTTAGGAGACAGAAACTACTTGTAAAAACCCTGAACAAATCTTGGATGAGCATCTGGGATAGGCTATAACATTTCTAAATAGTTCAATGAATGGGATAGGATAATGGAATTTTGCCTGGAATATGTAAAAACTCAAACTTGGTTTTATGACTCTTAACAAGAACTTTATTGGAACCTCAGTCAAAATCCATTAAATTGCAATCTGCTGTATTCGTTGTTTTTATATACTCTCATGTTTATCTCTTCAGTTTTAGTTTTTTTTTAATATTAGGAGTTCTAATTTTATGGCCAGTCTAAAAAGAGAGAAATCATTGCATTTAACTGCAATAATTGTGTATGTCTCCCATGGAAAAGATAGATGTCTATAGATGTTTGTCAGAGAACTGCTTTCTTTACAAGATAATAGGACAAAGTTTAGAATAGAGAAGTAATTTTGTGATTTGTTCCTTCTAAAACAGGCCAAAATTTCTGAACATGTTCACATTGAAAAACTTCAAGACCATTCCTTTGGATGAAGATTATATTAAAGAATAGACTATTAAGAACATTTCCTGTAATGCTTTCTGTAAATTAGTTTAAAATCTGTCTACCTTTATCCTACCTTTCCTCTCTTCCTCCCTCCCTTTCTGTCTGTCTTTCTTCCTTTCTTCAACATGTGTTCTTGGGCATTAACTATATTCCATGAGTTCGGTTAGTTCCTGGTGACATAATACTAAATAATGCATACATACTATCTGTACTCTGGGAACTTAAAATCTATTTGAGGAGACTGTCCATTTTGTTGATCCTAATGGCCAATTTAATCCGTCTTGGAGACTACAAAAATAAAAATCACACCTTCCCTCTTTAAGTTGTTGAGCGTTTAGTTAGTAAATGAGCATCATCCATAATAAACTTTAACTCCATTTATAAATAATGAAATCAGCTCTACTTCATCTCAAATGTTGTTTATTCACCAATAGTAAGACCTCAGGTCTCCCTCAAGGTTTTCTTTAGGATTCAGGGGAAAAAAAAAAAAAGTATTGCAACCTCTGAAAGAGCATAGCAGCCATTTAATTAGTTTAACTTTGCTTCAGATTTGCTTATATTTAAGTGAGGTCCTTAGAGTTCCAAAGTTGACCATCTGACACATTTCTAAGATCTGAATACTCATATTGATTGACTTGGGTTTATTTTTTTTGCAAACTCTGTATTTTGAATTTTTATTAATCTCAGCTTTGAAGTTTGAGCTATATCAATTATAAACAAACACACATAGAAGTTATAATTCACAGAAATTCAGTGGTGGTGTTAGTAGGCCAAGAATGGTGCTCATAGAATCTCCAGAATTATTTAAAACTTCTTGCAAAGATGCAATTCCACAAAGCTGTGCACTCTGTTCCCCTGGGACACCTACTGAAGTTGGCTGCTCCCTGGCCTCTGAAGTCCTACTAGATTATTCAAGACAGTGGGACATCTCTGATTTATAGAAGACATTTTCTGAAGGAGTTATTCATCCAGAGCACTTAGAAAGTCTCTATTCCATTTTCTAGACGGGTACAAATAGTCAACTCTTCTTCTACATCTGAAGGGCTGGAGTAAATGTGGCTTCATTTGTCAAGGAGGAGGTTGAAACAGTGGTGATAGGTACAGACTCTAGAAGCCATGGCCTTATTTTGAATTTGAAATTCACTGTTAGATAACCTTGGGCAACTTGCTGAAACTTTCTATATCTTGGTTGCTCACCTGAAAAGATGATAATTAATTTTCTCATAGAGTTGTTTTCAGGATTAAATAAATTAAAATTATTAAAACTCTTGAAATAGGGTCAGACTTACAGTAAGTTATATGTATATGTGTATGCATGTATATGTGTGTACATATGTATACACTAAATTACTTTATGCTAATTTGAAAATTAGCTGTCATCGAACAGAGGGATCCAGGAATAATTAAATGATCACATGTCTAAACTTCAACTTTCTTTTATTACAGACACACCTGCTTAATGAATGGAAGCATTAAGAAAAACCAAGTTGATTATAATAATCAAAGCAATGTGGTAATGGCACAAAAACAGATACATAGATCAATGGAACAGAATAGAGCCTAGAAATAAACCAAACATAGTTAGTTAATCTATAACAGAAGAGGGAAGAATATAAATGGGGAAAAGACAGTCTCTTTTGATACTGGAAAAACTGGACAGCTATATGCAAAAGAATAAAACTGGGCCACTTAAAAAAAAATGGGCCACTTTCTTACACCACACACAAGAAATAAACTCAAAATGGATTAAAGACCTAAATGTGAGAGCCAAAACCATAAAACTCCTAGAAGAAAACATAGGTAGTAACCTTTTGGACACTGGCCTCTGCCACATTTGGGAAACAGAAAAAGCTAAACTATTAGGACTACACTAAAGTAAAAAGCTTCTGCACAGTGAAGAAAACAATCAACAAAATGAAAAGGCAATCTATTGAATGGAATGAGATATTTGTAAAAGACATATCTAATAAGGGATTAATATACAAAATATGTGAAGTACTTATACAACTCAACACCAAAATAAAACAAATAATTTGATCACAAATAGGCGGAGGGAAAAAAATGGGCAGAGTCCCTGAATAAACAATTTTTCCAAAGAAGCCATATAAATGGCCAACAGACACATGAAAAGATATTCAAAATCAGTAATTAATTATCAGGGAAATGCACATCAAAACTGCAATGACATATCACCTTACATCTGCCAGAATGACTAGAAACAAAAAGACAAGAAATAGCAAGTGTTGATGAAGATGTGGAGAAAAAGGAACCCTCATGAACTGTTGGTGGGAATGTAAGTCAGTGCACCTACTGTGGAAAACAGTATGGAGTTTCATCAGACTGTTAAAAATAGAAACATCCTATGGTACAGTAATTCCACCACTGGATATTTACCCAGAGAAAACCAAAACACTAATTCAAAAAGATATATACACCCTTATGTTTATCGCAGCATTATCTACTTAATAGCCAAGATTTGGAAGCCACCTATGTGTCCATTATTGGATGAATGGATAAAGGTGTGGTGTAGACATGCAATGGAATATTGCTCAGCCATAAAAAGGAATGAAATCTTGTCATTTGCAACAACATGGATAGGCCAAAAGGCAATTTTGCTAAGTGAAAAAGTCAGACAGAAAATGACAAATACCTTGTGATTTCACTTGCATGTGAAATTTAGAAACTAAAATAAATGAGCGAATAAAAAAGCAGAAACAGACCCATAAATGCAGAGAACAAAACTGATGGTTGCCAGAGGGAGGAGGGTGAGAGGATGGAGAAAATAGGTGAAGGGAAGTAGGAGATTCAGGCTTCCAGTTACAGAATGAATAAAACAGTGAAAAAGTCATTAAAAACTTTCCTTTGCAGATTATTTATTGTATTGGCAGTAAGAGACAGTATTCACCACTTATCTCTTTCTGGAAAAATATTTTGAGGGTAATAATTATGTCTGTATTTTTTTCCCCAAAATGCAGATCAGAGGTGTGTTATTCTCTTAAGGTATTATCCTAGTTAGCTCTAGGTGGAGGGAATCTCTTCAAGTGTGATCTCTTTACTGACCACTCTTATGACATAGGAGCAGTTGAGCAAAATTCACAAAAAATTCAAGAAGACCACTGGTGGTTTTTGTATAAAATAAGGATTTATCTCTATTTCTGCCCCAGCTCAGAGATATAAGTGAAATTATCATCTCTAAATGTAAATTTATTAAGAGAAAAGAGTAGATTCAAAAAGAGTAGATCCATGTGGTCTTTTTACATGTTTATAAGCAATATTGGCTTCCCCCCACCCTCAATAACTTGCTACAATTTCAAATTATTTCAGGGGATAGTTTTTTACTAGAATCCATTAATGGATTTACTATATGTATCAGACAGTCATAGCTATATGATTCTTGTAATACAGTGTGTTGGTGCTAAAGTGATCAAAAGTGAACAAAATATCCTTCTGACTATGGGACGCCTGAGTGGCACAGTTGGTTGTGCCTCCAACTCTTGGTTTCAGCTGGGGTTGTTGGTCCCAGAGTCATGAGATGTGTCTGGATGTGCCTACTTAGGATTCTATCTCCCTTTCCCTTTGCCCCTCCCCTCTGCACTCTCTCTCAAATAAATGAATAAGTCTTAAAAAAATATATCCTTCTGACTTCAAATTGTTACATTTGTTGCCTAGATGTACGGTTGGTTGTCCTTCGATTTACCTGTATTTACTGCACACAGATTCCTTTCATCACCTAAAAACTCTTAGTTTCTTCATCAAATAAGAAAAGATAGCAACATGTGAAAGAAAGTACAGTTTCTTCTCATTGTAACTCTGTTGGTATCCCACTGACTCGAAGGAATCAGTGGGAGAGAAGAAAACAGCTTTTAAAACGGGTAGTAAAATAGTTCTGAATGTCCTTGATTTATTACTGTGTTTAACATGTCATTTAAATTGTTGGACCTGGCACTCTCTACTGAATTTATCTTGGTAAAAAAAATAAATAAATAAATAAAAATATCAGAAATATGTTATCTATACAAAATTATCGCCAGTACGGACAGATTTTTAACTTCAAGCATCACTAGTAGCAATTGATTCATTTTAATCTCAATGGCAGTATGTAGTTGCCTATTAAAATATATTTCCAAAACTATTTGAGGAAAAATGTAATATAAATCATTCTGGAGTCTAAATTTTCACACATATAATCTCTTATTTTTGTTGTCGTTGTTGTTGTCAATTACTAAGGTTGCCTAGAACATTCAAGACCAAGTTAAAAGTATGTACTACTGAAAACTGTGTCTTTTTAACCTGCCTTGGCAAGAGAAGAAGAAAGGAAGAAATGAGGGAAGGGAATAGGAGGGTGAGAGGAAACAGGGAAGAGTGGAAGGAAGGGAGGGAGGAGCAAAAGAAGGAAAGAAAGGAGGGAGAGATATCAGAATGGAGGGGAAGAGGGAAGTAGGAAGGCAAGGAAGAAAGATAAAGGATGTAGAGGGGTCAAGAGTGAGTGTGGAGATCCAAGGAGGAACAAGACAGAGAGACAGAGAGAGAGAGAGAGATGAGGCGGGGGATTCCTAGGAATTTTTTTTTAATGTAATGCATATGAAATTGACTCTGTTCAGAACATGAATAAGCTTCTGCATTCTTTTGCTCTTAAATGGCATACTGAATTAGGAAAAAGATATCTTTATGTTTACACATAAAGATTTTACATTATCGTGTATCGTGTGAGATACCACAAAACATGTGTTTCTCAATAGTCAACATTCCTGGCCTGGATTTGGTCAGATTAAAGAGCGAATGAACCTCTAGAGCAGAGTTTTCAACCAGGCACAATTCTGAGCCCCTCTCCCCCCACTAGGGTGTGGGGTGGGGACATTTTGCAATGTTTAGAAATATTTTTTATTAAATGACTAAGGAGTAAGGTGCCCTTGGTGTCTAGTGAGTGGAAGCCAGGGATACTCCTAAATACCCCATAATGCCCAGGGTAGCCTCTCACAACACAAATTCATCTGGGCTGAAGTGTAAATAGTGTCACTGTTGAAAAATTTTGCTTAGAAAAAAAACCCTTCACTGTGCCCTCACAGTGAGTGCTCAGTTAAGGAAAATTCTCTCCACAAGACACAATTATTGAAGCAGATCTGAAAGTTCTCATTGGAAGGTGGGACCGTGGTTAAGCATATAGAAGTGTGGACCTTGGGGCCATCCAGATGTGGTTTGGGAGTCCTAGGTCCTTTAGGTCAAATAATTTAATTTGACCAAGACTCAGTCTCCCCATCTGAAAATAGAGATCATAAAAGCTAATTTTTCTATTTGCTTAGATATAATTGTGGGTTGATATTACACTCAGAGTCTAGAACATGCATAGTTGATAAATTACCATGGCTTGTATTATTGTTGTCGTTATTATTCTGAAAGCATGAAATTAAACATACATTAAGAAATTTCTAGGCTTTTCACCAGTATCCTCCTGACCTCCAAGTTAGCTAAAATCACATCACTTCATGAAAAGGAAATCTAAGCAAATTCATTTTTCATCACAAGCACAAGGACTTGCCATTAGCTCACTCCTTTCTAGTTCTTCATATATTTAGAGACTTCTACTGTTCCACTAACACATGTTCTTCTTTCTTATAAGCTTCATGTCATTACCTAGATTAAAAACATTATAGCTAAGCATCCAGGGGGCTATTTATCTTGAACAATTGACAACACTGCTGTGCCATATTACGTATGTAGACATTGAGAGGCATAAACACAGTAAAAAGAGCAATCAGAGTGTGGGTGTGTGTTTGTGGTCTTCTAATTGTTATATGCAGAACTTAGAACATAGGATGTCTGGGTGGCTCAGTGGTTGAGCATCTACCTTTGACTCAGATTTGTGATCCTGGGTCCTGGAATCAGGTCCTGCATCAGGCTCACTGCGGGGAGCCTGCTTCTCCCTCAGCCTATGTCTCTGCCTCTCTGTGTGTCTCCCATGGATAAATAAATAAAATATTTAAAAAATAAAAATAAATAGATAAATTAGAACATCTAATTCAGTCCTGATTCTAAGGAAAGCTATTATGATCCACTTTTTTTTTTTTTTTGGCTCTTTGCATTACTACAGATCATAGTACCTTTTCCTGAACAATGAATAAAGATACCTATTAATCAGCAATCAGTCACTCAAAATTAGTGCGTTAGTGAATGTTGAGACTGTTGAAATATGCTGAATGATTTAGCAGATGTGCTCTGTTACTTCCAAGAATATGATTCCATAACGACATGTAATGTCAGTCTTGAAAACCGTTAGTATTGGAACATAATTTTTCCTATTAAAGAGAGGCCTCTAAAGCAAAGACAAGACATTAAGGTGTTTTACAAATCTTGGGAGTCTTGGGATTTTATCAATCTGAGTAGTCTTAAGTGGCACTATTCTCTCAGCGTTGTATAACAGGAAATCCGAGGAAGATGCAGAAAAACCACTAAATTCTCTCTATCTCCATCTTCATTTCTATCCCTATTCCTGTCTCTATATAGCAAGATCCACGGGATGGGGGTGTAAATAAATGCAAGAAGCAAAGATTCCAACAAGGAAGTGAAAAAAAGAAATCCTTGTGGGTTTTTATTTATTAATTAATTTTTTTTAAAAGCTCCTTTTGATTCAAGAAAGAAAACGGGCAAATGTCTCTCATCCATAGATCAATTTGTTCTTCTGCCGTGAGGAAGAGTGGGATGTGGGACAAGAAGCCAGGAGTATTTTTATGAAACTCTGCCTCTGTAGGAAATGACGAATGAAGAAATGTTCTTTATCTCTCAAATTAGAGTTTCAAGGAACAGAGAGATGATTTTGAGCTGGATAATCAGAAAAAGTGGTAGGGAACCTAAGCTGGATCTACACATTGTACCACGTGCAGGATTTGGACAGGGTTTGGGGGAGAACACCTTTGGGGATTGGGAAAAATGACCTAGAGACTGAATTATATAAGGCAAGTTGGGGAATATCGGATACACCTAACTGGGGTGCACAGTGGCTGTGAGGAGTTAGGGGCAGATACAACTGGAAAGGTAGAAAGATAAAACGGCATGAATAGAACACTGAGAATACACATCCATTTTCTGTGTTTTCAAGTATTTGATTTTCTCCTTAATGTCATTAAGCACATACCGCAGGGGCTAGAATTAAAATGTTCAATAAAAGGCAGGTGGTAGGTAAACTCTTCAGGCCTCTTTAGAAACAACTCCATGGTGCTCTAGGATGCAGACGTGATAGAATAATCCTTAGGGCACCAAAATGGGAATCAATAAATCCAAACCACTTTCTCTCCTTGGGTCCTCCTCTGAATCGGGAAGAGGGTCCAAATTGGCTCCCAAATGAATCACCTACCCAGTATGTGGCCACAAGAAAATGGGGAACCTTAACTACAGACAACTGGCAAAGGGGAACTGGGGTATTTAAATAAAATACGATAGAAGGAATGTTTGATTGATGAAAACAGTAGGTAGCTGCCATTGTTGATGTATCAAAATAATGTGAAAGAAAGATTAAATCCTATACAGGGTGGGTGTAAAAAAATGGAAGTCAGAAGTAGGGCACTTGCAAGACTGCTGCAGTGTGGGAGTAGGGACTCCTGTTCCTCCCAACTGTGCTCTGGGAATACCGAACGCTTGCAGGTACAATCTCTGATTTCTCGGTTTCCCTCCCTTTAGCCTTTAGCATTGCTATTTCCTATGCTCAGAATATTTATTTTCTTCTTATTGCCTGTTTAACTACTCTCAATATTTCCATGTTAACCTTTATAAACCTTCTTTATCAGCCTCCCCAGGTGCCCCAGCCAGACTTGTTTTTTTTTTTTTTTTTTTTTAAATGTCCTAAGAACCATATGCATTTTTCTCCTGTGGTATTTGTAATTACATTTAGTATTACCAGTGTTGCAAGTAACATTCTTCTTGAATTCATGGGGCATATCTTATTCGACTCTATATCTTCAGTATCAAGCATAGCGGCAAATATTTCATTTCATATATATATATGTTTGTTGAAATAGATTTATTATATATGATATGATGCCTGTAGCCTCTTCCTCCCACTAAAAGCAACAGATTTAAAGATTTCTTGTAGTTAGGTTATCACATTCTGTTCCATTTCACCTGGGCTCAACAGATTGCCGCAGGATGACCTAAAAGAAGCCAGTAAGATGACCAGCAGCCTATGAACATAACCATTTTGCCCGATTCAGTCAGACCATAACAGAACTGAGACTGAAGAATGTCAATTGAGGGGCACCTGGGCAGCTCAGTGGTTGAGCACCTCTGCCTTTGGCTCAGGTCGTGACCCTGGGTCCTGAAATCGAGTCCTACATCAGGCTCCCCGCAGGGCCCTGCTTCTCCCTCTGTCTATGTCTCTGCCTCTCTCTGTGTGTCTGTCATGAATAAATAAATAAAACCTTTAAAAAAAAAGAATGTCAATTGAATTCAATTCATGTTTAAATACCCACATGGGGCTAGTGGCTATCATATTGAACAGATCATGTCTAATAAGCACAACTCTTGTTTGCAACAGAGGGAACGGCAGTGGAGGCAGAGATGGGCCAAGTCACAGCTGTGCCCAGGAAGAGATGAAGAGATTCATGGCAGTTAGGAGGTGAAGAGAGTACTGACACTGGATGGTATAATGAATAACCATTCAGCTCCCTGAGAGGTAGTGCTTCGACGGCTGAGTTAGATCCAGAACTTTTTTCTCATAATTACTGCAAAAACCTTCAAATGTCTCAGTTCTTTGAAACATAAGGGCAAAATTATTTAATCATTAAATACTCGGTATTTTTATTTTTGTTTTTGTTTTCCAGGAAGGGAGACAAAGAGCAACCTTTGAGGATTCATCCCCTTCTTACTACCATTTTTAATATTATTACTCCCTACCTTTCACTCACCACTCCCAAACACCCACTAAACCACTCCTTTTCTATTTCCCCATCCTGAAATTCTTTCAATTCTTCCAATCTTTATACTCTCTCAGACCTTCTGGCCTGTAGACACAATTATCTTTGCCTGAAAACTTCACCTTCATTCCCTAAACTTGGATGCTCCTTTGAACAGCTATTCTAAGATAGATGCCCCACAAGTTATCCTAAACAACTTCAATTTTCTTATTGTCAAATATACCAAGTACCACGTTCTGTATGATTCTTATTACCACAATGTATTTTTCCTCTGACTGCCTCCGACCCATATTATATAACTCTATAAGAGAAGAGATCATTCATATCTTGATCACCACTATACCCCAAATATCTGGCATTGTGTTTGATATGCCTCATTTAATTCTAGTAAGTTAATAAATTACATCTGCATTTCCTGGAGGAAATGCATAATGTTTAACAGTATAGGGGAAAAAAGATACATGAGTAATTTTTTGCAAGAATATGATACATTTTCAGAAATCCTGTTCTGAATTAAATTATCCTTATGTATTTGAAAATAAGGAAAAACAACTTTGAGAGTCATAATGGCAATGATTTTTTATTTTTTTTTTAACAATTTATTTATTTATTTTAGAGGGTGAGGGGTAGAGGGAGAGGAAGAGAGAAACTTAAGCAGACTCTACACAGAGCATGAAATCCTATGTGGGGCTCCCATCTCATGACCCTGAAATCATGACCGGAGCCAAAACCAAGAGTCAGATGCTTAACCAACTCAACTGCACCACCCAGGTGCTCCTGCAATGATCATTTTAATAGAGGACTTTTCCAGAAGTTTGTTTACCTGCACAACTAGAAAAGACTGAGAAGTGGTATCACATCTTTGAGAAGCTATGATTGAAATCCACTTGGGACACCCGGGTGGCTCAGCGGTTGAACATCTATCTTCGGCCCAGAACATGGTCCTGGAGTCCCGGGATCGAGTTCCACATTGGGCTCCCTGCAAGGAGCTTGCTTCTCTCTCTTCCAGTCTCTGTCTCTCTTTCTCTCTCTCTGTGTCTCTCTCTCCCTCTTTGTGTGTGTCTCTCATGAATAAATAAAATAAAATCTTTAAAAAAAATTAAATACACTTTCTGATTTGAATCTTAGCCTGGATATTATACTGTGCCTGAGATGGTTGTAACCAACTTACTGGTTAAAATTGAATCAAATATAGCCAAAAAATAAATAAATAAATTTAAAGCTAATGAGGAACATCTAGACATTCCAAGACTGAAGCTGACCATGACATGAGTGAAATAAATGTGTCCCATCTGATTCCTCTGTGCTGGTTTCTTTAAATCTGTGTGGATGGAGTGATACCTCTGGGTGGATTTTTTTGTTTTGTTTTGTTTTTTTGTTTTTTTGTTTTGTTTTGTTTTGTTTTGTTTTGTCCATGGTGCTGCAGAGATCAAGGTCTTTTATTCATGAGTCTGATGGAAACAAGCAATGCAAATGCCATTTCCAAATTACTAGAAGTAATTTGGCTCCAACTCGCTATCATTTTTTACATATTTGTAACACAGGTTGAAACTAAACCTCAGTATATCCTTGTTTACGGATCTTCCTGCCCTTCCTAAAGAGTTAAAATATAAATTGGTACCTTCATCTCCCGTGAAACACCAAAGCGATGTATGATTCTTTGTCAGTATTGGATCTGATTACAATAGAGTGAAGATTATTTTTCCACCTGTGACACCGTCGTTATAATCGTCTGACTTACATTTATAGTCAAGTGGGAGTGTTTCTCTGATGACTTAGAGCCTTTAAACCTGAGGATAACAAAATGCTGGCTGTGAAGTACATATAAATCCTCAGCAGAGAGAAAAATCAAATCATCCGTTTTACTATTTGTTTTCATCTAATAAAAGATGAAGAAAAACAGAAAAAAGTGAGTCTAGAGCATGCCAGGCAATTTAAGGAAAGATGTCAACAGGCAGTGTACTAAACATCTCTCTATGCATCCCAGTAATTGACATAGCAGGAGCATAACTTAAGTACTACAAAAAAAAAGAAAAAAAAGGACTCGCTGAAGGATGAGTTTCTTTGACTAAGAGCTATATCAGGACTCCTGTTCACCCTCTTTACCAATAACTTCTATAGCCTTGAAACAAATTTTCCAATATAGCAGCACTCTCAACTGCTCTTTTTATTTCTCAAATCATGTATGGACTGATGGATAGTACCTGTCCATTTTGACGGAGAACTTTCTTTTCTCCACTTGTGTTCCCAGATTATTTTAGTCAGTAAGAATGTCCATTGTTTCTTACAGTAGACATAGACTTTTATAGTTAAGCTTTTTCAATAGCTTCATTTCCAGAGTTTTAACAAAATCAGCTACCCCTGACAACTTTATAGTCAAAATTTGCCAACATTCCCAGTTGGAAGCTTCAGAGACAGTCATATTGGAGAATCCATACTGAAATAATCTGAATTTACATACTGAAGAACCCATCCATGTTTTCTATGCTGATTAGACACTAAATTATAGGTTCACCATTGTTGTCTTTTTTTTTTTTTTGCATGGTTATGTATTACTTTCTTCAAAATATATATTTCACATCTAATTTACAGGTTTAGCAGAGTTTATATTTAGTCTTCACATGGAGATTATTCCTTTGCATTAGTTTGGTAAGAACAACTCTGAAGATATGTAGCATATCGTATATTTTACTGGAATAGGAAATAGCTAATGTCAAATGTTACACTGAAATGATAATCTAACTTTTGTTTTTAAATACAGTTTTCTTTGGGGACAGATAAAAAGTGTCCAATCTTTAAATCATTTAAAATTAAATTGTTTCTTTTATTACTCTTAAATTTGTTCACTGCCCATAATTTTAGAATACTTCAAAATGTTCACTTTTTTAGTATATGTGCTGCCGAAAGCGAGCACTCAAAATGTTCACTTTTTTATATTGTTAATGTAAGACCTGGTCAAGTATACAATTTGGAAAACGTAAAAGAGAACAAAAAGCCACTCCACTTCAAGAATTCCATTTGTCACAGTATTTCTGTTTATTTTAATATAAAACTTTATACTATTTTTTGCTGAACATAATATAGTGAGCTTTTATCTGTGGCATTTAAGTGGAGATATGCTTAAAGCTTTTGATCCAATGGAAAAAAGGCAAATCTCCTACTGAGAACTTCCAGAGTAAGACACACTTTTTAATTTTTTATGAAGTGGACGATGATTATTCCTGAAATGAGAAGATTATGAGCTCTTTTCAGGTTGCCTGAGGACTTTATGCACATCCACCTGCATCTCTTACAAAGTCTACTTTTTGTGATTCTAGGGATGAGATTTTTATATTGCTGGTCAATGGACAGAAATGACCCTGAAAATTAGGGTAACCACATAATCTAAAGTGAGGGTGATTATTAGTGACTTTACTGGACAAAGACATGAACAAGTGCTGCCCTGGTCAAACGAGGACATAAGTAAGGAACAAGAAGAGAAATTTTTGTGATGGGTTCTCAAAAATTAATATCAATTGAAGAAGTTTTTTGTATATATTAGGGTCAGCAAACTATAATTCACTGGTCATATCCAGCCCATCATTTGCTTTTGTATATCTCCTCAGTTAAGGATAATATTTATGCATTTAAATGATTAAACTAAAAAACTGGAAATGTGTTTTCTTTCTCATCATATAAATACATACATGATATCTGATTTTACTTCTTAAACTGCAAAACCTAAAATATTTCTTTTCTCTTAGAAGTAGTCCTTTTTCTCTTAGAAATATTCCCTTTTCTCTTTAGAGAAAAAGTTTGCCAACCTTTGTATAGGTTTATACTTCTAGTCTAACCATTCATGTTGTTTAATACTTTGCTTCCTATCCAAATCTCTGATTTGGCATTTTTCACAACAGAGTAAGATATCAACCACTGTAAAGAAAAAGAAAAAAGATCCCTTGAACTCCAGAGAATATAATTGTCCCCA
The DNA here is from genome assembly GCF_011100685.1 of Canis lupus familiaris. NCBI lineage: Eukaryota > Metazoa > Chordata > Mammalia > Carnivora > Canidae > Canis > Canis lupus. The sequence goes on from NC_049224.1 coordinate 80,558,402, forward strand.
CAACACATGGATAAATACTGACTTACAAAGTAAACATATTATTAAATTCAGCTTCAGCTAAGAATTATCACTGAAAACTATTTATGCTAAAGATAATTTAGACTCATTTGGTAAAACTCAAATCTTTAAAAATTATCATAGAATACCTGGATCTCTAAAACTCTACCGTCTGTCAGTGAATCACAAACTCCAGTTTAAGAAATACTAATCTATCATATTCCAGCGGTACTGTATGGTCTGGAAAAACATTCAAATAATTGTTTCTCTCTTAAAGGGAGGTGTTAAAACTAAGAAGACCTCGCCGTCTTCTTATTTTATTTTCTTATTTTTTTCTAGGTTTTTCCCCCCTCTTCCTTTCCATAAAGGTATTATGAAATGGTTTAAATACACAGTTAAATTTTTATAACAATCCATAAAACTGCAATAAAAATGTTCTTTATAATATTCTATAAAACACACTTAGAAAAAAACCCTGATATTATCCAATCAAGTTACTACTAATTTTACTAAGTCTGGGATATTGTAATGTACTTTCAATGAAATTACCAAAATAAAACATCTTGTTTTTATCTCTATCTTTAGATTGCTTATTCAGGTTCTTCTTTAGTGAACTCTTTTTTTTTTTTTTTAATTAGGTGCATTGATTAACATTTTTATTTTTCAAAGCCCGTATTAATCTCTAAGATTATATCTGACATTTATTTGTTGACCTCATGTATCTTTCTTGTGACTTTTCTGGTAATGGATCATTTGAATCATAACTTTTAATGGAAAAAATAAAACTGAACGTCACGAGTAAACTATAATTTTTGTTTACCATCATCTGAGAGTTTGGGGGCAAATTTTACATTTATTAACAATTAAGCATCTTCTACATATTCCCACAGGGGTTTCAATAAATAGGCAAAATTATATCAGTGTGGGTCACACATATTAAATTCAACCAATGAATAAAATTTCCATTTAACAACCGCACAACAGGAAAAAATAAAGTTAGTGTTAAAAAAGAACATAAATGTTTAGTATTCCACATTTTATATTCATATCCTTTCCTCACTCCCTGCAGCTTGGAAAATTTACATTATCTTTGTTAATCACCTTCCTCCATGCAGTTTATAAACAAGTATTAGAGTAGGGATAAAGATAAGAGAAAATAAACAAATGTAAGTTCAGTCCCTATTCACTCTGCCTTCTAAGAGCTCAAGTAGTGATATTGTAAATTTCCATTAAAATAAAGCTGATTGGGTTTCAAATCCTCTAGTCTTTGGTTGGCTACCTAACATCCTACCACCTCCAGAGAATATTAGGTTTACTTCAAAAGGGGAAAAACACAGAGCAAATAACTTAAAGTACAGCAAAAGCTTTGAGATGGGGACACACAAAAAAGTTTAAATGTAAAAACAGAAAAAGGACAAGACAAAAACTCAGTAAATGAATTTCTTTGTGAAATCAGCTTGCTGAAATCAATGTAAATTTGGAAATTCTATGATTATCTAATCAATATTGATAGTGTTGACTGTCAATTGTGGTCATTCAAATTCTCACACCTAAACTATTTGTCCAGCCAATGTCCAATCAGAACCTCATGGCCTGATAGATTAGACCAGGGGTTTTCAGCAGGAAGAAGTTAGGTTGTTCTGTTGGCAAGATTTACATTTGCTGTCAGAAATCCCATACAAATTACAATTCCTGCCAGGGTATGTTGTGCAATGTCAAGTGAAGATAATTACCTGCCAATCTGCATAATTAGTGCCCCCCATCCCCCAAATTCCCACTTACGGATGCCTATTTTATTCAGGTAAATGAGGAGAATTCTTTCCCTTGTCACTCTGCTAAATCATGCAAAATGTTTTGATTGGTACATTAGCTAGCAGGGGAAAAGTGTGAATATTGGCAGAACTTTGTGTTCAGTTTTTATTCAATCTGAGAACAATTCAATAAAAGTAAAATACTTCATACATGGCTCATCTAATAGTTTTTTTCACCTTCTATTGCAAGTATTACGGGAATTTTGTGATGAAACTTATAAAACATTTGTAAACCATAATGTGTGCTATAAATGTAAGCTACTGTTGTGCTAAGTCAAGCTTCTAAGTAATTCGATGAAATTCTTCCAACGAATCAGAATTGGTAGAATAATGAGACCTAAGTCTTGGAAGCAATGCGTGCAACTTTTGTTGGCCTGCTTCCTGTCTACCTTCTTTCTAAATGTATCACTGTGTTTTTACATGTTTGAGGTTTTTAAAAGAATATATTTTTAACCTAAGAATGCAATTTTAGAGTAGAGATAAATATATATTTGTCAAATCTAAATAGAAAATTTATTTTTTTTTTTTTTTTTTTTTTTTTTTTTTTTCATACTCTTTTTTTTTTTTATTTTCATTTATTTATGATAGTCACAGAGAGAGAGAGAGAGGCAGAGACACAGGCAGAGGGAGAAGCAGGCTCCATCCACTGGGAGCCTGACGTGGGATTCGATCCCGGGTCTCCAGGATCGCGCCCTGGGCCTAAGGCAGGCGCCAAACCGCTGCGCCACCCAGGGATCCCTCTAAATAGAAAATTTAAAACAAGAATACATAGTGATTTCATCTTATGTACTGTTCCACTGACTTAAGTACTGATGTTTGGTTCTCACCATTAGAAATGCAGAAAGCCAAATGAATGCACATATCATTTGTTCACCTCATTACAACTTGCAGCAGACTTTCTCACCATAATTCACTCTTAATTCCTTCTTCAGAGAAGGAAGGCTGCCAGCCACAATCAATTTACAAAGATATCTTTAAGAAAGAATATGCCATTCTATATAAAGTATGTTGGATTTTCATCCAAGGGAGAGGAAAAAACAGAGAAACTTCCATGCAAGGATCTTCAGAATGCCTATTTTCCCACATAGGTAGGTGTTAGCAGTGCTGTTGGGAGATGAGACAAAAATTCCACGGAATCTATTAGTACATGTAGAAAGTATTTTCTTTCTCTTTTAAGTCTCTGAGTTGTATAAAAGAAGATAATTGACCTGTTTGAATAGATAAGATTAAATAAATAAAGAAGATGGCCATTACAATTATGGATATAATCTGATAACAAAGAGTAAGCATATATATATATGTTGGTTGATGGAAAAATATAAAAAGTGGAGAAAGTTTAACTAATGAAAAAAATGAGTATGGTAAAAACTCTATTTTTTGCTTCAAATTTTTTCTCTACATCTCACATGATATAAGGCTTTTTTATGTCTCTAATGTTTCTGTATTCAGCACTATTTTAGATTAAAAACAAACACTTTCTTAACAGAGATACATTTTGACTTAAATTAGTTTTGCCTGAAATGTAAAATTTCTCTAGATAACACATGAATAAATCAATCTTTATATTAACGATGAGAAGTTCTTCTACTGCCCACTTAACATGTAAAAGCCAGCTAGGTAACTATCTTAGGAATTATTTTGATGAAACTGAAGTATCCAAGTTCTATTTTGTTAAAAAGCAAAGTAAGATGACAGCTATGCACGGTGTCCTCTAAATCAACAATTGCTGCAGCATTATCTTCTCTACTCCATCTTAATTTAGCAGAAATCAAAGGATTTTAAATCAAACTGGTACATGCATCCATTCACTTCTCGTCCAATCAAAACTGAATTACCTGTCAACAGAGAAGTACGCTTACAAGTGTGAAACCATTTGACCATGTTATATTTTAATTTGCAGAGACAAAAATGACAAGCAATTTATTTACATAAAACTGTACAAAAGCAAATTAAATTATGTAAAGTATTTCATAAATAGTTGGACGAGTGTTTAATACATTTCGCCATGTTTAGCATAGTTGCGTGCATAGTGACTCATAATAAACGATGATAAATTGTTCTCTGCTTCACTATCAACATCCAAGTAGCAGAACAATAGTCAATGATTAACATTACAAACAGATCAGATCGTACCACATTGAATGCAAGTGCTTAAAATGTAGGAAAAGTTGTCTGAAAGTAAACCCTAGGTAGCTAAAAGAATGAGGCCTTCCTCCAGATGTTGTATCTACCTCTGCCTCAGTCACAACTGACCAGCTTTAGAATATTCTTGATCATCTCCACTGTCCCCCCCCTCCCAAGGACACATTGCATATTTATCATGGATACAGTAAAACTAAAACTACTTGGGTCTTCAGCTTTCTCAGGCCTGTGTTTAGGATGGCTTGATTCTTGGCGGTTTCTTCTGGTCTGTGTGCTATTTTATTTTCCTATAAGAGAGCTTCCTAGGGTAGCCTTTCAGCCAGACATCTTCAGTACCATCTTAGTTTCTCTTCCCATAAAAATAATGCCTCCCTTGTTTTCTGAAACTCAGGCAGCAGGCCAGTCAGAAACCATACAGAAGTGATATCTGGAGGTTCCGAATGAGCATTAGATTTTAGACTGAAGCTACAGACGTACACATAAATTTTAATACACATAAATTTATATAGTTACTCATTAATTTATAAATGTGCCCTAATGTACAATGCATGCAAAGTTCACTTGAGAGTCTTGTGTACAGAAAACAAGTATGGTTTATATACTGTACAACCAAAATGAAACAGCAGCTAAAGGAAAAATAACAACGAAGAAGAAAGAAAGAATAGAAATTCGAAATCAATATTTGACCTTGCAAAATGGACTGATTTCACCCCTGATAATCTCTCTCTGTGCTACTATTACAATAAATGCTTTAGCCTTCTCGTCAGAATTCAGCAGCCCATGTTAATGCCTTAGTTTTGTTTTATGAATGAACGATATTTAAGACTGGTCCATTATCTGAGTTTGTCAGAAGGCAAATTTTTAATATATTATTTATTATCTTCAGAAAATAAACATGGATAAATATACAGGATCAAAAAAGTTGGGAATAGCCCATTTTCCCTCATTGTCCAAACCCAACAACCGTTTTTTTTTACCATAACAACAGGTATAAAAGGCACAGTTGCTTGTTTTGCATTCACTCATTTATTTTTTTTGTTTCTTTTTATTGATTTTTTTCAAAAGCACTCTATATATGGAGTGGCACCAGATTTAGCCTATTCAAAATAAAAGTCATACAAACACAAAATATATTTCTGTGTCATGCCAGCTCATTATATAATAAACATGTTATGAGAGCTAATTCTACTAGAATTACTGAGAATACTTACAGTACACTGAATTTTATTCTTTCACACCCATTTTAGTTCTAAAGAGAGGCTCACGAGTTAAATGACAATGACATGGCTGTCTTGAATGTGGTGCAAACGTCATTGGGGAATGTGGATCCAATTAATCCGAAGGTCCAGTATGACCCGTATTAGCTTTCTAGACAACGGAAGGGTTTTAAGATAGAGTGAAATGAGCTATCTAATGGTTTCAAGTGTCTCATGAAAGAAAGAAAAAAAATGCATTAAAAAAAGTTTTTTGAACACCTGTGTTATGCAATTGAGTATTTGCTTTGTAACGTGCAAGAAAAAATATGTATACATTTCATAAGTATCTTTAGAAGCATTTTGTCTTAATAAGTACTTACAGATTATACAAGGCAGAACTGCTTTAATGCAGTTTCCTAACAAAGTACTAGAATTGCATCTTTCCATCGTGTAAATAATAATCAAACATAACCATGTTCAATTATTGATATTTTAGTCCAATGTTTTCGTTTCAATTACATATCTTCTTTCATCCTAACTATTCTACGTAAACTAACATCAAAATGAAAACTCCATTTAAGAAAGAGCAGAAGGAAATGACCCCGAAAGAGTAGCCCACCAAACAGAGAAGTGGTTTTCAAAGATAAACATTTTGTTGACCTACAGTGAGTTTACAACCTCTTGTCCAGGCTGCTTCACCTTATAGTCTAAGAAATTCTGTAAAGAATAAAACTATCCAAAGCTACATTATTTCTACAGTTTGCTAGAGAGCCATCAGGCTATGTCTTAACCAGGTTGCAAACATTCAGTGTTGGGAACATTTGCTCTTTTCCCCTGTTATCCCCTATTCTGTCCCTGGATTGTCACTTTTGTCTGAATGTCCCAGCTCAGTTTCCAATTATGTAAAATCATCCTGTATAGAACAAATGACCCAAGATCTGCATATTCTGGTTTTTTTTTTACACTGAAAAAACTGCATATTTTCCCACTTTGAGATGTACATACAAGGAGACATATCACTACCCAGAACTCATTTCTTTCATGTTCCATCTGGATTCGTTTTTAAGACATATTAAATAATGTTCAAAATCACATAGGTGACTGATCAATTAGGATGTCACCTTGTTTCAATGTTGTGAGTCTTGAAGTAGTGCTATATTGCACAGCATTCAGAATTAATGCACTTGTGTTATAGAGAAGGGTGCGTTAGACACATAAATACAATTGGTAATTTGAAATGTAAATCATAAGACCAGCAAGCATAACCTGAATTCTAAGATGATAATAGTGATCGTAACTTAAAAGACGGTATGCCAACATACACTTCTTTCCCTACGTTCCCACAAATATGATTTTTACGAGTAGAATCTTCCCTGATAATATTTTTTTGAAACTAAACTTGAACCTCAACTAATTGCCTACTATAATACCAAAAATACATCACTTTAGTTTTTCATTTTCTGAGCTTTCAAAGAAAATCCATTTTAAAAGAGAATGCAGGTTTTCGGGTATAGATACAATGTAAAATAAGCTAGTGTTTGTGTATTTCTGTGTGTGCGTGGGTTCAGTTGCTTCTGTTACTTAATGGATTTCCACGTCAAGACCAAATTTGCTTCATGATTTCCCTGATCTGCGGTGTGATCTTTGGCCTTTTAATGACACAATTGTTCCAGTTAGTTGGTAACAGCGGTGCTGTTCTGAAAATATATATATATAATTTTTACAAGTTATAATTTGTGTAATTGATACATGTGGTCAAGATTTTGTGTATACTAAGAATATTGGATGAATGTATGGGATTGAAGTTGATACCCCTGTCTTGAAAAGAACAATGTATGCCAATTTGGGACAGCAATCTCCAACTGGGTATTGTCCAGCTGGCAGTCTTTGCTAGAATATTAAAGCTGTGAGAGTCTCAATATTCTTCTTATAGAGTCCCCCTTAATAAGAACTGTACCTTTACAGGGACTCTATCATTTTGGGGGGAGATTGCCTTTCATGGTGATTAATCATATTCTGATGGTATATCTGAAATACATTTACCTGATCTGGCTTTTTTTGGAGGGGGGTTTGTGGGTTTTTTTAACCAGCCGGATGGCATTCGAAAGAAATCAAAGTGACTAAATCATGCTTCAGCTTAGGGATAATGAGAGTGTGTTGTGTTCTGCTAATCAGGCTTGTTACCATGAAAGAAACTTGCAACCATCTTTTTTTTTTTTTTTTTTTTTTTCTCCTTGGAAGGGGATGGGGAAGAGGGATAGCGGGTGTCGGGAATAATCAGTGAGGGGGTTCAACATGCAAGTAACAAGGATGGTTTCTACATTGTACATTACAATCAGGCTAACAGTATCACTAAAGGCCTGATCTGGAGGCAGAAGTGGCAGGCAAAGCTTTGTCTCTTTGGTAGCCCCCTCTTTTGATTAAACGGTTTTTCTTTGTAAGGTTTTTTGCCCCTTATTCTCCTCATACATGAAAAGAACTTTGCTGTTCTTCTTTATAGCCTACAGGTAAACTTCTCTTCTAGTGAGAGTATTGACAGGAGATGGCTTGTATTCCCCCGTTTTTGTAAGGGGAATATCCTCAGGGTTGGCTTCCTCATTTTTGCTGAAACTAGCTGCACTGAAGGTCTCATAGGACGAGGTCAACTTTTTGTTCAGGAGGTTTCTGTTGCGGTCACCCATGATGGCAGCCTCGCCATTGGCCAGCTTTTCCTGGCTTCCTCGTTCATCAACAGGCATGAAAGTGGAGAGTTTGGGCTGGCTCTTCTTCCTCTCTGGAGAAGTGCGGACTGGCATCCAGCAGGAGTCTGAGTGGCCATATTCATCACACTCACGGGTACACTTCCCAGTCAGGGCTACATCTGGAAGAGGTCTTGAATCTGAAATTCAAGGAGAAGGAGATGTTAAAGTTGGACATTCTGCAACAGGCTGTCCTGATTTTTCTGAAATTGGAAGGAGGGGATATATATATATATATATATATATATATATATATATATATATAAAATATAATATAATATAAAATTTATCATATTATTTTCCTTTTATCAACACCCCAAAGTTCATCATGCCCATAGAACTTTTTCTTATTTCATATTCTATAAAGATAAGGTTTTGCAAAAACATCAAATATTGTGGAAAGAGAGGAATGAACAAATGAATACTCTTAAGCATGTAGAAGACAGGTACATATGCATTTGTTACAGGACAGGGACGTGTGTCTATTCTCAAGTAGAAATAAAGCGCATATGTATATTTGTCTGGGTATAAATTTTTCCACATGCATAAGAAAAGTTATTAAATCCAAATAGATAATTTTCTGTATTTATAAATTATCCCAGAAATCGTGTACTTTTGCCAATTGGATTCCTTCCTGCTTATACATTATTCATGGCATGCAAATATGCAAAACCTTATATTTAAAATACATTCTAAAACATCAGGGTGACTCAGAAGTAGAATCTAAATTGACAGCACGTCATGTGGTAAAAAAGTAAAAAAAGCAAAGTACAAATAGGTTATGGGCGTGAACATACTAGCAATATCATCACGTACCCCACCCTAGCCCACACCCACCTCCCACCCACATGTCAAATGACCTAATATGTGCTGTAGAATAATCCCTTAAATGTTCGCATAGAAATATACTTGCCAACATGTTCGCTGAATAGGAATATTATGTGAAATGCAATGTATTGGGTAAATGCAGTCAAGCTCCTAAAGTTTTGATGAAATAGCATGTAGTCCTAATTAATGTTGGTGCCTAGTGGAATGGGAAATATCTTCTGTTACTATGAAGCTAAGTCATATTTAGAGAGCGCTTAGGAATCAGGATAACAGATGAAAATTAAGAATTACCTGTATATGTAAGTAAAATCGTTAATATGCATCTGTCTTTGGAGAAGAGGTATGTATTTTCTTGCTACTACAATTTTTTTTTTAACAGACTTTGTTTTTATTTGAAAAAGAGAGAGAGAGAATAACCTCTGGGGTTTTATTTAATATGTTTTGTAGTCTATTTTATTGCCAAACAGAAGAACATAATATGACTGTGCTCCAATTTACATCGTATGGCATATATATAAATATATATATATATATATATATATATATATATATATATTTTTTTTTTTTATAAGGCTTTGGATGTAAAAGACTGACAAATTTTAACTTCTGTAAATAAAGTCACAATGATGTAATCAGTGAGATTTGTCTATACATAATCCTGGGTAGATTTGGATTAAAACACAAGAAGGGGTTATTTAAATTATCCCTCAAATATTTATACACTCTGCTTTTGTCTTAACACACTTTCCTCTGTACTTTAACATAACATTCCTATTTTGGTTATCATTTGTATAGGCTATTTCAGGAGTTTTTCTCTACCAAATCTCCTAAATTAAGGCAGTCCAACGCATACCATTTTTTCCTGCCGTGATGGATAACTGAAATATTGATATTTGTCAGCCCATTGATTTTTGAACCACCATGGCCTGAGATTTGTATGCAGTGAGCGGAGAGTACAGTGAGGAAATGCCAGTGTACTTCATAGGAAATCTAGAATGACTTCTTTTGCCCAAAGGTAAAATGCAAAGATAATTATTTATTGTAGTGCACGTGTTGTGCTGCTATCTGACTTCTAAGTGGGAAGACCTTATCTATTTTATCATCAAAAGAAAAAAGGCACTTTTTATTCATTTTTTATGCCAAATTCCCTTTGTGTTTTCCAACACATATTTTAGATGCATTTAAAAAATCAAACTATTGGCAGATTTTATGAATGATTTTTGTAATCTGGTTAGTCTAAATGAGCAGAATGTGAGTTCTTTTGGGAATATTTTCTATCTAGGGATACTCACTTATTTGAAACTGACCTAAATGCCTTGAACAGGAAAAACCCTTATAGAAATGCAAAGTGCAAGATCAGACCTATTTACTCCAAATATTCCTTTTTTTTCCCCCATTGCTTTAACAAGTTCAAACTTTTTTGTTTTTTTTTTCTCATGTGATAGTGCTTATCAAAGACACAAAGAAATAATCAGGACTAAAGGTATCAAAATAGGAAAGATCCCTTTGAATGCGGTTGTCATTCCCTGCAGAAATGATCCAGAATGTTCTCCAATCATCTGAGTTTACTCAAGGCTCACACAATGTGTCAGTTCACGTACACAGTGACTTACAAATTCCCTGATTTTCAGGGATTAATTTGTGTTTCCAGTTTCAAATGTGTAGCATTTTGTCTTTCCTTTGTTTGAGATGCATCTAGAGACAGCTCAGAGAACTGTGTGATATGCAAACAACTCTTCTTACCTGTTGTTTTACTTGTGTACCTGAACTCTGTGTAGCTCATGAGAGATTATATTTCTTTAGATTGATTCAATTTCTCATCAGCTAGAAGTGAGAGACTCTTCAATTTCTTCCCTCAGCCCTTACTTCATAGTCTAGATTATCTCCTGCTAAAATCGGTTTCCTCTTACTGCTTTTAACAAAAGACAACTTGTCTTCTCTGCCATCAGCCACATGTTGGCTGCCACGTCTCTATCCAAGAAGCATGACTTTTAATAAGGATCTCCCATCATTTCCAAAGTCAAACACTTGATTGGGGACCACAGTGGAAGTTGACAAGCCTAATTGGCTTAGACATGTTGCAGTGTTTGTCATCAGATTTAGAAAATAATCAAGAAAGGCTATAAGAGATTCATCACGAGCAATCAAAACTTCCAATCTTGATGACTCAAATGAATCCTCAAAAGAAATGCCAATGATTAACAAATGCAATTTGTATTATGATGCAATTTATTAAGGGAAGGCATGAGTGGAATAGTATTTTTCTGTGTTCTAAATTTTCTTATTTTAATTATGCAAGTCTATTTTTTAACACAAAAGTTATAAAGGGTCTTAAAGAATCATCAAAGACACTACTTTCTCCCTTTCATAAAAAAACAAACAAACAAACAAAAACAACAACAAAAAACCCTCTTTATATGTCTTATTTGGTGGAATTATAGAGCAATTCCAGACCCTGGGATCAACTAGTAACCCTTCGTAGTCTTTCAGTCTTTCACTGAAGATATGGTCTTGATATCAAAGAACATTATTTCATGCTTTAGTTTAGTACTATTTCTTTAAATTTGGACCTGAGTGAAGAAGATTTACTCAATGCTTCTTGTCAGTTGGCATTGAGTAAATCAATAAAAAGTGAAATACTCTATATCAAAATATGGTGGTGTTCTCTATCAGCATTTTCCACAATAAAATCAGTTCCTTTGAGCCCTCCTGCATACCTCCCTGCTTAATAACATCACAGCTTGAGAAGACTGGATGTAGAAATGGTATTCATTAGACCCTATGGCTCCTTTAGCATTACTTGGAGAGTTCTAGTTTTGCTATTTACTAGACCCATTACATCTGTTTGGAGAGTAAAGTCCTTTCTTATACATAGAGTTAGTTTCCTTTTGAAAAAACAGTCTTAAGCCATCATAATGGCAAACTATTTTAGAACAATTTATATAACAAGAAAGTACTTTCCCACACTCATTGCTTTTACTTATCATCTCAGCCAAAGAGAAAGGAGGATGGCAGCCATGGGGGGTCCAGCCTGCGGGAGAGCTGAGGCCAAAGAGTAAGTGTTTTGACTTTCACTTTAGTGTTTCTCATAACACTACAATGCTCCTTCTTAAAATGTAACAGCTGAGTGGTTAGAGGTCAATTACTGCTACCCAAGGCCATAAGAAAGAGTAGAATTACCAAAGGAAGAAAAAAAAAAAAAGTGTCTGAGCAGCACAGTGGATAGATGCTGCCAAAATCACAAATTTTTACCACTTAATGCCAGCAATGGTGTAACCTCCTTACATTTTCTAACGCGTAGGAAATGATAACAGATTCAAGAATTCCAGCTCTTTCTCTGAAAAGTGTTATTTGTCCTAACTGGGCTCGGTGGATGAGTTGGTTGCAGAAGATGCTGGTGCAGTAACTTCAACAAGAGGTGACAGACAGACAATATGTGAAATCATCAGAAGTAACAAGGAAAGCTTAGGTTTATGCAGGCATTTCGTGTCTCCAGAAGCTGTCCTATACATTTCAGAAACCGTTACAGACATCTTTATTACAGAAGAGAACTGAATGGTTGAGACTTTTGAAAAGACAGCTCTGCACCAGGAAGGATTCTCACATGCTGAGTTACCCATTCTGCCGGAATCCTGGACACCCACTCTACTCCAGGCCCGTGCCTGGGGGCTGAAGATGCAAGGTTATTTTCATCCCTTAAGAGAAGGCTTGAAAATGTTGCATTTAGTTTTAAAATATTTCCAATGAGTTTTTTTTAAAGCTCAGATATGTCATGCTATATGCATAGTTTGCATATTTGTTTAACATAAGAATTACTTTATTCTCTGGCCATGTGATAAATGAGTAATTGGTCAATGTGTAGATGGTCACACAATTTGTTCTTTACATGCAAGCAATGGGATTTTTTTTTTTTTTGAAGATTTCATTTATTTATTCATGAGAGACACAGAAAGACAGAGAAGCAGAGACATAGGGAGAAGCAGGCTCCGTGCAAGGAGCCTGATGTGAGACTCAATCCCAGACCCTGGGATCACACCCTGAGCCAAAGGCAAACACTCAACTGCTGAGCCACCCAGGCATCCCAAGCAATAGGATATTTTTAACATTACTTGAGAAAATTCTACAGTGAAAAATTGTGTTATTCTCTCCTTTTGGAGAGAAAAAAAAAAAAAAAAAAAAACAACACATACAGGTACCTTGTGCTTTTCCTTCTTTTAAAGTATTTAGTCTTCTCTTTGCATGTCTTGACTTTCTGTAATATGAAGATTTATTTTCCTAAAGGCAAGCCTAAACTATGGTGTAATTTGGTGGACAATGAAAAAGGGTTTACAAAAGGATTAACAAGAAAAAAGAAAGACAATTGGCAATGGTTTTCCAACAAATATCTTAACTTTACCTTTACTTTCTTAATCCAAATGAAAATATCTTTTTTACTCAAGTGATTAAAGTGCTTTATTTTAAAATAGCTGTCAGAAAATGTTTTACTTTTGCTTTATCTAATATAACTAAGAGCAAATAATTAAATAAACCCTTTACTGGAAAATTGTTACTGAAGCAAATAAAGACTGGTGTAAGGGGATGAAATCCAAAAGGTGTTTTAGACTTTTTTTTTTTTTTATGTAAATAACCTAAAGATCCCTGCCTTTTTGCCTGTTTGGGGAAGTTGGAAAAACTAGAAAGGCAAGCACATAACAGATAATAGAGAAAGTAGGAATCACTGATGCAAACAAGCAGTTTGCAATCCTTTAAGTATTTGATTACTCTTTGGAAGATGGGAAGATTTATAGTTATGTAAGTGTCACCTAGGGCTCCAGGAAAGGGCTCAATATTTCTAAAATCACTTGACTCAACTAAATTAGAAAAGGACATAAGAATGGCGCATGCACCCAGCCCTAACTTGAGTCTTACCAATGCCACTCCTAAGCAAGTCCTGATGAGACAGTGACTTTGTGAAAAGAGGAGATTTGAGGTCTCAACGTTGTTGAGTGTGATTCTGGGTACATCCTATACAAGCTCTATGACTTTGGATATAATTTCTCTGAGCCTCAAGATCCTCCTATGTGAGATAACAATCCCTACTCCCTTATACGTCATACGGAGGTAAGGATTACATTGTAAGGGATAAAAGAATTAATATATAAATAATACTTATTATGATATGCTATAGATGTTTGGTAAACAGTAGGCCATAGCCCCTGAAGATATTTAAGGAGGTAGATATACATATTTATTTTACCCCTGAAGTCTTCTATAAGTGAAATGTGTATTATTTAGGGAAATAAGCTCAAGAGCTAGGCTTCTTGGTTTCAAATCCTAATTTTGTCACTTTAGTGGGTATATAATTGTGAATGAGTTACTTGATTGATTTAAATTACCTCATCTGTATAAGAGGTATGAGAATAAATTAGCTTTTTAGGATTATTGTAAGGATTAAGTGTGTTCATGCAGGTAAAGTATTTGTAAAGATTCTAGACACACACTAGCCCTCAATAAATATTAGCTACTTCAGGTATGCAATTCCCCACCCACAACTGGGTCATCAAAAAAGCTTTGAAAACCAAAGTGTTTTTTTTTTTTTCCATGTATTTATATCCCTGGCATTCAATACAAAACTGTTCGTCATCTTTATCTCATGTAGCGTAAATATTTATGTTTTACTGTAGAAATAGAGTGTTTCATCAAGGGCACTTCAGAATCTTAGATTTTTTAAAACAATGTATGATACATGCATGATATTGCCTTTTTTAACATATGGAGGACTCAGAATTTTGAGACATATTTGGCTAAAAGGTTTTCAGATACATTATTATGGAATTAATACTGAACATCAGCCAAAACGGTGTGAATTCTGAGTTACTTTTCAGTAGGTACTAACAGCTTTATGCTGACAGACTGCAGTATCCCAGAGTTACCATTTACTTAGGAAAATACACAGGTTGTTATATCATGTATATTCAATGTCAGGTACTTATTTATTAATACTTTTTTAGGGAAGATGCACTGAGGGGGGCACTTGACGGGATGAGCACTGGGTGTTATTCTGTATGTTGGCAATTGAACACCAGTAAAAAATAAATTTATTATTAAAAAAAAAAGGGAAGATGTAATCAAAATGCGTCATTATGGTTGTTCAAAACTAAAGAGGAAATGCTCTATTATTTGCAGTTATCTTTACAACCTGAACAGATCAACCTCACAATGAATTGTTTTCTTTTGAAAGAGATTTACTCCTAAAATACTGGTTGTGAGCTTGCTACCTTGCTTTGCTTGCATGGGTCACAAAATAAGAAAGACCTCCATTTTTAAGATAAGCCAAAAATTAGCAATAAACTAATCTAAGACTAAGAGGTTAAAATAAAGAAAAACAACAAATAATAGGGTAAACATCTAAAATTCAGCATACCCTTCATACATTGGAAATAATGAAACAGAAAGTCATTCAGCAAATGAGCTCTGCAGATTTCATGATGTATGCACATGATTGTGTCAAATTGTGATTCAAGACCAGAAATTCCTCCAATCTCCTTATTCACACTCCTTTGGAATGTGACATCACTGTTCCTATATGATGTAGATTCCATCTCTGTTCCTCTTGAAGATGGGCCAGTTTTGATGATTAGAATGTGACAGAAGTAATAATGAGCTATTTCCACACCAGGTTTCAAGAAGTCCAGCAACTTTCTTTGCATTTGTCCTTGGAACTTGGCCATCTCTACCCCAAGAGAAACCACAATCTAGCTTCTTTGAAGATGAAATTTGAAAAAAAAAAAAAAAAAAAAAAAAAAAACTCGGCTGTCTCAGCAGAACCTATCCCCAGGTAAGCTCTATTCATTCTCCAGGCAAATGCAGCCTCATGAGCAGGAGAACCACGCAGCCAATCCGCAGAAATGTGAGCCAATCCAAAGAAATAAATCTTTGTTGTTTGAAGCACCAAAATTATGTTTATTTGTTTGTTTTTGTTTCTCTGTGGGGGGAGAGAGTTCATCAATGCAATGATGAATCTCTGAGATAATGATCATAGATTTATTATATTATCTGCTGTAAGTAGCCTGAAGTCTGGGAATAATATACGTTACTTCCTTTATGTTTTCTTATCATGAGTAACCAACTGACCAATATTGCTGAAAGTATAACTCTGCCAAAGAACATTTTCAGAGATGTAAGCACATTTAATTAACAAGTTCAAGCTGAGGGCTACTATAGAAAGCTCTGGGAATTTTGGGTCTGCAATTACAGGATTTCACTGCATTTTATACCTAGGAGTGTTCCAGTTTAAGCTGGCATGCCAAGACAATATTAAAATGTTTAAACATGTTTGAAAGCATCAGCAACTTTTCCCCGTATTAGGCTAAACTCAGTTAAACAGCGATTGAATGTAGCTCAAGAAGCATTTACTGCCCTGCGGCTTAGACCACTGTCATTCTGAATGTGGCATTATCATCTACGGTGAAGACTGTGCATGCCATGTTTCAAGCAGTCTTGCTGAATCAACTCAAACATGAATCTGCTGGTTGGCACATGAAAACCGCACTACAGCAGAAAAATGTATGGTGACTGCTTCGGAGTGATCAATTTATGCACATCAGAGATGTAGTTTCACTTTGATTTCTCTCTTCACACGTGAAAATTGGAGGTGGTAGAGTTTAAGGGAGTGTTAGGGAGCAGAGTGGAAAGACAGGAAGGAAAAGGCTGGAAATGAGATGTCCCAATATTGATCAAAAGAGTTCATAAAACCCAGGAAAAGATTAAGGGCATTTATTTCACAAAGTAGCAATTGATTATTCCACTGAAACCCAATTTTAGTTTTTCAGCCATTTATTGCTTATCTTCCACTGCAAAAATCCTATGTTTCATAATTTTTCTTCTAGTCTCTTGGATTTTCGTATATTAGAAATTATTTACTTTGGGTGTCATAGGCTTCAATAATCAGATGAAAACTAGGAATATTACCTCCTTCCATAAATGTAGAAATGTACCCCCCAGAATTGCATAAAGTTTCAGTGAGGTTCAAGATACCTGAGTTAGAGTCACAGTCTACTGCCAGCCTCCTGGTGGGTGGGAGAGAGAGGATCTATTTTTATACTTGACTTTTTTCCCCCTTTGAGTTCAGCCAAGAGTTGAGATATATTTAACAATGTGACATGCGTCTTCAAAAAATAAAAATTATAGACAGTAAATAAATTACCATTCCAACCTGACAGAAACATTTAAAACAAAAACAAATAATGAAACATTTAGAAATAAGGAAAATAATTGAGGTTTGATTATGTTAATACGTTAATATTTTAGGTTGGTTGTGAAAATGTTCAAATCTAAAAGCTTCAATAATTTATAAGGCTTTATATACAGAGTAAAGTAATTTTGGGGCTGGATTTAAGTGATTGCTGATCACCGGTTGGAAAATGTGTCCTTTCCTAAAATCTTTATTCAAAGTTTGCTTCAAATCGGTCTCTTGGATTGCCAGCCACCAGATCCTCATTCACTTACCAGAAGATGGGAAGTGAATTCTTATTATGAAAATTTATAGGGATCCCTGGGACGCGCAGCGGTTTAGCGCCTGCCTTTGGCCCAGGGCGCGATCCTGGAGACCCGGGATCGAGTCCCACATCGGGCTCCCGGTGCATGGAGCCTGCTTCTCCCTCTGCCTCTGTCTCTGAGCCTCTCTCTCTCTCTCTGTGACTATCATAAATAAATAAAAATTAAAAAAAAAAGAAAATTTATACAAAAGCAATAATGATCCAGATGAGTTTTCTTTTTTTTCAAGTTAATGAAAAGTGTTAGCCACTTTATATTGGTTTTATTGTAAAGTGTGACGTGAGTAACATGAGAAAGAGTTGCAAGCATCAACTTAGAGTCATTTTCCATTTTCTGGTCTAAAGTCTTCGGTTTTCATAATTAACCATAAAGTTGTAGAATCTGGTACGCTTGAGTGGCTTAAGGTTGAGCATCTGCTGTCGACTCAGGGCATGATCCCGGGGTCCTGGGATGAGTCCCACATCAGGCTCCCTGCAGGGAGCCTGCTTCTCCCCCTGCCTGTGTCTCTGCCTGTCTCTGTGTGTCTCTCATGAATAAGTAAATTAAATATATATATTTTTAAGTTGTAGAGGATATTCTACAATAAATATTAATACTGTCTTTAGGAATGTATTTTTATTCTAAAAATAGTATATAAAGCTCTAGTAACTATTCAAATATCACCCTTAGATTGTGTTCTTAAAGGCAGTGTTCATTTTATCTTTGCTTCCCCACATAATTCTATATAAATAAAGAAATTTTAAAAAATTGAAAAAGTCCACTAAGGGATATAATTTTCTCAAACTTTCATCCAACATGAACCACAACAAGCATTTTTTGTAAGTAAGTGAGAAATTAACAAATAATTCCTGCAATAAGGAGCTGGCACTAAATATTTAAATACTTAATGCAAGTATGGTATATATTAAAACAAATTAACTCAGTATGTGGTAATGTCTTAAGTTAGAAGAGCATCACGATAGTGGCTATAATGAAATAGAAGATATTTCTGAGTATTTTTTTGTCTTATTTTTTTGAGAAGTCTAAAATAAACTATATTAAAGCTCAAATCATGTATGAAGTAAAACTATAATGTAATGTGATTACTTTTGGCACAGGGGCAAATTGTAGCAATTTAAATTTACTGGAGCAATATAATTAATTTTTTTAATGTGGCACAAAACCATAGTACCCATGCATTTTTCTTCCTCAATGTAGTAACCTTGAGGAACTATGCAATTATTCTAATGATATGGCCATTTCCAAATGTATTCTCAAACTCTGTGCTTAGGATTACTTATTGAAATATTTCACAAGTCAGACAGAAAAGCTCGTCCGACTGGAAGTACTTCTTTAATAACAGCTCTGTTGTAACAGAATCTCATTAGTTACTGTGCTTTGGGACAAAGACCAAAAGGTCCTCCTTTGTGTTCCTTACTAAGGAAGTTTTCACAAAAAACTTTGTTTCGCCGTACTATTGAGAGATGAGGTTCTGAAAGCTTTTAGCAGGAGCTGAAAAACCATTTATGGGGCGAGTTTTAAAA
The DNA here is from genome assembly GCF_011100685.1 of Canis lupus familiaris. Classification (NCBI taxonomy): domain Eukaryota; kingdom Metazoa; phylum Chordata; class Mammalia; order Carnivora; family Canidae; genus Canis; species Canis lupus. Next base: position 80,577,172 of record NC_049224.1, read on the forward strand.
CAGCTGGAATGCTTGCTCCTTACTCTGGTCAATAAGTTGATCAGTTGAATCTAAATTTGGCAATCACAATTAGGACCAAAAGAGGGTTGAACAGCCTGAAAGTGCAGAGCAGGTAAATAAAAGGCAAGAGGAGGAAGAAAATGTTCTCTGATGATTAGCAAACAGGACTCAAATAGCAGGGAATCAATGGAGTAACACTAGATCAGTTTGCTTCATTGATTTTTGCTGCTCATTGAAATGTTTTCCTTTATTTACTTCCTCTTTCTTGAAGAGTGGCAAAGTCTCACTGTTGAACCTCCCCCTGGAGCCTGTGATTGGCAGAAAGGCAAGCCCTGGAGAGCCTCTCCCTATCTGCACTATAGCTTTGAATCCACTATTCGAGGATTCAGAGGCACTTCTAATGCTCGGTGTGACACTGGAAGAGCCACCCTGCATAGCTCTCTGTGGTGGGCAGAGCAAAGGCTCCCTCCAAGAACTCTACATCATAATCCCCATGTTATCATAATGACGTGAAAGCATTAGCTTACAGGAGGGTAGGGGAATTAAGGTTTCAGATGGCTTTGAGGTTGCCAATATTTTAAACAGGGGGATTTTAGGGAGTTAGGATACAAACCAAGGAATGTGAGCAAGCTTTAGAACCTTGAAAAGGCGAGGTAACAGATTCTCCCTCCAGCCTCCAGAAAGGAATGTAACCCTCTTGAGACTGATTTTAGCTCGTGAAGACCCACTGTCAAACCTCTGACCTACAGAACTGTAAGAGGATATTTCTTTGTTTTTCTAAGACACTCAATTTGTAGTACCTGGTTACAGTTTCAAGAAGAACTTAATACACACTCCCACCTATTTTCTGGCTAGAGTAAGGACAGTGTAGGATTGATGTATTTGACCCTTTCCAGCCATATCTCACCCACAAAAGGAAATAGAACGGAAGATTTTTGATTTGCAAAGTTTTTGCTGACTCACGTTTACCTAAACTTTGAGCATCTGCTCAACGAAATCCCATTTCTTCTTTGTCCAGGAAAGTACTAAGAACTCACTTTTTTTGAATGACCACTTCCTCTTGCTCCATCCCACAGTGCTAGCTGTCTCTGGGATCATTACCTGAGAGACACTTTAAGTCATTCTGTATTTGGGTGGTGTGATTCCCAAAAACAGAAAGACAGAAAGGGAGAGACAGAGAGAGAGGGGGGAGAGAGAGAGAGAGAGAGAGAGAGCACTTGGCATAACATTGAAGAAGGAGAGGCAGGTACTAGGGCACAACCCTAAAAGGGGTTTCATCAGATTTATGGAGCTTTTGTGACTTCCTGACATTTATTACTTAAGTGTCATTTTTGTGCATGGTTTTGTGTTTGTGTAGCCTGCTTCACTCCTAGTGGGTCTAATAAACATGTCTAATAAAAAAAAATCTTTACCATTATTTTAAGCACAGTAAGTACAGTAACAAGTCTCTCCCTAGTTGAAAACCTTCTTCTGTAAATTTCAGTATACATTTCCAATTCCACGTTTTTGTGTTGTTGTTGTTGTTGTTGTTGTTATTGTTGTTTTTCCACAGAAGGCCCTTCAGATCTGGATCCTGTCTACCTCTTGTCCTTAATCTCTTTCCATTCTTATTTGCTCCCATTTGCCACTTCAACAGACCTAATGGAGTTGCCAATTCCGGAAAGCCTCTTGCTTCTCCATGTGTTCATGATATTAATGATATTAATGTGTTGTGTCTTCTATTAATCCTTGCCTTGTCACCCATCTACCCTAAACTAAACCATTCAAAATACAGTTCCAATATGTCTCCTTTGAGATTTCTTCTAACTAGCCTAATTGTGATTTCTCTTGATTTCTTCTCAATGTAATTGGCCAATCAGAAAAGGTGAAGGGATTCTTCTTTATTTGATATTTGCAGATCTGAATAGACTTCTCTACTATTCACTCTCCTTATCTCCTTTTAGGGCCTGTTTCTCCAGCTGAGATTTGTTTTCTAACAGAGCATTGTAGTTGATTGAAATAATCCATGTATATATTTTTATAGAACAAAATGGAGGCTTCATGCTCAATCTGGGGCAGGGTGGTGGGTTCGGTGGTGGCAGTAGTAGGTGCAAAGACTGAGTCTAATGGGAAAATCCTTTTCTTTTTTTTTTTTTTTAATGGGAAAATCCTATACTTACTGGTCACAAGGCTCCATATGAAAGAATTTGTTAAGCTTCTTTGCTAATGGATGGTGGCTATTTTAGAGTACTTTAGTGCTGCCAGGACCTCTGGCTGGCAGTTATACAAATCTTTCAATAATAAACTTGGAAAATAAAATATATGTTTGGCTTATACACAACTTATATCATAAATGACTATTTTCAAAACAAGGAGTCATGACTCCTTGTTTGAATGGTATTCTCTGTGATAGCAAAACTGAAAAGCAGAAGGTTCTCTTCTGTTATTCTTGTAATGTGGGTGTATTTTAATAAGAACAATTGTAGGCAGTGTGCCAACCTATTTTAGTTCAACAAATTTTATTTGCCATTTAGTAGCAGGCTGATGGGTACATTTTAAGAAGGTAAGATCATAGGGAATTAAGACAAGTACTTTTCTAACTGAAGACCATGATTCACTAGTTTGTGCTTGAACTCATCCAGGGAGTTATAATCTGTTACATCATGCTCACATTAGTTTGTGAAGATTTTGTTACAGCTTTTTATATGAGTATAGATATTTATATGTATATACTCAGTCTTATAAAAAGTGGGATTTTTATTTTAGATCACACTGGAAATGATCGTAAGTCTATAATTTAAATCTATCACATGGAAGTGTGTGTATTCTTGCCTATTCCTGAGTAAGCTATATATTATATGATATCTAATACAAAATACAATTTTAATGTGCACGCAATGTCATGTGAATTTTAAATTGTGCTTTTAACTGTTGTTCAAATGATACTTCAGAAAAGTTTTATCCTTATTAAAAAGGAATTCAGATGATTCAAAAAATAGGAGTTATTCACATCCTCAATAACCACTTCAAGAAATCTACTGTAAATACAGTTTCTTACCTTGAGACGTTCTGAATTTACAGTTAATTCCCTAGATTCCAATTTTCCAGAATTATGTGTAATTGTGATGAGCTTTCTCATAATTCACTTAAATCCTTTGATAGACTTTGATTTATTTCAATCAGCAAAATGGCAACAGACCCTTTCGAAAAGGAGGACTTAATGTGACTTCTTAAAGTCATATCGACATTAAGATGTAGGACACATTTAAGCTGTCTAATTGTACTGCTGGTCTAATGCCTAAGAATTAATCTGTCACAATGTCAAATTACATACATTTAGGCTTTTTTTTTTTTTTTTTTTTTACTAAAATGTGTCTGCACTTAACAAACTCCTAGTGTAAAAAATTCATGAGTGCAATTAGAATGTCATGTCTTCTGCAGATGACTTAAGAAAAGCATGAATCAGAGCTTAACAGTCCAACATAATTTCATAGTTAATCGTGGTGAAATTATGGTACTGCAACAACTCAAAGGCAATACAGTGAGATTAGCAGACAGTGACGATCAGCTATTTATCCCCACCATCTGCTGTGCATGCTTGTTACTTAAGTCTTTTTCCCCCAATGTTTTCAGTTTTGACTTTGCCAGCAGTGGGCATCACATAGGAAAACAGGTTTCATGGTGCAAACAGATTTTCCCATGTGTTCAATGAATTAGCTTCACTGGCTGTTCTGCAGCTCTCGGGCAGAGAAGGCTGGCTGGAGGGAATTAATTTTAGAAAGCTTTTGTGTACTGGCCAGTGTCTTGTACAACTCAAATGAATATTTCTCTATAAGAAACAAGATAAAACTACAAGTATTGGAACAATGAAAATCATCACTCTAACATGTGCTTTGGGAGCTTCCTTTAAATGATGTACTTAAAATTTATGTGTACCGTATTAACCATTTCATTATATTCTGTAAGTACTTAAGTGAATCATGTGATGGGAATCTTGCTAATTTGTCAGCCTTCTCTGTTCTGCAAATAAACTAAGGATTAGTGGAACTAGGGCTTGTTATGGTAGGACAGAGGAACTCTGAAAATTCTAAGAAGGAGAGAAAATAAAAGACAAACTTTACTGAACAAGGCTGGCGTGAAGGTTACAGGTCCCACTAGTGGGGTTACGTAACGTGCAAAAGTGTATTCATTCATGCAAAATATTTTGATATTCCGTGCACTATTCTAAAACCGTCCATCTATTAATTCATTCTCTTCTCACAGCAGCCCCGTGGGAAAGGTTGTATATTACTCTATGTTACAGGTGAGGTAACTGAGGCACAGGGAAGTTAAGTGAGTTACCCAAGAGTCTGCATCTAGTGAGTGATAGAATGAGGTTGCAAACCCAGGCAGTCCGACCCCAGAGCTGTGCTCTCACTCACTGTACCATATTATCCCTAAATAATAACACCCAGACACTCATGTCATGTGCTAGGAAAAGAAATCATCTTTGTCTAAGCTGAATTAAAGCAGAAAAGCACTCTCTGTACAGAAGAAAGTTAGAAAAAATAGTGTCCCTGAATGTCAGATATAGCCAGAACCTCAACAGTCTTAACCTGAAATAAGGGGGACATTTTTAGTTTAGACAGGTAGAGAGGTGAAAACTCAAAAAGCATGTGTGGGTGGAGGTTCTAGGGCCAGGATGACATCGGATAGAATGTGTTCTCTTGGGGTTTTCTCTCTCAGTTGGTCTTCGAGATGAAGAGTTTTGTGTCCAAGTCAAAATAAGAAGACTAAATTACGGTGTTGGAAAAAGCCTCAAACTTCTATTATTAAAACCATATTCAGCTAAGAAAAAGTTTCATCTTCATAATACAGGTCTATTTTGAATTCTGCAAGATAGAAAAACACCTCAATTATGAGGTTTCAGATCATTGTCATTCCAGAGACAGTAAAACCATGTTTGGAAACCACAGTGTGCTGGGATGAACTTCTGAGAACGGGAGATGCAGAACCACTCCTTGGTGAATTGAATGTGAGAAGTCGAAATAAATGCTTTCACAACAGAAAAAAAGAAGTGTGGACAGTTATTCTGGCAAACAAAGCACCAAAGAGTTTATGTAGGATGTATTAATCACAATTGGGTTGGTTAAATTGGGAAAGAAATACTGACTGTATTGATTTCTTAAGAGAAAATGAACACAAGGCAATACTTGAAGTATACTTATCCAAGTTGATTCCCTGTATTAATCAGGGAATCATAGTGGTTAATATCCAAATTTTCAGCTTATTGGGGGAATATATAGCTGCAACCTGTGAAGCTGAGATTTAATCTCTAGAAATGGGGAAAAGCTGTGTAAATTAGAAGATAATGCAAATGCAGTAAAAAGAGTGGTAACTTTAAGAACACTTATATACCTTGTACTTTTTTATAATTGTATCTTGGAGATTAAAAACCAGGGAATCATGCACTGTGTAAACCTTTATTTTCACTCTGTGAAGACCTTTACTTTCACTTCTCTTCATTGGATATAATCAATGAATCAGACTGATTAACACACTGGGATCTGAGCAAAGGTAGCCTGATTTGAGTCCACATTCTCTCATTTACCCATAGTGTAACCTTGAGCAAGTTACTTAACTCTGAGTCTATTTTATTGGGTTGTTTTGATAATTAAATTTTCTAATGCATGTTAAGTGCTTGGTGTGATGATCTATATATAGAAGCACTTGATATATTTTTCTACCATTACTGCTACTATTGGCCTAACTGCTATTCCAGTTTCTTTTCCACACATACATTTGAATGATAGAATATTGATTCTAAATTATTGAAAATTATTATTTTTACTCAATATCCTCTCTGCTTGGCATAAACTTAAAAAGTCAAAATCTTACATTTTTAGAATATTTACCAATTAAGTACAGATAAACAAGTTTTCACACATAAATAGTTACAGATTCATGTCTTTGCATCATAGGTTATAGTGCCAAATACATATCTTAAAACAAAGCCCCAATAAATTTAAAATTATTTAAATTAATGAGTATTAAAATGCATACTACAAAAAGCTTAGAAGAAGAAATGCAAAGTAATTTAATTTCAAAGATTAGGTGTACCTAAGTTAATGATTTTTCTGACAGCATTGTATTTTATAATTACTAGCTGTTCAAAGTTAACTGAAACTTAATCTATTGTGAGTCGCAGGTATATAATAATAAAGGCTATAAATAATAATTAGTACTCTGTCATTTACTTAACTAGGTATAATCTCTCATTTCCCCTAAAGAAACAATTTTCACATAATTACTGTTTTGTACAAAATCACATTTTTTTACTGCTTAAATTCTATTTTTTTTCTATGGGGACATAAGAAAATGGTAAAATTGAGAAATTTAAAAAGTGTATACTTTCAACACAGTATAATATCTAGCCCATTACTTGGGTGGCTTTATAAGCATTAAAAATAATTTAATCTAAAGAATCTTTAAACAGATTAGAAAGTATAAAAGGTGCAGAATTCCAGTTAATGTGCATTAAATTATCTTCAAAAAGAGGGGGGAAAAGTTAAGAAACGGCTTTCTGCTTTGCATATTAACTAGCCTAAATAATGCAGAGCTTAAGTGCAAAAGCAAGAGAATTTAAAAGGGAAAACAAATATCTTGAGACAACTTGTCTTTTAAAGTAACTGTCAAGGAGAACTTGCCTCTCTGAATAAAAGTGAGCAATGACTTAAGGGATTCATTTATCCTTTAGGGTGTATTAAGGAGTGTCATTTAACTATTAAAAATGTTGTCCAGTCAAAATAAGGACTAATTATCTGCTCATGATATGCCTATATGGCTTCCAAAGGACACACGGGGATTTGGTATGATTAAATGCATTTTGAATTGCAGTCAGGTTGAGGATTCAGAATAAGTTGATCTGAGAAGTATGACTAGTCATACATTATTCATGAATATGGGAAACTAGTAAAATAAAATATTCTGCTTATGGTGTGTCCAGATAGGGCTAAATATTTCAAAATAGTCAGCATCAGACTGGATTTATCTTCTCTGAATTAAAAACAAAACAAAACAAAAACAAAATCTTTTGAGTAATTAGAGAATCAGATGTAATAATGATCATATTGAATATTTAACCCCAGGGCTACCAACCAGGAGAAGTACTATAAACTTTTTCCTTCTGGGAAAGTTATAATTAAATCTGCTATCTTGTGGATAACTAAAGAGATCCCCCCGCTTTTTTTTCTTCTACAAAATAGAAGTACGTAGAGGTGAATCACCAAGCAAGCCATTGTCACTAGGCTAGATTAGATTATTTTAAACTAAGTTGGAGTAACTGAAAACAAAAGAGTTTTTATGAGAGATATGTTTTTTTCCCTCCCCTGACCATTGTTGCAAAGTATTCAATGGCATTCCTATTTGGAGTTTGGGAGTGTTTTTCTCTCTATATAAAAAACTAATAACAAATACAAATTCTCCATTAGTAATTATATTTCCCTGACTGTATTGAAAAGATACAGGGACATAAAAAGTCTATGAGATAAATTATTTCAAATGGCTAAGCATCCACAGAATATTAATTATATTGCTGCTTGTTGCAAATTGAGATATCAGTATTATATAAATTATTCTTAAATCAATTATTTAAAAAATTTTTACAATCTTTAACATGATAGCCCTTCTAATTTGTTCCTTTACAATTAAGGAAACAAATTATAGTCATGGATACTTCTCTTCTACTCTTCCTTCCTTCCTAGTGCTATTCTATTATGTTTAATTTTTTTTTTTTTTTTTTTTTTTTTTTTGCCTGCTAGTTCCTATACACTGCCTTCTCTGCTCAAAATCTATCTGCTGAGTGAAGTAAGTCAATCGGAGAAGGACAAACAGTGTATGTTCTCATTCATTTGAAAGGGAATATAAGGGAAGGGAGAAGAAATGTGTGGGAAATATCAGAAAGGGAGACAGAACATAAAGACTCCTGACTCTGGGAAATGAACTATAGGTGGTGGAAGGGGAGGAGGGCGGGGGGTGGGGGTGAGTGGGTGACGGGCACTGAGGGGGACACTTGACGGGATGAGCACTGGGAGTTATTCTGTATGTTGGTAAATTGAACACCAATAAAAAATTAATTTATTAAAAAAAATTTATCTTTCTGGGACTCCAGGATCATGCTCTGGGCCAAAAGGAGGCGCTCAACCACTGAGCTACCCAGGAGTCCCTCAAAATTTGTCTTAAATGAACATTTTATTCAACCTGAGTTGAGTGTGGTTAGAGATACCTTTTTTTCTTTTTTTTTTCTTATAGCACCTGGATGTGAAAATAAGGACAAAGGACATAACAGCCCAAAAGAGGTCTCTTTGCTTTAATATGGTCTTGTGAATAGTGACCATGTGCTGATTGTACTTGGCATACCAATGTTCATTAAGATAAATAGCTAAGCTGTTATTATGAATGGCAGGCATTTATCCATGCAGTGGCAAGGATAGCTGTGGACGCACAAGGCCATATTAAGTGTAAGCTACCAACATAATAGGAATTGATTTATTAGTGCCTGGCATAATTTAGGGCATCTTTCTTACTGAGTGAGAAGAGAAAAGAGCAAGTGTCATTGTGTCCATTTCCCAGATGTTAAAAGTAAGAAACAACTGCTAAGGGATTTGTCAGAAGAAAAAAGGAAATCTAGAAAGTGAAAGAGGTATAAAGAATTGACTAAGCTAGTAAACATCTGCTTTCTTATCACTCATTCTATGAGCATATACAAGCTAATTGACACACTGAAAAAATAAACATGACTCTGTGCCTCAAATTCTTAGGTAGATGCAATAAGAATTTTTCAATATATATGTGCTTGAGAAAGGAAAAGGTAGGAGTAAGGGAAGAAAGGCTGAATCCTCATTTTGTCATCTATTTTCTCTATTCCCTCCTTTATACCTAACTAGTTTTCAGTGAACATATGGTAACTACAACATAGAGACTGAAAAAATACAAAAAAAGAAAAAAAACAATTAAAAAAAGACTGAAAAAAAGAAAAATGGTGGAAAGTTAGGGAAGAAAAAGCAGAAGTGATAAAAAAATGAAGGTACACATGGAACGAGGCAAGAGGGAGGAAGGTGGGAGAGTAAAGTGGAAGGAAAGAAAGGATGGAAAGAAAAGGAGAAAAGAATATGAGGTAAGGAGGAAGGAAATAGAAGGCAAAAAACAGGAAAAATAAAAGAGAAACATAATGAGTCTCAGCTTGATGTGTGACTTGTGGAAGAATTTATATTTACATTAACATGATACAGATTTTCAGCTCTGTTTTGAGGTATAGGGTGAGGATTCATTATCAATATTGACTCTCACTGGTCATTGATTTATGACAAATTAATCTTGATTAGAGCCACAAGAAGCTCCATTAGAGCCAGAACTCCCCTTCCTTCCTATGTGTCCGGGCAGGCTGGAACATAAGGCTGAAATACAATTTAAAAAATGACTCTACAGGATATTAGCACATCGGCATGAAAAATAACAGAGAATGAATGAGTTGATCAATCATTTCCTATTATGAACAAAGAAAATGTACAAAAGCCTATGAAATGAATCTAAAGCTGGTACATGGTAGACAAGTTAATAAAAAACTATGGCCCAGCAAGAAACAAAAACACCGTATTACGAGAAAAAAAAGTGTAGATCAATGATGCAGAACCGTGGAACATTTTGTATTACCTACTCTTAACTTCAAAAATATTTTAGTATGACTCTTAACCGTTCAAAAAAGAAGAGTAAGCTAACAGGAGCTGTTAAATATAGAGAGAGATTTGCATTTTTTTCCTTTCATTTCTGTTTGATTCTTGAGGATCCAATCTAGAATTTTCTGGATGTTTTAACTATTTTGTTTTTTTGTTTTGTTTTTACTATGGTATAGAACATACACTTTAAGTTCTGTTTAATTTTAGTGTTTTACATATTTTAAGTAAATATCACTATTGATCAGAAGGTCCTCACCCCCTTTATCTTTAGTTCTTGTTCATTTGCACCATCAGTACCCAAATTATGGCTTTCATTTAAGGGCAGAACCACCAAAAACAGATTTTAAATTGGACACTACTCAGGTTGATGACATCCTGTTCTTTTTTTTTTTTTTAAACTAACCATTAAACCTGCTTTCAACTAAAATCCTTTTTAAACTAGAAATATGATGGATTAGCTTCCCAGGAAGGAAAAACTTCCAAATGACTTGGCTAGGCAGAGGCATATATTTTAGAACAACATTAAAAAATGTTATTTGAGAATTGTTTAATGTTCCAAAAGAAGTACAACTAATGACCTAAAATTAGTAGAGAATTTAGAATGTTCCCAGTGGCTGATTTCAATTCCCTTTCAAAGTAAATCTGAGTGCTATAATGACAGCAGAGCTCTTATCATAATTTACACAAGCTTTGCTACTTTCTTGCAATGCTGGACATGGATTTAAAAGAGAATGATGGGTTTGTATAAGTTTTTGAGGGGTCATCTGACATAAAGGCAGGATTTTACAGTAATTTATTCAACAAATAGTCAGTTGGTATTCCCTACCAATGGATTGTGGGGTTAATTTAAACATGGATCCTGCCTTTAGGGTACAGAGCATCTAAAAAAGGGAGACAAGTACATAAGTAACTTTAATCTTTTTAGAAAGCCAAGACTTCCATAAAAGAAATACAATAAGTTATGTGAAATGTAAAGGAAGAATAAAATTTAGCTTTCGTCATTGAGCCTGTCATTAGAAATGGCAACGCTGGTTCACAAAGTCCCTACGCACTCTTCCCATCAGAGGCTGACCTCTACTTCCACATCCTTCCAAATATCATTACCCAGTATTGGATGAAAGATGAAACCTTTTTTCCATCCCTGAATATGGTGAAAGGGAATTTATTTCTTGTAAATTTCAGCCAATTATCTCCATCTGTCATTCTATTCTATAGAGAAACAGATATAGCTTCATCCAAACTGGAAAATTTGTGTTTTTAGCAATATTATAATGATGCTAATATACTTGCAGGAAAAAAAAAATACCATATTGGCTTGATAAATAACCTTCCTAGAAAATCACTTGGCACATTTTAGGTACATGATGAACAGTTGTGGGATACATGAATTACTGGCTACTAAAATATTAACTGTGTCTCAGCATCATAATACTTATTGCTCTATTAAATGCTTCAAATATGTACAGGAATCTTGAATGTTTTTTATGAAAAGCTCAGAGCCTTTAATGGAGCTAGAGGAAATGGAGCTAGCACCAGTTGGTGAACTGAGTTGGAATCTATGGCAGCATGTGAGAGTCTAACCCAGGTTAGTTCATTTACTGAATTTTTACTCAAGACAGACTCCAAAGTACCTTTAACTTTTTTCTAGTTGGCTAAAAATTAAAACACAATTTAGAAAACATGAGATACAATTTACAGATTTTCAGTCAGAATGCCATATAATTTATGGTGTCATTGATGCTTACACTTACCTCGGTTTACATATTTTACAATTGTATTAAGGCTCACTCTCCCCCCCCCCCCCATTTTATCCTACATAGCCTCCTGTCTTCAACTTTCATTTGAAACTTTACTGAGAGAAAAGAGTAAGGGGCAAGATTTATCCAGGGATGACAAAGTCATCAAGAATGGAGTTTCTAAAGCAGCCTCATAAGTGACTTGAGCAAACCATGGTGCCGATGCCATGACAATGCTACATTAGGGTTTAAGACACAAACTATGTCCACCCCAGTTCTCTCACATGCGGAGTGATGACATCAATACAGCCTAGCTAAAGCTTTCGGTACATTGGTAGGCTTTCATGATAAGTTTCTATGAAACACAAGATGCTCATAAAAGTAGTGTTTTGACGAACAAGGGATAGTGGAAAGGGAGGTGGGCGGGGGGTTGGGGTGACTGGGTGATGGGCATTGAGGGTGACACTTGATGGGATGAGCACTGAGTGATATGCTATATGTTGGCAAATTGAACTCCAATTAAAAAAAGAAAAGTAGTGTTTTGGTTACTGCCTATAACAGCCAGGAAAGTCTATAAACAGTGTTTATGGACCTTTCTATAACCAAACCGACTTTTGATAAACCAAAGATGTCTCATGCTTTTCCACAGAATTACTACTGTAAGGGTAGTAAATACAATAATGCCTGCAGGGTTTCAAAAAACATGGTAAAAAAAAAAAAAAAAAAAAAAAAAAAAAAAACATGGGAAGATGCAAGAGATTTTGAGCACAAGACGGACTGTCCCAGGGTCTGAGGCACTTACTTATAAGAGGGGTTAGACATCTTAAGATCATTCCAGTTTCCTCCACTGACCAGGCCTGGTCTTATAAAAACCTTTTGAAACTGCATTTAGAGAGGGATTTTTATATATTCTGCTTCCAGGAATAAGAGAATGAAGAGTTGTCACATCATTCTTTTTTCTAGGTTCTTTGTAAATAAAAGTATTTGGGGGAAGAGAAAGCGAGAGAAGCCATTAAACTATACCTAAGGCATTTGGATACAATGGAGGTATTTCTTATGCATTTTGCAAGAAAAAGAATAAATGTGAATTCAATAGTGATAACAGACTGAATTCTCTGAGCTGGCAAAATGTATATTTTAAACTGATTTTCTGTTGTGTGAGATCCAATTACTTTTGTTAAACTGCTTTAAAATTCAATATCACTTCCTCCTATCCATGATGATTAGAAGGAAGGAAAGCACAGAATATGTATTTTTCAAGAATTCTTCTCCTAGTTATTCAAGTCATAATAAAGAATCCATTATATTATACCGGCGTAATTATTTACAGTAAAATGTAAGAAAAACAAGAATCCTACAGTTTTTCAGGCAGTGAATGAATGTAGCTTATACAACATGAGAAACATTTAAAAACAAAACTCATGAGATGATCACACTAGCCTTAGAAAATTAAGAAACGAGCAGAAAATAACAAATTCATACCAAAGATCAGCATGTATTTCAAAAACAAAACTGGGAAGTTATCATGTCAATCATCTTACCAAACTGCTTTTTCTTTCTCGGCTGAATATCTTAAGGGAAATAAAGATTATCCCTAATAATAATACAGCAAAAATTCAGAGGATTGATAATACTACTTAGCACACTTTAAAAAATCATTCCCTACCCCAAAAAATCATCAAAATATACTGTTTGTTCATAAGCTTCTTTGAGTTCTTTGTTCAATACATTCAATTCTGCTAAATTCAAACTAAACATGACAACTTAATTTGTGATGTGCTATTTATTTTGTACTATCTTACGCCGTGTATGGTGTGTCTCCTGTTTGTAGATTTTCAGTAAGTGAAAGTGGAGGAGGGAAAGAAAGGGGTCAGAACGGACAGCAAAACTGAATCAGTGCATCCCATGCCAATGAAGTAATGAAAAACCGCACTGTTCTTACAGTGGCAATAATGAATATAAATAGACAAAGGGCGTTGAATAGCTACTGGGAAAAAAAGAATGAAGCATCCATTTCAAGAAAGAACCTTTTTCTGCCATCACAGATAGCTTTGTGGACTGGCTAAATTAGGATGCCATATAACCATTTCATGCTTTAAGAGAAGTCTTTGAAAGACAGCTCTCACATATTTTTTTTATGTAAAGAATCTGATTTAATAATAGGAATTTTGCTTGTTGTCAGTCGTACATGTTCAAGTCTCTCTTTCTCTCTCTCTCCCCTCCCTTCTGACCCTCCCTCCTTTTCTCCCTGTTCCTTCCTTTCTGATTTTAGTAAGGAGTGAGTGTGTGTGGTGTGCATGTGTATGTGCATGTGTGTATGTTTGAGGTGGCTGAGTTAGAGATGAACACTGCCAAAATAAATCCACTACTTTTATGCTTTCATTGTGAAATTTCATGGGAGGCCTCAAAACAAGCCCAATTTTGTACTATCAGAAGAGTATTTTGAGCACAGATTGTGGATGATATATAGGCCAATATCTATATTATGATAATTTTACCTAGAAGGCAGTGTCTCAATAGATTCTGGACACTTTAACTTAGAGCAATAGACTGATTTATTATTTACCCACAGATGCCTCACAAATATGTAATAATTCTTCAGTTAAATGTCAACAGTAGTAGTATATTTGTAATTATATTACGTGATTTCTGTTGACTAGGAATATTTTTAGTTGAGAAATGAAGACAGAATAATATGAAAACCATTTCAATGGTAGGTGTATGTACTAAAAAATGTCTAAGTTGAAACTTTTTAAATTTTCGGTAAGTTAAGTGACAACAAAATAAGAATATGGCAGATCGTGACTAAGAGTTATTTTGTGATTTTGCAAAATGTCTCATAGTCATGTAGTCAAAACTCAATACATAAAATATCCTGTTTTATTTCTGAAAACATATTAAAAATAATCCTTGAAACCCTGCAAATGAAAATAAACTTATTAAAAATTTATTAATATGTGACACATTGTACAATTTTGGATTTGCTTCTGCAGTATAATACTATAAATGGATAATTTACAGGATCAGCAATACAAGATGCTAAATGCTTAGCTCCCTCTTGTTAAAAAAAATAATAATAAGTTAATTTATGTAGAAGAGGAGGAAAAAATGTGTGACATAGTCCTTGGGATGAGGATTTATTCTGGCTAAATAAAGTTTTTAAGACATAATATGCAAGCATCACTACAATTAAAATAAAACAAAATATATTTAACATTAATAATACAAATAATCTGATTGTCTTTTAACAGAAAGTCAACTGAAAAGATTCCTTCAGCTTGCCACGTGACTTTGCTGATGTACAATTGATTCACTCTGAAGAAGGAATATATAGAGAGAGTTATCAAATATTCCATATAAAAATAGAACTTCTAGAATTTATTTATATCAGAAATATTAGACAACAGACTTGCTAATGAAATGCTGGACAAAAAAAAAGCAGTCATAATTTGAAAAAAAGTGATTTATGACAACTCAAAAATTTTCTAAAAAACAATTTCTGAATGCAGACAAAAGAAGGTCAATTTTAATACTAAATAGCATTTTTGCTCACAATGCTAGACCTGTTTGCTTAAAAAAGAAGAAAAAGGGGAGTATAAAGGAAAACCTGAAAAAAATAAATCCGCTTTCATCTAAACAGGATCTGAGCAATTATACTGAAATTCATGTAGTGTAAAGAATAGGAGTCCTAGACAGTAAATCTGACTATTATCCCAAATAGCATAATTATCTTCTCTCTACTAAATACTCTATGATCTTTTCAAAAGGATGGGCAGAGGGACTAATTCTCTGTAGTTATGCAAATCCCGCCTAGAAAGAACACTATCGATAATAGCCATAGGTCAGTTTATTTCAAGATAATATACCAGGTGCCCACATTGTCAAAATACCTGCATTATAATTCCAATCCAGTTGCTGTTTTTAATTATGAAGCTCTTCTCAACAGGAAACAATCCCACAGAGAACTGAAACAATTTATTTTAAATACTGTAAACAACAGAGAGGCTCTGCTTCATGGATTTGAGATTCCTGTTCACCCTGAGAGCTCACAGCATGTTATACCAACTGAACATACAATATTGATAAAGATAGATTCTCATTTCAAAATGTTTTGCCTCATGAAAGACCTTAAGTAGAGACTGAAATGGCTCTTATTCTTAGTAGTAATTACAAATATTATATTGTTCTTTGCTGTCCTAATAATAGTTTTCATGGAAATACAAACCATTGTATCAATCAAATACATCATAATACATACATAAAACATCAATCCTACCTCTTTGGTACATGAAGTCCAAGGAAAATATTTGGATAAGAAAGAACGCAGAACACAAGCCTTCAAAACTGTGAATAACTAATTTTTAGAATAATGAAATGTCTCTTAAGTTTCCCATACCACATACAAGCAACAAAACCTTATCTGCTTAAAAAAACAAACAAACAAACAAAAACCTTATCTGCTTAAGGAAAGATAGGTAAGATCATCAAACCTAATCGGTTTAGTCAACTGAGGGAAGTTTTCCATTGTTTCTTGCAGGTTAGTATACGAAAAGGCAGACAAATTGGATTTAAAGAAACTGCAGAAAAATAAAGATCACAGTTAATTAGCATTTGTCCCCATTCTGACTTCCAGAATTTACAAGAACAATAGTCATACAATGCTGATTGCCAGTCATGGTTTTAAATGTTTCATTATTAACTCATTTAATTTTTTATCCTCATTTTAGGGATGAGTCCCTACAAGGTTAAGTCAATTGCCCAGATAGCTGTGCTAGTAAACGCCCAAGCCCACGTTTGTACTCAGCCTATCTTCTGAGTGTATGACGTACAAAGAATAAAGTTGAAGGCGTTAGGGCATAAGAGAAAAATACATAAAAATCATCGCATCGCCCTTTGCAGGAATGACATGATACTGGCGCAATTCTGAGCTAATTATAAGGGACATTAAGTTTGGGAAGTGTCTTATCTTCCACTACTTGCTCCCAGAGTGTCTACAACACAGAATTGCTTATTGTTGTTAGAATATATCATGTTTTACATTTCTGTGCCTCCTGGAGGAGTTATTGTGATTCTTGTTTGTCTATTTTATAATAGGTGGAGGCCATGTCCACACATGAAAATTTGGAAAAAATACCCACATTATTTAAAATAGTAAATTACTAGAAAATGTACTGAAAATTACAACGTATGCATTCGTTCATATCTAAGGTATGTTGAGAATATTTGTTTGTAACTTGTAAGAATAAGTTAATATTTAAGAATAAATATAAACCATATATTTTTGGGATTGAATATGAAATCACAAATATACTAAAACTAAACCTCAACCACAGTAGAGTAGAGCAAAAGAGATTCTATGATATCTGTAATGCAAGTCTCAATATGGAATTCTGTCCATAAGTGTAGAGTTAAATTTAACAATGATTTTAAACATACAATGGCAACATTTCCTATATTAATGTAAAGACCCTTAGATAAAAGTTGTTTTTGGTGTTCTAAGCTTTAGGGTTTGTTCTCTCGTATCCAAAGACATGAACTACTTAGTCAAAAGAAAAAAAAAAATCCTTCAACAATATCTTTTGCGGTATACATGTGTTGAAAAGCTACTTTTAAGTCATTCAGCTTAATCAGCAAAACTCATTTTGTGTCTAATGGAACTTCACATCTTGTAGATTTCATAATTGAACAAATAAAACCTTTGCAGATGCTTTTCAGGAAAAGATGAGAAAGTGTAAGGGTTGCCAACAAGTCATTAACACAATCCAAAACTTGCAAGAAGGTATCAGACATACGATTAGCCTTTTCTTCTCTTTCCACTAAACAACCTAACTGAACTGAATAAACACATTCTATACTCCATATTTCTTGTTCAAATTTCCAGACATGGTAAACTTCAATGGCAGTAGAGAGTCACTAATTGAAGTTAATCTTGGTCACACATAAATGTCTGGCATCAGTTTTCTTGGCAAGAAAATACTAAATAATTAACAACAAACGACCGGTTTCATAAGTGGTTATTTGTAAGGGGAGGCAGTATATTGTGGATTGTGAGAGTGTTTTCACTTTGGAGCCAGAGAGTCTGTATTGGAATGTTGGAATCATAGTTCTGTCAATAAGATTTGTGGCCTTGGAATATTTTTAATATTTTGCCTCGGTTTCCTCAGCTGCAAGTTGTACTAAAAATAATACCTAGCTCCCACGGTTGCTGTGAATATTAAACGAAATAAATAATACACAAAACAAAGAGCAAGCCCAGGCAGCCAGGCATGTTTTATATATTCAGAAAACAATGCAATTCTGACACTATCCTCTGATATTATATCTATATTCTTCATTTCTAATAAATAATATTGATCCTTTAGCTGGACATACCTTTGGGCACCAGTAAGGTTATCTTTTTTTTTTTTTTTTTTTTTTTTAGGTTATCTTGAAGATAAAAATTTTAGAATGGCTATCAGTGAGTATGAGGTAAGAGTGTAATGGAATCTGTGATTTATAGAGAATTGGATTTATGAATCTATCACTTACATTAACAGTATCAGGTAAAGCACTGAATGTTCCTACCAATGGCCATATCTGTGTGAATGGCAGAGTACTCATATCTATATTTAGTAACACATATTTAAGAAAAAAATACACGTCTTCCATGGTTTAAACTATGGAACTATCAATTTGGTTAGGATTTTCAGAGATAAGTCCCTGAAATTGTTCTACTTGAGAAGCACACAAGAGTAACCATGTATTTTTCCTGCCCTCTGCATTTAAAACAAATAAGTATAACATCTGTTCATGATAAAAACTGCCAATAAAGCTCATATGTGTCAAACCTAACATCATACTGACAACTAACATCATACTAAGCTAACATCATACTGAATGGTAAAAAAAAATGAACACTTTCCCTCTAACATCAGGAATAATACAAGGGCGTCCACTCTCACCACTTTAATTCAGCACAGTCCTGATGGCTATAGCCATAGCAATCAGACAAGAAAAAGAAATAAAAGACATCCAAACTGGTATGGAAGAAGTAAAACTGTCTCTATTTGCAGTTGACGTAAAATTATATAGAGAAAATGCTAAAGATTCCATCAAAAAACAATTAGAATTAATAAATGAACTCAGTAAAGTTAGAAGATACAAAATCAGTATAGATATCTTTTGCATTTCTTTTTTTAAAAGATTTTATTTATTTATTCATGAGAGACACAGAGAGGTAGACACAGACAGAGGGAGAAGCAGGCTTCCCACAGAAAGCCTGATGCGGGACTCGATCCTGGGACTCTGGGATCACACCCTGAGCTGAAGGCAGATGTGCAATCACTGAGACACTCAAGGCATCCCATCTTTTGCATTTCTATACACTAATAACAGACTAGCAAAAAAGAGAAATTAAGAAAACAATCCCATTTATAACTGTACCATAAAGAATAAAATATGTAGGAATAAACTTAACAGAGGAGTTTAAAGACCTATACTCTGAAAACTATAAAACACTGATGAAAAAATTAAAGCAGCCACAAACAAATGAAAAGATATTTTATGCTCATGAGTTGGAAGATTTACTATGGCTAAAATGTGCAATTACCCAAAGCAATCCACAGTCAATGCAATTCCTATCAAAATACCAATGGCATTTTTCAAAGAACTAGAATAAATAATCCTAAAATTGGTATGGAATCACAAAAGACGCTGTAATAGCCAAAGCAATATTGGGAAAGAGTAACAAAGCTAGAGGTATCACAATTCCAGATTTTAAAGTGTAGTACAAAGCTATAGTAATCAAAACAGCATGGTACTGGCACAAAAATAGACACATAGATCAATGGAACAGGATAGCGAGCTCAAAATTAAATCCACGCCTATATAGTTAATCTATGACAGCAATGACAAAAAGAGGCAAGAATATCCAATGGGGAATAAAGAGTCTTTTCAATAAATAATATTGGGAAAACTGGACGGGTATATGCCAAAAAACAAAACTGGACCACTTTCTTACATCATATACAAAAACAAACTCTAAGTAGATTAAAGACTTAAATATGAGACCCGAAACCATAAAATTCCTAAGAGAAAATGGAGGCAGTAATCTCTTGGACATTGCCTTAGCAATGCATTTATAGATAAGTATCCCCAGGTAAAGGAAACAAACCATGAGCGACTCCTAACTTTGGGAAACAAACAAAGGGTTGCAGAAGGAGAGGGGGGCGGGGGGGATGGTACTATAACTTATACACTGTTGGTGGGAATCTAAGTTGGTAGAGGCACTCAGAAACTAAATGGGTGTCATACTACATGTTGGCAAATTGAATTTAAATAAAATGTATATTAATAACACCCACAGTGGGATATCACCTTATACCTGTCAGAATGTCTAGTATCAAAAAAAGACAAGAACAAGTATGGATGAAGATGTGGAGAAAAGGGAACCCTATACACTTTTGATGGGAATGCAAACTGGTTCAACCCACTGTGTACAAAAGTATGGAGACTCCTCAAAATATTAAAAAATAGAAGCATCATACTATCCAGTTATTCTGTTACTGGGTATTTACCCAAACAAAACAAAACGAAACAAAACACTAATTCGAAAAGATACAGGCATCCTTATGTTTACTGCAGCATTATTTACAATAGTCTAGATGTGGAAGCAACCTAAGCATCCACTTATACACGAATGGATAAAGAAGTGATAAATATATAATTAATATATATGTTAATATATATTAATATTAGTCAACTATAAGTAAGAACTAGATTTTACCATTTGTAACAACATGGATGGACCTGAAGGGGATTATACTAAGTGATAGAAGTCAGATAAGGAAAGACAAATACCATGTGATTTCACTTGTATGTGGAATCCAAATACGCACAACAACAAATGAACAAACAAAAAAACAGAAAGAGACCCATAAATACAGAGATCAAAATGGTGATTGCCAGAGAATAGGGGAGTGGCAAATGGGCAAAAATGGGTGAAGGGTATTACAAATACAGTTTTCTAGTTGTGGAATGAACAAGCCATGGCATAAAAGATACAACATGGGAAATATAGTCAATGATAGTGTAACATCATTGTATGATGACAGATGGTAGCTACTCTTGTGACCACAGTATAATGCACAGAGTTATGGAATCAGGATGCTGTGCACCTAAAGTTAATGTATGTAACACTGTGTGTCAAATATACTTCAATTAAAAAAAATGACAAGAGACAACAAGTGCTGGTAGGTATGTGAAGAAAAGAGAACTCGGTGATCCCTGGGTGGCGCAGCTGTTTGGCGCCTGCCTTTGGCCCAGGGCACGATGTCGGAGACCCGGGATCGAATCCCACATCGGGCTCCCCGTGCATGGAGCCTGCTTCTCCCTCTGCCTGTGTCTCTGCCTCTCTCTCTCTCTCTGTGACTATCATAAAAAAAAATAAATAAATAAAAAAAATTAAAAAAAAAGAAAGAGAACTCTTGTACACTGTTGGTGGGAATCTAAGTTGGTAGAGGCACTCAGAAACTAAATGGATGTGCCTCAAAAAATTAAAAATATGGTCCAACAATTCCACTTCTGGATGTATGTCCAAAGGAAATGAAATCACTAGCTCAAAGCCACAACTACACGCCTATGTTCATCACAGCCTTATTTTCAGTAGACAAGACATGGAAATAACCTAAGTTTCTATCCGCAGATGAATGAGTAAGGTAATTATGATATATATATACACATGGAATACTCAGCTATTAAAAAAAGAAGGGAATTACTGCCGTTTGCGACAACATAGATGAAAGTTAAAGGCTTTATACTAAGTGAAATAAATCAGACAGAGAAAGACAAATACTATACAATCTCATTTGTACGTGGAATCTAAATAAAAAAATAATGATGAACTCATAAAAACAGAACAAATTGGTTGTCAGAGAAGAGAGAGTGGAAAGTGGAGGAAATGGGTGAAGATGGTCAAAAGGTACAAACTTCAGGGGGTGCGTGACTTGCTTTCAGCTCAGGTCCTGATCTAAGGATCATGAGATCGAGCCCAGCATCAGGCTCTGTGCTCCACATGGAGTCTCCTTGGAATTCTCTCTCCCTCTCCCTCTGCCCCTACGCCCTGCACACACACTCTCTCTCTCTCAATCTCTCTCTCTCTCTCTCAAATAAATAAATAAATCTTAAAAAAAATGGTACAGGCTTCTAGTTATAAGGTTAATAAGTTATAGGGATGTAATGTACATCATAGTGACTATAGTTTGTAATACCTTATTGTACATTTGAAACTTGTTTAAAAAGTAGATATTAAAAGAAAAAATATATATATAACTGTGCAAAGTGAGGGATATTAGCTAAGCTTACTGCAGTAATAATTTCACATTACATATATATCAAATGATTGTATTATATGCCTTAAACATATTCAATGTTATGTATCAATTATATCCCAATTATATTGGAAAAATGCTAATTATAGAAGTACTCTATAGAATTATAGCAATGAAATACATTTAAATCTAGAGGTACGAAGGAGCTAATAATATTCATTACAGTATTTTTACCTTTAAATAAATAAATATATTTCCATCTTGTAAAATTTTAACAAATTTGATCTTACGTCCTTGATAAATTTGCTGGTTTTGTGGCCCATTATTTCTTGCTTTTTTGTTTGTTTGTTTGTTTGTTTTATGTGGAAAAAAGAATTGAAACTGACAATCCTATATCAATAAAAGTGGTTAAAGAGATTCCTAAAGCAGATTTATCAATGATTCTTTTTGTATGGTCTTCATGTGAAATTGCTAAAGTAGCCATGACTTTCTGCTCTGCCCTCCTGGGTACCCATCCCTATTTTGCAATGTGCAACTTCTCCCATCACATTGTGGTCTACTTCCCCACACTTTAAATCAGGTCTGACCTTGGAACTTGCTGTAGTCAATGAAACAGGGTGGGAGCAACCCTGCAATGTATCCAATCTTGGGTGTTCCTGCTCTTGTTGTATTTCTGCCATGCCATGAAAATAAGCCTGAGCTAGCCTATTGGGATAGAGTTACCCTGTTGTCCTAGCAGAGAAAAATGGAAGATTCCAGCCGAGGTCAGCAAAGCAACCCCCAGGCAACCCACAGTGGACCACAGGAGCAGACTGAGCCCCACCAATGACAGCTCACCATGGCCCAACTGCTGATAAATGCTGATTAACTTAAGCTACCCAAGTCTTGGGTTGGTTTGTCATTTAACAACAACAATAACAGACTGTCAGCATCTTCTCTCCACACTTTATTCTTTCTCGTTATGTGACTAATATATAGAATGCTCAGCATGCAATTGTGAGGAAAGTGAATGAATCAATCGATATTTACTAAGACATTCTATCTACAATTTATTGCACAGTTACTTTGTGCCAGAAATATTTCAAACATTTTACATGAATTATCTTAATTTCCTGCCCAGTAAAAATAGCAACCGTGAGCCCTTTTCTGGCTATGAGGTTGGTGCTTATGCAATCACAAAAATAGGGTTTGTCTCTCGTGAAATTTTTACTGAGGATGGTGGACATCTATTGGCATAAACACTGAATCACTGAATTAGCAGTTAACTTAGTTAAGAGGATTATTCAATGACTTGGCACCCTTTCCCCCTCTCTCTTTCATATAATTAGAGAGTGTATTTTTTACTGGATGCCTTATGTTACAGTCTTCTGTGGTAGTAGCTCTATGTTTAGAACATCAGTATATATCCACTTAATTCTACATTTTTCTCATTAGTAACTTTTTTCAGAAGTCTCCAATACCCTGGATTTAATATGTAAAAAGAAAAGTTTAGTTTTTAGCAGGATAGAACATAGAAGTAGAGTGAATATTTACTGACTTCATACTATAAATATGACTGTGATCTCTTCTAGGCTTTGAGATTAAGATAATTTTAAAATATGTTTTCCTTTGGCTGACATCAGTAATATAGAAATTTCCCTTTCTATAGTTTTATTTGGAAATATATATTTATGTTAGACTTTTACCTTAAATGCTGGTTCATTTTACTAGCATAAAAACTAGCGATTTTGTTTTTTTTTTTTTTTTTTGGTTGTCCCATAAGTGAATTTAATAGCAGCTGCTAATATAAATTCTTTGTTAAGCTCTTCCATGCAAAGGCATTTTACATATATTTAATTATAAATACATACAAAATTCCTTTGAGAAAGGTAATTTCATGCCCATTTTAAGGAATATAAATTTCTTATTCAAGTTAACATAAGAAAAAAAGCCTAGAAAGTCTTTAATTTTACTGACTTCAAAGACTATATTTTTCCCACTGGATTATAAACTACTTTTAGTTCTCCCCATTAAGAACTGTGAACTTTTAAAAATATATATTGATATGGAATCTATTACCCCAAAGCCCAGAGTAAAACTGAAGCAAAGAAAAAGATTAGAAACTCTAGTCTCAGATGCCTAGCTCAGTGGTACCTGACTCAGAGGAATATTATACTGACATCTCTTATCATTTTGACTGATGTCCTGTTTCTGTCTCAGAAGAAAAGAACATTTTCCTTCCCCTGTCATCTGTGCAAGCTAAAGCAGGCAGGAGATTGCTTTTGACTCATTCTAATTATCAAAACTGCTTTCTCACTCTCATTACATGGCTTTGGTCTCTCTGCTGAACTACATTGCTTCAGCGATTTTGTATGCCAGTTAATGGGCCTTCTATCACATATACTTGTATCGCTCTTACCCGATTCATTGTGAAATATTAAAAAAAGTGCAAATGCAAAATGCATCTCTACTGCCATTTAGCCTTCAATTTACATTCTATCACCCATGTATTCATGTCATTACTTGTATACTTTAGTGCTTCATTATAAAAAATTGTCTGGGTAATTTTATCAGATATAGATATAGTTATAGATACTGCTTTAAGAATATATATAGATTATCAATAGGGTTAAGTTTTGCAAAGAGGAATATTATAGAAGAACAATTTGCAAACTAAAAAGAGAAAAGGAATATAGAAAATAAGTAAACGATATTAGTTTTCTGTACTATACATAGTTATCTTAAGCGAATAACTATACAAAAGCTATGAGAAATTACAATTACAAGTAGGATGAAAACGTTGAAGGAGTAAGAAAACCATAATGGATTACTAAGGAGAGGCTGGAATGGTCATCCTGAATTAAACATCTTAATCTATTGACTAATGTCAAGGATGAAATCCATACTCTATCATAAATGACACTGCATGCCACTTCTGAAAAGCGAATACTATTCTAAGCGGGCCCTATTTCTGAATTAGTAGGATAAGTCTACATGAGGTCGCTTAAACAAGAATGTGGCCATTCTACCCACTATCTTTTTTTCTTCTATTACAAATAATTTCATGATAACGGATGTGAAATAAATAGTCACACTCTGGCTTTCTGGGACCAGGAAGTATGGTTAATAATGTTAAATAGGAAGTATTATAGCATTCATATTTTAGCCCAAAGGCAGATCCACTTTTAGCCCGGATCCCAATCAGGAAGTGATTCTTCTGTCTAAAGTAGCAGAGTATAAACCTTTTTTTCATCAACAGAGGACACAGGGAAGTCTCACTTCATCAAACTCAGAAGGCTCCATGCATACAGCAAGAGAAGCTCTCTATTCCATGTGTGATATGTACCTGGTGGCTAGCATACTGCAGAGACTAAAGAAAGACAAGCAGATCTTTCATAGAAGCACTAGAAAGATCCTGTGTTTTCAGGGAATTTTTGCACAGTCACTGATAAAAATGTCGAACATTTCTGCAAATAATGTTAAGGGTTTGACTCCAGAAGGCCACTTCCCAGCACAGAACAAGATCAGAGAAGGTGGGAAGAGGAGGGACATGCAACAACCTCAGGAAAACAAGGATTCCCCGCTGGACTGGCAAATGGTGGGTTGCCTTAAGCAAATGTGGTGAAGTTTTGTGTTTGTTTGTATTAACTAGTTTCCATCTTAACATAAAATCAAGGGATCCCTGGGTGGCGCAGCGGTTTGGCGCCTGCCTTTGGCCCAGGGCGCGATCTTGGAGACCTGGAATCGAATCCCATGTCGGGCTCCCAGTGCATGGAGCCTGCTTCTCCCTCTGCCTATGTCTCTGCCTCTCTCTCTCTCTCTGTGTGACTATCATAAATAAATAAAAATTAAAAAAAAATAAAACTTAAAAAGAAATAAAGAAGTATCTTTATAAAAGAAAAAACATAAAATCAACATAATACTTCTACCACATTTCATTAGAAGTACTAAAAATCTATATTCCAGGCTTGTGCTTAAATCCATAGAATGAACTCTGTAATTCTCTATTAATAATCTTTAGAGCACCGAGTTTAATACACACACCCACACACACACACATTATAGGTAGTGTTATCAAAAGAATTCTGGAATAGCGAACCCCCCCTTTTCCTTTTTCATCACAATTAAGGTTGCTGCTCCCCAGAGTGACTAGAGTAAGTTTCTAGAACAAGCACCTCCAGAGAATATAGTCCTAACAGGAATATTCCTGCCAGGGAGTTTCTCACTCTTTTACTTAACAGTTCTCATGCATATTTGAGTGGTTTCTAGGAAGTTCTCTTGTTATATCTCTGACTTATACCCAGGCAGATTTTAACATAGCCATCCTTGATTTTATGAGTCACCCATATGCATTATTTTAAATATAATATTTTATTATAGTCATTCATATGAGCCAGATTTAAAACCTAAGTTGTTGTTGTAAACCTCATAAAGTAATTGTTATAAGACTGGGTTATTAGCTTTATATGAAAAGTGCTATTTATACATAAAGTGATACATGAATTATGACGATTATTCAGTTAGAGCACCTAGTGCAATTCAAAGCTAGGTTTCCCATTGGACTCTGCCCACGAGCAACTTCATTTCCCATCCCACTTTGTATATGAAAGTGGACATTGTTCTTTGGGCCAAAATGAAACTCTTTTCCATGTTATTAAGTACCACAAACTGCTATCTTTGAAATATCTACAAAATACCCTAGATCTCTCAAGGTACACTGGTATCTTTATATTAAGGAGCTTGTCTCACCTTCTCACCACCTCCCCCTGCCAAATTTCGCCAACCCAGCTCTGCATACAACTCTGACTTCCCTTTAGGTTGGCGCAATTCTTGTTTGAGCTGGCACTAATCGATCAATACGCTCATACTTCAGCTGTTCAAGCAGCAGCTAACCAGGCAGCCACAACAAACACAATCCTGGCAGCTCCTAATGTGTGTCTCTGCCTGTAATTCAGATGCTGTTTGCAAAGAGTTTACATGTAGACCACGTCGCTCTTAGAAAGCTCAGTGCTAGGATTTTCAACAGAAAGCTTATTAGGCACACAGTCCTGCAAATTAAATCATTATAAGTAGTTGCTCAAAATAGTTTGGGAAGACAGAGTGCATGGTAATGTATTTTTACACATAAAGACTAACATTTTCTCGGACAAGACCAATGCTATAGCAAATGATAACATTCTGGCAAGAAGCATTGAGCATTGATTCAATTAAGTAGTATATCATTTACCTATAAGAACAAACTGATTTCTTCCCAATTTAAATCACGGAAGTTGAGGACATAAGATGTGCGTATGAGACAAATAGATTTTTCCCCCACTTGTTATAAATGTTTTTTGGTGGAAAATATAATTTAGTGCAATTAAAAATGAATGTATCATCTGTAAACCTCATGTACAGTTCATTTTGTAGAGCGAGAACGCTCTTTGAGCATATTCAATACACAGTCACTACTCCAGGTCCTGTAATGGTAGACGTATAAGTAGAATTTGATGTTTGCACTGGAAGAGCTTATAATATACCAGATAACACGAATATTGAGAAACTGTAAAAGCACAAGGCCCTATACTATAGGAGCCATATCTGAGGGAGGTTTTTCACCTAAAGAGTTGACATTTAATCTGGATTTCGAAATGATCCGCTTTTACCTACTAAGGAGTGGGTGAGGGGTGATGAAAGCACTCCAGTAAATGGAGCAGCACAAGTTAACGCACGCAGACATGAAATGATATCCTGTATTTGAGGTCCTTAACGTGGTCCAGATGGATAGTTCAGATTATAGGAAGGAATAAGTTTAGAAGGGAATGTAGTTAAGGTTCTTTACTTCTATGCTAGTGCTAACCCCAATGCTTCTAAGTCACTAATGTTTCTAAATATGTAGCATGTGGTATGATGAAATAGATTTTGGGAAGAACATTCTTACTTCACAGAGAAGAAGAGGTTGGAACAGCTAAGAGGAAACTCTAGTAATTCAGGTAAGAGAGTGTTGGCAGCACAGCTGGAAAGGAACAGGAGATTGGAAAAACTTTTTTTTTTTTTTTTTTAATTTTTATTTATTTATGATAGTCACACAGAGAGAGAGAGAGAGAGAGAGAGGCAGAGACATAGGCAGAAGGAGAAGCAGGCTCCATGCAAAACCGGGAGCCGCGACGTGGGTTCGATCCCGGGTCCTCCAGGATCGGTGGCCTGGGCCAAGGCGTCGCCAAACCGCTGCCGCCACCGCTGATCCCTGGAAAAACATTTTTGAAGATAGAAATTGGAAACATAGAGAGTAAAGTAGAATAAAGAGTCAAAGAAGACTTTAAATCAAACAGTTTTTTTGAAAGTAAAGGAATGGTGGGGTGCCACGGTGGCTCAGTGGGTTAAGGGTTAAGTGGCTGACTTTTGATTTCGGCTCAGGTCATGATTTCAGGGTCCTGGGATCAAGCCCTGCGTAGGGCTCTGAGCTCAGCAGGCAGTCTGCTTGAGGCTTCTCTCTCTCTCCCTCTCCTTATGCCCCTACCCCCCAAATTAATAAATATATATTTTTTAAAAAGTGAAAAAATGGTAATATGTTAATGGTATTTAACTGGTACAGAATTGAAAGGACTATACAACATTTTCTCCAAAAGAAAAAAATAATATTCACCGTTATCTAAATTTTCTAATTATAGAAATATTACAAAAATATGAGAAAATGGATGTGCAAAATAACATTATATTTCTCAAGTGATGTAATTATCAAAAGGTAAAGGTCATTGATCTGGCAATTAGTCATACGCCTCATAAGGAGACCTTTATTATAGCTAATATTAAATATTTCACCATGAAGATTGTATTGTGGACTTTTTTTTCTGTCTGCCACATGATGATACAAATATAAGCATCAAATTAAAAAATAAACTTATCCCCAAACATTAACAAACCTCCAGTGATTATACATTATCCAAATTAAATCAGATTTTTATTAGATAATTCTATGTACTACATAATGGATAAAAAGTCTGTATTATTGAATGTGAATAATCTAGATCTCATGATAACTAAATTATATCTCTAAAAGGCAGATTGCCATTATTACTTCTAATATTTAAAATCCAATAAAGTCACAGGAAAATGAAAATCATATGCTCAAATTATGTATAAAGATACACACATGTGGCTTTGTGTGTGATACCAGACTATCACTCTAATATCCTTTTCACAAGCCCTTTTCACTTTGCTTTTGATTACAAAAGTTTTTCCTCATTATTCCACTTTCAGAGTCAATCTTCAACATCCCGAATGCTGATGCTCCCAGGAATGTCGCCTTTTCCTGTTAATCTCCATAGCCCCAGAGAGGCTAGCAAAATAAAGCCTTTCATTTCTACGTTTTGCACTTGACTTGGCTTAGACTGATACCAGGTGACATTATTACTTTGGGTTTCAGATGTTTAGGGAAGAGGAGAGTAAACTAAAGGATAAAATTATCATTTCAAAGTGGCTACATTTGGGGGCCACCATACCTACCAGTTTTCATTTAAGGTAACGACTCTTAAGGATGGTGACTATTGCTAGAATTCTCACCGTCTCATTACATTTTTAAATAATTCTCTGTGACTGGCAGATATGAAAACATTAATAGGGCTTGAGAAACTGCTCCACAGGGGTAATATTTAAGTTATTAGGGTCAGAGCCAAGAGAAGTTTCTCATGCATAAAGAGATGAGTTTGTTACTACAAAGTATTCCTACCATGTCCTTTCATTTGTAATGGAGAATTATGGTTGGTTCATCCATATTTTACTGGGCGAGCGTACAGATGCAATGTGCACACACAGGGACCATCTCATATATCTTCAAATCGTTCAATATGCTTTGCAGGGCCTTGCATTTATAAAAAGTATGCTCGATGCATTTATGTAATATGCTCGGTTTTTAAATATTTCACTTGAAGGAGAGATTTAAAGGTCAATGCTTACTCTGCTAAGATTGGACTTTTCATACTTAGAAATAATACCCCAACATGCAGAAATTCAACACTCACATATCGTTAGGAATCTAAATGATAACAAAGAGTAGTAGGATTTCCAGAACACCTAAACATATAAGGTTTAAGGCACTTGCACTTCAGCAGACTTGACAGTTGTTAACTGCTTTTCCCATGCATGCTTATTACAAAGAGGAAAGAAAAATGGGTTTAGTTGTGCCACACACACACACACACACACACACACGCTTCCCCCAAATCTTCTCACTAAAATGCATGAATACCTGAATTATACTTACAAGTATAATTTAAAGTGATGCCTAGAATAAGTTCTCTGAAAAATCTTTTTTTATTAAAAATATCATTTTAGATATAGCAGTTCAAAACCCAGTACATAATTAAATACATATGATGGATTTTACTGAGTGCTTAATGCATGTAAAATTTCCTTTGACAATTCAAATTTAAACTCACTTTAGTTCTTATAAATCTTGCAAGAGTATAATTGACTTAACATTTTTTTCCAAAACAGCTAATACATTACTTTCATTTCTATCTGGATTTTCATACAAATGAGAAGGAGAAATGGGGAAAAAAAAAAAAAAAAAAGCTACCTGCTAATAATCAACAGAGAAGCAGCTTGGGAAAACCAAATGCATTTTTTTCTCCTCTCCTGTGCAGTCTTTTGTACAAGGTTTTGGTGATTTTGAATATGATTCATTACAACCAACACAGTAAATAGGGTAAAATTAATTTTAGAGTTGCAAATATTCTGATAGGAATCTGCAGAGAGAACGCCTCAGGCAGAAATTAACAATTTTTCTCTGGAGATTATGAAACCAATTTTCCACATGCCAAAGATATAAGTAAATGCATGTGCAGAACTATCTAGATAAAAGACTGTTTTTCTGTAACTTTAAGTACAAACAATTTATATTAGGCCATGTTCTATTTCCCTGACTCATCCACTCACGACTTGAACTGAAATGGAAAAAGCAGGGAAGAGGGAACCAGAGGATGAGACCCATTTCTGTTGCTTCTCCAGAAACTTGAATTAGCCAGTGTTATTTCTCTACAGCTCGAAGTCTCTCCAACGCATGGATAAAGTAGATTATCCCTAAAGTATCCAGGAGCTCGAAAAGTCTGCTTCTGGCTTCCAGTGCTAACCATATGAGAAAGCACCAGTCTCTTGCCTGATGACAACCTGTTTTCTATCAGGATTTCCCCAGCAGCTATACTTCAGAAACCAAGAGTGAATGTATCACATACTCAAGTAAAAGAATCATATGATAGTACATTTCATCTGGGATTGATTAGCTCCTCTCAGTCCTACTGAAGTTCTTTGCCTACAGAAATGCTTAGCCTTTTATTTACATTTTTGTTTGATAACTGACGTAACTCACCTCCCACTCCTGCTCTCCAAACCTGTTTCAGCCCACTCATCTCCTTACTGCACCCTGTATATCAGCCGCACCATTCTTCTTTGACAAACTATCCATCAAAACCTACTGTCGACCCTCAGTTACAATTTTTATCTTCTCCTTGGGGCCTTTTTTTGAACTAAAGCAATCTGAGCTATTACTTGATCAAACTTCAAGCTGTAATATGTATGAATTTGTGTGCATTTGTAGGGCAGTTGTGGTGGTATTAGGGTATCTCCACAGCATAGCAGTGAGAACCATAGTTAGCCATCTTCCTTCCTTCCTTCCTTCCTTCCTTCCTTCCTTCCTTCCCAACTCCTTCCAGGAAGACTGAAGGCAGGAGGAGGAAGCCAGTGCAGTCGAATTCCCCTTCCGTCTTATTCTTACGGAAAGGAGGAAGGCAGGCTTCCTTTTCCTTCCGTTCTTCCTTTTTCCTGCCTTTCCTTCCTTCTTCCGTTATTTCATTCCTCCTTCCTTCCTTCCTTCCTTCCTTCCTTCCTTCCTTCCTTCCTTCCTTCCTTTTCTTCCTTCCTTCCTCCCTTTGTTTCATCCAGCATTTACCTTGGTCTTATCATGATATAGGCACAGGATTAAACACTATTAGTGTAAAGATGAATCCATCACATTCCCTTCCCACAAGAAGGGACAGGTACATGTCGAAATAATTACGATACGTTACTACAAATGCTAACAGAGACATGGGCCAAGTAACCTTTTTATATTTGGGGTTATCAGTCAGTTTAGTGAGTGAAAGCATGAATTTAGGAAGGTAAAAAACAAAAACAAAAACAAAAGCAAACACCTGTCTACCCTACTCACTAGCTGTTCAGTGTCGAAGAAGTTTCTTAGCTTCTTAGGTGCTCATCTTCTCCACAGGTGAAATATGGAAAATAATATTCTCTTCCTCAGCCTTTAGTAAGAGCCAAACAGATCTTGAGGGCAAAGCCTCTCATCCTCATCCGTTATCATTAATTAACCCTAACACATATCTTGCATGTATGGATACCCAATAAACACTTGAACACTTTACTACTTAGGATACATACATGTCTTTGCAAGTTTCCTTGACATTTTTCTGAGTGTGTGATCTGCCCATCTGACCAAGGCAAACAGCGTTAGGCAGATTCCCTCTGCAGACACATGCTGCCTGAATAAAGGAAATCTGCTTCACCCAGAAGGCAGGCTGAGTTCAACTCAGACTCACAATACAGGGAAATAGTAATTTCACCTTTGCCTCTCTCAGGCTGCATAACTAATGTAATATCTATGCCATGTAATGGAGTAGTCCAGCATTATCAAGACAATGCCCACGGCAAATGAAATAGTTACCTCTCTGTGTGGATTAGGGACAGAATTGTGTTCTCCTCTAATTGATATATTGCAGCCCTAACCTCCAACATGACTGCACTTAGAGGTGCTTCCTTTAAGGAGATCATTAAAGTTAAGTGAGTCATAAGAGTAGGGTCTAATCAATCAGGCTGATATCCTTCTAAGAAGAGAAAGAGCCACCAGGAGTGTAGTGCACATGCCCAGACAGAGGCCGTGTGAGGACGCAGGGAGAAGGCAGCCGTCTGCAAGCCAGAGAAAGAGGCCTCAGGAGAAGCCAAATCTTCGAACAGCTTGATCTGGGACTTCCAGCCTCCAGAACTGGGAGAAAACAAATTTCTGTTGT
Source organism: Canis lupus familiaris (assembly GCF_011100685.1). NCBI lineage: Eukaryota > Metazoa > Chordata > Mammalia > Carnivora > Canidae > Canis > Canis lupus. The sequence continues at coordinate 80,609,922 of NC_049224.1, forward strand.
AAAAGCCACTCGGTCTGTGGTATTTTGTGATGGTGGCCACAGCCAACTAATACAGTCCGTATTAAAATACGGACCAGATATGTTTCACGCTAATCTATTCTATTTTAGAGGCAGGTCAGACTGCTAGAACCCAGGTTAACTTTCCTGATAACCAAAGCAAGAAAGAGAAGCAACATTTACATGCTACCTACCTGTGAGGTAAGTTTGCAATAATCATAAAGCTAACGTGACCAAACTGATGTGCACAAGGGAAGCAGTCCGGTATCAGACCCCCCTGCTGTGACCACAGCACCCTCGCTCCCACCAGTTCCTGCAAGGTAAGCTTTGTGGGTCTGGAAAGACTGGTCAACCTCTTTGAGTCCTTGCAGACTAAGAGTAAAAGTGCTTGCACCGTGGAGTTATTAGGAAGATGAGAAATAATGTATATAAGCTGGTAAACACCAGGTGCTCAATATAGGATAATGATTATTATGTGGTGTTTTCTAAATGCTGAGTCAAGTGGTGCTACAAATACGTTTCACAAAAATAGCCTATGATTAAGCCTGACTTTTTCCAGTGGTCAGTTATGAGAGCTAGAAACTGAAACACCCCCAGAGATGATAATAGAGTTTAAATGTGGGAACAGGAAAGCTAACTGGTGTCCCTAGCCTGCTCAAGCAGTGGGCAGTGACATCACTGTGTAGGGGAATCAGCAGCTGCTGGAGGATAAATCCAAGATCTTGATTCATTTTTATTTCCCCTGCGTAAATGGGCAAAGAAGCAAGCCTAGGGTTACCTAAAGAGAAGTTTATGAAGAATTTGGGGTTACAGTTCTACTCTCAAACACATCCCTTTAGGATAATCCATGGTCTGGAAGACTTTTCCTAGAAAATCATTCATTTGAATTAAAAATTACATTATCTTAAAATATAAATTTCCTTAGTTGGAGAAAATAATGGTGCCCTATACCTTCAGTAGAGAATTTTTGCCCCAGTTTAAAAGAAATCTATTTCATTATTAAGAAAAAAGCAAGTACTTACAGTTAACATTTGAAAAGGGGAAAAATATACATATAAAGGTCACAGGACCTAGCCTGCCTTTGAACAAGGCCAGCAGTTTTCTTCTTATACTTTTATTATACTTCCTGAATTTATCAGGTAGATAACAACTTGAACATAAATTCATTAAGCCTCACTAGGGAAATTATAGGGGAAAAAAAGACCAATTATATATTTTTGGAGAAAAAGAAACACTCATAGCCACACAATCAGCTCCTATGCATTACTTGAGAAAATAAGTTTGTTTTTAGTTCTTTAAAGATAGAAATATTTCACTGTGTGATAGTATAAAAACTGGCAGGCACATATCATCTATATGACATAGTTTAGTGGATGGCAGGATAAGAGACTTGGGAAAATTTGCTTTATCTAAAACAAAAGCTACATCATAGTGGTATAAAATTCTTTCCATTCCCTTTTCCCTCTCTAATGGAAAAGCACATTCATAGATACGTTGACCAAAAAACCGACTGATAGAAAAAAATTAATGTATTTAGTTTTTTATTAATATTTTCACAGTGATCAATTGTACACTTGAGAGAGAGAGTATACTTATGTTTTTTGGGGGTGGGGGATGGGAGTAGAAGTTGTTTTTTTCTTCTAGGGCACAATAAACTCAATAACAAATTTTATGACCCAAAGAGAGCAAGAACCATAGAATCTACTCATCTGGATTGCTCATTTCCTCACACTGACAAATGTCTAATGTTTGAGGCAAGCAACATGTCTCTGGTTGTGTTTTACATTGAGAAAAGGTTTTCCTTGTCCATATGTCATTTTATGCTTGAAAGCATGAGATTTGATTCCTCCTACACCATCACCTAAACTTTTGCCATGAAATGATCTGTTTTTCTATTCTAGATATAGATTTGAAACTCACCCTCCTGAGGCTGTAAATCCCACAGGTTGATTATATGCTACAAAAAGAAATTCTAAATCTGCTACCCTTTAATTTAATTGAGTGTGTCTACTATTACCCTGCATTTTGGGACAAGGTGAAAAGGAAGTTCTTCTCTGGGTCCTTTTTATATTTCTCAATTACTTCCTAATTTTTTTTCCTCCAGAGGAAGTGATCCAACTTTCTATTTTCATGTAAGCTTGATCACACCCCCCTTCTATATTCGAAAGGTGACTCAAATCTTAGAAAAAGGTAAATGCAAAATATATTTCCTTGAATATTTAAACTAAATACATTCCAAATAGCAGAAATAATTCTATCTGCCTGTCCCAAACTTCTCATAGCAGGAGATCAATTTTATACAATGCAAATAACTGAGAATATTTTAGGACCTAGAGAGCATCTTTTGCATGATTGGCCTTTGTTGCATGCTATGTATATATTATTAGATAAGTTATGTAATGTAATATTTAAATACTTATTAGGGGGTTGAAATGTTAGGCAGGTTATTTCCATACAACAGTTTTCTATTTATCCTGGGTCACCAGCACCATGTAAAATGGAGCATCCAATGATGGGAGCACCATAGGAAGACTGCTTCAAGCTTAATGAGGTAAGAATGTAAAATATCCTGCTTAAAGCTAACAAAGCAGCAATATATTGGTAAATGGTCAAGTATGAGACAATCATTCTATAATAATTATTAGAAAAAATACCAAACAGAGGAAGGTTACAAATTAAGAGAAAATTTCCTAAACACTACAGTAGTGTACAGAGCTTCTTATTTTTTTTCTACTTTAATGCATATTTTCCCCTTGCACAAAATCTGTGGATGGGTTCACTCCCAAGCCTCAACCCACCAGTACTTGGCTCTCTGTCAAGATGAGGCTTTTTTTTTTTTTTTTTTTACCTTTGGAAGATATTTTTATATTTTGGATATTTTTAGCAAATACTTATTTTTTGATGATTTTAATAAATATTTATACTGAAGTCAACCTTTAAAAAAATCAGAATGAATGATTTCTTATAATGCCCCATCGCAAAACAGGCCTAGACAAAAGACACCAACCGAAGTTACTTTGGAAGACAGAACAAGTACAGATAGAAGAAGTATAGAACAAGATGAGCTACTCCCATCCTCTTTGGTTCCTATCCTTAATCATCCTCAGATTCAATACTCTAGGGTTAAGGTGAGGGTGGCAGGGAGGGACTCACTAGACCAAAGAAATGTAATTTAAGCTCGGTACAAAATCTACCATGGGACTAATCCTTATAACCATAATTAATAGCCTAAGATAAAAAGAAAGAAAATGGCATCGGGGGATATTTAAAGCTAAAGCTTCAACCATAAAAATACCCTGCCTATTAGCTCTATAATTCAGTTCTTTATTATATCTCTGGCTTTCATACAGGTCAAGGTCTTTCTTGTGTCCGAAAATACCTAACTACTGGATTTGATTTTTCACCTCAAAGCTACATCTTCACTCGAAAGATTACTAGTTTGGCTCTTACTATTTAAGATCAAGGATCCTGTTTCTTCAAATCATAAAGGAACTATATGGCAAATTGACATTTGATGCTAACTCTGAGTAACTTGTCCCCGAAGCACAATGTTTTTGGTAAAATTGATCATAAAACTTAACTTGAATTTTTGGAGGATTTAAAGGAAAATGTGCATTGGTGGCAGACAATGTTTTGGAGGAGCCCGCCTTCAGCTGAACCATGCATTTGTTGTTGTTGTTTGTGTGTTCCTTATCAGTGGTATTTGGATGAAAGGCAGGAATTTCGCTAATGCTCTCTGCAGTTCCATTTGCCTCTAACAGACTCTGTGAAACTGCTCCCAGTCCCACTGCTGGTTGTGGCTTGCTGATTTGCTTCTGTTTATCAGAAATGCTTTCTGTTATCTCAGTATGACCTGTTTGTGATTCTTCAGTGTAAAGTAAAACATTTCTTACCAAGGAAAATGCACATTTTTCCTCATAATCCGTGGTGAAGATTTTTCAGTCTTTAAGACATGACTTGCCGATTTTGTAGCCTTTCATGGATTTGTTTTAACATGTACTTACATAATGGCTGGCAAAACGATGGTCATGCAGCCATCTCTCTTTTTAATGCAAAATCTAAATGGACTGGTTCAGCTCTGTTTCAGGATGCCCGGGATGTTTCTATGCTAGAGATCATTGCAGATATCTGCACAGGTTCAAATATTTGGTACTGCAGATCAAATTAGCTTTGATGACTTTATTTACCAAGAGATTTTCTACAGAGTGGAACTATCCTCTCATTTTCTCTTTGGCAATGGTAATTTACCAATGGTTTTCACATTCATTATTTCACTCAACCATTCTTAAAGCATTAAAGAGGCAGATATTATGATCACTATTTTGAGAATGCGGAAATTGTGCAGGTGGAAGTTACAGGATGTCCCCCCTAAAGGGGTGGCAAATATAAGCCTCAAATTCACATCTTCTAAAGACACACCCACCATAAGTGGGGGAAAGAAGAATGGAAGCGGGAAATTCATTTACAATTCCAGTTATTAGGTGCAGATAAACCCAAACGACTAATAAAGATTTATAAACACCTTCTATATGGTCTTGAGATCTTTTGTTTACAATAGGATTTTAATGTTAAAATTAAATCCCATTTAATCTTCACAACCTCGGGAGGAGGGAGGGAGGGACTCTTTGGCTCACACTGTGGCCTTTCAAAGTCTCAGAAGTATAACTCATCCAAAATCACACAGTTATTAACTTGGTTATAGGAGGAATCAGAGATGAATCACAGTGTAGTGGCTGTATCTGCAGTGATGCTTTTAAGAAAAGCTTATGTTTGAAATGTGAAGTTAAATGATTTCTCTTCCAACTAGTATACAGATAGAAATTTCACTACATCTTGCAATTTCATCTTTATAACTTCCAAAGGAATCTGTAGAAGACAAAAAGTTTTGCCATGTGGCTCAGGAAAATTCTAGCTCTGTAGAGTAATGTACCATCTCAAGAGATGAGCTTGGTGATGGATGCTTTTAAGGAACACAAAGATTTGGGACAAGCCTGAAATCATTTTCTCCAGACCAAATTTCACTGAGCATCTGTTTTGTTTTGTGTTTTTAACAAAAGTGATACAAATAGTACAAATAGTACTACATGTCTTTTGACTATTACTCAGAGTAAGAGGGAAGCAAGCAGTGCCACAAGGACACCTTCATAAATTTAATTAAATGAATATAATGAAATAGATCTTCCTGAAATTTTTAGTTGTCACAAAGCTCTTATTCTAAGAGGTGCAGAATAATTCCTTGAAGTTTATAGCAAAAGACCATTCCATCCTGGCTGAAAATCAGGGAAGTAAGAATTCTGTGGGAAGTAAGAATACAGCACCCAAGTGCCTGTCACTGGGCCACAAATTCCCCACTGTACATTATCCCTTGGTGGAATGACACAGAAGAAACCACACTTAAAAGATGGGTGGGACAGCCTACTTCAAAGCTCTGAAACGGAGATGTGTGTCTTCACACACACACACACACACACACATTTGCACAAGAGAAGGACCAAATACTTTTCCCCCTATAAAGACAAAATTAGGCAGTGAAACTGAACGAGCCACTGATGGAAAGTGGAAGTTGCTTCCACACATTTCCATTCCTATTTGGTGACAGAAATAGAAAAAAAAAAATAGCTTGAGTGGGAATCTGTTTGGGACATCATCTGCGTGGACCTGGAGAGGTATGGAAAGGTCAGTGGAATTGGCATTAAGGAATCTGGTTCCTCTCTTGGTCTCTAGTTTACTCAACTTATTTATAAAATGAACCATGCACAATCAGAGGCTCCTAAATTGTGTCTATGGGTTGCCTGGCTTAATGGAAATTCCTGGAAAGGTATGCAGAATTGTACAAAACCGTGATTCTAGGCAAACATGTACTTTTCCAATGAAAAGGTCTTTACCCATGGTAATATTCACAGAGTGTCTCGTAACTCAAATCAGTTAAGAACCACTAAACTAGATGATCTGTTAGGGCCCTTTTAACAATGTTGTTCTCTGATTTGAATACAACAAATGGTTTCAAAGAAGTGTAACCAAATGTTTCTGGAAAACAGAAATGTTACCACCGCTGATAGATTAGAACCCAATCCAAAACATACCTCGTTTGCAGCTTTTTCTAATCCACTTTTTTTTCTTCAATGTCTCTCCCTATGAAATTCTTCTAGTTTCATTTATTATTTCATCTTCCTATCTAACAAAGATGAAGATCTGACATTTGCCTTTTTATATTTATTTGGAAAAGGATAATCTCATTTCTTAGAGATACAGAAATATGTATATTTTAGAGTGTGTATCTACGGAAAATATTTGTACATCACTTTTTTTTATTCATAAAGAAACCTTATTGCACATCAACATTGTACCAAGCATTCTAAGAACATGGAATTAGGCAGTTTCTCATAATGTGAAGTATGCAGAAAATTTGAACACGTGCATGGGGAAAGAATAGTAACTCCATCAGGCAAGAGATTACTGAAACGACCACCGGAATGGAAATCATAGTACTTCAGATTGAGCCTGATTATAATTTCACAATTCAACCATTATAAATACTTCTAATTTTTCATTTCCTTTAATCATGCAAGCATTTAGCTACACTCTTTAATTATATACATCCAGAATCTCACTCTCTGTGTTGCTAAATTGTGAAATTCTTCTTGAGTTAAGTGGAAACTTTATTCACGAATGTGTAAGTGGAACTTTATATATATATATATATATAATATATAAATATATATTATATATTATATACATTATATAATTATAATTATATATTATGTTTTTGGTTGAGTAAACCTTCCTCAAAATGATTGTGAGAATAAATGGGAGTTTAACCAGGATATAAAGTTATCTTTTTCATCAAACTCATTGTTATTTTTTCATTTTAGTAATATTTATTTTTTTAATGTTTTTAAAGATTTATTTATTCATGAGAGACAGAGAGAGAGAGAGAGAGGCAGAGACACTGGCAGAGGGAGAAGAAGGAGCCCGACGTGGGACTCAATCCTGGGTCTTCAGGATCAGGCCCTGGGCTGAAGGTGGTGCTAAACCGCTGAGCCACGCAGGCTGCCCTCATTTTAGTAATATTTAATACTAGAATTCATTCAAAATACAGACCATCAACCAATTACTGATTAATAAATGCTTGAAAAATCACTGTGAAGCTACATGTTAAATAGAATGACGATAATCTGTTTTCATACAATAATCTATTTTCATATCCTTAATCTCAACAAGCTGAATTTAAGTTATTTTTAATTTAAAAAATATTTTCTGTAACTATTTTTCTATTTTTTTCTGCATAATCCAAAATAGTTGAAATCCATAAGCATATATATAAAGGACATTTAGAGATTTGAAATTATTTTCAGGTAAGCAATAAGCTAAATAATGTACATTTTAAGTGTACTTTAAATTATGCTTTGATATCTCCATTGGTATTCTTAATATGTTTGATGCAACTATCGGTGAGTGTAGGCATTTAATTATTTCCCACCGGTGGGTCATAACCCATCAGCAAACTCAGAAAGTTGCCTTCAGACTTTGGTGACAGGATATAATAACGGCATGTCCAGATTTTTTTCTAGAAAATAAGAGTTTAAAAAAATGAAAGCTAGAAATGAATGTTGAAAATTACCAATCATAATCTCATTGAATATTTTCAATATTCAATTTTGAATTGAATTGATATTAAGTGATAAACTCTAATAATGCTACTTGTCAAGTGTATTTTAAAAGATTTTTTTTTAACTGAACGAACTTTGGATTCTTAAACATTTTGATATATCATGAGCTTTGCGGAGGCATAAAAGTAGATCTAGATAACACTTCTCAGAGATAGTCTCAAAAGGAGACATGGAGCTAATTTTTTATTTAAGCATTCATCAATGGATTCGGAACAGAAAATAGGAAAGAATGGATGTGCAAATAGAATGTTTCTCATCAATTTGTCAGCCTCAAAGACTAAAAAATAACCTCATATACCAATGTAGATGTTCTAGAGGGAAAAAAAAAAACTTTCTTGGCAGCCTTAGAGTATATATCCACTTTAGGGTAACTGTAAATATTCTTCCTGTTTGAATTACTTTTTTAGAATTTGTTAGCATTTAGATTAAAGACAGCTTTCAGGAATCCTTCCTCGCCCTCCCCCATAAAGGCTTTCAGAACAATGCGCACATTTAATGCTTGCACACATCAAGGACCCTCCTCTTGTTAGGCACATTTGGCATAAGTTCAAGGACGTGAATAAACTGTGAACTGGCAGGTTCCTCCTCAGGGCTGGTTCTTGGCCTGCACTTGGCATTTAGCCACTCAAATCAAAGGAGAGAAAGGGTGATGACTCGTGGTTTGCATATGTACATGACATCTGAGTCAGGTGTTTTTTAATCACATCTTTAGGGGTAATTATTAGGTCAAATTACACTTGACAAGCAGCTCTAAAATCTTACTAAGTTATCTCAGGCCTGCAAAAGAAAATTAGCTCACTTTACTCAACAAAAAATGCATGAAAGCTAAAATGCTGAGCTCATTAACATAGCCGCTTTTAGGATCTTCCCTTATTGTGAGACCCTGATAGTTAGTTGATGGTTCTCTGAAATATAATGTTACTTCTCCATTAGCTAAAATTACTATTCAAAGAGCATCATTAAGTAGAATTATGGGGAAAAATGAAAATCGTTATAGGGAGCTTCTGTAAATTGCTTTAAAGAGATCCTCAAGTAAGAAAACATATCCAAATATGTCACTATTCTAAATTTAACCTTAATATTTCCATACTGGGAGTCGAAGAATGTGAAAACACAGTTATGATTTAAGCTGTTTTCTGATATTTCATACACAGCATTCAATACAGCACCTAGCAGTACAGAGATTAATTTGTAATCCTACTCAACTTCACACACCAGTAATGCCAAGAAAGGGGAAAAAAAAAAGAAAAAATTTTCTTGGCATTTCATATTTTGGTAAAGTAGCCAAAAAATCCTTAAATTGTTAAAATAGCAGGGTGGCCTTTAAAAGACATATATTTTTTCTGTATTTATTACATATTATTTTTCTGTTCCTAAAATACGTTATATTGTGTTCCATATAAAGTATACCATTCTTACAGTTTAAACTATAAAAATAGTATTTTGAGGACATGGTCCAATTATAATTACTAGCATAATTTTGCCAACTTTTGCCAACAACATGATGTCAATACAGTGTGGTCATTTTCCGTGTAAGAGGTGATGAATGACCAGGAACTCATTTATCTAAAGCAAACAAGTGGTATCCTTAGCTGTTTTCTGGCTGAGTCAGAATTACAAGATAACGTATCTGAAATAGTTCCAAAATGTAGTGCAAATGCACCATATTAGGAAGTAAAGATAGAATACTTAAAGTGTAAGATATTTGGGGGTGTTACACATGATAGTGTATCATGTAACTAAAATAGGTAGTGGAGCAAAAAGCCATATTTTAATATTATCATTGAAAACATTTAGGGTTCTGGAAGCTTTCCCTACACCTTACTTGGTAGGTGAGAAGAATTATGACTACTTATTTTCAAAAGTTGACATTTCATAAGTCGATCACATCGAAAAGATGTCAGACATGGGTACAGAGATTCTAAGGGAGCAGATGTGTTTTTTTGTTACCCTCTTTAACAAATATGCCTTTTAAAGGATTCAGCAATAAGGTTTTAAGTCAAATTGCAATGTAAAATGTTCTTTTCATTGCTAATTTGGGGAATTATCCCTGATAGCCCCGACTCATGTCTTTTTTTAACTAGCAATGGTTGAAATTATAAAGATCATCAAATAATGACTCCTTCAAGAAACATAAAAAGAGAGAGAAGGTATAAATGTTAAACACGAAACAAAATTTATGGCAAGTATAATATATAAAGGAAGGCTCAGGGAAAATCAAGAATAAGTCCCTCAATATTCTTTAAGTGGTTGTTTTTTTTTAATCTGAATTCACCTAAATAACCCCGCTGATTTGGGGTTGCTTGTGATCCATTAACAGAGAGGCACTAACAGGAATTCTTAAAGTCATAGGCATCTCTCAAAATTATGAAGCGTATGTGCTTTTCTGTTAGATCTCTCTACATAAATAATAACCGGGCACTGCCCCAATAGATATTCTGTCCAAGTATGAAGACAAACAACCTCATTATAAATATATGGTCTGCTATGGACCTAAAAATAATACATTTCATATACACTACACATTATAAGGATACCATGGCTTTTTGAAAGGTGGTTAGGAGCACAGCATCTGAAGAGGGGTGGGTTCAAATCAATTTACTAACTGAGCAACTTCGGCATTTTGCCTAGAACTTCTGCCTCAGTTTCCTTACAGAAACAGTTGGGATCCTAACTGCATCCACTTCTTAGAATTGTTTTGAGAATTAAATGAGTTTATACATATTAAAGTGCTAAAAGGGGAGTTTTTATTAGATCACCCACCATCTGAGTTCCTCCATCGACTAATCATTGAGCACCTGCTATATGTTAATAATCATTGGCGCTTAATAGCAATCGATGATGCTCCAGGAAACTGAAGGGAAATACAGAAAAAAAAAAAAAAAGCGTATAATCGTTTGAATGAAAAAAAAAAGTGATAAGAAATTCTGAATTAATCAACATTGTAGTCTCTTTTACATTGATTTTTAACTTTTTTTCCATAGGTCTAGTTAAAGGAATCAGGGTCCTTTCATTAACATCTGTACATCCACTGTTCTTTCTCCTGCCATGGTTTCTATCTGCTGTTCTATTCCACTTCTCACTAGCATAGGTCATTCCACATCAACAGTCATCGATCTCTAGAAGCCAGGTCACTTCCCTAACAGAGATGCGGGCTCATTCTAGCAAGGGAAAATTTGATAGATAGATAGATAGATAGATAGATAGATAGATAGATAGATAGATAGATAGATATGAGTCTTTTTTTCCCTAAGAGTACCAGATTCAAATATAAGGCATAGAATTGTGTCTGAATTTTACCTTAAGGACAACTATCATTCATCGATCTTTTTTTAATATAAATCCTCCCATTGAATATTACGCAGCCACCATTCCATTATCTTTATACAGCATAATGAGTGACAGGGAGCACAATGAATTCTGAGTGAATAAAGGTGCAGACACCACATATGGCAAAAAGATTCTGATCTAGCCATGGCTAGTAGTTGACATACTGATTTAGAAATTATTTGAACAGGGTGACTACCTGCCGTACATTTATTTACTACCAGCATCACAAACCCTGCCATGTAATTAATCACGCTCTGCACTAGCAGTAAGGAAGTCTGCTCCCCACAATGCAGTGAACAGTTATTTGCTTCTCTCACACTTGGCGTTTCTGCAACCCTATTGTGATTTTGTTTCCAGAAAGACTTCTGTCCCTGCTGTTTGGGGAAATGTATCTATAATGTCTTGATCCAAGAATTTCATATTCAACAGATGGTATTCTTGGCTATATGTTCATTGTGCTTTCTCTGAGCAGAGCTGAGGGCTTAATATTGCTTGTTTTCTGCCAATCATCTCTTAGCCTACAAATGAATTTTGATCAAATCTGTATTATTCCTTGTGCTTTAGCTCTGACCCTTCTGGAATTCTGATCTCTAGCGTGAACTAGGAAGATAGCATTCTTATTTTTATAAGAATGTATTATTCTATGGTCCTGTCTTAAAAGATATGCTCAGAATTATAGGTTTTATAGGCACAGATAAAAATATATGTTTACTTACAGAGACAGAAACATATACACATGAATATACACATGAATAGTCCTACAAGGACTATTTTTTCCTGAAAGTTAAATGTTCTCAACTATTTTTCTATATGCAAACAATACTATATATATATATATATATATATATATATATATATATATATATATATAGGGAATTGAATATATATATATATATTCAATCTTGAAAACCAAAGCAAGATGCTTATTATGCATGGCATTGTATTTAGGATTAAGCATCCCTTTTTTAACCTACAAATCCCTGTGAGTATGGACAATATGTCTGTATATATAATGGCAGGAAGTAGAGACCTACACATATACACACTGAAGGAGAAAACAGACTTCTTAAAAATACCTGTGGGAGATCATCATCTGAAAAGTCTTTTGAAATGTTCCAGGTCAAGAATTTTTTTTTTTTTTGCAGCAATTTTAATTTACTTACTTAGAACCAATAAAAGCAATTCTCCTCTGCATTCTTCCTTCATACCTCTGGATGTTAAAAGACGAATGAATGGCAGGAGAAAATGATGGGCACAGTATAGGCTTTGCAGAAAGCAGAAACTCAAACTTCATTCATTTTTCTGCCTCATCTAACAAGCTTCCACAAGGCTACAACAGAAAGATTCTATTTTTCCAAACAAAGCAAAGCCAAGAGTGAACTGGATTAACTGATTCAAAAGCCTTCAGTTTCCTGATGCTTTCCTAGCTGGCAAAATCCACTATTTTTCTTTTCAACTTACTTTTTTTTTTTTTTTTAACTTTCTGGCATTCTTTAAAGAATATCTTCCTGTTAGGTATTAAATCTGCTATCAGCAGATTTGACATGGTCATCTGAAGACAAAAGCCTGTGATTTCTTAGTGAAGTGGGAAAGATGAAAAACAGCATCGGACAGGTAGGCTTGTCACAATACATTTTTGACTTTATAATCAATTTAGCAGTTGCCAAGTCAAGATATTACATTAATGCTTGTAGCCATCAATTGTATAATTAGAAAAGTTGATGAAAATGCCCTACACTTGTTTACAGGAAACCCAATGATTGCGTTCAACCACAATGCTAACTTCTCTATTAACACAGCTCCATGATAATACACTTAACTAATTTCACATCTCAGGCTATTGATGCAGGGAAATTAAATTCCTGTCCCTGTAAATGGATCTATCATATTATTTCTCAACTTTTAAATATTTCCCTGCAATCTGCCTACATATTCATTATTGGAAACCAAATGGAGGCTTTTTTCCCTCATTAGTATTTTATGTACCTCTGATATAGGCAGCTCAGCTTCAGTCTACTCATGTCAGAGAGTGTAGTGGTATTTCTTAACAGCCTGAATCAAAACTATGCATGAAACCTTTAGATAGAGTTCCTGGATAATTTTATTCTTTGAGTATAATAAATATAATGAATAGAGTAAATGGCAAAACTATTGGTTCAGAGCACAGTATATGTAATAAATGATTATGGATTTTTCACATGTACTGTTATTTAATTTCCACCTACGATTTTTAAAGAAAAATATTCATGACATTAGATATTTCCTTTTTATTATTTCAGCATCTCTGAATAAGGCTGGGGAAGACAATGCTACAAGCAAAAGATGCCGCATCAATTCCCTCTGTATTACTTAATAAATTAAAGGCAGTCACAGTTTGACACAGCTGACTTCTTTGATGAGGTCAAGGACTTAGAGATTGAGCCCCGCCCTGCCCCACTGCTGAGAAATGAGCATATTGAAGACAGGTTGGAGTGCTCTTAGAGACACTGCAGTCTCTCTCCTTAATCCTGCTGGAACATTTACAACATCGCGGGATGTCTCCTTTGAATGTCAAGATTAAGAACGTAATCCTTTAAAATTTGGCTCAGACACACACAAAAGTGAAGTTCGGTCCTTCACTTTATAAAAAGGCTGGCAAAAAGATACTCTATAGGTAACTTTCAAGGAAAAGAGGATTTTGAAAGCAAAACAATTCAAGTGGTGTGTCAGAAAGGTAAAAATGACTTAATTTAAATCGTCTTTCTGAAAATTGATTATAACAAGTTATATAGATCATATCTACATTGTGCAAAAGATGTCACAAGATGAAGAATAGTTTCTAAATACCAATCATATGTTCTATTGAAACTAAACTAAAACTAAATTCTGCTACTGCAAGATGTGTTACAAGACTTGTATATTTGCTGTTTTAAAGGCTCTTTCTCATCAGTATCTACCAAACATTCAGACACTCACACTTTCAGTTCCAGGTTTAATTCCATCTAAAAATTAGTAAATATCTGAATTATGTTAGGTATGGCTGGACAAATCCTTATTTTACCGTATTTCATGTATATAATCAGAATAAAACCTATGTTTTATAGTTGGGGAAAAATAATTGTAATGTATAGTGTTTCTTTTTTTTTTTAATTTATAGTGTTTCATATGCACTTTTAGTAACTGGTTCTCCCCTTAGGCTAGTTTTAATCATGGTTACAACTTTGAGTTTTGATAATATTGATTTGTTAGCACAGGAAATTCGTTCTAAGCTTGGACTTTGTTTAGTCTAGAAATAATGTGGATTATTTAAGACTTGCATCTCAAGTCCAAGACTTTCAAAGATAGTTCAGTTAGTTTTACCTACTACTCTGTATCTATTCTCCCAGTTTCCATAAATTCACTCTTAATTAAAATAAAAGGAAAGTAAAAAGTGAGTTCTTAAGTTTTTTTTTAAAGAGATTTGTTACAAAGCTATCTGATTGTTCTGACCTTTTTTTTTTTTTTTTTTTTTTTTTTTTTTAAATAAGAAGTTGGGGAATGGGAAAAATGAACCTTGGTAACATTCTTGAGATAAGCTCACATAATCTCAGCTATCTTGGCCAAAAATCATATAAGGAAACTCAAAATAATAATGTTGCAATATTGAAAGAGACAGAAATATGAGCCATTGTAGAGGTGTATCACTGGCACTTTTAGTGAGGTTCTAAGCAAAAGAAACCTAAGGGCCATATTAAGAAACTATTGTATTATAATGCTTCCAAATCTATCACATTTCCACTTATAAAATAGCATATAAAATATCAAAACATATAAATATACATAAGGGCTTCTTCATATAATTAAATGATCAAGTGATCAAATAATATGAGTTTCAGTAGTACATTTTCAACTCACTAATGACTTCTCACACTAATTTTCTTTTATTTATAATTAAAATATAATGGGTATTGTCATTTTTAAGTAATCATGAAATTCTAATAGTTTCATCATATTACCTATATTAGTATCTTTAAAAATCAAATTAATTAGTCAAAGATGGGCCAGAGATGAAATACTCTAGTTAAACACTTTCTAAGCACGATAAAAAATATCTATAGATTTTTGGGAAAGAAAGGTAAAGTCAGGTGACACTTCACAACTTGAACATTTAACAGTATTCTTTAATGAGTCTTTATCCAGTTATATATAAATGTTTCCAAATAATTATAGGATTTTTGGAATGCACTATGCAAGAAAGGACAAGGTACTTCTTACACAATGCTTACTCTTAAAACTTTTTTATACGATATTTTCTTTGTATTCTATTCTTTTTCCTCATCCTTTTGTATTCTTTTAATAATCATTCCTTTTTCTGGCAACATGTAACATCCTCTCTTCTATTTCTAGGTTCATTCTTTTTTTTAAGATTTCATTTTATTTGAGAGAGAGAGCATGGAGTGAGAGAGAGAACACAAGCAGAGGTGAGGGGCAGAGGCACAAGCAGACTCCTTGCTGAGAAGTGAGCCCAATGTGGGGCTTGATCTCAGGACCCTGAGATCATGACCTAAGCCAAAGGCAGACACTTAATCGAATGAGCCACCTAGGTGCCCTAGGTTCACTCATTTTAGCTGCAGTAGAATATTACATTGTATGAATCCACCCAAATGCACTAATCTAGATTTCCTTTTTTTTTTTTTTTTTTAATTTTTTAGAGAGAGGGAGAACACAAGTGAGGTGGAAGGCAGGGGCAGAGGGAGAGAGAGAGGAAGAGATACAATCCCAAGCAGGCTCCCCAGTGAGCATAGAGCCCAGCACGGGGCTCAGTCTCAGGGCCCCGAGATCATCACCTGAGCCAAAATCAAGAGTCCCATGCTTAACCGACTGAGCTACCCAGGTGCCCCAAATGTACTGATCTAAGTTTCTGATAATGGACATTTGACTTATTTCCAAAGT
This sequence comes from Canis lupus familiaris, assembly GCF_011100685.1. Classification (NCBI taxonomy): domain Eukaryota; kingdom Metazoa; phylum Chordata; class Mammalia; order Carnivora; family Canidae; genus Canis; species Canis lupus. The sequence continues at coordinate 80,625,830 of NC_049224.1, forward strand.
TGTAGTTCACATTCCTGGGCATATCTCAATGCGTTAATGCCTAGGAGATTTTCCAAGGTCTATCTAGGATAAGAATTAGTGTGTGATAGGCTATGGATATCTTGAATTTTACTATCTATTGTCAAGTTTTTCTCTAATGTGATTCTATAAAATTGAACTCCAAACTGTTATTTGTCAAACAAATAGTATTTCTCCACATCTTCATCGTGCTCGTGGTATTACCTACATATTAGCCTTCTTTGGATTTTGATCGTTGTGAAATAGTATTTGAATATAGTTTCAATCAACCTTGACTTGATCACTAGTGAGACGGAGTCTCTTTCCACATTTATTGGCTATTTAAATATCTTCTCACATCAACTGCTATTTTGTCTAGTTTTAACAGTTGATTAATACATCTCAGTTTTGCACATATCTTTTCTCATCCTCTGTGGCATTCTTTTTTCACTCAGCTTATGGAGAAATTTAATTGTATCGAAATTTCTAATATTAATGAGGTCAAATTTATTAGAAACTTTCTTTGCAGCTTGTGCTTTTAGTGTCTTGTTTGAAAATAAAATTGTCATTCTGAGGTCATGTTTTCCATTGTAAGCTATAAGTTTTTCAGGTTTGTCCTTAAATGCAGGTCTTTAATGTACTCAGAATCTATTTTGTGAATTCTCTGAGGTAGAGTTCTATCAAACACTCCCACCCCCAATTTTCCTAGGATCATTTATTGGAGTCAGTAGATCATTATTATCCACTGACATCTAATATAGACATCCATCAAAGATCTTGAAGATTCGATTCCAGGACACCGCAATAGAGCGAGTCAAATGCATTTTTTTGGTTTCTCAGTACATACAAAGTTATACTTACACTGTACTGCAATCTATTAAATGTGCAATAGCTTTGTGTCTAAAAAACTCCCCCATATGTATACCTCTGTTAGAAGAAATACTTTATTGCTAAAAAATGGCTAACCATCATCTGAGCTTTCACAGAGTCATCATCGTCTTGCCTTGATGTTGATGGCTGCTGACTGTTCAGGGCGGTGGCTGCTGAAGGTTGGGGTGGCTGTGGCAAGTTCTTAGAGTAACACAACTATGAAATCTGTCATATCAATTGATCCTTCCTTTCATGAAAACTATCTCTGTAGCATACTGCTTGATGCTGTTTGCTAGCATTTCACCCACAGTGGAACTTTTTTCATAATTGGAGTCAGTCCTCTCAAACCTTATCCCTGCTTTATCAACTAAGTTTATATAATACTTTACATCTTTTTTTTTTTTTTTTGTCATTTCCACAGTCTTCACAACATCTTCGTCAGGTGTAGATTCATTTCAAGAAACTATTTTCTTTGTTCATCCATAAGAAGGAACTCCTCCTCATCCTTTCGAGCTTTATCATGAGATGGCAGCAATTCAGTCACTCCTATCTTCAGGCTCCACTTCTCATTCTAGTTGTTTTGCTGTTTCCACAACATCTGTAGTTACTTCCTCCACTGACATTTTGAGCCCCTCAAAGTCATCCATGAGGGCTGGAATCACCTTCTTCCAAACTCCTGTGAATGTCACTACTTTGGCCTCTTTCCCTGAAACATGAATGTTCTTAATGGCATCTAACATGGTGAATTATTTCCAGAGGTTTTCAATTCACCTTGCCCAGATCCATCTGATGAATCACTATCTATAGCACCCATATGAAACATATTTCTGAAATAAAAAGAGTTGAAAGTTAAAATGACTCCATGATCCATGGGTTTCAGAATGGATATTTTGTTAGCACATGAACATGAAAACAATAATCCTGTTGTACATCTCCAACAGAGCTCTTCGATGACCAGATACTCTGTCAGTGAGCAGTCATATTTTGAAAGGAATCTATTTTTTTTTTTCCTGGGGAGTAGTTTTCAACAGAACTTAAAATATTCAGCAAACTATGTTGTAACCATGTGCTGTCATCTAGGCTTTGTTGTTCATTTACAGAGCATAGGTAGAGTGGATTTAGCATCATTCTTAAGGGCCTAGGATTTTCATAATAGTAGATGAACACTGGCTTCAGCTGAAGGTCACCAGCTGCATTAGCCCCTGACAAAAGAGCCAGACTGTCCTTTGAAGTTTTGACTTCTTTCTAACTATGAAAATCCTAGATGGTATCTTCTTCCAAAGGATGGCTGGTTTGTCTAAATTGAAAATCTGTTACCGTTACAGCCACCTTAATGAATTCTCTTAGTGAGGTCTTCTGCAGCTTCTGCATAAACACTTTTTACTTCATCTTGCACTTTTATGTTATGAGATAAAAACCTATGTTTTAGGTCTCTTTCCTAAACCCCATGAACCAACTTCTGCTAACTGCAAGCTTTTATCTGAGCTTCCTCACCTCTCTCAGTCTTCACAGAATTGAAGAGAGTTAGGGCTTTGCTCTGGATTAGGTTTTGGTTTAAAAGAATGTTGTGGCTAGTTTGATCTTCTATCCAGACTTCTAGAGCTTTCTCTATACAGCAATAAGTCTGTTTTGCTTTGGTATCATTTGTGTGTTCACTAGAGTAGTGCTTTTAATTTCTTTCAAGAAATTTTTCTTTGCATTTATAATTTGGTGAATTGTTTGACACAGAAGGCCAACCTTTCAGCCTGTCTTGGCTTTTGATGGGCCTTCCTCATGAAGCTTAATCATTTCTAGTTTTTGATTGAAAATGAGTAATTTTTGACTCTTCCTTTCACTTGAACACTTAGAGGCATTATAAGATTATTATTTTTTCTTAAAGATTTTTTTTTTTTTTTTATTCATTTGAGAGAGACAGAGTGAGCAAGAGCATGAGCAGGGGGTAGGGTCAGAGGGAGGAGGAGAAACAGACTCCCCGCTGAGCAGGTGCCCAATGTAGGGCTTAATCCAAGGACCTGAGCTGAAGATAGAGGCTTAAACAACTGAACCACTCATGTGCCCTGAGTCATTGTAAGATTATTAATTGGCTACTTTCAATACTGTTGTGTCTCAGGGAATAGGGAGGCCTCAGGAGAGGGAAAGGGACTAAGGAATGGCCAGTTGGTGGAGCAGTCTGCTCCACCACACACAACATACATACAATATATACACAAATACACATGTTTATTGATTAAGTTTGCCATCTTATATCTGAGTGTTTCCTCCGATCACCATATTTGTTTTTAAGATTTATGCTGGCAAGTCTTGGACCTTTTAATCCTAACTAAATTTGGGGACTGGATTGTCAAATTATCTGACACATACATTCAAGTGTTTTATTGCTTTATATTTAAAAAAATTCCTTCGAGAAGAATTGTCTTGAGCATGGCAGATGTTCAAAGTTGAATCTATTGTAGCATCTTTCATTAATTCCACATTAGCTCTCTTGCTGGATCCCTGTCTTTCTACAACTACTATGATATAAGTAACACATCCTTTCTTTCCCATTTCTACATCTGGCCTTAGCCACTAGTCTTCCAGGGTGGTACAGATTCTTACTCTGTAATATTCCATCTATTGGACCCTTGTTGAACAGAAGTAAAAACAGACACAAGCCAGCTCTCTTTTCCTTATGCTTCACATTTAATTCTTGGGATTATTTATGTCTTTAACCTAAACCACTTTGGGATGCAGGTTGATCCTAAATCAGCCACCTCATTTTAATTCTTCCATCAAAGCAGCTTCTTGGCTCTTCTCTCTTGTTCTGCAGATTTCTGTCTAGGACTCAGCCAGTGGACAACATGCCTTCTACCTATCAGGGTCATAATATCAAATTCTCCAAATAGGATCATTAAAGACTTTCTTTTGGGGCTTCTCAGCATATAGAATGTGTTTCCTTATCAATTCCACTTTAGAGGGTAGATAAGAAGCCCATATGTTATCAGGTCTCACCAGAGCTAGCTTGTAACAAGTCTGTACCATACCACAATTCTCTTTCAAACCTTTTTCATAAACATGTCATGGCAAAGGATATTCATAGACAGGCAATAAATCATTTTGAATGTTTCCTTTGAAAATTTGTAATTGATTTGTCTACTGCTCTCTTTGGTGTCTGGTATCTGTTGTCTCTGCAACTCATTCAAATCTTATAATTTAACATTTTTTTCCCCAAAAGTCTTGCATAATGGCATTACATTTATATGTATGTAAATGCAATATATATATGTCACCAGATTAGTATATATAGATATAGATAGATAACATTTTTAATCATTACATTTTCTTTTACTTTTGCACAAATAGTGACCTCTAACAAGATTTATTGAAGCAGTGATAATGAGCATTTTTGCCCACTTTCAAATTTTAAAAGAATTCTTTCTATGTTTCAGCACCAAATATAATATTTCATAAGGATTAAGGAAATTCCTTTTTATTCCTAGTTTGCCAAAATTTTGTTTGACATAAATGAGAGATGTTTCATTATGTCTTGATATGATCATTATTTTCTCCTCCTTTAATCTCTTAATGTGATGAATTACATTAATAGACAATTGGTGTAATAATGTTGCATACTAGATCACCCTTAATGTTTTAGATCATCATAAAGTAGTATCTCTAGTATTAACTGTGTTGAAATGCTGATAAAGTGCAATTTTGGCTTTTTCCTTTGGCATATAAATAGTTTGAGAAAATAAGAATAAAATGTATCTTATTTGTTTGCATAAAGCATAGGACTCTATATAAATATAAAGATATATAAGCCAATTTAGGTGTGAAAACATTCATGCTAGCAATATATTTTAGGTAGTACCACTGCTTCAAATTAATTTCTTATTTGTGTTTTAAGAAAGTGGAAAGAAACAAGTTTCTATCTTTAAGATTTTCCTTTAGAAAATCTTTCTTTATGAAAGAAACATTTTTAAAGGTATTTCTTATTTATACTAATAGGCCACAAAAAGCAATTAAATAAAATATGAATTAAAACAATCTTTTTGACTACCACCAAATCCTTTTGGTGCTACCACCAAAAGTTAACATATTGTATCCTGGATGTAGGATTAATTGACATAATTTATTACATAGTGAGACAGTTGGTAACATGAACTTGTTGATGAGTACGCCAGAGGTGATCCCTCAGACATACTGTGTCACAACAGATACCTTCATTCCACTCCATTCTAAGAGCTTTAAAAACAGCATGGCTTTCAGGCTTCAGCTTATACAGGGACAAGCAAAATAACTGCCTTAGTAGACTAAATTATATATGCCAAATATTATTTGCCTGCATTTAACCTTGTGGAGATTTTAGAGATACAAATATTCCTATGAGGTCAAAACACACATTGGAACACACACACTTAATTTCACACCTATGCAACTAAGCCAGGGCTTGCTGGAGTATGTGGCAACCCTTTGAGTTTAAACCTCTTTGCATTTTGCTCCTGGGATACATGGAGGTGAATCGAAAAAAAAAAAATTATGAAAAAGTGGAGTTGTGAAGCTGAAGCTCATTAAAATAGCTAAAGACAGAAAGAAAAGAAGGAGGGAATGGAGGAAGGAAACTTTGGATATAAAAAGCTATTGACAAGTATTAGTCCTCATTGAATTTAATGTAGTTACAGATGCCTCTGCTCCTGAGACACAACAGGGCCCAAATCGAGACAGTCAGACACTGACTTTTGCTCACTCTTGTGAAAGAGCAACCGTTACCTAAAGAGAAACAGAGTTGGCCACCTGCCCTGAAGTTCTCCAGCCATAATCCAGATCTCCGGTTCACAATCTCAGTGCCTGGCTCAATTACCTATGAATCTTTAATGCAATATGCATAACTCAGATATAAAGAATCCAAATCTTCATTTAGGTTATACATGTTTTACTTTAATTTGTGAGGGAAGATGCTATCAAGGCAGAAATGAAGACTCTGTGAGACTAAGAGACATACACGCCCAGAGTCCAAGCTGGCCAGGTAGCAGAACAAGCTGTGTGATCTCAGCTACTTTCTCCTTTTATTTACTCTTAATCTCTAGCTATTTCTAACCTAGCACACTGCTGATCTATAAACAGCACTATATCATCGCTATAATTAGTATCACCCCATGTAAAAGGAGCATTTCCAGGCAAATGCAAAGGTCTTATGCATGATTATAGAACAGAACTGAGTAAATCAAACTAAAGCAACAAGAATAATAAAAGCTTGTTGATGACAACATATTGTTACAAGGGGATGTACATAACAAATACGATGCCATCACTTTTATCCACATCTGTCTCTGTTTGTGAGAAAGGGCGAGGTCCGAACAGTCATATAATTTCTTTTATGCAGGCTCCCTTTCAAAGTCTTTTTTGGTAGAGCCTTAATAAGTAGTCTGCAGAAGAGAAGGACATGGTTGATTACATGCTAGAGCAGGAGGAGAAGAAGAAAGGCTACTAATGTTTCCTCCTAATTCCTATTAATTTTCGTGGTACAAATGATGAGCAATGTACCGGTAGGAATAAATCTCATATGTAGTAGAGTGGCATGGCTAGGCCACTGAAATAGATGAAACTTTTTACCAAACAACCTTTGCACAGTATATAAAGTAGTGAGGTATAAATTGTTCTTTTTAGCCAAACCAAAAAACACTGTACTCATTGTCATTAATATCATCTTTGAAAATAGTGATCTAAGTATATGGGAATGCCATATGTTCATTCATTTAACTGAACACCTACTTTCCTAGCCCCTCAGAAAACAGTCATGAGCTAGATGGGCAAGTTACTTTTGTCATAATTTGCAATCTAGAGTGTATGTTGGAGAGGGGACATGGGAGGAGTGGGGGTTAGAATAAATGTAAATAAATGTATAAATAAGGAGATAAATGGAAAGGTTTCGAATAATAGGGGTGATGTCGTTGAGGATGGCTAAGTCTTTGGAGTTGGGGACTGTAGGTAATTTAGAATAGATGGCCAGGGTGGTGGTCTTTGGGCTAGGATCTTAAAGACAAAATAGTCATGTGCATCTTTGGAAAAAGAATTGGGCAGTAGAAATGGCAAGTGCAAAGAGCCTGGGGTGCTGAGCTTGATGTATTATAGGAATACACAGAAAGGTAAGTTGGCTGGAATACGAAGAGCCCAGGAGAGAGTAAAAAAAATGAAATCAGGAGTTTTCAGGGTACTTGGTCATCTATAAAACATGGCTAGGTATTTAGATGTCTTTCTCAAAGATATAGATTGGAAATTTGGTACAAAGAATTTGAAAATACATTGAAAAGGGTTTCAATTTAAATATATTTAAATGTTTATGTAAATATATATATAAACATATATTTATATATATTTATATATACCAAATACTATATTTTGTTCTATAAGATAATATATGCAAACAGTGAGACAGTCCCTCCACGTAAGCACTGTATTTCATTAAGTATTGAGTTTGATATGAGGTGGGACAGAGGTCAGAGAAACTATTATTTTACTATGTATAGCAGATGTGCTTCTTTTTAGATTCCTGTACTTGAAATTAAGAGGCTCATTTCAGACTGAGTAAATAGTGATGAAGCAATTGGGCTAACAGGATAGCAGATGAATACTTCAATTCTTTTTAATGATTGACACATTATAAACTTGACCTAAGATATCAGTATAATGTAGAAGGTACTAGATGTCAGTGGGCTGGTTCACAGTTACGCTGTGTTTTGTCTATGTATGCTATAAATCAGCACTCACTAGTGGTGATAAAATTCAGCTAAGGTCTTGCACTTCTCTACTCAAATTCTTGTAAAGACTGTAGGGCTATGGAATAAAGTCCAATCCCTTAAGCACGGCACTCAAGCCTTCCATCTGGACCAATTATGCCCTTCTATACTTGCTTTCATTTACAAATATTTACTCTATCTGCTTTGTCAATTCATCTTACACTCCCTATCCACCCTAATATTTACATACCCTTCAGGATCCAGGCCAAATGTCTGCTTCTCAGTCAAATTTTTCCTAATTCTCTCAAGTAGATTTAGTTGATGCATGCGTTTTACTCCTACTATACTCTGTGAAGGCTCCAATTGAAGAATTTATGACATTTTCTTGTAATTGTCTGTTTTTATTTCCATACCTCACAATAAAGAATTATTCCCTCTTGGACAGGCATTACATTTTAGTCACTCTTTTCTGCTTTTTAAGTTTTTATTTAAATTCCAGTTAGTTAACATACAGGTTAATATTAGTTTCAGGTGTACAACTTAACGCTTCAACACTTACACACAATACCTGGTGCTCATCACAAGTGCCTTTAATCCCCATCATCCATTGAACCTCTAACCCCACTCCTCCAATCTCATAACCATCAACTTCTCGATAATTAAGATCTGTTTCTTGGTTTGCCTCTCTTTCGCCCTCCATAATTAAAATAAAAAGCTTTTGCACAGTGAAGGAAACAACCAACAAAATTAAAAGGCAACTTACAGAAGATATTTGCAAATGACATATCTGATAAATGGTTAGTATCCAAAATTCATGAAGAAATTATAAAACTCAACACCCATAAAATAAATAATCCATATAAAAAGTGGCAGATGACATGAACAGATATTTCTCCAAAGACATACACATGGCCAAAAGACCCACGAAAAAATGCTCAATGTCACTCATCATCAGGGAAATAAATATCAAAACTACAATGAGATACTACATCATACCTGTCAGGATGGCTAAAATCAACAACTCAGGAAACAACAGATGTTGGCAAAGATGTGGAGAAAGAGGAACAAGTAAGAGGTTATACTGTTGGTAGGAATGAAAACTGGTGCCCCCACCCTGGAAAACAGTATGGAGTTTCCTCAAAAAGTTAAAACTAGAACTACCCTATAACCCAGCAATTGCACTACCAGGTATTTATCCAAAGGATGCAAACATAAAGATTCAAAGGAGCGTGTACACCCCGATATTCATAGCAGTATTATCAATAATAACCAAATTATGGAAAGAGCCCAAGTGTCCATCAACTGATGAATGGATAAAGAAGATACGGTATACATATAATGGAATATTACTCAGCCAGCAAAAAAAAAAAAAAATCTTGCCATTTGCAATAACAGGGATGGAGCTAGAGAGTATTATGCTAAACGAAATAAGTCAGTCACAGAAAGACAAATATCATGATTTCACTCATATGTGAAATTTAAGAAACAAAGCAAATGTTCACTTTTTTTCTGAATTTATTGTTAGTGCTATGCCAGTGACTAACTCATTGTAGAAACTCAATGACTTAAATGGATGACTGAAGGAATGGATGGAATGCTTGTCAGCTTATATTTGATTCAACCCCCTAATGTGTAGCATGATTAAGGTAAAACTACTCCCTGAAATGGCTTCAGATTTCTAGCCTTTGTGGTTTCACTCAATGCTGTTCCCTTTTTCTTTCTTTCTTTCTTTTTTTTCTTTTGTTTGTTTTTGGTTTTGGTTTTGGTTTTGGTTTTCTTTTTAGATTTTATTTATTTATTCATGAGAGACACACAGAGAGAGAGGCTGAGACATAGGCAGAGGGAGAAGCAGGCTCCCTGAGGGGATCCTGATGCGGGACTCAATCCCAGGACCCCAGGATCATGACCAGAGCCAAAGGCAGACTCTCAACCATGAGCCACCCAGGTGCCCCATCCTGTTCCCTTTTCTTATAGTTGCCTCCTTCCACTAACAACACTTCCTGTTAAGTCTTACACATTTTCCAAAACCCTTCTGCAATGGTTACTCCTCCACAAAGCCTCTCCTGGCTCCTAATCCAAGTGCCATCCCTCCCTCCTCTGTATTCCTTCACACATTGTGGGCACTTCCTTTGTTTTTTATCTTTTTCTACATTGTTCTGTTTACGTTAGATCCTTGTTCTTTGTGCACAAGTATGTACACTTGCATGTAATTATAAGCTTTTCAAATGAGCTCATATGTGATGTTCTTTATGCCACTCTCTTGCATGCATAGGAGTACATATCTTAGGCAGTGCAGCAGCAAAACTCAGCAAAGAATAACTGATGTAGTAATATATTTTACCCTGTCTGCATTTTTTTCCAAATAGGTTTCACATCTTATTTCTGCCAGCAAAAATCTTCACTGCTTTGGGATTTTATTTGTTTAAAGGATTTCCTAGAATTCTATACCATTTTTTTGTTGCTGTTGTTGTTGTTGTTGTTTTTTAATCTAGAGGTGTGCTAATGTGCCTCCATATGTGTGTTTTTGGTTGTTCCAATACTGTCTTCCAAAGAAAAGTAGCTTTGTTACATTTCTAAACTTAGAAGAACCAAGATAGTAAAAGTGAGTCACAGCTCTGACACTAGTTTAGAACGAAAAGTAGTTATTTATATGAGCTAATCTAAAAGTAATAACAACCAAAGAAAGTGTTCTCCCTTTTTTTGGAATACACAGGACTGAAGATATCCTATTATGGGCATCCACTATTAATTACAGAATTTCTTTTACACTGCAGGAAACCATCTTTCTACATTCTGTATTATTTTGTGTTTTAAAAGAGCAAAGAGAAAAAAAAAAAAAAACAGTTCACTTAATATGACAATCCTAAGTGAAAGGTGAGGGATTTATGCCTGGGAAGATAATGGAAGTATGTTCTCACAAAATCAGAGCAAAGACTCTGCAGATGAACCAAGGTGGGTGGGATAAATGCAATGAATTGAGCCCTCGCTGCAGACTTACCCCATTATTTTAGCACTAATGAATTGATTTGTCAAACATCAAAAGCCGAAAGAATAGAACTGAAATTTATCCACATTTGCTAAAACCTTCAAATCTTTTCTGTAATTCCAAAGTGTCATTCTGATAGGGCGCTCTGGGGAAAGATGTGTTCAGCACTATGCAGTTCATACACGCTACCTCCCAGAAAAACACACCATATATCCTACCAGTAATTTTTTCTTCCTGGTGAATAACTGATTTTCTTTCATATGCACACAAATAATCTTGTTTGTAAATAAACAGTCACATAGGTACACAGTAAGCACAGAAGAATGTAAAACGTAGCTCCAGAGAGCTGATGAATTTTCAGCTTTGGGGAGAATAAAGGCCTCACAGTGAATTAATGCTATGCATTTTCTCTATATATTTTTCCTCCACCACAGACATTTAAAAAAGAATCTGTTAAAGACTATTCTACCTATGAATGAGTTTTGAATTACCTTTGCTCCTGTCAAAGCCCATTTATCAACCTGACAGTGTGAGTCTCTAAAAGCAAATAAGGGCAAGAAGGGGCCCTGCACTCTTGCCTTGGCAGAATGAAGCTTCTTTTCCACAAGGGAAAGGCATCCTAGAGACAGCTGTAGTATTTTATACAAACTCAGCAAAACAGTACATAATGTCTTTTTTTGGGAGCACTCTATATAAATTGTGTCTGATATGATTCCAACCTTGCAGTAGTGCATTAACAAATACATGCATTTGTGCATCTCCACGATCTAGCGCTCTCAGTTTTAAAATTGAAAGGTCAGAAGAAAAACAAAACTTACTCTGTTTTCTACATGGTAACTTCTGATTACAATTATCAGAGTATATTTGACATTTTTATGTATGGTCTCATAGTTTTTATAGAGAAACTCAAAATGACGTGATTTGGTATTATTCAAGAAATATTTTTTTACAGGCTATAGTGATTTTAAAATTCTGATCAGGTCCATGGAGGCCTACGTTTAACACAATGGTCATTTCGTTAATACAAAATGGTTTGCTTGAGCAAATGCCTACATATAAACATTCAACATCTCCACACAGATGTCTGTATTTTATTAGCCAATGTCCTTGAGAACATATCTATGTAACTCGAGCAACTCCCTTTTCACTAATGGAGTGGAACGTTGTAGAGAGAATTCTATTAAACAAAAAGTCAGTCTTATTATTGGATCTTGCTGGATCAATGATGCTAAAAACATTACCCAACCAGTTTGAAAAGTATTCATCGTCAGATGTCTGCCTAAATAATTATGGCCGTTTTGTTTAAATGAAATAACTCAAAAATTATACTGTTAAGTGATTTTGTGTGTTGGCCAATCGATAAATCATACTACAGGTCAAGTGAACTCTTGAGAACCCAGAGGGGGAATTGGTGGTACATAAAAAGCATTCATTTTCACACATGCGTGCGTATTTCCCACTTTTCCTAGAAGTCACTTTGTATCATTTCTGTCTTCAATGGAAAGGAAAATTCACTTTAGGCTTGGGCTACTTTTACCTTTTTAAATTAAAATCTGACTAGATCAGTTCAGTTTCAGACCGAAAACCAGTTCAGTTACCTTAAGTATTCCAATGATAGAGTCAGAGTATTGGGGCCATGAAAGACTACTCCGTAATGTTTCAGTTTAAGGTGGCCAAACCTCAGAAATTCAGCTCAGAGCTGATTTGCTGAGAGAATTGCCCACTGAAAATAAACTAAAATCGAGGAAATGTGATATTAATTTATATTCTTAGAAAATACACAAAATGCTTGAAGGGGATCAAAGTTATAAACCTCTCATTGTAAATTAAATAAGGTATGGGAATGTAATATGCAGCATGGTAACTATAATTAATAACACTGTATTGCATATTTGCAAGATGCTAAGAGAATAGATCTTAAAAGTTCTCACCACAAGGAAAAAAAATGTATCTATGTGGTGATGGAGGTTAACTAGCCTCATTGTGCTCATCATTTTGCAATATATACAAACACCTAATCACTATGTTCTACACCTGAAACTAATATAATATGTCATTTATACAACAACAACAACAACAACAACAAAAAAACGGAAAGAAAGAAGAAACAATGACAGAAGAACAAATACACCCTCCCGAAAAATAGCTAATGCTATCTCATTGACAGATATAAAGAGTTAACATGAATATAACCTTGACAAAAATATTAGAGGAGCCCCTGGTGGCTCAGTCAGTTGAGTGACTCTTGATTTCAGCTCAGGTCATGATCTCAGGGTCCTGAGATCATGACCTGAGTCATACTCCATGCTCAGCAGGGAGTCTGCTTCTCCCTCTACCCCTCTTCTTGCTCTCTCTCCCTTAAACAAATCTTTAAACAAAATTAGAAAAAAAAAATGCCCACTTGACAGATGGCCCAATAAGAAAAATATCCTTGCCTTTTATTCACATAGAGTTTTCAAGTTTAAGGAGACTTTAGTATAGATAAGGAGACTTTAGTATAATAATATCTAAATTTTATTGTCACTTGCTTGGCAAACTATGCAAAAATAAGAGGTTATTCTATAAGAATTCAAATCTTTAAGGTATCATTTTTAAGGAAATATATTGCAACATTATTTTTGCTTTCCTTAAACATTTTTTTATGATACATATAAAATGATACACATTTCTTCTGAGATTTAACTGCTAATTTTTTGCTTTAAAAAAAATCTTTCAAATTATCATTGAGAATGCCCTAAATTCCATGTGAAGGGAAGGTGTTTTCACAAAGAAACCTGAGGCAGGAGGTACCATGGAGACTTGCTTATTTCAGCAAAGTTAATGAATTGGGAGAAGTTTTGAACCTCAGGTTGAACTAAAGGAAGTGAGTCCGCCACTGTTCAGTATTTCTGAATCAGAAGGGCCTCTTCTGCAACAATTGGCAGAGGGCCGCCTTATGGTTAAAGCAAACTCCTTTTTTTTTTAGAAGTTCCCATTTATCCCTAAAAATAAAGACCGAGGAGGAAACAGTAGAGTATTTTCAAGGCATTTCTGTTGTCTGTGAGTTCAGCCTTCAGTGCAGACATAACAGCTATTTCGATTTGTAAAAATGCACACATACTAAGAAGTTACACGTACTTAAAAGAGGTCATCTTTTCTGTTGCCCCAACATTTCTAGGACTAAGTCAAGGAAGTATCTGGAACCATACTTAAAAACAAATGTTATTCACTGAATTATAGGCCTTATGTCTGTTCTGGAAATAGTAGCATGGCCAGTGTAATTACGGCTTCTATGAGTCATGGAGGCTGCTCTAGGCACTGTTCGTCCTATTTATACTCTAGCCCCAGGACAAATATTCAAAAGTTAAGGAAACGATGACAAAGAACTATGTCAGGTAGAGTTCAATGGCCACAACCTCCTTTCTTGTAACTCCAACGAATCTTAAGTATCCCAACAGATAGGTTAGGGAGACATTCTGTCTCCCTGGAAGCCCTCAGTAGTTATGAGGGGACATGCAGATAGGTCACAGATTCGTTTGAGGTATGACCTTGCTGGGCTATTATAGAGAATTGGATCCTACTGAAAAATTTGGCCATAGCAATTTTCTCTACAGCAAAATAATTCACTTCACAAGAGAAGTGTCAGATTATTGAATTCTTTGTGCTGAAATGTGCAGTGTACAAGGGTGTATATATTGGACCCTACAAGCAAAATACAGTTCCTATACATTCTGTCTGCTTTCAGCTTATAAGTCATCTTGCTGTGTGGAAATTTTTATACACCAACAATGAATGTCTCTTAATATTTTTCTCTTTTCTCTTCAGTTAATAGAATCAAAGGAAAGAAAGAAGACCAAAATTATGAGACTTGTAGTTTCAAAAATAGGAAAAAAAAATCAAGTCCCATTTGCCCATAAGACAAAACTAGCAATACATTTGGAATGTCCTGTCTCCATATTCAGTCTCTCTGTAAGTAAGTATATGTGGCCTGTATCAAATGTACGCTCATGGAAAGAAAAGACTATTATTAAAACTGTCATGAACAATTAGATCATTAAAGAGTGGATAACAAATACTGAAAAGCTTCTTTTGGTATAAGAGAGATCGTGAGGCTTAAAATATTCTTTCTGTCAGAATGGAAGGGTATTTTTGCTGTTCTCATTATTTCATTGTATGTGTTATTTATTTCTAACAATTTAATATCTTTTGCTGTGGACAATCTTCTATTATATCTTAGAATGAACTTATCAAGATTCCCCACAGATCTTAAAAGGAAGAAGCCTGTTTGTTCTATTGAATTTTTCTAAAAAGGCATTGTAAGCCCATCAAAGAATGAATTAACCTGGTGATATAACGAAAGCTTAGCAAACATTATTTTATTCCGCACTCATTTCATATGCTTACATTTCTTTCTGTTCCCTGATCATATTTCATTAGTGGTCCCGTCACTATTTTTCTCTCACTCTCTATGTCCCTTTAGCCAATATTTATGGACACTATGCAAAGTACGGGAATATCTGCAATAAGTCAATGGAGGCACAAACTAACAACTATTCTCAGTTTTCCGAGAAAGAAATTGAGTCTCAACAATCTAAAGTCCTTCCTCACAAGGCAGGTATACAACAGAGCCCAGACTGAAATCCTAGGTCTTCTCATTCCAATTACAGACATTGTATCCCAGGGATGACATTTCTCCAAATTAGACTTTGAGAGTCCAGTCTGTTGAACTGAAATAGAACTTAGAGATCACAGGAAAAATCATTCCCAAATCTTGTTGTGCATCTAAATCGCTGTGCAGTAAGTAAAACCCCACAGGTTCTTGGGCACTGGTCCTAAATTCAGATTCCTCTGGAGTGGGGTGGACCTGTGGTGTTTATGGCATCTTGAACATGCTTCACTGAGGAATCCATGCACAGTGGATTTGCAAAGCATGAATGTCCTCTGGGTCTTTATTTAGAGATGAGATGACTGACACTAGTGACTGTGATGATGAGATGGAGAAAGCCCAGGCTTCTGACCCTCATATCAATCTTTTACTCCATCATGGGCAGCAACTAGTTCTTGTGCGTAGTGACTGTCCCTGGGGTTTGCAGAATTGTGATTTTATTTCTCTTGTGTTGCCTTTAGTCATTTTTCTTTAGGAAATTGTGAATGAAGTTAAGGCATTTGTTGGGAGATACCTGCCTAAAATTGTTCATACAACACTGTGCTTTTGCTATTCTTATTTTTGTTAAAGGAAATGGACGGATTGAACCTTTGTAAAAAAAATAAATAATACCACAGATGGTACTCTCCATATGGGAAAGCATATTTGGGTTGTTAAGAAGTGTGTCAGTGGCCTGACCAGAACATATTAAACCCCATTTAAAATCAAATTTCAAGTCAAAGCACCTTTAAAGAACAATTGCAGAGTGAAATTCCAAAGGGGGAGTGCACAAAACAGGTTAATAGAGCCCATTAGAAGGTGTTTGAGACACTGTTACATTTTGAGAGTGTTCCTTTGGTGAGTGAGAATGGCTAATAATGATACCCAAGCTAATTTCCCACTTGAATTCTCAGTTTGTTTATATGCCTATATTAAATATGAAGAGAAAAATTAAAGGAATGTGAATTTTCTGAATGCTTTTTAGTGTCTGGGCAGAGAAAAATCAGACTGTAAATCTTTGGTGGGGGGGTGATAGTTTATGAGTACATTCATCTCTTCATGGAATAGATCATTAATACTACATTATAGGACTCTTCATATTTAAAAAAATATTTAAGCCACACTAGCTCTAAGCCCTTCCTTTAACATGGAAGAAATGGAGCATTTCCTTCTAATTATTTGCAGGTATCATCTCCTAAATTAGATAGTGAATCTTAAGGAAAAATAGCCCCATGTCACATTGCACTGTAGTATCACAGCCCCTCAAGTGGTGAATTACTTGAATTAGATGTGAATATTCACTGAGCGAACAATACGGCTGTTCGGCCACTGGATATTGGTCAATAGTTAGCATGGTTTTTCTGAGAATAGAAGAAACACTCACATAGGAGATAGAACTCTCAGGAGCCCTATCTTCATCACCATATATGGTGAATCTCCCAGTTTCACCTCCTATCATCAGTGGAACTCTTTTTTTTTTTTTTCTTGTTTTTATTTTTTTTTTAATTGGTGTTCAATTTGCCAACATACAGAATAACCCCCAGTGACCGTCACCCATTCACTCCCACCCCCCGCCCTCCTCCCTTTCTACCACCCCGGAACTCTGTTTTTAACTCTGATATTGTATCGCACAATCAAAAGTGTCCTGACATAAAGTAATTTTTGTTTTTCCAGTTTCAGAAGATTCCACAGCCATAGGAGATTTCTGTTAATAGTATGATGAACCTTAGTGGGTAATAATAGCTGTTAATTCCACCTTGATAGACTTTTCCATTTTCTTAAGAGTTCAAAAGATAAAGAAGCAGAAGCAAAGAAAATAAGGCAAATTGCATGCGATTACAAGGACAGATCTTCAGTGACTTACTACTCTGTATCTGCTGATTCGTTTAATAATCATTTGTCACACCCCTATCGTATGCATGGTTTTGCTTCCAACGCCACATATGTTCTAAAGGCCTAACCAACATACTGCACGTCACATTGCCTCTCCCGCTGCCCGCGACATGCTTTGTAATTGGAGAAGCATTAATTTTACCCTGAATGTGATCTCTTAGCAACAGGTAAGTGAAGGAAAAGAAAGTTGAAAATTGCAACCCTGACTCCAAACTACAAAGTGAAGACAATTTTCTGTAAAGTCCATTTAATTTAAAATCTCTTTTCTGCCTCTCAGACAGCCTTACCACTAAGCACTGCTATTAAAGTGCTGCTCATTCCACCTCACCAAGAATTGCTCTCCTGGTTGTTACAATGACTCAGAGCCAAGTACACTACACTGAACTGCCACATGGATCTTATATTTATTGCCAATATGCAGGGGGAAGGATGAGACTAAGTCAAATGTCTAGTGTTCTTGCATTGCTAGAGGAAAATAATAACACACTGGGTTTACACAACGTCCCTCAAAGAGGTGTCCTACTTCCTCGCAAAAGCACCCTGGGGTGATAAAATACATTACCGCACTATTTGACAAATGAAATTCTAAATTAAAAATCTTTAACGACCACAGTCAAAATCAAAGTAAGTCAACTTGAGAACTGTAATCAAAAGGTAATTATCTTAATTAATGTCAGTGTGAGTCATTCACAATAGACAAGGAGGAAAAAAAGCTATGAAATAATATGTAAACTGAGCTTCTAATCGTGTTCATATCATTGGTGTATATGAGACTACAGGGACATGTGCCAATGTTACAAGTTGATATCTCTGTGTGATTGGAGGGAAGGTGAGTTTTTGTTTTTGTTTTTTGTTTTTTTTTTTTATTTTTTTTGGAAGGTGGCTTTTTGAACACACGTTTCCAAATTGTCCTTATTAAATATGTAATTCTATTGTAATAAAGTAGGAAGTAACAATCATCATAGAAGGGCTTGTCTTAAATGTGGAAAAGGGGCAGAAACACAATTTAATCTGATTTTCTTCTATTGATGACTTACATGTCTTGGTACATCACACCCTAACTTTTCATTTTGAAAACAGTACTAATACTTATTACATGGCCCAAAACATACTGTTGGGCCTTTTTACCGGCTGCTTGATACATAGTATACTGTAGTCATCACATTAAAAACAAAAGCAAAGAAAGACATCTTAAACTGTTTTGATCTTTCAATACATTTTTATAGACTTCCTGCCAGAACAACATCAAGCTTGATAGTAATATACACTTTTCAATTGGAACTGGGTTGAATCTCTTCTCCAGTTACTACCAGCTATTTGATTTGGGGCAAATTCCTAAGAGATTCAGTTTCTTCATATATAAAATTTAGACATTTATTTACAAAAGAAACCTATACTCCCTGAGTTGTCATGATGTATAAAAGAGATAACATATGGGAACTGCTTAGTTCACTATCCAACTTATATCCAATGAACTTATATGTTCATTAAGTAGTAGATATCATTATACTCTCTAGAGTGGGAGAATCAATTTAAATAATGAACATAATACTTTGAATATCTAATCTTTTGTCATGAAGGAGGAAACACCATTCTTTAAAATCAATTATCCATCACTTGAATATAAGCATTGCCCTTAATTTGTGGTCTTTTAGCAGTTACTTACGCTGAGAATCAGTTTGCTCAACTATGAAGTTGAAAAAAAATACCTATTTCATTTGAGTAGTTTTGGAATAATAATAATAATGCTAATAACTACTATTATATATTGAGTCCTAATAATGTGTTAGGCCCTAGATTAAACACTGTACACATAGTAGCATATTCAGTTCTTGCAAAATCTTTGCAAATTATTTTGAGGAATAAATCCCTAGGGGTTAAATATAGGAGAACCACATGAATCTAGTGGAGTAATTGGCTGGTATAAGAAAACAAGAAATATTATGTACCTGCTTGAATTATACTATCTTCTAAATATCTAAATAAGCCTTTTGAAAGAAAAGATATACATATATACTTCCTGCCATTACAGTGATCTACAGAGTCCACAGCTGTGATAAATGTTTTGAATAAGTGAATACATTCACAAGTGAGAGAACTAATGAGTGAATAATAATGTGTTTAGTGGTATCTGAATTTTCAATTAGCTTTAAGATTTGTAGGCTCACCAAGGTCTTTCTTTTTAAAATTGCATTTTTTAAAAGATTTTTTTTATTTATTCATGAGAGACACACACAGAGAGGCAGAGACATAGGCAGAAGGAGACGCAGCCTCCACGCAGGGAGCCCAATGTGGGACCCAAGCCCGAGATTTCAGGATCACGCCCTGGTCAGAAGGCAGGTGCCAAACCACTGAGTCACCGAGGTGCCCCTAAAATTGCATTTTAATCTTTGTTCTCTCAGTTTCATGTTAGACATCCATTAAGGATTAACTCAACAAATATATATAATTATACACATACACATACTCTCTATATGAATATACCATACAGGGTATATAAGTTATATGCAGCCTCAAATTTTATGCAAAAATAACAACCTATCAAATAACACTTGATAGTTACTTCAATGTTGTATGAAAACATGATTTTTAAAAAAATTTTTGCTTAAAGCCTCCCTGGTACTTCATACCGATCAAAAGTGCTCACACACACACACACACACACACACACACACAAATCAGGTTTCACGGGACATACACATAGAAACACAAAATTACATTTTGTATGGCCCTGTGGCATTTTGACAAAATGGTCCTGAAAAGAATATGAAGAAAGAGTATGAGGAAAGGATCATGAATGTAGAAAGAAATTGTTTTTATTGATTTTCATTGGCAGTACAGTTCATAACATGAGGACTAAATTTATGAAATCAGTTGATTTGGCAGTGAGAAGCAGGCTACCTTTACGACTCAAAAGTTTGGCTCTCATATCCTTGTGATTATTAATTTCTGACTCTCAGGCCTGTTTCTGATGTCCAAGTGATAAGAAACAGGATAAAATAACGGATACTAGGTATTTTAAATGAACAAGGAAACTATTATTTTTTAGAAACATCCTGTACCAAGATCTTAGAATCTATATTGGTTCTTTTATATATTATTTAATTTCTTTCCCATACAATGCTACCCTGTTACAACAATAAAAATTTGACTTGGAAACCTAGAGATAAAATGTAATATCCTTAATGCATTCAGATTTATCCTATTGTTCTAGGATGCACTCCATTTTTTTTAAATGTTGGAAATTATACAGTTCTAATAGATGGTTATCACACTGCCATTGGCTTTTGGTTTTCTGATAACTTTACAAAAGCCAAATTTCAGATACCATCTTTAATATAACAAATAAGAGTAACACACAAACTATATGAGAATCTGAAACGATTTGTAAGGATTGTTTCTTTGGATGTTAAACAGTTGCAGAATCCACTGTTACTCTCCCTTGTGTATGGTTCTATTTCCATTTGCTTTCTGACACATTATTAAATGCAATCATAAAGCAGAGTGTTTCCTGGAGCAGAAGAGAAGCAGAGGGAAATTATGTTACTCAGAATATCCTAAATTCAATAAACAAACTCTCTGTGTATATGCACAACCAATTTAACCATGTTGACTCAATTGGTCAATCAATTCTAATTTAAAGCAAAGGTCAGCTCAGTCAAACCAGCAATCAATTCAAAGAAAATCAGTAAAAACTTTCACTTTCAATTTGTGTGCTTTGACTATTACAGGTGATGCAATTACTTACTGTACAAAAGAAGAAAAAAAAAACACTCTAATTATGTAATACTGAGTTTTAAGGTTAGTGAGTTTTAGATTTGTTTTGTAAAAGATTCTTTTTACTCCTTCTTGTCTCAGGAGATATAGATATATAGATATGTACATATATTATATTTAATATCACTGCAATATTATATATATATTATTTTACTGCAAAAGAAAAATTAATTCAAGTGCAAGGAGACATACTGACCTTTGAGAAAAATCTGGATAAGTTTTATAATGAAAGAAAACAAGTATGGTTTTATATTTTCTGATCTCAGATTTTATATTTTCTAATAGTTACAGTCTCAGACAAAGAAAGATAAGATCTGTTAGGGAAAAAATAACCCTCTAACAGAAAATAAAACCTATAATCTTTGGATTTTTGCGTCATCATATCACTGTCTGAATACCATTTACAATATATGATTTAAAAAAAAATCAAATAAGCAAGTAAAAAAAATTCATTACATGAAACTTATATGATTTTAAAAAATCATCGAATAAGCAAGTAAAAAAAAATTCATATTGGTCAGAGACAAACCTAATGCACCTGTTACCACCAGTTAGCTTCTGCTAAAATAGATTTATAATAAAATCACAAATATGCAGTCTAGGGGATACAACAAATACATAAAACACAAACTTGCAAGATAACATGAAAACTGTAACTTAATGCCTTCTTGGAAACTATGCATGCTTTTAAAAATTTACGTTCCATAGAAATCAACCTGACAATAAATGAATATCAGTGAAGAGCACAGGCATGTTCTTTCAAAGAAGTTTGTACTGTGACATGGTTACTGCCTGGACTTACTTACATCTGGACAGAAATCAAGATTTCCTCTTTTTTTTTTTTCTAAGTAGGATCCATGTTATGCATGGATCCCAACATGGAGCTTGAACTCGCCACCCTAAGATTGACACCTAAGTTGAGATCAAGAGTCAGATGTTTAACTGAGCAACCCAGGCGCCACCCGCCCCCCCCCAAGATTTCCTCTTTTAAGTGCCATACACTTGAGCGAGGCATTTAACAGCCTGTCTTGTTTTCCTGAGAATATGAAAACTTTCCCTAAATTTGTAGTGATCTTTAAGCAAAAATAATGTGTGCCATGTGCTTATTTCAGAGAATGTTTTAAAATTGTCATTCAATAAAGGATAGCTATTATCATTAATGGGACATTATGTAAGTTAAATAAATCAACAGTTTATTAACATGAAGGAGAGCTCTTGTTCTTCTAAGAAAACCATAATGAAAAATTACTAATTAAAAAATTATAATCAGATTATAAAACGAAATTACACATTAGCCTTCAAATATGCTGACATTGAATATTTTTAGGTTTTGGAGATGGTATGAAATGCTTGGCCCTTGGGGAGTTTTTAAAACTTAAGGCATATGGAGAGTATTAAAAATATGCTAAGAATTAGCTTAAGTAGATGGCAAAGACTTGGTAAAACAAGCTCTGGCATATATCCAATAACAAATCATAAAAACTGTCCTCTCAAGGGACTTTAATTAAATGTTTGGCCACTAAGGGCTATCCAAACAATATGGCATTACACAAGACAAAACCATTTAAGAACCTAATGGTACTGAGAGTTCTTTGGAGATTCAAGAAGTAGGGGTTTCTTTGAAAATTAAATGCTAGCAAAAGTATAATTAAGTGACCTTGAATAAATTAACTCTCTGTGGGTGGGCTCTTGGTTATTTAAATGTTAAGGGAAATAATTTATTATCATAAGAAAATATCTAGTCCCATAACCAAGTTTGGAACCTGTGCATCCACAAAAAAAATCTACATTTTATCTCTAAATCTGAGCAAAGGCAAACTGAACTTGCTAGCAGATAGGGTGGATTTATTCTTGACAGAATTTAGCCTAACCAGTACAAACCCTTAAGGACTCCTTTGAAAAAATTAAAAAAAGATTGTATTTGTTTATTCATGAGAGACACAGAGAAAGAGGCAGAGACACAGGCAGAAGGAGAAGCAGGCTCCCTCAGAGGGGAGGGAGGGCCTGATGCAGGACTCCATCCCAAGACCCTGGGATTACGACATGAGCCGAAGGCAGATGCTCAACTACTGAGCCACCCAGGTGCCCCTTAAGTACTCCTTTTAATGGAAATTAACACAATCCCTACATTTTTTGGTCCCATATGCCTGACCACACGCATGTGCTGTTATGATCACAGAAAGGCAAGCTGATTGTCGCATTCATTATGCCTGAATAATTGTGTAGTTAAGTTTTTTTGCCTTGCAATTCCTCAATCTCTTCAATTTGTAGAAGAAACCTAGTATAAATGATCTCAAAGGTTATATTCAGCTCAATATATTATACATGTAGGAAAATACTAGCTTCCATAGTAAATATGCAGAATGATGTTCATGTAAATCCATGAGGATTATGTTATTTTATTGTATATTCAAAAAACTGTTCCATTTATATTGTTTTAAGAACAGACTACTTAAGTTTTGAAAGTCATATGGATGCTAATTGTGCTCAAGGACTCATGGGACATTTCTTCTCGGATTGAAGATTTCCATCAAAATTGATTGCCATTTCAAGTTATTTCAAATATATATAACCGTAGACTTCTAAAATAAAAATGAAAGCAAGCAAATACGAAAATGGTCTTAAAGAATAATGGCATGATATGTAAAGTCAAGACAAACATCTCAATTTTCAAGAATAAATTCTGAGAGAAATTTGAAATGTTTCCTAATCATTGCACTCCTCTGTGTAAGAGAAATTGTTTCACTTTCTATTGATTCTTGTACCAGGGCCTATGTTATTTGCCCAATAAAAATGGAACAAAAGTTCTCAGTCTGCAGCAAGTTACATGTGGCAGTGAGTATCAGGCCACAAATAGCTTCACAATTCTGTGCATCACTGCCTCTGTTGATTCTTCTACTTGAATTTGCTTATTCTATTGTCCCCCCTTGGAATGACTGTATCTAGACTCCTCTACTCAAAGACTCTATCATTATCTGAAGCACATTTGTCTATATGAGAGAGTATTTATTAGGTTTGCCACTAGATTGCCAGCACAGTTGGTGCGAAAGGCTGCCAGGCAATTAACTTCATTCAGTAATTTTCAAAAATATGACCTAGATTATAATAAAGTCTTTTACCTCCTTAATTAAAGCACTTGTCAGATTATATTTATTGTCCTCAGGAAGGTCATTAAAATAAAAGCAATAAAAATTTATAAAATCATCTTTGTAACTAAATGTCATATATCATTTACTTCTCAGGTAAAGGCATTCTGCTTAATGAGATGATGGTTATCCATTTGCATATTGGATTTATAAGTTTTTGGTTAAAATTTGTTTTGAAGGACTGGCACAGGTAAATGATATCTAGCAAAAAAATTAATATTACTTACACAACCATCAACACTATTTGGGATGAACTCCAAAGAACCTGACTGTTGGGAATATTCTATGAAACAGAATAGATCAAAACAAATACAGTAATAACTCTTTAAGTGAAAATTACATAATTTCTTGCTGCAGGTATATGTCTCTTATGGAATTAATTTGTGGAAGTTTTTCTGTCTTTTTTTTTGTCGTTTTTTTTTTTTCTGTGTGTGTGTGGGGAGGGGTGGGTGGAGGGGATTTCTGCTGTGTCACAGCAAGCTAAAATTTCCTTTAGTGCTCCTATACAAAAATGTTCAGTGCTGCAAATTCTTGTTTCATGACAGATTCTTGTTCATAATCTTACTGCCTTCAGTTATCAAAATTCATTTATTTAGGTATTTAAATCCTAATAATTTCCTGTGAGTATTTACTAGATTTCTCTCTTCTTTAACTACTTTCATCTTTTCTATGATTCTTAGGGGTATTTAGAAAATTTAATTTTCGGGGGTGCACCTCACTTCTGAGTGTAAGGACCCTTCCAATGGTGTTCATAGACTTCACCATTCTGATTCTATTTGTGTTTTCAGTAGGTACTGAGTAGGTACTTCCTAAAAAAAAGAAAAAAAAAAAAGAATGGATGGAGAAATAACTGGTTGCAGTGATGGATATATATATATATATATATATATATATATATATATATATATATACAAGTGAATTTACTAATGTGACTTTTTCATACAAGAATTCTTCTAAACTGGGATCCCTGGGTGGCGCAGCGGTTTGGCGCCTGCCTTTGGCCCAGGGCGCGATCCTGGAGACCCAGGATCGAATCCCACATCGGGCTCCCGGTGCATGGAGCCTGCTTCTCCCTCTGCTTGTGTCTCTGCGCCTCTCTCTCTCTCTCTGTGACTATCATAAATAAATAAAAATTAAAAAAAAAAAAAAGAATTCTTCTAAACCAAGCAAAAATTTTAAATGGTGGATTTTTTCTGATTGTTTTAGTTTTCTTTTAGAGTATGTGTTGTTACTTTGGTAGTTGAATTCAGTGACAGCATTGAATTTCCACAGAGCAAACTGGCCTGTGGACTTCACATCAGAGGTGAAGGTGTATCATCAGAGCTGAACTCACAGACTCATCAGCAAAGTTTTATTTGCTGATATATTTGCCATCAACACAGAGGAGCTAATATATGTTTATGAGTAGAAATTCATGCAATTAACCCCTGAATGCCTGGGTTCTCTCTGAATCAGTACTGTTAAAAATGACAATGTTTATTCACATTTGGCTGTGCTTTTATAAACGGGCTTAACCAGAGACCAAACTCATTATTAAATAACTTTTTTTGTAAATACTAAATTTTTCAAAAATAAGCAAATTCTTAATATATAAATAGATAAATTGGGATAAACATTTATAAGGTTTATCTCATTTGGATTTTTGGTTAATGGACAGAAAGTTAAAAAAATGTCACAGATATTGAATAGAAACACCTAATGTCTGTAAAGATGAAGATGACATCTAAAATCTGCATGAAATACATGTCTCCTCTTTCCACTTGAGCTCAGGTATATTCCAAGTGGGTGAATTATCTCCAAATAGAGTCCCAGTGATCACTAACATGAAAAATTAAGTGGAAATCTAATTTTCTTTTATAAACAAGACACAACAAAAACATTGGATATCCTCTTCATCTCGAATTCGTCTACCTTAAAAATAATGTGAAATTTGCAACTGAGTAAACACATCTTTTTGATTCATTATTTCATTAGTTCATTTAGAGGATGCATTCTTATCCTCAAAGAAAAAACACTAGTGACTATAACTTAGTTCTAAAATGTGAAAATTATATTACAATGCTCTGCCAATAATTTGTCTAGTGTTTCCTCTTTAACAAAGGTAAGGAGGTGCCTCTTGTACTTAAAGAAAATTATATTTATATTATATTCTTAACATTGTAAGGCTCAACTCTAGGACCTGATATGAATCCCGATGTTTACTGAGGAAATGAAACAGTTGCCTTTTGAGATTTTTAAGAATGTGCTACTGTTCAAAGCCATTGCAGTCCATAATTAGATATTTAAAAACCTATCATCAACCAAAGATTTTTTTTTCAGCCTCAAAATATACAGCTCTATAGAAGACATCTTAAAAATAAGTATTTGTAAATTTTGAGTTTAGTATCTCAATTAGAATATACTAATTTCTCTGAAATTAAAAAAAATTAACAAAGAAAATGCTTTATGCACCTGAAAAATATTGTGTCTAAAATCAAAGCTAACACTCTTTTATTTATTTATTTATTTTTTTTTTGTGGGAGGAAGGTATAAAAACAATATTTCACTTGAAGAAGAATCACACAAAGGAAGAAATTAAAAATATCAGTTAAGGAGAAAAGTAGCAAAAATGTGAATTCAAAATTAGTGGGTTTCTATGTCAAATCCATATTTGCTACTATGAAATATGTGTTTTGTTATTCATATGTTTCCATGGCATCTAGGGACAAAACATGTAGAGATACTTCCATATTTAATAGTAAGAAAAATAGCCAATATAAGACACTGATAGAAGTAAAATTATGGCAGGTTTATAGAAACATTTGATAAATACCTTACACTCCACATTTTAAAAAATAGATAAAAATGTTAAATAATAAACATAACAGAAAATATTCAAATGAATTGCAGATGTAAAGAGAAATCTGCAGATAAATTAGCTTAATTGGATCAACAAAAAGGCACTGAGGGACATATCAGTCCAGATGCACCCATCTGGCACCTTTCACCATTCTGCTTTGCTGATATAATGGCAACTAAATAGAATCTTTAGTCTTGCTGATCTAATGGCATTCAAATTATTTCCTTTATGTCAATCAAGCTTCGTTTTTCTGTTATTTTCTTATCTCCTTACACAGAACAGTGGCACTGAACATTTTAAAAATATATTCGAAGCACGGGACCTCGATATTTATAAAGCAAATCAGCTCCTTACAAAGTTGATTTAAACTTTGGTTTAAACTAGAAGTCTCTCTCACTTTTTCAAATTTCTACCCATTACAAGAGGTCAGTCTGTATCACCTTGCTTCTTGTAACTTCAGCTGTAAGATTAATAACCATCAACACTTTTTTGGACATATTAACCTGAACATGTTTATCTTCACTCCTCATAGAAGTTAAATTTACTGTGGCTATTTTCATTTTGCATGTTGCTCCCAAGAAATCGTGTTTTGATTGTTGGATCAAAAGCTGTTCTAGTGTTCTTTCGGTTCCAGGTGAAGATTTTATTATCAGTACCGCTGAAAGTAATTTCAAATAACGAGTACATTTTAATTGGACAACCTATTATTTTTTAAAATACATTTCACTTAATGGCTCAGAGGGGGATCAACAAAATTATAAAATGTATCTACCAACTCTTAGGGAATGAAATTCATTTGTAGGGACGGAACATGCTTACATGGCAGTGGGATAGTCATAGTCGGTAGGTGACAAACAGCAAGTAAGTGTTAACCTACAGAGGGCCATTAAATTAAAATAAAAAGAGAGTGCAGTGGCTTGAGGAAAGCAGGGAAATACCTCCAGAAGGTTAAGAAATCAAACTGGATTTTGACATATACAAAGGATCCAAGTCTGTAGTGTCGAGAGGATGGTGTAGGATGGGGAAACATCAGGAACGAATGCAATGAAGCAAAAGAAGAGTTATGACTGGAGGACAGGTTAGAGTTTGGAAAGATAGGCTGGGAGAGTCCGAAGGACTACATACACGATGGGGATTGCACAGCACCAATGAGTGAAGGACTTTGGTAAGGAGTTGCTCTGTGAAATGGCAATCGGTATGCTGAGTTGGGAAACTGAGAGGAGGGGGTTGTAGGGAGGCTGCCTGGGGGACTCTGAAAGAATACATGTGGTCATCGGGCATTGAAGGGCATGAGATAAAACAGAGTGTGTGGCTTCCTTTTGGCTCTTACCAAACATATCTAGTTTTTAGAATCTATAAAGAAAACCATAAATTGCCAATAGAAAAAGTTTCTTAACTGTTGCAAAGCAAGGGATCTGACAAATGATTTAAAAAAAAAAAAAGCTATTAAAGCTCTCCTAAAAATATAACTCAATTCCTGAGGAATAGATAACAATCAAAACATAGTATTTGACTACTTAAAAGGAAAAAAAAAAGTTGAGGTAGAAGAGGAGAAAAATCATTAAATATAAATAATTATGAAATATTTATCTTTATTCTTAAGGGACATAGTTTGATGATATTATTTTCATTTTTTTTCTTTTCCTTTAGAAGAGCCTGAAACTGAGTCTAATACAAGGGATCACTATGATAAGCCACACAGTCAGTTGCTAGCATCATCAGAAGCTCATCATATTCAACAATGTTTACAGTGTGATGGTAACAAAGGCCCCTTTGTAATTGCATTATACATAGATTTTTCAGAATCACTCGTGCTTGTTATGGTTTTCTGATTCCTGGTTACCTAATATATATTTTTGTTTCTTGAAGAGCCTTTTTATATCTGGCAGAGTGACTTGAGGCAAAGAATAGAATATTGGGACTCTGTCCTTCAGGAAAAAAATATATGTAATTTAAGTATTTTATTAACAAAATGGTTTTTAGATAGAATTCATTGCATTATTATCTACTATCTCTCAATAAAGGCAAAAAAAGAAAAAAACACGAACATACAAGAAACTCATCTACATTGCAAACTCCAAGGCAATAGTCTATGAAATTCTTGATGTTCAAAAGTACAGTGATAAATTCCTTTGTGTAGTTCTGAAATGTTTAGTGGTGAGGATGATATTGCTACTCAAAGGTCGATGCTACTGAGCGTAGAAGGAATTCTGTATCAGTTTAACAAAAACTCAAAATATTGGTCCTGGGATGAGGGCAAGGAAAAGACACTGTTGATCAAGCTAAGGTTGATAAGGGACTGGCATGAGGACACTTTCCCTCCTACACCAATCCAACACTTCTCTAGTGTCTTAAACACAAAACTGGCAGTTGTATTCAGTACCAAGGCACAAAATTCCATTAACTTCCTACTAGTATATAAAACAATAACCTTCACACTTAGTTTATATATTTGTTGAATTAACAGTCATCTCTTTATAGGAAACCATAGAAAACCGTGTACTAGGATACCACTGATAAGCCAATTAATGTCATAATAGTAAAATACAAGCATCGCAGAACTAGAGGTCATCGGTTTTCTGCTGAAAATATATCACATGAATGAAATTTCATGGCTCCTGTCCCCCTCATCGCCCCCCCCCCACTCCAGACACAAACCAATACTATAGTTTTATAACAATCAGATCTGCTCCTACTTAGGACAATAAGTAAGATTTTTCTTTAGAGGACTGTGTACCCGATGAGGTGTCAACTCAAGGCTGCTATTTTTGTGCAGTGAAGGTTTAAGTTCTGCTGCTATGCAGGAAAAACATGTGATTTAGTGCTGTTTCATTGTACTTGTTAAGAATTAAATTTAAAACAAAGGCCTTTATCTCCAGGCTTTATTTAATATCTAGATTAAGAAATAGAATCACATTCTAGTATAATTCTGGGATGGCAACTTAACAATATGAGAAAAAATAGGAAAGAAGACCACATATAAAATTCAGGGATTATTGCATGCTGGCTAAAAATTAGATCACTCATCTCTCACTTCAATATGCTCCAGCAAGGCACTCATATAGCTTTGGGACTCTGTCTTCAATACATATGGTTCATTCATTAATTCATCATATGTTGATTGTTGAACCCTCAAGAGACAAACTCCTGGAGTACAGGAATTGGGGATGCACAGATGCATAAGACACAATCTCTGTCTTCAAGAAACTTACAGCTCAGGTGGAGAGACAGTCATGTAAACAAATCATTATAATAGAGTGAGACGTGCTGACAGATGCTTGTACAATAGGTCTGTGATGATAGACAAGGCACATTTGCTTGGGGACTCAAGAAGCCTGAAACGGAATAGTGGAGTGTGAGCAATATTTTGAAGAAAGAATTAGAGTTTCCAAGGCCAGGTTCAATAAAAATCAATGAAAGAAAATGATAAATAGTTAGATGAACTAAGTGACCAAGGTTCAGGTGCGAGTCACAAAAAAATATCCAGCCTGAAATATAATAATCGGGTGAATAATAAAGGAAGGGGACGTGAAGGCAAAAGACTTGGCCATAAATGCAGGATGGTGAAGTGGCCCTGGAAAATTTATATAGCCCCATTTTCACTTTCTAACATGTAGATTAAATATTTGGATGCACAGGGTTCCTGAGGAAAGTATATGAATCTGTTCTGTGAGTTCTGAAGCACCTTACAAATGTTATTTACCTAATTAGACTCAATTTTGTCTAGTGAGTGTTAGAAGCCATGGTCACTTAATTATGAAGATGTGCTTCTTAGAAACAGCAAGGCCAAGAGGCAAATTTCACAATTCTCTTTTAACATAAGTATTATTTCAGTAAAACATGAGGGTCACAAAGTAACGTCTCTTCATATTATGTTATTGCCATTAATACTTGTGAAGCTAATTAATTCTTGAACAAGAGCAATTCAGGATAAAGCGTGGATCACGTTTAGGAGATATCATTTACAACCAAGTAGCACCTGAACAGATTATCATCCCTGCAATCTAATTTGGTACATATATTTTTCTTTTTCCCGGACTTTTATTTTATTTATGATCTTATGCCTTTGTAAGCACAATTATTGTATCATGTGAAAATTATTTTTTTATGCTTACTCCTACCCATATACAGTCAGTATAACGAATAATAACACTGTAGTCTACCTGACGGAGAGCAAGAGTGACAAAATCAACACCCAATTCCATATTCTATTCTAGAAATAGAATATTTCTAGAAGATATTTCTTGAAACTGATGCACAATGAATCTGACACAAACCCAGCATTTGGCAAGAGCCTGCCTGAGGGTACTTTTCTCTGTCTCCATCTTCCTGAAACATACTCTTGAAGCCACATCGGAGACTGAACAAGAGAACTTCAAGAGAAAATGTTGAGCACCTAGTGTCACAGCCAGAGGTGGTCCCTCACGGTAAGTATGGATTTATAGACCAATGTAGTAGGGATTTGTTGTGGTTTTGCTGCCGGCAACCACTTCCCCTATTTTTAGGATGAATACACTATTCGCTGTCAGATTTTAGCCCATGCTGTTTCTGTGGGGTTAGTTCCATCCCGAGTTCTTAGGTAGACACCGGACTCAGGCCTAAACCACCCAGAAGAATAGCACTTTCTGCCATTCATGTGAGGGGTTCAGGTAGGTCCATGCGGCCCTGTTGGGGACAGTGGGACTGTGCTGGAAGGCTACAGGTACTGTTTGAATTGCAGAATGAAATGATTTGTCTGAGGATGGAAACAGAGACCAAGAGATGGACAGTCAAGGAGGGCCCTAGGGACCACATTTGACCATATATATCCAGTTGAGCGAGGTCAAATTCCAAACTTTTCAGATACATAAGATGATGAACTTCCATGCGATTGAAGCTAATTTGGGTCAGTTTTCTGTCACTTACAACTCAATTAACAGGTACACTCAAAATTGACAATTTAGGTTCTAACCCTGTTACAAGCAAGAACAACAAAATACGTTTTTTTTGTTTGTTTGTTTTTTGTTTGTTTGTTTGTTTTTGTTTTTTTTCTTGACGGTACCTTCCCTGGCTACCCTGAATTGTCTGAGGCCCTCTTGTGTCTCCACAGCTGGCTCCTCCCAACTGCAAGCCCATTCAAAGGCCATCTCCAAATTGCTTCATCCTGTGCTGACAACGAGTGATGCTTATCCATAACTGGTCTTTCATGTGACCTGACTCAGAGTTACTCATTTTTCCTTTTAGTTTGCTTGCCTTGAAGCCCCTTTCAAGTGGCAATAAAAAAAAAAATATGCTTTTAAATTATACCCACGCCTGCTTTTCCATTTCTACTTTAAAGATGTATTATAGGGATCCCTGGGTGGCGCAGCGGTTTAGCGCCTGCCTTTGGCCCAGGGCGCGATCCTGGAGACCCGGGATCAAATCCCACGTCGGGCTCCCGGTGCATGGAGCCTGCTTCTCCCTCTGCCTGTGTCTCTGCGTCTCTCTCTCTCTCTCTCTGTGACTATCATAAATAAATAAAAATTAAAAAAAATAAAGATGTATTATAGCATGTCCTCATTGTTGTCTCTCCTCTCACTAGTATTTTTGTTCTCAAAGGGTATTTTGTCTTTTTACCTCGTGGAGCTCTGTTAGGACAACATTCCGGTATGGTGTTTTTTACTAGATCTTTTGGAAGAAAAGCTTACAATGGGTTAAGTGCATTTCCTTTGTTGAGTGTCACCAGCAGTCTTACTTAAGGAATTAAGCTTATCCTTGTTTCTCTTTCTCAACGGCACCAGTGGGATGCTTTCTTCTGAAAAACTGAGTCTCCGGCATATGAAAACATCAACTATTTGTAGTAAAAGCTTGAGGCTTCTGACGATGTTTGCGGGCATCCCATATAAGCTCACTGGGTTGGAATTAACAGGTCTTTTCCTTACATAAGTGAACAGAAAGTCTACAAAGTAATTCTCTGCTAATCAGAGAAAATTAGTCTTGGATTCTACTGACATGGAAAGATTCTAACTGGCATCAAGCCTAAGGACTAGTAATAATTGTATTGCTATGGATTAGAAAGTCTCACTATGTATATTCCTTCAGAAGATGTAATCTTTATTAAAAATAGAATAACTGAGTTATACCCAATATTGTAATACTTTGATTATCAGCATGCTTTTGGACTTGATGAATATACACTTTCCTAACTGGAGACTCAGCTGTAGTTAAAAAAGGCCAGAAACATTTTCCATTAATACCCCAATTTTCAAAACTCCTGAGATATTCTTTTACCTGTCATTTAATGGTGTTTAGTAATTAGCAATAGTTTTGTTATACAGCTATTTATTTAAAAATGTGTTTATTAAGCACCCATTACTACCACCAATCTTGAACTGAATAGTATAAATACAATTATGTGAAAGGGAAAGATAGGGTCCCATTCCTTATGGAACACACATTTCCAGAAATGCTCACACAGATAATTGCCTAAAGTTTAGAGGAGTTCAAATACTATGCAACTATATTTATTATTGTTAAAATACATAAGCAAGTCACAAATCACCTATGCTGATGAAACTTTAAAAATGTTAATTGGAGTAGTTTAAATATTTTACAATTAAAAATAAATAAATATTTTACAATTTTGTCAACAAATTTGGGTGGGAGGAATTCATCTGAATGGTTTTTGACTGAGATAGAGTAAGTGGTGTTTCCCACCACATCAGGCATGATGGTATAGTCCTAATCAAGCATGAAGAACCCAAAGCATCAGAGTAAATCATTAAAGAGGGATGGCTAAAAGCAGGAAAAAAACAAAGTCTTATTTACTCTTCCTTCATAGCGCTGACAATCCCTGACTCTAGAAAACCTGGGGAAAAAAACACAAAACAAATATGGGGTTGTGGTGCCACTTCTTTGAAAGCAAGATTTGTCTCAAATATAAACTAACATGTAAAATATGGGCCAGAATGAAAACCCTATATATTAAAAGATATTCAAGTGAAACAAAATATTACATCAATATGTAATATAGAAATATATAATAAAATAATTAAAATAATTGAAGAACACTACACGTATTAAATTGAACAGACTTTCTATTGAATGGGAACCTACCACTTGTCTAAGAAAGTCTCTTGGGTTAGTTCTGAGTGCAGAAATAAGTACCAGCCTTAAGGAAAGAAATGATCAAAAATGAATGAAGTGTAGGTAAAGACATCTGACACATTTGCCTTTACAAATATGAGACATTCAATTAAGTACAACTAATTTAGAACTTGATAAAACAACGTTGTTTTCCAAATGTAGAAATGATGAACTCATAAAAGAGGCTCTGAAATCAATCAGCCATCCAATCAATCAATACATTAACTGAGCAGTCTCACTCCTCAATTGTAGGGCACTTCTCTTTCGATATAGATGAGTGCATTTTGAGAAGTGAATTTCCAGAAAGGAGAAATGACAATTGTTTGACTCCTTTGGAGAAATAGAAATTAGATAATTGGGGAAAGGCAGAGACAGTTCTTCTATGACAGTGAGCATTTGTCCAAAAGATGCAGCTGTATATGCCCCACGATTTGTAATCCCGAAATTAAAAAAAGAAAAAAAAATGTAAGCGATGACCAAGGTTTGAGAGCACTGGTTTGCATTTTGAAGTTTATAAATTGGCAATCATGTTCTAGGATAGTGAACAGATGCAGGGGAGATTGGCTTATGAATATTTGCCCTCAACAACAGCTGAGGAGAAACCCACGTGAAGTGATTCATTAGTTTAATCTTCAAGAACATTTCGAGTCCATTTCATCTGGTTTTTAAAACTGTTGTAATGTAGTATTTGTATAATCAGAGAACAAAAAAGTTTCGACAATTTGAAGATTAAGCATATCTTTTTAATTTTAAGTGTATCAGCTAACTCTAAACCATTAAAATCTGACTATCCACATTCTGTCAAAAGCTAATATAAACAAGCTTATTGTGTACAGAAAGTTATAGCAGCAACTGTAATCCTTTCATTCTTTATCTCTTTTTATCAATTATTAAATAAACAATCTATGTCTGTGCTTATAAATTTATGTTGGATTTATAATGTATGAATTTATAGCTGTTTCTGTGCAAAACTAAAACTTATGTTAGAATTTTCTCCCTATTATATACCATTTGTAAAGGAAATACTGTATTGTGATGGATATAATTTAAACATAAATAATTTCAAAATGTTTAATATTTTATGCTTTGGAATACATAATTCCCAAGGGGTTGGTTTGCTTTTTAAATAACTACATCTAAGTCATTTTAGAACAAAATCTCCACAAAACTGTGTGCGTACGTACATATATATACAGTTATATATACATCATATATATAGTATATACATAGTATACATGTGATGTGTATGTACTTTTAGAAATGTCTTCAAAACTTGAGAATATTTTAAGTCTATGCCTAAGTAATTAAAAGCACTGTATAATAGTTTGAAAAAATAATCAGCCATTTCAATATTGAGACTAACAACACTTTACACAAATCACAAGCTTGATTTGAGTTATGGTAAGGGCAGTGGAGAACCTTTTAAAATATATGATATTGATGAAATTAGCTTAATACAGTACAAATATAACTCATGTAATCCTCATAACAACCCAAAGAGGAGTCATTTGACTATATTCACATTCTCTAAATAGTGGTGCTACTATTTAAACACAAGAAGTCTGATTCCAGAGTCAAGCATGGCATGTGTATACGTATTACGGAAAGTAAAATCGTTTACAAGCTACATCCTAATAGAAAAGTGGGGAAAAAATCAATGTTAAGTGGGAATGTTTCAAAAGTACCTTATGAAGCAGGCCTACACTGGACTATTTATTCTAGTAAACCCTCAAATTTCATAAACAGAACTGAACTACCTAACCCATATCAATTTCACAAATAAATAGAAAAGGTACGCAGAATACACTTTTTGATTAGTTGATAGTTAAGATTTAAATAGTCTTCACTATCTTGATAGGTTGAACGATCTACAAAATGTCACCAATAAAAAGCCAGTCAAAAGTTTCTAACTTATTGATACACAAGTTCGCCTATGATATGTAATAATGGATAGACTGGGGTGGCTATAGATGGAAGGATCGTGTCTGATGTATAGGATACAACATTGCATTTTAGATAGAAATAGATTAAAATCACTCTTCAAGTATTGCAAGGGGTCTTATCAATAAAAGATACACATTATAAACTATATAAAACAGGTGATAGTGCCCTCTTGAGGACACTACTGAAATCTGACACCGGCTACCTATTCAAGAATTCTCCAAGTAAATCGACATTCTTTTCTATATCATGGAATTGCTGCCTTTTGTTCTTTCCATTTTAAGATTATACAGCACAATGAAAGAACTGCTCACACTGGTTCTTCAAACTTTTCATCAAAAGCCAGACTTTGTAACACTCACTATCAAATTTAATGCACGGATACAGATGGTATAGTTTTCATTTCCATAACTATAGGAAAGGTACATTGGAATAATTGAACATAGAGAGAGCAGTATGTCTCAGTACTGAGGATTTCAACCAAAAATGTTTTATCAAATATCCACGCTAAAAATGTTAGCAAATCAGGGACTGTATGCAACTAAAGATTCCAAATATGTTACTTGTATTTGCCTGCGATTCTGTTTATCATGCTATGATTTCTAACAGGAAGAAGGTAACAGCCAGTGTGAATGTTTTGTGAAACTCTTAGTTCTTTGGTCTAGATTTTCTATGCCTCCTGCATAGGAAGTGAGTGTACCGCGGCTCTCCATATTGTTGCCTGGACACACACACACACATACATACACACACAATACCGTTCTTCCCTAAATCTGGTATCATAGAAGGTTTACAATCAAAATACAAATACAAATGAAATAACTTTGGAGTAATCTAAAAAAAAACTGCAAAGAAAAAAGAGAAAACAAAAAATAAAAAGCAGTCTCAGTTGTATCAGAAATACAGGGATTTAGAGATTCCATTGCGGGGAAAGTATCAGAAATTAAGAAGCAGGGAAAGAAACTCTAAAATTCAAGTGGATCTTCTTTCTTAAAGTCACCGCAATTCCTGTGTGTCACCTGTTCTAGAACAATTTCATAAAATGCGTGCAAATTACATGTCAATCATTTGTAAACTGCTTACTTCCTGAAAAATCTAGATCTTTACCCAGATTTCTTCTAGGCCTTGGAAGAGATATGAAAGAGGTGAAAGCTAAACCAATATGCTTGGGAGGAACTCATTCTCCAAACCTCGGTAGCTGGGCATCAAACCTGAGGCAAAGAAGCTAAAGGCCAAAAAGCCACTGTGTTTTCTCTGTTCATTGAATTTCAATGCTGGAAAATTGCTCCAAGCTCATTAAAAAAAGCCAATTTATTATCTTAGAGATTCTTTTATTATCATGTCTTAAAACAGCAAATTATATTGCTAGGAACACTAACATATTTTTATGGTTTCACCACTTAGTATTAGGAATTACTCAATAGTTTACAAATATGGTAGTACTTAATTATCTTGGGTTTAATAAATGATTATTATATTTTAAAATCCAGATAAAATACATAAAATTGAGAGTCTATGGCCCCCTAGCCTAAGGAAACATAAAAATATCAAACAACAAAATATGAAACAAGTATCTTGATAGTTTTTTTTTTTTTTAATTTATATGTTTGGGCTGCTGCTAATTAAATTAAGAAAACAAATGAGAAGAGAAGGTAACATGATATATTTTTGCCACATACTTCCTATTTTTATAGAAATGTGGGATGTGAGATTGATAATATATTGATTTTTAAAAGTGCAGTGTTTAAATGTTGGTCAGTAGAATTATACCTTTTGGCTTTTCTCTGCACAGCCTTGAACAAAAATTCTGGAATCCTGAGAACATCCGATCTTCTGCACAACCTGCTAATTTCTTGCCACTCCTAAAATATGGAATCTGTTCTAGTCCATGAATCTTCTCATTATTTTGTCTCAATGACAGGCACTACTATTATTATTTACTTACCTATTTATTTCTTTATTTAAGTAGGCAGAAATTGTCTATTAACGAACATGCAACTTTCAGGCCTGGTTTCAATAGAAACTGCATCTTCTTTCCTTCCCCTGATCAGTAGACATCCTGAAAGAAATGTAAACTCCATCCCACAATCTCCATCTTCTCATGTCTCATACAATTTTAAGCTCTTTACCCTTTGACCTTTGCCTTATCATTGCCAGAGTTGTTCCCTTGAAGGTTTACAAGGATCTACTTTATAAATTCAATAGTTGTTCGAGTCTCATCCCCTCTTAATCTCCTGAAAATATTGAAAGAGATGAAAAATCCTTGGCCTTCATGACATCATAGTTTCCTGATTTTCCTTCTTTGAGTATTCCTCTTGCACCAGCGCCCATCTCTACCCACCGGACACATACTCTAAGCTTAATTCTTCTCTGTAATATTTCTTCTGTTCTCTATAATCATCATTTTAGCAATGCTATAGCTTCAAACACTGCTTCCATGAAGAGGGTTTGCATATCTATATTTCTAAGGTATCTTTTGAAATTTTTAACAATATTTTTTAATTAATTAATTAATTAATTAATTACTTTGACACAGAGAGAAAGCATGAGCTGGAGTAGGAGCAGGAAGAGGGAGAAGGAGAGGCACACTTCCCGCTGAGCAGGGAGCCTGACCTGGGGCTCCATCCCAGGACCCTAAGATCCCCACCTAAGCCAAAGGCAGATGGCTTAAGAGACTGAACCACCCAGGTGCCCCTCTAAAGGTATCTTTGTCTTAGATTTTAATTCATTATTCCCCATCCTTTCCCTATTCTTCTGATGATCTGTCTCTGCTTACAACATGCAACATACATGTTGTTACATGTTACAACACACCTCAAATATTATATCAAAAGTTAAATACATCAAATGCTTCCATAAATCAGCCCTCTATTTCCTGTTCCTTTTTTTTTTTTTTTTCTTCCTGTTCTTGAAATGTTTTAAAGGCCATCAAAACACCAAGAATTTTCTTGGAAATTTCCCTTTAATTTGTCATTCTCAGATGAGCTATCCTATTTTGTCCATGGTATGTTTTTTACTACCTGTCTCATATGTAATTTCCTCTTACCT
Organism: Canis lupus familiaris; assembly: GCF_011100685.1. Lineage (NCBI taxonomy): Eukaryota > Metazoa > Chordata > Mammalia > Carnivora > Canidae > Canis > Canis lupus. The sequence continues at coordinate 80,664,768 of NC_049224.1, forward strand.
TGTTACTGTTTCATAGTCTTCCTGTGTTCTTCCAGAAATATTATAATACCTTCTAAATAGCCTTCCTTCTCATGTTTTTCTTCACTCCACTCTATTTCGTCTATTATGGGTGTCAGATTAGTCTTTCTAAAGCTGAGAAATGTACAACAACCTGCTATTGCATATAAGTTAAAGTCCAGTTGTCTTTAAGCTGACATACAAGATCTTGTATAATCGGCCCCATTTTACATTTTCAATATTTTGTATGTCCTGCGATCATGCAAAATGTAATATCCGTTGACACAAGTTCAGTGTTTTCCTTTCACCTTTGTTCATCTTTCCAAGCTTCCCCTGACTATTGCAATGCCCTTCTCAATGTTCACCTATTCCTAATTCTGTTTTTGTCTTGTTTTGTTTTTTTCCTGCAGGTGAATGCCACGTACGCTATGAAAACATGTTTAATTCCTTGCCGTAAAAGACAATGCAAGTTACTCACACTACTTTAAGCATTGCACAGTAAGTTTTTTCTGTGCATGTTTTATTGAAAGCAATCTCATTTTTCTGTTATCCATAACTGCATATTATCCGTGCTTTTCTTATGGCAGTTATTACACTTTGCTGAGCATCACATTTATTTTTCTGTGGTTTTCTCTCCCGATAGAATAAAATCCTTGAATCAACATCCATATATTCTCTTTCTTCAATGCTTAGTGTAATGCTCCAAAGAAAATAGACTTGGAATTAATTTACAAGTCTCTACTTATTTGAAACAAACTGCATAAACTACTAATAAATATGATACACACATACATGTATGTGTATATATATATGTGCACCTATATTTACATACATATGATGGTTTTGATGAATTACCGCAACATTGTTCATTGAAAAAGTCAAATATGCTTCATGTCAGTGTAATTAACAGTCTTCAATGCAATATACAAAGATTGAAAGGAAATTAGACACTTCTGTTGGGAAAAGACTTATTACTCTTACTCTAAGAATTTAATGATTACCAGGGAAAGCATTGCTAGGCTTTGCATTCTTCTGTTCCTACCTAAAAACAGAGAAGAGAGAAAATGACAATCACTCAAAAATATATGAGTAGAAAAGAAGCCTTGCAACACTTACACATATTCAAATGCTATGAATAACTGAACACTCTACCTTTCTACATTACTGAGAGAAGCCTGCACACTTAGCTGGTGGAAACCTCCGAGCCCTAACTCACTAAACAGTCTGTTGATCAGAAATGCTAAAAAAAAAAAAAAAAAGAAAGAAAGAAAGAAAGAAATGCTAGTGTCTAGTTGCAGTGAAAATGCTGCCTGGTTACGCATGATCACCTTTTGGATTAACTTTCCTATACTCCCCTTGCTACCATTTGTCCCACACAACTCTTGAAGGAAAAAAAAAATAAAGACTTCCACAAACAGAAAGCTTTTATATTCTTGGTTTATTTTTATGCCCCAGGGATGGCATTTATTTATTCTTTAGAAATATTAAAATATGCATTTATAAAGCAGAATTACCTTTCAAGAAATAGCTCAAATCACTCCTGGGCATTTCTACATCTTCTTCAACATGAAGAGCCACATTGCTTGGGTTAAAAAGCTGCAGAAGCGAATTGGAACTGCTTGTCGAGGGGAAATTTTCCTGCCCTAGTGAAAATGCGAGTAACTAACAAAGCAATGCCAACTGAAGCAATGGTCCTCTTGGGGGCAATTCTCTTCTTTGCAGGACTGTTCCATGCAAGGGCCTGACTGACTGGACTTTAACTTATATGCTATGCTATATTTCTTCTGGGATTTTCCTAGAATCACATGGCTTCCAGTACTCAAGACTCCATGAATTGATTTTCACTAGTGAGGTTAAAAATTGTAGCTGTGATAATTAGCAGTGACTGGATTTCAACATGTTAAAGAAGGAGCTTGCTCTCAAAATGCCCTAAGTAGGAGAAAGTGACGTGAAGAAAAATAAAGTACTGGTGTCTGAATACTAAGTCAATGTTCTGCTAGAATATTGTCATCACTCCTAAAGCACACCCAGAAGAATAACCAAACAAACCATAGTAATCTTAGCTAGATAGTCCCATGCACTAGGTAATCCCCTTGTGAAGAAACACATTTCAGAAGCAAATGTATATTGCATCTTCTTTCAGCAGCATTTGATTTTAGAATTTCATCCTACCAGTCATATAAATGGATGAGCAAACACAAAACAAATTCCCCACAGAGTTGTTGTTCCTAACTTGTTTAGCATTATGGAACTTCAAACGTTTAATCATGGATATTATAACGTGAGCCCTGTTAAATGGAAGTCCATACTACCAAAAATCTCTCTTGAGGTTTTCCTTTCTCAGAAAAGTGGAGATATTCTTTCCAACCTCACTCCTTATCCCATGTGCTTTTCTGGTCCAGGGATATATTCATATCACACATGTTATCCAAATGATGACTCGGGAAAAATGCTTTTCCTTACTAAGTGGTATATAATTTAGTTTCTCTTCATTTGACTTTTCTTTTCTTTTTTTTTTTTTTAAAGATTTTATTCATTTATTCAGGAGAGACACAGAAAGAGAGACAGAGACATAGGCAGAGGGAGAAGCAGGCTCCCTGCAGGGAGCCTGATGTGAGACTCGATCCCAGGACCAGGGATCACGACCTGAGCCAAAGGCAGACACTCAACCACTGAACCACCCAGGTGCCACTGACTTTTCTTTTCCAAACCAAAAAAATATACAGGAAGCTATTTATCTGGGCAATTTGTGTGTTTAATGACAGTAGTTTAACCTAAGTGATTCAGATTATGAGAATATTACCAAATTTTGAGGACGATAGAGCATGAGATGATAAAGACCTACCTAATGAATTGCTGAATGGCTACATGTTTGCCTTGTTTTGGTTTGGCCTACTTAAGAAACATTTCAGTTTTGGATTAAAGGGGTATATGCTCTATGCACTCAAGTGAAGCACTTGGTCATTTTTTCAATTAATTCAATATACCAAAGTGACTTGAACTAAAGTGATTTAAATAAAGATACAGGTACAAATTTTAAGTGAATATATTTTTATAGCAAAAGGCAATTAAAAAGCATTCTTTCTTTTTATGAATGCCATACACAATTTCTTTAGTGAAAAAAAAACCAAACAGTTTACATAAGTATGCTTCCATTTACCCAAAGTTCCACAACAGGAGAACAGATACAACTTGTAGATGGTAATAAAACTTACAATAGTGACTGTTAAGATTGGTGAGAGACCTGTGGAGAGGGACGGAGGGGAGACTGCAAAGAGGCCGTAAAAAACTCCCTGAGGTGATAGAAATATTCTTTTTTTTTAAGATTTTATTTATTTTTTTAATGTTTTTTTTTTATTTTTTTTATTTATTTATGATAGTCACAGAGAGAGAAAGAGAGGGAGAGAGGCAGAGACATAGGCAGAGGGAGAAGCAGGCTCCATGCACCAGGACCCCGACGTGGGATTCGATCCCAGATCTCTAGGATCACGCCCTGGGCCAAAGGCAGGTGCTAAACCGCTGCGCCACCCAGGGATCCCCAAGATTTTATTTATTTATTCATAGAGACACAGCTAGAGAGAGAGAGGCAGAGACACAGGCAGAGGGAGAAGCAGGCACCATGCAGGGAGCCTGATGTGGGACTCGATCCCAGGTCACCAGGATCACACCCCGGGCTGCAGGCGGCGCTAAACCGCTGCGCCACCGGGGCTGCCCTGATAGAAATATTCTGTATCTTAATTGACTGGTGGTTATATGGTATGTGTATTTGTCAAAACTCACCAAGACATACAATAAAAAAAATCTGTGCATTTCGTTGTATGTTATGCAAATTACAACTTAATAAACCTGATTTATTAAAAAAAAAAATCCAGCCCTGGCCATTTGCTGTCCTGATACTGAAGGCAAAACCATATAATACTAGAACCCTTTTGGAAGCTCTGCATATATCTAAGCCAATGATTTTTAAACTGAGTGCAGATTCTAGGTTAGAGGATCATGACCTTAGTCTGCAACCCCTTGCAGACCTGTCTGTTGGCTCCTGCATTAATGTATGTACCTATCCTGCTTTGAGGATAATCATCCGACTGTTGCTTCTAATTTACTTTCTTTGCTTAAAAGGAAATGTGGCTGAATTTTCTTTCTTTCTTTCTTTCTTTCTTTCTTTCTTTCTTTCTTTCTTTCTTTCTTTCTTTCTTTCTTTCTTGTTAGGAAGTATGCTTACATACACACACACACACACACACACACACACACACCCCAATCAGCAAAACATGTAGAAAAAAAATAAGCCTTTCAATTACTCTTCTAACAAAGATTGCACAGAGTCAAGGACTTCTTTTATGTTGTCTCAGAAATAAGACTAAGGGTCAGAATGTGGAAGGCAAAGAGGAGGTAAATTTGGGTCTGTCGAGAAGAGACATCAGAGCTATAAGCTGTGGACAACAGATTATCCTCCTTCAAGACATGTCCCCTCTTCCCATGGGGGAAGAGCCTTCAACTGGCCCTCAGACTTTAAAGGCTATAATGTTCACAACCAGAGAAAGTTGTGACAAACTCTCAAATATCCTCATACTTTCACAAAATATAGTGACCTCTAAAAAACTGAAGACAAATACTAAATTGACTTTATGATTTTGCTGCTTCAAACCACACTGAGTACAAGAGCTAGTATCTGCTGATCTTTAGGATCACTGATCCACAGGGAAATGTTATCAAGGTTTTGAGGTAATACTACTCTTGAAAGTTAATATGTGTTTTGCTCTTATGAGCAGGTGCTGTTCTAAGTACTTGGTATGTAGTATCTAATATTTTTCTTTGCAAAAACTGTACGTAGTAGTTTACTCTGATCGTTCGTAAATAACACACAAGGAGTATGCAACTCAGAGACATTAAGTAGTTTATCCCCGGTTTAACAGGAGATCTGTGGTGGAGCTGGGATTTAAAATGTATGGGCCCTGAATACTGTGTAAGAGTATACATAGGAACATTGTTAGTTATAGCAAAAAAGTGGAATAATTCTAATGTCCGTCAATAGAAAAGTTGATAAATTCTCACATAGGCCTTCAATGATATGTGACCCACAACTGAAAATCAGTGAACCACAGCTAGCTACCCTTAACAACATGGATTAATATCACAAAAAAAAAAAAATTTCTGAAAAAAAAAATTCTGGTGTGTAAATCAAGTCATAGAAGAATATGTAAAAAAAGAATATGTAAAGTATGATAACATCTATATGCAATTCATATGTGGAAAATGTAAAACAATGTTTATGGATGTAACTATTTGTTAAAATTATAATGAAAAATATGAAATCTATAAATATTATCTTTTTCCATATTGTAATTTCTTATTCCATCCCAAATAGCCCCTCGGCTAGCTTTGTGTTCATTTTGCTTATATGTAAGACTTTCATCACTAAGAAAGAAATGATATTTGTTATTTTCATCTCTTATTTTATGATTCAAAGAGTATATTTTAATGAATGTTTAGGAATGAGTAACATGAGTGATAATTACAGTAAAATTTTAACAAACTATCAGAAATTAAGCATGTGGGACAATGTTTAAAAACGGTATGTGCCAAGTTCCTTTGTTAGTGTCAAAGCCTGAGATAGAATGATTTAGTAGACATCAGTTTGCTCTAAATCTTTCCCCAGGGTCAAGTAGTTTAGTTAAATCCTTGAGAACTCCCTTCTTTTCCATATCTTATAATTTAGTCTCTACAGCTAGATCTCTGCTTTGACCATATTTCCAGAATGGCAGGTCCAAGCCTTGCTCTCAGAAGTCTTGGCCTGGGCCCCAACCATCTGCTGCCAGACATGACTGAATCCATTTACTTGCTTCCCCAAATTCTGAATATTGCTTGTTGCCATCTACTTCTGTGAATGAAATCTGATCATCAGCTAAGAAACACATGTCACCCTGTTTAAGTCACTGTCTCCTTTTATCAATACACTATCATGATATTATAGTCCATCTAAGTTTCTACCATTTAAAGCAAAATCTACACTGCGAATGCAGGGCATATAGCAGAGAAATGGTGGGAAAAGTGACAACTGCCTAAATATTCTCTGAAGAGCACTCTTCAACAGTTCTTCTAGAAAAGAAGCAATAAGCAAGAGAAAATTATTGCATTCCATATGAGAAGGTAGAAATATTCCCAACTAATGACAGCTCTAGGTAGTTTTTTAAGAGCATTTCTTCAGTCATTTAATTAACCAGCATTTAGAGACTCTTGAATGTTTTAATCATTAAAAGTTCTGAGATGAATAACACTAGGCCCATTCTCTCAAGGTGCTCATTAATAATTACATGAGAGGAATAACGTGGAACTTGGCTAGAACTGCCATGAAAGTATGAACACAGCACAGTGAAGACCTGGGGAGATCCCTTCCAGGAGAGTTTGTGATATCTAAGCTGAATCATGAATAATACCAACAGTGGCAATAAAACTTGCAAATAATTGCTAACTAGTATTTGTCAATAATTAAGTCAAATAATTTTTAAATATGATTTAATTCCCAAATGATTTTAAGGTTGCATTGTTATTCCCAATATGCAGGTGAAGAAAGTGAGTTTCAGAGATCAAGTAAGAGTTTTCAAGGATGGAAAACAGGGTTTGGGATGGCGCAGAGAAGGAGTTTGCAACAAGGAAGAAAATGGCGCCAAGATAATTAAGGACTAACTAAAGTTAATTCAAAATGAGAGGGATGACGTAGGGGATGAGAGGTAAAGATGCAATGAGTACAGAATTTTAAAAGTCTAATTTTGAGTTGCTACGGCAGGCGAGTGTTTTGCATGTAATTCATTATAGAGAAATATTTTTAATGAAAGAATGAGTATTACATGGTTTGCTTCCTAACTCAATTTTCTTCTTTATAATTTAACAAATTTAATATATATTAAAATGTTAGTTTCAAAGTCTTTTGGAGATGGAATCTACTACTATTGTTACACTTTAAGTACTATGATTTCTTGCTTCTAAGTTAAGTAAAAAAGACCAAATGCTATGGAGGAAAATACTGATTAAGGGGTCATTTCAATTAAAACCATAATATCACACTGCACATATTGATGCCAAAGATATTTGTAATACCTTATAAATAGTCCATCTTAGTACTTCCTAAGGCTTTTGCTCAACTTCAAGGAATGAAAAAAAAAAACATATCAATCCAGATAGCACTTTCCCTCACAGTAAAAAATTCAAAGGCAAAAGTCCACTTAACAACTTTTATGTATCTATGCCAAGGAAACACTTATCACTATCATAAACATTTCACTAAATATGCCAAAAATAATTACTCACAAATATTTTAAGATCATCTGTATGCCCCCAAAAATGCTTCCACACTCTCAAGGAAATTTTAAGAAAATACATCTCAAGATAATAAGCTGCTTCTCATTTTCCTCTATTAAATGATTAGGTGATGTCAGATACTGGTCACTTAGTCCCTTAATTACAAGGCAGCATCACCATTTGGGGAATTCTAGTCTAATGTCATGCTCACCTAAAAGTAATTTGCATGGCAGCTGCTCTTTGGCTCTGTGGATGACATCAGCCACTGCAGAAACAGAGGGGGGTGGTGTCATTAGGAAGCATAGATGTTCTCTGAGGTCATAGTGAATTGATGCTACAGAATAAGCTAAGGACAAGCACATCTCTTACTGGAAGGGATGCGATCACCATGTTTTCTGCCACAGGAGACACAGATTCCTAAAGAACCTCATCGATCACTTAAGGAAAAGTGACCTGAATTCTAATTTTCTTCTCCAAGTATCTGCTTTGAAATATCAGAAAAGCTGTTGATTCTCTATGGCCCAGCCTCCCTGTCTGAGTTGAGGATACAATCTCCCACATTGCAAGGGTGTAATTAATTAAGGTGTAAGCATTTTCCAACCTGTGGATGAAGGTAACAGGTGCAAATTACCATTTGAAAGAGTGATTCATGTCACCAAGACTAAATGCTGACTAGGGAGGCTTAAATCAACCCTATTTGAAGTTCTATTATTTTTTAAATGCTGACAGAGAATTCACACTTACATACCGCATTGCACAGATAAGATATGCTCCCTGCCCTCTGGGTCTGCCATTTCAGTGAAACAGATGGTGAGATTACAGGATGAATGTGGAAGCAATGGGCAGGGAAATGACGATAGATTTTTACAACCCTAAAAAAGTCCGGGAATAGCATTACCAGTAGGTAAATGAGACTTAGATAATGGCAATTTCTAAATTCAGATGTTTATCTGCATTTTTGAAAAGGCACTGAGCAGCGAGGCTTCAGTCGCCCTCATTCTAAAAATGTGTTTTTAAAATAGACATCATCGCTCATGCGGATATTTAGAATAAAATGTGAAAGTCAAATACCTAAATGTTTTAATGCACACAATTGTCGTTTACATCATAACCGTTGTTAACATATATTACTAATGGTGAGTAATTATTTCCCTTCTTAATTAAGTAACTCTGTTTCATCCCTGAGGTTGATTACGAGGGGAGGTAATTTTCTGGGAAGAGATGCATTTTAATGCAGTACCTTTGAAGTCCAGGTGTCCAATCTGGTGTGAAAAAGGGAAGGAATAGGATGAGAAAGGGAAGGCATGGAGCATTATGGTAAATTGGGACAACTGATGAAAAAGAAAGGAATTCCCTTAAACTGTAAAGATGTCCTTTACAAAAAAGGAAGACATATTCAATAGGCTTCTAAGGGGAAGGCTTGAAAACTCAATTGAAGTAGAACAGAGACTTAAAAGTCACACTTTGAGGAGGGAGAAATTGATTAGGATGAGGACTACCAGGGCAATAGAGTGGAGTTGGGTTTTTGCTGGATGGGATAAACCTAGACAGGTTTTAATATAAAAGAAACAGAGCTACAGAAAAGCTAGCAGCTGGATATGAGAGTGGCTATAAAAGAGGAGGTGAGACCTCTAGGAAGCATAGACTGTGGGAACAAAGGATTGGATAAAAAAAATTGCAAAACATAAAGGGCCGAAATTAATGCCTATGATTGTTAAATTGACGATGCACATAAGGGGGGATAGATGAATCAAAGGAACTGTAGAAAGTTTAAGATCTCATATAGAGTTTTTGAAGCAGATGTAGATTCCAGCAGTATAACACGATGAAATTCAACGGAGCATCCACAGCAAATTCTACAGCAAAAATAATCCACTCTGCTGTGTCTCCCATTCCATGGTCCTTTTCTACTCTATTTCTATTTTTTAAATAAAACATGCTGAAACAGGGGCAGCCCAGGTGGCTCAGTGGTTTGGTGCCACCTTCAGCCCAGGGCCTGATCCTGGAGATCTGGGATTGAGTCCCACGTCAGGCTCCCTGCATGGAGCCTGCTTCTCCCTCTGCCTGTGTCTCTGCCTCTCTCTCTCTTTCTCTATCTCTCTCTATTTTTCTCATGAATAAATAAATAAAATCTTTTTAAAAAATAAATAAATAAGCATAAACATGCTGAAACATTACTTGTATTATCAGAGTAAAGAGTCTCCAATCTTAGTATTTTTTTTTCTCAGCACTGTTGTAAAAGACATAACTATGAGCAATATTTCATAGCTCTATTATTAGGTTGCTTCACATGGTCTGATAGATCTATTAGTGATGCATGTTGTTTGAGTTATCATCATCTGAGGCCCATCACTAATACATTCAGTTACAAACACATTTCTGTTGGCTTTCCACAGCATCAAGTTGAAAAATAACTAAGTGAAAGGGGACTAATGAAACTTCAATATCATTATTTTGCATTTAATGTTTACACTTTGCATTTTTGGGAAACTGCCTTTTGAAAAAAAAAAAAAAACAGATAACATCACTTTAAATTATTTATTCTGTAAACATTTCTGAATGTCTATGAACACTAGCTATTAAATTAACCATGCTTCCTATCTTCCAGAGAAGACAAGAGAGAGGAATTTCAAAGGAAAATAATAAATACTATTATGCAAATAAATATCTAAAAAGGCACAATCTTGTTGATAGGAAGCATATAATCTATTTGTTATTTATTACTGTCTATTCTTTTATTACTGTCTATTATGTAGAGTCTAAGATAAAACATTTTATCTTTTTTTAACATTGTATTATTTTTTAACATTTATTAATTTTATGGCAAAATTTAGATCTTTCAATCTCATTTAAAAAGTAGATTGTTTCAACATTTAAATTTTAGTTTTAAAATAATTTATTTTGATTTAATAATATGTATGAAGATAAATGTTCAAAATGACATGTATTATTTCCTAAATCTCATCATACTTATATATCGATAAAAGTCATTTTGTTTTTTGAAAGAGAATATGGGCCATATGAGAACTTTCTAGATATATATTATATATAATATACACATGCATAATTCTATAATTAGAGGCCAAGCCATTTAAGAAGACTGTACATCTGATAAAAAGTTTCTCTGATCTTCAGAGACTATTTATCATAATTTGACACATACAGATAATCATGAACAAATAATTTTACTAAGGCGGATATGGTAAAGCTTTTTTTTTTTTTTAAGTTAATTGGAAATGAAACAAGTAACTATACATTTTATCTTGGTTCTTTAGAGATTGAGCAACAAAACTAGTTAGCCCTGTATAGATACTACACACTACTTATGTATAATTAAAATAATCATGAAAATGTTATAAAAAACAATTAAATATTTAAGAGAAGAAAGTCATGCCACAATCATGAAAGTCTTAAGTTAGATTTCTAGTATGTATCTGAGGAAACAATCTCTTCTTCGTAAATAATTTTGAAGGAAACTGGCACATAATATCAGTATTTTTCCAAGGAGGTATTTGACCATGTTTCCAAATGCCTTGTTAATTCTTTACACTAAGAAAGGAAGAAATATTTGAAAATAATGAAGTCTATTGAATATTGGAAATCATATTTAAAAAATAATGACAGATAATATTTTGCATTCTATCAGATGTGAAACATTTTCATCAGTGGTGCTGGAAGACCAAGAACTAAGAAATTGAAATGCTTTAATCTGGCATCAAGTTTGTTCACATCTGGTAGTAAGGAACCTTCCCGGACTTCACTTACCTTAAACTATACATACAGTCTACACTTCAGGCAAACTAGACCACTTGTGATTTCCCAAAGTTCCTAGTCCTACTACCTGGGATGTTCTTTATCCCAGGGTTCTCAATCTCAGGATATTGAGAATTTGGACCTGGTCATTTTTTCTGGTTGGGGGGCTGTCTTATGAATGATAGGATGTTTAGTAGCATTCTTGACCTCTACTCATTAAATGCCATGTGCAATACTCCCAGTCGTCACACACAAAAATGTCTCTAGACCTTGCCAAATATTCCTTATGGGAGGGGAGAATGTGGGTCAAAACTGCCTCCTGGTAGTAATCACTGCTTAATCCCTTGGTACATACTTATTAAATCTTAACCATCCTTCTCCTTCCAGACCAAGATCAAATATGGTTTTCCCATCCTCCTTATACTACCTCCCACTTGTACCTTATTCTAACTTTCCCATTCTGCCTTATGTTACAAGTATTTATGTACAAATCTTATCTACATCATTAGAACAACATCTGGTTGAATGTTGGGATCACACATTTTTTTCCTTGGTACCTCCTAGGAAGCGATTTCAGAATAAGGCCCTATACCTCGTAACTGCTGAAAAATTGTTGAGCATTTATTCTATAGCAGTCAATATTATTATCACCAAAATATTCTGAGCCTCTATGTCACTGTCTGTACCCTAATGTTTTTTAATTTTTTAATTTTCTTTAGCAAAGCAAAAAAGTTTATTAAGCAGAGATACAGAGAAAGCTCTTAGAAGTAAGAGGAGTCCCGGCAGGATTGCAACTGAGGGCTTTTATAGGAAACTGACCAGGGAATGTACCATAGATTTTGAAAAAGCAGAACATTATTAATATTAACCAATCTAAAGAATGGTACAGGGAAATTCTATTCCTTTTTTTTTTTTTTTTTTTCTTAAAACTGGAGAGTAAGTCATTGCTGTTGAATTCAGTAATGGTCTTGTTGTCTTTTCTCTGCAGATAAAGTTCATTACTAAACAAATTAGCTTTTCAATTACTGCTGCTAAGCCATAAGTAATTGGAATTCACTGAAACTTTCATAGTCTTTTTTTCCAGTTGTTCTTTTCTAAGCACCAACAATTTAAAATAAGATGAAATTATGCTGCTCATGATTAAAAATATATATATATGAATAAAAAATGAAACATGGCTTTTAGCCTGAAGACAAATAATTTCGATAACAAACTTCATTTTCTTTTCTTTCTCTCTTTTCTCTTTTCTTTCTAAGTCTGTGGTTAAGCCTGGTTAGTGCTTGGATAGATTTCTTAAATACAGAACTTTGGCTTATGATAGGTCGTAGACCAGATAACTCATTTCTTGCTCTATTATTTGTGAAGAAACAACATCCTAGGACTAAGATCTAGGCAATTGCTGAAATCAGGTTAAAGGGGGAAGACAGAGAATGAATGAAGTTTTGAATCAAATGGAAATTGAAAGGTTAGGTAAGTCTTTTTTAAAACAAATGAAGGAACCAGAAGAGGGATGTTTTCAGCCCCCTCCCTCTATGGACATTGACACAGGTGAAGGACGAGTGGTTTCCAGGTTCTCTAGCCCCAGGTGAGAGCCCCAAGGAAGACAAAGCAATTTGAGCATACAATGAAGGATTGCTGGTAAAATACAAGTCTGGGGTTTTACAGAACAAGTGAGTACAATCAGCAATCTTGCCATTAACTACCCACCTCACACATGCCCAAGGAAGACTCAGTTTATCCTCATAGTCACAGCCACTTTTACTAAATTTCAGTTTGCCACTCAGATTGGGTCTTTGGGGGAGCTGATTCATTCATGACTAGACAACAAAGCTTTTCTTTTTTTTTTTCAAGAGTTAGTATAACCTACCCCTGGTATAGTAGTTACCTTTGTATTGTATTGTTTTGTTTCAAAACTACTTTCTTATTAGTCTTTGTTTCTCTTTCTTTATTCTCTTAAACTACCTGGATACCAAAATCTGCTTACACCAAGATATGACTCCGAGGCGCTAAGTTCTTGTACTTGAATCCAAGCCCAGTTCTTATCTGCTATCAGACCTATCTGCCTTCCTGGGGTTTCCAAGTTTTGCCTAGGTTCCGCATCCCAGCATTGTACTGAATTATTGGAATTCTGAACCACGTCATATGGAACATAATAGAAATTAAGAGTGGCAGATCTTACGTGCAAACCCAAATATACCTGAATTCAAAGTTCTCTATAAACTTCCTTGCTACAGCTAGGAACCAAGTCTTGTAATACTAAGAGCCTTGTAATACCCAAGGGCTGCTATGTTCTCCCAATAATGCTGGAGTTGTGTCCCCTCAAGACCCCCAGCTATGCTTGCAGATATCAAGTCTTCACACAGCACCCAGGATCCACCCTAGTCAAAGGAACTTCCTGTAGATTCCATCGGCTCCCATCTCTGGAGATCTCACCAGATGTCTGGATGTCTAGGACACTGCTGACCCTGTTTTCATATTTAAGACACACAATCTTCAGAAGACTACCATTTTTACTTTATGATCAGTTAATGATATGTTAATTAAAATAGGCATAGCATTTCTACACCAAAAAAATTGACTTGCATGCTTTTACTTTTGGTAAAGTTGTTTTTTCCTGGTCACAAAAACACCAGTGATTAAAAGCAAAATGAATTAGCTAGGCCTTCAAAATCAAAGATATATTTAATATTTGCTACATTTCAGAGGGTAGAAGATAAAATTTTGTAATCATCTATGAAAATTACTGCCACCTGTACCAAATTACAACATTTCTGCAGACTTGCTTAATTAGCTGTTCTGGGCATAGTCAATTATCAAAATAAATCAAAGCCACACAACCAGTTTGGGGTTGCTTCTGATCACCAGCGTAGTTATGTTTTGTGACATAAGGATTTTTTCTATTTTTTCCACACCCATTACACTTCCCAAATCTTCAGATTATTCTTGAATAAGCTGTCTTAGCTTCTTTTTTTGCAAGATTAGCGCATTTCTCAATTTTATTTATCTCATGTGTTTTCTATTATGAAGAACTGTAGTTGAAGTAAGGCTAAAATTAAAACATGCCAGTTAGACAACTCTATTATTAATCCTAAATTTGGGGTAATTATGAAATGAAATATTTATCTTCCTCTCTTCTTATTTAAAAGAAATTTTCACATTTAAATAATCAAATTTGAGTGTGATGTACTGCAAGAGCATTGAAACAAAGAAACAAACAGGGTTTTTAAAGACTCCCCTTAAACTCTTTTACTCCAAGAATGTCTCTATGTATAACACTACGTATGATATCAAATTTTTATGTGTCCTAATATACTCGCCATGTTAGTGGACATTATGTTAACCTACTCAAAGTCAATATCCTACAATATAAATAATTTGGCTGGACAAAGAATACTGTCTAGAGTACTTCTCTTATACTTTAAAAGAAAAAAATTAAATCAATACTAAAAGGAATAAAAGATATAAAAGATTATGGCCATTATTATATCACCTAAATATAAAAAGAGTCACTATACCTAAAATTCAATTGGATAATTTAATTTCCACAGGAAATTCAAGCATTTCTTCAGTTAAATTGAATCAAGGTAATGAAACACCAATAAAGAATAATCAGGATTGATACAAAGCAAGTTTGGTAACAATGCAAAAAGTTGTAATGGAGCTTACAGTCAGAGCCATGGTCACCTTAATAATACACTTTAATGAATGGAAATACATATATATATAAATAACATACATTTATAGTGAATGTATATACATATATGTATTTATATATATATATATACATTCATATATATTCATATTTATAAATGTAAACCTAGGGGATTTTTCAGAATTTTTAAAAAGAATAATATAGAATACAGTAAAGAATAGTGTAGGATACTATATCAACACCCAAGTAACCAAGGTGTTTGATGGAATGCAAAGCAAAATTTTCTTCACACAGAATATAATGCCTATTTGTGAGAAGGTCCCAAAGACGCTCAAGTGGCAATAAAGGATTAATTTAGTTACTTCAAGACTCAGCAGAGAGGCTCTGAGCATTGAATCTGGAAAAGATAACTGCATCTTAAGGGTCAGCAAAGCTAGGGCTGGGTGTCGTATGGCAAATCATGCAAGTTCTGTGTGACTTGGGTCGAGGATTGCAGCACCATAATCACATTAGCTTCGCCTTTTTAAAAAAGCTTAGAGATTAGCTGCTTACTCTCACTTTTATTTAATATTCAGTAATTTGAAGCTCTTGTGAGAAGGCCATCAGGCAGATTACTTTTATTAATTAACCAAATTGCAAATCAGCCCAAACCAATCAGCTCTGTGGCATCACTGAATGCATTTTTTTTAAAACACTGTGGACGTGCAACATCAGGCCAAGAAGTGAGAACACAAATCCACAGGTGTGTGTGTGTGTTTGTTATGTGTGCATGTATGTGTTTTTACTTCTCCCCCCACCCCTCAAAAAAGAAGCCAAATAATGCAACATATTTTCCCGGTGGAAATAAGAGGTGTTACAAGTATCAGCAATGTGTAGAGACTTTTTAATTCTGTGGGATGCCAAGGTAGCAGAATGTTGTGTCCCAAAGAAAGAAAACGAGGCAGGCAGCACGGCACGTATGCTAATACATATTTGCTCACAGACACATGCACTTAGAGCTTTAAAGGGAATACATAAAAATTATGCTGCAGACAATGTCTTTATACGAATTTATCATAGCATCTGTCAGTTCCATAATATGTTCATAAAACGAGGAACACGTGTCTTAACAGCATGCTCACTTTGGTGTGCCCACCGCGGTTATCTCGACTTCTCTTGCTGCTAAGCCTGGCTGTTGGCTTTCAGATCATAGCCTGAGGAATTCTTGTTCCTGCACTTTCACATCAAAATGAGAAGTTTAAATTTAAATATATCAAGGGTACGACTTGAACAAAGTAGAGGAGGATACATCTGTACTTGGAAAGCAAATTCCCACAAAATGGCTAGGATTAGGAACAAGAAGACTCTCCCACAGGA
Source organism: Canis lupus familiaris (assembly GCF_011100685.1). Classification (NCBI taxonomy): domain Eukaryota; kingdom Metazoa; phylum Chordata; class Mammalia; order Carnivora; family Canidae; genus Canis; species Canis lupus. The sequence goes on from NC_049224.1 coordinate 80,680,825, forward strand.
CCGGGCATAAAGGGAAATAGCAAATATTTTGGTACAGCCAAGTCAATGACACCTCAATGCTACTTGGATTTTCAATAATGTCAGTGTAAGACACGTCACATAACAGTGCTTGATAGACTACTTCATATATACTATTGCCTTCAACTGTATGAATTTCTAGAAACCTGTATACATTCACAAGAGGTTGTCTAAGAATATCTGTAGCTCACCTGTTAAACACCATTATTTTTTTGGAGTGTATGGCGTGAAAACTTTTAGCATGCTTCCCAAAGATTTTAGCAGATGAAAGATTTGGGGAATATTCAGATTTTCAGTGGTGCCACAGAATATATTGTTGTTTTACTTAAAGACTGGACTTCCAAAATCCAACTATAGGGAATCCCCGGGTGGCTCAGTGGTTTAGCGCCTGCCTTTGGCCCAGGGCGTGATCCTGGAGTCCCGGGATCGAGTCCCATGTCAGGCTCCCTGCATGGAGCCTGCTTCTCCCTCCTCCTGTGTCTCTGCCTCTCTCTCTCTCTCTCTCTCTCTCTCTCTCTCTGTCTATGATAAATAAATAAATAAATCTTTAAAAAAAAAACCAAAAAACAAAATCCAACTATAATTAAAATTCACTGGGTTTACAATCTATGAAATTATGGGGAAAATGTATCTTAATTTATCTGGGAAATAATGACTTAAAAATACATATTTGGGGCTGTATATTATTGCAGGAATAGAGACATTTAGATATTTTCTATTACATAGTAGGCGAATGAAAACATTTCTCCCTCATTCATCTGCTAACGTGCTAATCTAATAATTAGGAAATAAGTCATCCACTACCAAAACAATCTTATAGATTTGCTTGGTATTAAAGAACAATACGACACTAAATCCTAGCTAAATGGGATCAAAACATTTCAGCTGAATGACAAGCAAACAAAAATTCCTCCAAATCCTTATATTCTTTGCCAGAGTCGAGATTTCTTCCAACTCTTTTTTTTAATAAAAGATTTGATTTATTTATTCATGAGAGACACAGAGATAGAGAGAGAGAGAGAGAGAGAGAGAGAGAGACAGGCAGAGGGAGAAGCAGGCTCCATGCAGGGAGCCCAATGAGGGACTCGATCCCAGGACTCCAGGATCCCAGGACTCCAGGATCATGCCCTGGGTCTAAGGCAGGCGCTAAACCGCTGAGCCACCCAGGGATCCCCACTTCCAACTCTTACTAGAACTACATTGAGAAACAGGTCACCCTTCTAGTGCTGTCTGCACGCTAATAGCCATTTCATTTAGCTTCTCATGGCTGAATATTAAGGGCAGATGCTATGCAAGATGTTAAATGCAATGTGTCCTGTATGTGAGGCATTTTCTCTGAAAATTCTGTGAAATTTATGTTACACTCTTTCCTTGGATACCTCTTGACAGAAAAATGGTCTCAAATTGTGTATTTCATTAAACTGCCCTCCCCAAAGGACAAGATACTATCAGCATCATAAATAATTTTTTAGCAAAATTATTTATTATATAACAAGATCTATAATCACAGAAAGCCAAAGTACCTACTAGAATTTTCTTAATAATTATTGAGTAAAAGCACATATCCTTCCTCTGAGTAATATTGCTTTGGTGGAAAAAAAATATTGCTTTGGGATAGTTTCAAGGCCTAAATGCTTTAAGAGAGTCCAGAAAGTAAGAAATATATGTGATAAGATGGAAAGAGTACAAATATTTTACTCACATAGGTTTGGATTCTGGTACTGACTCTGATATTTACTGGTGTCATGATCTTGGGTTATAAAGTTCTCCTAAGCCTCAGATTCTGTTTCTTAAACAAGAATAACATGAATAATTATAAAAACTATAATTTATTGAGGAGAACCTAATATGTTTCAGCACTATATTCAGTGCTGTGCATAATAGACTCGAGTTTTTTCAATAAGCCTGTTAAATAGGTATTATTATCCTATGTTTTTAAACAGATGTTGAAACTGAAGCTAAGAGGAAAAAGGAAACTAAAATATAAACAATATCTACCTAGCAGGTTTTTTTCAAATATTAAAGGAAATTATGTTTTTTATTCAATGACTGATGGTGCCCCCTCCTCCAAAAAAGTACATGCCCTTCAAATATTACTTTTCACAGTTCTCCACCACTCCAATTTTCTGCAGTTTATCTCTCCTAAAACATAGAACTTTCCTCTTCAACTGACCACCCATCCACACCGCAGAAATTATCATTTCAAAGTTTTAATGGTCTTCTTACTGACAAGCATCAATCCATGCTCTGTCCAAATGGACACCAAGGTCTACAAAGCTACTGACAGGGCTTCTCTTTAAGCCATGCCTCATTACATTCTGTGACCTTGATTTCTAAGACATTATCCTTGCTGGGTTTAGAACTCTCTGCCTTTTATATGTCTCTGAGTATTTCTTCTGTACCCGCCTCCTGCTAAATCCCATGTACGATTCCTAAGAGTTTTGCTTTGGATTCAGTCTTTTGTTACTGTAATCTAAGGCAGAGAAAACCTGTAGCATATATTTCACACATGGCCATTCTTCTGTAATTCCAAAAAAAAAAGGGGGGGGAGGGAAAGAAGGCAGGAAGGCAGGAAAGAAGGAAGGAAGGAAGGAAGGAAGGAAGGAAGGAAGGAAGGAAGGAAGGAAGGAAGGAAGGAAGGAAGGAAGGAAGAAAAAAAAAAAAAAGAGCCTTGTGAAAGTAGGCAAGCAATAGAATGTGAAATTACTCCAGAACGCCTTTGTCCTTATACTGTTTTGGTTTGTTTCTTGCACACATACATATTATTTCACTTACTCCAAGCAGCAGACCTGCAAATTAGGAATTCTCCTCAGTTTTATTTAAGAGTAATTTTAGGCTGAGAAAAAGAAATGTTGAAATATACGGTTAATTTATGATAGAGCTGGCATTTGATCCTGATCTGTCCCCTAAACTCTTATTCTTGCCAATTCTCTTAGAAGCGGGAAGGTGAGATGTCAGGATAAGAATAGAGATGATGAAACATACACTATGTGCAGGAGCCTCATCTGAGTTCCATGGTCTGTTTTTACAATGGTCAGAGCATTTTGAACCATGGCCAGCTTCCATGCAATCAGTGACTCTGGCCTTGCCAATAATCAAGTCTAAATGTGAGAGTCCAAGACTCTACTACTTCTGACTGCAACAGCCTGATCAGTTCACTCTCTCCTGTTAGACCTTGATCTCACCACCCAACCCGCTGTCTCCTTAAATTGGTACGTGTTATGCTAACATTTCCTAAATTTTGTTCCAATGTCTGTTGCCAAACTCTCTACTTTCTGATTTGCATTTGCTTTGCCTTACTGACTTCAAGCCCTCTGTTCTAAGCAAAGATGTTTGACATTATTTTCCTGATCATCTTACTTTCATTTCCTTGTCACTTCAAACTTATATTTTCTCCCAAATGTTTTTTTCCCTTTATCTTCCCAGCCTTTTATTTCTTTTTAAATCTTTTTAAAACTTAATTAATTGAAACTTAATTAAAACTTTTTAAATCTTAATTGATTCTCTTCATTCTCCTTATCATATTCATCATGTCTACTTTGCACCACACCTTATGGTGCTTATATGTTATTTCTACTACTTTTGAAAGGCAAGGTCCAAGTTTGATTCCGTATTGTATTTCTCTCAGGGCCTAACGTGATAGCTTATGCCTAAATTTGCAGGCAATACTCACCAAATATATAGATAAATTAAGTATTTACATGTCACCTTCTGAGAAAAATTAAGCTTATGAATGGAAGAGAATTGAAAAATTCCACTTCTCAAACTGACAAACTATAGATCTATTTAAAGATTAAATATTTGGATTGCAATCACTTTAAACATCCAGGTGGTCTACCTTTGATCCAAGAGTGTGTTTTTATGAAATAAACACATAAGAAACATACAAAATATTCAGTCATGCGTTATTCTTAATGTATTCTTCTACTTTCCCACCATGCTTCAGAAAATGTTTTGCTTCATTACCTAAATAGATTTAATTATATAGTAAGCAAAATTATGTACAATAAAACTAAACACTAGGAATTTTAGAGCTTATAGTGTGAATTTTCAAAGTCATTACGTACTCTACCATTAGAAATAATCAGACATCAACTGTGTAAAATCACAAAATCTCTGCAGTGCCAAGAATACCCTTATCAGTAAAGCTAGGAGTTATTTTCCATGCAGAACACATAAGACCTGTAAAAATTATTATTAATACCCAAAATGCACCTGAAACAATCAGTTGTAAGCAGAGTCTGTCACTACAGAAAATCAAAGACTCGTTGCTATTAACTATTAAGAAGCCTTCCCAATTTAAACAGTGGCTTCATAAAAGGTAATTCAAAGGAAATGTTCTGTATTTCATATCTTTATATAAAAATAATTATCCCCCAAACATCAATTAAACAAAATAAAACGTGTGAGATTCCTAATCCAAGACCCATGCACTTTATAATTTTAAAACAACTAGAGATATACTTCATAAAATTAAAAATGTTTTTTTAAATTTTGTGTTTATTTCCTTAAAAAAAAAAGTAAATAACTTTCTCAAAGAATTTTCTTTTATGATAGCAACTAATTAGATGCTCACCCAACCATTTTTTTTTTTTTTCCTCTTCCAGGGCTCCAGACTAGATCATATGTCCCCACTTCCCTTGAAATCAGACATGGGCATATGGTTGACTGGCTAACGAGATGGGGGGCCTAGAGATGTGTGCCATTTCTAGAACTGACCCATTAAAAAAAAAAAAGCAAGGGTGCTGCTTCTCTTCTCTTTCCTTATCTCCTTGAGGAATAAAAAAGGACTAAGATCTTCAGGGAGGCTGGAACTACATGATGGAGAGAGCCTGGGTCTCTAAACCCACTGAAAAGCCACTCCCAGAATATCAGCAATTATTATGTAAACAAAGAATGAATGTCTATTGGGTTAAATCCCTAAATAGTGGGACTGTTTAATACAACAGTTAATCTATGTTGACCACTAAAACTTCAGAAATGCTTTTCAAAGGCATGCAGTTTTCTTATTTGATGAGGATTTTTTTCCTAGTCCATTCTGATTGTAGATAATTTCCCTGAAGAATGTCTGAAAGGGGAATGGGCAAATTACAGGTTTTTGTTTGAGCTGCAATGGATCTAGTATATGTTAGTCATGCATTTCCCTAGAGGCTGCATGAGTCCACTTAGGAAAACAATTCAAAGTGTCTTAATGAATTATAAGGAATGACATCTAATTCTCTGGGCCTTGTGCCATTGGACCCCTTGCTCATGCCCAATACTTGTCACACAAAACTGGCAAATTTACATCGAGATTTTGTTTTTCTTTTGCCATGCATGGTTTTATCAGTACAGCTTGATTAAATGTGTGTGAGATGTTTGTTGTTCCCTGCATTTCTCAGAATCATTTTCTATTGAGTTAATTTATTATTAAATGTAGCCTTTCTAGATAAATAATGTTTTCGAAGAACGCAAATACCATCCTTGAATCCTACCATTCAGAAGGCAAGATAAAGGAAAGGAGGAGGGGGAGGAGGAAAAAACCCAATCAATTTGGATGAGAATATTTGCACACTATCAGTGGGTAAAAATCAATGTGAATCCTAGTCAAACATAGATTTCACAGTGGGAATATATACAGCCCGCATTCCTCAAACAAATGGTTAGCGCTGCTGTGAACGACTGTAATGAGGCCCAGATTACATCTGTATTAAAGCGGACAGAGTCCTACTGTTAATTTACTAAACCAAGACTGCTGGGGTCTTACAGGTGGTGCCACTTTATAGCCGATAGAAAATGTAGCTTCTGATTCCACACCTCCTCTGCAAACCTGAAGTATTTCTCGGCCCTTTCATTGCTATCTTTGTTCTAAAAGGTAGCCCTGGAAGCTGGAGAGAGAGCTCAAGGGCCATGGCCAGCTGCAGTGCCTCCCAAGTTCACTGTTAAATGATGAAATGGAGCTTGATTTCCCATAGCACCTTTGGAAGCTACTTTAATATCCATAGATAGTGTAGTTCCCGAATGAGAAGATCCGCAAATAAGAGAGTCCATTCATTCTGATGTGTGTTTGGACCCTCTGAGGAATGTCACTGTTGATGCTCACATTTGGTCAGTTTTTACCATGTTGAAATAACGATGTAGATTCAGAATTAACTTCCTTCTTGTTTGTGTTTTTGGGATGCACAGAACCAATGAGGCTTTGGGAGCCTATTTATAGTGTTTTTACATGTAGACAACATATATCATTCTTCTTTTTCTTTTTTCTTTTTTTATAAGAGAGAAAGAGAGAGGTTATGTGGGGGGGCAGAGGGAGGGGGACAGAGAATTTTAAGCAGGCTCCACACCTAGTGGAGCCTGATTTGGGGCTTGTTCTGAAGACACTGAGATCATCGCCTGAACCAAAATCAAGAATTAGACTCTTAACTGACTGAGCCACCCAGGTACCCCAACTTTTACCTTTCTTCTTTTTATGTTTCTTTTTAAATCTTTATTTATTTATTTTTTAAAGTTTTATTTAAGTAATATTTACACCTCACATGGGTAAATATTTACACCTCACATGACCCTGAGATCAAGAGCCTCCTGCTCTTCCGACCAAGCCAGCCAGATGCCCCACTTTTCTTCTTTTTAAGTCAGCACCAAGCTGGAGGTGCCTGGGTGGCTCAGTTGATGAGTATGGACTTTTGATTACAGCTCAGGTAATGATCTCAGGGTCCTGACACTGGGCATCACTGGACTCTGGGCTCAGTGGGGAGTCTGCTTGAGATTTTCTCTCTCCCTCTACACCCACACTAAAATAAATAAATAAATCTTTAAAAATTTAATTATCTCTGATTTTAATAATACATTATATCATATTGTTTACCAAACCATCATCAAGATGAACAATACTTTTCTGGTTATAAATACAATCTGTTCTCACTATTGAAATGTCAAACACCACCGAAAGTGTTTTCAAAGTGAAAATTATCAGAAATCCAACTCCCCATAGAGGTCCTATTAAACTTTAGGTAAATAGTCTTCCAGAACTCCTCCTGCCATTACCTTAGTTTAACTTTTCTCCTGCTGCACATCCACCTTCATTTTTCCTTCTCTTGTCAGGAGCTCAAGCTCCCTGTTCCTAGCATACCATACGCTATTCTTCTAGGCACTTATCAAAATTTTACTCTTAAGTTAAATTGTGTTGTGTACGTGTGAGAAACATATGTTCTTCTAGTTAACTCTGGGCTCCACAAAAGCAGAAGCCCTCATTTATCTTCTGGTACAAAACACACACTGTCCACTTTTTCCCCAAATTTTTATTTAAATTCTAGTTAGTTAACACACAGTGTAATATTGTTTTCAGGAGTAAAATTTAGTGATTCATCACTTAGGTATAAGACCCGGTGCTCATCACAAGTTCCCTCCTTAATTTCCATCACTCATTTAGCCCATCCCGACCCACTTCTCTCCATCAACTCTGTTTACAAAACATATTATTTGATACAAAGTAGAATTCAATAAATATTTTTAATGACTATATTAATGAAATATAATTAGTTGTCTTTTTAAAATTGTTTAAAATTTTTTATGTCAATAAATACAACTCCAGCAAAATTTAAGATTGTATAATTCATTTGTGGACATATTGTGATCTATTTAACAATGCTCTCACATAGACATTGATTTCTTTATTTTTTTTTTCAGTTACTAACAACTGGAAACCAGTATATATATTCTTGAGCACTTATCTCCTTCTTAAGATAAATGACTCAAACTGGAATGCTGTATTAATATTCATACATACCTACCTGTGATACATATTTTTGAACTATCCCATTAAAGGTTGTATAGATTTATACATTCTCACCAACTATAAATGAAAGTGCCTATATCTCTTCAGTTCTGATGTAACTGGAAACTATACCTATTTTTGCACCTTTGTTATTTATGTGGGAGAAAAATCCAGATTTACAGATATTCAGTTATATTCCTATACTCTGCAGCATTTTCTGAGTTTGTGTGTGCATGTGTGCACACGCATGTATGTGTGTGTGCTTGCAGATTACTTTAGCTTCAAAATATATCCTGGTCTTTTCACGAACTGGATAGGAGATACAAGAAAATCGTGGAGAAGCAAGTCGCAAAACCAAATTCATAAGGAATCAACTGCCTCAATTTGTGTCAGGTAACATATGTGATAAGTTAACTATAAGTTTCAGTGAATTTAGAGCCCTTATGTAAGACTCCTGGCTGGCTGCCGATATTGGGTCAAATTTCTAATTTCACCAAAATACACCTAACTTATCAATACCCTAGCTCAAAGGTTATAGAAATGTAGAGAACAATGGGCACAGTTTCAAGGTTTTACTTTGGTATCAGTGAGATTGCAAATGAGTAAAACAACAGAAGAGAAGGCTAGATGTCATCTCTAGGTCCTGAAATGAAAGATGTTAGGTCGGGTCATGGTATGGAGACAGGTGCATGACAGTGAAGCTGTTGTTGAAGAGTACTAGAGGAAACGCTGGTAGTAAGGAAGAAAAAAATGTTGAGAAGAATAAAAAATGTTATCTTGAACAAACTTAGTTCACCTATACTTGTGATTTGCTCTAGGTTCAGTGACCTTTGTTTTCTAATCGGAATATTTTTTCACAAATTACATTGGTGAGTATTTTCCTTTTATTGATTCAGCTGAACTAAAAATAAACTGAGATGACTGATGATACAGGAAGAAACCCAAGTCAGGCTAAATATATCAGAATTCTGCAGAAGAAAATTTTCATTATCCTGTCAATCACCACATGCTGATAATCTTCTTTTCCAGCCTTTTCACCAAGTTAATTAAGATTTCCAAATATTCATAAATGCCAAAGGTTTAAAAAATAAAGTTCCATGCTTTGATGTTACAAATCTGGGAATTATTAAAACTGTCTAATTTCTAATTAAAACAAGACTAAAACTGGCTTTAACTTACTTAGGTAAATGAAAAGTTGTATTGTTGTAACCTTATTGGGTAGAAACATCATTGTATTTATTTTGGGTAAGAAATAAAGTCTCTTGTAATAGTAATTACACTTTTGAACTGCCACCATTACAAGCTTCTTATATAGAGATCAACATTGTACCTATATTCAAGGACAAAATCAAAGTGAATTCAACTCTAGAAGAATTCTTATTTGTTCCCACTTTGATCTAAGTATTATTTTATATCTTTCTGTTCTATATTGTTTTCATCACAGCAAAAAGCCACACTCCATGTGCTGTACAATTGTTGTATGGTGGTGGTGATGGTGGTGGTGATGATGATGAATGTGCATACTGTTGCATTTTTATGAAATATATTTGTGTGTGTGTGAGAGAGTTCATACTTAGGGTGTCAGGTGACATGCATTACATAGACCTCCCTCATCATGTGTAATTGAGTCTATCTATCAATTAACTGATCTATGTGTATCCATATATATTTATTACATATGTGTTATATATTTATTTATATTATATATATATATATTTTATAAATATATATATTTGTTAAATGTATCTGTATACCATAAGCTTCAGGAAACCAAAGATACTCTACTTAATTTCTCCTATTCAGAATACCTTCATTCAGTCAGTAAGTGATTCTAAGTGCTGACAATGCAGCAGGTGCTGGTAACGGTTTATATGTTCCTATACATACCTGTGTATAGAGTGAGCACAGCTAATAAAGTCCAGGCCCCCATTGAGCTTACATTATAGCCCTTACAATTCCATGCACAAAACGCATTTAAATAATTTAAAAATAATAACAATCACAGTTCAATTTTTCATTAGCCACATAAATAATCTCTCCTGCTAAATATAATTCAAAAGATAGAATTAAAAGTAGAATTTTGGAGGATAGCAACATCTAGAAAATGCCTAGAAGGAGTAGGTGCATAATAATGCTTTCCTGGGTAGTTTTTACACTGTGTTCAGCAGCCAGCACTGCTTTCTTACACCTAAGTCCAGATTTCTAATCACTTTTATTAAGTGGACTTTCACATTAAGTAAAAGTGACAAGCCATACACAGTAGAGAAGAGCTCAGTGTTGTAAACCAAAGGAATATAACACACACAAATACACACACACACACACACACACACTCCCACATATCACAAGATAAACCTAATACTCAACTATTGCCTTGAAACACTGTACGGAGATAGTATATGTAAGAGTTTTTTTTCATCTAAATTATCCCATAGATTGATTCCAAGGTTCTTAAATTTAATTTGACATATGGAGACAACAAAATAATAATTTCCTCAACAAATCCTCCCTATCTTATTATACACTACTCATAATAGCTGCTCACTTCTCACTGAAGTCACTGCACTGTATGGATCCAAGGGTGCCTCTAGCCTATATAAATAGCATCCCTTGGAGTTGTTTAATGAACAACCTATAGGTGAACCACAGGCTCAAATGATGCCCCTTCTCTTGGGGCCCAATTCAGTAGTGGTACTCTCTCAGCAGCGGCTGTCTTTTCAGTTACTTGTTTTGCAAGCTCCTATAGTAGATCATATGCTTATAAAAATACCAGCAGTCAATTTATAGAAAGTATTATTTTAAAACACCCAAAAGAATGTTTCAAAACCCACTTCTTATTCAAATCACTCTCTCTATGAAGTGGTTTTAAAAACCCATATTATCTTTGCAATCTAATATGTGTAGATATAGCATTACCAATTATAGATATACACATACATATATTTTCATTCGGTCATTTGGGAATTTAAACATGTTTTGCACATTAACTTGAACTTGTAAGAAAAACTTGAACATTGGCTTCTACTAAGTTTTGCTTTAATATCCTTGGAAATTTAAAAACCACTTCATTACATTTTTGTAATAATTGGTTGGAACTGGCAGGTGGAATGCTAGCCTGGAGTAGTTTAATTGCACAAAATATAATGGATTATGTTACACCCACCATTCCAGGTCCATTCTTTCTGCTGCCATAAGCTTTGTATCTTGGTAACCATAATCACACCACAAAATTAATCTGGAGAAATTAATGACTGCATATATGAACATAATTAATAGATTTTATTGTAAAATAAATGTAAATTAGATTTTGACATTTTATTTATTTATTTATTTATTTATTTATTTATTTATTTATTTATTTATTTTAGATTTTGACATTTTATGCTTTAACTGAAATCTGTTCTTACACATGTGATCCATAATTCAATTAAGTATTTCTAAAGATCTTCCTATGGATAAGAAATTATGTGAGGTAGCTTTAGAAGGGCAAAGATTAAACCAGCACAGTCACTACATTTAAGGATTTATACTACCGTGAAAAGGCCTAGTTTTACAAAAAAACTCATATATTAATAGTTTTACTCTACTAGAAAAGAATGTGTTAGGTGATATAAGGCAGACATAGATGAAGGCTTACGTGGGAGTTGAGAGACAGATTCCAGGCAGTGTAAGATTTTAGAAGAATTAATGGAAGAGGTGAAATTTGTACGGGGTCTTAATGGATGCCCATGGATTTTCTATGTCAAGTTTGAAAAATATGTTATCATATGTGTATTTTCATGGCAATTCTTGATTGATAGGGACAAAGTATTGCATGGTTTGTGTTGGGCATTTGTGTTTGACAGACATATCATTTATTATGTCAATAAAATCTCCAAAACACACTGGAAATCATCACCTGGGCATTCAGAGTACACTTCTCTAAGATCGTATTATACAACTGTCATGGATTTGGCATTTCATCATAAAGTGCAGATGTGAATCCAGAATAGCCAGATTGTATTTGTTTGCACAATAAAGCAACTGGTAGTTTGCTGAGTTTATGCGTTCTGATTTTCTGGCATTAAAAGATAGGACATGAAGTGGAGCTGTTGCCGTACTGAGGAAGAACAGATAGGAAACCTAAAAGAACTTTCTCAACACCCATCTGGAGAGTCAGCCATCAATGTGTATTCAGGTACAAAAATGGTGTCAAGGTACCAGCATCAATTACATGGCAAAATGCATCTTTATTGGAAAGGAACTGAGTCAAATTTTGAAATATATATTTATTTATCTTTTCCATTCATTCAATAAATATTGATTGCCTTAAATGGGCCATGCAGGACAATTTATCTCCTCTCATTAGCCTACATGCTAGTAGTGGACTCATAAAAAATACACAAATAAACAAATATTTACCAGGTAGTGATATATTCTTTATAGAAAGTTAAAATAGGGTAACAGAAGCCGGAGAGGCCTTTTTATAGTGATGTTTACTTACCAACTAAATATCTCTGTTTTGTCTATCACGTAACTTTCCTGTGAGATCACCTAAGGAAAGTATATGACTATGTTTTTAAGAAATGTTACACTTCTCAAGTTTTACAAACTTTCTGAGCATCATCAGGAAGTAATAGAACAAAATGTATTCTCATTTAATATTTTGGCCATATATATTTTTTTTATTTTATTTACTTATTTAGTTTAGAAAGAGAGAGAGTGTGTGCAGGGAGAGAAGCACAGGGAGGGAAAAGAATCCCATGCAGACTCCATGCTGGGCTCAGAGCCCACGTGGGGCTCCATCCCATCACCCTGAGATCATGCCTGGAGCCAAAACCAAGAGTCAGACCTTTAACCGCCTCGGCCACCCAGGCACCCCTGGCCATAAATTTTTAAAGATAAAATGAATGTAGAGTTGCAAAAGAAATGTGTGATTCTTCCACTAGTTTATTGCTGTTATGTCTTCCTTTCCCTTTCCTCCTCTCTCCGAAAGCCAGCAACTGCCTACCTCTCCCCTCTCCTCCTCACTTCTCTTCTATTGTCTTTTTGTACATTCTTCTTTCTCTTGTTTTTTCCTCTCTAAATATCTCACTAGGCATAATTCAAGCTGCTTATACTAGATTTGATATAAAACCACAAAAATTCAAAATACATTCGTATAAGCCTTTTTGGGAATTGGTACAGAGATGATTTCATTTGCCTCCTGAAAAAGAACCAAGTATATATCACTATTAATGTCCCTTTTTATGATACAGAAGTTGAATGTCTCTATATGTATTTTACTAATACATAATAGTGGCATCCCAAACATTTTTATAATTATGCTTTTTTATTCCTTTTTTTTTTCCTGCTCTTTTCCCCTGGCTAGATTTTTGCTCTAAAATTTAAATAGGCCACTTCCTCTTTTCTACAGCAATGCACATTTTTGCATCAATCAGGATTTTAAATGAATTTAAACTATATTATGTGCTTTAGTACTGAAAACAAAATACCATCCCCCATATCATAGTTAAAATAACCATTTTTTAGACTTTTTCATACGTTTTCTTTGCTCTATTATTCCTTTGCAAATATTGGCTTAGAATCCTGAGATAATTAGTTGCAAATAATAGCCTAAACTGGAAAAACTCAGGAAACAAGCTATTTAGCTTAAAAGAGGTCATAAGCAACATGAGTACAGAAGTAACAATGAAATTTCGTGATAGGGATACTTTTTAAAATCTCATTTATTCTATATGCAAATTATAAAATTCCAGAATTATTCTTTTTCTTCAGGATAGGGTCCTCCCTTAACATATATCCATGGTAATTATAAAACATGTAATAGACATATAAAATATATGTGACATATTAGTCATAATAGCTTTTTGTGTATATTTTAGTTTATTTTCCCAGTGAAAGATCATAATATATATATATATATGTGTGTGTGTGTGTGTGTGTGTATATAAACATATCTCTCACAAAGAACAAAGTCTAACAAGAGACTGTTATCCAGCTCTTAATCTACTTTTGAAACTTCAAATGAGAACTTTGAATTTAATACTGTAAACTACAGTTTCTACCAAGACTGTCAGGTGATGGTCAAATGTTGTGAATTCACTTCAGGCATGAATAAGGTATAGGCTATTCTTAGTAAATGCTTATATAATTAAAGTATTTAACTAAAGGGCAAGAATGTTATCATAAAAATGATTCTTTCTTTTAATTCAAATGACATTATCATTGGAAAACGGACCTCAAGAAATCATTATATAGAAGGTATACTTCTCTCAAGAATTTAGGAAACATGTTGTATTTTTTCCAGATATGATTTGCAAATTTCCTTGACTAGCAGAGTCTCAAAGATTAATTTTAAGAAAATGAATCATGTCTATAATTTTGAAATGTGGTAGTTATTTGAAAGCTAATTACTTATAAAGTCGAGAGTTGACTAAAATGTGCTTGATTATTCATTTTTTTAAATTTCAAATAATCCATTTATGCCCTATTCTCTTCTGTGGTTCTCATTTCATGGTTCCCACCTCCATCTGCTATAGAGTTTCTGATTTAAAATGAATTCAACATTAGAAAATGCCTTTGTTGAGCAGAAGGGAGAGGAGAGCAAAGAAGAAGAGGAGGAAAAGAAGTGGTCTTAAGGCCTAGGGCTCTATTAAAAGTGTCAGTTATTAGCTTGTAATTCAAGATACTTTACCAGACACTTTCATTCTTGGAAAGGAGCCAAATATCAGGAATAAAAGATCCCTGTTGAATTTTACAAACAGACCAAGTTCCAAGAATAGCGTCCATACTTCAATTGACATACTGAATGAAAAAGCAGTTTGATACAATTTCTTATAAAAGCCCAGTTCTTTAATACATTCTTATAAAATGGATTAATGCATTTTTTATCTTCTTATTTGATTTCTTTGATGGATTATCTATCAATATATTCCACACCTGCCTCAAAACCATGACCTTATGGTTGCCCTTGTCAATCGAACCTACTACTTGCTCTTTACCTTGACTTATTTTGACCACAATGGTTAACAGAAAGATATGATATATTTTATAAGAACCCACAAAAAGATAATAGGATTGGTATTTGTGCAGCTCCAAGAGAGGAAAGAAGTCAGCTATTTAGATAGAGAGAAAAAAATTTCCACATATTTATCAGGGAAAGAGAAAGAAATTGGTATTTATTTTCTCTCATGTCTGTGTAATATGTTTATTTCCAAATTGCTCTAAAGGTTAGAATTATCATCCTAATCTTTTTATTTATTTAAATATAGTTGAGAAAAATGAGGCTTAAAATTCTCAAATTATTTTCTCCCCATTTTTCTTATTTTTCCTGTCAATGAAAGTCTCATTAAACATGCTTCTAAGCTACACTGTTTTGAAACTATTACATCTATTTAAAGCATGTGAAAAGAGTTGAAAACGAGACGGTTAGGATACAGACAAATTTTCTTCCAGATTGCTTATGAATATTGCTTTTACATTTAAAGAAACACAAATATGTTTTTAATATAAAAGTACAAGCTCTTAGAGCCCTTCTAAAAATGTGCCTTTAACTTCTAACTCACTGTGTCAAACAGTAGAGATAATCAAGTTCAAGTTGATTCTTACTGATGAACCTCCCATAGCCTTACAGATTACAATTAGACCTGTTGCAATCATTAAGTAAAATGTTGACTTAATTTACTTATTTTAATTTTAAAAAGTAGAAAAGAACACTGTAAAGATGTACAGAAAGCACAAAACATGTAAATAAATTAAAAACTCCATTAGGTCCGGACAAAAGGGAGTTTGCACAAATATGTTCTTTACATTTAAACCTTTGACTTCCTGAAGTTTCTAATGCTTAATACAGTCCCATTGTAGAAATGCCAGTTTGAGAATTCAGGAAAAATGCTTATAGGGTGCTCATCCAGGCATGAATTTCAAAACCCTCACAGCTTTATAAATGTGAATGTGGATTGCTTTTGCTTTCAATACATTTTTCTCAATACAATAAGGAGGACAATATTCCAAGTTTGAGGTTTATACCACAAGGCGTTTTTGAATTTTTCAGGCAAAAATGTCTTATGGTTTAGTAGGGAACTCATCTCCCCCCACCCCCCCTTTCTAGCATATAATTCAAAAGTGGCAAAGCTAGCTTTATCTAAGCTCCTAAAAATATTCACCTGTGGCCTTATGTCAATAAAGAAGTTTTACCTCCTAAGAATTGCTCTCTGGAGTTTTACTGGGAAATTCATCTTTACCTCAGCAGTCAATGAATATCAACTATTCAGCTCTGTCTTTACCATCTGCCGCAATATAATTCGGGCAAAACTAAAGGTGGGGTTTGTTTCAGGTCAGAGAAAATCTTTATGGCTAGTTATTAGGGAAATCAGCCAAATCAAATTATCTGAAAATATCCTAATACATATTTGCTATGTAGACCAGGAGTGGAGATGGTAAATATACATAGATGTAGGAAATGACTTCCTTATAACAATGTAATTAATTCAAATTAATGACTAACCTCCAATTCTCAGGATATATCTAATTTAGTGATAGGAATTTTGCTCAATTAGAAGTTGCTGAACTTACTATCACATTGATAGTGGTTTCTGCTATGGCTCAAGTCAGGTCTTGTGCAGAAATTGTTTTCTTTATACTAACAAAGATACATAATGTGTGTGTGTGTGTGTGTGTGTGTGTGTGTTTGCATGTGTGTGAAATTTTAATCTTCATATGAATCAATTACTTGCTTTCAACAAAAATAAAAATATTTCTCTGACTTTGCACACAGCTGCTTCACTATTTTCACTAATTGAAGTGAGGTTTTCCAATATCAAAAAGTGGAAGCAACTAGAATAAATACCCTAAAAGAAATGTTGTCTTGCTAAAATGTGGTATGTTTGACAATTTATTGCTTAAGTTGATCTGCCATTTTAAATCTATAAGATATTAGACATTACACAACATTTCAATGTTAACACTATTTTATATTTTAATTGCACAGAATCAGTGTTATAGAAAATTGGATTCCTTTTCAATGACTCTCAGTTATATGTCAATGATTTTCCGAAATACCTCTTTATTTTGATTATTAAAGCACCAAGATTGAACTGTGTCATTGCTACAGAATGATTTAGTATCTTATTTGATGGAATGTAAAGTGTGGCACAGTAGGTAATGGTCAATAGACTTACCTAAAATTATATAACTCTCCAAATTTGAGAATGTGGGTGGAAAGAAGTTAAGTGCTGAAGTTGAAAATAGAAGAAATACAAACTATATTAGCTTAAGGGAAACTTTTTCTTTAAAATTACTTTTGGAAAGGATTTCCCTTAATAGAAACTTCACTGTAGAGCTGTAGAAAATAAAGAGGATGGACAAACTAGCATGGGAAACCATGGGTGTAGGACTGAGTAATAAAACACTGTCCAGGGATCCCTGGGTGGCGCAGTGGTTTAGCGCCTGCCTTTGGCCCAGGGCGCGATCCTGGAGACCCAGGATCGAATCCCACGTCAGGCTCCCGGTGCATGGAGCCTGCTTCTCCCTCTGCCTGTGTCTCTGCCTCTCTCTCTCTCTCTGTGACTATCATAAATAAATAAAAATTAAAAAAATAAATAAATAAAACACTGTCCATTCAGTCATAGGAAATAAGACAAATAGGTTAAATTGGAGCTTCAAAGTATATTTTATAGCTGTTATTCTATAAGAGGAAATCCTGTAAATTAACAAGAGAAAGTCCGGAAGGGAAAGAAACACTAGCATTCATTTAAAAACTGTACTACTTTTATTTTCACCATATTGTCCTGGAAATCTAGCTTACGACATAAGAAAATGCACCCTGAGGGTTAATTCATGGATTTATAATATAAACATTTGGACGTGATTTGTGAGAATGTGATTTTTAAAAGTAAATCATTTGAGTTAACCAAGTTAAAATCAGGCTACGTTTTATGAAACATGATGTCATTTCCTAAATTAATCACTTGAGTTCCATATTCTTCCCCAAAAGCTAAAATTCAAATTGCTTTCTTTTCATAAGTAACACACTGACCAGAACAAAACAAAAGAACCAACTAATGAATACATCTCAAAGTCTGAAAAAAACCAATAGTGTGAAGAAAATGTTAGCACCTCTCTGGAATTTGATTTCAATTTTTTTTTTCATAATTCATTTGACTAATGCACCTTTTTCTGCTCTCCAGCTGCTGTGCAGAGTGTCTGCCTTCTGTCTTAATATCTCATCATCTGCCATCTCCCACAGGTAATTTTCTGACTGTTTCTGTTTATTGTCAACTTTTCATGACATTCCCCCTCCCCAGCCCCATAACTCCCACCCCATGTCACACCGCAGTGATGAAGCTGTGTGCCAAAGTTGTAACAGGAAAGTTCCTTTTACAATGAGGTTTCAAGGTAAAGCATGTTCAGGCAGTAAAAGAAAAGAAAGCTGATTCTGTAATTCACTTTTCAGAGAAGCTTCAAGGGTAATCATGATGTGGTTGCCTTTGAGTCCTGAGGTCATATACTAAAGCTATTACAAATGATTTAATAAATACATATTTAATTATTGAATCACTTTAAGTGCACTATTTAATTTCCTTACCACAGATGGCATGCAATTACGAGATTTACTCAGGTTTCTCTGAGTAATTTCCATTAGCATACATTTTCACTCTCTTCCTTTTTCCCTGAAGTTGAAAAACTCTTCAGACAATTATCCCAAAGTGTGCCCAAATATTAAAAAATAGAAACAAGACAACAGCAAAAGCACATAAAACCGTATCCTCTAGAAACTGCATGAAAACACAAGAAATACTGCATCACGTTTCTAGGAAAAATATGAAAATTAAAACTGGGTTTAAGTTCTTACAGTTGAACACTAAAGTTGTACCATGTATTCTTTTATACTGTGGTAACTTTTACAGAGCAGACATTGACAAAAGCCTGCTTCTTCACCATATTTTCGGGAGGAAAATGAAGGAAGAGCAGAATTAAGAGAAATCTCCAAAATCATAATCAGCCATGCTGACTTGCTAATATTGAATAATGGCACGTATTGCTTCTGCACTATCACGCAGTCTGCCTTATTAGCATCAGTTAACTGTCCACAAAAGCTCACAAGAATGTTACATCGATTATCTCCATTTTACAGATAGGAAATTGAGATGCAGATAGAGTAAGGAGTCTTCCAAGTTCCTCATCTTGGAACCGAGGAGAATGATTTTGTCCAAGAGGACCCTACACCCAGCGCTGTGACCACTGTGTTCTACTAGTTCCCACGTCTAAGCTGATATTTCAGATTTCCCCAAGCTAATTTCTGGTAGCTTTCCCCTAGGTGATGAGTAGAACCTATTTATTACATTTGCTTTAAAAAAAAATCCATGAGCAATAATAGATTATTAAAGTAGTTCTGTGTAATTGGATTTTTTAATAAAGATTTTACTTATTTATTCCTGAGAGACACAGAGAGAGAAAGGCAGAGACACAGGCAGAGGGAGAAGCAGTCTCCAAGCAGGGAGCCCAGCCCAATGCGGAACTCGATCCCGGGACTCCAGGATCACGCCCTGGGCCGAAGGCAGGTGCTAAACCGCTGAGCCACCTAGGGATCCCCCAATTCTTTAAGGTTTTGTTACTGATAAATAAATCAGATTCACATCGTGAAAGTGAATGTAACTTTGAAGCTTTCCTCACCTCTATTTGGATCTTAATCACAATTAAAATAAAAGAAGTTAAACTGACACTGTGCCTAAACAGACATCTTTTGCCCAGAGCTACCAGCAGCCTCAGTAAAGATTTGTTGTCCAGTTGCCATAGCTTCCTTCAACTGTGGTCTTCCATATTAGCCCACCTTCATCATCTATTCTTTTTTTCTTTATAAAATTAGGTTACTCAGTTCTTTTGTATTTGTCCTTGAGAGATTTTTTAGCATCAAATATCTTTCGAAAATGGGCACAAAATGCATGAATATATGAAAGCAAAATGTGTTACCACTAAACTTTATAGGGCCTATTATCTTATCAATTTTATTTTATTATTTTATGTATTACATTTTCTAGAGAGGAAGAAAGAGGGGGAGGGAGGGGCACAGTGAGAGGGAGAGTAGAGCCTACACAGGGCTCTATCTCATGACGTAGAAATCATGACCTGAGCCAAAATCAAGAGTTGGTCACTTAACCACCTGATCCATCCAAGTGCCCCTATCTTATTGATTTCAATCCTAAAATGCACAACTGATCCTTCTCAACCAATTAATGATACATCATGACTCCAAAATACATGATAATCCCTAAAAAATAATAGCCAACATGTATTAAATGCTTTGTGCTGCACACTGATACCTAAGTATTACACACGCTATCTCATTTAATCCTCATGGCAACTACTTGAGATAGGTTTCACCGTTTTGCAGATGAAGGATGACGCTCCCAATGAACTTGACCAAGGTCGCAATGCTAGTAAGTGATGAAGTTTTACTGAAGCCCAGGAAATTAGATTCCAGCTTGATCTGTTAACCTTAACTCTATACAAAGGCCATCCAGTAAGAAGGTTCTGCAGTGATGAATGCTACAAAATTTGTGGCTAGTGTGACTGAGGAAATGAATTTTTAATTGCATTTAATTAATTCATAAATAATAGCAGTATGTGGGCTCGTGTTTACCACATTGAACAGTGCCATGACACTGTTTGCTGTTTTGTTTTACACAAATACATAGATTGGGCCCGTTTTTGCTTCTACTAGTAAAATGGTTAAAGTTCTGCATCTGATTCTCGACAAAACAATGTTAACATAGTGGGGAAAATCTTATGTCTTTGAAATCATGTCATGCTGATAACCTTACAGAATATGTTCCTAGTGTGGAAATCCTTAAAAATCATTGCTTCCCTAGCTTAACTTTTTTTTTTTTTTTCCCATATTATTTGGGAAACTTATTTGGAACCTGTTTTTTTCCCTTCCAAAGCTTATCCCTCCTTGAAGAAAGGGCAGTGATGCAGTAGTGGAGGCAGGTCCCTTACGCGTTTGCAGAAAGACAGCTACCGCTCCCCTGCAAAAGTGGGAGCCTGTGGCACCTCCTCCATTCCTGTGCATTTCCTTCCTTCCACCTTACTTCCCCTGTTAAACCCTGTGACAAGGGAGAGGTTCATAGCAAAGAAATGCAAAAGAGTGTGGCTTCCAGCTTCCCAAAACTTCTCATTATAAATAGTCCAAGCAACACTTAGTTCCTCATTAGAAAAAAAAAAAAAAAAAAAAAAAAACAACTTCAACAACAGATAAAAACTAAAATCTGCAGAGCAATTTTATCCAGTACTCTTCAAAGACCACCCATCAGAAAGCCAAGAAACCCTGCAAACAGTAGGCCAAATATGATTAACCAAACTCCTCTTTGAGGTGGAAGTCACACTCAGAAATTTGAGTTGCCCAGTTTTCACAGAAATACTTCCACATGGTGAAGTTACCAGTAAAGGTTTAAGACGGTTTTGTTTAGTCTTGCTTTTTGTTGTTTCACTTTGACCCCTCCTTACACTAGGTCATCCTGTGTGCTCTGAAGCTAGACTGTCTGGTTTTTATTATTTCAACCATTTAGCTGAGTGACCTTGACAAAGTAATTAATCACTTGGAGCTTCTGTTTCTTCATCTTTAAAATACAAAAGATACAATTCCTAACTCATAAAATTGCTAAGAATATTGAGTTAATAGGAGGTACATCCAACAGAGCCTGACATATAGTAAATGCTCATCAAACATTGGATATTGCTATGGCTTTTATTATTCTTATTAGTCTCACTCCTTGTTTTATACCATCATACCCCATACTCTAGTAAATAAAGGATACTCTGCCTTGCATTGGGAATTAGCTACCATGGGCAAGTATGATTTCTTGCAGCATTTCTATTTTAGGCCAGAGTTCTGCCATTTATTATTTACTTACATACTGTACAACTTAGTATAATGCAGCACATAGACTATAACCACCAATTATATACAGAGTAAAATTAAATGTGTACAATGTGCCATTTTTTTTTATAGATGGAAAGATTTTCCTCAGCCATTAGGTAATAGGAAATGTGTTCTTGGTAGTTCTGAAGTAAAGCTTTAAGGCTAAAAAGAAATTCTTCATTCAAAACATTCTCAAGGTTTTTATATCTACGCTTCTGGGTCTCAAATGAGTTTGAGGAGAATAGTATTTGCCTATACAACCCAAAATCCTAGTGCTGGATCTGAAAGAAAGAAACAAAGGAAGAAAGAAAGAGAGAGAAGAGGGAGGTAAGACAGGAAGAAAGAAAGAAACTATTTCGACGAATGTTACCTTAAAGTGAAGGAACTGGTTTAATATAGTTTATGGACAGTAAAAAAAAAACAAAAAAAACAACAAATGGTTAGAAGTTGAAATTTCTAAATAAAAACATTTAACATTTTTTTGTGGTGAAATGTTTATTTATAATGTGGAAGCTTCTTTCAGGTGTCATTATCGCCCTAGACAGAAAAGTTTCTTAGTGAGGCAGATACTACTATTTAAGATTCACTTTGTAAGTATTCATTGTCCTTAAAAGTAAAATCTTTCAGCTGGAAAGGCTGCAAAGAAAAAGAATCTAAAAGTAGCACATTTAAATGAAAGTCTGCTTCTGGCAGGGAGGTTGGGAGGTGATCAAGAGGCTTAATACACATAAATACTCCGTAGGTATTGTAAAAGAAATTTTAAACAAGTATGACTTATTTCTTCTTAGAACTATGACTTTTAAAAAATGCTACATTGCAAATGAATAATGTGAAAATAGTTATTACTTTAAAAGGGGTACATTTATTATGAAAGTGTTATAGTTTAAGATAAAGTCTTCTACTCAGAGCTAAAGTTTAAACTAATTAAAACATATAAATTACTTTTCTTGTGACCTCAAGGAGAGAGACACAGGCTGGCAGCAGCTCGAGCTGTGGTCTCAGCAGGAGAATTATGATTATAAATGGATCAGAGCTTCTCATATTACAGGAATGCACATGTCAAAATATTTGGGGCTACAACTAGAGACAGAATCAATATAACAGACACGAGCATCATTCACCCCCTTGATTTTTCTATTAAGTTGAGCTGAGAATACCTCAAAGAATAATTATTTCATGCCAAAATTGCAGTAAAATTTGCATTAATTAGTAGAACATTGTTTCATTTAAAGAAATATTCTACTTTAATGAAACTTTGTTATTGGCTTAGTATATTTTCCAGTTTTCTTGGATTATATCTCTATTTCTATTCAAGTCATGCATCAGAATTTTTTTTTTTTACCATAATTGCAAATCTTGGCCTCTATCCTCAATACCCATCTAAACAAAGCTTATAACTCTAGCAGGCTTATTTATACCAATTTACTTTAAAAAACAGGTCTAAGTTAAATATTGGAGTACTTTCAAAGGTGCAGTGAAATCTCTGGGCTTTTCAATGATATTCAATGGTGCACATTGTTTCTAGTAGGTACAATGTGACTGATTTGAAACTGTGTGAATAGGTCCCACTGGTGAAATGTACACTGTGCCCGAAAGCTTATCATCTTATTGTCTTGAGAGGTTAAATAACCCCAGAATTAAATTTTGACCCAAATCATGTGTATTCTTTTTGCCTGTATAGATCAAATAAAGACTATCTCATTTATTTTTCAGTTAGCATTTTAAAAATATGTGTATTTATCAGTGTGTGGATTATTCTCTATTAGATGAAAAGCCAAGTGAACAGAATTTGCAGGGGTGGGGGAGGAGTGGTTTGCTAAGGTTGTTGACAGCAGCAAAGCAGCTTGCTCTACATATTTGAAGAAGCTATATTCTATCATACTGGCTCAGTGTACTTGATTTTTTTTAGAAGTTTATAATTAGTTTAAGTAGTACAATCCAAACAATGCTTTTGTTGTTTTATTGTTGTGTACAGTTGGTTAATTGGATTTCAATATTATACTTGTTAAGAAAATAATTACTCTGCTGACCAGAGAAGCAAGGGTAAATATTTCTGTTCCCAACATCAAATATGAACATATTACTAGATGTTTCCCTTCACTTATGTAACTATTCTCAACAATAAAAATAACAACAAGAAGAAGTTGTTCCAAATAGCTTCTCTATAATCAGAAGACTCCCTCTTTCTTCACTTCGTAATTTAATTGATGTGGGAGACAAAGGCAAAAGAAAAATTGAATTTCCTTACTACCTTCATTGACAAGTCCTTGAAACAGGCAGTGACATTCGTCTAGGGACTCAACTGCCTGGATGTTGACACTTTGCTAAGAGCTAAAGGCAGTCTTAGCCAGACCCTCCAGGATCCTGAGATCTACTTTAAATATATAGAAATTAAATATATAGAAATTCCTTTGGAAGCTCCCTTTATCTCTACCAGCTTCCACCTCCAAATACTTGTTAGGAATCATCCTCAAAGCGTAAGGCCCACTGATAAACATCTGAAGGGTCTCAGGACTGAGAGTTTACTAAATAATAATAAATGACCTTTCCTAACAATAGCTAGCCCCCTCAGAGTCCTAGAAACCTTGTTTCCAAAATACCTTGGAGGTTTGTTCTGGCCCTAACCCCCTTCCAACTTGCAAGTATATAACTGGCCACTCCTCCTGACCCCAGGGCAGCTCTTTCTGCTCTTGGGCTCTGTCCCCAAGCTTTAATAACACCACCTTTTTGCACCCAAGATGTCTCAAGGACGGGGGTTATGCTATATGTTGGCAAATTGAACTCCAATAAAAAATATACAAAACAAAACAAGCAAAAAAACAACCAAAACGAAAATCTAAAAAAAAAAAAAAAAAAAAAAAAAAAAAGAATTCTTTCTTGGCTGTTGGCTTTGAACCCTAGCATCTAGCCTACATCATTAATGAATATGTTAGTAGGAGTGTTTTTTAACTTCCTTTTAAAATGTAAATCCAGGGGGAATCCCTGGATGGCTCAGCGGTTCAGCGCCTGCCTGTGGCCCAGGGCCTGATCCTGGAGACCCGGGATCCAGTCCCAAGTTGGGCTCCCTGCATGGAGACTGCTTCTCCCTCTGCCTGTGTCTCTGCCTTTCTCTCTACGTCTATCATGAATGAATAAATAACTAAAATCTTAAAAAAAATTTTTTTAATAAAATAAAATGTAAATCCATACTGGTAAATGTGTGTGCCAACTGTGTTTGATTAAATAAAAGTGTGTGAATCCCTATATATTTGAAAAGTATATATATGGATGATTCTCAAGCATATCAGTTATGTATCTATATACATAAAAACATCATAAAATTAACAAAATATGAGGTCCAATTCAGTGAAAGCAAGCACTCCTTAAGTATGAGTGTAATTATACATTGACTATATGTGATGGTGTGTGTGTGTGTGTGTGTGTGTGGTGTGTATGGGTATATATGCACGCACACACATATATATATATATATATACACAAATGCTCTTATTAATCTCATTATGTATATACAAGTGTGTGTTTAATGTTTTATCATGAGAAAATTAAACTAACATTTAAACCAGTTTTAGGGACGACTGGGTGGCTCAGTGGTTGAGCATCTGCCTTTGGCTCAGGGTGTGATCCCGGGGTCCCGGGATGAGTCCCACATCGGGCTTCCTTGCGTGGAGCCTGCTTCTCCCTCTGCCTCTCTCGCTGTCTCTCATGAATAAATAAATAAAATCTTTAAAAAAATAAAAAAGAAACCAATTTTAAAATATATTCTAAAGAAAATATCAGAGCTTGTATTTATAAATACACAATATTTATATTATTATTTTGTTTTTATAATCAAAATATATTATCTGGCTTTGTCTAATTTAATATTTTTTAATGAGAGCATTTGAGTCAAGCTGTAGGATTTTTTTTTTTACCCAAGGATATATATATATATATATATATAAATATATATATTTTTTTTTACCCACAGGCCTCTTTTATAAGTGGTTTTATATCTAGCCAATTTGTCTTTACCATAAACCTTGAAAATAGCAGCTTAGGGCAGCCCTGGTGGCTCAGTGGTTTAGCGCCGCCTTCAGCCCAGGGCCTGATCCTGGAGACCTGGGATCCAGTCCCATGTCAGGCTCCCTGCATGGAGCCTGCTTCTCCCTCTGCCTGTGTCTCTGCCTCTCTCTCTCTCTCTCTCTCTCTCTCTCTTCTCTGTGTGTGTGTGTGTCTTTCATGAATAAATAAATGAAATCTTAAAAAAAAAGAAAATAGTAGCTTATATTGGGTTTACAAAATTATTAGACACATGTTTTAATCATCAATGTGCTTTTGTTCACACTACCACTGCTCACAGTCCTAGCTTCATCTAATTAATATATTTTCTGGTTTCATCATATTCAAGAAAGTGTATATATGTGTATACATAGACTCCACAAAACCTAAAATACACCATCACAATATAAAGATTGGTCAAGACTGAAGACAACATTAGCACCTCCATCTCGTTACCATTTTGCTGGGTAGAAGAAGAATCATCTTTTAAAAATACACCATTTTCTTGTTTCAAATTCAATTTTACTGGATTTTATGTAGATGGACCTTGTGCTGTTTCTTTTTCCTTTATTTTGTGTCACATGTTTTTCTGGGAAAATGGAAAGTGGAAGGTAAAGAGAATGGAAGGACAGAAGGGAATGAAAGTAAGCTGGAAAGTACTAGAAGAAAGCAATGAATGGCTGTATATTGCCATCTCATCGACCGTACACTTATTTTAGCCTTTCCTCTTTCCCAGCAAAAACCAAATCACATAATTAAGTCCCATATAATGTTAGACAAGCTGAAGTCTTCAGAAAATAGTTTTCCAGGATCCTAGATATTTTAACTGCCTATGTTGGTAAAATATAAAAATCAACTGGTTGTGTTTAAGATAGAAGATGTTAGGGGCATTGTGAGTGAAGGCAAATTCACCTAGATATGAACCAGATACCTATCTATATTCTCTTAGAGAATACCTTTGTTCCAAATTGAGAACCCTTTTTCAGGATGAAAAAT
The DNA here is from genome assembly GCF_011100685.1 of Canis lupus familiaris. Taxonomy (NCBI): domain Eukaryota; kingdom Metazoa; phylum Chordata; class Mammalia; order Carnivora; family Canidae; genus Canis; species Canis lupus. The sequence goes on from NC_049224.1 coordinate 80,707,530, forward strand.
ACATTCTTCTAGAATATATATATACCTACTAGCCTTTATTTTCTAAATGTTAAAGTTGACAGCAGAAATCTACTGCTGTCTTCTGTAATTCCATAAAATCTTTGCCCACTTCAGCCTTCTCAATTGCAAAGTTAGTCCAGATGGAACCATGAAATTTTTGCAGCAAGTTCTACAGCACATAATTTTGTTCAATAAAATCATTATGCCACACACAGCTGTATACTGCCATATAAATGAGCACATGTGCAATCGAATTCTTGTATTATAAGTTTTATAAGACTAAAATTGAGATTATACAGCCATACACAATAATTTATTTGAAACATCAACATGTGCGTTGCTCTAGGGTTACACAAATGGTGCCATTCCTTTTCCAAGAGAAAACGTTTGTCATTTAATATTCAGTATTAACACAAATGTTTTCCTCAGAATTATAATCTAAATTAGGTGCTTTAAAATGCATCAATATATCATTAACTTCTTACTTTAACATATTAGATCTATAGAAGAATCAATTCTCCCTAACAATGGTGAGAGAACCTAATCACTCTCTAAATTTACTTTTAATTAGCATCATCTGCATTAATTGGTGTAGCTGATAGCAAAACATTACAGTGCATTGCTATTTTATATTTGAAATGTAATACATCTTTTGGTCTCATGTCTCTCCAAAAGAACCTTAGCCATTTTTTTCTGCAATCCCTTAGTAAATATTTTCAGATGTATTGCTCAAGAATTTTCTTTAGGAAGATAACTATGTGAGGCTATATTAAGGATGCACTATTCAAATACGTTTCTGAGTAACTATTTGGTGTTGAGTTCCTGTGAACGTTTGAGAATATCCTAAAAAAAAAAAATTTATCTCACTCCTCCACCCTTTTCTTTGAAATTCACCAACTCTTGACTAAATTTTGGGGTGATGCAAAGGACGTGGTATGTCATTGCCAAGGAAGAAGAAAGGAATCTACCATTTATTAAATGTCTGCTATGCCAGTGACTGAGTTGGTTTTACACACATTATGTTTTCACAGTAATTATGAAAGACAGGCAATATTTCCTTATTCTTCTGATGGGAGGAAAAATGAAATAAATAAATACATACATACATACTTAGAGCTCTGAGAAGTTTAGTGTCTTTCTGAAGGTAACATAGCTAGCGTTCACGTTCACATCCAGCTAGTGTTATAGATGTTCTAGGTCATAACCATAGTTCAGGTCCTCTGACCCCAGGTCCGAGGCTCTTTCCTCTACACCATTCTGATGGTGTTCCAGCCTCTATCCAGCCATTCTTTGGAGAGGAAAACTATAAACAATTTATAACAAACTTTCCTATCCAGTGAAAGACCAAAAATTGGCCTAATCAAGATCAATTCCTGGCATTTGACCAGAGACCCATAATTTTGTGGGGAGAATAACAGCTTCTTTAAAAATTAAGTATTTTCAAAACTACTATTTTTGGCCTAATCTGACTTTCTTTTCATATATCATTTCTCATTTAATGATACCACTCTCCATCTAGTTGCCTATAAGAGAAATTTTAGCTGTTCCTCATTCCTCCATCTTCCTTATCCTCAAATCCAATCAATTCCTCAATTCTGGGGGTTCAACTCTGGAAATATATCTTTAAGGCAGCTCTTTTCAAATATTAATGTGCTTTGGATTCCCTGGGGAACTTGTTAAAACATAAGTTGCTGGAGGTAATAGATATGTTTAGTACGTTGTTTGTGGTGATGGTATCACAGGTATATTCATTTGTCCAAACTTAGTAAGATGGATACATTGAACATATACATATTCTTCGCATATCCGTTTATGACTAAAAAATAAGTTGCTGGACCCCACATCAGAAGTTAGATTCAATAAGGTCTGGGATGATTCCCCAGGCATTTGGCATTTTTGTCAGGTTGCCAGGTAATGGCTATTCTGGTCTGAGAACCACATGTTGAGAACATGCATTGTTCTAGGGCACCCTTTCACTCCTGTCCACAGTATCACATCATACTCTCATCATGTCTTGGCCAGACAACCACAAAAAACAATCATCACCTTTCCCATCCCCGTCTCCTATCCATCTTGTACAACTTTACTACATAAACCCACTAATCTGATAAGTTTAGCCAACTAATTTACATCTCTTGAATCTCTCCAATGGTACATCACTGCCCAGAAAGCAAGATGATCACGTTCATTTCATAGTTTTCATCTACCATGCTCTTCTGTTTGTCTAGGATGTTTCCCTTGCGTAAAATGCTCACCTTAATCTCATTCCTACTTACCTTTCATATTCTCTGAGGACTATATCCAGACTCCCTTGGCAAAGTTCATAATGCCCTACACTGATTTCCTACTGTGCTTAGTACTAGTTCAATTGAATCATACTGTGTTTAATGATCACTTTGGTCCCTTTAAGGATTTTTTTTTTTTATGTACCTCATCTTCCACTAAAAAAAAAAAAAAAAAAAAAAAAATTAAATTTCTTTGGATACTTTATGATTACTTCTGTCTCCCATTGCCCAATAAAAGTTAGGAGAAAAAACAGATCAACAGATCATTTGTTTGGCCTGCTGACTTTCCTTTATTAAGTGTTCTTTAAAAATGTCTTGATTACAAATATATCATTCAGCATACATTATCACCTCCAACACTCTATGTTAATGCAGAACTGTACTGAGGAAAGAGTTCAACATTATCTGCATGATTTTAGAAAAAACAACTTGTGTAGGCATGTGTCTCTGAGGCGCAAATATCTAAATCAATAGACAGTTATTTTTGTGTAATTTAAGTCACTGTCTTTTAATATATACAGATTTTTGTCTTGATCAGTGCTTCAAGATTTGGCCTGTCTACACCCTCAGTTTTAAGATTTTTACCTGATATATGAATGTGTCAAATTTACTGCCATCCACATTTATACTTTACACAATATAGGCAAAGTCTGAACTCTCAGTCTATCAAAACACATCTCCTATACTAAATGCATTTTTAACCTAATGAAAGCTTCATCCAACCAGGGCTTGAAATTATTATGGACTAAATTTATAGCAAAAATAATTTCCTTCCATACCACAACTTATTACTAATATTACTTTTATAATTTAAATAATATTTATAAAATGATAAAAAGAATGGTATAAGTTACAGAAAACTGTAAAATAAATTTATTTTGTCTTCCTCGATCATTTAATTTTATTATATCTATCTTTAGCTGGTACATTTTCCAATAAAAGTTACCTGCATGGAAATAATATAAAGCTTTCAAAAATAAGGTTTCTGAAAAACTGCTCTTTCAATTGATCTGGCTTGAAGAAAAAAAAAAAAAAAAAGGAAGAAAGAAAATGCCCAGCATGTGTTTATATCATGTAAAGTTCACTAGTTTTATTGTTATATGTCTGTGGCAATTAGCAGCCATTTTACCTTTGTCCAATATATAGTGTAAATCAAGGTTTTCTAAGTCCAGTTAAACCATTTTCATCATCGAAAAGAGGAAAACAATTTACGTATTTCAATTCACAGTGTATCTTAAAAGATGGGTTTGATTTAAAACTCCAAATCATTACCTTTGGAAAAGTCTTTGAGTTGTTTCATGTAAATACACAAACAGCCAAATTCTAACTCCTAACCACTATGCTCATCTCTTATCTTAAAATCGAGCTGTGTTACTTCCTGATATTACAAAAGCAATGGTGAGAACAATGTCTAATCAATTATATTTACAACTAAGGCAGAATCTTTCTGGTATCTGACAAGGTGAAAAGGTGTTACCAAACCTCTGCTATGTTTTTAGTTTCTGGAGCTACTCTTCAACTAACAGTGGCATGGCCCAAGATCATCTCAAAAGGTCTGAGCAGGTGTGTTAAGCTAACGAAGTCTCTTGGAGAGGCAGAGAATCGCCTTTCCTCTTTCCTTTATTTGCTTTTGTTTCAGAGCCTTTTCTTTTTCATGAAAGTTATCGTCTTTCTATCCATGCCGGGGGGAAAAAAAAAATGGACAGGAACTGAATGCCTTTCTTTCTTATATGGCTGCTGTGTTAGTTAGGAACATAGCAAATGATTCCAAATTCTGAGGAGATGTTCCCTAATTATAACCAGCAAATTAAAATGAACAGCTCAGTTTTCCTATGTCATTGTACACTGGCTTTTGGCTAAGACTGTTTGGGTGAGGTGACAACTATATGAAGTTTTCAGGAGACTTAAGTGATAGGAAAATGTAGTACTAAGAGGAAAACAAAGGGGGGGGAATCTAAGGAAATACATTGATTTGTGCGTGTGTACACACAGGCATGTGTATGTGAAATGGAGAAGACAAAGATAAACAGGAGGGTAAATAGATTTTTGCATATTTATATATTTCTTTAAATACAAATAGATGTATACATACACATTGTGGTAGGCAGACTAACCAGGTCTAATTCTAGGAATCTGTGAGTACTTCAGGTTAATGGCAAGAGGAGGATTAAAATAGCAGATCACTTGACTTTAAGATGGGGAGATTATCCTGGATTATCCAGATGAACCCAAAGTAATAATAATAATGTCTTTTAAAGTGGAAGAAAAATGCAGAGAAAGAATTAAAGGATGACAGCCTTAGAAGTATTTGGCAACATTGCTTTGAAGATGGAGGAAGGGGCCACTGGCGGAAGAATGTGGGGAGTGGCCACTAGCAGCTGGAAAAGGCAAGAAAAAGGCTTCTACCTTAGGGTTTCCAAAAGGCATACAACTTTGCTGATACTTTGATTTTAGCCCAGTGAGATCCATTTTGGGCTTCTGAACTCCAGGACTGTAAGATAATACATTTGTTTTGTTTTAAGACATTAAGTTTGTAGTAAAATCTGTTAAAGCAGCAATACTAAATTGAACATACGCATATGTACACTTGCCTCATTGTTTACTCATTTGTTTGTGATTAAGGATAAACACTGAATTGATGTTGACCAACGCAGATCACCCATAAAAGCCACAAACATAATTTAAAATTTTCTTGTAGCAAATTAAAAAAAAAAAAAATAAGGGGAAATAAGTAAGATTAATACTAATGTGTTTTATTCAACCCAATATATCCAAAATATTATTATATCAATATGTAATCATGATTGGATTATTAATGAGATATTTTACGTTCTTTTTATTTCTACTAGGTGTTTTGAATCTGAAATGTGTGTTATATTCATATCACATCTGAATTTGAACTGGCCACATTATCAATTGCTCAGTTGTCAAAATTGGCTAATTGCTGCTGTATTGGACAGCACAGATCTATAGAGAGAGATGTTTTAGCTTTCTGAAGCCAATTTTGGTGATGGTTTTGAATATATCAATATAATTAAAACTACAATTTTAATAATGTATCTGTTATTAATAAAAGATAGTGACTTTTTATATGTTTCAAAGTGCATGCACTTTGACTTTTGTCCAAACATTGACAAAATGCTAACAGGACCATCTCAAGCTATGAATTATTTTCAAATAACTAAGTAGGAATTTATGGTATGCATTTAGGTGAGCATGCTGGAAAGCAGATCTTTGAGTTTCATTCAAATTTGTTTTTTTATCACTTATCTTTTCCAATTCGAATTTCTGTTTACCTACTCTAGTTTCACTCTTAAAACCTAGAAATCACATTTTTTGTGGCACAAAATAAACTAAAATGAGATGAACTTGCTTCTTTATATCTACTTCTGAATGGCCGCTTATTCATATCACAGCCTTGCTGCCACAGAGCTGTCATGGGTCATGGTGTCTATTCAGAGAGACGAAGGTATTCAGAGTACTCCAGGTGAAAACAAAGATACTTCATCCTCTCCCATGGCTGCTAATTCCACAGATTCTGAATCTTATAATGTGGGATAATTTACATAAAGACAAAATGCATAGTTTATTCTTAGTGAGACTTTAGACATTTTACAAAAAAAATAGTAATTATAGATTATGAGAATTGATAATCCTTCTGAAGAATTTTATATCAATGGAAGCAGGTATGAGGATTTTCCCCATTTTGCTTGTTTTTCTAAATAGTGCTGATACTTCTACCAGCATCTTATTTTATTTTATTTTATTTTATTTTATTTTATTTTATTTTATTTTTTAAGATTTTATTTATTTATTCATGAGAGACACAGAGAGAGAGGCAGAGACATAGGCAGAGGGAGAAGCAGACTCCTCCCAGGGAACCGGATGTGGGACTCCCGGACCCCAGGATCACGCCCTGAACTGAAGGTAGTCGCTCAACCCCTGAGCTACTCAGGCGTCTCTCTACCAGCATTTTAAATAATTCTACTAATATTTGAAAATATCAGCCAGGTAATGCAATCTTTTTCACTGCCTATGTATACATGCTATCCAAATAACTAGCAACCTAGCATTTTTTTTTTACCTTTTCTAGTTTCCGTATTTAAAAATTTGGGGGGATGTTATAAGCTGTGAACATACACCCACACAGACACACCCTCTTCTAAACATTTGTTGGGCAGTACAGCTGTTTTTTTATTTCAAGTTTATCCTAATCTTCTATTTAATTTGCAATGAACTAAATCTTCTAACCTTAGACGTTTTTTTTTTTCTAAACATCATCACTATTTGACAAAACCCTTAAATTGAAGGTGCTCTTCAAAACTCTTAAAATATTTTCTCTTCTGTAAAAATATATTAAACTCCTACATGGGTTTTTGTTCTGGTTTGGTTTAGTTTTCTTGGACCTGGCTTTAATTTGCTTTTCTTGTAAAGCTGTAATAATATCTAAGCGTGTATCTGATCCCCAGATACGGACATGCTGTTTTTTGACAATTGTCTAATACACGTGTTAGGAACAGGTTTACCCTACAATTAAGAAAGTATTACACTTTATGAATGAGGTCATTCATCATCATTATCAGTCTCCATAGTATTTCGCTATTTTGATGGTTCCTTTTCTCTATATATTTTAATTCAGTCTAGATTATGGATTCATTGGACACTGAGCACCATGACTAACTTTGGAAAGGCAAAACATCACAACCTGATTTCGAAGTATATGAACACCTTATTTCTTAGATTTACTTAAAAAAATGTCAAGTAGTTTCTATCCATGGTAAATGTGGAAACTCGGGTCAGAAGAAGCATATGCTGGCCTGTATCTCAGCTCCTCCATCTTTACACACAGATGAAGTGAGCAGAAGTGAACATCTTAGAAAGCTCTGAATCGCTGTTGGACACCTGGGGATTGTTTGTTCAAAAAGAGTGAGACAATTGCCCTCATTGGGCATTGACATTAATGACAGTAGTTAGAGGAGTGGGAATGAAATACATATTATATGTGTTTTAGGGTTAGTCATTTTTTCTTTTTTCTGTTCCAGTTGGAAATGGTCACATCCTTCCCTTTCAGCTGATGTGACTTGTAAGATCACAGTTTGAAGCCCTCTCATATCACAAGGACTGTTCCCTAAGTTTGGCTATAATAAAGAAATTGGTCCTATCTGAAAGCCAACGGGGTACATTGCTCAACAATTTTACTACTAAAAGTGAAAACTAGAAGCCCAAGAGGAAGCATCATTGTATTAAATTCATTTCTCCTTCTTTGGGACAATTCTTTAAATACTTGAAAATAGTATCATTTTCCCCAAACTGTACAAGATTGTTATACTGAAGCAGCCTTTAAGATCACCCTGTATCTTTGTGTAGGCTGTGGAGAAGGAAATGCTAAAACCTACTGGCACTGATTTTAGCTGGGTTAGGAATTTTTAGCCACCTAAAAAAATTTTCCTTTTGAGGACAAGTTGTACTCATGACCCTTTATATAGCATTCAGAATGAGACCAGCTGACATGCTGACATTTACTAAATAAACACCACACTCCATGCTTTCTATTACTGGCTCATTTAATCTCCACCACAATTCTACAACGTATAAAGCATTATTATCTCTAGTGATAAAGAAATGGAGGAATTAAAAAGCTTATTCACCCAAAGTCACTCAACTGGTCAGAGAACTGGAACTTGGTCCCATGTCTGTTTGACTCCAAAGCCATGGTCTTAATCCTCATACCAGAGAAATGTTAAGGACAGTTTCATGGCTAATATCAAAAAAAAAAAAAACCCTTATAAATTTTTTATCAAAATTCCACTAAGAGAGAAAAGTTGTAGATACATATAATTATACACTTCTACATGTATAAAATCCTAATTTGAAAGATGTATTTTAATTACTTTCACTGAAGGAGGAGATTAAAAATGCAGAAACCAATATAAGTCATCTGGAATCAACAGAAGGAACACTGAATCTCCAAAAGAATGATGACCAGTTTTATTCTTTGGGGTTGATTTCAAATTCACTAAATTTGAAACATTTAATATTTCCCTTTTAAAGTAAGATAAGAATGTGTCTAAATCCATATGAATATAGAATCCGCCAGCCAAATGTGGCTATTTAAATTTAAAGTAAGATAGAATAAAACTTTTATTTATTTTTATTTTTTTTAATATTTAATTTATTTATTCATGAGACACACACAGAGAGAGGCAGAGACACAGGCAGGCTCCATGCAGGAGCCCGATGTGGGACTTGATCCTGGGACTCCAGGACCACACCCTGGGCCAAAGGCAGGTACTAAACTGCTGAGCCATCCAGGGATCCCCAGAATAAAACTTTTAAACATTAGTTCTTCAGTCATACAAGTGCTGATCCAATTGGAGCAAAGAACTAAGAAAGTAATGCTTTTATCAAGGATGCTCTACCCTATGTCTCTCCCCCATGCACAGTCTCTGTCTTCCTACCCCCTCTCACAGCTACGCCCTTTGGAAGAAGATAAACTGTTTGTCATTTTCACATTATCTTTAACAGGATCCAGTCGACAAGTTGTCTGTTCAAATGAAGATAAAGGCTGGCAAAATAGGAACTGACATTAAAACTTAAGGGTGAGGACTGGGGCTCTTTTAACATCAGCCAATGGCATATTTCAGGAGACATCATTGAGAACACATATTTCATTGGTGACTTGAGTGCTTCCAGATTACATGGGAAGAGGAAAAGTTTCAAAACAGACAGCTTTTTGAAAAGCATGACATCTGAACTGAAAGAAATACTGTGAGGTAAGAACAAGATGCAGAGATGAACAAAGCAATGAGAATTTACATCTATAAAATCTGTTTGTAAAGTGAGGTAAATAGGATGGCTTCTTTCCTTATTCTACTCAATCCCAATTTTTATTATACATGTAAAGAATTTTAGATAATTATTTTATACCCATTATGAAAACAAGAGGATGGGATTATTATACTTCACAATTTCTATAAATGAGTTATAAAGGAGTTTGCATTTTTAAAATGGGAGGTTGAGCAAGATGGTAATTTAGATTGTGAACCCATTAAGCAGGAGTAGGCTCATGTTATGCTTTGTCCCATTTTTAGGAGTTGAAAGTGGTTTCAGTGATAAAGACTGGTATCAGTGGCATCATTATTTTAAATAGCATTAATGATTTTGATAATCACAATAACATTCATCAACTCTAATAAGGCCTTTGGAGTTTGCAAGTGGTTTGCTTAAGTCTATTTAATAGACTACCTAATAAGGCTTTTGTGCAAGATGTTTGACTTAAATTCTTTAAAAAACATTATATAGTATATTAAAAATTTGTAAAATAAATTTCAAAAAAATATTTTGTGTCTATTTCAAAAGAAAAAGAAAATTGGCTATTTGGAGGTGTGGGTTAGAATGTGTGAGAATTCTTTCTTTCTTTCTTTCTTTCTTTCTTTCTTTCTTTCTTTCTTTCTTTCTTTCTTTCTTTCTTCTTTCTTTTTCTTTCTTTCTTCACATGGAAGTTACGAATATTATGTCAAAACCACAGCACGCTGGAAGAAATTATCTGCTATTAAGGGTTTTATGTTAAAAACATTTCTACAGTATGTTTGTGTGTGTGTGTGTGTGTATAAAAATTGCCCTACTACTTTGAGGTTATCATTGTATACATTTTTCCTCCCTCATACACAAGTTGTGAACTTCCATAAGTGCGGAATAATGCCTAATGCTTGATATTTTTTAATTGACTACATTTCATGAAAATTCTATTATAATTATAAACAGAAAGAACCAAACAACATTCAATATTTAATCCTTTATATAATTAACTTTGTTTATGATCTGTTAGCCTATTAACCTCTATCCATCAACATTATAATACCTGCATTGTATGTTCATATACTACATACACTATTGAGAAACTTAAAAAAAATCACATAGCATGTGTATGCATTCTAAAATATTTCTCTAGTCATATCTTGAAGAAAAATTTGTGATGATTAAGAAGTAATGATTGATCCATTATCTCTCAATCTCTCTTTTTATATTAAATCTTTTTTGTTTTTATATTGGCAAGTTGATTGGTAGTGTATTGGAAATATACAACGTTTGCCTCATTCAATTATTAAATAGTCTTCTATTTCCTTGGTCACAAATGTCTAACTCATTGATTGAGTGGCCTCCAAAACATTGCCAGGGGGTAGGCATGAGGAGAGGTTGAAACTGACATATGTGCTGTGCATTGCCTGTATAAGTACTGCCCATTCTTTTAGTACCTGCAGTTCCTTGGAATGGTGCGGCACCTGGAAAAGGTTAATGAGCATAGAGACTTTCAGGCATAATGCAAATTACAGACAGACACTACACAGACATCGATATACAGACAAGCAACATGCACGCTGCAGGCACACTACAGGTGGCAGATATTACTGCAGCTCTAGCATTGGCATATCTTACAGAAAAATATATTATCTATTTTTTTCCAACTTAGTGAGACACCGTTTTCAAGTACTATTTTTAAAAGAGGGAGAAAATTGTTTTTCAACAGTTTTTAGGTATCCTAGTATATATTTAGCTTGCATTGCAACCAAATATTTATATTATCCTTTTTGTTACAAGTCATTAGAAATCTCCTCAACTTTATTAAATAGATAAATAGATCAATCAATCAATCAATCCTAGTTCATTTTCTCTAAAATAATTCTTTTTAAAGAAAGCCTGATTCACTGCCATCCAAAAAGTATTGAATGCACATTTCAGGCACATTGTCTCCACTATATTAGATAAACATCTTTACTGCTAAAAATAAATCATGATCTAAATCATCTGCAATAAATATTTTAAATAGATGCAAACTCTGAGTTATTAAAAAGTAAATGAGGACTTTTTGATGAAATCATATTTAAAGAAAAAATCAAGTTGTCAAGTTTTCTAAAAATCCTAAATTACTTGCCTTCAAAATTGCATTCATTGCTCTATGAGAATCATCAAGCATTAATGTACATGCATTAATACTACCATCATTGCAGAGGGCCTGCAGAGAAAGAGTTCTTCCATTCCCAGTTTCATTTTTTAAACAATATCTTGCTATTTTTGTAGCACTCAACACTAATACAGAAGTAATCAAATTAGAATTAGAGATTCATGTTGCAAACTTCAATTTGTATTGCTACAACATCAAAGTAAAAATATTTGCATATCAAAAAGTAAAAGAGGTGGGATTTAAGTTAATTTAGGGTCTTAAACAAAATTAAGTAGGCCTTGATGGTAAATTAAATGATAAATAGTTCACAAATATCAAAATTAAATATATTTATATTTTCAAAAAAATCTCAAGGCCTATGTACTAAATGCTAATGAAAAATGAATATCAGAAAAAGAATGGAATATGACAGTGCATATGGAAAATGTTGGGTTTCTCATATTCTGAGAATTGTTTAAATTTAATTCAGACTATAGTGTTTACAGCTATTTATAACCGAGAGTATGTAGGTGATAACTCAGAGTATGTAGGTGATAATTCTATATCTATCTATCTATTTTCTATCTAGCGCATAGTATTTTGAGCCTAATTATTCTCAATATTTCACCATGTGGGGACATATAATGGCTTTGAAATCCTTGTGGGGAGAAACATGCCAAATTAATGTGATTTCCAAAAAAAGGATTCCTCCTTTTATCACAGAGATTTTCATGAAATTTCCATCTGCTTGTCACAATGACTAAGGTTTTCATATTCCTTACTTGTGTGGTAATTCATATGGCCAAATTGGGAGAAACACAAAATTTTTATGAATGGATATTTTTGTGCAGTTCATGTCTATGTGCTTTCTAAGGAATAACATGTTTTCAAAGCTGCAAATCTGTCCTTTAAAATAATTCACATTCATGCTTTCTTTTAGCTCAGTCTCATCTTGACAGTGATTTAGTGAATGACCATCACTTGTAATATAATGCCTTCCCGAGAAATTAAATATTCCCTAATGTATCTAGGGGGCATTATGCTCTTTCTTCCCTGGCATACACTCCTAAATTACCCTAATATGTATGAGAAGTATTTTCTAGGTCATTAGTAAATAACTGTGCACTGATATTTTACTTTGTTGTTTCATATTCTAATATTTAAACTAAAACATATTCCTATGGTACTACTTTGAGATATATCTAAAAATAAAATAACTAAATGTATTCAGATATATTTTATTTTTTAATATTATGTGTGTATTTGGAAAAGAAAGAAAATGCTATTTTATGAGCCATTCTCATGGTTTTAAACTATGTAACATATAATTTGAGAAATGCTAATGACAAAATTTCCCAGAGATACTATAAATAGTATCCATAACATTTTATAGCTACTAAATGAGGTTCATGGAGCTAATTTGACATCTATAATTGGAAACATTTGAGGTACTAGCCAGGTGTTCTTACAGAAAAGAAATATCAGAAATAAGTAAACAAGAAAAAGAAAGGATTTTCAAGTGGAAACTTGGGACAAAATAGATACAGTTTATCACCTTCTTCTAACTTCCAGTTTTCAAGTGCTCTGTAAGTTATTAAATAATATTCAGATGGATAAGAGGGCAAAATAATGAGTATTACTTTCACTTATTAATGAAATAATTTTATCCTTTGATTAAGTTTTGTTACTATTGCTATTGTTTTTTGTTTGTTTGCTTGCTTTTCCCAGTGAGTTGGAAAAGGGGAATATATGGGGGTTTGGTAGAACAACATTAATTAGTTTTCTCCATGACAAAATCAGAAAGGAATGGACTGAAGGAGTCAATCTCTCTAATCTACAACCTATGAGACTAATTTCCATGTAGGTGTGAAATATCACAACGTATTATGGAATTTTAAGCCCAAAAACAAAGATATTCTCAAATGCATTCTGACTATATTAGAATAATTTTAAATTTTAGATAATAAAAATTGAATTGTTCAAGGATCACCTTTGTCATTGCTCAACCATTTCTTCATAATGATATAAAATTATTTATTTGTTTGTTTTTTAGCAGGAGGCAAGTAAGGATTGTCTATACATTTCTCACAGCTTTTGATTTGATTTTAATATAACAGTGATATTTGTTTGTATGCTTTACCTAAGACCCTCATGGCTACCAGCCCTTTTTGTGGGAGATAATAATAATTCTATTCTCAGGGATATGAAGACAATTGTTTAAAAAAGACCAAAATTGACCTTTTGGGAAGACAGGACGGAGATATGCATATTAATGTAATCAGTAGCTGTCACTTAGAAGACAAGGAAAAATCCACTGCAGGCCAAACAAAACTGAAACTTAGATGTCTACAACTCAATAGAAATTATTAATAATAGAAGGGAAATTTCAGCTTTTAAAGAACTCAATATATGAATTAAATATTCCTTGTTTTTAGAAAGATTAAAAATACCCATCTCAAATCTCTTGACTATTCCAAGAAGAAATTATGAAGTTTTTCAAGCTGATTCTCACATAAGACTAAGCTTTGGTTTAAAAGGTTACAATAATTAGTACATTCTTGGATGATGAAGTTTTGCATTGAAAACCATTGTAGTTTATCACAGGATAGAAAAATGGTAGTACATTCATTAGTTATTTAAAAAACTAAATAGACTAGAAGAAATAAAAATTAGATGACAAGGTAATGGACTATTTAAGATTAGATAGCTCAAACTTTCCTTTTGCAAAGGAAATGAAAGCCATAATAGTTAATGCTTTGCTCAGGGCCACACATCCTACAGCAGAGCCAGGAATCAATCACAGTTTTACTAATTCCAAGAATAGGGAATTATGCTTATTTTGATATGAGAATCAGTAAGCTGAAGGAAAATCAACTGGGAATGGGTGATGGTCTATTCTGTGGTAGGAACTATGGTACAATGCATTTCCAAGAAATAGAAGATTCAAGACCAAATCTAGAGTTCTTAATCCAGTACGTGTTGTTACAACAGCAGGGGTAGGAAAACACTCCAATGGCAAAGATTCCTAGATGTTTATAGGCGAGAAATGAAGGCCAACCTTTATCCACTTCAGAGACTTTTCTGTTTCAGTGTAGTCTCTAGTTACAACACCAGACTCTACATTAAAACTAACCTCTGCATATTGATCCCTTCCCCTCAGCTCATCTCTACCTCCCTCAGAGTCAAGCAGTTATTTTGTGTATTTTATATACTATTATCAATTAATGTATTTGAACTTAAGGTGTGTTTTACTGATTCCCTTAGTCCTCGAGCTCTGTAAACAATGAACATAATTATTTTCTTCAAGTCCAACAATCTCAGCACCATAGATACTAGTGCAAGATCATTACTTGCTACCGTAAGAAGCCTTTGTATAGGCAGTCTCTTGAATTTATTACAGAGCAAGTGGAATGCTTTTTGTTAAATCCACGCAAAGACTTTCTTCAACTCAGTGGTGTGGGGCACCATGACAGCACTGAATATCAACAGACAAACGGAAATATACTGTTACAATGCTATTATTAGTATTTATAACAGCTCTAGTGCTCTTGATAAATGAAGCCACATTAATTAGTTTCAAGATCTTATTCTCACTTTGGCATATCCACTAGCACTTCTGAACATGCAATTAAAATATTTCAAAATGTCACTTATGTTTCCATTCTACAAGAAATGCATACTGATTATGGCCACTTGATTGGACTAGGTCAGATATATACATTTAGAAATAAAAATATGTTAACAGTTTAGTGGTTAAGAAATCTCACCTACATTGCTTGCAATAAAAAAAAAGAAACTGATGAGAAATAAAACTATCAATGATCATCCAAATGTACAATGACAATATTTTTCTAAATAGAAAATGTTTCCTGTTATGCAATTTGTCTAAAAGTTTCATCCTGGTAAGTTTGCTTTCCTTTTATTTTGGAAAATGTAAAATCAGTGAGGAGTTTTGACGACACTCAGTGACAATGGACAGTTTTTGACATTCCATAAGTTAAATTACCTCTTTAGGAGACAAACAGTATAGTTGATTTGAAGGTTTGATGGTAGCCCATGTACTGACTTTAGAATTATCACTGGCCCTTAAATATTTGGAGATTAGTTTTCATCTTTGTCCAGTGAATACCAAACATATCTAGGTTCATAGAAATCATAGTTTAAAATAAAACTGTTACTTTTTTTCCTTTCCATCGAAAATAAAACTAAATTATAGACTAGACAGATGAAGAGAGAGATGAAAATATACATGCATCCATACAGATATCAGTGTGTCTATAAGAACTGTTGTAATCTTTTTTTTCTAAGTTACCTGGCCAGTGTAAGTCCAACTTGACTTCTTGGGTAGAAGTAGTCAGAAATGAAAGTAAAGCTACAAAAGGGGCACCTGCAGCTACCTTCCTGATCCTAGCAAGAGGCAAAAGATGTCTGGATTAAGTGTAGAGGCAGGAATGTTCTAGGTGCTTATCAGAACTAGACTCAAGTGTTTGTCCAATCCTGGAATTGTGAAAGATTGGAGAAGAGATGACAGTAGGGGAAGAGCAGGTGAGGGGAAGTTACTGTTAAATGTGAGTGAGGTCAGTAAAGTTGCTGGAAAAAAACAACAACCCAGAAATGCTGACACCCTCCATGGCATCTTACACATTACGTAGAGCATGTCTTACACATTAGGCAAAAGACGAGGAGCCATTTTGCTAATTAATTTGAAGAGGAGAACATTTGAAAAGCAATTCCGGAATTAGAAGTCTGAGTAGTAATGAGAGCTTCCACAGGAAGATCAAATCTAACCTCAGGGTCAGGCCTGAATGGGACCAGGGTTCTGCCTCAGCTGGATGAGAAAGTACCAAACACCCTCCTAACAGAAAACACCAGAGTGTTCGTGGACCCACCAGGAAATGTGACATGAAGGAGAGATATGAGCAGAAATGGGGAGAGAAGTTGGAGGTGGAGGAGCTTGCTGGAAAAGCTTGTGAATATTTCTAAGGAGAGGTGTTCATAAAAGGGAGAATGACTCGACCTGCCTCTCCAATTTTTCCTCCGCACACTCCCCTTTGCTCTGATGCCCCTGCATTTCTCTGTTTATGCACCAGCAATAGAAAGAGAACAGAGCCTGGCCCACAAAGGTGAATGCTACTCTAAAGTGCAAAAGATATGAATTCTGACTATCTCTATGCTGGGTATAAAATGAATGAGAGTTAACATTTAAAAAAAAGAAAACCTCAGTGACATAGAGCACAAAGCATTTTCCATATCAGATTGGCATTGGCATCAGAAGTCTTCACAGAAAGGATCAAGGTTAAGAAGGGTGAAGACTGAATCCTTTATTATTCTTGGATGCTGTATTATAATACATAAACTGATATATTCTATTAATTTAAAAGAGGATCTTTGAGGAGCTTGTACTTTATTCAGTGATAGAAGACGGGCTTTTTATTGTCTAAAATTGATTTGATTTCTAATAAAATATTTGCTTCAACCTTGGGCAGCAAGGCAGCAGATAGTTCAATGTGAGACAGTAATATTATGAAAAATTGTGGTACTTTTTCATGCAGCTCAAAGCCTCCCATGTTATCCATCAAATTCATTTCCCTTGTAACTAAATCTGTCATAAATCTAGGCATCCAAAAATGAAATATGTTTCCTAACAATAATCTACTGTCAATAAACTTAATAAAGCCTTCAAATGATACACCACTTTCTGGTGGTTTTAAAATGCTTCTCAAATAAATTATTGATCTTGGAAGTTGAAGATGATAGTAATAATAATCTACAAATAGGAAGATGACGTACGGGGAGGATTAATTTGTTCTAGCCATTGGAATTCTACTTTTCTTTTAATCTTTCATAATGATAAACAAACAAAATCATGGGTAAATGCACATTCTCTTAGAATTTTTTAGTCTACACAAAATTAACCAAAGTTGATTCCATTTTTAAACAAAATTAAGAATTGTTGAAAAACTTGAAGTAACTTTTAGGAATGAGAAAAAAAAAAGCAGTTTTAACTACAATTATGAATTTTCCCCCTCACTCAACAATGAATGAATCGACTTGTATCTGGGTGACTATGGTACCCCATTCTTTTCTCTACAAGCCTTGTGTTTTTTCTCTTCAGAATCCATTGAAGAAAATACAATATGAATATTGAAATTAGGAATAAATCTTAATGTTCACGTTTGGCTTCTTTTACATCTGTCACTATCTATTGCCTAGACTACATTTTGTGAGGCATAGAAAGAAATCCCATGTTTGTCCCTAGTAGCTAAATATATTCTTCTCAGGAAAAAAAAAAAAAAAAAAAGAGTAAAAAACTATGCATTATATGTGTTATAACATCTCAGTTTTAATAATGATCTTGTGAGTTTCAGATTAGCATGTTTGAATTATTAGTCTGATACTTAGGAAAATATGTATTTTGTTACCATAAGGCTCTAGTGTAAATAGTCATGTTGAATACTTTTAACCTACTGTTATTTTACATGAGGCTCATAAAGTGTTAAGTGAATATTAACATCCCATATTATCTTAAAGCCAGAAGCATCTTTAGCCTCTATATGAGGAAACAAAGAAATCAGAAGGACCCTTATTTCTGAAAACGAGTAACACTATTGATCTAATAGTCCAAACACAGGAGGTACAGTTGTTACAACTGTTAACATCACTGTGGCAACAATTATCTTTTATAGCAATGTTCCAACATGTTCTCAGGGAGGGGGCCGTTATGCCGTATCAGGGTATAGGAAAATAAACATCATGGGACTGAGGGTTGTGACTAAAAACTTGCTAGAGGGTAGCAGGAGAAGCAGTCTGTGTGGAAAGAACATTCTCTACTGAAAAGCCTGGTCCAACAAGTACTAAAGAACATAATTCATTGTGTGCATGCTTATGATCAGATACTGGGAGAGATACAGAGGTAATAAAATAGTGCCTGACTTCGAGGGCCTATCCATCTAATTGGACACGAAGTGAGGAGGAGGCAAAAATATTAGGCAATGAGACTAAAATCAAGACTGGAACTCCAGATCATACGATACTGCCTGCCATACGGTATGTACCAGGAGAGTATTGTTTGAGAGCGAACAAAGTCTCTGGTGCGATTTGGAACAGAACACATTTTTCTATTATCTAAATAGAAATTTATATTTTGTATTTAGATTACGTTAAAATACAAAACTCAAACCATTTTTGACCTCTGATTGTGATACTCAACCAGCACTGAAGTTTGTGACATTGGTCATCTCATGATCAATTCTCATTTTTAACATTTTCTTATTTGGCAATAGTATTAAACAAATTATCAGTCAAAGATTCAGCTTTCAGGTGAATCTGAAAGGGATTTTACTTTTTAAGGGATCCTTCATTCCAACTATTTGATGATGCACTGATCTTTCCTCATCCATAAAAACTAAAGAGTCCCAAATATTAGACATAATTTGTTTTGTGCTTTTGCTTAATAATGAAATTATTTTAATTAATACTGGAGATAATTTCTCTTGCTATATTTAAGACTGGCTTTTCATCCCTTTATTTAATTTCCATGAAAGCTGAGTCTTTATTATTTATCAAAAAGTGAACAAAATAGCTTGAATTTTTGGCAATCATTCACATGTCATATATTAATTATTGATGTATTTTATTACAGACATTGCTAAAGCAAAAGAAGTATATGGACATTTACTAAATGCTAGATATTATTGCATAATGTGATTGGTACTTTTAACCCTCACAACTTTGAACATGCTATTATTCCAATTTTTTGGCAGATAATGAAATCAAAGCTCAGAAAGATTAAATAACTTGCCTGAGGTCACATAGCTAAGATTTGAACATAGGTAACTTTGAACCAAATCATCATTTCTCACTAAATCACAGCACTTTTCAATACAAGAATATTTTATTTTTATTTCAAAAATTGTGTTTGCTTATTTATTTATTTATTTCACAAAGAAAGAGAGAGAGAAAGAACAAGAAGGGGGAGCAGCAGGCAGAGAGAGAGAGAGAGGGAGAAGCAGGGTCCCTGCTGAGCAGAGGGCCAGACCTGACCCAAAGCTTGATCCCAGGACACTGGGATCATGACCTGAGCTGAAGCCAGAACTTAACCAACTGAGCCACCCAGGATCCCTCTATACAAGAATATTTTCATAAATAAAAATGTTTATATTCTTCTGACAGTGCAGTTGTATCAACTGTCAAACCCAGTGCTAAGGTTCTTGAGGTTTGAAATACTTCTTACCATAGAATGTGGTATGGAAACGATATTTGGAAAATAATCAGGGATCTACAGACATTCATTTCATTTTACAGATGAGGAAATTCAGGCTCAGAAAGGGGAAGTCTGTTGCTCAAGGTCACAAGTATTCTGGAGGCTGAGCCAGAGTTGAAAACCAGTTCTCCTGGGTACTAATAGCTGTTGATAAATTTAAAATACATTTTCTTATGCATTCATAGGATAAGAAAGTCAGAACCTGTGAACTCAGATTTTTAAAAGAATATCCCTACTATATATATAAATTGGGCCATATATGTAACATTTAGTTCAGTGCAGCATTATAAATGACCTTTGGATGATGCTCATAAAATACAGCCAATCAGCAACAAAAATTCAGAGTATGCAAGAGAAATAATGAGCTAGAAAGTTTTATATTTACATGAAGATAAGAGGCACATGCATGTCTCCATCAGTATATGTGCAATGGTCACCACCACATTATTTAAGTACCAAATAATACTCATTTCAAAATGGTTAACATGGGTCTTTAAGAGGGAAAAGACAATTGTTCAAAGTTCTTAACACATTGAAAGCATCTGATTAGATAACTTGCCAGCAATACTGACAGGATCAGGGAAGGAGGAGAAAACCAGAATTTAGGCTTCATGATAAAGAGCCACAGGCCTCCATGAAACCTCCCTGCCTCTCACTGTAATGAGGAAAAGACAGAATGAGTAACTGGAATCCTGAAGTGGAATTCAGATAGAGACATTCTGAGAACAACACAGTGCTGGCAGTTTTGCATTTGGTGATATGTCTTATCTCTTATACTACTCCCATATTCCAAAGCTGGCTGAAACTCAAGTCATAATTTCCAAACACACGCACTCCACCCAGATACGGGAGGCAAGGAGAGAGAGGAAGAAGAAAAATCTTGTCTCCAGAAGAAAGTCTTCCTTTGTTAAATGAGACTGGTCCTACCCTGACTTCAAAACACCTAACTGGGGACGCTACAGATGGCAGTGGGCCAGCCAAATGACCTGGGGAACAAGGTAGGGGGACAGGAGAGAATGAAAAGAGGGGCTAAGAAGATTTAGGACAAATACAAAGGTGACAAGGAGAAAGGAACCTAGTGTCAAAGAATCTGGATGCTAGTTCTAACTCCTACAGATACAAAAACTGATCTCAGTATTGCTAGGACTTTTTTTCATATCCGTGTATACTGGAGGCTATTAAAGGAAAATAGTGGTGCCTGCTTACTTACCAATATAATCTGTTTCATGAGGTGGAGGTCTTTAAACTTAAATTTATCCAGATAAAAGTAAAATAACCACACATTTTCATTGGCAATGAAAACTGACACAGCGTGTATTTAAATAACTTGCTATTACTTATGAAACAAAATTTAATAAATTGACTTAGTTTAGCAGTTACTCAGTTTCCAGGTGAGCTATTAATGATCTTTAATGAAATAAAACAATTCTTGAAGATCAAGCTCTAGAATTGCTTTTCTCTTACTTAACAATGACTTTTGTTGTAATTCTAAGAATGAGATTAGATATCGACTATAGGACTTTGTCAATGGCAACCAAACATTTTCCTATGGAGTTGTATTTACTGGCTTTCCCTTAGACATTTTATATTAAAAGTAGATATCAGCCCTCCTGGAGGTGCTACAAATCAGTGCGTGATTTAAGAGATTGATTTTTGGAAATGTTAGATATTAAGCCCAGAGATATTGCTATTGCGTTTGTTAACCAGGGAAATCCTAATTGCCAGGTGATGGGCACTTATGAATAAACACATTATGAGGGTCATAATTTTTTTCAAAGTAGGATAAATGCTCACCTGAGCAAGTAGGGATTGACCAAGGCTGAAAGGGTTTGAAAGACTAGTGGAAATGCTGCAGGGGTGGTGGGGGTGTGTGGCCAGAGACCATAGGACTGCCTGGGAAGCACTGAAGTTCCTATCTGGTTTAAATACACTCAGTGACGTGTAGGATGGGGCAGCTTTAACATTTATAGACAATAAGCGTTGATAAATTTTAAAATAATTGCAGTTTCAGGCAGGTCAAAGGGCATTTTTCACGATTGTGACATGAAAAGCAAATCAATTCTAAGGTGCTATCAGAGTATGAAGTGTTCAGTAGCTAAAAATGAATGAATGAACAAGACAAATCGGGAAAACTAGGATCATCTTCTTTTGTAAAATACATGTAGCTTAAAAACATAAAACAAAGAGGCACAGGTAATATTATCACCTCCAAGGAATGTCTGCTGCTGATTGCGTGGACAGTTAGTAGACTTCCTGGGCTATAGAAAAACGCTGAGAGTATCGGGGGGGGGGGGGGGTTGCATGAGTAAAAGTATTCTTAGACCACAATGATTCCCTCCACTATCACTACCTGTAAAGAGAGGGCCTGTATTTTTATTAGTAATCACGGAGAAAAAGGATTTGAGTGATTTTGAATATGCAGTAATTACTCATTTTTTTTAGAGCATGCCAAAGGGATACGTCCTCTCTGGGAATCTTCTTCAGGGCTGTTTTATAAGCCAGTCTAGGAGTGGTTTGAGGCAGTCAGTGTTTTAAGTGAACTTTAAGCCTTCTCCAGTTCCTGGTGGGAGGATACACACACATACACACACCAGGGGGAAAAAGAGAGAGAGAGAGAGAGAGAGAGAGAGAGAAGAGAGAGAGAAAGAAAGAGGGGGAGGAGAGAGAGAGAGAGAGAGACAGGCAGGGGTCAGGTAAGGGAGGGAGAGTGAATGAAAGGGAAAAAAAAACCAGAATGGATTTGAAAAGTGCTCCTTTGTCTCTCCACTTCTCCGAGGATTGTTCTGCTCCTTGAAATCTCTCTGCTGACAGTCAGGCTGGCTGACAGCTCCAAAATCAGACAGTCACAGGCTGCAGAAGTGGAGTGCAGCTGCCTCCTTGCCCTGATGATCCTTCCTGGAGAGATAGCATCTCTGTGCTGAACTTAAGCTATTAAGAGCAAGAAAGACTAGGAGAGAAATAGAAGCCGACTAAATACAGGGACTCTTTCTTGTGTAGCTGTTACTAATTCCTTCCAGTTTCCTGTCCTCCACCTGTCCCCCCTAACCCAACAGCTCTGCCTCCAAAATAGCCCCCATAAAATATCATTAAAAAAGAGTGATACTCTAGCATTTTTTTACAGGTTTGCTTACATTAAATGCAGCCCCACTACAGAGACTTCTGAGTGGGCCTCTCCTTTCCAAAGGAGGTTGTAAAATACTAACTCACATGCTTAATTTGCCTTGGCACTCCTGGATATTTTGGTTAATTATCAGAAATTAGCTTGAGGGAAAGATTAATCTTTTTACTTAGCCAACACACAACTGGTCGTTTCTAGTTAGGCCAGCCCCTTGACGGCTTCCACTACTTCCTAGTATGATCAAGGAAAATGGGAAGCTTACGAGGTGAAAGCATCTGTGAGCCAATTTAGTTCATTAGATATCTAACTTTGGCTGTGAAATAAAGACAGCTCGAATTTAAAAAAAAAAAAAGAAAGAAATCTTTCATATTTAGTGAGAAAGTATTAAGCTTTAACGGAGAATTTCTGTTTTGTTTTCCTCCCCAGCTGACCTGAAGTTATATTTCTGATGACCAGAAGAGAGGAGGCCACATTTAAAAAACAAAGAAAGAAAGGAAGAGTGCCAGGATCAGATTTCTTCCACAGACACCTGAACTTAGGACTTGGCTGGAGAAACAGAAGGCATGTAGGAGTGTTTTTTCTTCAAAGCGATTGTCCAGGACACTTGGGTTAAGTGACAGGGGTATCTGCCACAAGTTTGGACCTTCCACCCCCATAGACACTCCTTGCCATTGCTGGTAGGCTAGAGATTGAACAAGCCTTGCTTTTTCTTTCTTTTTTTTTTTTATTTTTTTTTTATTTATTCATGATAGTCACACAGAGAGAGAAAGAGAGAGAGAGGCAGAGACACAGGCAGAGGGAGAAGCAGGCTCCATGTACCGGGAGCCCGACGTGGGATTCGATCCCGGGTCTCCAGGATCGCGCCCTGGGCCAAAGGCAGGCGCCAAACCGCTGCGCCACCCAGGGATCCCCAAGCCTTGCTTTTTCTAAAAGACAGATGGAAAAAGCAATGTTTTCCAGCAAATTTCAGGTGATATTTATTACTTTTTTTTTTTTTTTTTTTTTCTTAGAGGGAAAGTAACTCAACCTATTTGGGTAATTTTGCCAAGGCAAAATGGAGAGTTATTTTAATAGAAATTACTAAAAATCTCCACCCTCAAGTACAAACTAGATACAAGGGGATACGAACTAATCTTTAAGAAAAAGAGAGGGAGAAAAAGAGAGAGAGAGAGAAAGAAGGGGAAGGAAGAATGGGAGAGCTGACCTCCAGTACCACAGGGATCCTGGTAAATCTTGTTCAGTGCAGTTTGTTCACACTTACATCCTTTTACCCACTACCCTGCTGCCATTACCACCACCAGCCTCCCATTTAGTACATTCAATTTTTTGTCTCCCTCCTCAAGTCTCAATTATGATTTATTTTTCTTTTGGCACGCAACGAAAACAATCTGCCTAAACTTCCAATACGATAGTGTTCTCTGCAAGAACTGCAGGCAGTCCTTCATCAGACTCAAAGTTAATCCTCTTGCTGTCCTGTGAAGGGGTCTAGGTTTTAATCGAAACACATTTATCCAAACTCATCTCCCCAAATACTACTCTCTCCAAACCAATCTCCCCTCTTATTCTCCAATATATCAGAGTATTTCACCTGCCCCCCGCCCCCCAACCCAACAGCTCTGCTTAGACTCACTCTTTGAGTCCCTTCCATTTAACCTTTCACCTATCCAACATCCTAGCCAGGCTGTTTCTGGCATTTCCCACCATCTCTCCCTACACTTGCCATCCTTTTTAATTTTTGTCTCTATCATATACTTGGTCACTTAAGAGCAAATTTACTAGGAGTTTCATTTGTGGCCAAGAATATGCCCCCTATATTTTAGGGAATTTGTTGCTGGGTGTCTTATTTTCTCAATCATGTCATCTTTTGAGAGGTCAGCAAAGATTTCAACCATTTCCTCACATCTTGTAGTCACACCGAATATTGATTTCTCCTCTAGCATGTGTTCAAGAAATACTTGTAAGAATGAAACTATCTACACTAGGACGAAATAAACACGATGGCACACAAGGTGGTGAGAGGTACATTTTAGAATTAGTTCATTTGAAGAGGAGTATGAGTTTATGCTGTCAAGTGAGTCCAACTCTGTGGGGTGGGGTGGGGTGGGGTGGGGTGGGGTGGAGCACAGATGAGATAGAGGAGGCCTGATTGTGCCTAAGTAATTATATGTCATGCTAGGTGGTATAAAGCTTTGGGTGTGGGATGATGTGGGTGAGGCCAGTGATTTTATGAGCAAAATAAGATCTGTGAAGTGTAACAGAGTTTTAGAGATAATTTGTGCTGTAGAGGGCAACTACATTAAAAATAGGCTAGGCATTATCATAGTTTTGATTAGCTCATTCTCTGTAAGAGTCATATGCTCATTGGAAGATCTGTTGAATGTGTTCCTGACTTTAAACTTTGGAAGGGACTTGGATAGGTCACACTAAACTTTATTTTCTAGATGACAGGTGGCCTCCCGATGTTTACCTCTTACAGTCACCATCTTAACTGTGGGAGAGACTTAGAATGGAAATAGCCTCGAGGACCGGGGAAACAAACTTACACACAAAGTATTAAAAAACCAAATAAAACCAGTACAAGCGTACCTTGTTTTCCTGGGTTTCTCTTTATTGCATTTCACAGGTACTGTATCTTTTACAAACTGAGGGTTTGTGGCAACTCTGCATTAAGCAAGTTTATTGGAGCCATTTTTTCCAACAGCATTGCTCACTTCATGTCTCTGGGCACATTTTGGTAATTCTTGCAGTATTTCAAAGTTTTACATTAATATTAAAATTGTTATGGTGATCTGGGATCAATGATCTTTGATGTTACTATGATAATTGTTTTGGGCACCATGAACCATGTCCATGTAAGATGGGGAAAGTAGGCAATAGATGGGTATGTTCTGACAGATAGACTGTTTCCCTATCCTCCTCCTTCTCCCCAGGCTGCGCTATTGCCCCAAGATGTAACAATATGGAAATGAGGCAAGTTAATAGCTCTAGGATTGGCTTCTAAGGACTCAAGTGAAAGGAAGATGGTCACACATCTCTCACTTTCAATCAAAAGCTAGAAATGATTAAGCTTACTAAGGGAGACTTGTCAAGGGCCAAAACAGGTTGCAAACTAGGCCTCTTGCCCCAGTTAACTGAGTTGTGAATGCAAAGGAAGAGCTTTTAAAGGAAATTAAAAGTGCCACTCCAGTGAACACACAAATGATAAGAAAGCAAAACAGCCTTCTTGCTGATATGGAGAAAATCTGAGTGGTCTGGAGGGATCACATCAGACACAACAGGTCCCTAAACCAAAGCCTAATCCAGAGCAAGGCCCTGACTCTCTGCAATTCTGTGAAGGCCGAGAAAGGTGAAGAAGCTGTGGAAGAAAAGTCTGAAACTAGCAGAGGTCGGTTCATGAGATTTAAGAAAAGAAGCCGTCTCTAGCATAGAAGAGGGCAAAGTGAGACAGCAGGTGCTGATATAGAAACTGCAGAAGATCTAGCCAGGATCATTCACTAAGGTGGCTGCACTAAACCAGCAGATTTTCAATGTAAATGAAACAACCATCTACTGGAAGAAGATTTCATCTAGGATTTACATAGCTAGAGCAGAGAAGTTAATGCCTGGCCTCAAGACAGGCTGGCTCTCCTGTTAGGGGCTAATGCAGCCGGTGACTTTATGTTGAAGGCGATGCTCATTTACCATCCTGAAAATCTTTGAGCCCTTGAGAATGATGACGAATCTACCGGGCCTGTGCTCCATAAATAGAACAACAAAGCCTGGCTGACACATTATAAGCAAAACACATTTGCTTATAGCATGGTTTACTGAATATTTTAGGCCCACTATGGAGATGTACTGCTCAGAAAAAGAAGAAAGAAGAAAGAAAGAAAGAAGAAAGAAAGAAAGAAAGAAAGAAAGAAAGAAAGAAAGAATATTTCTTTGAAAATATTACTGCTCCTTGACAATGCATCTGGTCACCTATAAGCTCTAATGTAAATGGATGACATTAACATTGTTTTTATGCCCACTAACACAAAATCCATTCTATAGCACATGGATCTAGGAATAAATTTGAGTTCTCGGTCTTATTATTTAAGAAACACATTTTGTAGCTATAGCTGTTGCAGGCAGTGATCCCTCCAATGGATCTGGGCAAGGTAAATTGAAAAGTTTCTGGAAAGGATTCACTGTTTTAGATGCCATTAGTGACAAAACATGAGAGACTCCTAACTCTGGGAAATGAACAAGGGGTAGTAGAAGGGGAGGTAGGCAGGGAGGATGGGGTGATTGGGTGACGGGCACTGAGGGGGGCACTTGATGGGATGAGCACTGGGTGTTATACTGTATGTTGGCAAATTGAACTCCAATAAAAAAATATATATATAAATATATAAGAAAAGAAAAAAAAGAATATTCATGATTCATGGGAGGAGATCAAAATATCAACATTAATAGAAGTTTGGGGGAAGGTGATTCCAACCTTCATGGATGACGTTGAGGGGTTCAAGACATCAGGAAGGAGCTGTAGTGGAAACAGCAGGAGAATAGGAATGAGACGTAGGGCCTGAAGATGGGCCTGGATTGCTGTCGCCTCATGATAAAACTTGAACAGATGAGATGCTGTTGCTTATGGATGAGCAAAGAAAGTTGCTCTGAGAAAGAATCCAATGTCATTTCAGACAGCAGAAGATTTAGAACATCACACAAGCTTAGTTGAGAAAGCAGGGACAGGGTTTGAGAGGACTGACTCCAGTTATGAAAAAAAGTACTGCTGGGGGTGAAATGCTATCAGAAGCATCCTGTGCTCCATGGAAATCTTTCCTAAAAGGAAGAATCAAATGACACGACAGATTTCAGTGTTGTCTTACTTTAAGAACTGGCCACAGCCACCCCAAGCTTCAGCAGCCGCCACCCTCATCAGTCAGCAGCAGCCATCAACATCTAAGACCCTCCAAGAACCTCCACCAGCAAAAAAGATTATGACTTGCTGAAAGCTCAAAAAATGGCTAGTATTTTTTAATGATAAAGAATTTTTTAAATTGAGATATGCACATTGTTTTTAGACATAATGCTATTATGCACCGAAGAGACTATAATAGAGTGTAAACATACATTTTTATGTACCAAGAAACCAAAAAAGTTCATTCAACTTGCTTTATCGCAGGGGTTTAGAACCCAACCCACAATCTCTCAGGTATGCCTGTAAAGTTAAAAGCTATCTGTACCAAGTCAGCGAACTGACTCATATCAAAAGAAACGCTATGTTAAATTGCCTTAATAGCCCACAAGTTTTAGCAACCACAAATGAAATATTGGTATTCAGATAAAGGAAAAATTAGAACACTTTTCATTTCCATAATAAGAATTCTAACAATTACAGAGAGAATTATTTTAGTTATAAAGAGATCTTTCTTTTATCCTAAAAAAGTGATATGAGAAACATGTATTATCACAGAGACTAGGGCTTCTTAGATTTCCCATAAATGTTAAGCAAATTATAAGTAAAGTCATTTCAATATTTTACTAGCCAGATGAACTTTGTAGCTTACTATTTTAATCACTATTGACTTTTAATGGGGAACTAATGGTTCATGGGGCTGCTGCCAGGCCATCATTAAAAGGAGATATTGACCTAAAATGTACCACTTACTGGGCATCTTGGTCAAAAATATTTAAAAACCACTGACAGGGATGCTTGTTTCAACAAAGAGAAAGAGACAGATGGAGAGAGATGGGGGGCAGGGAGGAAGAGAGAGACAGGGACAGATATTCTGATTCAAAATTTGGGGGGCCCAGGGATCTACAATATTAATGAGGTGATTCTGATGCAGATGGCCTGAGGACTACATTTAAAAAAGAAAAAAAAAAAAAACACTGATCAAATTTACAGTAGTTACCGATAAAGCTGGAATGACTGAGTCACAATTACCTGGGATATTTTAGAGAAATAATCCTGCCTAAACTTGATTTACATAAACACACAGCAGGTGTTTATTTTCTTATTGCTTTGCTGCCAGAATTTGCAGAGTAATTGGAGCCTTGGCTTCAGTCTACTTGGGATGTTGTTTTGTTTTGTTTCCCAGATTAAGAGACCTGAATATCACCTCTGCTTGTCCTTTCTTAAGGCTTCTCTGACTATATATGCATTTAGTTCATACAAAAAAAGTTAAGAAACTCAGAAGCAAACTTTCTTTAAGAGCTATCACCCGTCAACTCCACACAGTTGTACCATCTAAATCAGCTCTAGCTGGGGATTCTTTTGAGTATTTCGAATAATGTGGATCTGATAACTTTAAAAAGTAGATAATTCTATATTTGGATAACCTGAATAATCCTAATGAGGAGCATGTAATATTTCTTCCCAGGACTTCACCTACCAAACTACAGGACCACTGACCTTAGAGCTAGAAATGTCATTTGTGTTTGAACCTACTCTACATTTTACATATGAGGAACCTGAAGCTTAGGGAGATGTGATGACTTTCACTACTTCACAAAACAGTATCTAAAAACCTGGACTCTTAATACTTCATGCTACAATGACACCCTTTTATATAGTGCTCTGTAGCTATAGGAAATATAATAAATCCCTCCTCCACTTGACAAATCTAGTTAATGGTTAGAAATATGTTTTGTAAAGTAGTGTCGAGAGCCTGGGATACAGAGAAGTAGTAAAGAAAACAATGCTTTCTCCTCAGCTTCTAAAATGCAATAGGGGGGGGAAATGTCTAGCACTTGGGGTACCTGGGTGGCTCAGTGTTTGAGCGTCTGACTTCGGCTCAGGTCATGATCCTGGTGACCCGGGATCGAATCCCGCATCAGGTTCCCTACAGGGAGCCTGTTTCTCCCTCTGCCTGTGTCTCTACCTCTCTCTTTGTGTCTCTCATGAATAAATAAATAAAATCTAAAAATAAATAAATAAATAAATAAATAAATAAATAAATAAATAAAGTCTGGTACTTAAAAGGTATCATTCAACTCATGGGAAGTATTATTTGTGCCAGGGAAAAAAAGTGAAACTACCACTTTGTCACACTTCTGTGCTGCGTAATTTACAATAAAATGCCTGGGGCGTAATAAATCTATTTCAAAATTGTTATTTTTAAAAACCCTATTTATACAACACTTACTATGTGCCAGGTACTGCATGAAAGACATGTGTGCGACTCAGGAGCAGGGAAAGCGCAGACTCTGTGGTCTGACCACCCGGGGTGAAAATATTTGGCAGGTGAAGGAGGCAAAGTGAATAGGCCTCAGTTTCCTTCTGTGTAAAATGAAGACAATACCATTGTTGTGATGATTCCGTTAATTAACACGATTCAGAGGGCAAAGTCTAGAACACAGGAGGTGATTGATAATCAGTAGTTATCTTATTAATTCGTGCAAAAACTATCTGTGGAAAGACATCCTTAGGATGGTCATTTAAGTGTCTAATGACACTCGGCTTTGAGCCACAAGAGATGAGATAGGAGCAAGAGTCCGTTTGAGTCTAATGACTATAATTTTAATCACTATTGGTACTTACAGCTGGAGAACAAAAACTTTGAATTTTGTTCCACACACGTTGGTGAGAGATAAGATACAATAAAACCACATATTTCAGAGTTTTTAGCTACAGGTACTTCTTCTGTCTGTCTCTGTCTCTCCCCTCTCCTACTCTGACCTTCCCACCTCTCCCATCTTTCTTCCCAAGCAGTCTTGACTTCATGAGACTCAACATAAATTCAGCATATGCTCTTAAAGATGAGGCTTAGGAAATGGCTTGCGAATGTGGACGAGCTTCTAGATCCCTGCATTTTTTCAATGCGTCAGTCTTCACTGAAGACTCTAGGTAGAGGCGCCCACGCCACTTCCTTGGGGTTTGTCAACATATTTCCTAAATTGCTTTCTCCAAGTTTCCTTTGGATCCTGAAGGATTCACAGTACAGGAATTGACACTCCTCTGGGGAACCTCTGAGGGGAAAAAGTGAAACAAAACTAAACTTTCTTATCTAAGAATTGGGGGAGCTGCAGTACAGCTTCAAGGACAGAAGCACGAATGGCATGTCTGAAAGTGTCCAGGGACTCTTTATGCATTGCATGGGGCGACATTCAAAATATTTAACAAACTGGTAAAGCAAGGGCACGGGGCATTCAGAATGGACACTGGCTGTAAATAACCAGCAAGTCTATGCTCTGCATTCTGACCTAAAACAGCCCTGTCTGTGGGGCTGAAATGACTCTTTGTTTCTGGCACAGTGCTTTAAACAAAACAGGCTCTCAGTAAATATTCCTTGACCGAGATGCATACCAAATGTTATAAAGAGAAGAGGAGATTATCGTTTTTATGCAGGATCCTGGAGCTGTTACATAAGTTCGTGGGAAGAGATAATATTTGTGGACATTAATGTATGAATAGGAATTGTCCAGAAAGAACCAGAGAAACACTGTAACAGGGCAAAGGAAACACAGAGGTATGCAGGCACACACAGGCTTGAGAAACTTGGAGTTTTCTTGTGACACCATAGACTATTACATGCCATTTTTGGTTTTACCACATTTAATGAGAATTATTTTAACCCAGGTCACATACTTGTTCACACAGAGGCATAATAATTTTAGGCAATTCTTACGAAAGCTCAATGTAACGTCACTGGTGAGTGAACTTCTAGCCTTTCAAAATCCCTGATTAAAAAAAAATTAATGATTCTTTGTGGAAAAAAAAAGTATACATAAATATGTGAATAGGATATTCAGGGTGAGAAGTATGGGGCCTAAGGGTTATTTTAGGAGATTAAAATATGAAAGAAGCAAAAAGATGATGCTTATGTGTTTCCCCATCAAAAAGTCTACAAACCCATTGCTTTTTTACTGTCATAATCTCCTTTCTATACATTTATGATCACATCTTTTTCCTAATAACATTTTTTATGTTTTCTTCCCACTGAATCCTGAATTTGCACAGGACAGGGACTCTGTAATTTTTTGTTTTTGTTTTTGTTTTCCTGGAGGCTAAGTGATTCTTGGAACCCAATGTCCACTCAAAAAATATTTGCAAAACAAAGTCAAAGAGGAACAGTAAAGACTGTATAGAGAATAATGTTCTTTTTGTCCTATATTTGTTTTTTAAAGTCAATTTTTTTAAAAGATATTTATTTAACAGATGGAGAAGGAGAGAATACAAGCAGAGGGTGCAGCAGGCAGAAGGAGAGGGAGACGGAGGCTTTCCACCACGCAGGGAGCCCAGTGCGGGGCTCGATCCCAGGACACTGGGACCATGACCTGAGCCGAAAGCAAATGCCCAACTGACTGAGCCACCCAGGCACCCCTTTAAAGACATATTTTTTAAAAAGAATCAAGGAGATGCATCTATTCCTCAAATGTATATTGGGACTTTTTAGGATCTTCTAACTATTAGAATGTGATGTGAATGAAGGAGACAGGGTATCTTCTCCCAAGGTTTTCAGTCTAATGCAAGAGTCAGACACACAGACCAAAGCTCATCTGAGCTGTGATCTGGGCTTTGCAGCAAGTATGTTTAAAATGCAGCTGTGCGGTTCACTTCATTGGTTCTAGGACAAAAGTCTGCAACAATGGGTTTTCAGTGGGGATACTCCTATAAATTAGACACCGAATGTTTGAACTCAGAGGATACTGATGCCTCATTTATTAAATTCTTTGATTCTTGGGTTTGGGAAATGCTACTCAAAGCATTTGGCTCTGAAGGCTAATATTAATTAATTAATTAATTTATTTATTTTTAATGTATTTATTTTTAATGTCATTGTTAAACGGTTCAGGTTGAGTGTGTGTGTGTGTGTGTGTGTAGAGAGAGAGAGATAGAAACAGAAGAATATTTAAGAATACTGCTAGGATCTTATGAGCTTCTTTAGGACTAGCTGTTTTCTACAGTTGAAAGTACTTTGGTTTATACAATTGTCTGTATTTTCTGCCAATCACAGCCTGTGTAGTTTTCTTGGTAAAGCATAAACTATAATTTTAAACACAGAGAAAACAAAGTCAGAAAGACTGTCCATTGAAGAGAATAATATAAACCATAAGAATTGCTAGATTATAAATGTGAAGGAAATTATATTTGGCCCAATTTTTGAAAATATCTATTGCCAGCTATTAGGCTCTTTTATGATTGGTTTTGAAAGTACAGTCTGAAATTACAATTCAAACAAAACCAAAAAAGCAAGAGGATAAAAATCAATTGCGTTTATGGCTTAGACATATTTTTTTTTCTTTTTGTAATGTCAGTCATTGCTTTCTCTTGCAGTTTGACATTCTTCTCAGTCACAACCCTTATGTGGATTTAAAACCGCTTTAAAATTATTATAATTTTTTATGATAATTTTTTCTACTTTAAATACGTACACTATTGGCTAATTTAAAAATACACAGCACATAGAAAAATGTCAAATTTGAAACGAGGTGGATTTTACAAGTCTTTAGTCCAATTCTGTAATTTCACAATATGGAGATTGAGGGATAGAGAGGCTGATTTATTGCCTCGTTTATTTCCTAAGAAGGATTAGAATGAAGATTCTTAGTTCCCATTTTGTTGCTCTTCCTACTAAATTACGTTCTCCCACAGGAATAATAGGATTCTGTCCTGAAAGCAATTTTGATAACCTGGACTTTTATTTCAGCTTTAACATAATCTCCAAGTACCCTTTGCTCCCTATTTGCAACAGGGTCAAGTCTCAACATAGGGTACCTCGCCTTCTTTTTCAACAACTAATGACACGAGGCCTTTGGGAGAAGGTTGATGGGGATTCGATGTGTGATTTCTCCTAGTTTTCCTTGAGAGATGGAGGCAAAACAAAACCCAAACCAAAAATCCTGCTTATCCAACCCTTATCCCACTCCCCTCAAAAAAAGAAAAAAATTAATAAACAAAAGACCAAACCAAACCTTTACTGTCCAACTCAAAGAGGTCCTCAAGTTTTCCTTTCCTTTGAGAGTGTTTCCTCTACATTTGAGGGCTGACATGAAAACAATCATGAAACTTTTTATGGATATGAAATCCTATCACAAAAACAATGACATTTATCCCCAGTGGGTAACTAGGGAACTCAAAAAAGTGCATTTTTGTCCTAAACACCATTATAAAATGGAAAGGATGTAACATGCTTGTAATCCAGTAGAGATACTGAATGAAGCACATGTGACTCAAAGTTCAAATGACTGAGGTATAACTTCAATAGAAATTCTGACAGTGTAATTCCGGCTCCGCAATAATATATGCTGATTGAGAACAGTGCTTTACAATTACTTAGCAAGTATCTTCCAAGCTCTGACATCTCGCCAGCAACAGTCAGGGATCTGCAATGAAAATCCTTTGATTAAACCAGTTCTTGCTTTGGAAAGCCTGATGAGTTATAGTGTTGATGGTCAGAAACCGTGTACACGGTTAACATGACCAGATTATCCACCTAAATCATCTGTGTGCACCACAAAATAATTGTCTTGAAAGACTCCAAGGGGGGGGGAAATGCATTTTTACTCCACACTGATACTTTGGGTGAAAATGGTCATCCTGTCTGGATATTGCTTGAAGATTATCCACAATAATTTGGTCGTGGCTGCTTCTGAATTTAGGATAAGATTATTTTTTTTCTCTTTTTAAAAATTTTCTTCTTGAAGTTCCACAAAACTTCAAAGATTATTTTGTTTTTGAGGGAAGGATACAGATGAAAGAACACAAAAGGGCAGAATATTTAACATGACTAGCTCCAACTGGCAAGTTCTGCACTTTCTTCTCTTTAATTTTCTTTCAGGGCTGGTGTAGAATGAGGAAGAAACCTAATCTGCATAGGAAGATTCACCAGCGTGAGGTAACATTGCTCAGGAGGGAGAAATGCTTAGAATTTTGAAGATCTTTGGTTTTGCATGATTGGTGCAAGGTGATTTGATATCTTATGTGATCTACAGAGGTAATAGCTTCAGGTAAAAGGAGAGGATTGATAAAATACTCTAGTCAAACACATTCAAAATAAAACTATTTTGGTGACAGTCATTTGTTGTACTCCAAAAAGGCTAGAAAAATGAACTTTCATGTTTTTTTTTCCTCAAAATTAGCCATTGATTTTAAAGATGTCAAATTATGGAACTACAGATTGCTGAATTAATTCCCGTATCTGTGTGCTTTGGTGGATCCAAATTACTTATTGTTTTCCACCGTGAGTCAGGATAGTCAAACATAAATTTACATTGCAGAAACTACCTATTGTATTTCATTATTCTACATATACTCGTATATAAATAAAATATAAATGTCTGTACCTTACAGACCACCTACTAAATATACCACACAAGGATTGCAAATTATATTAGAATACCAGCCAAGGGAAACTAAGAGTTGTTGAATTTAAAATAGCTGAATATAAGCTAATTAACATATATTCCTTTCTTATAGATTCTAGAGAATGCCTCTAGTCCTTTGTGGGGAAAAGGCATGGCATAAATATGAATATAAAAACAAGCACTTGAGCAAAAGTTAGAGCAGTAACTGAGTATCTCTCAATTTCCCTGAAAGGGAATTTTAGGCAATGGGATGGAAAGAGCCCCTTTACTCTCCATCACTGGGAATCACATTAAGAAACAAACAAAAGAAAAAACAAACCCTTCGCAGTATTTCATTGAAAATGTGGAAAAGGGAAAGGCCTTCCTAGTTAGTGCCTAAATTGCCGGAGTTAGTAGACATGGGGGTAGAACAATGACATTTTAGTCTATGATAGTCTGGGGCTCCTAGTACTGCCACGTTTGTTGTGCAAAGCTGAAACTGCATATCTTCTACTGTTATTTCTGCTTACCCCAGGGGGGTAGGGGAAAGAAAGTACATTTGAGGTTCTTCTATGCAAATATATGAAAAATGAAATGCAGTAAGTCCCCAAATAAATATAACTATTGCCACTGAAGGAGCTTAATATGATCTGTCGTTTCTCCTATGGCAAACTAACACTGAATGAGACGTTCCCCAAAGAAAATGAAGTCTGAAGTACAGGGCAGACTCTGCTTTACACTGTTATTGGGAGAAGATAATGTGTAGACAATTTAATGTTAGTTGAAAATGGACTATTTCTTATAAAGCCAGAATACAGGCATTTGCTGAAGATCCACCAAGGGACCAAGATAAGACATATGTGTTTGAGATGGGAAGGTAATATGTTTGTGTCTAATATATTTCCGAAATTGTCCTGCTGTGGTTCATCCATGTAAAAATATGGCCCCTCTGATACTGTCACAATCCATAAGACTCAGAGTGATCTTCTGAATTAAGTTTGGTTTGCAGAGTTGAGAAAGGTTTTCATTCACGTCAAAATTTCCCTAGGCCTAAAAAAAATTACTTTGGAAATGTGAAGAAGGGGTACCTTGCTTGGTTGTGCAGTTTCTTTTTTTACTCTTTTCTGGCATTTCAGTCATATTTGGCAAGTATTCTAAATTCTAAAATGCACTATCTATATCATTTTACCATCTATGAACTCTGAAAAAATGCAGGAATAACCAGCCAATCCATTTGTAAGAAATAGAAAAAAAGGGGGGGGGGGTGGAAGGGAAATAATATAAGCAATAGAATGAATCCTATGAATTCAATCTAGCGCGTAGCACAGATTAGGCATAAAGAAAGTATTTTATTCTTGTTAGATGTATTTAATTACCAACATTTTTGAAAAGGCATATCATTGTAACAATGCAAATGTATTACTTGGTCTTAAACAATCACCAAGAACTGGGAGACCATATTCACAATTTAGGGATCTCAAAGAGTGATAGGTAGCATATATATGAAAGGTGACAAAATTATATTATCCAGGAAAAGAAACTCAGCAAAATTAAAAAGGCATCGGAAAT
This sequence comes from Canis lupus familiaris, assembly GCF_011100685.1. Lineage (NCBI taxonomy): Eukaryota > Metazoa > Chordata > Mammalia > Carnivora > Canidae > Canis > Canis lupus. The sequence continues at coordinate 80,743,958 of NC_049224.1, forward strand.
CTCCAATGACTTTTTAGCCTCAAAGCATATGCTTAGTCACATATGGCATGATATTTTATACTCAGAAGGCTTTTTTTTTTTTTTTTTTTTGGTTGACCAGATTTAAACCAAAAGCCAGAAGAATCTGTTAGTGAGCTCCTATCAGATCTTCTTGATTATAGCTGCCATTAGCCAAGGTTTGAGTTTCATATGCTGGTTTCAATAGTGGGCCAATGGCTTACCTCTCCTGTGTTTCTCACCCTGCCAACAGCTATAACATCCTACTTCCCCACTTCCCATGACTGACAAATACCTGAAATGTAAGTGGCAAGAGGACTTTGTTGATTAGAACACTATTGATGATACAACTTGGTCTGCAAGCTTATGACCTGCACAGTGGAAGTCCAGCTGAGTGGCTACTGCTTAAGCAGAGACAATGCACAAGTGGAATAGCTACTGAGAGAAATACTAACATGAAGTCAAAACTCTCAATGCAATCTCAAGTCTCTTACTCCCATTTACACAGAATGACTTAACTGAACACCTTCCTACCTCAGTTGGAAACATACATGCATGAGTGCACAAACATGTGCACACACATATACATCTTGTAGATCTTTAAGAACTTGAAGGCCAATAATTTAAGAAAACAGTGACTTAGGCTGTACAACCTGAACAAGTCTAGTTGATGTCCCTTGTCACACACCTCTGGTGCTGTCATTAACCCAATATCATAAATTTCCCCATCATTTTGCACACTTTTTCAAATTCTATCAGTTAGAGAGACATCTGTTTACTAAATATTTTTTTTAAACTGCAAATATCTCTATTCCAGTATCCTAAGAGTCTTTCATATACAAGAAGGAATTCAGCTCCAATAATTTGTTTCCTCCAAGAGCCACTCGAGTTGTTCATAAACCAATGTGCATTTGTCCAACTGAATTCTGTTGTTTCTGGCACCACATAAATGTGTGTGCTGACTGAGGAAAGGAAGACGCAAATTACCAACCCTGGAAAACAGATTACGTTGTGGGTACAGAGGTGAGTGAGGGAGATTAGTTAGGTCAGAGAAACCGCTTTAAAGCCATTGAGACAAATTTTGAAACAACACCCTCTGGGCATGTTCTATTTGACCAAAGTAGCGGCAGACATCGTATATATATCCTCTAGGACAGGTGAGTTGGTTTGGTTCTTTTTGCAGTAGAAAGATGACAGTAAAAACAATGAGATAGTATCAGGTAAGGATACTAAAACATAAGTTCTATAGAAGCGCAATACATTTCAGTATCAGTTGACAACACTCTTATGTGGCGAGCAATCGACATGATTACATTTTCAAATTAAGAACAAGACATTGGGGGAAACAAGGGGGTGTTTTCGGTAGACTCAGATATGTTTCAATCATAATGTAACTATGACTAGTTGTCAATATTTTACATTTAAATTATCTTTTGAATAAGATAGAATATGAATGAAAATATCAATTTAAAAGTGTTAAGAATATAGTAAATATTTTATAAAGGATCTCATAAAAGACCTAATAAGTGACTATTCATTTGGCAAAAGAAGATCAGTTGAAAGATAAAACAGCCCACCTAGAAGACCTCTAAGCCCATATATTTTCATTTTAATGTCAAATCACAGCTATGCGTTCTTTTTTCCTGTGGAATCAACTCTAATTTTAAAAATTCTATATTTAAAAGGGGCTCTAATTCAGTTTACTCAGATAAATACATTTTAAACATAAATTTTATTTCCCTTTCTTCAACTCAGTAGAGATAGTTTCGGTTTTATTTACAGTCCAACTGTGATTTTCTCACTTTATATTGTATAAAATCATGTGACTATATCTGCAGTCGCCTTAGCAGCCAAAGTTGATTTGCATCAATAACATCCAGTAAATCCAAAGACAGAAAATGAGATGAAAGAAAGATAAATGACATTTTAATTAACTGCTATCAGAGAATTAACAGTTCTCACCTAATTTTCAGCCTCACATTTACATTTTTTTCTATTTATCTATATTTGCAAATTATTTGTACCCCAACATTTTTCACACTTGATTTATTTTCTTTTATCCAGAAATAAGCAATCACATGTGTAAGGATTGCTCCTGTAACATTTAGCATGAAATTCATCCTGTAGTTTCTTCGCCAGATCTTTTCTGTAACTATTGTAAGAATTCTCCAAAAAAGGTGGCCACGTGAAAGGGGTTCCACCTATTGTTAGCAGTAGAAGTAATGTTACAGGGCAGCGTTTTGCTGATTCATAAACTGCTGGCTTACAGGTGTGAATAGTGCCTTGTTACGTGACCTGGCCACAGCTAATTCTCATTTTCCAATTCATTCTAAAAGCATTTCTCAAATGCATCAAATAGAGATTCATTTTTTAATTGAAAAATATTCTATTATATGCATTTTCTATGCCCTCTCCACTTGGATGCAACCTCTCCAAATTACACTGGGGGACTGACTCTTTTATATATCAGTAGGAAATCAGTAGAAATGTATCTCTCCCTCCTTCCATCCTTTCTCTTCTCCCTCCCACCCTCCCTCCCTTCCTTTCTTCCTTCCTTCATTCCTTTCTTCCTCCTTTCCTCCTTCCTTCCCTCTCTTCCTCTCTTCCTCTCTTTTCCCTTCTGTCCCTCCCTCCCTCTCTTTCCCCTTCTATCCCTCCCTCCTTCCCTCACTCTCTTTCAAGCCACCTATATAATGCCCACATGAGCTATTGGGAACTTAATGTATATTGCTATGTTATCATTTGACAGGTGAGGAAACAGAACATGGAGTAGTTAGACTGTCTATCAAAATTTAATAGATGACAATTCAATGCAAGTGTTTCACTCTGTCAGCCAATTTACTCATAAAGTCTATGTCTCCTTTCACTTAGAATTTGTGCTAAATAAAAAGGAAACTCTTAATTATTTAAAGTAAAAGAGATAAATAACCACTTAATAAAATAGATAAAGGTACACATTTTTAGCACCGTAAACTATTTCAGATAAACAACAACTTCATTTGTAGCTTCTCCAAGAGTTTCACTGTCAACAAAGTAAATCCTTAGGTGCCAGGGTCCTAAGCATTAGAGCAACCCACAAACACTTGAAAATTGATTTAATGCCACTAGAGTTCTGGAACAATAAATATATATTTTTCCCTTATAAATACATTATTCATACAACTACAGGACACATGCTTTCATGACAGAGTAAACTCTGTAACACTTAGCAGTAGTAATTTGTGCTTTTTTCTTTTCCCAAAAATGCTCTGGCAATGAGTAGTTACAAGGTTTATTCTATTTTTTTAAGAATGTAACTCATACAATAAGACAGAATAATTTATATCTCTGACATTTGGACTGTACGAGAGCCCTGAAAATAGTTCATCATTTTAATTACGAATGGTGCTGTATATATCACATATTTCCTTAGAGAAAACCACTTTGAAATCTCACAGTTATTTATAATAAATCCTTGGTATATAAAAAAAGAATCCCATATTACAAAAACGCTCGCTTTAGTGGCCCTCAATTTATGAGTAAAATTCAAAAAACATAGTCATTCTCATTACTGAATCTCATGAACAAACTGCAATTGGAGGTAAAAGCAGAATGTATACGAAGGCATCATTGCAATGCCTGAATAAATGACATATTTGGAAAATGTGATATTTATACCACATTGTAGATGATTCATTACTTTCTTACACTTTCTGAACCACTAATTTTACTAATCTAATGCTTTGAGCTTCACACTCTTGAAACAGTAAGCAGGCTTTTTTATCCCCTAAAAAAAAGCAAACAAACGTTTAAATAATTGATATCTTTTTGAAGTAGTGTTCACTCCGAAGGATTACATTAAAATAAAATGGTGAGCATATATAACTTTGCTTGGAAAGATATATTATTATATACCTAGTAAAATACTTTCATGGTTTATCTGTTCATTATACTTTTTCTTTCTTAAAAATGTATTCTTAAATTAGTAGTAAAATAATTAATTACCTTCTTTGGCCAGTCATTATTTTAGAGATAGTGATGATTTTTTATACAAAAATATTGATATACTTTTTCTTGATTAAATGAGATAAACATAATTCTCTCTTAAAAAACAGAAAAAAATGCTATAGTCATTAAAAGTACTATGATAGCTCATAATCATTTATTCAATTGTAAACGATTTCACTTGCAGATGGAACTAGTTTATTTTGTTAAAATATTATTAGAACTTTAAAATGCTTGGCCAAAATTACATAATTTTTTTTTCTCTCATAACGTATAACAAACTCTTCTGAAAACTGAATCAGGCTTGTTAAATGGAATATTACTCAGCCATAAAAAACAAAATGGGATCTTAACCATTTGCAATGACATGGACAGAGCTAGAGAGTATTATGCTAAGCGAAACATGTCAGTCAGAGACAGACAAATACAACATGATTTCAGTCATCTGTAGATTGAAGAAACAAAACAACTGAGCCAAGGGGGGAAAAAAAGAGACGCAATCCAAGAAACAGACTCAACTACAGAAAACAAGCCGATGGTTACCAGAGGGGAGGTGGGTGGGGGGATGAGTGAAATAGGTGATGAGGATTAAGGAGGGGACATGTTGTGATGAGCACCAGGTGCAGTAGGGACGTGCTGAATCACTACGTTGCACGCCTGAAACTAATACTACACTGTATCTTAACTAATTGAAATTTAAATAAAAAAAAATAAAAGAGGCTTGTTAAAAGGAGGCTTTTGTACATAAAATACATTTCACTTTCTAAATTTTCATTATTTTTTAAATCCAAAATAATGAATTGTAGCTTTAAATATCCATGGTTGTATTTCTTTTTTGATATATAGTACCTTGATACCACTATTAAGGCAACGTGGATGGTCATAAATAGAGTCCATGTATTTTATAGATATTCGATATGTTGTTATGTTTATATAACACTCACATATCCAAGACATATATTCTGGAAATGTGAAAAAGAGCCTTTCTGCCCAGTGAACCATAAAGCCATTGAAGAAGGATCCTTGGGCAGGTCTGACAGGGTACTAGAAATTTCCTTCCTCCTTCACTTAGGATTTGTTCCACGCACATGTAGTTTGTGCTGCTGAATCTTAATCTGCCTCCTCCTCTCCTTACTTTCTTATAAAAATATCTTCTACCTATCACAGTTCAGCATATGTTTTTAGTATCTGAGGCATAACCACATTTTTTTTTAAGTTCAATTGTTGGAAAACATAACCAAATGATTTGATTCTTGCTTCTTTCTCACTCCTACTGAAGCCAAAAATATTTGGATATTCTCCTCTCACCTAATGCAATCCAGCAGAGTTTGCAGTAAAGCAAATTAGTATGTTATCTGAAAGTTACTTTTCTGTTGATTTCTGTGATAAAATTAGACTTTAGTCTTTCAGAAGAAAATGTCTTCTAGATATACTGGAAGATACTATGCAAAACCTTTTAAATTCACATATTTAAAGACTTATATAATGTATGCCTTTTTGATAACCAGCTCAGAAATAAGGAGAAAAGTCACTGATAGTATGGTGACTTGTTGGGAAAAGCTTTAAAATAAATAATCTAGGGTCTGATCCTGGAGACCCTGGATCGAGTCCCGTGTCAGGCTCCCTGCGTGGAGCCTGCTTCTCCCTCTGCCTATGTCTCTGCATCTCTCTCTCTCTCTCTCGTTCTGTGTGTCTCTCATGAATAAATGAATAAAATCTTAAAAAATAAAAATAAATAAAATAAAATAAAATAAAATAAAATAAATAAATATTCTAAAACACCTTTGTAAAGCCATCAGACCTCCCAATCTCATTTTCTTGTTCTTGTTATAAATACAGAAATCAGGGATCCCTGGGTGGCTCAGTGGTTTAACACCTGCCTCTGGCCCAGGGCATGATCCTGGAGGCCCAGTATCGATTCCTACATCGGGCTCCCCACATGGAGCCTGCTTCTCCCTCTGCCTGTGTCTATGCCTCTCTTTCTCTCTCTCAATGTGTCTCTCTTGAATAAATAAATGAAATCTTAAAAAAAATACAGAAATAGTAAAACTAGCATAATGATTACATTTTTAATTATCTCACAAGATTGGCACACTTTCAAAATTAGATCTACATTTTTTGTTATTTTAAAAATATTCATTCACATTTGCTGTATTACTTGAACACACTGATTTATCATGGTGCTAGCTATGCCTCAACAATGATCACAAAAAATTAAATCCTGTGCAATCTGCATATGGTGTGTAAGAATATCCCCCTCCCCTGTCAATTAGCTAATATCACATTACAATCAGCTAATGTGGCTGTTAACAATTCTCTTTATAATCAGATGTTGTATTTACTTAATTGATGCCTGTTGTCCTGATTAGAGTGGACAGGCAAGCTTAAATAACGATAGTTGAATTTGGTTAATGCTTATGATCGGAAATCTTTGGTAACTTGCTCTGCTTTATTGACTATAAACTCTGGGGATGTTGCATTTTGTGGTGTCTCCAGCCACAATATTGTGGTGATAAGATCATATTATGCAGCTCCTGACTTTAAGTTGGAATATATTTTTGACCGGGTTCACTTCTGGCAAAAGTTGTTAGTCGATTACAAAGAATGTTTGTCATGTCAAGCTTTACAAAAGGATGCCAACTTCCATGCCCCTCCAGGAACACAGCAGGCTACACTACCTAGTGTTTTTCTGTTTCTTATAAATAAAATTGTGTGTTTGCTTTCCTATTTCATCCTGCTGATTCAAGATAAGTAGTGCATCTAAGGACACAAAAGAAAGTGTCAAGTCACTAAGATCTATACTTTTAAGCAAGCTATTGCAATAAATTTGGTTGCCTCCATACTGGAATTCAGGAAACCTGGATCACAGCTCTCTCACTAACTGAATGACCTTGAAAAGTTACTTAGTTTTGGATTTCACAATGAGGAATTTTCAGAGTCTATTCCAGATAAAATAATTTATGATTCTATGTGAATGCTTTATGTTCCACACCTTAATAAATTGAAAACAACAAATCATGAGATTACTTTTGCAAGCTGTCTTTATTACAATTTTTATTATAGCCAGTTACATTGCAATAAGGAAATAGCATCCACAATAACGATAGAAGGTAGAGTCTCTGGATACAAAAGAAGTGATGGTTCCACAAATAAAAATTAGTGACTTTCTCTCCAGAATACTAGCACTGGCAAGATAAAAGCACTTCTCTAGGACACTACGGGCATTGGCTGAAATTACAATGAGTTGTACTGAAAATTCTCAATCATCAACTCCAGTGAAATCTTTGAGACTCATGTTACTAAGTTCCAGGACAAAGTTATCAGTATTATTATGTCTGATGATTATCATGTAATCACAGACCATTAGCATTGGAATTCATTTTGTCTAACTTGCTATCTTATGAATGAGTTCCTTTAATAATGGTTTTGAGAGGTTAAACATGCGACCTAAGTTTCAACATCCTTAGTGATACAGATTTCAGAACACGGACTATTCTATGGAGCGGATTTTATTATTTCATAAGGTAATAAATTTCATCCTTATATGGAAGCAATTTTCTCCCATTGAAGCCTACTGGCATTCTTTCCACCCTCAAAAATCACGAAGGTTGAGTTCAATCCTTTGTCTCTTTTTTGCATTAAAGTCCTTCAATGATCTCAAGTGGTGGTCCTCTCTTCAACCTGTCTTCCTTAGAACACCAAACATTTTCTTGGATTCGTCTATTTTTAAAAGCACAATTATCAGAATCATTCTCAAGAGAAAGCTCCAGAAAGAAATAAGTCAGAATATGTTAACCTTAAATATTACATCCCTGATTTAACTTGGTCATTGTATTTTACAGATGAGCAAACTATATCTTTGGGAGGTGATATATAGTTTATTGGCAAATCTAGAACAAAACTCTAATTTCTAAAAATTTCTTGTCTCCCATATTCTGTAGAAAGTTGGAACTTACTTTAAAAACAAGCTAGTCAAATTCCTCATTTTAGTGAAGTACATGAGGTCTTGAGAGGTTAAGTGATTAATTCGAATATCCTGCATTTCACTCTCCTCTTTCTAAAATACTAGAAGACAGAGTGAAAGATATTAAATTGGACATGTTGCACATAGAATACAATCTTCAATAGCAGCGATAGACAAAGCAGATAGAGGTTTTCTGTTCTTGAGAATATTGCTTAAGAATCTTACATATAATCAAATAACCCAAGGATATTGCTTTGGGAATTGAATCTAAGAAAAGCAGAGTGAAGGGCATATATTCATACAATTTACAAAGCAACATTTAGTATTAAAGAGAAAGACTTTATATGTAGGCACCGGAGCTTCTGAGAATATAAAGTCAAACGTTATAATTACCATATGGAAAATGTTCATTAAGATTATATAGGTTCATAATATATGAAGCACATCTGAAAATGGAAATCTTGGGTAGGGTCAGGGAAAAGCCATGTGGCATAAAAAATATTCTCTGCCAGCAAATTAATTAAATTTCCAGGTTCTAGTAAAGGCCATATATTCTGTGTAGGCACTCACTGAAAGTCAGATGTGCAGGGCCTCTGAGAGACTGCCATAATCTACTCATAAATAGAACTCACCAAGGAACATTGACAGCAGTTTGGCATTAAGGAACACTACATAAATGAAAAATTTACTTTGCAGTAACTTTTATTAGGGAAAGTCCATATCTGACAGGGAGTCCTTTATACATCTTTCAATCTTATTTTGTTCTACTTTGACCTCTGTGTAACCTATTGTTACATGTTAGCACATGTTATTAGTCAATAAAATCAACAATTTTTGTTGTTTTGTTTTGATTTTGTTTTATTTGTCTTTTACCTCTACTGATCCACTTATATTATTATCCACTTAGGGATTTTTTTGTGTGTGGGGGACAAATTTATTAGAATGCGGGACAGGTTTTTCAGGTTTTCTATCTCAGGCATCAACCAATATATATTCAATTAAGAATAAAAAGACTAAAAAAAAAAAAAGAATAAAAAGACTGAAAAGTCTTTTACCTTCATCAAATGTTATTTTTCAAATATTAATTCATTTTCCTATCTTTTTCCAGCCCTTTTTATACATAGTGGTATTTATTTTATTTTCATACAATACTATACACTATCCAAGCCTTTATTAATGTAAAAATTCAGGTCAAAGCCATATGGTGTTTTAAACTGCACCTCTCTCTTTTTTTTTTTTCTGAAGGTATTTAGAGGGATTTTCTAGGCTCTTCAAATTGACCAAATATGAGAATCTAAACTGTGGGTGCCTATCCTGAATTCCTTGTTTTATAAAAAAAAAAAAAAAAAAAAAAAAAAAAAAAAAAGTATTTGCACTAAATGAATGCTGAAAGGATTTGCAACCTAGTAACATAGAGCAATTAGATGAACTGGGGCTTTAATCTAGGAAATAATATATAAAGAGACACTATATATGTAGACACTCTAACTGAGGACCTGTCTGAATTTATGTCTTGGAAATACTTTCATTTGGAAAAGGAATATAACTTATTATGTGTTTTCCCAAGGAGGAAATCCAGGATAAATGGATTCAAGTTACAGGAAGACAGACTTTGACTGAAAATAAGAAAAAGCTGAGAAGTTAAAGATGTCCCAAGATAGAGTGAGCTACCTCTGGATTTTGTGTCACTGGAATTATTAAAGCAGAGATGAGTGATCCTTACAATGGTGTTAAGGGATGCATGCACAATCTAAGGCTAGACTGGTTGACCATAATCTCTCTTAAACGCCCATGAATTCAGCAAACACTTATTCTATGTTCTAGGCACTCCACATTAAAAGAAAAGAAAAAAAGATAGAACAATATTCACAGAACTAATAGATTGATATTAATTCCATGATTATCTTGTTAGAAAGTATGGTGAGGAAGGATATTTTGACTTGTATTCTAATTTTCTATCAAGCTTTGACTCAACTGTATTCTCTAGGCACAATCTTTTTAGTTCTAAATACTCCAAGCTAAGGTTGAAACCCTTATCTTGCTCCCAAAAGCACTAGAAAAAAGTGCTATAAGTATACAGTGTTCCCAAATCAATGTATCTTAACTTGCTCTTTTTCTTTCCAGCACTTTTACTTCAAAGGATTTTCTAAGGATGAAGGAAATACAAATTCATAAATAAAGGTCTTTTTCTCTTCCTGCATTGATTTTGTTTTCCCTCCTAGTTTGATTTCATATTTTTTAAAGTTCTCTCAATGTCTGTGGTTTTCAATGATATGTGTTCTTCAATTTTTTATTGCTTTTCAATTTTTTCATTTTTCCAGAATCTTGTGGTTTATTTTTTCTCAAATTTTTTTTCCTTCATGATTAATCCTCTAAATCTCATATATATTTTAATCTTTACTTTTTTTTCTTTTCCTTTTCTGGTAAACTGATAAGGTGCTTACCTATATGATATGTATTTCTTTCATTTTCCTATAATGTAAAAAAGAATTTTTCTGGTTACCTTTCCACAAAATCTTAGAATGTGTTGGTTGATTTTTTTTTTCTTTCCATATGAGATACAAGTATATCTACACTTCTTATCTCTAGATTTGGTAAATTTTATAACATTTAAATTAGCTTTTTCCTGCATTTGCAATTGTTTAATATTACTTGGTTTTTAATTATAGGTCCCAAATTTGGAAGAAAATAATGAATTACATTGTATAATATATTTCTTACAATACATTGTGAGTAATCTGTGAGGCTAACAATGGTCAAGAGGCACATACTAAGGGAAATAAAAACAGAGTTGAGGGAAGTATGGATGAGGGGAAGCATCCATATGCAGGTAAAAAGGCTGACTGTTTTATAAACATTCACTCATTTGTCCAATATTTAGTGAGTAGCAAACACTGTGGACAAGAAGAGTTTAGAAAAGATAAGATGAAATCATTGCCCTTTAGTAATTCAAGAGTCAAGTGTGAATTAGAGCCGCAACTTTGCATGGCAGGAATCAGGAGAAATTACAGAAGGTACATCCCACTTCCGTCAATTCTGAGTGATCCTGACCACATTCGATTTCTCCGAGCCTCATTTTTTTTTCTATTAGATATGGACAATGATAATAACATCTAACTCTATGTTCCTTTGTGCAGATAAATTAAGAAAATGGAGATTAAACTCATCAACATGATGCCTGACACACATTAAACTCTCAGCCCATGTCTGATATTACTGTTGTGAGTTTTCCAAACAGACCTGGGAAAAAGGCCCTCCAGATGGAGAGACCCAGTTATGTGAAGGCCTGTGGACATGAAAGACAACACCATGTATAAAATAGGATTATGAAGGACAGCCAATGACTTCAGAGCTTTATCCAAAAAGAGACTATACATTCTTGAATGAAGATTAATGGCTCAGCCTCCAGTGGCAAAGGGTCTCATTGGTAAAAAGTGCTCGTAAATAAAAATGGTTTGTTTTGTTTACTGACACAAACAAGTCTTAATTATGCTACCACTTTAAAGAACATCACAAATAATGGTGCCACAAATGCACACCTAGAGACACCCTTACTATCTTAGAGCGTCTGCCAATAATTTTCCTAGCCCAAAGGTAGTGTTCTAGTCACATGTCTCAAAAATCTGAGAGAGTCACAAAAGTGTAACGCAGAACCTGACACATCCCCAAAACAAGCCCCTGCAGGAGCTAGAAGGACCAGTTCTTCTAGTGAAAAAGGAAATCAAGAAGGTAGGTGTTTCCCTGTGATGAATAAGTGTTTATGTTTTATAGGTTATGACTCTGCTGGAGTTTGCGCCCTGAGGGACCTAGCTCCTTTCAAACTACAGCAACCTGAACAGAGGTAATCCTGAGACTGCTAGAGGAAACCGTTGCCTTCATCTCCTTCAAATGCCACCAGCTAGGTTGACAATTTTTTTTTTTTCAGAAAGTGATTAGGAATACATTTGGCTCTCACATCTGAATGACATGGCTTTGTGGGGCTTTTAGACTTATTTGATCTGGCTTATATCTCATTTTCTATAAGCAAATGAGTAAGCATCATTCATGTGCATGTGATTTTGCGCAATGCCTTCAAAAATCCAAATGTGATAATAATTGAATTCTGAGTTAAAATTCACACAACATTCTCATTTTGTACTTTTTAAAGGTATGTTACCTAACAATTGTTTGTAGAAGGTTGAAAGTAGCATACACATACCAGTTCCTTTTCTTTCCTAGATAATCAGTTGAGGAAACTGTGTAACACCTTTCTCTGAAAACTGTATCATCAATTCTGCTGTAGTCTTTACATTAAAAAAAAAAAAATTCTAGCTGTGCAGGGAATTCTGAAATGCATAGTATGCCGAAATGGGTAAAGATATATATATACTCAAGTTTTATAAATCCTCCACATCGGTAGACCCTGTGTAGTGTATAAATGCATCTTCTGAATGTCAAAGAGTCAGACTCTTAATGAAGAGTGCAGAAGAGGGGCAGCGGTACTGCTTCATGAGAACCACCATACCTGTTGATTAATGGAGAGGCCTTAACAGCACTCTTCTTCCATGCGTCTTGCCATGAGGAAAGGGGAGGAAGGGAAAGGTAGTGATGGCAGCAACACCTGGGGAAGGGAGACGGGGAAAGATGTGAAGGGAAAATCAGCAGCCCCTACACAATGGTGACCATCCATAGATCTGGCCAATAAAACAATTTCCAAAAACCCTGAGCTCGGTTTCTTTCTTGCCTTTTTAAAAAAATCCAGATGCATTTCAAACATAATTTATGCAAATTAGGTATTTCGGAAGTTGTCAATACAAACATTCTTACAACAAGAATCATCCAAATCTAGGGACACAGGGAGCTGCTACACATAATAAGCTACTATCTTGGGGCACCTGAGTGCTCAGTGGTTGAGCATCTGCCTTGGCTCAGGTCATGACCCCAGGGTCCTAGAATCAAGTCCTGCATCGGGTTCCCTGCAGGGAGCCTGCTTCTCCCTCTGCCTATGTCTCTGCCTCTCTCTCTGTGTCTCTCATGAATACATAAATTTTAAAAAATCATAAAAATGAGCTACTATCTTATTCACATTGGGATATACAGGTGTAGGCATAGATTTTTTTTAACAATATATTTAAGAAAAAACTATGTAGGATAAACAATACCAAATATATACGTATTTTGCCCCCCTCCACAACAGGATTATTACCATTTTCTTGTTCTTTCTCTACCTCCTTGCTATATAATTGGCTCATGATACACTATTCCTTTTTATATTCTCTTAAGGGTATGTAGCTCTGATATCAAAACAACTTTCACTTGGTAAGTTAATAAAAAAGAATTAAATGTAATAGATTTAGAAAGAGATCAAAGTAATCAAACTTGCAAAAAAGCTCATGTTCTAATTATATGTTCCCAAGACATGATTTAATCTAGATTATATGTAAATTCTGAAGAGTGAATATATAGAAATGTATAAAAAGAAACAGAATGAAAATGTTTAATAGTTGATAACAGTATATGATCTGAATCTTAATGATCAACTGCTTTAATAATATCAATATATGAGAGGATAGCACACCTAAATACCAAACACTGCTACCTGATTTTGCTCTTAAGTATATATTTTTGAAGAAATTTTTAGCTTTGTATATTTAGATTTAGATATAAATTACATAGGAAAAATGATGGTTTGCACTACCTAGAGAAGCTTATAAAGCTTATAAAAGTGGAAATAAACTTATAAAATATATGTATATTTTATGAGGAAAAGAAGAGGTATGCCACTGTTTGGGGGATGCTGATAACAGGGGAGACTGCGTGTGTAGGGGCAAGGGTATAAGGGGAATCTCTGTATCTTTCTCTCAATTTTCTGAGCCAAACTCCTTTAAAAATTAAGTCTTAATAAAAAATAGTAAATAAATAAATATTGGAAAATGTTTAAAAATAAGTGGGAATTAATTTTTAAAACATCTGACCCCTCATGCAATATGTTTCTCAGTGTATTATTTATGGACAGGCTGGGACATTCTTGAATTTTTGTTTAAAGACAGGGATTTTTGTGAATACATGTTTGCATTCTGAATGTGATTCTACCCTTTAATCCTGATGTTTAGGAATGCAGCTATCACAACGATCTTTGGGGTTAGAAGCATGATAATCCTTTTGGTCTTGTCTTAATCTTGTTTAGACAAGATGTCTCAAATTTTTCCAATTTCTCAATTCCTCTGGTCTTTGACACACTGCTTACTATTAGCCATCATCTCTGTTTAAAATAACATGACCCACCTAATGCTTAGGCAACAGTATTAGTCAGCCCTTGAGAAATTTAGAAACTAATTGGTTATCATAAGAGATTAGGATCAAACAATTCTAAAGGCATATGAAGTCTAGGCCTGTTGAGATAAAAAGAAAGGCAATTCAAAGTAGAAAACTTAATTTTTATCTGATACGATTAAACGTGATATTTTATAGCTTTTTATTTTTTATTTTGTATTTAATATTTAAAATATTATTACACATAATATTTTAAAATTTAAATCCCCCTTTAAAATTAAAACCTACATATTCCAGTAATATCAAAGTAAAAAAAAATAAACCTAATTATTCCTATATTTAAATATTCCTGAGTGAGCATTTTGGGATCAATATTTTGTCTTTGGAAGAATCACATGTGGGAATTTTGCAAGACAGAAGGATAAAGATCTACATGCTCTTAATTTGGGACAAGATTCTTGCATCCAGCATGAAATACAGTATTTTTTTTTTCTTTTTTGTATATGGCTCCCCAATATCCTAAGGATTTTATATATAGTAAATTCTTCCTTTGACCTTAAGAAGGGTAGATTGTTATGATATTTGAATATCATAAATTTATTTGAAAATTAATACTATATTGTGGGAGAAAAAAAATAACCAAGGGTATACTTATGAAAAACTTTGGAAAATAAATACACATACATAAGACACAGAAAAATACTAATAATACAATTCATCAAGATGTAACAAGTAATATAAAATGATTTTATAAATAGCTGAGTTTGTAAATAACTGAAACAAAATAGAATAGTCATCAAAAAGATTAAATTAGAATTTTAAAGAGTTATGAATTCATGGAGTGGAGAACAGAACTTTATGGATTAAGAAATATGAAATTAGAACATATTTTTCCTTCAGATGTGAATGGTAAAGGCCAGGATAATAAAATGGTCCCTGGTACTACAGGGGTATATGGTAGGAATCTGCTTATGGACAATGATGTGAGCTAGATTTTCACCTGGATAAAAAGGGGGGGGGGATATAATACATGAAAATGAAAAGCGGATAGATTATTGTTGAACAGCATTGACATTACAGAGTTTGTAATGAATTTGGTTTTCCAAAAGGATAGGAATTCTCTGTCATGTAGATGAAAGGACAATGATATCCTAAAGAAAACTACTGGTCTACCCATTATAAAGTCAGACTCTTCTAATTTCTATTTTTGGAAAAATGCATAATCAAGGTAAAGCTGATATGAAGCTACAGATACTAAAGGTTGTGTGATTGAGTAAAGTAAGCACAGAACACCCAACGTTGAACTGTCACACAGAAGAATAAGGCTCAAGGCTTGCTTCATTTCCCAAAAGATTACAATCTTTCGGTGGGGAACCAAAGGAGGGGTCACACAGTGTAGTGCTTGGAAGTTACAAGAGAAGAGATGAGGGGAGCAGTCTTTGACAAGACACATACTAAGCTTCTTCTCAACGACTGAGAAGGAAATGGGTACAAGAAAAAAAGAAGCAGTTTGCAGAAAGGGAAGCTGATGCAACCTAATGCAGGATGGTGGCAAAGAGGCCATGGAGGGCTGGCAGGTCTGAAGTGAGTCCAACCAGAATGGATTGTGCGGTGGAAGGAACAGTAGAAGACAGCTGGGTGTGTTGAGGAGACACATCAAGCAATATAAAGAGAATGATTAGGCCATGATACTGCTGTTCTCTACTTATTTAATGTCTTTAGCCTTTCTCAAATGCCAGTGTGCCTGGTACAAGGACATAGGAGAAAAGGCTATTGCCACATTGCATAAACATTCCTGATAATAGTACTGCTTTCGTTATCCTATTTGTAAGGTCCATCCTAGAAGCAGATTTTCTCTAACAATTAGAAGACATATTTTAACTCTGAGTCTGGCTCTAAAGCTTCCCAATGTCTCTCACACTCATACCTAGGGCCTCACTGAAGATGAGCCATCCAAGCTCATCCTCGGAGGAAGCCTTACTCCAGGCAATGAGATGGGTCTGATTTTCTATCATCGTCCTTCTTGCTAAGAGTGGCTAAGTAACGATCAAAGGGGGCATTTTGATAGTCACGATATTAGCGTCCATAGTGTGGACGGGAAAGGCTGGAGTGTAGAGAGGTTAACCTGGCTATGCTAAGTCTTGAGTGACAGGATTAAAATCTGCCCTGGTGGCCATGGAAAGAGGTGGAACCTGGGAACTTTTACAGAGAAAGGAAGCCTATGTGTTCTTACAGCACTCGGGAGACTGCACCACTGCAAATAGGACATCGCCCAATGCACTTTTTAAGTATACGATAAACAACCATATAAGCCCTGAATGAAGTTATTAGTCAAACTTAACTATTGAGACCACAAGGAACGAAAAACCAGAAAACATGAAGGGGAAAAATGTTACTGTGTAAGTATCACCTGAAGCTTTTTTTTTTTTTTTAATCAGTAAAAATCGTAAGTGATCTAAGATAAAAGAATAGTTGTTAATCCTTTATTCAGCTCTCATTAGTAAGTGCTAATGATGTGTTTCTAGAATCCTGCATTATATTTTGTACTCCTAAGATTTAAAGGCATAGACTGTATAGCTTCGTGGCAATCAAAATCACCTAAGTAAAAATGTTTACTATTACTAGCATCTAGCTTTGGTAAAATGATCGTACAATGAAAAAATCAGGAAATAGCATAAAAATTTTTAAGTGAAAACCTTACCTACTAATACTGAAGTACATTTTTTTTCTGAAGTACATTTTAAATGAGTCTGATATATATGCATTTAAAGTAGGGTATATTCATGCTAGCATATGATGTGTAAGTTTTCTTAACGCTAGAGTAAAAATATGAAATATCCTTTTTTAAATTTTTAAATGAAAATGCTCATTGATTTATTCAATATTACACTCTACTTTCTACAGATTAACTATGACAATTAGAATTTTGCTATACACAGATCTGGAGTTGTGATACACTTTTTGACAATTTTATTAAAATTTCAATATTTAGTTTTATTAAAAACATTTTATAGAGTTTCTAGCAAATCTATAATATTTTGCTTATTTTCAAATTTCCAATGTTTTACAGATCTGCTGTCTCTAAAACTGTATAATAGCTATAATAGTAGGATACAGTCAGTCCATTAGACAAGGTAATAGCCTCTGAATACCTGGTTAATTGTTGATTAATGCATTGAATAATGTTCACTTACAATTTTAATTTTAATTAATACATGATTTCATTCCATTGATATAACTAATATTCAGTTTACTTTTTACTTAAAATATATTTTAATGTGGATTCTGTTCATTCTCTTCTTGACTTGTAATTGCTTGGTCAATTTATAAAATTATAGAAAGACTAAGTCCTCATGCAAGACATTTATAGCCTCTGCAACTGAAGGTTATCGTATCAATTTGATAATTCAATTTTGCTCATCACATATTTCATGAGTGTTCAATCTGTGCCACTCACTGATTTAGTCAGTGGAACTTAAACACTGAGTTTCAGGACTTCTTTAAACTCTGAAAAACAGAGGACTCAAAGTGCTTTTTGTCTTTATGTGAAGTATATCATCATTGATTCTCATCATATCCAAAATCTAAATTAAGATACTTGAAAAATAATTAATTGTAAATATATTGCAAAGTACCCATAAGAAGTTGACATAAATAAAATATTTTTATGAAAAAATATTACATTTTTAAAACCAAAAAATCCTCCATAAGAATGACACTGCGATATATGTTAATACAGATGTGTGATACACAATTGAGCTAAGGATGAGAGAGCATCAGCAAGGCCTCACAGAAGAGGTCATAGTTGCAGTCAACTTTAAAGAAAAAAATTGGTCTGTAGGAAAGTGATGCAGATGAAAGAGATTAAGACCATTTCAGTGAAAGAAGGGCACGGCTAGACACAGCAGGTTGTAATAGAAAAAACACACTGCTTTTGTTTGACAGATTTTCTTCAAACTCTATCTCAGCTACTTGCTGGCTGTGTGACTTTGAGCAAATCACCTAATATCTGTGATGAACCAAAATTTGCTCCCCTGTGAACTAATAAAATCTATGTATTAGGAATGTTCTAAGAATTAAAAGATGTATTTTCACGTGTGGCAGTTAGGTAGCACACTAAGTAATATACCATTTTTTGTTGTGTATTTAAGGATAGTGAATTGGTTACCATGCAGAGAATATAGAATACAGTGAGGTGAGGGAGAGAGGATAGAAGTTTTAAACAAGAGTGAAAGGGGCAGCAATGAAGTAGAACCATTACACAGGTTCAAGGTGGACATAAATGACTTTTTAAAAAACCCAGAAATACAGTGATACAAATATAATTACCTTGAAAACTTCAAAGAGAACCACTTTTCATGCAGACCTTTTCAAACCCATCAAAAATCTTAATTTCCGCCCAGTCTTCCTAGCCTCTCCTGGGGGTGGGGATGGGGGGAGGAGGGATGGGGGGGAAGTAAAACAAACTGAAATTTTAGAAGAAAAACCCATATTCCAGCATCTTCATAAATATAGAACGAACTATGTAAAGAATAACATAGATGATAGAAAATTTACTTAAAACAGAAATTTAACCAGAAATTTTATCTATGGCTTAAAGAGGTGTCCTTGACCTGAATTTTATAGTTGTCTTTGAAATCAGATTTCAATTATATTTTAGTAATAAATGAATGAATATATAAATAAAAATATAGTTAATCCCATGTGAGAAATGTATTAAGAATTTGAACTAGCAATTGTGATGTTCTCAACTTTCAGATGATAATTAGCAGATTCATAAAGTCCACTAATTAATGTGAATTTATCTAGAAAATACTTTTATTGAGTGTGGTATGTAAAGAATATTACAATTTTTCCCTATGTTAGGTGTATACTTTTTTTTTTTAATTTTTTTTTAATTTTTATTTATTTATGATAGTCACACAGAGAGAGGGAGAGAGAGGCAGAGACACAGGCAGAGGGAGAAGCAGGCTCCATGCACCGGGAGCCCGATGTGGGATTCGATCCCGGGTCTCCAGGATCGCGCCCTGGGCCAAAGGCAGGAGCTAAACCACTGCGCCACCCAGGGATCCCTGTTAGGTGTATACTATCCAGATGCTATCTTTGATGTTCAAGATGGCTACAAAAGAACAATTTCTCAACTACAAAATACAGATTTCTGTTGATACACCTTAGTTCTGTCAACTAGGACAGAAAGGAGAAAAAATATACTTGGAGAAGTATGGCTATGAAATAAAGAATATACTCTTCACAAGACCCAGGTTTAGGTATTTTTATTTTTTAAGATTTTATTTATTTATTAATGAGAGACACATAGAGAGAGAAAGAGAGAAAGAGAGAGGCAGAGACACAGGCAGAGGGAGAAGCAGGCTCTATGCAGGGAGCCTGATACGGGACTTGATCCCAGGTCTCCAGGATCAGGCCCGGGGCAGAAGGCGGTGCTTAACCGCTGAGCCACCGGGCTGCCCAAGGCCCAGGTTTAGAACTTTACGAAAAATAATAAATATCCTATCTCATGTATAAATACTACCTGTAGTACACACCGATGATCAGTAAGAATAATATGAATTTTAGGTGAGGAGGTTTGTAATACTTTACAAAGACTTTATGATTATCCTGTCTCTTTTTAGATATGGTATGCTTTATACTACTCATTTTGGTTGATTTCTTCAGCACCACAGTTCAGTCCAGACCTTTATCAGAAGAACAAGCAAAGAAAAAGCATAAAATCCAAGGTAATAATGGAAATCATGGGTAGACCTTGGCCCAGAAAATATCAATATATTCTTTAATTAATTTGGTGAATATTTACTGAACATCTACTCTTTTCCAGGCGCTGCACTAGTAGCTGGAGATACAATAAACATGAAAACATGGTCTTTGTCCTCCTGTAGCATAAAGTCTAGATGGTAAGATATTCACAAAATGAATCAGGAAAGAAAAGAAAGAAAGAAAGAAAGAAAGAAAGAAAGAAAGAAAGAAAGAAAGAAAGAAAGACCTCTATTCTACTCAATGCATATATAAATAATTCTAGAGCTTACTTTCAAGATAATTTTGTAGCAAAAATCACATATCATAAAAATTAAACAATGTTCCTTATAACCTCTCAAATCCTAACTTTGTAAATATAATAAAGCTCTGTATCCAATTGGTAGGTACCTAACTCCACCTAGCTCTCATCATCTAAGACCTATAAATGACCGTCCTAATAGCTGAAATTAAATAATAGATGATAATTTTTTACCCTCATTTCCTGGTATCACGTTTGTGTGCCTGTATATAAGGGGTTGATATTACCAACTTTCAGTGATAACTAGAGTATAAAAATCTCCCTACTTAACCATCCTTCCCTACAGCATGATTTGCTAATAATTTACTCCTTGAAATTTTTTTTTTCTTTACAACTCATTTTTGCTATTTCTCCCCTTTTAGTACCAACTACCATATTGTAACCTGGCCAAGTCAAGCAATAGTTGTCAATTCTGAGTGAATTTGGCCACATAAATGTAATAATCTACTAACAATCAGGAAATACGGGATGCCTAAGTGGCTTAGTGGTTGAGCATCTGCCTTTGGCTCAGGTCATGATCCCAGGGTCCCAGGATCAAGTCCCATATCAGCCTCCCTGCATGGAGCCTGCTTCTCCCTCTACCTGTGTCTCTGCCTCATTCTCTGTGTGTTGCTCATGAATAAATAATTAAATCTTAAAAAAATCAGGGAACGTTTTCTGTCAAAAACCTTCCAGTCTTGAATAAAATTAGCAGAAACTATGCAAGCCATTTTGAGTTTACTAATATGAACATGAAAAAAAGGATGATTTCCTTTGGAAAGTTGAAATAACTCCACTCTGTAGTGTTATTTATAATTTTGAACCTCAAGGAATGATGATTCATAGATATGTAGAATGGAAGGAAAATAAAACAGTCTGTTCACCCTATCCTTTATTCGAAATACTTGCATACGGTTCCTAATGTATTTTAATTTATTTTTAAAACACAAGTTGTTCTTTGACTATGAAACATTTCAGACGTTTGCAAAAGCCTTCTTTCTTTTTTTGTGGTATTTTCTTTTCAACATATTCATGTACAATCAAAGAGAATTCAGTTAATACATAAGAACACCTTTTTTTTTAATACTGTCATTTAAATGACAGGATGTAAAATGTCAACTATGGATAATGCTATTCCCTCAAAGCATATATCTTGTTCCATTATATATGGGTGAATTCATAATGTTTTAGTTCAAACCTATAAAATACGGTATACTCTTGAGAAATCTGACAGATGATAAAACTGCATGAGCAGTACATGTGCACATGTTTTCATACTTCTGCAAATTTATGGATTTCTTTTTATTTCAATCAGCTCTCTGAATTGGTTGACTAGTATCAAATTCAATAAACAGCATATGGGTCTGCTAATATATGTGAAGAACCTGTTCTTTCTTCCTCACCTCCAACATATATGCTCTTTTATATGTCAGTTAAGTAATACATTTCCTGGATGGGAGGGGGACTTGAAAATAAACCATATACCACAAGGATTTTATTGTAAAAAGCATAGCTATGTTTATTTTAAGAAAATTGCATAAAAAGAAACAAAATATTTATTGTGGTGCACTATATTTGTATATAATGCACAAAATATGCTTTTGTATTTTGCTGTTGGATATTTTTTCTGTTTATAAAAATACAATTTTATAAAATCTTATGTTGTGTGGCTAAATCTTTTTGGGTCTTTCAAATACTCCATTAATATATCAATTAATGGGGGTTCATTTTAAGAATCATGAAATCACTTCTTTGAAAGTTAAAATTTTACTGGCCAAATACACTAAACTTCTCAACAGAGTTTCACTCAAAATCAATTCAGAAAATGTGATGATGAAAACTTTTTAAAAGTTTAAGACAAAACAAAATATAGTCTTAGAAATGTGGACTAAAACTTTTAAAGTAATTCCTAGGAGATGAAGAAAGAAGTTAAAGATATTTCGCTGTGACAAATGTACTTCCAGAGCACTGGTTATAGCCCTGAGTCCCTCTTGGCCTACAGGCCAATATTCTTCATTCTGGGGTAATCATTGGTCTCAAATTCTAGGCTTGTGCTCATCAACCTTCATCCATTTTTCCTCTCACATAAATCCAATTAACTTCCTACTCTTGGGTGACCCTTCTACTCCTTGCCAATAAAAGAAACAGGTAAGGGAATACAGTACATCAAAAAAGAGGAACATATGAATGGTACATTCTGTGGGAAAGCAAGTATTTCCAAAATAAATGCATATTCTAAATTTTCCTACATCAAATTTAGATTTGCAAAGTCAGGTCGTGCATGATTAGAAATGCTGAAGGCATACCTCTATAGTGGTTCATGCTTTTGAGATTTCAAATTACAACACCATCCCATTTTTACAAGGCATTACTAGAATATTCTCCGATGTGTATATTAGATTTCTTTATAGAGACAGTCATGTTCCTACAAGCCATAAATTTAATAAATCACCAGATATATAACTTTCATTCTCACATTTACATTACCAAGTATTTTATGGAGCAATTTTCTTAGTCATAGCAGTGAGACTGTTCAATAATATAAATAAATAAATAAATATGATTTCAACATAAAACCCTTAACTCCTAAAGAAAATAACTATGCTGGAGTCTCACAAGAATACAATTCACTACTAAAGAGAACTCCATTATCAGTAGGATCTATCTTGGATTGCCTCCATGAAGGTTTATTACGAGTAGTATCAGAAGGACGTTATTTTAACAAGCACTGCAGAAGCCAAGGACAGTTAGGGCTGGCTTCTACTGCAGAGAGAAAGAGCATGAAAAGCCTAATATGCCATAATGCTGAAATTGTTATTATAAATAACTGGTACATTTACATCATATTTCCATACATTTTCAACAGAAACTTGAAATACAAATTCCGTCAGCTCCAGTTAGTCTCAGGCACAGTTTCTTGTTGAGACCTGTGGCTCAGTGTTAGCGATGCCAGGCCTACGTGCTCTTTTAGGCTTATAAAGAAAACCGGGCCTTTAGGTATAAAGGATAGTTTGAAATGATGAAATATTTGAGCAATCCAGTGAAAAAACCTTGAAGCAACATTTGAGAATACCCTTAATTAGCATACAGCTATTTTAATTTAACCAGCGCAATCCATAAATTCCTATTGTGAAAACATAGATATATACCTTATTCTTGCGAGGAGAAAATCAGTAGAAGGCATTAGAAAACCATAGCCATAAGTTAACCTTACAGTCTTTTTATTGGTTATTTTTAAAAATATTTTATTTATTTATTTATGAGAGACACAGAGAAAGAGAGAGAGAGAGAGAGAGAGGGAGAGAATGAGAGAGGCAGAGACACAGGCAGAGGGAGAAGCAGGCCCCATGCAGGGAGTCCAATGCGGAACTCGATCCCAGGACTCTAGGATCACGCCCTGGGATGAGGGCAGGCACTAAACCACTGAGCCACCCAGGGATCCCCTTTTTGTTGGCATATTATTTAAATAATTATATTGAATTCCAGGTTGGCATGTTAAGCAGTGAGAGAAAATGATCCAAACTATAAAAACATAAGTACTACACACTTTCTGTTTGCAATTTAATAAAATTTACTTTAATAGAGAAAATATTATTCATTTTAAAATACAAAATCTCAATATGTTAAGAGTTTACAACTAGTGAAAGCATTGACTTTAAAAGAACATTTTTAAAATAACATCTTCCTGAAGGCATAATTTATTATTTAAATTATCTCCAATATATGCTTTAGCCTTCTCAGCCCCGCATATCAAGGATAATCCGTGCATATGCATGAGTGTGTACGTGTCTGTGTATGTGTTTCCCAAGCGAGGAATGCTGAGATTTCCTAAAGTCTGCTTATAAATTTCACAATGAGTATCTAAAATATACAGTAACTGGGAAGTCAAATTCTCCACATGTGGAGCCATTAAGTAAAATATTTGTTCTCAAAATAGTTTAGGAAGGCACATGAGGTAGAAGGTAGTTCATGAAGCTCAATCAATAAGGAGACTAGCTAAATGAAGTGCAAAAAATATTATAATGGATCCTTTTGCTCTTTGAAATCAATGATAGTAACCTGCGTTTAGAAAGAATGTGTGTCTGAGCAATAACATGCAGCAATATTTCTTGAGCTGCTCAAATGAAAAAAGCTCAGAGGCAGGCATCTCTCCATGTAGCTATATTACATCTCTGTCCCCTATCGAGGCAAGATAACTGCCTTAACCACTTCAGAAATGTCATGGCTTCTTCCCATAGAAGGAAATGAAGGCCATGGTACTGATGCTAAAACATATATGATAATTAAAGCGAGCAGCAGGGGCAGCTGGGGGCTCTCAGTTGCTTAATGACTAGGTCAATTATTAGGGAACTACATATGCCATGACTTCTCAGTGAAAATAGATAATTTTACTTAATCCCACATTGAAATAGGCACCATCTTTTATGCCTAGATATTCCTAAGTTCATGAAGTGACTCCATATGTGAAATTAAGAATTTATACTCTATTTTAGTATAAAAAACAAATTACAATATTGTAAATGCCAGCACCAATGGAGTCCTTAACCTACCTTTGTAAACCATCTCTTCTCGCTACTATTGAAAGATTTAACAGGGTATAATACTTGAGTAGGAGGAACTTGGAAATTCTTTCTTGCAGATGATATATATGCCCTTTAACTTGTTATGCCAGAGATTTCAAAATTCTCTTCCAATTTATCTTAATTTGTTACTGTACCTAAGAAACCTTCTTATTCTTAAACAAGTTTAATCAAGTTCAATAATTTAGAGCAACAGATAAGCATATTTAAGATAAATACTCCCTATGGAGGCAAGGGGCTTGTGTTGCAGTTAAAAATATGTGTGCCCAGGTCTTGAAAGAGCTAGGATACTTTCTAATTTGATTATATAATATACAAATCATATTTAACACAATCTAATAGTTCGGAAGGTAGCAATATGGGTATGAAAGTATTTTTTCCTATATTTATTCTGCAGAGAGGACATTAAAAAAAAACCTCTGAAAGTTTATGCATTTAGTGTAAGATTTTAGCTTATTTTGAAATTTCCAACATTACTAAGACAATAATAAAAAGTATTAAACATCTTTTTAGTGCTTACTTTATTGAATGGTTTGCATAATTAAAAAGTTAATTGCTTGGGACGCCTGGGTGGCTCAGTGGTTGAGCGTCTGACTTTGGCTCAGGGTGTGATCCCGGGGTCCTGGGATCGAGTCCCACTTCGGGCTCCTGGGATCAAGTCCCATATCGGGCTCCCTGCATAAAGCCTGCTTCTCCCTTTGCCTGTGTCTCTGCCTCTCTCTATCTGTGTCTCTCATGAATAAATAAATAAAATCTTAAAAAAAAAGTTAATTTGCTTGTTTCTACAATCTTTGGAAGTCATGAGATCAACTCATGTGTGTGTGTGCACAGTCATGTGTATGTGTGTGTGTGTGTGTGTGTGTGTGTGTAGAACAAACTACCGATGAGATACAAGCATAAGGAACAGGACTATCAAGTTTAACCAGAAATAGAGCACCTCGCATTAATCCTTACCCTATTTTGAATACTGTATTTCTTTAAGCAGCTCATGTTATTGAGTCTATCATTCTGTTATTCTGAAGAGAAAAAAAATAATAATCTATTAGCCTTTTTCCTGACTTTTATGATATAAAAACTTGACTATGTCACTATTTCACAGGTCTCAATATTTATGTCAAACCATGATTTAGAGTGGGTTTTAATGATGAAATATGATGTTGCTTTGCCAAAATTACAAAAGAAATGCATTGTGTTTTATAAGTCACACAAATAAAGAGAGAGATTCTCTTAATGTCCCTGAAAATTGGGTAAGGAATGGCTTTCTGCCTGCCTTAGATAATAACACAAGATCAATGATTTGCTCCACACTACATTATAAATTAATGCTTCTATTAAATATAAAACTAATTTTCTACTTAAAGGTGTTTTTGAAATAGAAATAGTTATCATAGCTGCAACAGGTCTCAGAAACTTTGAATACCATCATGCAAAGATAGCCCTGTGGAGCTAAGAGCAAAAAGCAAGAATGATAAATAATAAAAGCTCCTATGTATTGAACATCTAGTGTTATCAGTTATTAACTATAATTTTACATACCTTCTTCCCAGTCTCATCATCTATAAAATACAGATAATATTTCCTCAGTGATTCTACAAAGCAAATATGTAGAACCCTCAGGTTAGCACAAATGTACCATAAAAGTATGTTTATTATTTCAATTTTCCTTACCCTTTTTATCATATTTTAGATACTTAATAAGGATATTGTTTCATCATTCCAATAAACCTTAATGTAGGTGTAACACCCACTTTATGGTAGATTGTTCTTTTCTGGTGTTTCTCGCTTTGTGTGTTTATGTGCAAGAGGGACTGAATAAGTCTGTAATTCAATTGTCTCTGACATTAGAGATACTTCATGATGACTTCCCTTTAAAATCCTTTCAGCCCTTTATGCCTGAATTGTATTGTAATCGGGGTGTTTTGTACTATACTTTGAAAATGATCTCGAATACTCCATTAAAGTTGATTTCTACATTTATAAATATATTTGGCTTAATTAGCAGCTTAAGTGAAGAAGTGAATAAGTGCTATGAATTGGTGCCTAATTAGCAGAATCTATCCATACTCTGATTGGCGATCATCTTTACAAGGCTTTTCTTCCTGCCATGAATATTTGAGAGTCGTCTGTAATCTCAGAGTTTTGAGAACTGTTCTGCTGCTGGGCACTGAATGATCTTTAATAATTATTTGATGAATATCTCTGTGAGTTACTGGTTTCTGTCATTTACTACCCTTTCACAATAAATCCAGGAAAATATATGCAGGCCTCTTAAAGACAGAAGCCATTTAGCTGCAGAAATAAATTTGAAACTGTTCCTAAGTTTCCTTTGTCTATGGTTTTCACAGAACCATATTATAAATATTGTCATTTATTCACAGTACATAGAGAACCATGTGCTCTTAACCTTAAAAACCGATACGGATTTCAAAAAGGGCCAGGAAACAACTTACCTTTGGGGCAAAATATGTGAACATTTTTGTAGGAAGAAAACAATTACGTACTTAGTAAATATTATGAAGATTGCAAGTTTGACATGGAAAAGGAAAAGCTGTAGAACCAGAAAAAAACTATAGAGTATACATAAACAAGTGAATATAGTAAATCGGTAACTTGATATAACTTTATTAAATTCTAACTACTTAAAAATAAATGTTCATGCATAACTGTACAACGACTCTTTAGGAAAGACAGAAGAGTAATTATTATAATTCTTGTTCCCATTTTATCAGTGAGTGAGATATATGTGTATTGATCCAGGTTTCCTCCCTGAAAATGTGGTGGAGCTTGAACAAAGACTCAAATTTCTGGCATCTATCTCTGCAAACATATACATACATATATTATATACACATATATAAAAATTATATATAATATTGACATATGTATTATTATTTATGATTATTATGCATTACATATTATAACATAGAAGAATTAAGTTAGATTTAGCAAGGACATTTTAAAATTGAGAAGTGATAAGACAGACTTTTCTAAAAGCTATCCCAAAAGGAATACAAAAACTTGGTAGTCTGAAATGACTCAAATATAATGACTTTCGGTAGAGAAAATGAATCACTTGACCCTCAAAATGTCATGGATGAGGTATTACAATGGAGAAAATGTGCATGGGATGGTGAAGTTGAGAAAGGCAAAAGAAGTAAAGTTATTAGAATGCATAAAATAATAATAAGAAAAAGAAACCTCAGAGTCAATCTGTGGGACAGTCCTTTAATCCTCCTTTAGGAATGAAATGTCAGAGAAACTCAGAACTTTTCATTTGGGTAAAGAAGAGTAATGTATTTTCCCTAATATTTTCAAAAACATAAAAGAAAAAAGCAAAGGCTAAGTAATCAAGTCAAAAGTCCTGTACTTTGTGCTCTGAAATAAAATGTAGTTACTTAAGAAAAACACACATGGGGACCTCTAAACCCATGGACAATTGATAGAACTAATTTAATAGCTACTTGATCCTGGGGACATAGGTAATACTCAGACATGGGCTACAAAAGAAAAGCATGTGGGTTCGATTTCACAAAAGAGGATAAAAACAGTCTGGGGCTGAAATAGGCAGGAATTAGATTTTAGATCTTCATTATTCCGGGAGAAAGAGATGAACCAATGTTGTCCAGGAGACTAGAAGTGCCTCTCAAAATTGAATTCTCAAAGAACTAGTGAAGGCTGAACACAATTGATCACACCGAATAAAAGGGAGGAAGCTTAAGGCGAAGAGCTCTGATAAAATATGGTTCTGTGTGAACATGTTGCTCCCAATCACCTATTTAAAGATGATGTATGGTTAACATTGCTCTGACCAAAGTAAAGGGAAAAAATAAGGATTGGTCCCTAAAACTCAATTTCCGCCAAGTAGCTATATAATTGAAGATTGAATTTATTGTAAGTGAGAATCATCTGAGAAACTATGAGTATAGAAATAACAATGTTAAATGTTAAAAATTACGTATCAGTCTGGGAAATGTTTTTGTTAGACATTTTTCAGTGTCAAGTATCAGGCATGCAAGAGTAACAGCAAGTAACAGTCTAGGTAAACAATAGACCTGATGACTAATTGATTGAACATTTAGTAATGCAAAGACATCTTATAGAATGGACTAGAAGCCAGGAGGGGAATGGAGTCTAGCTATATAAACATGCTTAAAGTTGATATTGGAAAAATAAGTTACATATTCTAAGAAAAGATATGCAAAATCCTTAAGAGATGACCTTAAAGAGAAGAGAAAAAAAGCAACAAAAAGAACAAACACAAGTTAGGGGCACAGGATCTTAATTAGTGCCCAGTCTTAAAAGATGTTCTGAATCTAGGAAGCCAAAACTATCTCTTTTTTTTTTAGGAGATGATCCATCATTCAATGGTGGATGTGTTTCAGCAGACTTCATCTGGCCTCAGTGGGTCTGGATGAAGAAGTCCCTCTTCTACCCTCACCAGGCAATTTTTAAAGAAATATGCTATTTGCCTTGGTAGGGAGAAGAAGCAGGAACTTTCCTTTTTTTGAATGGGATACTCTCCTGCTCAAAATTTAAGAAACTAATGCTCAAGTTTGAAATGGGTATCCTGCAATATTATTGAGAACTGATCTTGTCTCTGTACAATCATGTGCACTGATAAATTTTTGATTTTTTTTTTTTTTGAGGAAAAAAAAAAGTTCCAGGTACCACCTAGAGTCTACCTGGTAACCAGACAGGTAGCCTTCTCTTGGCACACTCTACATTTCCATATACTCTATGCAAAGCTTCAGGACAATGGAGAGTGCACATGCCAGGCCAAAAAAAAAAAAAAAAAAAAAAGGTTATTTCTAGAGATATCTGGTAAACCAAATAAATATATGTGTGATTAAATAGGAGTTGGATTTTTATTTGGAAATTATTATGCAGCAACTGGTTAGATTATCTTGGGTTGAAAGACAAGTTTTATCAATAAAGTCTTATTCATAATTCCTACGAAGCAACAATGAACACAGAGAAAGGAGAATAAATTTGTCATTGACCGTTGACCTTCCTTAGATAAAAACAATGTCAAAAGTGACATCTGCCTGGCAAATCATTATTAGTAAGTCTTTGCACATAATATATTTGGAGACATTTCTTCCCTTGCATGGTGTACCAGCTGTGGTCAGCATCTTTGACATTGAATTTCTGTGGTATTTTTCACATACAAAATAAACTGGATTTAGACAGTCCTTGTATTATGTTGCTTGAATTTATGTGTCAAGCAAATTCTATTTTCATTACTTTTCTGTTTTGAAGCATATTTATTTGCACAGTAGTACCAACAATTGATAGCACTCTTACAGTGTCAGGAGTCCTGTGATTACAAAATAAAAAATTTTGATGACCAGGAAAATGTGATCAATTACCAGATCTCAACAAAAGTGACACTAGTCAGATACTTTAAATTTCAAGCCAATGAGATGGACAAATGATGGCCTTGTACAAAGTAAAATGTAAAAGTCTTATTACAGGTCAAAGCTCATTTAAAAGAGTAATTAGGGACCCCTGGGTGGCTCAGTGGTTGAGCGCCTGCCTTCAACCCAGGGCATGATCCTAGAGAACTGGGATTGAGTCCCACGTCGGGCTCCCTGCATGGAGCCTGCTTCTCCCTCTGCCTGTGCCTCTACCTCTGTGTGTGTGTCTTTCATGAATAAGTAAATAAAATCTTAAAAAAAAAAGAGTAATTAATAAATCACTCAAGGAGATATAGCAAAAGCTATTACACAAATTTCAGACTTGGTAGGACTTTCAGTAAATTTTGTAAAAATAAAATAATAATTCTGAACAATGGGAGCATAGATGATTAGAAATTCATTAAGGGACATCTGTGTGGCTCATTTGGTTGAGCATCTTATTCTTGGCTTCAGCTCAAGTCATGATCTCAGGGTCCTGGAATTGATCCCCACATTAGGCTCCTTGCTCAGCACAGAGTCTGCTTGAGGGTTCTCTCCCTGTCCTCTCCCTCTACTCTCTTTCACTGTCTCTCAAATAATAAATAAGTCTTTAAAAAAATTCATTAAGGGAACCCTGGGTGGTGTAGCGGTTTAGCGCCTGCCTTTGGCCCAGGGCGCGATCCTGGAGACCCGGGATCGAGTCCCACGTCGGGCTCCCGGTGAATGGGGCCTGCTTCTCCCTCTGCCTGTGTCTCTGCCTCTCTCTCTCTCTCTCTCTGTGACTATCATAAATTAAAAAAAAAAAAAAAAAAAAAAAAAAAGATTGTTCTCAAGGGATACAACCATGCCCCTCCTTTGATAATGACATTATAAGGGCTTGTTTGATCTGAAAAAGTTTTTTCAAGTGTGTTTTTTTACACTATATTTACTGGTATTCAGCTTTCTCAGTTGCTTACTTCTACTGAATCTCTATCAGAAACATTGGATCCTTAGACCATGAAACTAAATTCAATTTTTTTTTTTTTTTTGGATACCTCTGTGTAGGGATTATTCCAGTTATATCATGCAATGGTGAACAAGTCAAAGGCTCTGTCCTCAAACAGCTTACAGCATCATAGGAGAGAAGAATGTAAAAAGCAGTATATCTTTCAGTTGGGTCTTCTGGGTTGTTATTGTCATTTTTTTCCCCCTTTCAAGATCTGCATGATCATGTATCTGCATCACTGGACATTTGATACCCACTACTTTCCTAATTCTAAATTTCCCCTCACCCTGCCACATTATGTTTTTGCTTTTAAAAAATATCATTCTCAGGCACCTTCACTGTAATTTACTTCTCTGTGTTCTTTTATATATATATATATATATATATATATATATATATATATATATTTTTTTTTTTTTTTCGGATTCAGTTTTGGGAATCATCTCTTCTTAGTGGCATAGGCTTCATTGCTAATCTCACTATTCCCAAGATTTCATAATCACTAGGGTGCTAATAGCTTTTAAAGCTATATTTTCACTATTTGTGTATACTCCCCAGTTTCCGATGTCCATTTTCAATGGCCTGTAGATATTGTCTGATTTTTTCAAAGGTATTTTAAACTCCACATATCTTAATCAGATTCATTTTCCTGGAAATGTGCTATTCTTTCTGTTTTTCCCAAGTTGACAAAATAGTACCATTCTTTCCACACCCTCTCAGATTGGTCTCCTTGGCATCACTCACTAGTCTCTATAACTATCCATAGTTCCCTTATCAAATCCTTACTTACCCATCCTTCAAAGCCTGGTTGTGGTTTTTCATATCCCCAATTCATCATCCTGTGGTTCTGGTAGCATTTAACCTTTCCATAGAGCCTTTACTTTTAAATATCTAAATATCTGTACACATCATTCTTCATGATATTCAAATGCTTAAGAGGCAGAAAAGATGTTTCATTCACCTTTGGATCCTTCATGGGAATTTGCACAGAGTAAATGCTCAACAAAAGGTTATTGAACTCAATGAATTCTCATAGTAGTCCAAATTTCCTGTTCATTGTATAAAGTTTTCAGCTATGACTGCTATGACCTTTTGCTACAAATGCTGGGTTGGTGAAATGCAGCCTCATACTGAATAAAAACAATGGGCATAATTCAAGGCTAGGCACTATGGCTCATAGGAATGTAACCTCAGAGAAGCATACCACTCTCAGATCATATGTGGGTCCCCTGATTACCTCATCAGCATAGATGGTAAGCATTGTAGAGCAGAAATACTTTTTTTTAGAAATAAAATTTTTAAAAATATATCTTACAATAGAAATTAATGAGTAGATAGTTTTTAAGCAGCAAGATACTCTTCTACTATCTTTTATTACCAAAACATTTTCTAGCACTCATCACAGTTTCGTCTGAACACCCATGATAAAAAAATTCAGGTTTTTTTCAAGATTATCATATTTAAGTAGTTGAAAATCTATCTAAAGGAAGCAATTAAATTTACATGTCTATCAAACATATTCTCATTTTGTAATAAACTTATAATTCTACTTCCCAGAAAGTAATGAGAAGGTAGGCAAAATAATGAGAATAATGTCAAAAAAAAAACAACAACACAAAATCAACCTGCATAAATTAAGTAAAAATTTATCAGAAATGAGATTTAAAAACAAGGCAACCTACTGTCTATATTTCAGCTAGGAATGTGAGATAAAGACAAATATCCATGAACTTAACTTGAATCTTAAAATAGAAATCACAAAAACAATTTGCAACCACAACACAAGGAATGTATTAGTTTTTTCTTTAAAGCATAGGAATGCATTAGTTTTGCAAAAATAAAACTCATCTACTCCAATCTCCTGTAATCTAGTCTAATCATCTACTCAATGTAAGTAATATAATTGGTCTTCTGAAAAGAAATAACAATAACTTCAAAAGATTATTTATAGGTCCTTACTAAGTTTGAAAGGCCTTATTTAAAACATATGTATTTTTATTAATTATCCATATTTATAAGCAGAGAGAGAATAGAGACATAAAATTAATCTGTTCTATAGTTTCAGCCTGCATTTAGTTTGCACTACCAATTTCATCGCTGATAAATTGTAGAGTTTTTGAAGTAATTATGTTTAGCAACAACAACCACCAAAGGAAGATAAAAGAAAAAAAAAACAATTAGTTGATAAGAAAATTTAAACAAATAATTTCACTTTATTTAGCTTAACATGAAGCCTGATCAATTTCATAATTATTTTTAAGTGATGTAGAGAATGTGTCGGTAGAGTAAGAGCATATGATGCAGACACCATTTCAAGGCCTTCTTTCAGTGCAAGATATTATTTATAATGGAAAAATTTCAGTAAGTGCCTTTAAAATCATTTCATCTGTATAATTTTCCTCTCCCTTTTCTGTACTTCACACTGCTCTAAACTTTTCAAGTGAGTTTTCTCCTTTTCACATTATAGTAAATGTGTTGAAATCAAGGTTGTATCTCCTCAACATAAGGACTTGCACCAGCAGGGCAGAGACTCTTCCTCGTTCACTTCAACTTCCTCAGAGAGCCTCAGTCATATTTTATTTTCAACACATGTTTGTTGAACCAAATGAATAACTGCAGATTTGTCAATATATAATTACCACATTAGACAAGAGCCAGGAATAATATTATTCCACCTTCTTTTACTTAAGATGAAAGAAAGAAAGAAAGAAAGAAAGAAAGAAAGAAAGAAAGAAGGAAGGAAGGAAGGAAGGAAGGAAGGAGTGAAGGAAGAAGAAAGAAGAACGAAAGAAAGAAAGACATAAAAAGAAAACAACAATCACGGCCAGACTAACAGAAACCCCCAGCCATACATAAAGACTAACAGCCTACTGACGCCGGAAGTACGCCTATTATGTCCTTAGTTCATCCTCCGTCCCACTTAAGGCCTGAAAGAAAGAAAGAAAGAAAGAAGAAAAATCCCTGCAGTAGAAGAGGTAACAGTAGGGAGTGTTTTATCCTCAAAGAGGAATATTGCAGTAAAACAGTTTCTCAAGTGGACTAACCTCTGACGCTGAGTGCTAACTAAACTTTAAGAGATGAGTTCTAGTGTTTCTTTACCACATAAAAGATGGTTAAGAGTGTTGTCATATTTCAGCAACACTATTTTTTTTAGACATATCTCTAGAAAAACCTCAGAGAAGAAATGGAAGTATATAGAGTCTATCGGCCAAAAAAGAATGCAAAAAATATGGAGATAATACCCTAACTAAATAAGGAGCTAACCATAGAATGCATTATCTTACAAGTGTGCTGAAATTCAGATAAGCAAATGATTTGAGAGTCTGGAGGCAACAAAGCCACTAACTGACCCTGCAAGTCACTTTGAGATTTGATGAGAGCTCATTCTGTCCTCAAATGTCATAAGGGTTCAGCAAAATGATCTAGTTTTAAAGGACCAAATTAGAATAAAAGGGTAATATGGCCACACATTTTATCAGTGTTAATTATTAATACTGAGATTAAAAAAGAAAGGGCTGAGGGTTCGGTAAGCATACTAATTGGAGACTTTTTCAGCTTGTTTTCCCTGTCAGTGTGAATATTTTACAGTGATTCAAAGGGAAATATATACCTGAAGAGTATGCATTCAACTAGAACCCTGAGTATAAATATAAAAACATTAAAAAAGTGAGAAAAGAATAAACGAAGGTAATGGTGTCTCCCCACCTTGAATGACAGCACAAAGAGTAGGGTTGATTTGATCCAGAAGATAGACTCTTCTTTTCCCTTCAGTTTAGATCCTCGATATATTTAAACATATTTGTTACTGGGTGCTACCCCATGATGCCACCCAAAAAGGAGAAATTGACTAATTGGTATCCAAAGTGAGAATACAGTTCCTACCGCTAATTTTGGAATGGCTACCTTTCTGAAACTAAACACTTTTATGATGTTTTCATCACTGTTACTAGGTTATGTCAAATCTACCTGAAGTTAATGACAAAATTACTTATCATTACTAGTTGAATATAGTAAATAATTCTATCATCAATTAATATGGTGAAATTATTGCTACTCGTTTTTTATCTATAAATCGTTAGGTGCTATTATTTCATTTAGTTGTTTCCCCAATGATATGCGTTAGTAAAAGTGGGGCTAAGAGAGGTCAGAAAGTTGTCCTGCTAGTAAGAAGAATAACCAGGAATCAAACCAACGTCTTTGGATTTCAAAGCCTGCTTTTTAAACCACTATATTCTGTCCACAATACTGCCTCTTCTATAGGATAGTATCTTTTTTTTTGGATTCTTTCAGAGTGTTCTGCTCGTGGACTGGAAGACTGCTACAGCTCACATTCTGACTGGAGACAAGCGCTCTAATTACTTTCTATCTCTAATCCCCATGAAGAAGCAGAAGTGAGGAAAGCCCTCTGGAAGTGGGGACATGTGGCCTTGGGAATGCTTAGGAAGCACAAGGCCATTTCACAGTTGGCTAGAAAAGTAGAAAATGGAGTCTATATGCCATGCTGAAAAGCAGAACCATAGAAATGAATCCTTTTCAGGGTATGTTAGTCTCTTCCTGGAGAAATTAAAAAAAAAAAAAAAAAAAAAAGCATTTGCAGGGCACTTATCCTGAGGTATTACACTTATACCGTGAACAAGTGTTTGAGCATCTTTGGAAAGATGAAAGACACAATCTTGCTACCTAATTCAATCTAAATGCCAACAGTACAAACCCATAATGACTAATGGCAGGACCTTAAAAGTGACTGTTGGAAATTAGGGTAGGTGGGAGGAAAGTAGAGAGAGAGCACCCTCCATCCCACACAAAATTTGAGTTTTGTCTCCATTCTCATTACTCTTGGTCATATAAAAATGGTGCTTCATTTCCAATTGATATTTCAATTATATTTTTATTTCTGAAAGGAGTGTGAAAAGTCTATGGCAGAGACAAAAATGGGTTCATGATACCATGTTTTAACCCTCAAAAAAAAAGCTTACTCTAAGCACTACTGAATGTGGAATGAGGAAAATGAATAAAATGAATAAAACAATGATCAAGCCTAACACATACTTCTGAAAATGTACGAATTGGGGGGCTCAGAAATATGAGTGTATAAAAATCAAAATTATCTTTTAAATATCTGAGAAAATCAATAGACATAAAAGTAACTAGGCATTTAGAGTGGCCAAATTTTTTACCTCATTTAACTTTTTAAAAT
The DNA here is from genome assembly GCF_011100685.1 of Canis lupus familiaris. Lineage (NCBI taxonomy): Eukaryota > Metazoa > Chordata > Mammalia > Carnivora > Canidae > Canis > Canis lupus. The sequence goes on from NC_049224.1 coordinate 80,780,362, forward strand.
TTGCCTTACAGATCAACTACTGTTTTCCAATTTTAATTTATTTCTATATTATACCATTTGGAAGTTTATGTAGAGGAAAATATAAACTGTTTTCTACCCTTTGTTCATTTTTACTGTGGCCAAAGTTTACTCTGTCAAACAAGAAAATAAATATGCTTATTCTATTGTGAGATCACTTAATTACAATTAATGTTTTTGAAAGGCATTACACCCAGGGCCAGATCAAATCTATAGACTGCTCATGGTGTAACTTGAAGGGGGCTCCAAAACTATCTCCCACATGGCTTGCTGGGTGCCAACCATTTTCTCCACCTCACCAGAAATCACACAACTTCATTCAGTCCACTTCTTATATCATACATGCATTATTTACTACTCAAGTGTACATATGTTTTGCGGATTGCAAGGAATGCCTAGAATTAATAATAATGTCTAGAATTAATGTGTGCACATTAACACATATTATCAAATTCATTCGCTATCTCATTAATAGACCCAAAGTTCTCTTTCTGATTTGGAGAGTAGAATATATAGGAAAAATTGGATATAAAGAGAAAATCACTGATTGTTGGATCTGAATAAAATTTTAGTTAAGAGCATTAACTGCCTTATAGATGATTAGAAGCAGATCCAGAGGAGTAAGTGACCTACCCAATCCCAATGGCAAAATTGGGATTGAAGGGCAAGTGGGCTGTTTCTTATATTTGAGTTGTTAAACACTATATATGGTTACATGATACATAGCAAAGCCAAACTGGACTTGCAAAGGTAATTCAGGGGGTGACTGAGAAGAATAAGTAGACTATGGCATGAACTCAAAGGCCAAGATAAACACTGACAATAGAACTAAAGAAACTGTTAAACACCACTCCAAGAAAAAATCTGAAGACAACTGCATGATGTAGACAAGGGCAAGTTCTTGCATAGTCAATTTATGCCCTTAATGTGATGATGGTGTTAAGCTTAATATTTGGTTTTCACCTGAATTATAAATTCATTGCAGTAGGTTTCAATAATTTTAACATTTTCATTATCAAATATTCTATCATTATTCAACTTCCTACCATGAACAAGTAATTTAAAATATCTCTTTGGGTCAGGGTTATGATCTCAGGGCTGTGAGATTTAGCTCTACATCAGGCTCCATGCATAGCATGGATCCTGCTTAAAATTCTATCTTTCCCTCTCCCTGTGCCCCTCTCTCTATAATAAATAATAAAATAAAATATCTAATCCCATTAGGTGTATCTTATTGAAATAATAAATAACCAATTTCCCCAATCTTATCAAAGAATCAATACAATATCATAATATTGATAAGAATTAATGAAGAACAAAGAAAAAATATTAGTGATCTTTTTCATGAATAAATGTTTGATTCATAAAAAAATTCTTAAAATATTTTTTTAATGAGATCATTTCCATTACTGCTTTCCAGAAACCCATGGATGTAAGTACCCAGATCTGAAATTATGAAAATGGTGGGACTCATTCCAACGATTAGTTTCAAGTTTCATGAAATTATGTTGATTCTTACAATGTATTCTTTTTCCTAAATTAATAAGAGAATAAAATATCATTCATCATCTGGCAGTAAGGTGGGTTGGAATGTAGGATAAGGCTGATTATAAAGCTTATTAATCCACAGGCCCTCATTATGGAATTGTGTTTATTATGCTCGAGTATAGGAAGCAAATAAAGCTTTTGTAAAACATAAGTGCATTTCACTGCTTATCTACTTAAATTTTCCTTTTAGTTATTTTAGTTATTTTTAGTTACTTCTTTACTACAGAGTCTGTGACAACTTATTTTTATCATTAGCTGTTCTAACGTATACCCAGGTAGCATTGTGACATTGGGATGTTATATTATTGTACTGAAAATTACCTTCTAAACTTTACAATGGAAGTTAATCCAAAAATCAGTTATAACTGCATTGTTTCACACAGGTTAAAATTCAAAGAAAATATTTGAGGTAATAATAATTAGGAACTAGTACAGCATCCAAAATGGTATTTTCATGGAAAATCCAATACAAATCCTGATTAAAACCTAACCAAGCAAAACGCTGCAGATTACCTGGATTCCAATTAAATGTGACAAATGAATACTTGACAAGTTTCAATTCCAATTCTATTTATGTCAGAATGATCCATTAATATTGAAGATGAAATTACCAGAATTCAAGCAATACAATTGTACTTTATGGCTAGATAGTAGTCTGAAAACTTGGACCCAACAAAACTTATTCAAATGTCAATTGCTACATTTGGATCACCCAAAGTGAATCACATCCCCTTCTGTCATTACCTATAGATTAGGGCTAACATGAATCACAGCTAGCAGATGACAAATGATTATATAAAACTGAATTTCAAGTGTCAGTCACATACAAAATCAGAAAAATCAGTTCTATTATAATAGTCTTTGCTGTTGACAAGACTGAAAACATGATTATCAAAAATAACTAAAAGCCTTATTTGGGAAATGCTTCTCAGTAAACTTTCTAATTTCCTAATGAGCTCACCTATTAAGTTTACCATGTATGTTTTCCTAAAAAGTAACCAATATGCATTTGTCATATATAATTATGTTTATAACTCATCATTTCTGACTTATTTTAAAAGTGCTGAATCCCCTCTAACTCAAAAAAAAAATGAAAAAATAACATTAAAATGTGATTATAATGTCAATGATACAAAGTCCTTTCTGTTAATATAGCTGACAACCAAAAATAAAGCCTTAATTATACTTTACATTGTTTATTGTGAGATAAATAGTTTTTAAAAACACAAATAAAATCATATTAAATCATTAAAAGGTATAGGAATGTCCTTAAATTAGATCAATCTTGCCTTCCTAGGGGTGTGTGTGTGTGTGTGTGTGTGTGTGTAATATTATTATACTATTTTAACTTTTACTTTGGGGCAAAGAATTTCAAACATATTTGCTTTAGAAATATATTCATGACCAATGCAATTCATTCCAAATTTTTAAACAGATACTAAAAAGCTTAATTCTTAAAAACCACATCAAACTCCCATCCACATATGCATACACCACCATACACACAAATAAGCATGCCTTTATAGCCATAGGGCAAAATGCCATTTGAACTCTGGATTATTAATTAATAGGGATTTCAATCATCAGACCCTGATATCACATCCTCTCACCCAGATAACAATGTGGAAAAATAATTATTTAACATGATTTAGTTTAGCCATAATTTCACTTGAGGTCATTTATAATATATTACTCTCTAAGGTTGGATTTTAATATTCATAGGTAAACTTCAAGAAAAAAAATCAGACTTTTCCTGCATTAATATGCTCTATTTGCATACCATCACTAAAGAAACTGTATATAACAGAACGGTAGAATGTGTTATTTCATTTAAGGGACAGGACAGTGAAAGACAAATCCATTTCGAGTTTTCACTAGAGATAAAATGTGTGCAATTCTCCTTCCTATACAACTGAGTCTCTTTTTATACTTGAGATAATAATAATAAAATTAGTATGAACTTTACCATTCCATTATTTCACACAAACCTACTCCTCAGGCATTTCCTTATAACCTGAAATCCAAAAAACACATCATTTAATTGTTTCGGGGATCATAAACAAATGTGAAAAGATTTATAAATACTGTTTGCAGTCTAACTTTATAACTTAAAAGGAAGTGTACAGGAGGCCAATTGTTGTGGTCCTCATGAGAATCATTTCACAACAGGATAAGAACATAAGTACTAAAATTGGCTTTCTTCTCTTCCCCTTGCACAAAAATGAGGGAAAAAATATCACAACATATACTTAAATGAGAGGGGAGTTATAACGGTATTTACAATATATTTTTGGAGAGTAAGATAATACTGTTCTCCTCGTTTGACTCCATTTCAGCTATACTCGAAAGGAGAAGTTCGAAATGCTTTAATAAATACCTAGGAAAAGAAAGAGCTGGGTATTCTTACTGCCATTCCCTTTCACTAAGCCTGGACAATCGCAGTGGAAGAAATAGTTGCATGACAAAAATGAACAGAAGAAACCAATAACACAAGACCTTTCTCAGTTGCTGTTGTTTAGGTATTATGAATTCATTTAGGGTTTTGTTGTTGTTGTTTTGTTTTGTTTTTCATAGCAGGTACTACTCTGATTTATTGGGCAATGTGTTTATTTCTGATCAGGCTGTTTTAAAATGATGATGCAAGTTTGGTGAATTTTATCTCTATAGTTATGTTCCTTTAGTTGGCATTTCTGTCCTTTAGCAACTATTTATTTATTTATTTATTTTAGATGAACTTGTTTTAGTGTCAGCTGTTTTATTCGGGTTTTAGACGGACCCTCGCGAGTCTACTCCTGATGGCTCGCTAGCGTGATTCTGTGTGTGGATGCTGTGTTTGCCCCTACCATTTTCCATATGCTCTGCCTCACCAACACTGCCATCCGGCGTGGTCCTCTCATAGTTGTCCTCTGGGAGTGGAAGGGCACCCAGCCTTGGCCCTGATGAGCTCTTACTGCTTGGTGTCTCTGACTCCTCCAGCCCGCTGTCATAGCAACTCTGCAGTGACCCCTGATGTGGGTCCTGAGGCTGACTCACAACAGAAAACGTCACTCTACGAAATGGCTGCAAAAGAAAAGATTCTGAATGTCACTAAAATATAAGACTGTAAACGATCTTATCAAAAAACACATCAATTACATACAGTATCAAGGACTACTGATGACTAATACAATACCAAATGCTTAGAGGATGCTGAAAGCGAGGCAGTTAACTGCATTATCTGTGGCAAGGCCTGGAACTGTGATTTCAGTATGGAAAAAACCCAAAAATTCCCCCTCTGAGACAGAGATAAGAAAACAGCAATTTCCACTCAAACACCCATTGAAGCCAATGTTAGTACCATATATTCAACCATTTTCTATCCTGTAGTCTTCGCTTCAAATAGACTCTCTAAAACAAGTGTCACTGATTTCAGGAGGCAGTAAATATGGATGTCATCTTTGTTAAGAATTCATTTTTTAAAGACTTGAGCTTTAAAAACTTTGTCTGGATGCGATAATGGTGTTCAAATAAATGTCCGTACAGTTGACTTAAGCTATTAAAGGTACAACTGATAAACAGGAATGTAGATGCAGTGCTAGGAAACAGGAATATATTTCTTACTTTATTCATATGAAAAATATTACCCTTGACCTTGAAATTGAAAGGGTGGTATTAAAATAACAGATAAAAGTTTCTTTCACCAGGGAGTAGAAAATAAACCAAAAAGCATACTTGTATGCACTTACTATGACTGTTTATATTCAAAAACAAAGAGTTACATCATGTACTGTCTTTAAGTTCTATCTTCAAACTGTTGCCTATTCTTAACCAGTTGGGTTTCACAAATTGCTGTGATACTGAAGTTGGCTGCACTGAAGATTTACTATGTATGGAATTTACAGATTATTGCAGCTACAGAATAAATTAAATAAATTTAAAACTTTAGACTCACTAAGGGAACCAATGTCATGCATTGATCATGCTACATACGTAGTATTTGGGGGAAAATACAAAAAGATTCTGCAATATTTGTCTGAGATTTTTCTTGGTGATAATTATATCCATTAAAAACACTTGGATGATTCAAAAAAAAATGCCATATGTATTTTTTAAATCTATAATTCAGATTGGTTCTTTTTAATATAAGGCATAAAACTAATGTTGCCAGAAAATAGTGAGAAAGCTAAAATAGTGCATTTTTATAACTTGAATACTAATGGTACAAATTACTAGTCGTAACTGGGACCAGTCTGTTTTTTAAAGTGTTAAGGATAATCTACACAGGTAGGCTATTAAAGGGAAAGCTAAGAAGATTTATGGAATCTCCCCCAAATTTATAAACTGGTGCTGCTAGAGAAAAATACACGCTTCTGCAAATCTTCCTTTTATTTTGTTTCAGAAGACTGGTCAGGGATAATGTCCACTTTTGGGATTTCTAACTCAGTACCTTACCCTCCATGTACTTATTTGGCATGTACAGTCTTTATAAAATCCTATCACTTATTCTAGTTCAAAATCAAACTTCTAAAACCACTGAATCATCGTAAAAGGAAAATATTTAAAGCATATTCTCTTCTTTATAATGTTTCACTGAATTGGAGGTGCAAATAGTATACACATCATGGTCCCAAATTTACTGGCGATAAATTCTAGAAACATGACTGTTATTTCACTTATAATTCTCACATTTCTTTACAATAGTATGATGTTTCATACATAGATAAGGAAGTATAGAAATCAGTTTGTGTTTACTATGCTTTATCTTATGTGCATATATTTTTAATTTTTTCCCTATTTATCACTCCCAGCATATTATCTGGATTTCTTCAGTCTCACCTCAGAAACAAGGCTGCTGATAGTTTTCCTAAAACCACATTGTTCTGCCCAAAGAAGATAGTAAATACCATTGAACAATGAGCTTTAAATAACAATGCTGAATCTAGGAAAGAACTCCAATGGTCATTCAGACATATCACTTCAAGACATAGCAATGGTTTAATATATATATGAACATATTCTTTATATATACATATACAAAGAAAGAGACAGAAAGCAGGGTCACATCCTGTCCTTGATTCTACGTCAGTAATTCTCAAATCTTTTAGAATCAGTCTTCATTAACCCAAGAGGAAAGATCAAAAGGAAGACAGAAATACATAATTTGTACTAATAAATTGACAAAGGAAAGTATATAAGAAATTATGAGAAATGTTCTGATATAAAAATAGAAAAGAGGGTGATGTTTAGGTGAAAGTAGTAAACTTAGAATCTATAGTCAAAAATGCTGGTTCCACCAGAAGTTGTCATAGGACAGCACAGAGGTGATTCATCCATTGGAAGGTCATCGTCGTTAATCTTAAAATCTCTAAAATCTGGAGAATAATTCTATGAGATTACAGTAAATAATGTAAAAGATCGATTTGTCAATTTAAGGGGAAATGGAGCAAGTGGGGACAGACTACTATTTTTTTTTTCAGACTACTAATTTTTAAAGCATGACATAAGAGAGAAGTAGGATTGCGGTTAAAAGAAAGAGATTTGCATAAAGAGTTCTATTTAAAAAAAAGAGTTCTATTTATTTATGCTTATTTGTATCTTTCTTCATTGTTATTGAAAACATTTGCTTTTAAGATAAATATTTGAAGACACAAGCAAAAAGCCTCATAACATAAGGTGCACTGGGAATGAATGAAATCAGAGAAGATAAAAGAATTAAGAGAGAAATTAAAAATAAAATTATAAAGGTAAGGTAAACAGTAAAACGTTGAGTAATTGCATGCATGGTGTGTGTGTGTGTGTGTGTGTGTGTGTATGTGTGTAATGAGATAAAAATGGTATGTTAGAAATAATAGGAAAGGAAAGGATTTTATTCCAAACCACCCTCTAGATTTCCTCTCGGTTGACCTCAGAGAAGTTAGCTGACCTTTGGTTCTTGTGCCGTAGGCTCAAGGTCTGTAAAATGGAGCTAATAATACTTGCCCCTCACTAACTTAAAGTCTCTGAGAAATAATGAGATAGTTTATAAAAAGAGCCTTAAGCTCCCTCAAAGACATATACTATAAAAGGTATCATACCTCAGGCCACAGCTATATAACTAGAGCGATATGTCCCATTATGTTTTTTTTTTTTCTTATGTTTGTGGTTTTTGTTGTCATCATTGTTGTTTTTAATATAGAGCTGGCTCAGTAATTCACAAAGTTTCTATATGGAATTTTTAAAATTCGTATGAGATTTCAGACCTAAATCTGTTAATGCGGTGCTTTGATTGTTCTACATGCAAGTTATTTGTAAAGCAAATATGTGCATACAGTGACGTCAATTTTTCAAAAAGCATTTGAATCTAATCATCTGTTGGGCATGACTATCTCTACAGTCACTTATTTTGGATTGTCATTTATCAACAATGTTTTGTCCCCATTATGAAACAGAGGAGAGTTTCACTTGAAGATACACCCCACTATAGGGACTTCTCAGATATTTTAGAGGTAGTTACAAATATATTCAAAGGTAGCTTCAAATAATATACAATTCCTGGGGCATTAGATGTATCTTCATTGTCATCCTAATCTCCAGCGGACAGAAGTACATTCAAATTGGCTTCTGTATGTTGACAAATTGAACACCAATAAAAAATAAATTTATTAAAAAAAAGTCCTATAAATAAATAAATAAATAGATAAATAAATAAATAAATAAATAAATTCCTACAGACTTAGGGATGCCTGGCTGACTCTGTGGTTGAGCACCTGCAGAGCGTGATCCTGGAGTCCTGGGATCGAGTCTCACATCGGGCTTCCCTCTTCTCTGTGTCTGCCTGCTTCTCCCTCTGCCTATGTCTCTGCCTCTCTCTCTCTCTGTGTCTCTCATGAATAAATAAATAAAGTCTTAAAAAAAAAAAGTCCTACAGACTTAGAATAAGCACTCTCCATTCTTGTATAATTGTATGCATCTTATTTTCTGAAAATTTGGAGGTCACATGGGAAATAGGCAGAAGTGTTGATCGGGAGGTCTTCTATCTTCTATTTGTCTGCTGAGGAGAGCCCAAGATGGGTGCCCCTTTTCTTCTCTCCCCCATTCATTGGAAATGCTCCTGAGCTTCTGTTTTAAGAGATGGATGAGTGCAGTGAACATTTCTACATGAAATTAATCTCACAGACTGGAAAAGACAAACACAGCAAATAAGTATTTAAGTTGGGTGCTGTGGGGTACACAATGCAGTATATTCAATCAATGCATTTGCTCACTAAGATTTTTGATACTTTTTTTCCCCCGGAACTGTGAACAGAGGCAAAAACTGATAGATCAGTACATTTAGGATTAGGAGAAAGATAGCCTGCTGGATGAGGAAGGGAGCTAGACTATATCTTAGTTATAGAATAAGGCTTATAATCTATATGACATTATGAGTAAAGGATTCACGAAGGGAAAATGTGGTGAGGGTTTGATTCATTATTCTTTTTTATAAAATTGCATCTCTTTAATTGATAGTGCAAATTACCAAACAGTAAACTTAAATCTAGGCAGTCTAACAGGTTTACAGGTCACACAAGATGTTATCACAATTTCTATTTCAAATATGAACTACTATCAGATTTCATCCTGCTCGTATTCAGAGGGTTCCAAGGAGGTCAAGTCAATACATGTCAGATTCATAAGAGAGAGGACTGAAGCAATTTTCTAAAAGAAAAAAAAATTATCTGGAAAGCATATGTCAAATTTTACCATAAGTATAACTGCCTCATTTTTATTTTATCTTGCAGGATCATTATTTTTTGTTTAATTTTAAAGACCTATAAAATCACATCTTTTTGAAGGTATTGACATGAGAACATGCACTATTTATAACCTGAAACTTGGAGAAAATTAATTTTGAAACTAATGAATATGCCATTCTGTTTACAGAATATAATCATTGCCAAATATATATGATATCACTAGGTGCAACCTATTTTAAAAAAAGTCTTCATGAGGAAGTCCATTGATAGTTTCTAAGAAAAACAATAGAGACCACATGCATATTCACAAATATATGGGCAGTAACAAAACTTTTATTTTTATTCATTGTTTTAAAGATTTGATTTACTTATTCATGAGAGACACAGAGAGAGGGATAGATGCAGAGGGAGAAGCAGGCTCCCGATGAGAGCCCGGGATCACCACCTGTACCAAAGGCAGATGCTCACACTGAGCCACCCAGGTGCCCTGTTTTTATTCATTCTTGTTAGATTGATTAAAACGGTGACTACCACGCCAGAAAAAAAGCATATATTACGTCCCACAATCAGACAGATTTAAAACTCTTTGCCTTGTATCTGCAAAATCTTCCAAGTTACAACCCACACAATAAAAACTTACTGTTTTCTTTGATTAGAAGGTGAGCTTCAGGATAATCCCATCATAGACTCTACTTACAGTAAAAGGGAAAACACAGCATTGGGGTAAAAGTGCAGAAACTTTCCCCTTGCAGTTCATTTCTTATAACCTAGTGACACCACGTTTGTGGGGATTTTATTTGCAAGAGGAAAGGACCCTACAGAGAGATGCCAGTGCAAAGAACTTCAGGTTAAATGTCTTTCATTATTGAATACTGCTCTGTGTCTTACAGACAACTTTATTGAGAACTTTAAATCTGCACCTTCCTTTTTAGCTTCAATAGCTTCTTCATAAATCGTCTCCTTATCTGGAACTCACATACAGCTGTCTCCGTCACATCAATTATTTCTGAATGGGCTGAAAAGGCTTTTTTATTTTTTCCAATTCACTTAGTTACGTCCATCAAACAGACTTCTAATGACTCTCTTTGTCAGCCATAAAGCCCTGAAACAGTCATGCAGCAGAACATTGCAGCATTCACGAGAAACACTACATTTTCTTTTTAAAGAGGACCTATCTAAGACTGTGAGCTCTTCTTTTGCACGGGCACAGGTAGTTGATTAATCTGCAAACATTTTCAACTGACGTCAGTGGCTACCGTGCAAACATATCTAGGATTCCAAAGCACTTAAGATGGAGCATGTCTGGCAGGACCTTCAAACAAACTTTAATCGGGTCTTTTAAACTTTTTAGGGCATCTTCTTTTGCTCACATCTCCACATTTTTCCATACTTCAAACAGTTTTCCTTTCTTTCAAGTCAACAGCAGATGAAAGGATATTAAAAAGAAACATGTTGAAACGTTTGGACTGGTTAATTAAGACACTCATTTGGGGAAAGAGAAGGTAACTAACTGTATTTATTTCTTTTGACTGCGTGCAATTTCATGTTGGACATTATTGTGTATATTTGTTCCACAGAAAACTAAAAATGCAAATGATACTTGGTAGTTCTTAGTCCAGTAGATTACAGAATATTTAATGTCACAAAAAAAACCAAAACAAAGGTTATCAAATGGTACCCAAACATCAGCCACAATGTACTAGAACAGTGCTATTTATTTTACTTATGCTGTCACTTCTCCTCATGCTATCTTTATGTGGGTCCTATTGTACTCTGATTTAGGGAATGAGAAAAAATAATGAATTTCAGTATTTATTGCAAGACCTACTCTAGCCTTAAAATATAAATGGGTCTCCTATCTGCCCCCCCCCATAATGAAAAACATCAGCAAACAGAAGAGCCAGAGCCTAAAATTCTTAGTAAATGTATGCAAACCTTCTTTTTCTAAAACTCTGAAAATAGATATTATGCTCTAAAACACAAATTGTGGGTCCCCCATACTGCAGACACACTTGCTTGACCTATCTTTTGCTCTGTTTGCTGCCTTCTATTATACTTAGCCCAGAATTAACAAACCTTTTTTCTGTAAAGGGCCAGAAAGTAAATATTTTAGGCTTTGTAGGTCATAGGTCTCTGCCACAACTACCCAACTCTGCTGTTGTAGTGCAAAAAGAGCCACTGAAGATACATGCATTAATGCGGATGGCCGTGTTCCAATAATACTTTACTTATGGAAATGGAAATTTGAATTTCATATAATTTCCCACTCTGCGAAATGTTCCTTTTAAATTTTTTTTCGACCATCTAAAAATGTAAAACATTAAATGTAAAAAATACAACTTTGCTGTTGTAGAAACGTTTTTAAACGTCATTGTAGAGTTTTCAACTAGTGTGTAAAGGCTTCATGAACACTGTTTACCCATTATACCTCTGTTTCAATGACAGTGCCTTGAAAACAGTTTATATTTGATTGTCATTTATGAACACGCTTTGATATTTCTTGTCCTTTTTGGAAATAACTGAACTGGGGAATCAGGAGAACTGGATTCAAGTACTGGCTCTGATAGTAAGTGTGAAATCTCGGGAAAAGACTCATCTTTCAGCTTTTGCATCTTCAACCGTCAAAGGAAGAAGTACCACAGATGATATTTAATATCTTTTCCAGTTCCTTAATTCTCGGAAACTGTAAGAAGATAGGTGTATTGGATCAGTGAATTAATGGCTGAAATCAGTGATTTTAAAACAGTCTCTGCTCACCCATTAAGGAATTCCTTAGAACACTGCAGGCAAATACTAATGCATATTGGAACGCATTTACTCATCGAATAAAGATCATGAACAAAAATACGCATAATAATCAAACATTTTAGTCAATTACCTTAATGAAAAGCTACAAAGATGGTTTGGTTCCTTCAGGCTTACCATTTTTGTGAAAAGTAGAAACATTCATTTGAAATGTCAGCTCCATGACATATGTTTTGGCCTAATTCTTCCCTATCCTCTGAAACCACCTCTTTTGTGATTCCTTTCACTGAACCACGTGAAAATGATGAGTTCCAGGGCACCTCAGTGGCTCAGTCATTTGAGAGTCCAACTCTTGATTGTGGCTCAGGGCATGATCTCAGGGTCCTGAGATTGAGCCCCAGGTGGGGCTCTGGGCTCAATGAGGAGTCTGCTTCTGTCCCTTTACCTTTCCCCTTGCCCCTCCTCTTGTTGGTTGGGTGCACATTCTCTCTCTCACTTCCTCTCTATAAAACAAATAAATAAATCTTAAAAAAAAAATGTTGCATTCCTACCATGTGCTAAAGGCTGAGAGATCTCGCTCATCTCTCAAATGTATAATTCAGATGGCAGAGGTTAGCAAGGTTGGTACGAAATAGGATGGTGAAGGCATGCTGGGCCCTGATTGGATTACACCTCCCACTTCATTTGAGACCCTACCTAGACCCTTGTAAGTTCCTATGTTTACACTCACAGAGAAGCAGGAAATCAGAGGGAGTCCTAGTTAGGAAAAGAGAATATTGACAAGCAACTAATGAGAAAAATACTGTCTTCACAATGACATTCAATCCAACAAAGACTTATTAAGCACTTGCTTTGTGCCTACCACTGTGCTGAAAAATCTACATGCTTCAGATTTCAGGCATTAAGCTCAGTTGGGTAAGTGTAGATTAATCACGCAAAAGCACTCAATACAAGAAAAAAAGGTTTCTTTTTTTTTTTCTTTTTCTTTTCCTTTGCTATTGTGATAATCATCAAAAGCTCAGCTCACATGCCGCTCAGTTGCTTTGCATGACTACTCTACACACCCATGGAGTTCCAGAAGCAGCTGAATGAGGTCGATAAACCTATGTCTTAGACTACGCAGCTGGAGTTAGTCTGTAGCAGTTCAAGGGAGCAAGGCTGAAGAACCAAGTGGAACTGCAGGAAAACCGCCCAGGTTTCCACCTACTAAAACACCACAAAATGAACAAATAGACAACAATAACAAAAATGAAAAATAGCCTTTCAAAAGCTACCTTCTAAAATACACAGATGCTTAGAAGCGCAGATAGAAGCCTGCCTCACGAGCACCCGACTCAGTTCTGAGCACCCAGCTTCAGTTTCCTGGGCTGAAGTGAAGGAAAATGAATTGTGCATTTTCTGATGCACTCAAACAGATGCTCCGGATTCTTGTCTCTTTTTTTCTTTTCCATCTTAGACATTTCATCCAAACTGCACCTGGCAAATCGGGTTGGGAAACTCTATACATTTAACAACATTTACTTTTTCCTTTTCTACAGAATGAAGTTTTGGGTCCTAACGTAGTTTTCCTTGGTCTGGGTGGATTAGAAAGTCTGACAGGAAACAAGACAGACAAATGGAGTAAGGCTCTGAAATGTTACTTAAACATTTAATTATTAAACTGAGTTGAGACCTGACGCTTGAGCCAGAATAGTCTGCTCCACAGGTGAACCTTCTGCTACTTGGGTAAACCCATTTTCTCTGCCGTTCCTGCCAGCTTACTTGTTTTATCTTGATTTGTCTGCACTTTGTTAAAAAAGCAAAACCACCTGTGTCCATAAGGAAAAAAGTATTCAATGGCCAGTATATGGTAATTTTCATTCCTCAGTACAAGTCAAATGATTACAGAAAAATCAGTGGAAGTGGGTGTCGTGGGCAAAGAAATATACCCTAATGGGCCCTAATCCCTGGAACCTGTGAAGAGGTGACCTGATGTGGAAAGGGGTATTTAAAATTGTAGATAGAAATAAGGTTGCTAATCAACTGACTTTAAAATTAGGAGATTATATTGGATTACCTGGTGGGCCCAATGTAATCTCAAGGATTCTTAAAAAATAGACAGGAAAGGCTGAAAAGGAGATCAACAATTCAGTGGGGAACTGTCCTCTCCTTTGACAGCTCTGAAGAGAGAGGAAGGGGCTACAGGCCAAGTCATACAGGTGGCCTCTAGAAGCTATTAATAAAGCAAAGAAGGGAAAAGATTGATTTTCAGTGTCTCCAGCATAAACACTACCTACCAACACCCTGATTTCTAGCCCAAGGAGAAACATTTTGGATCTCTGACCTGAAAAGCTATAAGATAACAAATTAGCACAGTTTCAAGCCACTAAATTTTAGGCTATTTGTCACAGCAGCAATAGGAAACTTAGAGAGTTAACCATGACCCTGACATATGGTGGGTGGGGGGGAAGTAGAAGTGAAGCATCAGGGCCTCGGGTTTACGTTTATGAAAGAGGTTAGACTCATAAGTCAAATGTACATCGGTGTTCTATTCCTGGATCACCCCACCTATAGGACCACTGAGAATTGGCATGTCATTCTAATAATTATACTTATTTTATAAAACACTCAAATACACAGTGTTGCATATTTTATGTTGAGAGGGCTCAGTAAGGGTAAACATGATAAAATTATCTTAACCCTATTTTCACATTTATCATTCTTTGATTACAGTGAAAATACCAATACCAAACCAACAAATCAAAAAATGAAACAGGGATCCCTGGGTGGCGCAGCGGTTTGGTGCCTGCCTTTGGCCCAGGGCACGATCCTGGAGACCCGGGATCGAATCCCACGTCAGGCTCCTGGTGCATGGAGCCTGCTTCTCCCTCTGCCTGTGTCTCTGCCTCTCTCTCTCTCTCTCTCTCTCTGTGTGACTATCATAAATAAATTTAAAAAAAAAATTAAAAAAAAAATGAAACAGACTAACTCCCTGTCCACTTAGACATTTGGGGGGAAACCACTTCAAAGGATGATCTCTCTATTTTAAAGATGCGATGAAGATCCAATTTCATCTCCTATGTGTAATAGATTTTGTACCATAGAATGTGCTCATAAAGGATAATGGTGAATGAGCCCAAAATTGTGAGTAGGCCAAAGATTTAGGAGCAGATAGGGGCACTAAAGAAATCCATGAACTTGGAAGAAACAAATGCTTCCCACCATACTAACATGAGAAAATAAACTTGATAATGGACATCTTGACTTTCAAGAAATCACCTTAATCTACAAGGGAAGAGTTAATAAATCCTAATTGGTGCCAAATTGCAGTTACCATATTTGTAGACGTTGCCTCTTGTCTGCTATCTTCTTTCTTATTTCCTCTTTGTTTTTGTGTTTGTATATTAAAGAAACTTTTTAGGAGGTTGAATTCTTTCTATAACAACTTAAGCTTTTCAGAGGAAGGGAAAGAAATGAATTCACCAAATAAGTAATAAGTTAGCGTGTTGGCATTTCATGACTCCTTAGGGGAAATGAAGATACTCACAACCTGACCCTAACAGAAAGCTTCAAAAGTAATTCTTATGTAGTATGACAGGTTTTCAGAGACACTAGCAGGAATTTAATTTTTAGGCATAATTTGAGAATGTAACCTAGATTGTCCAATATTCACCATATATAATTTTAATGTTACATGCCGCAAAACTTATTTCATTTACTGCTTTCTTGAGAAAATATGACTTAATTCTTAATCTTAGGGATAAGGGGCATTTTTAAGTATGAGAGAAAAACCAGCAAGTTCACAAGACAAAAATGTTATAGCCCAATCATATTTTATTACTACTACTGTTTGACTTTCTAAGCATTTTTACATTTCATATTTGGGAGGTACTTGTTGAGCTATATCAAAATTAAAATGTTTTTATTGCTTTTTTTTTAACCTTATGATTTTTTCTAATCTCTGACTCTTTTCCTCTCACAGAGGTTTATATACATTGCCATTTTGTACACATTGCTTCAGTGATTTCTTAATTTTCACTTTAGAAGCGCCAAAATGATTACATCTGGGGCACCCACAGTTTGTAAAATACATTATGGTATATTAAAGTGTTCAACTCACCAATGCTTCTGCTCCTTGGATCTCATTATATGCATTCTATGTATTAAGAAATAACAATAATGAGCTATGTAATTGAGTTAACCCATATCCGGGGAGAAGCAATACAGTTTTGGCACCTCTCTTTCTCTCTCTCGTTTCAGTTTTTTAATGAATAAAAAACTAGTTATATGGGAAGACTGTGAATTCACTAGGGATGGCAGGTGTTATCTTTGCCCAGTTTGACAGAGAACCCTGAAGTAAAACACAGCTGAGCAAGAGACTTACAGATTGCAACAATTGATCAGTAGAAAGAGAAACCCTTCTAGGGGGTAATCAGTAATTGGTAGCAGTCATTTTCTTCAATAAATTGAAAGAAGGCAAAGCCTCCTTAATGATTTAGTTGATAAAGTAAGTGTACTTAAAATGCATAGTGATTGGAACTGAGGCACCTGGGTGGCCTCAGTCAGTTGAGCATCTGATTCATGGTTTCAGCTAAGGTCATGATCTCATGCATCATGGGATCAAGCCCTGTGTCAGGCTCATACTCAGTGGGGGAGTCTGCTTGACGATTCTCTCTCTTCCTTGCCCCCTACCCCTCCTCAACCCGCTCTCTCAAGTGAACACAAACACACACACTATCTGTCTCTCTAAAATAAACAAATCTTTAAAAAGATGCATAGTGATATTCTCTAACACTCATTAATTGCTTACTATGTGCCCATTAAAAGCTTATTTAATTGTCACAATAGCACTGAGGAATAAATGAGGAAACCAATGCCCCTGGAAGTAACTTGCTCCTAGTCGCACGGGTGCTAAGTGATCCAAAGATTGTTTCTTACTCACCAAGCAATAGTTTGGCCTTGATGGAATCGGAGAAGTTAATAAACAGACAATGAGACTTCTGCATATATTGACCAGAGCACTGGTATAACTAAGCATAATCTAGCACAGATAAGCTAATTTTTTAAAAGATTTTATTTATTTATTCATGAGAGACACAGAGAGAGAGAGAGACAGAGACACAGGCAGAGGGAGAAGCAGGCTTCATGCAGGGAGCCTGACGTGGGACTCGATCCCAGGACTGTGGGATCACGCCCTGAGCTGAAGGCAGATGCTCAACTGCTGAGCCACCCAGGTGTCCCCAGATGAGCTAATTTAAAAGTAAACCTGGACTACCCAAAAAATAAATCCTCAACAGAATAAAAAATTATTTAAGCCACTTCTGATCTTGGTTTTTCACAGGTTCCTTAGGCTCAATAATTAGACATTCAGATTTGAATCCCATTGGACATCCTCTGTAGTTCATTGTTGCTTTTAAGCCACTTCAAAAGGAAAAGATACATACTTCACCTTTCACCATGTCGGATTAAGTCTATTTTTTTTAAGTACAATAAACTCCTTCCTTGTCCTACACAGGTCAACTGTCCCCTTCTCTTGCTGCATATTTGAATTCTCTGGGAAATTTAAAGAATTTATGCTTGAACTACATCCCAAAATTATTTTGTGATAGAGCTTGGTATCTATGTCAACAGGGTTGACAATTCACTCTGATCCTAAAATATAATGGGAAATCATCCTACTTTCCATCTGCTTTGGCTGCCAGGAACCTCAGTACTCAGTTACCATATATTTATAAGCTTAAGTAGGATAGGTATATTTTCTTATTCACTCTATGTGGTTTCTGAGGTGCTCATTCTATTTTAATAATCTCATTACATGTTTTATCATAAAATATCTCAATATTTTTGGAGGCAGATAACCTACATTTTGCAAACGATTATAGAAAAACTTAAAATGAGTTATTTTAAGTTTTTAAGTGATCATTCACTTTGGCAGCTTTGGAGAAAAATGGCTTGAGTGTTACTTTCTTTAAAGCTATATTATATTTTAGAGAAAGTAATTTGTAATTAAAATCAGCCTTACTTGTGGTTTTATGCAGAAAAAAAATTGACTAATAGAGTTTTATTTATTAGTTAGTATGGGAATGACCAATATGCCATTAGAGACACAGGAAAATTCATCTTTATGAAGTTTTCTAACACTTATCATGAGATATACAAGACTTATTTTGCTCCTCAATTACCAATTAGTCTTGTATGACTGGTGATAGCTCTATTTTTCATCATCATGTTTCAAATGTATATTGCTATCCATGACTTTATTTCCATATGATTATATATTAATTCTTTCTTTAGCACTAGGAAATCCTGAGACTTGATGCCATCACTAGGCAGCATTATGAAGTCTTCCTAAAACCATGTCTTTACCGCTTTTTCCTTCTTTCAGCATTTCTTATGCCATTTTTTTTCACTTTCTTTTTCTCCCATGTAGCTTAAGTCATTCTGCTGATAAACTGCATCAATAATCTAGGACAAATCTCTGTTCTGTGATTTCCAAGATTTCCATGCACTAATTTGTGAATATCTATGGAAATAATAACCAGAATATTTATATTGCCTTATAGATAGTGTGTTGTTCCCCTCAGATAACACAGTGTCTTAATCTAATTAAAATACTTGATGCCTGAAGAAAAATCTTTCATTAGTGGTATATATTTCAAGAATTGTGTATATTAGGGTTGGGAGAATTTGAGGAGGTAGATGGAACTCCTCAAATCATAATTATTTCACCTATTCTTTGTTCAACTGAAAATAGCACTGGAACGGGAGTTGACACCTAAACCTTCTCATTTCAACAGCAATTCGGAAGTGTTTCTTAGATCTCTACTTTGCTCACACTGGCTTTACCATTCATAAGCTCTATGATATAAAGCAAGATCCTTAATTCCCCTGAGTCTGGTTACTAATTCCCAGTGTGGGAGAAACCTGGGAATACTTATACCAGAGGATACCCAAGAGATTTAAGTTAGGCAATCTAGTGAGTTCTACTCTTTGTGTGCATGGCAATCTCTTAGGAAACTGTTCAGTACTCAAAACCTGCTGCCCCACAACCAGAGAATCTGGTCATTTGGGTAAACAACCAAACAAACAAAAACCTAGATGATTGTGACACACACCAAGTTTTGAGAATCACTGATATAAATCATGTAAAACACTCATCCCATTATTTGTTTTATCAGTATTACAGTTGCTATCAACATCATCGTTATTACGGCTAACACCGAGATGCTCCTAACAGCGAGCAAAAGAGGCAGTCAGGGCCACCCATTGCCAGGAAATTTAGTTATGGCAAAAACCGATACCAAGAACTGCAGTCATTGACTGCTCCCTCATCCCCCTCCCCGCCAACACACATACATACAAATGTATGTGGTGAGGAGTTGATGAAAGACAGCAGGGTACAGTGGCATAGCCAAATGGGTTTTAGTCTAGAAAGATTCTGGAGAAAGTTAGGGAGACAGATGTCAAAGGATCTAGTCAACAGCAGAGGCAAGTCCAAAACAGAACCTCTTGGAAATGACCTGATGACTAAGCCTTGTCCTGGAGGACACACTATTGCTTCCTACAGGCTGAAAGGCCTAACTGAAAGCAATGGCAGATGAGAGAGATCCTACCTCACATAGGGCAGGATCAGATGGGATTTGCTTTACAAGAAGGACCTACATATTGTCATCTAAGGAACTGAGGATCATAAAGGCATGGGGAATTAAGCAAGGAGTGATTATTTAAACAAAAACAATAAAAAAAATTTACATCTGTACAAAATACACATGCCAGGAAAGTCAAAGTAAAAATACTTTTTATACTGTAAAACCTGACATGCTGTAATGTCTCAAAGACTTCTCTTTAATAAAGTGAATTTGGCTATATTCAAAGTGGGTAAGGCAGGAATGTCTGAGAATTTGCATGGTTTTAGATAGCCATTTTCAAAATCTATAGTGTAAGAAAACCCTGGAGTAGCGGCTTTCAAAGTTTTTTTTTGTTTTTGTTTTTTGATCATTACCAATAGTAAGAAATACATTTCACATTCTTATCCTGTACACACACACACACACACAGGGGAAAGAGAAGTATCATATGATATTTTCCTTTACTTCATACAGTGCACTTTGAGATATATATATAATATATGTACATAAATAAATATATATACATAAGTATATATATATATATGTGTACGTATATAGCCATATTCCAGCTCATTCCATTCTCTAATTTAAAAATACTGGTTAAGATCCACTAAATTAACCGTATGACCCATTTCTGGGTCTTTTTTTTTAAGATTTTATTTATTTACTCATGAGAGAGGGAGAGAGAGAGAGGCACAGGCACAGGGAGAAGCAGGCTCCATACAGGGAGCCTGACTTAGGACTCGATACCGGGTCTCCAGGATCAGGCTCCAGGCTGAAGGCGGCGCTAAACCGCTGAGCCACCGGGGCTGCTCCCATTTCTGGGTCTTTACTACAGTGTAGTAAAAAGTGGCATTTGTTAAAAATGGAGATTTCAGCCCCAGCTCCGTCTCAAATTAGACATTTAACAGTCCTGGGGTAGGAGTCAGGAATGTGCATTTTATAAGCATCTCAGGTGATTCTGATTTCTAGAAATACTGTGACCTATAGAGTCGAAAACTGCATTCAGTTTAAGCTGATTTCAAAGGTGATTTCACCTTTGCCTGCAGCCTTCCATCTTCCTGTTCCTATATGCTTCTCCTCTACCATAAAACAGAACTGGAGCCAACCTTAGACCTAACTCAACCCCATACCTCACACCATCTTTAACAGATGAATAAACTGAGCCCCAGAGAGAAGTCCTGGATATAATGTACAACCCTTTTCAGAATCCACTAGTTTTTAAATTCTTTCACAGATCTCGATAATACACTAAACAAAACAAAAGCAAAACCAAAATCTTTTCAAATGCAATTTATGATTTACATCATGCAGAGTTTCCCTGGAGGCCACTTCTATGGGTAGCAAATAAAAACATGTTAAACCAATTTGACCAAACTGTACTTTTAATGTATATTTATCTCACCACAAATTGGGAAACTTAACTTCTCCATTTTCTTATTAAAGTTCAACTACAAATGTACCTTTGGGGGAAAGAAAGAGCATTTCCAGTGTACTCTGGAGTAGTATCAAGTAAAGGACAGGATTATAGGGCTGGAGAAGTGATTGTACCACAAGTTGTAAAGACATTTCCTATTACTGCCAAAGAAGCACATATATTGAACTAATTGGCTAAAATTTGAAACAATTTCTCAAATAAAACTACAAGCAATTTTGCTACCATTCACATATCACTACAGAAAAGTAAATACAATCCATTTTATTTGTGTACAATATTGATATTTATGATTTTAGAGGGACAAACAGCTAATATGTGTTTTAATCAGTTTAGCTTGCCTGATTATATATACTCTCTACCATCAAGAACAAAATTATGAACTCACATAGCTTCTGTTAAGGAATTTAGGAAAATAGGGTTTATCCGTCTATTGAAAGTCTGTAATTGACAGAAATATACGCAACTAATATCTAAATCAAATAACTTTGAATGGTCTTATTAAAACATTTAGATTAAGCAGTTATTTTATATGAATAATTAAAGGAGATCATTATGTAGCTGAAGAAACATTTTACACTGGGAGTTCTTTAGAATCACTTTAAAATCGCCACAAAATTTGGCATAGAGAAAATATTTAAAATTATTAAATCATGGTCATGATTTAGTATGCTGTACCACAAAATATTGTTGAATGAATGAAGTAACAAGTGAGAAAAATGATTTTTCAACCTCATATCTTCTAGCACTTTAAACATTTGCAATATCTATTTAAAAGGAGTTTGTAAGGCAATTTAGTGGCGCAAACAAAAGGACTGGTAGAGAGCAGAAGTGGGAAGTGTTTGCATACTGTTCAAAAGCATGCCACTGTCCGTGTAGGGTCAAAGATATGTGTAAACTGCAATAATCCACGTTTGCTTTAAAAGGTAGGATCCAAATTCAGTATAATGACACCTAATTATCTATTACTACAAGATCTAGTAAATATTTTGAAGAAATAAAACTTTATTTAAAACTTCTTTATCAAATTTTTCACTTCTTCATTAAAATTTTCCACACAATTAGTCTGAATTAGTGTGATTTTGCTATACCTAATTTGTTAAATTGCTATCTAAATCATTCATCTGTAAGACTTGAAAAAAAAATCATTCTTTGTTCCAGTGATAACATTTGTACTACACATTCAAAGTACAAGATAATTCATAACATTTATAAAAATGGTATTTTGTTTTTTTTATTATCATGGTGTGTTTTAAAGCCCAAGAGGAAAAAAAAAACATTTATAGAAATAAGCACGCTGAGAGGTCAGCATTGGAATAGCTGTCCAAATCAACAAACACAATTAAGCTGCATTGGAATAAATAAAAATTTCAACAAACAGTATTTTATTTTTTGTTTAGTTTCCAATTTCACAGTAGGAATTTAGTGCTTGTTCAAAACCATATAACTAAATTGTAAATTAAATGCTCTCTAGACATATCAAATTTGCAGTACAAAATGCAAATATAATCTGATTTAGCCAGAAATTTGTTATGATACAGTGAAAGGCGAAAAACGTCATTAGGATATTTAGAGTTATGTCATGGAGTTCGGAAAGAAACAATAACCCTTGCAATTCCTTATCACTTATGGATTAAAAAGCATTCTTGCTTACAAGATTGGATGAGACCCTTTGAATAGTTCTCACACTGAGCCAGAGTTCCACGTAGGGTCCCTTATGGCAAAAATAAAGCCTTATAGGGTTTTGAATTCATGATATATTCATTGCACAAGGCAGGCATCTTCATTGCCCATCTCCCTTCATGTGCTCAGTTTCACTCTGTCATTTAGATGTGTTTGTCATATAAACTCAATCTGAGTAAAGTGACATCTAATGAGGTGCCATAGCCAGTCCTTAGGGCGACTAGTATCAGTTTTCTTACATCTTTCTTTCTTTTTTTCTTCCTTCCTTCCTTCCTTCCTTCCTTCCTTCCTTCCTTCCTTCCTTCCTTCCTTCCTTTCTTTTTTTTTTTTTTTTTGTGAGTGGAGTGGGGATTGTATTTTCCAAGGTAGTCTGGGGTGGTCTGCAAGGTAGCAGGACAGAAAATGACTTCCTCAGATTTTTGCCAGTGGCTATTTAAAAAAGAAGTGCTGTTTGCCTCCTCTTGGAAGCATAATAACTAGGGAAAGATCACATTCACAATGTGAAAGTAGGTGGGAAACTGGTTGAGATGGACACTATTGTGAAATCCAGATATACTATACCACACCTTGGAAATGCATCCTGTGTACTTACAGCCAAACTATTTCAAAGCATTATACTGATATTTAAAATAACACTTGCATTTTCTGATTACTTTACAGAGGGTGCATAAGTATTTCTATTGCTCTCCATAGCTGAGATCATGTTATGGATACTACAGATCAATGCGAAAGAAGGTACAGTAAAATACTGAAACATACACCTGATTATGTAATATATGTCCTCCTGAATAGATTAAGATTCTCCAGAAAAGATTTGTCTTCTTTTGTATCCTCCACCACCATTGGCACAGAGTTAATACTCATTGTTTTTGCTGAAATGTTCATGTTCATATTGAAAATCTGTTTAAACTTAAAAATATATATTGATTTAAAATTCAGTAGAGAGGATATATATCACCCCTTAGTATAAGAAGACAAAATTGATGCATGACATAATACTATGATAAAAATAAAATAACAATATAATAAAAATAAGTATAATTTATTTAGCACCTACAAACTTGCTAAGTATAATGCTAGAAGTTTTACATATGTCACTTCGTTTATTTCTCACAAGAACCATATGGCATATGAATTATTACCTCCATTTTAGAGGATGAATCTGAGTTTCAGAGAAGTTGGATAATCTTCTTAAACTGAAGCTGAAAGGGGCAGGGTCAAAATGCAAGGATAGGTTCTGGATCATTCCACCTTTGAAGCTGGTCTCTAATCTGGCAGCAGTTATGTGGTCCATATAAAAAAAAAATCTGTACTTTTTCATCAAAGATTGCTAGTGACCAATGCCCACATTAGCAAGGTCATATACCTGGATTAAATAATAAGATTATACCCTCAAAACACAGGATCTTCTTTTCCCAAAGGCAGCTGGTCTCTAGGTCATGGCCTTGACCTCACTAATATCACATTCTAATCAATTAAGTTTCTCTGGGAAGTTGAAATTTCAGGGAGACTGATAAATATTATTCACTGGTGCCTACTTTGCCACAGACATTGCAAAGAATTTCTCCTGACAAATCCACACCTGATAAGACTTTAACCTAGCAGAATTGTTCTTCGAGGTAAGAGTTACTCCAGGGTGCTGTTTTCTGCTTTGAGGGCATTCCAAAGCCTGGCTAAACTGGCTGCAAAGTAAACTTCAAACATCCTGCACTTCTGCTGGAATGATACTTTAGGATGCTGAGGCTCATTTTCTTGAAGTTATAATTTCTTTAAAACAAAATAAAATAGCCCAGGCAGTTAATAATTCATTACCAAGACTCAAAGACTCTAGATCCAATTCTCCCAGGGAGCATACAGATGTCTGCTCAGTACCTTTCACTGTCACATAGAAGAATATGACTGGCTTTAGCCATCAGTGGCCCTCTTCTACCATATTTATTACCCAAATCTTTAGTTACAATGACCTAAAATTTACCACTTCCTGGACACTTAATCTAGTACATTCAGCCATGGTGACACAAGCAGGTATATGTAAGCAGTAGAGTCCATTTTTCATATGGAAGTTAATTTTGCCTCTTTCTCTGCAATGAGAAATAATACGTGGAGGACCAATTAGTGGAATAAATAGTACATTTTATTGCAAATGAAATTCACCTATGGTTTTAATCCACAAATGGGATTATCATTTCTGGAAGCATGGTAGCATTTCTTTGCTAGATATTCATACTCAGCTAAATGAGCCTTATCTCCAGGAGATGAACCTTCCAGATCACACATACAGCAAATCACATTTCTGCAGGGTATTAGCTCACATATCTGCAAACCTGAGTATGTGCTAAACTGCTAACTTTAAATCCAAAAATGGAAGTAGCCCTAAGTGAGTCAAGAATTTGGAAGATAGATATTGCTACCTCCGTTGCAATCTCCTGAATGCTAATACTTGGTAGTACTTTGAAATTTAATAGTGACTCAAGTAACTTTAATATGTGTATGTGTGTGTGTGTGTGTGTGTGTGTGTGTGTGTATATATATATATATATATATATATATCATTCCAAATATATACATGTAAACACACACACACACACATCAGGATAAATAAATGCCAATTCCTACATGCTTAATTTAGGTTAGATTTTGTTTTGGGGGGTGGTGGGAACCTATTTATTAAATTATCACATACTTTGGAAAACAGCAACAATAGCAGCTAGGAAAATATAAAATTATTTTTTAGACAAAAGTATTGTCTATTTCTTTTGTCATGGTAAACAATCTAGCTGAAACTTTCAATTTTAGGACTATATAGGATGTAACATAGAACATACAGAATGTGGAGTGCTGGGTGGCTCAGTTGATTAAGTATCTGACCCTGGATTTGGGCTCAGGTCATAATCTCAGAGTCAGAAGATCAAACCCAGCTTCAGGCTCCATGCTGAGCACAGAGTCTGCTTGAAATTCTCTCTCTCTCTCTCTCTCTCTCTCTCTCTTCCCCCAACTTGCACATGCCCTTTCTCTTTCTCATGAATAAATAAATAAGCAAACAAACAAACAAATAAATAAATAAATCTTTTTAAAAACAACATCCAGAATGTAATAAAATATAATTTTGTATAAAGAACATATAAAATGTATTCAGAAAAATGACTCTACAGTACACATATAACATTTTAAACAATGATAATCACACTTCAATAGAATAGTCAGATTTGATGAGTAGGAAGCAACCAAATGGCACAGAGTGATTATTTGTGGGAAGAAATGTGTGTTGTTTTTTAAATCGTGGCAAAAAGAAATGGTTGAGGTAAAAAAAAAAAAAATAGCAAATCAGTGGGAGAGGTCAGTAATACTGTTTAACTGACATTTGTTCCATGTCCTAATCTATGAAAGGGCCTATCAGATATGTTTCCTCCATTTTGGGAAACAGGATATAATCATTAAATAAATAAACAAACAAACAGACAAGTTCTGTGTTATTTCATTTCCTACACGTATATTCAATATGAAGAAAAAAACATCTGAATAACATACTAGGATGTGATTATTCATCTCACAAAATAGATTCTTCATTTACCACTTATTATCTGTTTAAATTCATCAGAAAAAAAATTACTGATGAATATATACTTCAATATATAATTTCTTAAAATATTTAATTCCCCACAAATCTATGCAGTACAATTTATTGCATAAAAAAAGCTCCACTTCAGAATTCTGCTTAGAGTGACTATTTTTCTCGGTTAGCATTATTTGATTTGGTTTCTAATTCACTGTGAAACATTCCAATAAGTTTTAATACCTTCTCAATTAATTGGGGAATAGCTGGATATGGGATCACTCTTCTGAATTTTCTTCTCTTTTCAGGTACACTGCATCAATATGCAGTTCAGGGAGCCTGTCTTTCCACGTAGTCCATTTTACAACCAACAGTTAATAATTTCTGTATTTTGCCTAATAAGATGTTTTAGGGTAATACCAAATAAAAAGCCATTAACTTCTTCAACATTCACAGTTGTTTAACAGAACCTCTCTCTTTTCCCTATGTAATTCCATGTTAAGGGCAAGTCAGTCCATGTAAATTGTTGGGAAAATTTTCCCCTGAACAAATTGACTGAAGGTCTGAGAGTTCACATAGGTACAAAATAATAAAATCACCCCCCGAGTTTTTCTGAAGTAATTTATGTGCAGGAAACTGGAAAGTGCAGTTTAATTCTTAATAAAAATTTGCCACTATAAACTGGAAGGGGGAGAGGCAGGTACACAGTCCACCAGCTGGTTACATGTAAGTAGTTAAGAGTTTCATATTAATCAAGTGACCTTTGGTCATCTTTCCTCCTTTGTAAAGTTTGTTGCTGCTGCAGTTATTTTACTCAGTTAAAGTTTAAAAAACAGTGGATTTGGATCAGACACTATGGTGCTTTCACTCACAGGGAGTCATCATTTCTTCATTATGGGGGAGAGAAAGTCTACAGATGCCAAGGGCCTAACCAATCATTCACTTAATCCACAAGTAACTCGGTGTTCTAATTATATAAATTATTCCACATATTTATCTGCAGTAAATGGCTCTCTGGCTTAGGTCAAAAGCGGGTTTAATATTTCTACACCACAATGCATATTGAAAAATGAAAGACTGAAATTACAGCACCAGAATCCAGATCCTTTCAGAGAAAAGCAAGCAACACTCTCAGTCCATTTAGTAAAGAGCCTGCTCCTGTTTCCTGAGTGGCTCAAAACAGTCATCATGCCTCCAAAATGTAATCAATGTGTTCTCCTAGCCCTGGTAAGATGGAGATAATTGTTTACTATATCATGAGATTAAACTAACTTAGCAACCCAATTAACGATTGTAATAACTAGAGAGGGGTTAATAGAGGATCCAAAATGACAGTTGGTAATTATAGGCCTCTCTCTCATTTAAACAGAACTAGAGAAAGTGATTTAAAAAAAATGCAGGCAGAGGATGTACCAAGTATGGACACAATGAGAGCTTTCATTTTTCATCAAGCATTTGTGGAGCAGCCACTGTGAGCCTATGCCTAATCTTGAGGAACTTTCTATCCATATTGCTTCAGTGTGATGAGTAACATGGAGGCTTCCACATAACTGGCTTGCTATAATAATTGTAAAAAAAATGTTGCCTCTTTTAGGGGCATTAGTGACTTCACTTGGTTATTACTAACACAATATTGATAGTCATTTATTAAATAAGGTAAATATAAGGTTTTAAATCTATCCTTAGAAATGATATGATTTTGAAAAGAGTGTTTGTACCATGCACTTCTACATAAATATGTTGTGCATCCCATTTTTCCAAGAAATCTATCAGATTATTGATTCCTTTTTCCCTCTGACCTTGAAAAACCATTAAGATAAACTAGTGACTTGAACTCCATTAATGTGCATCAAAACAGATTATCTCTTTTAGAAGATTCTCAAATGTACAGGAATAGAGTTGATCATGTATTTAGGGCTAAGTGTTCAAAACATTTGATTTTCAGCAGTCAATATTGACTACACAATGATTAAGAAAAATAACAAATGGTGAAATCTAATGCAATTCTATGTTTTAGCAGACACATAAAACAAAGTGCATTATAAATCAAGTGGTAGTCTGAGTATTTATGTTGAGCATGCAATTAAAATGAAAGTATGTTAAGTGTGTAGGACATTTTTTTCTATCACCTCAGCTTCAGAATTCTTCAAATTAAATGAGTATGAATTGCATTAAATGAAAATCAGACACATTTGGCATATAAATTATAGCTCTCTTTGACAGTGATTTTTATTTTGTGTGTTTTAAAGGATATCCCTATAAATACTGGTCAGTGGCAAATTTTACTCTAAAGTTTTTATTTCTAAAAGTCTGCCAACAATGTCTCCTTAGTTTATGGTTTAAATCACCACGAGCAAAAGCTGCACATATAATATAGCAAAAAACATGTAATATTTTCTTTGGTGTCTATATTAATACTCAAGCTGCATTGATCATGCCTCTATATTCTATACACAGCTCTATTACTGTACTTATTCATTGTCTTGCAATTATTTATTCATCATTTATCTGCCCACTATGACTTTTCATTTAGTAAAATTAGGGCCGTTTTTTTATCTGCTGCTGAACAAGCACAAAACAGATATTCCATTTTTTTTGTAGTATAACATTATGAAGTTTATTAAAATGTCTTTAAGTCTCTTCTGTTAAGCATCGTTAAGAAAGTTCTCTTAGTATTTTTAATATTTTAGATTCCAAAAATTTTGTAACGTGGTCTAAGATCAACTTGCCATAGGTTATTCACGTTATTTTTCCTTTGTAAAGAAACCAGTAGTGAAATATATTGCCTTTATTTTTCCCAAACCACCTTTACTTTATTTTATCAAATACCTGGCTACTTTCAAACTACCCCGTGTTTCATTAAAGTGTTGTCCCTTTTAAATTTATTAAGTCAAGTCAATTTAAGATGAAACTAAAACCCTAATATTCTCAAACTTGTTTTACTATGGATAATTTCAAACATTGTAAAATTATTATACAATTTACAACAAAATTGTATAATATGCTCCCATGCATACACTGGCCAGTCCCTACAAGTGTCATCTCAAGAGCACGCCTGCCCTAATCTCTCTTCTGTACACTTCTCTTACTCGCAACGACTGGAAGCAACTCTCAGATACTTCATTTCATCCATATTTTACTACTAGTATCTATAAAATATGCACTATTTTAACCAAACCACAACACCATTACCACTCTTTAATAATTAACAATAATTCCTTAATATCATCAAATTTCCAGTCCATGTTCACATGTCCAATTGTGTCATATATGTAATAATTTGCTCTATGTTTTTAAAGTAGAACCTAAATAAATTCCATATGTGATAACATGAGAATTTATTGCTATTTCTCTTTCAATTATAGGTTTTCTATCTCTATTTTTCATCCTGTCACCTATTTTTTAAAGAGAAACAGATCTATTATCTATCTATCTATCTATCTATCTATCTATCTATCTATCTATCATCTATTTATCTATCTATTGGTTAGTTGTTGTATTACCTCATAGTCCAGATTTTGCTAATTGCTTCTCATGGTCAAGTACCACATTTACCTCTACTCTATGGATATATAGGCTTATCAGATCATGTGCATGTTTTATAACATTACTTAAGAGGAAGTATCAACAATATTTCCAATGTTTGAATTTTTAAATTGTGGAGAATCCATTACATAAGTCCATTTAGAAAACTTCCTTTTTGCTTCTATTATGAAAATAAGATGAGTGCTACACGAATGTAGATTTATAAATTTTATTGAATGCAAGTTAATTTTCTACACATTCTGGCATACCAAAACTTTCATAGGCAAGACTGAATCTGCACCCAAAGTGTTGAAAATGAAATTAACAAAATTATTTAGACCAAATCATAGTAACATTTAAAAATTTTTATGGTGATAAAAAAAGTTCCTAAAAATGGACGGAACGCCTTTTATGTATTTCATGAAGTACTACGGCAAAACATGGTGTATTTTAGATAATGAATATGTATCTCACTTTTTCTATAGCCTTCAACTGCATTTGGCACTTGACAATGTGGTTCATTACGTGAGGGGCAGGACAATAGCCATTTATTGAAAGCCTACTGTATTCTACTGTTCTGGACTCTGAGAATATAAAGATGAACTTGAGAAGTATTCAGTATAGTATGAAAAGAAATATAAACACATGAATGATTGCTGCAGACCTACTATGGTATCAATGTGCTTATAACAACCTCAGCTTCGAAGATTCAGGTTGAAGAGAAACAATGGTTATTTCAAGAAACCTGATATTCCTGCTATCAATAGAGGATTATTATTTAATCATAACTACCTTATCATATTACTGCCTTATTTGCCAAGAATAAGATTTTAAACTATTCATGGCTCTTAAATCTGATACACACACACACACACACACACACACACACACCTCAAAAGAGGATAAAATTCCTTGAAAGAGACAAGAGACAGAGGAAATAATAACACTTACATATGGCTTATTGTGATCTATGTGTTATTACAAGTGTTTTGCCCCTATTAACTCATCTAATTTACTGAACACAATACATATCATGGTACAAATTACTGTATATAAGAAAACTCAGTTTCAGCAGTTTGTCTGACGTCTCACACTGATAAGAGACACATTTTGGCAATGTGACTGCAGAGTCTGTGTTTCAACCACTATGGCACACTGCCCCTTAATCACACCACATAAGTGAGAAACAAAAAAGAAACAACTAAATGTGTCATCTGGACTGGAGTCAGGTTGGCTGGATTCTGGCTCTGTGACCTTGTGCAATATACTTCATGTCTCTTTCTGTCTGTAAAATGTGAATGTTGACAGTACTTGCCTCACACAAATTCTGTAAGGATTTACAAAAACGGTGTGTATAGTATTTGGCAAGTAGTGAGGTGTTCAAAAATGCTAGCTATCATATTTATCATTTTATGCCCAAACATAGGTTACGGTATTTAGAATTTGTTCCAAAAGAAAGCAGCCACCGTATGTCTCATATAATATTAAAATAAATAGAAAATGAAGTATTCACAGGGAGATATTTCTTCTCCTTCCTTCCACAGGAATAAAAAGTTATAAAAGGAGAGAGAAAATGGTAAAGAAAACCAATTTGTCAAGAGAGAACAAAGTGGGGCTTTTGAGTGGCTCAGTCTGTTAAGTGTCTAATTCCTGATCTCAGCTCAGGTCTTGATCTCAGGGTTCTGAGTTCCAGCCCTAAGTTGGGCTTCACATTGGGTGTGGAGCCTACTTTAAAAAATTGTTTAAAAAAAAAAAAAAGGGACAGTGTATAGAATATTGGCGCCTTTCACAGCTACGGCTCACTTTAAACTTACAACAAAAGTGTTCTCGCTCCCACATTATACTCAGGAAAACGGAGTCTTGTTGATTATTCAAAATCACACAGTCAGTAAATGGCAAAACCAGGCAGATCTGAAACTATATCCCTGATATCACAGCTTTTATTCTCTCACTACACCAGTACTTTTCATACTATAGGTCACAAGTTAGAGAATCATAAAATCATTTTAACAGATTGCGGCCAGGATTTTAAAAAAAAACAGAAGACAGGAGAAAACATTAGTGCGTATCACATGAAGTAAAAGCAAACGCTATTTGATGGAAGTGTTGAACTCATGTGCATGTGTATATCCATGGGTCGACTGAGTTGCCATGGAAATTGCATTTCTCAATGTCTGCAGCATTCAAAAAATTTAGAAACAGATAGTATCATGTCCCATCCCTCATGTTGATAACAGTCAAACAGATATTGGTTGGTGCCCAAACTACTAAGGTCACGATCCTATAATTGCTTAAACCTGTACAATTTCTGAAAGTATCTCAAGAAAAAGAAGAAAAAAAATCAAAATATGTACAGATAGGTGCACATACAGGCGTATACATAGTGCGTAGCTTTCTGCTCTGCCTCACATTCTCAGGAAGTATGAGGAAAATTTGGCTTGATGGGTTATACAGTCACTAACAAGCTGAGTGGGTTGATACATCTATTAAATTTTATGTTCCTTGAGTTTTTCCTCTATAAAAAAAGAAGGTAACAATTCCTTCTTTCTAATTACCTCCATGGGACTCTGAGCTATTTAGGCAAAAGTCAGCGCAGTGATTTAGAGAAACAGTCAAGGGAGAGGTATGAGTGTATGCGTGTGTGCATGTGTGTGTGTGTGCGCACACACAGGCTTAATGGGAAGACACCAATGCTGACAAGAAGAATGGCAAAGTGTATGATAACAAGCCAAAGTTTCTGTCACACTGAAAGAGAAATCACAGCTTCGTGAGATCGTGAGATATCCCTTCATCTGGCTAGACTTGTGGACAGCAAGAGTCACTGGTAAAAAACTGGAAAATACGAACTGCTTGTGAAATGAGGTGGTCCCCACAGGTATGGAAAAATATTGGTTGCCAGCTGAGAGCATTGCCTGCTAACCTCTGGCATGGGTTCACTCCTCAGTAATTGCAGCTCTTGGAAGGCAGTGACTTCCGTAAGCAAAAGTTTTACTTCGTCTTTATCTTCTTTCAACTCTTCAAAGACTAAGCATGCAATGAAAGATTGATTTCCCCACATGACTAAAGCTCAGAGAGGGTAGATTCACCAAGTGCATATTTTATTTATTTTACCAACTGCTACAAAGAAAAATGGTTTCTAGCTAAAATCCTCTAAAGCAATGGAGAATAAGCATTCCCAGCATTGTTGGCCTCAAATTTCAGCCTCCAGAGTAACTAAGGTCTCCATTTGGTGGCCTCTAAGTCTATCCTTCTGCTTTTTGGCCAGTTATGTTCCTGGTGTTAAAAAAGTTTTTATCAGGGGAACCTGAGTAGCTATAGTTGTTTAAGTGTCTGACTTTTGATCAGACCATGATCCTGGGGTCCTGGGAAAGAGCCTGGTGTCGGGCTTCCTGCTTTCTTTCTGCTTATTCCTCTCCCTCTCCCCGCTCCTGCCCTTTGTGCTCACTCTCTCTCAAATAAATAAAAAATATTTTTAAAAAAAATTTATGTTACTTTATACATGATCCATATTTATATCTCAGCCTTGTTAAAATAAAAAAAAAAGTAAAAAAAGATGAGGGAAAACCACAATAACTTTAGATTCAAGAAAATGTGCAAAAACCCAATCCCATCAATTAAGGACTATTTCTAAAGAGTTTCAAACACACTGCTAAAAAAAAAAAAAAAAATGTGAAGGTGAAAAGTACAAGTCACATAAATGAAGATTCAATTTTAGCCAGTTTTAACTTAATATGAGAACAGCAGATGGTGTGACTTATTGAAAGTACTTTTCAATTTTCTGGGCAAAGCAATTTCTTAAATGAAAGGGCTCCTTTAGGCACACAAAAATCTCTTTCCAAAGCTGTTAAGAGACCTAACTGCAGTCACAAAGCTAGAAATGGAGGCAAAAGACAACTAGAACTCAGAGAAATTGCCTCCTAATTTGGGTGAGGGTTAACACAAATCCTTCAATGATCTGTGGTTGTTGTAAAATGTGTATGTTTATTTCCACCCGTGGGTGGAAGGTTGTTCTTTTGACTTGCCCCACAGCCATCCTTTTTGTTCTGGTACAAGACCTCGACCACTCCTTTCCTACTCTCTGGGCCTGCGGTAATGTTGCGCTGATCCCCGTAGCACCCCCAGGATGTACAGCAGCACCTGTCCCTCTTTCCTTCCCATCCCCTTTGCCACAGTGATTAGTCTAGTTTGAGGAAACGTCCTGCTAATCCATACTGATCTTGCTCAAATAAATTGATCCAGAGAAGGTATGTGATCTGCGTTGGTTCAATGAAAGCTAATCTGATGGTCTGGGAGTTGAGGAGATATAAACCTGGGTTTATGCACACTACCATGGAAGAGAGATGGAGAGGCCAACACGGAGAAGAGGAGGAGAACAGAGAAAGCTGCCACGTCTTATGGGTATCCTCTGTGTCCCCACATCCAGCCAACCTGTGGCAAGATGGCCTCCAGACTTTCATTTAAGTCTGCCAGTCAATTCAACGAGGTACCCTCTGTGTTTGCTTTATACTATTCTGCTTCTCCCTCTTCGGACTGTTGTTATTCTGTTTTTCCCTTTGTTACTCAAAGAGTAAACTATTTGCTTGCATCTTTGCTAAAAAAGGATTGTTTAGCCTATGAGGCTTCAGGGAACTTAAGGAAATAAGCAGGGCAATAAAGGAAAAATACAGAAACAAACTTCTCATGAGATAAAAGAGCTCCTGCTCTCGTGTTTGTTTTGTTTTGTTTGCTTCAAGTTGTATGACACAAAGCAAATGATACCTCAGTGGATACAGAACTTTATTAGGAATTCAATGTAGAGGTGTTTATATTGAACTATGCTAATACTGATTTCACTGTTTTTCCATGAATCACAGCTATGATACCTCTGTGTCCCATAACAGTTACACAAATTCCACATATGGCTTTAAAACTCTACATGAAGATTTGGTTAGTTAGACTATTTTAATTAAGCTGTTTGTATGAAAAGTCCTTTGCAATATTAACTTTCTATAGAGCACTTAAAAGCTGTTTTTTTTTCCTACATAGTTGTCTTTTTCTGTACTATGGATGACAACAATTTACACATTAGACGCCCTTATAGTGAACCACGTATAGACCATCTTTTTTTCACTGACTCTTTTAGCATAGTTAGTTGAAACCTCAGCTTTTTTTAACTAGTCCTAGGTATTACATTTTGCCAAGAGTTTAAAATTAATCCTAAAGGGCATTCGAATATTCCATCAGTCAATTTAATATATTAAGAGTGGGGGTTCCCAACTTTAGGTTTTGAAATGGAAATTATGAATCAGGCTTCTGGAATATGTTAACCACTGAAGTCGTATGAAAGATATTTCAGAACGGTATGCCTGGTCATCCTTCCTCCTCCGGGCCCCAACGCCAACACCCCACCCCCACCCCGCCTGCTGGCCTAGGGAAAGATCCTAGCATTTTTTAAACTCTCAAGGTCTATAATTAAAAAAAAAAAAGAAAGAAAGAAAGAAAAGTTATTAAATAGGAGTAAGCAGAGGAATTTTGATCTTTAAAGAGAAAATCAAGGGGAAAAGGAGGCTACAGTTTTCAAGATTCCCATTTTCTAGTTATCTTGTGGAAAACCAGCTTTAGTATAATGTCAGTATCTGCAGGTGGCAGGGTTATGAATATGTAAAATTCACCATGACATAATCTGCTCAATATTGCATATCATCATGGCAATAATTGCTTTGTTGTTCAGTGGTCAGGGTCCCTGCCAGGAAGCATAATCCAAATGAGAATTAAATGCAAGAAGCATATCTCCATGATATCACAATTAAGCTCAGTATAGAAAGACCCGAAACTTTGAGACCAATTTATAAACTTTCAAGGATATTGGCACATAAATGGTAAGAATCCAGGACTTGAGGATGAAATTTTGCTAAAACACACTAGTATGACTTATGTGATTATAGTTCTAAACTTTAAAATTAGCTTATATAAAGATTTTCCTCTTCATGGGCATTCATTTATGTTAATCCTGGAAAATAATCCCTCTTGGTGTTTTTATGTCTTGAAATCAGGGTCAGATCACTGATTCAAGTCATTTATTGAAGAACAAAAGGAAAAAAAAAACAGGATGGGAGGAAAGAAGGAAGGAAGGGAGAGACAGACAGAGGAAGGGAGAAAGGAAGAGAGGGTGGGGAGGGACAGGGAGGAAGAAGGAGTTGTGGAGAGAAGGAGGAATAATGGAAGAGAGTGTATTTTATATTAACCAAAAATTTACAGAGAAGCTCCCATCTCTTCTAAGCTTAGCTGTTTTACTTTTGCTCCCTTCTCTAATTGTCTTATAATATTTAATATACTTTACTGATTATTGTTAAAGGATATACGTTTGATAATTTTGCCCACCTAGCTATGGTTAGTTAGGACCCTAGTGACAAGGCCACTGAAACCAAAACCAAAACCAAACCAAACCAAACAAAAAGTCGCTTAAAATAGAAAAAAAATCTATTTGTTTTATATCAAATTCTAGAGGTAAGTGATCCAAGCTGGTAGCTTAACTCTGGTTCAGCTGGTCACTGGGTGCCCAGATTCTCCTACCACACCGTCCAGAAGCTTGATTTGTGTCAGGGCCCCTGGCTGTCCTTCAATATCCATTCCAGTCTCTTCTTTGACACAGGAATACAGTGAAAGGTCAGAAAGACCTCATTTCCCAACCTCCCTTGCAGGTATGTAAAATCATTTGATTAATTTATGGGCAATGGCACATTTGTAGACGGGATACAAGATCACTGGATCATGCTTCTAAAGGACCAGAGGTACCCTCCCTTGCCTTTTACTCTCTTACCCCTGGCTGAAATACAGACATCATAAAGAGCCATGAGATCCACAGCAACCCAATATAGGTGAGGAAGCATCAAAACAGGAGCCCACTGCCTACCATCATAGGATCAAGCAATCGTACCAGTATATTGTGTTTTTCTGTGAGAGAGAAAGAACATTCTACTTTGGTTTAAGCAGACATTATTTGGGCATGTGCCACAACAAATAAGCCTATATCCTGTTGCATCAATATAGTATTTGCTGCCCTTCCTCACACTGTCTTCCTTCTAATGCGAGCGAACTTC
Organism: Canis lupus familiaris; assembly: GCF_011100685.1. Classification (NCBI taxonomy): domain Eukaryota; kingdom Metazoa; phylum Chordata; class Mammalia; order Carnivora; family Canidae; genus Canis; species Canis lupus. The sequence continues at coordinate 80,817,249 of NC_049224.1, forward strand.
CAAGCTCCAGTGATCCCTTTTATTCATGTTAGATTGTCTCTGCTATCAGCAAAATAAATTAAAGCACCTTAGACATTTAGAATTTCCATTTCCAAATAAATAATTGTCTCCAAAATTTTACTTATCTAATCAACCGAATTTCTGTATCCAGGCAAGAATTAGCAGTGACGTATTTCCATCCCCATGTATTGATTCCAGGGTAAATTGTCTCGAAGAGAGAAATTTTGCCTAAAGCTGTACGTACTGAATTTTCTACCAAATTCCACGTAGCAACCAGCATAAAAATAAGAAGAATGAAATCTTTAAAAAATAGATTATGAGAAAGGGAATAGGATACCAATATTAAAGCAATATTCCTGAGTGCTAGTGTCCAAGATTTACATTATGTGTGTGGAGCTACAATAGTGGACAGAGGGCAGGGCCTGAAGAGACAGAGACCACTGATCTGTCTTCATCATTGGCTTGCTGCCTAGTTTCTTTCAGGTCAAGCTTTATTTTATTTTAGTTTAGTTTAGTTTTATTAAGCACAAGCATTGTTGCCTTAGGCATATTTTTCTTTGATACCTACAACTTCCTCTTCTTATCACTCATTTCTCACTAATCAATACACAATGAGGTGCCAGAGTAATTTCCTTTTTATAAGACTCTTACCACTTCCTGACACTTTTCACATTTCTTCCCTAATTATTTTCTGATTTTGACACAAGATAGAGAGTTCTTGTCCTCGCTAACAGGCGTTTGCTTTCCACACATTGGTCCAACCTCTTCTGCTCAGCACTGGCCTGTCAAGCTTTTCTTTTCTTCTTTTTCTTTTTTTTTTCTTTTTTCCTTTTGCTTTTATTCCTGTCCCCCTCCCAAAACTATATGCTATAGTCTGTGTCTTCACAAAACACTTCTTAGACCTTTCAAATATCCCTCAATCATTACTAAGGAGACTTTATGAAGGAAAGAAACTGAAAACAAGAAAACATTTATATCTGTCAGAGGTGGTGCAGAACATATTACAAAATATGCATCACATGTAAATGACGTACATCTCTATCTTACGTTTTGCAAGTAAATATCTGTTCTCTGGGGTCTGAAGTATTTTTAAACTAAAGCTCTTAACAAATGTACCTTAAAATTTGCATGTAATATTATAATGCAAATGTATAGTATTATAACAAGTTATCCTTCCAAGTGTGTTAAGCATAATGGGCACGTCTACACTATTATCAGCTACACAGTCTGTAATATATTTTTGGATCTTAAATATCAAAAAAGTAATAATAAAAACAGTTGTTTTGACTTCTCACATCCTATGTACATTAAGCACCAAATAAGTATACATTTAATATACTACACACTTGGCATATGTTTACTGCAAATTCGCCTATAAATCATTTCCGTTTTATTTTATTTTTTTAAGATTTTATTTATTTATTCATGAGAGACACAGAGAGAGAGAGGCAGAGACACAGGCAGAGGGAGAAGCAGGCCCCATGCAGGGAGCCTGATGTGCGACTCGATCCCGGGTCTCCAGGATAAGGCCCTGGGCCGAAGGCAGTGCTAAACCGCTGAGCCACCAGGGATCCCCAATCATTTCCATTTTAATGTGCTTTCCTAGTATTCCCTAGATGATAAAAAATAAGGGTGTTAATAGAATAAGTCGATGTTAATGCATATTGCACTCTGTTACCTTCTCTGGCTGATAAATATGTGAAAGGCCAAGGATGAGGTGGTTTGAATTTCAGATGACTGTCATGTTTCACAGACGTCACAGAAGCACCGTCAGTACTTAGGAATGTTACCTAGGTTCTTGGTTAGAAGTCACACACGCTCTTTGGAGAACAATTACAAGCTCAGAAACTACTTACATAACTGTTCAATAGCATGCTACTTAAAACCAGTGAAACTAATTTTCACCCTATTTACAGAGAAGAACATATGACAGAGGAGAACATTCACAGGCCCTGTTGAAATTAAAAGCCTAATGTCTAGCCAGCACCAGGACTACTGGCTTCTTAATAAATCTCTGCTGAATGAATAAAGGGTAACTATGCGTAGAAGATACACAGGGAATTGGATTAATGAATTCTTTAAGTAAGAATCTTAAGCTAAGAACCCACAAAGCAAATGTAGATCCAAATGACCCTCAATCACTTTTATATAAATTCAAAGTTACCTGAGTGAGTCTTGTGCTGAGAAGCCCTCAGTTTTGAGTAGAATAGACTGATACATTAATCTGTGAGAAGGGCAACAGAATGTTCTGGAAAGTGTAAAAATATTGGAGATTCTTATTCTGATTCACCCACAAACAGAATGTGTAAGCTTCAACAAGTCAGTTAGCTTCTCTCATCTCATCTTTAACATTGAAGAAGTAGATATGGAGTTTTTGTTGTGGGTTGAATTGTGTCTCCCCTAAATTCACGTGTTATTTAAGTCCTAACCCCCAGCACCTCAAAATGTGATCTTTCTTGGAAATAAGGTCTTCACAGGGGTAATCAAGTTGAAATGAGCTCATAAGGGTGAACTGTAATTCAAAATAACTTGGATATTATGTTTCTGCCTTTCTCTATGTGTCTCTCATGAATAAAAAAAAATAAAATCTTTTTAAAAAGCTAAAAAGGGAAAAAATTAAAAAGGGAAATTTAGGGACACCTGGGGGGCTCAGTCGGTTAAGCACATGCCTTCAGTTCAGGTCATGACCCCAGGATCCTGGGATCGAGCCCTATGTCGGGCTCCCTGCTTAGCAGGAATCTGCTTCTCCCTCTTCTCTGCCCCCCATGCTCTCTCTCTCTCTCTCTCAAATAAATAAAGTCTTTTTAAAAATGGGAAATGTGAGCGCTGAGATATATATATACATACATGAATGGGAAGATGGCCTTACAAATCAAGGAGAGAAACCCAGAACAGCCCCTTGCCCCAAAACCTTCAGAAGGAACCAGCCTTCCATTTCAGATGTCCAGCCTCCAGAACTGTGAGAGAATAATTCTTTGTTATTTAAAACACCCAGTCTGTGGGCACCTGACTGGCTCAGTTGGTGGAGTGTGCAATTCTCGATCTCTGCATTGTATGTTCGTGCCCCACATTAGGTGTAGATATTTCTTAAAAATAAAATATATATATTTTTAAATTTAGAATGCCCAGTCTGTAGTAGTTTGTTATAGCAGCCCTAGCAAATTAATGCATTCTCTAACTCTAAAATACTATGGTTCAGGAGGAATTGAGATTTCAACAAATGGAAAGAAAAGAAAACAAGAAACAATTGACTGCAGACTAGAAAAAAAAATGGGTGAGGATGGGGGGATGTGTATGATATACTAAGTCTGAGAGCTAACACAAGCAATAATATATATTCAAGAGCCACAGTCAACAAACAAATGAACAAATAATATAAATGAATTAATAAAAAGCTCAAATGACCATAAATGAAGAGCAAATGCTAAATGCTCTTAATGAGGCCAGAGTAGCCAAAAATTGTGTCTGCTGTGATAGAAATGGGGAGATGCCTTAAAAAATCAACATGAGAAGATAGCTAAAGAGTCACAAATTCTCCAAACAAAGTAAACAACAGGTTTAATATTTATTTTTTTTCCAGGTTCAATATTTTAAAATTTACTTACTACAACTAAAACAACTAGGGACCTTCTGAGACATCAATTTATAGAGAGCTTTCAAGTACTATTAAGATGAATCAAACTTGTATTCCTTTTGTTTTTTTTAAGATTTTATTTATTTATTCATGAGAGACACAGAGAGAGGCAGAGAGAGGGGCAGAGACAGGAGAAGCAGGCTCCAAGCAAGGAGCCGATATGGGAATGGATCCCAGGACTCCGGGATCATGCCCTGAGCCGAAGGCAGATGCTCAACCACTGAGCCACCCAGGGGTCCCTCAAACTTTTATTCCTTAATTTTTTTTGTAAAATCCCCAAATATAAATAAGTAGCAAGAACACAAAACTGCATATCTATGGATTTAAATTTATCTAAAACAGTGCCAGGTGGATCTATATTATGAACATGGGTCATATTACATGTCATATTCAACAAATAGAAACAGAAATATTTTATTTTAACCTGAACCTCCGATTGAACAATAGGAAATATGTCCAACATTTCCTCTCACTTTAAGGAAAGTGAGAAACTAGCTAAATGATCATCATAATTAGTTCTCTGTAGGTAGTTCTCATTATTTAGAAATATATTTAGAAAACACTATGGAGATAGCTCAGAAAACTAAAAATAGAAATATCATGTGATTCAATAATTCCACTACTGATTATTTACCCAAAGAAAACAAAAATACTAATTCAAAGAGATATATGCACCCCTAAATTAATTGCAGCATTATTTACAATAATCAAGATATGGAAATAATCTGTGTCCATCAATAAATGAATGGATAAAGAAGATATGGAATATATATTATATTATATTATCATATTAGACAGAGAAAGACAAATATCATATGATTTCACTTATTGATGGAATCTAAAAAATAAACCAAATTAACAGACAAAACCAGAAACTGACTCATAAATAGAGAGAACAAACTCATGGCTTTTAGAAGGAAGGCAGCTGGGGTATGGGGAAATAGGTGAAGAGAATTAAGAGGTACAAAATTCCAGTTTATAAAATAAATAAGTCACAGGGATGAAAAGTATGACATAGAGAGTAAAGTCAATAGTATTGGAATAATGTTATATGGTGATGGATGGTAACTACACTTGCCTTGATGAGCACTCTGTAATCTACAGAATTGTCAAATCACTGTGCTGTGCACCTGAAATTAATATAACATTGTATGTCAACTATTTTTCACTACTAAAATTTTAATTAGATGAAATCAAATTTTAAAGGAAATACATATCTCTATATTAGATTTATATTTTTATTTTATTAATATCAAATTTTACATTTTTAATCAGCAGTTTTCTGATTTATTGCTCTCATTCTAATTCTAAATTATACCCTAATTCTTCTGATAAATCTTTATCCCCATTTGTTTCCAATAGAAGAAGGCAAGCTTCTGAAGATCATTAAGTCAACATAACCAAGGAAAATATCGTAGCTGAGAGGTTTATCTCTGTCATATATTCACAAAGACTTCTCAAGTATACATTAGTAAAATTTTATCCAACTTCATACATTTGTTTTAATTGAAAGGACTTTAAAATGGCATCAAAATCCTCAGATAATAATAGATAAATACTGTTTTAAAAGTTTTCGTGAAAGGAAACGTCATTTCATTGAATTCCATTTTCCTTTAAATCCTTATTGTAACACAAGGGAAACACTTCAGGCATCATGTAGCTGGAACTCAAAGTGGTTGCCTTAACAGTCTAATGCCTTTATCCTCCCTTGTACAGAAGTAGCATAGAGAATAAAAGAGAAACTATTCTTTCATTGTAATATAACTGATAAATCAGAAAAACAAAATTACTTAAAGCCCCAATAATCATCATATAACCAGTGAGTTCACTCTTTGACATAAATTCAACAAAAATAAAATTCAATAATGCATCCTATAGCTGAGTGACAAGGGATGCCAATTATAACAATGATGGCCAATATGAGCAGGTAACATTTACTGAGTGCTTATTAAGTGCCAGGCACTGGTCTAATTGCTTTACATGTATTAACTCACTGAATTCTCACAAGCAAGCTAAAAGGTAGGCTCTATCATTATCGCTATTTTAATAATGAGAAAAATGAGGCACCATGGTATAAAAGAACCTGCCCAAGGTCAAACACCAGAAAGGGTCATTCTGGCTTCACTGTTCTTGCTTTGTATTCATTTTGATATGCTGCCTTCTTTGCAGAGGAAGATCTATATAGATGGCTACAGGTGAATGCCTCCAATGAGTTAGGCAATATGTAGATGATTTATGCGAATTGTCCTCATTTTATTGATGAAGGATGGGCTGACCAAGGTTAAGCCTTTCAGCTATTCAATGATGGCTGGAATCTGAATGTATGTGTGTCTGAATTCAAAGCTGGGGTTCATTTCACAGTGTTCACAGCAGATTATAATTGACCAGAGTCTGGTTCAGGGGTTTGAGAACTACTGCCCACCTGCCAAATCCAGCCTACCACCAGTTTTTGTAAATAAAGTTTTATTGAACCATATATAAACCATTCTCACTTTGTTAGCAGTCTATGGTTGCTTTACATAGCAGAGTGAAGTAATTGTGACAGAGAATATATGGGTCACAAAGCCTGTTTGGATGTGCTGTTTGGATCTTTACCAAAAAAAATAATTTGCTGACCCTTGGTCTAGGATGTCACTGGTTTAGATCCTGGCATAAATGAAAAGAACTGTGTTATGATTATCATCACCATCTTTTATATGTAGTTTATTAGTAGGCAAAAATTGCTAAATAAATGTTTATTTTTATATTTTTAAAGATTTATTTATTCATGACAGACACAGACTAAGTCAATCGGAGAAGGACAAACATTATATGGTCTCATTTGGGGAATATAAAAAATAGTGAAAGGGAATAAAGGGGAAAGAAGAAAAAATGAGTGGGAAATATCAGAAAGGGAGACAGAACATGAGAGACTCCTAACTCTGGGAAACGAACTAGGGGTGGTAGAAGGGGAGGTGGGAGGGGGGTGGGGGTGACTGGGTGACGGGCACTGAGGAGGGCACTTGATGGGATGAGCACTGGGTGTTATTCTATATGTTGGCAAATTGAACACCAATAAAAAAATAAATAAAAAAAAGAAAAAAGAAAAAAAGAAAAAAAGAGAGAGAGAGAGAGAGAGAGAGAGAGAGAGAGAGATTGGCAGAGACACAGGCAGAGGGAGAAGCAGTTTCCCCACAGGGAGCCTGATGCCGGACCCGATCCTGGATCCCGGGATGACGACCTGAGCCGAAGGCAGGTGCCCAACTGCTGAGCCACCCAGCCATCCCAACTAAATAAATTTTTAGAAGAGGAAACAAAAGAGCCAAATATGCCTATTATGGGTTGAATTATGTCCCCCTAAAAGAGATGCTTAAATCCTACACTCCCAGCTACCCATCAATAATTTGTATTTTTCAGTAGACTCATAATAAAGAGGTGGCTTCCCAGCCAGAGATTATCTGTGTCTACCGCCATTGACTTTACCCAAGGCCATGTAACTCACACCCGTCAACAGAGGATTAATGGGAACAAAATGGTCAAAGCAACAAAGAAAGCAGTCTACTTTCTTCAAATTGGATGCAGAAGATCTAGCAGATGGATCACCAGCCCTAGGAGTGGCGGAGTCACAAGGCGAAGGAGCCTGGACCCTGAAAATATTAATAAAATAAAACTCTACTCTCTGCCAACTGGTCCCTATGCAGGAGAAAAGTAAACTTCTATTAGTTTCAGCCCCTGAAATGTTTTTACGTTATATCAGCTAACGTTACTTCAACTATATTAACTATGAAACAGAAAACTCAGCTTCTCATCATCTCAACTTGAACTCTTCTTAGGGATTATATTATGATTGCCCTACAAATATTTTTAAAACCAAATGAGGACGAACATGGCCAATGTAAGTTCACGAGCATAATAACCCAAGTTGAAGCAACAGTTGCCATCAATAGAAACCCCGTAGCGGAGCCAAATAAAATACATGACAGATGAACTGCTCTATGGTGAACAAAAAACTGAGAACTCAGAATTTTGACCATCGGGGATGTTGACCGATACCATGAAACTCAAAAGCTAGCAATATGACTTAGCTGTGGACAACTGAAAAAGAAAGGCAGCCCAAAGATCAATGTGATGCACAGCCAAGACTGCTTGAAACCAGTGCTAGACAAGAGGTGAGGATAAATGAGTCACAGACAGCTTCCTCTTCTGCAAACAATGGCTTCCAAGTGATGCCACCAAAATGTGATCTTCCCATGGGTGTAATGGGGAAACGAATGGATGCTATTTTTGTACTTCCTAGACGGAATAACACACTTAGAGAGCAGTGTCTGTCAAGGATGGGTCTTTAACCTGCAACTCCACAGAAGCTACTTAAGATTAGAAAGAACATTTATCTGCCTTGAACAAAGGAAGATGAGATGCCAAATGCAAACATTTCCAAACGAGATATTCTAAGTTTCGATCTTTTTTTAGAGTAAGTCAACTTGATTATTTTCTGAATTTGCATAGGCTAAACTACTATTTATCAATTGATTTCTTGATAAGATTTCCCTTGCCCTTGGTGACAGATTTTATTTTTTAGAATAAGTCCTAAAGAGATGACAGATTTATATATTCCTGGGGAGGAATGCCGCTGCAGAATCAGCGGTTATACTACCACCCTGGAACTGGCACAATATCTTATAATATTTCCGTGCTATCTGACAGAAGGAATCCAAGATTATCATGTTGTTCTCCATGACTAGCTGGAGGAAAAAAAAAAAAAAAAGTTGCTTAACATCCTTGGCTTTCTTCTGATTTAGTATATTTTTAATTCACTGTTTTTCTTTTTTACTAATTCTTTTTCATATGGGTGAACTATTTTTTGCAGATAAAACCTGAAAAAGTAAAGAAAAAAAAATCTTTGAGTGGAAGTCACACTATACATCGGGAAGCCAGAGCTCCAGACAAAAACATCTGTCAACATATGGCTATGCAGATGCATTGCAACACTTTTGGGTTTGACAGCTTTACATTGGATGTGCTCTTGAGTAAAAGAACAAATTGCTTTTGTTTTCTTGATTCTAAAACAACAGGCCTATGCTAGGGATCAAGAATTTTCAATATTAGATACTGGCTTTCATCAGCCTCACTTACATAAGCATAGATTTCTCTTCTTTCCATCAGAGGGTTTATCATTCAGTTTTATGGTTTAAATACACACAGGGCACAAAAGGATAGGGGAAAAAATTAACCACAAGGAATTGTCATTACATGAACAGAGGTATTTGACTAAGCATCATAAAATAGAAGGCACCAAAGGTAACTCCTCTAAGTAGCTAAATCAGAAAATAGACAATTCCTGCCCCTATGTTCTCAGGAAAAGGCCGACAATTCAGCAAGGAACTTAAGTCAACAGTGCAATGTTTAAAATTGGGGTTTTGCAAGCTGTACCATTTTGTAGGATCCTAACATGCAAATGAACCTAAACCACCATTTCTTCATCTTTAAAATAGCATTATAATAGAGATTAAACGAGGTGATGTATGTAAAACACTTAGCACCATGCCTGGCATATAGAATTTCGCCAGAAATGGTAGCTTTAAAAAGTGAATATTCATAACAGTTGGTATCATTAACTGAAGTCTTAGTTAGTAGCGCATGAATTTTTATTTCTGTCAGAGTACATTTCTGACAGCACTAACTGAAAAGTAGTGAAAATGATGGATTTTACAAGACATGTAATGATGGATAATAACTATTAATAATAACTAATGTGGCTTCAAATTTGAGCCTCCTTTTGAGAAAGGTTTTGTGACATCCTCTTATAGAAACACCAGCATGACTGACAGCCCTAAATTTTAACATATATTAAAAATACCATGCAATTTTTAAACCGTGTCCTAATCTGGGACTATATGTTACTTCCTCAAAATGTGAATTCCATCCTGATAAAATTCAAACGGCCTTTCTCAATAGCCCTACAATCGGACTAGAAAATGAATGTTATTTTTCCCGCAGGTGATCCACATGGGTGATGGGGGAAAATGGGCATATTCCACATCCACCCCGTGCATTTTGTCTTTTCCTTTCCCACAAGGAAAATGGCAATACCAATGAATCACCAAACCTTCTTGGGCTCCCACCAAGCGGAAGGCACTGTGCCAGTCTCTCAGATGGATACACGGATGTATAAAATGTGCCTTTCCTACCCCCACGGAGCTTAGGTGATGAAACCCAGGAGAAAAACATGAAAAGTATGAATGCAAAAGCTATCAAATATATCATGCACCATATCAACAGAGGCTCTTCCATTGCTCTTGTTAAAACAACTGTCTTATTGTTAGGTGCCCTGGATCGTGTGACAAATGTTCTAGATAATCACAAAGCTTATCACAAACCTTATATATACATTTTTTTTTCTCTCCCTGCTTTGGAAGATATTCTTTAAAAATAAAACAATTTCCTGGAGGGGGGCCTTTGGGAAAAATTAAATTGGCCCCTCGCCTCCAGCCCCACCTTTTCCTACCTGAACACAAAGAGGCTAATTCTACTTGGGATAAACGAATCAAATCAGAACTGAAAGTTCAAACCGGCAATAATTCTCAATCTATGGTTTGTGTTTCTGGAAAGCCACAGAGCTCTGATCTAGGACCTGCACAGACAGCCTGGGTTGACATATCAATTTGATCTCATCACCCTAGGCAAACAGAATCTCCAGTTCCATCTAAATAGCAGCAAGGAAAGGTGCTGAAAAGAAATTTCCCTTTTCTACCCCATGGATCTTAGTTTTAACTTACACTTAAGGGCAGGGCTGTATTTCTTCCTTGTTTCTCTTTTTCTCTAGCTCTCTGTTCTGGTGGGGGAGGAGGGACAACAGCCAGTTCCCTTCCTATCAAATGATGGCCACATGCAGAAACATCTTTATTGGCCACTGATAAGGGCTGTATTGGCCCTTTTCAAGCCCTCTTTCTCTGGAAGCTATTGTCTTATTCCAGTTTACCATGTAAGGATTACAGAGAAAGGAGTAAAAACACATCAAAAGGAACAATACTTTTTTTCTTTTTTCTTTTCTTTTTTTTTTTTTTTTTACCCAAGATTCTATTTGTGGAAAGCATTTTCCTTTTATGGTCAAGGCTAGAAAGCAAATTATTGCTTCGCCAAGCAAAATACCCATTCACTTCATCTCACAAAAATGCAACCTGAAAAATTGAACAGAAACGTTAGAAACTGCAGCAAATTTGCTCTAACATTATACCAATCAGCCTAAAAATGTGTCTATTAAAAATGCCTAAGTCTAATAAGGAAGGCAGCAGTGTGTAATGGAAAGCACATGGACTTTGGGATCAAACAAATCTCAGTTTTTCTGGTTCAGACTTAGCTCCACAAACCAGCTAAGCATCTATTACCTTAAATTTACAATGTTAGTAATAATAATACTTCTTTCTTGGGGAAGTTTGAGAAGTTAATGAAATTATTTAGATTTCTTAGGTAGTAAGTAAACCTGTTATGTAATTAGTGAAATTAAATTTCTCAACCAACCCCTCATTACCAGCATATAAATAAAGTTAAGCTTCCTGATATAGTCCTTCAGCATGGAAATAGCAGCATCATTCATTGTACCAAGTAAAGCAATGAGGGAAATGGAAGGCCCGGGAAGGAGACATGTGATAATGGGGAGAAATAGTTCAAGAGTACCTGCTAATAAGAGAACTTTATTTCTTTTAAAGATTTTATGTATTTATTCATGAGAGACAGGGAGAGAGGAGACATACAGAGGGAGAAGCAAGCTCCCTGCAGGGGAGCTCGGTGTGGGACTCGATCCCGGGACTCCAGGATCATGCCCTGAGCCAAAGGCAGATGCTCAACCACTGAGCCACCCAGGTGTCCCAATAAGAAAACTTTAAAAAGACAAGAGTAGATATTACTTAGCAAATGGAAATTTAGATATATGAGGTCAGAAAAAAAAAGAGAAAGATTGGACTGTGTACAAGATTTTGTCCAATATTCCACTGTGTGAATATATATCGCCCACATGAGTGAGATGATAGAAACGAATCTGCTCTTCCTTCAGTCACCTTGCTTCTATCCTTTGCCCAGCACGAGAGACTCTCTCCATGCCAAGTGTGATTCAGTTGTCAAAAAACACATAGTTTCATGAACTGTATTTTACATGTATGCCAACTACTTCAGCTGGTCCCTAACTGGAGTTATTTATTCATTACTACAGAAAATAATTGGTTATGTTGGAAAGATAGACGATGTGTACATTTCTAACAGTTCTTCTTCCATGAGGTGTTTTGTTTGTAAGATTTTATTTATTTATTCATGAGAGATATAGAGAAAGGCAGAGACATAGGCAGAGACAGAAGCAGGCTCCACGTGGGGAGCCCGATGCGGGACTTGATCCCAGGATCCCAGGATCACACCCTGAACTAAAGGCAGACACTCAATCACTGAGCCACCCACGGGTCCTCTATGAGGTTTTCTAAGGTAATTTTCCTCAAACTATGATGCCTTTGTAAATCATTAAGAATATTTATAAAGTACCATTTGCCTTCAACTATTGTTTCATGGTCTAATTTTTTTCTAAAGATTTACTTATTTCAGAGGGAGTGCATGAGCATGAGGAAGGGCAGAGGGACATGGAGACAGAATCTCAAGCAGACTCCTCTCTGAACGCCTAGCCATATGTGGGACTCAACCCCATGACCCCGAGACCATGACCCAAAGCAAAATCAAGAGTTGGATGCCCAGTCAACGGAGCCACCCTGTCACCCCTCATGGCCTAAATTTCATGAGCTCTTAGGGCTCTACAAGATTACAAGTTGATGTTTAATATCACTAAAGCAACTGTTGCTCAGATGCTCAAGCCCTCTCTGAGACTCATTGAACCTCAGTGGTAGGCCAAATGATAGTCCAGCCTCTGTTCAAAATCCCTAAGGGATGGGCACTCACTACTTGCCAGGATTCCCATTTCATTTTTAGATACGTCAGATTTAAATGCTCTAATATTGATCAGATGATACTCTTCTTATAACTTTCTATTAGTATCCAGCATACTAGGAACTAATTCTTCCTGAACATGACAAGTCTTCAAATATTTGAAATTCAAACAAATGATGCCTTATAAACATCCCAAGTTGTATGTTCTCCAAGTCAAACATTAACATCTTTAATGTTTCTTTGCATGGCCCTTTCACCACTTTGTTTTCCTACCTCTTGAAAATAATTCCAATTTTTGAATGTATTATATAATTTGCTACCTGAGATCCTTAAAAATAAGCACCATTGTTAGCTTGATAGCTCAGGAGTTTTCCAGGTGAAGTTTGTAAACTGGCCCCCATACATGGAGGGCTGACAGAGTTGAAAGAAAGATGCAGATCACTCCAGGTTGGTGGGCGATGGGTTTAATGAGTAAGGGAACCTACATATGAGGCATGTCTTGGGTTGACACAAGACAAGTAGATCTCTGCCCAGAAAACCAGAATCTTAAAAGTTTATGCAGAGGCCTTGCCTGGGCTCAATCCCATATTCCTCTTGATAGTCTCAACTATGCATGGTTCTCTCAAAGCTATATCCGTGAAAATGGCTTCTACTATGGAAACAGCACATCACGCATTCCAAGGACAGGAGAGGGGGTGACAAGTCTCATTTCCTGTGCCTAGCTTGCGAGTCAAGCAGTGGTCATGTGCTCTCTATGACCTCTAAAAACAATACATCTAGTAGGATGTGACCAGTATGGGACCACTTATCAGCGTCTATTTCTCATGTGCTATCATCTCAATCAAGCAGTCTAAAATCACATGAGCTCATTTTGTGGCGAAAGCTACACTCAGTGCTAATTTGTGTTATATGGTCCTATGAAGTTCTGAAGATTTTTTCATACATGTTGCCTTTAAAGTTTGTCTCCCTCATTCTTCATTTAAACATTGCCTCTAAAATTTTTTTCCCTATTATCCATATTAAAGAGCATCTTGCAAGACTCCACCCCCATCCAGCCTGTAAGAACTTTTGTACTTGTTCATTTTGAGATGTTTTGGACCAAGCCACAGTTACTAGGTACCCTGGAATGTGGAGCATCAGGAGTTTCCTCAGCTGAACTTGGAAAATGCAAACTTTTCCATTAACAGTGAAAGACGGCTGCTTGAAGAGAAGAATACAAAAGCACCTGATTTGTATGGACTGATTGTATTGTGCAATAAATAGCCTGTCATCTGTTTAAGTTTAGTATACAGTAGATAGCCCGCAGATTCAAGAATATAAGAAAAAATTAAATCTCACTATTTTCTCCAGCAAACTAAGCAGCTGCCTTGGCAACGATGTGATGTCACGTGTGTGTGTGTGTGTGTGTGTGTGTGCGTGTGCGTTTTCCAATAATTTGTCTTTCTAATACAGAATTAAAGGATTTCCTCAGCGTAACTGTTTATTAACTTTGAGCCTACGACTTCCTCTTTTTTTTTTTTTTTTTAAGGAAGGAAGAAAGGGAATTAAGATTGCACTTATGGATTTATTTACGTGTCTGTCTCTCATTATGAGCCTGGAAGTACTGTGAGGTGAGGGGACATGTTTTATTGGTTTTTGTTTCCAGTGTGATTAATATGCTCCTAATGTAATTAACACATGCCACTGAATGAATAAATATATAAATAAATGAATGAAAAGGTCATATAATTCAAAATCAATATGGGAACAAAGAAATGGTCTTGGAATAATTAACCAACTTCCTCTCTGGTTGCAGAATTCCTCTGCCAGTCTTTTGTGCACTGTGTTGAGCCGATTACAGATTAAAGTAATTACAGTGAATTCTTGATTACTGGCACGCGGTCCAGCTATTTTGTGGATTACCTATCACAACTAATTCCAAACTTATCTGCTGCCACCCAGCCTAATGTCTGAGTTTCAGGCAGCCTCAGTGATAGCAGCTGCCCGCTTCAGGAAAGCACATTTATGTTGATATTTCTGTACAGAATATGTAATTATGAAATCCATTGTGGTGGGGGTTGAAGAGAACCACCAAGCATTCCAAAATAAACTGCAGAGTTGGTTTTCCTAATTCCCAAAGAATATGAGACGACTGGGATAGAAAGTTTCAAACAATTGAACTTAATGTAGCATAATGAGCAGGAGCACGCAGCTTCTTTCCCACCCTGAGACCTGCCTCTAGTGCCATTGATAACTGATAACACGTATACGTTATTAATTCAGTCTTTCATCCAACAAGTAGCTTTGAGGTGCTTCATTCTGCTGGGCCATGGGTTAGGTGTCGGACATCTAGCATGGGCAAGACAAGTATGGTTCCGGCCCTAAGGGAGCTTAAAATTTACTACTGAGGTAGACCCTGGGCAGGCGGACGGGTCCCCCAAAGATGTCCCTTATCCTTGATACTCTTGATCATGTGATGTACATGTCAGGGGGGAAGTGAGTTGCAGATGGAATTAAAGTTTCTAAACAGCTGACCTTACTGACCCTACTATAGGCTGATGATCCTGGATTATCTGAGGGGGCCCTATGTAATCTTACGGGTATTTAAAAGAGGTAGACAGTCGCTTAAGTGACAGAACCAGAGAGGTGGCATCAGAAGGAAGACTTGATTGGCCGTTGCGGCTTCTGAAGATGGAAGGGGCCACGGCACAGAATACTGGAAGCCTCTAGAAGCTGGAGAGACAAGCACTGGATTCTCTCCTATAGCCTCCAGAAAGAAACACAGTGGTGCCGACCTCTTGATTTCAGTCCTGTAAGACACATTTAGGCTCTCTGACCTACAGGACTGGGAAATAATAAATCTGTGTTGTTTTAAGCCACCATGACACTTGTAGTATTTTTTTACAGCAGCAATAGGAGACTAATACAAACCTTAAATAGGGGCACCTGGGTGGCTCAGTGGTTGAGCATCTGCCTCTGGCTCAGGTCATGATCCCGGGGTCCAGAGATCCAGTCCATCGGGCTCCCTGCAGGGAGCCTGCTTCTCCCTCTGCCTCTCTCTCTCTCTCTCTCTCTCTCTCTCTCTCTCTGTGTGTGTGTCTCTCATGAATAAATAAATAAAATCTTTTAAAATTTAAAAAAAACCCTTAAATCATCAATCCGATTAGACATTCATCACAATTGTATAAAGTAGAATAAAGACTGCAAGTAAATGTTATGTGTGTGTACTTAGGAACACTTTTACTGAAGTGGCAGTGTTCTGGAAAAGTTTCCCTGACATTTTAAACTGAGATTTGAAAGAGGAGAAAGAGATTTCACACTAAATGAAATGAATGTGGAAGAGATTTGCAGAGAGA